>NW_026125397.1:24267500-27070000 GCF_943737965.1 Phodopus roborovskii | reverse complement strand
ACTTGGAATAAATGTGAAATCTGAACTACAATGTCCTGCCTTCATCTGTTATCTAGTTTCCCTCCCTTACTGGACCCAGTGTTGCCTTCGTAGGCAAACATTTTATCTCCAGGGCCTTTTCTTTAACATTCTAAGCTGCCTCTCCCCTCATTTTCACATGGTTAAATCCTTCTCGGACCTAAATTTTCCATTTAAGTGACCTCCAGAGTGGAATGGTTCCTCAACCATTCTTGGCTGCAATCCTTCTTTACTGTATCCAGAGCCTTCTTTCTACGTGCACTGTGGGTGTTTTCTTTTCTTTTTGTTTCATACCTTATAAGGGCCAGACATACCTCTCGATCTCACTGCTACCTCCCACATTGAAAGCACTGCTTGTCATGCAGTAAATGACAAAGGATAGGATGGATGAATGGCTCTCCTCCATCCTATCCCTGCTAGTCAATGCTGGCAGAGTCTCCAGCAGCTGCTTGTGGACTGGAGTGAAGTGTGTAACCAGAAGGAAGGGCAGAAACTGCTCCAACGATGCCTGGAATGCCCTGTCATTGATCCTACTTTTGAGGCTTTTGAACAAGTATCAGAGCCAGCACTCCCAACATAGCTAAATCCACAGATTCCCTACGGTCATGCCACCCACGATTCAGATTATATGTGTTCTATCCCAATCTTTTCCAAATATTTAAATCCACTATATACACACTAAAACTTTGGAATGGATAGATATAAGCTTATTCAAAACACAGAAAAGTTGAGGGTCTATATGCAGACAGCATACATGAATATAATCATCTTTCCGTTTGTATCCTAAATGATTTTCTTTTAAAGAAGTATGACTTCAGAATCATCTACTACTTGAACTGGGATCAAAGATCACATTCTGTTCAAAAACACACTTGTAAGCACACTCATACACACTCCAGCACACACACTTACAGATGTACACAACTGAGGTGGGGAGGGCTTGGTGTTGTCTACTGTTTAATTTAACAGACCCTCATATATAGATTATCTTCCATCTTTTGGGAATTAACATGAACATATCAGTGCAGCCTGAGTATATGATCTATTTCTTTTGAAATATCTCTAGGGCTTTAATAATGTCCCAATGTTTTATATCAACTTCTACATGAGGATCTAAAAGAATCGTCCAAGGCATTCAAGCCTTGATTGTGAGAGCCCAACAAGAGGAATCAGCACAATTCTCACAACTCAAGTATTCCTCTCCAGAAATGAGGTAATACAGAGTCCACGGGAACAGAGCCTGGCACACAGTGCGCAGCATCCACACTATATTTCCAAGTGACAACTTTGCCTGTTTTTGCTCAAGAGCAGAAACAACAAAAGAACTTTAATAGTTTTGGAAAATTCAATAAAGATGAGAGAGAACGGCAGCCACATGGCTGAAGGAGAACCTGGACCTCGGCAGGGAGACGGTGCCCGGGGAAGTGCTGAGTGAAGGCAGGCACCGAACCCACAGCTCCCACTCCATTGTTTATGAATATCAAAAGCCAAGTCTCTTAGAACAAGCCCATTTAAGATGGAAACCCATGTAAGAAGATCAGGACCCATAGTGTCCAGCATGGACTCTCATGTATATAACCAGGACAGCACATCCATGTTGAAGGGTACATTTGCTCAGCACCAGGCATGAGCTGGAATGAACAAGTCCACCTCTTAAAGCACAGGTCAGGGAATTCATAACACAATCGAGAGATTACACTTGTGGAAACAGAAAATTTTTCATTCCCTCTTCACAGCCCAATGTCAGTTACACCCGCCATGGCTTTTCCTCCAGGGAGGTAATGCAATATCCCTAACACTGAGGGTATTTATAGTCACCCTATCACATGGATCTAGAACAGCACTAGCCTGGGCCTAACCCTAGGAAGCCATCACTGTTAAAATGCTTCTGTAGCCTCCTCTAGTTTGAGAGGGTTCTATCAGACCAACTCTACATACGGGTCACCGGAAAGCAGCTACATTAGTTTATCTTCCCCTGTTATTACAAAACACAGAGGCAGTAAAGTAAGGCACTTGTTGGCCTTAGTTTCAGAGCCTGGAAGCCCCAGCCTCCTGGCTTCAGCAACCGCAGACACTGACGGTGACAAGCGCATGCATGGGAGCAGGAAACCAAATTTTGAAAAGGCAGGTCCAGGCGCAGGGCTCTTGGGAGATCTCAGAGTGCCACCTCAATCCCTTCCAAGGGCAGGCAGCTTCCCCGCCACCTACGGCCTCCACTAGGCCCCACTCCTCTCAGCACAGCCATTCCTGAAACTGAGACCCTCCCCACGTGTGAACTCTTCAGGGACACCGTCAACCACACACACACTTAAGAAGCCACAGCTCTGTCCTAAGGACCAGACCCACAAGGGACACACACACAATGAGGGGAAATACTGACACATTATGGCTGTTCCCAGGCTGACAGAGTGATGCTGTGGTTCAGACATGGAAGAGAAAGTGTATACAACTGCAGACAGCACCAACCACAGACCCAGGGCAGAGAACGTGTTCCTCTACTGTAAGGAAACAAAGACTATTTCACCCTTTCCTGGTAAGTCATACACTGCTGATCTTAGAGAAAAGGAAGATGTACACTCCACACAGGAACATCATACCCAGGATACAGAATCTGTTTATCCAGGACTATGTCACTGTATACAATGAACCATGCAAATACTAAGGTAACAAACTGAGAAAAATGGATGGCATTTCAGGTGAATGGCATTTCACAGTGAGACCTCAGTGCTCTGAGAACGCCACCCCTCACCCTTCCCTACGCAATCTTAAAAAGCGTGGTGTGTGTGTTGACATGTCAAGGAACACATACATACTGGGGTAAGAAGACAACTGGTGGAAATCGGTTCCTTCTACCATGTAGCTTTCAGAGACCAAACTCAGGCTGTCAGGCTTGGCAGCAAGCACCCTGCCTGCTGGCTAAAGCCATCTTGCCATGGCCCTTCCTGTTTCTAGCCAAGGCCCAATTATAGGAACCCAGTGCTACAGAAAAAATTACCAACAGTGCCACAGTCAACTCACAAGGACAAGGGTGGGCCCGTGCTTTAGATTCTACATATGCTGTGAGCTTGGAGCAAAAGCTCATGGCATTACAAAGCTCATAATGTTCATGAATATTTTTTTTCAATAGCAGAACACCATGGCCAAATTCTTACAACCCTTATTATTGACTTACCCCAAGAAGTCTGCACCAAGCAAGTCTCATAAAATATAGGTTCTTGGGGTCTTCTAATTTATCTTGTCTTATAAAATGTGAGAAAAGAGTTGCTGGAGTATATTTAGCTACTGGTCCATTTTCAGGTCTATGATTTTTTTTCTTTCATTTTAGTTTGAGGGGAAAAAACCAATCTCTCAGTTGGCTGAACCACAATGAGATCGTGAGAAGCCAGAAAGTGTATTCTGGCTGCGCTCCATTTCTTTGTTATGCCCTGCTCAACCACAACACACAATCCTATCTACAGATGACATGGGCCAGAGGCGCCTTCATCACACAAGAACGAGGACTAGAAGCTTAGCTTCTTGAATTGACTGTGAAATTATGGAATCTCACAGCAATGAAAAAGCAGACACATGCTTTGAATGACAGAAGGTGGTAAATGGTCAGTGAATATACATATATAAACACTCCTCACAGCCCTGCCCTGCCTCCACCTGCAAGAGAACTACTCCACCTGCAAGAGACTAACCCCTAGTCAGGTGCGTCTCCACATACATCTTTTCCTGGACCATGGCAGTAACATTCTCAGGTTGTTCCAGACCTTGTGTTTCAACTCTCAGGCCTGACTACATTTCCTAGGAACACTGCCCACTTATGGAATAGCTGCATTCACACAGTCCCTGGCAGTGTTATAAATATGGTGTCTAAACTAAACTTTCCTATTCTTTCATGTTGTTAAAAAGAAACGTATTGCTGATAATATATGTAGATAACTCACAATCTGTTTCCTAAGAAGATGGCATTGCTAATGTATCGTAGCTTCTTTTGAAAAGATTTGGGCGGATGGGTTCTATTCAATCAATTGGATGTGACTGTTTCACAGTAAAAAGCAGAGGAAATGGTAGTCAAGCAGAGGAAATGGTAGTCAACTAGGGACTTAATAAACCCATCTAAAACTAAAATTCTTACATGGACATCAGAGGAGAAGAGACGACAAGTTTTTTTTAGAGACTTGTTTCTCCGGTTGCTTTGAACAGTAACTTAGACAATCCATAGAAAAAGTGTTTTTGGGGTATTCAGTTTTCCCAGAGCTGCCACCATGCTTCTGCACAGTGATATAACTTACAGACAGCAGGAGAGAAGCAGCAGGGGAGGTCTGTTCAAATCACACATGGACATAAACTCAAGTCATGTGTGATTGAAGGGGCCAATACCTAGAATAACTGAAAATAAACTGAGTTTTTCCAAAACTGCTGCCTTTACTTATCATTTTACTCCACACTGCAAGGATGCTTTTCATTCATGCACAAAGCCCTCCCCGGAGCCTGTGTCTAATGATGGGAAGTGATGCAGAGAACATCATCACACCATGAGCACAACTGTGGACACCCACACTCTCTGCTGTGTGAATGTAAACCCAGACCCCTGCAAACATTAGGCCTGAAGCAAGAGAGCTCCATGGTGTGGTGACATGATCAGCACGATGCTGCATACTGGCACAGAACACAAGCAGCAGGTGCATGTTCCCTCTGCAAGAAAGTGTACTAGCCCAGGCACCTTAAACATTTACCATAGGGGCTAGGAATGGCTCAATATCGTGAGTACTTGTCCAGCATTCCTTAAGTTCTGGGTTCAATACAGCACGGCCCAAAATGAAAAGAGGATGTCTTATATTCTCCACAAATCTGCTTCTCCCAAATAAAAAGCTCTAACCATCTGAGAAGGCCACACTTCGAGTCACGGAGAGTCAGGGACACGGAGATTCTCTGAGCTGTGCAATGACACAGGCACTGTGCAACCACAGCACCGTCTCCTGGAAATTCCAGCTGCTCTGTTCACAGCTAAGGGAGTTATATTCTGCACAAGCACTTGCTGAGCTCCAAAGCTTTATCCTCCCATTTGGAACTGAAAGAATATATATAGTATCTTCATCATGGATGTCTGTGCAAGGACCAGAAGAAGGCCTCACAGCTGATAGGGATACATTTTCTACATGTTATAAGCATGTGGGGCAGCAACCCATCACAGAGAAGACCCTCCTAGATGCCCAACTGGCAAAGGAAACCTGGTGACTAACAAGTCCAATTAATGTAGAAAAATTACATGAACAAACACTAGCTATTTCTACTGAATTAGATTGTACTCATCTATTATATGTTACTTTACTCATTATATATGCAGTATATGTTACTTCGTAATACTTACCTTCTAATAACCCCAAAGGGGTACCTGAAAACTACTTACAATGAAAACATAGTGGCAGAAAGGTTATGTGACTTACCTAATGTCATTCAACATGTATAACACGAAGTCAGGCCTGTCTGTAAGAACATCTGACCACAGACCACAATCCAGTAGATTTTCTTAATGGTCCTAACATACTAAATAAATTAGGATGTGTATAATGGGCCATGGAGTCTGTGGTGCTGCCACTCAGTCAAAACAGTCAACAACCAGTTTATAAACACACAGGTAAAGCTTCTCTCTAATCAACAGAAGGCCATCTTTCTAATAGTTAATATAGGACACAGATGGTAAACATCAATCCTGTACCAAATCCAGCTTCCACCTGTTTTTGTAAATAGTTTTACTTACAGTCTATATCTAGCCCATCAACTAGACTTGTTCTAGGCAGTGAGGGCAATTCGTCCATCATAATGCTGTTCTAGTGTCATGGAAACATCCTTGGGAACATGCAAGATTCCTGAATCCAAGATCGATTGCAGTATTCTCAATTTTTTGGCTCCTGATCTGTGGCCTATATGAATCAGCCTTCCAGGTGGGAGTGTCTTTTATTTTAAGTTTCTTTGAAATGTTTGTTATTTTTAAAATAATTTATAGAAAAATTCTTAATTGAATTTTCTCATACAATGTAATTTTGATCGTTTTCCCTTGCACCAGTTCCACCCCATCTCCCTACCCATCCAATTTTATGTTCTTTGTCTTTCTTTAAAACAAAAGCAAAACTAAAAACACACTAAAAAATAAAACTCCACAAAAACACACAATAAAGAAATCAAAATAAACAAGCAAAAGACCAATGTGATATACACATGAACAAAATTCCCAAACAAAACAAAATGAGGCAAGATGCCTACACAAAACATCAGTGAGTTTGTTTGCAGCTGGCCAACTACTCGTAGGCATGGGGACTACCTGGAAGTGTGGCTAGTATACCCAGTGAGAGTCCACTGGCGATTTCCTTTGCCAGCACGCAATAATTACAGACCGTTCCCTTCATGAGGGGTGGGACCTGTGTGTCTGGGATGTGTGCTTGCTGCCATAATCTCTGTGAGTTCATATGTGGATCAGTCCTGTTGTGTCTGGAATGGGTGTCTTTTAAAGCACCTGGCACTCTATGGGCAGTCTCTCATTGCAAAGCAACAGACATTCTCCACTATATCAACTAAACAGCAATTAATTTTCTGAAAGACTCAATATCCTCAGGGCGTTAACTAAGACAAAAAGACAGCCTTACTCGGGCAGACAGCAACCAGGGATTGAGGTGTGGTGCCAACAATTTTTTTAGCTCATCCATTCATGCAGATGTGCTGTGAGTGCCTGCTCTACTGAGTGGAAACATACAAACTTCAGATTGAAGAGGGAGACACTTTACATGGAGCCCTGAATCCCTTGAAGCCCTGAGCTCGGCAATCTCTACTTCAAGTAGGCAGACAGACACAGACAAACAGTGCTGTTTTCCTGTCAAGAACAGCAGCCATGGGAGCAGAACCCAAAGGCTGTGAGGGCAGAAACTACAGGGCCTACTGCTGAGCCCTAAGCACCTGACTCAATGCATGGAAACAGCAGGGAGCTCCAAAGTATTTGCACCTCTGTTTTCCCATGGGTTAGCTTTTTACAAGGTAGACTATGAACAACAGTGTGAGAGCCACTTCCCACAACTGTCCTATTAAAGACATCAATTTCTCCATACCTGGATTGTCTGGTAATCAGAAGCATCGATACCCTTCACGGTTACTTCTCGGAAAACTGTGGGTTCCAGTTCCTCTTTGGTAAGATCACAGTGGTAAATGACACCTAGAAGGGGAGGAAGTCTCAGGTTAGCCTTTCAGTCTCATGAAACACAAGGGCCACAAGGATGCTAGGTAGTACCGGAGGCCTGCACCAGGCAGGGCTCTAGCACATCACCACCCCAGTAGGTATGCCAAGCAGATGACAAGTGTCTGATAGGAGCAGAGGTGTCCTCATCAACACTACTACATATTGCCTCCCATCCCTCAACACGGTGATGCCTGACTGTTCACTGTGGACTTGATAGCATTTGTGGGCTCCTAGGAGCTGCACTCCAGGTGTTTGTGGCGTGTATTTGCAGAGGTTTAATTGACGAAGGGAGACTGACCCCACGGTGGGTAACACCATCCCATGGATTGGGGTCCTAGGCTGAATATAAAGAGACAGAAGAGGAAGGCAGCTGAGCACCAGCATTCAGTTCCCTCTGTGACCTGTTTTGCCCTTATGAGATCAGGGAACCAACCCTTAGGCCTTCTGCACTCACTGCCTTAATTACTCTTAGATTGATGGGATAAAACACCACGGACCAAGACAACTTACAAAACAAGTGTTCAATCTGGCTCAAAGTTTCAGAGGGTTAGAGTCCATGATGGCAATGATGGAACAGCCCAGGGCTGATCTACAACCAAGAGGCAGAATAGACACAGAATCCCACCAGTCTTTTGAAGCCTCAAAGCCCACCCCCAGGAACCCACCTCTTTCCACAAGGCCACTCCTTCTAATCCTTCCCAAACAGTTCTACCAACTGGGGAGCAAGTATTCAAGTAAGCGAGCCAATGGAGCCATTTTCATTCAAACTACCATATCCTCCATAATGGATCACACATTGAACTGTGAGCTTTCTGTCTAGTATTTTGTCACAGCAACCAGAAAAGCAACCTAAGCACTCAGTGCATAAAACTGACTAGCTTTGGGGACCTGAGAAAAAGTGGAATACCTCATTGACCTCAACAGCTTTTCTCCAAGGCAGCTCACAAAGGAATGCCATCTCCAAGCCCCCCACAAATGGTAAACTCATTTGGAGTCATTTACCTGAAAGGACACTGATGGGAAAGTCCCATGGACTGCTCAAAGTCTACAGCCAGTCAGGAGTCTCTGGACCAGTCCCTTTGGGTGCTGCTACCTGACACACATCCAGCCAAGGGCAGACAATGCAGGCAGCAACCAGGAACCAAAGGATCCATCACGTGTCCTTTCAGACTCAAACTTTCAACCCTGTCCCAGTAATTGTACACAATACAAAATAACCAAGAATTCCAGCTCACTAAAGCACTAATGGAACTGCTACTTCCTGAATTTAATGCCCCCCTCTTAATATATTTAAGAATTACATCAAAACCAATTAGACAACACCATACTGTGTTTGAGAGAGTGAACCAGAGAGGCCGGTATGGAAACAGTGACTCATGTACTTTAAATATACATTGTCAAGTGTGAGAAAAATTGGTCCTGGGACCGGTGTTTGCTGGAATCCCACCTGACACAGTGAAACTGAATGCTCATGGATTAAAATGGCAGCTCCTTTTCCTCTCAACCCCTTTATGTGGGTATTTCTCTAGCATCTAAGAAACAATATTCTGTACGTATACATATAAAACTGACTGTTAATGAGACTGTTTTGTTTTTATATCAGTACAGGGTACCCCACACACACACACCCGAATTGGAGAGAAAAAGATGCTCCAAATGTTGCAACAAAAATATAATGGAATAAAGAGCAAGCATGTTCCATGTGATCACCTGATTCACCTTGATGTCACCATAAATAATGAAGGACTTAGGAGCTAGAATTAAGAGTTCAATGAACTCAGACAAGTCACCAGGAATTGCAATTAAATTCCCTAATGAAAGATGAAGAGGAGATGGAGTCCACATTCCTGTTTATTCAGATAAGCTGACATACAATTCCAAAAGCAGAATGAGATGGAACACACAACAGAAGCTGGCTGTCATTTAGAGTGTCCCATACTTCCCTCTGTTATGTATAAATGCACACAATGGATCAGTGAAGAAGGTAGGGATGGTTTCAATGATAAACATACTTTATCAAGATTCCCTATGTATAGTCATCTGGGTTAGCCCAAGTTACTCTACTGCACATTCTCAATACCTAAATTGACCTACTAATACATCAAGTCCCACCAGATCATGTATGGAAAGGACAGGGAAGTGGCCTTGAAGAAAATCTTCTGGATCACAAACAGCAGAAGGCTGTCTAGGAAATGAATTCAAGATTGAGAGAACTCTATTACAGAAGTCCCTTAAAGTCAAAAGGAGTGCCTGGCTTTAAGATGTTCCCTGATAAAAGCAGTGCCATTACAACAGTAGGACAGAGACTAGGAGAGCAGCTGGTGTAGACAGAGGATGGACAGAGGCAAGGAAAGCAGCTGCTGTAGACAGAGGATGGATAAAGACAAGGAGAGCAGCTGATGTAGACAGAGGATGAATGAAGACAAGGAGAGCAGCTGGTGTAGACAGAGGATGGACAGAGGCAAGGAAAGCAGCTGCTGTAGACAGAGGATGAAGACAAGGAGAGCAGCTGATGTAGACAGAGGATGAATGAAGACAAGGAGAGCAGCTGGTGTAGACAGAGGATGGACAGAGGCAAAGAGAGCAGCTAGTGTGGGCTGAGAAGGGAGAAGAGAGAGAGTTAGGCAAGATCTTAGAAAAAAGGGGCCAGAGGGATCTCCAAGGTTGTCCACAACCTAATTACAGGGCTGGATTTTATGCTGTAAAAAGGTAAAAACAAAACACAGAAACCAAGCTTTTGTCTTTTCCAAACCACGTGTGAAAGGCTCTTTCCTCTCTGCCTCCCAGAGCTAGGCCTAAGCTGCTGTTCTGGTTTATTACAAAGCTCATGTCAGGCTGAAGCTAACCTCAGGCAAGTTCTACATTTCCACAAGTACAAAATTAATCAGTTCAAGTCCTAAGTGGTCTGTGTCACAGGAGTCACTATATCCTGTTCCAGACGGCCCTGACACTAGTTTCTTCCCAAATGGGACTTGAGGTGCAAAAGTCACAAACGGAGTGGACTTGAGATGTGTCCTTCCCATGTACTCCTATGGTGTACGCCATGCTCATCATGGGGAGCTGGGACTGTGCATCCATCTCACGCCTCTGCTACTGCCTGCAGTAGTGAATGGCTAATACACAGACTGGCACAGAACATCTTTTGAGCACTGTTGTACTGGGTGTGTATATACACAGAGACTTCTTGCTTTCCTGAGAACTTTAATTATTTGATGGCTGCTTTGCACTTGGCTTTAGACAGCCTGAGTCTGGAAAGCCCATTCTCTAGTTTTAGGTATCAATTACATTAAGAGAGAAGGGAAGGACAGGGTAATGAGTGTCAGGAGACAGGGAGACAAAACAGAGCAGTATAGTAACAAATTAAGTCTTTCTTGGAAGCAGCCATAGCATGTAACTAGGAACACACTTTTCTCTCCAGCCTTCACAGCCTCAGCCACAGGCAGCATTTTATGCAGAGACGTCATTTCCCACTAGGACAAACAAGCCTTTCCCCAGATAATGATAAACCTGTTCCTGAAAAAACAAAATTGTCACACAGGGTCACTGGAGGAGGTTGTGGGCTTCATGGACCCTGGATTTTATTAAGAGCAGATGAGTCACCCTTATTCTGTGTTCTGTCACTCATTCACTTAAATGATTGAAGACATGAGAGTTTGAAGTAAAATGTCTAGAACCAGTGAAAGCTTGAGAATAAAATGTGGGTCCTGTGACAGCAGGGATAGGGACATGCCCCTCTGCTCACTGGTTACAGCTGAGCCCAGGTTCCGGGAAGGGGCAGGGTCAGGGCTCCCAACTTCCAGCTCTGGGGCTCTTATACTAGCTCCTCTTAATCTCCCAAAAGGTACGTGGGGAGTGAACCCTGATGCCTCCCAAACGGCTAATGGAACATCACTCTCTCAAGTTTAACAGTCCTGTCAGCAGCCGGCCATAACACTACAGTTTCTTAGGGTTAGGGTTAGTCAAACTCTTTCCAGAGACCGCTTCATCTACCAGCAAATGATGGCTACAAAACTGTTAAGGACAGAGAGTGCTCCCAAGGAGCCGGGCAAATGAGCAAGACAATGTGGGAGCTTTCCCAGCCAGACTGCTTTGAAGACAGGGTCTGCCTGGTCAGCTACAAACTGCCAGCTGAGCAGACTCCTGAAGCAAACAATGTACGTGTGGAGGAGGTCTATACAAAGCAGGATGAATGTGACCAGCTTCGTAGAAAGTACAAAACAGAATCATTTTACTTGGGGAAGATTAACTCATACCAGGGAGTGTAAAAGCTAATCTTCGAAATATCCAAGATAACACAACACACTTTATTTTCATGTACTTTTAGAATCAGAGTTCATTCTGGGAGGCAGCCTGAATGCTGGGTATGGCTGTACATGGGGTTTGTCACTGTTACCTGCACTGTGAATCTTAGTGCAGATCAAGGCCTGGACTAAGGGTGACATTTGCAGACCCTGAGAACAAGCACCCTGCTAGCCCAGCAGAAGTTGGTGGGGACACTTTTCTTTGTTCTGAAAAGCTGATTTACTCTGAGTGGTTCTGTCTACAGTCCAGCCTGCATTAGCACAGACACCATCACACTGCCATTTGGAGAACCTCTTACCTGGAGACAAAAACGACGTGAACTGGTAGAAGATCTCGGAGTCCTTCTTGCGCCCACTGTACCCCACCACACTGCCCACGTCCAGAGGGAAGGTCTTGAGGAGAGCACCTGTGGTCAGGTCGTGAAGCTGCAGAGTGTTCTTCACATCATGGAGGTAGCACAAGACCAGGAAGTTGGACCTGACACACGCTACCCACTCTGAAACAACACAGAGAAAACCCAATGCTGCTTTGAAGATCAGAGAATACTTTGTAACATGAATAATAAAAACCCAGAGATTGATATTGGGGTCCAAGCTACAGATCAGGGAAGCAAAGTAGCCAGGCACTACTTCTCACCTCTACCTCAGGCTGAAAGGGCTGTCCTGCCTCCACAAATCTTCAGAGACAATGCTATCTTTTCTAGCAAGATCACTGGAAAGTAACCCTCACATCTCTAAGAGGTGGGGACAAACAGCCAAAGGTGACACAAAAGCTTACACTTATGAGCTCTGTTTTCATCAGACAGTGTGCACTGTTGAAGCACGGCATTCCTAATAATTACAAGTCAAGGTTCTATACTGAGTATTGGTCATCCAGCCGTGAGGTGGAAACAACCTGTTGATGTCTGACAGGCCCAATTTCCCAGCAGCCACTGTTCTCACCTAGGACGTCTTTCTCGTGCTCTGGGACAAGCACTTTCCACTTAGACTCGTCAGGGTCGGTGAAGTCGATGTTGATCAGACGATAATTAGGAGAATTGCGGTTTGTCTTGAATGTGAACACTGTGCCCTCGTTGGTCACGTAGTCATACTCTCCTTCAAAGTTGTCTATTAGTTTTACCCATTTCAGGATTCCTGGGAAAAGAGAACACATTCCTGTCACCTTCAATAATGTAAGAAATGATGCAGGTCTCTATGTAGGGAGGCGAGGGACTCTTTTTCTTTCTGTAACACACGAGACACAACACATGAGAATGAGCAAGCTATGAATGGATGCTGGGGGGGGTTTGCTAAAGGACATCTCCTGCCCTACCATTCCACACTCCTATTAAACAGTCTTTAGAGCACGTCTCAGATCAAAGCCTGTCTTTTTCCTGCCAACACCTGGTATACACAGTGGCCCTCAACCAGGGCAACAGACAGGCCAATTCCAAGCAACATTTGAAGTCTACAGATAATTTTGTTTGCTGCCACTTAGGAGGTGAGGACTGCTACTGCCATCTAGTGGCAGAGATCAGAGATGCTGCTGAACATGCTACTAAGCCCAGGTCAGGCCATAACAAGTCAGCAGTGCCAAGACTTTGAAGCTGTGGCCTATAGTATTAGCTTGCTGCCTGGTTTTCCCATACCCACTCCTGATTTACTCTACTCCAGCCAGAACGATGCCTTAATACCCTAACCTGGTCCACAATGGTGTCTTTCTCATCACACTCTGAATAGACTCCACACACAACACAAGTTCCACCTAAGCCAACTTCATACATTCCAACTCCCGCCTCACCTCCTGAGCTCTAGTGGTTCTCAGGCATGCCACAGGCTGTGCCCTCTGCCTGGCCCACTCTCAAAGAGCTGACCACCTCTATCAGGCACACTTGTGACATTTTTCTCAAGACAGCTACGCATTTAACAGCCGATTCCTTAAGGGTTTTACTTGCTCCTTCATACATAGCTCGCAGGTACTTTGTAGATGCAAATAAAAGTTGTATTGAATGAAGGTGGGACACTTTGCAGTCCTTTATTCCTAAGAACTGGTGCAGTGGTCATCACTAAACATTTTAACTATATTTGCTGTGACCTTGGAATGGCTCTTGGTAGACCTTTAATGATTAGAAGCGCACTGGAAGACACCTGTTTCACAATATACCCGATACACAGCTCAGTGAACATCTTAAAAAATTTATACATGAAAAGAACTCTACAACTTCAGATACTCTCTAAACATCCCCTGGCTTCAATTCCACAAGACACTTCTATTTTAATTTGGACAATTCATTTCTGTCCCATCGTCTTCACTAAGTACTTCACATTCGTGCCTTATTTGCATCCACAGCATATCTTAACATAATGTGTTGTTGAATTAAACATATCAGGGAAAGTGTAATTCCAACAAAGGAGATCCAGTCTCCTATGGTCAGACATATTTGGATCAAAATCCCAGATCTCCCACTGTTTAGCTATGTGATTGTTTATTTGTTTGTTTTTCTTTTTCAAGACAGGGTTTCTCTGTCAAACAGTTCTGGTTGTCCTGGAACTTACTCCATAGACTAAGATGGCCTCAAACTCACAGAGATTCACCTGCCTCTGACTTCTGAGGCATTAAAGGGATTAAAGGATACCTGGCTAGCTGCATGATTTTGAATGATCTATTTATTACCTGTTTAGCCTTATGTTCTCAACCATCAACTAAGAATCACAAGAAACATAAAAAAAAATTTAAACTATCAGCATATTTACTCCACAATAAAAACTTAGTGAAATTATTTATTTAAAGTAGTTTGAATTACATCCAATAAAACCAGCAGTAAAAATTTAAAGCCTTTCTAAATGTTGGTAGTAACCAGTACAAAACTCAGAGAGAGGCTTCATTTATAGTAGAGGCAAGCTTAGTAGAACACCTAGGAATGTATCTAGCATGAAATATGGAGTCTACATAAAAACAAACAAGCAAACAAAACCCTTGAGCTTTTTCTAAGGAAACATTAAAATAAAAACACATTATAATCCTAAGTGTGAAGAACTAATACTTCAAAGAGACAATGAATCCCATTGGAAATAAACAGTAGTAAGATTGGCAGGGAATGTGACGTCATTCTGAGACTCCACTGAAAAGACAAAGCATTAGGACAGCAGTGCAGGGACTTCTCAGTGATGCTGCCCAACCCAACTCTGTCCCTCACATGCACTTTCACAACACTGCAGTCCTGCCTCCTTTTACTGTTACCACACAAGCGATCCTCTGCATCTTTCTCGGAATACTATCTTGGTAGGGTTTGTTCAGCCTTTGGCTATTGTTTGACTTCTGTCTAAATTTTATTGTGCTCAGAGAACACACCTGATCTTATTTTAATCTCTTTCAACTTACTAACAGTCTCCTGACTTTAAACTATGTTTTGCACATAACTGAAGGAAAACACTCTGAACTCACCTGAGAATTTATGTGCCAAATAACCCTGCAGTCATTCCCTATTCGGACCACTCAGTTCTACACATCCAATGGATTTACACCATTCATTCTCTCCACCACAGAAAAGAGGAATGGTTGTGCCTGAATTGTGGGGCAATTTTAACTTGTATGTGTTCCCTAGACTTACAGGTCTGTTAGCTACTACTCCCAGAATTACCAGACTTAAGTGAAACTCACTGGAGGATCTTATGGTCACAAAGCTTTTATCTGTAGAAATATGCTTTGCTTTAAAGTGTACTCTGCTGTTTACTGATCTAGCCACATCGTTCTCATGCCACGTGTCACCTCGTTAAGCTTCCCTAGCTGCTCCTTGCACAATGGCTGTTCCCACCCTGCAGTTTATTGTTTATAAAGAAGTTTGTTCTTCATGTCCAGTATTTCATGTTTTTCCACTTTTCTGGTGGGCTGCACTTTAGGAATTTCTTTATATTTATATTCTCTTTCACTAAACCTCTCCTTTGTTGTATTCATAACGATAACAGCCATGTGTACTACTAAAAGTATGTTTTCTAATCTGATGGTCACTTTCAGTTGTTATTTCTTGCTTATGTGTCCAAGGTTTTTTGTTTTGTTTTGTTTTTTAACAGCAGCAGTATTCTGATGGTATATCTTTTAAAACTGTGTTTAATACACTTTACACTAAGAATCAGATAATCCTACTCTAGTGTATCTATCAACTCCTTCTCATGATGGCAAATGTCTCTCTATGATGGTTTTTGACTGTTTTGCTGATATCCTTTGGAATCTTGTTTGAGAGAGCTCTTGGGGCCTGGGTTGAAGGAGCAATCTTCCAGGGAAGGTCTGTCTTTACTTTTGCATGCCTCTTCAAATACAACCAACACTGGAGCACTTTAAATTCTTGGAATGTAGATTTCTAGAATTCAGAGGCATCACTGTTGACTCCATGTGAAGGTCAGTGCCTCTCATGCACCTGGGAAATATGTTATGGCTCCATCACTAATACCAAGGTAGAATTCCTTAGTATCCACCAGGGACCTTCCATGACTGGATGTTTTGCCTGTCAATCACTCCTGCATTGAGTTTGAACCATGGGAAAGCAAACTCCACCTCCTTCCTCAGCAGAAACATTTGAGACAAGCCAATTTCTGTCCCTGTGTTCCTGCTTTCACTCCAGTTCTGCTCTCTGTGATTTCTGGTCCTTTTCTGCCAACAACAACATATTTGGAAAGCCCTGCCTAAGTGTTTACAATACTTTAGTTGTTTCAGCTCAAAGGCTACTCAGAGTACACACTCAGACAAACTCCCACCCAGACCTTACAATTATGCTTCATATGAGGTTAAACTCTGCATATCAGGCACAATTATACCTTCAACTTTCTAAGTGGCAAATTGCTTACTAGGTGATCCACTTTACGGCAATTATAACTTGTTCCCATAACACAAGGCTTTATAAACACATACACACTCATGTCTTAGAGCAACAAAATTTAAGTAAAGTCATTAGATGCCAATCAAACATTTGAAGATAACCTTAAAGCTTCATTTGTTTGTGGACAGCAAATCTTGATCCAGTGAAATGTCAGATTCTTTAACTATCTCCCCGCCAATAAAGCATTTACTGATGTGAACATTTATTTCACAGCATAACCTTCTATGGTCTCTGCTTGAAAAGATCATGAAGACAGTAGCATCTATTAGATCCCAAACCACCCAAAGACACCGGAGTATGACAGACCCAAGACACTAAAGGGAAGTCCTTTGGCTTTGCAGTACGCACAGGTGAGCCTGAAGAAAGGCATTGCCTCAAATGATCAGATTCTGCCAAATACCAACACCTCAGATAAGCCTGTGGGCGTGTCACTACACCCCGAAGAACTGACTAGCTGCAAATGTACACTGTGAGTCTGTGACTCATCAGAATAAGGAGCTGTGGCTCAATCTGTGTAAAAACAGCTATAAGATTTAAAATGTTCCCATTTAACTTTATTATAAACCAAAACCCTTGGAATTAAAAAGTATCAAACAGAAAGAAATTAACCAGACCCAAAGTCTATATATGGATCTCAATGAGGCTCTACACAGTAAGGACACACGTGCAGCAGCTGTGGAACTTCACACTGGGTTTTATACTCTCACAAACATGTCTTACACTCATAACTATCACCAAAACTGAATATAATAATATAATATAAAATAATAATTACTTTTATATCCTCTTAACTTGTGTTCATTGCAGCACCCCCTAATATTTAGCCATTCTTGCTCTTTTCTACATGCTATACTGCACCCACGTATATCTTTGTTTGTATACACACACACTGTAACTTTAGGTAACATAATATAGCTTCTATAGCTTTTAAAAATATGCTTAGTGGGGACTGGAGAGATGGCTCAGTGGTTAATAGCACTGGCTGCTCTTCCAAAGGACCTGGGTTTTCAAGTGCGAGCACCTACATGGCAGCTCAGAACTGTCTGTAATTCCAGTTCCAGGCGATCTGACACCCTCACACAGACATACATGTGGCAGAACCTCAATGTACATTAAGTAAATAAACCTCTAAAAATATGCTTAGTGTTATTTATCCTTTTCCATTCCTTCCTTCGTATACACCTGTGTCTTTAAAGGGTGCTGTGAAGCAACTCCAGCTTTCAACCCTTGAGGAGAGTAAGTACAGTGTGCTAATCAAGGGAGAGGGGCTGTGAAGACTAAAGGAAGGACCTGCATGTGTAACTCTGAACCAGGTCCCAGGAAACATTACAAATACAGCATTTAATACCCCAATTACCCCAGCATTCTTAAAGTGATGAAAATGGAATGTCATCTTTTAAAATCTAATTTTCCTCTACTGTGGCATAGAGCCATTTTCCTAAAAAAAGCCTTTACAATTTAAAAATGATGACTTCCCCAAACCACTGGGGTTTTATGCCACAATTTTTATGGCATACCTAATAAAAGGGTTCAAAAGTTAAAAAATCTAGCATAGATATGAGTTTTATTATTGGTACAGAAGGAGAGTATCTTATCAAGCAGGGTATCTGGACAAAGGTCTCTAAAGGGATCTTAACTAGTTATCTATCACAAGCTGGTGCAGCAATCAGGAGATCATCAAGTACTGTACACATACACCCATGCACACACACTCACATACACATGCACATATTCATATACACACACGTGCACACACACACACACATATGTACTCTCTCTCTCTCTCTCTCACACACACACACAAATCAGAGGGTGAAAAGCAGCGATGTCTAGACTCACAAAGCTCACAGACATGAAATTACTTATTAAGGAAGGCCACTTTGTAGTGTCTTAATAAAGAATTAATTATTTGAAAAATGCTTTTAGTTATTTTCTTTCCCTGAAATGCAAAGGGGCTTTAAAGTTATCTAAAGGAATACCCAGGTTTTGGTAATACAGAAGCAGAGTTGTTTTTGTTTTTTAACATTGTATGTAATTTTTAGTTTGCATATATTCTTGACTAATTCACCAACATTTAAGGTAAACATTACCTTTGAGTTCAATGTCTATCTTCTTCTTAAACAACATGACAAAAGGGAGGAGCAGATAAGGAACAAAAGCAAGGTATTCATTCCTACCAATCAGACGCAAACCCCTGAACATTAGCCTGCACAAAAAGACCCTTCCCACCAGTCACCCAGAGGCACACAGAGAACTCTTCTGATTATGCATCTGTGTTTGCAGTAAACAAATTAAACATCAAAACTTGTATTTGGAGTAACTTTGATGATTAGGAGTTAAAAACAAACCAAAAAACCCACCTGTCAGTATGTCCTTAACCTTCTATTCTGTTATCTAAAACCAGTGTCGTGATTTCAAAATCTCACTCTGTCAAGGAAGAGCAGGAGGGAAGGACGGAGCTCTCGTATGACAGGAACCCAAACTCAAACCTAGGCCAGCCCTATTCCCTGCACTAGCCTGTAAAACAGTATTAGTTTTCCATTTGCAGACATGGATCCCTTGAAAGGGAAAAACAAACTTCAAATCAAGATACTCTGCTGTAATTAAAGTGAATCATGTAGGTAACTACTTAACAATTACCAGTCCCATCTGCTGTCTCCTCTTCCCTAGCTAAGCACACATGGTACAGCATTAACTGCTGTGGGATTCACAACTCCTGATCCAACCTGCCAGACTGAATAGACACTAAAGAAAAACTGCATCTGTACTGATCATCACACTGGGTCACCATCACAGACAATACACAACAGCAACTGTTTACATAGCATTCATACTGTCTTAGCTCTTATCAGTAATCTAGAGATGGTGCAAAACACAGACAGATGTGGGGGCTTCTGCGAAAACACTACAACATTTAATGGAACAGGCTGGTAGGTTCTGGTCTCTGCCTGGAGTCCTGAAATCCATGTCTCGATGGACATCAAGGAACAACTAACTGTATTGCTTCTTTAAACCGCTGTAATCATGTGACTGATTCACAGTGACCCAGTGATTAGTACAAAAATAACAAACAAGATGCCTCCATCATCTGCCTGGTGAGGGCCCTCAATTTTTAATAGGCTGGTTCTGTGCTCATTGCGGTAGAATATGTGGCTTCAGAAAGCAACAGCAGGTTGTCACTGTGTACACAGCTCAGAAGGGGCCATAGTATGATTACCTGTTAATCTGGTAAATATCCACCTTTTTTATCCTAACAACTCTATGACTATAAACTGCTACAAGCCAATATTCCAGCTTCTACCTATCACACAGGACCTCATCACAAGCAGGTGCAGAAGATGTGCTTAACCCCAATCTACAGGGAAAGTACAAACAGCCAGCCTTATTTCACTTGTCTTTATTACATGCAATAGCACACAAATCTGTATGACCCAAGATGACATGTTAGAAAGGAAGATGGTTAGTTGAGTCAAAAATAACTTACCAGTGATACCACTGGATTCCTGCTGGAGGTCACAGTACCACAGTCGGTTTACCGGATCACATCCCTCCCAGATGGATAACAAGACATATCGACCATCATCGGATAGCTATAAAGACACAAAAGTGTGTAAGCTGAGTCATGTGGACTTGTTCTTAGCAGCCTATGAAGTGAGTATCATTACTGTTCCCATCATCGTGACCAAAGAACTAACAAAAAGCTTCTGGAGGGAGAAAACTCATCTGGGTTTATGGCTTAAGGGGCTACAGTCTGTTATGACAGAGATCAGAAGCTTGTTCACATTCAATATGGATCCAGAGACAGATGAAGTTAGGATGACAAATTTCGTCCGGCTAGGCCACACCCCTTCAAGGACCTAAAACCTCTCGCTCTGTTATTTCAGCAGCTGGGGACCAAATGATCAAGAGGCTGTGGCGGGCACTTTATATCCAATTGTAAAATGCTAAGGACAAAGGAAACTTCAAATGCAGTATCTTCACTCCAAACCCAGGATCTAACAATACAGTTACTTTAAAAAATTGAAAGAAGATAGGTATTTAAGTAGAAAGTACCATTAGGAAAACAGATGTTAGTAGCAATTGCCATTGGGAAAACAGAATGCGATGATTTTTACTTAAATTTCTCTTCAAGAACATGTAATTTGATATTTTGAACACTAACACTTTTGACCTCTGGTCTGTTCACAGGTTACCCATTTTAAGAGCTGTGGTTCTACATGAGTAAGGATGAGCAGAGTGAATACTCATACAGAAGTTCAGGGTCCATATTTGCACATTTCTACTGAATAGCTCTTCATATATTTCCTTAGTCAATTCATAAGATCAGAGCTAAAAGTCTTGGCTTAAGGAAATTTCAACTATGAAAAAGCATACCCATAGGTAGTGGAAACAATAGTGATAAAAATCTCTAAGAATGCAACAAGTAATATATTATTGTTTTGAGTTGTCAGGCTGGAAGTGAGTGACATCAACCTAGGCATGTTCTCCTAAAACTCATTTTTCACATAGTATCTTTTGGACAATTAGCTTGCATTGGTATTAATCTGTTTTATACATTTACCTGCTGGATGTTACAATCTAGGGATGCCACAGGGCCCATCCTTTTCCCTACTATTGGATATTTACATTGTTTCTCCTTCCTTCATACTACAAACAATTCTTTAGAAAAAAAACCTTAAGTATATCTGTGACCTAAAGTGCTTTGCAGGTTATAAAATGAAAGTAATCTGTTGCTGGGTGTGTATATACTCAACTGTATAGTACCAACTTATGCCATGACCTGGCTGCACTGTGTGATCCCAGGACCCCTACAGTCTTTTGATTTTCAACTTTATGCCACAGTGCCCAGATATTTGGTTGAGTTCTGATCCAGATGCTTGTAAGCAGCAGCTCTTAGATGAAGTTGTGTTTAAAGGCGTAGACATGGAGATCGTACCTCCCTCCATAATGAGTTGTACCTCGTTCACCCAGCTAAGAATCTTAATAGAAAAGGAGACAGACTGCTCGGAGCTCAAGTACCACTCTTTCCTGTTTCCAACCTGTTAACTCACTCGGCTATTTCAAGAACTGGCAAGCCTCAGTAATGAGGCAATTTCTTAAATTTTTCTTTTTGTCTACAAGCACACGTACACATTCACACACTGTTGGTTCTTGTTCCCTAGAGAACAGTGTTATACTCTCCAACTGTTATTCTTTTATTTGGTCATTCCATAGACACAGTCTAAGGATCTACATATACAAACTCATGTCTAAGCTTTGTTTCTGTATGTGAAGGATGTACCAGTGAACAACTTGGGGGAAATGTCATAACAAGGAGACAAATGCATAAATATGGATTTTATGCCACGCACCACTCATGAACAAATGGCATGAACAACTAGAAGAGATCTTAGCAAAGAAGGCGAAGGATTGTAGTTTTAAAAGGAGCAGCAGGGCAGGCCCCAAAGGGAGGTGTTTCGACACTGCTTGTGGGTAGTCACTGCCTCAGAGCCGTCATTTCTTGTCACTTTTTTATCTATATGTAAGGTGTGTTTTATTATCCGGAGGCTTTTAATATTTTCCTGTTACGCTCATTTACTGCACGTTGATTCCAACTGTCTTTGCTGTAATAGTGTCTGCATTTGCTGAGCTTCTTGGATATGTGTGCTTGAGTATTTTATAAATGTGTAACAGTTGTTTTTTGTTTGTTTGTTTTCACCTTGTTTACATCTTAAGAACACTCTTGTCTCTATGCTGACATTTCAAGTGGACATTGGGTTTCACTTGCTTGTCCCTAACATTTTCTAAGAGCCTTTGTAAATTATTCCTATAATTTTAAAAAATCTTTGCTGTTTCTGAATCTACATCTAAGATTAAGGATTATTCTGCTTCATTAAACATGCAGTGACTTCTGAATTGGATTCTGGGCATCTGGAACATTGTCTGGATTTTTTTTTTTCCCCTCTCTAATATGCCTATAAAATGTTTTGAATCAATTTCCTGACAAACCAGCTGGCTCCATCCAGGCTTGCTGTCCAGCAAGATGCACACGTGTGACCTCTCTGGGGTGCCACCAAACCCCTGGTGCTTCAACAGGCTAAGCATGTATGTTACCACTCAGCTACAACCCCAGCCCTCTATTTAAAAATACATATTTTTTGAGACAGTTCCTCATGTAGCGCAGGCAGGCCTTGAACTTACTATTCAACCACAGGTTGCCTTTAATTCCTTCCTGATCCTCCTGTCTCCACTTACTGAGTGCTAGGACTATGCACATGTACCACTATGAAAACTCATGTCTACTCATGTCTCCACTGAGTTCTAGGATTACACACATGAACCACTATGACAACTCACAATCAACTTCTTTGTGAGCATTTCTTTTTCATTTTGTATTCATTTGAAAGTAACACATTTTATTTCTTTCCAACTTTTAATCAAGAAAGTTAACAAACTTATGTCCAAATTTTTAGTTCCACCTTTTTAGAAGTTCTATTTTAAAAGTATCAGTAATCTACAATTATAATTTTATTATTATCCAAAGCACCCTTGTTAACATTGTTAACATTGACTTTTCTTCTCTTGTCCTTTGAGTTCAGACAGAACCTGTGCAGCCTGCTGTTTAGAGCCATGCCACATCAATCACAAATGATTGACTAGAGTGCCTCGGACAACTGAAGGACAGAACAACATTCGTGCTAGAGCACCAGACCCTGATTGTGAGTTGTCACAGTGCAGTGAAGTCAGGCTTCCTCCTCCTGGATTGTCACAATTCAGAAATGTTCAGAACCACAAGTATTTGCTTAACCAGAAACACTTTGCATTTTCAATTTTCAAGCCAGCAACCTCAAAATCACCTAAGTTATTTTCTTCAGAATGTACAAATTAGAATACCTTTCTCTACTAAAAATTAACCAGTAACAACAGATGCTTAGCCTATTAGACTATTTTAAGACAATTTTAAAGATGATTTTTTTAAGAGATCACTGGGAAAACAAACACTCAGTAACATGGAGATTTTTTGGACTCTAATGGATAAGTGGACTTCCCTAAAAGCCAGAGAAAAGGAAAACAAAAGCACCAGCAAACCAGGCCATGGCTCCTTTAGACAGTCTATGTCCTCTGCTACAAAGTATCAGCAGTATGACAGTGTTTTCAGCAGTAGATGGTGGCTACAGTAACCCTGCTCTCTACAAGCAACCTGACTAAAAACACAAGCAAAAGACAAAGGGCAACATTAATCCCACCTATGATGAAATATGGATTTCCTAACTTACTGGTTTTTACACCTTTTATTTTACATTATAAGCAAAATCTCCTTAAAGCCATAGTCACTTTTTATTGATGTAACATTAATATAAGCAAAACCCCAAGAATCACTATAAATGAGATAGTTGTGTGCTGATACTAGCTCTACTTACTTCCATGATGTTACTGGTAGGGATTAAAGCTGGAAGTCACCATTCTTATACTATAAAGTTTAACATGCCAGTATGCTAACAGCCTAGTTCTGTAATATCATCTGGCTTACATTTGGAGTGTTGACTGTAATTCAACTACAAAATAACGAAGAAAAAAAAAATGCTGATACCTGTATATAAAAATAACTGAATAGCTGTACAAAGAACATAGGGTTCTACAGATGTGCTAAACAGCATTTGGTGATTAACTGCTAAGCAGCTTTTCATTATCTCTAGGCTTAGGGAACTCCCTGATTCCTGGCTCCTACTCCTTGTCCGGGGTTTTCTCAGTTGTACACCGGCCTGCACTTATTAGCACTGCAGTCCCCAGCAAAGGAGAAAAGACTCGTTTGCTTTGGTTATAGTTACCTGGATATACTACCAACAAAATGGAGATCTTGGAGTGAGATACCACAGTGAGATTCACAAGCAACACCTTGTTGATAATAAAGAATATCCCTATGCCCAGAGTGGATGTGGGTAGACAGGGCTCCAGTGTGCCCAATGGTGGCTGTTTTCAGTAGGATCATCAGTAGGACTTTGAGAGCCCATCTTACACCTGCCAGAGTGGCTAAGATAAAAAACACAAGTGAGGGCTCATGCTAGAAAGGATATGAAGCAAGGGGAACACTCCTCCAACGCTGGTAGGAATCAAAACGGCAGTTTTCCAAACAAACTGGGGATCGACCTACCTCAAGACCCAGCTATACCAGTCTTGGGTTATACCCAAAGGACTCTCTACCTACCACAAGGACAGCTGCTCAACTATGTGCATAGAGCTTCATTTGTAATAGCCAGAAACTAGAAACAACCTAGCTGTCCAACAACTGAAGAATGGAAACGTTATAAATTTACACAATGGAGTATTACTGGGCTGTTAAATACAAATGATATCATGAAGTTTGCTGGCAAATGGATGGAACTAGAAAAAAAAAAAAATCCTGAGTGAGGTAACCCAGACCCAGAAAGAATAACATGATATGTCCTCACTTATAGGTGATATTAGCTGTAAAGGATAACCATGCTACAATTTACAGATCTACATAACAAGGAAGGCTCAAGGAGGAATGCAAAGATCTCCCGAGGAAGGAGAAATAGATTTCCAGGGTGGACTGGGGGCGGGGGTTGGGAACAGAAGGGATCAACTGGGTGGAGAGAAAACCCTGAAGGAAATGACTAGAACTGAGGGGCATTTAGGGGAGAGGGGGAAATCTAGTGCAATGGGAACTCCACAGAATCTACAAGAGTGACCCTCACAAAAACTCCTTGTAATGAAGGACACAGAGCCTGAACCAATCATCTTCTGTAGCCAGGCAAGGCCTCAAGTGGAGGGACCGGGACACCAACGCAGACACAACGCCTTCACCCCACAGTGTGTCCTGCCTGTAGAGTGTTCTGGAACCAGAGTCTAGCAGAATCGTCATCAAAGAGACCAAAAAGACTTTATCCAATAACTGAAGGGAGCAGATACAGAGTCCCAGCCAAACATAGGAGGAGCTCAGAGAGTCCTGCAGAAGATGGGGAGTAAAGATCAGAGGAACCAGAGGGACCAGGGAGAAGAGAGTACCGCCTACAGAGTCAATCGACTGGGACTCATGGGGGTTGGCAGAGATCAGAGAGCCTGTATGGATATGTCCTTGATCCTCTGGCATCTATGTTATATCTGAGTAACATGTTGTTCTTGTGAGGTTCTTAACAGTGAAAGTGGATGCTGTCTCTGATTGTTTTGCCTGTTGGCGGGATCTCCTTCCTCCTACTGGTTTGCTTCTTCCAGCCTTGACATGATGGCATGTGCCTGGTATTACTGTAGTATATTATGCCATGTTTGCTGGAAGCCCCTGGGAGGCCTGCTCTTTTCTGAGAGACGGAGAGGAGTGGATCTGGAGGAAAGGGAAGGTGGGGAGAAATACTGGGAGGAAAGAGAGGGTGGGAAACTGAAGTTAGGATATATGTAAGAAGAATAAAATAGGCCGGGCGTTGGTGGCATATGCCTTTAGTCCCAGGACTCGGGAGGTAGAGGTAGGAGGATCTCTGTGAGTTCGAGGACAACCTGGTCTAAAGAGCTAGTTCCAGGACAGGCTCTAAAGCAATACAGAGGAGAAACCCTGTCTCGAAAAACAAAAACAAAAACAAAACAAACAAACAAACAAAAAAACCCAAAAAAGAATAATAATAAAATTTTTAACATTGAAATTAACAGTTAAAAAGATTTACCATCTTCATTATTAATAGTCAATTTGAATAGCACTATTTTTAAAACACTCATTCTTGTACTTCTACCATTTTTGGAACACCTACATATATATATTACATAAATAATTACATGTGCACATGATGCAAGATCTTTGAGGAAGAAAGTTAACAGTGTACAATACCTCGGCTCCCCCCATCCACTTGGGCTCATCAGGAAACTCAGCACACAGAATATCTTCTGACTGATCTGTCCCCAGGACATGGTAGCAGAGCTTCTGGTGGAGATTGGTGGACGTCTCTGTCCCTGAAGAATAAACATGTTTACTGAAACGCAGTTAGCAGTCTGAAGACAATCTCCACTACATCTATCACACAATGCTAAGAACATTTCAAAGGCTGAGTATATATACTTGAAGGATGCAAGGTTAAAAACCATTAAGTCATATTCCTACATACTAGCAACAAATAGGAATTGTTACCGTAGCAACCAGCAAAATATAAATGTAACAAAGTATGCACAAGGTCTATACAAGGAAAATAAAAAACCATCCCAAAGAAATAAAATAACTGATACCTAGAGAAACTCCATGCTCGTGGAGAAGATGGCTCAGTGCTACCAACATGTCACTCTCTGGACCTGACCCATAGATACAATGCCAGGATTCCATTATGTTAATTTGTGGACAGGGATTGTCCTGGTGGTTTTATTTTTTTTTTATTTTTTATTTGTCAACTTTACACAATCTAGAGTTATCTGAGAAAAGGAACCTCAATTGCCAAAATGCCTACAGGCCATGTGATGGTTGTATTTTCTTGATTGATGATTGATGTGGAAAGGCCCAGCCCACTGTGGGCAGTGCCACCCCTGGGTAGGTGGTCCTGGGGTATACAAGAAAGCAAACTGAGCAAGTCATGATCACCAGGCTAGTAGGTAGCATCCCCCCATGGTCCCTGCTTCAGTTCCTGCCCTGATTTTCATCAGTGATAGAATATTATCTGGAAGTACAAGATGAAATAACACTTTCCTCCCTATATTGCTTTAGGTCACCATCTTTATCACAGCAACAGAAACCAAACTAAGACATGAACAAACTGATTCTCAGGTTTACATGGAGGAACATAAAGACTGAAATAACTGACAACAAAGAATCTGTCTAACATCAAGACTCTGGGATGGTGGTGTGAACTTGTCATCCCAGCACTCCAGGGCAGAGGCAACTGTAGCCAATCTACAAAGCAAGGCTCTGTTTTAAAACAAAAGACTGAAAGCTACAAGAGAGGAGGTGGGAAGCAGACAGCAGTGGAATAGCCTAGCAGAAAACAGAAAAGGAAACTAAATGGAGGACAAAGGAATTAGCTTAGAGGGGAAGAGAGGCCTGGGGGCAAAGGGGGGGGGGTAAGAGGTAAGAATGAAGTTAATAACAAAAACCTATGAAGGTGCCATGATGACACCATTACTTTGAATTATAACCTAAAAATTAATAATGAAGAAAATGCTACAGGACTCATGATACCTGGCATAAGCAAAATAAATAAGCAAACACTTAGTTAACAGAATTAAGAGCCCAGAAATAAACCCATATAAATATACTGTTGATCTGTAATAAACAATCAAAGGAAATATAATAAAACTAGATTTTCAACAAATGGTACTGGGGGGGGGAGCAAATCTAGATATAAACTTTAGATTCCTCACAAAATTAACTCAAAGAAGATTGTAGACAAAAATACAAAACACTGAATTATAGAATTCCTGCAAGATAAAGTAGGAGAAATGTAGGTGGCCTTAGACCAGGAGTCACTTTTTAGCTCTAACAAGAAAGGCCTCTGATAAACTCAACTTGGGCAAAGACCCTACTGTAGGAAAGGTCATAGACCAGGACAAAATCTTTACAAAATACCAATATGACAGAGGACTATTAACTAAAGCATGCAAAGACCTGGTAAGGCTCAAAAGTAAGAAAACTAAAAGCCAGGTGAGACACAGACAGTAAGTAAGCTTTGAAAAAGGGATCCACATCAGTGTGTGGCCAGGCAACAAATTATAATAAAAGGTTAGCTACAGAGCTACCCGACCCTAACAGCACTCAGACACTGGGGAGCAGCCAGGGCCCCTCACTATTTAGGAATGAAAAATGCCACAGGCTTTGGAGGATGGTTCTGGGGGTTTGTCACCCTAAGACCTAGCAACTGCTGCTTAGAATTCATCACAAGGATCACAAATATTCACACAGAAATCTACCCCTGACAGCAACTTAGTACATAATTGCTAAAACAAGGAAACAACATGTTTCCTTCAGTGTTTGAATGGATAAGTATGACAATTGCATGTTACTCCTCACTAAAAAGGAAAGAGCCAGCCAGGAATGGTGGCATATGCCTTTAGTCACACAGCATTAAGGAGGCAGGTAGATCTCTGAGTTCAAGGCCAGTCTGGTCTACAGAATGAGTTCCACAACAGCTATGGTGGTTTGAAAGAAAATGACCTCCAAGGGGAGTGGCACTATTAGGAGATGTGACCTTGTTGGAGGAAACGTGTCACTGTGGGGGGAAGGTATTGAGATCTTTTTTGCTCAAGCTTCCCTCAGTGTGACAGTCAACTTCCTGTTGCCTACAAGATGTAGAACTCTCAGCCTCAGCACATCTGCCTGCATGCTGAACCTCTGGAAATGTGAGATACCCTCAATTAAATGTTTTCTTTATGAGTTGCTATGGTCATAGTGTCTATTCACAGTAATAATAAACTCAAACTAAGACAATAGCCAAGCCTACACAGAGAAATCCTGTTTCAAAATACCAAAAAAAAAAAAAAAAAAAAAAAAATATGGAATAAAGAACTAACGACAGGCGCTGATTTGAAGAGGCTATATTCTGTTTTGCGCCATCTGTAGACCTAAAATAGACAGAAAAAAGTGCCAAGCATGGCAGCACACACTTGTCCCCTGTTCCTGAGAGGCTAAGGCCAGTTTGGCAATAGTGAGACCCTATCTGAAAAGGAGGAAAAAAGAAAATTCAGGGCCCCCAGGCACCAGGGAAGGGAGGGGCCTAGGTGTAGCACAAAGTACTTTCAAGGCAATGAAAACCCTCTCCATCATAACTGGCAGTCCAAGTGCACAGGATGTACAACAGCAAGAGTAACCCAAGAGAGGGTCTACAAAGCAAGTTCCAAGACAGCCAGGAGTACACAGAGAAACCCTGTCTCTTAAAAAATAGTAATAAAAATGAATAAATAAATAAAAAAGTAAACCTAATGTAAACTACAGACTCTGGGTGATGAACAATGATGTGTTACTACAGGTTAGCTAATTATAAGTTATGAATTATTCCTCACTCTGGCAAAGACACTAAGGAGACATGTGTGTACCTCTTAACTCTGTTGTGAATTAATGCTCAATATTAAAAACGTTAGGCACCAGCTTCCTATCACCATAAAGCAATTTGCTGATTTTGAAGACTACTATGAGACTAAACTTTATTTTCTCATTGTGAAAACATACTATCAAGAAAATAATAACACCAAAATGTAAAAACATTTTATAATCCTTAAGGACCTTCACTTTTTAAGGACAATGGTAGGAAGGGCAGAATGAACTGTTTATGTCAATCATAAATGCCTCCATCATAGTCTGAGAGGTTTCTACACACCGCACCAAAAAAACAAATAAACAACAACAACAACAAACCCAGCAGAATTACAGCTGGGAGCACAGGCCTTCTTAAACAACCAATGACTACCACACCTGCAGACATTGGCCACCTGTGGGCTGCATGCAGCCCATGAATGGAGCCACACAAAATAATCAGCATTGTGAGATTTTTTAAAAACATGTTTAGTAACTTGATTGCATGTAATTGTGGGCAGCAATACTATTGCCATGTGAAAAGGTTGGAAATATATCATTCAAATTAGCTTCCTTTTCAGTCACAAGAAGTCACACTATTGTGGTAAATAAGGATCAGGATAAACAAATAGGCCGAATAGATGTTTATTCAGGGAGAAATAACTTACAACCTAGACAGATGAACACCAGGAAATTCAACCAGATCCTCTCCTGTCCGAGTCACGCCAGAAAGAGAGCACCTTCCTGGCCCCCTCCGACCTCCTTCCACAGGTCACTTCTGCCCATGGCTCCACCCCCCAATGGGCGTGGTCAGTGCCACAGAAGGACTATCTCACTACATCACACGGTCTAGTACAACGTGCTTCACTGGCATGCTCACATACCGTCACTCTTCCCATCCTGCTTCGGGTATGAGTTGTAGAACATCCCCTTCCCATCATGGGTCCAGGCCATACAGGTGAACTTGACTCTCTCGAGCACGTCAGGAAGCTCTTTGGCACCATCAACTTTCATGAACTTGATGGTCACCCAGTCTGAGCCACTGGCACTCAGACCATAGGCAAAGTATTCACCGTCTTCACTGAAGGCATAACCTAAGGGGCACAGGAGACAGTCATGTGTGACACACAACTCTTTATCTTGCCCACTGTGGTGACAATGGAAGAAATAGGAAACTAGTGGTGAGCAAACCTGGGCTCGGCCGAGGTCCTGAGGGAATCACCATTATGATGACAAGGGCCCTTAAACTCCTGAGGTCATACTTCCTTCCTTGATAAAATGTAGCCTTGGGTTATATGCCCATTAATATATTCTGACATTTTTACAGTTCAATGGATAGCTCAGTTAAAAGCAGAGCTCATCTGGACATGCAGCATATTTTATTTATATTCTAAAGGGAATAAGTAGGGGAAATCTGCCTTTATAGTAATGGCATAGCACGTAATAGAATTAAATCATAGCCATTAAGTAACTTTTGGGATCAACTCCAAAGCATTTGAGATCACACTTTACAGCATCATTTTCGGAGCATTACTGGCACTCAAAGATTATACCCGCACCATGACATCACAGGCCCAGGTCAATAGAGCCTGAAGGTCTGCAAGGATGTATCATAGTGTGCACAGTCCAAAAGAAACAGAAGACACCTGTCTGTGGATTTCCATGCCAGGTCCAAGTCCTTGGGGACCCAGCAATGCTCGACCCTGTGAAAGTTTCTTGATAAACAGTCTTGTTTTATGTTGGCGTTTACAGTTATATTATCAAGCTATCCTGGTAGAATAAGATTCACATAGCAATCATTTCCCAGGAAGCTTGCTAAATTTTACTGGGGATCGAAAATTTATAGGAGGTATAATTATTACCGTAGAACTTCAATTAGTAAGAAATTACTTTAAAATGCACTAACATGCTTATTGAAAAAAAAATTCAGGTAAAAATGAAAAAAACATTATTTTAATTAAAAGCATATGTAGGTACTCATATGCCAGGTATCAGGCCTAATTCACCTTTGCATCAATTATGACCTTGTTTGCAGTGGACACCTAAAGAAACCACTGCACTGCATCACATGGATGAGAGGTATTAGGACTCAGCCCCCCTAGATGGGATGCAAGACAAACCGTAATGAAAACTATATGGATTCTTATGCAGGACACATGACTACCTTAGAACTATAGCATTAAATTAATTCTAAACCACAGGCTCAGATTTATGAAAATACTAAAATACTCTGATCAAGATAGCTGGTACCCTATTTCCAGTACAGTTACACACTAAGTCTATTTGGGAGGGGTGAAGAGGGCCACCAAGTAACAGAGGCACAGCTAGAAAGGGCAAGAAATGCCTGTATAAAGGTCATTGTATGGATTAAATGTAATGGATCTGCTATTCCCCTCCTACTGAGCATCAGGCACCACTGTTCCAACTTCACAATTCTAGAGTCATACCTGTGCTGTGCTTCGGCATAGAATGGACAGCATAGGAAAGATGCTGAGTTGAGCCCCCTCATTAGGAACAGCTGGTGTGTTAAGAGGTAATTTAAAATTGTAATTACTAAACCACAGAACTTGAGAATTACCTACTTCTTCCTTATCCTAAAACTGCTATAGCACAAATCAAGGTTTGTTATCTTCTCTATGGCTGTGGAGGAGGCTACACTGGGGGCATAGTTAATGCTGACACAGAGTGCCTGCGGGCAAGATGCACTTAGACTCAGATTGTATGATGCTATGGCATCTTCAGGGTCAGGGTACCAAGCAGTTCAATTCCACAAGACTGAGGGTTTTTGCTTTTAATCCTAACAAACTGTCAACTGCCTAGGTTTTAATAATCTGATCAGCCTCCCTCATTTATGGCAGGGACATTCCTTGCACAGCTGAAGTTTCTTGCAAGAGGGCTGAAGTATTTCTAGTCAAATAGGTCTCAGATGTTATGGGAAATGACGATATTTCAACATCCCTGAAGTTAATTTGAGTCTAGTGACTTATTCTCCAGTTCTGTTTCATGCCACCAGAGTGAGAAAGATGAATGTAACTATTCATGTGTTCTAAATCAGTGTGCAAAGTTAGCTTTCCTAATATTGTGTATGCATCTGTTCTACAATATGGTCTGCCTGGAATCTCAAGACTTCAGGGCTCCAAGTGACACTGCAAGGACTCCTGTGGTCCTGGTGTGCAGTGCTTACCTCGGAGTGCTACTGTGCCATCATCCGACAGAGTGTTGGGATCGAGGAACACCCTGGCTTCCCCCTCTAAGGAGTCTTGCACATATAATACACGCTGGTTCTGCAAACCTGTATTGTAAAAATAAAAATACCTGGGGACAGAAATTCCCTGTATTTAGCTGTGGTATTTTCTATTTGTGGAGAAGATCAAACACATGAAGAAGCAAATTTCATAACCAGACTATACATAGAAAGAAATCGCTGCTATACAGCTGAGACAGGGACAGGAGGGTTAGATAAAATCCCCTTGGCTCCTACTTGACAGTTTGCTATTTAACTGCTTTCTTCCAGGATGCAAATAATTTATTCCTGTTTGGTATGTGAGCTAGAGACAAATGAAGACCAATTTGCTAAAAATAATGCTGGCAGTCACATAACACAGTGACTATCTCTTCTAAATGAGGAAAGAAGCAGATTTTCTACTGTAAAGTTCTGGTCTGCTTCCACAGCCTGGCTGGCTGTCAGGTGTGAAGGCCATCATACTTCTACAAAGAGAAGGGCCTATGCATTCAGTCGCCTTGGGCCACAAAGTTACCACGCTCACCAAACAGCCAAACAAATGGGCAGGACTGTGTTCTAGTTACACTTACTTATAAAAACAGGTGGCAGGCAGGATTTGGCACACTGACTCTACTTTGTGGTATCTGTGTGAGATGGGGAGGGCCTAAGAAATTCCAGAGTAAATGTGTGGTAGTGCGCCCAAAGGACAAGAGACTATGTTCAACTACATGCGAGAAAGATGAACAGGCTCCACTTTGTGGCCCATTCTTGGATAGAAATGCACATATAATAAACTCTTCTCAAGTCTATAAGCCGAAGATAACATTAGGTAGCAACTAATCTACCTGGCTGTTTATGAGATACAGGCTCACCTACTCACCACAGGAAGATCCCCCATAATCTGCTTTCTCAGGTTGTGCCACTGCCAAGTATCTTAAATAGCAGTTAACAGCACAAAAACTTATTCTCATGTTCAGACACAACAATTGCTTCCTTTTATAAACTGGCAAGTTAGCTCAAATATGTACTTCATTTGTTTGAGACATGGTCTCACTACCTAGCCCTGGCTGGTCTGGAACTCAAGTGCTGGGATTAAAGGTGTGTGCCACCACACCCGCCCTGTACTTGGCCATTTCAGCATTCAGGGGAGCTGTGGAGGTGGCTCGGTGGGTAAAGTGCTTATTTCATGAAGACCTGCGCTGGGCTGTTCAAGAGGGACATAAAAGCTAGGCACTGCGGTTCATGCCATAACCCAGCACTGGCAACCCCAGGTTCTTAGATGAACCCTGACTCAAACAGTAGTGTAGAGGCGGGCAGTTGTGGTGAACGCCTTTATTCCCAGCACTCAGGATACAGAGGCAGGTGGATCTCTATGAGTTTGAGGCCAGTCTGGTCTACACAGTGAATTCTAGGATAGCCAGAACTATGTACAGAGACCCTGTCTTAATAAAAAAAAAAAAAGGGGGGGGGGAGGTAAAAAGCAACAGAGGAAGAAACCTAATGTCTACCTCTGGTGTGTGCACATCCCCTCCTCCTTCTCTCTCTCTCTCTCTCTCTCTCTCTCTCTCTCTCTCTCTCTCTAAGAAAACACAAGCTGGAGAGTGAAAAGAAAAGGAATACAAGCAACCTCACATACCGCTTTCCTTTCTTGAAGTGGCAGCTGTACTTGGGGTAGTCGTACAGCTCAGTCATTCTCTCCTTGTACAGCCCTCTGATGGGGCACTGCTCCAGGAACGGCACTGTGATCTTGTTCTGTGCCTCCACGAAAGCCTGCAGAGAAGTACGAAGGACAAAAGGAAAATCAAATGTAAAATGTCTCATGGGAAGCATCATCCTTTAGCACATATCAACAAAAGCGTATTTTTGAAGGTGTGATGGCTCATGCCTACAACCCAGTCAGGAGGCTGAGGCAGGAGGAACAGTGAGCCATGTCCCCAGCCAGAGAAGATTCTTTCCTGAGGCCAACTTTTATATAAGAAAGCTGAATCCTGAAGTGGTTTGGAAAGCTATCCAACATATACAACTAGGGAGTGGAGCTGGTTTCTAAATCTATGCTCTACATAAACACACTGTACCACACAGCTCAGTCATATCCTATTAATAATATATATTTACTTATAAAGTCTCAGTGGTTCAGCTTCAAGCCCCCAGGTCAAATTTAGGAGAAAATACCTAGGCACTATTTCAATGGCTTTGCTTTCTCACATTATCTAAAACCTACCACTATGTCAGCTCCAATCAGAGAATTTCACTAACATATGCAATTAAAAACTATTTAGAATTTTGAAAAATGGAAGTGGCACTGAGTAAGGATGTCAACAATAATGGTTTATTAAAAAAAAAAAAAAAAGGAAGAGGGCTGCAGGAAGACAGGAGACCTTGGGGATGAGGCAGGAGAATGGCCTCATTCCTACACTCAATCGTACCCTGCAATGCAGTTTTAGCTAGCATATACTGATTGTACAGAATATTGGGTTTCATTGTGGCTTCTTCAAACATGCATATACTGCACTTTGAAGTGGTCACTGAACCCCATTACCCTCCTGTCTGCATTTCCCTAGGCGGTTTACAACACTGTAAAAATTTTAGCCCTGTGATTTATATCTGGGTGTTGTCAGAAATGAAGCAGGGTTTCATCAGATGTCTACAGACACATGGCGGGAGGGGGAATAACTGAGCATGTGATGAGTGGCATCACCTTCAGTCCATTTCCGGATACAGCTTAAGCTACTGGGGCCCATCCAGGATCCAGGTGCTACTTCATGTGGACAGGTAAGTCTGGGTTCCCCCTACTGCGATTTCATGCTGGGAGAAGCAGTGCCAAAACTAATACTGACTACATGTAGTTGAGACTGAGATTGCTTTTATACTAACAACAGAAACAGTGAGGCATTCTGGATGTGGAGATGAAGGAGAAGGGATGCATGGCCTGAGCCACCTGTGAGATTTTCTGTCATCCATGTTGTTGCTGGGGACGGACACAAAACAAGCATTAGAACTGTGCAGTATTCAGCTCCCAGAACTCCCAGAGAGCGCCCAGTGGAGCAAGGCCACTGCTCAAAGCACCAGCTACAGACCAGGGCTCGTCCCTGACTGCTGGCAACTAGCTGGCTCACTGAAAGACAGGGGCTAAAACTAAAAATGTTGACATCTTTGATGCACTGTGACACAGTCAACCCTGCTTTGGAAATGTACAAACAAGACAACTGTCCTAGAGCTCACAAAACACAAAATAATGCATTAACTGTATCAGGTGGCCAGGCAAGGAAGCTCTTGGTGAAGGAGGGAATGTCCTAGCCTGAGGCGGAGAGCTGGAGAGAGTGGCCAGGCCAGGCAAGACAGAGCAGAGGTGTGGCAAAGGCAACATTAGGTGAGTGGCCCTGGCAACAGAAGAACTTGACAGGTATGAGGAAGAGAAAGGCCAGCAGGTACCAACTGGGGCTGGAGGACCTGGTGTCTGGGAAGCAAATCTAAAGGTTTAGCCTTTTATTCAAAAGCAAATGAGCCACGAGTGGGCAAGGATATGAAAAATGTGGTTATCCTATTAAAAGATTGCCCTACTTTGGTAGAGAGCATCCTATGGGACTGCAAAAGTGGGGAGAACACCAGTCGGGAGACTGAGGCAATGGTCCAGGTTAGACTCAAGCCAAGTGGAGCAGCTGGACTCTGTGGCCGAGGCCTGGCAGTAGAAACAGAGTGGACACAGTATACATTAGTCTGCAACTTTTCAGAGGGCCTTGCCAATTATATTCAAAGAAAGCAAACAGCAAGCTAGAGGATCTGGCTGATGGCCCACTTCCCACCAGGGCCGCTCTACTCTGTGCATCCAGGATACACTCTGGTGGCCCTGGGGTCCTGGGAATCACTGCTTAACAGACTGCTGTGATCTTGTTCCCCTTTGCCCCACACACCCATGACCACAACAGGTGCTCCCCACTGTGAATGCACCCTGGCTGTCCTCACACGAAAGTGTCATGCAAAGTTACCCCAGGCAGAATCATGCTGCAAGGGATTTTATATTCAGTCCAGGCTTGCCATCTCCCACCCACATATGTCAATTACTTTAAATAGAGCAATATTTAAAGGCTGATGTCTTCCAAGTCAAATGTTGAGATGTAAAACCCAACAGTGTTCAAATGCTAAAGCCAAGCTCTTCATCACCCTGACTTCATGGGAGTGGGGGAGCTTTCCCACGATGTCCAGTTCTTTCACTCTCTTAATTACATATATTATATGTTGTACATATATAATAGTTCTGGATTCTTGATCTAAGACTAAGAACAAGTTTAGGAGAAGTTAGGAGTGAAAATAAGAGGAAAACTGGGAAGACCTGACCTAGAGAAGGGAGTTCAAACCTCCGCTTCTCAAGGGGTTTCAGCCACCAAAGTAACAAGCAGAATGTGACACATAGTTCCTTAACATATGCAGATGAGCCTCTGAAGGGTTTTTATCTTCATCTGCAGATGAATACATTTGTTTACTCAAAGCCAAGAAACTCTTCATATCTTACTTTCTTTGTTGCTAGGATATTTAAAGTGCAGCAGAGGCACACAAGTCAGATTGAAGGTTGGCCTGTGCTACGCAAGACACCATGGAAGAGATGGGTGACAGAGGTGGGAACAGAGAAGCTTGAGCTGCACAAGATGGTTAGGCTCTAGACATCTGCTGCACACACTGTGACTACATTAGTGCTCAATAGGCACATACACTCTTGTCTGAGATATAACTTGTGATATGCATTCCTAACACACACAAAAAAAAAAAAAATAAGAAAATTGTGATTAGATAAGAGAGGCCATGTTTGGGAGCTGAAGACTCCATGACCCTCCTGCCTTCAAAAGGAATGTTTCAAGTTGTTCCCTGACACAGTGCACTTTCCTAAACAAAATAATCAAGACTGACAGTAAGAGCCAGGCACCATCTCATGTAGACAAAGAATCTAAAGAGGTCATCAAGTAAGAATAGTGCTTCTTTCTACTTGCCACAGACTAGAGTAATTCCTGCTGCATAAACAGTCAGCCCTCCATACCCTCACTGGGACTCAACTAATCACAGATCAAAAGCATGTAGAAAAAACAATTGAATCTTCACTAGACACAACAGATTTCTTCCCTCCCCTTAAACAATACAACAAACACAGTTCTGTACTAGTTCTTGTAGGTTATCTAGTGATGCTGAAGTGCACAGGTCATGCATAGTCACAAACCAATTTACATTAGGAGCCTGAGCATTCTAAGGTTCTGGTGTTCGTGGAAGTTCTTGGACTCAATCCCCTGCAGATGCCCAGTGATTAACATGATTAGCAAGTAAACCAGCTCTGGAGGAAGTGTCTGATGTCCAACAAGGCCTGGCAGGAAACTACAATCCAGCCAAAGTCAAAGTTGAGTGTCCAGAAGGCCAGTGGGGACACATATTTGGATCCCTTCTACTTAGCAAGAATTCAACAGCACTTCTTCCAGGGAAAGGACACCCATAGACAAAAGTAGGACAAGGGATGTCAGAGCTCCCTCTAGAGGCCAAGAGACTCAGGACCTGAAGGGACCTGTGGTTGGCAGGCCACATGGGGTCTCCTAGAAGCCCAGCCAGGTCTCCCTCTGTTCCTTAAACAGCTTGTATTCTCATTGAGGCTAGTTACTGTCAATCAAGGGGCAAGGAAAGAGAAACCCTCATTTGACTATAGAGTCAAGCACCATTCATCACCTATCAAAGCTAAAATTTTAACCTCATTCGGGTCTGATGTTCTTTCTGACCAAAAGTCTGGTAAAAAAAAAAAAATTTAAAATTCAATCCTGAATCCAACATACTGTAAGTATATCTGGAAAATAAAAACAAGTCATGGAGCAGGAGATTTTTGTGCAAGTGGAGACCTGGGCTGGGAATCACTGGGATTTGACTCTTGGCTCTGACCAGTCCATTTAGCTGAGTAGTGAGCTGTAGGCTGAGTAAGAGATCATGAGAAGTGGCCAGAAAGGAGGGAGGAAGGGAAGGGGAGAGAGGGAGGGAGGGAGGGAGAGAGAGAGAATATTGTAAGTTAAAGTTAATGAGATGTGTCCAGTGTTTCTCATAGATACCTTTGGGAAAGAAAGCCCGACCCCACTGGCCAACCAGAGTATCTACTCCTCAAATCCAGAGCCAGCACAAAATTCCCACTCTCCTGCACACACTGTGATTTACAAAGATGCCACATATAAAAGGAGGGATGGAGCTACAGGGCTGGCAAGTGGTCCCACAGAAACCTAAGGTGACATTACTTCCTTTAATCACACCTTAGCATCCCTGGTGTCAGTATTCCTGGGCTTCCTAGATCGAAAAACCAGGGAGGGAACTGTGATTTCTACCAAAGGCAGACATTCATTCTCTGTACAAGTGTCTCTGGGTGTCATCCACGCCCGAGGGCTATTCCCCATAAACACTGCAAAGGGGAACAGCAAATGTAGGGGAAATAAAGAGGTTGGGAGACACAGAAACCTTCACATTAGACTTGTTAGTTCTTTTTCCTGCGAGTGACAGGGACCTCCTACACATTAAGCACACATGACCACTGAGTTACACATCTGGCTACAGTTGTTACCTGATGCCAGCATCTCACAGAAGAACCACAGACCATCAAAATCAAACTTGAGTAAATGCCTACAGGGACAACAGAAATGATCTATGCTAATCAATGTCTTTTAAACATCTTGCCAGCTTTTCTACCATGGAATTTTCTCTGATTGTAACCAAATGGGACTAAAGTCTTAGCTGCCACTAAAGATGTAACTCAATGTCCCTTCAGCACTGACCTCTAAGAGCTCAAAGGCAATCTTGCCAGCCCACGTTAGCCCGTGCATTGCACACTGGCACACCACTGCATATGTAACCTAAGAGTTGGTACAGGAGCTGAAGGCAGAGGAATAGAAGGTGAGGGAGAGACAGCGAGACTCTGGGGGCAGCGGCCTCCTTTCTTCCTTCTTTCTTCACCTCTCCTCCCTCCCCCCTTCCTTCTTGAACAGAAACCCTAGGTATTTGTCCTGCTGCCACAGAAACCAGAGTCCTGGGTTCATAGATAAGCAGTTGTATGGAGGTTGGCTGACCAAGACCACCCCTGGGGCACAATTACACAACAAAACACAGAGGGCTCCACCATAGTGGTGGGTGTAAAGTGAGTTCCAGAGTGGAAGCCTGCCTGCTCTAAGTGTGGCCCTCAGCCCATTCCTGAACTGCCCTCAAATCCTTGTGAAGTACTCATTTGCCTAACTTGGCCAGAATCGGTTTCTACTGTTTACATCAACAACTCTGTAGGACACATACAATCCTGATGACCTGAGTGTGATACCCAAAACATACATACACACACATGTATTAATAACAAATAACATTAAATACCTCAAAAACTCTGGGACAGGAGCAAGACAAGGAGAAAGCAAACCAGGAAAGCAGTACTTGGAAGGAGCCACTAGGTACCAATAACTTCCTCATATTCCGACAATTATGTCAGTGAGAGATGAAAAGGAGTTTGTACCTTAACTACATAGTCTCAAGTGTGGATTTAGGTAGAGTATGTTTACAAGTGGAACTTGAGCTACACATTCCCACAGGAGGTAATGAGACATTTGAGACAGAAGTCCTGCACACTGCAATAATACGTGTCAGTATGTTTACTTACAGCAGTCTCTGTTTGCAGTGTAATTCTCCATCCAGGTCCTGAAGGGAGATGTTAATGAATGGGTAGAAGTGCATTTCATAGGCCCACTTTGCCAGTGGGGTTCACAATGTACTAATTAAAAGGGAGGCACCAAACAGCTTTGAGGTGACCACTGGCCCAGTTTAATCATTACACGTTAAAACACTGAAATCAAGTTTTCAAGTGGAATGGCAATCAAGACTAAGAACCTTTTTTTTTTTTTTGTGAAAAATCTAGAACTCAAAGGGAAATCTGGCTAAGTTTGCAGACGAGATGAAGAGTCTTTAAAGTTCAATGCTGAGGTGCTCACTAGGAAAACTAGCAGGGAGGACGGTACACTGTGTGCTGTCGTGCTCAACAGCCAACTTGGTTTACTCACTGCATATGTTAAATGGGTTTCACATACATAGTACATATTTTCACATGGGTGTCATAACCTCACAGCCATATAAATAAACAAAATTCTCCTTTTTTCCTGTGTGTGTATCTGTGTGTTCACGCATGTATGGGCATGCCTGTGCATGAAGGTGCATGTGTATATGAATGTGTAAAGGTTGGTGTCAGGTGTTTCCCTTGACTGGTCTTTATATACTGCAGCAGGTTCTCTGGCTGAAACAGAGCTTACTGGCTCTAGTTAACCAGCCTGCTCTAGGGCAGCAGTATACAACATGGGAGTCAACAACCCCCTCACAGGCTCTCCTAAGGCTATCAGAAAACACAGGTATTCAGTTATGAAGTAGCAAGGAAAATAATTATATGGTCTGGGGTCACCCCCACATGAGAGCTGTATTAAAGAATGGCAGCGTTAGAAGGTCAGGGTTTCTCTGCCTCTGCCTCCTGTGCACTGGGATGACAGCCAAGCCGCCACTTCTACTCCAATTTTACATGGGTTTGGAGATCTGCACTGCAGCCCGTGTGCTTGTACAATAAACACTTTACCCCCAAACTGCCTCCCCACTGCCCATTCACTTGTTCTTATAAATTAATAGATTCCTTTGGTCACAGAAAAACAAGTAAAAACTAAGGGATGACTTGCATCTTCTCACTTCCAAGTCATCTAACAAATACTCCATTCTAGAATAGAAAAGCCATCTCCTACAGAGCAAACATCTCCGTCTGTCATGAAGTCGTCAAAGAATACAGTCCTGCGTGTCTCTGCTCCCCCAGCAAGCGCTCCTGGCTACTTCACTAGCTCTGCAGAGCACTGAAACTCCTCGGACAATCTTCCACTCCACTGGCTTTCCTGCAAATGGCCTGGTGGGATGATACAGGCAGAGGGATCCCTGTTCACCTGGCTCTGGACCATAGTAGAGAAAGCTCTTGCTCCAGCTACACCTAGGTCAGATTAATACAAAGAGCAACTCCTGTTTTAATACTAGAGAGCAAAACAATCATGTGGAAAATGGACCTCAGCCAATTCAGGAAAGGAGCCCAAGAAACAGGTGCTTTTATCCTAAAATCTGTCATCCACTGATCTACCCATGGAGGTCACTAATGTCACAGAAACTATGGGGTTATTTAAATGCCCTACACAAGGAAGGAGAGGCACCAGAGACAAGGAAAATATACCACACTTCCAAGCTCCTGGTCCCCAAGATGGAAGGCGGTCTGTCTGACTTCTCAGCCCCTTGCTAGCAGGTTAATGGGGTACCATAAACAACCTGGTCAATAGGAGACTCGGAAGAGAAGGTAAGAGATGCTCTAGGAAAAGCCATCAAAACTACACATTTTCTAAAACAAATGGCAGTTCATCTTATTTGTTCAGAAGGGATAACTATACACACCATGTTTAGTACTGATTTTACTGGTTACTTTAAGAATTCTCTCAAGATCAGAAATAGAGCTGCTAGTCTCTCTTTGCCAGCTCTCAAGAAAAAAAAGCCATCGGAGATATGCAGCTGGCTATACATTTGTTTCCTTAACTGCCCCCTCCCCAGGAGTTTTGATGAAATCAGAGACAGACTTGACAATCAGCTATCCCTTGAAAGGTGTAAACGCTTCCTTTCTCTGTGCATATCTCCTTCTGCAATGCAGTGCCAACTCCAGGAAGCCAGGTAAAATGGTGAAGATACCCTAAGACACATAGGATAAAGAGAATTCGATTACAGACGCCACTTCAATCTAAACCTGGGGCTGCAAAGCCAAGCCTGGGGGATAAGAAGAGATAATTGTAATTATCACTGGCGTGACTCGGACAGGAGAGGATCGGGTTGAATTTCCTGGTGTTCATCTGTCTAGGTTGTAAGTTATTTCTCCCTGAATAAACATCTATTCGGCCTATTTGTTTATCCTGTTCGTGACGCCAGCAAGAGAGAGCGCCTTCCTGGCCCCCTCCGACCTCCTTCCTCAGGTCCTCTCCGCCCATCGCTCCACCCCCCAATGGGCGTGGTCAGTGCTACAGAAGGACTACCTCACTACAGAGGGGAAATAAAAGGTGCCTGTGGACTACTGCCAGGTCCCGGCAGAAAAAACATGAGTTCACTACTCCTGCAGTGACCCAAGAAGCTTCCCAGGTGGTGAAAGCAAGGGAAGCCATCTCCAAAGTCCCAAAGGGCCAGGCAAGCCAAAGGGAGAAGGATCCCTTTACGGGATGCACAGGGACCAGAGCTCCCCCTGTACAAGGCATACTGATTTCTGAAAGGTGCTGGGTCTTGGCAGCCAGGACACCACTGATCTTGAGGACAGTGGTATATGGAAGCTCCTCAATTTAAATTATATCCTGATAAACCTACGTGAAGTTTAAAGTCGAAACTGCATTTCCAAGACCCACTTACCAGACAGCATATATTAGCAACAAGATACACTGGAAGCTCTTAGTGGTTGACTCTCACACCTGTGGCTGGACAGTTTGGTGCCACAGCTGCTGCTACGGTCAGCGAGCACCACATTCCATCACGAGCTGAGGAAAAGATACACTCAAAACCCCAGCAACTGCTGCCACTGGCACATGCTGCTTCCCCTGCTGTGGTGCTGGAATGCCGTTAAGTGTTCATCAAGGTCTGTCTGGGACAGGTGACAGAGGGAAAAGGCAAGCACCTCCAAGGGCATGGAAAGTTGCCTGTGGACCAGCACAGACTGACTAAAAAGCACAGAAGCACAGACTGACTTTTTCTTTCCAGATCACAGGGAAGGACTGCCAACCCTGGGAATCTGGCCGTCAACACTGAAAACGCCCCTGGATACCTGATGTCTCATTTATGCTAGTGAGATTTTCCTGTGCACAGAAAGAACCCTTCCATCCATTCTAATGACTCAGCCTCCCCTCCCAGGGCACAAACACTCACAAACAAAAGCAGACCAAGGGATGGCAGAGCTCCCTCCAGAGGCCAAGGGACTCAGGACCTGGAGGGAGGGCAGACATGCGGGCAGTCACAGAAGCCAGCAAGCAGGGCAAGCCAAACAGTCACATAGAGCTGCTTTTCAGGGAACATCTAGAAACTGAAGCTGGAGGAACCTAGCACTGCACTTTCCAAGACAATGTGAGAAGTCTATTTTTTAAAGTATCTTTTATTTTCAGTTCTTGCTGAGCATTAACACCAACAAGCACCAAGTACAGTGCTTACTGCGCAGTCCTCAACTACGTGGTGTGCCTTCCCCTTGGGGTCCCTCTCATCCCCAAGACATAGCTGATTCATGTCAGGCCCCAAAGCCTGCTAGCATTACAACCTTGGGGTAGGCACCTGTCTCCCTCTCCAGGACCACCTGCCCTCAGGAGGGCTCATGGTCGGCAGTTCACATGGGGCCTCCTAGAAACCCAGCCAGGTCTCCATCCCAGGCTCTGCTTCAGACTTTGCACTGAGCTGTGTGTGATCTACAGTTGGGAATGTCTGCTATAAAGTGAGAACTCAACAGTGACAACTTGAAAGGTGTCACCCACCCCAGCTAGGAGTTTTCCATGTTATATGTCTGCTGATATTTTTTTAATAAGGGCACAGTCAAGGTCAGTTAGACAACTTGTATTAAATACTAGATTAAATCACAGAACCCAGGACGAAGAAACTGCAAGCATTTCTCATTTCTGACTGCTTTTACTGAACATGTGACAAGTTAGTTTTTGCTACTGTTTTGTGAAAACTGTGTAAATATTCTCCTCTTGCCACTAAGTGTGGCTAACACCGATCTGTGGAAATACTGATGACCAAGAGGAGAAAGTTTTCCTGCTGCGTCTCTAAAACACACAGAGGAGCTGAGACTGCAGCCTGGGGCACAGCATCTGCTTAGTGGGCAAGGGATCTTGATTCTGTGCACTGGGGAGGCAGCTCAGATGGTAGAGTACTTGGTACACAAGGATGAAGACCTGAGTTCAGATCCCAGCACCCACATAAAAGGCTGGGTGAGGTGCTGTGCCCTGTCATCCCAAATCCCAGGGCTAAGGAGGCAAGGAGGGGTTTGGGGGCTCTCTGGTCAGGCAACTAACCAAATCAGTAAATAGTAGGTTCAGTGTGACAGACCCCCTCACACACACACACAGGATGACCCCATATCCCATCTCCTATAACCCCCCAACCCATACTCTACTTAGTTTCCCTTTTAATCTCAAAACAGAAATTTAACTCATTCAATTCTAAGTAAGACACTACACTATCAGTACCAAGCCTCTTCAGAAAGCGACAGGAAGCTATGTGTGTGTGGTGAGCAGGCATAGATGCAGTTGTGTGAGCAGACTGTAGGAATGAAGGCCGACAGGCATGTTCAGACACATTCCTACAGCCAGCATCCCCAAACAGTCTGTTGTTTTTTTAAGTCTTTCGATTTTATTGATTTATTTATTTTGCTTATTTATTTTTAGTTTTTTGAGACAGGGTTTCTCTGTGTAGCACAGGCTGCCCTGGAACTCATTCTATAGACCAGGCTAGCCTTGAACTCAGAGAACTATCTGCCTCTGCCTCCCAAGTGCTGGGATTAAAGATGTGGGTGACCACTACCTGGCTTCCACTTTTACTTTTAGTTTAATTTTTGATAATCAACTCTGTTGCTGGGTTCCACTCCTGAAAATACACCAGAAGGTAACCTTGGCAAGTTACTTAATTCACATTTAATACTTCAATTCCTTTACTGTAAAATGTATGTGTATGGGGGGATCTATTTCAGAGTTCAAGAATCAAACGTGATACAGTAGGCAAAGCTCTCAGTAAAGTGTCTGACACACATAAGCATACAGTAAATCTAAACCATGAAAATAATAATGCGTTATTAGCAGCCATCAAAGGCTGACTGCATCACTAATTAGCAAAATTCCATCTATTAACTGGAAGCTTGGCACCCACTAATAAGTGGCTTATTATCCACAGGACCAGTCATTAGGAACAGAGAAACAGCACAGCACACATTCATCAGCACACCAAGTGCATCTGGTCAGTCTGAGATTGCTAAGTTACTTGGACAAGCAGCATCAGAGGCTGGAGGGACCCAGGTTGGACCAGACACTTTAGGCAACAGAATCACTACTTCATCAGAGGCAGTTTCCTGGAGGACGTGCTGGAAACCCTTAGGAGAAACGTACAGTCCAGGGTCACTCCTCAACTGTGAGGATTCTGTCTTTCTGGAGGAGAGCTGGGAAACAAATGGAGGATTGCAGACCTAAAAACCTCAAGATGGAGGAGTGCTGACTTCAGGAAAAAGGGCAGGAAGGAAGTGGGAAGAACCATGATGAACAGAGAAGAAGGCCCCAGCCACGTGACAGGTGGCTAGCAGAGCGAAGCAGAGAAGGCAAGCCCATTCGACGAGGGCTACAAGGATGAAGACAGAGACAGCATGAACTGTAGCCAGAGCGGTCTGCTCCTATGCCATGTCTCACCTGCCTACAGGAGCCTGCTCCAGTTCTCTCCTTGCGGAAGCAGGGAGAGCCCCATTCCAGTAGCTGGTGCTTCCCAGAGAGTGTAAACAGATCTGCAAATATGACTTCAGTCTCCAGGGAACACTGATGTCACGGTGCTGTGGGCCCATGAGACACAGACACAGGACATAGAAAATGGCCTGAAAAACGACCTGGGCAGCACATGACTAGTTTGGTTTTTCTTTTTCTTTTTCTTTTTCTTTTTTTTTTTTTTTTTTTTTTTTTTCTTTTTTAGTTAAAGATGTTAGATTCCCAAACAGCAAATATCAGCAAGACACACTCCAAAAGATAGCATACTTTCCCTCCTCATATTGTAAAGAGAATAATCAAGAAATAGAAAGTCAATCTAAGAGTCTCAAAAAGTACAAAAATAATCTCCAATCTCTGTGGGCTTACTGGAATTAAACCATGAGACCTCGTTTTAAATTATGGTATTTGTGAAGAGAGTGACAATTTGAGTTGTAGATGTTTGATATTATTGAAAAATTATTGTCATTTCTTTTAGTTGTCATAATATGTTGTGATGGTATTAAAAAGATTCATTATATGTAGGTAAGGAATACAAATGTTTACAATGAAATGATACAACATTTGTAATTTGACAAAATAATATGCTGTGGGTAGAAGCTAGGTGAGTTGAAACGAGTCAAATGAATGGTAAAATGAAGGATGAGTGTATAGGATTGGCCACGCCCCTCACTGTAAAGAAGTCTTGGGATTTGTGAAACCCTTCACTGTGAGCGACAAATATGAGGTTTGTGGAAGACTCTCACTGTGAAGGATGGGTACAATGTGCCCCTCACAGAATTTGTATATATTTGAATTTGAAACAAAGACTCAGGATTCCGGGAATTATCAAGAAGGCCCAAATCCTGCCAAGTCACTAGAAAAATAAAATGGAAACTGGATTCATAATAGGAAAAAAAAAAAGTTTTTTTTTAAATGGGGAAATATATGCTAGGATTCTAAAGACACTCAAATTTGTGAGTCAAACAATGAGATTTAAAAAAAAAAAAAAAAAAAAAAAAAAAAAAAGGAGCCTGGGGAAGGAGGGTTTATCTGGCTTGCAGGTTGTACAGGACCATCACAGTAAAAAAACAGGGAGAAGCTCAAGCCAGGAACATGAAGACAGGAACTACAGCTGAGACCACACTGGTTACTGGCTCGCTCCCCTACCTTGCTGTACACCTGCTAGGATGGTACCATCCACCATGGGGAACCCTCCCAAAAAATGCCCCCACAGACTTGCCCATGGGCCACTTTGATGGAGGCAAATCCCTGGCTGAGGTCCCCTCTTCCCAGTTTGCTGATGTATGTCAAGTTGACAGAGACTAACCAGGACAATAAGCATATTAAAAACAGTACATGAATGCAAGTTCTCCTTTGTGTTCTGCATGTGTGAGCTTCTATTTATGCAGAAGGGTATTGAGCCCATATGGTGGCCAGAGTCTAATGATTCTTTTAGACTGACTGACCAGCAAAATCCCAGGATCCTCACATCTCTACCTCCCCAGTTCCAGGATTACAGGGTATACCCAGCTTTCTGAGTGTGGGTTATCTGAACTCAGGTCCTTAGACTTGTGTGGCAAACACTCTACTAATGAGCCACCTCCAGCCCCAGTAAATATGTTCTCATGTACAAAGTAGTATGAGTGTGTGGCTATACCTCAGAGAGGTAAGGAACTTAAAATGAATTTGAGAGCCAGTTGTGGTGGTTCTAATCCCATACCTTTAATCTTTCCTCTCTGGAGGCAGACAGGAGGATCCCTAAGTATAAGGCCAGCCTGGTCTACAAAGCAAGTTCCAGGACAGACAGAGAGGATTACACAGTGCAACCCTGTCTAGAAAAACAAAACAAAACAAAAAGATGAATTTGAGACACGGTAGTCCCTCAAAAGGAAAACTAGTCACTTAGCATGTATATAACTGACAAGTTCCACAGTGCACAGGACCATCTCCAAGTCACAGCACTCAAGCAGAACTTCATTAACAAACAACCTTAGCTGAGACCTTGGAATGTGTTTTATGTTCTTTGAGTATTCCCTCTGCCCTGACTTTAACAAAATCTAACAATATTCTTCTAGTTACAATTTCAGTTTGTTTTCTTTGTTGTGTTAAAACCAGTACTGAATTATCAAAACTAGCATCTGCCCAATACAGAAGATTTTTATTTCTTTGTCCCACCCCATGATAAACTAAGCCATTTTTCCCTCTGGTACTATTTGTTTTCTTCCATTCCTTCTAGTATTTTCACTCCAAATACATTGTACACCAGTGTCAGGACAAGCCACATTTAATGAACATTTACTTACTCTGGGAACTGAATGTGTTTCTTCCTTTTCCTCCTCAAAACATCTGATAAAAAGTTGGGGTGCCCACAGATAACAGAGACACAGTCAGGGAAACCTCTGGCTACAGACATCTGCAGGTGAGTGCTGGTCACTAAGATTGCTTAATGTTTACTGTAAGGCAAAATTACCTTTGTCTGCTCACTGTCGGGGTCTTCAAGCCAAGCATAAGGATCACAGATTTTATGTCCATGATAATCCTGTACCTGCAAAAGACAAAATGAGATCCTGAGTAATCAGTGCCCAGGCCCAGTTAAAAACACATATATATCCTGTACATGATAGAGAAATGGGAAAGGGCTAGATAATGATACTGACTCATGCAATATGTCTGCCCAGAGTACCACATGAACCAAAGCCATTCCTCATGAGTTAATGGGACAGGTAAGAAAGAAGAAAGGTCCAAATAGGAAACAGCTCACTCTGTACAACACGGAACAAAGGCTGGCTTGGGCTAAAGAAACTCAAAACTGTTTGCTGAGTAAAGCACAGGACACATCTGGAAAGGAGTCACCACACATGGCTATGGTTCTGTTCACACTGAGCTTGGCTAATGAAATCAGCTACCTACAACATGGCATATGATCAGTTTTGCTTTGGGTCTGAACTACTAAAAGCAAGTTTCTAATTCATAGCATGGTTCTACTGCCAGCTACAGAAGCTGACCTATCCACCCCTGGGCATGCGCAAACCACAGCCTCTTTCATACTGTTACGATATCACCTTTTATCACTTACATACAGCACAAATGCCATCACCACTTAGACATCTGAAGAAATGAAACGGCTACATGTTGTCAGAACCTGGAGGGGGGGGGGGTCCTCTGGGTGTCCTGACTAAGATTCCTCTGACAGCACAAAGTACAAGGCCTGGCTCCACAGACCAGGGAAGGGAGCTAGAAGACACACACCTTCCATGATGCCATGCCTGAAGACACAATCCAAAAGTAAAAAGCATTACACAATCTCTCCACCTCAACGGGTCAAGTTTAACCCAATTAACTAAAACCTACAGTTTCTCCGGTCTGGTCTGTAGGTGACCCTAACTGCACTGGGCTGTGGGGCGGTCACCCCCTCTCATGATGAATTTGTAACTTGTCTCCTTGCTTTATACCACGATACTGGAAGGATAGGCTTATTCCCCAAAGAAGACAAACTCTTCTGGAAAGGGCACCTGATTGCTTTTTCTAGTGTTCCTCCACGCTCAGGTCTCCTGCCTGTAGCCTGGCTGTCTGCACTTCTCACTCCCCAGAGCCAGCTGAGAGAAACTGGAAGGTGTACAGAACAGGCTGGGCAAGCAGGAGAAAGGTCTAGGAGTTTCATTATACAATCGACAAACCAGAGCAAGAGACACAAAAACAGACTAACCCTGCTCCTCGAGGGTCTTCATAAAACCCGACTTTCCCCTTTATCACTCCCAGTTTCAGCTGATGGCCACTCAACGAAAGCATTTTAAGATTTTCTCTTGTCTACAGATCTTTCGCATTTGACACCTTGAGTAGTTAGAACAGATTTACAGTAAAAACTTTCTCTCTGTTGTCAATACAGAAACATAGTTTGAAAGTCCTCTGAGGAGCTCTGGCAGAGGATTGAGCAACATGCCTATAACCATCGGCATCAGGACTGCGACCAAACCAGCCAGCCAGCCTTGAGGACAGACCACTTTGAAAATGTCCTTGGGCAGATCCCCAAATTCACTTTTCATAAAAGAGTAGAAAAGTTAACTAAAGTAACCATAGCAGTTTCACACCTAGGAGAAAGTGCTGCTATGGTATTTATTGATTGCTATTGACTTTGCTATATAAAAAGTTGTTGATGTTTTCAGGTTACAGATTGCAAAACACAATTCAGAGAGGTTAGTAACAGCAAAGGCCAAATGGTTTACTAGTACAGACAGGAGACTGTGAGTTCACAATACTCTATGGATTTCTTCCACATTAATTTAACCAACCCTTGCTGTGAGGCGAGGAAATTAAGGCCAGAAACAGCCAAAGCAATCAGGGTATGAGGGCTAACAAGTGGGGAGTAACTTATCTGTAACTGATCCCAAAGCCTGTGGATCTAACAGTCTGCTGTGTATTTAGCTAGTAAACCTGACCAAGTGTACCCCAGCAAGTACAAGGCCAGGCTTCAACCCAGAGCATCTCAAGCCAGACCACCTCCCAAATGGTCCTTTACATGAAATAAACAGCTATGTCTTCTGATGTTAGTTATCACAAAGACATCGCCAAGACAAGGAAGATTCTCTAGGACCCTTCCAGTGTTAATCCCCAAGAGCCACAGTCCACAATATCCTCTCCATTGTTGCCCCCCCCCCCTTTATAAGATTATGCCCTACAGAGTGGCCCCACAGCCACACCCCTTGAAATAGAGGTTACACACATCTAATTCATCATGATTTAAGTCTGGAAGCCATCCCTCACCTCCCCAAGGAGCTGATAGTCCTGATAAGACACTGCACTGCTTAATGCTGTGCCTGTTTCTCTGTCCAGCTGCCTCCAAGCCTCATTTTTTATGGGTGGTGTGGTCAAGAGGGTCTTCCTGCTATCCCACAAGTAAAAGTAGTTTCACAGCTGTTCATGCTTGCGAAGCTACAGCTTTATTTTAATCTCCTTTCTGCCTTAGCCAGTCAACTCTCAGACCCAATTAGAAAATTATTTCCTTCTCCTGATGTAAATTAGCCCCATCCGTTTCTGTGTCCTCCACGCACCCAATAAATGCCCTCTATGAGGGCTTGAGTGACCTGTAGGAGGCCTAAATTCCCTGACTTGTTACATAAACAACAATGACATAGAAGAGTCAATGGTATTACATGAAAAGGGCCATACTTTCAAATTTCTGCTCATGAAGACACAAGTTCACACATGGGCTTCTTATTCCAACTCCACATTTACAGGGAGCTGATAAGCATGGCCAAAAGATGCTCAAGTGAGAGACAAAACCACAGACATTTCCAGATTATGTATTAGGTACAAAACCCACCTCCAAAATCTACAATCAGGCAAATGTGTGAAGTCAAGCCTAGGAGTTGGTATTAGAACCCTACATGCCACCCATGTAGGTTATCAGGCTAACACATGACAGCCAAGGCTGCTACTCCTTCATCAAGGCCACAGGCTTACGGGTATCAATAGATCTTTGGTGAGAAGGAATGAGAATGTACTAAATTCTAAACACCCCCTTTACAGTTGTGTGTAACCCTTTAGAAAACTTCATAAAAGCCCTTCTTGACCCTTTCAGAAACTGTTAAACTTAGAAAAACTACAAGATTGATACAGATTGGTGTACAGAAATATTAAGCAAAAAAACAACACAACCCTCACCCCACCCCAAGGTTTAAAAAAAAAAAAAAACCCTAAGACTGTATTTGTCAAAACCACAAAATGATAGAGGTTTTATATATATATATATATATATATATATATATATATATATATATATAGTATATTACTGGTAATATATTAAATGTATGCATATGTTATGTATATGTTAACCTGGTCAAGACAGTTCCCCATCTTCCCATGTAACCCACTGCTGAGGTGGATCACCCGAATGGCAAGTCTTCTATGAGCAAGTGAAGCCCCATGCCAGCCCTAATGGTCCATGCAGGAGAAAGGAGGCCTGTAACAGCTGAGATTTGCCCAGATAGTGAGGGCCAGCACCAGAACAGAACAGCACTCAGGTTTTCTGGGGGCTAACCAGTCCCCTTCCTCATTCCAGCAGGATCACTTCACTCCTATATGCAGGATCACTTCCTGGAGGAAGAGGGTTTCCTGAATGGTTAGGACAAATTCAATAAGCAAGCAGCTGAACAGACCGAGAAACATGGTTACCAGATGGTCACTGGTGAAAGAAACATTGCAGCAGATAACTTGAAGTTCCTTTGAAAACAAGATGGTCTCTCACATTTAAGCATTTACCTCAGTGAGTTTCAGAGTACACTTTGTGGTGTAAACCAGAACAAAGTAAACAGAAAAAAAGACAACTGTATTATAAAAAGTATTTTGACTATAACTCTATTTTAAGTAAACTGACAGTGGCCTATGAGTGCAGGAATCAGGGTCATAATGTTTGGATTTAATCTACCTATTCAATGCCAAACTAAATTTTACACACACACACACACACACACACACACACACACACGCGCGCGCGCACACGCACACACACGCACGCACACAGAATTCTGAATTTCACAGCGTCTCAAGTTCACCTGCAGTTTAGGTAAACAGTTACTCCCACTGGGCACAACTTACTTTGCAAAAGGCCTCCCCTGACTTAACTTCCTTTCCTAAGCAAACTTGGTGCACACTGTGACCCCTGCTCCTTCCCCACCCTACTCTGTCTTATTTGCACTCCAGCAAACAACGCCCAGCACCCGGCTCGTGGCAGGGCTGCCTTAAAGCGGAATGAATGAGCTTCAACTCTAAGGACTTGCAAATTCCAAGTTTTCAAAGTTTGCTTTTGTTTTAAAATCTTACATCATTTCCCACGCATACACACCAGAATACAGTTTCTCCTACCACCATATTTAAGCAAGAAGGCTTCTCCACTTGGAGACACAGGGGTATATTCTGTGTCCCCACCGGCCCCAGGCGCCCATGCCTGCCCGGCGTCTGCCCTGGGGCCGGGCCGCGCTGACCACAGGCTCGCTCGGGCACGTGGGCCGCGACCGCCCGCCCGTCCCGCGCTGGGAGGCGCCCCGCGACCCCGGCCGGCTCCGCAAACAAAGGCCGGGGAGCCGCGCCGGGAGCAGGGGCGCGGGGCTGCGGGAGCCGGGCTGCGGGTGGCGCGGGCCCGGCAGCGCGAGCGGGGTACTCACGGAGGTCTCGTCCCGGTACACGTCGGGGTACTGGAAGGACAGCATGGCCGGGGCCGGGCGCGGGCTGCGGGGGCTGCGGGCGAGGTTGGGCGCGGACTGCGGCGGGCGGGCGAGGGAGAAAGCTGCTGGCGACCGGCAAGCACGGGCGGACTCGCGGCGGGGCTGTACGCCGAGCAGGAAGACGCTGTCGGCAAGACCCAGAGCCCCTCCCCGGCGGGCGGGCCCAAGCGGCGGCAAGAGGGAGAGGAGTCGCCGCGCGGGCGCCAGAGCGGGCGCACAGCTCCCTCTGCAGGAGCGCCGGCCGCGCCCGCGCCGCCCGGGCGCACGGAGGAGCACGCCGACGCCGCCGCGCCTCCAGCCTCCCTCCCTCCGCCCCAGGAAGGGAAACTTTACCTCTAACCCCACCCTGGCCTGCTTCCCCTTGCCAGCCACTCGGGACTTGGAGGAAGATGTGCTTCTCGTTGACCGTGAAGGAAGCACACCTCCCTCCACCCCGGCCCTTGATGGACACCGGGAGCCCGGCCTCCAGGCCGCAGAGGTTTGTTGGAGGTGTTGCCAGGACAATGGATGTGCCCATGGTGGAGATCTACTGACAGGGAGCGAGCACCGTGAGAGGACTGCTAGTTATCTAGAGGCCCCTGCTTACCCTGCCAGGCTCCTCCTTTCTGCTCCAGGTTTTGTATTTTGAGCTACCCTGTTCCTGTGTTAGAAAGAGACAAGACACCTGCCTGACCCATGAAGATTTAATAACTGCATTGCTTTAACCCCCGGGCTAACGATGGTTTGTGTTCTGGTATTGTGAACCATCCAGAAGACGCCTTTTAGCCCCAGTCCTCATAGTATTGCATATGTCCCTGCCTTCCTACTAGACCTTGGAGGAAAGGGCCATCAGAAAAACCCTGTGTTGTAGGAGAATTCCCACTGATGGTTTCCAACAGTGAAGGCTCACTCTGCAGGCTAGCACTCCTGAACCAAGTCTGTAAGGGCTGCAGGGCTGTTCAGCTTCTGCCATCTGTGGGTGCTTCTTAAAGATTATCCCAAGGACACTCAACCCAGAAAAGCCCCAGATAACAGTTGATACCTTATTAAACTTTGAGGTGAAAACTGTTACTGTCCCAGTTTTGCAGTTGAGAAAACTGGGGCTTTCTTTTGCTCAGTTTCACACACATGGGTATGTAAGAAGAGGATCAGGATTCAGTCTCTGGTGCTAACATTCATTTCCAACTGTCTGATCCTTCCCCCTCAGAAAGCAAATAGTGATGCAATCTGTAGTTTAAGAACTATATTTCTAAGTGAGTGCTACCCTGTGTGAACTTGCAGAATGCAGGATCCTCACAACTAACTGTAAATTAGTGAAATTTCCCTGAGGAATGCTGCCCATATGTCGTGGAAAAATGGGGTGATCCCCTATCCAATAAAAGTTTTCTGTTTTCAAACCCCTCATGGACACAGATGCCTGACAAGTGAAGGTCTGACACCCATGCTGAGTCCCTAGGCTGACCTTTCCCTGAACTGCAAAGTTCTGATGCCGTTTCAGTTGTCTTTGAAGGATATGAGCAATATGTGGATGCCTAGGTCTATGATGGTGGATGTCCTCCTGTATGTTATGAATATATGTTTCTCTTATTGGCTGATCAATAAAGCTGTGTTGGCCAATGGATAAGCAGGATGTAGCCAGGCTGGAAGTATGGGTGGGGCTACAGACTGAGAATTCTGGGAAGAGGAGTGCAGAGGTGAGTCATGAGAACGATGTCATATAGCTGCTGTGGAATAAAGAGACCTGGGTATCACCAGGATATACACAGATTAAAAGAAATGGGTATTAAAAGAGAGCTAGCCAATAAGAAGTCTGGGGCATTGGCCAAATAGTTTATAATTAATATAAGCCTCTATGCGTTTATTTGGGACTAAACAGCTCCAGGATCAGGTAGGACAGAAACTTCCATCTACAAGTCTACACCTCATTCTGCCCCTGCTCAATTAAACACTGAAGGAGAGTATGGCACCTGAATTCAATCCAGATAACAATATGGGCAGAAGAAGCAGATCACAGAACTTTATGGCATTTCTAACGAAGTTCCAAAGATAGAAGCAGTGTTTAGGATCAGAAGAGAAGAATGTGTTCCTTGTAGTTATTAGGAAAATTCAGGTATGGCTCCACATGTAAAATGAACTTGGGTTATTTATAGAGAACAATGATATTATCTATTCATCTGCTGTTTTAAATTAGGAACTTAGAACTTACAACTATCAGTTCAAAATGACTGACTTTAGAGCTATAGGAGAATAAGGGGGAACAACAGAAGAAAGAAAATGAGGTAAGGAAGCTGTAAGAAACCATCACTGGTTTCCTAACGCCAGGAAAGGTTAGCAGAAACACATACAACACGCACATGCACACACACACACTCAAAGCTAGGCACACTTTGCTAGATGGTTCCCCTATATGCACTCATGAGACACTGCCCTGCAAACAATGTGTATCAGAGTTGTCTGTCACAAAGGGCAGTCTTTAAGGAAGCATCCAAGTGCTTCTAGGAAGACCTCACTTAGAGGTCTTCTGAGATTAAATCAACGCTGATGTAACTCAGCCAACTGTCAAGGGAGGGATCTCTGCTGTTTTGGGGTTGGTTATCCTTCAGCAGTGTTTACACACTTCTGACCTCTGTATTGCAAAGAGCTGCAAGCCTGGAAATTATCTTTCCTGAGTTCCTTTGTTAGCTTGTTTCTTGCCAGGTTCTACCAAAGGAAGAACATAGATTAGAGGGGGAGGACAGAGAGATACTTCTTTCTTTCAGCTTAGGCTGTCAAGGGCAGGGCCCTGGGAATCACTGTTCTGTGGTGTCCAGGTGGGTCAGTAAGATGGAGGTGGGATAGTCCCAGAAGCACCTGCAGCTAATTGAGCAATTTCAAAGGGATGGAAGGTTGCCAGGCTCTTGCAGAATCTCACACTTGTGAAAGTGTGGACTTTGGTTTTCCTACTTAGTAGGAAATAAATGTATTCTAATCAATTCCATTCATTTGAAATATCTAACATTGTACCTGTTTGTCCTCCTTGAAAGCCTTTACCATGAGTATAAGAAATAAAAAATGACAAAAAGCATATTTAGGCTGTCTGAGAATTTGATATATTTGAAAAATAAAACACAGAACATGAACACCTAGATATTACATGTTTCAAGAGAGAAAAAAAAAATCACATACACAGTAAGTTGCAAGGAATGAGAAAAAAAAAAGACAGATTGGAAATAAAATTTTAAGTTTTAATTATGAAAAATAAATTAGTAAAATAAAGAGCCATGGATAAGTTAAATATGTAACTAGAAGTTAAAAAAGAAATTAGTATACTGGAAGCAAACTCTATAAACATAAACACAGGCAAGCAAAGAGTGGGAAGACAGGGAGCCATGAAATTGTCAAAGTAAAGACAATATTTAAGTATTTCTGTGGGTTAAGGAAAAAGACGGCTGTTCAGGAGAAGCGAAAAAGCAGGACAGGTACTGAGAAAAATATTTGCTACAACAGTTTCTCTTCAGTCAAAATGAGGATAAACAACACAAAAGGAAAATAGACAAATGATACCAATAGATAATGTATAGTAAAGGAAACACAGTCAATAAACAGTCAAAGATGAACAGTCACATTAAGAACTGGAAAAACTAGACATAGTGGTGATAAATGTCTTTAATTCAAGCATTTAGGAGGCAAAGGCAGGCCAGTCTCTGTGAGTGGGAAGCCAGCCTGGTCTACATATTGAGTTCCAGACCAGTCAGGGCTACACAGGGAGCTGAGGCTGGGGAGGAAAGAAGAAACAGGAGAGAAGGTACTGATGGGAACATGAATTAACACATTGTCATATCTCAAAATGTAAAACAATTAAACAATTGCTAAGTAGAATAATCATTAGGAGCAAGTATACCATCCTAGTGAAAGCTTTAAAATTTTCAGTAGTATTTGTTTGTTTGTTTTGTTTTTGAGACAGGTTTTTGGAGGAAGTATGTTACTATCTCATATGTGCTTAAGCTATGCAAAGTGGGGCACACAGTGTTCTGCTACTGCCTGTGGATCAAGATACAGAACTCTCTCAGCTCCTTCTCCAGCACCATGTCTGCCTGCATGCTGTCTTGCTTCTCACCATGGTGATAATGGACTAAACCTCTGAAACTCTAAGCCAGCCCCAATTAATTGTTTTCCTTTATAAGAACTGCCATGGTCATGTTGTCTCTTCACAGCAATAGAAGCCCTAAGACAGAAGTAAACAGAGAAGTTGATAAAAATAAATAAACAAACAAATAGCACACATACACACACACCAGATTATGGGGCTAGAGAGACAGCTCAGAAGTTAAGAACAATGGTCTATCACTCCAATTTCCAAGAATCTGCCCTTTCAGGTACATGTGTGGTTAATACACGTGTATACAGACAAAACACTCATACATGTTATATAAAATAATAAAAAAGAAATAAACAAGGTTTAGACAAAATGTTTGATTCCATTTACTTATTTGTTTATATTTTATGTGCATTGGTGTTTGCCATGGGTATTAAGTCCCCTAGAACTGGAGTTACAGACAGTTGTGAGCTGCCTTGTGGGTGCTGGGAATTGAACCTGGGTACTCTGGAAGAGCAGTCAGTTCTCTTAACCTCTGAGCCTTGCTAAAGTTGGTTCTCTTTTTCTACAGCATGGGTTCCAGAGATTGGACTCAGGTCATCAAGTTTGGTGGCAGAAGTCTTGACCTTTGAGCCATCTCACTAGCTCTAAATAAAAGAGCTCTTAATTATAAGAGCCCATTGTTTTTAAAAATTAAGAATCTACTTCTAAATACTTACAGGTCAAAGAAAAAATAATGAAAATCATAAATTATTAAAAATCAAAGACTAATGAAATGCCAAACATGATATGTGATTAAGTAAAAAACTTTATACAATATAGTCTTACAAATAAGTCTAAAGTGTTTATACTGTGAAAGAGGACTGGATATTAATGAACAATATATTTGTGTTGGGAAACTTGAAGAGAACAATAAAATAAGCAGCAAATCAGCACAAAATAATAACAAACAAATCATTAATGAAATTAAAAAAATACATTGTGCCCAGTGGTAGTAATCTACACCTTTAATCCCAGCACTGGGAGGCAAAGGCAGGTAGATCTCTGTGAGTTCAAAGCCAGCCTGGCCTACAAACCAGATGCCAGGACAGCCAGGTCTGTTATACAGAGAAACCCTGTCCTGAAAAATCACACACACACACACACACCATCGTAAGCTGCACATACTGGTACTAAGGCAGGAAAATTGTGAATTTCACTGTAATCTAAACTATCTAACAAGGTCTGTCTTGAAAACAACAATGAAGCAAATAAATAGAAAGCCATGTAAGGAATCAAAATCCTGTCTTAGAAAAACTTGATAAAACCTTGGCAAGTTGACTCACAAGTTAACACAGAGATATATACATAATTTTAAATGGGGTTGTCATATAATGGGAGAGATCATACCCCAACTAGATATCTTATGCTACCAGTGCCAGAAATGGCTTACATCTTGTTGAATCATTGGCCAAAGAGGTACAACACTACAGGCCATTGCAAAGGTAATTGTTACTTTCCATAGCATTATGGTAAAACCCTATTGCTAAAGAAACAAATATGTCATCAAACATGGTGAAGTCAAGCTGGTGTCCACCTAGAAGCACCCTTAATATGGTGTTTGAGTAGGTATGGCACCCATGTATTTGTATGCTTGGTCCATAGGGAGTGGCCCTGGTACCAAGTAAAGTCCCTGGTACCAATAAAAGTTACTGCTGTGATGGACTGGACCATGTTTTTGTTTGAAGAAATATGGGCTTTGGGAATATGGATAGAAAAGCAGTTGAGCGCTTTAAGTGGAACTTAATGGGCCATCCTAGTAGGATAATGGAAGAGTGATTTGAACTGTGGGGGCCTGGCTCAAGAGGTTTCAGAGGAGAAAAGTATTAGTATGTGGCCTAGAGACCAATTTTGTGATATTTTGGTGAATAGTGTGGCTGCTTTATGCCTTTGTCTGAAAAGTCTTCCAGAAGCTAAAGTGTTTTGGATTAATTTCATTGGCCAAAGAAATCTCAAAATAACCTAGTGTTGACTTTCTCATGAGCTTATGAGCATTCACCCTAATGAAGCTTTATAATGAAAAGGTGCAAGGAAAAACACAAAATGTACAGTTTGAGGAGAAAAAAGGCACCAAGAAGTGGAATGAAACTAAATCCTGTGTTCAAGGAGGTAAAAAGGTTAAAGAAAAGCTTAATATTAAATGCAATAAAGACCTCAGCATAAGGTCCCACCCAGTTAAGCTTCCAATTTCTGAAAGGGAATTAAAGAACAGCTTAGGTTCAGCCATGGTGGTACATCTCAGCACTCAGAAGATACAGGCAAGGGAATCCCCGAGTTCAAGATTGGTCTGGTTTACAGAGCAAGTTCCAGGACAACCAAGCTCAGGCAGTGAAGGAAACCATCAAAAACAGAAACTGGTGAAGGTAATTGAACTGGGTTGGGGCAGGGTGGGGGTGTTCCAGCCTCAGTATGTAGCAGACTTGGCAGCTTCAGCCACTTGGTTCTGGCTTTAGAGTCAAGGACACAAGAAAGGGATTATGGAATTTCCCTCTGTGACTAAAGAAAGCTGCTGAGGCCATACATGTGTCAGGGGTATCCCCTCATGGAGAGGCCATTTTATGAAGCTGTGAGGTTGAAGCATGGATTGCCTTGGAGAACCCAAGATGTTAGACTTGCCAGAGTTGTGGGATACCTGCCAAGGAGAGCTGCTAACAGGGAGTAGAACAAGCCCAAAAGAAAGAAGTGTGTTGTAGTTAACAGGCTGAAAGGAGTTTGAGATCTGAAGAGAGCTTTGACAACAGACATGGAGATGGGGGAGTTTGGAGTTTGCTCAGCTGGATTTTGGCCTTGTTTTGGTCAGTATTTTCTCATTACCGTCCCTTTCCTCCATTTTTGGAATGGTAATCTATATCCTGTGCCATTATATGTTGTATGTGATATGCTTTTTCTTTTGATTTTATAGGGGATTTCAGTTAAGAGATTGCCATGAATCTTAGATGAGACTTTGAACTTTGGACTTCTAAACATTGTTGAGACTGTGATGGACTATGGGGACTTTTGAAGTTGAACTAAATGCATTTTGCATTGTATTATAGCCAGGGAGTAGAATGAGGTGGTTTGAATTGGTATGGCCCCCATAGATGCATGTGTTTGAATGGTTGGCCCATGGGGAGTGGCACTATTAGGAGATGTGACCTGTTGGAGGAATTGTCATTGTGGGAGCCAGCTTTGAGGTCTTAATGCTCCAGCTGTGTTCAGTGTGGGGCAGAGGAGTAGATGGATGGAAATAACCAAATTGAGGGCTGAAAACAATAAAATAGAAACAAATCAAACAATACAAAGAATCAATGAGACAAAGAGGTGGTTCTTTGAGAAAATCAACAAGATAGACAAACCTTTATCCAAACTAGCCAGAAGACAGAGAGAGCATATCCAAATTAACAAAATCAGAAATGAGAACAGGGATGTAACAACAGACACTGAGGCAATCCAGAAAATCATCAGGTCATACTTCAAAAACCTGTACTCCACAAAATTGGAAAGTTTAAAGGAAATGGACAATTTTCTGGGTAGGTATCACATACCAAAATTAAATCAAGACCAGATAAACAAATTAAATAGACCTATAACCCCTATGGAAATAGAAAGAGTCATCAAAAGTCTCCCAGAAAAAAAAAAAAGCCTAGGGCAAGATGGTTTCAATGCATAATTCTACCAGAACTTCAAAGAAGAGCTAATACCAATACTCCTCAAATTGTTTCACACATTAGAAACAGAATGAACATTGAAAACTTTTTCTTATGAGGCTATAGTTACCCTGATACCCAAACACACAAAGATACAACTAAGATAGAGAATTGCTGACCAATCTCCCTCATGAACATTGATGCAAAAATATTTAATAAAATACTGACAAACGGAATCCAAGAACACATCTGATAAATCATCCACCATGATCAAGTAGGCTTCACCCCAGAGATGCAGGGATGGTTCAACATATGAACCTCTTAATGTAATCCACCACATAAACAAACTGAAAAAGAAAAACCACATGATCATCTCACTAGATACTGAAAAAGCCTTCAACAAAATCCAAAACTCCTCCATGATAAAGGTCTTAGAGAGATCATGGATAGCAGAAACATATCTAAACATAATAAAAGCAATATAAAGTAAGTCAACAGCCAGCATCAGAGTAAATGGAGAGAAACTCAAAGTGATTCTACTGAAATTAGAAACAAACCAAGGCTGTCTACTCTCTATACCTACTCAATATAGTACTGGAAGTTATAGCTAAAACAATAAGACAACAAAAGGAGATCAAGAGGATACAATTGGAAAAGAAGAAGTCAAACTTTTACTATTTGCTGACATAATAGTATGCATAACATGTACCAGGAAACTACTATAACTGATAAACACCTTCAGTAAGGTAGCATGATAAAAGATTAACTCAAAAAATCAGTTTCCCTCCTGTATACAGATGATAAATGGGCTAAGAAATGAATCAGAGAAAAAACACCTTTTATAATAGCCACAAATAACACAAAATGTCTTGGGGTAACTCTAACCAAACAAGTGAAAGACCTGTATGACAAGAACTTTAAGTCTTTGAAGAAAGAAATCAAAGGAGACATCAGAAAATTGAAAGATCTCCAATGCTCTTGGATAGATAGGATTAAAATAGTAAAAATGGTGGTATTACCAAAAGCAACCCACAGATTCAATGCAATCCCCATCAAAATTACAGCAAAATTCTTCACAGACCTCAAAAGGACAATACTCAACTTCATACGGACAATACTCAACTTCATACGGACAAACAAAAAACCCAGGATAGCCAAAAGAATCCTGTACAATGAAAGAACTTCTGGAGTTCTTACTTCAAACTTGACTATGTATAGAGCTATAGTAATGAAAACAGCCTGGTAATGGCTTAAAAACAGACAGATGGACCAATGGAATAGAATCAAAGACCCTAATATTAATCCACACACCCATGAACACCTGATTTTTGACAAAGAATCTAAACTTATAAAATGAGAAAAAGAAAGTACCTCCAACAAATGGTGCTGGAATAAGTGAATGTCAACATGTAGAAGAATGCAAATAGATCATATATCTTTTGCCATGTATAAAACTCAAGGCCAAATGGAGGGAAGATCTCAACATAAAATCAACCAACTCAACCTCATAGAAGAGAAAGTGGGAAGTAGCCTTGAATGCATTAACACAGGAGACCACTTCTTAAATATAACACCAACAGCAAGACACTGAGAACAACAATTAATAAATGGAACCTCCGGAAACTGAGAAGCCTCTATAAAGCAAAGGACACAGTCACAAGACAAAAGGGTACCCTACAGAATGGGAAAAGATTTTTACCAACCCCACAGCTGACAGAGGTCTGATCTATAAAATATACAATGAACTAAAAAACTAGACATCAAAAGACCAAATAATCCAATTTAAAAATGGTGTACAGATCTAAAAAGAGAACTCTCGACAGAGGAATCTCATATGGCCAAAAGACACTTAAAGAATTTCCTCAACATCTGATGGGAAATGTTATTCTTTATATATGTTTCTCTTATTGGTTAATGAATAAAGCACTGTTGACAAATGGGAAGACAAGACAGGTGGGACTAGGAGACAAGGAGGATTCTGGGAGGAGAGGAGATTCTTGAGAGAAAAGGTCCTCCAGACCCTCCCTCTGGTAAGATAAGACCACATGAAACCACTTAGATTAATAGAAATGGGTTAATATTTAAGACAGAACTAGTCAATAAGAAACGTTAGTTACTGGCCAACAGGTTTATATCTAATCCAATGTCTCTGTGTGTTATTTGGGGTGATGCAACTTTGGGACCAGGCTGTCAGGAAAACTGTTAATAACAAACATCCTTAGTCATCAGAGAAAAGCAAATCAAAACAAATCTGAGATTCCATCTTACTCCTGTCAGAATGGCCAAGATCAAAAACTCTGATGACAGCTTATGCTGGAGAGGATGTGGAGTCAAGGGAATACTCCTTTGTTGCTGGTGGGAGTGCAAACTTATACAGCTGCTTTGGAAATCAGTATTGGTGGTTTCTCATAATATTGGGAATCAGTCTACCTCAAGACCCAGAAATACCACTTTGGGGCATATACCCAAAGGATGCACACTCACACCACAAGGACATTTGCTCAACTATGTTCATAGCAGCATTATTCATAACAACCAGAACCTGGAATCAACCTAGATGTCCCTCAACTGAAGAATGCATAGGGAAAATGGGGTACATTCACAGTACTGCTCAGCAGTAAAAAAACAATGGCATCTTGAAATGTGAATGCAAATGGATAGAACTAGAAAAAGCCATCCTGAGTGAGGTAACACAGAAAGACAAATATAATATATACTCACTCATAAGTGTATATTAGACATAAAGCAATGGACAACCAGCCTACAGTCCATAGCCTCAGAGAACCTAGGTAACAAAGAGGACTCTAAGATCCACATAGTAAGGGGAAAAAGACAAGATCTCTTGTCTAAATTGGGAACATAGTGGGCAGGGGGGAGGGTGGGTGGGGAGAGTAGAGAAAGGGAGTGGGAGAAAATGGAAAAAAAGAAAATAATAAAATCTGAAATAAAAATAAAAAAGCCCCAAAGAAATCATTCTGGTAAGAACCCTTTCTCACTGCTTGTAGGAATATACTTTTTGTAGCCACTATAGGAAACTCAGTATGAAGGTTCCTCAAAATAAAAATGGAAATCAAACTATCACATGACCCAACTATATCACTCTAGTATAAACCAAAAGACTCTAAGTAAACATACACATTTGCATGTCCATGTTTCTAGCTGTGCTATTCACAATAACAAGAGAGGGAAGCAGCTTAGCTGTCCATTAGCAGATGAGTGGGTAAAGAAAATGTGATGCTTATGCAGATAATCAGCCAGGTGTGATGGCACACAGCTGTACTGTTAACTGCTGAGGAAGCCGGAGCAGGAATGAATACCTTTGACCCAGCATTTCCAGAGTACGTTCCCATCAGTGAAATTTATGACTAGTTTCTCTTAGGCCATTAGTTCACAATTTAACCAATCACTGTGAACTGTTGATTACATGAAAATCCCAAAGACTGATGACAAAAACAACAAAAATAGTTGAAAATGATAAATTAATTCTTTAAAATAGCAAAACACAGAATCAAAGAACAGACCTGGAGGCACATTGCACTGCCTGATTTCCAAAGACACTACAAAGCTGTGGTAGGCAGAACAGCGTGTTATTGGCATAAAAATAATCAACAGAACAAGATGCAGAATAAAACCTGGGATAAAGCCCATGTACCTACTGGGCCAATACATTTTTGACAAAGATGTCAAGAACACAGAACTGAGAAAGGGTAGTCTTTTCAATAAATGATGTTATGAAAACAGGTTCTCCACAAACAGAAAGGATGAAATGGGACCCTTATCTCACCCCTCAAACAAGAAGCAGTTTAAAACTGATTGAAGACTTAAATCCAAGACTTAGCTATAAAAAAAAATCACTATAAAAATCATAGGATGGAAACTCCATTGGGCTGATTTTCAGGGGTATAATCCAAAAGTACAGCTAGCAAAGGAAAAGTAGACAAATAGGACTGCATCAAACAATGTTTTTGCACAGCAACGGAATCAACATAATAAAGAGACAAGTTACAGGTGGGAGAAAACATTGTAAGTTACACTTTAGATAGTCACTTTCCAAAAAACAAAAAACATCCAACAAGTCAATAGGAAAAAACAAAACAAAAAGCAAACAAACAAAAAAAGCAAACCTTCAAACCTTCAAATAACTTGATTTTAAAATGTGCAAAAGACCTGAGTAGAAATTTCTCAAAAGACATACAAATGGACAAGGACAAAGAAAATCCTTAACATCAATAATCAAGAACTTCAAACTAAAACCACAGTGAGGTATCCACCGGGTATGATAGCTTTTGTTAAAAAGAGAGAGAGAAAGTGCTAGAGAGGTGTCTCCACAGTTAAGAACAGCCAATGTTCCTTCAAGGATCCAGATTCCATTCACAGCACCCACATCATACCTGACAATCACCCAGAACTCCAGTTTCAAGGGATCCAGGGATCTAGCATCCTATCTGACCTCCACCAGCACCAGGCATACACATAGTCTCATACATACTCAACAGGCAGAATACTCATACACAAAATAAAAATAAATAAATAAAGAAAGAAAGATAGGATTTGAGGACATGAAAACAAAGAATTTTTGTTGTTGATGGGGTTCACATTAGCACGGCCATTTTGGTTAACAATGTAAAGTTTTCTCAAAGTATTAAAGGTACAATTGATACATAACCCAACAATTTCTCTATTGGGTGACACCCAACGGGTGTGAGTCAGTATGTCAAAGACATACCCTCAGTGCATTGCATTTTTCATAGTAAGCAAGATAGGAAATCATCCTTTAACTGCTCAACGATAGCACTGCTAGCTTTCAAGGGAAGGAAACCCAGCCATTTGTGTCAACATAGACAACCCTGGGGGACATTGTACAGACTGCAATGAGGCAGGCCCGGGGAGACAGGTACACTACCCTCTTACTTATACAGGAAATCTCAAACAGGCAATCTTAGTAAAAAAAAAAAAAAAGTGGAGTGCTGGTTATCAGAGTGTATGGGAATGTGTTTATGCTGTAAATTTTGGGATTCACCTATACATAGCGGTAGTTCACTGGCTTAAGAGACAGCAACCTTGGCCATCCTCATGACTCTCCACAGCTAAGACTGAGCAATTTGGATTTAAAGATAATTCAGTAAAACTTGATCACTGTTCTTTCTGTCCCACCTATGGGGAAAAAACAAAACCTCATGAATGAGCCCCTTCAAAAGGGGAGGTCTAAGGAATAAGGGAAACAATATTTTTATATTCCTACCATGGAGGAGCAGGACACGACAGCCTCCCATTCTAATCCTCTCACTTTGAAAGCCTACTCATCAGGAATTGTAGGCTCTCAGACCATTCCTCATCTTTTCACAGTAGCTCAATTTCACAGGCAATCCCTCACTCCTGATTCTTCAATAAGACTTAATGGCATCTGCTGAACTCTCAAGCAGCTGCCCTGCCCCTTGGAGTTTCAAAGTTCTATGCACTGCCCTCTGCTGGCCCAACTCAGACTTGTTCCTGACTTTTTTGAAGGTGGGATGGCCCCTGATAAATACTGGACTTCTCCTCCTGTTGGTAAATAAAAGAAGATGTTTTTGTCTTCAACTGATTTTCTTGACCAACCTGTTTGCCTCTGGCTGGCTTTGCTTGCGGGGTGAAACTTTTAATGCAAACAGAACCTAAGAAATGCTATGATCTTAGGCTTTTCTTGCAAATGTTTTCTAAGATGCTTGGAAAGTGAGGATTCATGCCTGAAGGACCCCCCAACTCATGGCCCAATCCCTATAGCTTTACCTCCTTCCAAGACCCAAGTCTGAGGTTTATTCTATTTTTTAAGCCATAGACTCCTACTTGGTTCTCAAGTATATTGCCACGTAGGCCTTAAAGGGGACTTATGACATTTGCCCAGGTATTCCTTGCATGACATCAAGTACATACAGCCTCTTCTGATTGAGTCTTTATCCACGGTCACCCATCACAATATCCTTGTCTCTTGTGCATACCTCAGGGTGAATGTGTCCCCAGGCTGCTCCAAGAAGAAGTCACAACTACTTTTTAAAAGATTACCAATAGATCAATTTATTATCACAAAACAGAATGTCAGAGCCCTGTTATTGAGAATTTAGCTGGTAATTCACAATGTCACAATAATACTTTTAAAATGTATTTAAAAGGGTCTTCTTTGCTTCCTAGACTGATATTCATAAATCCATAAATACTTGGTTTCATCTCTTATTTACTGGCCTACATGATTTGACATAGCACTCCAATCTACAGTCCTTCAGAACTTTATCTTGTTTTTTTTTTAATAATAAAAAACCTTTTCAAAGATAGTCATGTAACATATACATGTGTGTAATATCTGTGTACAAGGAAAAGAATCAAACTGCGGAGTTACCAAAGACACAAATGATATAAAAGCACCATCCAGTTCCCAAACACTGTCAATAACTAGTCTTAGGATTTTGATGGCTGCTTTGGAAGTAAGTCTTAATAATATTGATTCAGTGCTTGCCATATTCCAGGCATGATGCTACAGCTAACCATGCTCTCAAGGAGCCTAGATTTATGAAGGGACAGTGTTGGGCAACTGTGAGCTAGTGCTTTACAGCCTTAATGACATGGTACTGTGTAAGCAGTGGTCTTCTAGGTTTTGTAGAGATATCAAAGCACTTAAGGCAGTAATGCTGAAGCTGAAATCTCAAGAATGTGTAAGACTGAAACAGTTACAGATCTAGAGGGAGGGTTGATGTTGGGGGAGGTGATGATGAATATCTAAGGAACACACTGTGGGAATGGTGGGAGCTAAGAGGAAGGTATACAATTGAGGGAACACGAGAGTTTGGTGTGGTTGGTGCAGATAGGCAGAGCAGTACAGGAGCCAGGAGAGAGGAAGCTGGTGGAGAAAACAGGCCTCCTACATTCCTTGTGAAAAGGGAAACAGCACTTGGGAGTAAATCACTTCTACAATGTGTGAGCCCAATAATGTTATTGATGTGATCAAAACTATGCTGCTACACGAAGAGTTCAGTGACCCACGGAATAGAAAGTTCATTACCTTCTTAAGACCTAGGACTCAAGTCATCACACACAGGCAAGAAAGAGGAAAGCTGCTGGTCAGTGAAGTTGAGCTAGCTTAAGTACATGGACACTAGTGTTACCCACTCCGCAATGGGGAGGGGAGACAGGGTCATGAGCAGGTGGTTTTAATGGGTCAGGCCTGAAAATTGCACATATCACTTCATGTCTGTTCCATTAGTCAGATTAGTCTTTTGGCTATAGCAAATTGTAGAGGAATTTGGAACATGGTATGTGACCAAGGAAAGAAGACAGATTTCAGAGGCTAACCCCTGCCTCAACCAGGTCAGAAAACCCCTGCTCAGTTCCTGGCAGAGCCTTTTGGTCTGCTGCCTCTGCCTTTCTCATGTCCCTTGTCTCTGTTCTATTTCCAAGTCCTTCGCACTGGTGTGTTGAGGCCCACTTGGGTTAGTTCTGCCAGTCCTAGTCTTTCTGCAATGAGTTTTATACTTTGGTTAGCAACAAGCTGTTTGTTTGCCCTACTTGTCCTGCTTTGAGGAAGTTGTCCAGCCTTGCTGGTCAGTGGGTGTAACCAGACATTCTGGTTGGTGAATCAGCAGGTGGCACTCTGTGTCAGCAAGACAGCCATTCCAAAGCCACACACATGTCGTGAACGCCTGGATTCAGTCACGCTCGGGGGAACCCAACAACACTGGCTCTCGTGACCTACTTCCTCAAGACTCGACTTTCAAAAGAGTAACTACACCCAGGCTGACCAGTGGGTTGTTAAAAACAGGGGTGTCAACATGCTCTGAACTGAATGCCAACAAAAGCATTCCCTTTGTGTCACTGCTTTCTTCATAATGTACTCAAGAAGGACAAAGAAGTTTGACCTGTCTGGGTTGCGGGTTGCGGAGCAGCAAGCCACTGTCCTCAGCGTTTCTCTCCTGGAGGTGAAGAAATAGCCTGGGTGTTTTAAAATGAGAGTTGAGGTGACTGCTCTCATAACCACTAATTAGTCCTATTTGCTCTTACGAAACCAGCTCCCCTTCAAAGGCTTCATTGTTTGGCTGCTGCTGTCTTCCACCTGCATCACCTGCTCAGGAGTCCTTTCACTCAGCATCTTCCACGTTGTTTTCCACAACACTGGTAAGGTGTGGTGAGAGTGGTCAAAGGCAGACCTGGAGCTGGATCTCCTCAATGCTCAACACTAACAGTGACAGAGACAAGAAGGGACAAGGAGTGTGTTGATGAGAGCGTTAACTGTGTATGCCTGTGGGTCTATTTCTTTTTGTTTGTGTTCAAGTTCAGATGTTTAAAGATCTTATGTCTGAGGTCATGGCTCCTAAGGACCTCTGCAGTCATGACAAGCAACTAGTTTCGTAGCTATAATTTCTAAGATAATCTGATCACTAGGGTTCTTCATTTGCCTTCATTTAATATACAAGCTCCTTAGACATCATATTGTAATTATGAGAGATTAGTATTTTTCTATCACCTAAAAGCATCATTGTTGACATCTGATTTTTAGCCATAATTCAAATTATGCCATCTATGTGAGTACAACAGTGCTTTCCTTCCCAATGTCCATGTTTTATTTTGTTAGTCTTCAAAAAAAAAACCCCACATTTTCCTAAAACTTCTCTTCCAAGAATCCCCTTTTTATTTACATCAATTACATTTATGACTTTTAAATAAATTCCATTTGTAACATAGATGTGGCTGGGTTCTTGGAACATTTGGGAGAAGTCACAAAATGTGAAATTCAACAAACTCCAAATCTCAGTGGCTTACATCCACAAAAGTGTGTTTCATTCTCATGCTGCATGCCCAGTGTGGGGAGGACAGGGGTCTGTAGCTATTTAGTGAGCCTCGGACCAGAGGGCTTTGCCTTAGTGAGTGTGCCACGACATCCAGGCTTGGAAATCTACCTGAAAGTGGTTCCTGTTTTTGTTACTGATAGGTTGGCCAAAGGAAAAGGCTAGCTACAAACCAGTAAAAATGCTTAAATGGATGAGTACATCCTTCACTCAGACATATTTCACAATAAAAATTCCTGTACATCTCAGAGAGGAAGAAAAGATAGGGGGAGGGTAGGTAATGGTTTTATGGATGCACAATATACATTGTATACATAATAAACCCCCAACTTTTATAGATTAAAAATATTAAGATCCAATAACTTTCATTTAGTTCAGTTTATAATAATTACTACTTCCTTTTCTTTTTAAATTGGGTACACTTTTGGATATTGTATAGTTGGTGCTTTGTAACCACATATTCTATACTTGCAGATTCTACCAACTATGAATTTTTGATTTGTGTCTGTACTGAACATGTCCAGATTTTCTATTGCCTTTGGGCCCTGAAAATTCAGTAGAACATTCATTTATAGCATTTATACAAAGTCAGGTGTTACATTACATTTAGAGAAGATTAACACACACTGGGCTATGTGCACAGATTCTATGAAAATACTCAGTAGCTTTGTGTGAGGGACTGAGCGCTGGCAGAATTTGCTTCCCTGGGCTTGGTTAGTGGTGGGGAGGCCTGGATCCAGTCTTCTGAGATTACCAACAGATTACTGTATTTGCAATGGTGAAACCAAGAAACACCAATTTGTGACCTAATCCTGGTGCTTAGGCTCGTGGTAACAAAACAGCATTTCTCCAGCTCTGTCACAATCACAGTAGTTATGAGGACTCCAAGCCCAGTTCAGAGCCTCTCCTAAGTAACTGCAGGCGTCACCTGTGGTGTTTACTGTGTGTTAATAAATGTGGTCCTTGACTCTGGAGCTTTCTTCTCCTAAGGATGCTGATGCCTGGAGAACAGGCCAGGCACCAGAGCTGTTTCTGCTCCCATAGAGAGCCACCTCGACTCAGCAAAGTGCAGCGTTCTTTATGGCTGTTATTGACTCTTTCTCCAACTCTTTGTGGTTTATACCCAAGCTTGCATCCTCGGACACAAGCCAACCTGTGATCAGGCTTTTCCACTTCAGAGCTGTAGGCCTCAGCCCCCTTTTCTCATACAGCTCTGCTGTCCCTGTCACTGAGGCCCACCTGCCTTATCCTCCAGACATGCTCAAACTCCTCTCAGTTTCATTGCAAGTGAGCCCACACTTACTGCAGTACTTTGCAGGGGTGTGGAATGGCTTCTCTATAATATGGCAGAGGATGTGACTAGTCGGTCTGGTGGGTTTGCACACATCAGTGCTCCCGGTGTGGTGTAAAGCACACTGCGCGTTTCGGGTGCTCTGCCACCTACACAACTTAGAGACTAACTTGTAAAGGAAAACAAGCACTGAACCCAGGATCCAGGCTGTTTTAGAGCCCCAGGTCTGTTTCCCTTTTAGCAATGTTGGAGAAGTCTTGCATTCCTTCTAGGACCTAGAAACTAGGTTCTTTTGCCACTTGAAAAATGAAGGCAACAGAGCAGACAGGGTTCTAAGGAATTTTTCAACTATGACCTTTGTGATGTGTGGATAAGTTATTTGTGATTACTGTCAACAGGTGGCAGCAAAACTCCAGCTTTCAGTGTGAAGTGCAGGCCAGACTACAGCAGGACCATTTCTGACTCATCTTAGTTAACTTTATTCATTCTGAACCAGAGGAGAAGAGGAAAAGCCTGCAGTTAAAGGCTTTCTGACTGAGGGACGATTCGGGCCTGCTCTGTTGTGAAGTGAACAGAAAGGCAGGGTTTGGAGACAAAGTGTCATTTTCTTTACATTTTAAAAATGAAACTCATTTATTTCATAAGCAGTGGAGTTTAGTACTCCCCCCCTTTTTTCCAGTTAAGAGTGAGTAGGATACTGAGACTGCCATGTAAATTGATGTCCAGAGTCTGTATTTGATGTCTTTGCTTTTTTAGTTTAGATATTGAACCCCCCCAGGTTTAAATGTACTATTTTAGTAGATAAGATGTATGAAAGTTCATGTACATGGCAACATTTTAATATTATTTTAGTTTACATTTTACCATAGCTTGAAAAATTACTCTCAAAGCCTTTTGAAAAATGTAAATTCTAACTTGTTTATCAAAATGTTCCTGATCTCAACAATTTAAAATGAATAGCTGCTTTGATAACTTTGAAATTATTACTGTTCATGCTTTGCTTCAATCAGTGATAATGTTAATCTAAATATGTCCATGGGAGCTGGATTGGTGCTCAGTGGTTACAAGCACTGGTTGCTCTTCCAGGGAACCCAGGGTTGAGTTCCAATATCCACATGGCAGCTCACATCTGTGACTGCAGTTACAGAGGATCTGACATCCTCTTATGGCCTCTAAGGGTACTGCATTCATATATTACACAGGCGTACATGTAGACAAAATGCTCATACACATGAAAATAAGCCATAAACATTTTCAAATAAAAGTATTGAACAGATGCATGAATATCAAACAAATACATTCATGCCACTTGATTTCATTTCATTCAATATTGTTAACAAAATAGTTATTTTTGAAATTGGTAAAATGCTGTGAAAAAATTCTCTGAAAGATAGTGACTGTGCTCAGTAAGATTCCGTTAAAGGAATATATAGTTTTATAGTAAATATTAAGATAATGCTACTCTGAAAATTAGACAAATCAAATCAAAGTAAAGCACCTTGAATTCAGTTTGTATATGTAACTGCCTCTTGACTTCTCTGCTTGGCTTGACTTAGTACAGACACAAATAAATCCAATCTTATCATGTGAGTTTAGTGGTTAAGATAATCAAGGCCCTTAATCTAGAAATGGTGTATTGTTTATTAGCAGTGTTTCACTAAAGTCTCTATATAAAAGTATGGTAGGGTAAGCCAGACATTATCAAACTGATCACCAAGATTAAAGAGCAACCAAGAAGCAAATAAAGGAAAAAAAAAAGGATAAAATTGTGCTGGCTGATTAGAAATGTGTGATTAATAAAAATGTCTGAATAATAACCATAAAGGCCTATTTCTCAGCTAAGTCACAAATCCTTATTTTACAGCTGAAGAAATCTGACGGTAAGATGATCCCCACCAAGTCACAGATGACCCAACCTGTGTTTGGGATTTCATAGCTGCCAGTGTGACACTCAGCCTGGGCTGTGTATCTACTACTTTTAAGCACGACAAAACCCACTGTCTAAAGCCACCTTGTCCAATAAGGTACGTCCTAGCCATTTGCAACTGTTCAAATGTAAATTAATACAAATAAATGTTAGTTTCTTTGTTGTAGCCATATTTTGCAGCTGGAATCCCCAGATGTGTTTCCTTATATCACTACAAAAAGCCCTACTGGCTGATGCTACTGGAGGATGTGGAACACTATGGCTGCCTAACTAGTCTTTTCCGACTTAATGCTTGGATAAAAGGCACCTTGGAAGGAAATGATATACACAATTTTAAATCACTCTTCCCAACTGGTGATTTCTCTTGTATGTCCATGTTGATGATGTTGGTTTTTGTTAAACGGCTAGTGTGTACCGTAAGACAGACACCATACTGCTTTTGAAAGGCAATGTTCTGTGGATTCCTTTAATAAGGCAATTTTCCACTGTTTACCATAGAACATTTTTTCCTCCTGTCTAGAAGGAGCTCACTGTTGTCATCAGACCTAAAAGCTACACTCACTCAGTTACTAATACGTAGTTGTGCCATTGACATGGGCAGCAGCATAACAGGCCACCCTCTGAGCCTTCTTGTTCCTGAATGTCTGAACTGCCTGCATTTAAGGAGTGCAGCCACACAGTGCAATCAGAGTAGGCTCTGTGATATCTGGGTTTTGATCTGTGAGTGAATTTTGTGAACGTGACTGCCTCTTCTACTTCAGGACATCTGCTGTGAGTCAGCCAGTTCAAACAAGCTGCGTGTTCTCTTCTAGAGTCTGGTGAAGAAACTTGTTCAACTGAGCAGTGCATTTTAGTGAAAACACTCTACTCTCAGTGAAAACATTATTTTTAAGTACTCCTTATCTAATATGCTTCAGATCTGAAGTACTGCAGATTTCGGTATTTCTATTTTTATTTTCTTCAATATTAGCATATATTGAAAGGCCCTAAGGGATAGAACCCAGGTATATTAATGGAACTCTTATTTTATACATGTCTTATGCATAGCTATAGTTTGGGTCTTTAAAGTCCCCCATAGGCTCATGTGATGAAGGTGGAACGTTTAGAACTGATTATATCGAAAGACCTCTATCTCCATCAACTGATTGATCTACTGATATGCTCATAACTTAAAGGTCTACGAGCAGGTGGTGGCCCCGTAGGAGGCAGGGCCTAGCTACAAAAAGTCAGTCCCTGAGGACATGCCTTTAAAGAATGTATTTTCCCAGCTTCCTCCTCTCTCTTTCTCTCTCTTTCCCAGCTTCCATGAGTCAGCAGCTTTTCTTTACTTCCCATCACGTTGTTCTTGCTGCAGGCCCTAGTTGTAAGTCATGTGACAATGGACCGAAGCTTCTGGAACCATGAACATAAATCTTTCCAGCTTTTAAGTTGTTATCTTAGGACTTTGTCATAGCAATGACAAGATATGAGGGGTTATTTATTATAATATTTTAAACAATGTTGCACATGATATTTTAAAGTCTGTGTACACTGAACCTTCATGTTGGAACTCACAATGTTTCAGAAACTGAGGCATTTGGGGGTTTTGGGTTAGGGTTGCTGAACTTGTGAGAAATAAAAAGGATTCTGAGAATTCTAAATGGCTACAACTCAGTATCCAGAGGCTCCAACCAGGTGCCTCTAGGCTTGGGTCTCATCCTTCCTGAGTGTTTAAAACGGATCTATTAATTTTCTAAAAATTATCTAGTCCTACGAGGTAGACTGGACTAGACCTTTTGGTTTCATCACCCATCAGAGATCCTGAGTCACTCCAACAAGCAATGAGAATGTGGATAAGAATGCTCTTGCCCAGAAGCTAGCATCTAGCGCCCCCGTGGGTCTCTGAGGGGGCCAGCCATGATTGGAAGGCACTGTAAGTACTTTCTCTCAGTCATATTCCTGGAAGTTGCATATTTGCTTCCCCTCTGAGCTGGTAAATGTCTGGGCACACCAGCACTGACACCTAGGGCCAAAGAGCACCTGTAAAGTAAAGACTGTAGAAATGGGCCCTTTAAAGTCCTCTGTTTAACTATGTCACTAGATCACTTTAGAGTTTAAAATGTTGGTAAACCACTGGAAATTTGTATACATTTTTAGTCATGAATCTGTCCTTTCCTTAGGAATTAGCAAATTAAATCGAGTACAGTAATAAGCAGAGGTAGGGCTCTTAGTAGATTCAACACATTTAACTTTGTGGTTGGGCTTATTTTCAAAAACTTTAATATGATGTGTGTGGGCATGCACATGCCACCACACTTGTGGGAAGGTTAGAGGACAAATCTGTGGAGTTCATTTCATCCTTCCATCATTACATGGGGTGGAGTTAAACTCAGGATTCCTTTACCTACTGAGTTGTTTCATCTCACCTGCCTATGGTTGGGTTCCTGACAGTCGGGCCACAGCATCATAGGGTCCTGCCCATCAACTCTTTTCTAACTCACTCGTAAAGAGTTACATGAGTGAGTGCACCACACATCTTTTAAGCCTCAGATATATTTCTTTCATGTACTAAAATTTATATCAAGTGAGTATATATAATAAAAAATTACAGTGAGATAGCCAGAGCTTGCATGCTTAAAGAAATCTTTAAACCCTAAAATCAGAACATGAAATCGCTCTCTTATTGCTACTTCATTTAATTTTTAAAATATAACTTTTGTGATTAAATCATTTTAGTTGTATAGAACATTTGCAGAGATGGTGCTGAGAATTCCTGTATGCTTTGCACTACTTTTTTTGTTATTGATACTTTATATTCCTGCGGCATATCTGTCTGTAAATGAGCCAGTGTTAAGGCACCCATGTTATTTCCATTCACTTAGTTTATACCTAACATTTTAATTAATTAATTAATTAATTGCTTTTTTTTTCTGCTCCAGGATGGATCTTATCCAGATATGACACTTGACTGCCATGTCTCATTAGGGGCTTCTCAGATCTAATGTTTCTGATGGCCTTGACAGTTTTGTGGAGTACTGCCAAAGTATATTGCAGAAAACCTTTTGTTGGACAATTTTTTCATGATAAGGCATTAGTTGTGGGTTTGGAGAACAACAACTACAGAGGTGAAGTGCCTGACTCACCACATTGCCTGCCGCTATTAGACTTTTGTCACTCTTGTGCTTAACTTTAATCTCTTGGCCAAGGTAGTGTTGTCAGATGTCTCTGATGGCAAGTTACCTTTTTGTCTGTCCTTTCCTTCCTAATGTCTTTAGAATTAAACTACTTTGCAGAGCCCACACTTAAGATGTGGTTAACCTTACCAAGGTGGTTTACTCACCAGGAATTGATCTCCTAGAGCAAACTGACCCTCTTTCCCAGCAGATAACAATTGCTCACTGTACCACAGATAAGCATGAGATTGTTTACCCAACTCTCCTCTCCACGAGGAGTCTTGGTCTGGCTTGGCCTTGCATTGGTTTTGTGCATGCTCTCACATGTGCATGCTCATCAGATGTGCAGCTGCCCTGCTGTCTCTAGATGCTTCCTTGTAGTCATCCATTGCCTCTGGCTGTTACACTCTTCCAACCCCCTCTTTTGCAATAATCACCTAGTCATGTGCATGCCTCTCTCTTCTCTCTCTCTCTCTCTCTCTCTCTCTCTCTCTCTCTCTCTCTCTCTGTGTGTGTGTGTGTGTGCACATGCACAGTACTTATCAGTATCTATGTTCCCTTTAGGATCAAGCATTCTGCAGTCTTTTATTCTCCATATCTTGGCCATTTGTAGGTCTCTGTGTCAATCACCATCTTCTCCAAACAGAATTTTTCATATGAGGACTAAGAGATGCAGTAATCCACATATCCAAACACAGCCAGTTCTCAGGCACAAAAACCAACCAAACAAACAAAATTATATTTGGGCATCACAAATATAAAAGGGCATCTTGAAGTGTTTTGAAAAAAGAACATAAAGCTGAGTGGAAAGGGGTACAGATCTGTGAAGAGTTGGGGCCCAGGAATACGATCACAAAACACCAAAACTCCAAATTCGCAAAGAACCAACTTTTTAAAATGTAAAATAAAAATGTGGAAAGATTTATGTCATTTCCAAGTCACTAGAAACTAATTTCAGACTTAAATACCCTCAATATTTAGCCAAGTTTTCAGCTTATTAGATAAATTAGGTGATAATCTTTTAAGTTCTCAGTAACTTGAGAGGGAAAGAGAAGTATTTGAGGGAAGGGAAGGAGAAGAGAAGAGGAATATTTTTCCCTTTTAGGCTTCCTCCCCCACTCTTCCTGAGAAAAATTGTAAGATACACTTTCACTCCAGCGGGGCTGGAAGTGCGGCTGGGGTGGGCCCATGCCTGTTATACCATGCTGGGGAAGTTGAGGTAGGCAGACAGCAAGTTCAATGCCTATTTGACTACTGTGAGGTCTCATCTCATAAGAAGGGGGACAATATAACATGATTGTTCCATCTGCACCCACCCCAAGTCTACTAAGAGTGATATGTTGTTTTAGAGGGTAGCCTGCCTCTTTTTTACTGTGTTGGTGGCATGGGGAGACAGGAGTTTTCCCAAGTCACTCACTTAATTTTAGCCCTCACACTCAACAGATTTTTACTATGTTTTGTTTTTTTCTGTAACACCTGTGACATTTTTATTGCTGTTGTTCCCACTCTTTTGGAACAACAAACTCCTAAATCATGAGTGCTTATGACAAAACAGATCACTTTCAGCCTTTATCTTATAAAACTGTATAGGAGCAACAGTTTTGGTTTTTGGTAATACACATTCCAATGATCTAGAGAGTATGTAGCATGAGCTCTCTGGGCTGGAGAGTGGCTCAGTACTAGAGTATTTGCCTAGCATTTGTGAGTCCCTGGTTGGATCCTGAGCCCTAGGAGAATAGGAAGTAGAATTTGTTCTGTCATTAAATGCTCATTTCTTCAGGCTTTCTATCAAAGACTGTTCTGCTGTTTTATTAAATACATTCAAATAAACCATTGTATAAAGAAATTGAAAGAAGAAAAGTATTAAAAATTGGCTTGGTCTGTCCATTTATTACTTATTTAAATGAACACCAATTATGTGCTGGGATGTAGGGGTATGTGCAAAGGAGAGACAAATGATCTGTCCTGAAAGTGGCAATCAGAGGGACAGACTATAGCAAGCAACATAAATAGACAAAGACCTCTTTGGCCAAGCACCTTTGTTACATAGAATGTGAAAAGATAAGTGATATTTTAATTAAAAAATAAGATTATGCCCTATTCAGTATATATCTATTAGTTTATTTAATTTTAATTTGGAACAACAGTAAAAGCTCAGAGCTGATTTTGAAAACAAATGTGACTTGACAGTTTAATGGTAGCATCTATAATGTCTAGTTTCTTTTCTTTAAGATGATAAAAAAAATTCATTGGTCATGCCAAGATTGAAGATGCTAAATTTAGCATCCTAGTCATCTCATGTGTGTACAATGTATCAGCCTGGGTATTTTTGATGATTAAACACACACACACACACACACACACACACACACACACACAATAGAGTAAGTTTGGTGTCTAAATAATATTTGTCAAGATGTTCTCATCTATAATGGAACAAAAATATCCTTGGGAATAGTCATAGTCATTCATTTAATAACTATGACTTAATTTCATTATGAATTCGTCACAATTAAATCAGATTGGAAATATTACATTGGAAAATTCTAAAAGAGAAAAATAAATAATTCTTGTGCTGGGAATGTAGCTTAGATGTACAGTGCTTGCCAAAGACATGAAAGGCCCAGAGTCCAATTCTCTGAAAACTTATTTCCATTTTTACAGGTCTTTTAATACATACAAAATTATTTTATGAGTATAGTTTTACTGCATACATAATTTTATATATTTTTTATTTGATGTTTTCTAAGTATTTGTCTATAGTCACCTATCATACTTATTTTCATGGATGCCTAATTTTACATGGCAGTGATACTTTCTTATTCAGTTGGCCTTTATTTATGAAAATTTAGGCTTGCCTCAATTTTAGATAGTATAATGCTACTGAGAGCACATCCTTTTATTTCAAGATGCTTCTAATAATGTAATTTTCTCCCTTAACATGTTTCAAAAACAGTATTATATAGTTTGACATGCCATATTCATTGCCAAGTTGTTCTCCAAAAGGAAAGCTGTGGGTTGATTAAGCCTAGATGGAAGAGGATAAGTGGATAAGTGGGTAAAGCCCTACCAGCTCTTCCACAGTGAAAGGCCATAAGGGGAGCAACAGAACACAGATTTAGTTCTTTTTCTAGTAACTCTTGCTGTTACTTGGAAATCTCTCATTACTGACATAGGACACACAGCATCAACCCATAGACCATGCTGCTGAGGCCAGGACTGTGTGTGCCGAGGTCCAGCTGCAGCCCAGGTTCAGGTCCTGAGACTGGAAAGGGGCATTGGCATGAAGAAATGAATGTCTATCACCAGATGAGCTTCAAACAAGTGGCCGGCCCTGAATAGCTTCAGTTGTCTATAGTTATCCATCAAAAACTAGCATGTTTTTCCATACTAACAAACAAGATTTTTCATCCTCCAATATTAACCTCCAGCAAAAACAAATAGGTCAAATATGAACCCCCCCCACTTTTACAACAAATCATCTTTAAACCAAAAACAACACTTTCCATTTTGCTACCTTGGCCCAATATCAATCCAGGCAACTCTCTTAAAAAAACTAAAAAGCGATAGGCACACATTTTCAAGAATATTATTGTTCAAAACATATTTACAGAAATAAGTGTGATTTGCCTCCAATCTGGTCAGCACTGAATCAGAACAGCTCCTGGGGTCCGGAGTGTAACAGCTGGCATCCTCAGACAAGAAACCTGAGAAGCATCAGTTCCCTAAGAATTTTAGGGGGAAATATTTGAGAAAAAAAATGGGGTTTCCAGGAATGATCCTATCTGGCCCATGCATGACTGACAAAGTGACACTAAAACCACCAAGAGAATCACCAGGATTACCAGAGAAAAGAGAGAATGCAGGCCATGTGGTCCTAGCAGTATCCTGTGTTGTCTCAAAGTCCACTGGTCCTTGCCAAGTGAGACTGTCACCAAGGATTTTGCATCATCTGGAGACCTCATATACTGGTCCAAAACTGGCCACATGCTTCCAAACGTATGTGGAGCACAAACCCACTATAGGCTGCTAGGACTCCCCTGAGACTAAATCCAGTGTCTCCTTCCTGCCCTCCCTTTATCCCTCCCTCCTTATTTTTCTCTCCTCTCCCTTTCATCTTCATCTCCTTCTCCTCCTCTTCCTCTTTTTCTTCTCATATTAGACTCTGACCTGCTAGAACAGAAACAGACCCAACACTGGTGGAAATAAAGTATTGAGCTTCAAAGTAATACCACATCAAAGGGCTTGGCTTCCTGAGGGCCGTATGTAGGGTTTTGGTTCTTATATAGATAGAAGGGATGCTGTTGTCCTGCATCCCTGGCAGCCTTCTCTATTAAGAAGGGTAACTGATTCTCTATGGGGGGACCCCCTGGGGGGTACCTCTTCCTCAGCAAGTACATGCACATTCACAGGTGCCAGTCATAAAGACAACCAAATTAGCACAAAGGGAAAACCATTTTCAGACTATGCTGTGAGAAAAGCAGGTTACTGAATAAAGTATATTCAGCTGTCAGCTCAGATTGCCTGAGATATTTCATTGACACTAAGATATAAAAAGAAAAAAAAAAATGAAAGGAGCCCCTCCGTGTGGGTTTTCTGGTTCTGCACTCTGAACTTTAACAATTGTGTTAAATAAAGGACAAAGAGGGGGTTATCAATAATAACTCATCAATGCAACTGTGTTCTGTACCCTTCATGTGCCTCAACTCCTTCAAATAGTACCATTGTCTTCTTAGATGGAGTTGGCCGGACAACCTTTGGGGAATCTTTTAGCCTTCCTCAAAAATCATTTACAATGAACAAGCTCCTTTCTCTCTATAGACAGTACAAGCTATATTCCCTGTTGTCTACCTGTGATAAGCACACTAGTGTCATTTTACCTGACTTGAAAGGGTCATCTGTACTGTCAAGCCTAATTAACCTGTCTCACTCTCACACAAGAAAGGAAGGTTACCGAAAGGCCACATCGCTTTCTACCTTGGCTTAGCGGATACAATAGCCCGATCAAAGGCCCTCAAAGCAGACCCTGAAGTTGTAGGACACTGGCATAGAGCCACATGGCAGCTCCTGGCTCTGTACTGGAAGGCCCAGAAACCAAGCATGGACTTATATGTACCAGCAACCCAATCCACCCCCGAGACTAAGAGGCTTCAGGCTGCTTTTCAATTTTTAACAGGGCTATAAAAACTGTAGTATACTTCAAATGTTCATGACTAACAAATTAATGCTTTTAATACAAAAGCAATGCAATGAAATTGAGATTTTCATAAAATAATTATAAGTTTTATAAAAAATAACTGACTTGCACTATAGGTAGTATACTATACTGGGAAAGAAGCTTAGCTTTAAATGGTAGATATCATTTGTCAGTCACATCTGTATATTTTTTTAGATTTCTTTTGAGGAAAATTACCAAGTTCCAATTTGAAAACCAGTATATAGGAACTCTGAGAAAATTGCCAATAGCTTCCTAAGGCTGAGCTCCCTAAAACAAGTCCCATGCAAGCACATTCCAAGCTAGTCAGAAGCTTACTCCTTTGTTCCACAGAGCCAAGACCAAGGACAGTTCACAGGACCCTTAACATCTGTACATTTGGCTCTAGAAGAAAGTAACCCAGAATCCCATTCATTTATTGTCTTGATTACCAATGGACTGGGTCAAAAAGACTAGATGCATAACTACGTATGTGTACCACTGTGGTCCTTACTTCCTTTAGTGATACGTTTTAATGTTTATAAATCTGAATATCTGAAAAAAAGTCAAGTGAATTTGGATTATTTGGTCAGGATAGAAGATGGAAGTTTCTAGATGTTCTACTGGTTGAACATTTTCTCAAAATTCTGTTTCTAAAAAAAGTGCACAAGTACACTTGCACACACACTTGAGTACACACACACACATATGCACACATGCTTGAGCACACACACACACACACTCACACACACCCACACACAAATGCACACACAATTGAGCCCCTCCCCCCACATGCATGGTCATACATTCTTCCATATATGCTAACACATATTAATATTTGAGTCTAGATTAGACACAATATGGTCTGTACAGAATATGACCATATTCTTAGATTTAAATTTGGCAAATATAGCAAAAATGCAGAGTGCTCTATAGTCTCGATGCTCCTACTAATAACAGAAGGAACAAGTAGATTTCGATGAGGTTACATGAGGAACACCTTCCACACAGAAGTATTGTCGAGACCATCTATGCAAGTTCTTTTAAGTGTATTAGGTTAAGTTTGGTGGGAGAATTTTTATTTACTTGTAAAATATTTTATAATAAAGTTTATAAAATTTAAAAAGAAAAAAAAGGAAAGAAAAGAAAATCTGTGGATTGGCTAAGTGGCTAAGGTGTTGTGATGCAAGTCTGGAAACCTGAGTCTGATCCCTGGAACCCATACAAAAGTGGAAGGAGAGAAGCAACTCCACAAGAATGTCCTCTGCTCATACATGAACACACACATGTAAGGTGTACAGTTTTTCCGCCTGCCGCCTCCCGGTCTTGTCCCGCCGCCATGCCGCCAGCCCCAAATAATACACTGAGACTCTGTATTTGATACAATACTGTTGGCCTGGTTACTTGTTTCTTATCGGCTAGCTCTGTCTTAATTATTAACCCATTTCTGCTGATCTATGTATTTCTCTTACCAGGGAGCCGGCGGCATACTGCTTTCTCCAGACTCTCCATCTTGACTCCTCCTTCCTACTTCCTATTTCCTCCTTGTCTCCTAGTCCCTCCTATCTTCCTTTCCTATTGGCCAACAGTGCTTTATTATTAACCAGTATGAGAAACATATACAGAATGACATCTCCCATCACACACACACACACACACACTGAAATAATAATACATATTGAAAGAAGAAAATGTGTGGATCTACATTGTATGTACCTGGGCAGACAGCTTACAGAGAAAGAACCTGTCCCCAAAAGCCAAAACACACCCAAGTGCTTGCTTAGCATACATAGTGCTCTCAGCTGAATTCCTATCACCAGGGCAAAATTGAAAGAGAAAATTACACCACCATTACAGGTTAGTTTTAGTCAGGCATTGTCATACAAACCTGTCCTAGCTCTTGGTAGGTTGGGTACAAGAGGATTGCAAATTCACAGCCAGCTTAGGCTGCATAGTGAGCCCCTATCTCAAGGAGAAAAACAGTAACTCAAATGTGTCTCTTTTAATCAGGTATGAGGATGAGTTCTGTTTTCCTAAGGCATTTTGCAAATAAAGTTTAGACCTAGGAAAGGGGAAAAGACCACAAGAACTGACCCTGAAATTCTCAGGAGCCCCCTGGCCACAGTAGAGAGACTGCAATCGTCAGTTCAGGCCGCACAAGAGCTTCGAAAGGACGCTTTTGGCAGTTGCCTGGGATGTGAGCTGATGGGCATCCCGAATTGAGGGTGTCCCTGTATCTATGTTAAAGATGAGGAACATAAAACTAGAGGGCACATGGTAAGTACAACATGTGCCTCACTTTGTCTTTCTTGCCCAAGAGCCTGTTCAGATAAATGCTGACATCAACATCTCTTTCTGATAGGTTTAATAACTTTCAGTAGGTATCTGTATACAGATTTAAGTAATCACAACTTAGCCAACCAGTGGATATGCCGTGTAAATGGTTTTGAAAATGTCCACTATCTACTCGGGTAGGCAGAATTTCTGTCTAGAAACAGAAACAAAGATGGTTCATGCCTTAATCTTTAGAATTAAGATTAATAAACACCTAGCTTTAAAGGAGAAAGCTTATCTTGTGTTATCTAGGCGGGGCCAATGTGACCATGAGAGTCCTTAAACATGGAAGACAGAGTATGTAATGTAGCTGGGAGGAACATGATCTGAGAATGACTCTATTTTCTATTGCCAGATTCAGAAAGAGAGGTGGAAGGCCTGGAGATAAGGGATGGGGGAAGTCTCTGGAAACTGGAAAAGACAAACAATGGCTCCCATGCCCCTCTAGAACCTTCAGAAAGGAATGCAGCTCTGTCAACATCTGGAAGTCAATCCAGGAAGAACCATGCTTGACTTATTATATAGCTACTGTGCAATTCCAAGTGACTCCAAACTGTCCCCTGGAAGAAGATCCAAATCATAGTTATTTAGTAGCTTGCACATACATGCCTTCACCCTTGCCATGAAGACTGTTTGCAGGTTCCACTCTTCTACCTCAACACAGGGGTCACTGACCACTGCATATCTCTTCCAGTGTTGTATACTTGCTTTTCTACTTCCTCAGCACCATCCCATCTTGTGGTTTCCTATGTTGGTAGCCTTTGTTTTCTCCTTTCTGGAGTATAATAACAGAAGTTTTCCATTGCATGACATGTTCTATTGAGACTAGAGCTCCCATCCATGAGTATTTAATGGCGCCCCTTAATTATAACTCAAAATTGGAGGCATAAATAAGATGTGAAATTGGTTTTGTTGTTTGTTTTAGTTTGCTTTTTGTTTATTTGCTTTTCAAGACAGGCTTCTCTGTAGCTTTGGAGCCTGTCCTGAAACTTGCTCCACCAGGCTGGTCTCGAACTCACAGATATCTACCTGCCTCTGCCTCCCAAGTGCTGGGATTAAAGGGGTGCACCACCACTGCCTGGCATGAAGTTTTATAGAAACAGCCAATTTTGAATTTAAACAGAATATGACTTATGAACAACATATAATTGAAATCTGAATTCTAAGACATGAAGTAGATGGCAGTTCATGCTAATTAAGAAACAATCCTGTAAGATGTCTTCATGTGTGTAGTTGTGTATGTGTGCATGTGTGTGAGTATGTGCTGCTTGGGACTGAGCCTGCTACCAAACCACATCTCTCTTTCTTTCTCTCTCCTCTCTCTCTAAATTTCATTTTACTTTCAAACCAAAGTTCTCCCCCCACACACCTCACCTCCTCCCACCTCCCTTCACTTCCCCTCCCAGCCCACCTCCAGTCCACTCCTCCTCATGGGTAAGGGCTCCCATGAAGAATCAACATAGTCTAACACAATAGGTTGGGGCAGGGCCTGGCCCCTCTCCCATGCATTAACAAGCCACATCTGAATATGATGAGCTGAGGCTCATTAAACTGATACTCATCAGGAAACCTGAAAGTTATCTCCATGGAAAGGATAAATACTTCCTTAATTCAAGCCATTCTGTAGACTTTTGTTTTCCTTTTGTTATTTTCTGTGCATGAGTATTTTGCCTACAGGTATATATGTGCACCACATACATGCCTGGTGTGTAAGGAGGGCTGAAGAGGGCATTGGATCTCTGGAACTACAATTGTGGATGGTTGTGAGCCACTATGTGGGTGCTAGGATCCAAACCCAAGTGCTCTGCAAAAGCAGCAAGTTTTCTGAACCGCCGAGTCACCTGTCCAGCCCCTCTTTAGTTTTGTTTATACAAAAGAGAGTAAAATATTAGAGGAATTCTGGCAGTGTGACCCAAAATTCAATGATCTCTGTGAAAAAAAAAAGAATAATAATTTCTCATACTGGTTATCAGGATAAAAGGAGCTATTGTTTTAAATGTACATGTGAGTGCCATTTGAATACAAGAAACAAAGGAATCACATGAAATCAATTTTGGATTGTATTTCCTCAGACGACTTTATTTATGAGTGCGTTTTCATAAGTGCTCCAACATGCTACCAAGGAAGGGAGGGACAGAAGGTTGGGGCTGATTGCCTTAGCAAAGAAAGGCTCAGGTAAGTTTTCAAAAGAAACTCAAAGTGTTTGTCTGCTCATTTGACAGCAGTGAGCAACTCCATAGCCACTGGCCTTAAATTAGAGCCCAAAAGGACTCGGTATCGACATAAGGAAATGCTTCATGAATATAAGGATGGCAAAACCTGCTATTAAGGGAAATGATGGAGACAAATAACAACCACAAATAAGTTATTTTGTGCTGCCAAATTAACCAAGGAGGAAAAGAAACATGTTTAATTTTCAGAATGTGGCTTGGCTGTTCTGAACCATTCAAACCTCTTTCTTTAAGTTCACATAGTTTTGATCTTGTTGGTATTACAATGCTAAATTTTAAAAAAGGTTTTTAAGAGAGGAGAGAGAACATCTCTTCTGGGGAAAAGAAATCAAAATGACTTTGCTAAAATAAAATTCAAGGACATATAGTTGTATAAATGACTGAGAAAACTTAAGTGAAAATAATAAACTCTCTAAGACATTGCCTTAATGAAATCAAATTCACCCCATACAGGCTCCTTTCCTGTTTTCTTCATCGTGACCCCAGTGTCTGCAACCCCCCTACATTTTATTTGAGTGCCATCCCATCATGTTAACACTGGGCCACAGCACCCCACTTGACTCAGCAGTAGTAGGCATCTAGAAGCCCTAGTTGTCTTCTGTACTTGTGTAGGCTTCGTGGAATAGGTGGAAATCCCAATGGTTTCACGGCCCTGGCTTCAGCTGAGCTGTATTTTGTTCTTGTCTTTCAAAGAAATGAGACCATCTCTGTGACAACTCAATAGTGACAGCAGTGTAACCCGAGTGCAGTCAAAGGTCACTGACCAAGCTCCATGCTGTATAGCAAGCTTATCTGGGCCATCTCTTGAAATAATAGTCACTTCCAGTCCTCCTTCATCTTTTCCACTCACTGCCTCCTTCCCTCCTCCCCCACCAGAGCCCTGCCTCCCCTCTCAGGATGCATCCTTCAGCAAGGTTCTCTTTTTTCTTGGGCTTTTCCTGTCACTATCACAAAGCCCCAATGTCCTTTGCTGAGTATTTTCATCTAACCTTGAGCCCAAAGCCATACTTGTCTCAGGTAAAAAGAAAAGAAAAAGAAATGATTGTTAACATAAATGATGAATCAAACACATTGGACAAAGTTTCTAGAAGAAGCAATGTCATTTCTTAAGTTCCCTTAGAGAATATAAATTTGAAAAATGCTTCCACTAATATAGTGACTCATTTCTGTAGGCAGCATTACTTGGGTTTTCTGGGCAATTGACTCATAGCTCAATTTTTTCTGACACATAGAAGTAGACTGTTCAATAAATGTTTCTACTGTATCTTCCAAAACAATTATCGAAACAGACTTGTACATGGTTGCTCCATGTCTTATAAAACTACAGCCACTTAATATTTTAGTTAATCTCTTATGGTAGCAACTATTACTGGTTTGTTGCCAGAGGCCAGCTTGTTTATTTATAGACAGATTTGCCAGATGCCTTCTATAGCTAGGTCTACCTAATGTACTTTCTATTCAGGGTTTATCTGTAGCTATTCCAGTTTCTTTGCAGGGTAAATACAGTATAAAACATTATACAAAGCTGGGATGTGTTGGTGCATACCTTTAATCTTTAATCCCAGCACGTGGAAGACAGAGGCATGTGGATCTCTGTAAATTCAAGGCCACCCTGGTCTACAAAGGATGTTCCAGGGCAGCTGGAACTACACAGGGAAACCCTGTCTCAAAAACAAACTAACCAACCAACCCATCAACCAAAACCAACCAACCAACCAACCAATCAATCAACCAACCAAACAACTAACCAACCAACCAACCAATCAATCAACCAACCAACCAACTAATGAAACTAATGAACAAAGTGCTATCTAGGCTCTAAGGGGACCTGGGGTGAGTAGGATTAAGAAAATGTTCTAATGTCAAAGCTTTACAGACCCACTTCATGTTAGCAAAGAGCTAGATTTTTTTGGTGTTTTTTTGGTTTTGTTTTTCTTTTTTCTTTTTTTTTATAAGGCCTGGTCACTGATATGGTTTGCAAGATAGTCCCCTCTCCTTGGCTTCAGAGTCATGCCTCAGCTCTGGGGACCTAATGTACTTGGGGTATCTATCACATCACACTAAGGGTTTTTTCATTAACTATTTAATAATGTCATACATTTTTATAAGGTTAGATTTGTTTGAAACATCTGTTTTATTGGTATTGGTAGCAAGTCCATCTCTAAATGCAGATTCTATTTTGTCATTTGGTCTTTGGGAACTTAAAAGACAAATAAATGTAACTCTTATCTTGATAGTATGGAGTTGAGTTTATAGGTTAAAAAAGTAAAATTGTGGGCCAGTAACATGGCAGGTAAAGGCATTTGATGCAAAAACAACCAGAGTCCAGTTCCCAAAACCTAAGTGGTTGGGGGAGAACCTACTCCCATGGGTTGTCCTCTTCCCACACGTGTGCTATGGCATGTAAACACACAACACAATAAATAAAGTTTTAAAAATCTTTTTTTTAAATGTTCTAGGGCTGAAGCCAGTCCTTTGACCCTTCAACATGACCTATGGGTTTCCTGTATCATCCAGACTCAGGCCTTACTAATTTCATTTCTAATAACTTTACTCCCACAGAGTGCAAGGCAGACATTTCAGTCTCCTGTCTGTTCCTCACATTTGCCAAGCAAATTCCTGCCCAGAGCTTTTGTACATTCTACCTGGCCCTCTCAGAACATTTGCGGGGTTCCTGTGCTCACTACACTGGAGTTCTCCCCTGCCATCTTCTCCTAACCTTGTGTTAATTTTTCCTGTACAGTCCAGCCACATACAATGCCCGGCACAGGGCTGGTGCTTGATAAACATCAGTAAATTAACGAATGGATTGATAGATGATAATGATAGTGTAATGGGGGCACTGGGCAGATTTGAAGATGCTGCTAAAATCTCATCTACGTTCCTTTCATTGTTTTATATTCTCCAATCTTCAATACTGAACACCCTCACCTCTCCATTCATTCACTACCATGTGCTTCTCATGACACTATGATCTCTGCTATAAGCCTTAGTTGGGAGAGGTGGTTCCCGGAGATACTACAAGATAGCAAACTCAGTAGGTTTCTTTGTTTTAGCATCCATTTAAACACTGTAGAAAGATGCCTTTCCTAACAGGTTTCAAATGGAAACATTTTTATAAGACTTTTACCTAAGTAGGTTATATATTTTGGGAATATAGAAGATTGAATTCAAGTCCATTTTGCTAAATTCTTCTGTCTAGATAAATGTAAGAAGGAATTTAGCTATGACAATAATTCGATGATCTTCACTTGGAGAGATTTTTGAAGCATCCAAAATCCTGACTAAGGAAAATAGAATTTCTTTATTTATATATTCATAAGAGTCAGAGAACTAGACAGCCTGAATGTTCTATTCAGGCCAATAGTTGTGGGAGTTCATGGAGTCTTCCCATAGTAGTCCTCCTGTGTGTTACTTGAGAAGGTTACTGCAAATCCTGGAGCTTTGGGGTTTGCCTCTAGTGTGTCAAGGATTTCAAGAACTACAAAAGCATTTATACTATCTTCTGATTGATCAAATATGTTACATGCACGTTATATAATCATATGCTAATGTTTTGAATAGCAATGAACTGCATATTGTTGACCACATAAAATTGTAATGAAGCTGAAAGTTTTATATTGCCTAATGGCCTTGTAGCACAACATATGCCCACATCTGTGGTGATGCTGTAAAAAACAAATTTGCTGTAAAGGTACAGGGCATACAATTCCACACAGGATATAATATTTGAAAGTGAAAATGAGTGGCTAGATTATTGGTCTGTATATTTACTATACTCTTTATGAATATGTCTGAGTGTAGTTCTTATTTATAAGAAGTTTACTGTGTAACGACATATTGTGTTGCTCGGCAGGAGCCTCATACCCTGCTTACTCTGGGTCTTGATTGCACTGAGAGACCATGTGGAATAACTGGTCTACACCATCCATATTAATGCAATGTACTTGGTCACGTTTTTACAAAAATAAAACCGAATGATGCACCCATTAAAATTTATCCCATTGTTAGGATGCATGTCTGTAGTTATCATGGCAGCTAAGAGGCTGTATCAATTTATCAATCTAAAAAAACACAGGAGTTATTTCTACTTCATAAAACAGTGCAAAGGTATTCTGTCAGGGATACATGGCCCTGTCAGTTGACCCAGGAATCACTTTCCCACCATCTCATCCAAGACCTATGTGGAATCACTGAGCTCCTAAAATGCTGTCTAGGAACCAAGTTGACAGGCTATTTCTTTCCTTATCAACACTTGTGTTCATAACTAGACCTAGTTATTGCCATTTCTAAGCCAGAAGAATGAAAAAGGAACAGAGTTGAGTGCTTTCATCTTTAAAGACAAGATGCAGGTGCTACAAATATCATGTTTGTTTTTCTTACGCCTCAGTGGTAATAACTCAGTCATATGACATTTCCTGCAAAAGAGCTGGGAAACATAGGCTCTGGGTGGGTGGCCATGTGCCCAGTTAAGCTTGGTGGGTTCCAACATAGTGGTAACAGTTTTTTTTTTTTTAACAACTTAGATTATTGTTTAGATTTTAGGCCTCAGGAATAAGCCCTCTGGGTAATATAAAAGACATTTTCACATTCTTGACTGACTAGGATTTTTAAAATAACTTCCTCGAGTTTGAAAACTTTCCTACCTCATGCCTCCCGGTTCTAGCTGGTTTTCCAGGGCTTCCCAAGAGCCTATTTCCTAAGGGTGAGCATGTGGAGGCTTAGCAAGTGATTTGGGAGAGCAGTTGCCCTGGTTCTGGTTTCAATGAAGTAAACCTGAGTGTGTGTGTCCAGGCATATCTCTTGATGTGAATTAGGGAGGGCTCTGGGCTCTGCCATTTCTCATCTTTTCTCTCTTGCCCTGCCAAAAAGTCATATGTTACTCCCTAATGATTTTGTCGTCAGGTTCCTAATGACGGAGTGGGAGGTCACCCATTTACTTATGGACTTTTGTCTCCTGAGATGGTGGCAGATTAGGGTGGGGAGGAGAAGTTGTATACTTAGTCATCAGATATTGTACAGTCCTGACACTAGGTAAAATACCTGGATCTTGTAATTGTGGAGGGCAGTGGTTGTCTCTTACCCCTGCACTCTGATATTTCTCACATTTCTTACCCCAGCGACTTCTGTTGTACTGGACTTGAGGTTCTGTCCCCAAGGTGGGAGTAGGACACATGCTACACTCACCACATAAGGTTGGTTATTTTGAGCTTTTTGGATGAGTAGATTTTCAGGGAAAAAAAAGGTATTAATATATGGAGGAGACAACTAGCCTTGGTAGCAGACAATTAACCTTTGTAGCTATGGAGAGCTATGGGGGCTTTTGCAACTCAGGGTAACGGGGAGAATGTGTGTTATCTGAAGTCCTTGGAATATTTCCTAATTGTTTCCAATCCTGTTGCTGATCACACATGAGCTATTGCAACAAGAACTGGAAACCATACATTCAGCTTCCTGGGTGTTGAAGGTCCAGGTTGCTCTACCAGGCAAGCAGTCTTGATTGGAAAAGGGTGGCTGACCATGGAAGTGAATCTGGATTATGGAGGAGGAAACAGTATCATTTACAACCATGGGGTAAATTGCAGCATTGTATGTTATATGTGTGTTTAATAAGTCAATGATTCTTTTCATTGTTTTAAAAGTATCACCATGATGAATCTGTGGCAGGAGGTGGCAAAGTTAATGGGGAACACAGAGGCTATGAGTAGTGCTTGGGATGGACAGTAGTTATGAAGCTAGTGTTAGTGTACATTCCCTGGCACTCACTGTTTACTCATATGTCAGCTAAACTTCCAACTGACAGTATCTGTGGTGCTTCTTAGAGGCTCTCTGTGACCATCAGAGTCCACTCTACCCATGCGAAACAGGGCAGGGGTGTCAAGGAATCAAGACCCCCCCCAGAGAAGAGTATTTAACTGCATGGATACCCAACTTCCTTTGCTCTTGATTGTGCTTGGCAGTGTGTACTTGGAGTAGAAGAAAAAGGACAGTGAGGTAAGGTTAGGATGTTCTTATACAAAATTCCAAGGAATCCTGTTCTAAAATCGTACCAGCCTCCCAGGTCACTTAGCCGGTAAATTTGTCAAAGCAGGATAGAATGTGTTTTATTTGTTGGTTTACAATTCAAATATTTGGACATTTGAGACACAGTCCTCAATTTGTAATCTTTCCCCCAAAGCCAGGAAATGTTAGGGATGGGCCGGAAGTCACTATGTAATCAATGGGCTTGAAGAGCAAAGGGGAACCATGTGCAGGAGCCCAGCGGTTCACAGCCTCTGTTCCAGGGTTTAAAGAAAGGCACGGGGGACTTGGACACTACTATCCTGCTGAAAAGATGGAAGTTACTGGTGATGATTAATCACTGGCTTGTCTCCTCATTATTATCACTGCTTTTCACTAAAGCAGCTGGTAATTGGATCCACCAATGCACTCTGTTCCAAAAGAGGACAGCTGTTGCTATTAGCACATTCCTCCAGCTATAAATGGCCAAGACCATCGCCTGAAGTAAGAGTCATCCATTACTTTGCCACCTCCAGGCTAGGCTGCTCTGATACCTTCCATATATGGAAAAGTGCCTAGCTTGGCCAGCAGTATCAGCTCATGTGTGGCTCTCATGCTTGGCTGTCATTGCTACACAGAGTGTGTTCATGGTATTTACAACATGGAATGGCTAGTCTGGGTAGCATTCTAGTAACATTTCAACATGGACAAAAGAATATATGTGCCATATATATATATATATATATATATATATATATATATATATATACATACACATGGGCAAAAGAATGTATTCATTCCTAATTATATGCCTAATTAGGTAAGCTAATGAATAATGCAAAGCTAGTATTCCCCCCTCCCTCTGTCTCCACACCCTACCTCAGGCATTGTATAGACACTTTCCAATTTAGCATGATTCCATGTGAGGCTTTTACTTTATAATGATATGAAAGTGTATTAGTCAGCTTTCTGTAATAGTGACAAAATACCTGAGAAAGTGAACTTAGTAAAGGGAACAGGTTTGTTAGCTTATGGCTGGGTGACTGTTGCTTTTGGCCTGAGTGAAGCAGCACCTTGTGACGGAGAGTGCATAGTGGACCAGGGAGAGGTACAGAAAAGGAAGGAGCCAGGTCCCTTCAAGGGACTACCCCCAGTGACTCCCCTTCCTTCCACTAGGCCCCAACTCTCCAAAGCTCTACTGCCTCCCTAAAGCACTACAGACTAGTACTCAAACCTTCAGCACATGGGCCTTTGGGACAGACACATTGCAAACCACAGCAGAAAGCAAAACACCAAGTAGAAAGTATTGAGTAGAAACTATTTCGAATTTAGATCCACTTCTAACATGAATTAAAATGTATGATGTCTCCCATCTAGACCTTGTTGTCATTAACTTTTGCTCTACTGTAGAGCTATAGGTGCAGTGTACTAGAGTATAAGATTATTTAAGCAGAAGCACACTGTACAAGGCTTAGTACCAGGAAGGCTCAGAGCAAGTACTTACACCTCTCAGCCTCTCCAGATGCCTTAGTGTGCCCCATGCAGGATGTTCACAGAATCAAGATAATTTAACCCCATTGTTTCTGATCTGTACTTGGATCCTCTCATGGTCTTTTTGACTGCTTTGTGTTCCATCACCCAGTGTACTCCTCTCTCCAGGTCTTCATGCTTCTAATTTGCCAGTTTGTGTATTGATAGAAGCTTCTTTCCTTCATGTGTTCAAATATGGGCGAGAGGGGGTAAAACTATCAGTTGCAAATAGCTTCATGGTAAGCAATGGGATGCTGTGTTCACTTACCTTTCTTTGTGCTGGGATTTTGTCTGTGTTGAACTTTGTTCAGGTCTTGCATATACTGTCACCATTTTTGTGAGTTAATATGTACATCATCCTTGTTGTATCTGGAAGATGTCATTTCCTTGGTGTCATCTACTACTCTTAGAATCTTTCTGCCCCCTCTTCCAGATAGGTCTTTGAGCCTTGATGGAAGCAGTTTGCTAAAGACATTACACATTTAGGACTGAGTACTACAGAATTTCTCAATTTCTGCACACCGTCCAGCTCTGTGTTAACTACCATCTACTGCAAGATGAAGTTTCTGGATGAGCACTGAATGAGGCACTGGTCTACAGGTATGACAATATATCCACACTTGGTCATCTAGAGTCATTTTATTGCTATGAATAATAGCAGTAGGTTTCCTCCTAGGGCTCATAATCTATTTACTTTTAGGTTCTTGGCCACTTAAGCAGCATCCTGTGAGAGTTCCATATCATGCAGTGGTTCTTAAGCTCAGTCAAAAAGTGGTTTGTTACCCACTTAATATTTGTGCCTCTATTGCATCAGTATATCTTGCAGGAAAGTCACTGTGGTAGGTTATAGGGTTTACAATGAAGTGATATTGATGATTAATATTCTCCTCTGGTATTATACATAGTATCTTTCAGAACCTTGAACATTAATTAGTAGGGGTGAAGCTTTTAGCTAGAAGCTCAACTTCTCCATGTTTGATGGCATAAGTAAGCGTGCCTTCAGCAATAGGGCCTTACTGTCAGGTTGGAAAGAGTAATCAGTAGCCTTAGAAACATTTTATTTTATACCAAGAAATTCTTATCTACTTTATTTATGTTTATTTATCATTTTTCTAATAATTAGGAAAACAGGAATAATGAAAACCCAATAATGAAAATAATAGAAAAATTAAAGTATTCACAAAACCAAATTCCATGCATATTTTTATCACTTAGAAAAATAATTTAGTTTATAATTCTGTGTAAGACCATCCCTATAAGTCATTGTTTTGACAATCGATGACTCTCAAGTTGAGAGTTGAAAATAGGATCATCACCATGTATTTTTAAGCATAAACATGTATAATACTTTAAAATTCCTAGAAGGATTTCAGTCCATTACTGAAATGATTGAACCAGAAAACAAACCACCAGTTTGCTCCAACATCCACATTCCCCTCAACAATTTTGTGTATGAAACCAAAAGCAAAGAAAAGCCAAAGCTATATATAATCTTTACAAATGCCCATGAACAAAAAAAAAAAAAAAAAAAAAAAAAAAAGAAAGAAAAAAAAAAAAAAAAAAAAAAAAAAAAAAAAGACAACAAGAGACAAGAGATGGCCATGAGTTGCCTTGAACAAATGTTCATGTATAGCATGCCTATGAAGGTTGTTTTTTACTTTGAAGGCTAATAAAGGTACCCTGTAGGAGGAAAGTGTCAACCCTGAGTCACTTTCTTCACTGTTGAGTCCTATAATAAAGAGACACCAGCATGCCGCCAAGCCGGAGTATAAGTTTAGAAATGATGTAAACAGTTTGAAAACTAGAGACAAAACAAAACTATTTTTTTGCCTCACCAGAGAAAGGGATGGATATATACCTGCTATGTATCTTTCATGCTCTGGAAATTTCCAAATTGGCAATGTTTGTAGCTATTAGAGTAAAACTGAAGAAAATAGCTAGAAGAGGACCACCCTGACTTTGGCCTGGAAAGTACCTTTCAGACTGTTCTAGATGAGAGAGTGTCTCATGCATTTGGCCTCCTGTACATTGAAATTGAAAGCTGTCTTTGGAATGACAAACTCTACAAAGTTCAGTCTATTATACTTTAAATAGTAGTGATGAAATCTCTATATTTAGATGGGTGTCTTCTAATATTTTAATAACAAGGTATACACATTCATGTTTCTTCACCACACACACCCTTATAAACTTGACAGTTGTGTACTTAGTCTCTCTCCTATTGTCAAAGGCAAATGGTTGTGGTTCTTTTTGTTAAGTAGATGTTATTTGGGAGACACTCTTATGAGATTCAGGTGGGGGCAAGCAAGGACAAGAGAGAGGCATTTGTCACTGCTGGGAGTTCAGCCACACAATCTCGCTGGGCACATGGGCATTTGCTATGCTCAGAGCAGTTTGTTTCTGGGTCACAGCTCTGTTTTGGCACTTTGCCCCCTTCTTTCTGAATGACTCAGATTGCAATGTTATGTTGCTTTGGGGTCATACCAATGACAAGTATTAGGACACAATGGTGCTAGGTTGAAAAGAGTGGACGTGACAGCTAGCACTCACTTTAGTAAGTAACATATGAAGGCTGGAAATCTTAAAATCTGGTGACTCAGCCACCCCAATTTCAGATACCTACATGTTATGTTCCCATCAACATTTGGCCTTGCCTCTAACAACGTGGAGGAGGAGGAGAACAATAAACGACAAAGATTTTGGTGTCTGTAGTCTCTTGGCTAGGATCATTAGCTATAGTTACGATCAATTCTGAGAATGGATGGACTGCTATTACTCTCTCTCAACTATTGAAAGTTAGCACACACCAGACACAGCCCTATCGCTTTCTTTCTCTAGCACAGCATGACTAGGACATGCTCACCAGGCTTTGTTTTCTTCCTCTTGCACATAGATTCATTTCTCATATGAAGTCAAATTTCCTTTTCTTCTTTTGTAATTGACTGATATCTCTTAAAAATTAGTTCAAACCTCATGGGCTCTGAGTATATTTAGACAGTAGGGATTCCAAGAACATTCACAAATGTTATTAAAAGGAACTGTAAAGAGACCAAAAATAAAACTTTAAAAAGATTAGCATCTATTGATTCTTAACTCAGAGTAATTCTTAACTCATGTTTTAGAAAGTAAGACACTAAGCAGAAATTTAGAACACAAAAAGACAAAAGGCTTTGAACACAAACTTGACCTGCATAGTCAAAAGTCAAAATACCTGCTTCTACATGGACTGCCGTAACTCTGTGTCAACTAGCTCAGACCTGTCGTTTGACAATGGGTTTTCATTCAGAGGGACAAAGAATCTGATGGTTTGACAGGCAAGTGAGGGCATTTCACTTCAAAAGTGCTTCTCTGGCATAACTATAGTTATTATTAATTGGCTCAAATCTTCTTTCCACTAACAGTGCTCCCTCTGGCCACTCATTCACAATTGTTGTTTTGAACTTATGCAAAAAACATGTGTGGCACCATAAGTGTTAAGTGGCACCATACTTCCTGAGGTCAGAGGCCTGATCTCCTTCTTTGTAAATTTATTTATTTTTATTCTGTGTGTATGTCTGTGTACCATATGCATGGATTGTCAGAAGAAGCCAGGAGAAAGTGTTGGAACCTGAGTTACAGATAGTTATAAGCAGCCATGTAAGTCTTGGGAATCAAACCTGTATCCTCTGGATGAGCAGCCAGTGCTCTAACCATTAAGCTATCTCCACTACTTAATATTCTTCTTTGTATTTATTTTCCTGCTCAATACCAGATACAACATTAGGCCTGTAGCTAGTACTTGGCTGATCAAATAAGGATGTATATATGCGTGAATGACTAATACACTGGGAGTCTTGGGAATTAATATTGCTGACTATAGAAAAGAGCAGAGATGAACAGCTGGATTTTCAGGCACATATTTCATTTAGTCATCATGACAATGATGGCAGATGTCTTACTAACATTACCATTCAATGGTAGAAACTGAAACAATGCGATAATGCCCGTGCTCACGTGGCTAGAGTGGGCACAGTTAAAGCTCAAAGTCACTTATTTCTAAGTCCTTTGCTCTAGTCACTCTTCTAAGCTCCAGGAGCATCGGTCTGAACTTTTTTTCTACCTCTGGTAATACAAAACTAATTCAAATTCTCTTGGACAAGAAAAGGAGGTGGGCTTGTTGAGAGAATTGGGTGAGCTCTACAGAAACTAGAGTTGTTTTTTGTATATTGGTTTTGGAGCTGAGAAAGGAAGCTTTTAGGCGAGGCCCTAGCGCCTTTTGTTGTGTGGTGGAAGGGTGGAGAGAGGCATGATGGTACCCCTGACTCAAATCCTTCCTCCTTCATGGTTCTAACTTAACATCTCATCTTTCAGCTGGTTTTAATGTCATCACAGTGCTGGAGTAACCAAAGTAAACCCTTCACATGGCTGTAGAATATAAATCCCTAAAGTGACACAGACCAGCCTGGGTGCCGAGTGGCCAACCTGCTACCTGACAGCAGGAAAAGGCAGAGGATTCCATCCCCAGACCCCCATTCAACATTGCTCACAGCTCTGCTCACATCTCTGTAGCTTCGCTGGTCTTTATAACTTGGTTTCAGGAGCTAGCAATATAATTAAAAAACATACCTAAAGTGGTGTTAATGGATGACTGGCTGGTTTCTTAGGACTTGTAAGGACAATGAGGATGAGGTTTGTTCTGTTCTAACTGGCCTTTTCCTCTCAAAGCAGTCAGAACTAGATATAGAAAGAGCGAAAGAGCGAGTGAGCCAGCCTTTCCCAGGGGTCCATTTTTTTTTTTTTTCCATTTGTGTCATTGGGAATGAAACCCAGCTTCTTATGCACGACCACCCCTCCCGCCAAGGGCTCTACCACGGAATCATGGTCCCAGCTCCTTCCCAGGCATTTCAAGGCAGTATAATACTTGGTTTTCTATTTCTATTTCTTTCTTTTGTTTTCCTCCCGTAAGTTTCTCTGTGTTTAAGCAAACTTTTATTCAGTTTCCCAGCATGCAGCACAGACGAAAGTGAAGCAGGCAACCATTCGCTTGTTCATTTTTTTATTTCTGAGGGCATTCTGAGAGGAGCCCAGCACTCTGAATTCCTTCCCTGCCACAGCAGGTCTTCCTTAAGATAGAATTCGAACACATCTAGGGAGTGGGAGGGCCACACACCCGAAGACAACACACGAAAGGCAAGAGCCTGGTGCTGAAGATCTGGTCCTGCCAGTGGTTAATTGTGCAACCTTCAGGAACATAGTTAAGCCATGTGTTTTTTCCAATGATAAAATTATACTTTCCCTCTTCAACCCCCAAGTTACTATGATAATTACAAAGGTGTTTATAAACGATAAACTTTATATAAACACGTAGAGTGAATGCCTCATTGCATGTATATATCAACAATATTTGTTGATGTGGATAGAACTTTGTAATTTAACAAACAAAAATAGCCAAAAGTGCTGTGCTTAAAACATTTAGTGGTCTTCATTTTCCACTGAGATGGAATACATATAAGGATACTGAAATAAAATGAATATTTTTAGTGCCTGTAAATAGGACAGTGTCAAGTTTTCTGGCCGTCTATTGTAAGGAAGATAATTGCCATTGGAAGCTTGTTGTTCAGCCCTGAAGACAAGTTCATAGACTAAGGAAGAAAGCAAGTCTGGGATACAATATTTATCAGCAGTTATTAAAATCTCACAGACCCTCTGGAAAAGATCACTTGAATTAGGTGTCATCACCATCCACCAAAGACTGTTGATTGCTCTGGAGACAAGGTGAAAACTCAGTGAGATGAAAATGGTGCTGCTAAGGATCCAATGTATAGAGCTGTTCAAATGCTGTTTTCCCTTTACAAATGCAGCTATTGGGACCACACTTTCATGAACTAGCCTAGCAAGAAAAAAAAAAAAAAATCTCAGCAGTTTTGTGTCATTGGTTCAAATACAGCAGGGTTTCTCATGGAAAACAAAACAATACTGTTCAGTCTAACTGTAGAGTGAACAGGCTACACAGCTGTTAATATAACTTTACTGATTACTGATTTTGTAAAGGATTAGAACTCTGATTTCCAAACCCACAGTGGTGGGCAGTTCATAACTGCCTGGAAATCCAGCTACAGAGTCTCAAGCCCTCTCCTGGCCTCCATGTGTACTGCACCCACATGCACATACACAGCGACACGGGAATAAAAATAAATAAATCAAATAGATTTAAAAAATACTCATGAAGCATGAAGCCACTAGGGAAAGCAGTGAGATTTATTGTCCTCTAAGACAGTGCCCTTACATAGACCTCAACTATGGTATAAAAAAAGATGGCCTCATGTTGAGTCTGCCAATCTAAGATTTGAAACAGGCCATACAGAATACTGTACAGGTATATATCCCATCCCTCTTCATACTAGGAGCTGTGCCTTTTTGTACCTGTATATCAACATAAATACAAGTGTTCCCAGCTCAACCATTTCAATTTAATTTGCCTTTATGTTTTCAGTCAGATCTGCTTGATTCCTAAAACCGTGGTGGGAGGAACAATGCAGGATTTCTGTTGAACATCTCAGAAACTGCCTAAAAACACAATCAACAACTTACACCATTTCCCTAATACATAAGGCAGCTTTTTGTTTTTGTTTTTGCTTTTTTTTTTTTTTTTTTTTTTTGCCTTTACTCCCCTACTTTAAAGTTCTAGAGGCCTTAAAGAAAGCAACCTCTCCATGTTGCACAGATCTCAGGGGGTTTACAGAAAGAGCAGGTCTTTAAAACTTGGAAGCTCCAAGACAGGAGGCAGCCAGGGCTCCAGGAAACCCCAGTAGTGCTGATATCTGCCGTCCACTGCTAGTCATTCCTAACTGGTTCACTTCAGAGGAGGAAACGGGCTCTAAACCCTCAGTGCAGGGTTAGGTGATGGGAAAGTCAGAAGTGTTGAATTACAAAACAATCCCTGGATACTTCAAGTTAAGGCTGAGCGAATCACTCTAGATCAATGGTTCTCAACTTATGGGTTATGACCCCTGGGGGGTATTGGATGACCTTTTACAGAGGTCACCTAAGACCATCTGCATATCATATATTATGATTCATAACCATATCAAAATTACAGTTATAAAGTGGCAACAAAAATAATTTTATGGTTGGGGTCAGCACAACATGAGGAACCGTATTAAAAGGCCACAGCATTAAGAAGATTGAGAACTACAGCACTAGATTAACATATGGTTTCACAGCCCCTTTCATTGAGAAACCATTTAAATATAAATATACATATACACACAATATATATATGTATATATACATACATGTATATATGTATACACACACACACACACATATATATATTGACTTTCCTCATGAATGTTTTAATCATTCTTAAAAGACATATTGCCTACTGCCAGAAAATCCTAGTTTTACAGGATTTATGTTTCTTAGCAGGAAACAATGGATTACTTAAGTTACATAGAAGGCTCAGGAAGCATAACACTGAACCTGCTCCAGGCAAGTCTCACACTGAGGAGGCTGAGGCAGCCAAGCAAATTCACACTGGAAACAGGATGATCACTCTAAAATGAGTGTGTGTGGCCACAGTAGAGCTTTTCACAGCTGTGTGCTCTTCATGAATCTTTCTATTTGCCACACCATCTCTTGAAATTGTAACATTTTCTCTTGCTTATTTTGTTCTTTTTGAATAATCTTGAACCTTGTTCCCACCCCCTTTTAGAAACTGAAAGTAATTTTTTCATACAATATGAAACTGAGTAGTTTTCCTTCTCCTAACTCCTTCCAGATCCTTCCCACCTCTCTGCCCACCCAAATTCATACTCTTTCTTTCTTACCCTCCTTAAAAAACAAGTAGACATTTAAAAAATAATAACAATAAAATAAGATAAAAATAGAAAGAAACAAACCAGGATAGGACAAAATAAACAAATAAGGAGGAAAAAAAAAAAAAAGAGCCAAAAACCAAAACAAAACACAAAACAAGAAAGATACAGATACAGAGACACAAATTTGCACACATAAAAATTCCACAAAGGCACAAAATTTGGAAACTATAGTATAAAAGGAATAGACCTGTAAGGGTAAAAAACAAAAAGTAAAAATACTCAGACAAAGCATTATAAGGCAAAAAAATCCTTCTAAAAATACTATTGAAGTACTGAAAACATTCCTAACTCCAGCTAATGTAACTATCAAAATCTAAAAAATCTACAAAGGCACAATGTTCATGTCAACAGGAAATGATGGCTGTCAAGCAATACATTGATAAACTCCTACCTCCAATGCATTGACGTCACTAAGGTGCCTTTTGTGGAATTAGGTCAGCATCATTCTTATGGACCTTTCCCCAAGTCTGTCTTTAATATTCTGTTTTACAACTACACACCTCTGCCAATGCCTAAATGGTGTTTCTTCATGGAAAATGCATGGTCTTTTCTGTTATTATGCATGTATTTATATACTATGATACAGAACATAAGAGTGATGAATAGTAAAGAGGCTTGGTTCTTTTTCTCAAATGTAGTTCAGTAAATAAGAAACTACTGCAATCAGAGGTCTTGTTACATCATTTTAAAATTACTAGCGTAATTTCAGTGCTTACTGAAACCTTGTTCATGTGTAAAGAGCAGTCAAAACACAAATGACTTGTTACCATTATGGCTTTGACTATGGATTTGCTCCTCAATTTCTTAGTCATTACAAAGTGTCTATATTTCAAATATAAATTGGTATATGTGCAAGTAGTGTAATACACAAGAATCAGATGGTATTATACTATTCCCAATAGTATGAATAATGCTTTCAACTCATGGTCCTTTTATTTGGGGGAACAGGATTTTCTTTTTCCCTGAAGTCACTTCTATTTAATATTATTTTCTCAAGAAACAAAGCATGTTCGGTATTTCATCGTTGCTCAAAGAATTCCTTATATTGCATCATTGCCAGCATGTATTGGAATCTGCCATTCTGAATCTCAGGCACAGGTATTTGGAATCTATATACACTTGAAAAAGAAAGGTAGCAACACTGAAATGTACTGTGCTGTGCATTTCAATTAAAATCTTGTTCAAATTTGGACCATTATTTATTAGAACTGAGAAAACAAAAATGTTGTGACTTTTTTTTTCCTTTTTTACAAACATTTGGGGAAACAGATAATATTCCGGCATGTTCAGAAATATTGCAGACCATTAAAGAAACTGATTTCCAAAATGGTAGGCTCATTACGCAGCATATAATTAAGTTAGCTTTTTCTGTAAATATATTTAAAACTAGCTACAGGTGAAAGTGAGGAACTTATTTAAAAATGCTTTATTTTTATCTCCCAATGAACAAAATGTGAATTAATTTTAATTTTTATCTTTTTTTCTTTTCTTTCATTTCCTTCCTTTTTCTTTTCTTTCTTTCTTTCTTTCTTTCTTTCTTTCTTTTTTTTTTTTTTTTTTTAGACAGTGTTTCTCACTGAGTCTGAAGCTAGCCTACTGGCCAGCAAGCCCTAGCTACCCTCTTGTTTCCACCCACCTGAGGTTACAGGTATATGTGGACACACTAGCTTTCTTTTAGAATAGTATGTGTTTGGACTCAAGTCCCCATGTTTGAGCAGCAAGTACTGAACCCACTGAACCACAAGTTAGTCTTTTTACAAACATAGAAATAGCAAAGGTTTGATTTTAGGTAGTCAAAATGCCCAGATTATTGGGAATATTATTGAGATTAAGTTTATGAGTAATAAAGGTATTCAGTTGCCATGCAACTTAATAGGCAGTACAAAACGTGTGCTTGTGATTTCTAAATGGAACTGTCCCAGTTCCTCAAAGCAATATTATGAGTGCACTTTTACAAATTGGTTCTATTTGATAATAGAAATTATTAGGAAGAGACTATGTAGGATATTAATGAAGCCATACATTCATATCTGGTACATTTACTTGGGGGGGGGTGTACTCGCACATGAGTGTGAGCAGATGTAGGACAATTTTCAGGAGTTGGTTTCACCTTCTACATGTAGGCTTCTGTAATGGAAATCAAGTCATCAGGCTTGGTGTCAAGTTCCTTTTCCTGCTGAGTCATTTCACCAACCCATAGGCATTTATATTTGGTCATTTGCTAAGTCATTTTGCTTAACTTTGAAGAACATAGACCGTTGTTCAAGTCATATGAAATGGTAAGATCTCATTTAATAATTCAATTTAATAATTCTATTGAAATGTTGTTCTGTAATGTGGAAAAATACAACTGTGTTTTCTTTGTTTCCATCAATGTGAAATAAAATTTGAATCAGAAAGACAGCAAACAGAAACAGCAACAAAAATTCTCAGAAGCAGTCAGCAAATTCAGACTTCAAAACCAGGAAGTTGTTTAAGTTGAGTGAACAGAGAAGTGACATGATCTTTCCAGAGACACACGGCACTGGAAACTTCTAGATTTCTGAACTATGACAATCCAAAGCACATAACATACTTCCTTCCCTTATTATCAACACAAGTCTGTCCTGTGGGTGTGCAATGTAAGACTTTCTTTACAGACTTTCTTCCCACTCTTGATTTTGGATTCTCTGAACTGCTAATCTACTCAGGATAACAAGTCATTCATCTGCTTTACACAGCCAGCCCCTCACAGAGGTGGTGTCAGTACATATCACCCCAGGTACTATTTAGCATTTCTCCAATCTACTCACAAATGCCCCACTTGATGTCAAATGCCTCCAATGCCTGGTCAGCATTAAGTGCCCAGAGAATATTAAGTGCCCAGAGTGTTCAGCACCTGTAGGCTTTTTGTTTTTTAATTGAAAGCCAAGAACAATGTCAAAGACTTCAATCCAAATTTCTGAAGTCTTATTTATGGTAAGCACAAAAATGGCATCTCATCTTAAATAAATTCATTTCCTAATCCCTGGACCTTATAAATGCCCTAAATGACAGCTAGGTCATCATTATCCCACTAGCCTTCATAAAAGGAGTTACATCAGAGGAGGAGGCCATGTGGGTGTGGAATCAGAGGAGACCCGGGTAGGAGACACAGCTACTGTAGATGGCTACTAGATGTTAAAGAAGGTGAGGAAACAGGCCTCTCCATTGGAGCCTCAGGCCAGAGCAGTCTTGCTTACATTTAGATACTGCTTAGTGAAATGGTGGTGGACCTAAGGGAAAAATTATTGTTTTAAGCCAGTCTGTAGTTCTTTGTTGTAGAACTATGAGACTGATACTGAGAACCATGAAGACCATTTTGACAAATGTTACAAGTAAATACACCATTTGAAAACTTCTGTTCTTCATCATCTGAGCTTACATGATACAGTCTGTTTTTAAAGATCTCTAGAAACAGTGGTCCCATTTTTAATCAGGTAATTAATTTTGCATTCTTTTTTTTTTCCCAGACCAGCAGGAACTAAGAAACACTCTACTTGCCTTTAATTCACTTAGAACACATAACTTATTTTTTTGTGTGTGTTTTGCTCAAAGTAGAAACAATAAAATAGGACCAAACCTAACCAAGACAGAGATGAGCCGAATGGCTGGTAGGCAGGCAGCAGCTGCACCTACAGCTCTCCTATAAAGATTTGGATCTGGGGACAGTAGTTGAAATCAAGGCAAAGAGCCCAATAAACGGATGGTTTTGGACAAAATACCTAATTTTCTTTGAGTCCACACTTCTGCTATGGTCTGGCCTTGCCCTCAATTCTGCTTTTTAATCTTGCAATTTGTAAGGTGTGTGTGTGTGTGTGTGTGTGTGTGTGTGTGTGTGTGTGTGTGTGTGTTTATTCTTCTGAACTAAGCCTACCCTTGGCTTATGAAACATGTGGATTGGAAAGCTATTCTCAAAATGGACTCCCTCCTGGAGAACCTCCCAAAACCCCAGCTTGCTTTAATTACTTACTAAGAAGTTTTCAATGAACTGCTTTGAACCTGGCATTCACAATGCACTTGCCTTGTACTGAGCGATAGCTTTATGACAGGAAGCTTTGTTAGCTGGACCACCCGGGGGGATGCAGCTTGAGGAGAACATGGTCGTCCGGACACTTGAAAGTGTGGGCTCTTTTGGACATACTACACCTGTGTTCCCTTGGCTGCCTGTTCATTTCCCATGTAACTCAAGGTGTTGAACTTAGTCCTTAGAGATTTGTATCAATGCTTTCATTTATAGGCCCTTCTAAGTCGACATTCCAGAAACTTCTTCCTGTGTAATTTGTAGGTGCCAGAAGGCTATGCAAATTACACATTCAGGTGGTGTCTGAGACATTATGCAACCGTGTTTATGCAACACCTGAAGTTTGAGATGAAGCCTTTGGCTCTCCACCCCTCCCCCCAGTACCTGCCTCTTTCAGGGTTGGGGATTGAACCCAGGGCCTTGTGCCAGTAGGCAAGAGCTACACTCCACCCTCTCACTGTAATTTTGACTCCATTTATTATCTTCAGAATCAAAACAAAGATAAAGTTATTATTTAGGATAGAAGAACAACAAATTCTGATGGAAGGCCCTCTAATGGCTCTCTCTGTTTCAAACAAATTGACCATCTGCCTTGCTACTTTCCATCTGAAAAGATATACCTTGCTCTTTAAAAAACAACTTACTAATATTTTTATTTTAAAAGATGTATTTAATGTATTCTATGTGTTCAGGTGTTTTGCCTGTATGGTGCCTATGGAGTTGGAAGAGAATGTCTAGCTGCCTGGAGCAGGTGTTACAGAGGACTGTGGGTCACCATATAGGTACTGAGTACTAATCCAGGGTCCTCTGAGAGCAAGACATTCTCGTATAACCTCTAAGCCATCTCTCCAGCCCCTAACAAAATTATTTTTAACTCACAAAACTCACTAAGTTGCCCAGACTAGCCTTGAAAACAAAAGTATAATCCAGACAGGCAATGAATGTTCAATCTCCCTTCCTCGCCCTGCCCCATTAGCGAGGCTACAGGTCTTTGGACATGGCTTGGAGATACATATATATGTTTGAGAGGAGTATTGTGATGCTTCCAGGCATATATACATTCTAGATTATATGGGCTAGATTTGTCAATTAAAAATAATTGGGGCAGGGGATGCTGAAGGGATGGCCTAGAGATTAAGAACACTTCTTGCTCTTGCAAAGGACCCTGGTTCATTGTTTATTTGACTTAACATCATGTCTTTTACATCCATTCACATCACAAACAGAATTATCATTCATTCACTGATGGCTACTTTAATTGTCTGTATCTTACCTACTGTGAATATGCTTTGATGTACACAAGGGCAGACAGTTTTCCTTATCAGGTGAAGATTTCGAGAAGGGAAAATCATTAATTCTAACAGGATATGGAATACATTTTTAAATACATAAAATGTGGTATTAATATTATTCCTATGCTTTTCTCTTTTAGTGTTTGATCTGACTATATTTACCTTAGAAAACTGTCCCAAAATCTAATTAAGTTTATCATTATATATATAATGCATCTTAACAAAACCTAGAATTTGTGAAAAGTCACCTTAAAAAAAGACCCATTGTCAGCTTGGTTCTAGCTTGTAAGGAACAAATTATCAATTGTAAAAAGTTGCAATACTCCAAGGGTGTGTCCTTGTTACAAACACTTTAATATTGTATTCAGTTCACTTTATCATGGTGGAAATCATTGAGGAAAATCATGGTGGGAAGCTATTTGGAAATGCATCTGAGATTAAGCTGTCAGAAGGAAGGAATGGATGTAGAGTGGAGAAAGTAAAAAGATCACGCCTGTGCAGTCTTACTAACTTCGTCTGGATCTTCTGTTTTCTACATTTTCGTTGTTACTTTAAGTGGTCAGATTCCTCTGTAGGCATTACCATTCATTATCACTTAGCCCTCCAATTCTGGCAGTGAGCTGAGATAGTGGAAGGAGATTAAGCACAATGCATACCAAAGGGCAGAGTAATTTGAAATGTTTCCAAAATCAATTAGAAATTAATTGTGGATTATCGGTGTGAAGTGGGAACATAATAGCAGCTAATTGAGAACTGCCCATGCACATGTGCCGAGCACACGTTTGTTTTTTTACTTCTGTGAAACAAGGGAAAAGTCCAAAATTATCCCGCCCCTTCTGGTATTTGACTGACATCACTGACTACAATGGCAAGGAGCTGATATTGCTTAACAAGGTTTATACCTGCTCGGTCAAGTGCAGCTTATGGCTGACTTCGGTGGTGGTATGGCTTGCCTCCAAAACATGCTCACACACTGACATTGTTATTTTTCCCTACATGTCTCAACTGATAGTGGGCTTAAAATGGGACTATCAATTAATGGGAATAGTTTGTAACACCCCCTTCCCCATCACCTCTCTGGGCTAACCAGGTCCCCAAGACACCAAAGAGAATCCTAAACCACTCAACCATGGGAGTTATTAGTGGTGTCTTTTATTTCCAGTATGCCTGTGTTCCTCATAAAGCTTGGGAATCTTTATTTGGAGGCTGGCTGTCCTGTTAAAATCAACTAGCACATTAGCTTTTATCCGGACATCTTGAAAGGTACATGAACTAACTCTTTGGCAACCCCAAGTCAGGTGACTGGCCTCATTTCCACCGACTTTCACTTTGATAGATGTAGTTTTGAAGGCTTTCCTCCTCCTCTTCCTTTTTTCGAATTGGATGTGTCAAACATGCCCCTACTGCTCGCTTACCATTGCCTATCTGCCTGTGAGGGAGAGATGGGAACTTCACATCTAAACCACACTGCCAGGAACTCCTAATGAAGTGGTGCTGAAAGCTCCTGGCTCAGAGCCAAGTCTGCTTAGGCAGGGTGGTATGGTCCTACAAGGGTGGGGAGAAGGCAAAGAGACCAGAAACTTGAGCAAGGCCGTGCGTTCAGATGCAGAATTTAAAATGCCTCCTTCTTAATTTCAAAGTAACTGTTAGTAGCCTGTTAATCCCAATGCTTAAAATAATAACTCAATACATTTGCTTTTCTTTAGATGAAAACCCTCTAAGTGGCCTACTTTCATTTTCATCTGCATGAACAGTTTGTGGTTGTAACATTTGAACAAGGTTTTAAAATTGTCTTAGTAAGGGAACACTTTTTTTTTTTTTTTTTTTTTTTTTAAAAACCAGTCAAACTAATTTTTAAATATCTTTTCCCCAAAGACCTTCACCTTGTTCTGGTAACATAAAGATTTGCTATCTCAGCTATGAAAGTGTCTTACAGACCCTGAAAAAGAGAATGTCAAACAGAAAAGACAGAGGCAGACTTCGCAAGACGGACATACCAAATGCCCTCCTCCACATCTTGCCTTGTGTGAACTCGAATCATGGTCCTGACTGTCTTAGATGGAAACAGCAGGGAGCCCACACTGAGGAGGAAAGTGTGGTGACATTGGACCACATGCCACTAGACGAGAGATTGCTTTAGGTGATGTGTGTTCTCTAGTTACCCCCTAGATTCCTCTTCTATGATTACAGCAGGGCTGGGAGGTGAAGGCTAGGACACATAGATTAATATGACAGCTTTTCTTCACAATGAAGTCATTTGTTAAATAAAATCCCCAGGAAAGCTGACATCATAAAAGAAGTTAGATAGCACTGGGAGGCAGTTACCACTCTCCAGATCCTTGAACCCCAGAGACTTAATGATCTTCAAATAAGTAGTATTTAAACAAATCCCTTTTCAAACGAAACAGAGGTCTGTGGAGTTTATTTAATAATCACCACAGTTTAAGTGGCACAGAAAACTCCCATGAATTGATATTTTGATAAGTTTCATGTACCAAGTAGGCTTTCAACTCCTAAAAGCTAAAGGTATTTTTGTTGTTGCCGCTGTTAATTTTTGAACTTTGCCCCTTAACCTGTTAGAAAGGAAGATTACTACTACTTTCAACTTTTGAGCTTAAGTGATATCTTGTAAAGTCGCATGGAGGGAAGCTGGTGGGAAGAAGTTCTTTATCCTTGAGCTGATGTGGACTGCATGCACCCACATTCCCTCAAGATCTGGCAGACAGCTTGAGAGCTCTGTAAGGGCTTTTCTAAGCAGAGTGTGTGAAGTCAGCCCCTCTAAGTGACATCCATTGCAAAGGGACCGGCTTTTGTTAATAGGCGGATTCCAGTGCAGTTGGACTCTCATTTGTTTGTTGTTTGTTATAGGACCCTTTGGGAATCTGATTAAAGACAGAGAATTCAGAGACAGACAGACAGACAGACAGACAGACAGACAGACACACACACACACAGAAATTTTACAGCATGTTAGTGAGTCCCACAGAACCCTAACCCTGTATACCAACTCCTGTCACATATACAGACTACACTTTGATTACTGAAATCATCTTGGACATTTTAAAATAGTCTTTCCAAGCTATGTGCATTTTATTGTTACTTCTTGGGGGGAAAACTTTAAAAAAAATTCAGCTGAACAAAATTTCTTAAAAGGAAGAAAGAAGAAACAAAGAGACAAACTCAAAATCCCAACAATTCCTGGGATCCTGTCCCTTTAACAAACATGCAGCACACCCACTTTTCCAGGTGTTTCTATCTTGTTCTTCATTGAAGTCGTGGCCTCTCCTGCACTGTGGCCTCCAGCCTGCCCTTCTACCTCCCTTCTTGCCCCAACACAGCACTTTCTTATCTGTTCTCAACTAAGACTATCACTGGGGTGAAAATATTCTAACTGAATTCTCATCTAACGTGTGAAACTGGGCCTTTTTCCTCCAGCCTGTGCAGTTTTGCTCACAGGATGTTGCCCTTTCTTTTAAAAAGATCTTTGAGAGGAATAAGTTCTGAACTCAGAGTTTATTTTCCTTTCTCGAATTAGCTATAGATGGAGTTCACTGACTCATTTCACATTCAGGGGAGCGAGCTTGCTTTCTTTGGTGCCAGATTGCCCTTTCGCACACAGAAAGTTAAGAATAAGCCAGTTTCACAACCCTCTCCTTCTAGAACTTGTCTTCGGTCTCACACCTGAAAATCAGCCTAGTCTGTGAGCTCTCATAGGCTGGAGGCCTGTGGGAGGAAGCCCAATGGTCACCTCCAATTTAAATGGCATTTCTTTATGTGCAGTTTTCAAAATCTCCCACTAGTTGGGGCTCTACACAAAGAAAAGAAAACAAAGGGGCTTTGGGGCGGGATTATTTACTAACCAAACGCCATAAGCAAGAAGACTTTAAACTACTTTCTGTGTTCTTGAAAATGTGATTGTTAATTTTATTTCCTTCAAACACATCGACCGCAGGGTCTATTATATTAGTGGGTCCATTTTATTTGATCCTCTTACCTTGGTTTGAAAAGTTTAAATCAAGGTTATTGCTTTTGGCACTGTTTACAGGTAGTCAACTTCCTCTGCATAGTTACTCCAAACCATGAAATTGTAAAGTGCACAGGGGGAAGAGTTAGCACACCTGCAGCAGGCCCATCTCCACAGTAAGATTTCCTCTACTCCTCTCTTAGCAGCACCAAACCCTGAATGTGATCGATGCCTAATAACATGTGAGATTTGAGATACTTGGTTTTGTTATTTTTCTCCCAGACTTGAGGATTTCTGCATCAGAGTAAGGAACAATATTTGAACAAGATTACCTGACAGCAGTTTTCTGGGAAAACTATTAGGAAATTGCTGCCTTGGTCTATGCTGAAGTTGGTTCTATCTTTGTCTCACTTTGGTCAGGATGAAAGATCGCTGTGGACAGCCACAAATAACGGAGTTCCTCGGGTGCTTTGCTTCCACTTGCATTTGTTTTAGGTTTGTTTGGCCTGTCTTTCTCCACCTCCCCGGAGATCCTTTGGCAAATCTGATAAACAATGCCCTTTTCTTGCTTAAGGCAGAAAGAGCAGATGAATACAATGGGAGGCCAGACTTGGCTAAAATGCTGGCTGCAGGTGCGCTCAGCATTGGGGTCATTTAAACCAGATGCTGGGGAGTTGAAGCACCTGCTTCCCCTCTGTGTACACTTCTGAGACTGCTCCTGCATGGGATGGGCCCGTGCTGTTAAAACTAATGATGCCAAACTGCACAGGCATCCTCTGGCACATCACATGACCTGTACTAGGAACAGTTTCACTCAGAGTCTCTTTAAATCCTCAGACATACACAATTTAATTTAATGCTCTCTTTTTTTCCAGACAGCACATCACTACTTTGCACACACACACACACACACACACACACACACACACACACACCTCTGCAAGAGTCTACTTTAAGCAAACACCAAGCTCTAACTTGATTTTTCTTTTTTTCTAGAGAAAAAAGGTTGGCTAGGGACAAGAAGGTGATGATTTTTATGTCTCTGATAACAATAAGACAGATGCCGAAACCTTGCAGAGCTCAGGTTTTATGAATACCTCTACAGGTATCATAAATTTTTGAACAATCCACAAAGAGCATTAAATTGTTCACCTTGAATGTTGAACTTTAAATAAGAGATCAGGGTGATGCTGGTGTATGGGGAGGTTACTCAAAGTTGGAAGAGGTGGTTTGGTATTTTTGTACTAAAATTATTCCAAAGCATATTTCAATTCTAAATACATTAACTTCAGGCATATATGCAAGTGTTCAAAGTCTTTGTGGTATAGCTCTATGAGTCATGCCTTGTCTCGCTGTTAATATTTTATTTTCAATTTAAATATTTCTTCATTGTAGGTGCTTTTAGAGCAGAGTTCATTCTTTACATTGATGCAGAGGGATGTTTTTCTCTGTATTTGTGAACCATGTTCATCAAAGTTAATTGAGCAAGCTTTCTTCTTAAGACCTAAAGTCTGGTCCAGTTAAATCTCTGAGTTTACTATGCAAATACAACCAGTGTCAGGACTGAGGTCCGGTGCCTGGAAGAGAGCCAAATCCTGAACCACAGAGCCTTTTCAAGAGAAACTGGTCTCCTGTCTGAGCCTCTCCTGGTAGCACTGTTTGAAGAAACACTTTGAATTTGTTTCCTAAAGTTCTTAATACATGGATCTCTTATTTTATGTGTCCATGGGGGTGGAAATGGAATCCAAAGCCTTGTGCATGATTAAGCACATACCATACCACAGACCTACACCTTTAGCAGGTGAGTATGCCCTAGTTGCTGCCTGCCGAGAGTAATTGAAATGAATGACTTTGAAAAGTTTGTAGGCCTGGAAGGGAATGGTGACAGGGTTGTAGAAGGGCGACAAAACAAAAGAAGCTAGTGGAGTAGCTTACCACGAGGGGATGAGAAAAATGCTTTGAAATAGACCAGAGTCAAAACATATTTTTAAGGGGGGGGGGTGGTATGTCCCTCGTTTTCCTCTCAGGTTCACATTCCTCTTGGCATGAACTCTGTAGAGTGATGTCAAGGTATAGGAAAGAAAGAGGTGAGGAAGAGAGAGAGAGAGAGAGAGAGAGAGAGAGAGAGAGAGAGAGAGAGAGAGAGAGAGTGCTGATATCCCAAACTGCAGATGTGTCTACACTGTACTTGGGGAAATACAATGGGGTAGAAGGGACGCCTTACACGAGATGAACATGGGAAGAAAGATTACAACCTAAGATAAACCTTGCATCTTGTATTTAATATCACTGGAGCTGTTTTCACTTATCTGCGTGACTCTTTCTTTTGTGCCTCTTAATTTCTCCTTGAAGTTCTGTATCTAATCATTAGTTGGGCAACCAATAATTCTCCCTCTGTCCCCCACCCCTTTTTACAACCAACTTTAATCTTTCGACTCAGTGAAAAACATGTTTCCCCTATCATAACTGGTTTAACAAAAATTCTCTTTCAAGTTTAGATTACTCAGATACAATGGTTTTCCTGCAGCGAGCACTCGCAGAGAGGAATTTACATCAGAAAAGAGATTTACGATAGCCTTAAATTTCCATTTGAATATGGAGCGTTAATAACATGCATATGTTTTTTTTATTATTATTATTTTAAGGTTTAAGCTCTGCCATAGGCTAAAGGAGAGCTGGAAACTGCAGGGCTGGCAGAGCTCAATGAATGATTTGATCTGGATTTCATTCACAAACAGCAGCTCACTCCTCGGGAAAGGACCTGAGCGTCTCCCCAGATCGGAACTGCAGTGAGTGCCAGGATTTCCTGATTTGTTTACATTTCTCAAAAAACTTTTTTTCTCCCCACCGGACCAGGCCAGAATTAGACTTCCTTTTCCACTTTTGGCTCCTTCCAAGCTATTCTTGCTCAAGGTATTCACCCCCCTTTCCCTGCATTCTTCTCTGTGGAAGTCTCAGCTGGCTTCTTTGTCTCACAGAAACAACCGAGGCAATGAAAGATGTGGGCGGAAGAATAATGGCCACAACGACAACAATAAGCCCACCGGAGCTGGTTTTTCCTGGACACAGTCCAGTTTGCCCATCTTTAAAATATACCTTGAGTCTTTCACAGATGCCTGGAGAAGGTCATGAGACAGCCATGTGCAATATGTTGGGGGACCTATGCAGAGTCTTTCGGCTCTGCAAGGAGGCCCTGAAACCAACTCTTCATCTGCAGCTTCCTGATGGGACCCGCCATTCAGATGGTGGCACTTCAACCCGAGGAAGCCTTGGGCGTCCTCTGTAGTGGCCAGGTTTCTAGGACACTGGCTGGAGCTTCCATTCTGTCCTCGTTGGTTTCACTTTCGCCATCTTCCTTATCTATAGTCGTCACAAGCTTATTTGGGGATTTTACTCGTAAACTCATTTGTATGTAAACGTTTTGGTGTCTGGGTGTATTTCTTAAGAGAAATGCAGGTGTGGTCGGTGGCCAAAGTGAATGGATGCAAAGCAATCAAACAAGGAAAAGGCAGAGAAACACAGAGAGGGACTCACTGATAGGTGAGCTGTTCTCGTCAGTGGTATTTCCAGTCCTATTTTCCTCCACTCTTGTTTCTAAGGCTAAAGGACTCTTTCACTTTCCTGGGTACATCATCTTTGTTTTTGAAAGAAGGCTGCCATCCTGGCCCTAGACAGTCTGGGAGCAAGTCATTCTCCTGCTGGGTTCCTCAAGGGGATCAGTCAGCTCTTCTGCCTTCCTGCTCTCCAGGGTCTCACCCAGCTCCTGCATAGGGTAGGGTATTTCACTTGCATTGGTTTGGGTGTTGCTGTAAACGTCAGCAAAGGAAAACAAAAATCCTAAAATGATGGACTGATTTTCTAAAGATTGAATTTGTGTGGTTAACACAGGGGCTTGAGAAAGTATTAAGTAAATCCTCAAAGTCACTGTTGTGGACTGTGCTCTTTCTGCCTGCTTCAACAGACCACCAGGTCAAAATCAAAATGGAGTCACTGGGGCTAAGGTCATCAAACTGAAACTGAAATCAACATTAAAGTGAGTACACACACATTTCCTGAACAGGCCAGTTTTAGCATGAAAACAAAGTTCCCTTTGACTTAACCCTTCCCAGAAAAAGAAAAGCCTAAAGTAACCTGTGGTTAGCCAGCTGTTCTTCTCCTGTTGAGTCTCTCTTGGTTCCTGCCTTAAGGAAAGCAACTTTGAAATGGCTGTCCTGCTGACTTTAAACAAACAAACAAGCTAACAAAACAGAACAAGAGGTTTGTTTCTGCTTTCTTCTGCCTATAAAACAAAACTTTCTTGGAACATTTTTCCCCCTCTTTTATGGAGTGAAGTGTTGTTTGAGTCTAGAATAAAAAAAAAAAAATAAAGCCACTTAAGGGCATCACATAAGTCTAGGAGGAAGCTTAGTTGGTCCTGCTTCCCTGGAGATCTGAGCAGATCTTCGTGCTAGCCCGAGACATTCCCTGGTGTTCTGTCAGACAGCTTCACCTTCATTGCTGATCCTCAGAGACTTGCCTTCCTGTCATGTGAAAGTCACCCTGGCCACTCAGTGGACAGAGCTGAGAAGTTTCATTCCCTAGGTCCCTGTTTCTGTCTCATTGGTGTTTTAATGCATAACCACAAAGCTGTTTTTCAGTGAATAAAATGTAAAAGTACATCAGTTTCCTATTTTACAAACCAAGATTTTCTTTTTAATAATTGCCATACTTTTATAATTTCAAACTTGTATGTGGGAAGAAGCAAGCCTATTTCAACGGTGGTCTATGGATAGCTCCAGGCTCTTACAAAGGGAATCTTAAACCTCCATTCATGGAGTCTATAGTGCCCACTAGTGCTAAGGCATCTTCCCTGGGTGGTCAACTGGTTTGATCCTTAGGAAATTTTTGTCATCTGCCCTTTGAGATGCTGAAGGAGGATCAGTGCTGGCTGCAGCCATGGTTTCTCCACGGCATTTGTCTCTACAGCGGCAACCAGCCTGAAGCTGATGGAGAAGCAGCTGTTTGAATAGCAGATTCCTAAAGGCAAATAGAACTTTTCCAGCTTTCATTCTCCCATTTTGTAGGCAGAGTCTCACTCAGGGTAGCCTGAAGCAATGTCTGGGAGACTATGGCATGTGGGAGAACAGTGGTATTGTGACCATCAATAGGATGTGGCCTCCCAGACAAATGCCCATGTCCCACTAAGGACCATTGAGTGGAGAGGCTCTATTTCCAAGGAGGGAAAGCTAACACATATAAACATGTGAGCACTCAAGGCCGCTTTGTGATTCACTGTCAGAACAAGATAAAGTCACTGAGTTTCCATGGGGACCTCAATAATTTTGAACAAATGACAGAATTTCTTCCTTATTTTCTTCACCCCACTCCCACCATCCAGCTCTGGGCTCCTCTGCATACCTGTGGAGAACAAAGGACTTTGGCTGGGGAAAAGTTTACTCCTACCACACTCACCTGCCTCAGGCAATCTTGCTATTTCTCCTGAGTGTGATTTAGTAGCACAGGACATTAAAATACAATAAACTAAACTCTCTATGACTAGAGGAGACTCCTGTGTGGAAATGCTTCTCAGAATAGGAGTGACCCAGAGACAAAAGGTGTGTGGATGACTTAAGTAATGCAGAAATACATTAAAGGTCTGCATACTCATGAAGAAATCTGTAAAGACTGGCAGCTGCCAAGGCTGCACTTCTAAGTGGCTCTCGCCTACTTTCTGTTTTGTGACTTGTCAGCGCTCTAATCCTATACGCTTCACTTTTAGGTTTTCCTGCCACACCGTGGTTCAGTTTTCAGTTACAGATTTACTAGCCGACTGGTGTTAGCTGGGATTTTATCAAAGATACTGCTGCGCTTGGCTAGCATTCGGGAAGGGAGCACAGTTCAGATACATGCCACTGTTTCTTTGCTTAAGACGGTCTGGAGATATGGACAAAACAGAAAGGTGGACTCATTTTGAACAAACCTTCTGGTTAAAAAGTTTCATAAATCAAACAAGCAAAACAAACAAACAAAAGCTCAGACAGACAATTTCCATCAACACAGTGTTGGTTGGAATTTATGAAGTTGAAGAGTTCAGACTTTGTCCAAGTCAGTGACTGATAACTGACAGACAGCTAGCTCCAGGATCTTTCCCCTCTCTCAATAGTGAATGGGACTTTCTTTTATGGGCTTCTGATTTATTGTTTAAAATTGGAACCAATACAAATTCAAAGCAGGGTGAAAGGAAGTCTCCAAAACAATGCACTGACATTCTCCCAGGGCTTTTTCAATGGTGAGAATTGAGTGCACCTGAGTGGCAGCATGCCTGTGAGGATGGTGTGTTTTCACGTTAGACCCAGGGTGATGACTCCTTCCCTAGGTTCATCATCCCTTGGGATCCCTTTCAGTTTTGTTGGAAATGTACAGAGCATTGCCCAGGGTCTAAGCGACATCGAGGGGAAGCAAGCCCTGTTCATAAATGAAAATTAACCCTCAGCACAAAGCTTCAGGGTCAGGCCCTGTGTACATGTACTTCATTAATTTGGTCTTCACAGTGATATTCTGAGGGGGTAGATGATCTTCAGAAGATTATTTTGTTGTACAAATAAAGATACAGGGTATTCAGGCACTTGTCTAAGCAGGGCCTAGTGAATAGCACAGTCAGGCCTTCAACTCTGGCAGCCTCATCTGGTGTACTAACCCCTTGGCAGTACTGTCTCCTCAGATAAGGGAATTGATGGACAAGAATATTAGGTGCTGGAGACCTAGTGGGAAGTGATTTGGGGTCCAAAGAAGCCTGGTTTGTTTTAGTTTTAAAATCAGTCCTCTTTTCATTCTCTTACTGAGAAATGAGGCAAGCTAGGTAAGTGCATCCATTCAAATTCTTTATACATATTTATTTATGTGTGCATGTGCATGTGTGTGGAGGTCAGCACCGGACAACTCGAGGAAGTTGGATTCTCTTCTTCCACCATATGGATTCTGGAGGTGAAACTCTTGTTGTTAGGTTTGGCCTTTAACCACTGAGCCATTCTCAGTTCTATTATTTCTGTTCTCAATCGGCTTGTTCCTGAAAAACAATGGGAATGGCTTGCATGCAAATATCTGTGTTTCTTCTAGATCTTGTTGGAGCTCTAGTCTCATTTTACCTACTTTGTAAGATGTTCCTGCTGATTTCAGATCTTCACACACCCCAAACATCAGCATTAAACTTCCCAGATCCACCCAATCAGCTCTCCCCTTTAACTTCCCTTAACTGTAATGTGTAATTCAGTCATGGAGACTCTAAAGCTCGATAGTCTTATATTTTATCTTTCCTGGATGGTCCTTCACCTCCATTCCCGGGCCCAAGAAAACAATCAATAAGTCTGTTTGCTGCATCTGCCTCAACTTGTTCCTATAGCAATGAACCAAGCTTTCAAAGCCAGACTTTCTGTTCAGTTTCTAGTAAGACTTACATCTTTTAGGCGCTCTGCCCTGGTTAGAGATATTAAGTTAAAGATGGGATTAAACGCCTTTGGCAGTATTATTATTATTATTATTATTATTATTATTATTAATGTAATTTCATCCCAGAAAATACTCTGAGTTGGAGACATATTTTTGAAGACTAGACACACACACTGGCATAAGGAAGTCCCAAGTGACTACATGACTTCCTACTTGGCGCAAACCACAGTGATAAGAGGAGATTCAATTAGTTTCTATTTCATAGTAAATTTAAATTTTGTATTGGAAACCACGACCCTGTATAATTTAGCCTAACATCCTCTTTTCTAGCACTCTCTGTGCCTATATGCCCTGCCTTGCTCTCTGTAGGGCCCTTTAGACTTTTTCAGTGCAAAGTTATCTATCCACAGCTCTGCGTGGCTCTTCCTGTTCCTTCTGTTTGGACTGCTCTCACATCCTATACCTTGGTATCTTAATAGTTGAACTTTTAGCCGTAGGTGGATGATCTGCTTCTCTCAAAAGGTCAGAAATAGGATACAAAAGCCCCTTCTCACGCTCCCATCATATCCTCTACTTATCAGAACCGGAGGGATTGGATAAGCCCAGTGATTCAAGTTGCATCTGTAGTAATTTTGCCAGGTTTTTTAGGGTTTCTGCTTCATTTATAAGACCTCATAGTAGTTCTCAGTTTGGGCACCTGAATTGTGTCATGTTTTTGTTTACCAAGTGTTCTCTTAACACATTCCTAAACTTGAAAATTCACCACTATGCCTAAGATTCCAAGGCTCCAGATGGTTCTGTAGGCTTTAATAGTCTGCCTATCTTTCTGTAGGCTTTGATAGTTTACCTATATTTTTGTAGGCTTTGATAGTCTACCTATCTTTTTGAAAACAGAAGCATTATTGTCCATTCATTCAACAATTAGTAAGTGTTAATTGAAGCCCCTCTATGTGCCAAGGGCTGGCCAAATAACACAGAGATTTCCCTGTTTGCATAATGGAACAGTTGGTTAAATAAAAATCAACAATTCCTCTAGCCTCTATTGGAACCTGAAACACATGTGGGTGCACATATGCACAATGCTTCAATATAGAAAAATTTAAAAAAATAATTGAAAAGGATCATGATTTCAGTGACGAAGGAAACCCATGAAGACATACAGGCATTCTCAAATCAATGGAAAACACTACACCCATGCTCATGGTTGCAGGATTCCAGTCTGTCATGTGTAGATACATGATGGTTTTGGGGATACTGATTTCTGAAATGTTTGCTGCTATAAAAAGGGATCATGACTTGGAAGAACATCCTGAAAGACCTTAAAAGGCCAAAGAATCTTTGTTTATTGTTTAGTTTTCCCCCCCACTGAGAACACTTGAAGGCCTTAGGGAATCTTCTATGGTAACTGTGAGAATATACAGTATGCTGTTTTCAATAATGAAGTAACTATATAGTTATATGGAACAATATTTCAGTTATTTAGTTATTCCATTTTGAGCTGACAAGCTAAACAGTTTTCAGATGTACACCTGCCCTGGCAAGCGCTGTCAAGAGAGGGAAGAAACAGAACCTGTGTACCCTAGCACAGCCTCTGTGCAGAACACATACAAAGTAAGAAGGAAAGTCAATGAGTGTGTTCTCTGACCCAGTGATGCTAACCTGGAGAAACTTGAACACATGTGCACAAAGAAGTTTATTCAAGACTATCTGTGGAGGCAGGAGTGATGTGGGATAATGTTCTTGGACCCTGTAAAGATTTGTCACTCATATTGGTTTAATAAAACACTGACTGGCCAGTAGCCAGGCACGGCTACAAGACCAGGGGAATTCTGGGAAGAGGAAGGCAAAGAGGCAGTTGCCAGCCAGACACAGAGGAAACAAGATGAGAATGCCTTCCTGAGAAAAGATACCAAGCTAACGAGCTAAACAGATACAAATTATGGGTGCATTTAAGTTGTAAGAGCTTGTTTGTAATAAGCCTGAGCAATAGGCCAAACAGTTTATAATTAATATAAGCATCTGTGCATTTATTTGGGACTGAATGGCTGCAGGGCTGGGCAGGACAGAAACTTCCATCTACACAGAAGAGAAAATACACTTTAGTGCATTCATCTGTTATATTGAAATAACAAAGCCAACTTCCCAAATTTCTACTGGGTAATTCTTGCAAACATAATGTTCACAGAAATTACAAACTGCATGATTAAAATAAAATGAAAAGCATGGAGTATATAAACACCAACATATAATAAAGTTAAGAATATGCCACCACACTCAACATGGTGGTTAAATCTAGGAGAGATGTAGAAGAGATGAAATTAGGAGTGAGGGGATTTAACTAAGTTGTATGTCTGGTTTCTCATTTTCCTTAAAAAATATCTGAAATAAATAAGCAAAGGTAATAAAATTTGATGGCATAGAGTATGTAGGTCAAAGCTTATCACTATTTTTGTCTTTTTTATATGCTTGTAATAATAGGAAAAGCGGGTCAAATGAATAAGATATGTCAGAGACCAGTTGTGTTTGAAAGAAAGCACAGCTTTCTTAAGCCACTAGTGAAGGGGATATCCAAACAGAAAACAAAATAAAACCCCTCAAATTCCTGCTCCTTATTTTCTTGTTCTTGTAAGAAGAAGATCTGGATTTGGGTTCACAGCAAACAGCAATAATGATAATGTTAATGAGAAATATGAAAATAATTAAGATGGCATGTTTGAAAAACATTTCTTCCCACATCCTGGAAGTGTAAAGCTTTTCCCTTTAGACAGATTTTATCTTGCCAGGGGCCGTGTAGGAACTTAATTGTGTATTGTGTTTTACTTTCATTCATACTTTTCCCATACTTATCTTCCCAACTAACCTGAAACAGATTCCTGATCATCCAGCTTCCAGTCTGGAAGATTTCCTGTCATTACCATATTATTTTTCCAATGAATACTTTTTGAGGGTATAACAAATTATCACAATTTTGATGCAGTAATTTCATTGCATATCTGTACACTTATGAGCCAATGGCCTACTGAAAAATTTGATTTCTGCAGGATGTGAACCTCAATGCTATTCTTTGTCCTATGTGCAGGTATCTCCATTTGCAGATCTCATATTTCAAAGTATATAAAAGATACACTTCATACTGTTTTCTGGACAGGGCATGGCTCGCAGGACCCTCCAGGCATGCTGGAAAATGGTTTCTTCCACAGTGTCTGGGCCATTCTTTCTTCTTCTTCAGGAAGCACACATCTTGCCCTTCTCTGTTCTGACACTTGTGTTTTTCAAAGGCACCCTCGGAAAGGCTGTCATTTAATTCTCAACAATGGCAGGAAAAACTCGAGGCTCCAAACACAGATCTCAGCAATGTGGATGAAAGCAGTCCTTATTTTTCTCTAATGCTGAAGCCAGCTTTGAGCTTCTCTATTTCCAGCAGTATAAAGCTAAGTGGTTTGGTGCTTTTTGTTTTTGTTTTTATTTTTGATGTTAGCTGGCATCTCTCATGAAAAGATAAAGGAATCAATTAACCATAATACTAAACCTCAAGGATAAAAGTCATTGTTGTCTGTGCACAGGGGTTAGGCACACACATGGTATCCAGTAAGGGCCTGGAAGCAGGCTGTTGCCAGGAGAAACAGATGACTGCCTCCTTTAAGGAGACCAAATCATGTGTGTATCAGCTATTGCTAATCTCCAGATTGATTCAACCACGATGGTATTGACAGACTGATTTGAGCCGATTGCCACTACTGTCATTATCATTGTCACAATAAAATTGAAATATGTTTGACTCGATCAACAAAAGGACAATGAAACAGTGAGTGAAGGACACATTCTGAAAGAGAAGAGGAGTCCAGAAGGGGTAAAGGGCCAGAAAGACTCTACTTCCAGCCTGTGCAGCAAAGGGAGAGCTGCAGATGTGGTAGGAGAGGAATTCCCCCACATCACCATGAGTAATAACGACCAGCTCACAATCATAGGATGCATGAGACAATGATGAATTGTGTATTGCAAGCCTATAGAAGACAATAAAATGGTCACTTTCTTCCTACTGGAGTCTACTAGCAAAACTGGAACAGAAAAAAATTCCACTTGTGGTTTTTACACACGGTTTTTCCTGTTTTCTTGATGAAGTTATAAAGGAAGAAAAAGTGCAGATGTTCAGATTCTCTTGTGCCACATGACTCTGCTTCATCCTCTGATTATGCTGCTCTTATTGTTCTTTTTATGTTGTGGTGTTTTTAAACTCCCTTGCACATGCTGTCCTCCTCCCCCTCCTCGCTCTCCCTCTTTCTCTCCTCCCCTTCCTCCTCCCACTGGATTTGTTATTTTTCAGGGTTAGAGGAAGAAGGGTGGAATAAGGAATGCCTACCTAAACCTGAGAATTTAACTTGCCATGGATTATTCTGTCACATTACAGGCCAGTTCAGTCCCTGCTGACATTCACACTAAGGGGCCTTGTCCAAAAACACCTGAAAGTTAAGAAAGTTTTGCATGACCCAACTGGTCATGAAAACACAAGAGGTCTGCAGTCCTCTCAGATTCACTGTCTGGGACTCCAATCAGGTTCATTTAACACCAGGACTCACTGAAACCCTCTGCCCTGTATCTTTAAGGAATGGGCACCCTTATGTTGGCCAAGTGAGAAATTTCAAAGTCATTTGAACCAAAGTAGGTTTTGTCTCTTTTTCCCTTTCTTTCTATTTCTCTAGCAATGCTTTGTTTTCCTATGTGCTCTACTCCAAGCTCTTTTCATTTTTTAAACAGAAGAGCTTCATTTGGTCTCATGAAATCTTAAGAGATTCTTAGCTCCTACTAATAGTTAGGGGAAGATACAAGGCCCAAGATCCCAGTCTTGGCTTTAGTCTTCAAGGCTGTGTCTACAAGATACCAAACACCTACGTGTTTCCAGACTTTGCTTATTGGTCTGCTTGCTGCCAAACATCTGGAGAGTTGAAAACATCAGGATGCTTGGCATCCAGCAGACAAAACATCTGGATGGCTGCTTGAGTTTTTCACTTTTTAACTGGATGTTTGGTGTCATGTAGACACAAGCTGAGGCTCTGACTTCATCCCTGTAACAGCCCCGGGGCTGCCAGGCTGGCTCCAGAGTCCCTTTATTGCAACTGACATTTTTACAAGAAAACTTTGTATTCTGCACGAGGCTTGCTGTGCCTCTGCTCAGAAACAGATTCGTTGCCGAGAAAATCAAAAAGGAAGAAACCCAAAATGAAATAGCCCCAACTGACCTGGAAGGCTGCATGCTTGAGCAAGGGTTGGTTGGAGGCAGAGAATTTTAGAATCAGCCCTTGCCCTGTGAGCAGATACTAACCTCGCGAGATGGAGTGACTGCAGAGAGGGCCTCCAGACCCATTCCAGCAATGTCCAATCTGACTCACGTTTCAGACACAGAATATTGCTGTCAGGCTGTCAAAGACACTGCTTCCTACATGACAGGATATAGGGGCATGACATAGTCCAGGAGAGGAACCAGATTCCTCAAATGAAACATACTTTCCTCCAGGATTTCTGAACAAATAAGATGATCAAGTTTGCCTCACAAGAGTTTCATAGTCAAATGAAGGCTCACTGCTACTCCCACCTTGGAACATTGACTCTAATGAAGAAAGAAAATTATCAACAGCTATTTATTGACCACCTGTGTAGCTGTCATGAACTGTCTGATTTCACATCCCTTCCCATCTGTGCCTTTGCCAGGTGTACCTATTAGCATTAGATGAGGTCACACCTGCCCACTCACTGCGCACAGCTCTGCTCCAAGGCGCTGAGGCTCCTCAGCCTTTGAAAGTTGTTGGAACAGGTTCAAACCATACTCTTCCCTCTTATCCTTCCCTGATTGGCATAAAAGATCCTTTGCATGGATCTTGATCCTGGACTCTTCAATCCTTCACCTGTGTTTTTAGTCTCCATCTGAGTCCGTCATCATATCGCTTATTTGCTAGTTTAGGAGTCCAGATTCTTATCTCTCGGCTCAGACCTCCCCAACTTTGGATAATGCTTATTAGCTGTTGGAATTACAGGATCTGCTTCTTGCTGCCTTTCTCTAATAGCAGCTACTTGTTTAGTGCAGGAGCTAGTAGAGTTCGAGCCTTCTGTGCTGGGGATTGGGCCTTTTGATTGTTAGGCATGTACACTGTTGCTGAGGTGACTTTTTAAATGTCTTATTTAATCCTCTCATGAAGCTGCTGGTGAGGTTGGTATTATAAGACACTATTTTATAGATTTGGAACAACTGAGCCACTTGCCCAATCTCACAAGAGAGAAGTGAGCACAGAATAGGATGTAAAGCCTGGGATTTCTCCAAAGCTTAGGTGATCAGTGTTACCTCATTCTGCCCTCTAGACTTGAACGCTTGTTTCATTCACAAGACATCACCATCTTAAGCACTTTGAATTTTCTTTACTGGACTAACTCTCTCTGACCATGTACCTGGCATTAATTACTCTTTCATTTATTAGGTAGCATGTCTTGAGAGTCACTGTGCTTTGTTCTGAGAATAAAATGGGAACAAAATAAAATCCAGGTTCTGCCTTCATTGGAAGATTGGCTTAATGCCTCCTGGTATAAATGGGCAAGTAAAAAGGCAATTTTGACAATGTAATAAGTTAAATAACACTAGTATCTACAGACCAAATTCCCTCTCCTGAGCCCTGTGGTCTTTATGGCTACTACCCATGTAGTCTGTCCTGTGAAGTATCACCTCATGGAACCAAGGCAGATGGAAAGGTAGTAGGTCAATAGTATCTGGGGACAGCTTAGACAGCTTAGAATTGAGTTCTGCTTCATAGACCTGGATCCTGGAGGTGCAATTTCTAACTCTGGAGCTATGGGCTTCCTTTGAAGCCAGGAAGGTAAGAACTCTAGGGTTCTGTGAATGAGTTCCTTGTTTCCTTCACATTTTCAAAAATAGTTCATAGGGATTATGGGGGTTTGGTGAGTAGGCCAAAGTTCCTAAATTCTATTCCTCATTGTTTTCTAGCCATTCTAGTGCTGGGTCACAGTGTTCCTTCAGACCAGAGTTTCATTGCAAGGGTCCTGTTGCAAGGACTATGACATGCTCTAGCTAGAGAAATAAAACAACAAAAGGAGATCAAGGAGATACAAATCGGAAAGGAAGAAGTCAAACTCCTGCTATTTGCAGATGATATGCTAGCATACATAAGTGACCCCAAAATTCTACAAGGGAACCCCTACAGCTGATAAACATCTGAGAAAGAAATCAGGGAAATATCACCCTTTACAATAGCCACAAATATAAAATATCTTGGGGTAACTATAACCAAGTGAATGAAAGACTTGTATGATAAGAACTTTAAGTCTGTGAAGAAAGAAATTGAAGAAGCTATCAAAAAATGGAAAGATCTCCCATGCTCTTGGATAGGTAGGATCAACATAGTAAAATGGAAATCCTACCAAAAGCAATCTACAGATTCAATGCAATCCCTATCAAAATCTCAGCACAATTATTCCCAGACATCAAAGAGACAGTACTCAACTTCATATGGAAAAACAAAAATCCCAGGATAGCAAAAAAAAAAAAAAAAAAAAAAAAAAAAAAAAAATCCTGTACAATAAAGGAACTTCTGGAGGCATCACCATCCCTGACTTCAAGCTCTGCTATAGTAACAAAACAGCTTGGTATTTGCATAAAAACAGACAGGTGGACCAATGCAATGGAATGGAATTGAAGACCCTGATATAAATTCATACACCTATGAACACCTGATTTTTGACAAAGAAACCAAAATTGTACAATGGAAAAGAAAGAAATCATCTTCAACAAATGGTGCTGGTATAACTGGATGTCTACATCTAGAAGATTACAAAGAGATCCACATCTATCACCACACACAAAATTCAAGTCAAAGTGGATCAAAGACCTCAACATAAATCCAGTTACACTAAACCTGATAGAAGAGAAAGTGGAGAATAGAAAAGAAAGCCAGAAGTAGTCTTGAACACATGGGCACAGGAGATCACATCCTAGATAAAACACCAGTAGCACAGACACTGAGATCAACAATTAATAAATGGTACCTCCTGATACTGAGAAACTTCTGTAAGGGAAGGGGCACAGTCAATAAGACAAAACAGCAGCCTACAGATTGGAAAAAGATCTTCACCAACCCCACATCTGACAGAGAGCTGATCTCCAAAATATATAAAGAACTAAAGGAACTAGACACCAAAATACGAAATAATTCTATTTAAAAATAGGGTACAGATCTAAACAGAGAATTCTCAACAGGACAAATTCAAATGTCTGAAAGACATTTAAGGAATTGTTTATCATCCTTAGCCATCAGGGAAATGCAAATCAAAATGACTCTGAGATACCATCAGAATGTCTAAGATCAAAATCCCTGATGACAGCTTATGCTGGATGTGAACTAAGGGGAACACTCCTCCATTTTCTATCATTCCAGTATTCAGGCTGTCTTCCAGTTTATCACATGGTATGCAGCATTATACCATAAGACATCAACTTTGGAGAAACTTTGTAACAGTCACGTGGAGCTGACCATATACTCCTCTGACCACATAATCATTTACAAGGTCAGAGGTCCATCCTTCAATATGTCTGTTGGTACCAATATGATTGTAACCTGTGCTTTAGAGGGACAATCACATGACAGCATCAAACTTTATGCAACTTTAACTAGGAACTAATGACTTATAGGCAATATCCTAGCTTTTGTGGGAAACATAAACTCATCATTAATGCTGATTTCCAACTTCTTATTATCTTCTGGGTAAATCAAACATAAAATGATTTACTTCTGGAGATGAATGCATCCCATAGAGAGAATTCTGATGTTTTATGCCTGGCTCAAAATCTGTTTTTTAAAAAAGGAAAGGAAAAGAAAATGTTTCTTAATAGCAAGGATAGTGTGCTCTCAAACTCCAGGGGTGATTGACAGAAAGAGGGAACTTAGCCCTACCTTCCTGACATTGAGAACAAACAGCGGGCAGAAGTGAGGCAGGAGCAAGGGAATGGTGTGAAGACAGCAATGAAAGATTCACTTTCTTCACATCTGTCAATGGCTCTTTGTTTCAGCACTGATCATACTTGTTCAATATACTATCTCTTCTGTCCATACATTATGAATATATAACAATCAAGTTTTGAAAAGCCAACCCCTTCCCTCACATACATTATGAATATATAACAACCAAGTTTTGAAAAGCCAAGTAGTAAAATATATGACCAGACATCTGTTTTTGCATAGAGCATTTTTTCCATCAGGGAACTGAGAGGCAATTCTGTTAAATAAAAAATTCTCTTGAGATATTTCTATGAAGCATTTAACACCCAAGTTCATGTAGATGGCTGACTCTTTCCTATATTTATTTTATTTTATATAGGCCAGAAGTCAGCAAACATTTTCTGTAGAAGGACAGAAATCACAGACACACACACACACACACACACACAAACACACACACACACAATTTTAAGTGTAGCAGCCAGTCCAATCTCTGCAACAATGATGCAATTGCTGTAGCACTGATTGATGGTATCTAAATAGATGACCATGTATGTAGGCCAATAAAACTTTATTTACAAAAACAGGGGTTCAATGGATTTGGCCTGTGGGTTGCAGACTGTGGCCTCTGTTATAGACAAAATGTTATGTGCCATTCAATCAAAGATAAAAGTTAAATGTGGAAAAACACAGCACACATGTAGTTGCAGGGCAGAGTGGACATTAACAGAAGTACAACAACAGATTCTACCCCCTCAGCAGATGCTAAACATAAGCACCACCCCGGGCCTCTAGAAAGTGGTTGTGAACCTGGAAAGTTGCCCAGAGAAGGATGTTAAGTGGAGAAATTTAGACTGAGTTAAAGCAAGTGTTCTGCTATAGTCCTGTGTAAGCCTAGTTAATAAATTTAAAAACTCTACCACTCCTCATGAGTGTTTAGGATTTCCAGAAGTTTCCATCAGCCATTTGCAAAGCTGTTGTCACATAGATGATATTGAGAACTAGTCTTCTGAAAACACATTGCACAGTTGGTATAGATTGCATTTTCATGTTTTGTTAAAATTTCTCTTTAACCACATATCAATTTATCCCTATAGTTAAGTCTGGGAAACTATTATAATTTGGATGTCTGTGGTTGATGAAAGGGAACTATCTAGAAATTTAAATGATACTTTTTGAGTTTCTCAAAATAGGCCACAAGGAGACTCTAAGTATTATGATCTCAAAATAGACACCTAGATAAGTGAACCTGTTAGGATTGTAAAACATATACAAAGTAATTGTATGCATTATTTACACATGCACACGTTGAGAGGTCAAATTTTTCTTCCTGTGTGGCCCTGCCTACATATTGTATGAAACTGCATTTTAAATGTAAATTAAAGGTATCTAAATATAAGCATGTTTATTTTAATTACACCAGTAGCAATTTAACTTCATTCAATTACACTTCCATTTTTGTTTTGTTTTCACAGGAACTGGCATCCTCGTCACCAGACAGAACTGTAGGTAGGACCGGGATTTCTTGTTTGTAATAAGTGAGCTACTCTCACTATGTCTTTTAACATCTATCCTAAATCAACCCTTTAATCTAGGAGCCTTTGATCCTAGCTCCCTTCCCAGAGTCTTCAATACCAGAATTTCCCCTAGTCATTCTTGTGTAAATCGATATCATGGATGTTAGAAGGCAATAAATGAACAATGCCACATCTAGTGTTTATAACAACAGGGATTATTAACTTAATTACCGTATCCTTTTGAAATATCTGCAGGATGATTATGACCTCGGGGACACCAGTGACAGCCACCTGATCTGTTTCTTACAAAGCAGCAAAGTCTCACAGGCATCCCACTATGGTCTATCTTGGCAAATGGTGTTTTATCTTTGCAGAATTCTAGAGTGGAGGGAAGGGGTCAGAACTTCTGTATTCCATTAACAAGGAAGATTTCAAAAGGAAATCTGAAGGACAATGTCCAAGAACCAATTTATTAATTTGTTAAGTGAAGTTGATAAGAATAATCTTTCATCTCTTGTGTTTATATTTTACAAAAGAAAGACATTTGAACAACAAAATAGCATATAGGGAATATTTTCAAATTACAAAGTTTTTTATGGAATTTCCCCATATTATCTTTATTTTTGCATTTTAGTATAGATCATGAAACATTTGCATAAATCACAAGGAAGACAGAAAACTAGGAAATGTTAGAATCTTAAAGGCTATTTGTTTAGATAAAATTATTTCAAATTAAAGTTTAAAGAATGAGTGACTTCATGGTTTAAAATGTTTTGGCTAAGGGTATAGCTTAAGAGTGGATCATTGCATGGCATGTGTGGGCTTGTGTGTGTGTGTGTGTGCATTAAAACTCTAATACAGAAAGAAAAAGACAGGGAAGGAGGGGGGATGGAGGTAGAAAGGGGGGATGGAGATAAAAAAGGGGGGGTTGGAGGGATGGACAGAGACAGACAATGATCAGAGACACAGAGACTTCTGTAATTCTAGGAAGCATGTCCTTTCAAAAGGATACAATTCCTTTAGAATATCACGTCTGCACTTACACTGCAGGCAAATTTTAAAAATTATTTGCTAAGCTTTTTCAGGCAGTCAATCAAAAGTAATTATTCAAGAAGAATATTAATGATGTAGTGGGCTTAGGCTTAACTAGTGATCTTGCTAACCACAGACAAACATTAAAGGATAGAGATCTTTCTATATAAAGTAGTATTTCCCAGTTAGTCTATTTTTATAACATTTTAAATGGAAAATTGTCATACCCCACAGAACAAAAATTTGCAAGAGATGTTTTCAGCTTCTTTCCTATCCAATTCCCATTTCCTGTCCACTGGCCTCAAGGGTATAAGCAAAGCGAAATTTCAAAAACTTTTGGAAAAACAGAAGTGCTCTCTCTCTCTTCCTCTCTCTCTCCCTCTCTCTCTCTCTCTCTCTCTCTTTCTCTCTCTCTCTCTGTGTTTGTGGGGGCATAGTGATGGAAGGCTTGTAAAGTCAAAACAGATTTAAAATGTTGCTCCTTTGGCACTTGTCCCTTGTATTCTAAAGGCTCAAACTTGTACATGCACTGGCTTTGTGAATTCCACTGTGATGGGCACAGCATGACTAATGTCATACCATGATGAGGAATCCAGTGGAAGCGTTCACTGAAAGTATATAAATGGTTTGGAAGACACCAAAGCTATCTTATCGTGAAGGTTGCCAATGATCAAGCCACCAAAAATGTCAACACTTAATCCATTACATTGTGAAAACCTTGGGTGATGTAACTAGGAACTAATTGGGTGTACTTCAAGGCCCAATACCTTGCAGTTAGTTAGAGGCAGTGACTGAGTGCATCCCACTCAGTCATTAGAATATAAAGTGTAGGGACATCTGAATCTGGAGACAGAAATCAATATACATTTATGGACAGTATGAGGGTGACTAAGGACACATTTCTGTAAGGAAAGGAGAAACCATAAAGTAAAAGCTTCATATTGTGAAATTCTATAGCAATGCAGGAAATTGATATTAGGAGCTATGGGTGCCTATAAACAAAGATACTAAAAGAAAATATAAGCATAGAAGAGAGATGGGGGTGGGGTGGACAAGTGTGTCAACTATTAATTGAGATGCCACTCACTATAAACGTCAGAGAAGCATGTGGAATAAAATAGGAAGTCAGAGAGAGCATCAACTACACAAGATATGTGAATGGAGTGTGCATAAAACATTAATGATGGAAAACTAGCATTGGTAATGAATTTATGAACAAAGAGTAATGAAAATAAACTGAGCTCTGTGCTGACAGAGCTCTTTATTCTGTCCACCAATCTGCGTTTCTGAACAAGGAAAGTGAACAAGAAGGCAGAAGTTTTGTTGGTAACTGTCTTTTGCTAGTGCTTTGTCAGATTTACTATCATTAAGTGACTAATAATCATAGAGTGTCCTCTGGTTATTAGGAAGAAAGAAATCTAAATACCAAAAAAAGGATAAACAACACAAAGATAAATATTTTGAAACTATCCAGATTTGGAAAGTCCTAATACATTGCTACACTTTCCACATTTTCTTTGCCACAGAATGACTCCTCTGAGAACAAAGTAATTGTTGACTTCAAAGAACTCTGAGGAAGTTCAGTGGATGGAAAGAATTTGGCTGGCAATTGGGTGATTCAAATCAGTTATTCTTTGTATCACATGTGTGCGAACATGTGTGCGTATGTGTGTGCGTACACACATATTTCCAGAAAATACAGCTCACTACCTGAGCATTTCTCAGTGTTTGGGAACACCCTTTCTAGTTGGTAACTCACTGCAGAGCTGTGGCAGGGCACTCCACACTTGGGCAATGTAAGCTGCAGACTCCAGTGATGTCCAGACAGCTGGCCTTGGAATTATGGAGGGAGCTTTAAAAGAACTCTTCAATTTTACCACACTTCTCTTGAGTCAGACTCTTTGGAGTGGATGAGGCAAATCTATATGTTTGTATAGGTGATGATGACACAAACCTGAGGGACTATTTACACTTAACTTGGTTTGGAGGAGGCGGTACTGAGGACTCACACATCTGAACAATTTACAATTTAGTGGTCACCCCAGTTAAGTGACAGCTACCTATTCCTATTGAAGTTACTGCCAAAAAAAAAAAAAAAAAAAAAAAAAAAAAAAACAAAAAACAAAACAGAAGAGTTGTGGACAGACCTGCTCAAGGTCTTCACAGCTCATAGCTTAACCTCCCCATATCCACCAAACAAAAGCGTATTACCATCACTGCTTTTCAAAGAAAGCGTTCTGCCAATAGATACTGACCAGTCTGATCAATTGTCTGGAGGGAACTGATGTTCCACCAACAGCAAGCTTCCAACACTGACTCCAAACAAGCAACTCAACCAGGGGAGAGTATGCAAATGCCACTTGGGAAACAAGCTGTTGGTTCTGCTGATTCTCCCATTTTAGAGTTTTGTTTCAACAGTTCCTTAGTTTTAAAAATGTGCCCTCTGATAGACTTAGTAGACTTCCTAGGGGAAGTCTTACCCTCTTTGAGGAGCAAATGGGAGGTCAGCAGGGATGGGGAAGGAGTGGGGGGGGGGTGGGAGGGAGGGGGAACTGTGATTGGGATGTAAAAAATAAACTAATAAAACAATTTTTAAAAATGTGCCCTCTGAAGCTCAGTCTATTAGAGTTCTTTACATTTAAAAAATATTTCTTTTTTAACATTTATTTTTCTTTTTTTCTCTTATTGAAAATATTCTTTTATCAAACAATATATCCTGCTATAGTTTCCCCTCCCTCTACTCCTCCCAGTCCCTCCTTACTTTCCCTCCCCTCAGGATACATCCTTTTCTGTCTCTCATTAGAAAAGAGCAGGCTTCTAAGAAATAACAACCAAATATGACAAAATAAAATATAAGATGAAGCAAAATTCATCATATTGGAGTTGGACATGACAAGTTTCCAGGAGTCCCAAGACCAGGCACAACAATCAGAAACCCACTTGTCCTCACTGTCAGGAGCCCTCCCCCACCAAAAAAAAAATAACCACCAAGCTACTAGCTAATTATATATACACAGAGGACCCGGTGCTTGCTACTTCAGTCTCTGTAAGCTCATGTGTGCCTTGCTTAGTTGATTCAGAGGGCCTAGTAATTCTAGTGTTCTACATCCCCTCTGGCTTTTGCAATCTTTCTCTTCTGCACTTGTTTCCTGAGCTCTGAGGGGAGGGATTTGATGTACACCTCCCATTTAGACTCTTTCTCTATGTAATGCCTGTCTGTGGGTCTTAGCATCTGTTCCCATCTGATTCCCAAGGAAGCCTCTCTGACGAAGACTGGGAAAAGCACTGTTCTATGTAGAATCATTAGGAATCATTTTATTGTTACTTTTTCATTTGTTTTTTTAAAAGCAGTATTTTTTAGTTTCACCCTAGGTCTCTGGGTATTCTAGTCTCAGGTTCTTGATCACGCAAGAAGTGTTGGCATGTGGGTACAGGTTCCTGAGGGGCCCTTAAATCTAATTGAACATTGGTTGGCTACGAACACAAGTTCTGAGCCACCATTGCCCTAGCATATTTTGAAAATAGGGCAGATTGTAGGTCAAACGTTTTGTGGCTGGTTTGTTGTCTACATTTCTCTTTCTGTAGAGTACCTTCTTGTACCAAAGAGACTAGAAAGTAGGAGTGAAGGCTCCATGTAGGCACCAGCTCAAAATTTCCACATTCAATGAGTTGGGTGGGTGCTGTCCTAGTTAATGAAACCCCCACTGTCAGTTTGTAGAGAGTAACCCTTTGTCTTAGCATCACCCTGGGTTGTTGAGGTTCCCATGGGATCTACTTGGCCAACAACTCAATTGAATGCAATCCAGTCCTAACCACTGAAAGAAAGTCACACCTGGATACAAGAGATGACCAGTTGAGACACCATATGCCCCATTACTAGGAGTCCTCATTACTGTGTTTATCAGATGTATAGGTGTCTTCCATTACATTCTGTTTTTCACTTCTGATTTTGTTAATTTGGGTATTCTCTCTCCAACTTTTAGTTACTGAGGTAAGCATTTGTCTATCTTATTGATTTTCTCAGAGATCTCTCTCTTTTTTTTTTAATGTAGGCACTTAGTGCTATGAACATTCCTCTTAGCAATACTTTCATTGTGTTCCATAAGTTTTGGTATGCCCTATATCCTAGAAAGACTTTAATTTCCTTCCTTCCTTCTTCCCTCCCTCCCTCCATGCGCCACCTCTCCTTCCTTTCTTCTTCCTGTCTCTTTCTTTCCCTTCTTCTTTTCCTCCTCCTTCTCCTTCTTTCTCTCTTCTTTCTTCTTTCTGTCTTAATTCATTTTCCATTTGGTAGAGAATTGTTCAATTTCCATGGGTTTGCAAGCTTTCTCATTTCTATTTTTGATATCTAGCTTTAATTCACTGTAGTCTGATAAGATTCGGGGAGTGTATGTGTGTTTGTTTGTTTATTAGGACTTGCTTGTGTCCAAGTATATGTTTAACTTTAAAGAAAGTTCTGTGAGGTGCTGAGAAGAAGATATATTCTTCTGTGTTTGGGTGAAAAGTTCTGTAAGTATCTGTTAGGCCCATTTGCTTTATAATGTCTGTTAACACTAGTATTTCTCTGTTTAGTTTTTGTCCGTGTGATCTGTCCATTGGTGATAGTGGGGTATTAAAGTCTCCCATAATTAATGTGTGAAGATCAATATGTGATTTAAATTGTAGTAGTGTTTCTTTTACAAATTTGGGTGCCCTTGTATTTGGGGCATAGATGTTAAGAATTGAAATGACATTTTGGTGGACTTTATTTTGATTAGTATGTGGTGTCCTTCCCTATCTCTTTTGATTAGTTTTGGCTTGAAGTCTATTTTATTAGATATTAAAATGGCTGTAACAGCTTGCTTCTTAGGTCCATTTGTTTAGAATATCCCTTTCCAACCCTTTACTCTGAGATAATATCTATCATTGTTGCTGAGGTGTGTTTCTTGTATGAAGCAAAAGGATGATTCCTGCTTTTACATCTATTCTTTTAGTCTGTGCTTTTATTGGGGAGACCATTGATATTGAGAGATATCAATGACCAATGATTGTTGATTCCTGTTATTTTCTTGGTGGTGGTTGTGTGTGTGTGTGTGTGTGTGTGTGTGTATGTGTGTATGTGTGTGTGTGTATGTGTGTGTGTTTCCTATCTTTTGATTTTGCTAGTGTGACATTATTTATTTCCAGTGTTTCCATGGGTGTAGTTAATCTCTTTAGGTTGGAATTTTTATTCTAGCACCTCCTATAGGTCTGGATTTGTAGACAAGATATTGTTTAAATTTCACTTTATCATAGACTATCTCACTTTCTCCAGTTTTGCTGGATATAATAGTTTGGGGTGGCATCTGTGGTCTCTTAGAGTCTGCAGCACATCTACCCAGGCCCTTCTGGCTTTTAGAGTTTCCACTGTGAAATTGGATATAATTCTGATTTGTATATTACTTAATCTTTTTACCTTGTAGTTTGTAATATTCTTTCTTTGTTTTCTATATTTAATGTTTTGATTATTATGTGTCCAGGAAATTTTTTTGGTGCAATCTATTTAGTCTCCTCTAATAAGCTCCTCTACCTTTATAGGCATCTTCTTATTTAGGTTAGGAAATTTTTCTTCTAGGATTTTAATGCAAATATTTTCTGGGTCTTTGAGCTGGAATTCTTCTCTTTCCTTTATTGCTATTATTCTTTTTTAATATTAATTTATTTTACATATTGATCCCAGGTTCTTCTCCTTCCCTTCCTCCCTCTTTCCCTCTCCCCGACCCTCTCATGGCCCTGACCACCCTCCTCTCCAACACCCCCCCTCCACATGTAGGGTGATGCCCTCCAGGAGGGGTAATCTAAATCTGTCAAGTCATTTGGAGTAGTGACTAGGACTTCTCTCCTGTCTCTAGGTTAAGGGAGTATCCCTCCATGGGGAATGTGCCCCCAAAGTCCTTTTGTTATTGCTATTATTCTTAGGCTTGGTCTTCTTATAGTTTCCCAGATTTCCAGGAAGTTTTGTGTAATGATTTTTTTGACCTAACATTTTCTTTAACTGATATATTCATTTTGTCTATTGTATAATTAATGTCTGAGATTCTCTTTTTCTTCTCTTGTATTCTGTTTGAATTAATTCTGTTTGAATTAATAAAATTTACATTTCTAGAATTCCCACAGTTTGTGTTTTCTTTATTGCTTCTATATCCACATTCAGATCTTGAACAGTTCTATTTGTTTCTTCCTACTGTTTGTGTTTTCCTGGGTTTCTTTAAGGGTTTTATTCACTTCCTCTCAAGGATCTTTATTGTCTTCATACAGTTGGCTTTAAGGTCTTTTTCTTGTGTTTCAGCTACGTTAGACTATTCAGGGCCTGCTATAGTAGGATAGCTGGTAGAGACACATTGCTCTAGCTGTTACTGATTGTTTTGATGCTGGTGTCAGGCATTGATTTTGGAATGATTATAGGTCTAGGTGCTAATTTCTGGATTTGTCTTTGGTAAATGGAAGTTTTCCTTCTTGATTTCCATTTTTATCTATGGATTTTCGGAGTGTGATAGCTACATGTTTCCTGTTTTACAGGCCTGCTCAGCTGGTGTATTCACAAGGAATTATGCTAGGATACTGGGGTGAGTTGGGGGGAGAAGTTTGTGTGGAGAAGGTCATAGCAATTAGTTGGGGATGTGGTCAAAGAGAAAAGGGAGACTGCCCAGAGGGTTTGCCTGCTACAAAGCTGGGGATGAGACTGAAAAAGAAAATTATGTCTGTGGGTGTTTTGCTTGCATGTATATTGTATGTAGTGCCCACAGAGGCCAGAATAGAGGGTCAGATCCCCTGGGACTGAAGTTACAGATGGTTGTGAGTGACCACATTGGTGCTAAGAATGAAACTGAGGTCCCGTGGAAGAGCAGTTCTTGCTCTTAACCACTGAGTTATCTCTCCAGCTCCCTATTGAGGTTTTAACCAGGCAGAAGTACAAGTAAGAGACAGGCACACCCAACTATCTGCTGAAGATTTCAAGGCCCCAGCAGCTCTGAGTTTTATTTCTCATTGTTATGTACCAGGAGTTCTGAGAGATACAAAGTGCACTACAAAGAGGATAAAATTATACATAACTTCTAATCCAAAGTCAGATGTGATTAGGATCAAGAAAGCAGAACATAAAATGTGTTATACAAGCTTTCTGGTGAGAGATCAGAACCACATAATGGAGGAGAAGGCTGTGGGGAAATGTTCCTTTCATTTCTCTCCCTGTTTTCCACCAACTCTAAGGTTAGGGCAAACCAAATGTCTGTGAGGGCTTATGTCTCAGGTATGCACGAAATCTCACCATTTATGGAGTGGAAAAAGAATGAAGCTCGTGTTGCATTAGAATCCATAGTAATCATATGGAATTTTTTGACTATGGAAACTCTTGTACTCCTGAGATCTGGATTAAAAACAATGACGTCATGACTGGGGTCATGTGTAGCTGAAGGTTTCTCTCTTGCCCACCAGTTCCCAAAAAGCCACTCTAAGACTCTATTAATTACAAACTGTTTGGTCTATTATCTCAGGCTTATTATTAACTATCTTTTACAACTCAAATTAACCCATTTATATTATTCTATATTTTACCATGAGTCTTGTGACTTGTTACCTCATACCTTGCTTCTCAGGCATCTACCTAAATCCTGTATCTTTGTTTGGATTTTCCACCTGGCTTTATTCTGCCTGGCTATTGGCCAAATCAGCTTCCTTATTAACCAATGGTAGTAAAACATATTTACAGCATACAGAAGGGCATTCCACACAACTCATGTCACCTCTGGGTATGTATAAAATCCTCCCAGGGGTGAGTAAAGTATCTATCGCTTGAAAGACCTGACTCTTTTTTCACTGCTACCCATTTCACAAATGTAGAGACTGCAAAAAAGTTCAGTCAGTTGCCCCAGGCTAATGATAGTAAGTGATAAAACCTGGCCCTGAATCACATCACCCAAATAAGGTCTGTGTCATTTCCATGTTCTCTTACAATGAACATGCTCATCACTCAGTATATGTTGGATGCAAGCAAACCAGAAACAAAATGGTGCTTCCAAAGCATGGGTAAAGAGACCTGAACTTTGGGTACTTGCCCCAGGGCAGGATGCTTAGTCCTCAGCAGTGGGTGTGCCTAAGTGATTGCATATATGGCCAAGGAAAGTTTGTAGCCACCAGCCAGGGTATAGGAACTCCATCTAGTGCTGCCATCACCATATTTTTTCTGTCTCAGTCCTGTGGTTTTATTCACGGCAGAGCAATGGTCCCATGTGATGTTAGCCAAAGATCCTTTCAGACAGGAAAAGGAACAAAGGTCCTACTTTCTTCCAAAGCTGCTTTAATTTGTGAGGATCTTATATTCCTTTGAGTCTGTGTGTGTGTGTGTGTGTGTGTGTGTGTGTGTGTGATATGTGTATACATGCATACATCCATGTGTGTCAATGCAGGCATACATGTATAGGTCAGAGAAGAACTTTGGGTGTTGTCCTTGCCTTCCATCTTTAAGACAGGATCTTCTTGCTGTTTTATGCAGTCCTGCCTGCACCATGCTAGATGGTCTTTGAGTGTAGGAGTGTCTTCTTTCTCATACCCCATCTCCCCATAGGAGCACAGGGATTATAGGTGCCCACACAACATATAGGTTCTGGGGGTTTCAGCTCAGGTTCCCACTCTCGCTTCTTCCCATTGGACCATATCCATAGGCCTCACACTACTGCTTGTAAACAGTTTATTATAGCTGTAAAAGTCTCACTTGTGTGCAGAATAAAGATTATTGGGAAGTATGCCCTTGTAACTAAGGTAAGAAGTATGTGGTATGCATGTATAATGTACCTTCTTTTAAAAGTCATATTTCTCTTTTATTTGACATCATCTATACTAAAGGACTTTAAAAATAATAGTCTATGAATTGGCTGCAGGAGAAAGAAAATTGGGTACTTGGCAGCTAAATTGACTAATACATGGAAACTTGTGGTTGGAGGTGCTTAGATGAAAATTAAATGATCATTAATCTCATTATATTTTGTACTCTGAGGAAAATAAGTGTTTATCAGCAACATTTCCCCTTCATGGTTCAAAGTCTTTATCTTGATTAGTCAGATATTTTGGTTTTTTTCAATGCTTGTGATTCACTGGTTTCCTGTCCTTTCACTCCACAGGATCTGGTTTTCCCATTGATAGCTTGCCATGTAGTCTCAGCAACACAAACTAGCCTGAAGTAATTTTAAGCTGTAACTATGACTCTGTCTTGTTTGAGTCTATGGGGAGATTGCCATGACCAAACAAAATAACAACCCAAAGGAAAAACCACCAGGTCCTCTTGCATTTGAACAGCCAGATGTTATTTACGGCTTTGTTTATGAAGTATTTTCTTGACCTTGCTGGCTAGAGTCCATGCACTTTGTCATTTTGGAGCACAATGTCCTGTCACATGGTGACAATGTGCCCTGAGCAAGTAAACAGGCTAGAAGACTATTCTAAGGGTAGAATAATATTTTAACATTGTATTCCACCTACCCACACCCCAAAAGACAAAAGGGAGCATGGATGAATAGAAATGAAACTGTTGTGTCCTTAACATTTTAAATAATTATAATTAATGTCACCACTCTGAAACATCTGCAAAGCTCTATGAATAAAGAAGTCAGACAATTCATGAATACAACACTTAAGGCTCTTAAGTTCTCATTTTAGTGAGAGACAATGTGAAGGTGTAGTTGCCATAATTCTTACAGTAATGTACCAAATGGTCATATTGTGTGTGTGTGTGTGTGTGTGTGTGTGTGTGTGTGTATTCAAATTACTGACAATATAGGGAATATTGTATGCCTCAAATTAGGGAAAGAATTAACTAAATTATAATCTATCCCTCAAATGAAAGGCATTGTTTTCCTGTTCCCTTCTGCTGCCGCCAGAGTTTGCTCTGATAGCATCATCCCCAGCCTCTTACCCCTATGTCAGCACATAGTATAAACCAGTTTGGCCCATTTCCCAACCCCGCTTGCTGTTTCCCAAAGGAAGATTTCTCTATGGTGTTAGTTTATGTCCTAAAGGATGATGTATCTGAAACCTGAATACTGCCTAAGAATTGTTCCACCCACTGGGTCTCCTGTGGGCTCCAGCCCAGCTCCTACTGAACCTCAAGGAAAATGGGAGATACAGTTTTCCCTCAACACAGTCTAGTCTTTTAAAAGATTTTATTTTATTTGTTTGAATAGTTTGCCACATGTGTGTCTGGTGTTTTTGAGGTCAGAAGAGGGACTGAAGTTCAAGATGGTGTGAAGTGCCACGTCGGTGCTGGGAACCAAATCCAGATCCCTTGCAAGAGGAACAAGAGATATTAACCTCTCAGCCTTCTCCCCAGCCCCACCCCATTCTTTTGATGCTCACATACCATGAGGGACCATCTGATATTTATCTGTATGGAGATGATTTACTGGCAAAATGGTACTTCTTCACTCAGGAAGATTTTGTCATGTGCTCGCTGCCTTTCCATCTATTGCCCTTGATGACATCTTTCTTGCATCTTCAGCACCATGCTAGTTGGTCCAGTTAATGTGGTAGCCTCAAAGTTTCTGTTGTCACTCCCAAGGTTCTTTTTCTTTATGAGACTTCTGCCCTCTGTGTGGTGATTATACTTCAGGGTTTGGCATGATTAATTGTTATGATGCCTGTAAAATGTCAAGCCTCCAACTTTCTGTCCATCATCTCCTGCTTTTACAACTCACTCACCATTGTATGCTTTCCCCAATTTTTGACCACTCACAGTTGGCCATCTGCCATATTTCAGTTCTACTACCCACTCTTATATATGTCTGTTTTTTTCCTTTCAGACTCTATAGTTTATTGCTATTTCCTTGCATATGCTCTCAGTTTTTTATAATGGTTTGAATCATGTTTCCCCAAAATTCATGTACGTCTAGAACTTCAAAATATGACCTTATTTGGATGTGAGGTCTTGCATATACAATCCATTAAAGTGAAATCAAAACAGGTAAGTGTGGGGAGCCAAAGAAGCCTTGAGTTAAAGTGTCAAGAGCAGATAAAGTCTATGAGTGAATTTGAATTATCAGCATAGGTACATATCAAGAGCCACTCCCTTAGACTCATCAGAAATTGGTAGTCTTTCTCCTGGATTAGTTTTGGAATGGTAAAGGTTTCTCTGCTCTAAGTACAAATGAGTACAAAACTAGCAATTATAGCTTCCTTTCCCTAGAGCCTGAGACTGCTCACATACAGAGACCTCCTGCTAAGACTAGGCAATTCCTACCACAGAGCTGTACACAATAACAATATTGAGGTTCTGGGTTGCTGTGCAGTTGGTACCACTCTATCAGAGTGTGCATAGCCTGGTTGACATCAGCTTTTCTGTAAACGTGTCGATGCTTTCTTCATTCCCTCAACATCTCAGTCAGGTTTCCTGACAAATTATGTGGGATGTGACAGACTAGGGTAAATGCTATGTCCAGGCACTGGTACCCTTAAAAAGAGAGAAGAAGAAAGCATATAAAGACATGGTCACAGAGGCAAAGTCATACAACAGTGGAGATAGAGAACGGAGCTATGGTGCCACAATCTATGTTATGTTGGAAGAGAAGCATGAAGAATCTGTCCTGCAGAGCTTCTAGGGGCAACTGACACTGTTCCAATCTTAGTGTCAGGCTTCTGGTATCCTGAACTGTGAGAACAAAATTCTGCTATTTCAACCACCTGTTTTGTAGTAATTGAGTACAGCAGACATAAACAGCACTACTCCATCATTCCTCAAGTTGCAACACTGACTAAGTCAAGCCTCCCCCAAAGACAGATTTGGGTGAACGAAAATTTACAAGCATACTAACTGGTCTCATGTTCTTGGTTTTTTGTTTGTTTGTTTGTTTTTTTTTGTTTTGTTTTTTTTTTTTTGACTCTTACTCTTTGAGATCTTTTAGGAGCCTACTACCAGCTCCCAAATAATCACACACAGAGATATATTCTTACAAATGCCTATCCTTAGCTTGGCTTGTTGCTAGCCAGCTTTTCTTAATTTAAATTATCAGTTTCCCTCTGGGCTTTTATCTTTCTCTATTTCTGTATATCTTTCTTTACTTCTTATTCTATGGCTTGCTGTATAGCTCAGTGGCTGGACCCTGGTTTCCTCTCTCCTTCTTTTCTTCCTCTCCCTCTCTTCACAGAATTTTCCACTATTTATTTACTCTGTTGGACAGTCCCACCAATCCCTCTCCTGCCTATCTATTGGCCATTCAGCTCTTTATAGTAGATCAATCAGACAGGCAAAGTAACACAGCTTCACAGAGTTAAACAAATGCAGCATTAAAGAATGCAACACATGTTTGCATCATTAACAAATAATCCACAGCATACAAGAATGTAACACATCTGAAATTAACATTTTACAACCACCCTTATTTCACAATTTTAGCCTTGTTATGTTTTTGACATTTCCTGGCAACTCCACAACATTTTATATTGTATTCATTATCTATCTCATGGTGCAAATCTATCATACACTTATTTCTCTTATCTTCCAACTAGTAACTCTGCATTTTATCATACTGAGGAAAACAGATGCACTGAAAGGGAAAAAAATTAAATTATCCTTCCTTCCACCAAATCTACAAAACCATTTGCATTTGTGCATGTATTTTCCTTCCTATCCCACTCATTTAATGCATAGCAAATGTTTATTGAATGGCAATGAAATACACTTTAGCACATTAATAAAGTCCTTCCCCTTTGGGTGATTATGTTCTTGGGTAAGAAACAAATACTAAATAAATAAATAAGTGCATATTTAATGTAATATCATATCATGTTATTATGTATGTAGACATGAAAAGTATACATAATAAAAAGAGGTTGTAAGTATAGTATATGATTAGGAGGTAAAATTTTAGGGAGAGATTCTGGGAGGCTATCTCTCACTAGGTTTTAAGAAGAGATCTGAATAAAGTGAGGGATGATGAAATGTTTGGGCTTCTTTGTAAATCTAACTCCTTAAATCATGTAGTGGCATCTTGCTTTGCCAGTGAACTTTTGGTGGTGGCAACATCTTATGGGCATGGCTTCAGGTAGAGGAAGGGCTGGCTCGATCTCTTGGTTTGCAGTGAGGGCATCAGCAGGGCAGAGACTGCATCTTCTGGAGCAGGAAGACTGTGGTGGTTATTTACTATTATTTGTGTAAGTGCCTCCCTAATAATTCTTCTCTTTGTTTAGTTTCTCAGATATCTCATCTCCTAGTCTTTCCCTACTCTGACTAGACACACCCTTTCAGTTTCTAAATATCTAAGTGTCGAGGGATCCAGGACTTAATCTTCAACTCTTTGCCTGTGTGCCTAATATTACACCTCAGGATGAGGTTGCCTCATCTTGCCTTGCTACTTCACATCATCCTCATGCTGCTGGCCTAGACTTTATTTGGAGCTCATTCAGTCTCCAGACACAGGATCTCCACCAGTTTCAGTAACTGATATACAAGATTTAGTGTGTATAAAACCAACGCTAATTTCATAATCTAAGAAGTTCAGGTGAGTTCATATTCAATGATATGGTTAGATTACTCCTCCCTGAAGAGTGCCAGCTGGGGAGCACTGGGAAGTGTTTGCCTGGCCACATCATTTAATACAAACTCACAGTCTTCCTCACCTCATTTGTGTCTTGTTGTCCAGCCTAAAACTTGAGAGTGTGTATGCTGGGCTCCTTTGTACTGTTTCAAACCCAAATGTCATGCTGAAGTCTATGAATATTTTTCTTAAATAATGGCCCTTTCTAGCACCTCTATAATTGATCCAAACCTTCATCAGCTCTTACGGGGGTGCAAGGAAGCTTCCTCATGGCTTCCTATTGCTTGTTATTCACATAGCTAATCAGAACACTCTTAGTAAAATATGAACCAGACCCTGAATTTTCCTATACAAAATACTCCAAGGGCTTTCCACAATACTCAGACCCAAGTAAAAGCTCCACTGGTGGCTGGCAGGATTCATTGGCCATTTCCAGTCCCCGCAACCTCAAGCTTCTTTCTACTCTGCTCCAGCTATTGTCACTTGATACTCCCCAGCTGGCACTCTTCAGGGGGGGTTTATCCGGCCATAGTATTTAAAATATTAAAAATAGAACTATAACTGTACCATATCCAATCAACCAATCAATACACACACATACATATATGTATTTCCTAATCTGATTTATTTATTCTATTTTGAGGTGACATGAATTAGTAACACACTCGTGCGTGCCCCCCCACACTACTGTTTTAATAACTATCATCCTTATTGGAATATAAATATCGAAGTGTATTGTAGTGCTTGTGACTCAGTCTTATTTTTCTTTTTAAATTGCAGGGAATCTTCTAAGTACTTTCCAGATATGGTTTCCCTAATCTTTAGATATTGTAAATCTTATAACTAAGGGTGCTATTTGACAAATGAGGAAAGTAGAGTTTGGTAAGGGACAGAAAGGGGGTATTCTTCATGAGATGTACAACACACATTGTGGGGAGCTTTAATATAAATCATTTAAAGACAATCTATCCACCTACTTAGCAAGACAGCTCCTTACTGTGATTTACTGAAAGTCAGCTCTGAATACAATCAAACACAACAAACAAAGAAGGCAAAGTTCTCTCAGGCTGGAGTAAGTCAAAGATCTGGATAGTGATCTAGATCTGTCTGCTTCTAAGTCTCCAGGATTCCAAACCTCAGCTATGTAAATGTTTACCCTTATTTATGGTAGAGAAAGGTTGTGTTTCCTTCAATATGCTGGAAGAGATGCCTGAGAGACAATCTTGACTAAAACAAATCTTGAGACATAATAAAAATGCTTCAGTGAGCTAACACAAAATCCAGGCATTTGCCACGCACATACAGCAGAAATCAGGAGGTAGTAAATGTCTTGGGAGGCTTTACAGAAACATGGGGACTTGGAACTCTGCCCTAGCTACTGCTTGGGACCCTGAGAATGAAAGAAAACTCCAGAGCTTTGCCAAGTCTGGGAATCCTTGCATAAAGTCAGAAGGACTTCAGTGATGTCACCCTTTGCCAGAGGACAAGTCCTAAGAAGGGGATGTACAGCATAACTTCCTGGGTAACCTTTAATTCAGGAAAGGAGGAAAATACCCTCACTAAAAATTCATGGTTACATTAATGTCATATAAAGATCCATAGTTCGAGTCCATACATTCAGACTGAGAAATTAATTTAAATAATTTCCAGATGGGAGCACTTCCAGGTGACTGGTAGAAGTAGAAACAAATCTACTCAACAGATTGGAAATTCAATCACAGTGTCAAGGAATTATTACAGAAAAGGTCTTTAAACCTTAAATAAATGTTCATTTGCACAATTGAGTATTACTCAGCTGTTAAAAACAATGATATCATGAAATTTGCTGGCAAATGGATGGAACGAGGAAAGATTATCCTGAGAGAGGTAACCCAGACCCAGAAAGACAAATACGGTACATACTCACTCATAAGTGGATATTAGCCACAGACCCAGGGAAGTGAGGTAACAAGGAGGGCTCAAGGTGGTGGTGTGGTGCATGACTTCCACTCTGAAGGGAAAATGGATCGGCCATTGCCAGGAGATTAGGCTGGGAGGTTGTGGGATTGTGGGGTAGAGAGATGGGGAATGGGAAAAGGATAATCATGTGGAGAGAGGTTGGAGGAAGAGAGTACTAAAAGAAACAACTGCAATCTGGGGACAACTCTGGGATGAACTAGAAACCTGAGCAATGGAAACACCCAGCAATCTATAAGGGTGACCATAGGTAAGACTCATAGTAGTGGGGATACAGAGCCTAAACTGGCCATCTTCTCTAAACAGGCAAGACTTACGGGGAGGAATTGGGGCACCAACTCAGCCACAAATCTTTGGAGCTATAATTTTTCCTGCCTATAAGATGTATCGGGGTAAAGATGGCCCAGAAATTGTGGGAGTGATCCACTAATGATTGGCTAAGCTGGAGACCCATCCCCGAGGGCCAGGACCCAGAGGCAGGATACTCCAGAGCCTTGGATAAAACCAAACAGACTGGAAACAAATGCCACTGAAGTGATTCCTAATGATATTCTGCTATACCCATGGATTGATGCATCAGAGAACCTTCACCCAGTAACTGATGGAATCAGATGCAGAGACCCACAGCAAAACATTAGGCAGAGCTCATGGAATGCTCCAGAAGAAGGAGAAGAAAGATTATGGGAGCCAGATGGGTGAAAGACACAGCAAGACAATCCATAGAATCAGCTAATCTGAGTTCATTGGGGTTCACAAGACTGAACTGACTACCAGGGAGCCTGCATAGGACCAACTTAGGCCCTTTGCATATATGTTAGAGTGTGTAATGTGGTCTTCTTGTGGGACTTCTAACAGTGATAGAAGGGGCTGTCTCTGACTCATACCTGCTTCTGGGACCCTTACCTCCTACCAAATTGCCTCATTTAGCCTTAATAGAAGAGGAAGTGCCTAGTCTCATTGCATATTGATAATCTATGGCTGACTGACATCCATGGGAGGCCTTCCCCTATCTGAGGAGAAACCAGGTGGGGGGGGAGGTAAATGGATGTGGGCTAGAGATATGGGGAGGAGTAAGGAGGAGAGGAGCAAGGGGGAACCTTGGTTGGGTTGTAAAATTAAACAAAATAAACATTTTTTCTATCTTTATTTATTGTTATTATATGAATGTTTTGCTTGCATGTATGTCTGTCTATTCACCACATATGTGCCTGGTCCCTGTGGAGACTGGATGAGGGGTTCAGATCCCCTGGGACCGGAGTGAGTGCAGTACTGCTGTCAAGTTATTGGCTGCAAAGAACACGTTAGAAGTTTGTCTCTGGAGATTCTTTCCAAAGGCCCTTGTAAAAGATAACACATTTTTTTTTTTAAAAAAAAAACAACAATGGTAACAATGAAATCAAAATCTGTCACTGCACTACAGAATACAAATACTCATCCAGCTATACAATTATTCCGCCTAATATTTGTATCGCTATTTATACCGTCTAAACATAAAACAAGTGCTTGTAGGAGATCGACTAAGATTTCAAAGGTGTCATGCCTGCCTGTCCACTGAACGGCAGATTTCCTTCAGTCCTCACCCTGCTCTTCACTGTTCTGAAAAAGAATAGAAATTACATCGTCAAGTTCTAAAAGCAGCTGTGGTGACCGGTGGAAAAAAGAACAGAATTCCTCAATTGTTCCTAAAGCCATGGATACCCCTACCACAGGGACAGACTTCGCCAACCATGCACTTAAGGCACAGGAAGAGCAGAGTGTGTAGACAATGTGGGGGTCTTTTTCTAAAAGTCTCCAAGGAACTTTCATCTTGGAAGAAAGCCCGCTGGACACAATGTAAGCCTGACCACGACAATGTTCCATATTCAATCCCCTTTTCTCAGTTATTGTAGTATGAAATTTCACAGCCAAAATCTCCGCATCAGCTTCATAGGGCAGGAAGCCCACAAACTCCTCTCTCAGATTATGAGCTTTGTCAACAAACCAGCACCGGCAGGTGCTCTTCTCCTGCTATGTCTACCATGTCCTCTGTGATGATGGGAAAGAAGTGTGAGTCTCTCACTTCCCTGAGGGTCTCCTCCCGAATGCAGCTCACACAGATCTCCAGTATCTGTCTCTGCTGAGCTTTAGAGCAGAATAAAGTATTCACCGCTGTGGTCTCAAAGCGCTTCCACAAGACCTCTTTCTCCAGAGTTGATTCGGCTGGAAGCAGCGCCTGAAAGTTATCTGGAGCAAAGAGGCCTTCTGGGATCTCCTCGGCCTCGTGCCTATCCAAGGGTATGTTCTGCTTTCCCATGAGCATCAGAATCTCAAACAACGATTTGAGGTGCTCTTTGTTCTCCTCTTCAAGGGTTAAAGGTAACACATTCCCATCCTGCTGGCTCCCAGCTTCAGCACTGGGGTTCTGAGCTTTGCTGCTAGTTTCTTGTTCTTGTTCACAAGTTTCCTCAATATTTTTTTTTGTGTGTGTGTGTGTTTCAGTGTCCTGATTTCATCGTCACTCAATTCTTTTATTTGCTTTTCTGTGTTTCCTATGTGGATTGTTCAAATGACTGATGAGATCAAATATTGCATTATCTCGAAGAACTGTGAGATAAGGACTTTCCCAATGACTTCACAAGTATCTGCTTCAATTAACATTGAGAGATAAAATAACCCAACCATTCTTTAGTTTTCTGATGCCTCTGAAAAATGCATAGTTCTACAGATCATAGAGGTCTCAAAGTATTTGGCACATAATCAGTAACACTTATTTAGTTGATCAGGTGTTTTATCTTCTAAATCTGCTCTCCTACAATTTTCAACCCACTTCTGGCATCTGGCTGGGTCCTGAGGGAACCTGAAGGAAGCCAGGTCAGACTGCGTGCAGTTGGGGGCAGCGCAGAAGTTAGGTGTGGCTGGTCCAGCCCTCCCCTCTGTGCCTTGCCAGGGCAGCATGGCTGCCCGGTGGGGCTGGGAGGGGACTTGAATGTGATTTGTATACCCAGTGAGACACCATTGGAGAAAACTCATTTTTACTTTGTGAGCAGTTGACAATTGCAGACAGATAGCTAGGGATGATAACATATACTTCCCCCTGTCAGCATGGGGACTCTGTCTGCCTCGGACCTTTGTTAAGATGACGGGTCTATTGGAGAACATGTGATACTGGATTAATGTTAATCTGTGTCCTTAAGTCTGGTAGTACATTTTTATGAAATTTGGTGTCCTAGTTTCTTTAGGTTTGGTTTATTTACTATACATTTTTAAAGGCTGTTTATGTTGTGTGATAAAGATGGATAGATTTGCTGGGCATATTAGTCTAGCTCAGCTGCACAGTCTTTTAGGACTCAGAGCACATTGTTCCAGGCTCTTCTGGATTTCTAGGTTTCCATTGAGAAATCTGCTGTAATCCAGATGGGTTTGCCTTTATATGTGACTTGTGTTTTTTTTTTTTCTCTTGCAGCTGTCAAGACACTTTATTTGATCTGGGCTCTGCATTAACTTGGCATTCCTGTCCCTCATTTATGCTTATAATTTGAAGGTTTGATTTTTTTTTCATGGTGCCCCTGTCCCCACTCCCAATGGGCCTGGACTGTGCCTCAGGTGCTGACAAAGTAAATATCTCACTACAAGGGTGGGGTCAGGGGGCTGGGAGGCTTGGTTTTGTCTGAATTTGATGTGTTAGGCATTGTTGACTCCCATGGGAGGCCTTGCCCTTTCTGAGGAGCCCATGATGGGAGGGGTGCGGAGAAAGTGGTGTGAGTGGGAGGAGAGGGAACTGTGGTTGGTGTGTAAAATGAATAGAAAATTTAAAATAAAAAGAGATAGCCCTCACAACCAAATAGTATTCATTATGATTGCATTAGATTGTTAGACTATTTTTCAATCATTTAGTGATAATGACCCCATACAGTAATACTAAAAAAGGGAATACTAGGCCTCCAGAGTAGGTTCCTTTGCTTTACAGATATTTCACATAGCATAGCCATTGGATTCTAAAGGAAACTTAGTTTACCAAGCCTCCAAAATATTGTGGCCACATGTTCACATTTCCCCCTTTGTCCCAGATTCAATAAAATATTAATGAGCTATCTGCTAGAACAAATTATATTTTGTCTTAGATAAAAAGTCAATATTAAACCCTGGCAGTGAAGGCTTCTTAGGGATCTGGACTCTCTGACTGGGAAGCTTAGTCCTGAATTTTCAGGAAATTTTTACAAAATGTCAAGCGGGAAATTTGAAATTATTTCCTCTATGTTACTTATTTAGGATGAGTTAATACTTAGAAGATAATCAAAGCTCTGGGCAGATTTCATATGACTTACAAGACAAATTCAGAAGAAGGATAGTCATCTATACAGATTCATATTTGTAAGTTAATATGGTGAACACATACATATGTATGTTCCTTTCCTATTAAATAAGTTGATCAATACTTATTGAACAATTCTTGTGCCTAATACTTTCCATCAAAATGTGAGGTAGTGGTGGATCCATGAATTTTCCAGTAAGGAACAGACTGCATGAGTAGAAAGTACTAACAGAGATGGCTTAAAGATAGGATTATTAAAAAAGGCACGAGAAAGATTAAGAAAATCAATACATAATGATGAGTTACTTAGGTTTGAGTTTTTGGTTAGTGGGATCTTGTAGACCACCAAATATTATAGGCTATTCATGGTGAGCATAGGAAACCTTGAATGTGTGAAGTCCTGAGTGAATGTGTTTTGTTGACATGAGCTGGCCGTGGCAAGGGTCCTCAGTCCCTCAGGAAATGGCAAAGCCTTCCCCATGGTGAGGCTCAGAGGGACAGCAAAGCCTTCCTATGTTTTGTGTGTAGATGGTGATAATGTGTGCAGAAATTCTTCTCCAGAGCTTTCTACACCTAGATAGTTATGGTTGGCTCCTTCTGAGATGAACTAAACCTGCTTCCTGGTTCAGATGTATATAATAACCCTGCTTCCTTGTTTGTATGTAATAATACAACCTCCCAGATCAATTGCATGTAATAACCCCAAATCCTGTTCAATTGTATATAATTAATATGATGAGCTTCTTCGTCAGAAAGCCCAGTGCACCTGATCCTAGCTTTTCCGTGTGTCTGTCTGCTTTTCATTCTCTCACTGCTTCCAGTCAGGTCAATCCAGTTAATGCCACTGTTCTTGGTTACTCCTCTAGCTCTTGATGGTAGGACCCCATTTGTAAAAACGCCATAATGTTGGTGGGTAGGGAAGTGTGGGTGGATACAGGTGGAATGAAGAAATGAAGAATGAATATGTTCAATATACAATGTTTGAAATTCTTTAAGTTCATTAAAATGTATAGACTTTGGGTCTGACTAACATAACAATTATTTTTTTTAAAGTTACAAGTTCTTTACAATAATGTTTTAATTATTAAGATAGAATACAAATATATTTTTTAAAAAAAGAACTCCAGCAGGAGAAAACTACCAATACAATAAATGTGTAAATTACATTGGGTTTGTAGGAGACATAAAGGTCTTTAATCGTAAAAGTATAACATTCTAAGAATTTACAATGTTTTGGGGATTCTGCTTTACATATTAATCTTCATAATAATCCTACAAGGAGTTTTATTCCATTTCTATTATACAAATGAGTAAACTAAGGTCCAACACTTTAAGCAACCCACATAATCAATAAGAATTAGTAACAGAGTGTAGATTCGTGTTACACGTTTATCCACAGACACAAAGTATATGGCTTCAATTATTAAAATTTGGTCCCAATGACATGGTTTGTGGTATTTTCAGTCCTTCCCTGTTTTTAGGGTTATGTCCATGGTTATATAATGATTAAGCAAGTTTCAAATGATTCTTTCCAAGTTTCCCACTAGTAGATAGCAGGGTTAGACCTTCAATGCAGGTGCTATGTTCTAATATTTCCATTCTTTCCTTCAGGATAAAGATAATTAGGAACCTAAAGATTATACAGGCAATGATTTTACTTAATGAAGTAATTGATAATAATTGTTTTTGTTATTGTTTTTGAGACAGGATTTCTCTGTGTAGTCCTAGCTATCCTGGAACTCACTATATAGACCAGGCTGGCCTTGAACCTGGAGATCCACCTGCCTATGCCCCCCCAAGAGTGCGCTCCACCACTGCCCAATTGGAAATAATTGTTTATGAGTCATAAGTCACAATAACCATTGACAAATCACAATAACACTTGACAACATCTTGGGTATCATTTTAAAAGAAATAGTGTCCTTCCTTTGAGAAGAAACAGAAAGAAAGGCAGTTACTGTTCTGGTTGTGATATTAGGTAAGCACTTGGGAAGGGCGTATTTACCCTGGAGAGAACAGTTTTGGTGATTAATGGCTTGCAAAGGCAAAGGAGACCTCAGAGGTTTGTGTACGATGAACTTTGAAAAGTGTGTGTTCAGATGATGAATAAAATGCACACATAAAGAGTTGTAGGTGTGACAGCACACAACCGTGGGGAAGCTTCTGACACATGGAACTTACAGGAAAAACAGGAAGTAGAAAAGCAAATCTGGGATGGTGCCCTCCACAGCCAGCAACAGACCCTACATCTTGAAGTCAGGGAGTGAAATGCTCAGATGTGCATCTTAGCTGCCCCTCTTGAGAAGCAATCCAGAAGATGAAGTAGAAAGGACTGGAACTGAGTTTCAGATACAAGACTGGTGACATCTTGTGACATTCATGAGGGAAAGCAGTGCACCATTCTGGAATGTGAATGCTCACTGAGCAAACCATGGCTGAGCTAAAAGCAAGAGGCAGGCAATAGGCTTCCTTCCTTCCTTCCTTCCTTCCTTCCTTCCTTCCTTCCTTCCTTCTTCCTCTTACAAAGTCATTATCTAAGAGGCAAATAACCCTACTGGGATTGTCCTTTGTCCCTGTGTAGTTAGCAGTCCTCAGGCTGTGTAATTGCTCATAAAGTATGCATAGTGCAGAAGTTGAGAGGAAAAGTGAATTTAAAGGAAATGATGACGCTTATTTACTGGGGAAATTGTCTTCTCTAATTAATCAGTGTAGGATATTTCATGAAGGGAGGGAATTTCAGGAAGCATATGGTAATTCCACATTTTATTATGAATCATTGGCTCTGACTAGGGTAGGCTTTGTATCACACAAAAAGTGAAACAGCTATTTCTATCTCAACATGATGACTACCCATAATTTCCTCTTACCATGTTGACCATCCTGTGATTCCCATAGGTTTACTCAAAGAGGTCATCTGGATTATCATGTTTCAGAAATATATTGGGTGAAATAAAATATCTCCAGTACAAAGTATTCAAATTTTAATATTTTTAAGTCTCTAATTGCACAGCACAGCAGTTGGCTTTGTCCTCTACTTAGCAGAGCCAACACAGTTTAGATAAAATTATTGTCATGGGGACTATTATCCATTAAGATGACTTGAAGCTAGTGTCTTTTTACTCAGTTGTGAATGGAACTTTAACAAATGTAATCTGAGTAACAACATATTTAACAATACTCAACTTTTCTATTGCAATAATGATAATTTTAAATATTCACATGCATTTTACATGTTCCTACAATGTTTCAATGTGCTCACTTTTTGAGATAGGTTCTTGTTCTGGAGCCTTGTTTGGCCTCTGCCACCAGATCCTTCTGTCTCAGCTGAGTGTGAGTACCAGGTTTGGCTCAGCTTTTCCTTTTAAGTACCCTGATGTAGCTTAGTGAATTTTCCTATATTAGGTTAGGAGGATGAACAGAGCTAAGTAAATAAAAATTAAAATAAAAAAGTAAATATTGTCTGTATTCACTCAACTATTTCGTGATTACATTGTTCTAGTATAATATGTAGAAAGTGATAAAGACATGGATATAGAATATACTTTTTCATAAAATTACTTAGAGGGCAAAATTAGGGCTATAAGTAATACTAAACCTGTAACAATTCCACTTGCAATTGTCGCTATATGATTTAATCATCATGTTTTCATATTTAAAACCAACTTCCAGCATATGCTTTTTATGGTAGAACAAACCAAATTTTCTTATTAAAATAATGTTCTTTGGCTCATTAACATCAATTGTCAGCTTTACCTCACAATTTAAATGCTCAGTTAATTAGCTTCATCAATAGTGTGCTTAAATTTCACACGTGTTAGTGAATTTTCTTCTTTGGCAGCTCTTGGCAATCATTAGCTTACTTACTATGTTCATATTTAATCATGGCAAAGACACTCTGTTTCTTCCTTTCTCTCCCTTCCCTCTCCATTCTTTCTCTCCCTCCCCACCCCCTTCTCTTTTTCCTCTGCTTCCTCCTTGCTTCTTTTACCACTTCCTCCTCTCTCTTCTCTCTTCCTTCCTTCTTTCCTTCTGTCCTCCCTCCCTTCCTTTTCTTTCTGCTATGTATGTAGCCCAGGTTGGCCTTGAAGCCACTCTAAACTTCAATCCTTCTACTTTAGCCTCCTGTAGGCTGGAATTACGTTTGATCACTACCATGCACAACTCAAAAGATCTCTCCTGTCCTGGGGAGTTGTCTCCGTTTGCAAAATGTCTGCTGAGCAAGTGTGAAGACCTGAATTCAGATCCCCTGAGTACACACAAGGGTGTGGGGCACACACCTGTGACATGGGAACGGGGAGTGTGTGTGGCCAGGTAGACCTCTGAAGTTCCAGCCTAGCAGCCCAAATCATGGACTTCCACTTGGCTTTTGTGGCAACACCAACTAGTGTTTCTTTGAGCTAAGAAATGATTATCCTCCACAATATATCTATAAGAACTATAACTAAAACAATGTTTCATCTGTCCCTTTTGACAGTTGGTTATTCAAAATCTTAAATAAATCATTTATACTGGAATTAATCATACAAAATTATTTAATCCCACAATTATTATTATTATTATTATTTGAGACAGGGTTTCTCTGTGTAGTTTTGGAACCTGTTCTAGCACTACTTTGTAGTTAAGAATGGCTTCAAACTCACAGAGATCTGCCTGCCCCTGCCTCCTGAGTGCTGCGATTAAAGGTGTGTGCCACTACTGCCCAGCTCATGATTATTTTTGATGCTGCAATCAAACCCAGGGCTTTTTCTATACTAGGCCAATGCTCTACCACTGAGCCATATCCCTAGCCTACAAAAATGACCCAATTCTATAACCAGAAACATCGTAGTTTTGAATCTCTAACACTGTTTTTCTTCTTTGATTGACTGTACAGTGCACTAGCATTACAAGCCAAGTCGTTTTGTTAGAGCTTAGTTTCTTGTGCGTACTTTGCACACACCAGCCACAGTGGCAGAAACATTACATGGGAATGATGAGAGTTCCCCAAGTATGCAGACATCTAATGGAACAGGTGCTTAGCAAAACGCTTTGCAGATAACCTTTAAAGGCTGTGTGAATGGCAATGTGTTGTCTCCATGGTGATGTCAGCGGTTAGACTACAGTAAAGTGGGGATGTGATCATTCCAATTCCCAAAAAGATTCAACCCTAGAGGCTCTTCTGAAGAACTGGAATGAGCCAGTCTACTCTTTGCAGGAGAGAGGGATTGACAAGGCAGATGGATTGCAAGCCCGTTCTTCCTGAGAAAGTTAGTCCTAGTTAAAGTGAAAGGAAGTAAACCAGGTCACAGCTTGCACACACCTCAGAGGCATTTCCAGGTAAGAGTGCTTGGCTCCCAGACAGCTGACTGAGGCTGAGGCTTTAAGAGGATTACCTGAACTCTTTGTTCATCTGTAGAGTTTCACACCCAGCTTTCTTCACCACTTCCGTTCAAAAAAAAAAAAAAAAAAAAGTGGCAATGCACCACTGGAATAAAGCCATCAACACTTCCCATCATGTTTCATGTTATATTTTCTCTTAGGTCATTGGAGAGAAATCAAATAGCTCTACATTTGGTCGTGTTAAGTAGGAGAAGTAACACTATATTCTAGATCACTGGTGTTTTGATGTCTGAACTAATTTGGCCAGACTGGAGGAGTTAATGAGGAGAGAGAGTAGTGTGCTGTTATACTTGTGGACGATTTTGAACATTTTTTTTGACCACTGGGAATTTAGTTTCACACATACCAGGCAAGCACTTTACCACTGAGCTGTATCCCCAGCACAATTTTGAAGTCTTCAACCATCACATTTGGACATTGTTGTTGAAACTTATTGAAATGGCAGTGTTGCCAAGAACATATGTTCTCCCTCAAAATCAAGTGACAAAAGGGTATGTTTTCAGTAGAAAAATGGATGGGTAAATTAAATAGTACACAAACACGAGTGAGAAGAATATAACAAAGTTCAAAATCTGGCAACTCCCCACAGCTATCATGCTGAATGAACCAGCGAGACTGCAGAAACCCTGCATGCTGATACGGCAAATCTCACCTTAGGAATTTGGTTCCAGGGAATAATCTATTACATCAACTACTTAGCTCCTTTGGATCCATGAAATCCACCATATTCTTATTGTCCTAGGAAAGGCCATGAAGACTGAAACAGGCTAGTCAAATATTGAGGTGTGAACCCCAAACCTGTCAGAATTATATTTTGGGTTCAGCAAAACTTCCCATCCATGCTGCATGCCATGTGCAGGCTGTCTAAGAATGGCATGCTGGCCATTCTTAGCTGTCTACATCAGAACTCATCTTAGACACTGGACACTTTGGGTGATCCTTTGGTGCACATACCTTTCTGTCACCCTAACACAGCACTCCATCCTGTCTGTACAGTGGCTGGATCTATCTACCTGTTTGCTTTGCCAGTAATAATCACCTTTTCCCCAAGAGCAAGCCCAGTATAGAGGAGAACCTCAACATATGGCTGTTTAGTTGTGAGGACTATAAGGATTACTAGCTTTAAAATGGTATGAATACAGAAATGGTAAGAATAACAAAAGCAAAAAAGCTATGTGATCTTATTTATTTATTTTGGTTTTTCTAGGCAGGGTTTCTCTGCATTGTTTTGGAGCCTGTCCTGGAACTTGCTCTGTAGACCAGGCTGGCCTCCAACTCACAGAGATCCACCTGCCTCTGCCTCTGCCTCCCTAGAGCTGGGATGAAAGGGGTGTGCCACCAATGCCCAGTTGTGATCTTATTTTTATAAAGCTTGGAAAATAAACACAGAAGGCAAAAGCTTATCCATATATGTTTTAATATATTTTTAAAATTTAAATAAAAGGGGTGTGTGTGTGTGTGTGTGTGTGTGTGTGTGTGTGTATGCTACATGCATGTAGGTACCCATAGAATCCAGAAAAAGTTGTTGGGTTCCCCTGGAGCTAGAGTCAGGCAGTTGTAAGTGGCTTGAAGTGAATGATGCTAGAGTCCAAACTCTGAAAGAGTAGCAAATACTCTTAATTGCTGAGCCATCTCTCAAGTGGCCATAATGTGATATGTATACATTCACATAAATGTACATACATACATACATGAATGCATGAATGCATCACACACACACACAGTGGACTCACATCCTTAGGAAAAAGCTGCATCAGTTCATAAACTAGGAGGATTTTTGTCATGCAAAGAATTGCTTGATTGGATGATGTTTGTGCAGCTAAACCACTTTACATACTGGGTTAGGCTTAAATTTAAATACTGAAAGTTGGCTAGTTTCTTTCCTTACAATGAAAACTTGAAAAAGATAACCTTCAAACATCAAAACTGTGTGACATGATCAGAATTCAGCCACCAGCAGTCTGGAGACCTGTTATTTCTCAGACTTAGTAGCATCAATCCTGGGTTCAAATCCCAGATCTGTCTGTTTAAACTGATAAAATGCTTAGAGTTCTTGGTTTTTTTTTTTTAAGTATTCATCTTAAATATGATAAAATAATCACCTACTGTGAAGAATGAAAATAAAAATCATGTGCAAAAGTTGACATACAGGATGTCTTTAACAAGTAACTTCGTTAATATTTTACTTTGGCTTACTTCTCTTCTTAATTATTGTTGATAATTCAGGCATATATCTTAAATATTTATTTTCTTCTAGATTTCAGTGTATGATGCACAGTTAATAATCATGCACATCTAGTTTAAATACTGTTTAAAACTTGAAGTTAATAGGGTTCCAGATCTGTGTATCATAAGCATAAGTAATTAAAAAAAAAAAACTCTAAAAACACTGAAAACACTTTTCAAAGTCAGACAATCTGAGAATGAAAGTTGGTTATGGCAGGTGTCCAGAAAAGAGAGCCATGCCAAGTTGTTCTTATTGTTTATATACTATTCATTTGCTTTCAGGAAATATGGATAACTAAAGGAAAGCCACGCCTTTCAGGACCATGAAAGCTAGTAGTAAGGCAGAAGTTCCAGCTCTGTTCCAGCTTCGTTACTATCTTGTAGCAAGTGTGTGTGGTGTTTTCAGCGAGAAGGTCTTATTAACTAGTTCTAGTGGATAACCAAGAGGAATGGTGAGAGCCTGCATTGTTTAGGAAATCTCTAGGGCTCCCCCAGTCAACAGCTCACAAAGGTGATTTCAGACCTGGCTCTGGAATTTTTGTTGACTAATCCTTGACTTTTAGAACAACACAGTCTACCTATGCAAGCCATCTCCTACCTCCTTTCTATCTCTTTTCTTAATTTTTTAAATCCTAGTTTGAATCTTTAGATTTTTGTGTTCACCTTGTAGAAGCCAGGCAACTAGGAAGGGGCCATTTGGGGTGTTATGCTTTAAAGGAGGGGTTATATGAGAACACAAGAGATATGAAGGCAGAAGTGGGGTACTGGGAATGGGAGGGGGTGGAGAAGACAAGGGCTTGGAGCAGGGAGAATTAACCAAAACAAAGGTTATATGAAAAGTCCATGTGGAAACCTAAACCTTTGTAAGGTTAAGTATAAAAATATATGATTAAGAAAAGGTAGTAATGACAAGATGGTTTAGATGGCAAGGGCATTCTCCACCTTGATCTTAGAACCCACAGAGCAGAGGGAAGGAACTGACTCTCCCAGCTTATCTTTTGACCTGCAAAAGCATATTACAATGCACACATTGTGCTCACACACTCAATTTATATATCTCAAGTAAAAATTTAAAAAGAGAAATGAGATGTTCTTCTTAGATCTTACATCCTTTCTCCCAGCGATGAGTAATACCCAAAGTGTGTTCTACAGGACATTAGCACCATGTGACACTCTATGAGAGAACTCCATCATGGGCTGATAGGTCTGAATGTGGCAGCATGTGAGATGTAGAAGAAAATAAGCATGCACTTCAATCCCAAACTTATACAAGAAGTCAGGGACGAAGAATTACATGCATTTGTACAGAAACCAGCCTATGTTTATTGAAGACCATTGATGTTCTAATAAAAGTTTAATAGTTCAAAATTCTGATTTAGTTCCAAGTTCTGTTTTTAGCAGTTGACCTCCATAACCCCTGGGAGCAGAACCCTTTGGTCCACCAGCCCTCACAGCCTCACATCTTCACAGCCTAAGGCCCAAGTGTTAGAGACATTTGTTCCGTTTTAAAAACATTATGATTGGGAGGAGAACAGTTTTAGCTTTGTCCATGTGTATTATTTTAAGAGCTGTATTGCTTTGGTTTTAGCACAGAAGTTAAAACAAGTGTGTCTTATGGTTTTGAGTTCTATTGAGTTTGTCAGGGGAGTTCTCGGGGCATCTCTGAAAAGGGAGATGGATGTCGTCATGTGGAACCAATAGTGTCTTTTTTTTAAAAAATAAAAGAATATTATTTTTTGTTATGTACACTTATTGCCAGGGGACATACACAGAAAAAGAAAAGAAGAAAACCTCCTCACCACTGGCAAAACAAATGAAAGAGTCTGTTTTCACTGGATTATGAAATAATCCTCCAAATATTTAGCAACAGTATTTTTATTTTCCTCCTTTCAGACACTTCGTGGGGAAAAAAAGATTGAATTTACAAGTGAAAAATAGCCACACATGCAATTTCAACTGTCCAAATTGGAAGCTGGTTGCATCCCACATTTTTAATTAATAACATTTCTGCTATTCACATTAACTCATATGGGATTAATGGCAGTGAGAATGTGATAATCCCAGTTCCAAGCAGAGCTGTCAAGCAAAGACAGGCTGTGGACACAGATGGAGTGGCTACATCCCTCTGTGCAAAGGTGTTTTAAACTATGATGCTTGAAGTCCATATCCAGGGTAAAAGAACCATGAAGAAAGGGATCTACCCATATCACCAAAGACAATGCTCAACCCAAAGGGATAAGCAGTCCTGGAGGCCAGGCTAGAAAGCGAGTTCAGCTCCTCAGCTGGGCTCTCAGGCAGGCTTGGGTGTGGATCCCAGTCCTAACCCAAGCTCAGTGATGCTGGGTGGTTTTGATTCTTTCTGTAAGCCACAGTAGCTTACAGTGGAGATACAACCTCTCTATTTCTCAGAGATTTCCTGAAGATGAAATAAAATGATGTATATGAAGAGTAAATGTTATGCCACGGCTTAATCACTCAACAACTGTTCTGCTCATCTGTGGCAATAACCAAGCACAGTGGAAGGGACTAGTAATTTGAGAAGGTTCAAAAACAAACCGCTGACTGTGCCTTGTGTGACTGAATCAAACGTACCATACTCCTTAGATCCACACCCAGGAACAATGTGTTTCATTACTTTCCAGAGAATCACTCTGGAAAGAGAATCACAAAGATCCTCTAAGACAGTGGTTCTCAATCTTCCTGATGCTGCAACCCTGTAATACATTTCCTCATGTTGTGGTGACTTCCAACCATATAGCTGTTTTTGTTGCTACTTCATAACTGTACTTTTGCTACTAAGTGGTGTCTCAGTTCCCAAGATCATCAGAAGTGTGTGTCTGGCAATGGTCAGGAGCCACAGGTTGAGAACCACTGTAATCTAAGCGAAAGTGAACGTGGAGGATCCATGTTCTACTTCTCGGGTCCTGATATTTTATAGGTTTCTTAGATAATTCTAGTGCAATGACCAAAATAAATGAAATGAAGATCACCCTTGATTCAGCAGATGAATATAAAATTGTGAAATTACCCAAAATGTGTGTAGGGGGGATTTGTTTACAAAAACATGGCATTAATAGGATGAAGAAAGTGACTCATAATAGTGGAGAGAAAATAGCTCAAACAAGGGAAATGATCCCTCTTCCTGAGGAGTGCTTATCCTTCTGTTAGCCTGAGATGCAAATCACTTCACAAATGGTGCTGAATTCACAGGTGACAGATCCACAGTGGACTTCCAAGCCACAGGCATGCTTGTACGTTCTAAAGTCAGAACGTACTGGAAAAACATTGCTCACAAAGCATTGACTTTTCTAAATTTAAACAGTTTAAGGCAGTTCTTTTGGTTCTTTTGGTGATTTTGTGATTCTTTTCCAATTGCAGTTTGGGTGCTATGTAGGACTAGGAAGCTAACAAGAGGCCAATCTCATGATTTTGCTCCATCCCGGGTTCCCTGAGGCCCTCCTTACTGTCCTTATGCACACATTGGATTAGACATAGTTACTCAAGTTCCTGGAGACTGCTCTTTTCAGCCAAATCCTATAACTCAACCTCTTACTCATCAAGCTGGACCAAGGAGAACAATGCAGGCTGACAGATACAATCATGGATTGTGGGTTGTAAGCATAGCTTGAGGAACCTCGTTATTTATTTTAGCTTCCTTACTTATTTTTTCCTAATTTTCAGATCATTAACTAGCCGCCAGAAACACTTGAAGTTCAAAAGAGATGTAACAGAATCTCACAAAAATAAAGGATACAGTAATCACTTTTCTATAGAAGAAGACACAAATTGCTTTATAATAGATTTTTTAATTGGCATTTGCCATTGATTAGCTTAATGACAATGAGTATCAACTTTGTCTCTGTGGTTGTTGTCACAACACTCTTTTGAGTCAACAATAAATACCAGCTTTTAAGACAGAAACCACCAAAGCGACACATGAGCAACATTTCTCATTCTCTAGCGGTGCTATGCCCTTGGAGGCCAGCCTGGGAAAGCACACTGTTCACTCTCTGGCTCTATTTTTACACAGCTATTGAAAGTTAGAGGCTTTCTCCAGGCCTGGCCCCCTGAATCAGAGTGGGAAACACAGTTTCATTAAAATGCCACTTGTCGCAAGGAAGCTGGATTCATATCCTGTGAGCAAATGTGGACTTTTCCAATCATGCCCATTTCAATGTCTCAGTTCCTGCACGCAAGAAGGGGGTGTCAGGCCAACACTTCCAGGATTCGGGGTGGGGGAATCCTGGGAGGGCCTCATGGCTTGGGAAACTTATCTGTTCTGAGAAACCCACTGCTGTTTATCCCTGTAATAATTACTCATTTCTAATTTGAGAAAGAAGTCATTTGGGAGGCGAGAGTTTTACTGTTCTGATTTGTGTCTTTTTTTTTTTTCCTGAGGGGATTAAGTGCATGGCTGGACAAAGCACGATGTGAGAGGCATCATTTATAACAAATGAAAGCAATATGTGATATTAGAGAATGGACACTTTCCAAAGTCTAATTCTGCTTTCTGTCAACAGCAGGATTAGCTTTAAGGGTGTTCCTTTTCTCTTTCTTTCTTTTTTTCTTTTTCTCTTAAGCATCTCCAGTTCTAATGTCATGTGTAAGGGACTCTTAGCAATGCAACCAGTCCAGAAAACACGTGGCCAGCCTCCTGTTTTCAATCTTACAGAAGACCTTTAAATGGTGGTCCTTTGAGGATGGCCTTTGTTTGAATTGTGGGAACAAAGCCTGAGGACAGGGATTGCCTCTAATGCTCAGACCATCTGTGTGCTGGTACACACAGGCCATATGGACATTGGGCCCAGGTAGGGCACATTCAGCCAGCAGGAATGAAAACTTTATGAAAAGAGGGATATGTTTAGGAAAGGAAGTGGTGTGTATGTGTATATGTGTATGTGTGTATCTATGTGTATGTGTGTGTAATTAGGGACTGTATCTATTGGAAGCTAGAAAAAAGATGTATAGCATATAGAGAGCACTCAAGCAACTAGGAAGGCATAAATATAAACACAAAGGTAGTGAGTTAATATACAGAAAGTACTCCAGTACATGGTTTATTCTCCCAGGTTCTATGAGTTTCAAATGCCCTTCCTATTATCAGTAAGAAAACTCTGTTAATGAGCAGAATTATTACATTTATTTTTTTTTATAACCAATAGCAACCTGTGCTACTTTAGGGAAATCTTTAGAGAAACATGGTAAATGAACAAATGTTAAGAAATAATGGTTTTTATCTTGGTCTTCTTTCTTTTTTCTTCTCTTTCTCTCCCAATTCTTTGAGAATTACGTACAATAGGCTTTGATCATTTACTCTCTCCCTCAATTTCTTCCAGATCTATCCATGCTTCCCTCTTTGTGAATGCTCCCCAACCTCCCATCTGCTCCTTGGAAAGGGTAAGGACTCCCCTATGAAGTCTACTAAGTCTATTCCATCATCTAGCTTAGGCAGGACCAAGGCAACTCTCCACCCCACCACACCTCTGTGTCTGTCTTTCCATATATAATGGGCTCCACTAAGTCAGTCTGTGCATTAGAGTTAGATCTTGGACCAACTGCCAGTGGCCTAATATGTATTCTCTTTTAAAAATACCTACCAAGTTCTGTTTGTGCTGGCCATATGTTCTTGAATGTGTGGCTGTCCACTAGGGTATGGTCTACTCACCAGGAACTACTATCTTAAAACAAAAACAAAACAAAGCAAAACAAACAAAAATCCACTGACTCTCTCCTAGTTGCTGTAATAATTAGCCAATAACTCTACAGCTAAAGGGTTAGGGTTAGGCTGATTTAGTTTGCACAGGTCTTGTGCAGGCTGTCACAACTGCTGTGAGTTTGTCTGTGTGGCTGCCCAGCTGTGTTTGGAAGACACTGTTTTCCTGTAGTTATCCACCATCTCTGTCTCATAACCTTTCCTCTCCCTCTTCCACAAGGACCCTGAACCTTGTGGGGAGGGGATATGACAGTGCATGTCCCATTTGGGACCCATTGTGCCTCATTCTTATTCTCTGCACATGACAGTTGTAGGTCTGTGCTACCTGCCATATACAAAAATAGCAACTTCTCTCATGATGCTTGAGAAATGACAAGTTTGCCTTTTGGAACTGTAGTTGATAAAGGGGGTAAAAGATTCTAAAGTTCCTTTCTTTGCTGGGGAAATCAGCATAAAATTATAATTTTTCAAGAGAATTTTTGACATTTGCTCTTATAAAATGAATGTACTTTCTCTCCTTATTCTTATCTACACCAAATTCTGTATCTTCCCTCCAGAAGAGAACTATAAAAAAGTTCTGCTAGTTTGGTAAAAAAGATAAGAATTCTAAATGTAGTTCTCTAAATGAACTTGAAGTGACAAATCCATTTCAGGCTTGAGTTCTTAGCCTCTGAAACTACTTCTGTATTTAAGCCTGTTGGAACATTTCTGAGGGTCATTATTTTGGATTAAGCAACTCCACTTGTCTCCAATGGAGCAGGTAAAAAAAGTCAAAATGAAGTCTCATTGCAGTCTGGACAACCACACGGACACAGAGCCACTAAGCATCGGTCTCCCCATTCTCCTCCCTCAGTGATCAGGATTAGAAAGATACCAGCCAAATTACCCCCAAAGACTCCTCCCAAATGAGGTGACACCCACTTTCCCTTAGGCCTAACCCTGGATACAAGGGTAGCTTGATTTGCCTTGATTTGCCTGCTGTCACTTTGCTGTTATTGAGTCTCCCAGCCCTGGCCTTGCAAGGAATGTAACTTTCAAAGGACAATCTGATCGTCCCTTCTTGTTTCTGCTTTGTTTTAGCCCCACCCCCTTCAGTCTCTCCTGCTCTGCTTCCTGGAATGCTTGCTTTGTTTAAAGAACTGTGCGTCTCATTCTAGGATCCATAACAAAGCCAATTGGATCATTAAAGTAAATAGGTGCGATTTGTCTTGGCATCCCTAAATATTTTTGCGTTGTGTATTTTTAATCACTAGAGACAATTTATCTCTCTCTCTCTCTCTCTCTCTCTCTCTGTGTGTGTGTGTGTGTGTGTGTGTGTGTTAAAAGAAAGGAAGGAAGGAAGGAGGAAGAAAAGAGGGAAGTACAGAAACACAGGAAGACAAGCACAGAAACAAGGAAGTAAGTATTGAAAGTGGAGGCACAGTGTTGGAATTTTATGCTGTCAACTCCACTCTTCCACTCTCGAGAGCCATGAAACAAATGTCAGGGTGTGGAGATATTGCCTCCTTGGGCCGCACACAGACATGCACCTTTCCTAATTGGTCTCTTTCCCAGCAGCCACCTTCCTGCTCCTGCTTAATCCCATCTATTTACTCCTTGCAGGTCCAGCACACTGACTTCTGATTGGATCCCAGTGCTGAGGCTCCTCTTGCCCAGGGTTGCCTAATGGGCACGCCCTGTCCCACTCATTCCCCTCAGATGTTACCCTGGTTTCCTTCCCGAAATTTTCTTTCCTAAAATCCCTGATAGGAATCTTCCCATTCTACATTTCCCCTTCTTCTTGGCCATCTTTTAGAATCCTTTGTCAGCTCTTCCGTGTAGGGATTTACCAGGCCTGTGTCCTTGGCTGTGTTTTTATCCCTCATACTAGGCATTTTTTGGTTGTTGTTTGTTCTTTGTAATTTCAAACTAGATCTCTTTTGGGATGCCCCAGGCCACTGTCTGCAGCTACCTGCCTGCAGTTCGCCTCCCACAACTCTCAAGACTGGTGTTTGAAATTCGACTCCTGATATTTCACCCAAACCTGCCTTCTCTTCCTGAAATTTGTGTGTCCAGGAATGATTCCACCGTGCAGCCAATTATCAAGCTCAATTTGGGAGTTCTGCTATACTCTTAGCCTAGTGCTCACTTCTGTTGGAGTCACTGTGCAGGCTTGCTGCGTTTCTGATTCCAGACTGCTCTTTCTGTTATTAGTTCTCACCATGCTACCATGATCATCATAAAAATATACAATAATGTCACCTACTCCTATACCCAAGTTTTAAAAGGCTCCACTGAGCTCATGCTAAAATATAAACCCTGGATCTTGATTTATTCTGTCCTTTGATATGCACTATCTGCTCTTCGAAGCTGTCTTAAATCACAATTTCCCAAAATGTAGCTAATATGATGGTGTGTACCCATGGTTCCAGCCCTTGGGAGACTGAGGCAGGAGGATTGAGATAGTTTCAGGATAGCCTGGTCTACATAGTAAATTTCAGGCTAGCCTGTTATTGGGAACGTAAGTGAAACCATTTTAAGTGACTTGTAATGCTTCTAAGACGCATTGAGAAGCCACAAGCAGCCACAAGGCAGACATAAAGCACGTTTTGACATGTTAATAAACCAATCCTAAGTTGTGAGCCCTGATAGCAGGAAGCAAATGCCCAGTGGAACCTTGGAGGCCTCCTGTGATCACACTGCAGTGCTCCTGAGACAGGGCATCTCATGCCTCTACACTGATTCCCATCAGCAGCAAGAGCACTTTGAGACTAGCCACCATGTGACTTTGGCTCAGGCACCATTGCAGAGTTCACACATAACTGCTTGTCAGTGCTAGCACTGGGTGATGCTCCTACGGACCTTCTAGAACTTGTAACAGTGCCATCCTCCCAGCCTGCCACAGCTGAAGGACCTTCTTGAGGTCATGAGTCTGGTTTGTTTTCCAAGGGCCATCACTGGAGAGGATTCACTATACCAGTGCTTGCAGCATCTCCTGCCCCACAGAACCCACTTGAGATGTCTGTGTACATGAGACTACCATAATTTTTACAATAACATGGTATTGTAAGGACATGAGATTACCATGATCTATAAAGTAGCATAGTTATTGGATGGAATGTTTCCATGAATAAATGCAACATCTTGAAAGGCAAATCTTGTGCATATATCCTAACTGCCAAGTGGTTAGGCAACTGATTAATGGTAAAGCCCAGACCTGATTCGTCTGTCTGCTTCCATTGCCTTTTCACCTGTCTTCTTAGACTGATCTGCAACAGGGGAGTCTAGCAGGGCAGCCACAAGGCCCAGGGGAACCATGCGGGAAGTTTTTTGTCCATTTCACAGGCACAAGACCAAGGCTTGAGGCTGGAGCTGGGTTTGCTTTTCTGATCGTGGACTGTTTTCTGAGAGAAGAGGCAGATGGTAAGTCAGAATGGCCAAGGGCAACAGACCCGCCCCCTACCTTTTGGTTTGAAAAGTTCAAGGATGTTTCCCACAACTTCTCCCCATCCCTGATAGACAGGGCAAAGAGGTCAGATCAGAATGAAAAGACTCGTTCTGAAACACTCACATCCTCTATCCTAGGTAACCCACCTGTGCTGGCCCTGAGATTCCAGTCCCAACTGCTCTCAAATCTCAGCTAAGTCACAGCCCACTGGCTCTGCTCTTCCCACCTGTGATACAGTTTGAGACTGTCTCACAACAGCAACAACCAAAGAAATAGCCATGATCATCCTCACATATCATTCAGAAATGATCTTCACTGTGAGTTTCCTTGATCCATAGCTTGGTGTGATGCAGTAAGACTGTCACCTTTTTGTTTCCTGTACCACAGTGAGTTGGTAAAGAAGAGGTCTGACTCCTAATCCCCTTCCATACAGTGCTAATTAAAATGAAACTCAATGTGAAAACTGAAAGGTTGAATTTAAATTATAAGTTGTTTGTAGAAAATATTTCAAAATTGTCATGAGTTAAACATACATTGCTTTCTCTTCCACCCTTACTTTATTAATGATATAATTTTTACTTTTTTCTGACAGAGAGAAATTAAATTAAAATTAAATTTTATAATTCCCCAGGCTGCTCCCTAATAGACAAACTTAAAGGATGTCCTTCAATGATTATTCACAAATTCCTGCAGAAGGTTCTAGCTACTAGTCATAACTCCTTTGGAAATTTTCCTTTACTAGTCATGACAAGAAGTTGTAACTTAGTTTCTTTCTTTTCATCAAAATAAGAAAGAGAAAAATCATATTTCACATAAAAATACATGAGGATTTCCTTCCAAGAGAGCTAGTATTTATGTCTCCATCCTTGGTTAGTATTGTTATTCCTTAGTTCATTTTGTGAACAGTGAACAGAGTTTAGTACATTTGGTTGTTTTTGCTCACTTAATTGATTCTTTTCCTTGTACCATGAGTTCCATGAGACCCAAAACTCAGGATCCACACCTATATACTTCTAGCATCAAGCCTTCCCAAGAATGGACTCAATGAATATTTGCTTTATGGATATTTGGATATTTTACTCCTATTCTTGTTCTGTTTGAAGAAAGCCTTCTTTTTATACATACTAAAGAAGAAATTAGTTGCCAAAATTGAGAAAGATTGCCATACAAGGTCATAGAATTATACAGGGCCAAATTGTTATCAGGAAATAATTCCATATGTCTAAACTTGACTGTTATAATTTTGAAATTATCTTTTGCTCGTACTAAGTGAGTCTGGGATGAATTTAGTGCCAATTACAGTTGGCACATTTGTCTATGGGAAACAAGGCACAATGAAGTGGGATCCTATTTCTAAGTCAGGAAGCAAAGACAGATTTTTTTTCAAAAATTACTCCACCTATAATAATATGAATCCTGGCTTTGGAGGAAGCTCCCGTTAACCCAAATAAGCTACTCAACAATAAACTTTCCCAGGATTATAAACTACAGTTTTTTCATTAGTGACCGTTCTTCAGGAAGTCGTACCACATCAAGGGATGCCCACAATAGACTCAATATTCTCCACTTAATAACATTTAAGCAAGCCATTGTCTTCACAGCCATGGTTGTTAAAAAATAAAAGAGTCTTTTCAAAGTATATGCATCTGGTTAGAAGAGAATAGGACAAACCACAAGTTACACAAAAAAGTGACATTTTTGTTTCCTGATTCAGAACAAGGAAAGCCAGATTCTGCAAGTCTTGCACGTTCTTTTGTGTTGGATCTTAGAATTCAAGTCCTGATCCAGAAACAGGTATTGCAAAATCAGAATGGGGTATCTTCCTAAGGTGGAAACACTTGGAATGGCCAAAATATCTACTGTCTTTCTGGGAAATGTCACTCTGTTTTGTAAGAAGCTAGAATGACTTCCCCACTGACATAGTCAATGAAGAAAGGCAAAGACTTCCCAATTAAAAAGAATGAAAGAAAAAAACAAGTATATGGTTGTTTATAAAAGTGAATCCAGTAAAAAGGGTCTCTGTCAATGATAAACATTTATTTTATTCTGCATGTTTAGAACAAGAAAAGAACACGCTGAAAGTTGGGCAAATGTGATAACTATTAGTTTTCTCAGAGCTCATAAGCTTTGTGATGAGAATGTTTTTGAGAACACATCTTTCTTTTATTTCCAAATGGATTAGTGGCAGGCAGGCAGAGAGGGACAAAAAAAAAAAAAAAAAAAAAAAAAAAAAAGGCAAGGGTAAAGTAGAATAACACAAAAAGCCAGGTACTATGCAACTTGTGTGATGCTGTTACAGTTTTACAAGTCTATTGTCTAAGTTCTATATAATCTTAGGGGTCAAGTCTTCTCTGAAACATATGGATGACACCTCTAGCATTTGAACTTTTGGATGCATATCCTGGACCCACATGCATAAACTAGGTTATTTTATGAATAATGATGCTCACATGAGTCTAGGGTCTAGGATCTTATCCAGAAACATCAGGAGTCTTGTTATTTCTAATTCCGCTGCTGTCACTTTATTGGGTATGCCATTTTCATGCTTCATCCACATCTTCACCTGGTCTGTTATCTGGTTCCAACTCCTCAAGGACTTCAGCACTTAATTCTAGGGTAAATATTTAGATTGCAGTGAACATATGACAAAAGGAGCTGTGGCCTTTACACCAGAGGTGGGGCAATAGTGACTGTGGGGTTGTTATGCAACAAGGAATGCAGGTTAGTGGTAATACTGCAAGAGAGTCTAAGAAAAAAAATGGGGCAGGGTCAAGAGAATAAAAACCTGATCCCAGGATCTAGTGTAAGAGAAGATTGCCAGATGCCATTGTTGAAGAAAGTGACCTAATCCTCATGAGTTTGGCTGTGATACTTGATGGTGGTCACAGTAGGGCAGGATAAACACACTAAAGGAGCAAAGACTTGGAAGAAGAGCCTGACAGCAGTGCAGTTATTTCATAGGAAGAGTGACACCAGCAGACACCAATGCCATGGTCCTGAGTTGGCTAGGCCCGGTAGCTAGATGTCAAAGTTAGGTGTGGGAAGGGAAGACTCTAGGAGCATCTGCTGGGAGCTGTGCTCCTTGGTGCCATGTGAAAGTCACATTGAATTCCAGAAGTTCTTTCTGTGCCGAGAGGACCATTGGCCAAAGGTTCAAAGAAGGATTTAGTCACAACTAAAAAACAAGAGTACAAACTGATAAGTAGAACATAATTCCCATCCTCAGACAAGTACTAGAAGATGTGAGAATTAAGATTCAGTGTAAGAGTGAGTAGCCAAAGCACAGAAAACCCTGTGGGGAAAGGGGAAATTTTGCCTCAGGGTAGATGAAGTTCCAAATTTCACATCTTTTGTTCCAGTTAATGGGCAGGGCAATGATTACTTATAAGACCATGTGAACCTGTATCAAATGACTCAGAAGCAGGCAGGTAAAAACACAGTGGAGGAAGAAGGAAGTGTGGCCTAGGCTATTCAAGACTCAGGTCCAGTGCTCTGCTATACAGAAATTTTCTTTAAAATATATATACAATGGACAGCCGGGCTGTAAGAGCTACTATAGTCACCATTCTTTCCCTCAACGTCGATAGCACCTCTCCATCTGCTTTTAAAATGTCCAATTGCTCATGGTTGACTGATACTGTTTTTAAAAGGCCTATACTCCAAAAGTGGATACCCCTTTAAGTGGCAGATAACTTAAATGTTCATCAAATTTCTGAGTGATATTTGAAGTGTAAATGGGGTGTTCTAGGTCACAAGCTTCCAGATAGAGACAACAGAAAACCCATCTCAAACCAGCCTGGACACTAAGGGGACCTAAGTGGCTCAAGGATGAGAAGTGCATGAGGGATCCAAGTTCAGGTGCAAAAAGGCACAAAAGTATCATTAAACACTGGGTTTCTCTCCTTATTCCATGTCTTCTGTGGTCAGTTTCTCTCAGAGGGAAGCTTGCTAGAATTACCAGACTACAGGCATGTTTATTTCTGTGCTTCCATGAACTCTTTGCCTCATCATTCTTATAAAAAGTTAAGAAGTTGGGGCTAATGAAAGACCTCAGAGGACAAAATAACTTAGCATGCAAGCCTAAAAGACCTGAGTTTAATCCCTGGGACCCACTGTGGATGGAGAAAGTTACTGTCTGGCCATCATGGCCATGCTGTGGCCTGTGCGTGTTCATACTCCCGCTGTCTCTCTGCTATCCACAACACAGGCTGGCACTTGACTGCAGAGATGTTTTCATTCTGAGACAACACTGTGTTGATTCTCTAAGCTTATGTTAGACTCTCCCCCGAGTCCTATTCCCTTGTGTCTTGGGTGTGGAGGCCATTACCCCAGAAACATGTGACTCTTAAAATGCAAGTTGAAATGGCTGGGTTGCTGAAAGGGAGAATAAATACCAAAGAAAGTATTGATCAGACTATAGTAAAGAAAAGAGCAGACTCTAGTAAAAGAAAATAACTTACTGGGACACAGTATAGCACAGCAAAATATGCCAATGCAAAAAAAACAAACAACCCCCAAACAAATAAACAATAAAACCTTAGGTAAAAATGCATACAGTAGCTTGCTAAGACAGACATAACACATAACTACAAACCAGGGTTTTATATAACAGAAATCATTGTCTCCCAGTTTTGGAGACTAAAAGTCTGAGATCAAGGTGTTGGCAGCGCTAGCCCTTCTGAGGGCTGTGTGGGTGGATCCGTTCCAGGCCTCTCCCTAGCTTCTGGTGGTTTTCAGACAATCTTTGGCACTCCTTGGATTGAGAATGCATTACTTCAAACTCTGCCTTCTTGTTCACATGGCATTCTTTCTGTACAGACATCTGGTTCTTTGTCTATTTCCCAGCCCCTGCTTTTTAAAATATAAGGATAGAGTCAGAATTGAGTTGGGACCTACCCTAATGACCTCATATTATTCTGGTGAGTTACAAAGGACCTATTTCCAAATAAGGTCACATTTGCAGGTACTGAGGACACTTCAAGATCTTCTGAAGGAATGCAAGTCAAACCACAGCAGTACAATTAGCTTACACCTCAGTATCCATGTTATCGGGTGTCACCTCTGGCAGTGCCCCCCACAGCTATCCCTGCTCTTCAATGTCACTGCTACATTTCAATTCCTGGACATCTGGGTAGCAAGAGTGAGTGTCTGGCGTCTCCCTTTTCCCTCTTCCCTAAATACTCAGAGTAGGGATAGTCTTCCAACACAAAAAGTGTCCAGTTGCTGGAAAAACAATCTTCAAACAACATGAATATTCCCTGAAAGCCCCCCACAATGGTTTCTATGAGGACAAGGCTGGGACATAATTATGTATCATGTTTTGGAAAAGCTAAGGGAATTGACTCTGAGGAAGAGTGAGTAAAATTATTGGAGCTGGCAAGCTAGAAAAGCCATAGGTATACTTGTCCTGTTCGGCATTTTGTCCTCAAGGTAACTCAACCTATCTGCTTTGCACATAGAAAAGAAATGGTATTCGGTGGTCTCATATGCTGACAGAGCCTCGGACAAACCTTAGTCAGGAGTTAGGGCTTCTGCTGGCTACTTCCAGGAGACCAGCAGAGGCTAAGCTGCCCATGTGACAGAACAATGCATGAACTTCTTCATTAGTTCTTGTCCAATCCCCCAATCCACGTACTTTTGAACTACCCTGAAATGCCATGTCTTTGAGATAAGCTTCCCTAGTGATGGGTTGGTTTGTATATTTTAACAATGTTTTGACATTGTGACAATGTATCTCTATATGCTCACCTCTGTTCAAAGTAGAACTTCCTTAGAGATCATAGGGTATCTTACTTATTACAGTGTTCTCAAGGCACCTGACATTGGAGGTTCAACAAATGTCAGATGAATTCATGGGTGGGAGATATGAAGACTATTTGCTTTGACTGTTGCCTGTCTGTACTATAATAGAGAATGAAAGAGGGGACATAAATTTGGGTAGGTGGGGAAATGGGGAGAATCTGGGGGGAGTTGGGAGAAGGGACATCATAATGAGAATGTTTTATATGAAAAAAATTAAAAAATGTGAGGAAAAAGAAGAAAATTTTCTCAGAGTAGTTCTACTATATCACCATAGGCACAATAAGACAATGGAACCAACAGAGATATTTGGATATACTTGTTCTTCCGAAATTGCAGAATGGCCTGGTCCTTCATGTTGAGGTCAACTGAGGTCTCTAACATGAAGGAAATAGGCTACTTCAGTTCCCTCTGCAGTAAGAAAGCCTTGAAGCCACCAGAGATATTCTTGCCAACTATTCCTTTCTCAATGTTTTTACATCTCTTTCAGATTTCTCTCTATTCAGTGTGTAATTTTACCAGTGTTCATTCTGGAGATCAAACATGTAGTAACTGAAAAAATTTCAAACCTAAATTGAGAAGAGAATATAAACTATTTTAGTACTGTTTTTCTTCAGCTCTGGAAATGCATTTAGCTCAGTGTTTCTATTTTCTCTACCAGTTCTCCAAGCAAATAAAAATTAATCTAAACAAAAATCTGTCTCATTTATACAATTTTGAATTTATTCTAAATTATGTCTCCTTTTTAAAATTTAATTTAATTTTATGTTTTTATTTTACATATCGATCTAAGTTCCCTCTCCCTCCCTCCCTTCCTCTCTCCTTTCCACCCTCCCTCCATTTTTCCCTCTCTCCCCCATCACATGCACCCTGACCACCCTCCCCTTCCATCCCCCCTCCCACTCCACATGTAGGGTGATACCATCCAGGAGGGGCCATCTAAATCTGTCAAGGCATTTGAAGTAGGGACTAGGACTTCTCTCCTGTCTCTATGTTAAGGGAGTATCCCTCCATGGGGGATGTGTTCACAAGGTCTTTTGTGCACCAGGAATACATCCTGGTTCCACTGTCTGAGGTCCCTTAGACTGCTCAGGCCTTCTATCTGAGACCTATGTTCAGGGGGTCTGAGTCAGTCCCATGCTGGATTCCCAGCTATCAGTCTTGGGGCCCGTTAGCTCCTCCTTGTTCAGGTCAGCTGTCTCTATGTGTTTCTGCAGCCTGGTCTTGTCCTCCCTATCTGCATCTGGATTCTAGTTGGGCTCAGTGTTTAGTTGTGGGTGTTCGTTTCTGTTTCCAACAGGTACTAGCTGAGGACTCCATGATTGTGGATAAGTTAGTTGTTGATCTCATTATCAGGGATGGGCATTTATGGTAGCCTTTCTACTGTTGTACAAATTGTTAGTTGGTGGCAGTCTTGTAGGTCTCTGAACATTTCTTTAGGTTCAGTTTTCTCTTCAATCCTATAATGGCTCCCTCTTTTGTGTTCTCTCTCTCTCTCTCTCTCTCTCTCTCTCTCTCTCTCTCTCTCTCTCTCCTGTCATCTATTCCTCCCCTGACTCAATCTTCCTAGTCCCACGTGCTTTCTTCTCCTCCCCTTCTCTTTCTCCTAGTTCCCTTTCCACTCGCTGCCCCCGCCACTCCCCATTTGCTCTGGAGAATTTGTCCTTTCCCCCTTCTGTGAGGGACCTTATATGAATCTCTTAGAATCCTCCTTGAATCCTAGTTCCCCTGGTGGTGTGAATTATAGGCTGGTGATCCTTTGCTCTAGGTCTAAAATTCATATATGAGCGGGTACACACCATGTTCCTCTTCCTGAACATAACTCCAGTAGCACAGACACTGAGATGAACAATTAATAAATGGGACCTCAAACTTAGAAGCTTCTGTAAGGCAAAGGACACAGTTGACAAGACCAAACGGTAGCCCATAGACAGGGAAAAGATTTTCACCAATCCTATATCTGACAAAGGGCTGATATCCAAAATATACAAAGAACTCAAAAAACTAGTCAACAAAACACGACCAAACCCTATTAAAAATGGGGTACAGAACTGAATAGAGAACTCTCAATAGAGGAACTTAAAAAGGCTAAAAGACACTTAAGAAATTGCTCCACATCCTTAGCTATCAGGGAAATGAAAATCAAAACAACTTTGAGATACCATCTTACTCCTGCCAGAATGGCTAAAATTAGAAACATCAATGACAACTTATGCTGGAGAGGATGTGGAGAAAGGGGAACACTCCTCCACTACTGGTGGGAGTGCAAACTCGTACAGCCATTTTGGAGATCAGTATGGTGGTTCCTCAGGAAAATGGGAATTAGTTTACCACAGGACCCGGCAATCCCCCTCTTAGGCATATACCCAAATGATCCACATCCATGCAACAAAGACATGTGCTCAACTATGTTCATAGCAGCACTATTTGTAATAGCAAGAACCTGGAAGCAACCTAGATGCCCCTCAACTGAAGAATGGATAAAGATGTGGCACATCTACATAATGAAATAAATTATATCTTCTTAAATTACCTTTGAGAACACAAACACTTGAGAGTAAAGTGTTTAAAAAAAACTTGAAAATTAAGTTTTCAGACTTCGTAAATGCCCCTTGCTACCACTGAGTTCCCCTGAGTTTCCTTCCACAGGAGGAAGGGGGCTGCCCTGCTGCCATCCATCCCAGTGGAGACGGTGACCACCATGTGCTTAGTTTGCATACTTCCAATAGTTCTGGCCATCCAAATGTGCCTAAGAACTAAATGTCTGAAATTTTACTATTTGAAAAGTAAAATAATTTATATTTGAATTAAAGATGGTAATCAAAATCAGAAGAGATGTGTCTGGGTCATGAAGGAATATGAACAGCATATTATTGAAACCTCCAAGAGGTTTCACTTTAATGGTGCTAGCAAGAACACCAGACATACAGAAAAGCAGGATGGAATTACACGACTAAGATAAACTTTAAAAATAGATTTAGAAATGCTTTAAAACAGCAAATATTGTTGACTATGTACATAGTGTCTAGTTAGGCACATTTCAAACAAGAACGGCTATAAAAAAGATATTCCTATTTATTTCTAGTGTGTCACTTTAATTCATATCTACTTCAGTCCTGGACCATTACTTCTAGAATAATATTCTTTTAAAATGATTATTAGTTCATTAGTTCTTAGAATTTCATGAAATAAGTTTTAATTATATCCTTCCCCATTCCCTCCAGATCCATTCATCCTCCCCTGTCTGCCCAATTTAGTGTTTCATTTTTGTTGTTATTGTTAAACACCCATCAAATTTGTGCTACCCATATATTCTTGGTGTGGTTGACTCCAAGAGGCTGTACTGTAAATAAAATCAACTCTCAGTGTTATCTAACTAGAGGGTGGTCACAACCTGTGCCCCATGTCAAGTCATTCATCCTCTTCAATAAGCCAATTAATAGACAAAAATTTAAAATCAAGCATAAAACAAAACTAACAAACAAAACCAGATTTGTTCAATGTGGCCTTATTGGAAGAAGGACAAGAGATGCAGCCAATTGAAGTCTGTCTTTGGGGTCCTAAAATTCAATTAAAGTTTAAATGGAGGGCCACGGACATGCACATCTAAGCAGTCCTGCTCACCACTCCCCCATCATTGTCTGAGGTCCAATTTTATCTGGTTAGGTGGACTGTCAAGTTGTAAGAAATGTGTAAAATTTCTTTCTGGGAAACCACTTCTTTCTCTGGATGGCAGCATGAGATTCCTAGGGAAATTCCCATTACTCTGTGGTCCATTTCTCCAGCAGTTTGATAGTGAGATTTAGAAGCGGAATATCTCTTTAGAATTTTTTTTTTCCTGACTGGTTATTTCAGCTGCTATCAATTGCCAAGAGTTCCTCAGTGAGGGGTGGGATTTTGTGAGTACATCTCTTCCCCATGTTGCATTTTGGTTGACTTGAGTTTGTACAGGCCCTATGTATAGTGTCACAACTACTGTGAGTCCATGTGAGCAGTTGTCCTATTGTGTTCAGAAGACACTGTGTCCTTATAGTTATCTACCACCTCTGGCTGTCACACTAGAAGAGGGGTGGAAAGAGCTTAAGAGGAACATTGGCTTTTCATTTTTATGAAGGTGTTTTGGGGCCCTTGTGAAGTGTCTTGTGGTAATTCTCTTGTTATAAAACCTTCAATTTGTCCCTCTCACTGTCTATGCTTCCCAGCATGGAGAGTCCCACCAAATCCCCACTCATTTATAGAAATAAAAATCAGATTCTTTATTTTAAGTCTCCCAATGCCATTAGTAGGAGTAGTAAACTTAGATGCATTTACTGGCATGAAGGGTACATAAAAAATGAAATAAAGAAATAATGGCTGGTCTTTGACAAATTGGGGACTATGTACTATGACACTAGCCAGTTAGCACGTGTCTGTGAGGATCTTTCTTTAGGTAGTTTAGTTTTCTTTCTTAACATGTTGGACAATGCTAATAAGTTATTATAGATCTTCTGTTGTTTGAAACATAAACTCAAACATACAAGATCTTCACCCTTCCCACAACAATGCTAAAAATAAAGACTTAAAACTATTTTCTGATAAGAGTTCTGTTAACTAAAGTATAAGACTTAATGACTGAAGAGTCAATTTTCACTCTCAGATGGACTCAGAATAGCCATAGGGAAAATTGAATTCCTAAGACTCTAGTTTTCTTCTTCTTTTAATTTATTTATTATGACTTAATCATGTGAAGGCTGATGAGAGAAAGCTTTGTCCTGTTATGTGTATTTACTGTGATCATTAAGCACAGTATTTCTATATTGTTCTCTCTTAAATCAACCCAACACTCGTAAATTTGCTATCTCCCAAATCAGTTCAACTTCAGAGGGAATGGCTCCACTTAGCACTACAGGCAAGAAAGAGGCTGCTCTCCGAAGAATAACAGGGATGAGCAAGCACTTCAGATAAATTTTACAAATATAATTTCACACAAGCACAGAACAGGAGGAGAAAACAAAGCCTGAGTGATCACCATTGGACCAGGGTGTGCCCTGAAGCCTGGAATCTGGAAACTGTTAATTCCTATTTTTCTCTCACCTTCCCACAGTTTCGGTGCAGGCATTGATGTCTGGAACACAATCTGCACATGATGCCTTTGCACGACAACATCTGGTTCTCAGGGAAGTCCACCGCCTGCTTTCTTGAAGTGTTTCACCTTTTTGTCTGAAGTGTGTTCTGGCATCCAAAGATATGTCTAACTTCCTCTGTGATCTTAGGAATCCCACTTTCTCTTCACTCATAAAATCTGCAACCTGGTTCAGGGATGGTAGAGATCTGTTTCCTGAGCTTACATTTTGGAGGAGGGGAGGGCAACTCTTCCTTTAGACCCACTTACTGCTCTTATCCCTCCCAGAGACCAGACTTTCTTTTCGTCAAATGGTCTGCAATCAAAACCACAAGCCCTTTGGTAATCAGTGAAATCATGTCTTTGTCCTCTTTCCCTGATGAATGAGGTAGATCTCTTTTCTTTTGTGAAACAAACACAAAAACAAACTAATAAACAAAGGAAAACCCATAGAGTTTTTCAAGCAAGACTTTTCAAGTCTGAAAAAAATGCTTTGAATTTATTACAGCATAGATAATATCAAACCCAGATGCTTTATATATTAAAATGTCTCTTTAATTCTACCTTTTAAAGAAGGATATGGCAATATTAAAATATATATCTCCAAAATATGCTCTTTTATGAACCAAAACAAACATTATGTGTTTCTGAAATGAATAAGATGACACCACCAATAGCAATCCTCCCTGTCCAGACAGGCATGATTTCTCAAAAAGCCATATCCTGGTTATACTGTTTTCAGATCACGTGGACGACTATGGCCACAATGACTAAAGTTTTCCAAAGAAAGCTATAAATATTTGCCAAAATAATTTTCTATTTCAATTCTGGGCTATTGGATGTCACTGGTAGTTTAGTATCTGTGTGTCTTAGCTTGCTTTTTGTTGCTGTGATAACTAACACTAAGCAAAACCAACTTGAGAAGCCGGGGGGGGGGGTTATTTGGCTTGCTGGTCACAATCAATCCTTGATGGAAACCAGGGCAAGTACTCCAGCAGGAACCTGGAGGCAGGAGCTAAAGCAGAGACCTGGGAGGAACACTGTTTATTGGCTTTTTCTCATTGGTCACCCAATCTGCTTTCTTATGCAACCCAGGACCACCTGCCCATGATGGGTACTCTCCACAGTGGGTAGGACCCTCACACACCAGTCATTAATTAAGAAAATGTCCCATGGGCCAATCAGAAGGAGGCATTTCCTCAATTGAGGTCCTCACTTTCCAGGTGGCTCCAGTTAACGTCAAGCTGAAAAAGAGTAGCCAGCACATTTCTTCCACTATCAAAAGTGGCAAAACAAGAACACACCTAGAAAATGACTCTCTACCAATTCTATTGAAAACAATCAGGTCCGTCAATTTCACTTTAACTCTTATGTGTATTTTGTATATTTAGCTAGTTTTTTTTTTTTGACTCTGTAAATTACAAAGTATTTTTCTAGTCATTTTAGAAGAACTTTCTTGCAGGCCTACGTTCTTAGAAAGAGAATAAAGCAATGGTACTACCTGATATTTTTTCTACGTACTATGCATAGTGGAGAGACACAGATATTTGTGGAAGCTATTTGTCTTCATATGTGAATATTAATCTTTGGGAGGTTAGTGTAGGAACTTCTTATCCAGATACAACTATATTTATTACAAAAGAAAAACTTTTACCATTTGATGTGCTTAAGGAAGCCAAGAAATGGCACTGTTAATATGAAGTTATGCTGGATATAGTGGCAACATACCTATGACCCCAGCACTCAGGAAGCAGAAGCAGGGGGACAATGAGAGTTCTAGGCTAGCTGGGACTCCATGGTGAGACCCAGTTTCCGATCCATGAATCAGTCAACCAACCAATCAAACACTAAATGGTAAAGCTTAAACACAAACATTCATTCCATTTTGGTTTCTATGACTGAGAAATTTTGTTCAAGTGTCCATTATCAGCCATCTAGATAAAGTCATTCCAGCAAAGCCCCAGTGTAAGCTACCTTAACAACCAATGTTTATTTAGTTCTTTCATTGGGCAGTTTGAACCTTATACACATAACTTAAGTGACACCATTTAAGGTGGTGAGAGTAATAGATGGAAAGAGGATTAAAGGGCCATTGTCTGCCTTTTGGACCCATAGAAGAGGATCCTAAGGACCCATAAGACATTGATACAGAATATTTATATATGAATTACAAGTTTACAAAATAATAGTTATCATTATTTTCAAACAATGCTATTTTAGAATTGTACGTGTATGTGATACAACTCATCAAAACTCACATTTGAATTGATTTAACAATCACCAACACAATGGATCACAGTTCACAAAAGGACTGTTAGCCATCTGGTTGTATGTTGGAGAACTGCCTTTTGCACTCTGTATAGTCACCCAGCCATTCTGTGTTATACTTGGCAAGTGTTCTAACATCATTTTATTTTTCTTTCTTTCTTTCTTTCTTTCTTTCTTTCTTTCTTTCTTTCTTTCTTTCTTTCTTTATTTGAGATAGAGCTTTTGCTAATGTATCCTAGGGCTGGCTTGGAATTTGCAGTCTTCCTACCTCAACCTCCTGAAATGCTGGAATACAGATATCTGCCTTGATGCCCACCTATCATCTAGGAAATCTTAATAACTCTTTCAGGTGTCCTGTGGAAGCAAAGAGGGATGGGACAATGGGATATGCAGGTGAGTAGACATGCATGTACTTGGCCTTACTGCTGTCCTCCTTGTCCCCCACAGGACTCAATGTGTGGGGATGTGGTAAGAGTCCAAACAGCACAAGCCTGTTATTTTCCTGAGAGACAACCCTGACAGCTCAGAGAGGGTATGATTTACATCAGAGCCAAGTCTTCCAATAAGAAGGAAGGTAATGGCATCCCCCCAAAACTGACATCACCCAGAGCCCTTGTCATACCCTTCATCACTTGTAGCACTTCTTTGGATTAGCCAACTACTTACAGTGAGCATGATGGCAGTGGAGGAAAAAGAAAGAAGAAAGACAGACACTCCCTCCATAATTGTCAGTAGGCCAAGGACAGAGTGTTGGTAGAGTGTGTACATGAATGGAGATAAGATAAAAATGAGCATGTCTTGGTTTTGTGCAGCAATTTCATTGCTCTGTTAAGCATGAACAACACACATGCATCATTTACGGGATAAAAATTGCAGAATCTTAGCGATTTTATATCACTGAGTTACATTATGGTTGCATTTAAAAGTAATAATTGAAGCTGGGTATAGTGGCTCACATCATTAATCCCAGCATGTGGGAAGCAGAGACAGGTGGATCTCTGAGTTTGAGACCAACCTGGTCTACAGAGCAAGTTCTAGGATAGCTCAGGCTACACAGAATAAGCTTGTCTTAAAAAGTCAAAAATATATAAACAATTAAATAAAACTGATACTGAATAACATAAATGTACTTGACAAAATTCAGCCAAAGCTCATATGACTAGTTAAAATTTACTTTCTTAGAATGATGTAAGATTGTAAACTACTAAACCTCAAGTAAACTGATAAAATGAACCAACCAAACAGCTGCATCCCACCTCAACCATGAAAATCCAAGAGAGAGGCTGTGAAAGAAAGAATTAAGACATTTAAATCACTTTTCCAGCTTTTGAAAAATAGAGTCCGGCAATTTCCTTTGTTTTCTTTTTGACTACAAAAAGTTGAATGGTGCCTTCCAAGGTGATTTATCTATGTGCTAATTCTCAGAATTGATCATTATTACTTCACATGGCAAAGAGTATAATTAAGTCAAGGCTTTTGAAGACACCTATACTGGATTATTAAGATAAGACCTAGTTGTAATCACATTTATCTTTTTTAATGAGTCAGACAGGCAAAGTAGAAGCTAGAGAAGAGGAAGAGCCCATGTGACCTTGGAGGCCAAGACAGGAATGGGGTGGCCACAAGCTAAGCAATGCCGGGGGTCACCAGAAGCTAGAGGAGACAGACCACGGGATGTTCTTTGCAGTCTCTGTAGGGGTCAGAGTCCTTCAGACAGTCCATGTCACACACCCCTTGTCTCTAGACCTGAGGAGGGGTAATAAGTGTCCCCCACTGTACACTGTGCACTTTTCTGTGGCGGCATGAGAACTGTATCCTGGCTTTACCTCAGTGAACCCCTTTTCTAAAAAGGAAACCAACAAAGACCCAGAACATGTTGAGTGCACTATAGAATGGTTTGTCAGAAACTGATTTGTGCCCCCCCCCATCCCCATTTTCTCTGGGTGAGGTAGCTACAATAACTCCTTACCAGGACAATAGCATTTCCAATTACCCCACACACAGTTTTCTCCTCCTCCTCGTCTTTGAGTTCTGTATACACTGGGAAGGAAGAGCATGTCAATGTCCTTTATGCCACTTGTACCCTCTTCATTAATGCTCAGCTCAGGAGAGAAAGCTCAGAGCCCAGTAGATTTCTGCCGATTCATCAGTTCCTTGTTTGGTTTTATATTAATTTTATTTTCCATTTAACATTTACAAATCATATCAATAGCGTTGGCAACAATAGGCAAACCCTTTGTATCACATCTCAGGCAAATGTACTTTATTTTCACAACAGGATTGTTGTAGGCTTAAACATGATACAAAACCAAGAACTCTTCCGATATTGAATTGAGTAGTGCTATACCGTTATAGTAGCTACTTGGAAAGCACCAGCTGGTGCAGTCCTACAATATACAAGTCTATTTTAGCTATTCTAGAGAGAGGGTGAGCGTAAGTTGGGAGAAGGAACATACATGGTGGCTATTTGCAAGAATACTGAAAATGTTTTTTGAGGTTGGCATGTATAGAAAGATGCTGTAGGAGATAAGATGTGAAAAGACATTTCAACTCAATCCCTGAGAGCCTTACAAATCAAGGTCATATGAGAAACTGCAGGTGCCTGAGTCAAGGAGATGTGTAGTTTGGTGTTGTGCCATGTTAGTGAGGTGTGGATTTTAGAGCTAAGGGCTCAACCAGAGAGGCATCTATCCCTAGGGTGTAAAGTATCATGGTTTGGGGAAAGGGTGTAGAAAATGAAAATGAAGAGCTAGAGTTGCTTGAGAGATTATTAAACAGTAGAATCAATAGAATTTAGCAACTGATGAAATATGAGTATCAATAAGGGAGCTAAAAGTTATTAGCTGCAAAGTGACCCAAGTACAAAGAGCTTTGTGAGTAATGTGTGTGAGAAAGCAGCTGAGAGTTGGAGCTGTGTGAGTGAAGTGTGCAAGAGTGACATGACCACAGGGAGGTGTATGAGTGAGGTGTGCAAAATGAGCTGAGCAAGGCAGGTATGTGGTGTGTTGTCAGTGGTTCAATTTGGTAGGTGTGGACTTGGAGCTCTAGAAATACAAAACTTGGAGCAGCAGTATGGAGTCAGTGACTGAAGGGCTAGGAGAGGGTCAGAGCTTCCAGGTGCAGAGGGCACAGAAAGGAAAGGAGGGTGGTGCCCTTGCACAAATGACAGAAGTGTTCACCTGGCATCCCCAGACCACCGCATACTTATACTGTGAGCCTGTTTACATAGTCAAACTGACAGAAGCATAAACCACACAGCTAGATTCACCCTTTCTAAAGCTCACAGCTTTGTATGTTTTGACAAACATGGGTTATGTAAGCATAACTTTGAAGATAAAAGATCATCCAATTCTGGGCTTGGTATGTGAAGAAGAATCAGAAAAGCACACTGCGAAGATTGGGGAAGTGTGTAGAGGTTGGAATGCCACACCAGCACAGAAGAAAGCCCTCAGCCCAGCTAAGAATGGATGGGCTAAGAAAGGATGCTGGATTCAGTAGAGAGCCTCCTGGTAAGCATTGAGAAGTCATTTCAGAGCCTGGGATGGGGGAACTGTGAAATAAGCACAGGAGGGAGGCAGCATGTATAGACTGTATCACCAGGGATTATCCTGAGTGGGACCAGCCCAGACCAATCCTTTCTATTAGGAAATCACCCCACAGGAACCATTTGATTGCAATGATTGTAATGAGCAAAGTTACTGGCACCAAAGGCGTTGATTTTTTTTTTTTTTACAAAATGTGGGTCTTTAGTGTGCATTTAGCTTTACAAATGTTTCCTTTAAGCTCTCCTGTAGAATGAATTTACTTTACCATGGATACCACAAATAGGCTGAAAAGAAGTGTGGGGCACAGAGACTGCTGCTGTGGCTATGAGCACTCCCCAAGCACATGGCCAAGGGTTTTCCAACACACGGTAAGTGTACTGTGAGGACACTTTGGGAGTCAGCTGATCTGGGTAGGGTTACAGTCATTCTTTCCCGTAGTGTGTTGTTCCAAGTGACCCTAGCTAAGGCCTGCCATTCACCCCTCACTCACAGAACTTCAACACTGAAATAAGAAAGAAGTCAGAGTGTGGTAAGGACTCACCATCTTAGGTTTAGATTCTGCTCAGATTATGAGAAAATCAGCAGAAGGAAGGAAGAGAAAGTTTAGTCAAACTCAGAAGTTTGCATGTAAGCAAAACATTCTTAGTTTACATCAAATGTCAACACTGTATCAAAATGGCCCAGTCTCAAGTCTCTCTCTCTCTCTCTCTTTCCTTCTTTCTCTCACCCACTCACAAGCACGCACACGCATGCACACACACACACACACACACACACAATACACTCCCTTTACAAATCCTATCTCACATTCATATTTGAATTCACACTAATATCATATTTGCCTTCCACTATTATTATTTGGAGCTGGGCCAGGCAAATGCATGAAGTTGAGGCCAAGAATAGCCAGTTCTTCAAGAATTTATCTCAGAATGATAGGATCAGAGTGAAAGCTTTCTTCTCCTTTTCTTCTTTGAGGGGCTATTTTTGCCTTCCAACTTATCACAAAATAGGATGCTTCAGCAACTGTGGCTCTTAAGGGGCATTATGTAGATGTAGGATCTACAGAGATGAAAATGAGTCACAGCCATAGCCATGTGACCATGAATGCACCACCAATTCTCACTTTGCTTCAGTATTTTCATTAGTAAGTAGCAAAGAACTTTAGTCCATACTTGATCTTATATAGGGCATCCATACAAAGTTGTGAAAAACTCAAATAAATTCTATAAGGTACAATAACTACTTGTTATTGCTGATATTACTCTTTGTAAATGAGATAGGCCACATGTCTCTGCCAGGATGCTAGAAAAGGTGCTTAGACCTGATAGTATTGTTTTCATGGTGACTTTTCCTACTGGAAAGCCCATGAAGGCAGACTTTCCAGGAGTTCTACCTTCTCCTTAACAGATGACCTGCCACCTTCCAGAAACTAACCTACATGGAAACAGCCCAAAAAGATGAGTTACAATACTGTCTGGGCTCTGTTGCTCTCAGCTGGCTTTCTCTCGATCTACTATGATGATTAAGAATAAAATTCATCCCAATTGCTTCCTCTGCCACATCATCTTCTATTTCTTTATCCACAGCTTCAGATGAGAATTAGAGAATTTGGGAAAGCATTGTGCAAGTGAGCCTTGGCTCAAGGTGAGGTTACCAGAAAGCTCCACCCTACCATTTTTGGATTTTCAAGTAGAGAGCTCTTTTAATGAGATGAATCTCTGAACTGGTGTCATTAGCCCAAACATTACCAATCTCTGTGTGGCAACTTTATAATGGAATAATGTTTAGGAAATGAAAACCCTTATCAGCTCAGAGTTTAGACAAAGCACCCTATGGCCAGACTGGTAGAAGCAGAAAACTTGCTAAGATTCATGATGATAAGATAAGTTAGCTTATGAGAAGCCAGGCAGGGCTGAGATAACATGATTTGTGTTTTTCCCCACAGAAGAAAGACTACTAGTTGCCCTTTGCCTGCAAGAGGACATTTGTACTAATAGGAATGGTATGCCTGGGCCAAGGATGTGGCCCCTTGGAGATTTCAAAACTGGGTGAAGACTTTGAAACAATGGTGAAGCAGACGGTCAATATGTTGGTCATCATATGACTGAGGGACTACAAACTTCATTTCCTCTTGCTTCACAGTTCTGTACCGGAATGGTGTGGTTTTTGTTTGTGTTGTTTTATCTGTGTCATCTCAAAAAAATAATGCTCCAAGTAGAAAAGTCAGAACAATTATACATGCTAAGAAAATTCTATTGGTTTTGCTGCCCACTGAATCAATTTAGAATATGCTTCTTTGTTTAAAAGCTTCATGTAATAAGATAATAGCAAATATGTAGTGAGTGAGATTGCACTACCTGACTTCTGAGATCAGTAGAAGACCTGCTGTGGGCCATTTTCTTCTTAGGTATGGTTTTCTTTCTACCTCTCTATTTAGAAAATGCCAGCTGGAAAACAACAAAGAAAAAATTCCCTTTCCCTACCCACTATGCACCAGAGAGGGAAAAAAGTTCTAGAGAGATGGGATTCAAATTGGAGCATTTCCAACAAGAGATTTTAATCATTTGTTTGTAGACTCTCCAAGTTCCTCTGAAGTCAGATGAAGTCTTAGGTCAGTCATGGCCCCAGCAGAGCCTATTCCAGCATCATGGGCATCTTAGTGGTAGGTATTTATTCCACTCCCAAGCAAACTAAGTTACTTTTGTTTCCTGAGACAGAATTTTAGTCTGTAGTTCAGGCTGGTTTGGAACTCACTCTGTAGCTGAAGCTTGTCATGGAGTGGTGGCAACCTTCCTGATTCATTGTCCCTTGTCCCAAGTGCTGTGGTTATAGACATGAGCCAGCCACCATTCCTAGCTATTGAGAAGGTGTTTACCATGAATATTCCATCACCATTTAATTTGGACATCAATTACTCTATTTTCCCATTCTTTCCCTCATGGGGAGAGTACCTAACTTTTTTTTTTTTAAACACAGGAAGGATGGTTATTGAGGGAAGGCAGGAAAATTAGGGGAGAGAGAAGAGAGAAAGAGAGACAGAGACACAGACCTGCTTCCTTGAAGAAAGGGCAGAAAGCAAGAGTCCCTAACTTAATCACTGGTCAGTTCTGTGGCACTTCACTTGTTGGTCAATCCTCTTGTGAGGGTATTATGAGCCTCACAAGAACAGGCCTGGAGGAGCTCTCTCACTGGGAGCACATTCATTCTATTCCAAATGCAAACTCTTTTTGGTATGGTCATCACCCAAACAAACAAACAAACAAAAACAAAACACCTTAACCAAGAGGCTATTGAGTGGATGAGAAGTGAATGAATGTCACAGTAGAGCTGCTCTCTCAGAAGCAAAGTCTGTTCTGACAGAAAATTGGATGAGAAAGCATGCACCCACAACAAAGATTAAGTACCATAGGCCACCCATTTTTAGCTATGGCTGAATGCATGGAATGAACTTGATTGACTGAGCACAAAGTGAGTTCAAAGCTCCTCAGGGAGGTTGCAAGTCAGCAGAGAGTGCACACTATGGTGCAGCTGTTTCTATGTAGGGGAGACTGATAGGTAAAAATTGACAAAGACCTCAGAGATAGTTAATACTCAAACTAACTATAATCCTGGGCACTTTGTGGCTCACTTTTAAGATCACTAGCCCAATGATAATATCATTGAGAATTTCATCTCAAACATTGGATCCAGACCATTCAATCTCTCACTGATTGTGGTAGATAACCTCTTGACTTTCTTCTTCTGCAATCTACCTTGTCTGGTGAGTCTGGAGTTCAGTAGTAAAAGATAAGAGCTCCTCTCTAGTGGACTTTGACAAATGACAGGTTCTGTGTCTACTGGGACCATTCGACTCCCGTTCAGAGAAATCTACGCACCTCATGTGTTCTTTTCAGTTAATTATTTACTTTCTAATTTTTGCTAAACTGTTTGCCATGGGACTAGTGATTCTCGGTCAGTTTAGCTGAGACTGTGACACTAAAGTAATCTCATATGGTTTGTAAAGTTCAGGGATAATGAACATTGCTGCTTTATGATGGGAGCTAGAGGTGGAGAAGAATTTACAGTGTATGAAGCTAGCATATTTCAGCTGCCTTAGCATTTTGAACACATCAGCCACTCTGCTCAGTACATGCCATTAACTGTGAATCTTGAAGATGCATGGGACCATATATATTCCAATCAATAAACATGTCACCTTCAGATTCTGTCCTCTTTGAAGAAACATTCCAATTCTGCTATTGTGAGGGACAATAGTACATCTAAAGACTTTTACACACACTGCTTGATATACACTAAGTATTTGATACAAGCTACTTTTAAATCTTCCCAGCTTGAGTCCATCAAAGGGACTTGGGTGACCAGAGGTTCACAATTATAAAGTTGTTTCAGTCCCACACTATCCCAGTGCCAAAGTATCAAGAGTAGCATAAGAATGGAGTTCTAGTGACCAGTCCATTAAAGATGGTATCACTTGTTTGCATGACTGTGAAAACCTGCAGTGCCAGGCACCATCCCTGGAATCCTTCATTTCCTTACTGAACTGGAACATAGTGCCAGCACAGCAAAGCAGATGCCCACAAAAAGTATTAGTGTTACCGTCAGCTTTGATGAAGGTGGTCAACATTTATTACATGGTAGGCTAACCACTTTGTAAATGTACCTTCTAATCCACGTAAAGAGATGCTACGGACTTCATCTTAACACATAAAAATCAACGAGGTTAAGTAATTTTTAAGGTCGTTGAAGGTGTGAGTTAAATCCAAGTCACTGGGGGAAGAGTAGTTATGCCACCACAGCATGGGAGCATGCTGTCAGTGAATCAAGAGAAGAAAGCCACAGTGGAAATGCCTCATCACGCACTCTTGTGGGTTTTCCCCAGCTTTGGTGTTCCAATAAGGACATGTCCCAGGAATTGTCACTGCTCTCTGACTAAGTTGAAGATACTTATAATATTTTTTCCCAACATAATATTTTATTAATTATTTTTATTCATACAATTCACCCCGATCACACTCACTTCCCAGTCCTCCCAGGTCCACCCATCCACACTTGTGCATACACCCTTCCCCTCCCCTCCAAAAAAAACAAGCAACAAAAAACCCACCAAGTCCAATTTGTGCTGCCTACATACTTATTGGAGTATGGCCAAACTCCCAGTGGCCAGCCCCTTAAAGAAAACTGAATCCTTCCCCAACCCACCCAACAAGGTGTCAACTGTGAAGAGCTACACTTCAGTATCTTCATCACAGTTCTTAAAGGGTCTTCTTCAATAGCTTTCTGTCTGGACTGCTTCTGGTGTTTTTTTGAGGGGTGGGTAATCACAGAAGCCTTCAATATCTCTCGGTTATAAGTCTGTCAACATGTGACCCCTGCAAAAGAAGCTTCTTTGTCTACAGATAGCAGCACAGACCACAAACATCAACATAGCTTCAGCTTTTCCAGAAAAGGAACCATGCTTCATTTTGGATATATTGTTGTTCAGTGTCAGTGTGCTGGTGTGGTAGAGCAGCATGTCAGGTGGCAGGATCTACACCACCTGTCCTCAGTACCAGCCACCCCACCAGCATTGGCACACTCTCCTCCCCACCAAGCAAGGCAAGACATGCAAGAAATGCAAGTGGTAGAGCAGTGGCACCAGCCACTACTCTCAAGGACCAGCCCTACTCATCAACAACACGCTTCTCTGTCCACTACAGTTGTTTTCCCATACCCGTAGCCAATACTGTGACTCTTAACTCATTCTCTCTGCTGCTTGTGAAGCTTAAGGCTCCATTCTGCCATTGACCTGACCTCCCCCACCCCTCTTTTTTTTTCTGAGACAGTGTTTCTCTGTATTGCTTTGGAACCTGTCCTGGAACTTGCTCTGTAGATCAGGCTGAACTCAGAGATCCACCTGCGGTTGCCTCCTGAATGCTGGGCATGAGCTACCAACGCCCAACAAGACCTGCCTTTTTGTTATTATTGTTGTTGTTCTGCATGCTCACCCTCCACCACTGCCTCCCCTGAAAGCCTCTAAGGGTCTCTCAGGCTCCTCCAAGTGGTCCTGTGGCCCCACGGATGCTGGTGCCACCACCATCTTGAATCTGTTTCTCAGAAGGTCGTATTTGTTAGTATCTTTTTACTCTGGTAAGACAAAAATTCACTTGTAAATTCCCTAGAACTACCCTGGAGCCTGACAAATGACATAATAAATGATGTATTTGTCAAGAAAGGGAGAGAAAGAGTGAGGGAGGGAGGGAGGGAAGGAAGAACACAGAAAGGAAGGAAGGAAGGAAGGAAGAGAGAGGGAGAGGAAGGAAAGAAGGAAGGAAGGAAGGAAGAAAGGAAGGAAGGAAGAAGAATGGGTGATATGTACAGGTGCTCTCCTGACTTTTTTTCTAGGTAAGGAATCTCTTCCTTATGTAGCTTATTTTTTTCAATAATGTGGAAAAGCAAAGAAGGTCTGTGCAATTGGATAAACATGGAAACCTGCATTTTATTAAATATAACCTGGTATATTGCCCTTTATTTCAAGTTGGAAATCAGCTAGGATGTGGAGAAATGTGATAGAAATCTACACAGGAAAAATGACTAGAGACAGAGGAAGAGAAATTAAAAACAAATGTAGTGAAAGAAGACAGAGCTACCAGCTACATTAAAAACTAAAACTGATCTTCTTACACTACTGTGTGCTTGGATGTCTGGTTTTCTGGCTTCCTTTTACATCCCCATGGTCTCTTCTCTCATCTCAGAGGTCTTCAAGCTGCTGCAGCACTTGCCACTGCCCGGATTTCACCCTTTTTATTTTTTTTAATTTATTGTTTGAGAGGTTCAAACATGCATATAACGTGCTTTGATCAAATTCACCCTTAGTCCACACTCCAAGTTGTCCCATACCTCCCTTTCCCTTCCAAGCTCGGTGTACTTTTATAAAAATTCCCTGAGTCCACTTAGTGCTGCTCTTGAGGTGTAGGGCCATCCAGGGAAGCATGGCTAACCTATCAGGGGCCTCATATCTGTCGAAAAATAACTCTCATCCCAACCATTAATTATAAATAGCTCCTCAGATAGGGGTAGGACTTTGTGATCATCTCCCTCACTTCTTGCTGGAATCTTGGCTGGCTTGAACTTGTCATGGTCTTGTACATACAGTTACAACTGTTGTGAGTTTATCTGGCAGTGACTCTGTCAAGCCTGGAAAACACCATTTCACGGCAGCCTCTACTACCTCTGCCTCTTACCATTTTTTCAGATAGCCCTGTATTCTTCAGTGATCTCTGAGCTTTTGAGTGAGTGGACATGGTGCAGATGTCCCATTCAGGACTGAGCACTCTGCAGTCTCTTATTCTTTGCACGTTGATCAGCTGTTAGTATTTGTCTTAATTTCCAACTGTTGTAAGTAGAAGCTCCTGTAGTGAGGGTTGAGAGCTGCTCTAGTCCATGGCTATAAACACAAGCATTTAAGGAGCCATTCAATACTATGCCCATTTATCAGAATAACAGTAGCAAATTCTTTTGTAGGGTCCATGACCCAATTACTAGCCATAAACACTTGGCACAATTAACAGAATTATGACTTCTTTATTATGGAGCTGTCCTTAAGTCTAATAAAAAGCGGTTAGTTACTCCAATAACATTTGTGCCACTATTGTACCAGTTGGGGAATATCTTGTCAAGATGGCCATTATTGCAGCTTGTAGGGTTCATAGCTGGGTAAGACTGTTGATTATGCCTTTTCCCCAATAGCGTGCATAGCACCTTCTGGCTTTATAAGAACTATCAAATAGTGGTGAAGCTTCTAGGTTGGTACCAGCTCAATTTCTGCACATTCTATGACTCCAGTACATGCATTTTCAGCTATTGAATCTTATTATTAAGTCTGAAGGCAACTTGGGCATCTATGGGACCACATTCACCAATAAGCCACATCTGGCACTGTACTTTTTATAATTTAGTTTATGGAGACTTGGAGAGGCATTATTCCCTACAAAGGGTAACTCTCTTTAAAATCTCTTAATATAATGTATGTATTTTAGGTGGCTTCTAAAATATTAGGTTTCCATGTGGCTTTTTCAAATGTCTTAATATTAGTTGTTTCTCCCCATATAAATTCCTCTGTTCTGCCTCCTGATTCCATACCCAGATAACCCTTGTTGACCTATTATTCATTTTCTCTCTTAACCTGTGTTCTATTTTACCCCCCCCATTGAAATTTCCCATGGTCTTTTCTAGTTTTTTTGATTTCTACAAGTATTCAAGTTTAAACACATATATCTGAAAATTCAAAAGCCAGATCCTCATAAGGAGGAGAGAATTCAGTATTTGTCTTTTGGAATTTGTTCCCACTCTTCTTATCCCTTAGTTATTATCTCTGCATTGTAAGGCTGTGATTTCCATGGTCAGCACTGTTTGAATAAGTTGTTATATAATCCTTGTTGTAGTGCAAGGGAAAGATTTTCAGGCATGCAAGGATCCTTTGATGATCATCTACTGAACAAAGTGACTTCAAGGATCAAGTCATATCAGGGGTCATTAACTTTTGTCACGTGGATCCATTTGACAGGAAAATCTTTATAACCCATTACATGGATGTATGTGGATTGCATGAGTTTATGTACATCATATGTGTGTAGATGCCCACAGAAACAAGAAACAGAATATTTGTTTAACTACATATAGATTGTTGTATTTGATTTTTATTTAACTATGTAATGATGTGTTGCTGTTTTACCTTGCCTGCTTAAGGCAGCTGCTTGATCTAATCAAAAGCTGAATAGCCAATAGGAGGAGGTATAGGCAAAACATCCAGGCATGAAGAATAAATAGGAGGAGGAATTTTGGTATAGGAGAGAGAAAAAAAAAAAAAAAAAAAAAAAAGGAAAGAAAGAAACAAAGAGAAGCCAGGGAGATTCTGGGAGTCAGACAGACAGCAGGAAAGTAGGGCATACAGAATGAAAACAAGATAAAAGGCCCTGAGGCAAAATGTAAATAAATAATAATAATAATAATAATAATAACCGAGCCATGTATCCAACCCCTACAATAATATCTTAATATAAACAAAAAGAAGATACAGCCCATCAATCATACTACAGCTGTGAAATATTTTCAAATAAAGTTGTGAACAGCAATAAACATACTACTTAATAAGATGAAAAGCAAAACTCTTTCAGAGAGCAACAGGAAATCTCAATTTTGTCCTGAGTTTGCATGATATTTTGAGATTCATAATGACTACAATGTAACATGAAAATGCTAAATTTCAATTAAAGTTTGGTGAAAACAACATGAATCTCATTTTCATCCAAGTTCAAAACGCTTCCTCAGTTTTTCTTTCAAGATATTTTCGATCTCATGTGAAGATATCACACCAAAGTCAGAGTGTTTCTTTAGCACAGCAATTATTTAACAGAAAGGACTTTCTGTGTTACTTATTACTTAAACAGTTTCTCTGAAAATTGAAGCCATATGGTTATTCTTATAAGGTGAAATCAATAAAGTTGCTAGTTTCTTAGTTTAAAAAAGTTTCATCAATTTCATATGATTCAATGTGATACAGTTTAGTAACTATATAAAATAACACACAAAACTAATTTTTCAGGCTTGAGATACAGGTCAGTTAGTTCAGTGTTTGATGAGCATACATGAAACCCTGGGTTGGATCCCCAGCACTACATGCAAAAGCAGACATGGTGGGCACTTCTGTGATCCAATGGCTTTCAAGGTGGAGGCAGGAAGACCAAGAGTTCAGACTCATCCTTAGCTACATAGAGAGCTTGATGCCAGCCTGTATCGTGTAACGTTCTGTCTCAAAAGAACCAAAAACAGGAGCTGGAGAGATACCTCAGCAATTAAGAGCACTTACTGCTCTTGTTGAGGTTCAGTTCCCACCACCCACATGGCAGCTTGCAATAATTGGTAACTCCAGTTCCATGGAATCCAACACTCTCTTCTGGGCTCCACAAACACCAGGCAAACACGCACACAGCGTACAAACATACATGCAGGCAAAACTCTCATATTTACAGTTGTTTTTCTCAAAATAAAGTTCCTAAGAATAAACCTTACTAAATAACTGAAATTCCTGCACAAAAGAACTTTAAGACACAAAAAAGAAAATCAAAGATAGAGAGACTTACCACCCTTCCTGAGTGTCAGGATTAATATTGTGAAGACGGCTAATATCACCAAGGACATCTATAGATTGACTGAAATTCCCATCAAAATTCCAATGACACTCTTCACAGACCTAAAAAAAAAAAAAGGAAACCCAAACATAAATTTGGAGACACAAAAAAACACACTAAACCAAAGCAATCCTAAGCAGAAAAAAATAAGTTAATAGAGATAACAACGCATAATCTCAAATATACTACAGTGATTGCAACTAAAACAGCACCCTTGGAGCTCTGATACACCCCCACCCATCCCAACCTCCAGCCTACCCCCCCCCCCACCCTGTGCCCTACCCCACCTACGGTCCTGCCGCTCTGGTTGAGCACTGGGACAGAGGGTGGAGCCAACAGTCCACCCTACTTCAGAGACCTCTTGGAGCAACTCCGAACAAAGGAGACCTGACTATCCACGTGGGACCACCTGTAATTTCCACCGGCTTGGTCCCTGACCCCGCCTCCAGTCCTCTGCTGGAGTCCCAGGCCCCTCCCAGAGATCCGCCTATCTCTGCGGGTCCACTTGGAGTTCCTGCAGGCAAGATCCTTGACCCACAAATCCGGGCCCCTGCCAAAGAACGAGGTCTCAGCTGGAGAGCGCCAGTTTCCAGTGAGATCCCACTACCCTGCAAAACCTTCTCAAGTTCCAGTCCAGCCCTCGTCCTCTTCTGCCGGCTATTGGCCAGAGAGAAGCCTCCTAGAGAGCTTGGACCACACAGAGATACAGACATTGAATCTTTGATCCACATAAGCCCATCTGGGAAGGACCATAGAGAGAGGGAAGAGACACCACCAACACCTACAGGAAGAAACTATGGGAAGAAGGCAATACAAGAGAACACCTAACAACAGAAAGACAAACATGACACCACCAGAATCTAGGGAATCTACACCAACTAGAATGGAACACAACAACAAAGCAGAGGAAGCAGAAGGGTACGACTTAAAAATCACCATCATAAAAATGATAGAGGCCCTCAAAGAAGATATGAGAAAATCCCTTAAAGAAATAGAGGAAAAAACAAACAAAAAAGTGGAAGAAATGAACAAATTCCTTAAGGAAAGTACAGAAAGCCAAGAAAAAACAATTAACCAGGTGAAGGAAACGGTTCAAGATTTGAAAACCGAAATTGAGAAAATAAAGGCAACACAAATGGAAGGAAAGCTGGAAATTGAAAAGCTGGGCAAAAAATCGGAAACCACGGACACAAGCATAACCAATAGAATTCAAGAGATGGAAGAGAGAATCTCAGGCGCAGAAGATAAACTAGAAGAAATAGATTCATCGACCAAAGAAAACCATAAATCCAACAAATCCTTAACACACAATATCCAGGAAATGTGGGACACCATGAAAAGGCCAAACCTAAGAATAATAGGCATAGAGGAAGGTGAGGAAGCCCAGCTCAAAGGTGCTGAAAACATATTCAACAAAATCATCGAGGAAAACTTTCCAAATCTGAAGAAGGACATGCCCATGAAAGTACAAGAAGCATACCGAACCCCAAATAGGCTGGACCAAAGAAAAAAGACCCCTCGACATATAATAATCAAAACACCTAGCATACAGAATAAAGAAAGAATATTAAGAGCAGCGAAGGAAAAAGGACAGGTAACATATAAAGGCAGACCTATCAAAATTACACCTGACTTCTCCATGGAAACCCTCAAGGCCAGAAGGTCCTGGATAGATGTTCTAAAAGTATTAAGAGAACACGGATGCCAGCCTAGGCTACTATATCCAGCAAAACTCTCAGTCAATATAGATGGAGAGAACAAGATATTCAATGACAAAACCAGATTTTCCCAATATGTATCTACAAATCCAGCCCTACAGAAAGTATTGGAAGGAAAATTCCAACCCAAGGAAGGTAACTACGCCCACAAAAATGTAGGCAACAGATAATCCAACTACACCAGAAACCTAGGGTGAAGCAGAACAAATATATTCACAATACCACTGCCAACAACAAACCTAAATCAAACAACCATCAACAATCAATGGTCCTTACTCACCCTCAACATTAATGGTCTTAACTCACCTATAAAAAGACACAGATTAACAGAATGGATACGAAGACAGAATCCATCCTTCTGCTGCATACAAGAAACACATCTTAGCTCCAAAGATAGACATTACCTCAGGGTAAAGGGTTGGGAAAAGATTTTCCAATCAAATGGAAATAAGAAGCAAGCAGGCGTAGCTATCCTAATATCTAACAAGCTAGACTTCAAACCAAAACTAGTCAAAAGAGATGAAGACGGTCATTTCATATTCATCTCAGGAGAAATCCATCAACACAAAGTCTCAATTCTGAACATCTATGCCCCTAATACAAAGCCACCCACATTCGTAAAAGAAACACTACTAAAACTCAAAGCTCATATAAAACCTCACACACTTATAGTGGGAGACTTCAATACACCACTCTCAACACTAGACAGGACCACAAATCAGAAACTCAACAAAGAAACAAAAGAATTAACAGAAGTTATGTCTCAACTGGGGCTAACAGACATCTATAGAACATTCCATCCAAAGACAAAAGAATATACCTTCTTCTCTGCTCCACATGGAACCTTCTCTAAAATCGACCACATACTAGGAGACATAACAAACCTCAACAGATACAAGAGAATAGAAATAGTCCCCTGTATCTTATCGGACCACCATGCTTTAAAATTGGAATTCAACAACAATACAAATAGCAGAAAACCTGCAAACTCATGGAAACTTAACAATGTGCAATTGCACCACTCCTGGGTCAAAGAAGAAATAAAGAAAGAAATTAAAGACTTTCTAATATTCAACGAGAATGAGGATACAACATACCCGAACTTATGGGACACCTTGAAAGCAGTGCTACGAGGGAAGTTCATTGCACTAAGTGCCCATATGAAGAAAACAGAGGATAGTCACATAAATGAATTAACAGCGCAACTGAAAACCTTAGAACAGAGAGAAGCGAATTCACCCCGCAGGAGCAGACGCCAGGAAATAATCAACTTGAGGGCTGAAATCAACAAAATAGAAACCAGGAAAACAATACAAAAAATCAATGCAACAAAGAGTTGGTTTTTTGAGAAAATCAACAAGATTGATAAACCTTTATCCAAATTAACGAAAAAGCAGAGACAGAACATGCAAATTAACAAAATCAGAAACGAAATGGGGAACATAACAACAGACACAGAGGAAATCCAGACAATTTTCAGGTCATACTTCGAAAATCTGTATTCCACAAAAATTGAAAATTCAAAGGAAATGGACAAGTTTCTGGATAACTATCACTTACCAAAATTAAATCAAGAACAGACAAACAACTTAAATAGACCTATAACCCGAAATGAAATAGAAGCAGTCATCGAAAGCCTTCCAACGAAAAAAAGTCCAGGGCCAGATGGATTCAGTGCAGAATTCTACCAGACATTCAAGGAAGAACTAATACCACTACTCCTCAAACTGTTCCACAAGATAGAAACAGAAGGTTTATTGCCAATCTCTTTTTATGAGGCCACAATAACTTTGGTACCCAAACCTCACAAAGACACAACTAAGAAAGAAAACTACAGACCAATATCCCTGATGAACATCGATGCAAAAATACTCAATAAAATAATGGCAAACCGAATTCAAAAATACATCAGAGAAATCATCCACCATGATCAAGTAGGCTTCATACCTGGATTGCAGGGATGGTTTAACATACGAAAATCTATCAACGTGATCCACCATATAGACAAACTGAAAAAGAAAAACCATATGATTATCTCCCTAGATGCAGAAAAAGCCTTCGATAAAATTCAACACCCTTTCATGATAAAGGTATTAGAGAGGTCAGGGATAACAGGAACATACCTAAACATAATAAGAGCAATATACAGCAAACCAACTGCCAACATCAAACTGAATGGAGAGAAACTTAAGCCAATTCCTCTAAAATCAGGAACAAGACAAGGCTGTCCTCTCTCTCCATATCTCTTCAATATTGTACTAGAAGTTCTAGCTAATGCTATAAGACAACAAAAGGAGATCAAGGGCATCCAAATTGGAAAGGAAGAAGTCAAACTGTCTCTATTTGCAGATGATATGATAGTTTACATAAGCGACCCAATAAACCCTACCAGGGAACTCCTACAGCTGATAAACACCTTCAGCAAACTAGCAGGATACAAGATAAACTCAAAAAAATCAGTAGCCCTATTTTTTTCAGACGACAAAGAGGCAGAGAAAGAAATCAGAGAAACATCACCCTTTACAATAGCCACAAGCAACATAAAGTATCTTGGTGTAACGCTTACCAAACAAGTAAAAGATCTATATAATAAGAACTTTGTGACTCTAAAGAAAGAAATTAAAGAAGATACCAGAAAATGGAAAGACCTCCCATGCTCTTGGATAGGTAGGATAAACATAGTAAAAATGGCAATCTTACCAAAAGCAATCTACAGATTCAATGCAATCCCCATTAAAATCCCACCACAATTCTTCACCGACCATGAAAGGATAATAATCAACTTTATATGGAAAAACAAAAGACCCAGGATAGCCAAAACAACCCTATACAATAAAAGAACATCAGGAGGCATCACCATTCCTGACTTTAAGCTCTACTACAGAGCTATAGTTCTGAAAACAGCCTGGTATTGGCATAAAAATAGACAGGTAGACCAATGGAATCGAATTGAAAATCCTGATATTAATCCACGCACCTATGAACACCTGATTTTCGACAAAACAGCTAAAATTATACAATGGGGCAAAGACAGCATCTTCAACAAATGGTGCTGGCACAATTGGATGAGGGTGTGTAGAAGACTGCAGATAGACCCATGTCTGTCGCCATGCACAAAACTCAAGTCCAAATGGATCAAAGACCTCAACATCAATCCAGCCACATTGAACCTCTTAGAAGAGAAAGTAGGAGGTACCCTTGAACAAATTGGTATAGGAGACCGCTTCTTGAACATAACTCCAGGGGCACAGACACTGAAAGAAAAATTAATAAATGGGACCTCTTCAAACTTAGAAGCTTCTGTAAGGCAAAGGACACAGTTGACAAGACCAAACGGCAGCCCACTGACTGGGAAAAGATTTTCACTAATCCTATATCCGACAAAGGGCTGATCTCCAAAATATACAAAGAACTCAAGAAACTAGTCCACAAAACACCAAATAACCCTATTAAAAAATGGGGTACAGGACTGAAGAAAGAATTCTCAATGGAGGAAATCAAAAAGGCTGAAAGACACTTAAGAAAATGCTCCATATCCTTAGCTATCAGGGAAATGCAAATCAAAACAACTTTGAGATACCATCTTACCCCTGCCAGAATGGCTAAAATTAGAAACACCAGTGATGACTTATGTTGGAGAGGATGTGGAGAAAGTGGAACACTCCTCCACTGCTGGTGGGAGTGCAAACTCATACAGCCACTTTGGAGATCAGTATGGCGGTTCCTCAGGAAAATGGGAATTAGTTTACCACAGGACCCGGCAATCCCCCTCTTAGGCATATACCCAAAGGATTCACATCAATGCAACAAAGACATCTGTTCAACTATGTTCATAGCAGCACTATTTGTAATAGCAAGAACCTGGAAGCAACCTAGATGCCCTTCAATTGAAGAATGGTTAATGAAGATGTGGCACATCTACACAATGGAATACTACTCTGCAGAAAAAAATAATGGTATCTTGAAATTCGCAGGCAAGTGGATGGCACTTGAAGAAACCATCCTGAATGAGGTAACCCAGTCACAAAAAGAGGAACACAGTATGTACTCACTCATATATGGATTTTAGACCTAGATCAAATGATCACCAGCCTATAATTCACATCACCAGAGGAACTAGGATACAAGTTGTATTCTAAGAGATTCATATAAAGTCCCTCACAGAACTGGGAAGGGACAAGTCCCCCAGACCTCAGGTATAGTGGGGGAGGACAGCTAATGGAGAGAGAAGTAGGAGAAATTGAGAGGGAGGAGAGGAAGGCATGTGCGACCAGGAGGATTGAGCCTGGTTAGGAATGGAAAATAGGAAAGAGAGAGAGAGACAGAGACAGAGAGAGAGAACATAAAAGAGGGAGCCAATATTGGTTTGAAGATAAAGTTGAACACAAAGAAAGGTCGAGGGAACTACAAGACTGCTCCCAACTAACAATTTCAGCTTCCGTGGAAAGGCTATCATAAATGCCCTTCCCGGAGAGTGAGATCAACAACTAACTTCTCCATGGAGTCCTCAACTAATGCCTGTTGAAAACAGGAGCAAACACCCATACATAAACACTGAGTCAAACTAGAACCCAGAAGCAGATGGAGAGGACAAGACCATGCGGTAGAAGTACATAGAGACAGCTTACCTGAACAAGGAGGAGCTAAGGGCCACTAGACTGATAGCTGGGAAGCCAACAGGGGTCTGACTCGGACCCCCCTGAATATGGGTCTCAGCCAGAAGGTCTGAGCAGTCTAAGAGACCTCAGACAGTGGAGCCAGGATGTATCCCTGGTGCACAAAAGGACTTTGCAAACATATCCCCCATGGAGGGATAACTGCCTTATTCTAGAGATAGGAGAGAAGCCCTAGTCCCTACTTCACAGGACCTGTCAGATCTACATGACCCCAACTGGATGGCATTCCCCTACATATTGTATTGTGGTGGGGGGTTGGGAGGGGAGGGTGTTTAGAGTGCATGGGAGAGGGTAGAGAGGGCAAAAGGGAGGGAAGGAGGGAGGGAGGGCTAGGGGGGAGGGAGGGAGGGAGGGAGAGGGAACTGGGATCGACATGTAAAATAATAAAAACAAAACAAAACAAAACAAAACAAAACAAAAAAAAAAACGCTTTGACTCCAAAATTTAAGTTGAAGAACAAGTTACTGGGGAAAAGTATTTCTATTTTTGTTTCCACAGAAAATGAAAAGATGTGGATTCCTTCCAGACTAATGTGGTTTGCTCACACCAGACCGCCTGAAACAGAGTACAAGCTGATCCTACATTCCAAACAGCTGGACAAAACAGCCCTACAGACTACAGCTAGGATATCTGAATCTTCTTCGAATCCCCCAAGACAGCGCCCCTTACCAGCAGGAAGTAGTTTGGAAAGAACGACGCCCAAATTCCCAAATATTGTGTATAAATGTTTGTTTTCATTTAATTGGACTTTGTTATATAAAATTAAATAAAAAATACTCTATATGCATAAAAAAAATAAAATAAATTTAAAAAATTAAAAAAAAAAAAAAACAGCACTGTGCTGGTATAAAACAGCATGTAGAATAATGGAGTAGGACAGAGGGCCCAGAAGTAAATTCACATAGCCATAGCCACAAATTTCTGACATTATCATCAAAAACACCCAGGGGAAAGAAAACAGACCATTGAACAAATGGAGTTGGCAAAGCTGGATCTCCACCTTCAGTGAGACAAGAGCCACACCACCCATCCTGCAAAAAAAATCAACACAAAATGGAAGGGATACAATGACATAAACCTGAAATGCTGAAGCTGATAGAGGAAAACATAAACGATATGTTTCATGTCATAGGTACAGGCAAGAACTTTCTGAAAAGACTGACTAATATGGGAAATACTCCCAAGAATCAGTAAATGGGACTTCCTGTAATTAACTGGTTTCTGCCATAGGATCCAGCTATTCCGCTTCTAAGCATACACCCAAATGACTCTGTATCCTACCACAGAGATAAATAAATATCACTTGTTCGTTGTTGAACTTTTCACAGTAGCTATGAAATGTAACTAGCCTAGATATCCATTAATGGAAGGATGGGTAATGTCACTGTGATATATATGTGTGTGTGTGATGTGCATAATATATATTATATACATATATGTGATATTATATATATATGATCTTGCTCAGCTGTGAATAAAAATGAAATTATGAAAATTATAAGAAAATGGATGGATCTGGCAAGAATTATACTAAGTGATCCAAACTACGAAAAAATTAAATAAATAAATAAAACCGTGTGTTTTTTTTTCCTTCCATATGGGTCCTAACTATATATATATATATATATATATATATATATATATATATATATATATATGAAGCAGACATGAGTAAAGACTATGAAGTGAGACAAAAAGACCATGAGGGGAACAGAATGTATTTAGATGCAGGGAGGACAGCAAAAGGTCACACGTGATGTAAGGGGGGACAGGAGGCTAGGGAGCATGGGCATACAAAAGGAAGATAAAAGGAAGTGAAGAGAAACAACAGAAACAAATTTTGTGTAAGAAATGCCACAATGAAACCCAACCCTCTGTATGTTGATGACAACAACAACAAGAATAAGATAGTGTCAATCCGGTAGTCACACAGACAGCCCTGGTTAAACTAAATGGTTCACAAACAAACCCAAAATCTATGACTCTCAAAAAGGGATGGGTAGGGGCTGAGTGCTTCAGATGGGGAAAGAGATGAGAGAGGGTGGCAGCAGAAGGCAATCAGAAGCCGTGAATCTGCCAAGACCAAACTTAATTAATTAAAAAGAATGATCAAGTAAGAATATTTGTCATTTCATCTCAAGTGTGTGTACGCTTTAATATTTTAAACAAATCTGAGGAAAATGTCAGAATGAAAAAAAAAAACAAAGTATATGTTACTTTAGTGACTTTTCTTTTAAAGCATAGATGACTTAGAATTCCATGTTTGACTGCTTCTTTCTATTCTTTCCAGTATTAGTTGACAAAGACATATGGACAGGGTTTGGGTTGTTATGAGATTTATTATACTTTAAAACATATCTCTTTATCTCCTTAATTATACAACATTTGTCATGTCTGAGACCTATTCATTCCTAATGATTCATTTAGAACTAGGAAATCTCTTTCACTTTGCTAAAAGGTTTATTCTTACTAATTTAGAGAAGCCCCACGAACTGGCTCCACTTAGATGTCACACATAACTGAGAAAGATATTTTAATGATAATCACCCCAAGTGAGCTTCTAGTATAATCCCAGAAGTAGCAAGATCCCCCAGGCAGCCCCTGCCATTCTGGATTTGTAAGCCTGGAAGCAGAGAAAGCTTTTGGTTATTTGATGCCCCCCCCCCCAATCAGAGGGAGAGCAAAATAGGAGCATACCTGATCTTCCTTCTACTGTTAAGTAGAGTGAACCTGGGACCTGCCTCTGTCCTGGCACAAAGTAAATGATAGTGAGTTGAAAGTAGAAAGAAATAAAATGATGAGGAAATAGCATGCTAAGTATTCTTTTTGCCAAAAGCTGACTAAAGTAAACCCTGTGTAACAACAGATTAGCCTTTAATGCCCCTTGCTAACCTTACACTATCAGAAACATTGTCAATCCTAAAAAGTGCAATTAACTGGGAAAAAATAACTAGCTTTTTGAGTGTTTGAAACAATACCAGATCGAATATTGCACATTCTCTGTGAAAAAAATGTATTAATCAGATTAAATGTATAAATAAGTGGCTATATATTTGACTTAAGGAAGAAAATACCTTTTAAGTTTATCAAGCTCTTCAGAGACATCTTTAATTAAAATTTCTGGTCACATTACTAAAATGTGGTAGTTCTATGGAACATATGTGTACAAGAATTGTTATATAAAATATGTTCATAAGAAAAATAAAAATACCCTGCCAGATACCAGCTGCTCAAAAGTAATATATGAATTCAGGCTGGGGAGATGGCTGCTTCATTTAAGAGCCTGCAAAAGAACTGCATGCATCTATACCCCAAGCCCTGGAAAGGCAGAGAGAGCAGATCCCTGGAGCTCATTGGCTAGCTAGCCTAACAAAATCAGTGAGAGAACCTGCCTTAATAAACGAAGTGGAGAGTGATTAGGAAACAACATATGCTGACCTCTATATTCCACATAAGTGCATGACCTGCACATTCATATTCATACAAACATGCATGTGCACCATATACTCTACAATTTTGTAACAAAACTTGAATTTTTTTTATGGTTATTAACAATGTCTATGTTCTTTTATTCTGGTCTTTCTTATGAAAACTGGAGTCTTCATTTTTTTTTTTTTAAAGCAAGGTCTTTCCTTGAGCCTAAATCTCACCAATTTACCTCAGGGATCTTACTGACAAACCCCCCCACCCCAAGAATTAGGCTATATATGTGTTCCTTGGAGTCTAGCTTTGTTTGTAGGCATTGGGATTCAATTCCAGGTACCCATGCTTGCACAGCAAACAGTTTACTGAATGAGCCATCCACCCAACCTCCTACTTGACTTTTTTATATCACATCTTTGCTCCATCTAGTCTGAGAATAAGGAATTATATCAAACCTAGTGATATTACTTTCAAAATGGTAAATCAGGTATCCCAAAGTCTTTTATTTGCCCCTGCCCCCATGATTGGCAATCATGGCTGCACAGAAGTTACCCATAAACTTGTCATTACTTTTGAGTTCTTTCCATTGAGCTCTCAGTTGTTGTAAACCACAATTATAGTTGGTCAGTCCACACTTGTTTTCTTTCCCAGAATTTTCTTTGCTTTTCTCAGATGTTTATTTTTCAGATAAACTTCAGTCATTTTGCAAGTTCCCTTGAACATCGGATGTTGATTAACATTGTGTAGACACTTAACCCCATGCCTGACATATAGTACAACTTCTATAGGTGTGAAATATTAATAAAATGTTTAATAATTCTGATTATTTCATCAAATGTGAGGAAGTATCATGAAAATTCTTCAAACTATGAAGAGCATTGACAATCATTTACAGTATCAAGTCTTCCTCTCAATGAGAAAGTTTGGAACTTTGCAGAATTCTACCTCAGTAGTTGAAATGTTCTCATCTACTCAATGTCATTTTCTTTTATATGGCCATTATATACTTTTATTACCCTCCCAAAAGCTCTGTTCTCCAGTGTCTATATTGTGGAGAAAATAGACATCACCTTCAACATCTTCCACACAAATTTGCAGTCTCCATTTGCTCTCCTCAACTCCCTTTTAAAAAAAAAAAAAAAAAACACCTCATTTACATATGGTAACCCTGTTACTGAATCCAATGATCATTTCCAGGTCTCAGCTGATTGATAAGGATTAAACAGTGCTTAGTATTTCCTCTATGGACCACCCTTTCCCTGGCATTTCTCTCAAGTTTCCTCTTCCTGCTTGACTATTCCCTTCCCAATCTCCTTTCCAGTTACATCTCCTCTCTTTGACCTTTAAATATTGAAGTTCATCAAAAATTTCCTCTGGGACATTTGGTTTCTAACTTTGTTCACATTTCATTCTTGAGTATTACCTCCTCAATAGTAAATATTGTGTGGATGCTGTCTTAGGTTTTATTGCTGTGAAGAGACACCATGACCACATCAACTCTTACAAAGGAAAACATTTAACTGGGGCTGCCTTACAATTCAGAGGTTTAGTCCATTATCATCATGGCAGGAAACATGGTGGTCTGCAGGCAGACATGGTGCTGGAGAAGGAGCTGAGAGTTCTACATCTTGATCCAGAGGCAGCAGGAGATTGTGTGTCACACTAGGCATAGTGTGAGCATAGGAGACCTCAAAGCCAGCCTCCACAGTGACACACTTCCTCTAACAAGGCCACACCTACTGCAACAGGGCCACGCCTCCTAATAGTGCCACTGCCTATGGGGGCCACTTTCTTTCAAACACCACAGAAGCCAAAGTTGTGAAACATTTGTCACTGGGCCATGTCTCCTCTGTGTCCTTTCTTGATGTCTTGAAATATCCACTTAGAAAGCCTCACTGACTCCTTTTCTAAATTTGAAACAGCATCAGACCACTGATACCATTTCAGATCTTCCTTTGCTGTCCCATCCCCCACTTAGAAACATTGTTTCTCCGTCAACTTGTGTCCATGTTCAAATCTGAGTATAACCTGTACTACTTCATTTGATCTCATATTTAAACCACTGTCCAGTGAATCCAGGATATTGTGAATGCATTCATTTATTCCCCATATCACTATTCCACTCAATTTCCAGGACCCCATCACAGCAGTCTTTTTTCTTTCATTTCATTCATACTTGTTATCCTTTCCAAGTAGATTTTTTTTCTACCTAAAGGAGCCATTTAAAATACAAATCTGATACTATTGCTTTCCTTATATTCACCATTAGAATGTGCTTTCTTAACACCATCATGACAAAATGACTATACTTCTTAGTGCTCAGTACCAATTACTGCCAGCACTACCTGTCAATCTTACATATAACCATTATATCACTGTCTGTTCTGTGCCAAACGGCTACTCCTTTAAAAATGAATGTGTCCTGTCCTCTGACTCCCTTTTCATTTGATCAGTTCTAAGTTGTTCTCTTTCTCTAAATACTAAATCCCCAAGGAAGCTTTTCTTGACTCTTGAGCAAAGATTGAACTCACATGTCATAGGCACTATGATAACCAATAGTTTTCCTCCAACTACACTGTAGTAGGTATTATATAGTGTTCTTCTTCATGCTGCCCTCCTATATCTAGTCATTGTCATCTCTATAATTCTTCAAATTATAATATCTCTGTGAATTACATTAGGCCTCAGTACATGGTGAATACTTAAAGAGTATTTGTTAAACAAGGAAAACAGAATATCAATGTTTACCAAAAGAGCATTATTTAGAAATATTTATAGAGATTATAAAAATAAAAATACATACATATATATATATATATATATATATATATAGAGAGAGAGAGAGAGAGAGAGAGAGCAATAGCAGCTCACTTTTAAAATAATGAAAAATTAAAACACTTTCTATAATAGAAAATACTTAAATAAGTTGTGGTTAAACTTTGTAAAATATGCCAAGGAAATTTTATACTTTATGTAATTTTATTTTTTTACATTTACCTACTTGGGTTTGTATGTGTGAGTGTGTGTGTAGGATGCACATGTGTCATGGCCCATGTGCAAGTCAGAAGCCAGTTCTCTCCTTCTACTATGTGGGCTCCTAGGTTAGAATTCAGGCGATCATGTTTGGTGGCAAGTGCCTTCACTCGCTGAGCCATCACACCAACCCTCGGGAAACTTTAGGTTCAAAAACAAAGTATCATACATAAAAATGCGCTGAACATGTATATACAAGTTTTTAAGAAAGTATATTTCTGTTTGTGTTTTGTGATACCTCAGCTACTTTGCAAATCTGCTTTCCCTACTCTGTGTATACTGTACCACAGTGCTTGAGAAGAAAGCTAAAACATCATTCTTTCCTATGTGTACTTTAGGGTCTAGCTTAATAAGTTGAAAGATGTTAGAACACCCTGTAAGATCCTACAAAATCTTTATAAAAAAGCTATTTTTGAAGAGCAATGCTAAATTAAACTAATAATGTATCTTCTAAAATACATAGTATATCGTGGAGAGGTTTATATGAAGAGGTTAGCACATTAACTTGTCAAACCACAATCTTATAATGACAGGGAAAGACTTTAAGAAATTTTTATTTATCAAGGTATGAATTAAAGTAGACAAAGTGAGAAAAGGTAATATGAGAGAATTATTTTTGCCAAATGGTAATGTGAGATTCTACTGTAATACAAAGGCTTCTACAGTGACACTGTCTCAGGAAGTCAGAGTCTGTTGGAAAATGCCCTCTGTCCAGGTCATGTGACTTCTCTGGAAGTGGGGCTTGTGCTCAAAACTTTGTGCTCTTACTAAAGATAAGGTTACGCTCTGAACAAACTCCTGACATCAAGCATTGAAGTTCAGTTTCTGCGACTTTCGATAGTGACTCAAAACAAAAAACAAAACAAAACAAAAAAAGTCACTGGGACTATGAAGTCTTTACTGCAAGGAAGGCCTTGCTATGACAGTTTTACACTTCTGATGAAGAGCTAGCCCTGCCTATCTCTTGCCCATGCTATGGAGACCCCCATATGTCATGGTCACTAAGCCTCACTGTATTGTCACTGATACTTCAGAACAGAAATGTGACTGTAACACCTTCTACCTGGCTCTCTGTAAGGCATGCATGAACCACCGCCTTGATTTGTCTGCCTTGATCTCGTGACTGTATGGAATCCACCTCAAGGCCTGGATTTGCTTCGGCCAGACAGAGAAGGTTTCAAAGTCCTTACCATGGCACTCCAGCTGGGGTTAGGCTGCCCAAGGCTATGAAGTGCCCGTGCATCGCAGGGTTGTAAGGTTGTCCCTCTGTTCTGACTTGCTCCTGGGAACTCCTCCTTGTCCCCTGAGGTCCTCCCATCTGCTTCTGACTTTGTGGAGCTTTTCCTTATCTCTCTGCCGTTCTGAAACTGAACTTGGAAGACATTTATAATCTTGGCTGGGAAGCCACCACACTCAAGTCTCTGCAGAGCCCAATCATTATTTAATCATGTTGGTGGACATAGAAGAAAAGAGAAAAGCCACTTAAATATGGGCTAAAATGGTCTCTGACTTCACCTCGACTTGTGAGAAATAATCACTCTTTCTAGTGGCACATACAGTAAGTCAGAAGAGTGCCATTTACTGCTCTTGCTTGTTAGTGTATTCTTCACTGTCATATGTGACATTCCATCTATCATCCAAAAAATTGATTTCATTGACATATTGGTTATAAATTCATGTGGGGAAAAAGCCTCTTCTGGCATGTGTGTGTGATATATGAGTATATACAGTTTAATACAGCCTTAATTATAATATGCAGTATCCCATAACTTATTTGTGTTTTTGTTCTGACCACACTTTCTTCTCAGTGCCCAGAATGTCTTAAGATGTAGTTTTCTTCCTATTCTACATTTCATTTTAGGTTGAAAGAATTTTAAACTGGATGGACATTTTGTCTATTCATATGTAAGTAGTGATTAATATCTTTAGAGATATTAATTGACCTTTGAATGATTAATTTTAAATATGTAGGAAGAGTGCTTTTACTGTCAGAAGGGTGAGAAAATCATTACTAATTTGTGTATTTGAATTTTGATGTTGTTCAGTTCTGAAAAGTCTGTACTATGATTGCTTAAAGTTATAAAACTAATTCATGACTGAGTTAAGTTTCAGGAATGCATAACAAACCCCCCACATTACCCTATTACTATTATTATTAATTATTAATTATTTTGTAAAGACAGATTCTCACTGTGTTCAAGCTGGTCTTGAACATTTTAATAATTCTGCAACATCCTACTGAGTACTGAAATTATAGGCATGCCAGGCTGTCATGTTCTCTTCTAGCATAATGATGTGTGAGGGGGTTTTCCCTGTTCTAGGATGTGGTAGTCTATTACTTTGTTAAGTTTACAAATCAATTTACTTAATTAAACAGAGCAGATATCAACTATATATTCAAATATACAGGAAGAGTACCATCTCTATGAATGACAGTAATTGAGGTTGGTTGCTTTCTAATTCCAAATCTGGTTCATTTCCATTTCAATCCATGTAGGTCCCCTCAATTTAAGTTCCAGGAGTTCAGAAGTACTATGGTTATCCAATACAACCCTTAGGGTCCCAGTGTGTTAAGCACCTCTGGGTGGACATGCATCTAGCATTTTGTAGCTATTTTTCTTGCAGATTTCGCACCTCCCTGGAATCTCTGTCTTATATGTGGCACTCCAGAACTCTCTCTGCCATATTCCCCAATCTTTTGACCAGGAGGTGGTAAAGCTGGTGGGGTTCTGGTAGTCACTGGCTGTCTCTCTTTCATTTGTCACTCTGTCTACACCTGGGAATCCTCCCCTTTATTTACCACACTAAACTTTCTTTCTTTACTGAAACCACAATGTTTGGTGGTTGATTCTTTCACACAATGACTTACTCTTTCTCTGAGAGAGGGGGGAGTCTGGAGTCAACTGCACTTCTTAAGTGGGAGAGAATGTGGAGTGAAGGACATGAGAAGATATTTAAAATCTCACAGTGAAATCATATACACAAATATTGAGGAAGTATGAGATTTTTCTCAAAGTGTAAAGGAAGATGGGACTGGGGAAAATGGTGTCATGTAAGTTAAATAAATTACCCTGTCTCCAGGAGCACACAATTTAATAGTAGCTGGATAAATGGGGGAAACAATGAGATTGGCCTTCTATGTTCATGGTCTCCACAACTGCAAGTTCTGTGTCTGTGGGTGGAAAATAGTCACACATAGATGTGTCTGTGCTCTTTGCCTCCTATTTACTCTCCTAAAGCTCTGCCCAAGTACTGATTTGGTGTTATTCCACCTATCTGCTTTCAGTATATGAACCTCTTGCAGTGGGGTCTCTGTCCCTTTTGAGAGGACAGAAGTTTGTTGAATCATTTGGGGTAGGGCATAGTAATATTTAGTACTCTGGGATTTGCCCATCAAGTGCCTTCAATGTGGACAACACTTAAGACAAGAATCACTATTGAAATTTAAAATATTTTCTCATATCTCATAATCAACTTAAGTTTCATTTTCTGGGGAAGGCCAGATACTGAGTGATGAAGCCACACAAATAACCTGCTGGAGTGGCCATGTGGTAAGTGTAAGAATTCAGGCATTATGCTGGACTGCCCCTATCACCTGGCAGAATGCGCTCAAGCAGTACCCTAGTCATCCCAGGCGCAAAGGACCCCTTTAAAAAACCCAACAACAACAAAAACCCTCCACCCACTTGCTCTCTTTGCCACTCTCTTTCCCTCTCTCTTTCCTGCTGTTCCCTCTGGGGGCAGATAGGACTTTTCCTGTCTCCCGCTTTCCTTCTGTCCTCATCTCTCTATCTCTTTACCTTTTTTCTCTTTCCTCCACCCCCTTCCCTTTCCAGTAAGACATCACATTAAGCTCCATCTGCCTGGCATGTTTGTGTTGTGTCTTGTGTCCCCCCCCACACACACACCCATGCTTGCCATGGAATCTGCCATGGTTCCTCATGCTTTATTCCTAATGGTAACGACCTGATGTTCTATGAAAACTCATCATTAACTTCTTGCACATGAGAGTGGCCACCAAACAGATACCCAGTATCTATATCAAAATAGATACTAGCCTCTACTAAGCCTTTAGTTGATGCCAATCAGCCATCACCTTGACTACAGCCTCTTGAGAGACATCAACCAGAGGAACTCTCTAACCCATTTCTGAATTCCTGACTCACAGAGTTCTGTATATGAAAATAATGTTCATTTATTTTAAGCTATTAATTTTGGACAACATGTTGGGTATCTAGAGTGACATTACTCATTCTTAGTCAGACTGTAATATAATAACTAATATGAAGTGGATTTTTCACTTTACTTGGGCACAGATGGCTTACCTTTGCCAGTGCCTATGGAATTGGGCGCATGTGTGCTGACTGAGTAATAATTTAGGAAGTACCAGAATAATTGTCTACTAAACAATCTAGGATCTTGAAGAAAGCTGAACTACTGCCCTTTACTAAGATCTTTTATTGCTTCTTCCTCCAGAAGACTCAAATTATGATTCTAACTAGAGCTTGTAGGTGATTAGGAGGAAGAGAAATGGGCACACCTGTGGTAAATAAGTAGTAGATTGCATGGAAGACAACTCCCAGTGACTCCCCACCTTCTAATATTTGTGAACATGTATAATTCTCTCCCTTTAAGCAGAGCTTTTATCTGGTGTTATACTTCTAACTGGTTAAATATGAAGAGAGAGATAGGTAATTCTTCCAAGAAGAGGGTTGGAAATGCCCATGGGCTCCATGTTGTTGGCCTCCTTTCAAGTCAGTCTTCTCTGTGGGAACCTAGATTTGTAGTTGCCCAATATAAAAACATCTCGTGAAAAACATCGAGGTCCTCAGTCTAACAACTCCCAAGATGAGAGTTCCTCCTTAGGGGTAAGCTAAGAAAAGCTTCCTCTTCATTTGGGTTCCAGCTGGTAGCTTTGTGCAAGACCCTACACTGAGGACACCCAACACTGAGGACACAGCTAATGTAATGTGTTATGGCCATAGATAAAAATAAGATGACCTATTCTGGTATTATTATGATATATAAATAACAATATTAACATTTGACTTTTGTACTAAGGTTTCGTATATAATTATATAAATGTGGGTAGTTATTATTATCCCAGATATAAGGCTATACTGTGAAAACTGAGAATATTGACACCATTCATGTAATGCATAAGCAATTACATATATCAGCAGTTCACAGGTCAGGAAAATTCATAAAGTCTTCATTCTTCATTCTTCATGTTAGTCTATATACTTTGACATGAGCACATCTCCTTTCAACTTGGATTATATTTATAGCAACTTATCTTTTTATCATATGTTTAATAAGAGACACACTGAAATAATTTTGACATAACTAAAATGTGGAGAATTCTAGTCTGAGTTTCTCATAATAGCTTTAGACTTAAAAATCAAAGGGAAAATCCTTTCCTTTCCTATGGTCACTTAGATCCCCACAGTTAGTTTAGATGTACTGAGTATCAGCAAGGACCCTACTTTTTGGAACTGACAAAGAAGGGGAAAAAAAAACTAATTTCAAAATGAGAGTCAGTTAAAAGTATAGCACTGACTTTATTTTCTAAGCTAAATATTCACATTAAAGAAATGTGTATTTAAGAAACACAGTCATGTTACTTAACATTTTGGGGGTGTAGACAAAAGTAGTGTTTTATGAAACTTGAATAACTCTGAGAGGAAAGCCAAAAGAATGGATGAGTGGACCTGACAGGTTCTTAAAAGCAGGACAAGAGAATCTCTCAAAACAAGGGAAAGAATCCCAGAACATTTCCATTTGGGCAAAAATTCTGCTCAATGGTATGTTCCAGGGACTGGCTTAGACCATCGAGACCATACTGATGGGGTTCTTGACAATTACATGTCTGTTTCCTTGTGACCCACCAGTGTTCAGCTTAGTTTTTAAAGCAAACACTAAGCCGTAACACCAGTGGCAAAGTCTCACATTTATGCTCATTGTTGCAGAATAAGGGCAAGATTTCCCTTTGGTTCCACCTTTGCTTACTTGATAACTGTTCCCTTGGCTTGGGACTACTGATCAGCAATTGATGGTTTTCATAAAAATTCCACAAAACCAGCTAAATAACCAAGTGTTTATAAAAATCTTTCCTAAATGATGATTTTTATTTGCAAAGTACTCAGCTTTACTTGGACCTTAAATTTTTCTAAGGCCTCTTTGTGTGCTAAGATTGACAAAAACAGCAGAGAGCTGAGCACAGGAGCACATGAATAATCACTTCAGAGTGGTGAGGAGATCAGGAAGTAGATCCTAAGGGGATAATAATGCCTATCACAGAAAGGATTAGGGTTAGAGTTATAGTTGCGGTGCAGTTAGGGTTGGGATTAGGGTTATGGTTATTATGCTGCCTATAATAGATATTTGTAGCATATTATCTTCAATATCCACCTGAGCACTAATGATGCACATTAGGCACCCAAAACTTGTCTATGATGTATCCTTTCTTCCCTTTCTTCTTGCCACCAACACCCCAAGGCCAGGACTGGAGGCTTCTAGACACCACTAGATGAGTCAAGGTACTGCGGCCCAGACAGAGTAAGCACTAGCTCTGTCACCACACAGACACAAAGGCATCAAGAAACCACAGCCCTCTGGCTTCTCTGGCCTGGTCTCCTCAATCAAACTGATGTAGAGGGTGTGGAGAGAGCTCATCCACACAAAAACATGCTGTAAAAATGCCTTGGAGCAGTTGGCCAGCAGAAAGGCCCACTGAGCTGTGATTCACTGCGGAAGAGGAAGCTTCAGAGGGCAGCCAATCAAAGTCTGACCCAAGAACAGTCACTTGGCTCTTACAGGAAGCAGCCTAATTATGTTACTGTAATCCTTGGGCTTGCATTTTTTCAGCCACCTCAACACGAACTCACAGGCTTCAGTGATTATGTAATTACGGAAAACTTCACAACAAACATGAAGATTCCTTCTGGAGGCCACATTGGAGACTGGGATGTGCATTAGAGCGTGGGAGGGATGCACACAGCTCACAAAGGAGAGAGCAAAGAGATTTATTGAACTTAAAAGGCCACATTTTAAAAGGGCCTCTACCAGACCTCCCTTTTCGTGTGCACATTTTTTGCACCTGCAACTGTTTGTGGGCTGGAAAGCAAAAGCCCTACCCCCTTCTCCCAAGAGACCACACTTTAATGCCTTGGCCCCAAATGTGTCATTTTCCTGCCAGGGGGGAGAAATCAAAAGAAACCAAGTTTTTAGAACTTTGCTGTAAAGAAAATAATAGTTCTGCGAAGGATTGGAGCCACATTTTCAGGTTAGACACAGTTGTTAGAGAAATGTCAGAAGAGAAAACAGCCCTCTTCACTTTCCTTCCTAACTTCAAGTTCTATGTCTCTGGGTTCTGGGTGACATCTGTAGCATCCATTTCAGTGTGGGCTGCAGCAGGCTTTGACTCTGAAGCATGTAACTGAACTCAGACCACAACGTTCAAAGTCAAGACTGCAAATGGACATTCCTGATTCTTCCCAGAGAAGATGCCATATAAATTATTGCCATTAAAGCAAACCTTTGATACTACAGGAGAATTGTGGAATTTTGATAATGACGCTCATGAAGTGCTGACAAGTGGTCTTGCTTTAGATGGCGTTTGTGGGGAAGGTCTTGGGTGAGAGTGGGGAATCCACTTCCTCCCTCCCCCACCACCCACCTCATATATTGAGATGAAAGTTGGAGCATAAAGCCTCTCTTAAACGATTATGAACTGTTGTATTCAAAGAGGCAGCTGTGAACTTTTATAAGATTGGACAGGATTTGCCCAATTATTTCTCCATTCTATACATGGAGCAGAAAGTTCCAGATCAAGGGTTACAGTTGAAAAAAAAAAAAACAACAACAACAACAACAACAAAAAAAACTCCTCATGTTCATATGCATTAGAACGTGTTACGAAATAGAACACAACAAAATCCCTTCATGTATATAATAGCAAAAGCATGAACTTGATGGAACAAAAGGGAGGAGTAGCTATAAATCAAATACAATTAGCTCGATTTGGTTTAACCTGGAAGACACTGAAGGTCTACCCTGTGCTATGAGTCTTCAACATTGAAGACATGAGATTCCCATGTAAAATATTCGTGAGTCACATGACCAGATAGCCAAAGGCTCTTCAAAAGCAGATACATTCATCTCAATGGGGAGAAGTAAAAAGAAACAAGTGTCCCAGAGACAGGGTCTTTTATTTCTTTGTGGTTCAAGCTAGTGTTGAAACAGGTTTAGTTCCCACAGAATAACTAGACTTGTTCTATGGTTCAGTTTCTTGTGGGGAAAACGAGGGAGGAAAGTTGAAGCCATTTGTTTTCACTGTCCACTGAGTAACATCCTACAGAGAGATTCACTGATGCAATGGGTGGTACTGTGTACAGGGAGAAACATGAAGGCTTGAGAAGCACAGACTAAGGTCATGGGATTAAAGAGGATGGGAGGATGGTAGAAGACACAGTGGATACTCAGGAGAGCATGACAGGGCATGGGCTTGAGCAACTCAGTGGTGAGCGAGGTCTCACTTGGACACATACCTGCCTGACCTATCTGGGGTCAAAAGCAAGCCTCAGGAACTCTCCTTGAAAAACTGGGGTTAAAAGTCAGACAGCAGGACCCGGATCCTGGAAGGCTTCTCCACAAAAATAGGTACTCAAGGCAGTCTTTCAGGCCTTGAGTGAAATAATTTTTCCCCTAGTGAGCTTACAGCAATGGAGAAAAAGACCAAGAGGAATTCAGAGAGACATGGCCCACGGGGACGATAAGTCTAAAATGAAGCTCTGAAGGGACCCTGGGAGCTAGGGTGGGAATTCAGAGATCTCCCCTTTCTGATGCCACCTGGACTCCAAATACAGCTAGCTGGAGACATCCCAACAAAGCTCCTCACTTGAGGCTTGCTCTATGGGGGATTTCTTCTTTCCTTTCTTCTTTCCTAACTTGTACAAATAATACAGATGGGAAGGAGAGCTGTGGCCTGGAATCCTGATGACTCACAAACAGTTTAATTACAGTTTCACAGAGGGGAGGAAAAACAGGCGGGCTTTTCTTTCTTCTTTTCATTTTTCACATTTTGACCAAAACATCATTTGGATTTTTCTGCTTCAGCTTTTCAGTAGTTTACGAGCCTTCCAGCAGGCTTCGTCCCTAGAAGATGGCTTCTCAGTTCCCCCAAGCTGCCTCCAACTCCGGGGTTCCTCAGTGGCTGCTTGGAAGCTGAGGACATGGTGGACCTGAAGCAACTTCTCCCTGGCTAGTCTCTTCTCGAACTCAAAAATAACCGTAAAGTTTAGCTTTTCATCTCCTACCACAAGGAAAGTGTACCAAGGACTGAAAGCTGCTCCTGCACAGCCCAGCGTGAAAAGGAGTGACATGAGAATTGGAGAATTGCGTAGATGCCTTTGACCTGTTTTTTGTTTTTTATTTATTTATTTATTTATTTTGAAGCATGCTCTTGGGGTTATGCTCCCTTTCTCTCAGAACTATAGGACTTAAAGATTCAGGCTTCCTTGGTCAGCATCGCCCTTGTCAGGCCCGCTCCTGTTCTCACTGGGGAGGGTGACCTCTCAGCAGTGGCTTGCTCCCAGGGGTTCTGGTGAATGGCCCGGTTTAAAGATATCTCCGTCATAACCCAGAGGCTATTAGCTGTTTTCTACTTGCCCCACCTTCCAGATCATCTGTCTGCAGTTGGGAAATTCCACTAGCCATTTCCTGCTAACAAACTTTCTGCTCGACACTAAAGAGAGTGCCGGGCAACCTCTCTTTCTGATGAGTGGCTTCGGAGTAACAACCAAGCTACTTTGAGGACATGCTTTTACCCCTCCCTGCCCTAAGCTCAGCCCTGCCTGTTCCATGGATATGTTTCAGCATTATCAGTGAATTACAAGTAACAGCCATTTCTCCTTTGCTGAAACAGTCACATTGATAATTCCCCCAAATATTGCCAATAATTACATGAAAAACAAAACTGAGTCATGATGGATTTGATATTCAGGTTTTGTTGGTCAGTACAGAGTGTTTATTAAGTGACCAACTTATCCAAGAAAAGTCTGGTAGGAGATAATAAACAGCAACAACCAACTGACTAGGGACCTGCTGCAAGATTCCAAGCACTAGCAAGTACAAGGATTGTGTATATCTAGGACATTAAATACAACACTATATGACAAAAGTCCTCAAATCCTTTTGATATATATATATATATATATATATATATATATATATATATATATATGGTTGCATTAATGTATTAACTTCCCATATGTCAGTTCGCATTTCAGGGCGTAATAGTGATGCAGTGCTCCTTTGATTTAACTACATTTCACTATAAAGGGGGAGGTCCATTAAACCTTGATATTCATTTCTCACAAAAACTAACTTGTTAAAAATTAGGTATCCTAAATAAATATCATTTAAAAATGTTTCTCTGACACATTACTCAAACATACCTGAAAGGGCCCACATTCTTTTAGCTTGTCTTCTTGGTTTTTCTCAGTGAAGAAAGATAAGAATAAAACAAAGCTGAAGATAACATGAAAGGGTAACCTAAGACTTTAGAGCAGGAGGTTAGATGACAGCAAGAGCCTGATGAAGCAAACTCTGGAGATTGCTGGGTGGAATGGAATACTGAGCCCACGAATGTCAGGTTGGGGGAATGAGACATTCTAACAGCAACCGGGAGGGAACTCAAGCTGTTATCTTTGAGCTGTTCATTTTCCAATGGTTTTATGGTTGCCATGTCTGCTAGATTGCTAAGGAAGCATGTTCCTTAGCCAACAGAAGACCCAGTAACCCTTCCCAGACTTGAAATTCCAGGCTGAAGCAGGAAGAACCCACATATGTTGTAGCACATGAGGCACACTGCATTCTAAAACACACCTGAGACAAATCCAGCTCGAATCATGACTCCTCCTTTTGATACACAAACTTACAGTTTTATCAACCGTGCCCCAGATTCTGGATACTGACTCCACAGTTCCTTTATGATGATTCCTTTGTTGCCTTCCTACTGAATGAGGAAGCATATCCAGGTCTCCAGTGTCTAGGACTTTGTGTTGAACTGTGCACCATTTCCTGACTCTCCAACCATCTACCTGTCTACCAGCTGTTCCTTAGACATTTAATAATCACAACTGTCAATGTCATGGTGGCAAGCAGGAGCTATGGTAAGAATTAACTCGCCTACCTGTCCCAACAAGGATGCAAGCCACTTTGTTATTCTCACTGTGGGAATAGACTCTGAAGCTTTGCTGGATCAATTTGTAAGAAAGTGTTGGAGGCATCCCCAGGCTGAAAGCTGCCTTAATCTAGAGGGACAGTGCAGTGGTCTTAGCGGCAGTGAGAAAATATCCCACACTCATGTGGACATCTCCAGTGGGTCTGTCTCCTACCCATGCTAGACACATGGAGGCTAGGTCTTCCTCATTGCATGTATCTTCCAAAATATGGTGAATTTCTAATTCTTCAGTATATCTTATAAGCGTGCTTTTATTTATCAACATTATACCGCTGTTTTCAAGACTGCAAAAACAGCCATCTCCTAGATGATGATGAAGAATCTACTAAGCATTTAGGAAGGACACACTGGAAGGTCCCAAAGCATCTCTGTCTTTAACTCACAACAATCCTTCTCTAAAGCACGCATCCCAAAAGGAAAAGGAAGAAACATTTTGAGAGGAAGTTCTCTGGCACTGTTTACATGATACAAACGGTCAGGAAAATGTGGCGTTGTTGTGATTCCTTCATCATTTCAGGATCTGAAAAAGACTCAGAAAGAAAGATACTCCAGAGGAAGACAGACTTCCCAGGGATGTGACTCACAGGGAGGAATAAAGAAGAAAGAAGAATGACAGTCGGATGGACAATGGGCTTTTATTTGGAGCACATGGTGCTTTTTTGGAAGAACACACAGAGGTGGTGGTTAGGAAGTGGGCAAAGCAGCAGGGAAGCCGAGGCTGCAGGGCTGGTGAGGGGGTGGATGGGAGACAACAGAGGAGATGAATGAGGAAGGGCACAAATATAGGAGGCCTTTGTTTATGAAGGGCAGAAACAAATGTTCTGTTTTTAGCATCTTGAAAAATGTCGCCTGTTTATTAACATTAATGAAAATAAGCTTTTCTTAATGCTTTCTTCCAAACGACCCAAACAGCTTCAAACGTTTTCTGCTTATTGGCCAGGAGAAAATCTGAATCCTCTGATAGGCAAAAGGTAGCAGGAAGAGTTGCTGGTCTCATAAAGGAATCTGATTTTTGGGAAAAAGACTCAAAAAGTGGATTTTCTAAAGGAGACAACCGAAGCTTATCTATTTATATCTCGAACTGGCATATTACCAGAGTCTCAAGGAGACACAAAAAGGAAACAAAATAAAACAACAAACAAACAAAAAACCAACCCAGGTAGAAGGAGGCATCCTAAGTGTCTCCATGAGGATGAGCCCACTCTGGCATAGCCTTCGATGCCAGTTATTAGTCTTCAGATAAAGCTCTATAGAGGGCTCTTCCTCAGTCTGTATCTAACACCAAGTACCTGTTCTAATACCCAGTACCTTAAAAATTCCATTTGTTACCAGAGAGATCTAGTTTGAAAGACTTAAATCTGGATTTCCTCCATTTCTTTCTTTTTTGTCTGCCTCTCTGAACATGAGCAAAGGAAATAACTCCCTGTTCCACTATTAAAAATGGATAGTGAAATTATACGGATTAAAAAGGGTATTTAAGTGGTCAGTACAAAGTAAGTGCTCTAAATAAATAAATAAAATAAGAAAAACAAAAATCCCACAAAAAAGCAAATAAACAAAAATGTGTTAGATTGTGTGGGCAATAGTGTCAGCACTCCACTTGGGAAGGCAGAGGCAGGTGGATGTCTGTGAGTTTGAGGCCAGTGTGGTCTGCAGACAAGAGTTCCAAGACAGCCAGGGCCACACAGAGAAACCTGTCTTAAAAAGCCAAGCCAAACAAACAAACAAAAAAGTGTTAGATTGAAAAAAAAAAAAAAACAGATTGTAATTTCATCAGAGGAGGGAGAAGAAAACAGGAAAGGAAATGGGCTTTGCATACCCACAGAGAGCTGCCTTCTGGTGCCAGCCTCCCAGGTCAGTAAGGAGGACCGACTTATGTACAAAGTTGCCCAACAATAGAGTAGACACAGGTCAGGAGATACATATGCAGGAGTGCCTGGTATACAGCAAAAGGCCTACTGCAGCCTTAGGAAGGAGGAGAGTCGGGGGAGACCGTCCTCTGTGAAATCTGTCTTAAGGGCAACATCCTTTCCCGCCTTCCATGTAAGGACCACAACTAAAGATCAAGCTAGTCCGTGGAGATGATGCTGTGATTTCACGTTTTATTTTATTCACTTAAAACATTTGTATTTATCATTGTGCATGTAAACATGACCCGCTTGGGGCAGGGGAGGAGAGCACGTATGCCACACTGTATGCACTTGAGGAAGTCAGAGGACAACTTTGTGGAATTGGTTGTATCCATCCGCCTTCATGTGGGTTCCAGGGATTGAATTTAGGTGGCCAAGACTGTGTGGCTCACTGAGCTGTCTCATTACGCCTGTGTCTTGCTTTATACCAAATCACAGGGATACAGCCACCTTGGGTCAGTCACAGAGCTTGAGCATGAAGTTGTATCTGAGGAAACATTACTATTTTCTCTCCAGGGTCCACAAAAGACTCATTTTTTTTTTTGAGACATTGTGTGAGATACAGGTGTGGAGCTTTGTCTACACATCTGGAACATGGGGAGATGGAATTTGGCTCCTCTTATTTCCTACTTTTGTATCAATTATATGGAATCCCAAAATATTCATATTCCGTAGTATTGGAGGCAGCAAATGTCAGCAGAATCTTTGGTGTGAAATTAATGATGTTCTTGGACAAGGCTCCAAAGTTTGCTGTTTTTAGAGGTGGATCACCAGTTCCTTATCCTGGCCATTACTTCTATCTCAAGCCAACAATAACAATGATGATGATGATGACAGCAGAGCTTGCTTTGTGTTTCTAGGACTCCTTCAATGACTATGTCTCACATTTATAAATACTTTTTTCCTAAATCAAAGTCTGAAAACACTAGAACTAACTCCTCAAATATTTTACTCCCTCAAATACAACATCATCATAATCCAGTAGCACTTCCTATTGGTAAACATTCCTTCCCTAAAGCCTCATCTGTGGATTAACTGTTCTATTTCATAGACAAGAAAACAGGTACCGGTGCAACATACAACTGACCTAAACATTCACTGAACCTTTGGGTAAAGTCTGGGAATCTGGTCCACAGAGCCCATGTTTTTGCTGTTGTTTGTTTGTTTGAGTCTGTTGCTTAGTCATGAGACATAAAGCATCCTAAGAGTCTAATGTTATTAAAAATATTCTGGCAATGGTGATTGATTCCCAGGATGTGTCGTGATGAACCCTTGGAAGGAAAATAAACAGCCTCTGAACACAGCAGTGAAGAGCTACTGGCAGCGCCCCCTCAGTCTTGGCTTTGAATAAGGTTTTGAGAACTGGAAACTCAAGTCTGATGACTGCACTGGGTTTGGCTCTCCTTCAGTAATGTCTATGCTACTCAGATATTCTTGTGCAAACTCAATTTCTGAAAGTTATGAAGGGAATTTTTGTTGAGTAAAATGTTCTTGTAAAAGTTGTCTCCTATTAAGCCATAGACACAACTCCAAGGAATTTCTTACTAGAAAGCAACGCGTGACTCTAGCATGAATCATGGATTTCTTTTCCAGGATCTTATAACTGACTGTTGTACACACATGAGAATTAAGGTACTTCTTTACTGTATGTGTAACCAAGATGCCCACTGCGCAATTATTTAAGCCAAATTTAGAATGAATTTTTTTTGTATGTAAAGGGGATTCAGTGAAATGTGGTTAAGGCAACCTCCAATACAATAAACTGCAAGTTAGATAGAATGTGTATATGTAACACTAAACATACTTAAGTTGCATTTAATGTTATCTGACAAACAGTTCTGGAACATTCTGCCTTCTTGTCTTCCGGATGGCAGGTGCAATACATTCCAACACAGAAGGGGGAAGTCACTCAAGAATCAAGTCTCATGAGATGGGATTTATTCGCTTAGGAAAGTAGAATAACCATCATTTAAGACCAATTGATTCCAAATGCTTATGATACTGTGACTGAAATGACTGCCATCAAGAAAAATGACACACTCTTATTTCATACTTTTCTTTGTTTGTGTACTTGTAGTAAGAGTACCTAAAATCTACTCTGTAAGTTTCACATTTAGAACACATTGTTATTATTTTTCCTTCTTTCTTATCATAATTTTTTTATTGATTCTTTGGAAATTTCACAACAAATATCTCAATTCCAATCATTTCCCTGTCCTCCCATGTCTGCCTCTCACCCCAGTAGCCTTTCCCCCTAAAATAGAAAAATGTAAAAGATAACAAAAATTATTAACAAAACAACAACAACAACAACAAAAACAAATGAACACACACACACAACACTTTGCTCCTTTCCCACCTCTCCATCACATACTTGTTTGTCTTAGTGGCCTTGGGATTTGCAATGTGTCATGCAGGATACCCCTTTGCCCAAAAAAATTTACTTGCAAATGTTCATTGCAATGTGTTATCGGTCTGGTTCAAGACCTCTGACTTCCTTACCCTTACTGGTCCCTTACAGAAACTGCTCTCAGATAGCCTGTTGTTGCCTGGAGTCATTGGAGGTATTGTGGCTATGATTCCACAGGACCAGTCCCTTAATATAGTCCAGCAGGTCACAGATGGGGTAGATGTTGGGGGAGGTAAACTGAATGTGGGCCTGGGTAGAAGATGAGTTGGTCATGCTTGGCATCTACTGGGACTGCCCACCTCAATCGAGGGTCAGGACCAGCTTCAGCTCCAGTCCTCCACTCCCATGGTGAGGGGTGGAGCCAGCTTTCCCTTGAGAACAAATTATTATCATCCTCCTACTGATCCTTTACACTGCAGGTTGTACCCTCCACTGCTATCTCCCCATCTCATCTTGGGTCCCACACTCCACACCAATGTTCTACTTGTTTTTTCTATGTACTTGAATTTTTGTTCACTTTAAGATTTCATATCTAAGTGTGATAGTGTTCTAATCTTTCTATATCTGGCCTGTTTCATTCAGCAACATCTTATTCCAGTTTCATACTTGTTGGAGATTATAGGAACCTCAATGGCAAGAACTTTAAGATTGAGTAGCAGTCCCTTGTGTACATTATAACTCCTTTTTCAGTTCATCTGTCAATGAATACTTAGGTTTCTCTGCCTTGGTTGTGAAATAACACTGCAGTAATCATGAGGTGGGGCAAAGGGGAAGTGTTGATCTCATCTCCTGGTGGTGCACACCACAAATGGAATTAGTTTTTTGACTGATCTATGTGCTCTTTCCTTATGTCTATATCAATGCATATCCCACCAACCGTGATCTCTTTTCTGTTTCCTCTCATCCATACTTGCTATCTCTTTGACAATTGACAACTCAACAATTGTGAGGTGCTGTCTTGTGATTCCTTTTATTTGGGTGTTCTGATTTTTAATAGTGTTTGAATGGCACATGAGCCAGTTAAAGATGGTGCTGAGGGGAAGTCAGGAGGGCAAGTCCTGAGATGTTTACAAAAAAGGGGTGATTGGTTGCCAAGATTGAACCAGATGAGGTCATTGCATGAACAGCTCATGTTCACTAGGTAAAGCATAGGGTGCCTAGGCTGTTTTTCCTCCCTGCGGTATTTTTCTTTAAAAGATGCTTGTTATGGAGCAATAAATGAGTTCCTGCTTGACTAGATTCTACTCTGCATCTGATTGTCTCCCTGGATCCTGGGAAGCTGGGGAACAGCCAGCAATGCACTTATCCTTCCTTGGACCCAATTCAGCCTTCTGTGGTTGGGTTAAGAACCTGCAATGTTGAGTATTTCCTCATCTATATTTTGGATAATTTTATGAATTTTTAGAAATATATATTGTTTTTAGAGACACAGTTGCTCTGTGTAGCTTTGGAGCCTGAATTGGAACTCGCTTTGCAGATCAGGCTGCCTCGAACTCACAGACAGCTGCTTGCCTCTGCCTCCAGAATGCTGGGATAAAAGTGTGGGCCACCACCATCTAATTTTGGATTATATTTTGATGCCACTTTGATTGTAACTCTACTTTTTATTGACAACTGATTAGAGAGGGGGAAATAAGACAAAGTACCACATTTTCTTCATGAAACCACTTCATATCCAAATAGAGCATTGTTCTTTGAGGAAGTTCTACATAGAGCATCTTTCACACAAACAAAACAGTTAATACAAGATGTCTATTATCAGCTTCCCTGTTAAAATAAAGAACTTGAAATCTAGATGAAGCCAAGACATTACCCAAAGTCAAATAGCAAATTAGGAGCAGAGTTTAAATTAAAAACAATATTTATAACTACAAATCACTGCAGTTTTTATTTGAGCTTTTAATCTTGCTGCACACTTGTCTTTGTGTACTGTAAAGTAGTGCCTGCCAGTCTTACAGCAGATCATACATACGGAAACCTTCTCCTTCATTTTGGAAAGGGGATACTTATGGCAGACTTACCTATACTACTAACATAAAAAAGAATCTTTTATGGATTCAAAAAGTGAAAACTAATTTTGTTCCTATAGAAGCATAAAGTTTCTTTGAGTGGTTCTTCTTTGTCTTAGAAGTTAAAAACACACAGAAAGGAATAGTTTAACATGTGGGCGCACACTTAATGTGACTGAAAAATACTGACATGTTCCATTTTCTAGCATTGTGTGGAAATATGAAGCTGATGCATAGTCTCAGCATTTCATCTCTGCACACTCAAGTGACAGAAAATCCAGAATGTTGCATCCTGAAACTAGAAGGTACAAGATTATAGGATTATGTAGAGACAGAAGGGTCCCTGATGGGAGATGTCATTCTGTATATATGTTTCTCATACTGGTTAATGAATAAAGTAATGTTGGCCAAATCAAGCCAGGCAGGACTAGGAGACAAGGAGGAAAGAGGAAGTAAGAAGAAGGAGTCAACATGGAGAGGCTGGAGAGACGTGATGCAGGCCCTATTCCCCGGTAAGAAGAAAGCACGTGGAAATATTAGATTAACAGAAATGGGTTAATACTTAAGACAGAGCTAGCCGATAAGAAACAAGTACCTGGCCAACAGCATTATATCAAATACAGAGTCTCAGTGTGTTAATTGGGGCTGGAACGGCGGCAGGACAAGACCAGTGGCGGGAGAAAAAACATACTTCTTACAGGTCCCCTTACTCAGGATAGGAAGAGCTTCCTCCTTAAATAAAACTGAAACAAAAATCCCCAGATAAGATGTCCTGCTCTTTTCCTGAGGTAATGTCGAGTTTTTGTTTACAGTGTTCTTCTAGAACCTCTCTTCTAAAGTTTTAGGCAACACTCTGGTCCATCCCAAGCTCTACAGAAAGATTTGAACATTCCTATCTATCTGTCTGTCTGCCTGTCTATATATCCATCTATATATTTATCCATTATCTATCTCTATCTATCTATTTATCATCTATCTACCATCCACCATCTCTATCTATCTATATATCTATCATCTATGATCCATCATCTATCAATCATCTATCATCTACCTATCTATCGTCAATCTATCATCTACTGTTTACATTCTTATGTTGAAAGGGAAAAGGGAAAGGGCTTTAGGCAAGAGAAACAGTTATGGCCATTATTTGTACAAACTAGACAAATGGTTGTTGCTCCCTGTCAGCTCCTCACATGGGCTCATCTGAATAGATGATCTGGTTCATACTGTTAGGAGACTCAAAGGAATGCTGAGGCAAAGTGATACCCGAGGGGTTTTTATTGTCACTGCTGAAAGATAAATGTTATTTTAAAATTGTGTCTTATGATGTATACTGTATAGGAACTAGTGAGGAGTGACTCATTTCTTGCTGTAAAATGAACAAAGTTGTCTAACAGTTCTCTTCCACGTGTGTGTGTGTCTGTCTGTCTGTCTGTCTGAATCTGTGTGTTCTACTTGGGCAATGCTTTCCTTTGACTCATGTATTGAATTATAGCATCTTTTTTTTTAAAGCTGGAAAACTCACTTTAAAATTGTTTTCAGCCATTTATTTGTTTCTTTCTCATGTTTAGTATATGGCTGAAGCCACAGACATACAAATGAGTTGCCAGATAGTGATTCTGGGGGTCAGAAGACCAACTAGAACAATGTAGGAAGGATATTTGGAGAACCCCATGCTGGAAAGTATGATTGACAGAATCTCTATGCTTTAAATATTTATTCATAAACACGAAATACATGTACATATAGCCACACAACCAAAACATCAGTCATGCTCTATACCTCTCCATTGTGCTTCTTTATATAATTCTTATTTCTTTTTCTTCTATTTGTGTGTGTGCTTTTTCTCTCTTCCCTAGTTTTTGTGATCTCTTCAGTGCTCCCATGGAGATTAAATCAGAAGTGCATTTTGTGTTCTGGAATGTGAAATTCCCAGTTTCATGGCATGCATCCTATGTGAGAGACAGCATCTTCACGAATGACAGACAATAAAGGCACCTAGTAACCAAAGCCCTAGGAGCTTTCTTATGTGTGAGTTCCTGCATACCTTCCTCTTAAAACGACTTGGGTCTCCACAGCATCTAAAGTTTTTCAGATTCCACCAGGGTTTTCCTATCAGGTGTAGCCCAATCCTTGCCCTTGCCTCTTCTCACTGTTTCTGTGGTGTCAGCTGTAAGTCATCAGCAGGTAAAGTGTCAATTTGTGAGAGGCCTTAAGTGGAACTTACTTAGATTGTGGCTTTAATGCCCAGAGGGAGTGAAAATACCAAACATAAGTATTTGAAAAGACTTGGGGAAAAGACTACATAGGTTTTTATTGGAGTAGGTTTTTGTTTTGGTTTGTTTTTTCTATCTTTGACTAGGAAAAAGAAAGCATGACATCTTTTAAAATGGTCTAAATGACTAATATTGTTCTTTATCCACCATTAAAGCCATTAAATTTTTGTAGGTCTCAACATATACTAAGTCCAATTTTCCAACATGAAATTCAAGGATGCATATGTTCAAGGTATCTATCTCATTAACAACATACACACTGTCCTCAGTCTTATTAATAATTCTATTGATACTTATGTCTTAGGGTTCGGCTGGGCTGTGTGCTGGCTAGATGCCTCATATCAGTACTCACAAGATACTGTCAGAACCCTGCTGCTGGACAGCTGACTTGTGCTTCCGGGCACTAATTAGGGTTCCTTTCAGCTCCCACCATGTGTGGGCTTGGCAGACATCTGCTAGAAACACCTAGAAGGCACTTCCTTCTCCAGAGTAACTTCAGGGAAACCAGGACTCTGTCACAACTAGCTGGAGTTGGAATGAGCTTGTCTTCTTTCTGCGTTACAAAAGAAGTGAAGACAAACTGGCCCGGGCAAGTATTCTGTGTTCTTGGATTGATCTTGCATTTTTTCCCACCTCTTTCCAGACTATATAAATCTAAATTTAGCAATGTGATATAGCACAACCAACGCTTTCAGGTGTACTGTGTCACCAAGGGGATTTCAGGATGTCTAATTGCTCTGCCTTGGCAAATCTGATGCAATCTCCCATTGGCTGGTACATAAGAATCTGGGTGGGTGAAAATCCAGCCAAGCACACCAAGGCAGTCTCTGCCATGCAAGGGCTTGCTGATTTATGTGGGTCTGAGAGCCAAATTCAGGCCAATTAAATATAAAACCTCCCAGAACCAGATGAGTGTTCTGAGAGTCAAAGGGAAACTGAGTCTACTTTGTCTCAAAAGTCCCAAAGGTCAGACTAAAGGGTCAAAGCAGAAAGCTCCTTTCACTCGTCTTCCAAGCTGAGCTATCCTTTCTCAGAAACATGCCAATGGAAAGGAGGTGGAGGGAAGGTCCATGACTCATTGCCAGACTGTATCCCCCGAGCCTCTGCCCCTTGGGCATTCCCATGGAAGCATTGGCTCCAAACTAGATGTGAAGTTCCCTCTAGTTTACGACTTTAAAGGGAAAAGGAGAATTTGGAGCACTTGGAATAACTAGGACTGGTCAACATATATATGTTTATGCTGATTTTCCATACAGAATTTTTAACCACTTAAATGACAGAGGATGAATTAAGGTTGTTTGGTATGCATAAAGAATTTCACTATATTTTTCTCATTTAATTTTTTTTCTGATAATCAATTCATATTCACTGAAAAAGAAAGACCAATGCTATAGGACTGTATAACAGCATAACCTGTGGGGTGACTTTTGACATATGCTCATTTTTTTACTGGCTGAGGAAATGGCTCAGTGGTTAAGAGCATTGGTGCTCTGCCAGGGGACCTGGGTTCAATCCTCAGAACTCACATTGTGGCTAACAACCAGTTCTAGAGACCCAACATCCTCTTCTGGCTTCTGAGGTTACTGCATGCACATGAGGCCCAGACACGGATACATGCATAAGTTGCCTATACACTTAAAAAAATCCAGACCCAAATTCATTTTATATGCTCACCCCCCAAATTATATGGCTATCTATCTGTCTGCCATCTATCTATTTAAGATCTTTTTAATAAGAATTAAATCTTGATACTCATAAATTACTATTTTGTTCAAGACACACTTGTTTATAAACACACCTTATTCGGTTTCTAAGATTAAACTTTTAAAATTATGACTTATACACAGAATAAAAAACAAAGAACACACATGAATTGAAAATCTAAGAGTTTCTGCTCTAGTCTCCTGCCTCCCAGCAGTGTTCTGGTTTGCCTCCATAAAAAGCCTGTAAAAGTATGCCCACACTTGCTTTCTGTGTATTTTAATACTTACAAATGAAATTATAATATAAAATCATATATCTTAGCTTTAGTTTTTTAAATTAACACCAAGGTATGTTGAACTTGAATGAAGGTCAGTCCATTCCTGGAGGATACCAGCCATCCATCTATTGTTCACTGAGGTGGGTACTTTGTCTAATGTCTTCTGAGTACTAAACACGTGGAAATCTGGAGGACCTTCTTTCTGCTCCAGTCAGAAGCCCTGGGAGGAGCGTTATCCTTAGACATCAGCACTAAACACCACAGGAGACTGCCTCTGGGCGCTCAATGCTGTATGCTTTGTATAGGTGTCCACCTTCAAAGAGGTTTGTCTCTGGCTCTGGGGACCATTGAACCACACAGGGGCACATACCTGACTGCACAGCTCAACAGATCCTACTGCTGGATTCTTTCCTAGTGCTCAACACTCAATATTCTTCTTGGGAGCAGAAAATCTGACCTTGAGAGGAACAGGAACTATACTTTTAGTCATCAGTAAAGATTATTTTTTAAAAATGTACCAAGATCCTTAGTGGCTTCTTTTAAAATAAATTTCAAGATTATATATGTATGTATGTATGTATGTATGTATGTATGTATGTATGTATGTATGAATGTGTGTATAAGCTTAAATGGACAAATAGCAACATGAAATGACATGTAGTTTGAACTCTCATGTGTCACATTACAGTTTGTTTAAGACCTGGGTTTTTATAACATCCTTCCCAACACTATCTAACATAGTGTTTGGTTCTTAATTCTTCAGGACCAAGAAAATAAAATTATGCATATCAATAATTGTGAGCATCAGCTCAGGTTATACACACACACCAAACAAGGAGTATTCCAGATATATTTAAATTCTAATGTAGCATTAATGCTAATAGAAATGAAAACTAAAACACAATAGTTTTGAATAGGAGGGGAACTCTACCTATTGGAGAGACTTCAAAGGTGAGTATATCTCAGATATTTTTTAACTTGTAATAAAAGGCATTTATTATGCACTGGGCTTGAGACATTAAAGTGTCATCCTCAGCACTTGTGGGTTTTGTAAAACATGTCCAATTTCTGAGGAGAATTCTCTTCATCCCGAAGGACAGGGATAATAGAACGGAAGCCTTTTATTAGGGCTTACTTTTAAAAGTTCTGGAAGTACTGACCAGTCAGGGTGACTGTTGTCCAGCTGGCTACAGGCAGTTGGTACATAAAACAGAAGAAATTGGCCATAGTGAGCCCATGTGGGAAAGCTCACACAAACTGGCAACTGATCATTCCCTTTCCTTTATTTCTGCACAAACTGTTTACAGAACACTCTGTGGCAGAGTGTCCGAAAATAGTGACACTCTAATCCCTAGTAATTCTTAGGAAATGTAATTGTAGAAACAGATTTCATAGAGTGCCTTCGATCTTATATAAATCTGTGTAAATCACAGGCCCTTTTAAATGCCATTTGGACAGCAGAGCTGTGGCAGAAGAGTGCAGCCTGACTCCCCACTCCCCCTCCCCAGCTTCCTGAAAGCAGCTGCTGATTTCCCGGTGGGACCCCTGCCTTCTCAAGCTGGCCCAGAGAACTGAACACAGTCTCACTCCATTGGCTATGCCAAAATTGGTGCCTGGATTTCAAAGGCATCTGCCTTTCATCAAAAAACACAGGGCTATGTTCTTGCCTTGCTTGCACAGAGTGTATGAGGAAGCTGGAGTGACTACTTGCTGTCCTTGGTTGAAAACGGCTTTCTTCACTGGAAACCATGTGGCAGATTGTGTGAATCCATTTGAATGGTGCACGCTTTCCTTCTACAGAAGTGTGTTTAGGGCACATGGAGGTTGATAAAGTGGGCACTGGATACAATTCATTTACAGTCGCCACAGCTGATGGGGTTGATGACAGATGGCTTTTAGGAAGTGGGGTGAACATATTCCCCTCTCAATCTGTACTTTATAATACAGGAATCTTAGTTTGTGTTTGTAGAAAACTTTCAGAACAAATGAGTGCTACACATCTGTGATCCCAGAGCAGGTGAGCATTTTCTTCCTGCTCTTACCAGAGGTCTGGAAGAAACAGGAACACAATGTAGGGATGCTCTGGTGTTTAAATGAAAGACACTAGTTACTTTTCTATTGCTGTGATGAAATACCATGGCCAAAGCAACCTACAGAAGGAAGGGTTTATTTGGGATTCAGTTCCAAAGGGATAGAGTCCATCCCCATCATGGTGAGGAAGGAGGACGGCAGGAAGTCATGGTAGAAGGAAACAGTGGCTGGAGTAACAAGCTAAGGGCTTATGCCTTGAATCACAGTAGGAAAACAGAGAGTAAGCAAGGAATGGTATGTATCTTTTAAAACTTCAAAGCCCACTCCCAATGGCATACTTCCTCTAGCAAGGCCACACACATGCATCCTAAACCTTCACAAATAACCAGGGACCAAGTATTAAAGTGCCAAAGACCGTGGAAGGCATCTCATTTAAATCACAATATTCTACTCCTGGCCCTTATATTCCTGTGGCTAAGTAACAAAATAAAAATAATAGAATGTACTCAGTACAAATTCAAAAGTGCCCATACTCTTCCAGTCTCATCACTGTTTAAAAGCCCACAGCCCAAAGTTTCTCAATCTCTTAATTGTAATCTCCTGTAAAATAAAAAGCAAGTTATATATTTTCAATATACAATGACACAGAATATACATTAAGCTAAAAAATGGAGGGATGCAGGCATAGAGAGGAAATACTGAACCTAGACAAGATCAAAATCCAACAGGGTAAAACACCAAATTCTCCAGCTCCATGTTTGCTATAAAAAGGCTTAGATGACTCTTTTCCTTTCATCCTTGCTTTCTGCAAGATACCACCCTCAGTTGATTCAATTCCCTGTGTGCAGCTCCCTTGGCAGATATCCTGTAGTTTTGTTTTGGTTTTTTAACTCTTTATTTTTTGCTTTTTGGGTGCCCACCACCCAGCTCCCAAATAATCACATGGAAACTTATTATTACTTACAAATGGCCAGCCTTTCCTTGGCTTGTTTCTAGCCAGCATTTCTTAAATTATCACATCTACTTTTTTGCCTCTGGGCTTTTCCTTTCTCTATTTATGCATAACTTTTCTTTCCTCCTTCCTCTGTATCCAGCTGTTTGGCTGGGTGGCTGGCCCCTAACTGTCCTTCTTGTATTCTTATTCCTCCCTCTTTTCTTCTTTCTCTATTTATTCTCTCTGTCTGCCAGCCCTGCCTATCACTCTCCTGCCTAGCTATTGGATGTTTAGCTCTTTATTAGATCAATCAGGCATTTTGGGCAAGCAAAGTAACACAGCTACACAGAGTTAAACAAATGCAACATAAAAAAAATATATAACATATTTTTGCATTATTAAACAAATATTTCACAGCATAAATAAATGTAACAAAATACTCCACAGCAATATCCCATGACTTTGGCATCCCAAACATCTTGAGGTCTTCAATATACCCATGATAAACTTCTACAGCTTCATACAATGACTTCTCAGTGCCTCCATGCTGGAACTCCCAGCCACATATATGACCTCAGTGGCTCTCTGAAACTATAGAGGAATAGTCTGCACCTCTTCCCTCTTAGAACAAGGGAAGAAAGCAGCCAATTTTTGCTTTTGCTAAAATACAGCAGGAACTGTCTCTAGCCCAGTTGCAAATACTGTTTCCCCCTGAAACTTCTTGAGTTGTACATTCACAGTCCACATTGCTGCCAGTGCTACTGCTTTTCAAACTCCTCCTAGGATATCCTATTAACTCCTCCTAGGATATCCTATTAAATACTGATTATAGTATCCAACTGCTTGTCAAGTCCAAAGTTCCAAATACTTTCATATTCTTCCAAAACAAACAAACAAAAACAAACAAACAAACAAAATAGCACAGTCAGGCCTGTAATAGCAATGACCCACTCCCGGTACCCAATTCTGTATTAATTCCTTTTCTATTTCTGTGGCAAAATCTTATGATCAAAGCAATTTATAGACAGAGTGGTTTATTTGAATTATAATTCTAGAGGGATAATAAGCATCCTCATGACATGTGGTAGTGAGCAGCAGACATGGTGGCTGGGGCAAACATTAAGGGTTCATATCACAAACTGCATGCAGAAAGCAGAGTGAACAAATTTAAAACGCTGTTAAGTCTTTAAGTTCTCAAAATCTCCCCTTAGTGCCATACTGCCTTCAACAAGGCCATACCTCTTAACCTTCCCCAAATAGAGCCACCAACTAGGGACAAAATATTAAAATGTCTGAGATTATGAGGGACATCTCATTTTGTTACAAATGGAAAGTATTAGAGTTCCCTAAAGAAACAAAACTGATAGATTGAATATATATTGTGCCCTGGGTAGTCCAACAATGGCTGTCTGTTGATGGAAAGGCCAAGACAATAGAGTAGATGTTCACTTCATGCAAGTAAATGTTTCAAGAGTCCCAGTCAAGTGCTTGAGTACCAGATGATTGCTAGAAAGCTGCTGGTCTTCAGTCTATGTAGGAGTCCAGAAGTGGGCTCTAATACCCGTGAAGGAATGCCTCTGCAATAGAATAGATGAACTTGCCAGCATGAATGACAGAAAGGCTTCAGGGAGCTTGCTGGCTTCCACTGTACAAGGAAGCAAGAAGGTACAGTCTACAGTGCACAGAGCCAGCACTTGCTAGACACAGAATTTGCTAGTTGCCTTGATTTTCAAATTCTCAACCTTCAGAATTTAGAGCAATGAACTTGTGTTGTTTTGTTATAGAAGCACAATGAACTGTGACAGCTAACACACATGTCTTCTACTCTGTGATGCTCCAGCATCATGTAAACATTTACTTGTTCATTGTTGTTTTCATACTCAAAAACATCTGATGGATATTTGGTGTTTAATAATTGTGTGGTAGACTGTGTGATGTTGAGCAAGCAAAATAAAGCTTGAGAAAAATTCATATGTGTAATGTATGTATGTAGTTTTTTATTATTTATTTTTTCTTATTTTACATATCAATCCCAGTTCCCTGTCCCTCCCACCCTCCCATGCCCTCTGACACCCCATCCCATCCCATCCCATCCATAGAGAGGGTGAGGCCTTCCAGGAGGGATCATCAAAATCTGTCAAGTCATTTGGAGAAGGGTTTAAGCCCTCCCTCCTGTCTCTAGGCTAAGGGAGTATTTCTCCATGGGGAATGTACTCCCAAAGTCCTTTTGAGCACCAGAAATACACTGTCAGAGGTCCCTTAGACTGCTCAGGCCTTCTAACTGAGACCCATGATCAAGGGGTCTGAGTCAGTCCAATGCTGGTTTCCCAGCTATCAGCCTGGGGGGTTCCATGGGCTCCCCTTGTTCAGATTAGCTATCTCTGTGGGTTTCTGTAGCCTGGTCTTGATCCCTTTGCTTATCACTCCTCCCTTTATAAAACTGGATTTCAGGAGTTTGGCTCAGTGTTTAGCTGTGGGTGTCTGCTTCTATTTCTGTCAGATACTACATGAAGGTTCTATGATGGCATATAAGTTATTTATCAATCTCATTATCAGGGAATGGCATTTAAGGTAGGCTCTCCATTGTTGCTCAGATTGTTAGTTGAGGTCATCCTTGTAGGTCTCTGGACATTTCTCTAGAGTCAGTTTTCTCTTCAAACCTATAATGGCTCCCTCTTTTATGGTATCTCTCTTTCTCTCTCTCTCTCTCTCTCTCTCTCTCTCTCTCTCTCTCTCTCTCTCTCTTTTTTTTTTGCTCTTGTCTATTCATCCCCCAACTCAATCTTCCTGGTCCCACATGTTCTCCTCTCCTCCCCTTCTCTTTTTCCTAACTCCCTCTCCACTCATTGCCCTCCCCCACCCCGCCTCCCAGTATGTTCAGAGGATCTTGTCCCTTTCCCCTTCTGTGAGGGACCTTGTATGAATCTCTTAGGTTCCTCCTTGTATCCTAGTTTCTCTAGCGATGGGAATTGTAGGCTAGTGAGCCTTTGTTCTATGTCTAAAATCCATAGTGACTGGGTTACCCCACTCAGGATGGTTTCTTCAAGTTCCATTCATTTGTCTTAGAATTTCAAGATTTTCTTGTTTTTTTCCCCCACTGAGTAATATTCCATTGTATAAATGTAGCACATCTTTTTTTTTTTTTTTTTTAATCCATTCTTCAGTTGAGGGCCATCTAGGTTGCTTTCAGGTTATAGCTATTATAAATAATGCTGCTATGAACATAGTTGAACAGATGTCTTTGTTGCATGGATGTGGATCATTTGGGTATGCGTCTAAGAGTGAAATTGCTGGGTCCTGTGGTAGACTGATTCCCATTTTCTTGAGGAACTGCCATATTGATCTTTAAAATGGTTGTACAAGTTTGCACTCCCACCAGCAGTGAAGGAGTGTTCTCCTTTCTCCACATCCTCTCCAGCATAAGCTGTCATTGGTATTTCTGATTTTAGCCATTCTGACAGGAGTAAGATGGCATCTCAGAGTTGTTTTGATTTGCATTTCCTTGGTGGCTAAGGATGTTGACCACTTTCTTAAGTGTCTTTCAGCCATTTTGGATTCCTCTATTGGTGTTTTGGTAACTAGTTTCTTGAGTTCTTTGTATATTTTGGAGACCAGCCCTCTGTCAGATGTGGGGTTGGTGAAGATATTTTCCCAGTCTGTGGGCTGCTGTTTGGTCTTGCCAATTGTGTCCTTTGCCTTAAAGAAGCTTCTCAGTTTCGGAGGTCCTATTTATTGTCAATCTCAGTGTCTGTGCTACTGGTTTTATGTTCAGGAAGCAGTCTTCTGTACCAACTCATTCAAGGGTACCTCCCACTTTCTCTTCTAAGAGGTTTTCTGTGGCTGGATTTATGTTGAGGTCTGATCAGTGCAGGATTCTACCAGAAATTTGAAGAAGAGCTAATACCAATACTCTTCAATTTTTTCCAAACAACAGAAGCAGAAGGTTCATTACCAAACTCTTTTTATGAGGCTACAATTACCACACAAAGACACAACTAAGAAAGAGAACTACAGACCAATGACCCTCATGAACATTGATGCAAAATTACTCAATAAAATACTGGCAAATAGAATTCAAGAACACATTGGAGAAATCATCTACCATGACCAAGTAGGCTTCATCCCAGGGATACAGGGATGGTTCAACATATAAAAATCCATCAATGTGATCCACCATATAAACAAACTGAAAAAGAAAAATCATATGATCATCTCACTAGATGTTGAAAAAGCCTTTGACAAAATCCAACACCCTTTCATGATAAAGGTCTTGGAGAGATCAGGGATAACAGGAACATACCTAAACATAATAAAAGCAAATTATAGTAAATCAACAGCCAACATCAAACTAAAAGGAGAGAAGCTTAAGGCAATTCCTCTAAAATCAGGAACGAGGAAATACTGTCCACTCTGTCCATATCTCTTTAATATTGTACTTGAAGTTCTAGCTAGAGCAAAAACACAACAAAAGGAGATCAAGGGGATACAAATTGGAAAGGAAGAAGTCAAACTTTCACTATTTGCAGAGATATGATAGTTTATATAAGTGACCCTAAAAACTACCAGGGAACTCATACAACTGATAAACACCTTCATCAAATTAGCATAATATATGATTGACTAAAAAAAGTCAATAGCCTTACTATATACAGATGATAAAGGAACTTCAGGAGGCATCACCATCCAACTTCAAGCTCTACTATAGAGCTATAATCCTGAAAACAGCCTGGGATTGGCACAAAATAGATAGGCAGACCAATGGAATCGAATCAAAAATCCTGATATTAACCCACACACCCACAAACACCTGATTTTTGACAAAACAGCTAAAATTATGCAATTGAAGAAGGAAAGCATTTTCAACAAATGGTGCTGGCACAACTGTATGATGGTGTGTAGAAGACTGCAGATAGACCCTATCTATCGCCTTGTATTATGTATTCTTATCAGTACATGCACATGCATGTATTTGCCTGTGTGTCTGGAGACCAAAGGTCAATGTTGTGTGCCTTTTTAATCATGCCCTGCCTTATTTTTTAAGATAGGGTCTTTCACTGAACCTGGAACTCCCTCATTGGCTACAGTGACTAGCCAATAAGCTCCAGGTATCTGCCCCTCTGGTGTGGGGAACCCCAGAGCAAAGCATCTTAACAGCCATCTGTCCTACTGCTCTCTTAGATACTAACATACTGGTAATTTTCCATTCTCCTATGACTGTTCTCTTGTTAAATATATGATGCAGCCTGACCCTGAAAGAGTTCTAGCTGCATGCTTATCATATAGCAAATTATCTTATGGCAGAACACCTGCATTCTGCCTCCCTCACTTCCTCCTTTTGGCCCATTCCCTTATTTCTCCACTACTTAAACCCTGTTAATATATTCACTAAAGGAGACTTGATCAGAAGACTGTGTTGTCTCCATTGCTCGTGTCTCTTGTCCTCCCATTCTCACTCCCTCCTTCAGGGTCCCTGTTGACTGATCCTGTGGGCCAGGGCACTCTGGTGCTTGTGTTACAGACACATGTGGTGATATATTATTTATGAGTTTTTAAAGCTTGCCTGAGGATGCAGAAAGCAAAGCCAGCCTCAAGCTATAGAGATCAGGCAGTGGTTGTACACGCTTTTAATTCCAGGACTCAGGATTATGAGGTAGATGGATCTCTGTTAGTTCAAGGCCACACTGGCTACCCAAAATTCATCCAGTCCTAAAAGAAACAGATCACACTCACAGAAAGGTGATCTCAGCACCTGGGATCACATGCCTTTAATCCCAGCACTAGATAGGAGCAGGGTCTGCTCCTGATACTGAAGAGTCATCAGTATCAGGCATTGGTTCTCCAGCCATGCTGAGGAGAGGCAGCAGTGTGAGGTCAGAGCTCATGGAGACAGGATCAGCCCTTTCAGCCTGAGGTAGAGGTAAGAGCTAGTGGCTTGGATGCTCTGCTTTTCTGATCTACAGCTGAAGTTTCAACCGCAATATCTGTCTCTGGGTCCTTTATTAATCATTTTACAGACACACACTATTGCCTAGACTTGACAAGAGTTCTGTGGATCTGAACTCAGATTCTAACGCTTGCATGCTTGCATTGTAAGCATTTTATTGTCTGAGCCATCTCTCCTGCTCCAGGATTTATTTTTATATTACGCTTGTAAGGCTCATAGCAAGTTTAATACAACGTATATTTGCATAAGGTTTATGAGGTATATAATTTATAATATTTAAAAGATAGTTTCCAGAGAAGAAAGCCACCATGTAGAGCATCAAGTTCAACATTTTTCCTTAAAGTCAAGGAAACAAAGCCCAGGTCATGTATCACCTTTCCCTCACCTCACAAAAAGCTAGCCATTTAGCTTTTGAACAAATCCACATAGTACAATACTGACTAGGTCTGTGAAACATGTGACTTAGTATTTACGTTCAAGTATAGAAACTGCATCAGCATTCTTTCCTTACTGAAGAAGTTAGCCATGTGTACACATTAAACAGTAATACCAGTGCCTAATACCACAAAGTGCCCCTTTGTCAGCATGTGACATGAAGGAAAGTACTCAAAGTAACTGCACTATGCATTGTAGTCCACCAGCTGACACAGAAGAAGAGCAAGGAATTAGACACACCACTAGTAGGAACACTTGGCTTTGCAATATGAAAAGGTCCTGATGAGTCAATTCAGTTGTCTTTTCCTTATATCAGTAAGTATACCTGGTACCTAATAACCCAGCATTACAATGCAATAGTCACTTCTGATGTCGAAAGTGGCACATATCACAAGCTTTTGTGACACAGGCTCCAATTGCTTTGTCTTAAGGACACAGTCACTGAGCAAAGGCAATTCAACAGTTCGCTCCATCACCACCCCCATCACCACCAGAGCCCAGTGGATAAGTTGTGTCATTCGAGCACCAGGAACTCATGTATGGCTAATAAATGTGTGTTGGGGATCATATCCTATAATGCCAAGGACCTAGAGCAGGGAGCCTCCTACATTGCTCGGTTAAGAGCACTACATCAGAGGAAATTCAGACAAACAGACCATTGGGCTTCCCATCACAAAGTCCTGTTATCTGATATTTTATGAGGCAATAGTCCACTGAGGTCCCGCATACTGGTTTCTCACATTCTTACAGCGTTGCCTGTGGGATCAGCAAGGGTATAAAGGTCTGAGGGAAAAGGCCAAGAAACTGCACATTTGCAGTCCTAGACTGTTTTCTTAAATCCACTAATTACCTACTGGGTAACTTTGGGAAAACACAACCTGTTAATGGTTAGCCATTTCAGTTTCTCTACTCATAAAATAAGCCATAAATTATCTACACATTTGCAAAGGTTCTGTAGGAATAAATGTTCAAATGAAAGCTATGGTAAAACTATAACATGGTTTTACACAGTTGGAAAGTAGTTTTGACCTTTAGGTAAAACTTAACATGATGCCAGACTCACAGTGTCTCCAGTGAAACTAATTTTTGAGGTCGTAGTGCATTCCCTTTGAGCTGCTTAAAATGATTATATATATATATATATATATATATATATATATATATATAGAGAGAGAGAGAGAGAGAGAGAGAGAGAGAGAGAGAGAGACAGCTTTTTTGAGGGAATGAATTTTTTGTTTGTAACAAGGGCCCATCATATTAAAAGATTTCTTTGTGAAAACAAGGTCATCAGCAGCAAGTGTCTTCCACTAGGCTTGTACCACATCTGTGACTGGATTAGAGCCTGTCTTGGGAGATGACAGGGATCTGACTTCTTGCCTGCTTAAGAGATTGACAAGTGGAGTTTGATGCCTCCCACTGCCAGGTTTAATCCATTTAAGGCCTACAATCCTAGTACTTGGGAGACTGAAGCAGGAGGATTGCTTTGAGTTTAAGGCCAGCCTGAGCTATGGAAATGCTGTGTACAAACAAAACAAAAAAAGCAGATGTGTTCTCCCTCACCCCCAAGAGTGGTATGTACCCATGCATGAGGTGACACCAAGGGCCAGCAGTATTTGGTCCCCTGTTGCTGGAGTTACATGCAGCTGTGTGACACCCAACATCGTTGCTTGGAACTAAATGTGGTTCCTCCAGAAGAGCATCACATGCTCTTAACTGCCAAGCTATCTCTGGAGCCATACAGCTATTTTCTTGATTGAGGGTTAAGAGCAACTTTGAAGCTCATTAAGACATTCACATGGAGAGCTGATAGGTCCATATTATAACATTGTCTCCAAGAACAGTGCCCTGCTGAGTGGCTGGGGTCTTCCTTCTGCTAGGGCTTTTGTGCTTCAGAGGGCAAGAAGAGCTCTTTCACCTCTGGTGTGCATAGAAACAAACTGGACTGAGCTGGTCTAGGGGGACCTGGATATTTGAAACTACCAGTCAGAGTGCTTTGGGGCTGAGGGTTTTGGTAACTTTTAAACTCCTGGGGTTCTAGGTTGAAAACAAGTCTCAAGAAATACAAGAGTAGTACAGCTCCCTGTAGTGGTGGGTGGTGAATGATCCTTGGCATATTCCTTTTCCCACAGTAAGGTTGTTCTTCACCAAAAAGGCAGGGTGGGTGCCTTCTATTCTGGAGCACTTCTGGAGCCACATCCTTCCCATTCAGCACTCTCTTCTCAGAAACTGTCCCTACCATGGAAACAACTGATGCCCAAAAAGTGTTTGTTAAGCAAAGACATATCACTTAAAAAAAATCAGTCTTACCTTTCCTTTTGTTGTCTAACAATTAAAAAAAAAAAATCAGTATTCCACTTGTAAGAGCTTCAGAAAAATCTTTCAATCCTAAAGTTCCCCAAAATCCAAATGGACAGAACATTTAATTTTAATTTTTAAATATAAGAAGAATGGAGTGACCACAGTTTATATTTTCCCTCCTGGTTTCCTCAGGGTCTATGTTGCTCATCTAAACGCAATTTGCTGTATGTTTGGGTCAGTGGCTTAAGTTAGGAGGTTCTTACAGTAACTCTGGGCTGTTGAAATCCCAGAACCCAGGGAAGCAGCAGCCGGAGATCCATGCTAAGGCAGCGCTAGCGACGTTCTGAAAACAGCCCACTTTGGACACAGATCCTCTGCCTAACATGGGAACAGTCCACAAGGCCAGTCCTGATGACTAGGGAGACTGTGAGCCAGAAAACTTCCGCCTTGGTTTTTGAAAACCACACAATATTTTACAACATTCCTGCCTATTAACTGCTGGGAAGGGCACTATCTTATTGCTTTTTGCATAATGGAACCAATTTTTCCCCTTAGAGGCCCTATGCTGCTTTGATTCAGTTCAAAGGACAAGGGGAACGATGACTAAGGACCTTGGGAACCAGACTGAGGAATCTCACAGACATACTCATGAGGGTTTTTTTGGGGTGGGGGGAACTGTTTGTTTTCTTTTAACTGACGCATCATTTTGATAAACAATTCCTATAGTCTGCGCACTTATCAGATTCCTCACCCAAATATTTGCTATTTATAAAATAATCAAGGAAACAGACTTGTGTTTATTGTTTCTAAATCTGCAGCGGTTTGATGAATTGAAAACAGTCTTACTTTTTCCTCTTTTCTCCACTAGTCTCTTGTAAAAGTGCCAAGACTATACACCCAACTCTCCCTTTAAACAGTAAAAACAAAAAATAAGAGTGACCTGCATGAACTGCACACTGCCTGCCTCTACACGGGGCACAGTTTGGGCCACCAGCCAAGCCCCGGAAGCACTAGAGGTCGATATTTGGAAAGGATCGAGCTGGAAAGGGATGCAGTGCGTGTCTGTTTCCGGTTCACAGAGGCCTCCACGTCACTACTCGGTTTGGACGTCTGACTGGCTTCCTGGCTTTGAGAGTCTCTTTCTTTAAACACGAGGGGACCAACTCTGGCTCCTCCCGGTGAGTTTAAACAGAATGATGGGGGCAGTGTTCTGGGAGGGGCCGTGCGCCTGTGAGCACGCTCAGAGCCTCAGTATGGAAGGTCCCTCTGGGCATCACAGCTTCCAGGACCCATGGTCGTGATATGGTGCTTCACCTTCAGAAAATCCCCCTAAGGCTAGATCATCTCCACACTGTTCCAGTGGAGCCACTCATACTTCACACACGTGAAACGAAAGATGCCTCGGGCAAACACAGCTAAACTCCGTTCTAAAAGAGACAAACTTGCTAGATCATCATGAGAAGGGAGTCAAGAATTCCCGTGAATCATTGCATTTAAAAATAGCCGCAGCAGTATTCCAGGCCTGCTGTGGCTGTCCTTGCCCAGTTTTGCCACAAAGCTCAAAATACTTCTTTGCACACTTATGCCCACTGAAGGCATCTCCTTGTTGGACACTCTTGACCTGGTCCTTCCTTTGGTGAGTACGTCACCAAATGTAACAGTAAGCTTTCCCTGCTGTTACAGCTCTTGTACTGACTGTTTCTCTTCCTTCATAATGTGCCAAGCTGCCTTACAGTTTCCTGCTCTGCCATGGATATAGTGACTGTTTACAGTCCCATGGTAAAGAAAACTCTTTGTATGGTTTGGCTAAAAGATGATACTACATCAAGCACCTCTTAGAAAATGGTAGAGGGTACAGCCACTTGCATATATACAAGACTTGTTGAAAACGCTGCACTGTAAGAACGTCATCTGATGACTGAAGCTCACATTCACTGATACAGAAATTTCACATTCAAAAAAAAAAAAAAAAAAACTTCAGTAAATGATTACGAGATTTGAAGACAGAGCCTAGAGGCAGGAATGTTTTCAACTCACAAAATACAAAAATACAAATGGCAAGGAGGTTTTGAACTCCATTCAGATTCAAAACCAGTTAGGGGAAAAAATAGGAAGGGAAATATTTGTGTTGCTTTCTCTAAAAACAAAAAACAAAACAAGCAAAAAAGCAAAACAAAACAAAACAAAAGCACCATGAAATAACCAGGAAAGCTAGCCCTTTAAGAATTTACCCAAGGCTAGCTCAAATTAGTTTCAGGTTTTTTTGTTTGTTTGTTTGTTTGTTTTTTGTCTTGAATTCCAGTACTTTATTGTCTGCAATGGCACACATTTCCTTCAAGGATGCTGTCAGCAAATCCCATTCATGCCTTTGTCTGCTCAGGTTGATTTTTCTTTCCAATATATACAAAAAACCCAACATATAACCATTACTAACTGCCGTCCTAGGAGCGGTTTTAAATTTAGAAGTTACAGTATTTAGCATAGTTCTACCTCTATACATTTTATGATAGCATGAGATACCTCCCTTTATATCACCATGACACCAAGTTTAATTTATGTAATTAGAGATAGATAGTGTCTAAATGTACTGCCTAAATCAAATAGCTTCTTCATATAGTATTTTGGCTAAGCAGAAGCTCATCACATCTGTAAATGTAATAAACAGTGAGCCCTGTCCTCATCCGATGGTGTGGTATGCAAATCCACAATGATGACCAATTGGTCTTTCCTCTATATTTAGTTGATGGAAGGAGGAATGTGAAAAATTGAAAACCAACATAATATCCAAACAAAATGGATCTGCATTTGGCTTAGCCTTGAGGTGAACTACAAACCTTGTCAGTGCTCACAGCCCTTTCCCATCAGTGTTTAATGAGAACCTTGATTAGGAGCTGGGAGAAGGATCCAGGCAAATAATCTAGATTAAATGGCAGAGTCTAGAGAGGATGGTCTTCCCCAAAGACCACAGGCACCACAAAGTCGATGGAAGGCTCTGGAATCTAGTTAAAATCTCTCCACTTTTCTCATCCTAGACAAAGCATTTTCTTGTCTTCATGCCTGAAGCACTCATCAGTGCAGATGAATGGCCTGTGTAATGCATAAATGCTCTTCTGGCACTGGGGTGAAAATTCGTATATAATTAGATTAACTGAGCTATGCTTTGGGGAAGCATCATGGCAAAGAACTTAAGCATAAATAATAATAGCTGAAATCAAACTCAAGGAGTTAAAATGTCAAAGAAATTCAGTAGCACAACTTCCAAAGGAGTAAATATTTACATGTCTTTCATCTAAGACTTTAATATTGTTCCTCTCAGCAGCTTATTTAAACATCCCTTTCACAGTTTTAACAGTTTGAGTAAATTCTCCAGTTGACTCAACCTGCATGAAACTGATTCAGGTCAGTTCAGCTTGACATGATTCAACAATTTCTAAAATTCACATTTCAGTCATTCAAGTGAATGAGTAGTGTCATTTGGTTATTTGATGTGATCTTTTTTAAGTGGGTCTTTGGAGAAACTGCTTCTGGGTATCAGTACTAAAGCGAAAACACTGGCTAACATAATACAAGCAGGAAAATTAATTTCAGGGCATTTAGGCCCTCTCTTGCTTCCTGGGCTCATGGGGCTTCAGAAGTTCAGAATTGTTCTCTGATGTCACTGTTCTCTGAAAGGCGATCTGTTCAAATCCATATGGTGGACATCTTTGAGTCACATACTGCTTCCATTTTTCAGTGCCTCAGAAAGTGGAATTTCTCCCTTTTAATTCTCAAAAGTGAACTCAAACTGATTTACCCACCTGCAGCTTCCTTGGAGGAACATAACTTTTTTATTCAATCCATAATTACCTCCTATTCCAGAAACTCTAATTAGTGTTTGTCACTGGTTCTCAGCTGGGGGAATAGAGGACTTCTCTTCTGTGTGGTTCATCATGAAAATGCTAATCTAACAAAAGGGAAAGACCTCTCTTATTTCTCGAATTCTCAGCTGCACACTACAACTTTGCCTAGTCAATTACAAGTCAATTACAAGTGCCACCAAAATGTACAAGCCAGAAACTTTTGGTCAAAAAGAAAACTGCCTGTGAAGCAAGAAACACCAACCAGATGGTCCTGCTAAACTGTGCCTTGGACAGAGGTCTTTGAATCACACACTGCTTACAAGATTATAGGATCACCAACTGTAAAGCATGATACTCAAACACTTTTACCAGAGCCAAGCTGGTGTCCTAACCTCAAGAACAAGAAGACTTGACCAGAGATGCTCCTTCACAAGGGAAATGCTGTGTCTTCACAGGATGAGAAAGTATGTTTTGTAACTTGTAGAAGGAAGGCTTGAGAGACACAAATGCCCAGCTTATTGATACCTTCATTTGGGGCACCTAACCTTCAGAACTATGGATTTCTGTTGTTTAAATCATGCAGTCTGTGGTACTTCATTATAGCAGATCAAGAAAACTGATATACTATCTTAGCCTGTTTTCTATTATTGGGATAAAAATTATAACTTGGAGAGGAAAGAGGCTTTTTTGGCTTACACATCTCAACCACAGTTCACTTTTGAGGGAAGCCAAGGCACGAAGTCAAGTAAGGTAAGAACTTTCATAAGCCTCCAGGATCATTTTTTCAAGGGAATCCATATTAACTGTTAGTAGTATAGAAGACTATACTACCATAAAGGACAAAAAAAATCTTTAAATAAAATGTCTTACCTCTGAGAAGTTTATTATAAAGTTAAAGATAAAAAATTGAATCATGTTTGCTTTAGATCAGACGTAGTTTCCCCCCATCACCAAATGTACATGTCCTGAGAATCTGGTCCCCAGTGTGGTGGTGTGACAAAGACTCAATCCTTTAAAATATGGAGCATACTGGTGGGTAATAGGTCATTCAAGATCCTTCTCTTGAGTGGGACAAATACAGTCACTATGGGCTCCAATTAGTTCCTACAAGAGTGTATTGTAAAAAGAGCAAGTGTAACTCATCCACAGGATCTGGCTTCCTGTCAAGCCATATGATCTGCATCTGTGTTCACACCATTACGATGTCATCTGCCATGTATTTCTTCTCAGATTAAAGCAGAAACCACTGCCATGGTTTGGGATCTCCAGAACTCTGAGGCAAATAGACCTCCTTTCTTCTCAAACTAACCCAGCCTCTGGTATTTTGTTAGAACAATGGAAAATGGACCAACATAATGAGAAAGCTTTAAAACAATCTGAATGAAATAGTTTAATAACACATCAGAATAAAAAGAGATGGTTACTATCATAGATTGTACATGGTTAATTCTCATGTGAATTCTGAAAGCAGAAAGTCATTAGACCTTGAACAGGACAAGCTTAGGAAGGCATCTTTAAAGACTGGTGGAATGTAGGTAGAAGGAAAGGGAAGCAAAACAAATCCACTGGGCTCATTCCTGAGTGGGGTGGTGCAGGCCTGAGCTCAGCTCCACACAGAGGATCCAAAGGAATATCCTTTTGCTCTCTGACTACAACTTCTCAAAGAGCACAGAAATCACAAGCTCAGCCCTGTGTGGTGAGGAATCAATGAGAAACCCTTAGATATTAGTATTCAGAATACTGGACATTATATTATGGTTTGATTTGCACTTCATTCTAGTCTCTGTTTCCTCCAGTTCAAAGTAGCTCCTAACTCAGGTATGGTAGCTCATAGCTGTAAGCCCAGCACTCTAGAAGCTGAGGTGGGTAGGGGTCAGGGGTGGTTGGCATACATTTCAAGTGATCTTGGAGCTACATAATTGAGTTCTAAGCCAGTCTATAGTACAGAACAAGACCCTATTTCAAAATAAAATATGTAAATGACATAGGATAGGAATTTGGTATTGTTCTATTCTTGGATCCACAGTGTCTCTATATTGCACAACAAGTCCCTGGTAAATATATTTCCAATGATGTAAAAGGATTAACTTAAATATTAAAAATTGGTATTGCAAGCAACAGGCTAAGTCCCAATAAGTAAGATGATTTGGGGTTTGAAAGTTGAAAGCTGTGAGTTACAGCTACTGGAACTCGTACTTGATGACAGTTAACAAAGCAACGAGGGAAATGTCTTGTGTTCCTTCTGCTTCATTTCTTATCTACTACTCCCTGCTAATTCCTGCTCATCCATATGCCTTCTGTGCCCCATCTGCCCATCAGTATTCAAAGTACAACACAAAGAGATCTTGGAGAGGAAATGAATGTTTTTCCATGAAGACCTCAACTCCCATGGACAGAGGTTTGCACTGTTAATTCCCCATCCTCTAACCCACCTCAATTCCCTATTTTTAAGCCTGGGAACAGCGAGTTAACCAAAGTTCAAAGTTTTCCAAGTGAAGCATTAGAAACTGTCATGTTTTCCATGACACCAGGTCAAGTGGTAATGGGTTTCTGATGTGAAATATCTTGGATTTATTCAAAAGTCCCTAGAAGGGTCACCAGAGACAGGCTTACAATGTTGAATTTCTTTTGTCCCACTAAAATCTTGTATGTTAAGCTAGATTTGTTTTAAGAACAGGGACCAGGGTTTACATCACTAGTCTTAAAAGGAGAGATCAACAATCAACATTTTATCATTTTATGTTGATGTGTGACCGGCTAGAGAATCTCATTAAAAATCTTACTTGCAGGAAATGAACTCATTTATAGGTCCCCACTTGGTAGTATGTTTGTTATTAGAGCAGAGGGCGGTGAAGTGAGTCTGCCAACCATGGATCGAAGGAGTGTCCATTTAGACTGCATATTGCTTCTTCCTCATTGGATTCTCCATATGCCACATAAAACTCTGATCCATGCACATGCTAAACTCTCTGCTAAAATCCTGTCACCAGACCTGTAAAACTCATTATTGCCTAAGACAAGCCAGAATTACTGAATGTTTTCCTTTCTTCTGACTTAAAATGCACGTCATCAATTACGTAAAGGGAAAGAAGGATGTGCAGGCAGGCTACTGGTTGCGGTTTCTCACTCCTTCGAAGATATTTTCATAGTGAGTTATCTTTTCACCAGAAGATTTTGATGTGTCTGTGTGAGATCTTCCAGAACTTCAAATAAAAACTAAACATCTCAGGAACATCTTGTGGGGAAGCCAGTTAGGAAATTTGGGTGGTGGTGTTTTTCATGTGAAAAACATTATGGAGTCTGTGGAAGAGGTTTTGTAGCTTTATGAAAAAGAGTTGGTAAGTTTTCAGTGAGAACTGTTGAATAATTGACAATTTACCAATGTGTGGGCAGACTAAAGGAACAAGGGAGCAACACTTAGGCATCTAGAAACATGCAACGTCAGAGAGCTGTTCGTGCATTTAGGGAAAGCAATGCTACCTGAGCCTGTGTAACCTAGTCCTGAAGAGCCAGCCAAAAAAGGAAGGAACCTAGGAAGAAAACTGATCTCTGCAGCTCATTGGCCAAACCCACCCAGAAAATGATGACAAAGAACCTCAGTGGTACAGTTCATGGAGGTCAGCTTCTCAGAAAACAGAGAAAGGCAAGGTAGGGCAGACTGTAAATACATATCCTATGCACACAATGGTTTTACACATTTTGTAAGTATCTAGGATAAATGTATCATTTTTTTTACATAGCTTTATCTGCTCTTTTAAAAACTTAATTTTATTTATTTGTGTTTGTGCATGTGTAGAGGAAGTCCTTTCTCTCCTTTCACCCCATGGATTTTGGGGATTGAACTCAGGTCATCAGGCTTGACAGAAAGCATCTATATCCAATGAGCCAATTAGCCAAGAGAAGATGGGGATCTCTTTCACCTCACCCTTTCTTAGCTCTACAAACTGTTCCTATTCTCTTGGCCCTGAGCAGAGTTTCTCTTTGGGAAATGCTAATGCTAATTCTTTTCTATTTTAGTTAATATCTATATCATAAACCAAATATAATACATATAATTTAAGGTCTTTAAATATATAATTTCTTATCTTCACATAGTCTCATTTTTTCAAGGACACTCAAACATCTTATTTCTCTTATCACATAGATCTTTTCCATATCTTCAGTGTAGTGCCTAGTACACTGGCTCATGAAAATAGACGCTTAATAAATGCTGATGGGATGAGCACCATCAGGTGCCTTTTGGGTAGATATGGGAGATCAGACTGAAGAGGTAAGCAACTTAGCCCTTATCTAGTAATGTGCAAAGAAGAATAAACTTCATGTCATTAAGGCCTTCCCTGACTGCTGCTCAAATGGAGAATTTGCTAAGCAGGGTAAAAATTGAAACAAGAGTTTCTTTTTTCTTGCCTTCTTGCACTTTGACCCAATCTTAAGAACAGAGCATGGTGTTTCAATTTATTGGCTAGATTGGCAGAAATATGTATGCCTCATTATCTCCTCTTCTTAATCATGATGTATGAAGTGTTATGAGCAAGAATAAAAGTTGAGTTGAACAGAACAATTGAAATGAACCATCATGGCTTCTCATTTCTAGGGTGAAGAGAAAATGATTAACCCTAAGAACTACCTGTTACAGCAAACCCTTATGTATGAGAACAAAAGATATGAATAAAATGTCTATGGCCTTAAGAATTTCACAAATATTATGAACCTATCTCCAATAACATGCCCTCCCCCCAATGCTGGCTTTTTTTTTTTTTTTTTTTTTTTTTTTTGATGTTCCATGAATGGTGTAAAAAGAGGAGAGGCCAAGGAACTAGATTCACTGAATACCAAGTACCAAATACTCAGTGTGGAGTAATATTAAATCAACGTATTAAATATTTTCCATGGGCAGGCTATTGAACAACATGGAAACAGATGGACAAGGCTTCTCTGTCAACTTGAAAGGATGTGGGACTCCTTCCTTTGGTGAACATCCATTGCCCAGTTCCTCTGTGGATGTGTCCCATCCCTACAGCCTTGTGGTGGGTGCATACATAAGGAAAACCAACATGGGCATTGTTCTACCACAAACCACAGTACTTGGAAATCAGTGATAATCAGTTTCCAGCCGAGCCTTCTCCTTCCTCTTTTAGTTTGTTCCCACAATTATATTGAAGTCCAACTTAGAGTGTGGAAATTATCTCTGTCCCTTGAAGGTAACTGTTTCCTATCATTGTCCCCATTCCTCATCTAGGTTACTATCTTTCACATCTCATGGAGCCCATTATGAACAGGATTCTTTTAGTTTGGTTTGATTTGGTTTTTGTTTTTTTTTTTTTTTTTTTTTTTTTTGAGACAGAGTTTCTCTGTAGCTATGGAGCCTATCCAGGAACTCACTCTGTAAACCAGACTGACCATGGACTCACAAAGATTCACCTGCCTCTGCCTCCCAAGTGCTGGGATTAGAGTTGTGTGCCACCACCACCCAACAATGAACAGGGTTCTTAGCTGGCCTCCTGCTATGCTATCCAAGCTCCCACCTCAACTCTCTCAGTCCTGCACTCATTGTCATTGCTCTAAAACACAATCGCTTGACAATTACTTGCTTAATACCTCAGCAGTTTCCTATTGCCTTAAAATTCACACATTCTGCTGTTTTGTTTAGATTTTTTTTTTTCTGAAACTGAGTTTCACTTTGTAGCCCAGAGTATCCTTAAACTCTTAATTTTGTGTGAGGCATCCAAGGATTGAGAATACAGGCCTGTACTGTTACCTCCAAGTTAAACACACAGTTCTGCTATCATCTCTTCATCGGTCTTCTCACCAGTTCCTATCTCACATCATAAAAGTAAAGCGCAAACTCACAGCTCATCACATTCTGATGAGAGCTGCTTCCTCAGCTTTATGTCTAATGCTCTCTGTACCATCCATATCCAGGAGTCCATTTACCTGCTAATATTTAGCACTTAAATTCTGGCTAAAATTGCAAATCTCTTAACACTCCCAATGATGCTATCCTTTCGCATCTCGCCTCAGCACAATGCATATATCTAAATTATTACAAAGACCCCCATCATACACTCCTTATTTACACATCACTCACCTCAATAGAATTCAAAGGAAGGATCTTCAACCCACTAGAATCATGTTTCCTTATCAACTTAAGCATCTCGGTTACACCTGGGACAGACTTCAGGTTTTAGAGACCTCATACTTCACTTTTCCTGATGTGTCTTTTCACATGACTTAACCAAATTCTCTAGGCCAATAACAGGAACCTGCTGGATTTTTAATCTTCCCAGGTCCCACACTCCCTCTTTCTAGAATATTCAGTGTTTTCGTAGACATCAAGAACTCTTTTTTTTTTTTCAAACAGACATTTCAGTATCTACACAAGTCATTGTCCAGTATCTGCCCACCAGAAGAAAGCCTAAATAGATGGTGTGTCTAGGCCCAGTAGGTGACATTCTTGGGTTGTTTGCAGAGCTGTATGAGTTGAGTTGGTATATGCCTGCCTGGCTGTACAGGTACACACTGAAGTGACCAGGTATGTACGTCATAATCTAGACTTGGAAGAGAAGATAAATAGGCTCACCTCTCATCTTGTGGTAGACTTCCAAAATAGAATGTGGCTTTTCATGAAGCTATGAAGGCATCTTTATAATTATGATGTGATGGGACATATTTTGTAATCTTCAATTCTGAAATATTTAGGCACATATCTCATTAACTTACATTTGATCCTCTGTAAGTGCTAGGGTCTTGTGCTATTTAGCAAAGTGTAACTCATGATTGAGGAGAGGCTGAAGGCAAAAAATTACTAAGACTCAAGAGGAATGATTGGATAAGAGAAACTATGGAAGGCATTGTTAAATACTAATATGCTTCCTAAAAACACATATTTAAGAAGGAAAAATTATATTTGGGGTATAATTCAGAAGTTCAGCACTTGCAGTTTATACATAAGCTGTGGGGTGAATATCAACACCAAACACACACACACACACACACACACACACACACACACACACACACACATACACACATACAAGTAAACACACACAGAGACACATATTCACGCAGACACACATACAGACACATACACACACATATAGACACACACAAATATACACATACATACATACATACATACATATATACACATACACATATACATACATCCCCAAACCAAAACAAACAAAGAAACAACCCAAAAAACCACAACCCATACCTCTTCCCCAGAAAATGGTAGGTACTTCTGAGTGGTTGATCTCTGCAAAGCCTTATTTGAATTTTTTTTAAATCATTCTTTGTATTTTCAAGACACCACACCAATTTACAACATCCTCCATAAACAGGTTAAAGATGAAGTCTGATGCAACATGACTCAGATAAGAAACACAACTGTGGGTTTACATACCATCTAAGGAGGAAATTCACTGAAAAATGACAAGAAAATTTCTTAGAGCACACATGTCAAGTCTGGTCCTTCAGATGACCATGTACCTCATGGCCTGATAAGACCATTACAGCACAGAGGAGGAGCATGTGTCTCCCAAGAACTAAAGCTCTATTTGCCATAAATACAATTCCAGTGAGTAAGGGGTTTAACTTCCTGTCAGATTTGAGAGTCTAAGTCACCATGACTGCTTATCTTGTATACCTTTTCTCTTCTCCAGAGATTAAATATATCTATTTTCACATAAATTCATGTTGTAAGTAAATGCACTAAAGTTATATATTGAAATGTGCTTAAGAATATGATTATCCGGCATGTGTCTACTATACATGTACTGAAGTAGAGGAAGAAATCAATAAAGATACAAACAAAGACAGAGACAGATAGATAGATGACAGAGAGACAGACAGAAATTTAATTTAGAAATCAACTGACCAACATTTAAATCATGTATCTATACCCAGCATTTACTACATTATGCTATCTATGGGGGATAAAGTGATAAGGCATCGTATACACATCAGGTTATTGTGAGAGAATACATGGCTCAGAACTGGCCATAGCCTAGCCCAACCAGGCAATATAACTGGGTGTGTCATATTAGGATATCCCTGGTTTCACAAACCAGTACATGCAAGTATTCTCTCCCTTTTCTAGATAAGGCTCAGAGGTTTGGAAGACCTTCCTAATGAGAGGGCTGTCCAGTTGAATAGCTGCCAGGGGAAGCATTACAGAGGGATGGGAAACATTTGAAATTAAACTGGAATATGGTGTCTATTAAAACAGAATGAATTTAATTGTATGGCTTCCGCCATAACTGCTGAAGTGTAAATTGGTACCACTTCTGCTTAGCACATGTATTAATCTCTCATTTGAACTTAATCATATGACAGGAAAATTTGTGTGAGAATTCCCTCACTGCCTCCTAAAAATGACAGAATCTAGTCTACTAAGCCATGGTTCTTTGATTTGTTGAATTCAACAAAATGATTATTTTCAGGTAATGATCTTTTACATAAATGAAAACTTTTATGATTGTGGAAGTTATACGTTTTGAGTTAACAGGCTAAAATAAAGTTAGGTTGTTCTGCCAAGAAAGAGAGAACAGTTCAGGAGGTATACGACTCAAGGAAGGAGTTTCAGAGCCAAGGCAGCTGAGCTCAGCAAGGAAGGAGGATGGAGAAAGGAGAGGAGAGGTGTATTGAAGAGGCTTCTCTGGTAACATGTCTCCCAGGATGCAGTAGCATAAAGTCCACATGAGCCAATAGGATTATCTGTATCACAAGGCAAGGCAAGTGTGTGTGGTAAAGCCAAGAAATTTGGAACCTTTACTATTTGATCAGTCACTATAGACCCTCACTAAATAAAGACAAATGCTTAAAGACAAATCAGACTGAAGGCCATGCACCCACTGCTCTCATCTCTGCCAGTGGAAATAAACACATGAGGCAAGCTGACATCAGCAGAGCCCATGACTTCTCCCCCCCACCCTTTATTTTATTTAAATTTGAAACAATCTTGTTTTACTGTCAATCCCAGTTGCCTCTCCCTCCCCTGCCCCAACTCTCTATCCCATCTCCTTTTTGCTCCCCAGGGAGGGTGAGGCCTTCCATGGGGGAATTTTCAAAGCCTGTCATATCATTTGGAGCAGGGCCTAGGCCCTCCCCTATGTGTCCAGGCTGACAGAGTATCCCTCTACATGGAATGGGCCCCCAAAGTCCATTTGTATTCTAGGAATAAACACTACCAGAGGCTCCATAGATTGTCCAGGCCTCCTAACTGACACCCATGTTCAGGGGGTCTGGGTTGGCCCTATGCTGGTTTCCCAGCTAACAGTCTGGGGTTCATGAGCTCCACCTTGTTCAGGTCAGCTGTTTCTGTGAGTTTCTCCAGCCTGGTCTTAACCCCTTTGCTCATCACTCCTCCCTCTCTGCAACTGGATTCTAGGAGTTTGACTCAGTGTTTAGGAGCCCATGACTTCTTTGAGTGTGCAGTGGGATAACAACCTGGAGGTTAGCTTGGTGTCAAGTCTCACTCTACTTCTCAGGTATATCAGTGTATCACAGAGTCATGAATTCATCCCTAGTGCATTGCATGTTTTTACTATTAGTTATTATTTTTATTTTATATGTATGAGTACTTTGCCTATATATATGAACATTCAGGTGCCACATGAATACCTCAGAAGAGGGTTTTGATGTGGGTAGAAGGAATTGAACCCAGACCCTCTGCAAGAGCTACATGGGTTCTTCAATGTTGAATAATCTCTGCAAACCTTCTTTTTTGTTTTTATAGATACGAAAGCCTATTAAGTCAAATTACTAACTAGACTACTATTGCTCTTCAGTGTCCTACCAATGAAATCATAACAGTTAAGGGATAGAGTGGAATTGCATTCAATACTGTGTATTTTTTTAAATTACAGCTGTCTAAGGAGCCATTCATGTTAGGAAACTCCACATTTGTGTCTCTGCTAGGCACATATTTCTCTAACAGGCAATTGCAGATCCCCTAAAACCTACACAGGATAAATGAATCGACTTTTGGAATGGAGCTTGTCAGAGGAAGGCTGCGGGTGACATTACCTCAGTTCCAGTCCCAGCTTTTATCAGGAACCCACCTTCTCTGCCCTGCATATGTTGTGATATTTCCACTGAGCACATCAATTAAACGCTAACCCATCCTTTAGGCCATACTTCAAAATCCCTATATGCAGACTGTGTTGGTCTGAATAGGTATGGCCCCCATGAACTCATGAGTTTGAAAGCTTAATCCATAGGATTAGGAGGTATTGCCTTGTTGGAGTAGGTGTGGCCTTGTTGGAAGAAATGTGTCAGTGATGGGGGGGGGAGACAGGGGGAAGACGGGGGAGGCTTTGAGGTCTCATATATGCTCAAGCTATGCCCAACACACAGACTCCTGCTGCCTGCAGCTCAAGATTTAGAACTCTCAGCTCTTTCTCCAGCACCATGTCTGCCTGAATACTGCATGTCCCACCATGATGATGATGGATTAAATCTCTGAAACTGTAAGACAGCCTCAATTAAGTGTTTTTTTTTTTAATAAGAGTTTCCATGGTTGTGGAGTCTCTTCAGAACTGTAGAAACCCTAAGATATAAGATTTCTTCACTAGTCCAGTGAACTGTTTCCTTCTCAGTGGAGTTTTGTACTCACCTAGCACTTTGTCCTTACATTTGTCTAGCACTTATATATTTATAATTTTCTAACACTTCTATCTGTCTCCTTTCTTCTTCTCCAGGCCAAGACTATATAATTTTTCTGAATATCTGACATTGCTTTTCCTGCTATCTGTGCATATTATCTATGGTTACATAGATGTGCATATTATCTAAGTCCTGCCTCTCAGGAAGTTCTCAATAAATGTTTATTGACCCATAGTCTGAGAAAATTTCATTTATGGGGTTCATCCGCTGTGTCAAGATGCAAAAGAAACAGATACAGATTGAGACTATCCAAATGAACATACTGTTTCCCTAAAGGTGTGAGACACATCGAAGACACTTACTGAGTCCCTTCCTTAGGAAGAAACAAAGTCAACTCACATTCATGATGAAAAGTTGTTCAGCAGACTCACTGTCCCTGCATCACATTAGGTTTTGAGGCACAATTATTCTCTATGCTGCTTTCTCAGAGGCCTAGTGTAATCTGGCTTTAAAATTAGCACTGCCAAGAGAGTTTCATGCATTCCCAGAGACGACTGTCTCCTGGGTTAACAGACTTCTAGGGATCTTGCACAAATAAACAGTCTGTAACAGTGAAGCAGGGCTTGGCTGCTTTGGGATTTCTTTGTGTGCAGTTAAATGAAACATAGCTGGACTTGGGGTGTTTATACAAACTAACTAATCCTACTGGATCAACTTGACCTGAAGTTGCCCTCTCATTCCCAGCTGGTACTCAACTCATGCCCAACAAGTCTGTAGCTTCATAATGAGAAACACTTCCCATTCAAGAGATAAGTGGACCCCTGCATGGTTCTGCATCAGGCATCCTATTCTACTCCCACTTGCCACAATGAAGAAACTCCAGCCTCTTAATGGCTGCTATAGTAAGCTTGCAAGACAGCTTCCCTCCTGTTCCTAGCTGGATCAGAAGCTACACTGAGGCCTAACTCACCTCTCAAAGGCTGCTTTGTTGAAGGCTAGGATGATGGAGACCTTTGGAAGTGGCTGGGCAATAGGAAGAACTTAGGATACCAAGGACACTTGCAGACCACATTGTCCTTTGCCTTCCTTTTTGCTTCTCATCCACCAACAATCATGCAGTTTTCTTTATTGCACACTCCCTGCCTTGTCATGGGCCCATAAGTAGCAGGGCAGGAAGACCTTTGACTAAACCATGAGCCAAAGCAAACCCTCCCCCCTGAAAACTGCTTTTGACCCAGCAGTAGAAAGCTTGCCAAAGCAATGGTAGCCTGGTGCTTTCAAACGACATGTGGTCTCCAGGGCTTTGAGTCACTCACTATTCCAGGTACTAAGTAGTCAGTTCCCTTATGCAAACACCAGTGAAGTGATAGTCTACAAGGCATGCAAGGAACACTTTGGGCTTGTGAGTATCTCTAAAATACTCTGCATTTGGAACATGATAGAAGCTCAACTACATTTTCCCCAAATGTCTCTTGTAAATTTTGAAACAGCCTGAGGATTCAGAGGGACAGTATTAACCCAGATGTTTTTGATTCATTTACACTCATACTATTAAAATCCTATATTATAAGAACTAGCTGATGCTCAAGGAACCAGTTAAACTTTTAAATAATCTTTGTAAAAAATCTTTCTTCTTAACAACAGGAAGATGCGTTTGCCAGAAGAAAATGAATGCTCAAACACCAGAAAATCTGGGTTTGATTCAGAACAAACCCAGGAGGTTTAACAGGACTATAAATTTGGTGAGTGAACTGAGGTTTCCATAGACAACATGTCCATATGCCATGTTGATACTTGGTGTGCATATACTCAGCTTGCATGTGCCATACGTAGTGTTAACATTTGGAAGGGTAGAGGCAGTTGGCAGGTTAGGTTGAGATTAAATGCTAATAGGATCCAGATCGTAGGCTAGGTCTTCCTGAGCATGAATTTCACCTCTCTTAGACCAGCCTCTGGCCTTTGATAAGCTCAGTGGCTTCAGACTACTCTTACTCAATCCAATTCTGTGCTCAGCACAGGTTGACACAACACACCCTCCTGGGAACTCACAGTCCCAGGAGAGACAAGTGTGTGAAGGTGTGAGGGCATCTGTGAAGTACAGAGAACAGGTAGGACATGTATCCTTGAGCTTCAAGGGTGGCATCATCAAACCATGAAAAGCCTGTGTACATTTCCGTGACAAACATGGCTGTTTCTTTTCTCTTTAGGATTCAAACTCTACTGCATGAAATTGGGAAATTTAGTGACTGAATGGTAGAAGTAACTGAGAGTCAGAGACAAGGCTTGATAAGGAAGATGTATGCCATGCCATAGAAAACATGAACAGGAGAACTAGAAGGTAGCGAGTGAATCACAGAATAGCAGAGAATGGTGTTGAGCAGCCATAAAAATATTGTGCCTCTTGGAAGCCTTTACATTCCCTGTATGAAAGTTTAGATTTCACTGGGGAGCTTCTGAGGAGTTATTGAGAGTTTGAGAAAGAGATTCTCCCGTGTTTGTGAAAGACCAGTTGCTTAGATGGGAAAGAAATAAATATAGGAGCAGGGGAGCCAGTTGGAAGCCTACTAGAATGCAATAGGCAGGAGCTAAAAATGACATGAACTTGAACAGTCCTGGGTACAGGAGAAGGAGAAGGTAGATGTACGAGGCAAGTCAGTGAAGCCTGAAGGATGATAGACACAAGCCATACTAAGGAAAGTACTCTGTTTTGTTTCTGGAGACTAAGAGTTTAAATGGCTGAAGGGAGAGGCTAAATGTATGATGAGGTCTCCAGTCAGCATGAGAAACATTGAAGGAAGTATGGGAGGGAGAAGAAATGCCAAAAGTTTGATTATAACTTATTATGGCTATGGCTATCTCTATGGAAAATAAAGACACACTATGCAATGCTAAAGAGACGAGGCTAGGAGTGGAGAAAAAATACAGGTAACAAGCCAGGTGTGGTGGTGACCTGTGGTCTTAGAACTTCCAGGGATTGAGGTAAGAAGGTTGTGAGTTCAAGGCCAGCTACGTAGTGAGATGTGGTGAGAGAGTGGGGGTGAAGGAGAGAGGAAGGAAAGGATGAATGGAGGGAAGGATACAGGGGGGAAATAGAGATAGTTACACTGAGGAGACAATAAGAATGAAGCAGGAAAACAAGATAGAGAATAAAGCCAATAAGAACTTGGAAAACATTTAGAAAGAAAAGGGAAACCAGTAGATAGATCTCTCAGCAGAGAGCAAAGACGATAAGAGAGTGGCCAACGTTTCTGATGTCCCAGGAAGATTGAGGAGGGAAGTGATTGAGAAGAACCCACTAAATTTGATATTGGTGGTGATCAATGGCTATGCTAAGACTGTGTTTCCTTCAGATAAATGATGGGAGAAGCAAAGAGTGAGCAGGGTTTGCTACTGAGAAGCTGAAGACAGAAGGTGGTAGAGCAATGCTATAGAACAATGATGTAGAAGCTGGGTGAACAGGAGATGGTAGAGCAATGATGTAGAAGCTCAGTGGTAGAATTACATTGAGTTTCCTGAAACATGGAGAAATGTCCTGCAATGGCTCAAATGGCAATGTCTTGGTTTCTAGTTTATTGGCTTCTGAATCAGGAAGGCTCTAACCTCATCACCAGAGTAGTTCACTGAGAAGCTCACACCTAAGTGTATTACTCAAAATGTAGGGACCATATGAAGGTCTCTGGGGCTTATCTTTTAAGGAGTACTTTGCCCTTGGACCTTGTGTCTCCTCTTCTACCTCTTGCCTGCTGTGTGGTGACTAGCTCTATTTACCCTACCATGCCTTGTCTACTCTGCTGTTCAGCCTCAACCAGAGCCCATGGTGATGGCCACAAGTGATCATGGACTGAAGCCAGATGTCAGAGAAATCTTCCCTTCTTCACTTGGCTTTCAAGTACTTTACTACAACAGAAAGGCCAGCCAAGTGTAGTTGGTCTTCTGTTTTACTGACAGGATGCCTCTGTTTAAAATGAGGTAATGCACTGACATGAAGCCCTTGTAATGATATTTGACAAAGAGAAGCACGGGATAAAAGCTGAAGATAATCACCTATCTTTCTCCATGTATCCTGTGTGCCTCAAAAGCCAAAAGATGCTGACGGCTCCTGCACCGGCCGCTTTATACATTTTTTTGGTGCCTCACACCTGCAGGGGCAAATCTTTACTGGTGTGTATAGTATTGGCTTTTCTGAGAACTATCTCTTCTTAGCAGCTCTTATGCTAAGACCAACCTGATTAGTTCATTCTCACTATAGTAGTGATGACTAATCATTTAAATCACTATTCCTTCCAGAAGAATTTGCAATGCAGTATAGCACAATATAGCACAAACCATCTAACTGTAAAGTGTTGGATAATGGCTGAGCACCCATCACTCTGCAAATTAAACAAAATTCAAGATTTGTATCATGAAATGACTAATGTTTTTCAACATAAATGGGGAACCAAAGCTGAATGTTCATCAGGAGTGTTCTCTCCCAGAATTTTTATTACTCATGTTCATACTCAGTTTGTTTTACCATAGTCCTTCCTGGAAAGGGTTTGAGTCAGCTTACAGTGCAGTATATATGTCCAAGGAATTGAAGAAAATCAAAGCATAACTCAAGACTATAGGAAGAAAGTCTCCTGAAATATTGCAAGTACAGAAAGATAAAAATCAATTCTGAAATTCATGTGTAACCATCAACGAATCCAAAAGGTCCAAGCAATCACAGGAGGGAATCAGCGCAGAAAGCACACTTCCTGACTACACTTCCTGGTCTCAGGCTTCATCTTTCTGCCTTTGCATATAAAGCAGGATGGTAGAAAAGTAACATAGAAGTGAAAGGAACAGAGCAGAAAGCCCAGAAGTCCTCGTAAGTGTGAGATGGAACTGACTGATCTCCAACAAAGGTGCTAGGGTTACCACAAAACTCCTAATAGGAAGTGTAAAAAAGTTTCATGATAATCGTCTTAGCAAAGACTGTTAAACATGAGACTCAAAGCATGCACAAGTGACGAATCACCACATTGCCCTTGGGTGCAGATGTAGGCTTCAGGAAAGATGTTCTCTCCAGTAGAAACTGTGTGGCAGGGTGTAGCTGCCACCTCCCACCATGTGTTTCAAAGACTGGAAACTCCATCGTCTTTCATTGGTGGTACAATAGCATGAAAAGCATTAACTCCTCTGTAAGCTTCAGTACCATTGTCCTGAACATCTGTTGCCTGACCATTGAGGCTTCCACTTTGATAAACCAGTTGCTAAACAATTGCACAAACAAAATATCAGCATCCAGGGCTAGTAGAGGCAATCTGCCAACCAAAAGATACTGGCTTCCAGGCTCCAGATGTCAACCCCAGCTTCTGCCATCGCATCTGTATCTTAATACATGCTCATACTAAAGTATAGCCTGTGAGTTGTATCTATCAGTTCCACTCATATCTCATTGGCAAGGGAAATGGCCAAATAGCAACAAAACATGAAATTCTATTTTTTTTTTTTAGAAAGAAATAGGTATTGGTAAGCAGCTATAATTCCAACCACATACATGAGCCATCTTCTCTCTCTCTCTCTCTCTCTCTCTCTCTCTCTCTCTCTCTCTCCCCTCTCTCTCTCTCCTGCATGTGTGCATGCTTTTTCAGGACACAAGGAGGTTCAAGCTATAATATTGTATATTACATTAACATTGCACATTAATATATATAATATGCTATTAGAAACTACATAAGAGTAGTACAGATCTCGCATAATATCCTAATTTTAATTCTGGATGTATCTCCCGAAGTTAGACCAAGGGATACTCATCACTTCTACTTTTAAGTTTTTTATTTATTTTTACTATTATGAAACTCCATATAATTTTCCATTGTGGCTACACCATTTACATTATAATTGACAGTGTTCAGGAGCTTTAATTTCTTTATAACCCCCTCCAAAAAGACTTAAAAAGTAATAGCTACCTTAATAAATGTGGGGTAGCATGTCATTGTTGCCCTAACGGGTCCTGATAGTTTGAGCTTTTTTCATGTCTAAGGTCTGTCCTCTTTAGAAAAAGGCCTACCCCTCCCCCTTGTCAAGTTCATAATTAGATACTTTATTTTCTACTAAGTTCCATACCTGCATTGGTTCCAGGCCTTGGTTAGATATATGGTTTATGTTCTGTGGGTTACCCTTTACACTCCGGTGATATTTTCCTTTGCCATAGCAATGTTTTGACATTGCCTTTGTTCAGTTTTTCACTTCTCTCTGTTTCCTTTTCTGAGTCTTGTATCTAAGTGTGTTCTAAGATCTCTTTCTCTGTATAATGTATGTCTGTGAGTCTTTGTTCCCATCTGCTGTAGGAGGAAGCTTCTCTGATGATGGCTGAAGAAGGCACTCATCTTTGAGTATAGCAGAATATCATTAGCAGTCATTTTATCACTCCATTTTTTTTTTTTTAAAGATCAATAGGTTTTATTTGATCCTAGGTTTCTGGGCTATTTGGACTCTGTTTCTTAGTTATCCAAGCAGAATCATGCAATGTTGGGTATGGGTTCCATCTTGAATCAATTTCTGATTTGACTTAGTACCTAAATTCTTAATGAAGCTTTAATTTACATTTCTCTGATGGTCTGGGAGGTTGAGCATTTTACCGCATGCTTATTGGCCATTTCTGTTTTATTTTTTGAACTCTCTGTTCATTAACTAGTCTGTTTTGACTTATTTTTGGCAAGCTTTTTTCTTTAATCCTTTGTGAATTCTAGATATTAATCCATTGGATGTATAGTTAGTGGGTTACTTCCTCAAGGGACTGCCTGCCTGTCTGCTATGCAGAAGTCTGTTGACATCTCAAAATAAAAGAGTTAAATGGAGCTTCTTTCTGTGTCATGTGATTATGAGATATAATCTGACAGTTTCTATTCTTTTAGACAGACGAAAACTCCAATATTTAAAGCAAATGCCATTAACTATTGATGTTAGGTGTAGGAAACATAGCTCCCATAATGATGACTAATGTGTAAAACACCAAAGCAAAGTAGCATAAATAAAATAAGTAAGGGGTGATATTAGGATGGTATTATTTTAAACACTTTTCTTCACATGTTAGTTAGTGTGTTCATCTGCTTGAATTTACAATTAAGATTTAGATGAAGACAAAATTCTGCCTCTGTTGCCTTGGCTGAAGGTGGGAAAAAACTAAAAAGATTGCACTATAAAGGTGAGGATCTTTTATGGCTCAAAACATGCCCTAAATGTCTAGTGCAAATGTACTCTATAATTTGACTGAAGTAAAATGTGGATCATAGTGGATATACAATAGAGAGGCCATGAATGTTGGCCTGGGGTCTCCTAGACTTATTAGCAAAGAAAACGTTGGAGAAGGACTCACTGGACATTCCAGAGCTAGGTGATCAAGTGTATTCTGAAAAACCCTTATGATAAAACAAAGCATGAGAATAGGGTGGCGAGCATAATATAAAAACTGGAACTTTGAGTACTAGCTAACTTTTTGGTTATAGACTCGAGGCTTTCAAAGTTCTGTCTTATTCTTTCTGGAGAAGAGTTGGAGAATAAAAAGAAAATGCCTTCACTTAGTTCTAGTAATTTCTTTGTAGGCTAGTGAGGTTTGTGGTCAGTGAGTGGAGAGGTAAATTTTGGTACATATGTGGATTCCAGAACATACCAATATGGATAAAGATGTTGTATGATTATAAGCAAATAAAGCAAATAAGAACACTCACTCTGGCCTTAAAAAAAAAAAAAAAAGCCCATGACCTAGCCAGCACCACCATCAGTGATAAAGAAGAATATTTTATTTACATGCACTCTGAATAATATCATGTGCATGTTCAACTTTCATCTGTAGCCTCTTAGGCCACATCACTAGTCTAAGCCCATTTATTTATAGTGAGACCTGCAGATTTCACAGGGAAAGCCCCAGAGTGATAGGTCTCTCTGAACAAGTCTATTGTACCCAGTACACTCTACTTGAGAAGCTTGGTACAAAAACTTGTAGGAATTAGGGGAACTCTAATTCTCAGTAGGCATCATATTCCAGCAGACTTATAGTCGGCTTATCCCTAACATGTTGGCAATTTGAAGATTCTCCTGATGTGGGAGGTATTTCTAAGGTTGGAAACAACCAGCACAGACTTGTTAAACATCAACACCCTCTCTCTCCTAATGTGAAGGCTTCAGTACAAGAATCATGGTCATAACAATGGCTGTAAATGTCATTAATTTTCATGTATATTTAATAGCTTGGTTTACACTAATTTGAAGGATTTAGAAAGGCCCTTTATATCTTGGTACAAACCAACTAATCATTCTACCTTACTCTTCCTAGCTTGTGCCAAAAAGAGATTTCATTTTAATGGGTGTAGAATGAAAAGATGAGGGAAGGGCCCTCCTGCAGTTCTCGGAATGTTTTGGTCATTAAGTTTCCATGAATGTCTTGATTGTACCATTATATTAATGGCCTGCTCTGAAGTATGAGGAAATTTTATTTCATAATACATGTCACCAAAGACAGGCACATCTCCCCACATATCCATGACATGTATAAACATATGAAAAATCTGATACAGATGTACAGTTAACCCTGAGATCCTCAGATGGAACGGGATAAACTGGAAGAAGAAAGTTTGGGGGGGGCTGCAATATTCCTGCTCTTTAAAGTGTAAATACACACCTATGTTTGACAAAAACACAAATTACACATGAATTTGAAAATATAGTCAGATGATTTTTAACAAACACAAATGAAGTTAGGAAAATGTGTCCTGTAAGATATCATGACATATTTATAAGGCTATAAATATTAAGTGAGTGAACATGTTCACAGGCAATAATAATAATAATAATAATAATAATAATAATTTAATTGGAAGCTCAGAAGTGAATGGAAAAAGCATATAGCTTGAAAGAAAAATGAATGAGGTATATATGTAAACTATGGTCCCCAAGTAAGTGACTCATCAAAAGTGTAAAACCACTGGCTGTCTCCCATTCTTTACTTTGTACTTCAGTGACATTAAAGAGTGAACTTCCTAAAAGCATGCACTTATTAGAAATGTTATCAGAAGCACCAATAAGGAGAGAGAATATGGACATATTTATTTCAGATTTTCCATGGCATAAAGAGTGAGTGAGAAGTCCACACTACCTTTTATAACAAATTCAGTCTATGTTATTAACCCACTTTTGAGGATAGAGCCATCATTATTGAGTTACCTCCCCCAAAGGCTTACCTGTAACCACTGTCAGACTGGAGATTAAATTTCTAACATATAAAGTTGGAATGTAACTTTCAAACCAAAGTGTAGTCTTTAAAAAGAGTATGCATTCATATATACATGTGTGCACTCACAAGTATGTATGCACTCATTTTAAAAAATGGAAACACTAAATCTCATAGCAGCTAGGAATTTGTCTAATAGTCCCTAGAGCAGTGGTTCTCAGCATCCCTAATGCTAGGACTCTTTCATACAGTTCTATGGTGACCCCCAACCATAAAATGATTTTGTTGCTACTTCATAACAGTTATTTTGCTAGTTATGAACAGTAATGCACATATCTGTGTTTCCCGATATTCTTAGGTGACCCCTGTGAAAGGGTCATTCAACCCTTTAAAGGGGCCATGACCCACTATTGAAAATTATTGTCCTAGAGAATAAAGGCTGCTGAAGAAACATTTCTATCCCAATGTCTTTTAATTCCACTTGAGAATCTTCACTTTAGTGTTGGCTTCACCCTAGTCAGAGTTCCAAGTGATACAGCTACAAACTTTAAGGTACAACCTTAAACAATGGATGTTCATCCATTGCAGAGGAAATTACTAATGATTTCGATAGAAGAGAGAAGACAAACACCATTGAATCATACCTGAAAGAAATAAATTAGAAAGATTCATTTAATTTTATTTCTAAGATTTCAACTGAACCTGAATGAGTTTTTCCTACTACAAACCATAATATAACTTCTGAGTTTTAAGAACCATGGATTTTGGCTGAATATAGTGGTATATAACTGTAATTTTAGAACTTGGGAAACTGAGACAGGATGGTTACTAGTAAATGCTGAGAAATTAGAAAATTAAAAAAATAAAGTTGAGAAACACAGTTTTAAAAGGTATGCAGTCTTTACTTTTTTGGTGTGGGCATCCTGAAATTTAAATGATGAAATTACCTACTGTGCTTAGAAATGGCAAGGATAATGGGAACAGAGTCTTGCATAAGTGTTCATTAGAGCAAACAATGCTCTCTGATTCTGGGGCTGTACAGACCCACATTATTATCTATTCCCAGTGCAAGCACAAATACAGAACTCAGAAACTAATGAGTTGAGGTGTCATCTGAATTTCCACAGGTTGTATTTACAGCTTAGAACTGTAGCTTTACTGAATAGTGCCAAACATCCTTATTAGTAATAGCATTAGTGAAGTATTATTGGATAATCTTCTTTGTTTTCGTTTACTTTAATGAGGTAGTTTGGGACGGTAACCTGCAGTGGAAACTTGGGAATAGGTGACAGCATGACTTGAGGTGTCTCTTGAACAGAAAAGTAGCTAAATGCTAAACTCATTCTTAGTTGCACCTCACCACTATGCTTTACTCTAAAAACAGACCAAAGTACAAATTTTAAGAATGTAGGACTTTATTACCTTTTAAAACTTTCCTGCATGGATGAATGGATAACAAGGATTAATTTGCTGAATTTTTGTGGCCTGTTTCTACATGTCTGCATTTCCCAAGGACACTTTCTTTATGGAAAAGAGTGTGCTAGGCACAACACATTTTTTTTTCCATGAGATGATCATATGTCTGATTCATTAAGTCGTTCAAAATATACACATTCAGTAGTGATGAAGATGGCTAACAGGCATGGATATTTGCCAAGCCTTTCAGTGTCCCTACTTACAAAAGGGGCTTAATTATGTCACTTAAACCCATCAACCCTTTCCCTTGATTAATGCTATAAATCTTTCAGGCTTATTATTTCCTTAATATCTGATGATGAGAGAAGAGTCCCTCTGACATGTTAGTTTCTCTTAAGCCTTGGAACAAGAAAATGGCGTCTCCCTAAATCTTCCTAATCAATTAAAGACCAGAAGACGTTGCCTCTACAATCTTATGTGAAGGCTAACAACAATTAAGTGTCTTTCCAGGGCCAGATAAGAACTCACAACCAACCCTGGTCTTTGAAGGCCAGGGAGCGAGTAGTAACAAACTATTTCCTTCCAAGCTGTATCCTTTTCATGTTGGCCCCAGCTGTACTGAATGATCTACTCAATCTCAACAGAATTGGCTTCCAGGTTAAAGAACAGACTCCTATTGACAGTATCAGCCTACTTCTGGTCAAAAAACAAATTATACTAGTGGAGATATTTTAATATAAAGAACTTTTTACTGGGTACTGAATTATTGAACACATAAATGTGTTCACATAAACTGTCCTGGAAACAGGACCAAATCAACACCTTTATAAATGAGGGTGAAAAGAAGACAGTGGAAGTATTTAACTGAGAAGTTGTGGAGAGATTCCTGGAGTCTTGAGAACGCTCAGTTCTGAGGAAAGGACTGATGGTGTTGGTACCACAGACCTTGGAGCACCCACCAGTGAGAGGTGGCAGCTGCCTCCTCCTGCTGTTTCTACAGCTAGTGGGAGTATGTGGGCTAGTCCAGGCTTTTAAAGGAGAATGTTGCTAACAGTGTTTTGGGGTGGTGTCATCAGATGGAGGAAAGTGCACACTTTTTGAAAAAAAAAATGCTAACTGCTATCAACTGGAATTTGCTACTGCCGTTTGCTTGAAGAAATATTTCAGAATGACACTGAAAGTAAGGACCAGAAAAACTAGAGTCAGAAATAACTTAGAAAATATAAAATCTTTTCCTATTCAGGCTATAGTCTCACATTAGTACCCCTATTGGAAGAGTAACAGGGAACTAGTTGCAACAGAAAAATAAATATTTTGCTTGATTTGACATCACAAAAACATAAAAGGATGTGTTTGATGCTGAAATGAAATAGCTTAATGATAGTCTCAACATTTGTACACAAAAATAAATATTCATCAAGAGGGAGAGAAAAACAAAATTTTTGATTAGCATTCTTATGACTAGACTTACACCCTACTTTCTGTTTTTCCCATTAACCCCATGTCAGCTCATCTGGCTAAGAATATTTTGGAGTAAAAATTGAATCAAGACTTTTCTTTGTTTGATTCATTTTCAAGTCAGAACCAGTGTGGAAATGACTACAGACGTTGTTTCACAGAGGTTATCTAGACAGCTTTTACTCGTTCCTTTGCACACTCAGAAATCCCATAAAAATTGGAAGCCATAATATATACACAGAGGACCTGCTCCAGACCTGTGCATGCCCTGTGCTTGCTGCTTCAGTCTCTGTGAGTTCATATGTACTTTGAACATGCTGATTCTGAGGGCCTTGTTCTCTTGGTGTCCTCCATCCCCTCTCTCTCTCTTACACTCTGTCTGTCTGCCTCCTCTTCCATGGGGTTCACTAAACTCAGAGGGCAGGGGCATTTGATGGAGACATCCTGTTTAGGGCTGAGTGTTCCAAGGTCTCTCTCTCTCTCATTCTCTGTATAAGGTCTGATTGTGGGTGTCTGAATTTGTTCTCACCTACTGCAATAGGAAACTTATCTGATGATGGCTGAGAAAGGCACTGACCTATAAGTATAGCAGAATGTCACTGGAAGTCACTTTATTGCTATGTTTTTTTTAACAGTAGTATTTGGTTTTACCTTGGGTCCCTGAGCTATCTAGTTCTCTTCTTGGTCACTCAGGAAGTGCAGGTATGTGTTTCTTCTCATGGAGTGGGACTTCAGTCAATTCAGATATTGGTTGGTTACTCCCACAAACTTAGTGCCACCATTGCCCTAGCATATCCTGCAGGCAGGACACTACTGTACATAAATGGTTTGTGGATGGGTGAATGTTTATGTTTCTCTTTTGGTAGTGTGTAGAGTACCTTCCTGTAGCTAAGATGCTAGAACTTAGGGTCACATGCTCCTTGTAGGCACCAGTTTAACTTCTCTATGTTCAGTGAGTTGTCTACGTTTTGTTTTCAGCAATGGGGCCTTTGTGTCAGTTTATGGAGAGAAACCTGTAGTCTTGGCAATAGCCTGTGTTGTTGGGGATTTCTACAGGACCCCTTTAGCCAACAACTGTATTAGATGTAATCCAGTCTCAGTACTGGAAGCTTCATCTGGTGACAAGAGATGGCCAGTTGGGACTCTGTCTCCCCCATTAGTCTAAGCTTCAATATTGTCCTTATTATTTTCAGTTATGACCTGATAATTTTAGAAATTCAAGTAGTGAGAAATTCTACTTTTTTTCTTTTAAATTGTGGAACTTAATCTCAGTCACACAGATTCTTCTCATGTATTTGAAGAACTGCAGACATCTTCAAATAGGGCAATGTGGATACTAGTTGTGTTTTGTTGCTAGTAGGAATTTCAGTTACTGGAACGAAAATCTTGCTCCATGTAAAGAATGGCCAATGAGCTGCCACCTTGTTGAATAAATGAGCTCTGTAAATTCTTGGAGGCTGGGGGTGTCACAAGTTTTCACAGCAGAAAGTGAGCAGGGAACATAGTGGCATTATCTCACAGTACTTTACTCTGAGAAGGTAGTTTACTGTCTGGTGAGTGAAAAGATGAGCACGTATTCCTGAGAATAACCATCTACCTGTGTACTCAACAATGTCCACACTGAATGCTCTCTATAACAGGGATGGACAATGCTTCTGCACTTCAAGGACAAAAACTCCCCCAAAGAATTCAGACATGCCTTCGTGTATCTCCTTCTGCACCTAAGTGTGGCTTTTAACGTTCTAAGATAAAATGAAAACAGGCATCATAAATGGTACTTTAGTCTATCGTCTGAAACAGAACACTGGATGTTTCTTTGCACATAAAAAAAATAATAGGTGGGGAAAATTTAAGAAATATTGTCAAAAACTTTTAGAGTAGCAGGTTTGTTCTGATATGAAAATATGAACACTGTACTATTTACTTTGTGGTAAAGAGATATTAGGAATTTTTTATTTCGGATTCCAGATAAAATCTGACTTCCCCCTATTAGAGTTAGTCCAAATTGAATATCCACTGGCATGGACACTAGATATCCCCTAAAGTAAAAAATGACAAAGCTGTAAGTTCAAGCATTGGAACAGGTCTCCCATATTTCTGTTGCTCCTTAATTAAGTACCCTAGAAAAATCACTAAGTACCCTAAGTTTTCTATTGCTGTTTAGGAATGTCCCAAAGTCACAAAAAGGCTTTGAAGAACCTCAGAAGAACCCCCTCACTTAGCCACAGAGCAGATGAGGAGGGACTTTGCAAGCATCTACATGATAAAAAGAATGTTAGCCTTAACCAAGCTAGCCAGACCAACAACAGAAAACCCTGAAGATCAATGATGTTAAGAAATGGAGAGACCAGTAAGTAACCTTTCCACCAATGTTAACCACACCAAAAGCTAGTCAAACCCTGGCTTCTCATAACTGGTTCTTGTTCAGACGCAAGAGCCATTCGCTGTGGCCAACGGTAGCTAGATCTCTCCTTTGTAGAAAGCCATGGTCTTCGAAGAGCTTACTAAGGGTCTCCACTAAAGAACAAAAAAACACGGGTTTCCTCTCAAGTTATGACTCAACTTTGGTTGCCACACTTCCACTTGGACCTATTAACATTTGGTGACCAGAATGTCATTCGTTTTAATCGGCTGCTACAGCAACAGCCTTGCTGCCTTTCAGTCATATAGAAACCCACAAGAATATCTCCTTTTGACTCTGTTCTCCACATCAAACCCACAGTCAAGTTAATGCTGCTGCCTATCTTCTCACAATCTACTAGAAAGTGGCCTGCTTTGCCTTGCTTACCCTACTAAATGAGAAGCAAGAAACAAAGAGCTTAATGTTACTTATAAGTAGAGGGTGCTGGTATAAGCCTGCTCACAGAATAACGAAGCATCCTGCTCCCCTCACCCTCTTTCTCCTTCCCTCCTTCTCTCTCTCTCTCTCTCTCTCTCTCTCTCTCTCTCTCTCTCTCTCTCTCTGTGTGTGTGTGTGTGTGTGTGTGTGTGTGTGTGTGTGTGTGTGTCTGAGCCAGGATCCAGGTCCCTTGTGAGCACAGTGAATAAATCCCCTTCAAGCAGTAAAAGAGGTGATGTGGAGACCAGTAGAAGCCAACCATGGAATTCTCATGACTACTCAACTACTAGCAGACTCTGGGCCATAGGTGTAGGGTGCAAGGGCATGCCAGAAAACAACCAAGAGTGACAAGGAAAGGAATGGAGGGAGGGAGGAAGGGAAGAAGGAAGACTCTCATTTATCCTTCTTGGAGATCAGAAAAAAAAATAGCAAACTCATAGGGTCTGCTTTGCAGATTCTGTCCTATGTATGCAGATGCACACAGCGGATTTCATGAAGCCAGCTCACACCTTTAATCCAAGCTCTTGAGATTTCAAGACCAGTCTGGGCTACTTAGTTAAAAGCCTGTGTCAAATACAGATGCTTACTTGCCTTTGCAGTTTTGTTATCATTGGTGTTGTTGTTATGTGATTCTGTCAATATGAAACAAATAGTTAAGATTCAGGGAGTTCTTCCCAAGTGCCAAGCACTAAGGCAAGCATATTAAATACCTTGTCTCTTTTGATCTCAAAATTATGTTTTTCACCATATATAAATATTATCTCCAGTTAAAAACCAGGAGTTCAAGACATAAGAAATAAAATCATTAGAAACCAAACTAATAAACAGCAATGCTGGGACACAACCTTGGGTTCAGTGTCCCCAGAGAAATATTTATTATCCGCTTAAGATTATTTCCTTTAAAAACTCAAATGGTTGGCTTCAAGAGTGAACTGAGACTAGGTATAGCAAATTCTACTGCTAGCTTTATATCTCAAAGTTCTTAAATCCATTCCTTTATCCTTCTGCTCCAGGAGCTACTTTTGCCTTGGAAAGTGTCCATCCTACCTTCACATCTTCCTTCTTGTTCCCCCTTCCCCACTCCCTGTCATCCAGACTGTCTAATTCAACTCAATGCTTAATTATATGACTCAATTCCACCTCTACCCAGAAGATTTCTTCTGCCTCTGAATTCCTACAAAATGTAGTTTTTATTTTATGTATGTGGAATTTATGTTTTGCTTTTTACTGCTTATTCTATTTAAGACTAATTCATCTCTGGGCTGAATTCTTAATGTACGAGCATGTCATCGAATATGACATCTCTGAAAGTATGATCAAGCATTAAAACATGTTCATGGGTACACACACACACACACACACACACACACACACACACACACACACACCGCCCAGCATCTAAGACGTGGCAAGAGCTCAGTAAGTGGAAGCCCAGGTGAGTCTGTAGCTTGAAACAGGCTGTGTTGTCAGGAAAAGAAGCCAGTCTCTTTCTTATATCTATATAGTTAACACTCCCAGATGTATTTATAGTCTGTGAGTTAATTTATTGGGACAGAAAGAATCCCTTGGCCCCTCACTTCTCAACTGTCTCATACGGTTCACTCAGACTCCTAAATTTAAACTGGAAGTATACAGAACATCAGGCCCTGGAAACAACCCAACTTTTACTTTACTGATTTCACTCACACCTGTGGTTTCAATGGTGTCAAATTTCCTCCCAAGTGTTTCTGTAAAGTTTTATCTCCCCCATTTTTCACCCTGCCAGTCGTCCCTGTCAACAGTGACAACCTCCTTGTCAAAAAGAAGTCATGGGGAGCTATCTGTTTTCATTCCTTTTAGCTGGGATAATTCTTGTGCCCTATAAATAGTTTCCTTCTAGGAATTGCTAGCTACTTCCACTTAGGGCTCCTGAGTTTGAATAAAGCTGCTTTGGGAGAGGATGTCTGTGTTCCAGAGCACCCCAAAAGGGTCGATATAACTTCATTTTCCATGGCTTGTGTTATGAGAAAGGCTGTCACATTTCTTGTAGATATTTTTTTTTAACTGCGCTTGACCCCAGAGAGTCTAGCTTGTCCTAGAAAAGGGCAGCTCTTGAGGGAAATTGTGAGATTATCTTTTGTTTTCATTTCGTGCTGTTTCTTTACCCTTTCCATTTCTCACATGGGGCCCATCTTTTGGTGATCTGAGCTAAGTGGAAAAAAGTTTACTCAACCTCAGAGCTCAGTCATCTATTTTCTTTCATCTATTATTGTTAAATTTATTAATATAGATAGAAGAGAAACCACATGGCAGTAAATGTGACCAAATAAAAAGGCCCCAGTCCTCTAGCATCTATGAGTATTGTCGGGGGTGGGGGGGGGACCAACAAAAAAAAAATTTGTACCCATTTTGCCTCTGCCTTCCTTTGACTTTTTCTTTATTTGCAGTCTATCAATTCTTTAATGCTGACTTGAACCCTTTAGAATGGTTGAGTTTGGAATAAAAGTTCTCCATTTTCTCTTGAAGTTGAGCTCTGTCCTAGGTGTGTTACCTTATTGTCTCTGCAGTAGTTCCTCACACTTACTTTCCACTGGCCATCCCCACTGCTTAGGCATGTCTCTATTGATGTTTACTGCCCCTGTACTGAGAACACAGAAAAGAGAAAGTGCTTGATAGAAATGACAGGAATGAGTCCACTTAAGTGACTTAAGATAAACAACCTAAGTCCAAACCCAGGTTCTTTTTACTGGGGTTAGCCCTTCTCTCAGCCAAAATTAATGTACAAAGGGCAAATGACTGGGAATAGCATGAAACAATGTCTTTTGATCACCACCAGTTAATGTCTGGGCTTATCCATGATAATAATATAAAACTAGTAATTCATCTTCAAGTTATGTATTAGAACACACACTATACACCACACACACACACACACACTTTTTTATTTTTTGATTTCTATCTCTTGAAATCAGTCAAGAGCAAGGGAGAAGCTCTATCTTCTTTCTAAACAGCAGAGGAATCCCCATCCAAGTATCAGATGACACATATTACATATGACACAGTACCTGTGACACAGTACATATGACAGTACATTCTGTGTAAACAAGATGCAGTGATGCAAATTTGGGTCTTCTCAGGGGTCAGATTCCTCTGTGAAGACACCATTTTGTTATGGTTAGCTCTTAAGAGTGTTATGAGGATGAACTGAGTGAATAAACAAAATTCTTTATAAACTTGAAAGTTACATAAAGATTAGCTCTAGTGTTATCACATTACCTTTTCATTAATTCTTCTTGGTTTCATTCCTTTTCTGAAATCTACTTTTTATATGTACTAATTAATATTTTCTGAATATTAAAAATATTTTTTGTAGTTTGAACTTCATTTCTTAATACTCTGCAAAATAAAACAGGAAAAAAAGGCCAGCTCTTTCTTATAAATACTCACAAATTCTTGCTTTTTTTGGTTTTATATTTTAAAAGGACAACAATTCAGGTTTCCTTTTGAGAATTATTTTAAAACATTCTGACTCAGGAGCAAAGGAACTTTCAACAGCAGGTTACATCACACTTCATAGCATCCACACCCACCTCTCACTTAGTGATCTCAAGACACATTAGAAACCCTATTGCTTCAACCACTGCCTCAGCATTCTTAATCTCATTTTTACAGCTAATCAACTTTTCAATGAAGTAGTTTACAGAGGTCATTAATGAACTCTTACTACTATGTTAAAAATCTGCAAATCAAATGGGAAAAGGATGCTTCTTTGATTACAAGAGAAGGAAGGCCTTCAATTTGGAGAAGCAACACTAGAGAGGGCAGAACACTGTTATGAACATAGGGCATCCACTACTGGCATCTGGAAAGTAGCTCTCATGATGTATTCTCTCTACCTCCACTTGTATGTCAGTTTAATAACAATTCATTGACCAGCTAGAATAACATGGCACTGTCTCAAAGTTATTCTAATTAACTTCTACAAATATTTAATAAAATAATTAGATCTAATGAGTTCCATCTAGTGCTAGCATAGCTCATTTGTATAATCCAACCCAAACACATAATTTGGCTAAAATAAACCCAGACAACATAACCAAATTATTAACATCTCTCTTAACCTGTCAATTGATGTTGTGGCCTAATACAGATATAGTTCTGTTTAGAAATGACCCAAACTAAAGCCACAAAGGAACTGTAACAGTAATACTTTTTATCAATGATGACTCATTGTTTGGCAGCTGGGGATAAACTTTTTACAGGAATGATGACACTGTAAACCAGACTTTTAAGGAACTCAGAAGATAAACCCTGGTAAAAACACAAGGTGTAGAAAATATGGTGAGTTACAAAATCATCTCTGGTAAGAGCTGACAGTGTGAAAATGTCAAGCAAATCCTTTTCTTGTAACTTGAACTGTCACCTCAAATTTAGAAGTGGTAAGCTTTAATTGGGGATACAAAACTATTTACATAGATAGAGGAAAAAGTTAATGACATTATGTTACCGAGTAAGTAAATGATTTAAGCTAAATTACAGAAAATCAATTCATTGATTCATTTTCTTATGACTAAATCATAGTGAATATTGATTATAGGAAACTGCTGTGTCCTGAATAGGAAAAATGGGAAATTTTAAAAAGAGATCAATAGGTAAAGAAAACAATGTTTCCTTTTGGGGAAAAGGTAGATTTCCACGTCATCTCTGAAGAGACAACATTATTAATCATTGCAGTTAAAGTCAACTTTTCCAATCTAGCCTTCAAAATTCAGTGCTTAAAGAACTGAAGACCAGAGATCAGCAACAACCTCATCTTCTGCAATGCTTCTTGAGTGTTGGGCACTGGAATGTTTTATAGAGATATCCGCTGGGATTGGGCTCTACAACTCTGCATTTTCATTGGTTGTGGTTTTCTGTAGTTGTCTCTATCTGTTGCAAAGTGTCCCTTCATTTCTAATTTGAGTTTGAGTTGCATTCTTGATCAGCTAACTAGTATCTTACCTGTTCTGTTGTTCTTTACCAAAATAAATAAATAAATAAATAAATAAATAAATAAATAAATAAATAAACCTTTAAGTTGTGTTGTTCTTTTTTCTACTTTCTTCTAAGACATATTTGAATTTGTGAAGTCTTGGTATACTTGAAAAAAATATTGTAGTTCTTAGTGCCCAAGACTGTCCTATACACTGCACCATCCAAGCTCTCTGGTACTTCAGGTCCTTGTTAGATTCAGAACCAAAAGTGAGTGGGAGAGAATAAGGAACACATTTATTTAAACGATGTCTTTGAACTGGGCCTGAAGGATGGCCCAATGTGGAAGGTGCCTGCTGCCAGTTTGGCAACCTGAGTTTGATCCCCAATTCTCACATGGTGGATGGAAAGAAGTGAGACTATGTAGACACACAAGACTCACACACACAAAGCATTAAATACAAAGCAAAACTTGGTAGACTTGCAAATACTGAAGATCTTTGCACTATCTTAATATAAGGACACAGAAGACTAGTATCCTTTAGTACTCAGATCAGAAAAATTAACAAAAATTTGCATATGATTATTCTATCTAAACCCCACAAAAATGTGGTGGTATACACCTACAATCCCAGCACTGATAAGAGCGAGGCAGAAGGATGCTCAAAAACAGCCCTGGAATACAAAGTGAGTTAGAGACCAACCTCGGATGCATAACAAGACCTAGTCTTTACTGAAATAAAAACAATGCATTTGTTTTTATCTGTATTCTACTATTGTACTAGAATACTACAGAGTTGGTAATTTTATAAAGAACAAAGCATATTCAGCTCCATATCCTGGATGCTGGAATGCCCAAGTGGAGAATCTGTATCTGCTGATAATTTTCTTACAGATATTCCTGTAGCATCTTGATGTAGCAAATGGCATCACATGGTAAGAGACAGGGCCAAGCTTGCTTTGGTAAGTCACCCACTCCTAGCTAACCCATTGACCTATTAATCTGTGAGGGCAGACTCCTCACAATATAACCACCCCCTGAAAACCCAATAATGGAGATTAAGTTTCAACTTCAAATTTAGTGGGGTCATTCAAGTTACAGTCCCAAAAGCTAGAAGATCACTGTAAATGTATAGAATACTATGGAAATAGAGGAGATCCAACAGGAAAGGAAAGTTCACAATCAGGAAAACTAGGTAAATTAGTTTATGAGTTTTTTTTAAAATGAAGCAGTAATTGGCTAAAGGAAACAAAATCATTTATACCTGTCAGCTTTGCAATCATTTTGAAATTATACAGCCTCAAGTGGTCTTCATGATAGAGGGAAGTAAGAAACCTCAGACTTCTGGCAAGTATCTAAATTAGATGTTTGGAAGAGCAATATGACAGTCCTTTGTGAAATTAGGTAAGTATATTCTGTACATGACAGCAATGCTATTTCTGAGTTTATGCTGTAAAGGGACATATGAGAGGATATGTCACTGAAGAGAGGGTAAGGCAACCTGCATGTCCATTATAAAGGAAAGAAGAAATCAAACACAGAAGATACACACTATGGAACAGCATGAAGCAGCCAAGGATAACAAATCATACTAGATAATCATGTATAGAGAGCAGAATCTTAAAATCCCCAGATGACTTCTAACAAACATTTAAAACAGCTGGTTATGCAAATTTAAAACACATTAAAAACATTCTTAAGCATTTGTATACACATTCAAAGTGAGCCAGAGTGGTTGCTGTAGAGGGGAAAGTAAATACATTATAATTCATAAATGTCTGTACTGATGATGACAGGTCTTGAACTGGTAAAATGACTAGCTTGGAAACCAAACCCAAAGCTCTCCTTTCCTACCTAAAAGAAAATGACCTGAAACCTACAGGGTAGAAGATATGAGTCATATAGGCAAAAGGTTGGTCCTAGTGGCCAAAAGATGAAGGAACGCTCTTACAATGTGTCTCAAATGTTATAGTTAGCTCTAACTATATTAAGATGGTTTGGAAACTTGAGAATACAACAAACAGAACACTTGGGCACCTTTGGTTTTGCAGAATATGAGAAACTCTGTATGGTTTGGGAGTGAGTTTTCTGTTTTTATTGAGAAACACGTGGAGTGGTTTGAAATGCTAAGCATGGCTTGCCACACTGCCCTATGCTATAATTAAGCCGTGGGTTTAGAGGTCTGTTTGCCCTGTTTAATGTGCTTTGTGGAACAGGGTGTTTGTCTCCTGCTGCTGCTGGATCACTCTGAGAAGCAATTAGGAGAGGGGGAGTCTCCATGTATTTTCTTGTACACCACTTGGGCAATTGTGTATACAGTCAGTTAAAAGAATGGCTCTGCATGACTATTTGAGTTTAGTTACAAGTGTTGGCAAGAGTTGCTCAAAGAAACAAGAGGAATTAAGATGTGTGATCTTTGAGATACAAAATTATAAAGCTGCCACAGAAATGAGTCAGCCTATGAAGTTACTCTGTAACCATGGTCAGCCAGGATGGATGTTCCAGCTCTTTTAGCCATAAGATGCTCGTGTTACATACAAGCTCCATTCCCTTTGCAGCTTCCAAGCATCCAGAACCACTATTCATCCCTTCTACAATGGTTACTTAATAAATTTTTCTCATTAATTGTTAAACACAAGTACCTCATAGGCACATGCATGCAGTATATGAACCTCAATTCTGTACAAAAGTTAGAACATTTTTGGGTTCTAGAAACATTAAAAGTTAGCTAACCTCTGCATCTTGAACCCTTATGCCCTCTGCTTGGGCGGTTCCACCCTGGCACACTGGACTATCCAGAGCCTGCCCTCCTCTCAGCCTTAGTCTGTCTGCACCCTCTGCTTGAGGTGAGTGTCTGGCTGGCTTGGGATCAGCACCCCCACCCTCTCCTTGGAACTTCCTGGGTCAGCTCTGCCCATAGTGGACCTGCTCCTCCATGAGGGACCAGCTGGAGTCTGCCCTCACCTGACCCTTGCCCCCCCCATGCCCTCAGCTGGAGACCTCCAAGAGAGCTTGGACCATCCAGAGTTACTGACATTGAAGTCCTGACCCATTTATACCCACGGGGAGAAGAGAGCAGAGAGAGAAAGACCCCACCTGCACCCGCTGGAAGAAGGGATGGGAAGACAGCAGTTCAAGAACACATTCAACAACAGAAAGACTGATATGACACCACCAGAATCTAGGGACTCTACACCAAAACCTGAACATACCAAAGCAGAAGAGGATGACATAAAAAACAACTTCATGAAGATGATAGAGGCCCCCAAAAAGGATATGAGAAAATCCCTTAAAGAAATGAAGAAAAAACAATAAAAAAATGGTAGAAGTAGAAGAAAAGACCAAGCCAAAAATGCAAGAAATGAACAAAGACATCTGTTCTACTATGTTCATAGCAGCATTATTTGTAATAGCCAGAACCTGGAAGCAATCTAGATGTCCCTCAACTGAAGAATGGATAAAGAAAATGTGGTACATTTATACAATGGAGTACTACTCAACAGAAAAAAAAAATGGAATCTTGAAATTTGCAGGCAAATGGATGGAACTAGAAGAAACCTTCCTGAGTGAGGTAACCCAGTCACAAAAAGGTGAACATGTTATGTACTCACTCATATATGGATTTTAGACATAGAGCAAAGGATCACCAGCCTACAATCCACAACCTCAGAGAAACTAGGAAACAAGGAGGACCCTAAGAGAGACATACATGGTCACTCACAGAAGAGGAAAGGGACAATATCTCCTTAGCAAATTAGGAGCGGGTGGGGAGGAGGGAGGAGAAGAAATTAGGAGAAAGAGAAGGGGAGAAGAGGAGGGGAGAGAAGGACATGAGGGAGCAGATAAAATGAGTCAGGGTTAGAATAGAAAAGAACAAGAAAAGTGATAACATAAGGAGCCATTATAGGTTTAAAGAGAAATCTCATACTAGGGAAATGTCTAGAGACCTACAAGGATGGCCCCAACTAACAATCTAAGCAATAGTGGAGAGGCTACCTTAAATGCCCTACTCTGATAATGAGAATGATAACTAACTTATATGCCATCATAAAGCCCTCATCTAGAAGCTGATAGAAACAGAAGCAGACACCCACAGCTAAACACTGAGCCGAACTCCTGGAATCCAGTTGCAGAGAAGTGATGAGCAAAGGGGTCAAGACCAGGATGGAGAAACCCACAGAAACAGCTGACCTGAACAAGGGGGAGCTTGGACCCCAGACTGATATCTGGGAAACCAGCATAGAACCAATCCAGACCCCCTGAATGTGGGCTTCAGTTAGGAGGCATGCCTGGGAAGTGTATAGTACCTCTGACAATGGAACCAGGCTATTTCCCTAGTGCAGGAAAGAACTTCAGGAGCCCATTCCCCATGGAGGGATACTCCCTTAACCTAGATACACTGGGGAGGGCCTAGGCCCTATATTAAATGATTTGACAGACTTTGATGATCCCTCATGGAAGGCCTCACCCTCCCTGGGGAGTGATTGGGAGACGGGATGGGGGTTCTGTGGGGGGCATGGGAAGATGGGAGGGAGAGGGAACTGGGATCGATATGTAAAATAAGAAAAAATATTTTTAAAAAGGAAAGAAAAGAAAAGAAGAGTTAACTAACATATTTTCTTTGGAAGAGAACAGTCTATGGGACTAAGGAGGTGGTCCATTCAGTAGAGCACTTGCTACCATGGTCACAAGGGAAGTAGAAGAACCTCAATTTGATTCATCTCTAAAAATCTATGGTTAGAAAAACAAAAGGCAGTTGTTCCAGCCTGAGTTTGTAACCTCAGTACACAGGAGGATCCCCGGCCCATTGGCAAGTTCCAGACTATTCTATGATTTTGTCTCAAAAAGGGAGCAAGTGGTACTTTCACATGCACAGGCATAGATGTGCTCCCTTCACAACTATAAAAGCCCACTCAAAACTTTTAATGATTCAAATGACACAGAAAGATGGATGACAAGAAGACTGAAGCCTGAGAAAGGAATTTTTAAAGGACTAATTGAACTGTGACTCAGGAGTGAGTAGTAAGAACAAATGTTGAGCCATCAGCAAATTTAGTGACTTAAACATTATGATAAGCCACAATGGGAAGGACAATGTGCAGATCTTAGGCACGAGACATTTGCTTTTACCTGTAATCTAAAATACCTCCCTGGCTCCATGTGTTCCTCTACAACATTGCTTCTCTACTTAGCCCCCAATAGCCATCCTCCAAAGACTTGTCCATGCCTTTGTCTCCATGCTCATTCCCCACCCCCTCTTGAAAACACTGACAGCAAATTGCAGTTCTCATTCCTCCATGTCATTGCTAAACCACGTTCATGGTATGATCTACATCATCAAACTATGGACTGGATTGCAAGTGCTCTCCTGAGCTGACTTTTTAACAGTGTGTTTCTTGAGACTGCTTTTAACTGCTTTTAAATATGTCTACTTAAAAATACTTTTAAGCTAACATAGAAATTACAAAACGACTCCAGGATGCTCCTATTGCCTAACTTCCTGTAGTAGAAGCATCTTCCATCTCCACAGTGGACTTCTAAAGCCTTTCAAACTTGACCATACCTTCTTAAAATTTTGCTCCCAAACTTTGTCTTGCATCGCTTTGTGGGCTTTCATCCTCCTCTGACTCTTATGTAGGACCTGGATCCTCCTCCTCTTCCCTGTGCCTCTTACTAGGCTCAATCTGTACATCTTCATTTAATTCATCTCTCATATGGTCTTATCTGGTCTTATGTATGTAAAAAAAAACATCTCATGCTAATAGCCTTGATACTCTGTTGAATTCATGGCTTGTATACCAACTGCCCATTTAACCTCTGCATTTAGATACCTACAATCAATTAAATATGTCATAAATGAACATTTTCAAGCCATGCCATCTGGCCTGATTGTCCATCTTCCCATTCTCAGTAAATGGTTCTCTAAGTACTTGGGTTGAAAACTAGAATTGTTCTGATATATTCTCTCCCACATGTAACTGTTTCAATATAATACCATATCTTATTGCTTTTAACCTTCAAAATATGACCATAACTCTAGGCTATACTATGTTTATCTCCTTCCCACATTATTTCAGTAGCCTCCCACTTGGTCTCCAGCTCTCATTCAGCCAGCCCTACAAACCAGTGAGAGATTCTATTAAAATGCAAATTATATTATTCTTCTCTTCAAAGCCTATTCATGTCTTCCTATAATTACAATCAATTATCTCCATATGCTTGGCATAACTTGCAAGATCTAGTAAGGTCCACAGCATCATCCCCTAACTCTACCTTTACTTCTTCAGAAAGGGCAGCCCCCTAGCTTCACCCAGAATACCTATCATGTATCAGCATTTGGAGCTGCTCTGCCACAAATGCATGTTCCTAGTTACTCCTGCTTGAATCTGTTCCCTTGGGGAAGCCTTCTTTGAGGGAAGGTTCCCTTCCTGTAGCTCTTGCTCTATCCACATGTGTTATGAAAATGAATAGAGCATCAGATAGATAATTGGTAACTGTTTAACTGATTGGTTAATTCATTGCTTGGTTTGTTATCCTCTGTTCTTGTTTTTATTTTCATGGTGGTGGGATATGAATGAAGGGTCTTTTTCATGTTACACTTTATCATTGGGCTATATCCTCAGCTCCTCATTTATTTTTTCTTTTTCAGTTTTTCTCTTTTGAAATGGAGTCTGGCTCTGGGGTCTACCTCCGAACTTGATCTGTGTCATAGGCAAGTCTTTCAACTTGCTGTCCTTTTGCTGAGATTATAAAGCTATGTCCCCAGTCCTGGCAATTGCTTGTTTCCCATTTATCTACTTGCCACATTAGACTATAAATGCCACAACAATCAGAGATTTGTAATATTTTGGTTCGCTGTGAGCCTGCATGAGTTGTAGTAAATACTCAGTAACTGTTTGAACAAAGAATGGAGGAGCAGTAAAGCACCACATACAAAAATCTTCTCAGAAAACATAAAACATGGAACCTAGTTATGATAAAACATTAAATAGAGGACTTTTTACAAAAAACAGCTAAACTTTCTGTCACTTATGATAAAATAACCGTGTGTGTGTGTGTGTGTGTGTGTGTGTGTGTGTGTGTGTGTGTACTTATGTGACCATGTGTGGGGTGGTTATGTATGCATGGGGTGTCCATATGTGTGTAGTATGTATGTGTGTGGGTATGTGTGCATATGTACATGGGCTGTGTGTGCCTGTTCATCTCAGTCTTACCACACAGATGTTGGTTATAAATATTCTGAATTATTAAACCACTGTCACTGGCTTACCTCACATGACTTATAGGTAACTTGAAGTGATATACATACATGGTTCACTACTTCCTTACAACATGAACTAAAGTTTGGCATGCGTTTACATCTCCTTCTGTAAGAACTCCTTTATGGGCCACTGCCCCAACAATAAGTAGATACACTTGAGCAATAAAGGTGTGAAGGTTTTAAATTATATCCTCTGTTAACTTAATGATGCTATAAATATTTCCTTTTTATCTCTAATGAAGATATTTATGCATGCATTACATGTTTAGACTACTTTCTCATTTTCATTTCTCACTCCTGAGAGTCAGTGTTCTCTCCTTAAATAATCCCTAGAGATAAAAATTGGACAGACTTTGTAAAGAGGCCCATGTTAGACTCTTGGCAAAGTGATTCTGAGTTATAGTGTACTTGAAGGACACTGAGAATGTTGGCAGAGCTGGCTTTTCTTTGCTTCGGCTGTCTTTCCAAAAGTTTGCGCCTTAAATTCTTTCTGCCTGAGTCTGAGTGAGTTCCCTTTGCTCCTTTCTCGTCTCTCCCTTCAGATAACACGTTTCCCTATTCATTCCTGCCATGAACTAGGGAGAGCCCCCTCTTTGAAGGTGATGATTATAATAGGTCTGTAGTCCACAAAGGCAACATGTATTAAAAAACTAAAACGAAGAAGAAAAAACACAGTACATTAGGTAATAGGTTTCTTTATTCAATGATTACCGGAAATTTCCAGAAATAAAATTGATTGCTTATCAATGTCTTGAATGACTTTTCTGAGGCCATTAGTCCAGTTCTCTGCTCCCCCCCCCCATTTAGTGTTGCTTTCTGGAGTCTTTTGACTTCAAATAAGTGATAAATAGTCTATCTCAGGAGAACTCCAGACTCAATATAAGAATATACAAATATAAAGTATAGTAAGGACTTCTGCTATACTATGTCTCTTGTAGGAAGTCATGGGCTAAATAAAAGACATGGGTGTGTCTCAGAAAGACACATTGTAAATATAAATGCTATGCTCCATATTCATTTGACTTACAGTGCCAGGGAGTTAGGGTCTTTACTGTCAGTGTGGAGGCAGCAGACAGGCATGACAGCTAAAGCATGATATTAAGAGCTTACATCTTGAACAGAGAGAGCAAACAGGAATTAGAGTCTTTAAACTCTCAAAGCCACCACCAATGACATACTTTCTCCAAGGCCACATCTCCTAAACCTCCCATGACACCAACTGAGGACTAAGTATTCAAACACATGAGCCTATGGGGGACATTCTCATTCAAACACCACAGTACGTCAGGGGGAAAAATGGCATGTGACAAAATGAAATTAATTGTGAATCTTAAAGTATCGATGAGAAGAATTAGATTAAAAAAAAGACACTTATCAGCATGGACTATAGATAGGTACAAAACTGTATCAAAAGAACAAATTTAATAAAAAAAATCTTTGAGTTATTTTTAGTGGTATTTAAGAGAAATTGTTATCAAAAATTCTAGATTTTTCTACATGGAAGCACAAATGGGTAACAGCTTTCCCCTTTCACCAAACATTTTTAATGGCAGCAGCTACAGTGTCACTTCAAGATCAGCAGAGAACAGGGGAAGCTGGGAGTGTACTTCAAAGTCAGCTAATGGCAAGCATGGTCTCTGAAGCCTGATGTTGTTATGGAGAATTTTATAACAAAAAACTGAAATAAAATATGTTCACTTCTCAAAAAGTTATTAAATATCACTTACAAGGCTCTCAAGTTCCTCTGGAATCACTTATAGACACGTCTGCTCCCTCCCCCTCCCCCCAATTTGTAACAGTAAAGTTAAGCAGCACACAGAACCGTGAGACCTTGCAACTGGCATGATGCTGTGAATGCCCCTACTCCAAGCACTGTAGAGGCTGAAGAAAGAGCATCATGGGTTTCATGACAACATGAAATAGTAATAGTAATAATAATAATAATAATAATAATAATAATAATAATAATAATAAACATTCTGTTTCAAAAGAGCAAACAAAAGTGAGAAATTCTGGTGTGGTATTGTTTCCTTTCAGTTTCTTACAAGCATTTTGAAATTTTAAAATCTTGCCTTATGTTTCAGTCAGGGTATTGATGGGGTTGTCCTTCTGTATATGTTTATCTTATTGGTTGATGAATAAAACACTATTGGCCAATAGGGCAGCAAGATAGGCAGGTCTAGGAGATGAGAATTCTGGGAGGTGTATGATCATGGGAAGAGAGGATATGAGTCAGGCATTCTCCGGTAAAATAAGATAATGTACAAACAAATAGATGAGTAGTTATGGGTTAATAAATAAGACAGAGCTAGCCAAGAAGAAGTACTAGTCATCAGCCAACAGCTTTATACCTAATATAGCATCTGAGTGTTCATTTGAGGCTGATGAGACTATGGAACCAGGCTGGTGGGAAGAATCATCTGTAACAGGGTATTGAATGCTCTACTTCTCAAAAGTCCAAAACTAAGAGAAAGTCAAAGATGCCACCCTCCATTCTTCCCTCCCTCCTTCCTTCCCTCACTCTCTCCCTCCTTCTCCCCCTCCCTCCATCCATCCAACCACTCACCCACCCCTCTCCCTCTCTCTCTTTCTAGCTGTGTGTGCACTTGCACATGTGACTTGTTTCCTAAGCTGAGGTCTTAACTTCTAACAAATTCTACCATGACATCATCCTCTTTCTGCTACCACCACAGACTCTTCACATCCTGGGGTCTCTGACTTAAAGACTACACTTAGTACCTGTTCATTCACCAAGCAATTTCCCCAGCTTACATCCCGCTCACTCCAGAAGATCAGTGTCTATGTCAGTGTGAAGTGAGCATCCCAGTCTTTTTCTGATTGGATGGTACACACATTGGCCATTTCTTGTAATCTAGGTACCAAGGGTAGTCAGAGAATTGGCCATACGTGGATTTGCTTGTCTTAGATGAGAAGTGGCATGGCATAAGTAACCTTGGACATCAGAGGCTTCTAACTTCCACTGTTCATGATAAAATGCTTTTATCTCCAAAAATCATTTATTTTGAGGTCTTTAATACTCATTATGAATGATCTGTGTGATAATATAAGTATAAATGACCTTCTTGGGTAAAACTAGATTGTGTTTTCATCATTGTTAAGAACTCAGAGAGTTGGGTGGTGGTGGCATGTGCCTTTAATTCCAACACTCAGGAGGCAGAGGCTGACAGATCTCTAAATTTGAGGCCAGCCTGGTCTACAGATCAAGTTCAGGATAGCCAGTAATACACAGAGAAATCCTTTCTCAAAACAAAACCAAACAAACAAGCAGAACATTTATACCACATGATGAAGTAAAAAATATTCTAAAATTGAGAATTACTGGTATAAGATATAGAGTCTGTGGAATGATTTGAATTTTTAAGGTTCATTATAATTAAAATGTTACACTGTCTTCTCCCAACACAAAAACAAAAGATTTCCAATGAGTTGATGATCTTTCCATTTCTGTCTGGGCGCTGGTAGATCGCGCTGTAGGAGAAAGCCTATACAATATGTAAAAAATAACACATTCACCCACTTACACCCATTGACAGAATTCCAATGCCCATGTGCTATTTTTTTGTAAAAACAATATACTTTGTAAGAACAATATACCTCATAAAGAGGACAAAATTGCAAAGAATGGCCAGCCAGTTCCCTTCACCACATGAACACATATTGTCAGCATAATAATAATGGGTGCACATGACAGCTAGACAGAAAAACAAAACAAAACAAAACAAAACAAAACAAAAAAGGCATGGCAAAGGGAATAGGAGGGAAGAACAAGGAAAAACATAGCCATCATATTCTAGGGGGACATATGTTTCCCTAAAAGATGACAATTAGATTTCTCAAGCCTAAGATCTCCATTACATGGAAAGTTTTCGTCTAAAATAAACAACATGGGTGTGGAACACTGAAAACCCTTGGTTTCCTGATGCTCTGTAAAGTTCTGGAGACTTTATCCTGTGATTGAGTGGCTGATGATAGATCTAATCTTATCCCATGAGAGTGAGTGAATGGCAGATACATCCAATTTTAACAACAAATCTCTGTCACAGCAACATAAAACAGCAACAAGAAGGGCTTCGTGCCACCATACCTCTGATTGCCTAGGGCCTCTAACTAGGTACCATGGTGCATCCTTCCACTTGTGGCTCTATCGGAGTTTGCTGATCCTTATCTGTCCAGATGAATTCACTTGGGTACATCTGAAAACATATGTATCGATATACACATATTCTGTACCTAAAACCCGGTGCATAAAAATAATTCAGGGAGGGTGATATGTAAGCATTTACACCTTGATCATCCTAATATATTCAAACCAAGGTGTACATTTCCTTGATTCTTTGTTTCTATGCAGAACAGAAATCTTTGCCTTTCAAAATCAGACCATAAGAGTTATTGGTTGGTTGGTCCCAGTGAAGTTGTCTGGCACCATCAGGCATTTTAGGGTATTCTTTCTGCCCTGGGTCAAAAGAAATCTCAGAGAATGTTAAGCTATATAATCAAGAAGCCAGAAAAAATTCAATAGGTAGACATCACAATTAAGTCCCAAATTTATGATTTAAATGAATCTTATTGAAATCATAGTTTGGGTCATCTATTATAAGAATGTGTTCCTGGAATTATTGTTAGTATATAATGGCTGCTCATGTATGTGGGTAGCCTAAATCTATCTGAAGGCTCTGTAAGCAGTGTGAGGAAAGGAAAAAGGGATGCTAGAAATAAAGTTAGAGAAACATGAGTGCAGAGGACGATGTATGGCCAGGGTCTTTTCAACAGAATGGATCTGCTATAAGGACATTTTGAATCTATTCATGTATAATTTGACCATAATTTAGATATTAAATCACCTTTAATGCCACAATTCTCTGACCGTGAATAGGATAACATTTTCCATTGGCACAAGATCTGTTTAGATTTAAGTATTTATTTCAATATTTATTCACCTTATAACCACAAGTGAAAATAATTAATATACTCTGCTTTGGTGTCATTATCTATAGAGTGAAGATTATGTGAATATTAAGGATAAAATTTATATACTTTGAGGCCTATCTCAGTATCTATCTGATGAAGATTCAAAACATATCTCTTTCATTCTCCTGACTCTACTTTCTCTGTGTTGGTTATATGCCCCAGCCAGCAGGGCAGCAATGAGGGCCCGAACTTCCCATCTCTTCACTAATAGGTTTCATAAAGTTGTGCTTGGAACACACACACACACACACACACACACACACACACACGAGAGAGAGAGAGAGAGAGAGAGAGAGAGAGAGAGAGAGAGAGAGACGGGAAAACCAACACAATCCAGGATATATAGAAATCTCAGTACTCCATTCAGTGTTGATGAGTAACTCTCATTTCTCTCATGAGTCTCCTATTGCAGTACCCCTTGTTGTTTCCTTCTATTCTGCCCAGTTTCTCATAACACAAAGCTCTCCACCATATAATTTTTGATATTTTTGATGGATTGGTATCTTTGCTTTCAAGTAAAACTACTTAAAAAAAAAAAAACACAAAACCTCTTTTGAGCTCCCTCTCTGTCTTTCTTCCAACTCAACCATCTTGTTTCCTTATGCCCCCCACCCTTCCTTTCTGCCCTCCCTCTCCCTCCAATGCTCTCCACTTTATCAGGAGATCTTGTCCATTTCCCATTCCCAGTGGGATCCATGTATGTCTCTCTTACCAGGAAGGTGAGACTCTAGGCAATAGTGGAGAGGTTTCCTGAACTGGCCTTCCTTTATAATCAGATTGATGACTACCTTAATGGATGGAAGCATCTGCAGTGATTGACAGCTAAGCGCTAGGCTGAGCTCCTGAAGTCCAGTTAAAGAGAGTTAGGAATAATAATATGAGCAAAGGGGTCAAGCCCACAGAAACAGCTGACCTGAGTTAGTAGGAGCTCACTGACTCTGGACTGACAGCTAGGGAACCTGCATAGGATTGAATTAGGCCTTCTGAATGTGGGTGACAGTTGTGGGCTTGCGAAGTTTATGGGGCCACTGGCAGTGGGACCAGGACTTATCCCTAGTGCCTGAAGTGGCTTTTTGGAGCCCATCCCCTGCAGAAGAATACCTTGCTCAGCCTAGATACAGGGAAGAGGGCCTTGGTTGTTGACTCTCTATGGGAAGCCTTACCTCAGAGAGTGGATAGGTGGTGGGGAGGGGGAAGGTGAGGGAAGCAGGAGGAAGGTTATTGGGGGGCTGGGATTGGTATGTAAATTTTAAAAAAAAATTGTTAAAAAGCTCTTTTTGGAAAAATTTTCACTATGTCCAGGATGGCCTTAAATGTCTAACTCCCCTGTCTATGTATACTAGCTGTAACCATAGATGTGAGCTACCCACTCCTGGCTTCAAAATCCTTGCTGGTGAGAGTCAGTTTCTCCCATTTCAGGCTTGAGAACAAGTATGTAGATTAATATGCCTAAGAAGATTATCTCTAGACTGTACCAACCTTCCAAGAACCCAAACCAACAAAGACCATGTAAACTAGTCCCACAAACTCTGAAAACTAAATAATTTTATTCGTAGCCTCAAATACTTAAATATAGTCTTGGGATAAATACAGTTTAACTAAATACAATTAAAATTATTAAAGTCTTATATTAGATGCAATTCTTTTTGTTTGGTAGTTTGGCATTTCAGACAGGGTTGATTCTGTATGCAGGCTGGTCTCAAGGTGTCAAATAAACTTTGGTAGCTTTACTCGGTATCAAAAGTCCATGCTACTATGCCCAGCTCTAAGTGAAATTCCTAAAAGAATTTTCTAAGAATCTACTTAAAATTGAAGCACATAATCCTAAGTTGTCAAGGGGTTTGTAAAAACTAAAATAATGTTCATATATTTTATATGAGAAGCAATAAAATCTAGCTGTTCTAGGAATTATATCCTTATGAGACCCATTTATCATCAGTTTATCCCAAGACTATTTATAGAGTAAATTTTATCAAAGTGTGATATTGCATGCTCTGTTTAAGTTATTCTAATACAAAATATTGAATTTCTTGTGCAAAGATCCAAGACTTTGAAAATGAAGAGAATTCAGTAAGATTATAATTGTAGATTTTCTAATATGTATGTATGTATATACATATATACATACATACATACATACACATATAGTCATAGATAAGCATGGTTATATAACTTTGCATTAAGCATCACTTTTTCTGGTTTAATCTGGTGCTGGCTAGTTTAATATCAACAGTCATCTGAGAGAAGGGAACCTCAATTAAAAGATTTCCTTAAAATCAAGGCAAGCCTGTAAAGACATTTTCTCAATTAGTGATTGATAGTAAAGGGTCCAGCCCATTGTGGGTGGTGCCATCCCTGGACTGGTGGTCCTAGGTTCTATAAGCAAGCAGGCTTAGCAAGCCTCAAGGAGTAAGCCAGTGAGCAGCACCCCTCCATGGCCTCTGAATCAGCTCTTGCTACCAGGTTCCTGCCCTGTTTGAGTTGTTGTCCTATGTTGAACAGAGATAGGGAAGTGTAAGCCTTTCCTCCCAAACTTGATTTTGGTACTAGTGTTTCATCACAGCAATTCTAACTAAAACAAATACAATATCACACACACACACACACACACACACACACACACACACACACACACATGCCATGATATCGAGGAGTGCATCTATAGGAAAATGCTATAGGCCATCGAAGACATAAATTTATTTGAGAAAGTTTTAGGCTAGAAAACTGGCCACTATTCATATTTTGATGTTTTAAAAGGTTTTTTTTTTAATTCCTTATCTCCACAGAGGATTAAAAAGTAGACTGGTAAATATACAATCAAGTGGCATTTTCCCTTTATTATGTTATTTTAATAACTTATATGGACACACTTAGATTGGTGATGACATTACTGTCTAGCAATAAAGAAACAAAAATACAGTCAGGTTTGCCTCTGCAAGCACCGAGATGTGGTTGGTGGTTCAGACAACACTGGGAAGGAGATGTGTCTAGACTGCAAAGGACTTTGGTGGGAACACCAGGGGTGGGCACTTGCTCTTGTAGCCCTGCACTTACTTTAGCAGGGCAGTTTGAACATGGTGCAGAGCATGAATGTGGGCACTAAAAAAAAATCACCCTGCCTGTGTGGCTCCAGCGCTTCGTGAGCCCACACCACAAGAGTGGCTCAGTTTGGAGATCTTTGTGGATTTCCACACCTCTGTTTATGAGTTAGTGTCCTGGGGCTTCCTGCTTTAGGTTTGTCAGAGAATGCAGAGAAAACCTAGCACGCTCATACAAAAGCACTATTGAGGGTGCACACAAGTCCACTGGAAAACATACGCCACACATTCTCAGCTTGTTTCTTTCCACTGCTGCAAAACAGAATGTCTTTCAGTTTGGGTCACCACTTAGTGAAAGAAGGCATCGTATGGACAGACAAGCACTTACACGTGGGCCTTAGGGCAGGGAGGAAGCTAGTTCATTAGGAGCAGAATTTCTAGTAAACATTTTAATAGACAGACTGTTCAGAAGGAGCAGGGTGTTAAGTGATACTTATTTTATACCTACATGACCTCTTGAAGAACATGATGAGGATCAAGGCAGGTATGTGTAGAAAGGAGTCCTCACTCTGTCTTCAGTGGGAAATTTTCCATGAGCTTGTGAAGATAACTCTCATTCTTAATAGAAACTAATCCTATACTGCATGCTACATATAGTGTAAACCTATACTTGTTATTGGTTCAAAGAACTATGTATAAACAGTAAGGGAATGCCCCCTGTCAGAGTGCAAAGGAAAATTTGTTTCTGGTTTATTCTCTAATTGAGCTGTGCAAAGTACATGAAAGGTTTCTCAAGTATCTCTTTCCTTCTTCCCCTTTCTCTCTCTCCCTCCCCTGCAGTCTCTGAACTGTCAATACACCATGAGAAATCCACTCCTTGACATGACAGAAAAAGCAGTCGTACAGCAGAAATGGTATGGTCTGTTGCAGCAAATTACAGGTTTCCCTTTCATGTTCAGCACAAGAGGCAGCCCTCGTGCAATTAGCTACAGCTGGCTAAAGAAAGCAGGCGTGCATCTGCGGAGAGATCAGACGGGGGGCCAACTAGTGTTTCCTGGCATATATCCCTATAGGAGCAGAAAAGGGTCCTGATTTTTATCCCTGAGCTTGAGCCGTTTTTAAAACTTGCACTTCCCCCTCTGAGTCACCAAGACAGTATTCCATTTGTAGAAAATTGATTTATAGTCATGGTCAAGCCTCCTGCTAAGGTCACTTATTATGACTAAACTGAAAAACACAAAGCTAAGAGCCTTCCGCTGCGTTCTTGTCTTAATCCTTACAACTGTCTTCTTGAGAGGACCCTAATCAGATGCCTGCTCTGCATTACATCCCTGCCATGGTGCACAGTCCTCTGACTGGTGGCTCACACTGGTACACTAGAACACTCGCAGGAAGATGACTTGCTAAGCTTGATAGCTTTGCTGTTATCACTGATAGTTTTCATGGTCCAGTTTCTAGCTTGTGCTTGAAAACACGTCAGAGCTCCCTGGAACATTATAGCACCATAATGTCATCCCACTAAATAAAACATGTAAGAGTACTTGGCTACACGTGCCACATAAGAAAGCTGGACCACCAACATACTAGCTCTTGTAAGATGGGTGGAAGTATTTCTCAGTAACACACAGCTGTTAGAGTGGTACACTTCTTCATGAGGCTCTGTTTGCTTGTCCTATAAAGGGAATCAGTTGCGCCAGGGCATCTTTGACTTCTTTCTCAGATCTATGATTCCAGGAGGACAGAATTTTAACATCATTTCTATATTTAGGAGCATGCATGGTGCCGTTGAAAGTCCAGGGAAGCCATTTATAAATGAGAGGCAATGTCAAGAGACTATAGCAAAAGCATGAAGGTATAGCTGTCCACACTCTTCTGGAACTGTGGGAGTCTCTACAAAATTATTAGCACTAATACATTTTCAAATCTTAAGAAGAAAAAGAGAGATTTTGGTTTGGTGTATTTCTTTAATTTTTTAAATTGGCATTATTGTATTGTTTTGCATATATGGGAGTTTCACCTGCATGTATGCTTACATTACTATGTGTGTGTGTGGTGCCTGCAGAGGTCAGAAGAGGGCATCAGATTCCCTGACCTGGGAGTGACAGATGGTTTTGAGCCACCATGTGGGTGCTGGGACCCAAACCTGGAAGGATAACAACTGCTTTTAACCACTAAGACATGGCTCTAGCCTTCTTCTTCTCCTCCTCCTCCTCTTCCTCTTCTTCTTCTCTTCTCCTCCTCCCCCTCCTCCTCCTCCTCTTCTCCTCCTCCTCTTCTTCTTCTTTTCCTCCTCATCTTCTTCTCTTCTCCTCTTCCTCTTCTTCTTCTCTTCCTCCTCCTCTTCCTCTCCTTCTTCTCTTCCTCCTCATCCTCCTCTTCTTCTTCTCCTCCTCCCCCTCCTCATCCCCCTCCTCATCCTCCTCTTCTTCTTCTTCTTCTCTTCCTCCTCCTCTTCCTCTTCTTCTTCTCTTCATCCTCCTCCTCTTCCTCTCCTTCTTCTCTTCCTCCTCATCCTCCTATTCTTCTTCTCCTCCTCCCCCTCCTCCTCCTCCTCTTCTTCTTCTCTTCCTCCTCATCTTCTTCTTTTCTCCTCTTCCTCTTCTTCTTCTCTTCCTCCTCCTCTTCTCTTCCTCCTCCTCCTCCTCCATCTTCTTCGTTTTTCTTTCCTTTTTTTCTCTCTGTGTATATGTGTGCTACTGTACATGGAGGCCAGATGTCCATGTCAGGTGTCTTCCTCATTCTTTTCCCACTGTATTCTCTGAGAGAGGGTCTTTCACTGAACCTGTGGCTCTGAGCTACAATAATTGACCAGAACACCCCCCCAACATCCCCCCACAGAGATTCTCCTCTCTGCCTCTCCAATCAAGGAGTTCAGGAATGTATGAATGTCTAACGCTTTGCTGGGGATTGAACCCAGGCCCCCATTCTTGCACTGCAAGCACTTTAGCCTTCAAGCTAGCACCCAACTACCCTCTCTTTTTTCTTTTATTTAACACAGAAATAAAAATTATAATAGAAATCGTCTGTAATTACTGATTCCTCCCAAACTGGCTTTTTTTTTTTAAAGAAGAAAAGCAGTAAAACTACTGATGTTTAAAGGGGGAAAGAATAACTTGACAGTTCAGTTGAAGATCACAGGGCATTTGTTGAGATGTCTCCAGAGGATTTTTCTGAAGATTTATTTTTAAAACTATGCTTAAAAGTAAAAAGCCGCTTCCCAGTGTCCCACCCTTGTGTTGCAACCAACCTTACTGTGCCATCAAAACAAAGAAAACGATTACCATATTTTTGTTTCATTAGGTTTAAGAGAGACACATACAGAGAGAACACATTAAACATTTAAATGGCAAATCACTATTACATGTTTAGAAGAAAGAGAAGGAACCAGAGTATTCTGCCCAGACAACAAATTTCTATAACCTCAAACCCATAATTTACTTAGAATGCATTCTGCCTTGAACTGGACCTCCAGACTCGTAATGTAATAAGCAGCTTAAGTATGAACAGAAACAGGTTGTGTGTGTGTGTGTGTGTGTGTGTGTGTGTGTGTGTGTGTGTGTGTGTGTGTGCGTGCATGTGTTTGAAGGCCAAGTTTGCAAGCCAATGAGAATAAACATCTCTTGAATCTTTCAAATTCTTCTTTGCTCTCATCAAAGATAAACTTTCCTCTTAAAGGAACAGACTGTAAATCCTCTCCCTGTGCCAAAAATTACTTCCAACAGATACTATTCAGTAAGACCCATCTCCCAGTCAAACTACATCACCTAGGGTAACAATAAGGAAAACTAAGCTGTAAACAATTCTAATGGGAACTATGGCTTTTCCATCTGTAGAGAAATAAGCAGTTTATTATCCCTTGATAACCCTCTGGAAAACTAGATGCCAGTGGCACACTCTACTCACACCAGTTATGACAACCAAAAATGTCACCAGACACTGTTAGAGTCTCCTGGTTGGGGACTCCTGGTCTGGTTAGCAAAGGAACATGCCTACAAAGGTTGAGAAACAAAATAAGCCAAAGTGTGTCCAGGAGGAGGGTGCAGACCATGGCACTAGGCTTGCTACACCACTGCAGAGCCCTTTTCTTTTTCTGTGAATGAAATGTGAAGTCAGGAAATTCTGCAAGATGCACAGAAGTGGATGAGAAGACTGACTAGAAGTAGAGAGAGCCATTAAAAGACTTCACTGGAAGATGGCAGATAAGAACCTCATCTGTGAAATCAAACAGTAAGGTAATATACAGACATCTCTTCTCTAGAAAGAGATTAGAACAGCAGATGCACGCATTAAGCCAGGTGGGACAGGAGCAGGGGAGGAGGGGAACAAGGGGAGAGAGGAGCAGAGGAGGAGGAGGGCAGGTTAAGCAACTGTGAACTTGTACCTGATGAACCAAGTGCCTTCAAGACTCAGGGCATCTTATAAAAAGTGGCTGGGGAAAATATAAGAGCCAGGGGAAGGGTTAGAGTGCTCTTGGGCTGTGTCTTCCAGTGTTCCCTACACCTCTCAGCTGCAATGTGGAGGTTTAGCAGCCAGAAGTACCTGCACAAGACCTGCAGGGAATGGACCCTGAGAAAAGGAAAGGGAATCATACCCTTCCCTCTCCACCCCAAGAACGCACAGACAGTTAATGGTTCCTGGGAGAGAATTTCTTTGGTGAGCTGTGAAGGCTTCTATAAACAACCTTAATCTAACTTAACTAGTCACGCACAAACCATGAGTAGAAGAGAAATGGTTAGGAAGGAGACCAGCAGGAGTGGGAGGGGCCAGAGGTAATGTGGGTGGATATGATCAAAATGCACTGTGTATGTGAATGGAAAGGTCATCATGTATAAGTAAAATAGGCTAACCAAAACTTTTTTTTTTTTTAAATAGGCTGTGTGTGGCTATCAAGATAGTAAAAAGCGATAAGCTTCAAGGTACAGTTTTAAGGCAAGTGGAGTTTTCTGTCATAGGAAAGGACTTGAGAAAGAGAGACATCAAATATCCTGCAGCAACCAGAAGCACTTAAGTGGCATTGATTGAAATGAGAACTAAAGTAGACACGGATGAGTGGTGAAGTAGATAAGGGAATCCATTCTAAATCACTCCTTGACAAGAGTCAGACAAGAGACAACTGATTTTGTGTGCCTCGTTATGCTTTAAATCAAAGAAGTGGCAAAATTTCATATCTAAATGTATTGGGTAAGAAGAGAGAGTAAAGACACTTTCTGTGATGTGGGATTTACTGTAAAGCTTCCAAATCTATTTAAATACACTAAAGAACAGCGAGTCTTCTTAGTGAGTTTTTTCTACTTGTAAGTGTCTCCTCTACCCAGTGAGCTTAAAGAATCAATTCTCTATCTGGGTATATTTCAATGGATACCTTGAGAGCTACACTTCTCCTCCAAAAGGCACCTGTAATTGTTCTAAATTCCAGTGTTACTATGAAACGAGTGTCACTTCTGATGGAGAACCTGGTGTGAGGGCTGTGTTCTTTCATGATTCTGTTCTCACTTTCCCACAGTGGTCACTATGTTGCATCGCCCTTTGTCTAGGATCTCACCTATCACCCTCACTGGTCTTCAGAATGTTCAATGACATGGACTAGAGATTGTATTGTTGCTGTTTGTTTGTTTTGTTTTGTTTATCCTCTGCACTACTCTCTCATCTAAGCCCCTTCAAACCATGGCAATTGGTGGTTATTATTGTTGTAAATAAGATTGGGCCACTCACCTTCAGTTTACCCTTGCTAGCCAGTGTGTTGGTATATGTTGTGTCTATGGGGCTGGTGAGGTCACCAATTCATTGAGTGGTTATGGATTCTGTTATTCATTTGAAATTAGGCTAGACCTGGTAACACCGGTGTCTGCTTTTGGTTTGCTCTTAATGAAGCCTATAGACTAGAGACCTTTTCAAAGTTTTCCTCTTTTCTCTTTAGCTCACAGGAAATGAAATGAAAGAGGCACTTCCCTTTATTTAAAGAATAATTAGAGATAAGTGGGCTCAACCAAATGAAGAAAATAAAACAAGAAGACCTACTCCAGAAGTTGAGTCTTCATTCCCTGATGCTTTCATGAGAACCCCTGTGGCTCATGCATTTATGTTAACTCTATCATAAAACGTGATCTTTATTGCAGCTTGCCATATAAAGTTTCAGCTCTGGGGCAAGTCTACCTCCCTCCTAAGCTGTACTTGCAAACTAGTCCCTTTATAAAATGCTTCAAATATTAAGGAGGATGCAACTGGTGACTTGTATACTACTCTATTCTTCCTCAAAGTCACTTTAATCCTACTTTGGAAAATAAAAAAAGGTCTGGCAAGGGTTTCTTAATTCATCTTAACTTCCTATCATATCTTTGTATATTAAAAAAGGAAACTGCCAAGATATTTATATATTTACAAACTGTTTAAGTTCCTTCATGCTTCACAAATTCTGAACATGCTGTGAGAAAGGCTTCATGTAATACCCATCACATGTTTGAAAGCTGTTGACTTTCTATGCTTTTCTCTATAATAAAAGAACAAGAAAAATCTAAATATTAGGGAACATGGAGTTGTCAAATGCAGGCAATTGACACAGGTTATCAAGGAGGATATAAATCTGATTGTTTTCTAGTTCTAACTCTGTCAGGGATATTTCCCCCCTTTTTAATAGCAGAAGCATAAAATCAAACACGAAGTTCCATAGCTTCTGCTCTGAATGGCCATTATAACTATACAAAGGTTGATTGAGTTGTATAGTCTTTGGGTCTGGTGTGTGTGTGTGTGTGTGTGTGTGTGTGTGTGTGTGTGTGTGTGTGTGTGTGTGTGTGTTAATTTGCAACACTTTAATAATAAAGTTTTATAAACAAAATAAAAACTTTAAATCTTGTGTAGTGTCTCAGATCATACCAGGGGCTGGAAATAGCATTTTATAAATAGAACAAAGTAAAGCTAAATAAAAAATCTGGAAACTGTAGCCACAGAGGACCCATATTTGTTAATAACAACTTGTATGGCACTCGGTTGCAGTAATAACCATATTACATTTGGAAGCTTATGATATTACTGAAGTGCTATGACATACAAAGATACTGAATGACATTGTAATACTTAAGTGTCTCTGTGGAGGATGGCTAATCAGAAGAGCCCAGTAGTCATTTGGGTCCTTTTTGTATTCATGTAGAAGGTGCACTTGCCATTTATGCCCTATTGGCACAATAGTGCTGAGCTTTGAAGAGCATCCAGACTTGCTTGACTTGCATGTTTCAACAGCTCAGACCAAGGTGTTCCCCTGATAATGAGCAGATTCCAGCCTCTCCTCCTCACCATCATCAAGTAACCTTTATAGAGCACCACAAAGCCATAATAGAGGCTGCGCAGACTCAAAGGGGCTAACTAGTAAATGCAAAGCCCTTACATCAGTGTCTAAAGGTGTTCATGTCAACAACTAGGTTCAGGAAGTGGAAATGCACGGAACTTATGATGTTAGACATCTCCTGGGCAAGCAAGGTGCTCTGTACTGACCGAGGAAGAAAAGCATCCATGCTGCTATTAAAAGCTGTGCTTCTGAGTGGCAGGCCATTGTTGTGTGTGGAGATCTACAGACAATGACATTTCTAGCCAGCTGAGAATTCACAACTGTCAGTGAAATTGTCTAGTATGTAACAGAATCAACTTTACCTAGAGAGAAAATGGCAAAGAGGATGAAGAATGAAGAAAACACACATTGTTTTCAGAAGCTAGTAGAGATAGCATTGAGCAACACATTTTTAAAATTGTAGATTTAGACCCATTAGTGGAAGATGAAGTCACCCCGAGTTTTAACCTTTAAAAAAAGAGGAAGGAAATAAGAGAAGTAAAAGGGAAGAGACAGAATATAAGACAGACAAGGAAATTATGAGCTAAAGTATAACTATATTACACAATTGCTTCAAAACTCTCACTGTGATATATTCTAAAACCAAAACCCAAACTACTCCAAAGCTATTGTTAGTATGGCTACCTTGTGGAGGAGGCTCTTAGTCTGGGCTGTGGCTACAGGAGACCATTTATTTCCACACAATGAACAAAAGAACATACTCACCCAATGAGGCACTAGGTCCCAACTTACCCTTCTGGCCAGAGCACCCTCTATACTCAAGAACCAGGGGGTGGGAATTTGTGGGCATGCTAACTGAATTCTGGCTTTATGACACTTTTTAATAGTGTGGAGAGAGCATATTGTATACATAGTCTTTATTTATTATTTCATACATGGTAAGCTTTAATGTTATCATCCTTTTAAGAAAGGACAACCAAGATTCAGAAATTCAAGGCATCTGCCCAAGGCTCACACAACTGAGTCATCACTCAGAGAGGAGTCTGCTTCAGATCACGCTGTCTGCCATCCTTGGTGCTGCCACCTCTTAGGACCCTCTCCCTGCTTTCAATGGTCAAGGAATTCGGAACACAAACATTGACAGATGTCTCCTCTCTATCTTCTACTTTAAAAATAGATCTCCAAATCTCCATCTGAAGGGTAACTGTACATTTCCTTAAGTCCGAGTTCAACAGAACACAGTTACCCATGATGAGCGGGCTGAGGCCATGCTCTGCAGACTGTGCATCTCTCAGACACAGCTCACTTCAGAAAGCTAAACAGAACTGGAAGGAAGTTTGGTTGATGAGCAAATGCAAAGGGGTTGTAAAATCTGTCATTTGCCTGTTCCTTGCATTAGTGCTTTAGACTGAGAATAATAATTCTTCTGGATTTAAAATCCAAACGGTAGCTGTTTTTAACTTATCTTTATATCTTTATTCTTATGTCTATCTATCTGTCTGTCTCTCAACTCTTTCAACTTCTGATTCTGTTTTGTAGGTATTTAGCAGATCTGCTTCACTTTAAAACAATGGAGCAGACAGAAGCCCCTGAGGCTGAGAACCAGGGAGGTCCTGGTGACACAATTAAACTGGCAACAAATCAATAGAAACAGTAGAGAAGAGAAAAGAAAACAATAATTAAAACATTCTGTTAAAAAAATAGAAACATAATTAAAAGATGCAAACTATTGTTTTGCTTCACTAATTACATTTTAATTGTCAATAGGTTGCTGGTCATTAAAAGCCTTTTTACCATATTTTAGTGTTCTGGCGTCCTTGCTAGGGTGATAACACTCTGTATCGCAAGTGAACAGTAGAAATTCCCACTAAGATGAACCACAAAAAAAATAATTTGTTCCTCATGATATAATATGAATGGAATAGCAACATCACTACCTGTCACATATGTATACAAGTAACATATTTGTGATATATGATAATAACAATGATGATGAAGGAGAGGACAGTTGGTGACAGTTGCTTTCGTTGAAGTACCAGGTACTAGGCCTCTTGCTAAGCATTTAATTGTATTTCCTGACTTAATTCTCATGACAAATACATAACTTAGGTGTATTACTTGTTTTGTTTCCATTTGTGTCCTATCCTCCCTGGAAGGGCCTCAGTTTGGCTTTTCCTATCCTATTTTATAAATACTTTATTTCTATAAAGACCCTGTCTGTAAAACATAAACCCACAAACCTTTGATATCCTAGCTGGGCAGTGCAGAGATTGGTGAAGCTCTTTTCCCTGAGCATGCCTGGTGCCTCCCTGTGAACTTTGGTCCTGAAAGCATCCTTCTTTTCTACCCTAGGCAAATGCTCAAATTTTGTTCTCCTACTTTAAGTTTTACTTAATTCCTTGAACATTATATAAACACAGGGTAAAGGGAGAAATAATACAGATATCTACTCAAGGCAACTATTGCTAAAAACTACATTTGGCTGCAGGCAACATGACATTATTGAAATAAAAATTAAGAGTTTTTTTTATTGGTATTTTCCTTTTACATGCTTGGCCCTGTGCTACCTTCATAGAGTTAGTGGTTTGGCCTCTATCTATCACCCTAAATAGAATTCGAGGACTGTCTCATAAACAGGGATCTACTTCTGGCTAATGAACTTGCAGAGTGAAGATGGAGGGCAGACAGTACAGAAACAATTTAGGATAAAGCTGTGGAAGTGAGAACAAGTCTTCCATCCACAGATATAAAATAGGAAATGGCTAACAAAAAGAAAATTGGGGGGGGATGCAAGTAGTGTCATATATTAGTTTGGAAACTCCTCCCAACCAAATTATTTTAATTCAAGTGACCAAAACAACAGAAATTCATCCTCTTACAGTTCTGGGGAATACACTGGACATCAAGATTTTCTACATGATGACTGCTTCTTGGGGGATATGAGGGAAGAATCTAATCTAGTTCTTTCTCCTTGGCTTCGAGGATAACTATTTTCTCAGTTTCTTCATGCTGTTTTCCTCTTTATGCTTTGCTGTGACCAAACTTGACAAACTCTATGAAGACATGATCTCTAAAAAAAGTCACCATCAGAATTTAGGACTTCAATGTACTAAATTTTTGGGGAGGAGGAAGAGACAAAATTCAACTCATAACAAGTTGAAACATGAAATTTTCCTTAAAAGGCCTCTGTAACCATGAATTGTGAAGTAGGTAGCTTTCCTGAGAAGCTCATCATCACAAAGACAGCCACGAAGGACCATAGGTGGTCACGTGGACAATTCACTTCATTTCACCCACTTCTTAGAGACACAATATCTGTCACTCTCATCTCCATCTGGTGAAAGTTCTCCTTTGTCCAGTGAGCCTATTGCATTTTTAATGGAATAAGTTCATCTGTCTCCTCATACTTAACACCATTTCAACTCATATAACTTATTTTAGCAACAGATCCTTTACATAGAGAATCTACAATTCAGCCATCATATTAAGTCAGTATTTTCTGTGGTAGCACAGATGAAGGTCTGTACATTACTACAGTGAAGGCACAGTACTGTCAGCAATAGAGCAAGAACACATAAAATTCATTCCTACACTGTGGCTATCTATATGTAAAAGGGTTTTCTCGTGGTTCTATAGCTAGCTTTGATAGTGCTAAAGGAAAATTTTACAGTCTATTTCTTAATTTCTTGTCTACTCCAAAATTTTCAATGCTTTTACAAAGTCCAAAGTACAAAAGTAGTACCAAAACCAAACACAAGGATAAAATTACCAAAAGAGCATGTCTGCTTTCTAATTTTATAGGGAGAGATCTCACTAATCATCACACATCATATAAAATAATAAGTGCCCCATAATAACAGGTAATAATATATAATGACAAATAATATTCAGTGTTATGGGTTTTCTCCATGATTTCTAAGGTCATGGTTGGAAAATTCAAAAGGAAGTTTGAGTGTAATTCACTTCCCCTCTCTTCCAATAACATTAGACACACTTTGAACACAAATTTGGCGAGCTCTACAAATCAAACCAAAATTTGCCTCTAGTTCAAAATAAGTTAATGTAAGTCTTAAATGGCAGGAAGTGGGTGTGGTACAGAAAGTGTCTGAAATCAGTTGAATGGACAAACCCCTTCTTATTTCACTAATGCCCTTGATGTGTAACTGTCTTTCCGAGAGAAGTACAGAGCCCTGTTAAATATTTTCAGCAGTGGCAGTGCTGTTATGGACAAAGGACTCAGCAATTGTTGGGCATCCTCCTTAGAGGGCATGTTCAGTAGGAGGCAAGCTCTGGTACTTTGTATCACAATAACTGTCCTTACTATATCTGAATGGAGATAAAACAAAATAAGTCCCCTAACGGGACATATAAGTTTGTTTGGTGCTATCATGTTTTCCAAGTTAGAACAGGTTAAAATAAGATCACTCAGATTTTAAGATAAAGCCCAAGAGGCCATATGATGAGAGTCTCTACAACACCCTGGAAATGTAACTCAGTGGTAGAGTGCTAGTCTAGTGTGTGTGAGGCCCTCAGGTCACTTTCCTGCACCCCATACACATACTTGCACTCATACATGTGTGTGTGTGCGCACACACACACACACACACACACACACAACATACAAATGATGAATGTGACCATTCTGTTTACTGGAAGTTTAAGCCTCTGTCAGGTTCAAAGGAAAATTATTCACAGAAACAAAATTGTGTTCTTCGCCAGACATTCCCTGAAAACATCCACCTCTTTCTCTCCTAAATGTCTTTTTTTTTTTTATTTTGTATACACCAGGATAGTATTCAAGTATAAATATCATGGGTTGCATAAGAGCACCACCCCTCTCATGTTTCTGGATCTAGTATTATTTCCAAAGGTTATGCAGCTCTGGGTGCAGAAGTCGTCATTGGGACCTTTGAAAGCTGACTGATTACTCCTGCTTCTGGCACTACTCTCTCTGCTTCCAGATCTGATACCGTGAGAGGAGCCTGCCGCACTCCTACTACCAAGAATCCCAGCATAATTTCTCCACCACAGTGGATTTTACACACCTCTGAAACTGTGAGCTGAGAGAAGCATTTCCTCCTTATACGGATCAGTCAAAGCTAGCCTGGTAACACACAAAAATCATCGAGCTCTAGACAGCGTCACACTCTGCCAGGCTGTCTTTGGGTTTCCCCCAATAACCAGAGCACTCTGGAATAATTCAGTGTCTTCTTGAAACACAGCAGCATCCCTTGTGATTATGAAAAGTTCTCTCAAACTTCACCTTTCTTTGCACTGAAAATGTAAATTCCGTCTTATTTATGTCATCTTTCTCCCCCTCTTCTTGATAATTTACACCAATACACTCACAAATTTTACATCTCACATTTAGTCCTTAATTCATGAATGGGATGGTCTAGATGTCCATATCACTGTAAAACTCAGATTAAAATCTTCATCCCCAAAGTGATGTAGTTAACAGGGGGCCTTGTTGGAAGTGATTAGGCCATGCAGGTGGATTTCTCATCATGCATAAGATATAAAATAAGCCCCTCTACCATGTGAGGATAAAATAAGAAGACATCATATGTAAACCAGAAAGTGAGCCCTATCAGACATCATGCTTGCTGGCATCCTGATCTTGGACTACTCAGACTGTAGAACTATGAGTAACAAACTTCTGTTGTTCCTAAATGGAATATAAAATACTGATTTTATGTACAAATGAACTTACAGCTATACAAACAACTGCCAATTGGTTTTGTTACTGCGCTCTTAAAATTGCAAATATCTATGTTACCAATGACTTCATCACAAGTTCTGACATTCTGTATTCAGACAATCATATTTGCTTTTGACATCCTATATTGTTATAGTTAGTTTTTCTGTTGCTCTGATAAAGCACTGCAGTGAAAAGCAACTTAGGGGAGGAAAGAGTTTATTTGGCTTACCCTTCTAGGTCATTGAGAGAAGTCATGGCAAGTAATAAAACAGGAACTAAGGCAGAAACCATGAAGAAATACTGCTTACTGTCTCAACCTCTGGATCATGCCTAGAGAGCTTTTGTATAAAGTGCAGGTCCAACTGTGAGAGATGGTACAATCCACAGTGGCCTGAGCCCTCCTCCATCAATCGTCAATCAAGACAGCCTCTCACAGCTATGGTCATAGCCCATAGCTGATTGAAGTAATTCTTTAGTTGAGGCCTCCTTTTCCCAAGTGACTCCAAGTTGTATCAGGTTCATAATAAAAAATAATCAGAAGATAGATGTAATGAAATATAGTTAATATTCTTGCCTGATTTTTCAGTTGTTTCTATTTGCTTCTGTGTATACTCAGTCCTAACTCTTCTCCTGCTGTCTACATTCTCATAATTCTAAAGTATTTATATTGCACTCCCAACCCCCTGTGATCTACTTTCACATTTCTGGTTGGAATTAAATTTTCAGTTTTACCATAGCATTTATCATGCACATCATAACTATCCAGATATGTCCCTGTGGTACCCAACAGGTATCAATCGCAAGAAGACAGGAACCAAGTTGTCTCTCCTTCCACTGTTTCTTCCTTCATCATCCATCAGGTTTTCAGAAGGAATCAGGATGCTCACTTAGAAAAAAGGATGTTTGCCCAAACCGCAAATGGATGTAATGAAATAAGGCTTGTTGCTATTGGGAAGGGCATTCTAGGCAAACGTCACAGCAGTCTAGTGTCTAATGTAACAGTGCTTTAAATGTGCCTACCATATTCACAGAATGCCAGAATCATTGCCCCTGTAACAAAGAATCCTAGTGAGTAATGAGCAATATATGAGAAGATACAGGAATTGGGGAGAAATATTATTGCATATAGAAGGATTTGGGTCTTTATCTAAGCAAACTTGAAGCCATATGGGGCATTTTGGGTACTAAGGGACCATAATCTGATGTTTGTTTACTTTAATCATTGAGTTGACTGTATGAAGACAAAAGCAGCAGTAGGAGGGCCAGCTAGGCTTTTGTAACTCTAGACAAGAAAAAAAAAAAGATAGTAATACTGATGATGTAATTAAATACAATTGGATTATGATTTAAAAACAGAATAAACCGATTTTTCTGGGAGCTGCAAAGAAAGGAATTGAGGTTGCATAAAAATATCTATCTAGAGAATCCAAGGGCACCATTTCTATGTTGGAGGGTTTTAAGGTGAAGAATACAATTAGAATTGTTGTCACTTAGCTCAGATGGAGTGTATTTCAAGAGAATAAGAGTATGGTCAGATTTGACAAATTACAGGATCATTTCAGTTGTGTGTACAGAAGAGAATAATAACAGAACAAAGATGCAGAGGTGTAGGTAATTAAACAAATTCAAGAAATATTTATGAGACAAAACTAAGATATATACTGTATTTATAAAACAAAACTCCAAAAAGAGTCATGCCAAATGTGATTGTTTTTAGACAGGGTGTTGACAGGGCTTGCCTTGAGCTGGCTATGTAGTCCAGACTGAACTCAAACACGGGATTCCTATGTCTCATTCTCCCAAGTCCTGAGATTATAAATATGTCACCAAACCCAGCAAGTGTGAAATTGAATGTAGAAAAATAATCAGATCAAATCTTTAGTTCAGTGAAGTTTATCACCCCTATCTGCTAAAGAGTTTATGCTCACACATCACTTTGTACAATAGCTAACTGTAGTGACAACTTAGTCATTTTTGTCTAACTAGAACTCATGTTTAGATGGTGCTGATTATTTAATATAAATATTTATGTTTGTTCTTATATAATAAAAGACTTCCATATATATATATATGTATATATATACATATATACACACACGTATATACATGTGTGTGTATATATATATATGTATATATTCACTGAAAATTTTTCATCCAAGAAGATGATAAAATAAAAATTTAAATAAACATGACCATCACCAGGTACTCATTTTAAATTCAAAACATTTTTTAAATGAACTATGAACATAGGGAATGGAATAGATTGGGTTTTACTTCTGAGTTTTAAAAGTAAAGATTTGATTCAAATATAATGCCCATATAGACTCACTATGGTGACTTTTGTAATGTGAATCTACACATGTAACTTGTTCCCAGGTCAAGAAATAGAATTTGGCCAGCACTCCAGAAAATTCCTTGGGTGTCTAGTCATGACACCAGAGAATAGTTAATCCATGACTGTCAGCATTATGGAGGAATTTTGCAGTTTTCAATCTTTATGTAAACAACAACAAAAACTTTCACTCAATATTATGTTGTTTCACCTATATTATTATGTGTGCTACATTTTTTTCTGTATATTTTTCAGTTGTTTGAACATTCCACAATTCATTAAATCATTTTACTATCAGTAAACATTTGGGCTATATGGTATGGGAATTCTTATAGGATGAATAGGCAGACAAATATAGACAACGCTGATTATATAGACCCCCTAGACTACAAGTTTTGTGTCTATCTTAGAGTTTCTATTGTGATAAAGCACCATTACCAAAAGCAACCTGGGACGAAGGGGTTTACTTCATCTTACAATTCCAGGTATCAGTATATCACTGAGAAAAGTGAGGTCAAGAACTCAAACAGGGCAGAGACTGAAGGAAAAAGCCATGGAGGAGTTTTGTTCACTGGCTTGCTTTCCATGGCTTGCTCGGTATACTTTTATATACACTCCAGGACCACCTGTCCAGTCTCAGCATTGACCATAATAGGCTGGGCCCTCCCACATCAACCAGTAATAAGGAAAGGCCCCACAGGCTTGACTACAGGCTTGCTCAACCTTAGGGAGGCATTGTCTCAATTTTGGTTCTCTCTTCTCATATAGCTTGTGTCAAGTAGACAAAAACAAACAAACAAACAAAACCTAACTAGAGCAGTGTCAATTTAACTTTAGCAGATACTAACAAACATCCCTCCAAAGTGGTTATTAAGTTCCTTTTGTACTTAAATGTATAGAAAGTATTCTCTTTTCTAACTGATCTTCTCCTTTTCAGGAAACTGTTTTATGTCATAAATTTTGCCATTGCAAAATAAGGTAATCTGAGTAGTTAAAAATGGTTTTATACCTACAAGAAACTATTTTTTATTTTTAATTAATTTTTATTTAAATTAAAACAATCTTATTTTACATACCAGTCCCTATTCTCTCTCCCCCCTGTCCTCCCATTCTCCCCCCACCTCCCCATCTTATTCCCCTCATCCACTCCTCAGGGAAGGTGAGGCCTCCCATGGGGGCTCATCAAAGTCTGTCACATCATTTGGGGCAGGACAGAGGCCCTTTCCCTGTATATAGGCTGAGAGAGTATCCCTCCATAAGGAATGGCCTTCAAAACTCTGTTCATGCACTAGGGATAAATACTGGTTCCACTGCCAGAGGTCTCATAGACTGCCCAGGCCCCCCAACTGACACCCATGTGTTGTCAATATGATGAATGCCAGCACTAAACACCTTGCCATCAAGGAACAAGTTGGGGGGCAAGGTAATTAGAATTGGGAGAATTCTATGTAAGTGGGAGAATATTATGTAAGCCCAATGTCTGGCATATAGTAGGGTTTTAGTGTATATTTGTCAACTGAATACGTAAATTAATTGACAAAGTAACTGATGGGAGAATATTTGGAAAGCCAAGCCTAAAATTGTGTGTTGCTGACATAACTGCTTGCCAGAACACTATGTGTGGCTCCTCAGTTACATGTGTGACCTCAAATCTAGGTCACCCTGCCCTTTCGATTCAGATGGGTTGGCTCAAGCCATCAGTGTCCATGGGCTGGAAAGCCCAATGTTTATTCCCCCTGAAAATCGTAGAAGAATTTTGAGTTTTGCTCATCACTGACAGTTTCAGCTTCCAAAATCCACTAGATTAGCTCAACTTGTGAGTCATCTGGCGCTGTTCTGTGTATTCTCTTTTTCTAAACAGTGTGGTCTTACTTTGGACAGCAGCCTGATTTTTTTCTTCTTCCAAAGTAATCAATACAGGACAGCATGTAATGCAGGACAGTGTACAGCACATTCTCCTATGATTTGGGGTCATAGAGGAAGCTTACATCACAGAACCACAGACGATTAACACTGACTAGTACACAACTTTATTTTTAAACATCTCTCAGAAATACTGACTTCAGGAATCTCCCCAGTTACTCTTTCTCATTAGATTTTTTTCTCTCTAGTTATTTTTGTCATGAACTCAGCCTCCTGACTAATTGCCCAGATTTTCCTTCCTTGATTCATCTTCTTTTCCCCCCTCTCTCAAACATCTGATAACTTTATGTGCAAAGTTTCAAACTTCCAGACTGACCTATTGGAAAGCTCTCTAATTGGTCTTCCATGGCTACCAGCCTGAAGTTTATCAACCATATAAAAGTCAACTACAATACAAATTTTAAAATGTAAACATGAGTATATCATCCTTCTGCTCCAAACTCTCTGAAAGCATCACTTCACAAACCCCTAAATGTCCTAAATGGTCATTCACAGACTAAATGTTTCCTTTGTTCTCAGCCCTCACTTCATCCACTCTTCTTATTCACCTTGATTTCATGACTAAGTTTGCTCATTACTCTTTAGAAACATTTAACTAGTGCTACTTCAAATATGGAAAGGAAATTATAACTGAAAAAGCCAGTCAGTGTGATCAAAGTCAAATTAGACCCCACCAACTTTTAAAAAAACCTAACAAATTTAAGACACAAGCTTTCTAAAATGAAACAAAATATATATATTATATAATGTACATATCTATATGTACTTGCAAAGCATATATATATATATATATATATATATATATATATATATATAATCATCAAAGTATCAAAACTACAAGAGCAATAGCAAGAAATTAAACACAATGTATGTTAAATGCCACAAGGAAAGGCTACAAAACCTGACTTTTTCCTTCATTTGTTTTAAGTCCAGTCTCACCTATAGTAACAGGTAGCACTGAACTCACTGAGCAGACTAGGCTAGCTTCTGCTTCTGCTTTCTGGGTGGTTTTATTACTTATATGTGTCACTACTCCCAGCTTTGAAAAATGAATGTTTTTTCAATGTCTGAAATTTTTCCAAGTTTGACAAAAACCATAAACAACTTTAAGAACTCAACAAATCCTAAGCAAAATAAACATAAATTTACCAAGACAGATAATGATGATGATGATGATAACATTATACAAACCTAAATACTAAAAGAATTTGTGAAATGAGGTGAACACACATTACTAAAGAATAAAAAGCCAAAAATGTTATAATTATTGATATCACTTAGCTACAAAACCTGTGACATAAAACAACAATGTGACTGTAAGATATACTGGAGCAATAGTGGCACAAATGTCATGGGAATAACCAAACATGTTTTAAAAATTGAATTTAGAGTTCACTCCATGAAATGGAACCCATACCCAACCCTACTAAAGGGGCTAAGAACCTGAAACAAGATAGGTCATGGTTCTAGAGAAAAACCTAATACTATTATTCTGCTAAAGGAACATAGCAATAATATGACCCCTGATGACACAATTCCATAACTGAGTGCCTCACTCAACCTTCATCAGAGAAGCTTCTTGTAAGAGTTGGTAATTGACACAGACTTACCACAACTGAACAATATGCAGAAAGTGAAAGGCTTTTGCATACTTAGTACTAAACCCTTCCCCTCAAGGCTCAAGAATCTATGTAGAAGAGAAAGCAGAAAAATTGTAAGAGCCAGAGGTGATGGATGACTCCAAGGAAACAATGTCTTCTAGAGACAACAGGACTGATGTGCATATGAACCTACAGAGACATGCCTGCACAGGTTCAAGCCAGATTGGGTCCCAGCATTGAGGTGGGTATGAGGGAGTAGACACAGGGTTCAACCCCTAACTAAGAAGCTATTTGCAACTGATACTTACTGGCAAAGGGAAAATCAGTTCTCTTCAATGAAATGTCACTGGGTATATCAATCACACTCCAGGGCATGTCACATGCCCATGAGCAGGTGGCCAACACAAAATGAACTCCGTGGTCATTTCTGTGAACTTTTTGTTTCATTTTGGTGCCTTTTGTCTTATTGGTGCTTTGCTTCCTTGTTTTGATTTTCTGTTTTTGTGCTTGAGTTTTTGTTGTTGTTGTTGCTGCTGCTGTTGCTTTGCTTTTGTTTGTGACAGAAAAAAACAAACATAAATAAGAGAAAGAACACAAAGTTGTGTGTATGGGGAGGTAGGGGGGTTCTGGGAGGAGTTTGAAGAGGAAGAAACACACTATCAAAATACACTATATGAAAAAAAAATTTGTATAAGAAAAGAAATACAGCACAGTGCTTTAGACGCTATGAAACCTAGAAAACAAAGGAAAGCTTTCTTCTTGACTGGAAATAAAAATAAAAGTCTATCAATCTCACTTTCATTAGAAATCAAAACTATTCTTCATGATAAAAGGAGAGAACCAATACTTACCAACTGTTTTCTGACCTCCACATATGCATCAATTCACACACATACACACAAACTAAGTAATAAACAGAATGGAGAATAAACTGCAGTGAATAAAATCTAAATAAAGTAAAATAATTAATAAAGTTGGGATCATAAATTAAAAACATAGGGAACCAGGAAATCTGTACAGACTTGTAACTGTACTACTGATCACATTCTAAGAATAACACTGCTCACAACCTCCATCAACCTCCTCTTTGTGCAGTGGGCTGTGATTAATGCAGACTCACAACCAGTCAAAGTGCATTCAGTGAGTAACTGTGAGTGCTCAGCCTGAAATGGGATACCTATGTTAATCCCTCCAAGCTCTGGAGACACAGGGAAGTGAATGCTGAAAGACTGTAAGCCCCAGTGGTTACAGATGAGAGCTGTGGATGGCAGTTTCACTCATAAACACACCTACACAAGACGCAGATCTGTTACACTGGATCTGTTACCATTCCATTATGGATGGAAGAAGGACTTGTGTGGCTCCAGCCCTCACTAAAGGGCTATTGACAGGCAGTGGGTATACTGGAGAAGGAGGTATCACTTTCTCCAGTGGTGTAGCCATTAATATGTTACCCATGTTCCAGTAAATAACCCCAACTCATGCCCAAGCAAACAATAATTAAACTCAGTGGGTCATACAAAAAAGTAGAGAAACAAAACGGATTTCAGCTGCAGAGGAAGTGAGGTAAGACAGGGTAATAGGGGTAAAATTATCATAATTTAAAATACAGATTCATGATTTTGTCAAAAGATAAAAAGTAAAAAAGTAAATAATTAAAAATAAAAATAAAAGGACAAATACAATACAACGTTAAAAGAACATATTCCCAATTTAGGAGGAGGAGGAAGAAGAGGAAGAATATAAAATACTTTGGTAAAATAAAAACATAGAAAATTTTTACAAATCAGGAACAATATGATCTGAGCCAAGAATATATCTTTTGAATTTCCTTGAGTAAAATTTTACATAGCTAAAGAAGCGAAGGTCACATTCAAATCCAGGAGTTCAAATCCGTGTGGATTTGTTTCCTAGACGAAGGACCTGGGTCAGTATAACTCTGTTTCCTCACCTATAAAGTGAAGGTAATGACCTAATGTAAGGGGGACATCATGAGCACTTACATGAATTCATGGATGTTCTGCATCCGGCACAGTGCCCAGCACATCACAAGCTCTGTAATTGTCAGTTATCACTCCGTTTTGATATTTGGAATTAGGAAAGGGCAGTGGTTCAAAGTAGCCACAAGAGAAATTGAACTGATTAGTGCTTCTCAGAATAAGCAATGACTCTTCCCAAACATGTAGACACCTGTCCACTAACCTCTTCCCACTGACTGCATGCTTAAGGTGTGCCTAGGCAGGACAGTCAGAACACTCACAAATCACCTCAACCACAAAGGAAAAAAAAAATGCTTGCCTGTGGGGCTGTGAAGTTCCCTTCTGGACAAGATATGAGCTCTGAGCTCTCTGTGCTAGCATGGCATTACAGGATAGAATAATGCTTTCCAGCTAACCAGAAAGTTCAGAGGAGGGCAACCACCATAATAAATGGCTTGGGAACAAAAGCCCTGTGAGAGAATATGCATAACCTGGGCAGGTTCCGTCTAGAAAACATGGAGAGGAGAGGGAGTCACAGTTCTCAGTGATGAATGAGGTTGCTGGAGATGATACAGAATTTAGATTAAGTCAGAAATACAGGGCAACATAGGAAATATCTATGGTACCTACCAAAGTACCAAAGAAATAAGGCTCTATTCCATCAATTTCAGAGTAGTTGATCAAATAGACTTCTAGGAACAAATTAAGGATTAAGAAACCCATCATTTAAGAATGCAAAAGATTGGCTAGAGGTGTTTGGGGCTGTCAGTACTTACTCTATCCAATGTTTCACAGAAAATTTAGTGGAAGGATATTAGGTTGTCAAGGAAACATATTTAAAGGGCAAATCATTACAAGCAACTTGAAATTTCAGTTACTGAAGCTTTGCACCAACACTCTGAAATCATCTTTGTGAGAAAATTCTTTCTACATATGTATGCTGTTCTATGCAACCAAACTGTGCCCAGTCAGCACTCTGTAGGGAAACCAGGCACATTTCATAGCCCATGTAAACACCAGGCATTATGTGGCTAGAAATAAATTCGGTAAGAAGGTGATGGCTTTGCGTTGACAGCTCCAGATACAGGGTGACCCTCTCATATTCATGATCTATAATCCTAAAGATTCATATTCTATTCAATTCAGTGTTCATGAATGAAGGAGGGAAAGGAAGAAATGGAGAGAAGAAAGGAGGGTGATAAAAGAAGGGAGGGAGAGAAAGCAATGTGTATATATAGTCAAGAAACATGGCATTGTCATTGAACCTTGACATTTCAGCACTGGGAGAATGGGAAAAGGCCAGCCAATCAGACTAATAGCTAAATCATAGACATTGAAATTAACCAGACCTGGGCTTAAATCCCACTTTAGCTACTTGCTAGCTATATGAACCTTTGCAAATTACCCTCTAACCTTGTTTGTCTTTATCAGTAAATACAGGGCCTAACAAATTTGTAGAGCAGATTAAGTATGATTACATCCACATAGCCCTTGACTGGGCCCTTCCACTTAACAAGCCCCTGCAAATGTTAGTCATTATATTAATACTTTGTTACTTGTCTTTTTATCTTCACTGCAATAGTATGCCTGGGGTCTGGGACTGGGCGGGACTTGATTTTATAGTTACTGGATATTAGAGGCTTCAGGCTAATATTCTTACATATAAAATCATAAATTATAAAAAGTTTTCATGGTGAATGTGTTTTATATCAGTCAGCTTACATCCATTTGCATTACATTGTAGTTGTTACTAAAGTTGTTTTTTAATGTGTGTTTGAAACATTTTACTGCACTATAAGTCAAAAAATGCTTATCAATTATGCCTTTGTGCGGCCCTGAAGTAGGAACTGGAAATATAAAATAAGAAAAATCAGAAATATATCCTTGCCTATAAGTTGCCTGGAACCCACAAGTAACAACAAACTACAAAAAGCACAGCAAAACTTGTCAACAATTAGAATATGTGCTTTAAAAAGTTATTCTGCAACTGAATCATACAAAAATTAGGAAGATGAAAGAAAGATAAGAAGATTAGAGAATTCTACTGATGTCTGTCTCTTAGAGTGCAAATATTAGGTGATAACTTTCACATTTTCCTCTTTAACTCACTTGGCCCCCTTTTGGTGTCTTATCATTAATAATTTAACTGTCAGGTCTGGGAGCACAGCTCAGTGGTAGAGCACTTGTCTAGCTCATGCAAGACAGCCCTGTGTTTAAGCCCTGGAACTCCAAAAATTAAAATAATAATAATAATAATAGTTTAACTCTCTATTTTTACACATATTTAGATGATAGTCTTAGCCAGCAAATAAATAATTTACCTTTCATTTAATGGTCAGAGATGCTAGTTTGTCATATATGAGTATTTTATCTCTGATGACTGTTTATGTAAAATACTAATATCTCTGCATCCAATAAAGATTATTCCTTTTATTAGTTCCTAGGTTGGCTGATATATATTTTCAGTTCAAAATATAAGAATGAATGAAAGATTTCTTACTATTCTTTCTCCATATATGTTCCAGAATAGATCCATTTAAAATTATATATTAGAGACATTAGGGGTGAGTATAGAATTTGGGGGCTTTTCTTTTAGGAAATGAATGGATTCACACTGGTTTGTTTTCCTACTTCTGTCACAGGGATTTTGGGGTTTAAAAGGAGATCACTTCATGAACTTTTCATGTTTTATGCTTTACTAAAAATTCAATTCTCCCCTCCTCTTCCTCCCTACCTCCTTTCCCCACAGACACTGCAAGTAAATATGGAATAACACACTGAAAAGGACAAACAAAAACTGAAAATTTTAATAGTGTCTATTCAAAAAACTCAGGACACAAAACATTTGGTCTCTGTCCTCAAATACCTCATATTTCTTGAATCTTTTTTCTGAAAGTAAATATCAGTTTGATAATATCAGGCATTAAATTTTTAAAAACTGCTCATTATTATTAATTATAGTATTGATGTTTCTGGTCTTTGCTTGGGTCTCCTTAACAATTCATACATATCTATAATCATTTTAGATACCTTCAAATGGCACTAACTATAACAGAAACTATGGGCAATTAAAAATCAATGTGTTTAATTTATACTTTTATGATCAGTGCTCCTCACTTGACCAATTTGCAGTAAATCAAATTTTGCTATATGTATATACATTCTTATTTAATACTATGTTGGTGTAGCAATAGGAACTCAAAAATGTTTTGCATTTATCTTTCTTTCCCTTTTGAGGAATAGGGGAAAACATGTCCTTGTCCTTCTCCTTAGCTGTCCTTTCTCCAATTTAGACCACTAGATTAATTAATTCCTCCTTTGAAAGATCCTGGGAGCTCCAGCCCAGCCTTGGTTTCTGGCCAGTTAAAGGTTACTGAGAAGGCAAGGGTCAGAACCAAGGCTAACTAAATAAAGCACATATGCAATGAAAGAGGCCAGAACAGCCTGGTGTCTTGTACCACTTAAAACAACTAGGCTTTTCTAAAACTCCTATAAACTAAAGATCATCTGATTTTAGTAAACTCAAAACTATTTTTTTTCAGAAAGAAATAGACTCACTATTAAAATTGCATAGATTCAGATTGCCTCCAGAAAACAAAAGAACCAAGGATCACGGATATGTCCGTGTTAGTAGCTAGAGGGGTGAATGTCAGGACAAAATCAAGAGAACATAGGTAAATTCTCATAAAACAAGCACGTAGGTCTGACCAGCCACCTCATGAGTGGGTGGTTTTATGGAAATAGATATACTGCTGGATATGAGACAGAGAAGGTGATTAACATTAGAGTAAATGATAAATCAGGTAAATAAACACACGTGATAAAAAGAGAAGACTTCTGCCTTAAGGAGTTCTTTTCCATTTTAATTTTCTAACCCCAGTGTGTATGTGTATGTGTGTGTGCCCACACACCCACAAAAGGGTGCATGTGCAGATATCTCCTGGTTTGGGGTAGGTTGAGTATCTATTATTATTTGTTTTTCCTTTTAGAGGCATAATAATCAACATTGGAAGAGAAAGGAAAATTGAAAGGGCCTTACTTCTTAGGGGAAGGACATTAAACTTGATGAATCCTATGTTGCAGGTTATTTTACCAGTCACTCCCCCACAATGTCCACAATTAGTTAACTTTATTATACAGACTAGCAGACACATGGAGAGAGACTAATAAAAATATGTCCTGAGTTTATTATAAATTAAAGGCTTCAACTACTTTCCAAAAAGTTCTTCTACCATAGAGCAATATCTGTCAGCTCATATCAACAGATCTTCTAAAGTCTTGTCATGAAACTTCAAACATCTAAAAAACACAGGCTTATCAGAGAAGAGCACAAGTGTGAAGTCTGTGACTTGTTATGCAAACGAAATTACTGGAGGGCTGTCAGCAAATGTGTTCCAATAATGGCTTCAGGAGAATGAAAGAATCCATGAAAGTAGACTATTCATGCACATTTTAAGTTTCTTATTTCCTGAAACTATTGGATAATTGGGAAAAACATTTTTAAGACTTATGATAATTTGATTAAATGTTTCTTCAGAATCTTATAAAATCTATTTCCTATATGAGACATAAAGATATTGAAGAGACAGATACTCTCTACTCTTGCTTATATGAATTTACATGCATAAGAAATGATTCATGTGAGTTATTTGTCACATAATGGGGATGATTATTTCATTGCTCTGACTTGTTCTTTTGCTTCTTGACTAGTACCTCTAACTACACAGAACTTACAGTCTACTTCTAAGACAGGCATTTAAGTGATGGAAAGGCCTGAGGGTGATAGAGTTGTGAATCCTAAGATAGTTTTTTCGTCATCCTTTCAGCACACTGTCACCTACCTGAAGAAGATAACTGAATTACAGTGGGCCATGTCTACCCACTAGCCTTACTTAATGGCCATAATGCTTTTCACACAATGGGTACTATAAATTTTATATATCTTGATCTTTGTGGTATTGAAGTAAGAAGGCAGCAGCCACTGAAGATAGAGCCCCTTTGATTTTATTAAAGGAACAGTAGCACATTGAAGCAGGTAAACAATTTCACCTGGAGAAATGAATTTGTCCTTTCTGTGGTATGCTTGTACTTTCCCTGTGAGCTAACCACTAGAGGGCATCATGTTGCTATAGGCTTAACAACATGTGAGTATTGATCAGTATTGAGTTAATTAATCTTCTTTTGTTTGTTGGTTGGTTTGTTTTATACAGGCAGAATCTCTCCACCAAGTCCTGACTGTCCTGGAACACACTATGTGTATACAATGGTCTCTGCCTCCCAAGTGCTACCACGCCCAGTTAATTACTCTTAAGACACTGTTTAGGGTAAATATTATTATCATTTAAGTGGGTAAAATGGAGATCAAAAAATTAATTTGCATTCTGATCAGTTTACATTAAAAAGAATTCAGCATATTACCAGGTCCCATAACTCACACAACAAGAGATTTCATTGAAGAAAAGTATAGACATACCCAACAGAAAATTAGAAGACTTCAATATAGTCCTTGACAGTAAACAAATATCTTAACAATTCATAAGCCATTCCATCACTTTTTACTTCACAGTGTTATGAGCCAAGAACCAATGTTTAACTAAGTGAAGTCCCTAGGTAGCCATAGTCAATGTTCCACATACATTTCTTGGAAATACAATAAGGTGATTGAGTCTTCTAGAAATAAAACCCGTGGGCCTCAGCCAATGGTCCATCCCTAACTGGCAGTTTAGGAGAGATTGAGTTGAAAACTGGGCTTTATTAATACCTTATTCTACTTCTTTCACTTGGGTTTGATGAAAACATACCTCAAGATATTTGTCTTAATTGTTATTTTGGTTTTGGGTTACTGTTTTTAATTAATAAATTTATCTTCCAAAGTAGATTTATGTTCAGAGCAAAACTGATCAGAATATGTTCCCTGTCTCCACAAACACATCCCTCACCAGCGTTGCATATTTATACAACTGATGAACTGATATCAATATATTAATGTCACCCAAAATATACATGCGTAATCAGTCTTTGTGAAACTCGACAAGAATAAGATGGAATGTATTTACCATTGTAATACAGAGAAGAGATTTTCTACCCTAGAAATCTTATATTATACTCATTCTTCCTTGCCTACCTCCCTACTAACAACAGCTAGTAACTAGTGATCATGCTGCTTTCTCTACTGTCTTTTCCAGAATGTCATCCAATGAGATTTATATATTTGATAAGCTATGATTTAATCTAGTCAATTAAATATTATTCCATGCTGAAGATGAGCAATAAGGCCAGTAAAAGATATAGAGAAAAGTCTTTGTTGACTAGATAGAATCTTAGTTTACCAATCCGCCTACTGAAGGAAATTCCAGTTGCTTCCAAGTGTGGGTAATTATGAACTAGCTGCTATGAATGTGTGCCTCTTCTGGGTAGATGTAAGTTTGTAATGCATGCGCACACTTTGTTTTATTTCCAGCCCTATGTGAGACCCCTGTGATCTAATATTTCATCATTTGAGGTCTGATGACTCAGAACCATATGAGGTTAGAACTAAAAGGGAATTCTGTTGCCTAACCCAACCTCAACAAGTTCTTTAAGAAATTGAGGTACTCGCATGCTAACACTCCACTACTCTGTCCTTTTAAAAAGGCAAATCTTCCTGGGATTTGTTTTGTCCTTTGGATTTTGCTTTGAGATGTTCAGAATCGTGTTTGTTTTTACCTGTCTAGCACAATGTAAATATCTCTTGCCAATTGGGTTCAATCTCTGATTTTATCACTAACTTTTGGTATAAATCACAATAATGAAATTTAAAAGACAGAAATCATTTTAAAACAGCAAAGATCAGACTGAGACTGAAAAAACACTATGTTAAAAGTCACATTGTGGATCAGAACTTTGCCCTGTACTGGTGGGTTTAGGCCAGCTCTGTGGAAACTCTCACCTTGCTAACCACAGGATGGGCTACCAGCCCCCCTCCCTCCTGGCTCCAGGCATCCTTCAGAGCACAGCCCCTGGCATCTGGTCTGGAAAATTGGATGCCAAAATAGACCTCCCATACTGCTCCCTATCAACTGAGGTTCCAAAGCTGTACACAGATCCTAGCCACCTCCATTGCTAACAAGACCATTAAGCCCTTTCTGCTTTTCTAAGTTTCCCAAAGAAATGGTCTTTATCCACTTATCTTTGAGGAGCACTAGTCAATGACAGGGCTATATCTTCTCACTTCAAAATAAAGAAAGCTTCTACAAGAACTGCTTGTAGTGGATCCCACATGTTACTGAATCCTCTTCCCCAGACAGGGATCCATAGCACTCTCTTTAGTTAACTTCTTAGGATTAGTTTGTCTGTGTTGTCAGGTCCCAAAGAAACCCAGGATAAATGGCTGAGGTTCTTATTAGCCTACCAAAGAATACTCTGGCTGCCAGGTTTATTCAGTACCTGTGACTTCTCTCTGCTCTTCTCATGACCACTCTGTTAGTTTCCCTGGACACAGCAGCCTGCCTCTGCCAACAAAGAGTTACATCATCACCCGTAGCTCGGCGATCATCTATGTGACATGTGTACCCTTTACAGGTGTCCACCAGGCATAGCTTGCCCTCTTTACCTCTTTATTTTTCTTTGTTTTCTGTTTCCTCCTACCCCCTGTCTCTTGTCTCTGCTTTCTGCTCTTGTCTTTCTTCTTCCTCTTGTTTCTTATCTGTCTCTCTGTCTGCCCGACAGTGGAAGAAGCTGGCTTCCAGGAATAACACATAGAATGATGCAGAAAGTTCCACTAGAGGTGCCTGAGTTGGAGGCTATCACTTGAATGGCAAGCAAATGCTCCTTTCATTTAGGAAAGCTACAGTGGATCCAGGAAAGCTACAGGTGAATCCAGGAATTCCACTGTGGGAAAGTTCTGTCTTCCCCCACTTTCGCTACTTTGAAAGAATAGCCAAGCCCTTGAACAAATGATGCCAACACAATCCCTGTCTTCCAAATGCCTGGAGAGAATGCAATGGACAGAAACGAATTCACATCTAGAACTCTGCTGGGAATATGGTTTTCACCTGTCCAGCATTTATTACAAGAAAGAGGTTTAGGAGCCTACCCACAGTCCCTGTGAAAGAAAGGACAATAATTGGGATCCCGCTGCAGAAGGCCTTCTGCCTGACTTGTTCCGTCACCTCACGCCATGTCGTTCTCTGTATGGCAAGAGAGGAACATAGCTGAGAGTCGGGTAATATGGTGGGAAAGCGGTGATGATGTCACAGCCATGTGCTGCAGGCTTCTAAGACTACTGACATCTCAGAGAACTTAACATCTCTTAATACTCTTCATGATAGGTGACAGCTTTTGCACCCCCTGTCAAGTTGCTGTTCCTTTGAGAGGACTGACAGAGTAGCGGCACATGACTGAGATGTGTCAGGCCTAAGTAGTTTAAAGAGGGAGCTTTGGATTGGTATCAAATTCAAGTTTGGAATTTTTACACAGTCATTCTTTTTGAATGCTGAAAGTGTGACTTAATGTTAATAAGAGGTGCTGGTGCTATCTAGTTCAGTTCCCAGCTAGTACAGCACAGACATTGCCTAATCAGAATGTACCCTAGCCATTGGTTACTGGTATAACTACAGTAGGTGCCACTCAGGGTAGACAATGGCCAACCACAAAAGTGACGAAAACCAGTGAGAAATCGTCCCAAAATATTGCTGAAGGATGAAAGAGGAGCAAGCCCTCCCTACCAGATGCAAAAGTGTGAAAGTTTGCTTGGTACTATGTGGTGTGAAAAAGTGATACCACAATTTTCTGCCTGTTTGATGCCATTCTTGGTTCATTTGTTAGTTTATAATAGATTTTTTTTTTCATTTGGGTTAATTTCACCCATTCCTCACTGCCTCTGTAGTCATGGCTGGAGTTTAACGAGGAAGTATAGAACATTTCCTTCTTGATTCTGAGTTTGAGAGTTGGCTCCCTGTATATCACCAGACTCACCTGCCATGTGACTCACTCTCTGCCAAGTCATTCTAAATAAACAACACACTACACAAGGGGCTGGCATGCTTGTCTGTCTTCTCATACTCTTTATATACAGGAGTAATAACTTAGAGTCCATGCTTGCAACAACAGAGTCCATTTCTACTTTATATTAAAATAAGCAACTCACCATGGCCCCAGTATACATGCCCCAAGGTTCTTAATGCTTTGTGTTAAGGCTAACATTTTATAGAACATCATTGAAAACACTCATCTTTAAACTTCTGAAAATTTTTCCTTTTTAAAAAATTTTGGTTGTACGCAACAAACATTTTATAAATAAGAATCATGGAGCCACACATCAAAAAGAAACAAAATTTATGCTTCAAACATTTTAAGCAAGGTCATTAATTTTGCTTTAGAATATAGATAATTCCATTTGTCATTCAAACCTTCAGTAAAGTAAGAATGTGTGTAAGTATAAACATTGGGCTTAAGCATTCTCCTTGGCTATGCTAAGGCATCCTAGTAGGTCTCAGTGGCTTATAAATCCTCATGGGTATTAGGATCACTGCAAACAAGAATGTACCATAATACCATTTGTCCAGATTGCATCTCTCCTCTGACTAAAATGACACATCTTCTGTCTTTACTGGGTGATGGAATGCATAGTGTCTACGTATTGCTGTTCTCTAAACATTGTTGTCATAAGGTCTGAAAAACAAAATTCTCCTGTAATTGGTGCTTATAATACCTGCTTCTGATATACATTTAAATAAATATTCAATAATTAACTTTTTAACAAAGTTTTAAAATTCTGGTTAGTGCCAGTGAGATGATCAGTGGTTGATGGTACTTGTCCTCAGACCTGAGTTTAAACCCGGGGACCCATATAGCAGAGTGAACTGACTCTCCCAAGTTGTCCTCTGAAATAAGTATTAAGTATTCTCTCCCTCTCTCTCTCTGTCTCTCTCTCTGTCTCTCTCTCTCTCTCACACACACACACACCACACACATTCTTTTCATTATAAACTCAGTCTAATATTTTATGATTCTTTCTATTTTGTTTTATAATTGTTGCCTGTTTTGGAACACAAAACTAAATACTCAGCTGCCTCTTTTTGTCATTATACTGGACTTTTTAAATACTTAAACAGCACAGATATATTGTCATGCATGTCCTAAACGAATTAAAGGGGAACACAGACTAATGATCAGGAGACAAATGAGTTAATAACCAAACTCATCCTCAACCTGATCCAAGTTCAGCTACGAATCTCATACAGACACTTTCTAGGGAAAGGAAGAAAATGTGTTCTTCCTCCTACAGCATACAAACCCAGGGCCTCGGGATCTAGCTCTATGTAAGCAACCCTCCCCCATCACATGTGCACTGGCTCCAAGCACCCTGGTCATCTGCACTAGCCCACGTAGCTATGCCCATCACACGCCTCTTTATTCTTGCCAGATGCTCATCATCAGAAGGGACAACTTGGACTGTGCATTCCCTTCTAAGAAGAAATGAAAGACTGAGGTGTTGAGGCCAGGAGAGAGATTTCTCTCTCAGAAACAGTTGTGTTCTTGCTGGAGGCAAGATGTTTGAAAAGTACCATATAAAACTCTTCTTTCTATTCCCAAATCAGCTTCATATGCCAGCTGAGATGGAAGTAGGGCACTGTTAAAATTAAAGACAGTTTTGCCTTTCAACGCAACAGAGGAGTAGCTGACTCATCCTGGACACCCTAACCAGTGTCTCTCTTTGTCTCTCTTGGAAAGCCTGGCATAGAGAAGACTTTTCCATCGTGAGTGTTAGAGAATGCCTCAGAAACTACAACTGCTGTGGCCTCTGCACTTCCTCTGATAGATAAGACGTGAGGACCCTCGAGAATGAGAGTCGCAAAACAGCCAAATCACATCGGGTGGCTGCAACAGAACAAAGCCACTGTGCTATGACAGTTAGATTTAAGACCTACAATGCCACCCTGGGAAATCTGCAGTGTGAGCATTGCCCAGACCCTGCAAGCCTCCTGAGGCAATACTCAGAAACTGGCCTTTATTCCGTGGTGCGTGCAGTGTCGCTTGTGAGAGCTCTGCCCACAAAGCCATCAGATGGTAACAATTTTCAGTCACTTCCAACATGAGTTGGTTTTGAACTTTAATATGCAACCTAATTATGACTGCAAACACTTTGTTAAGCAAACAAACTTCAAACCCTTAAAGGGGGAAAAAAAAAAGAACAGCTCTTCTCTGGTCATTTCGTCTTGTACAAAGGCTTTAAAAATAAAACTGTGTAGGGAATTAGAGAATCCAGGGATTAAAAAAAAAAAACCTGCCACAAATTAAATGGCTTTAATGTAATCACTACTTGAGCACTTAGTATCTGACTTTTTCCTTCAAATCAAAACCTGGAAACTAAGGCAATCCATGCTCTATTTCCTCTCTTCAAACTCACCTTCTACCCCAGAACTACAAGTGATATCATTCCTGCTTTTAAATAAGTCAGAAAGGCTGGCTTTTTAATTTGTTCTGAAATTGTTCTTTCCTTATGAACTTCCTCTTCCCAGATTCTGACCCCCATGCCATGTGAGGTCCTTTCCTGCCTCTCTCTCCTTTCGAGTTCCCTCACAGGAATCTCTCTTTTTGTCTTTCTTGGTTATGTATCAAAAGAAGAATCATTATGCAGCAAATGGAAATGATCAGATATGCCCCATGAAAGTCACAACAAGAGGACCCCGCACCATGTAAGGAGGAGGGGGTAACGGGAGAGCTGATCTCCAGACTCAGTCCCCCATTCCTTAGTCTTTATACATTTCCTGCAGCTCAAGTTCCCGGTGCTCTCTATTTGCCTGAATAAAGACCATTATTAAAAAGATGTTTTCCTCCGTTTTCCTGGGTATTGCCCCAGGAAGGAGTGCAAGGCATAAAAAACAGATGTCTGATTTATAGATTCACTTTTAGAGGGGAAAGCGACAGCACTCAAACCTGGGAACGCCTTACAAAAGGTAAAGGTATAGAGGGAGCATGCTCCCTGTTGAGATTCAGCTAAGGTAACCCTGAAACCCATGCGTGTCAGTCCTCCACCTCCCTCCAACCTCACCAATTATGAAAGTAGAAAACTTTTGAGGCCAAAATTTTATTTATGATCAAGCAGGTGGGAAAACTGCTCTCCTGGGAAAGTCTATGTTTGGGATATTGGGCTACAATTTTATGACAAGTAATTGTTCTTTTTTACTAAATGCCTAATCCCCCTACTTCTCTTCAACACTCATTCAGAGCAGTCAGATGTGAGGTGTGCTCAGAGCTCGGGGACACATTCACTGTTGAGACAGCCCACACCAGAGGAAATGAAGCTGTTGGTGCATCTGAGTGTGGCTGCGGGCAGCTGAGACTTAGAACCGTGCAGGCACCCTGAGGCATGAGAAAACTCAGCTGACAGAAGGATTTGAATAGAGATATGAAGAAAATTTGGGAATTAATGATATCATTTAAACATTAGTGTAGGCAAATATTCCTTGTTACATGAGCTACAAATGTCACTGTGTAAGCTACTTTTAGTTGAGTTTCCTTTTTCTTTTTTCTTTTCTCCACCCCTTTGGGACAGCATCTTGCCGGGCACACAGGCTGGAGCTATCCTGGCCTTACTGTATGAAGTGGTCCCTCCTCAAATGTGCAGTACTTCTGGTTCTGTCTCCCAAGTACTGAGATTACAGTCTGCCTACAGCTTTACTTATTTATTTATTTACAACTAAAATATCTTGATATGGACAGTTGGATTAAAACTTTGAAAATAGAACAATGTGAATTTTTATTTATCTTTAGTATCCCAATTAGCAAAATATGTTTGAGACTTTACTCATTTGGATTATGAACCATAATCACCAAAGCCACTCTGCTCAGTCTCTGAATTAGGGCTGTATTCTAGATGAATCTAAGCACTTATTCAGGCCTCCATCATGCTGTGAGGCCTGTGCCTCCAACTGAAGTTAGCAGATTGTAAGTTTGCTTGGCTAATCAGTGGGATTTCAATCTATAACATTTCTGTCCTGGACTAAACAAAAAATATATATCACTTCATTTAAAAATGGTAAAAATGATTTATTAAACCCACTATCATATCAGTTTTATTCCAAGAAATAATTTTGGGGGTCTTTCCTTATTTTATATACATTATTCTGCAATGAATTAAAAAAGAAACAACGAAAGCCATTTTTATACAGTAAATAGGAAACTCCTAATAACTTTTTAAAAAGTTTGTAACCGAATTAAACAGAGTCAACCTCAAATGAACGTTTACAACTTAACTAAGACAAGTTTCAAAAGAAACTGTAGACTCTTTCAGGCAGGCTAGAAATCTCATTTGAAGAGGAGCCATGAACTGAAGTTGTAAGAAGGTCCCTTCCTTTCCAACTGAACCCAGACATGGGTAGATATCCTCCCCACTCTCTTCTTTAACAATGAATGAAATTATGCTATTCCACAGATATTTGTCATGAGAAACCCATCTGATGGAAAAATACCAGTAACACTGAAAGAGTCAACTAGGTTTCCAGCCTTTCTTAAGATGAACATTGAGTTAAAAATTAACTGCTTTTACGTAGTCAGGCTTTCTGGCTTTCCTGTCCTCACATACATGGGATCTTTGAAACAGTGGGAGTCTAATAGTTAGCCCTAGGCTGTGGTTGCTGTGCTCCAGGAAAGTGGGATTAGAAGATGGAGATAGAGCCTAGCTTGAGATCTTCATGAGAGTTGTCATTGTTTCATCATCACTATGTGGTCCCTGAAGTACCTTCAACCCCAGCCTAAACTGTAGCAGATGAGACATTTGCATCCTTTTTCTTTTTAAAAACATATAAGTGCTTTCTCACAGTCTAAAAGAGTATGTGATTTTTTTTTCTTGTTCACTGTCAGCCTTATGCTTATATATGCAACATGAAAATCTGCTTAGGATATTTGACTTTAATCAATGTTTTCAATTTCTTAGAAGACCTTTAGAAAATGAATGTGTCATTTGGCACTAAACATCAATGTCATGCAAGAGAAAAAAAAAAAAGAATGCTTTCCATTCTGAAAAACAAATAGAAATGTGATGTTTGGTTTGGGGCATTTTGAGTGAGACTGTAGAGGTGTGTTGTAACTTTTAACACAGAGGTTTTTCCTATTAATGTTGAATAAACTGGTAGGAATCTATGGCAAAGGGTCCATTCATGGAAATGGCTATTTGATGGGTCATAAAGCTAATTAAAACCAAATTTTGGCAACAGCATTCAGGATGTACATGGCCAACTTTGTTTTGTTATATTGCCCCAAATGACTCTTTCATGTGGGAAAATATTTTTACTTCAAAAAAAAATACAGGAAAGTTTAATTGATGTAGGCAAACAAAACAGTCAGACAAATTAGCACATGATCAACTCCTAGGATCTAAAGCAAATCAGGCTATAAAACCTAAAGGAAATGCAACAAGCTTTACCTTTCATTGCTGTTTCAAAGTAGGATCTTGTGGAATTGGTATGCATGAACAAAACTTAACCATTGTGTGGCCATGACCCCTATGGTCAAGAGATGATGGCAAACAACATGATTGATGTCAGGATGGAGAGGGGCAAGAGGGAGAGGAGAGGGCACCTATTTATACTCAAATAAATCTGCCCAGATGCAACAATGGTAACATATCTCAGAGCCTCATTTCAAAGACAGTTGAAATTATTATTCAAACATCTGAATAATAGATGTTATTAACAAGAGTTATTTATAGTCTGGAGAGCTGTAGAGAAAAAAATCTGATTATTCTCATTACTTTGGTCCAAGCGTTTCTTCATGCCTTTACTGCACTAAATATTTATTAAGACTCTTATGTGAAGAAAACAGTAGTACTATGACTTCCCTAGCATCATGCAGTCTACCATAAACCATTACACAAATAATTATTTTATCAAAGTGATGACCAATGCTGAAAAGGAAACTCTGGTGTACTTTGAGAGTCTATGAGAGGGATATCTAAATTTATCTGGAGGTATGAAGTCAAGGAAGCCACTACAGACATGAAGTTACAACGGAGATTAGCAGAGGAAGAGTAAATGAAGCTCTAAGTGGGGACAAACCGGGAGACTTCCCAGCAGAAACGTAAGGATGGGTGTGGACCAAGGTTTCCTGAGGCCTAACTCATGCAAGGGAGCAAAGAAGGTCAGACTATGACTACTGGGCTGGTGAGCCGGCGATGAGTCCTAGAAGCAGCTAAGAATCAGGTCATAGAAGTATAGTAATGTTCTGAATACTCACCAATTTACAGAGGACCGATCTGACCAACTAAGGGGACAACAGCTGTCAACAACTTGCATGACTGGCTGGCAGACAGAAACAGCTTGTAGGAAACAATTTACACTCTCTACTTAATACCTAGAACAAGAAAAACAAAACAAAACACAGAAGTATTTTCAATAAGGAAGCATCGTACTCTAATATGAGTCATATATGTTTTCTAGAGCAACCAATTTGCAGGGGATAATATCACTACAGTTTATCAGGAAGCTCCCCACATCAGAGACAGAGTGCTCTTGGGAGTGGGTTATAGGATGAAGGGCATAGAAAACAAACCTTGCCCTAATTAGGGCAACTTACAACAGTAATCATTCAATTGCTCTACTTGAACAAAGAAAGTTCTAAATGTTCTCTAGACACAAACAGGGAGCAGAGCATCCTGCCCCAAATCTGCTGCCCTCCCACCATGTAATAGAGAAAGACACAGTCTTGGCTGTGCATTACAACAGAAATACTGATCAATAGCAACACTCAATCACTCAGAAGTGTCTTTGCCTGTCTTGTAGATATGCAGGATTTGCTTCTGAAATAGAAAGCAGGTATCTTTGGTGCCTTTATTTTCCACTAGGCTGTCAGCACACACCTCCACCTTCATGGGCCAGTGGCACATACCTCCACCTCCACAGACCAGCCAGAATCAACTTGGCCTAAAGTCCTAAAGATCCATAGGAAGCTATTTTTTCCCTAATTATTTCCTAAGTACCAACTTTATCAAAGGTGTGAAAATTATTCAGACCCACAGACAGGGCAAAGACATCATTTTAAACAAAGGAAAGGATGGAATAATTACCTAAATTTTAACATTACTGACATTAACTGGAATCCTACTAGGAGATTGGTTGTGCACCCATTGTTGGAGACCTAACAGCCCTCCTAGGAGATGGGCAAAGCAGAAACCAAACATATTACTGCTGAGACACCTGAGAAGAGGGAGTCTGGCCCATTTGCATACAGCAACCTTGGTAACCAGTGCAGGTGACAGGCATAGACCAAGAAACCTAGAGCTTTGGTATGGAGCCATCTGAGTTCAAATCTTAACTCTCTTGTAGCTAAGTGATATGGCCTTTACTTCTCTGCCATAGTAAATTTAATATGTAAGTGTAGCTAAGTACAGCACCCAGATATTTGGTAAAACACCAGCCTAGATATTCTATAAAGGGATTTTTTTTAAAAGATATGAACAGTATTTGAAATTAGTAGTTTTAGTGAAACATGTCACCCCCTATCATGTGAATGGCCTCATCAATCTGTTGAAGAGACATAATAACAAAAGACTGAGGTTCCTTGGGAAATGAGAAGCTCTACTTCCACACAACCTTTAGGAGTCTAGACTCAACATTAACTATTCTGCAAGACTTAAGGCTGACAGGTGAGGGGCCAGGCCTGTGGATTTCATGTTTGCCAGTGTCCAGTTGTGAGTCAATCAGTTAGAGAGTGAACTGAGGGAAGAAAGAGAAGAGAGAGAGAGAGATTGGAATAAAGAAGAAAGGAAGGGATGAGGGAAGAGAAGGGGGAGAAAAGAGAGAGAAGAGAAAGAGGGAAATCTTATTGTTTCTGTGTCTCTGGAGACTCAAAACACTCTCTCAGTCTCAGTTTCCTCTTAGACTTCCAGGGACTCACAACTAAATGAAATAATGCATATGAAGTGTCCAGCTTAGTGCCAGCAGATGGTTCACAAGCCATGAACTTTCATTATTAATTTGTGGGAAATGAGCTTGAACTCACTGCTCTGTTCATTATTATGTATGGATTCCCCTGCCTACAATATTAATTCTCTCTCTCTCTCTCTCTCTCTCTCTCTCTCTCTCTCTCTCTCTCTCTCTCTCTGTTTGTCTCTCTCCAACTCAACACACTCCATGTATAGATGAGAAGTAGTAACTTAAGCTTTCTTCAGTATTATTGGGCAATGTGAAGACCAGTGTGAGGATTCTATCATCTGCATGGCAGTGTCCACTGAATCCATTTCTTCTCGGTAGCCGAGGCTGTTGCTTCACAGCCCACATAAGGTATGCATCATCTTGCCCTCTGTGTCTTGAAATTTGCGTCTGATTCTGCTATGTATCACCTCTGCCCCTTTCTCTTTGGCTTCACTTTAGGAAATCACAGTGGCAGAAGGGACTGAAAGAAGGGAACATCTGTTCATGATAAGTTCATTCCCAGTCCCAGGTGGGTCACTGTTCCAACTTCGCCAAAAGAAACAGCAATCTTCACTACTTCACTCCCAGAGACAATGGGTCCTTTAGCCAGTGATGGATTCTGGGCCACCTTCGATCATCTTTTCATTTCAAACTTATTGTTTGTTAGTACATCCTGCTATTTTAGGAGCTTTGGACAAGTAGAACAAGGCAGAAACATCTGCAAGCACATTTGTGGCTAAACTGTCAACTCAAAGTGACCTATAAGATTGGTTCAAATGAAAAGTTAGTCATCGGTACTTCACAAGCATATCTTGGCTAATTTAAATGGCTTTTAATATCTTATACTTAAAATAGCAGCTGGGCAATAGACAGCCTCCCCAACAATAGAAAATTCACTCCCTCATGTCTGTAACAGACCTACCAGAAAGTGTCTTCTTGTGCAATTGCTGAGAGAAATTCAAGTCTGAGGATACAAAAACAATCAAGAGCTGTATTTATTGCTGTCAACAGTTCTAGGAAAAAATGAACTCAATTAGTGAATAAATTGTATGAATTGTGAGAGCTTAAAACTCTCCCAAAGGAATACATTTCTGTAACTAATATTGTAACTTTTAGTAAAATCTAATAAAGTTGTCTTTTGACGAAGATCATCTTTGTGACTGTGCATAAGTCACCTAGAATTCCCAACTAGCCCACAGTGAGCTGAGATAAATCTGAGTTGGTTTAGATTCCACACAACTAGGTGTTTTGTTTGTCACTGTTTTCATTTGCCATATATACACAACATGAAAACCTATAAGTGGCTAATTTCTCACCTATAAATCTCACTGTATGATCTAATTCCAAAACTAGAAATGCACTGAAAACAATATTCTATTTATCGTTTATCTGTAAATTTGGTTCTTTCTGGGAATTAGCCAGCTGCCTCTTGAACAGTGCCTATGAAAAATCTTGTCACCAAGTGTCACAAAGAGATCCTGTCTGAGACTGCCCCTGCTTGCCTGTCCATTTTTTTGCTTGTTGAGTCAAGGTTGCCCAGCCCAGTGATAAAACTTTTCAGGCCCCTCCCTTTCAATTTACCATCACAGACTGTCCCCAGAGCTTGTCCACAATGACCAAGAGGTTTTAGGCACATGACTTCTCTGGAGCTGCTGTAACAAAGCACCACAAACTGTGTGGCTTAAACAACAGCAATATATTGGGTTACTGACTTATAGTTCTGAAAATGAGACGTTACAGACAAGTAAAGCTGGTTCCTTCAGGGGCCACCAGGAAAAATCAATTTCCTATTTGTTTCTATGTTCTTGCCTCCCATTATCTCTTGGCTTTTAGATGCCACTTTTTATGTCTTCACACCATATTCTCTGTTTTTATCTTTAAATTTTCTGTTTTTATAGGACTATACTAGATTATAGTATACTCTAATTACCTCACTGTCACTTGATTACATCTGTACAGACACTATTGTCAAAGGCCGGCATGGTAGCACAGGCATGTAATCTCAGTACCTTCCCAAGAAGCTAAGGTAGGAGGATCAGGAGTTCAAGGTCAGCTTGGACTACAAAGTGAGAGAAAACCAGACTACATGCATGGAAACCATCCATCAGGACATTAGTATCTTTTGGGGAAACACAATTAATCCCTACCCCTGGGTCAATGAAATGTTGGATTCCCCATGCCCAACATTATAGTTTGTTAGTACTGCAGACCTATCTCATTAGCTCTTCCAGACCTGAGTTTCTTGGGAGCAGGAGTTATGGACCCAACTACCCACTCCTTTGAGACAAGATATTATACCAGTCTCTACTGTTTTGACAGCATGTGATATTTCATCTCTAAGCATGGTTATATTGATAATGATAAATTGAACATTTTCAAATCTGAGAGAACTACTCGAGAGAGAACATCTGTCAATTTCTATCATCCATAAAAACTGCTACATAAAAAAAAAAGGTAATCGTAATTGTTTGGACCATCTCATGAAGTTACCTCAACTAGCAGAAACATACCAAGCCTGCATATAGACACATATACACATGCATGCACACATGTGCACACTCAGGTACATTCACATGCATACACATATAAACATAAGCACACATATACACAGAGACATATGTACACACAGACACACAGAGACATATTGAGGGTCAGTTAATAAATATTTTTGGCTTTGGTAGCCAGAAGGCAAAATCAATATTGCATGAATACTTTTATAGTTGGAGAAAGCTACTTTCCAGTTTTTAGACAAAATAATACGATTTGAGTACTTTTTAGAGTGCAGTTCTATGAATGAAAAAAATTATAGTTCTTGGGGAGAAGGGATGACATTTTCCTTAAACGAAGCTTAAACTTTATGTTTTGGGTAACCAAAAGTAATTGAAAATGCTTATCTGTTAATGCTGATCTGCAGTAAAAATTTACATGTATTTCTTTGACAATGTCTTTTCACTCAGAAAGGTGTTGCTTGTTTGTGGCATTCAAAAGAACAAATTTCTAAGTACCTGGACTTGTTGGCTGGTGGATAGCAGTTAAAAAGTGATGAGAGGGCCACAGCTAGCTTCCGTTCTGGCTAGTGACCCTTTTTTTATAGCACAAAAGCTGTTGGAGACAACTTGTAAACAATCCAATCGTCCAATCGGGTATGGCTTGGTTCCAAAAAAAAAAAAAAAAAAAGCTTCACCCAGACACTTCGCTTGGTTGTGTTTGTGTGGATGCATGCATGAGTGTGTGCATGTGTGCATGTGTGTATGTGTTATTGAAGGCAAGGTCTTGCTATGTACCTCAGATGGCCCAGGCCCTGTGAGCTTCCTGCCTCTGAACCTACATGCTAGTTTTACAGATGTGTACTACTACGTGTGACTGAGAAAAAATCATTAATATGCCTACTTGAGAACTGAGAAATTTCTTTATTTAGCTCCATCAGTCTGGGCAAAAGTTTACTTTTATGAATATGACACACATGCATTATTTGCAAATTGAGTTATGTGTTTAAATTCATCCCACATCCGCTTAGAAAACTGCTAACAAAGTGCTGACTTTGTCTCTTTAACACTATCTCCCAACAGGACAAATCAATGTTAGCTATTAGAAGTGACTTATTGGTCCTGAACTCAAATCTCTCATATAGAACTTAACAATAAGGCATGTTTTCCAAGCCAGTGCCAACCCTTGATCCTTCAGGAAGCCTTCTTCACTCTGATGTTGACATCCTCTGCTTTCCCCTTGAACTCATATTCAGTTTTTCATAACCCTTGATGAATGTTCATGGTAGCTTTGTCTCTTCAAACACACAGTCAAAAGTAGGTCAAGAAAGTGCTTGGTGTTAACCTTTATTTCTCTTTACCCTGGGAACTTATGAACTCATACAGATGTCAGGCTGTGACTCCCCTGATAGGCACGCATGGCTATTCCTTGACACCTCTGTGGAAATTGTTAGCCACTATACGCTCACCTCTCTGGCCCCAAGTCTTTTGCTATGGCCCTGACTTCAGGGAATCAATAATGATACTCTCTATGTGGGCACCAAAATGCCAGAACTCAAAGAGGGATCCTGCTGATCACCACTCCAGCCATGGCTGCACACTAAATTCGATACCAACTTGAAACTTAAAGATTAGAACAGTTAATTATAGATATATTATTTCAAGCATGCAAGTTTGGAATATTGACCAGACTGTCTTCCTAAACCTCTCTAAATATATAAATCTCTAAGGTAAAGGGGAAAGACTCATTCCATTCTACTTAGCTTTCTTCCTTTGTATCTATATCTTAGAAACATAACAGTACAAATATTTGAAAATTGAAGACCGCTCCATGAGCCCTACACCAATAACCAGTATTTTGAAGTCTTTCAACAAAATTGGGGTCTAATTAGTCAGAACATCAAAAATAACAAAGCAACTAGCCAGAAGAATAAAGGTTGTAAAGAAAGGGAAAGTTTATTCAGTGTTGGTGGGATTTCAAACTAGTCCAGCCACCATGGAAATCTTTAAAAGGCTAAAAATAAATCTACCATATGACTCAGTAAAACGTGGTAAATAAGAATCTGGGAAATGATAGGCTGATGGATGTTTATTCAGGGAGAAATCACTGACCGCCACAGGTTCCCATCCCAAGGATGCCTCCTGATTCTCTGTCTCTGACCAGGAAGTAAGAGAGCAAGTTGGGGTCCAGGATCCCAGACCTTGGTCATACCCACCCCTGTCCCAATATCCCAATGGGAGTGGTCAGTGCAACAGGTATGGGCAGGGTGGATTTCTCACTACAACCTAGCTATACTATTCCCTGGCATATGTCCAAAGGAATCAACACCTACTCCACAAACACTTGGCTAAGCCATCCTCAGTGCCATTCTATTCATAATAGCTAGGAAATGGAAACAAACCTAAATGTTTTTCACCTAATATGTGAATAAAATGAAAATATGACATATAGCCACTTCAGCTGTAAAGAAAAATGAAATCATGTAATTTTCAGGTAAATGGATGGAACTAGAAAAGATCGTATTAAGTGAGGTAACCCAGATCCAGAAAGATAAATTCTGCATGTTCTCCTTCATCTGTGGTTCCTAGCTCCCGTGTTCCAATGCTAGTATATAATCCGGAGTAACTACAAAACCCGGAAAAGTGAAAGAGCATGTGGGGGGCAGTAGACAGGGAAATAGCAGGAGACAAATTATTTTAAAAGGGAAAGTAAGGAAATTGTGGGCTTTAATTATGGGGGGAAGAAGGAGATAAATACAGAAGAGAGAACAGTAAAATAACAGTAAGAATGTCTGAAACATCATAAGGAGACATACTATTATCTAACTACTTAAAATTACATATGAATCGTTGTATTCACATGCAGTTTGAATGCTGTTTCCCCATCTGGATTAATGCCCTCCCTCCAATGGCCAAAGACTAACAAAAACCAGGCATAAGAAGTGCCCTTTGGAGTTGTTGCTTAGGGTTGTTCAAGAGACTCCCAAACAGTTACTGCTATTTCCTTTGTTGTCCCCAAGAAGTGGAAGGCAAATCCCTATTATTGAAGACACCATGCACATCAGACATAGGATCCAGAGGCCCCTAAGCAGAATCAAACCTAAAAACTTTCTCCCTGAGAACTAGCTTTGATGAGACCTCAAGGTCTCATCAAAGTTTCCAAGGGATGGAAGCAACCAATAGTCCTACCTAGCTATGACATCTATGACCTACAACAATGACCCCTATGACATGATAACCTTAAGGGTACAATAGTGGCATTCATACCTTGGTGGTAACCAACAGCTCTGTAATTGGATTTATGGCCTGCTCAACAGGGTGAAAACATGCCTTATATTAGAAAACTAGCCAGTGACCTGGCATTAATGGAGTATCATGAATCTTGGAGGAGACCCTACAACTAACTACCACTTTACTAAATCAGCAGAGTCCCTATTTACACTCTAAATATTTATCCTTACATCCATAGATAAGTGTAGTTGTCACCCCTCATCAAATAAACTTTTCTTTGTAACACACAAGAGACTATTACAGAAGACTGAAACAGATCAAAATGCAGAGGACAGAGAGCATGTGGTACCTAGTCACAACTGATCAATCTACTACACTATTTCTTACATTTAGGGAATCATTGCAGAAGAGGATAGCAGAAAAATAGTAAAAGACAGAGACATGTGGAGTCTGCCCTGAGATTGTTTCTCCTAGAAGTGTTTGAGAAGCTACACTCATGAAGTCTTATCAACAAGGCTGTCTAAACAAGACACAAACAGTGATACCAATGGAGATACTGACTTGGAAAGGGAAAGGCTTGTAGGGCCCCAACCCTAGACAAGGAACTATGGAAAAATGAAAAATGCTAAGAGCAGGAGAAATGATTTTTCCCACCAAGGAAAAGACCTGCAGTTGGTTAACCAACACTAAATGGTCATTCCTGGGATCATATACATACAGTGAATATTATATAGACTGAAGAGAGATTGTATTTATGGATTTAGGAATATATATTTATGTACACACACACACACACACACACACACACACACACACACACACACACACCAAGTTAAAGAAAGAGAAAAGGCCATGAATTTGAGCAGAGTAGGAAGGCTACATGGAAGAGGTTGGAGGGAGAAGAGAGAAGAGGAAAATAAACAGATGTAATTATATTATAATTTCAAAAAGTTATAATAAATGAAAAAGAGCAAGGTTTAAGCCCTGCTACCACTTTGTTTTCTTTCTGGATGACTTGTAGTGAGAGACTAAAACACTCCAAGATGTGGTAAGAATAAGTGCTAGCACCACACCTTGGGTGGGTGAAGCCACTTGGCACAGGCATCCCATCTTGCCACACCCCTGAGGTGTGGAGAATACCAGAGTACCACACCCACTGATGTGAGTGTGTGTGGCTCAGTGGCAACCAAACACTCCTAAAGGCAAAGAAGGGAGATTTACACAGATGTCTCAGGAGGTGATGTTGGGAAATGATACCACACAGGCAGGATTTGCACTGCAATTGAAATAGGGAATTTTTAAAACTTAGAAGAGAACTTCTTTGAAGGTGTGAGGTGCCACTGAGGTTACCTGTGACTCTGCTGCTGTCTTCCACTGCTGAGTTTTTAATTAGTATCTCCCTTGGGCAATCTCTGTCTTAAGACATTTCCTAAATTATTCGATCCTCTAAATACTATAAAGGTTTGGAGAGTAGGCTGAAACTTTAATTAGCATTAGGCAAACTGTGGGCTTCTGGAATTTCTAGTAAGCTCGGGAAACTGCCAGATATTCTTGACAAGTTTCCCGGAGCCTGGAAAGGCCTGTAAATGCTTACTCAAGAAAGTGGCTGCCTGGGATAGTAACCACCATTAATCCACTCATAGAATGAGAGAAAATGGCTCGGAACTGGAGAATGGGGGCTACCTTTTATGGATGAAAAGTAAGATCCTGAGGCTTTTGGCATTTGCAAAGGCTCAGGGGAGGGGCAGACAAGTTTTAGAGCAGTGTGTAAATTGTACAGTCTTGGAATAGGGGCTGAGGGTTGTCCTTGAAGATATAAGAACATGAACTCAAATCATCAGAAGTAAGACCCATATCCTCCAGACCACAATGAGTTCCTGAGAAGTCCAGAGAAATCATTTCTATTCATCTGTATTCTTCAGGAAAGTTAAAAGACATCAAGGTTTTGGTAGATGATCAGGCTAGAAGGAAAATGCATCATGTCCCCTTTACAAAGGCATATATAGTAGTGGGTAGTTCTTTAACAATGCATCTGACCACATTTGTAAAAATTCTATTTCATTATTTTCAAGACTGACTAACTTTTACAATGAATCTATTTTCCCAAAAATTAATTTCAGGGATCATACATAGTTGGTATTTAAGAAGAATGGAAAAATAGGAAAAACAAACCAAGTATATTAAATAGCCACTGTGTTAGCCAGACCTGGTATGCACATGTTTAATCTCAGCACTCAAGGGACAGAGGCAGGCATACTACTGTGAGTCTGCCTGCTCTACACTGTGAATTTCAAATCAACTAGAGCTACATAGAGGACCTTGAAAGGAAATCAATAAAAGTGTTAGTACTTTCCAGGTTATGGGTTACAGTGTTTCATATCTGGTACCTTACTTCCCTAAGGAAAGAAAGGCATTTTTGTTTTTGTTTTTGTTTTGGAATTGATATAAATCACAAAAGTCAAACTTCAGAGGAATGAAAATAAAGTGAGACATCGAGAGAAAGGTTTATCAGAATGACCTTTTAGCTCAATTTAGCTGTATAGAGGAATTACTCTTTTTTGTTTGTTTGTTTGTTTGTTTTTAAAGGAGACAGTCTCATCTCATGGTTTAGGTTGGCCTTGCCCTTATAACTCTTCAGTCATAGCCTCCTGAGTACTAGAATTAGTAGCATTTGCCATTAGGCTAGCTGCTGCTACCTTGATTAGCATGGTGGTAGATGGGGTCACCAGCAGAGGCATTAATCCATTCTTCACACAACAATCACCCAGATTGCCTGCACCAGCCTCACCCATGTGCCACCACTGATGAGCTTCTCATTAGACCTGAAACAGAAGTTCACTCACCTTTTGACTTTAGAATGGAAGTTCAGTCAACTTTGTAGTCTTGTGGATTTGAATTTTCATGTACAGTGTATTGTTGGGTGCTTATTATAACTTGGGTCAATCATTTGTTCAGGGCCATTAAGTATATCATTCACTAAGTTCCAGGTACCTACTCCACAATAAAGCTACAATTCTGCCCTTCGGAAGTTCACTGCCCATCCTCTCCTCCCTAGGAAGTGAAAGCACAGACATAGGCCAGACTGAAGTCAAGTCCAGGGAAACACTTCAGTGAGGAAGCACTCAGTACTTAACATACAAGCCAGTGGTCATGCTGTACCCCACCTGTAAGCCAACACATTCTAGAAAGTTGAAAGAGAAAGCGGAAGTGTCTCTGGCACAGAAGAGATCTCCAGATGGTGACTGGAGATGCAGGGAAGAAAGGCAAATGGATGTTCACACTTGGGGAGTGTGGAGGTCATAGTGAGCTAATATCCAGGCACTTTTATTGGGGCAAATGACTCTGTGAGGCAGGTCTCCCATGATGCTGCTCAGGACACAGAGGCAGTGTAGAGATTCTAAATAGAAAGGAAAAGAAATTGCTTCCCACACTGAGAAAGAGCAAGACATATATGAAGACCACTATGGTTGCAGAATCCAGACACAGCCACTTTCTTAGAGAAGAGGTACTATCATCTCTGTGGGCTCAGCTTCCTCATTTAACAGAAATTTTATGTTTGTTGTGAAGATTAAGTTAAACAATTAAAGTCCCAGGTACATCCTATACATCTAATAAGCAATAGTAATTTGCATTTTTAAAAATACCATGATAACTTTGGGTTTTGGGGTGTGTGTGCTAGAGGTACCTTGAACCTAGGGCCTTAGGTATGGCAGGCCAATGCTATACCACTGAACTGTATCCCCAACCATACTTCTCTGACAACATAAGAAAACACCAGAAAGACATTGAGTCTCCAGAAGAATGGAGTGTGGCCTTGCAGAATGGGAACGAAATCAGTGAGGGTTTGTACAGAGAGGACCTAGGAAGAAATGTGGAGAAATCTTGACATTGGATGAAATGCTTAATGGCACCTGTGAACAAAACTCAGATGACAGAGGCAATAGGATATAGGGGTCAGTGGTAAGCACAGCAAACATTCAGGTTCTACGGACATGCATGCCATACATAGGAGCTACATCTTTATCAGAAGATGGTAGGAGTTTTACACTGGAACTCACGAGGAAAAGCAATAATAACACACTTGGGCAGCCAATGCATAATCAGAGCTTCCATGGTCGTAGCTCTTCATGTATAAATATAACAATACACTCAATCCTCACATAACCCTTTGAACTTAGCAACAGCTAAGAAAGCTAAGCCATGGGGCTAGTGAATGGTCCCAAGGATAAATCATATCATAAGCAGATAGATGCTTTTATATGAAAGGGTGGCTGGGGAAAAGACAGATTAGGAAAAAGAAAACAGTGAAAGTAGTTAGGGGACAATCTCTTGTTGGGAGACATAGCTGCCAGAACTACAGTTTCAAGGGAGGAAGAGAGAAAGCAGCATATTAGTAGAAAGCCTGAAATCCAGGGACCCTCATGACCAATCTGTGGGTGACTTATTCCTCTGGCGGAAATGCCTTTGTAGATGCAATCGGTCTTTCAGCTCCTTTGCCCAGTTGAAAAGGGTGGCTTTACCAGAATGACAGCTTGAACTTTCACCAGTATCCAGTCAGCTCTCCTTAACCCCCAAATTTAGACAACCAGGTATTAGGACTTCAAAAAGCCTCAGCTTGTATTAAAGTTTTTATCTTGAAATGGAAGCACTCTTCACCTAACAACAGATACGTTGTTTTTCTCTTCTAGGAGTTTCACTTTGATGTGTCAAAGGAAATGCCATGAGCTCTTGGAAAGTCATCACCTTGTGATGCAGGATCAGCAGCAGGTGTGGCCGGTGCTTTGGGAGAGTTATCGGTCCTCCTATCCAATTTTAGGGATAAAAGGATGAATGTTTCAAATGCTTTAGCTTTTGAACGTTGACATTGCCAGGCGTTCATGAATAGAAGCTCAACACTTCAGAGCTGTGTCAGAGAGAGGGAGCTGATGAGATTCGGAAGCTGAGACCAGCATAGTCTTCTTTTGTGTCACTTGGGTGAAGCATGTGGGAAGCAGGTGTTCATCCTGAACACCTGGGAGCACTGGCAGCCACTCTTTAGCTTGAACATTCAGTAATCACCTTCCCTTTTAGGACCTTGCAAATGAAATTCTGTTCTACACATAAGTAAACAGCTGACCTGGCAATAACCAGGTCTCAGCAGCAGAGATAGTAATAGTAGACATACATTTTTTTTTTTTTTTTTTTTTTTTGCTTCTACATTCTTCACACCATGGCCTCAATGAGATGATTGTTACATAATTTTCTTTTAATGAAAAGCTAAGATGTCTGGTTCATAGAAAGCTGCCTTATACAAAGTAACATGAAGGCAGACTGGGACTAGGTCTTCAGACAGTAAACATAATCTGCTCACAAGCTTTGATGATCAGGGCTGTAATGGCTTTGGATCTTCTAAGAACAAAGCCTTCTTTCTGACAATGGACCTCTCTATTCCTTGGGTAGACAAACACAGATCTCTGTGAGTTTGAGGCCAGCCTGGTCCATATAGTGAGTTCCAGAACTGCCAGAGCTACATGGTAAGACCCTATTTTGGAAGAAAACAAAAATGGAAATTACTCCTAAGCTAGCACTGTTCAGTCAAGTTAGAAAATCGCTTGAGTTATTACACTGGTTTTGCTTTGTCTTTAGGTTTTGCTCACAGAGTCCAGATCAACAGATGCACAATTAAGGAAAAAAAAAAAAAAAGCATTAGTCAGTTTTGTAACAGCATGCCAGAGGAAAGTCAATTTAAAGAAAGAAAGATTTCTTTTCAGTTTGCAGTCTCAGAGGCTTCGTTTAGCACAAGGCAGGCTGGTTCCATTGCTTTGTACCTGATATGAGGCGCAATAGTTTGACAGTGGGGACCCTCAGCATAAAAGCCTGCTCTTTTCATGGTGGAGGTGGGCAGGGAGTAAAATACACCCTGCAAAGACTTGTCGAGAGAGTTCAAACGGAGTAGGGGGCGATAATAAAGCACAGTGAGGGTATGATCAAACTATATTATTCATGTATGAAGTTAAATAGTAAAAATTATAAAATATTTAATATAAAATAAAAGGTTATAAGTTTAAAAAAAAAAAAAAAGACAGCCTCAGTGTCCTTTTCCTCCTTGAATCTAACGTCCTGGAGTTTCCACTGCCTTTGAAAAGCAAGCTTTGGGCACAAAGTCTTTAGGAGATTCTTCAGGTATAAACAGAACAAAAAGGAAGCTCAGCATGAGAGGTTCAAAAAGAAACTTCTAAAAATACTCACTGGTACCTCACCTCATTCACCAGACCTGGCAGTAGCTATGATAGTTCATCCAACGTCATAAGTAGTCTATAATCTTGGGTTGGTTCAGGGAACCCAAACTGTCCTTTCTACAAGCTAGATGGTTTCTTCTTTTCTCTGTATTAAATTCAAGTGGCTAGAATGTGTGTCCAGCAAGTCAGTCAGCCCTAGGAAGGACAGGTGTGTCTAAAGTGGGATGTGCCCAACCATGTCTGGGTTCTGTCCATAGTTTTCAGGACACGGAATTAATAAAGTAGGGTCCTTCACAAACCTCCAGAGGCTCATGAGGACTTGTCCATTGCAAGCCAGAGCTCTTGTTCATGCCTGAAGGCACATGCCTGTGCCCCTTCCTATCTCTTTCATACTTGCTTTTCTTATTTTTGCCAAGACACAATTATTTCAAGAGAAATACTTTATATAAATACAACATAAGAACCCAAAAAACATAAAAACAAAGAGAAAAGAAAACTGAAAGAATCTTGCTGCTTTCGGTAAAGATAAATTCTGAGAAATGTGGGACTGCTTGCAGATATAAATTCTAGCCTCCCAAAACAAAACAATCTTTGATATTTCTAAATAATGACATTCATGGGCTTGACCCCACCCAATGAACAGGGAAGACTCACTTGTTGCCCCTTAAGAATATACACACAACAGCAGTCATATTACCGGCATGTGTGGATTTGACTTGCACGATGTGGCCTGGAGAACACTGCTGACATATTGTTGTTTGTTTTACTCAGGATTAGCAGAAAATTTTTGTGGGTGTTTTACGTCACTAGAATAGGAAGCACTGAAAAACTGTACCCGCCTGGTTGATATTTCTGGAAAGAGAACTCTAAATTATTAGAGGAAGGGGGTGGTGTAGTCAGGAAAGAAAAGAATGAGTAAGACTCAAGAAAGCCCCACCAGGAAAGTCCCAGTTGGAAAACTGAGTTAATGGCAAATGGGTGGTTTTCATGAAACAGTGTTCGTCTCCACTTGATGGGGATACAGAAGGAGATCCCGTCCACCCCAACCAAAAACTTCAAAAAAAAAAAAAAAAAAGTGTTGGGCTCCCAAATCTATACCATAGGAACTATGTTATTTTCTAAAAGCTTTATATACATTTATGCTTAAATCACAACTATCCCCAAAAGATTTAACACATGATACATGAGAATCAGGGACATTTATAGCTAAGGAAACTTAGAGAACATTGAGGTTAGATAAAGTAAAAGTCCACAGCGCCAGAAACATGGGATTTTTTTTTTTTTTTACTTGAAGGGTGTATCTAACCCAAGCCTAAGAACTCCAGCCAAATGAGGAAACAAGCTACACTTCTAATTAGCTGATGAGAGGAAACACACAAGCTTGTCTGGAAAGACAGATGACATCTACAACCTTACAGTTGAAATATATTTCTACATAAGAAATATTGTACAGCAAAATGGATATGGATCTTTGATAGGAATTAGAGGCACCAAATTAAAACAGAGTTTAGTGCTGTTTCTATAAGAAGCACAATAATGTAGTCTTCAGGCATCGCTTTCTGGGAAGTTCACTCAGTAGAATAAACTTAAAGAATCTGAAACTTTTAATCCAGAAAGATTCAAGGTGACTGCAAACTAACCTCCTCTGGCTGAATTTTGGGCTCAACAAAACAAAACAGAGGGTGTTTATTTTTTAAAAAAAAAAAATAATAATTCAGGGCCAGTAAGATGGCTCAGAAGCTAAACTGCTTGCTACCAAGCCGGATGACCTGTCTTAGTTCTTTCCCAAGGATCTACAGGGTGGGAACCACCCCTCCCACATACACACAAACACACACACAATTTTTAAGTTCATTGTCAATGTTTTTAAAAGCATAGATGCTGTATACAGATGTGGCTTTCAGGCTTTGTTTAACTGACTATTATACTTGGTGAACTGAAACTATTTTTAACATAGTCACACCTGGCCTTGTGGAGGGCCATTTGGTATCACAGTTATGGGCAGGGGGCTTCCTGCACTGTTCCGGGTGCCTTTTGCCTGTGGAGACCTAGATCTAGACAAATGAACAGATAACATCCCTTTGGGATTATTTTTGTTTTTCATTTTGAACTTTTTAAACAGAGCCTTGTGTGATCCAAGCTGGCTTTAAACTCCAGGATAGGCTTGAACTCATGATCTTCTTGTCTTCACTTCCCGAGTGCTGAGAATCCAGGCCTGTGGCACCACATCCAGCAGGATTCCTTTTGAACATGCATCATTTCATCTGTACTCTAGATAGCAGTCAATTTAGCATTGTGCTCTAGGATGGTTCTTTAGAAGGCTGAATAATTGATTCCAGGAATCAAAAAGCAGGTCATGAAATAGTGTACTCACTGCAATCTGATACAGCTGGGCACCAATGAAGCAATTGTCTTAAAGAAGTCATGTGTTTCAGTTTGAGGGGCTTTGGAATCCCCACTTCCTCTGAAGACCACGGTGGCTGGCACACAATCAAGGAAATACTGCCTATGTCCCTTTTCTCCCTGACCCAGGCCTCACTGTTGTGACCGCGCCCAGCACAGCCCACAGTCGTGGGGCACGTGCCTGACCCCCTCTCCAAAAGATTTCGATTCCTGCCATAAGCTTGTTGAAAGGACAGATAGGCATTCGGACTTAACTGACACCATAGCAGTGGGAGGTCTCAGCTGCTTTGTATACTTAACTCCAAAATATAGTCTTGACGTCTCTGCCTTCTCCATCACTAAGAATGAGAAGGAATTTTCCCACCAGACTATCTTTGCTGATAGCAAGAAGATGCTATCTCTGGTTAAACCAACTGTGCCAGGCACTTTTGGTTGCATGATTAGTAGCAACGTTTTCTCTTGTTCAAGGTTTTCTAGGTCAGAAATTTAGGAAGATATGCTGAAAGCTCTTTCTTGGTTATTTCTTACGTGGTTGCAGAAAGATGCTGGCTGCAGGTGCCATTATCTGAAGAATGGACATCCAAGATGGCTCATTCTTGGAACTGAAATTGATATTGGATGTAGACTGGGAGTTCTTTTGAACTCTGATTCCAGTATATACACACAGTCTCTTCAGCATGCAGCTTGCTGGTTTTAGAACAGTTAAGACTCACTTCATGGAATCTGTCATTCCTAGAGTGAGCACCCCAGAAGAACCAAGCAGAAGATTCAGGCCATTAGCTGGGTGAGTTAATCTCAGCATTTGGAGCAGTAAGACCAAAGGGTTGCTACGACTTCAAGGCCAGCCTGGGCTACACAGTGAGACGCTGTCTCAAAATGAAGAAGGAAAGGAAGATGGAAAAGAAGGAAGAAGAGGATTATGAGGAAGAGGAACATTTAACAACTATGTTTCTGAAGTCCTTATCCCCATGATGCTGTGTTAGTTACAGCCCTTCCAAGCATACCCTAGTACCAATAGATGAAACACAGTCTCACTTCTAGTGAGACAAAGGGGAACTTGTAAGCATATCCTACATTTTTGACAGATTGTATGTGATGCATCCACACATGGCCCTCTTCAAGGGCAGACAGATCTGGACTCACGAAATTCCATGTAGTTCATTTTAATGAAAGAAGAGATGGTAGATGATCTTGACCCATTGTTTTTATTACCTATAGGAATTCTTCTTCTTCAACTGGCCCAGGTTTTCTATGTTTCCTTCATAGTCCTCTATGCTGTCTGTTCCTCTCTCTCCCACCATCAACCCCCAACTCTCCTTCTGTGTCCACATCTCCACATGCAAACAACTTAACTCAGATTCATTACGCAGTTGCCCTGACATAACCCATCTCAGACTGAGGACATTCTCTGGATTTCAGTTCCAAATTCCTGAAGCTGAAAGTCATCTTGTTTCAGAAAGAGAGGACATATGAGCTTCTCATGAAGTCCTGTTTGAGGTCACCCCATAGAAATGGGCATGGAAATTTAGCAAAGCTAACCTGAGTAGTGGAAGCACAATGTCACCGCTAAGTTAGGGTTCAGCTGATGTTCCCTCTAAAGCATCGTCACCACTGTTATTAATCTATTCCCTTAGACACAATGTTTGATTTCCAGTCCATCTACAAATGGCCTTCTTAACCCATATCTTAGTTTTATCACAACACCATGTTTAAGCATCCTTCTGCCACTTGCAAAGCTCACTCACCCCTGACCGATTCTTACCAGAACACAGGATTTCTAGTCATGGAAAACTATTTCAAAAATTATTTCCTCTAGAAAAATAATTGCAAACAAATGGTCAGATTGATGACTGGACTTATGTATTTTGACCTTCCAGCCCGAATGGTGTTCAATAGGGCCTACCCTCCTAGTGTCCATTTCCACTCTGTCGCATAAACTCATAGCTATCTTCTATGATAAAGGCCCATATCATATTTTTACTTTTGTACTTAAATTAAAGAGTAATATACAAGACAATAATTAATCTAGCATGTGTGGCTCTGTCACCAGCAAAGCACTGTCCCAATTGCACACAGCTAGACCATTTCTTTAGTCATGGAGGTCCATAGAATTTAAGAGCCTAGTTTTTACACACTTCATCACCAAAGTGTTGTCTTTACCACTTCCACCAAATAAAAATCCTTGATGGAAGTCAGCTTCAACTATGAAGACAAAGAACATGCTAGTATGGGCTATTCCATGCTGAAGTGAGGGGATGTGTGTTTTCTGGTGGGATTGAGAAACAGCTCTAAAAATGAAGAACAAGAGTCTGCAAGTATCTTTTATTAGCCTTTCCAACTAGAGACCATGTAAGAACACCAGAGATTTACTTGCTTTAGAATCAACAGGTTAGCAGCAGCTGCTGAGTCTCAACTAGAAGAGAGAGATAATGAGGATGATGGAGATGTCCTTCTGTATATGTGTTTATCTTATTGGTTGATTAATAAAACACTCTGGCCAATAGAGGCAGGAAGTATAGGCAGGACTAGGAGACAAGGAGAATTCTGGAAAGATAGGCAGAGACCTTGAAGAGATTCCATGTAGAAATTGAGAGAATAGGATGTGCCAGGTGTTCTCTGGTAAGATAAAGCCATGTAGAAATGCATAGATTAGTATTTATGGATTAATAATTAAGACAGAGTTAGCCAATAAGAAACCCTAGCCATTGGCCAACCGTTTCATAATTAATATAAGTCGTGTGCTTATTTGGGGCTGAAGCAATGGTGGGACCTGGCAAGACAAGAAAGACTCCAGCAACAGAGAGAGAGAGGAGAGAGGAAAGGAAGGAACAAAAGAAGGAAGGAAAAACCTGGGTTAAAGACAGGGTATTGAATTCAATTATTCCTTGTAGGTGTATGAGAAACAGCTCAGTGACCCTACCCTGGAATGTGTAAGAAGACAGTAGGAACACATTTTTTCTTTAATTGTATTTTCAGTCATTACATTAGATCTCCTACCATTCAATCCAAAGACTCAAAACTGTTTATCTTCAGTAATTTGAGACATTTAGATTAAAATATTTAAGTCATTTCCTTGGCCTTTCATAATCTCTTGAGTAAGAGTGAAGGAAGCAAAATCAAGACTTACTCCTTCCCCCTTTATCAATGTAGACAGATGAGTCTTCTTTTCAAGCACATGTTTAAGAGGGACCAGCTAAATAAAAATAAAGACTCAAATATCTTGTGACTTGTAGGATATACAACAGCTGTTGAATTGAGATTATCTGTTTTTGCTGTGAACCTACAGGCACACCTGAATTCAACTTTAACCTTTTCATCATGCTATTATACCTCTAATTTGCCTCTAAAGATGTATAAATGCTACCTACTAAGTAGATGGAGGAATGTTTTCTTTTTTTTTTTTTTTATAGGCAGGACATTTTAAACACTGTGATACTGTTTTACAAGTCATTATTGCTTATTTCCTGACATATCTTTTTTACTTTCAATATCTTATCTCTTTGGTACACAGAGATCAGTTAGTATATTTTTGTCTCTGTTTGTTATTTTAAAAACACAAAGAAGTGACCCAATGCTTTTAGCTTTGGATTGGGGCTTTGGAATAATTTGCATTTGTTGAGTTATTGATAGCTTTCCAAGAGTGTTGTCATTGCCGTTGGTATGTTCCACTTCTTTCTTAAGACAAGCCATGTTTTCCCATGTGAGCAAGCTACCAGGGAAAAGAGATAACTTTAGGGATAGAAATCTACCAACTACTCAGAAAAGTGTGAAGAAATAGTATTATCAGCAATATTTAAAGTTCAAGTTACATCCAAATGCAGTTACAAAGGGCAGAAATGAACATGTAGGGTTCAAGAGTTCAAATTTTGTGACAAAACAAAGCTTAACATAAATCTTCATTGCGGGATCCTGGATCTGAACTAAACCCTTATCAAACCTCAGTGTCCTCTCCTATGGGTTAGGAACACAAGAATAAGTGCTCGATATAGTTACTGTAAAATTAGGAAAGCTGAACATTTCGTGTGCACAGTAAGCATTTTTCAAACGGATCTGCTGTTGTACTACCTAGGCAGTGCAGATAATGCTTATTACTGCTCAGCTGAAAAACAGGAGCAAAGCGAAAGTAGTAACCACGTCATTCTAGAAGACTTTTGCCTTGACTGTCACATACCTACCTCCGCAGTCTGTTGCTTCATTTCTTTGCTCTCCTTTACAGGAAGACTTCTCAAAAACAATCTTTTGTGCTCATTGTTTCCATCCCTCCTCCTCCCCACACACCCCTACAAGTCCTCCCTATTAGCATCTCATCTGCTCCCTTTAACAAAACATGACCATATCCAACACTGACTCCCACCAGGGATCCCCATCTTCTTGCTTCTGCCTTACCATCTCAGCAGCCCTGAACATGCTTGGTCCCTTCCTTCATTGTCTTCCTCACCTTGGTAAGGACATCTTCTTTCTTGGCTTCCCTCACTCCATTGGCCAGTCTTTCTCAAACTCCTTATGTTCTTTTATATTTCAGCCCTTGGACTCCTTATAACGTATCCATATGTATGATCTCCTTTAATCTTGTGGCTTTATATCTGGTTTATAACACAAGGTTCCAACACTGACCATCTGACAATACAGATAGATGTATATCCTATCAAACAACTATATATCTCCATCCAACTATTTGATCAAAAAAGCTCCAAATTCATACTGTTTCTGACTAAAATATGATTGTCCATTTTCTTAAATAAAATGAAGCCTCCACTTTCTCTGAACTCATTTATCTTAGTAAGTAGCATTACTGTTATTGCTATCTTTGTAGTTGCTCAAGCCAATATTGGAGTCAAGTGGTCCTTGATTTCAACCTTCAGCAAATCCAGAAGGGTCTATCTCTACAGTAAACACAAAGAACAGCTGCTTTCCACTTCTTCCCACATGACCCTTATCCAAACCATCAGCCTCCAAGTCCTAGAGCCTGGGTTATTGCATCAGCCTCCCATCTCCTCTTCCAGCCTTTCCCTCACAGTGGCCAGAGAGAAATGTTTAAAAACAGTCAGATTATCTTCTGTACAAAACTCCTTAGAGACTTTTCCACTTCAGTGAGAGAGAAGGACCTGATGCTGGCCACCTAGTCCAAACCACTCTCCTGCCACTGACTGCTTTGCTGTGTCATCTCCATCCCAATGACTTCCTGTCTCTGCTGCTGGTCTGCCCTCCTTCCCCACCACACTGCTCTAATTTCACTGGTGTACTCTTTTCCTCTTTGCTGTCATTAGCACAGATCAATATTAAACATGCTATAAGTAACTCTTGAAAAACTATGTACTGTCAACCCTGTGGTGACAGCACACACCTTAAATCCCAGCACTCGGGAGACTTAAGGAGGCAGAGGCAGGTGATCTCTGTGAGTTCAAGGCCAGCCTGGTCTACAGAGTGACAGCCAGGACTGTTTCACAGAGAAACCCTGTCTCCAAAAACCAAAAAAAAAAAAAAAAAAAAAAAAGCAAATGTTTCATAGTAAACATTGACATTGTACTAATTTAGGGCCTAAAAGAAACCCCTAGTCAATAGTCAATATGAGTGGACTGGAGTTTTATCCAATATACAATTAGCGGCATGCAACTAAAAGTTTTTTAATTTAAATGAGTAGGTCAGTCTTTAGAGAATTTAAAAAAAATAATTTAAAAAATTAATTAAATTAATTAATTGTCCACTTGAAGTGATTAGCAGCTGGAGTTTCCGTCAGTAGTGTTTCCAGCTGAAGATCACTCCCTTCATTGACTAAAGCCTACCACTGGGCTGAGTCATGGCGACATGCCACTGAGCCAGTTTTGCTCTGGTGCATCCTGAGTGACTCACAGTGCCAATGACAATGTCAGTTTTATGTCCCAGATACTCCACCTGGAAGTCCATGATCAACTCTCAGCTGTGTTGCAGTGCATCTTGCTCAATTTGGTGAACTGGAAACTGCTCACTCCCCGAACAAGATTCCTGCTGTATCTTTTCCAACAACTTGTACTGTGACTAATTTGAATGTTAACATTTTAAAGTGAAAACTCTTTGATACTAAATAAAACCATTTGAAGAGACTTTCAAATGTCTGGATATAATATTTTTTCAGGAAAAAAAAGACAACTTAAGACTTGCTAATCATAAACTAAATATACATGATTTTAATTGAGTGTCAGTAGTCCAAATCTATTATTTTAGTATAAAAGCATCTTTCCAAATGCTAAGTATGATGGCATGTTGTTTGAATTTGTGCTTCACGTATTAATGAGCCATATGGTAAACTTACAAGGCATGAAAATTTCCTCCCCTCCTTGTACTACATGAGATGAGTAAGAAGCCAATAAAGTGGGCAAGAGTTTTTAATTTTTCCATATTGCCATTATTCATATTTTTAGAAATACCTTTATTTTCATATTTCATTGATAAAATATTGTCACTGTCTTCATAAAGGATTTAGAAATCTGTATGGTATTTAAGGGTCAAACAAAAGACTGTTTGATAAAATGGACAAAGATTTAGTCATTCTAAACATCTTCAGGGGAAAAAAAGGAGACAGAAGCAAGATTTTCATGAAGAACACAAGCCACACCTAGCTTTAGGAGATGAATGACTTACTTGTCTTTGGTTGTACATAAACTTTCAGTTTAAGATTTGCCAGGGAAAGTATCAGTTCCCTGACTTCTCCCTGTCAAGAGTCAGGGATGAGGCGAGGAGCTTGAGATGCCCAGGTGCATTTTCTAAGGCAGTAATTCACGATGATTTCATTAATTTCCTCTAACCTGTGCTACAGGCTCGTTGCTTCCTGGAGCATTTACTTTTAGAGATATACAAATTCAATCATGACTGAAACAGTGACCAAAGAACAAATGTTAGGCTCCTTGATAGTTTTAAGGGAACTCTGCACGTGGTGATAAATGGAGAAAATGAAGCAAGGTTAGGGAAGGGTTGCAATCTTAAGTATTGAAGAATGAGTGGGTGACTCAACAGTACCATTCCAGAAGTGGAAAGCAAAGGCAATGAAGGAAGAATACTAAGATATACTTACTGTCCAGCACCATAGCTACATACTACCTGTGCACATTTAAATCAATTCAAATTAAACAAATACACAGCAATGATTCTCAGTCACACCTGGAGTGCTCAGTATTCACAGGTAGCTAGTGTTTATCATGCTGAAGCATACAAGTAAACATTTCAAGTATAACAGAAAGTCCTACTGGTCACTTGACTGAACAATAGTTAAACACAAATCATCAAAAGCACGGGACACATGAGCAAATGTTTGTGGCAATAGCTGCAGGTGTTTAATTCTGGCTGGAGGGCAGGATACCGGGCGAGGGAGAGTGACAGGAGACAAAGCAGGAAGTAGGAGCTTCCACAGGCTCATAGGTACAGTCAACTTCCTTGACTAATACCACAACATTCAGAAAAATCTGAGTTCTGGAAAATTCTGCCTCCTTATTACCAAGCCATCATTAGAGCACTGGAAAGCTGTGGCTGAACGTTTGAACAAACATCCTTTCAATTGTTCACCGATTGTGTTTATAAAACCATATGTCTCATGGTAATGAAGGCAATTTACCACATCATGGATTAGTTATTTTTCTTTGAAAGGGGGAGGATGAAGTTTTATTTGGGAATCTTATTCCTCTTTTACTTTTTATGCATTGAAAAAGAAAACCTGTGTAACATTTTGCACTTAGACTGTTTTTCCCAATACTTTGTTGGTTCTACAGTGCAAATATTGGTACAGCCAAGTGCCTGTTACAGAGATGCGCACCCAGAGTACTAAGGAAGCAGTGATGGTGGGAGCTAAGTCCTATGGAACTCCACCCAGAAGTTTTGCCCTCAGATAACTGAAAAGAATTGCAATGACACCATTGAAAATATGAAGACTTAAAATACAGAGAATTGTATTGATGATTTATGGTTCCTTTGCATCTCTCAGCTTCCACAACATGGGGGTTCAGGGTGTACGAGGAATGTTCATTGAACACCAGTCACCTAGCTGCTTGTTCCCAGTTAGTCTTTAGCCTGTTTGTTCATCTTTCACAGGTGTTAAAAAGACTTCTGTAAGGAGTAAGACCGCCACTGGTCTTGTCCCGCCGCGGCGCCAGCCCCAATTAACACACAGAGACTCTGTATTTGATATAATGCTGTTGGCCAGTTACTTGTTTCTTATTGGATAGCTCTGTCTTAAGTATTAACCCATTTCTGTTAATCTATGTATTTCCACGTGCTTTCATCTTACTGGGGAATCGGGTCTGCAACTGGTCTCCCCAGTCTCTCCATCTTGACTCCTCCTTCCTACTTCCTCTTTCCTCCTTGTCTCCTAGTCCTGCCTATCTTGCTTTCCTATCGGCCAACACTGCTTTATTTATTAAACCAGTATGAGAAACATATATACAGAATGACATCTCCCATCAGACTTCTCTAGAGAAGTGGCAAAGACTAGCTTAGGAAGCACGGAGGACAAATTGGGAACATGTAGTGCACTGAGCAAATAAGATGAGTCTTTATGCTTGTGGGAAATGGAGGAGGAGATAAGAGTGGAAGTCTGGCAGGTTGTTTGTATTTCTGACTGTTAAAAGTTTCCTGGGATGGATTCAAATCATTTAACGCATCATATAAAAGACTAAAAGCTAAAAGTAACACAAGTATTTACATGGCTTCCATGGAATGAGGGTTTGTCATGGAGTGTTCCCATTCAGTCACCTTAGTGACTCACTAGCTGTTTTTACAGGGCTCTATACTACATTGTTATGTATTTTGTAGTTACAGCCGAACAGCTTATTAGCAATAACCCATGCTCTGTCCGAGAGATAGTTTTATGCATCCAAAGAAAGGTTAAAATATATTGTATGCCCTTCAACTCTATCGTAACACCCCAGAGTTCTCACTATGCAGTTTAGGTTTAGTGTTCTAAGATTTATAGAGTACTTCATGACTACTAGCTTCTGTATCTCCACTTCAACCACCAAGAGACCCCAGAGCTGAGGCACCTGTGACTACTAAGGGTGAGTTAAAGTTCTGTAGCTTAGAAATCACAAGTCTAGGCACAATGTATTGAGACTCAACCCACTTCTCCTACTACTGAAAGCTGCTGCTGCTTCTTCTACTCTAGGTACCAATAACATCTGCTATTAATTTTCAATGTTTCCTGCTGCCATTACCAACAAAAAATATTAAATAGAAATTGCAATAAACATTTCTATGCTCCCTTTCAAATTTGTATTTTAACTCCTTGACTAGATGAAGTACTATTCTGAAATAATTTTATGTTAGCCTACACACACTCACACAGAAAACCCATGGCAGCAGGTGTATACATGTTTTAAAACACATCAAATCACAAGGTTTTACATTAAATAGCAGAAAGCAGTCAAAAATTATAGAATGGCAATAATGATAGAAAACAGTTATTGAAGGTTTCCCATGTTCCAGACACCATGCTGATTAACAAAATTTAAACTTTTCTCAGAATTCTTCCACACAGTTACTATCTTTTTAAAAACAGAATATCTTCTATTCATTCTTTGACAGTTTTGTACATGGGAATAATGTATTTTGATTATCTCTATCTCCTACTCTCTTCCCACTCTCCCCAAGTATTCCCTACATATCCCTTTCCCCTTCATTCCTCCTCTCCACCCTCCCCCTTTTGTAAACCACTGAGTCTAAGCTGCTATCTTTTAAAGAGATGACCCATCCCCTTAGAGTGATCTTGGGCCTTTCATGTGCAGGTAATCCTTGCTGAACTAAGTTCATGAGTTCAATGGCATGTCATATTCAGAGTACAGCTTTTCCCAGTCCTCCTCCCCATTCTCCATTCCCTATATGCTTTCTGCTCCCTCTTCAGACATGTTCTCTGAAGCTTTGGGTAAAAATTGATATTAATATCCCACTTAGGGATTAACACTGAATAGTCACTTATTCTCAATAGTTTGACTAGTTAGGAGTCTGAATTGAATACTGTCCACTGTAGAGAGAAGCTTCTCTAGCCAAGGTTGACTGCAGCACTAATCTGTGTGTAGAAACATAAATATTTAGAAAGCAGTTTGACAATAAGCCCATGTTAGCAAGACAACAGTACTAGATTCCTCCCCAGAGCCTTTGATACCTCTAGCTGAAGGATTTTGATAAGGTTTATAGTATCATGCATGACTAAATCCAAACATGGCTGGTTACTCCAATAACCTTAATGTCACTACCAAGCATATCCTGTCTTCTAGGATCGGATTGTGCTATGCAGGGTCTGTTTCTAGGCAAGAGCATTAATGGCTTCTCGCCCCCATAATCTATCATAGCGCTGTCTCTTACTATGAAAGCTAGCTAACAGGGAGGACATTTTAGAATCAGTTCCAGCTTGATTTTTCTATGATGAAACTCAGGTTGTGAGGCTTGACAGCAAGCACCTTTGCTCACTCAGCCATCTCCTGGTCCCTAAAATGGTTTTAGTTTTCTTTAGACTCAATTTTATGAAGAATAACTGTTGCCATATTGTTGTCATGCTATTACATAGATTGCAACCTGTATTTTCATAGCTTTTATACTTTCCAGTCTCATCTTATAGAACACACAGGCTCTTCATCTGGCCTGTGCCTGATGAATGTTCTAGTCTCTGTGGAAGGACTCAGCAGATATACCCATCACCAGTATCAGCACCAATATACTTGGCTGATATCATCCTTCAGGTTTTGATTTTTGCCTGTTTCTATTTCACAAGCACTTACCTTAGATGTGTCTTCAAATTCTGACAGAATCCCAAACTGGTAAAAGTTTGGGGGAAAGTATAAGACAGAATTCCTGATACTATCTTCAGTATTACTTTTCTAAGGGGAAAAGTAGTCAGGTCATGATAATTTAATTGGTTGATTTAACTTCTATTATCTTAATAACATTTCACATTAAGGAATTGTTAATTCATGAAGAAAATCTTTTATTCAATTGCCAAATTTGTCATGAAAAGTAAAAAGAATGTATTGTATAATGTAATAGATGATTATTTTTTATCCTTTTAGCTCAGAATATCACAGTATCTAATAGAAATAAAATCACAGTTCTGTTTCTAAATGTACTTGAGGTAGCTATAATTTTGTTGGTACCTGTGAGCCATACCTACCAGTAATCATACCATTGTGTATGTCCTCCATAGTGTGATTGAACTTGAATGTGTGACTAGCAGCAACTTAACAAGGGGTTGTGTTCTAGTCTTTCATGTCTCGGCATGGGTACCTGCAGGGCTCTTGGCTTTTGACAGCCAAGAAATTGCATAGAGAATCTTAAGTAGAACCCAATAATCCATCCCCCTCCTCTTCCTTCATCTTAAATCTAGGCATAGAATTAATTGAACTACATAGAATTACTCAAAAGACAGTGCCCTGAGCATATCAATTTTCAAAATTGGTCTTAAGTCTCCCTACCCCGTCTTAGCAACTATTAATATTGTCAATTCATTATCTATTCACATGAGTAACATCTAGTGGTACTAGAAATTAAAACTTGGAACTTTTAATGTATGTATATGTCTAATAATTTATTAAAATAACTTAAAAGTCATTATACATTGATAGTAATCACATCTCATTAGTAAATTTCCTGCTAATAAAAACTGTATTTCCAAAATGTAAGCAGTGGGTACAGTGGTGTTGTCTCACATTTAGGTTCACCTATTTACTTCTTTATTCAATCATTTGCAATAGATATGTCTCAAAGAACTCTATGTCCACAATACCAAAAATGGTCACAAAATCAAATGTCTTTATAGTACTGTGAAAACAGCTTTTACTCCAGGGAGCTGTTTATTTTGAAACCGTTCCATTAAGGATGGTAACAACATCAATTCTAGGAAGAAATCTAGGTCTGCTGAAGGGCTGAGTAAAGCATAGCACTCTCTCAACCTTGACACTCAGGAGATCATCGAGGTTCTCTTTTGAGCTGTTCCAGGCTCAGGAGAGAGGACTCTACCATACCACATCTCTTCCTAAGTACAAACCCAGCACCACCACTGACACTCTATGTGACTCCTCATTCCACTTCCAAATGACCACCAAGTAGCCAGGGAGAACTTCCCTCTACCATGAAGACCCAGTCTAATTTCTATATTCAAGGACTACATGGACCTCATCTCCAGCTCAGAAAGAAGTATTCACACATCCATACCAGTCTAGGACCCCTTTTTCCGAAGGCTTCAGATTTACAGATGGAAGACGTATCTATGTCCCCTACAATTAACTGTCATTTCCTTTCAGAAAAATATGATGTAACTCTGAAGCATAGAAATTACCTCAATCAACAACTGATACCAGTATTTACTGAAAATCCAAATTATAAAGAATTCGCCATGATCTCTTTACTATATGTCCAGAAATGTGATACTAACATTTCTGTCAAAAGCGAAACAATGTAGCCCGTACTATCAGACCACAGTGATAACAAAGACAAAATATATTAAGTGTTTTTCCCTGTTGCTAAAGGAACTTAAGGTCCTTAACAACATTTATGTACAAAATGCATCAAAGGATCTGGTATAATAGGATCCAATAGCACAAAACCCAAACCAGAACAGAACAGAATATAGCTCATGGCTGAGGTCAAAATAAGGTCTAATATTTCCTACCACTGAATTTGGGGTGCTTATTTAAGCACATGTTGGTTCAGTATCCTCAACTGTAAATAATAGTTTTCACCACAGTACTGTAAATATTTAGCAGGCTAATATCTCTAAGGTACTTAGAACAGTCTCTGGGATATAGTATGTATTATAAACATTTGTTAAATGCTATATAAAAAGTTGTGTGTTAGATTGTAATAAATTCTTGGAATAATGAGATGAGAAAGACTTTAGTGGGAATAGTATATAAAGCTAAGCAAAAGAACTTTGTGTGTCTGTGGGGAGATATTCTTGGGTAGGAAACACAAATGTGAGGATTAACTTTATGTCTGTCCTTCCATAGTTTGGAGGGAGAAAAGAGAATATTAAAATGGAGAAAGTTGTGTTACCTTACATAATATTCTTTGTGCTCAAATTCTCTTTATCAGGACCCATATGTTTTAAAAACTGATGCCCGGCTGTGATAAAAACAGATGCACATGCAGGAAATGCAGCACAGCTAGCTAAAAGGACTGTTGGGCAATCCCGTTTATTAATGACACGTTCAATATAGTAACCATTTGCAGATGATCATTAAAATATATCCCAACAGTCATTTATTTTGGCTGTTATTGTTTTCAAGTTTCATCTCCAAAATCTCTTTAAACAGCTTACCCAACTGGGCTGAAAGCAAGTTACATTTGGGCAATTGTTTAACGTGGAGTGAATAGAAGGAGGGGAGATTATGTGGTTTGGTGAAATGTAGCACAAAGAAAATGCCTACACTAACACTTTGGGACAAGCTAAGGTTGTCTTCAATGATTAAGTCTGCTTTTTACAGCTGGATAAAGATTTTTAACCTAACAAGCTTGACATGAGAACATCCTTAAGGATGGTTGCTTTGTGACATGGTACTTGTCAAATCCAGCTGAACTGGTATTGAACAGAAGCAAAAATTCACAATAACAAAGACAGAAGCTGATTATATTCAACTTTGCCTGAATCTCAGTGTCAGTGAAAGGCCCGAAGGCCCTACAGGGAAAATCTATACGGCTAATATAGAAATAAACTCAGAATGAGATTTTTAAGGAACTTTAAAGTACTATGAGTCAAAAATTTGTCTTAAGGAAGACAGAGTGTTATAATTAGTAGCCATTCTGTAGCTGAACCAACTAAAACAAATAAGTAACAAGTTAATAAAAAGGTTAAGTAAGTAGGTTTGTGTAGTTAATCAAAGACAAGGAAAGCTGACTTGGATGTTGCATAGTGTTCTTGGTGTTGTGTTACTTGGAACAGTCTCTATCTTAGTTTTCATTATTTGAGAATATAGTATGGGGCTGGAGAGATGGCTCAGCTGTTAAAGGTTAGGCTCTCAAACAAAAATATAAGAGAGTATATTAAAACTTGTGTTTTACAAGTCAAGTATGAGATGTGAACACACATATTTTGTCTGACTGAGAGATATACTAGTAACCTGGGGGGCAAATTACTTGACTTACAGCCCTTGAAACTGAATCTATTGGTATGGTGTCAGTGTAAACTGACTGAACATTCCACACAAAAGCCTAGCAATGGTAGAAAATACTTTCCTCAGATTTCCTGGTGAGTCAGACAGTGAACATCTACCCAACTCCTAGTTTGGAAAGATGTGCAACAGGTTTGTTAACATCGTGTTTCATAGAGTGTCAGTCACAAGGTGCTCATGGAGGAGCAAGTTGTTTTCGTTTTCTTTTCTTTTTTTTTTTTTTTTTAATGACATATTTTCATGTTGTTAGGAAGGGGTGTGTCCATTCACATGTGTGGGTATGACACTAGGAAGGCTAGCATTAGAGTGAAACTCATGGGGCAATGATCTTAAGCACAGGTGGTTGCCACAATGCCTATTATTAGATTCATGAGATACAGTAAGACGTCCTATTGCAAAATGGCAGGATAGAAGGCCAGTTTCCCTGACAAAGAGCAAAGGCATGCTATAAACACTTACATGAACAAACAGCCTTAGCAGCAACCACAACCAGGAGAAAAATTAGAGGAGATTTTCCACAACAAAGGAAGTATTGTTCTCCTGTGGTCATCCTTAAATTCATCCTTTGTTGTACAAGACACTTAGGCTCCACCATGGAACTGTGGTGTCCCACCCAGCAGCATTCTCCCTGTGGGCCAAAGTGATGGAATAAATTGATTCACAGTGAATTGTTTCTTCTGAGGATCTCACTTCTTCAGTTCTATAGCAAAGAGTTCTCCAAAGAACAAAGAGGTACCCTGGACCAGGCCGAGAGCCATAAAGCAGACATGGGCAGACACAGACCTAGTTCTCTGAAAGATATCATCTGACCTGGGGCAAGACAACCACCTCTAGGCTTCCATTTCTTTATCAAAGGGTGAGACTGTCTGTGCCAGGCCTTGACAACTATCACCATATACAAATCTAAAGTCCTTCCTTCCGTGAGACTGCCAGTTTGTTTTCCTTCAAGGTATGGAAAGCCAAAACCTGTCTGCTCAGGGAAATCAAAAGCTTGCATGAAAATGTATCTTGGTTGTGTAACAGACAAGGATGGTGCCAGACAACTGTCTGGTTTTGTGTAAAGTCAGAAGGGGAATTACATGAATAAGGATAACAGGGAATTTGGGTAAACCCAAAAGCCCGGGGAGGCTTCTATCATGTTCTCTCTCCACCTACTCCCATCCCCAGCTGACACATTGCTCATTTCTGCCACGTCATCAAGGTGTGCCCAGACTGATTTTTTGCCTTCTTGGTATCAAAGTGCATGTGATTTAAAAGTATTTGTCAATGAATTTCTTTGACAGTGTAATACAAAATAGAGAAAATGAAAGATATAGTAACTTGGTAAGCTCCAGCCAGTGCTAAACATGGAGTGTATAAAAGTTAAATAGACATGGTCCCTGGCTTCAAGGAGGCTCAGCCAATAAGCCAGACAGATGAGCAGGTAAACCAAGATCCACATGACAATGGAAGTAAACATACTGGGTACTTGGAGGCTACAGAATTCACCTGAGATGCCCTGGTGTGTTTATGCCATTACTCCAGATTATTTTTAAGCTGATAGAAAGCCTCAAGAATGGTGTATGGTTCCCTAGAGCACTAGCCACACCTTACTCCTTACCTGGTCAGGAAAGAGCAAAAGAAAATAGTTATAGGCGGGGCTCTGAGTGATAAGACTTGGTGTTAAGTTCACTTAAGCTTATAAAGCTTGACTCTGAAAGAACTTCCTGTAAACAAGGTGCCATGACTGCTCCAGCTCACGATGAATAAATGAACTAATTGATGAACAGACACACTGCTGAAGGAAAGTTCCTTACACAATATGTCTTTTATTTTTCCTGTTGTGGGGTGTGGTTAGGTGACTTTCCCTTGGTCAAGGGACTTTTGGGCTGACTAAATAATGTTGCAAAGTTTAAAGGGGCCAACCAGGAATTATTTGGTCTTTGATGGGGAAAAGTATAAAAGTATAACACTTTGATGCTACCAACGAAAAATCCATTTATTTTGTTTAATAAAATTTTTATTTTTCTGAATATACAGCTGATTGAACCTGTTTATGCGTCTTCACCAGCAGCTGGGGCACCTCCATCCTTTGTGTTTCTGGTGTAAATTACTTGGGCCCTGTGCTTTGAAACCAGCTTGATAAGTTCTTACTAAGTAGCTCCTGAAGGGCTGCCCTGGCCAAGGAACCTCAAATCTTCAGGCTCTCAGAGACCACAGCTGGAGTAACAAGCTTATGATTGGGCACTTCCTCGCAGAGTTTGTCATATGCAGCTTTGTCAAACAACTAGATTGTTGAGCTTGTCCCGAACTTTGCCTTTGGACCACTTCTTTTTGGCCTTGTCACCAAACTTTGTCTTTGTCTTTCTTGGCTGACTTTCCAGCATCATTCTTCTTGTTCTCCTTGTTAGGCATCATGATGAAGCTTGGAGGGTGGTGAAAAATCCATTTTTTAACTTGTGTGAAAATATCAAGTCACTGGATTGAATTGTAAGTGTTGTGATTGTCTCAGCTGTCCTCAATCCTTTCTAATTAGTAGATTCTTTGTCACACTGTAATCACAGTGAAGACTAATACTTCATGCTCCCCACTCCCTATTCCCAGGGCAGAATCCAGTCTTTTACAGCCTGAAAAATGGTTTTCTTATGGTTCCTCCTTCTGCTTCTATTTTCCTTCTTTTTCAGATTTTAATCATTTCAAGACTAAATCTGGATTCTTTGAGAAACCAAAGGCCACTCCAGCTAGGGAAGCAGGAAGGCTAACTACAGATGTTCACTCTCCCTCCTCTCCTCCAAATCCAACCCCCAGTCTCATCCCCAGCTCTAGAGCAGAGCTCCTGCTGCAGCCTCTCTTCACTCTGTGCCCCTGTTCCCAGGGGATTAAGCAGGTCACTGTGGAACATCCTGCTTTCCTCCTCATGTGGATACCCTCAGATCCCTTCCTCATTTCTAAGTGTCCCAATTTCTAGAAACACATTTTACTGAGAACACCCAGTGGTCACACATAGCCATATCCCATAAGAATTCCCTACCAAGCAACACATAGTCACCTCATTCTCCTAAAAATTGGAGAGGACAACAGACAAAAGTACCAGCCCAACAAAGACAAAACATTTAGAATTAAAAATCTTCCAACCCAGATGCCTAGGCACCAGTGTAAAAATACAATAACATCCAGGACAATATGTCTCCACTAGAGCCCAGCAACCCAACTACATTATACCCTGAGAAGTACAACATAGCTGAAGCACAAGAAAAAGACCTTAAAATAGCCTTGGTAGATACAATAGAATCCTTAAAGAAGAAATGAGAAAATCCCTTAAAGAAATGTATGAAAACACAATGGAAGAAGATGAATATAACAATTCAAGACTTGAAAGTAGAAACAGGATCAATGAATAAAAACAAATCTGAGGGAAATAAAAAATTTAGGAACTCCAACAGGAACCCCAGAGACAAGCCTCACCAACAGAACAAAAGAGATGGAAGAGAGAGTCTCAGTCACTGAAGACACTGTGGAAGAAATGGATATCTAGGTCAAAGAAGACATTAATTCTAAAAAAGATCTCCTGGCACAAAACTCCCATGTAAACTGGGACACTATGGAAAGAGCAAATATAAGAATGATAGGAATAGAGAAGGAGAAGATTCCCAGGTCAAAGACCCAGAAAGTGTTTTCAATAAAATTACAGAAGAAAATTTCTCTAATCTACAGAAGAAGATGCCTATCATGGTACATGAAGCATAAATACCAAATAACTTAGAGCAAAAACGAAATTACCCTCAACATACAATAATAAAAACACTAAATGTATAGAATGAAGAAAGAATATTAAAAGTGGTAAGGGAAGAATACCAAATAACATATAAAGACAGATCTCTTAGAATTATACCTGGCTTCTCAATGGAAACTCTAAAAGCCAGAATGCCTAGACAGATATGCTACAGACTATAAGAGACCACAAATACTATCTAAGACTACTATACCCAGCAAAACTTCCAAGCACATTAGATGAAGAAAATAAGATATTCCATGATAAAACCAAACTTAAATAATACCTACATACAAATCTACAGAAAAGTGCTAGAATAAAAACCCCAACCTGAAAAGGTTAACCCTGCCTAAGAAAACACGGGGAATAAATAATTCCAGAACAGCAATTCAAAAGAGAGTAAGTGTGCACACATACACACCACTACCACCATCACAACAAAATAACAGGAATCAACAATCACTGCTCATAATTATCTCTCAATAGAATTGGCCTCAATTCCCTAATAAAAAGACACAGACTAACACAATGAATATGAAAAATGATCCATTCTTCTGCTGCATCCAAGAGATACACCATAGAATAGAAGGTAGACATGACCTCAGGGGAAAAGGATGATAGAAGATAATCCAAGCAAATGGACCTAAGAAGCAAGCTGGAATAGCCATTTTAATATCTGACAGACATCAAACCAAAACTAATCAGAGAAGGTAGGTAAGGACACTACATACTCATCAAAGAAAACATTAAACAAAGGGGTATTGCAATTCTTAACATCTCTGCCCCAAACACAAGGGTGCATAAGTTCATAAAGAAAAACACTACTACAGCTTAAATCACATATTGGTCCTCCAGGCAAAACTACACAAAGAAATGGTGAAGTTAATAGACTGTACAAACCAAATGTGAACCTAACAGATCCTAACAGATATTTACAGAGCATTTCACCCAAACATAAAAGAATGTAGCTTCTTAGCATATCATGAATGTTTTCCAAAGTTAACCACACACTCAGACACAAAGCAAGTCTCAACAGACAAAAGAAAATGAAGTAACTCTCCCTATCTGACCACAGTGGGTTAAAGATGGATATCAACGACAACAGAAAGCTTACAAACTCATGCAAGCAGAACAATTCCCTACTGAGTAAAAATGGGTTAAGACAGGAAAATTAAAGGCCTTCTAAAAATGAATACACATCATATCCAAATTTATGGGATGCAATGAAGGGTGTTGTTCTAAAAGGCAAGTTCATAGCACTAAGTGCTGCATTAGAAAGAAAGAGAGAGAGAGGAAGGAAGGAAGGAAGGAAGGAAGGAAGGAAGGAAGGAAAGAAGGAAGGGAAAAAGAAAAAGCCTGGAGAGATCTTATACTAGCAGCTTAACTTTACATGTGAAAGCTCTAGAACAAAAAGAAAAAAATAGCACCCCAGAGAAATAGATGGCAAGAAATAAACAAAGTCAGGGCTGAAATCAATAAAATGGAACCAACAAAATAATGAGTTATTTCTTTGAGAAAATCAATGACTGACAAATTAACTAAGAGGCAGAGAGAGAATATCCAAATGAACAAAATTAGAGATGAAAGGCATGGGGGAAATCTAGAAAATCTTAAGGATGTGCTTTAAAAATCTGTACTCTACCAAACTGAAAATTTTTAAATGAAAAATGGATACTTTTCTTGATAGGTACCAATTACCAAAATTAAATCAATCAAAATCAGATAAACAAGAGAAGGGGAGGAGAGGGAAGCATGTGGGATTAGGAAGATTGAGTCAGAGAAGGAATAGGGGAGAGGAGGGAGAGAGAGATACCATAAACAAGGCAGCCATTATAGGTTTCAAGAGAAAACTGACTCTAGAGAAATGTCCAGAGACCTACAAGACTGACCCCAACTAACAATTTGAGCAACAATGGAAAAGCTACCATAAATGCCCTTCCCTGATAATGAGATTGATAACTAACTTATCCACCACCATAGAGGCCTCATCTAGTAGCTGCTGGAAACAGAAGCAGACACCCACAGCTAAACAATGAGCTGAACTGGAATCCTAATGCAAAGAAGGAGGACAAGACCAGGCTACAGAAACCCACAGAGACAGCTGAACTGAACAAGGAGGAGCTAATGGGCCCCCAGACTGATAGCTGGGAATCCAGCATTGGACCAACTCAGACCCCCTGAACATGGGTCTCAGTTAAAGGCCTGGACAGTCTAAGGGAGCTCTGTCAGTGGAACCAGGATATATCCCAGGTGCACAAAAGGACTTTGGGAGCACATTCCCCATGGAGGGATACTCCCTTAACCCAGAAACAGGAGTGGGGGGCCTAGTCCCTATTCCAAATGACTTGACAGATTTAGATGACTCCTCCAGGAAGGCATATGTGGAGTGGGGGGGATGGGTGGGAGGGTGGTCAGGGGGCATTGGAGGGTGGAAGAGAGGGAGGGAGGAAAGGAGGGAGAGGGAACTGGGATGTAAAATAAGAATTTTTTTTAAAAAAAACAGATAAACAATTTAAATAGACCTATAACCTCCACTGAAAGTGTTAAGAGTGTCTGACCCCCCCCAAAAAAAAAAAGCTCAAAACTAGAAAATTTTAGTACAGGATTCTACCAGACTTTCAAAGAAATGCCAATATTCCTGAAATTATTTTACAAAACAGAAACAGAAGGAACAATGGCCAATTCATTTTATGAGGTTACAGTTACTCTAATACCCAAACCACATAAAGACTCAACAAAGAAAGAGAAATGCAGACCAATTTCCCTTATGAACATTGATGTAAAAAATACTCAATAAATAATTGCAACCTGAATCCAAGAACACATCAAAAACATCATCCACCATGATCATGTAGGCTTCATCCCAGAGATGCAGGCATGAAAATCTATCAATGTAATCCACCATTCAAACAAACTGAAAGAAAAACAAACAAACAAAACCACATGATTATCTCATTAGATGAAGAAAAGGTCTTTGACAAAATCTAACACCCTTTCATGATAAAAAGGGTGGAGAGATTAGGGATACAGGGACATATTTAAATATAATAAAGGTAGTTTATAGTAAACCAATAGTCAACATTAAGTTAAAATGGAGAAAAAGTCAAAGAAATTCCACTACGATCAGGAATGTCAACTCTCTCCATACCTATTCAATATAGTACTTGACGTTATAGCTAGAGCAATAAAGGAACTGAAGGAGATCAGCGCATACAACTGGGAAAAGAAGTCAAAGTACCTTTATTTGAAGATGATATGATAGTATACATAAGTAACCTGAAATTTTTAGAGAAACAACTACAGCTTATAAACATTTTCAGGAAAGTAGCTGGATGCAAAATTAACTTGCAAAAATCAATACCCTTAGCATAAACAAAAGATAAACTAAGAAAAATCAGGAAAACAATTCCTTTTACAATATCTTCAAATAATATAAAACATCTTGGGGTAACTGCAATTAGTCAAGTGAAAAATTTGTATCATAAAAACTTTAACACACTGAGGAAAGAAATTGAAGAAAATGCCAGATGTAAAAATCTACCATGCTCATGGATCGGTAGGGCTAATGTAGTAAAAATAGCCCTTCTGCCAAGAGCAATCAAAGGATTCAGTGCAATCCCATCAAAATTACAACACAATTCTTCACAGATCTTGAAAGGACACTCTTCAGCTTCATGTGGAAACACACACACACACACACACACACACACACACACACACACACACACACACCAGGATAGCTAAAATAATCCTTAGTAATAAAAGAACTGCTGGAGGTATCACCATTCTCAACTTCAAACTACACTAAAGGACTACAAAAAAAAAAAAAAAAAAAAAAGCATATCATTGGCACAAAGACAGATATGCCAATCTTTGGAATAAAAAATGAAGACCTAAAATTAGATCCACATACCTAAGAAAACCTAATTTTACATAAAGAGGCCAGAAACAGACCCTAGAAAAAAGAAGAATATAAACATACATACTTATCACCCTACATAAAACTCAATTCCACATGACTCAAGGACCTCAACTAAAACCAGATGTGTTGAACCTAGTAGAAAAGAAAGTGGGGGGGGGGTGATAGCCTTCAACTCATTGGCAAAGGAAAAGACTTGATGACCACGAACACAATACCATTAGCTAGCACAGGTACTAAGATCAACAATTAAAAAGTGGGACCTCACAAAACTAAAAGGCTTTTATATGGCAAAGGACACCATCATTTGGACAAAGAATCACTCTACAAAATGGGAAAATGTTTTCACCCACTTCACATCCTATAAATGGCTAAAATAGAACATAGAAAAAGAAAGCAGCTAGATACTAAGAAAACAAAGGGAGGAGGGATCATGTGTGGGACCAAACTAGACCCCTCTGAACGTGGGTGAGTTATGTGGTTTGGTCTGTTGAGCCATGGAAGGGGGCTGGCAATGTATCTAGGCTGAGAGAGTATCCCTCCATAGAGAATGCGCTCCCAAAATCTGGGATAAATATTGTATACTAAGGATAAATACTGATTCCATTGCCAGAGGAGAGACCCCATAGACTGCCCTGGCCTCCCAACTGATACCCACATTCAGGGGTCCTGGTTCGGTCCTATGCTGGTTCCCCAGCTGTCAGACTGGGATCTCTGTGCTCCCCTTTCCTCGGGTCAGCTGAAACTTTTTTTTTTAATATAATTTTTTCCCATGAGGGAAGAAGGCATTTCATTACAAAGAAAAATTCAGCACAGATTATATAAATCATATCCACTAATGATAATGTCATTTACTTTACTTTTTGTATTTATCTCATAATGAAACTGGGGGGAAAATAGGGTTTCTGGTAATTATCAATTAGTGGAAACATAATGAAAATTGTGTTTGTTTGAACAGATTTTATAATTATAATTTCTTAAATTAAAACAAATAAGCATGGCTATAAAGTAGCCATCACATCTATAAACAAATGATAACAGCTGTAGTATAATATTTCAAATATGACAAGGACGATGATATGTCCTTTATACACAACATCAGAGTCCACAAGCAACCTGCAAGGCATGATTACTATAACCATTTTTCAGATTAGGAAGCTAGCATTGATACTGGAGCCCAGGACTATTGGGCACTGTTTTGGGTATTAGCATCAGAGCAGTCATATCTATAACCTGGTGCTAGGATCACCCTAACCACAAGCACTGTCCTAGAAGAACCTTCTAGTGAGTTAATTTTGATATGATGATCTGCTTCTTTTTTCTCGTGGTAGAGTCTGTCCTCCAGGGTTTTCACAGTTCAGGTCCTAGCTATTGAATAGAGAGAGAGAACTTTATCTAAAGAGTGTATCTCCTAATAATAAGTTGACTATGCTCTAATGGAAGACCACACACCCAACAATATGTCAGCAATACAAAATGCTCTTTTTTTTTTTTTTTAAGGACATAAAATTGGATGGGTAGAGGAGGGGAGGCAGATATGGGAAGGAGAGATCAAAACACATTGCACAAGACTCAAAAAATCTCAGACTTACTTTTAACAGCATTATTCTCTAAATATCATGAAATAAAATCTGAATTGAATGCCTAAAATAATTATTCATAGAAAATTAAGTCTTTATACATGTGATACACCATACATTTTTATTTGGGGATTTTTAAAATTGGTATTTCTCTGATTTATAAAAATACATAGATAATAAGATGACTACTTCCTAAAACAGAATTTATAGCATTAATACTTAATCTAATGACTTTCTCATTCGGTCCATGAGGCTGAATTTCTTTCCCAAACTGAGTATGGTTGAGAGGAGGACCTGAGTGAGTTATGTGTATCTTGTCTAGAAAATTCAAACTCAAGATCAGCCTCAGGCCATTTGGATTGGAGTGTGCATTCTCTGGCTGCCAAGAGTTTTGGAACTTTCTTTACATTTGTAGGGTGGGAGTGGTGGTGATGCTGGTCATGAGAGAAGATAGCCAGGAGGAACCTTGGTATGGAAAGGTGGCCAGGGCTGGCTACTCACAGACATAGCTCTTCCTGCATTCTTCCCTCTCCCTTCTAAGTTTAATATCCCTTCTGCTCGACATGTCTTCTCACACTAGGTCTCTTACATGAAGAGTGTTTTTTGTTTATGTTGTTGTTGTTGTTGTTTTAGCTCCCATTCACTGAAACATTAGGCTGTTTCCTGAGAGGAAAGAGGCAGTACATCTCTGTGATGAGTCTCAAGTCCCAGGGAAAGATAGGCATTCTGGTCACTACAGTTTACTCTTCTACTTGTTTCCCATGATGCCAGTGCCCTTGAAGTAGAGAGAAAATAGTTGTCTCTGCACAAGGCACTTGGACGTGTTATGAATGTACCTCACAGCTACAGTGATACTGAAAACAGTCAGGAAGTGAGCACTTGCAATGGAAAGGTGTTCTTCCACCTGGTACTGGAAGTACTCCTGCTCAGGCTTCACTGTGAGGCTGTCCCCTGCCTTGCATAAGCTGGTTGTAAAACTACTTGATAGCAAAGTATCTCCTCCTTCGGGTATATGAAAAACAAGAAAGGTCACCCACTAATTTCAAGAGTGAAACTTTTGCTCATGGAAGGCCAGACATGTGGTGTGGTGGGGAGTGTACAGACAAGCAGGAAGCCACATGTTGTAGAATTACTTGCCCTTCACAAAGGCAAAGATAGATACACGGTCATTTGCCTTGATGGTATAGTCTTCCCGCAACAAAACTTAATCATTGGACAAAACCACACCCATGAGGGGTGATGTTTCTTGTATGGGGCATAAGTATGCAGCTTAGCTTAGTTCTTAGAGGAAGAAATAAGTCAGAAGCCAAAAGCAACAGAATAAAGCGTATCTCTTCTAGCATGTGTGAGAACTACCTCATCAATAGTCACACACATACATCAGGTTGTACTGTGATGTTATAGATCCATACTGGGATCAAAGTCTAAAGATTATAGTCTACCCCCAACTGTTTGGCACGGGTAGGAGTGTTTAAGATCCACTTGCCTGGTTGGCTTAATCTTTTGAGCATCATGCACAAAGCCTCACTAAAAGTATAGAGGCCTGCCACACAGAAAACAAACTACTTCTAAGCATGCAGTAAGATGGAACAGGTGCAGCTCCTAACAATGAAGGTTCTTCAGATGTCAGGAAGCCTCAGCTCAGACTCTCACTGGGATGGGGCAAATCATGGACACAAAGTCTACAGCCACTCAAGTCTACAGCCTCGAGACAAATGACTTATCTTTGCTGGCCCCAACACCCTCAGCTTTCGCTTCACTAGACAGTCTTAGACTCCCATCAAGCTTTAAAGATGGTTAAGTTTGGGGTATATTTATTCAGCACATTTGAACTCAATTTGTACTAATCTGTTCTTTCTGCATACAAAGTGGAAACAAAACATAGTATCCAAAAGATCCACTGTCTATGATTTTAGAGGTGTAGATGCCAGAATATTGTAAAGCTCCATCTTGGTTGTCTGAGTTGAAGGAAAGTCTGGTTGAAGCATGCACTGGGGAAAGACCCTGGTAGTCCTGACCCTATACTGTCATGCCACAGAATACTGTCTTCTGAGGAAGGGACCCGTGGCTGGGCCATACTCAGGACCTATGGCAGACTTCATGGGTGGGGTTTCCAGCTGTACTTGATTCACATGCCAATACAAATGCTCCTGCCATCTGCCAGCACACAGGGAAGCAATGTGATGTAGTGATCCTAGAATTGCCAAGAATTTAAGATTTGCAGAAATAAGGCTGGTAGTTCACCATCCTGTCCAGATATTTTTATTTCCTTTTTCTGACCAATTTATTTGCTAAAAAGAGTAACTGTATTACCTCTGTTACTACTTTTGGGCAAATAATTAATGGTTGACTCTACCCATTTATAGTATTTATATACTTGAGTATGTACTTCTTAAAATGATCATGATAAATAGATGATAGCGAGATAGGATGTACAGAGACATATATATATATATATATGTGTGTGTGTATGTATGTATCTATTCATATAGATATATATATATGTCTCTGTATGTACATATATAAAGTTTTAATGGGAACTGATGTCATCATCAGCCAATTATTTTATTGAGCTGCTTTCACAATCTCTGCTCTCAAGGAATGTATTAATTAATAAGAGAAAGGAAAAAAGTGAATAACAATATTCATACAAAGAGATTAATGAGTGGTAACAGTCCCTGCTGCTCTTCCAGAGGAGCTAAGTGTGTCTCCCAGCACCACTGTCAGGCGGTTGGCAGCCACCTGTAACTCCAGCTCCGGGGATCCAGCACTTCTGGCCTCCATGGGCACTGCACTCACATGCACATATTCACACGGACACATTCACATCATTCAAAATTAAAACTGTTTTTAAAGAGATGGGTGGCCTTGTATAGTAAAATGTGGTGGTCCTGACTCTGGAGTTCACAGACCTCAAGGGACCCTGAAGCTTTCTTGGCTATCTAAACACAGAGAATCTGTGTCCATCTAGATACTAATGTGTTATTTGCATTTTTCATTCTCATTTTCCCCAAATAAACAGTAGAGTTTCTAGGGGCAAATGGTCTGTGCTATTGCAGCAGACTGAATGCAGAAGCAGATGAGGAATTCTGCTTCCTTCTATTAAACCAGATGTTACAGAAACTGGCAAAGTTTTCTTCACACTAAATATTGTGCTTTTGGAATATATTTCCACTAAAAATGTTAGTAATGCTAGCATGTGATAAGTTTATGGTTATTTTTTAAAAGAAATCAATAGGAATTCATTTCTTAGTTTTGAATTCATTTACTATTTACCTATTTTTATTCATATGCATGAGTGTGTATGTGTGCACGTGTGTGCTGTGTGTGCTTAGGTGGTGTGTGTGTGTGTGGTGTGTATGTACATGTGTGCCTGAGAGTATGTATGCATACCACACACATACAGGTACCCATGGAGCCTGGAAGAGGTCATCAGATCCTGGGGAACTAGAGATACAGGATGTTGTGAGCTGCTTGCTATAGATACAGTTGATAGGTACCTGCCTGCTATAGTAAAGTTACTGCTGTAAGTACTGCTATAGGTACCATGATCCTCTGCAAGAGCAGCAAGTGCCCTTAACTGCTTAGCCATCTCTCCACCCCCCTTTACCTAGCTTCTCAATTACACTGATATGTAATTTACATATTGATATATTGATACACACGTAAATAAAATCTACATAAGCAGAGTTTTCAGAGAGCTGATATATATGATACTACCTGTTAGTCATGGACCTACTAATTTTCCACTTCTCATTGAATATTCTTACTTTGTAATATTGCTCATACCATATAAGCTATTAATTCTATTGATATATAAGTTCATTGAAAAGTCTGCCTTTGCTTGAAGGGCAGTAGACTTGACCTTAATTTAACACAGCAATAACATGATTAAAAGCACAAAATTAGGGATCCTCAAGGTACACCCAGAAGCAATAGGGTGATAGATACCACAGTGGATATTAATAAGATTTGTTGTAAAAAGAGAAATAAAGGAGAGTATAAATGGAAGGAGGCTGGATATTCTGGGAGTTTTCTTTGTAGATTTAATGAGAATAAATTAATGTATTGGTGTTGGAGAGATGATTTAGCATTAAAAGCAGAGGCTGTTCTTCTGGAGGACACAGGTTTGAGTCCCAGCAGCTACATGCTACCTCACAACCATCTCTAACTCCAGTTTCAGGAGATCTAATGCTCTTTTCTGGTCTCTTTGCATACCAGGCAGGAACATGGTACATGCATGTACACACACACACACACACACACACACACACACACATACACACACCATCCATACATGTAAAATAATAAACAAAATACTTAACAAGAAAGGAATGAATGAATATCTGAAGTCCTGGTCCCTTGACAAGAAAGGGAGGAGCATTGGAGCTCTGCATCTCCCTGCCATCACTCAGCTCAGGCGAAGACACACCCCCATGTGGGTCAAGCTCATCCTGGCCTGTGTTAAAAGCAACACTTTGACTAGAAGTACCATAACTTCACATATTGAGATGCTCATGCCTTTTGAAAGAATCATTCTTACTCCATAAAACTGAATTTTCAAAAGTCACTGGATCCCACAGCATCTAATCGCTCTGAAAAATTACAACTTTATAAAAATAAGTATTTAAAATAGATACTTTAGTGATCTCAAAGGAATTTTTTTTTAAATGAGTACCTCCTTTATAAACAAGAATAGAGTTTTCCTAAGAAATATGCCATGTTTTTTCAGAAACACAGGAAGTCCTAAGGAAGTCAACATAAAATTCAAAGTATTTAAAACCGTATAACCAATTCTACAGGACAGTTAGGAGTGTGTTTCTAAGTGCCCAGGCCCCCAGGCATACACAAGGAAAGTGTCAGGAGGACAAGAAAGCCAGCGCCCCAGCTTCCTCCCCCAGGTGACTCAGGGAAAAAAGGAAAGCAGGGCCCCAGACAGGGGCAAAGCCTGGGCATGTCCCCTGTTCCCTTGGGCTTCAGCAAGCCAGGAACCTGTTTTGCATGTTTTCCTTTGATATCATAATAATAACAACAGCCATAGAAAGAGTTGTGGGTAGTTTATGTGACATACATGGATATTTTCTATCAGCAGCTGAATGAATTGTGAAATTATGGTTTTGTTTATTTGTTTTGTTTGCTTGTTTTGTTGGTATTTTTGAGATGGGGTTTCTCTGTGTAGCTTTGGAGACTGTCCAGGTTGATCTCGAACTCACCGAGATTCGCCTGCCTCTGCCTCCTGAGTGCTGGGACTGAAGGCATGCACCACCACTGCCTGGTGAAATTATGGGTTTTCTAAAGCACATTTTAGATAAAGAGAATAGCCAGGACATATGTCACAATTAAGGAAAGCATTATCCCCTGTGGCGTCATCCATTATACATGTTTCTATAACCAGTCACCAAAACACTGTGTGTAGAGGCCATGGATTCATAAAGGAAACTAAGATCATTTGTATTGTGATTCCTGGCCCCTAAATGTAGGAAAATCTTAGTGAGAGCTTCACAATATGTTTTATTTTTTCTTAAGATCTGTATATATTCTGTAAGATGTTTGCACTTTCTTAAGCAAGCACTTTAAAAGTCTTCAGGTTAAAAAAGAATAATCTTTACCTCTCTCTATACTGACAGTGTCTGGGTGTGTGAATATTCACACAGAAGCACACACATACATACACACACACACACACACACCACGGTACTGGAACCCCGTGTCTGGGTGTGTGAACATTCACACACACACACACACACACACACACACACACACATACAGGACACAAAGACAGAGATGTTGAGTGGACTTGTGTCAGAAATTGATTTTTATTCTGTTTCCTTAATTATCAGACATGAACAAAATTACTTCATTTTCCTAAGTCTCCATTTCCTTTTGTTAAAAATTAGTTATAATAACAACATCTCCATCAACTTCAGTGTCACAATGATAACTCAAGATTCATAGGAAAATATTTTGCACAAAGATACAATTTTCATGAAATATTTCAGTGCATGCCATATGCTACAAGGGCTGTTTCAGTAAGTATCTTTGTTAGGCAAAAGTTGAGTTATGAAACTAAAAGTACAACTTTCCATATGATGTGGCATTTCCTGCCCTGTTTTACAAGGCCATGTCCCAGATGGGTGCCTATTTATTACCATATGACCAACCCAAGCGCTGATTGCTGTTATTAGGGCATGAAAATATTAGCCAAGCCAAGATCCTTGTTGTGAAATGTAAGGACCATGTGAATCTAAGATAGCTTAAGTTGTATGCTTCATTATAATAGCTAAGGGATCTAGGGATCATTTCAACAAATGACTGGGGTTGGAAATAGAGAGTGAATATTACCTTACTGACAAATATTTCTACTGGCATTAGGAGATCATGGTAATATCACCTCAGGCCTGATCCAAGGAGAGTGAGAAGGAACTCAGGCCCTCCATCCTGGGACACCACCCTTTTATCCTGCTGATGTCAGTACCTGGTGCCTACAAGCCCACTGTCCTAGCTTAGAACCTGTATGCTACCTGGAGCCTATGGTGGGAAGTCCTTCTACTGTAGGTCCCTGCTTCAGACTCTGCTTCATCCTCAAGGAGACTCTCACAGTTAAGTTGCTGCCTTCAAATTCCAGTTTCTTTTACTTCGTACAAGTGACACAGGACTTGGTTTATTAACTCCATTGAAGAGTCATGCTGAAGTGACCAAAAGAACCAGGGTAACAAAGTAAAAAGAAAAATAGGCCAGGCAGAGTCTGTCACTGTGGAAGTGCCCAAACAACCACCTGGGACAGTGACCTCTCAGCTTTGCCTGCTTGTTAACTTAGAGAAACACACATCCAAACATGGCCAGAAGTTTTCAGAAAAGAGAAAACTTGAAACTGGGATTTTTTTACTTGGAATCTTAACTTCGTAAATGTTAATAAGCTAATCGAAGTTATTGTCTAAGTTTAAAAATGCATTTGTTTTCAAATCTAAGATGACAAAATAACAGAACAACAGGGTATGTTTGAGGAAAGGCAGCATTGTTCTACCTGAGAGCCAAGAGCTAACCTGATACTTCAGGACCTGTCTGCTGCTCATGGCCCATTGCTTTTGCAGTACAGCAGAAGCAGTGTGGGTGACAAGTATTTCAGACTACACCATGAGGTGATCAATGGTACAAAGGAAGAAAAGCGGCTGCGGAGGGCCCTTGTGGCTCTCTTTGCCTGCTCCACTGACAAATCTTGCTGCAACTTTAAAACATCCTATGAACAGAAGGCACAGCACATCTCATGTCTACAGGATGCTCTGTAGCCCCTCCCCCCAGGCTCACTGACAGTTGAGTCTCTCTTGGTGAAGAGACAAGAATGCACACCAGAGGGCAGGAAGTTAGCATACAGCATTGTGCCCAAATGAGGAAGGCATTGACTTTCTGGCAGGTTATTAGCAAAGGCAGAATACGGGGTGAGTTTATCAATTCCAGTTATTTCAGAAGACTGTCTCCAAATCAGAGTGTCACATTTACCCTGGAAGGGTTTTTGAGATCATCTTGTTCTGCCTTTCCATTTTTGTTTGTTTGTTTGCTTGCTTGCTTTTTGGTTTTTTTTTTTTTTCAGATTTAAAAATAAAATCAATGCACAGAGGGTCTTCTAAACCAACAACATCAGCACCACTTGTACTGCCTACTGTCCAAGACAAATGCCTTGGAGAAAATATGTACTCCTGATACCCCATCTCCTGCCTATGAATACAGCCTGCACATGTCAGGCAATTCTTGGAAATTATAAGGGTCAAGAGTATTATCAATGCTGAAGACATTTTCTGTCACACACCATACTGCTGGCACCCATTGACTGTCTCCATTTCACTGGGGACTTGTTGTATATGTGCTTGTTACTCAAAACATCTCTGGAAAGCCTGGGTCTGCTGTTTGTAATTTCAAAACAAACCTAAAACATGACTCAGATGAGTTTGATCTAATAACCTTATAGAAACCACTTTGAAACCAGTGAGCAAATGGGAACTCTACAGTCTAGGCCATAATAGCCTTCCTTTAAAGAGAGCCAGTTTGTCCAATGCCCTGGAGAAAACAGGGTCTAAAGTTCAGAGGACAGTCTGTGAGATCTGTCTGTCTGGCAGCTCCGCCATGGCTAAGGAAGAAGTCACTCTTCTTACGCAATAGGAAACGATCTTGCAACACAGCAAAAGTTGTTCTCAGTGAAAGCGCCTGTGCCGCTCAGTCCTCCACAGAAACTGGTGTAACAGTCATGCCCTGCAGTATTGGTATCACAGCTCACTGGCAGTGCTTTGGAGACACTTCACTGCTACTCCACGAAAAACAAAAGGCTTATTGATTGGGTTCCCCAACTCAACTGTGGAGTAATTAGGGCATGCACCCTTTCCAGACCCATTCTAAGGTGAGTCATTTGGAGACATCATACTTAGGGTGCTGCAGTCCAACTCTTTGTTCTCCCCCAGCCATTGTGGCCCCTAACAGGTCAGAAGTGAAAGAAAGACTCAGATCTACAATAGATTAATCTGTTGATTTGGGTAGTTTTATTGTTGCTGTTGTTTTAGTAGAGTTGGTAGCCTCTACCATTTCAAAAATGTAGGTTTTGACCTTAAATAGTATCAGTCTTAAGTTTTCTGTTTATTCTGTGGCTATTATAGGGATGTATTCTGCACAGTAAACTGTCTTGAGATATGACTCCAACCAGAAACTGGATTAGGTCACTCAGGCACACGCTGGTGTCAGCAAATATTGTTTCATTGTAATAAACGGGTACTTAGAGGCACCCTATGCCTAATTCACTCATGGGCTTTAACTTCTCACACAGGGAGCCAGAGCATGTCCTATTATCACATACTTAGAAGAAACATAGCAACCAACAGCAGAGCCATGCTTTCCAGAGATGTTTGCAGTCACAAAGGCATGCAACCAGTTCCTGGTGAAGTGGAGACTGGTAATATGGTGCTGGTAATATGGTAATATGGTGTGAGATGAAGTAATGTCTTGGAAGGGAGGCAAAGAAACATATTTTAAAATAATTCACATTTATAAAATAAAAATCTCATTTTTCATTTACCCCAATAATAATAATAGGACTAATATTAACTATAGTAAAATACTTGCTTAACATTAAGCAGCATTTTCCTGTGTTATCCTCAAAATCACCCTTGGTTTCAGATGAAGTGTCCATGGAGAGAGAGTTGTAACCAACTTCCTAGAGGTTTCTAAAACCCTCACACTGGAGCCTCAATATACCCAGCAAGCAGTACTGTCTCGGACACATGCTCCCTTCTCCCCAGTTCTGGTGAAGGAGATCCAGGGTATCTCCAATTAGTACTTTTCTGTAATTGGAGACAAAATGTCTCTGTCTCCCCTTTCTCATTCAACACACTAGTGAAATCATAACTCCGCAATGGCATATCCCAACTTCAGTTCTTTCTCCTCAAACGAAGTGCAGTGGCTACATACTGTCACAATACATATTTGGGGACGGAAGGGGGAAGGAAGAAGAAGAGAGGGGTGGGGAGGAAGAAAATGAGGGAGGAAGAGAGAGAGGGTAGCTAGTACCCTTCTCTCACTAATGAGTCAGCTATCCACTGAGTCAGCCATTAGCTGTAAGTGTGGACATATGCATGCTCTGTGCCAAACAGATGTGCTCACCAGGGATCCTACCACTGAAAAATGACAGGGTAGCAAAAGAGAAGAAATGTGGATCAAACAGAGGAGACAGTGAAACCCTAACCCTAACCCTTACAGTGTGTTTCCAAGTAGAGCACCAGCGAAAGTTCTGTGAAGCTGAGGAGCCTGGAGACGCCAGAATTACCAAGGTCATGATTAGGGGACAGGAGAGAGTACCTGACTAGAGTTCAGACTGACACAAAAATTTGATTCCTCTGGCTTTACGTGCTGTACGTGTCCTACGTGAAAACCTCAGAAGGTGACACTGGCTACTCTGTGGGCATGTGTGATTCCATGAGTCATTGCTAGAATATCAAAGGGATTCTTAGTCAGGAAATAGTCTCTGCCTTGGTGTTTATGATCAACAACTTAGGCAAATGCAGTCTGGCGGGCAAACAAACCCGTGCAAAGTCAGAGGGCCCCTTCCACACGGAGCCCACGCCCCATTTACAGTAAATGCCCTTGGCTGCCCCAGGCTTTTCATCATTGCAATGGAGCATGCAACTTCTTGATAGCCAAAGCCCCATTCTGCACTTTACTTAGCATTTCCTTTAAGGAGGGTCCACTAGGACTCACCCAAAACACAGTATACACACAATACAATACTTTAGAAGTGAGAAGTGATAGTTTGTAGAAGGGATTCGCCATTTCTAAGCAAACACTATCTCAAAAGAAATTCTAAATTAAAGTCATTTTGTACCATTTCCATTGGGCAGACCCTGACACACAGAGCTTGAGATTTCCAAGTCTCTCTCTCTCTCTCTCTCTCTCTCTCTCTCTCTCTCTCTCTCTCTCTCTCTCTCTCTCTCTCTCTCAGACCAGGCTAGCCTTGAACACACAGAGATCTGCCTGCCCTTTCTTCCCCAGTGCTGGAATTAAAGACATGCCACCACCACCTGGCTACAATGTATTCTTCACTGGGTAAAAGGACATTTTTATTGATTAGATGGAAACAGCTTGTGAAGTTAGGGTTTCTTCCTTGATGTACACACCTGTAACCTGCAGTAAATCGCTTTTTAGTTTTGGTCTCAATTTCCCCATGAGCAAAGAACACTTAAGCAGAGGGCAGTGTGATCTCTCTCCAAGCATCCTTTATGCCTCTGAGAGTGACTGACCTAAACTCTGTGTCCCTAAGGCAGAAGACAACATTAAGAGGCTTCCAGGCTAGTCTTGAGAATTCTGGTGCTTGAATATTTGAATGGTTAATAAAGCAGCATCAGCTAGCCCCTCAGAAAACTATTCACAACCTCTTTCTCTGTAACTGAGATCAATAGAAAACACCAGACGATTTGGAGACATCTCAGTGCTTATTTCTGTGATGTTCACTTAGCTGAAGTTTTATCAAATCATTTAATTTTTTGTGTTTGTTTAATGGGGGCACTAGTACCACAGGACATGTGTAAGTCAGAGGACAACTTGCAGGGTTTAATTCTTTCCTTCCACGTGTGGGCTCAAACTCAGGCCATCAGGCTTGGTGGCTCACTTCTGTGCCTTGTCAGCATCCATCAAGTCATTTGTACACTTAAAGCATCATCAAATCCTTTTAGAGCCCAAAACTCAAGGGATTGGTTAAGAAAAAAAAAAAGCATAGAGAAGGAAAGAAGGAGGAAGAGAATGAGGGAGAAGAGGTGGGAAGACAGGGTGGAGGAGAAGAAAACTGAAACCAAAGGTAAGATTTTAAGCTTATTTCTTAAGCAGTCTGAGATGCTGGCCAGTCCTCAGCTCACAGGGACAGGGCAGGTAGGTTTGACTTCAGTGTCTAGCTCACAGGCTTGCTGGAGAGGAAGGAGCCTTGGAAAGGTAAAACTTAATGTGCACTACAAATGAATGGAACACCCCCTTTTAGTGTTCTTGTGAATGGAGTTAACCATATCTATAAGCGCACCAACGGCATAAGCGTATCATAAACTTAAGTCCAAAAGCTAATGCCTTTAGAAGAGGAAGGATATATTTTACTATCCTTATTGAGAATACAAAGAGAATCCAGCGTTAACAATCTAAAGGCAACTCATCACAGGGTGTTCCACCCTATAAAGGTCATTAAATCTTGTGACAGCATGGTAACCTGGCAACTGGAGTACCTCCCACTTCGAAGCAAGACCGGGGATAGTGGCATAAGTCACCCTTTCCTTAGTATCGGGTGCAAGTGCCACCAGAACAACGCCCATACCCAGGTGATAACTGTGCCAACGTGGGTCAACATGTCACCTCCTTAAGATGAACAATCATTGCAAGACAGACCAGAAATGTCATGTTGAAACTTGCAGCTGCGGGTCAAAATTGACAGAGAAGAACAGCAGATGACCTGAACTCCAAAAGCTCTTGGCTCTTCTGCTCAGAAAGGAGCGATGTGTCCAAAAAGGAATGGCTCACTTACCTGTGTTGAGACACTCATGACAAGCAGTCTGAGAGCCGTCAGACAAAAACAGTCATTAGGCTGGGCTATTCTTAACTTCTGCATGGATTGCAGGGCAGAGCTTTTCCTGAAAATCCTCAGTTCAGATGTTTACAATTATAGGCAATGAGGCTCAAAGAGACAGCCTCATGGATCACTTGTGTTTTATTTTTGGTTTTGTTTTCATTAGATGCAACACTGAGCTAAGCCATGAGCCTTCCAGGAGTTGCACAACTTCAGCTTTTAGAGATTGTGTTTCATAGTCACGGAAAAAAAAAATAATTGGATTTAATAGGTTTTCACAATCATATTATCTACTTAACCTTCCAAGATCGTTACTCATTTAATTGCAAGCCCCAAGGGAAGATCACAGGGTAAGGACTATACTAGATAGTCACAATAAAGGAAGCAGGTTCTTCACAAATGAGATGAAATCTGTAGCATTTCGAACGTTATGAATGAAATTTCTAGATTTGAAATAGTTTGTCCCTTCGATGATTTTTTTTCCATTACAAAATGGAGACTTGGAGGTTAAAATTATATTGATATAGAAATATTGGTATAGAGATGTATGTGCATATCTGCTTACAAACAAAAAAATACAGATAAAGAATGATAAAACGCAAGCCTCAAGCTGGGAGTGACAAGCATTTTCTGTTATTCGGGCTCTGTTGCATATACTCTCATCCCTTATAGAGGACTTCCTACAACTCGAGATCTCAAAGTCATTGGAACAGCATGTCCCTGAATCAGGGTAGTTAGTACACACAGATGGGGAAAGGATACTCTGATCCTACAGGCATTAAATTCTCCTCTATGTTTTTAGAGTACCAGAGGAAGTAAAGCATGGTGTAAGCCTTAACTCGATGTTCTACAAATTAGAGCTTTCTACAAGCTCCAGAAGATGTTTTCCATCTTGATGGCCTCTAAAGAAAAAGCCTGAATGAAAGGCTTACTCTCAGTCTCATTTTTATTCTCTCGTTTATTTCTATGGGATTAAAGCAAAGCAAAAGCACTTAACAAACCAACCAACCTGTATACAGAGCACTGTAAGTGGGCTCCTTATTCTGGTTGAAAGCCAAGGCACTTAGATCCATGTTGCTTTTGTCAAGTCTTTTCTTCAAGCTGCAATGGCCTTGTTTGTGTTCACTCCCAGTGTTCCAGGTTACTCTGTCAACCCAGGCTCCAATTGTCCCACATCCTCCCACAGAGGTCATATTTTACTATTGAGAAAGGCTCAGCAGGAGGATGAAGTACTATGCATCCACAAAGCAACCAAAATACCAAGACACCGCCCCAGGAAGATGAAAGCACGTGGTGAGTTGACAGCAGAGCTTCCAGCTGAGCAGGAGGCTGGCTGATGAAAGACAATCACAACAATCTAACAAACTCGTAGTACCTCTAGGCTTTCGACAGACCTATAAACCCAGCTGAGAAGAACTTTCCCAATCTAGGCCTGGGCCAGGGCTTGAAAGTGAACAAAGTCACAGGCCTCAGGGTCCTATACAGTGACTTGCTGAGTAGGTGGATGAGGAAAACACCCAGCTCCTTGGTAAATGGGTCAGTTCCATGGAACAAAGGAAAAGAATTTGCTCCTGAGCAGCCCTTTATTTCAATAGTACATAAAGAAAGAAATCCGTGCTATAATAAAATTAAAACAGCATATATTTTGTGAAACGTTAAGAATCAATTTTATATTAAGTGACTCCATAGTGAATGGCCAACACAAATAAGATCTGGTGCCCAGTGGTGGTGGTACACACCTTTAATCCCAGCACTTGAGAGGCAGAGGTAGGTGAATCTCTGTGAGTTCAAGGCCAGCCTAGTCTAGAGAGTGAGTTCTAGGACAGCCAGGGCTATTACACAGAGAAAGCCTGTCTCAAAACAGAAACCCTCCCCCCCAAAAAATTGGCTAAACTTGCTATTCTGATTGTCAAAAATATGTTTTCAATTAGAAATCTTTATGAACACAAATAAAATTGGTTTGGTTATTCGATTGGTAAAACTGAAAGAGCACACTAGAAAATTCAGTGCATTCCAAATCTGTGGCCACTCCAGGCAACAGGTACAGGAAGGCACAGGAACCCATCGTCATCTCCTCCCTACCCAATGCCCTCTCCCCATCTGTAGCCAGTGACAGCATGGCTCACTTCTTGGTCTCTTGTCCCACCACCCAGTCTTCTCAGTAGGCTCCCCAGAGTCTCAGTATTGGAGACTTTCTATGGAGTATCTGGGCATTGGAATCCCACTAACAGAATCACAGTTTAGAGCTGTCATCAGGACTATCTGCTCCATAGATGATGTCAGCTGTTCTTGACAGGCCAGTGCTCAGAACCCCAGAAGCTTCTTACCCACTCCACACCCCAGAGACCCCTAGCAAGAGGAACATGCTCCATTTATTCACTCCTCTCCTTCAACAACATCTACAATCACATGAACTACTCTGCAACCATATTCTTTTTACTCCCCCAAGAAAGTACCAAAATGAGATGAAAATGGATTTTATTGGCATTCTTTGAAAAAGCAAAAAGCTACTGAGACAGCTAACACTGAGCAGAACTCCTGGAATCCAGTTGCAGAGAGGGAGGAGTGATACAAAAAGAGGTCAAGACCAGGCTACAGAAACCCACAGAGACAACTGACCTGAACAAGGGGGAGTTAATGGACCTCCAGACTGATAGCTGGGAAACCAGCATTGGAGACTCAGACCCCCTGACCGTGGGTCTCAGTTAGAAGGCCTGGGCAGTCTAAGGGACCTCTGACAGTGGAACCAGGATGTATCCCTGGTGCACGAAAGGACTTTGGGAGCACGTTCCCCATGGAGGGATACTCCCTTAGCCTAGAGGCAGGAGGGAGGGACTAGTTCCTACTCAAAATGACTTGACAGATTTTGAAGATCCCTTCTGGAAGACATCACCCTCCCTGTGGAGAATGGGGAGATGGAATGGGAAGGGGGGTCAGGGGGCATGGAAGGCAGGGAGGGAGAGGGAATCGGGATTGATACGTAAAATAAGAAAAAATAATAAACATATTAAAAAAAAAAAAAAGCTACCGAGAGCCTACCGTGTTCCTCTGTGCTGGGAGCTGAGGATGTAGTGATGAAAAGATGGCAGACCACAGGCAGTGTTGCAACATTGTTAGGCCATCCTGCCTCCTCTATTCTGACTCTGTGGCCATGTGTAAACTCTGACTTTTATGTCGGCTTTAAAACACACCAGCATCTTGATCTCAGTTGATTGTCACAACAATCATGTTGGATAAGGATTGTTCATGTTGAAGATGAAGAAATTAAGATTGAGGGGTAGTGAGTGGTTTAACCCCAAGCCATAGATCTGGCCAGGGTGGACTCAGGAATCAAACTGAAAGATTTTGTGAAAACATCTACTGGTTGATGGATGGACCACACAGCCTTCTGAGGATTAAGAGGGAAAATACTTTTTCAAGAAACCTTCTAGTTGTAACACAACACACACACACACACACACAAAAAAAAGTCCTGCATACCTATCATATGCAAAAGCTGCCCTGGCCTCTGTGGAGACAATGTAGCAATGCAAGTGTGAATGCAATATTGTCCTGACTCCTAAGGAAATGAAGGAGAAAAGCACCAGATAGCAACAATCAATCAGGAAAATGAATGAGATAAGAATGGGGGAAGGAAAGCACCAGGTAGAAACTTTAACCTAAAGATCCATCCTGAATTTTTAGATTCCATTTGGGAAGTGCTATGTTTACATACCACCCAGTGACTGACAGACCAAGAAGAAAGGGCAGGGTCATGGAGACTTCTCTACAGCTCTTAAGTTGCTCCTCAGATAACACAAGTAGTCGGACTCCTAGGAGTAGCTTTTTTTAAATTAATGAGTTAGGAGATTTTTATTTGAACAACCTCAAAAGTCTCTGAAGTCTGATGAGCATGTGATGTGTGAGTCCTTAAGAAAATGCAAGTTTTCAGATGTGATGAAGCACTTTGCCTCACAAAGCTAAAAGGCAGATCTACAGCCATTACGAACACGTGTAGTTTTACATTAGTTACTTTATCTTTCTTCTTGACATCTATGATGTGGTTTCCAAAGTTCTCTATGAGCAAGAGGACAAATAGGCCAGAAAAACAGCAAGATTTGGCATTGCCATCCTGAATAGTTCAGGAGGTGCCATCTACTGCCAATGGCTGTACCTAGTAATAAAAGTGGTTCTAGATGATTAAAAAAAAATGTGTCTCCTTGATACAGGACTCCAGGGTGCTATCTCTGCCAACAGCAGTACTTCCTTTGAGTACAGGTACTATCTTCTGACAACATTGCTGCTCTGTTCTATAAGCTGATTGAGAGACCACACAGGAACTGGGGTACCCAATCCTTCTATTTCCTGCTCAGACTTTAGCCCGATGGAGCTCCAAAAGCTGGATGAAGAGGAGCCTTGTCACCATGTGGCACTTTCTGACCAGGTGCCTGGAGACAGATGTTCCACTTCCTGAGGAAGAGCCTGGAACACAGCCTCTGGGAAGCTTTGGACACAGAGCAGAGGGAGGAGAGCAAGTGGGTGAGAGGGGGAGATATGGGACTCCCACTTTATGGAGACTTCTCACCTCCATACAGTGGAAGGGCCAGGACATTACTGATCCCATTATACTACTGTGGTCTGGGATCTTTGGGGAAACTGCATTTACTTACCTGTTTCTGTGTCCAAAGAACTGGGATGGAGTCGAGTCCCCGTGTGTGTTGAGAGGATCATCACTGGGTAGTAGTAGATTTTTTTTATTATTTTTTAAACTACCCATAACTCATCCAACACATTATTCTTTTTCTTAAATTATCCACAGATATCATCTATTGCTTATAACCAAAGGATAATAGCTTTTCCCTTCCACTTCCCAACGTTACATATGTAGTTATTCCTGGGTCAGCAATCACAGTCATACTACCCTCTGATGATGGTGAAAGAACCATCCCTTATATCAAAAGGGAATTGTTCTGGTGGGCTCTAGAATCTACCTCCTTTCTCATTTCGGGGGACTCCTTACAATATCTTCCTTTTTCAATATCACTAATGTCTTCCTGCCTTCTGATTTATTCATGTCAACCCATGAACAGGCTCTACAATCAACCACCTTAAATGCCACCCCTTTATACTCATAATTATCACTTTTTCAGTTCATTCACCAACTTCTCCACTGTAGAGAGTCATCTAGATTTGTTGTTTCCATTTCCTCAAATCCCAATGCTCTCTTCAATCCCTTCTTGTCTGTTGTCTATCTCTGTCCTCAACACCCAACTAACATTTATACTGATTTTACTATGTCACTGGTGAAGGGAAATGTCATTCTGTACACACTGGTGATTTTCAAGCTGCCAAGTTTGTTAGATATTCACTTGTTCTTGTTCTTAGGAACATTTTTTTTTTTTTGTAACATTGGCCTAGTTGTTCACTTTTAAAGGAGATGTAGGTTATCTTCCTTGCCTATTCTCCTCTTCATTTTATTGAGGCAGGGTCTCTCATTGAACCCAGATCTTTAAACATAACAGCAGTGTTGCTATGTATGGCTCAGTCTGTTATTCACGCACCCACATATCAATCATTAGAGACTTGTGGGGAAAAAATGATTTTCTATGAGCAGGATCAAGGGTAATGGTCTTCATCAGAGTAGCAAAAGTAACAGAGTTTAGAGTTTAAAAGCCCCAGCTTGTCCTAATTGTACCTATAAGTTATAGTAGGTTGTGGTGGGAACTCATGATGGATAGCCTTTTTCTGGATGGATACCATTTGACAAAGTTATCCAGAAAGTTAATGTAGCCAAATACTCATCTGGATTTTATCAATTTGGTGTGGTTAGGAAAACAAAAGTGATTTTCAGAACAAAGTACAAAGTCACACACCAACTCCCTTCTTAAATAAAAATAGATTCTTAAAGACATTCCTGAGCATCTCTTTCCTTCCTTAAGTCAATTTGCTTAGTTATTTTATCTTCTTCCAACATCTTCTTCCCTAACATCTGCTTTAACTGAATTGAAATATTTTTTTCTTGGTTCCTTTTTCTGAAGAAAGTATGTGTATGGGCCTGACCAAGTACAGCCTGAAACAAGGCCTCGAGCCTTCTGTGATACTGCATAAAAATTTACCTTCAGGTCACTTGAGCTTGGACTTAGTGATTTTCTAGGTCACGTAATTCACTAAGAATCATCAGTAATTTTTAAAAGTCCATCAAAACAAAACAAAACGAAACAAAAAAGAACCAATAATAATTGACTGAAAAGACTCTGGGTTCATGGATTATTCCAGAACTGTAAAATTTACAGCAGAACCCCAAATAGCCCCTTTATAGACACTGGTGAGCTGGGAGGGAACCCTAACTGACAACCAGCTTGCTTCATCTCTTTCCCCTGGCCAATTACTGGTCTCCTCTTCCCAGGAAGGCTCACCACCATTGAGCCTTAAGATGAACAGAGTTAAGAGTTACATAAAACCAAGACTTGGCTCTCTGGTCTTCTTGTTCCATACCCAACACACACACACACACACACACACACACACACACACAGAGAGAGAGAGAGAGAGAGAGAGAGAGAGAGAGAGAGAATTTTTTGCCATCAATCTCCATTTATCCTATTACTTGGACCCTGATCAAGTTTTTCAACATGGGTGGTGGAAGATTTTACCCCATCGGGTAGAATTTAGCATGGTATTCGGCACCTATTGGGACCCAAAGAATATTTTGCTTTAAAATCTGCAATCCAGAATGAGCAACAAACAGTATGGAAGAGTCAAATGCTGGATATAGGGAAATAGGGAAATATCATTTCAGGGAACTGCAGAGTAACAGTATGTGATTAGGCTGGCAGATGGGAAGCTGAAGCCAGAAAAGTTTGGCTGGAAGGCACAATAAATGACCAGGCTTTGCTGTGGTGAAAACCCAAGGAAGGAAGCGGAAAGAAACCCAAGAAGGTGAGAGGAGTTTTGAAGAAAGAAATCAGTAGAACTGAAGTGCCCCATAGGACGGGGACGCTCCAGGTGAGCAAAGATAAGCAAGAGCGACTCTTGGGAGATGACTTCAGTGTTTTCAGCAGGAATGACTGTGAGACAAAGACTGCAGGGCAGAAACAAGGAACTGGGAAAGAGAACTGGTTTCTGTGGGGGAGAGGGCAAACTCAGCTAGAGATTGTTGAATCTGAGACTCTGGGAAGAGTTTCAAGTGAAAATGACCAGTGGTCAGTCAGAGACATGGGAATAAACCTCGAGCAAGGGACAGGACGTGAGCAGTAAATCTGTGAGTCACCAGCTCTGCACGTTTGCAGCCATGAGAACAGGGAAGATCTCTGTACACTGTAAGATAAGTGGGGAGTCTAGGTCCAAACCTCAGGTAGGAGGGGGCCGAAGAAGGAGTCAGAGTCGTCTGGGAAACTCTGGGATGAACGTAACATTAGTAGAAAAACAAAGAGAGCCAGGAGTGTAAGAAATGGGAAGTCTTCAGAAACAGGAAGAAAAATGAGAAGAGACAATGAGGACACATTGAAAGAAGGCACATTGGAGTGGACATGGCAAGTGGGGATTTCCAGGAGCCGATTTGAATAAAGGGTTAAAGGTGAGATGGAGATTAGAGAGCAAAGAATTAAAGGGAATTAAGTAAAAAAAAAAAAAAAGAAAGAAAGAAAGGAAGGAAGGAAGGAAGGAAGAAAGAAAGAAAGGAAGGAAGAAAGAAAGAAAGAGAAACAAGATATGGACCACAGATTTCAAAATTTACCAGTGGGGAGAAAAAAAAAAAAAGTAAAATGACTCTAGAGGGTAAAAATCTTCACTTATTATTTGTAGGACTTTTTTTGGTGTGGTTGTTTTTTGTGATAGGGTCTTGGTATGTAGCTTTAGCTAGTCTAGAAGTCAATATACAGACCAGAGAGGTCTTGAACCTGTGCTGAGCATTCTGATCACCTCCTGTGCTTACAAATGTGCACTTAGGTTACAGATGTGCACTACCACACATGGCTTTTATGAGTGGGGACCTTTTTATATATTTTTTGCTATATTTTTAAGTGGGTTATTGAATTCCTATATCTCCTCGCTGACATGGCCAATGGAAGCTCGGGAGGACTTTCATTACCTTTGAAGTAGAGGTTAATATTCTTGCCCTCTTCCATTCATGTACAAGCAAACATGTCCATACACACACAAACCCACATACATGCATACTACACACACATGGGTATATACTTATACACTCTTTTTAAAAGTTCCCAGACTTCTTCCCATGCTCCAAAGGAGACATTCCTCAGAATTCCAGCTTTGAGATCAAACCAGGGGCCACTTCCTTCAAATGGGTTATTTGTGCCTCTGGGGATATTAAAGCTGGGTAGCACCAACCTGGGATTGCCTGCCCATCACAAGGATGTTCTTGTTTGGGTTTTTGAGCCTTTTGATCTAGTTTGCAATCCCCCTATTGTGTAAATAGGACTTCTCGTTCTAGTTCTATGTGAATGTTTATCAACTAATGTAACCATATTAGGAGTTTTGAAGAAAATGACTAATTCTATCATTCTTGAATAGTCAGTCTTATGGTGGTTTCCACACAGTCCTGAAGAAAACCATTAAATCAAAAAAACAAAAACAAAACAAAAAAAAACAAAACAAAACAAAAAAAAAAACAAAAACAAAACAAAACAAAAAAAAAAAAAAAAAAAAAAACCAGACTCCAGACTCCTGTGCTGAGAAAAAGCAAGAATACTTGACCAAGGGGTTGTCATGCCTCAACACTCACACTCACCCATTGTCCCCTGTTATCCTGCCTTTGCCTTACCCAAAAATTAAATGCCCCATTTATTGCCAATGTTAAGGAAAATGTGATGTTGAACAGTCTGGACAATGGTATAAATATTCAATATCATTTCAAGTCTGGTATTTATAAAGTCATTTGATAGTAAATTGAAATTAGATTTGAATATAGAAGGTAAACTTCTGTAAGCTTATATTGAAAAAGAAATTTCCCTAAGTCTGAGAATAGTTCAGAATCAAATGTTTTGGGACATACAAACAAAACATACCCATAATTATTTTTTCAGGAGTTAAAAAGAAAAAACTTCTTATGAATTATAATCTGTGCATAGAAAAGTAAACAAATACTAGTCTGTAACTTAGGGAAAATTCACAAAAGAAGCCAATATTCCAGGACCCAATTCAGGCACTAGATCACACAGCCACTTAAAAGGGACTTTGGGGGAAGCCAGAGGAAGGCACTCTGGAGGGCAGAGGGGGGTCTCCTCTAGAGGGGATAGCAGGAAACAGGTGCTATGAAAGAGAAAAAGGAAAAAAAAAACCAACGTGGGTGGGGATTTTAACTGGGGAAGGGAGAAGATAATACAGAGAGAGTAAGGAAGAGGAAATAAATAATAATGATGTTTGTAAAGGTCATAGGGAAGAGTAATGTAAGCCTACTTAAAAATACACACACTGCGTGTGTGGTGTACGTGTGCACACCTAGCCAGCTGCTAGTGAGAGTCTTCTGGACACAGAGGGGAAACTACACCTATACAATCTTAACAGTATGGTTGCTGAAACAAGACCTGCATAGTGATAACTCCAGTTGACAGATCAACACTGGCAGGGGACATTTCACAAGGTTTCAGCCCCTAGAAAAAGAGCTTCAGTGGCTGCTGAAAGGGGAAGATCAATGCCACTTTCTCGTCACCCCCCAGGGCCAAGCTCTCTGGTAAGTTACCAATAATTAAAGAAAAGGAGGTCATGAATTTGAGAGGGAGTGGGGAAGTTAGAGGGGGAGATGAAGTGGTAAAAATGACATAAATGAAGTATAAATGAAATTCTGGGTATGAAATTCTCAAAAATATAAACAACTTTAAATTAAAAGCAAAGCCCTTTGCCTGGTCATTCACTCACACTACTCCCCGCAGAGGTAACATTACTGTGGCTGCTAACACTGCCTGCTAACTTTGCCTGGTGGAAGATTTGCAGAAATAAATTTTAGTATTTTTTGTTTTGTTTTTGGTATCCAGGCTCAGTTTGTTTGTGAGATTGAAATAAATTTATAATGTAGTTTGTCACAATTTGTTCATCATATAACTATACTGTAATTTTTATCCAATCTTCTGATAGACATGTGAGTGGTGTACAGTTGGGACCCATTACAAACAGTGCTGTATGGAGACTCCTGCATGTGTCAGAAGCACACATGCATTCGTTCATTTCCCTTACGTTTGCATGTAGGAAAGGAACTGCTGGGTCATGGGGTGTTCATATGTTCAACTTCAGCAGAAAGTACCAGACAGTCCTCCAGGGTGCTGCACTTTTTTTTGCCTTCTACTAACATGTTCTTGAGTTGTAGCTGGTTCATGTCAACACCAGAACTTGGTACCATTAGATGCTGGGGTTTTTGCTGTTCGGCTTTCCCCTTCTGATGGTTGGTGCTTGTTTTTTTTTCCTAAGTCTACAGATATCCCAGCATAAGGAACAACAGAATGACCAGTCTTAATATTAAGTGAACATTACTAATATTGAGAGATTCCCATTTAAAAATTTACAATTATGAAAATGTTTTCTAATATCTTAAACTTACTTTGCATTGACATTGAAGGGGATTTTTCCTGACTCCATTTCATTAAGACAAATGGGTGTGCTAAGATTTCCTCAACTTTATTTTTATATGTATTCAAAAATAAAAAATAAACAAAAGCTAGGAGGCATGAAAGGGGAAGGGATGGAGGGAGAGGGAAATTAGGAGAAGGAATGAACAGAGGAAGCCATGGAGAAGCTTGGGGAGGGAGGGAATCCACCACACTTGACTATTTCTAGCCACAGTCATGAGCATGACTGCTTTCACCAACAAAAAGATAGATTCTGTAGGAAAAATTTCAGTTGACTTTAATTCTCCTGTGAGTATATTAATTTGGAGGGACAACATGCATCCATACAATGACTCATTCAAATAAGAGTACATAAAGATAGATATTTTGTATGTGTAAAATAAGGTGTAGATATAAACAAACATAAATGAAATAAAATACTGCCATGTACATATCTGCAGTCAGGACCAGGATAAAGCATGTCTCCAACATTTTGGAGATAAGTTGGTTTAGATGCCCATTCCTTGGAATGCCCCCAAAATGCCCTCAGTTTTCAGTCATCATATGAGTTAACTGTGTACAGCTCCTCAGAAGTCTCCCAAAAACTCCAGGAAAAAAAAGGCAAATGGATAAGCCACAAGCTACCCTTCTTTTGGCTCTACCTTCAATGTAGGCAGTCCTAAGAAGCTCATTTTATAGCCAAACCCAAGAGGACTGCTGAGCACTTTACAACAGCTCCTCAGGTTCTAAAAATGCAGAGAAAACCCAGATCCTCTGAGTAACTCATGGCCTGCTTCGGTCCTCCCGGGCTGAGCTGTTTGAATTAACCTAAAATGGCTATGGAATTCAAAAGGATAGCGACAAAGTTTTCTTTATCTTTTGATTGTCTAGTCACAAGAGTTTTGGAGGCACAGGAACAATGTCTATAAATCTCACTGAACTGAACTCATCTGCAGGCCAACCTCAGGATACTGAGAGTGGTAAGTTTCTAACATTTTGAATACTTCTATCCTCTTAATCCACAGCTTTCACAGACATACACAGAGAGGCACACACGCGCTCGCACACCACTTTGCCTTCTCCACTGGAACAAATCACTCTGTTTTCACAAATTAATCTCAACGTAGGTAGCTTCGCCCCATTAAACATGAGAGCATGTCAGGAAGTGAGAGCGAGGCTGAAAGTCCACTCCTATCAAGCAGCTGTGTGGCCTTGCCTTCAGGGCCTTGCTCTGTTCATGCTATAGATGCTCTCGTAGTGTCCTCAGTGGCAGCAAACGTTCATGCATCCCTTATTCCTACCAAGGAAGATGCTTCCATTATTTTTCTCCCTGGGTCTATAGAGACACTAACAAAGCCAGGGGAGATCTGAACTTCTCTTTTATTAAATAAGAGTAGGAGAAACAAGTTTGGGGTGGCACAGAAAGAGACCAACATTCCAACTGCAGTGTCTGGATTAGGCAAACTTTGCTCCTGGTCAAGAGGGAGTGCTTGGGAAGCGAACACACAGACAGGAAGTGCATTTGGATTGTCTGTGAACCCTGGTGGTGACTGTGTTTTTCCCCATTGGCTGTGTGGTCCAATGACCTCACGGTCTATTCAGTTGGCTAGTCTCAAAAGAACTGGTGCACAGGAAATGAAGAAAGGGGGGAAAGTGTCCCTGCCCCAGGCCATCAAATTCCTAGATTGGAGGAGCAGACCACCGCATAAACAAAGGTTTTACAAGACCGAGGGGAATTAAAACATTTGCATCAATGTCTTACAAGGTAGGAAGGAGGGCAAAAAAGATTTGAATTCCTTGTCCTTAACACAAGTTTTATAGTATTTGATAGAAAAGAGTCATATTTGATATTTTTGCAAAAGCATGATAAGATGATGGGAAATAATAATCCAGCTCCTGGGTTTTTCCGCTTTCAATTCTCACTGAGCTTTCTAAGCTGAGTCTGCTTTGGTCAGGGGAGGGAGATACCATGTCAAGCAAGACAGAAACCAGCACAACAGACCCAACAGACAAAAGGGTGAGAGCTCAACTGTCTGTCCTTGCTCCATTGTAGGCTGGAGAAGGACAGCTTCCAGGTTAGGTTTTACCACTTTGCTGGCTGCAAAGGCTGCTCAGGGTGAGGCTTTCTCCCATTTTAACCCAGGGGAGCTAAACAGCTTCCCTCTTCAGAACTGCCTGATCCACAGGGAGGTCTGTAGCAGCTCCTTATTAACCCTGTTTGTCCATTCCCTAAAAGCCAAGATAAAAACCATCACAATGCTAGCAACAGACACCCCACTGGTTTATTTTCCCCGCAAAGAGAAAAATCTGAATGTGGAACAGAAAGAATATTGACTAAACAACAAAACTAGTGAACTTGGTTCCAGTCCCTGAAGAATCAATGGAAAGGTATGCCTTTAAGTTTTAACAAGCTACCAAGGGAGAATGCCAATATGCTTCCTTTTCTGGGAGAGGAAAGGAAATGATTCTGGCTCTCCCCTCTCTACTGTCCTCTCCAGACAACACTGCCAAGCACCAGATGTTCAAATTGTTGGGGTGTTGGGGTTCTCTGAAAGAGCTATCTGTCTTTGCACTTGGGTAGTAGTTATTGCTGTTCTAACAACCTCTCCCCAACACGTGTGCGCGCGCACACACACACACTGTGAGTACAACCTTGTACACACATACTGTACACATTGTACTCACACTGAACACACACTACACACACATATGCTGCACACTGTTGTTCAGATTTTGCACACACTGCACACACACTCACACACACACTCTCTCACATACTGCACACTGCATGCTACATACACGTTAACGAATATAGCTCACATTCATACACTAATACACTCACGCATATTCACACACACACTGCACACATACAGTCATACACACACACACACACACACACACACACACACACACACTATTGTTCTTTTAATGTTCCCGCTAACATCCAGCCAAAACTGCATTCAGAAAGTGGGAGTCAGGTCTGGCCACGGATCAGAAGGAGGTAGGGAGGGTGACTTTCTCTATAGTTGTATGTCCTAGATCTTCTGAAATGATTGCCTTCTGAGGACTCAGAAGCAGATCACACTTTCAAGCCTAAGTGCTGACTCATGTCCTCCCTCCAGGGCCACAGAAAGGAAGGGTGGGGCTGGAGAACCTGACACTCAAGAGAGGGTAGGAACTGGCAAGGGGTTATTGGGGCACAGTAAGGGCACAGGGACACCAGCAAGATTCCTTTGCTTTCTGGTTGTTTTCAAGACTTATGATCCTTGATGGCTAAGTCTGTAAAAACTGCCCAGAGGAACTGTATCATTCTTTCAGGCTGTTCCTTATTACTTTTGCTTTGAGACCTCCAGAGCCCATGAAGCTTATAAAGGTGAAGAGGAAATGTCAAAAGGCTGTTTCTATCATGTCTACAAGGATAGGTGAAGTGAATCAAACAAATTGCAGAAAACAGAAAAACTAAAAGAAAGAGGGGCTCTGTGTGTCTGGGTGTCTGTCTGTATGTCCCTGTCTCTCTCTTTCTCTAACCCTGATCACTCAGGGTAAACCAGGAAGACATCTTTGCTGAGACTTGTCTTCCCATGACTTAAATTTTTCATAAAAGTTTGAGTCGCTTGCACACAGACACTTGGACTAGTTTGATATTTTAAGTAGTCAAAATCTTGGCAGTGTCCTGTATCTAGTGACTGAGGGAAAGCTCTCACTTTGTCCTAGTCTCACCATCTATCAGGAGTACCATCTGTGGTGAGCCCAGTCATAACTCACTTCTGGTTAAAGCCAGCATTTTATATTTAAGGTGTGTGTGTGTGTGTGTGTGTGTGTGTGTGTGTGTGTGTGTGTAAATATGTATTCCAAGTAATTTATGGTTAATACATTTTTTTATGCCTTTACTAAAATCAGATGACTACTCTGTAGCCACTGATTTATTTGCTTAACAAATATTATTAGCTTATGAAATGTCAGGTACTTTTATAGGTACTCAAGATACATGTACAGTCCATATCCACAGAGAAGTCTCGGAATGAACACTCATATGCATATGGATCTTATACACATCCATACTTGATGGAGATGGTATAGGAAACCACTCAACTTAGGCTGGTTAGTCTTTATTTCAGTTTGATTTCATTGAAAAGAACTGAAGAAATTGACACACACCCCTGTGGAAGGTGTTTCAAGGCAGGATTAACTCAGGGGGAAACTCCAAATCTTGGTGATACCATCTAATAGTCTGGGGCTTGGATAAAAGAAAAGGAAAAACATGAAGAAAGCCAAGAATGTCTCTTCTGGTTCCTGGTTATCATGATGCAAACTGGTCTGTTCCACATGTTATCTCTCCGTGAAGGGCTAACATGTCTAATGTTGTGAGTGAAAGCAAGCAATTCTTCCTCCCAAGTTGTTTCGCTAGGGCATTTGATTACACAATGACAAAATTAACCATTTTATAAGGAACTAAAGGATAAGTCGAGGTCATTTATAGAAAAAAAAAGGAGAGAGATGGAGGAAGAGAAAGAAGGAGATGAGACAGAGAGAGAGAGAGAGCGAGGGGGAGGAAGAGGGAAAGAGGTAGAGGGAGGAAGAGGGAGAGAGGGAGAGGAATGGATGAAGAGGGGGAGAGAGGAAGAGAGAAAGAGATCTCTATACTGGTTAGAATAGAGTCCTAAGATAGACTCATTTTTTCATCTTTAGACTTCCAGTTACACATGTTCCTCAGAGTAAATATTTGACTGTGTGGTCCTGAGTTCAAACTTCACTCACTACAGGTGTTCTTTGGGCACAAATGCAGTCACAGCGAACTGGTTGCATCAATTTCTCATTTGCTACTGATTTGTGACTCTGAAATGTAGCCCATGCATTTCCCAGTCTAGTCCAGGACCTCTCCCACAATTCAACAATGACACAAAATGTCTGAATCTTCAAGGTCCTATCCTATCAGTTCTCTGACTTCCATTTTAGTTTGAGAGTACTAGAACTGTCATGACCATTACACATCCCAAGATTGATCCTTGTTTTTAAAATGGAAGAGAGAGATAATGCATATTCTGCTAGCTTATAAACAGCCAGCCACCTGGAGAAACTGGCTAGGATATTAACAGTTTATCAGTCTCATTAAAACTATTAAAAAAAATTCATAGTACCTCCCCATCCAAGTGACAGAATAGAAACGTAGAGACATTAAATAGATATAATCAGTGTTTTTTTTTATTTTAAATGCCTAAAATGTATAATAAGGTAAAGCATGTACAAAGAGTAGCGTTGGGTGAGGGAACGAGACTACTACTTCAGTGAGTTTGTTTCAGACAAGAACAGTCATATCAAAGTTAAGCGTTTTCTCCTGGGAACTCTACCCTGCATCCTTTTATCCATGTGTGCTAAGCCAGTAAAACAGTAAATTTCTTTTCAACTGTAGGAGTCTAGAGCAGATGAACTGTCCTTTTCTGGTTTTAATACTTGCATTTGTCCACTTTCCATTGCTATAACAAAACACTTGAGAATATCAACCTAAAGAAATAAAGATTAGTTTTAGTTTATAGCTTCAGGTTTTCAGTCCATGGTCACTTGGTTCTTCTGTGAGCCTATGGCAAGGCAAAAGATCATGGCAGGGAGACTACGGCAGCACGAGGTACTCTCATCATTGTATCTAAAGAGCACAGAGAGATGCTATGGTTAAGATGAAGTAGCTAAGAGCACAACCCCAAGAACTGCTCCCTTCAACTAGGCCCCACTCCTAACTTTCCATCACCTTCCAGTAGTCCATCAAATTGCTGACTAGTGAGTGTTAAATTGTTGACAAGGCCATGAATCTCAGGATTTCATTTCTGGAAGTCCCACCTCAGAGCATTTCTGTCAGAGCATTCTGGCTTGAATGTCAACAAGCCTTCAATGTACAAGATCTAGGAGTCCCTTCAAATCCAAACCAAAGCTATATAGAACGTATTTACAGTAATAGAAAAATTTATCCTCAAGTTCAGGGACTCAAGATATACTCTACAGTAGATTTTGAAAGATCTCTTAAAAATTATAAATAAATAATCTTGCTTTTTTGAGAAGCATCTCTACAGAACTAAAATATGGTTTTCCTCCCTTTGGTTTTCTTTGTTAAGGAAGTTCTTTTCATAGCTAGAGAGATGGCTCAGCAGTTAAGAGCAGTGACTGCTCTTCCTGGGGACCTGAGTTCAATTCTCAGCACCCACATGGCAGTGGGTGTAACTCCAGTTTCAGGTGACCAGATATCTTTACACAGAGATACATGCAGGCAAAACAACAATGCACATAAACAAGAAAGAAAATAAATAAATCATAAAAACGAAAGTCCTTTTCAGTCTCTCATTTCTTCTTCCTCTTCCCCCTCTTTCTCCTCTTTTTCTTCTTCCTCCTCCTACTCTGGTTAAAGGCTTTTGATTCCTTTGGACTTCAGGGGCTTCTGGGAATAGCCATCCTATTTCTGTTCTGCTGCCTCCCCTTCATAGCCATGATGTATGTCTCTCTTTTTTGTGTGGTTTTAGCTAAAACCCATTCTCAATAGAAAGAACCACAACAAAGATTTGGGTTTGACCATGACAAGAGTTCTTCTTCATGTTTTCTTTTTTCTTCAAAATTTAGCACATTTATTATATACACCAATATGGAGTCAATGTGATATTGTCATACACACACGTGTACAACATGCTTGGACCATTTCTAACCACCTCTTCTTCTATCCTCACCCTTCTTATCTCTGCCCCACCATCTTTCCCAGTCTCTTTTATCGATATTCTACAGTTAGGTGACCTTTCTTTAAGTTTCTACTCCAAGAGAGAACATGCTATTTTTTGGTTTTTGTGTCTGGCTTATCTTACTTATGATGTGCTCCAGCTCAATCACTTTTGCTATAAATGACAGCGTTTTCTTTGTATTTATGGCTAAAAATGCTCTGTTGTATATATCATATAAACCCCATTTTCTCTATCCAGTCATCCATTAATGGGCCCCTAGGCCGATTCTGTGTTTGGTTATTGTGAAAAACATCTCAGTAAGCACAGGCATGCAGCTCTCTCTTTTTGCATATGTACATGGGAATAAGATGGTTAGATCATATGGTAGCATCTTTCTTATCAGACACGGACACGCGCATGCATGCACACAAGCGCACATTTGCACACATGCAGATGCACACAAAATAAATCTTCTCTTCATCCACAACTCTTCAGTTGTGGAGCAGCCATCCAGTCACCATAATCTAAGGGTAACTTTATGTGGCGCTTAGAGCAAATTGTCTTGGAGTAAGAACAAGCCATCCAAGGAAGCCTGTGTTCCCATGGAGAGTGACAAGTAGCTATCTAAGCCTGTGTCCCCATAGCGAGCTGTGAGTAGCCATCTAAACCTGTGTAGCCATCATCTTAGTCTGGCTATGTGCTTTAATAACATTTGTTTTTGGTTACCTTAATCCAACTTTCTTTCCTGCCTCCTACCTCAGCTTCTATTCCCTAAAAGGATTTCTCAATTCATTTACTTGAGTTCATTTCAATTCCAGCCAGATAATTGAGTAGAAAGAACTCTGGGGGACACCTTGTAACATGTAAGGTGTTTTACAAATAGAAGTTACAACTAAGCACTAATTATATAGTACTGTTCTCTTTGCTGATGCATAGGTGGGAGTGAAAATAAAAGATGAAAAGCCTTGGCCCTGATGTTCAGGGGCTCTGTGCTAAATAGAAGAGGTAAAAAATGCTTTTTAAAAAATGGGGATGACTGGATCAGTAATTACAGACTAGGATCATGAAAGGGTCTTCCTAAAGACAGTAGAGCAAGGAACATTTGAATGAACTCCTAAGGACATGGAATTCTTCAGCTGTTGAACAGCATGGGGAACCTCTCACTCAGGAGTTCACCTGACATTACAAAGCAGAGTCCTCCCAAACAGGAAGCCATCCCTTCAGATCAATGCGGATACTGGGATGGAAAAAGGTAAGTGAGAACCTTGATCATTCACTTACACACCCAGTTTTCCATGTTAAATAAGAATTCTTTCTAAAAAAGAAAAAAAATGCAGTGAGTTTTTAATATTTTAACTGAAGCAAGCATCAAGATAGCCTCAGGAACGCCCATCTTTATTTTTAATTATCCTTTATCACATGTCTTCTTCAAAGGGCAGCAATAAACATACGCAGGTTATTTTTGACTCTAGGAAGTTGGTCTGCAAAGATAAAATCATGGTTCCAATTCACTGCTGTAAATAAAGAGGCACAAGTCTCATCACCACATTTCTGACCCCAGGACAACTCGAGGTCTTCACATGACTCTCCTCTTGGTAATGTGCAGGGTGAACGTTTGGTACATACAGAACATCTGTGAAAACTGAATCCAGCACTCGGCATTACACAGAACTTACCAGATTAAAATTTGGGATATAAAATATTTTAAACAAGTTTCTATATTTGACTTTTAAAAAAAGAATTAAATGTTCAAGTTGCAACCACTTGAAAGATGTTGTTACACATTAGGACCTTGAGTAAACAGCACAAAAATTCACCTATGCACAGAAAGGTGACTGCCCTTGTCAGTCTACTTAAAGACTTGAAGAATCTATTCTGAAGTTTTCTTTTAACCACACAGAGTATAGCCTGAGAGGGGGGGGGGATACAAAGTGGCATTTTTTTTCTAACCAAAGGTGCAAACACTCAATTAAAATGAAAGGTGCGTTTAAAAGGAATGTGTTCCCATATATCACCTGTGATTAGATTTGTGACAACTTTTACAGACAGGAAGGCTTCCATTCAGGAGCAGACAATTAGTTACTTGTGGGTTTAAGGTCATGCCCTGACAATGGGAACAATGACTCTCAAACCTATGGAGGAAACTCCATCAACCAGTTCAGGTGTGCAATGGAGCGTTTGAAGAGGAGGAGGTGACGATGCTTTTTACTCTCGGGTCCTTTGTCTTTTCTGGATGGAGGTAGGTATGTGGTGTCTTTTACTAGAACCCATCTATGGGAGATTTTTGTTTTTCTGTTTGGGGCTTTTACCAGTTCTGTATTCAAAGGCCAGTATAAAACCCCTATTTACTTTCTGTCCTGAAGATTGCTGTGAGCTCTGAACTGAAGTCTTCCTGGAAGATCTTCCCTCTCCTCCCACCCCAGCAAGTCCCTTCTGATTGGCTGCGGGGGGGGGGATGATAAACTCTGACATTTAGCATCAGGTCATATCTGATGTGCCTTTTACCAGCTCTGAACACATAAAACCACACTCTCGGAAGATGTCAATGGTTCTCGGGATGTGTGGCAGTGTTTCCCCCATAACTTTTACATTTTGAAAATTCCAGAAAACTGGAACTTATGCTCATTTGGAAACTATTTTGTCAGCTGTTATTTTCCTATAGCATGAATCTATACTGAAATATGAGATCAAGAGGAAAGTTGAGCCTAGACACAACAAGAAGGAATGAACAGGCTGGAAAATGCTATGATACTTTAGTTTTCCAAGGGAGTTTAAGGACAGACGCCAACTAATTAGACTCTCATGCTGTGTCAAGTAAGCATTCCCATTACATCCACTCTGTGTCCTCCTTTGACATTTATCAAGAATATCTACTTTTACAATAAAGTTCAAACTCTAAGTATTTCTGATATATATTTTCACTGAATGATAGAAAATGTCAGTCAGAGGAGAAAAATACTCTAATTTATCCTCAGTGCAAAAAGTAGACACACGCTATATGGAGAAAAAACAAAAAACAAACAAACAAAAAAAAAAACCAAACCAAAGAAGTGTTATGAAGCTATAAAAGTGAGGGAGAGATGGACAGTTTTAAAATTTCTCTTCAGTAGTATAGCTGGATATTCACTGATGACATTAAGTCACAAAAGACAGAACCAAGTAGACAAAAAGCTAAATCAGAAAGTGTGGGCAGACTTTTTGTGCCAAAGACTTCGATGATAGAAAAATGTTTACCATGGTTCTCAGGTGAAAGGCGAGACATGGAAAGAGAAAAAGACAACTCTCCTGCCATCTACCACAAAGTATGTGTACGTCTTTCCATGGAAACTCTAACTTAAAGAAAGGGAACAGACCCTTGGGGACTTCCATCATGAAGACTCTAAGAGGGAAATGCCCATAAGTACATCCAAAAAGTAAGACATGGCAAATAGGTTTGTGCAGAAATGCCATCAGCAACAGGACACTAGGTGTGACTGTGTAAAATGGACCAGGCACTCAGCAGGGAGCTAGGCAGCATCCTGACCATCATATATGCCAGAGCCCACTGTGGTCTCAGACACCATCCTACTCATAATTAAATATCCTCAGTAACCCTTCTTACTTCCAACATTTAACATCCTCATTGACTCCATGAGAGCAAGGACCGAGTACTAGAGTCATTTGGAGAACTAGGTATTCTGAAGCCAAATCCCTTCACCACACCTTAAATCTCCAACACGCAATTACTGGTTTCAAGGAACAGCTCCCAATTGACAGGTATCCTTGAAGAACTGCAAGTGAATTTGACATATATGTACTATCTCCCTACTGCTATTCCCTTGAAAGAGTTCATAAAAGAATGTATAAAAGGTCACATAGAAAATAACAAATTCTTTACCCATTCCTTCTGAACATCATTACTGTATGTTGATGACTGGAACACCCTGCTGCTTCAGTGACTTTTATTTTTTCTTTAAGTTACATGTACCTAAAGAAGGCACCAAATTTAAGCAGGGGAGATTTAAGGAGGAAATAAACCATAAAACATGTATGTGTTTTCCAGTTCCAGGAATGGCCATGGGGATAGGACCAGAGTCATGTAAACAGTCACTTACATATGGAGATGAATAATTTTGGCCATTTTACCCATAATAATTAAAAAGTTGTGTGTGTGTGTGTGTGTGTGTGTGTGTGTGTTTCCCTAAAATGAAAGAGCACTGAAGAATACAATGATTTCAACTGGTTACACCACTGAGTTTTTTCTGGACACAAGGATCTCAAGTGAAACATAAAAAATACAAACCACTCAGCCACCCACAGGTAACCTTGCTGCCCTGTTCACTGCATCCATAGCCCAGCCAGATGCTCAGCCTAGATGGCTTCCCAGCCTCTAACCTGTTTCTTTCATTTTCAATTGTCTGCACTTCTTTTTCCTGTTAACACAGATGGTCCAGACCTAACTCTCTAGTTGATTCAGCCAAAAATCACCTGGCAGCTATACATCCTAAGTGGTATACCACACACATAACATTACCACCAAAGAACCCTCAAAACGATCAAGATGAGTGGCTTCCGAAGTCCCATAGGAATTTACAAGAGCCAAAAGGATATGCAGAGAAAAACAGATCATCTGCTTTTATTTATTTTATGTCCCTTTTAAATTTATTTTCAGGGTCATGCTTTGTAGTTCATATAATACAGCAGAACCTTGTTGACACACCATTTATAAATTAACATATATATCCAATAAATCATTGAACAAAAATAATTGGTATTATTACTTCTAGGAGTATGTAATCAAAAACAAAAAGTTCATGTGACAGGTCTTGGCTGGTATTTCAATCACCAAAACAAAAACAACAACAAAAACCTAACAAAAAAAAAAGCAAACAAACAAAAACACTAGCTATGACTTAGTACTGGGTCTGACTAGCTCCTGGTTTTTATGAATAAAATTTTATTAGGGCATAGCCACATCCATTAATTTACATAGTGTCTAGGGCTTGTTCAGAAGATGCCTCGAAGGAGGAATGGCCCTTAAGTCCTAAAATACTTACTGTCTCTGACCTTATAGAGAAAAAAAAAATGTTAACCCTTGATCTAGACCAGTGGCGGTCAACCTTCCTAATGCTGCAATCCTTTAATACGTTCCTCATGTTGTGGTGATGCCCAATCATAAAATTATTTCATTGCTACTTTGTAACTTTAATTTTGATACTGTTGTGAATCATATGTGTAAGATTCTGAAATGCAGGATATCTGATATATGACCACTATGGGACTGTGGCCCCAGGTTGAAAACAACTGATCTAGGCTAACCTTATTTTTATGGGCGAGGGAATTTAAATCTGGAGATTTAACAGAACTAAAAGCATGTGTACCCCTCAAAGCATTACTCAGCCATTGCTTTGTGGGTGGACCCTGCCATCTGCAAACTTAAGGTCTTAAAAAAAAAAAAACTTGACATGACATCTAAACTAAAATTCAATGTTATCCATAAGAGGCTGCTTTCACCTAAGTCTATCTACTTTCTTTGTGCCTCATTACCCTTGGAGAGCTTGCAGCACCTTCCTTTGAACAACAGTAGGTGTCCTGTCCTTGTCAAAAGATGCCATTATTCTCTAGTTAATACATGGTATTTCTTGAAAGACCTAGAGATGCAACAGCCAATGACATGGTTATTTATCCACAATATGTGATAGAAATATGAGTATTTGCCTAATCATGAAAGGTATCTGGAAATGTGTAATGGTAGAATCAGGGGATCACCTGTGCCCACCTACACTTCTTCAGCCACCACATCTAGAGTCACTAAGACACGCAGGTATTGGCAAATGAGCCCTTCTTGTTGAGAGAAATGAGCCTGGGACTGAAATTTGACTAGAATTATTTAAAATAGTGATTCCGTAAATGTGGTTCCACACCTGTGGCATCAGCACCATCTGAGAACATGCTAGATGTATAATTCTCAGACGCTAGCCCCAAATTTTTGAATCAGAAATTATAGGGGTGGCCCATAGGCATCTGTTGTTATTGTAACTGTTCCTGATGAATGAAAACACTGATTTAAGAAACTGACATCATAACTAAGGTGGCCGGAGGAAAAGAACATCATATACCCCATTTCTGCCTTTACATGAAGTCTTTACCAATATTCACCTTATATGTGCAAATCCCCACACAGAAATACTGCCCCTTTGAAGAGCTTCAATGTAGCAACCAATATGAGTAAGCTTTGCTTCTGAATAGGAAAAAAACATTACTACCTGCCTAGTGATCCTAATATCTGAGCTCAATCATGCTCTCTTTGGAATGTTCACTGTATTTTGCTTCATGTTTATCAGGGTCCTAGTGTTATAACTCTATGTCAAAACGGATCCTGTGTATCTGTTCCAGTGAACACTTAACCAATACTATGGTGTTATACTCTGATAAAGTATGTGAATTTTGAGCTATGAAGATAGAAAGCAAGTACCTTGAGAAAAAATGCTGCTTTGTGGATATATCATTGAGAAATCTACGTGATGGGAGAGTTGAGGGAACTTTTTGGGAGAACTGGTATCAGCAAATCCAGCTGCAGACTAACATTTCTACAAATGGACGAAAGCACTGGCCAATTAAAGGAATTGTATGCAAAAACACAGTAGCAGAAGAATGACATTCTGAAGAGCTGGAAGCAGACTGCTGAGCTGGAGCCCAAAGCTGGATGAGTGTGACATAAAGGCAGTAGGAGGGAACAAAATGCACCCACAGTGACTCATTCATCATTGGAACAGGTCACTATAACTGCTGTGTGCTGGACTAAAAGATGTCAGTAGGGAGTCACTACTGTAGTTGTCCAGTCAGGACATAAACGTAATTAGGACAGCAAAGGTGGAAAGAAATAGATTTTGGAGCACAGAGTCTGTGATATGGCGTTCAGAGATGCAAAGTGGTCACGGCTGATTCCTTAGTTTCTGCTGTAGAGAATTCATTCGTGCTCACACATAACGCAAAGTCTTCCTCTTAAAGAAAATCAAAAAGAAACAGGTAGAGAGAAACCAAAATAAAATGATGTTGTAAAAGCTAATGGAAGGCAACATTTTAAGAATAAAAGGTCCCAATTTCTACTCATAAAGAACCCACGAAGATCTGGGCAGGGGTGGGGCACACCTTTAATCCAGCACTGGGGAGACAGAGGCAGGAGGATCACTATGAGTTCAAGACCAGCCTGGTCTACAAAGCAAGTTTCAGGAGAGTCAGGGCTGTTACACTAGGAAACCCTGTCATGGCAGGGAATGTGTTGTAGCTAGAAAAAAAAAAAATCCCCAAACTTTTCTTCAAAAAAAAAATTTACCCTTTCAACCTTATTTCCAATTGTAGAGATTTTCATTTTTCCTAAGAATTAATGAAGTCATTAAAATCTAATCAAACAAATAGCTATGACCAAATGCATTCCAGTTTGGGAAGTGGATGATAAAAGTCTCTGCTTCCTGAGATTCATTCCGAGGATTCCAGCACACTTTAGACTTTCTGACAGCACTGTAAACATCTTAGCTCTGAGCATGTAGTCTCAAAACTTCCCTTGATGTTTATCAAATATCACCTCACATAAAACCCTACCTCACACTGGAAAATCCATACAGACAGGTGTAGCAGTTGGTCATCACAACAAAACTCAGGAAGCACTGTAGGTGGTAGGCTAGCTGCCAGGGTCAGAGACTATATATACCTTATCCTTCATGTTCCTCACCAATGCAAGTAAAACACAAACTCTGTGGTAGCTATGGACTGAGAAGCAATGCAAGGGAGAAGCATGTGCATGTAAAATCTCATCACGCTGTGCACTTGAGAGTTGTATAACTTCCTCAGGGTCATTGTTATACTTCACCAACAATAAAATAGACAGGAGAAATCTTCTGTGATATCGAGATGTTTACCCGAAGTTACAGGGATGAAGCTGCTACAAATTCTGCCAAACTGTTAACTTCATTTTAATTTTATTTGGAATGATTCTTTGGCAAGAATGGGGAGTGGTGGGCATGGTTGGCCCTCAAGCATGAACCCATAACTCCCATCTCCCATGGACTGTACTAGGTACTACAGAGACATCAACTGCCCTTGACCATCACAGACATCAGTGAGCTAGTTACTAACCCTCTCAGTTCACAAATGAGGAGACTGAGACACCAGGTGAGTGTTTTAACAAGCCCTACATTCAACAAAGCATCACTGCCCAAGGAGAAATGAGACCACATGCCAACCCCTGCCATTAGTCAGAGTCAAAACAAAAAGTCAAAGAGGAGGGTATAAAAGGAGAGAGGGCTCAGACTACAGAAGCAAAGCTTTCACTGAGTGCAAAGCTTGGTCAAAGTTGTTATATACAAGATATTTTGAGGAAGTAAAACTTGTGGAAAGGGCACATCATTTGGTTGTTTAAAGATTAGAAGTTGACTTCTTGTTTATCTATTGCTTTTTATTTTTCTTCCTTTTACTGTTTGATAACTGCGAGGGTGCATATAACATGTTTTTTTATCAAATCCACTCCCAATCCTTTCTCTCCAGTTCCTTCCCTATTTTCTAATTGCTTTTCTCTCCCAATGTCATGTGCTTTGTTGTTAAGGTAGCTGAGTCCACTTGGTGCTATCTGTAGAGGTGTGGAGGTAGGACATCTACTGGAGATGTGTATCTTCTCTGGGATCACATCCCTGAAGAAACCGACTCTTGCTCCACTAGTAGTCATCAACTGTCAGTAGCTCCTCAGCTAGGAGTGGACTTCATGATCCCTTCTTGCTTCCCTTTTGGATTTGGGATGATTTGATCTTGCAAAGGCCTCAAGTATGTAGTCACAGCTGCTGTGACATTGCTGTCATGCCCAGATGTCACTGCAGATGTTCACTGCCTCTGGCTCTTACAATCTTTGTGTCTCCCCTTGCATGGTGATCCCCGAGCCTTGAGAGTGTAATGTAGATATCCCATTTACAACTGAGCTGTCCAGTCTTTTATTCTCTGCATGTTGATCAGGCATGTTCTCTGTGTTATTCATTGTCCTCCTGCAAAAGTAAGCTCCTCTGATGAGGGTTGAAAGATGCCATAAACTATGGGTCCAAGGATAAGAACTCAGGGTTCAGTCTGTTATTATGTTTATCTAACAAATTAGTAGTCTTAGGTTGTCCCTGTGGCTTACGAATAAATGTGTCTTGGCCCAGATGATGGTACCAAGCATTAGTTCTAGCTTGTGTAATGGGTCTTAAATCTAGTCAGAGAGTCGCCTCTTCCATAGCTTTCCACTATTACAATAGAGGACATATCTTGCCATGACAGTCGGTAACATAGATCTCTAGGTACACAGTTGATTATAAAGTACTTGACTTCTTTACTCTTTAAAAATTCTATGTATATAAAATTTACTTTGAATTTGAAAGAGAATCACGTATAGTCTCGTAATTCTCTAATTCTCCACAAAACGTAACCCAAGCATGCCCCATTTTCCGTGCAGAGTCCATATAAGAACTGACAAGTAAAAAACACAACTTGTGAGGGTGCTTGAGTGCTTGCTGTGAGACAAACTGAAGTCCCACAGAAACTAGCATTTCCAAATGAAACTATTATGGGAAACTTAAGGAAACAACTACAACAAAAATGCAAACCGAAATCATGTAGGAGTTCAATGGAACCCTAATGTATTTTTCCTAGAGGGTTCTCGGTTCCTTTTTCTAATGAAGCACACAGCTCTGTTCCATAAATTACAGTGACTGTCAAGTAAAGAATGAAGCCAACATTACCGTATTTTCTCATCTACAGAAAAAAGCACCTAAAGGAGAAAGTTCTGGCAGAAATGCAATCTACCAATCCTAATCATCACGTCATCACTGCATCTCAGGGAACTGAGTATAGAACTACTCACACAGTCCTGACAATAGCATGAGCAAAAGAAATTCACAGGAAACTGGGCACTTCTGGAGGGAGTGTGAAACTGACAAACTTCTCTGAAAAAACACCCACAGAATTGACTAAGGGCTGACAGGGTATTCTAATAATCATATTTACTGTTGCCAAGAGGATAGATTAAGGGAGAAGAACAGAGTGAAGACAGAATGTATATGATTGTCTGTGGGAACTTGTGTGTCTGCACTCTGGCAACCCTGTTTGTGTAGGAACCAAGGACTCGGCCAGGCAAGTCCTCAGCCTCTCAGAAGTGTCTTCACTGTCAATGCCATTTATTTGGTCTAGGGTATAGCTTAAGGATAGAACACTTGCCTAGTACATGCACAATGCTGTGTTCATTTTTAAAAAGCATCCATGTGTCAGGCATGGTACCCCATGCCTTTAATTCCAGCACTCGGGAGGCAGATGCAGGCAGATCTCTGTGAGTTTGAGGCCAGCCTGGTCTATGGTATGAGTTCCAGGACAGCCAGAGCTACACTGAGAAACCCTATCTCAGAAAACCAGAAAAGAAAAAGAAAAAAAGAAAAGAAAGAAAGAGAAAAAAAAAGAAGCACCCACTCAAGTGAGAGTTTCTCAAAGAGTTTTAGAAACTTAAGGAAAAACACAATGGAAGGGAAAATTTGAGTCCATTGGGTGGGCTTTTCCATCTTAGAAGGACTCACAGCCAACCATTCCACACTGTCTCTGCCTTTCTCTCAAGCTCGGGTCGCAGAAGGTGAAGAGGCAGGCAAGGTCAGTTCTTCGAGATACACTATGCTCTTTCACCATCAACCAAGGGGAAGGGTTTCTCAATGTACCACGGGCCCTTTGGCAATTCCCTTTTAAATACACACTTCTGAGCTTGCATGTAACTTAAGGGTTCATGCACTTAATAATCCTGTTTTCTAGAGCTAATTGCTTCTGTAGCTATTTTATACCCTTAGGTGCCATAGCACGCTATTAGGAATGCCAGTGCTCACTCAAAACTACCACAGATCTATAATTTATGAACACACTGAGTCACAGATCTCAGTCGGCTGCCTTTGTCATGAACACTTCCTTCTTTCTACAGGGATTTTCTTTAAAGAGGAAAAACTCACTTTAGATTACTTGTTGCAGAAAATTTCAAAGGGAGTTTTCCTGGGAAATTATGTGAATCCAACATTGAGTTCTCAGAGAGCAAACTTTCTACTCTGCTCATGGTGAAAATGCTTACAAAAAGCTACAGGGAGTTGTCTCGTACTTTTAAGACACTTAACAGCAAAAAACTGACTCCATAAACTTGAAGTGGTTGACAGCCATTGTCTAGTCCTCACCATTTAACCTCCTCAGGCCTCCTCAGCCTTTTATCATAAATTATAAAATAGTCATTTTATCACACGCAATAAACATAAATGAAAATTTTAATTCTAACATTAATTCTAACAATAATATGATGTGTTCTGCTAAGTCAAAGCCCTGATTTACAAGCCTGATCAATCAGCAAATAGTAAATATCATAGGGTGATTATGTAAAAGATCTTTTTTCATAGTCAATTCACAAAAGCTTATGAATCCCACCACACTGAAGACCTCAAATGTTTGAATATAACATCTATACCATGCATGAATCAACCGGATAATATCTAACAAACACATTCATTTGTGAAAATTTCACAGAAAATATAAAATCAATCTTCAACGACCTTGAGTTTAGAAATAAGAAAAATGAAGGCTAACTCTATGACCTCTGGTGCTTTATTTCCAATACCAGGAAATGGAAGAGATGTTCCTCAGCTGAAGGATGGATAATGAAACTGAGGTCATACTCACAATGGACTCCTAGTTCAACTGTAAAGAAAAATGAAAGGAAATGGATGGAACCCGATATTCTTACGATGAGTAAGGGAACTCAGACCAAGATAGGTAAGTGCTACATGTTCTCTTGTTTATGACCCTCACTTTGAAGCTTAAGATGTGAGTAATTAGCCTGGAGTAACTGCAGAAGCCAGGGAGGCGCATTGAGATAGAGATAGAGAGAGGATAGTGGGACACAGGTGCTATGAAGGAGGAAGGGGAAATCAGGGCTGGGGAACTTAACTGGGAAAGGGAGAAGGAGAGAGAAGAAGGAGAAGAGTTAAATAGCACTAAGGTTGTTTGAAAAAGTCATAAGGAAACTATAAGCTATACACATATGTTATATACAGATAGATATGTGCATACTTTAAATGGAGTCATATTGAGCTATAATGCTGTACCACCTCTACCCCAGGATTATCCAAAACATAACCATAGTATCAAGCAAGTAAAACCTCCCTTCCAGTTGTTTATTGTGGGATTCCTGAGAGACTCCCCCAAACAATACAAGCCTTTGTTCAACCTCCCGGAAGCTGAAGGTAAAACACTAAGCATCCCACACAGTTAGACAGAGAACTTAGAGGAACTAACTGGAACATATCTGGAAGCTTCCTCCCTGAAGAATTGCTCTCATAGTATTGAAATGTGCTATGCAGAGTGTCAAGAGAGCAAAGCTACCAATATCCCCTGCTAACAATAAAGCCTGCAAGCCACAGCCATGACTGGCTCAGCAAGCCCCAGTGCTACAATATTGGCACTCACATCTTCGGGGAAACCAACAGTTGTCTAAATGGACTTAAAGCCCTCTCAGTGGAAAATAATTCATGCCTGGCTGTAAACACACCCTGTAGCTAGAGCAATCATAGATCTTAAAGGAGAATCTACTACTACAATTTTCCTAAATCAATGTAGTTTCTAACTATATTCTAGATACTCATCCTTATACCCACGATTAAGTGTAGCCCTCACCCCTCGTTGAAGAAGTTTCTTTGTGAAGCAGATGATGGTTATTACCACGATCAAATGCAGACAATAAGTGACTTCAGGGTGCCAATTGGTACATCTACAATACAACTCCTACACTCAGGGAACATCACAGAAGTGGAGGCAAGAAAGTCTGAAAAAAAAAAAAAAAAAAAAACAGAGATCTGGGGTAACTGCTATAAGACAGTGCCTTCTAGACATGACAGCATGAAATCTCAACAGGGTGTTTACCCAAACAAGACCTGCATAACGACCATACCATTTGAGATGCCAACACAGAGAGGGACATTTTCACAAGGCCTCTCTCCTACATGAAAACCACAGCCAATCAATGGCTGATGAGAGGTAGAGAACCAGTTTTACTTAAGGATGAGCCCCCTACGGGTTGTCCAATGAAAAGTGGTCAGCTCCAAACACATGTACATATGAGCCACATTAAATGGAGCTAGTGAGTAGTGTATGTATACATATATGTAACAATAATTATATGGGGTCATGAATTTAAGGAGAATCAGAAGGACATGGGAAGAGTTAGAAAGGGGAGAGGTGGAAATGAGGTAAATTCTCACGTACAAAATTCGCAAAATACATTTTTACATGAAAAAAAGGGGGTTTAGATTTTAGTTCTCTTTTCTTCTGCTCCTCTCACCCCCAAACTTTCAATTTGAATTGTTTTCTGTTATCATTGTTCTCTGTGGCCAGGTGTGATTTTTTTTAAGCAGCTGATCAGAAAACTGTGTTGTTCTTGTTTTGTTATGTTGGCAAACTGGAGTGTCCAAGAGCTTCCTAAATGAAATAAGCATCATACTTAGTGATGGTGGCTCTTGCAGAGGAAAAGGTCCACTTCAGCAGGTACTGGGAGATGCGATATGATGCTACACTGTACTCTTTTATTAATAAAACATTCATGGATGTAGTTTTCACTTTTACAGGAAATGACAAGGGTCTTGTCTCCATTTCCTCTCAGTTTAAACAATCACTAAGAGATTCCAGGTCACCCTACAAAAGCAATAAATCCAAATGGTTGTTTCCCAATTGCTATTTTCTCTAAGTCCACAAGTAAACGTTTACCTGCTAACCACTGACTTTTTCATGTATTTTTCCTGCAAGCATAACTCCTGGCATGACACTTTAGCTTGTCAACAAACAAAGCACAAAGACAGAGCCTTGAGAGGCCACTTTCCACCCCTACCCATACTTCATTCCCATCACACCACTCACAGAGTCACAAGATTTTTGAGAAGTTTCTGTTCTGGATCAAGTTTTTGCTTGGAGAGAAATTGGCAGGAAGTGATTAATTTGAAGGGTATTTATTTAAAACCATTTTTTTCCTATTGACTATTTTAGACTTCTGATTCAGTGGTGTTTTATCATGTCTTAGATTCCAAAGGTAGGCATGCCTTCTTTATGTCTCACAGCTTTTCAAAAGCACTGGGAGGTGCTGCCTTTAATTCTAGAAGTGGACAACAGTTGAACAATGTTCCTTCACCAGCCTGTACAATCAACCTCATCCTCTAAAGGGTTTTTCATATGGGGCCATATAATCCTGACTAAAAATGCTTTTCATTACTTGTACTTCAACAAATCACTCCATTGACAAATAAACATTCACCTGATCCAGCAGGAAACAGAAGAAAACACTTTTCAGAAATTGTCTTTCTCTGCCACAGAAAAAGAAGAGGGTACACCCAGAGGTTTGAAACAAGCACCATTTTGTGAAGTCAGTCCTCTGCACCACTGGGACATCCACAATATCTTGGGAAACAGGTGTGAAGTCAAAAATAGCCGCTTTCATTTCTATGACACTTTTAAGTCAACAAAACTCATTTACATGCATTATTTCATTTCATTCTAACAATAATACTGTAAAGTAGACAGGACTGAAACCATGGTTAGTGTGTTAATCTAGGGAAACCAAGATTCAAATAGGCCTTCATTTACAAAGCCCCGAGTTTAATCCACAGCACCACAAAAATGATAAAAACATAAGTAAAACATTGGTGGCCAATAGTGACTGGGATATCGGTGCACTGTGTGTTTAAATATGTACAATCTTTTTACTGGCGCCACAACAAGAAAGCAAGACAAATAATATTCTCTATTTCAGATGAAAAAAGTGAACAATGGTTATGATTTCTAACCAGTATTTCTAAAAGATTTTAACACAATATTCTCCCTCAGTGACTGCCCCTCCTACTGGGTGGCTTCATGGAGGGCTTGCTGTGGCACGGTCTGCTTGCTGGCTCTATGTCCACCCACTCCTTCCCTCCCACTCACTCCCAAACTCACCATCAAGCTTCAACACAGCTGTGGAGGACAACTCAATTAGATATATTTTTATTGATAATTTGAATAAAGGCAACATAAATAACATCACTGAATTTTTGGAAAATAGAAAAATAACATGAAGTCCCATGATCTCAACCTCTGTTATGAAGTCAAGTTTCCCCTAACCCACCATCTGCTATCTTCTACTTTGATCACATGGCAGATTTGTACACACTTTAGTTTTGCATTTTCAGTTGACTCTGTTTTAAGCCATTTACTTATCATGACTTTGAATGGCCATTAACACTATCAAGCAAATAAAATATAAATAGTGCATCCCTTATAGAATATTATATCTATTTTCATATTATATTTGTTGTTCTAGCATTTCTTTCACATATTCTAGGTCACTAAGGACCTGTCCTAATATGAACATCTACTGGCAAACTGTAAGACACATTTCCTTAGGATAACTATAGAATTTTAATTTTTGATATTTTGTTGTTTACAACTCTCTTACTTGCATCTGCATTTTGCCGATTCCATATTTTCATATGTTGTGAATCTCCTGATCATGACAACTGTATAGTTAATATAGATAAGTCAGTTAAAACTAGAATTTCTAGGGAGTAAAGAAAAAGCACATTCTAATGCTGTGTTTCAATCATGTGTAAGGTCTTTTCTGTGGTGTTCCTCTTACATACCATGTCAGAGGTTGATTTATGAACCTGAATGCAGAACACACAGTTAAAAACCACTTCAATGTCTACAAATGATCCTCAACTAATGCATGTTCATTGTCATTATACATGACCGATATCCTCACTAACTACAAGAGAAAGAATAAGGAAATTATCTCAAAGGATCAAACCCCAATCCCACCCAGCAATTAAATGAACTTCTTCTGGTATATTAAAGAAATTGCTAAGTTGTGTCTTCATTTACAAAAATAAATGATACTACTAATCCCTATGAAAAATTGTCAGGGAGACCAAATCTGTATTAAGCATTGATAGATAAATAACTCTGGCTTAGTTTGGAAACACAAGCCAGAAGCTAAGCATCACCCGTAATAACCACTTGTAATAGAACTGCCAACAGATACCACCTCTTGTTTTGTAATCACTGAAGCTGGATATCTCAGACATATGAGAAATAGATTATTAAGAAACATGTAAAATCTCCCATCCCCTGTAGGAATAATCCACCAGAAAACTACAGATACTGCATAACTGGTTTCAAATTATATATGTTGATTTTTGACTCAAGGCTCTCACAGGAGCAAAAACCAATGCCAACTACTGCTAATTCATCAAAGCCCTTTGCAACGGCAGCATAGTATGTGTTCAGTGAATATATTTTGACTGAGTATAGAAACAACATTACAGTTGCTAGACATTACAGAGCTAGCCTAAAATAAGCACTAATCTGACATGAGGTAGCAGTTAACTGACATAACTCACCACTATTCCAAAGAGGTATGCAAATGTGAATACCAATGTATGGAGTTTGTTTCACAATGGCATTAAATGGCCTTACTCAGTGTCCTCCAAAATGTATTAACAAGAAACAAGAACATGACTTTCAACATCATCATCTATCCTCCTCCTCCAAGAAGCAAATCTACTGAGCTGTTTGAAAAGACAGATTTTTTTAAAGTTAAGAACCAATGACAGTGAGAGGAATTACTTTATTAATGTGTTCGAACACTATGAGGGAAGCTTGTGTTTGCAGCACATGTCGAACAGTGGGAGAGAGGGTATAATGAATTACAGAGTAACTGCTGTTTATTCGTGAGTGGTCCCTGGGCTGGTCTGCACCTCCTGGAAATTGTTTATGTGCACAGATCCTGTGATCATGTGCTATGATTAGCAGATGCTGACAGTGTGGCAGTGGAGGAAGGCATGAATCACCCTACTCCATATAGGAGAAAACTGAACACCATCCACTGTGCCTTAGAGGCAGCTTCTCTTTCCGTTTCTAAACTGAGGAGACTTGTCCCTACAGGACAGGGTCGGGAATGAGAAGGTAAGAGACTAATGAGGAACATACTTTTTAGTTGGGAATTCCACTTCTGAAAACACTCATGATTTGCAAAAATCTAAATTCTTAATTTGTAACAAAAAGCTAATGATCTTCCATCTTTTTCACACAGATCCTGTAATAAATGTGTTCAACTACTGAGCTTCCCAAATACCCAGAACTGCATTTCTAAAAGGCCACAGCAGTGAGGACAACACTGCATAGCTATGATTCTTGACCCTTCTTCAGCTTTAAAACAAAATACTAATATCTTTTGAAGTACCTCACCCAAGAACAAGATAAGTTTCTAATACAGTAGCATACACCACATATAGGCACTGTTTGAGAAATACTTCATAACTTGGAATGTTGGAGTCTCTTGAGCTTATAGTATCTGCCCCTTTGAGTGAGATACAGCCATTCCATATCTTGAGTGTCCATTCAGAAACAGCTCATAATTAAAAGTACATACACTCCCTGTTGCAGAAGCAAGTTAGAACATGGCCTTATTTCATCTTCCTATGGGCCCTCTCTAGTCTGGATCTGAAATGCTGACTGACCCTCAATAACTAATAGAAAGTAGGCCAGGAAAAACCAATTACCTGCAGACAATGAAGGAAAAATATCCTCAAAACTCTACGTAAGGTAGACTGTAAGAGAATTGATGTCATCTTCTGATGTTTTCCAGTGTTTTTTTTTTCCACTTTGTTTTGTTTTTTAATCTGTCCATGATCACTCACATAGGAGAACAGAAAAGCCCCAGGGTTAGACGAGGCCTTTATCCACAGCTGAGACTGATGAGGGCTCCTGGCAACACCCCAAAGCCAAAAGACTTTGTTTCCCGTCTTCTCAAAGTCCTGACCTCCAGGATTTAAGGAACCAATAACAGTTTCTCATTTCTAGAGTTATTTTTCTCATGCAACCCATGGCATCTGTTTGCCAGCTCAGCATTCAGACTAATTTGTTACAGAAAATGGGGTAAATGCATGTTTATCAAGGTCTAAAGATTACTCTGAGGCCTAAGTGCATGTTATATGGGACCAAGTGAGACTTCCATTAGCTTTGTGTGCTATAGAATCGGAATTTGAGATTTAGAACACTTCATTTGGAGATGTATTTGGTTTCTCATATCTGTTGCTTTATTATGGTTTGGTTTGGGAAAACAGAAGAAAAGCTATTCAGAAATACTAAAGACTGTAACTTCTATATTACTTACATGTTAATGCATTTCAAAACAGTTTTTGTCTGGATGTATAGGAAGCATGAAATTTATATGTACATAGGCAACCCTGCATGCTCATTTTGTAGACTAAAAATTCTGCCCAGTTAGTGAAGGGAGAGCATATATTGCTTGAGTTGCTTCAAACATCTTGTAAATGCCCTGGCCCATATATAGTATCATGTTACCATTTGCCTTCACTTGAAACAATAGTAACATTTAATTTCAGAAAGAAAAACTGCTGTTTGGGTGTCCTGTCTGTAACTAACAGCTCTTAGAAGCCACATGCATCCACTTCCTTAAAAGATAGTTTCCAGGAACTCTCCAAACAATGAGCCAGAGCTTCCCAAGACAGTGCCAGCACATCGTCCCTTTGTCTTCTTGGAGTTTCTGGGCAGCAGTTGGTGAGAGGAAAGACACTGAGTTGAGGCAACATTTTTTTTTTCATGTTTAAAGCATGCTCAAACATTGGAGTTCTGGTCTAACTTAAGTATGCATGATTCTATGCATCTATCCTTGCCCAATGTAACTTCCTGTTACTAAGAGAGAAGAGAAGCTGGTGTAGCAGACACAAAGACACAGTAGTCAAAAGGCTTCTTGGATATCAAAGACTCTTCCAAACCACATCATGGTGAGCTCAGTGTGAATGAATCAAAAACTTATGACTTGCATTTCCCTAAAAGCACACATGGATTTGTAAAAGAAATGAATGAAAAAGTCCTAACACAATAAAGTTCACATATTGTTCACCAGTGCTTAAAAGAAAATAATTAAGTACTTACAAAACACACAAAAGGGATTTGTCCAAATGAATCTGAGAGTGTGGGCATGTTTCTCAGCTGTTCCCAGCCCAGTGTGTCTACGTTCAAGGACCTATCTGCCATGACTAAAACCAATTTAGACACAAAAGCACATACTCATATTCAACTTAAAATGAAAACCAGACTCAGGGATGGTAATGAACACCTTTTTATCTAGTACTCAGGAGGTAGGAGCAGGTGGATCTCTATGAGTTTGAGGACAACTCTGGTCTAAACAGTGAGTACTAAGACAGTCAGAGTTACATAGAGATCCCATCTTAAAACAATTTTAAGGAAAAAAAAGAAAGAAAAACAGTATATTTAATTTACAGAATAATGTTGGTGGTATAACCTAATCACAAAGGACAATACAAAATATATTATTCTCTATCTTTAAAACAGAAACATTGCTCATTTGTTTATTGAGCATCTATTATATACCAGGTGCTGTTCTAGGCCCAGAGGATTCAGTGGCACATGAGACAGAAACTGATGGATATTTATGAAGTATATCAGAACAGGAAGCTTTCCAGTCATGTTATATCATGAAAAGATTCATCAATTGTATTCAAAAACTTGGGTTTAGTTATCTAGATGACTGATTTTGTGAGCCTTTTGAACATCGAAGAAGAGAAAAGAATAAAATATCCAAGATAGACCCAATTAGATGTGATGTGAGGTAGGCCTCAAGCTAAATTGGTTTAGATTTTTAGCAAGGAGTATATGTAAAAATATGTAAATTGAGCTGATCTTCAAGAAACAGCTGCTGTTATATGAGAAAATTATGGCCTCCTACAAATATCTCATTTTAATAAGCCAGGAGTGACACAGTTACACCCCACCCTTAATAAAATACAAATCAATTCAATGGAACAATAATTCAGATATAATTTCATACAGTTCCAATTCAAAAGACGCATTTTAAGGGACAGGGAAGACCCCATAGAGTCTAAGGAACAGACCCAATGCTCAAAAGAGGCATTGTAAGGGACAGGAAAGGGATTTCAGAGTCTAAGGAACAGGCCAAGGCCCAGCATTCAGATGCTGAACTGCCTGTGCACCATGTAAGTAGGGAGACATTAAGATGAAACTAAGCTATCCACAAATTGTACCTTAAATAATGCACTCCAACTGAGTAACCTGCTTTTCTAAGCTCTGACTTCCCAACCCCATCTCCCTCGCGTTGTACAGCTTCAGAACTCCCTATCCTAGTAGGAATTTTACTCCCTCATTTTTAGCATCTTTGCCACAGCTTGTTATGTGTCTTCCCACTCTGATATCCTCAGTGTCTCTACCCCATTTCCTTGGTCATAACAATAGGACAATTAACTTACTGTTGTGGTATTTCTCTTGGACCAACACCCTTCAGCCCCAAATAAATACACGAAGACTTATATTAATTATTAAACTGTTGGCTGTTGGCTTGGGTTTCTTATTGGCTAGCTCTCTCTTAATTATTAACCTATTTCTATCAATCTATGTAATGCCACAAGGCTGTGGTTTACCCAGTAATGCACCAGCATGTTGTTATTCCTTCGGCAGTATGGAGACTCTGTGGTGGGCTCCCTCTGCCTACCTTTCCCAGAATTCTCCTTGTCTCCTAATCCTATCTATCTTTCTGCTTCATTGGCAAAACGGTGTTTTATTGATAACCAATAAAAGAAACATATATACATAAGGACATCCCCCATCAACTTATGATGATGGATGGATGGATGGATGGACAGACAGATGGGTGGATGGGTAGATGTATAGATGAGTAGGTGGATATGTGTGTGGGTGAAGATGGATGGATGGATGGCTATTGGGTGGGTGGATGGATGGGTGGGTGGGTGGATAGATGAATGGATGAATGTTGGGTGGGTGGATGGAAGGACAGGTGGGTGAGTAGGTATGTGGATGGATGTTGGGTGGGTACATAGATAGATGGGTGGATGGATGTTTGGGGGGGGTAGATGGGTGGATAGATGGATGGGTAGGTGGGTGGATGGATGGCTGATATTGGGGGTATGAATAAGTGGACAGATAGGCAGATTTCCCTGGAACAATTCCTGATCTGCAGGTCTTGTATCACAGAGACTCTTACTTCCATGCTGGACCCTAGATAGGTGCTTCCAATCCATATATCCTGTCACAATATAACACAGAGTCTTTGTTATTAAAAAAGGACAATATTCAGATTCCTCTTCTATCACCTCTGTTTTATTGGTCATTCTTATAAGACCTCTCAGCTTCAAGTAAGGCCTCAGCAGGTTTAAAGACAGTGTGACATAAGCACTCCAAAAAGCATCAGGCATAACTCTAAATATATATCCATTTTCTAAGATAAATTCAAACCTGTAAGCTGAGAACAAAATGATCACTTGCATACAATTAAATTTTACCAGTTGCTCCTGAGGATAGGACAGGATATACAGAAGAAGATAACTGGCTTAAAGAAAACTGTTGTTAATGTTTTCTTAAGAACACCAATGTCTAAGAACTGTCACCAAGGAGACCACTCAAAAGGAACTGGAGACAAGGATGGACTGTCCTAAAAGATGTCAAACCCAGAATATATCAGGTAGTAGTTATAAGGCCAATGGTCTTCAAAGTGCACAAAATGACCCTCCCCCAGAGTTTAAAAAGAAAGCATTGAAATATCAAAACTAAAAAAGGCATTGACATGAAACGAAAGCCTTTTATAATCAGCTTTACCTGATATGTAGATTGTCACTAGCTTCCACATCCTGTCGGCAAGTCGGGAGTCTAGGGCCTCTGTGATAACACACAAAGGGAAAAGGTCACTCAGTTAACAGCGACAGTGACACCAGGCACTTGCCACATAGTATATCTCACAGGCACATGGACTTGGGGCAGGCTTACAATTCAAATCACCTCATTTTTAACTAAACTAGTCTTCCCAAAATGCCAGGTAATCCGAAACATTTCCTTGTGAAAAAGGAGTGGAATAAAAAAGCATACTAATGATACAAAAATTAACAAAAAGCAAGAAAAGTGTCAAAATGAACACACTATAGGTAAGAACTCATCACCTGTATTATAATATAAAAATATGATAATCTCCTATAACTGACATAGCAAAATATCTGCCCACATCAAAAATATTATCAATAATAATTATCTCAGTGGAAGGAAAAGGTCATTTGTGTCATGTAATTTGCAAAGGGTGCTTAAAGCATCACTCATTACAACAGTAGTTCATGTCTTTAAATGTTATACTATGTATGCTTTATCAAATGTATCATATTCTGATATATTTTATCCACAATAAATGTATAACATATGAAAGCACATTTTTCAGTTTTGAAATGACATGAGTTTCCCCAGTGAGTTTGGAGACACTGCTCTAGAAAGTGTCTGTGCACACACACTACAGGCCCTAGCCACTTACAATCAGAAGAGTTCGTTTGGCAAGAAGCAATAGTGAGCCAAGTTCTGTCTGGGATACTGCAGACCACCAACAGTCAGCCAGAAGACAAGATGCACACTGGCACAGCTCCCAGAGCCTTTCCATTTACTTCTCAGGGAAGCCACCTCATGCTCAGCAGTCAGAAGGAAGGCCCGGCCGGAAGACCAGCCCACACATACCCACTAACATTAGCAGACATCCCTGGCCCTGTTTACACCCTTTGCTCATGAACAGTATCAAGTGAAGATTTTGAAAAGGTTTTAAAGAGGAAGCTGAAAGGCAATTTTACATTTTAGATGGAAAGGAGGAGAATTTATATGTTGTAAGCAGTCTAAGGAAATGCACTAGTCAAAAATTTCCTTCTTCATCTTTAGTATTATGTGAGTGAGATTTGACCTTACAACATAGTGTGATTCTGGCTGATTTATTTACATTTTAAATTCATATTACCTTACATGTAATTCTATTTAGCCTCAATCCTTATCATTTTTTGTTCTGTTTTTTACTGTGCAAAGAAAGGGTAGCAGCCACATTTACTCAGGGGACAGAAGAGGAAATCACACTACTGCTTTTGACTTGGTTGGCTTTGATGTAGGCAAAGGGGCTCTTCTTCCTTTGTTTGTAGGATATGGTGTCCTAAGCACAAGTCACTTGTGAGCAAGACACACAAAAACATTATCAAGACCATTTTGACAAAATGAGGCCTGGAAACCTGGGGTGCATCTAAAATGCAGCTCCGAGTTCCAGAGATTCTTTATTTTCAGCCATTTCTCTTCATCTCTACTATGTCTGGAAAATATATAGAAATGTTAAATGTGATGCCTCCCTGTAGAAGGGTTCAGGAAACAAGAGATACCCAGAATGCCAAAGGCTTCTCAAGAGAAGCCTTTCTCATTGCAATGTTGTTGTGTTGAGCTCCACAGCTGTCTAAGGAAGCTACCTTCCCACTTGTGTCCAGGAACCAGTTTATCTCCATCAGTGGCACCAATATTTTAACCTGTGGTTTCCAGGTCACGTTGGCAAGGAGTAAATATTTCCCTATCACCAAATGGCTTCCCACCTACAAGTGACTCACCGCTTATCACTTCTGTTCACTGGCTAGAAATGGCTTAGAAAAAGATTGTCTCTTGTGTTCAGGAAGGAGGAGAAAGGAGACATTTGCAAGTGTCCAGATGATCTAAAATACACAACACTCATTTTAATTAAATTATGAGGCAAGGAATCAGTAAAACAAAAAAAAATTGAAAATTTATCTGAAAGCATGAAATAAGCAGCAACACTTTCCAGATTGGTTTTCCCCCCATCAAAGGTAACTAAGTTCTCATTGTAACATCTTTAGACAAAGCCCCATATATTAGCAGGCTCTTCACATTTAAGTTATCTATGGTAGTTGTGAAACTTTCCCTGAATGAGAGAAACTTCCATTTTTATAAAGACTGTTAATATCTAAGAGCAATAAAACTGTTTCCTCTCCAAATGATATTTTAAATTTTTGCTTCATATTGGAGGTTAAATTGTCTTGATAACGGATGGTCTTGTGTTGGGCATCATTTCTTTAATGTTTACATTTGGTTCCAAAACTGCATTGTTACCGAACATGATGTCCTTTCCTTGTGTTCTCTTATACTCTTTATTCTTATAAGACCCACTGAAACGGGAAACCTTTATCAAAATAGCATACAGTCAACATGCTTCAGTCACGTGGAAAACTCAATACTCTCTGTGAGTTGCAAGACACAGTACAAGGATTCCACAGAGGCAGGGGTGTGGTTTTGTTTTGCCTTTTGTTACCCTTGTTCCTATCTTTTTTCAACTTAGATACAGCCTTCTCATCCACACTGATTGTTCTTAAACTGTGGTTGTTCTACTGAGAGCAGTGAGTATCTTCACTGGCCAAAATGAAGAGAAGAAAATGAGGTTTGAGGGTAAAGAAACCTGTATTCCAAACAGACACAAGTGAAGCTGTGATCCAGTGTTTACGGAGATAAATCCCTGTCCTTGCTGCAGTATTTGCCTTTTGGAAAGAGGCCCCTATCACAGCACATCATGGGAAGTTTTGAAAGGTATGTACAGTGAGAGACAAAGACCACAGTCATGTCCACACATGAGCTGAATTTTGTGTTTGACCGAACATCTTCAGAGAAAAAAAATATTGCATCAATCTAAGTATGTGCTGGAGCCTAACCCTTAATTACAGCTACACCAACCTGAAGGAGGCAGTCACTAATTTATATTCGTCTGGCTACTACTATACAGGCAAAGGAACAGGACGATCCCAAACTGGGTCATAATGACCAAGTTCTGTACCACTTAACTCTACCAAGTAAGTAACCAAGCCATGAATCACCTTGCTTCCATTGCAAGGCATTATGACATACTCCATTACATAATTCTCTTTGATGAAAACTGCATCCTTGTAACTAGCTGCCTACCAGTTACTTCGATTCTAATTGCATTTAATAAATATTGATTCCAAGTGAAATCATGTAAAGCACAATTCATTCTGAAATCCTAGCAAGAACCATATGATAACAAAGCCTCTATTTTAACCAGTAATTTTGTATTATTTATATTTGCTGAATTTTGGAAGAAAATTTTTGGTGTCCTTGGCAACCTTGGGGTAAAAATGTCATAACATGTTCCTTTTAGTAGAGAGATCAGTGGCAGAGTGTTGCCTCAGGTTGTTCACAGCCCTGGGTTTGATTCCCAGCAGAAATAAAGAACAGTAAATGGACCAACGGCACAATATTTGCTATGATTTTTATAACCGTTTATTTCCTATAATCAAAATAAACAAAAGTAGTAAAGGTTGACCAGCACACAATGCTGTGTATTGCTTTTTATAGTTTATATTTTCAGCATCAGTGACCCCTTAGTCTACTGGACAGTCAGCTTCACTCTTGTTTTTGGAAGGCTGTACTACCATTTACTTAATTCTCTTGACCTGGACATTTAGGGTTATCCATTTGGGTTTTTGGTATTTTGTTTTTGCTGTAACAATGATATTTTGAACACCTTTGTGCATATATTTCTTTAGCATTTTAAATTATTTCATTGAACAAAATCCAGATGCTAAGTTATTGAGCAGACTATGGACACTGAGCATAGTAAACTTTTGCATGTAACATACATATAGATTTATACTTGTCCCATGTTATAATTGATAAATTATACTTGCCTGCTCTTAACATTAAAAATACACATTTAAAATTAAATTTTAATTCCACATGAAATTAAAAAAATATCATATAAATGATTTTAGGTGTTTGTTCAGCAACAAAGACTAGTTGCTTGTATACTTATTACGGGCTATAAGTAAAGGCCTACCTGATGATGCATCTGGGACCGAGGGGGAATTGAGGGCTAAAGCAGAGTTAGGGATGAGAGAAAGGAGCAATGACAAGGCAAAGAGTTCCATGGTTGACAACACTCCCATCGCAGCTAACCCTGTCTTCTGATTGTGTATAACCAGTCCACATGCTTGCCAGCTACCTTTTCAAACTCTATAGATACATACATATACATTTTTAGTTACTACTTTATCCTATGTTTCTTCTTATAGAGTGTTCTAGTATCCATACTAGTGAACCAGTTTTTACCCACTTGGTTCCTGGTATGTTAAATGTCTTCATGGATGGGCAGGAGAGAAAGTATAAGTTAATTCTCTCTACATAGGTTACTAGATGAGAAGGCATGGGAGTTCCCCATCTTTTGAGCTCTGTGACTCCCTGAACACACTGTTGCACACAGCCCCTTCTCTTCTACATGAGAGAAGATCCTGGCTTATAAAACCCATAAGCCCCGAGGATGCCCATACAGCTCTCACCTCTATGCACACCCCATGTCCTTCTGATGATGCCCATGCAGCTCTCATCTGTATGCACATCCCACACTCTTCTTGTGTTTGATTTTGTGATGAGATAATCATATGGGTATTTTAAAACATTGGCTCAAGTCCTGTGCAAGGTGAGAAGCTGTGTTAAGGAGAAGCGAAGATCCTTTCCTTGGGATTCCCTAACTTCCTTGCATCTTCGGAATGCTTATGAGTGACAGATCAGCTCATCTATTCCTTTCTTTAACCCATGCATTTATTTCTCAGGTTTTCTTCTTTATTTAAAAAATAGATATTAATATTTTAGACCCTACCTACCACAAGGTGGCTGCTTCTGGGCCAAATGTGGAGTCATCAGTAGACAGAAGAAAGAAGGCAAAGACTGAAACAAGCAAGGGCAGCACTGAGTGAGGGAGAGAAGGGCCGCGGAAGAAGAGATGCTAACTAGAAGTGAGGCGATCCATGTGGCAGCGCAGGTCTGCAGGGTGTCAAGAGTCAGAAGAAAGGGTGGAGTACACAAAGAAGAAGTTTGTGCTGGAGGTCCAATGGTCATTACTGCTTTCAGAGTAACTTCCCGGGGACTAGGCTCAGCATCACTCTGCCCAATTCACAAACAAGAGAGTGATAATGCGTGAGACCATGAGCCCTAGTGTGACTCAGACATCTGAAAATGTTAGAAAGTGCTACTCAAAATGGGAATGGGCTTGCCCCAAATCCTAAAAACCACACATTAGGGTTTTCCTCGAAGAATTTTCCCGTGAGGACTGCACATAATTATAATCTGTTTTGAGAATTTCTTCCCTTTGAAGAGGTAAGTAACTTCTACCCCTTTCTTATAAGGTCCCAAGAACAGACCAAAAGATGATTCAGCCAAAATTCAACCTGCAGAAGCAATGAGCATTTAGGGCATAACTACAGAGTATGGGTGAGATGTTGCCTACAGGAGCATGAACAGCCCCACTGGAAAGGCATCACCCAGTATGAATGATGGCATCTCAATAGCTGCAGAGATGGAATGCCCCTTCAATTAACCCCCTCCATTCCATACTCTTCCTAACACCTTCAATGGATGAATAGGGCAGGATTGCATGCAAGTTTCTTTGAAGAGCAGCTAGCTCTCAGGTGAGGCTCCTCTGTCTATAAAGGAATGTTGATGGTCAACAAGTCCCATCATGATAGGTGCTTGCAAACAGCACAGCTGATATGATTAAAAAACAGAAAAACAGAAAGTGATGGCTCATTTGTTCAGAAGACTGAATTCTACAACATATTCTTGCGTGCAAATATATGTGTTGTGGGTAATACTACTATAGACAAAATTATAACAGTAACCTTTGAGTTTAAAGAAAGAATTTTGACTTCATTAGCTGCTGTTAGCACAAAGTAGGCTGAAGTTTGCTGTTGGAACTGCAAAGGCTAGAAGAAAAGCAGTTGCATTCAGAGCGCTGCCTCACAGCCAAGTTTTCTATTGCATTGCTTTAACATAGACTGGCAAATCCCATTATTTGTGAGCATTTTGTGAATATGTAAGTGAAGACAAACAGTGAATTAGAGAAATCATGGTAAATAAATAAATAAATTGCTACTATTAAGTAGTAACAAGCCGAAGCCCTCAGTAAGCAATGGGGATAGTCCCCAAAAGAGAGTTCTAAATAAAGATGATGCACAATGTGGTTATTTCTTTATGATATTACTTTAACTCTCCTGAGACTTCCAAATGTCTCTCCTTTGCATCTTGGTTTCCATCCTGCTAGCTGAGGCATGTTAATGGATGTCAGAACAGTCCTTGCATTTTTTCCTATCAAGTCTGCTAAGAGCAGAGAAGGTTCCTGTTGTTAATTGCGGGGGATCTCCCACTCTTTGTTTTAAGGAAAGTTTAAACAAAATGATCACCCACTCTGGGGCTTTAAACAAAGTTCAAACAGAACAAAGTTCTCTTGCCAAGGTTTAAGGCGAATTTCCTCTGTCCAGATGGCTTCCTCAGGCAGGCCAAAGCAAGAACCAAGGCCTCACCCCTGCTGCCTTTTAATGCTGCTCCTTGATTGTTGCTAACGATCCCCAGCTGTCCTGCCTTGCTAGCTCCTTAACCTCTCTTTGCTGGCCACATCTGCAGGCAACTCTGAGAAGCAGGGAAAGATTCTTCTGCTGCCCCCAAAGCAACACAGGTTGGGCCCTGTGTGATGGAACCATGTACTGGGGACTTGACCAATAACTAGTGTACAAAAGAACCTTCATGGGGAAAATTGGAGAGAGAGAGAGAGAGTAGAAGCATGAAGATGGGAAATTCTACTATCGCAAACCCAGAAATGCAGCCATTGTATCTGGCAGGCCATACTCGTTATTGACTAGTGCACCCATTTTCTGGGCAGCAGCCTGGATTGGGGTGGTAGTCTTGAAGAGTCTGATAATGTTCCAGTAACACGTGTGTACTTTCTGCTTTGTCCTCCCCAGCTGTGCACTTAACTCAAGTCGGTCACCCGTAAGGCACATTCACTTTTGATCTGTACCAGATATAAGTGGGTCGCATCCATGTCCTGTATTAATTTAATGTTTCCCCTCTGTTTTCTGTGAGTACTACAATCAGCTAGCTATGTCAGCGGCATACCCAGAGGCAAGGACAGGATCCTAATGAGCAACCCAGCCAGAAGTCCATTGACGTACACACCAAGAAACACGTTTTCATGATATCACCCCATAAAGCGCATTACAGTTTAACATCAAACCTACTTCATTTATGTCAGTCTATGCCCCCCTTCCATACAGTGTACCCTGCTTTCTTCACATCCTTTTATAGAACTGAAGTTTTATTTTTAGTGTATACATATGAATGTTCGGCTTGCATGGAGGCATACCTCCTGTGTTTCTTGGTACCTGTGGAGGCCAGAAGAGAAAGCTGGAACCCCCAGAATTAGGGTACAGGTAGCTGTGAGCCTCCCCGTGTGAACCAAGAACCAAAACCAGATCCTCTGTAAGAGTAGCAAGTATTCTTAACTGCTGAGCCATCTCTTCAGCCCCTCACTCCCTGGCTTTGTGTTTTGTTTGGTTTTGATAAGAGTCAGTCCCTGGGCTTACTGAGCTACACATTCTGCAGGCCCCAAGATCCTATTTCCTGACCTCTCTCCCTCTCTCTCCCTCTCCCTCTCCCTCTCCCTCTCTCTCTCTCTCTCTCTCTCTCTCTCTCTCTCTCTCTCTCTCTCTCTCTCTCACACACACACACACACACACACACACTTGATTGGATGATTTGACTGACTGATTTGGGGGAGGATGGGTATGTCACAGTGTGATCTGCATGGTTCAGGGAATCAAACTCAGATTGTCAGGCTTGGTGGCAGGTATCATGCCTACTGAAGCCACCCTGCTGGCTAAATCCTGTCTACAAGATGCAAGCACTAAGTGTTTAACTTAAACCCCAAACATTTCCCTGACTCAACAAAGATTTAGTTTTTTTCTTGCATCTTTGGTTTAGCTCATGTTAAGACAGTACAAGTCTTCTCTTTTGTTTTGGAATATTGGAAAAGAAATTTGAACTCCCTGGCTCAGCTGGTAAAAGCAGAGGGTGAGGATAAGAATGGTATAATAGCATGAAGATCACAGACTTTGCCCTCAAACCCAGGTAAGGTTCTGCTCCTGAGGAATCCATAAGGGTGTGCTGTGAGCCTCTCCACATATGGTGTTCTCAAGCCTTTGACTCTTCATTCTGAGGTGGACAGAGGGCATGCTCTAGCTTCGGGGTTCACTGTGGGATTTAAAGATGACATATATAAAACTTTTCACCCAGCATCTGACATATAATAATTGACACTTCTTGTCAAAACTCTTTTACATTTAGTTAAAATGTGAGCCAAATTCTTTCCAATAAGGGACAATTTTGTCCTTGAGGAAAAATTATGTAGAGTGGTGGGTGTTCCAGTTTAAAAGCAAACTACATATAGATATGAAGTCACTGATGGCTGGTCATGATACATATAGTGGCCCCATATTCCCTCTAACCTTCAGGGGTTTTTTGTGATTAGAACCAGGCATACATCCAACTTCAAATCCACACCTATGTATAACTACAATATCCACTATTGGTTGGCTTGGCAAGAGTAAAATACCACTTTTCAAACTTCATCACAGCTTTGACTGTGTCCTCACAGTCCATACCTAGATGACACCTGACTACAAGTGCAACACTCAAATATCTTCACCAGAAAAGGAAATCCGAAAACGAGGCTCCCCAATACATACTTCCATTTTCATATTGATATTCCAATTCCCATTTTGACTGTTGCTCTCTAACAAAAACTCCCTGTAAATTATGTAAATACTTGACTGTCTTTTGCCTCCTGGACACACCTACCGTTCCTATCTTGTCAGTCCTTCACATACATTCTAGAGTGTACATAGTGTACCAGGGACCAAATGGTGAGTGCCTGTAAGAAATGCTGACTTCAAAAGGAGATTTGATGAAGGCGAAGGCAATTTGGGAACAATGTGGGGACAGAGGGCCTTCTCACGTTGTCTTTAGAAACAAAAGATAAGCTCTCTTAAATCAACGCTACACCAATGAAAGGTGTTGCAAAATATTAAGGGCAAGTATGAAATGAGCATTTTGTTTATTTACTTATTTTTGCTAAAATGTTTGCTGAACAGTCATTTCCAGAGTGCTGCCAGGTCCAAAAGTGCAGGTAGGCTGGGTTTAGAAGCAGCAGACATTTCACACAGTATGTATGACACGCCCTACGAATGTGAGAGCTATCAACTACATCCGGAATTTCCCTTGCATACATTTTCCAGATGTTCTTCAAGTTCCCCCCATCACTTATCTTTAAAGAGACTTCCAATAACTCTGGACACGGCCTTCCCAAGTACAATCGTACTTCTCTTTTTAAAAGTAAAGCAGAATAACCACTGGCCCCTTACCCTAACTCGGAGCATCCCTCTCCAGGATGCCTACCCTACTAATTTTCTTTCTACTCAAAAGAACAACAGCATGATATTATGTTTTTGTGAATATAAATAAAACATTGTGTAATGATGAATCAACAATAGTAATAAGTCCTATAACAAAATAAAACAATAGCAGATGCAGCCTGGAACAGATGGTGAGGAGCCATGATGCCCAGAAATCAGAAACAGCCTTTGTGCTGAATCAAGGAAATAGAGGCACACTGGGCACTCCAGGAGGAACCTGGCTGGACTTGTGTGGCTTGGCCAGTAGGAGGTCTGCTCTCTATACAGCAAACTTAACAATCAAATAGACATAACGGTGGTGTGAGACTTTGCATCTTTTCCATTCCAATTTGGCCAGCTGTGCTGGAAGACATCCTCCAGAAACTAACCTATTGGTGGATTCTGGCGCCATCAAAGAGGCCCAGCAGAGTGATAGAGCACATGTTTGTGCATATCTGCAGGCTTTAGCTGAGGTGTTTGCAGATATCTGCATTGGTTTGGTATTACCAGAACCTGAGCTGATGCAGGTGTACCAAGGAAAGCACCACAGCTTAGAATGTCCATGGAATTATTTCCTAGCCACGTTTATCAAAGCCACAATGTCACAACTCAGTCCTTTTCTACCAAAGGACATAAGATAACAAAATGATCTTCTCTTTAAGATATTTACATGGGATCCTTGGATGGCATGTTACAAATAAGATCAATTAGGTCTGAAAGGATTGAAGTGTAGATATTCTCTACCATTTTTATGGAATCACCTGCCTGTAAAGGAGTCTATCGACAGGCTGTGGCTAGCACAGATGAAGTTACAAATGGCATTGTTTCCTTCATTTGATGTACTTCAACAAAGTTTAAGACAACTAGAGACAGATTTATTGTAGATAAATTTAATGTTATCCAAAACAGACTTTTGTGGCTAGGCATGGAGGCACATGACTTCAATCATAACACACAGGAGGCAAAAGTAAGTGGACCTGTGAATTTAAGGCCAATCTGGACTACATATCTCCAAGTCAACCACGGCTGCATAATGAGACCCTGACTCAAAATAATACTTTAACAAAAAGGAAAGGAATTAATTAGGAAGCACTTAACGAATGTGACCAAGCATTTGTAAATGTTTATATTTCATATGCTGAGATGCTAAGTAGGCAAAAACATTTCATTACTCAAAAATTCTAGTAATTTTTAGAAGATTGAATTAGTGCACAGACAAGCAAGAAAATAGCATTCCTAATGGAATGTCTAAAATTCCTTTTTGCCTACAAAGTAATAGTTACAGGACAAGAGTAATGGCTTAGACTGACTTCTGAGGGCAGACAGTGCAGACTGCACTGGGCAATACCATGTGCTTATACCTGAACTGGGATGTGAACTCAGAGAAAGAACTACAGATTTTGACCCCAAGAAGACAAATGTTTTCCATCACTGGAAGACCTGGGAGTTCTAGCACAGCCAGTGTCTTTCCTCTTTGCCCCCACCCAAGGCTCCTTTTGATCATTTGAGACAGATGGATGGTTACCTCTTCCTATCACAGAAAGTGAAACTGGGAATGCAGTTGTCATAACTTCAGCAACACTTACTGGCATAAATTAATAGGAACTATGGACTGCCTACATCTGTTGGCCAATGTCAGAATACACCTGGAGGAGGAAAGGGGCAGGGAGGTGGGGAGTGAAGAGATAGTCTGTTCCAAACCAGTGTTCGATTTTATCTTAACCAAAAAACATACAAACCCAGAAAGTTCTCCTTTAAATGATACCTTCAAATAAATAACAACTTCTCCTCCCTCTTTCCTTTTCCTTCTTTTTGTTTCCTTGTTGGTATAGCTTTGTTTGTTTGAGATAAAGACTTACTATGAAGTCAAGGGTGGCCCCAAACTCACCACAATCCTCCTGCCTCAGCATTCCAAGGGCTAGGCTTACAAGTGTGCTCTCTTGCCTCTTCTTTTTATTTCTCTTTGTGCAATTTCTAATATTTCTTTACTTCAGAATCACCCAAAATAAACCAAAATAAAATGGTTTGAAAGAAGTCAGAATATATATAAATATATAAATCATGTTAGCAATTCAGAAGTAGAGAATGTGAGATGATATGACTGGTTCAGCAGGATGTATCCCTGGTGCACAAAAGGACCTTGCGAACACGTCCCCCATGGAGGGATGCTGCCCTAACCTAGAGACAGACAGGAGAGAGGCCCTCATCCCTACTTCACATGACCTGTCAGATCTACATGACCCCACCTGGATGGCGCTGCCCTACATGTGGAATTGGGGTAGGGGGATGGGAGGGGAGGGTGGTCAGGGTGCATGTGAGGGGGCAGAGAGGGTAAAAGGGAGGGAGGGAGGGAGAGGGAACTGGGATCGACATGTAAAATAATAAATTAATTAAAAAAAACAAAAAAATAATACTAGTACAGAATGAAGGTATTTACACAGACTATACAATTATTTTTTTTAAAAAAACTAAATTAAACTCCAGATTTTTCTATGAATTTCTTGGCAATTGTGTTCACACTACTTGTCAGCTTGACAGAATCTGGAGTCACCTAGAACACAAGACTGGTCATTTCCACTTCCCTCTGGGACCATCTTTGAGGGGTTATTTTAGGTAACTGAGGTGTGGAGACCCACTCTGGATGTGTTCTGAGATCTTAGACTGTACACAAAGGGGACAGGCAGCTGATCACAGCACTCATGTCCTGTTTCCTAACTGTACATAAAATGTGACTGACTTCTTCAAGCTCAGCATGACTCCCCCACCATTCCGGACTGCACCCTGGCACTGTGAGCCCAAATAAACCCTCCCTTCCTTCAGTTTCTCTTGTCATGGTATTTCATCAAAGCAAAAAGACAGGTAACTAACATAGTAGCCAAAGTACAAAGAGTAATACAAGTATGTACTTCTGTAGTTTACGCTGAATTAGGAGAGACGGGAAACACATTCTAATCTTTAGACTGTGATTGACTGGCTCTGTGCAGAAAAAGTATGGTAAGAATTATACTTGCTTTTTTTATTTCATACTAATGTGCATAGAGATATTTTATGCAAAAACTCACAAAATAGACAGTAGACAGTTTTCATACTGGTTTAAAATTTAATAGTATAAAGGTTTGAGAGCTGCACTAATCTATGGTATAAAGGTAAGTATTTAGATGGCAGTTTGAACTATATTCATTTACTAGATTAACAGTAGTAGTTTCTCTTGTATTACCTATGACTTATTCAGACGAAAGTTCTTGACCAGTTAATAGCACCAGACACACGTTCCATCTTGTGGAGTGGGCCTTAAATTCCATCAGAAATTAGTTGGTTATTTTCATAACATTTGTGCTATCACTGCTCCAATTAACACCCTCATAAGGGAATCACCTACTTGCAATATATAGTGATTAAAACAGAAACTCACAACTGATTAAAGTGCAAAAAGAAAAAGAACAGATGTTAGAGTGTTTACTCCTAAATAAGACATCTCTATCACAATTGTCTTTGGCTTAGAGATTGTCACAGAAGGGAGAAAGGGTTTTAAATGCCAAAGATCATAGAGCACTGTATATTCTACATGACAGGGCTGTTCCATATACAAATTCACAGTAGCTATGATTGTATGTACATGACCTCACAAAATCAGGACAGCTGAAATTCCTGCATAGATAGGGGAGGACACATAAAGTCTCACCTCTAGCTAAGGATCTATTGGCAATTGATGGATTGTGGGAGAAACAGTTGACACTGTTGACATTTCTTCAGTGATTTAGCCCTGAGACTGCCAGTGTTTCAGTGTATGAGCCCACACCTAACACTGTCAGGACTAAGTGGTTTGGTGGGTTAAAACAAAAAGAGCACATAAGGGGGATGGTACAGGAGAAGTTGGAGGGGGTGGGGAAGATTTAAACAAAACACACTGTATACATGTGTATACAATAAATATAATAAGGACTAAAACATGTATAACCAAACATATTACCTACTCACAAAACAAGCCACAGGTTCTATCTCATTAAAAAATTGACCACTTTTTGCTAAGATCTTATATCCATTTGGCTGCTTTGTTTTGCTGTAGTTATTTGGTGAAGCAGAGTTGCAATGCCATCTAATATGTGTTTGAAAATGTAATAGAGGTAAACTATTGATCAGTGACTTGGGGGACCACTTACAACCATTTCACTGTTTGAAGGCCAGTAACACTAAGAAAAGAATAATTCAAGAAATATAAAGACACCATTTCAGATTCCCATCTTAGAATCACTTCTATTTCAAGAGGTAATTTTCTATTATCAGCTATTTCAAAACCACATAGAATTATTTTATGGCTTCATTTCTATGACAATGTTATCCAGAAGAGCAAAATTCAATAAAGAATTACTAATTTGAATATTTAACCATTTAGACATCATTTATTCTGTTGCTGTTCAATATTAGAGAAATAGTATTAACAATATATTGATGTGTATAACTTGCCTGTAAAATAAGCATATTACCTGCAAGAAATGGACACCATTAGGATGCTAGGCTCCGCACCACCACACTAAATTCCAGAAAAGCCAGCAATTTTCTAAAAGAAACTGTTCAAACTTAAAATACCTATATGCAATTCAACAACTCAGGATCAGGGAAGACATTTTAAAACACCCAAGAGTGTAGAAATACTGTTAGAAAAATTGAAGAATTCAGCATAAATGTACTATTTATACTGTAAAAATACAGTCCTTACATAAAAAGAAAATAATAATTTTGAAAGAATGAGAATGAAATTGAGAATCCAAAACCAGTAGCATCTTATGACCCAGAAGGAACTGGCTAGAGCTAACTAACAGGGCCACTGGACCTTGACAGCTGTGACCACAGATTGTGAGTGGCAGGGTTTTCAGTGACACAACATTGCTTTCAAATGTGCACAGCTAACTGACTTTCTGTTTGGAAGATGTCTATGGATAAAAAATAGAATTTTATTGAATTTTATTAATGTTATTAAAGGAAAAATATAAACCGCATAAACCCAGACAATTTAGAAATGATAACTATCAGAAGCTGAAGCAGGAAAGGGAAGTGAGAGGTGTTGTGATGCTCATGATTCCTCATGAGTTCATGTACCAGAATGAGGTAAAGCAAGGCAATGTTTTAGTGTGAGTGTTTGGAATGAAACTTCATCAAAATGGCCAAATGAGAACATACCTGTCTTTTCTCCTCCAATGCAGTAAAAACATGCAAGAAAATGAAAAGGTATCAACCAAGAACATCATAGAAAACTAACTGGATGGAGGAAGCAAAGTGTCACAGATTTCAAAAGGTTTCTTGAGAAGGGTAGAGAAGTGACTACCAAAACAAACTGAAAGGTACCTCGAGCCAGAATCTGTGGGGCAGATGCAGAGCATCACGGGACAACAAATGACAGATTGGGATGAGGAAGTGGCCTAACCAGGTGTTAATCTGGAAGAATCGCTCACTCCACCCACAATCTGATCTCCACCCCTGTCCCAAGACCAACAGGCAGCCATGCATCTCTTCTAAGTTTTCCCCAACAAAGTCATGGGGCTTTGCTGAAGAAATCAAATCAGGTCTCTGAAAAGAACTAGGGAGTTAATGTGCCATCTCCCTGACTGATATTGGAGACATGTCTGGGGTAAAAACAGCTCCCTTTCCTAACTAAACAAGCTCCTTAGTCCACAGCACCACCAAACAACCATTCTCCACGGACTGATGCTGCCACAGTAGGTAAGAGACAAATCAAAGGGATTTGGGAACCTGATCCCAAGGGTAACATTATCCAAACAATCATTATGACTATTAACAGTATTTCCAATGAGTAGTCTTAGATATTAATGTTTTGTTGAAGCAAAAGAATGAAAACAGAAAACTGAACAGGTTATAAGCACACAGCTTGATGTAGCAGCACCAAATATCATTTACACCACCTGGATTTATTAAAAATAAAAATAAAAAAAAAGAAGACTTGGCTAATAACTCCATCCCTTGAGAATACAGTCCAGCCTCTATTCCCCATTTCTCCCTGTAGAAACCCAACTCCCAACACTATAGGCTTCTTGTCAGTGAACTTGTAATGGTGGCCACACAGCCTTGGATGTGGGCTCAAGCAGATGGAAGAGGGAAGAGAGGAGCTTGAGGCATGGCTTTGCAGCTTGTGCTTTCAGGGGATCTGGTAGGAAGAGCAGGGAAATGGTTCAGTGGTCCTTTATGTTTCTGTGTAACTGTTCCCCAACAAACACCCATTTATCATTTATCTTGGGTGTAGTAATATAATTACATCCACACCTTCACAGCACTGTAGATTTGCTCATATGTGCTTGAATTTTACAGGTTGTGGTGCATGTTTCTAGCTGCTTTCATGCCATGATATTCTTCTGTAACAAAAGTTCATTCATTATTATTACAGCATGGTTTTCTATTGTAGAATATGCTGCAATTTATTTATTTTACGTTACTGGTCATTTTGTTATTTCTAGTTTTTGTCTTTTACAAAGAGTGCTATTGTAAGAATGTTTTAGCATCTATAACATATTTATGGTGGATTTAGACAAAAAATTTTGGGTCACAAGATAGGTTTGATTCAAGTTTAGCATACAATAGTAAAAGAAATCCCCATATAGTTGTACTATTGTATACTCACACTAGCAACATATAGCATTCTAGTTCATCTAACATCCTTTTTCACCCTTGATACAAAAAAAAATCATTATTTTAGCCATACATAGTGTTGTGTATCTGAGTTCAAGGTCAGCCTGGTCTACAGAGTGAGTTCCAGGGCAGCCAGGACTACTCAGAGAAACCCTGTCTCAAAATACACACACACACACACACACACACACACACACACACAGAGAGAGAGAGAGAGAGAGAGAGAGAGAGAGAAAGAGAGAGAGAGAGAAAAAGAGAGAAAGAGAATAATCTTTTTCATTCTTTTAAACATTCTGATGTATACAATAAACAATGAATGTTTGCTGTTCTGTATTCCTCAATGACTAAAGAAAGTAAACACATTTTATATACTTGTTTATACAGAAATATAAGTATGTATAAATATTTCTATAAATAAATATATAAATATCTTCATTTATCCAATGGCTGTTCCATTCTTCTGCCCATTTTTATTGTGTTGGCTCTCTTTTTATCACTAGGATGTACATGTGCTGTGAAGAGGAAAAGTTCTTCTGATATATATATATATATATATATATATATATATATATATATATCATCACATATGATATATATACATTAGGAACTATCTAGTGTATATATACATATGCACATGTATATTAGGTAGGATCTGTCTTCAATTAATTATATTGTTTAGTGAATATTATCCCTACTCTAAACAAAAGAGAATTAGATCCCAGAAAGAGCAAGATGTTAGATAAGACCCTGTTTGCTGTGGGACAGCACGGTAGAGGATATAACACTGCTGGGGCAAAGGGAGCAAGCTAGGATGCCCAGGCTGCTTTCTAACAGCCCACCCTTGTAACAACAAGTCCATGCTAGGAGGCAGGAGCCTTCATAACTTAATCACCTCTTCCAGATCCCTACCCACTGCCCCAGTACCACACTACGATGGCAATTAAATACCAGTACAAGGTTGAACAACGTTGCAGCCATTCTATGACCATGGTAAAGCAGAACTCTAGCCTTGGTTCTCTGCTCCAATAGTATCTGTATTCAAAATAAAATCTAATCTCTGCTTTGAAGCTCTGTTGGATTCATCGTCTCATCCCTATAACCTTGCTCCCTAGTCTCCCCTCACTGGCCTTTTTTTTGCTAACTCCCCCTTGACTATACTTCTCCACAACATTCCTGGCATCTTCTTGTCATTTTATCAGACAGAAGGAGCTCCAGTGGCTCTCTCTACTACAAACTCAACTCTGTTGGCGTTGAGTCCCTCTGACGGCAGTGTCTTCTTCACAAGAATCTCCAAGTGAAGAAATGGATATTCATTGTTGCCCCCGGGGAGATGCCAGGAGGGAGGGGTGTCTACAGAAGTGTAATGTGTAATTTCACATAATGTTTCAGTCACATTAAAAGCGTTTTGTTTTGTTCTTTAACTCCTAGTTAGTTTTAAATTTTCATGGTAGCATAAGTAGCTTGCCTTTCCTAGACAAAAATGAATTCAAGTTGAGCTTACCTAGTTGGAATTTACTGACAGAAGCTTCCCAAAGTTCTACTTAGAAGGACACTCGTGGGCCTTTAAATTCAGGCAACCTAAATACTGGGGAGTTCTTACTCCCACAAGAAACTTGTCTTAGTTAGAGTTTCTATAGCTGCAAAGAGACACCGTGACCATGGCAACTCTTAAAAGAAAACATTTAATTGGGGTAGCTTGCTTACAGTTTCAGAGGTTCAGTCTGTTATCCTCATGACAGTATGCAGGAAGATGTGGTGCTAAAGCAGCTGAGAGTCCTACATGTTGCAGGCAACAGGAAGTTAACTGACATTCTGGGTGTTATCTTGAGAATAGGAAACCTCAAAGCCCACCCTCATAGTGACACAATTCCTCCAACAAGGCCTACCCCCTCCCAACAAAGCCACATCTCCTAATAGTGCCACTCTCTATGAGATATGGGGTCAATTACATTCAAACTACCACAGTACCCTTATCTCTTAAGTTTTAGTCTTTGCTTTTGTGCAAACAGTATTAGACTCATTAAGGATCAGAGCAAGTTCAAAGAAATAAACATCCCAGGAGCTATAACTTGTGAGTAGACTTAAATGAAGATTAACTACTAAATAAGTGCTATCACTCCTGGCCCATGGTTAAGCATAATTGTATAATTTATACACACACGCGCACACACACACACACACACACACACACTTTTTCAGTAATAATAGCTAACAGCTACTATATATTAAAATTTTATTTAATGCCAACCAGTATGTTAATGTTTACCTGATAAACAGAATGAATTTACCTTACTAGGGAAATGAAAATTGCTGTTTTCCCCTTGACCCTGCTAAAATTCCATTGCCATGAAAATGGCTACTGTGAGTTTGTAGGATAATGACACTCAAGAATCGCAGGAGATGCAAACTGAGCATAAAATACAATGCCTATCTCTCAGGTATTTACCTTCCTGTGTGGGCAAGACCAATGCACAAATTCCATTCAAAATTCCAAGAGAAATCAGTATGGAAATATGCACATATCCAAAGAGATGAGTTTTAAACTGAGTTCATGAAGTAATCAGAGTTGTGAAGAGGCTGCTTATACAGAAGAAGACCAGCACATGGCCAAGAAGAACTGTGGGAAAGAAGGCTGTTCACTAGGGGAACTGAAAGTAATTCAACATTGGCCAGAGCAGAAAATGTATGTGGATACTACAAGACTTGTTGTCAACAAGTGGCCATGAAAGCTATAAGCCACACAGGGCAGTTCAAACCCAGAGTGTCACTGAAAAAAAAAGCGGGGGGGGGGGATAAGTTAACATATTTATGTTTACAACAATAACCTTTCAGGTGTGGTTGAAGGTAGGGGTGGTATTGGTTGCACAGAGACTATGTTGATATTATCATAGGTCAAATTAGAGACAGTAGAAAAGAACATAGGACAATATTACCCTACACAGGAGAGAATGATCCTCTGTGAGGTATTGATTAAGAGTGTCACAGGGACTACCTCCACCACCAATACAATCTATTGTCATTGTTCTTGGTTACCTACCAGGACTTTATACTAAGACCCTGCTGCTGAAGATAGAAGGCACTTTGGCCACAGAAAATGGGGAAATCAAGTTGGTACTGACCAGGAAGTTTCCTTCCTATTGACTAGCTTTCTCAGTAGCAGAACATACTATTCAGGCTACTGGCAGGGCAGAGTGAGAGCCTCAACAGCCTTGCCCATCTGAGAACCTTGTAAGTTACAATAATGACCATTTGGCAAAATACACCCATTGGTGCAATGGTGGAATAAATGCCATGGGATAACCAACCTCTAAATATATGCCTGCTATTGTAAATCTGGCCAAAAATGAGAGTGCCTACTACTATTATTTTGCTAGATGGACATACTAGCAAACTACCTTCTAAATTTATATTTCTATACCATAGATTAGTGCTGCTTTCAGACCTCATTTGAAAAGTTTCTCTGTGCAATGGGCATCAATTAAACCAGAACTCACACCTGGTCTAAGTGCAGAGGATGAGACTCTGTGGGGTGCTTATTCATGAATGGAACATTCATATTACACCACATCCCTCCAAGGCTCAGAGACCATCTTGGAGCTAGAGTATTTTGAGAGCCAGAAATCAGGGAGGATGAGAAAAAAATACTGTCTTCTAAACAAGACAGGACTGCTGCACTCATGAACTTATATCATGAACTTACAGTATCTGTGGTTGCCTGTACAACATTAAGCCAGGAAGCATTCCAGCATGGAGGCCAGGGACAGACTCATGAGTCTCTAGTTGTAGCTTAGGAGCTATTGAGAGCTGATGGCTTCTGGGAAGGAGTATGGTCCCTGGTAGGTTGACCATGATTCATTGGATGCATATATGCCCATGAATATACGGGTAGCACAAATTGGAACCAGTGAGTTATTTTGGAAAAGGATATAAAATTGGGAGGGGTAAATATAATCAGAACACATTCTATACATGCATGAAATTCCAAAAAAATAATAAAAATATTTAAGAAGAGGAGAAGAGAAAAAGAACTTAAAGGTGACTTAAAGGTGACTTCTTTGTTTGAGTGACTACTCTGAAGAAAATACTGAAATTCATGCTAAAGGGCACTTCTAAGTCAGGAAAGGCATGTGCATTTGTTTCTTGAGATCCTAACTTTTGCTAATGCACAATTACAATACTGCTAACAGTGACAGCACAGTGGACCACTTTCTTGTAGTGAGGGAATTCATTTCATCTAAGGAGGAAAGGTACTTAAAAGAAAGTTAGCTAGATTCACCAGTGATTAGAGTTTGAGAAGAGGACTCTAGAGAGAAAAATTAGGTAGTAGTCAAATTAAGAAACAGAGCCTCCTTGCTGGCAAAAACAAAAGCTAAAATAAAATGGGTAAAACTGAACGTTAGTGCTAATGGTTATCACTGAGTGAGTCGCCCTAGATGGGTAAGATTCCTAAACAGCTGTGAGCCCAGAATGTTCACGGACAGCATCATATGTAACAGCCTAGGCTGACAGGCTGAGAAAGTTGTCATGTAGAGGTGTGAAGAGGACAGTTAAAACTTAGATAATCAGACAGTAGTAGGCTTACTCAGAAATACCTTACAGGTGATCACAACTGCTTCCTGTTTATTGTTGGGTTGAAAACTGGAAAGTCTGCATCCTCTTCAACCAACTTGAGAACTCATGGAAGCCTCCAGGAAGCTGCAGCCTTGCAATTTTAGTGGTCCTGCTGCAATGTGGCAAGGCCCAAGTACTAAGCATTATGAACCAAGAAGACCTTACAAGATGTGGGGAAGAAAACCACCACCAGATAAACACCATGGTCCATAGGCTTCTATCTAATGGTCCTGATAGAGCATCCTGTGAGAAATCTCTGGGGTCTGAAGAATATTCTTAGAGATCTTCCACTTATCCCCAAGAGTTTTTCATTTCATGCTTATACTTCAATAATACTATAAAATCAATGCGAACATATTTTGAATTGTCATCATGACTCCCTTAAGTCGGGCCGTGCCTTGTAAGGTCAGAGTTGCCTTTATCTCCAGTTCAGTTGCATTTGTGACAAGAAGTACTTTGTTGTTATGGACTAACAATTAGGGGAAGCCAGAAAGCAATAGCCTTCAAAAGTAATTCCGTAAGTAGATCACTACTAAGCACTTTAGCACTGTGTCAGATTACCAAGACACTGTTGCAGTATGCTAAGTGACTCAACACTTGATACTTAAGATACTAAGGAGGTCTAAAGCAATACTGAGGTGACAGGCAGGAAGCAAAATGCACATCCTGCTTGTTTAGAAAGGCTTGGGTCACACAAGCAAGGCAAGCAGGGGAAAAGGTTGAGAGCATGGGAAAGGTGTTGCTGGGCCATGGCTGAAAGCTCACAGGCTCGTGCCTGCCATAATAATCTTCCTGGGAATGCTTTGAGGGGCAAGTAAGATTGAACTGGGTCATGTGTCTCCTGAGCCTCTTCAGTCTTAGTGTTTGGTTCTGATGGACATCCAACAATGGCAGAGCTTGAGTTAGTTACAGTTCCTAGTTATATTCCTAAGGCCAGCAGGAGGTTTCATCTACTGAATGACGAGAAAAGGCACACGGGTAAATGGCACCACAGGCCAACATTAAATACAGACTCAACAACAATTTGCTGAGAATGTCTTCTGTGCTTGTCATTTGGGTACTTCAGATAACAGAACTGGTACAGTCCCTGTCCACAGCCGGCCTTCTACAATCTAGTGATATAAGGAATGGCCCAAATTGTTGGACCACTCTGACTCTATAAAGGGTCCTCCCTGCCCTACCCCTGCATTATTTTTTTAATGAAACAAACAGCAGTGCCTAAAGCCCTGGGAAGTCGTACCCCTCTATTAAGGGTGTGGCTCACATTCTAGCAGGAATAGCAAAGCCTCTCATTCCATCTAAGAAATGCATAATCCAGGCCCCAAGCTCTGTATCTAACCACATACCACTGACATTTTAGAAGCCCCATTCCCTCAAGGAATAAAACCAATCTAATCATTAAGAGAAATAGCTGTGTTCTACCCATGTGTACAAACAGGCAAATATCCCATATGTATTATTTGTAAGAAATAATTTGGATTTCATTACAGTTTCTCTAGATGCACATTTATTTCAAGAGATTTGGAGCTGGCCAAGAAAAGTATATCTGGCTAATAACCTAAAAATAAATTCTCAAGTTCCCTTTATAACTTCTGCATTTCTCATACTTAGTTTTTAACTTTTACTTCCAAATGGCCTATTGAAAAGGGGAAAGCCTTGATTGCTTTGGCTTTTCTTGGGAATGTTATGAAACCTTTAATGTGTCACTCACTTATTTAGACTATTCGGGATTTTTAAATGAAATCACAAATCTGATCATTTACTAACAAAAAAAATGTCAATTTCAATCTTAAATAATTCAACTATCCTGAAAGCTTTCCAACCATTACCACTAAAATGTGGAGCTCTTTGTACTAGCTACAAAGAAGCATAAGAAAATATGTTTTATACTTACTCACATGCACATGTGTGTAGGACACATGTGTGGAGCTGTGTGCAGAAAGAAGGAATACTTTGGACATTACATGAAATTATGTCAGGGTTCTTGTTGCACACATAAGCAAGCAAAATGAGAACTGTTTGGGAACACTGCCGGCTCCAACCCTCTCACTTCCTCACACCAATCTGCACCCTCAGGGTTTTGTTACCTTTCCCATCACCTGTCAGGCCTTCGGGGCTCCTCACTGTCCATCTAAATCTGCAGCTATCCCAGGTGTCTTCCCTCTTTCTTGACAACTGCTGACCGCACTCACACACAGCACCTTTTATCACCGCTTTACTGCATGCAGCCTTTAGTTTTGTTGTTAATTTAACTTCTGTGAAGAGAACTTAACACTCTATGCCTCTTATAAAGTTCCGATCGCAGAGTAGCTACGCAATAAATACTCACTAATTGATCTGCTATCTAAAACTACGCTCTGTCAAACTGAATAACAAGGGTATGAAAAGTCCTCCTGTTACTTAATTTAAATAAGGCTAAAAAAATGATTAGAATTGATAAAATTTACCAGACACCTGGCCTGAGCACAGAAATTTGGGGGTTTCACAATATTTGGTTACTCTTTTTTTGTTCAGTTTCCCCTTCCAATTAGCTGAAGAACTAAAAACACATAAAATGTTCTTCGCAGGGTGTTTCTGAACCCACAGAATTTATCGTTATTAGTAACAATCTACTGAGCCCAATCAAATAGGAGCTATAAATAATGACCATGCAGTCTAATAAGAATTCACAGGCACATGTCTGTCCTCTAAGAAGATATAGCTCAATTTGAAACTGACTCTACACATGACTCCACGACTGACCATCAGGAAACCCAAAATGAACTGCAAAATTTTCCACCTTCTGTTGTTTTGTTATTTTCTAAACTTTATCCTGTCTTCAAAATCCATTACAAATTCCTTCTCTACCATAAAGCTTTCTTCTACACCTACAGAAAACTACCACTCCTCTTTTCTATAAACTGCAATTAAAATAAGACTTCAAGTCATATCAAAGAGTAGATGTTCTCATAAATGCTGTGTTCATGCCTTATCTTCTCCACCAGCTTAAATATATTACTGTCTCCACAAGCTGACAGACAGGCTGAATAAGTCTAGTTACTACAAAAGATGATTCCATTGCTCAATGTTGGCAGGACTGAAAGTTGTAGAGGTGAATTCATGTCCTTCATGAAAAAGACGAGCGGTCAAGAAGCATTAAATAAAAATTATCAAATAATTAAGCCAAAAATGTTTGGCCCACATATTTTTCTTAAACTATTTTAAAATGGGTTTGTGTGTGTGTGTGTGTGTGTGTGTGTGTGTGTGTGTACCAGAGCATTTTGTGCAGAGGTCAGGGTCACAGCTCACTCTTAATACCATGAGACCATGAAGAATGAACTCAAGTTGCCAGATTTGGTGGCAAGCCATTTTGCCCACTGATCCATCCCACTAGCTCCGAAAACCCTGTAATTTATGTAGATGCTTATGTACATGACATCAGCTATACTCAAGCATCACCTCAGAAGAAACATGTTATATCCACTTACACATCAGCCTCAGGAACTCTAATAAGTTCAGCTCAGTTATAATTTTCCAAAACAAAGTGCCAAATCTTTTAACACTGGCCAGTCCTCATAAACCCTAAAATAGCTGTCAGTCTATCAAATATAACTAGAGGATTTTAAAAGTTCCTGGAAAAATGTCATCCTGAGTACATTTTTTTTTTTTCTTGCTCTATAGGAAAATAATAGAAACCTCAATTTTATTAAACAAGTTTAACATTCCAAATGGCGTCATAGTCAGCTCACTCCTAGCACCCAGGTCCAATCCATATGCTTCAGATCCCCCCCACCCCATCACCCCAGTCCCCAGAGATAGGAGGAAAAAAAGAACTTCACACAAGATCTGCTGACGTCAACAGTGTTTGCGTGCAAAGAGAGTCTTGTGTAACTTTTCTTAAGGCCTCAATTATTCAAAGAAACCTCACTTCTAATGCTGGTAGGAGGGGGGGATGCAGCACTCTCTTTCAAGGAAAAAAATAGCAACTAAATCATGAACTAGCTGAATGTGCTTCAAAGTATCCCTCAACTAAAAGTCTGCATTCTTATCTTGGCACTTTGATGTCAAGCAGTGCCTCACATCTTCAGGAGAAAAGTAACGGAAAGGAAACAAGACACAAGGAAGAAATGACAAAGACCTACAGCTCCTTGAATTTTTAGCCTTTTCTTCTTTGTTTCTTTCCATATTTTTACTGATGCCAAATATCACCATGGAACCTTTGTTCTCATGTTTTTCTGATCCTGTGATGGATATTACAAATCCTACAGCAAGCTATTGGCCCAACACAAAAAGAAATAAAAGTGTTGGGATTTATGTGTGTGTGTGTGTGTGAGTGTGTGCGCACGCGCACATGCGCGTGCACACACGTATGCTATGTAGTACAGAACAGCAAGAATCAAATAAATAACCCTAAATTAAAGAGAGCTTGTCTGGCTCTTGATCATCTATAATCAAGGCAGGGTAAATGGTTCTATCACCTTTCTTATTAATGCAACAAAGACTATTCATAACTTGATATATCTATATGAAGCAATTTAATAAAGCTTTTAAAATGTCCATAAAAGATAGGAGGATTCCTGCATCCCTTCAAGCACCAGTAATCCAAGCACACCCGAAGGACTAGGAACCAGCAGTAGTATCTAGGGATAGGGTGAGCTGCCCCTAAGGAAATGTTTCATTTCTTGTCCTCAAGATGGTCTATTTCCTGTAGTCTGCCTCTTCCTCCCAGACAGTGGACTGGGAAAACATCGTGGTAGAGCTGTTCTTGTTTGTAAAGCTGAATCAATTAGAAGTTCAAAATGAGGGCAGACTCCTTTTTCAATACCTATATGAAAAGAAATCTTTTCATTCCAGGAAAGAAAGCATCCCCCAAATGAATCACAACAGTGTTCATTTGACACGCTCCAGATCTGCGACTGTTAAAAACAACATTCAGACAGAAGGTGCTGCCTAATTGTCAGGAACCTCGTTCTCCTAAGTCCTTTATGAAGTGATGGGGAGAGATCAGCTGACAAGTTATTTTGATCTGTTTCAGTTCCATAAACTGCGTATACAGATCTGTTCTCAGGGCTGAAGTGATGAAAAAAAAAATTAAAGACGAAAAACTTGCTGCCCCACTTCCCTAGTAGACTTTCATAAAACTGCTTTAATATCCCCAGAGCCACAGGGCCAGAACATACTGGGTTTGCTCATCTTAGCCCCTATTGCTGGTTTTGCTGTTGTTGGTTTTAATGTTAGCTGAGTGAAGAATTTTATTCCACATCTGAATTTCGCTACTTCTGTTTTACTGATGGGTCTTTTCTCTTCTTTTCTTTTCTTTGAATACCTAAAGGACTTACTCAGAGCTTCCACAAGACACTTACATTCCTTTCCCATTTGATGCTTGTTTTCAGGCAAATTATATGCTTTTGTGTTCATGAATAGCGCAGAATTAGATGTATACAAAGAGATAGAAACGCATACTTCTTTTTCAGAACAGGAAGAAAGAAGACATAACTGTTTTGCCTTCACACATATATGTATGCATACAAGCATATATACGTACACACAGACATATGTATGTGCGCATATACGTATTCATATTTGGCCTATGAACACATTTAAAGGCATGATCCCCCAACACACACACAGAGCAGTGGCTTTTTGGGACACCAGGTGCCTCTTATATACTGTTTTATTTGTCTCACTTCCCACTTTGCCCAGAGCACTAGGTAGGACTGTAAGGGAATGCGGCCTCTTCCTTTGTTCTGGTTACAGCTGTGTCTGTCTGGATGAGCCTTCCAAGGGCCCACGGTAACGGTCTTGACCATAACTGCTCACAAGAAGCCATGAAAGGATAAGCAGGCAGCCACACGAACAACATGCTCTTTAATTATGACGGCCTATCGTGGAAGGAAGGCTGGCAGACAGGCAGACACATTCCAATTACGCTAATACACCTTGTAAACATCAAATATTTTTAATCTGAGATTAAAGAGAGCCCTGTATCCTCACAACACTCCTGAGACTGCATCTAGGGGCTGCTGCCCGTGCTGCTGGTGAAACAGGATTTCCTTCGGTCAAAATAGACTTTCACAAAAATAACAGCCTTGAGTCTGGAGGTGGTCACATGCAATTTCCACCGCAAGCTGTCCAAAATTTCAAATGCACTTCTTAGATTTCAGAAAAGACAGAGCTCAGAGGAAACTGATTAATGCCTTTGTTTTCCAAAGATCATGGTCAGTTCTGTACAGTTGGTCAAGGCTGGGTGGTTGTAGGCCCCGGTTTTAAATTCAGTTCCTGTGTGGGTTACCTGTCTTTGCTTGGTGCCAGCTCCTGGGCTACACACTGAGACAGAACTGTCCCAGCCATATTCAGTCATTCAGGTCAGCTAGGGAGAGTGATTCCATGGCAATTTGAGGGGAAGCAGTGATTAAATTGAATAAAACCACATGTGTACCATCTAACAGTAGGCTTTCTGGTAGGCTATCATGACATGGGTTGCACACACACATATACATATGTACATATATACATATACACATACATACATATATTACATACATACAAATACATTTATGCACATACACATACACACACATACACATTCACACACATACACATGCACATTTATATATATATATACATGCACATATATGTTCACACACACATATGAAGCTCCTGCCTCTGTATCACACAAGCTGTCATTGCTAAATCAATGTGCATAGGAACAGAATTTTCATTTAAATCACTAAAACATTTGTTTAAGCTAAAAGCTTCCATTTTGGTACCTCCAGGCTGTGATAACAAGTCACCATCAGCTGGGTAGCTTACAAATGACAGAAGTTTCTCACAGCTCCAGCTGTGAGGTGTTTCAGGCAATGGTTCAGAAGACTGTGAGAGCCTACCTCCAGTGCACACTTGGTGCCGTTGTATCTTCACATGTAACCGAGGACACAGAACTAACCACAGTCTCTGGAAGAACATAAAGACCCTTATAATTGGCTTAACTCCTAATAACAACACCTCAGGAATTGGGATTTCAACATAAGAATTTGGGAGTGGGACTAGTTCAGTTGTTAAGTGCACTCGCTGCCCTTGCAAAATATCTGAGTTCAGTTCCCAATACCCACACAGTGGTTCACAACCACCCATAATTCCAGTTCCAGGGAATCCCCAGTGAGCACCAAACAAAACACTCACACACGTAAAATAAAATCAATGAATCTAAAATAAAAGAAACTCCAGATTAGTCAGAGGAAATCTAAAAAAAGAGAGAGAGAGATTTTGGGGGTAGACACAAATATTTAGACCATAACATCTTCGCCTTCTTAGACAAATCAACCATACATGTTATAAGTGATATTTGCAGATAGTCTTATGAAAAGTTGTGGGGGGCAAAATAATTTTTTTACAAGCATTATAGCTTTGGAACTTACGAGAATCTGATCTATAGAAAAGGCAGGTAGGTTCTTGAAAACTATCCTGCAATACAAGCTTCTAATTCTTCAGTGACATGATTCTTAAGTTTTGTGTATCATTTTCTCAATGTGAATGGTGGGTGAGGGGAGGTGTATGACTGCAAACATGCACTCAGGTTCCCGTAAATGCAGGAGCACTAGAAGGCAGAAGACAACTTCAAGTATCGCTCCTCAGGTTCCATCCACTTCTTCCCCTGTGAGATGGAGTCTCTCTGTAGTCTAGGATTGTCAACTTGGCTAGGATGAGTTGCTGGCCTCCCCAGGAATCTGCCCATCTCCACCTCCTGCAGACAGGGCTTACAAGTATGCATCCCCATGCCAGCTGTTTTGTGGTTCTGAGATCCTTGCATGTGTGCAGGGCAAGCACTTTGCTGACTGAGATACCTCTCTAACCTCTAGAGCAAATTTTAATGCTACAAGTTGAGGGAAATTGAGCTTTATGGGGGGTCTTTACAAAGGACAAACTCTCTGGCCCTAGGTTAGGTAAACAATCTACAATCCAGACACCATGACTCCCCTGACCTAGTGGCTTTTTTATAATTGGAGACCATCTGAAAGGCAAGAGATGTGCAATGCAAAATTATAAGGCCATCCACATCCTCATGCCTGTACACGGCAGCCCATCTCATCCCTGAGCTTGTACAGACAAATGTGAGCGTTCACAGCAGTGCTTGGGAGAAAGTGCCATCGAAGAGAGGCACTACTTTATAACTGGAAAAAGCAAACTAGTGCTTATTACTTATAATTTACACAACTGGTCAGTTGACACTTAAGAAGAACATTGACTGCTGCTTTTCCTTGGCAAACACTCTTAGAGTCTTAGAGTTATTATTGCTGTGAAGAGACACACCATTACCATCATGGTGGGGAGGAGAGGACAGTGTGCAGGCAAATGTGGTGCTGGCTACATCTTGGCTTGCAGGCAACAAGAAGTCAACTGACACACTAGTGGTATTCTGAGCATAAGAAACCTCAAAACCCATCCTATTGTGGTTTAATAAAGATCAGGATAAACAAATAGGCCGAATAGATGTTTATTCAGGGAGAAATAACTTACAGCCTAGCCAGATGAGCACCAGCAAGTTCCATGGATACTCTCCTCTCAGCATCTGGCCAGCTAGAGAACCATCCCTGGCTTTTCCTCAGACCTCCTTCCATAGGTTACTTCCACCCCTGGCTCCACCCCCAATGGGCGTAGTCAGTGCCACAGAAGGAGACAAAGTGAATATCCCACTACACCATCCCCACAGTGACACACTTCTTCCAACAAGGCCATACCCACTCCAACAGAACCACATCTCCTGATAGCCTGACTCCCTATGAGATTAAGGGGGCCAATCACATTCCAACTACCACACAGCTGTACTACTTAGAAGGCACTGGGGTGAGCTGAGTGCTTGAGATGGAAACAAAAATTAAACAAAGCCCCCAAGCTCAGACTGATAGTAACTCAGTACAGGAAGAAGACCAGTAAAAAAAAAAAAAAAAAAAAAACCATAAAAACAACAAAAGATAAACAGAGCACATGGCACAGAACCAGAATAAAGGAAGAAATGATTACCTAATTTTCCTAGGTAGGAGAAGTATTGGGAGGGGAGGGATGAGGAGAAAGGGTTGTCTTGGCTTTAGTGATATTAACCAGGTCTGTGAAAAAGAAAAAGAGAGCTGAGGTGATGTCTCTATGGTCAGAGCACTTGCCGTGCAAGCAAGAGAGCACTTGCCTGTAATTCCAGCCTCAGGAGGCAGAGATGGGGATCTCCAATGGCTTATGGGCCTGGTTACATTGGTAAGGTGAGTTCTGGATTTGATTAACTCTGCCTCAAAGGATAAAGTTGAAGAAATGATCATGGAGGAAGATCCCAGACCTGAACCTCAGGCCTCAACATGTATGCATACACAGGTGCACTAACATGCCTGCCCACATGTATATACCCATTCATGTATACACATGTGCATGAAAAGAAGAAAATTAATTTAAAAGACGTTCATTGAGAAAAGTGTAAAAGTATTCTAAGCAGATAGAGTAGTTAATGGAAAGCCAGATGTCAAGAAATGGCATAGATTAATAGGAAATGTCAGAGATTTAAGGTGGTAGAGATGCCAAAGAAAAGAGCAGGAAGCCAGGCAACAGGAGCCCTTGAATGCCATGTTAGAGCATTTCTACTCCACACCCTGCTTTTGTGGAATCACAGAAACTCGGAAGACAACAGAGTCACCGCATCTGAACCGTGCTTCAGAAAGATGGAACTGGAGGGGAGGAGAAGGCTGATTCCAGGGAAGCCAAACAGAAAGCTGGGAAAACAAGGAGGGGTACTGCCCCAGTGCAGGGGAGACTGAGGGCTACGGAAGCAAGCTGTAGCCAAGTCTCTAAGGCTCAGTTATCATCATGGTAGTTACAAAAGGAAGAGCCCTGTGCCCAGGTCAGCTCCTTGGCTCTCGAGCGCTGGGAGACACTGTGGGGAATGAGCTGATATTGAGGCAGCTGTTGCACATACAAGTTTAAGGTGAAGGAAAGACGTTGATGAGGAATAAATACGTCGCGGGTCCATCGGATTTGAAACACAGAGAGAAGGAATGAGATCATCCAGGAAGAAAACATGAAGTGGAAAGAAGACCCAAGAGTTAGGACTGTGAGTGGTGATGGCCAAAGGATCACCTCTCACCACTGGGTACAGCCTCGATGCTGAGTCACACTAGATGTGAGAATTGGGAATGAGAGTATTAAACGAAGATTTTTAAATGGTGAAATTGCCTTAGAGTAAGTGTAGTAAAATTTGGCTAAAATTTACTGTATTAGCCTATAAATAACCCGATTGCCACTAGCTTATAAATCTATTGAATTTCCTCTGGTTTAAACCTTTCCATTTTCCTGAAACTTCATGTGAGAACTTCTGCATCACAAGTTATCTCATTTCCAGCTCCAAAATAGGTTTTACTTTTCATAAGATGTGAAAGCGATACATTGGAGCAGAGATGGGTGCTTTTGAAGATCGTAATCTTTTAGGGGAATTGTCTCTATTGGATACTTTCCACTAGAATTACCAATGCCTTTCCAAAATCCACATTTCTTTAACTAGAAATGAAAAGTTCACTTTCCCATAACTTAGATTAGAAAGTTCGCTTCTCCTTTGCTGGGGACTTTTTATAGTTGCAGCTTAAAGTCAGGATGATTTTTACAAGGCAAAGATGTAAACCCTTCCACCAAAGAGGAACTTTCACAATTAGTGAAAACCAAGAGTGCTGACAGGAGGGACTGTGGGAAGAGGATCTTAGCACAGCTCCTGATGGAGAGCAGCCGGGTCCCTGAAGATACTTTCCCAGGTTGGATGCCCACATGTCCCAGACTTCCTAATGCTCCTCATGTGTTCAATCTGTTTGACACCCAAGGCAGGTACCACACGAAAGAGCAAAACTCTAATATTGAAGCCAGCTGTATCTATTTCTCTCTGACCGCCTCTCCCTCTCCCTCATAGGTAGTTTTCACAGACAAAATGTTTTTAGGCCAAAGGAGCAACCTTTCAACTTCATGGTGCATGTGACTTATTAGCAAAAATCCTTTTGCAGGCTTGTTTTGAAAAACTGCAAGGACCCAGTATGAGCCAGGGTGATGTATAAAAGGACCTCCTCTTAGAAAGAGGAACTTCAAAGCAATTCCCAATGTCATAGAATTCGCTACTTCTCTAGTAAATGTGATCTGTTTGGGCCATAGAACTTTAAGGCTTTGGCAGAATTCATAGATGAAGAGCCTGTGTCCAGTCCAGTGTATCTTTTTTTTTTGTTGTTGTTATAAGCCAGAAAATGTCATCAACTGGACAGGCTGATGTCACAAGCTGGTTGCTCCAAGGAGGGTTACAAGAGTTCACTTTGCTTTCCTTTGGGTGCTATCCAGCGGGTTCATGGCAGGACCTAGCAGCAGGTGTGTGACAATGAACACAAGGACTCAGAGCTAGAAAAGGACTTCCATCTGGAGTCCTTTGAAGATTAACAGGGCAGGAGACAACGTTGAAAGAAGGGTTTAAAACATCTCATTCACAACTTTTAAAACACATGAGTAGTGTGGAACAATGCCACAGCAATTACGCATAATTACATGAATCCCTTAGAAATATTACACTAAGAAAATTGACAAGGTTCCCAGTTTGGGTTGGGTGATATAAGTTAAGTCCTCCACCCTCACTGACAAAATGCTAGTTCCATGAGCATCTCCCGCTCCAACGCCTCCTTCCTCACATGCACCACACTTTCCCCCATACTTCAGAGGGTATTTGTACCATTAAGTTTTGTTTTGCTACAAACTGCCTTCCACCTAGAAGCTCATGCATCCTTTGGAGTGTGGGGAATTGTTCATTTGCTCTGTCACTAGATGCTGCCACCATGAGACCTCTAGCTCTGGAAACATCTTTGGGCAACAAGGGCATTATGGAAACTTACTACCACTGGTAAACAAAATCTCAACATCTTTAGGAATTCATGAGCCAACCAAACCAATCTAGGAAAAAGGTGTTGTCTTTGTTTTGTTTTGTAAGTTACTTTTAGTTACTTGTTTCTACAAGCCTCAGCACGGGAGTGTTAAAGAGAGCAACAGCCAAGATTCAAGAGTCAGTTCAGCCTCTGACAATGAAAACAGAACACTCCAAAATGACAAAGCTTTCACCCCATGACCAGGCATCTGGGGCAAAGACTACAAACTGTCTCCAGTTCAGGGGCATGTGAAAGATACTGACATATAATCAAACTAAGCAGAGGATGGAAAACCAGAAACAAATCCTAAACCACTCTTGCCACTGACTCACTGGACAGAGGTTCATCCCCTCTTTCTGGAATCCCCATTGTGAATTTTAGTAATCTACCTACCTACCTGGAATACAGTTACCTGTTTTGTCAATTCAAATACATATTTGATACAGTTTTATATTTATATGAAAATCAACATCTTCTAAGTATCTACTCCTTAGGAGAAAAACAAAAAACTCTCCAAACCTCCTACTTCCCAACGAATAGGGTTAGCAGTCCAACAGAGGTCTCTTGTCTATTACCAAACCTCCCATGCTGGATGAATAAATTTTTTTTTTCCAGCTAAGAAAGCCTGTGTTCTAGGTGCAGTCCTGAAAACATGTTCATACAAGTAACATTGTACACTGTACACACTGAGGTTATATTTAGTGTTTAAAATTAATATTATAGACACACACACACATATATATATACATATATATATATATACACACACACACACACACACAATTAAAGAAACAGAGGCCATGAATTTGAGGAGGTATATGGAAGGGTTTGAAAGGAAGAAACAGAATGGACTTCTTAATTGGTCAAAATAATAAAAACCTGGAGTCAGATATAGAGGGAAATGCTAAGAATTCATAGAGAAGGAGCAAACCACCACCACCTCATTAGCTCCCCTGCAGAAAAGAGAGTGAGTTCCTGTTTATTCCTACTTATATCCTCTCTCCGCCCAGCCATTTCACTTCCTCTCTCCGCCCAGACATCTCACTTCCTGTCTGTCTGTACAGACATCCAGACCTCTAAGGTTAGCTAGTGGCAAGTTTCATCCTCTGATCTTCAGACAAGCTTTATTTGTACAAACAAGATATCACCACAGTTTAACAGAAGATTTTACTAATTTATAGACTTGTTTCAGGTATCGCCCTTACAAGGCTTCCTTCGTTATCATATGTAGACAGAAAAATAGTTCTGCCTAATCAAATTTTCAGAAGCCAGGATGAGAGAATACTAAAGACTTTCACACAATAGGAGACTCAATTAAGACCTGATCATAAATAAATAAATATTAAAAAAAAAAAAAACAGAAAAATGAGGTGAACTGTACCAAAAAGCCAAACAAAGTTAACTGGGAATGGAAAAGGAGAGAGTTGAGGCAAGAGTCCTGTGTTCTCAATTGGCCCTCACACACCCTGTTTGAGACAATCAGGGTCATTCTAGGTCATATGCCCTGAGCAGCTGAGTTATCGTTCATTTCTGTAGAACACCTCCTAACAGAATCTCAAATCCTCAATACAGAAACTTGGAGTTAAAGACATGCAAATTCATAAAGCATTTCATATTTAAAAAGAAAAGAAAAGGAAGGAAGGAAGCAAGCTGTGGAGGTCAAAGGAGACTGGAATTGAGAAGATGATATGTTTGTTCGGTGCTTACCAAATGGCTATAACAATTCTAGGGAGCACGGTCTCCATTTTAGAGTCTAAGGTAGCTGAGGCTTGCTCTTCATGACATGTGCCTAATTCCTGGCTGGTCGTAGAGCCAGAAACTGGCATATCTGACACTAAAACCTGGGATTGTTCCCATAGCACTAGTGACCATGGAACAAACCAAACTGAGCAACAGAAAACAGTAACAAAACTGTGCCATTCATAAAAGTATATAGAACCCATGTCAAAATAATCTGGGAATGTTTTAGGAAGTGAAATGAGTCAGGGGACAGATAAAACAAGAGTATTTATGAAGGTTGGGCCTGAAGAAATGCTGAGCCCAGGATTCCATGATCAACTGATCTACATGTGTTCTGCCTGTGGCTTCTCATATGACAAAGGGCACTCTTTTCCATGTACCCGTTTGAACAGACAAAGAAACACACTCCATCTATTGATTTTACCAGTCACATATAAATGCTCTTGGATTTTGGAATTTTGGTTATTGTCTTAATTAGGGTTACTATTGCTGTGATGAAACACCATGATCAAAAGCAACTTGAGGGAGAATTGGTTTATTTCATTCAAAGTTCTATATAGCAGTTCATCATCAAATTCATCAAGGGTAGGAACTCAAGCAGGGCAGGATCCTGGAGGCAGGTACTGATACAAGGGCCATGGAGGGTTCTGGCTTCTTTCTCATAGCTTGCTCAGCCTGCTTTCTTATAGAACCCAAGAACACCAAGCCAAGGGATGAACCACCCGAAGTGGGCTGGGCCCTTCCCCATCAATGATTAAGAAAATGCCTTACAACTGAGCTTATTGAGGCATATTTTTTTCTCAGTTGAGTCTCCCTCCTTTCAGTTAACTCTAGCTTATGTCAAGGTGACATATAACCAGATAGCACAGTTCTAAAACTGAGTATTTTACCAAGAATTCTTACATTTTTCCAGGAATTGGGTGAATGCATGTATCAGACCTAGTTTCATCAAAGAGAGCATAGCACTTGGCCATCAGTAATCTTACTATGCTTTGGGGGCATTAGTGACAGGTAGCTACCACATGCCAGCCAATGCACAGACTACTTCCAATAAAACAGATTGAATTCTTATTTTATTGGTGACAAATTGAAGCTTGGAGGAGTTAATAAACTTGATCATAGCATAGTGACTTATAATCCATTTGTCAACTTCATCAGCTCTTCATCATTCACTCTCCAGAATAAAGAAGAAGCACTCAGAGCAGATACCTGGAAAAAGGCAACTAAGGCTTTACATCTCTGACTTTGTTCTGAGTTTCTCGGTACTATCCTGATTCATATGGCCAAGGTTTTGGGGTTTGATCAAGGTAGAAAGGATTAATCATCAAGTTGGGTTAACTTGCTTTCCCTTTCTTTGAACTACCCAATGAATTCTAGTACCTGCTATTGTGTTGATTGCCTTTGACTTACACTGCAATATGACTGTCATTTCAAGGTAATTCTCATACAACCATCAGTGACTTTTATCATGGGTCTTGGAGGGGAAAAACCTTACTGGAAGATGAGCCAAGATTACCTCCCCCACCTCTGAAGCTACAACAGTTATCCTCCTAACCCTAAGTACAAAGTGTGGGAGGTGGGTTGGGGTCTCTAAGAAGCCCTAAAACAGAAAAGCCAGGAAAAAGCCAGAAATATGGCCCAATGAGTAAGAAGTTTCTAAACAATCACCTGGACAGGCTACTTGTGTTGGCAGCCTCTTAATTGGGCAAGTTGTCCCATTCATGACTAGCCACAAGGTATGCTCCAATCAGCAAGGCCTGAAAATGACAGGCCCTGGGAGGTTCTGAATAACAGCACAACCTAAAGCAAATATACTGTCTCATCCCACTGTTGAGATCTGCAGCCACAGCTCCTGCTGCAGGAGAGTGTCTTGTTCTGTGAAGTGTGCTGAACAACTCAGTAGGTGGTATTATATAGAAAGTTCTATTTTACAACAAATTTCCCCCAAAAAGGGCAAAACCATTTCCCATGGTGACTAATGTTGCCCACCACATATCAATTCCCCCATGGTAGGTTAACCACTGTGGCGACACAGCTGTGTACAAGTCCTGTGGCTTCTACACCGTACACCCAAACAGAACCCAGTGGGGTACTCAGTTCATTCCATGTTCTACACAGTTGGAGTCTGGGCTGTTGATTGGTGACTACTACCTACACTCAGTCTCTTCTTCACTTACATAATTTACAACAGCCCCAAACCCTCAGAGCCTTTGATTTTCAGGACTTGATGACTGGATCATATTTAGTAGTCAGTTACAAATCGGCCAACGCGTCTTCAGTTAGACCAAGAATAGGAAAGAATTGAACTTCAAGGGTGGGGGGCACCCACAAAAATGTCTGAGATCATTTTCTTCATACAAGTGAAATATAAGTGGAGGACTGTCTCCAAGATACAAATCATCTACCACTGCTAAACAAGAGTAAAGCAGGAGAAGGTAGAACTTATGCTTCAAACAGTCAACGATGAGGAAAGCAGGATCTGATCATCTGATGGTGGTCAAGTATAAAACCCCAGCTAAAGATGACTGGAACTCAGAGACCACTGCTAAATGGGATAATTGGATTCTTAGACTTGATCATTTAGCCTGTGACTTCAGTAAGTACTTGTGCTTATCTGTCTACACTAAAGGGGTTCCCAAAGTACTCCAATGACTTCAGTTCACTTTAGACCACTTAAATTTGGTCTCTTCACCAAGATTTAGCTGCAGTTATAAACACTAATATTGAAATATACACTGCCTATAGAAAGTTAAAATATGGAAGAGGTCATTTTGAATTTTGGAAATTTTCATAGAATTTCTTCTTTCAGATATTTTTAACCAAATAAAACACTTCTTAGTACTGTTAAATAGGAAGGGCATTTTGCAGGAAAAAAAGCATAAATTAGTTTAATAATTAAACCATAGTTAATGGTTCAAGTGTGTGTGCGTGTGCGCGGGCACGCGCGCGCGTGTGTGTGTGTGTGTGTGTGTGTGTGTGTGTGTGTGTGTGTGTGTAAGTTTAGGGATTGGCTGGAGTCAGTTCTACACTACACAGGTTCCAAAGATCACACTCAGGTCAGGTCATCAAGTGTGGCCACAAGTGCTTTTTCCCACTGTACCGTCTGGCTTGCCAAATTTTATGTCTTAACAATTACAGAATTAGTAATTCTATATAAATGAACTTAGATTCAAAGGCACCTGGTCTTTGACTATGCGTGGCCTGGGGTTGTGTGGGGGTTTTTTGGTTTTGGTTTTTAGCTAGTATTTTTTGTTCTTTCTTGGTATAAATGGAAAATGGTTGGAGGAACACATAATGTGTTTTATCAAAGACGGCTGGCATAGCTGCAGCTGGGTTCACTGAAGCCTGGCTAATACAGCAGTAATGAGTGGTCTGCCCAGAAGTGCTGACTGTCAGAGGGCAGGGACTGCATCTACTCTCCCTTTGAAATATTACTAATGATGATAGGTAGAGCACTATCATAAAGTGAACCGCCAAAATGCTGCTTCAAGGTATAAAATGTCTATGGGGTTTTTCCCCAAAATTAACAGGGAATCCAGGCTTAATTACAGGAAAAAAAATTAGAAACCAGCAGATGAACATGAGACTCAAACCATTACGCTATACCTCAACCCTTCGCCAATTTTCTAGCAATATTCCAAGGATTCTAGCTGGAGATGAAAAATTATGTAAGGTTATAATCTAAAGGGATGAAGTCAGGGAAATAGGAAACATTGAGAGAAAGACAGAGACAGAGAGACAGTGAGGCTGCCCAGCAGTGGTGATGCACGCCTTTATTTCCAGCACTTGGGAGGCAGAGACTGGCAGATCTCTTTGAGTTTGAGGCCAGCCTGGACTACAGAGCTAGTTCCAGAACAACCAGGGCTATATAAAGAAACCCTGTCTTGAAAAACCAAAACAACAGCAACAAAAAAGAAACAGGAATCAGTCTGCAAGAGCTACTAATGATCAAGCATCTTAGAAATTTAAACAACAAAATAAACAATGTCCAATGGGAGTATTAGCCAAAGTACAATATAAACTAACATCAGTAAATAAATGTAGAATCAAATAGAGCTCAATCTTCCCTATGAAGGAATTCTAAATCATATTCAGTACATATTATATTATATAATTATATTATGTATGCACATATATATGTGTGTATATATACATATATATGTATATATATATATATTTAATCTTAAGGGTTAGATTGTGCCTATTCCTTTGTTCAGGAATGAGTTAAACTTAGTGATTCACTTTCAAAGAACACAACATGGAACAGAAAATTCAATGCCTTTACAGTGGAGAAAACTGCCTGGCAAATGCTACCTCAACTGAATTATAAGGTTACTATCAGTGACACTTTATGACTGAAGTGTGCTCAATCATCTTGTATGACAAGAGGCACGTTCCAGTTTTGTGGGTTTTCCCCAAAAGCCCACAACCATTGTCTGTTCATGAGAAAATATCAGACAACCCAGATTATGGGGCATTCGTTGTACAGGATATTTAGTCAGTTCTGATCGAGACTGTAGGAAAGTCAGAATGAACAGATATTTATGAGATTGTCACAGGTTGCAGAAGACTGGAAGACAGGATAGAGAATAAAATTTGGCTCAAGAAGGTAGTAATGGGAAAACTTGGCAAAAGAAATATATAACCTACACTTTAGCTGACAGCAACATATTTATATCAATTTCTTTGTTTTTATTCTATAACACAATAACACAAAATTATGGCATACAGCAACTTCCTGCACTATCTCTGCAACTTTTCTGTAAATCTAAACTTGCTCCAAAATTAAAAGTTTGTAAAAATAAAATCATTTTATTCAAAAATAGACCGCCTATACAAAATACAAAAACAGAGCAACTGAAAAGAAAACTAGATGTAACGGCATAACAACCTTTTAACAACAGTCCTCTTTCTCCCCCCCCCTCTCTCTCTCTCTCTCTCATGTGTGTGTACACCGTGTGGAGGTCAGAGGATGGCTCTCTGTTGTCAGTTTTCTCCTGCCGCTTTGTTGGGAAGGGTATCCCTTGTTTCTGCCACATTGTGTAGTCCAAAATTAGCTGGCCAACAAGATCACAGGAGATCTTCCATCTCCGACTCTCATCTCCTTCCTTATAGGTGTGCTGGAGTAACAGATGTATCCCGCCACATCTGACATTTCCTCATGGGATTGGGGAAATGAAGTAAGGTTTCTAGGCTTTTCCCTTTATGCACTGAGCTACCTCACCAGCCCCCATGCTGAATCCTTCTTAAGGCACTTTGGAAGGAGCACTGAACTACTCATGTGTTCATCTGTAAATGCTTACTGGATGTGTGTCATGTGCCTATACTGTGGATGCACTGGAGAACAAGACATGGTTTCTGCCTCCAAAAGCCTTCAAAGACACAGCGACACAAAATAAAACACAGAGTGATGTGTGCTATGTAAGAAGTCATTTGAAGATCACAGGTATTCACCTAAGAGAGAAATCCATGAGTGACAGAGATAGTCCCATCAGGGAAGCCTTCAGAAGTGTTCCAAGGTGTCTTATGAAAGACATACCCAACCACTTTCTAACAGTGCCATGTACATTTGGGAAACATGAGTCTAAACACATGAGCCCTCTGAATCACCCTCAGAACTTTCCATCACTTTTAGGATCAAGATAAATTGCCTACATGCATGATAGTTCATTTTATGTCACTTTTCTAGGCTTATAACCCAAAGTTACTTAATCAAATAATAATCTGGATCACACTTCCTTCTGTTCCTGCGTAACACCTATTCATCTCTCAGCTCTTAGCTTAGCCACTGCTTCTTCGGGGAACCTTGTCAGGCTCCCAGCCCAACCTTACTTAGAATTACCTTTCAAGCTACCTCACAACTCTCCTGCATAGTTGGACAAGGTGCAGCCCAGCACTCCAGCATGGAAGTCCCATGAAGGAAAGAACCACGTCTTGTTTGGCTCATTTGTTTCTAATTCTGTTCTCTGGCATAGTGCTTGGAGCACATAAGTCTCTCAATGATATTTGTTTAATGAATGTCAGCAGTATGAGATAAGGGTAGAAAGCAGCTCTTCTCCACAGCTTCTGGAGTTCTTGCCAGACAGAATTCAGTGACCCAGGCCTTTTGATGACTCATCAAGTTGAAACTCAAGATTTAAAAAGGGGAACCTGGGGAGGCAGTCAAAGCAAGCGGGCAGGCAGGGGGGTGGTGTACTTACTGGAGACAGAAATGTCCCTGCAGATGGGCTGGAGGCGGTCAGTGTGGCTACAGCCTCATGTTGACATTGACTTCAAAAATACCACCTGTCTCTTACCCCAAACTGGGGTTTATGTAATAACATTTCCCACATATTAGCAGCTGCCAAGTGCTGAAACTCCCTCAAGTACCTTTTCTGAGGTATTAAACAATGATGCTAGCCTATTAGAATGGGGGAAATGAAACAAAGGTGTATTCTTACCATATGTATTTATTTTTCCTGAGTTAATTTTCTACTATTCTTTGAGAACCTCATACATGCATACAGTATATTTCAGTCATATGCACCTGTACTCCTTCTCCAGATCTGCCCTCCATATCCCCCTCCCAACTTTACGTTCTTCTCTCTTTTCTTTATTAACCCACTGACACCAATTAGTGCTGCCTATATATGCACATTCATAGAGGCATTCACAAGCGTATGGAAAACTTACTAGGGACCACTTCCCTGAAGAAAACTACTTCTTCCTATCTCAGCAGCCATCAACCGGTGATAGGTTCCTAGGTAGGGGTGGGGCCTCACAGGCCCATTCCCAGCCATGCTGGAATGCTGACTGCCTTAATCGTATATAGATCTTGTGCAGGCGACCACAGCTGCTGTGAATTCATGAGTCATGTCCAGAAGATGCTGGTCCACTCCTGTCCTCCCAGGCCTCTGGCTCTTACGATCATTCTACTCCTTTTTTTTTTTTTTCCAGGATGTTCCCTGAGTGTCACAAGGTGAGGGGCTATGGCATAAATGTCCTTTGTGTGGCTGATCACTCTACACAAACTTATCCTCTACACTTTGGCAGGTTGTAAAATGCAGCATTAACCATCATTTACTGAACAAGGTTTTTCCTCAGTTGAGGCCAAGAGCTGCACTGATCTGTGAGAATAGGTAAATATATTTAGAAGGTAGTCTGACACAATGTCCAATTAGTAAAACTGTAGTAGTAGGCTCTCCCTATGACCTTTGTGCTCCCCAGACATGATGTTTGACCATATTTACAATCTCACATGTGTTTTCTTTAGCAGAGTGGATCTCAAATTCAAACAAAAGCAGTTGGCTGCCCTGAAACATGCTATTATTGCTCCCATGGGCTTATCTTGCCATATTAACCATTGTTGCAACTCCAGAAGACCAATGGGATATCTCTATTGATGTATTCAAGGGAGAATGACTGGAAGAGAGGCCATTTAGCACTTAAGAAATGTTTACTATCCTATGACAATAAAATATATAACATAGGATTATCTACCACAGTGAGTGGGGGCAAAAAGCAGAGACAACTTGCTTGCCTCATCAACAAGCATAAGGAGGGGAGCTAGGGAAAGAAATCTCAAAGAAAACCATGAGAACTTTTGGGCAAGTGGTTGGGCAGTTTAGAGATACAACAGAAATAGGAAATGTAATTTGATTAGGAAAGGGGGGAAAGCTCAAAAGGAGTCTGTCAGCATTGAGATAATACTATCCAAATGTTAACTAAAACTAGCCAGAGGGTGACTAGAGACCTTGGGTTATACTTTAGGAAGGAAAATGGGCTTAGAGAGAAGATTAGAGCTCATCAGCCTAGGGGAATACCTGAAGCCATGAGTACATCCTGTGTGATTCCTCCCATGTTGCCTTCTACCATAACCTTTATCCTTCATGGTGCTTTCAGGACGATTACTTTTATATATACTAAATATTTCTCATGTACTGAGCTTTAGTTAATAGTATCATGATTCATCTATGTTATTGACAGTAAGATCATTAAATGTGAAACAGAAATTGTTAGCACTAGATGTTTTTATTTGGGTTCTCACTATATTAATGAGTATTGACCCCATTCACTTCAAGTGACAAGGCTGGCCACAGATTATAGAACCACTTTTAACATTGTTAGAGACTACCTAAATCAGTGGTTCTCAATCTGTGGGTCACAACCCCTTGGTGGGGGGGGGTCAAACAACTCTTTCACAGGGGTCACCTAAGACCATTAGAAAACTCAGATATTTACATTACAATTTTTAACAGTAGCAAAATTACACTTATTAAATAACAGTGAAATAATTTTATGGTTAGGGGTCACCACAACATAAAGAAACTTTATTAAAGAGTTGCAGCATTAGGAAGGCTGAGAACCACTGATCTCTGCTATTGGTCATCTAATGACTTTTCAAAACACTGTAGAACCAAAAAGAACGAAAGAATGTGCAGCTGGAGATATCATCTGTACATCTAATTTTGACCAAAATAACTCCCTGGAGTCTCTGGCTGTAGAAAAAGAAAGAGAGAAGGGGAAGACAAGGAAGTTAGCAGTGACTTAAGAGACAAACGACACATATGCCATCGCAGCTGGGGCCAGGGAGGCACAAGGTGCACAGCTGTCCCTAACTATATCTAAAGTCAAGCTGGGGCCAGAGGCACAGTGAAATACAATGACCTGAAAATGGGATGCGATAAGGAAGCAAGGAAAGTAAGAAAGGAACTGGTAGATTCTTCCCTGAAAGTGACACCAAGTTGAAAAACAAGTGTGGAACTGGGCACAGTCGATCTATGTAACCTATGACTTAGCAAGCACCATTTCATCTGTCTCAGAAATTTCCTCACGTATGATGGTCTGGAAGAGTGATGGGGTTGCTGGCCAATGAGGGGAGCGCTGTGTGACCCCACCCTGGCATGACATGGCCTGACTCCCATCGGGTGCACGCTTTGATTATCACCAGGGCTATTTCCAGGAGGTAGTAGAGCTGGCTTCCCTTAGCCTTCCATGGCTGACTTCCTTCCTCCCAGCTACCGGTCAGGGGATTGCACAGGTTTCCCTTCCTCAGCTGGTTTCTTATACAGAAACATCTCCGGGCTCCCAGCCCTGCTCACAGCTGCTCTCCCAGGACATCTCATGTGCTGCTCTGGCTTCGTCACTTTCCACATGTTAATGACTGTTTACTCTCACCACATCTGAGCTCAGATGTGCATGACAATTTCATCACCTCTTAGTTGGTTTACACACCCAACTAACCTTGAATTGAACTCTAATTCTCTCCTGTGGATGAATGCCTCTACCATTTCCTATCAATGAACTCACCTCCATTGTGCCTTGTATTCTCTTTTCTTCCATGACAAACAATGGCTGGTCATCCCTTAGGTACCAGTTTAAGCAATTCTTTCTTTGACGAATATTTTAGCAACCCAGTATTGGTTAGCTGCCCTTACACAGTATACTCCAAGTACCCTGGATCCACCCACCACCACCAAATCACATCTTACTGTTAGTTCTTATTTACATATTTTCATCTTCCACTAGGCTTTTAACTCCATAATAGAAAATATGTCTGTTTTGTGGGTCAATGTATTTCTAAAACCCCAGCCTGGTAGTTATATGTTGAATAAATGATTAACAGTAATGGGTTATAGATCTGTCTCAGCAGCAGAACTCATCAAGTCTATGTCAACATCATCTCCTTAGAGAATTTGAAGGACCCCAGAGGTCCTTCATCTTAGAGCAGCTGGTCTCAACCTTCCTAATGCTGGGACCCTTTAATATAGTTTCTCAGGAGGTGATGACCCCCAACCATAAAAATCACTTCATTGCTGCTTCGTAACTGTAATGGTGCTACTGTTATGAATTGTAATATAAATATCTGTGCTTTCTGGTTTGCCTTAGGTGACCCACATGTTGAGAGTCTTAGATGACTGTGACAGCTGCAAGATCTCCAGGAATATTCAGTTCCTAGGAATGGCTTCCCAGAGTCTTTCCCTTAGTGCAAAGCTCCTACTTCAAGCACGAAGCAATCTCATCATTCCCCACAAGCAGCATCAACAATTAATCTGTTTTGGCTGGAGACAGGGCACAGAGTTGAACAGCACTTGCTGCTCTTGCAGATGACCTGGGTTCAGTTCCTAGCACCCACACCACAGCTTGTCTGTAACTCTAGTTCCAGGGAATATGAGGCCCTCTTCTGGCCTCTGGGGATACCAAGAATCTGGTGCACATCATGCATTCATACACATAAAACATTCATACACATAAAAAACGAATCTTTAGAAAGATGGAGTTAATGCATCTTTCTTTTGGTTTCTAAGTATTCGAGGAAGCAGAATATAAAAAAAATGTAAAGTTAAATCTTCATGAAATAGACCATATGAGACTATTCCCTGAATCGGTGTTTTCAAAGCTTGACAATAAATTGGGATCATCTGGAAGGCTTATGGAAGCACAGATGTCTAGACCTGACCCCAGGGTTTCTGACTCAGTCTGTCTGGGACAAGGCTGCAGAATTCGCATTTCTAACAAGCTTCCAGGTGCTGCTGCTAACAATGATGATCAAGGCATCACAGCCATGGGAACCACTGCCCTGTACATCTGAGTCATCCTCTTACTCAAGTAAACACAAAGTATGCTGGGGTAGGGGCAGCTCTCCCAAGGCGGGAGAGGAAAGTCTCACTACTGAACAGGAAATTTACATCCGGGACACTCGCACTTGGATCAAAGCACCTCTGAAAAACAAGAAGGCAGAACACTGGAAGCCAGCCCCTAGTGTGGAGGCTGAAGTCTACCAGGGCAACTCTGATCAGTAGGAGCATACGATTGATGCAGCTCTGCATGAAAAGGACAGCGTGGGCCTCTCTCGGGTGCAAGTCCTAACCAGCATCTTCATTCTTCCACCAATAGTTCTTCATTCTCCTTTGGGCACTCGGCTCCTGCCCCCAACCCTACAATTCCAAAGACTGCACCCTCTAAAGGCCAAGAAGAGTCCCAAACTTAGATTCACTCAATACACATGTGCCACACTCATTCCACAATGATTGGTGCAGAGCTGACATGTGATGTAAGTTAACCCAATGAGAATAGGTCCTACCTAGATGACTAGAATCATTCCTTTCCTCTGGGGTTGCCAAGGCGAAGATGTTAAGATGGGGGTGGGGGTGGGGATTAGCTGCCATTGCAGCTACAGAAAGTGTGGGGGGGAGGAGGGAGGGAGAGGAGAAGGATAGAGGGAGGGGGAGGGGAGAGAGAGATCAATACTTGGAGATGCTGCCATGAGATGAGAGATGCTGATGTTATCAGGAGAGTCTTTAAAGTTAGAATCCTAACCTTGACATGGATTTGTCCCTTGCTTCTGAAAATCTTGACCGAAATAAGAGAGAATTCTGCTAGCCAAGAATGCATGGCTCTGGTCTAAAATGAATAAGTAGCCAACTGTTCTAGAAGTTTCTCTCCAGATGGATAGACCTCATAGGTGCACTGCAGTCCCAGTAATTATTTTGCTTATGCCATTTGTTTCTTTATTATAACACTTTTTGTTGTACCTCTCCTGATTGCTTGCCTTCTTTCCCTCTTGAGTGTGTTCCTTGAATGGAAGAACTGTCTTTTTTTTTTTTTTTTTTTTTTTTTTAACAGTTTCCCTGCAAGCATGCACAGTAGCTAACTCATAAGTGACTATGTGCAAACAGCGTATTTTTTAAATTATCAAAAAGTAGCCTCATTAGTGCTTACCCCAAAACAAGGAAGTTTTAAAAAGAAAGCCCCTGTGCAGAGCACACAGGAACTAACACTATACCAGTAGCCACTCTCAGAGTCAAGTAAACCACTCCACGCTAGAATGAGTATTTCTAACCAGATCCTAACTCCCACAAGAAGGTTTACCATTTCTCTTTTCTTTGAGAAATCATTACGAGGCAGGGGGTACCAGCGAATGACGGCTGAGGTGATGACTCCCACATAAGTCAGTTTCCTCTTCCCCAAATTAATTTCCAGAAACTCTGCCACATCATGTAGCAAGAACCCCCTGGTTCTAACTCGAAGGACAGTCCAGAGGACTTGGGCACAGCCATCCTTTGAAGGCTCCCAGTGATAAAGAGCTTCCTGCCAAAGCACTCCCAAATCCTGAACTCATGGAAAACAATTGCTACTTGGGAAACAAAACCCAGCAAGGATTTTTTTTAAGTTGTATCTAATGCCAGTTTGTCACTCAAATATTGGTCCTATTGCCTTCTTAAGAGTCTATCAGACACTTGAGGTATAACTGCACCCACTGAATGTGCATCTAACAACTGGACCCAGAAAGTGCACCTCTATGACATCGAGACCTGCCCTGGAAGGAAAACAAAAACAGCTGTCTTTCTGGTCTTTGTGGATGTCACAAGATTGGCAGCTTTCCTCAGAGTCTGCCTCAGAGACTTTCTTTACAGTGGTTCATATGCTAGCTCACGGGATAAGCGGTGAAGTTCTCTAAAACAAAAACATAACCTCAAACTTCCAAGACAGCTGGTGGAAACTGTGAGTGTTTCAGAGGAGCTGACTTATCTAGCTGAGTCAAAACAAGTGTGAGTGCTCCAACCAGGCACAACATCAGAAACGAAATTAGGTGTTCATTGAGTGCTCTCCCTCCTGATTATTTTTCCGTCCTTTGCTGGACATGAATCTCCTCCTTAGCTTTAACTTGACAAGGAATAAAGCCACAAATAACATAAAACTGGTTTTCTATGAAATTCATTATAAATTAAGTTTGTTTTCCTAAATAAAAAAAAAGTCATATATATGCTTCACGGGACATTTAGGAAAAAGACAAATCATAAAATAAATTACCTATAACCTCAGCACTGTTGCTTACATGTTGTTCATTAACTCTGTTCACACACACACACACACAGAGAGAGAGAGAGAGACAGAGAGAGAGAGAGAGAGATACATGAAGTCTATCAGATCTAGGTCTAGAGAAGCAGATGGCAGGCAAAGATATCTCTTTTAAAATGTTGATTGATTTTTGTTCCATTTTCCACCTAGTATATTATTATAGTCATTTCCCCACATTAATATAGTCATAAAATTATACTATATAGCCAGTTTGTGGTGGTGCATGCCTTTAATCCCAGCACTCGGGAGGCAGAGACAGACAGCTGCTCTCTGTGAGTTCGAGGCCAGCCTGGTCTATAGAGTGAGTTCCGGGACAGACTCCAAAGCTACAGAGAAACCCTGTCTCAAAAATAAATTATACTATATGTATACCATAAAATATTTAGCCACTCCCAATTGTAGGCATGGGAATTTCCAATTTTGTACGATTACCAACAACATTTGTGATGATTCTTTTTATAAGCCTTTGCACATACTGGGAATTTTCTGTCACACATTTCTGGCTAGTTAGGCAGCAACCAAAGTAGCTTTCCATCAACTTAATGTTTTCTTCCGTTCACAACACAGAAACATTAAAATGACTATTTTTTAAATGTATGATAAGAAATGAAGCCTAATAAAATAAGTGAGTAGGGAAGATGAATAATCTTTTTGGAAAAGATAAAATATAAAGAAAAGTTATGTAATGAGGTATTAAGCTTGATGGACTTGGATACTCAAAACTTTTATTTTCCAGGATATGCTTAAACTTAGGTTATTTGTAACAGGTTTCGTAATTATAGTGGGCTAGTTAAAATGTTTCTATTCTTTCCTGTTTTCTAATTTTAAAAATGAAACAATCCAAGAAGACTCTTAAAAGACATTATTATCTTTCATTCTAGATTTACTGCCCCATCGGAAAACAATTGCTTCTGAACTGGCATAAAGCATCCAGCTCCTTACTGTGGCCTGCTGAATCATCCCCCTAAATGATTCTGCAATATGGATAACAGGGAAGCATGCTCCTGCCAAAAACTCAAGAAATGCTGGTGAAATTTAGGAAAAATCACTGTCGTGGGGGACTATGGTGGCTTTAGAGAGCATCTCTCAGTAGTTGCTGCACTTTGTGACCTCTGAAAAAGTATAAGCAACTCCATGCACACACACAGACCTGCCAGTTTCCCTTACAGTCTCCTCTCTTCATCGCCACTGAGTGAATTGGAAACAGTTGGGCAAGCTCTACTAATCGGCAGCTGCTTGCAATTAGACGAAGCATTTAAAACCATTCTTTAACTGCTTTCCCAACTGCCCCAGCCCTTCTGCATGAGCAATACACCGTGACAATTTGCCAGAATGTTTAACTTATCTCCATCGCTAGCGGTTTCTATACCTTCCTTATTTTCTACAATCTTCCCACACAGTGTCTGACTCTTCCAGTTCCTCTTGTTAAATTAGAGGAATACAGAAAAAAGGATTAGTTAAAACCAGGTTGAGCTGCTTTGGGCTAAGATGGAAAATTCTACCCAGGCGATTATTAGAGGCAGAGATATCTTGATGTTTCTCAAAGAGATGTCGGGGGAATGCCCTCTTCATTTCTTTCTTCTTCAGTTTTTGAACAACAAATTGGAAGGTTCATTTAGAATGATAAAGCAAAACAAGAGGTACCGGGTTTTGTCAGCTATTTCCAGTTTTCTTAACTTAAAAACGTTCACTTTAGAGAAACGAGAAAATGGCTGGAAGAGTCGTCAGCGTGCCCTTCACCAGTGAAGAAACTGAGTGTCAAGAATCTATTCCACAATTCCAAAGGTGGTATGAAAAGTGGATAAGCATGAACTAAACCCAGCTTTCCTGGTTCTCAGTCCAGATCACTTCCTGAATGCCAGTTGTTTCTCTAGAGGCAAAACGAAACAAAACAACTTCCTCTCCAGACAACTGCACATGAGCCAATGGATGGAAGATGTTTCTCTCAGGCCTCTCCTTCCTTGGAGAAACTGGCACACCCTCAGCCATTCCCATCATGGGACTCAGGGAAAAGCTGGTCAAAAAGATGAAAAGTTACTTCTCCTTTGCGGTTGTTTTTCCCAGTATCTCATCTTATATCACTTACAGAACCTGCTCCGTGTGCGTGTGCACACATCCATCTCTGCTAGAATTCTCTATTTCACCCTGCGATGTTAATCACTCATTTAGTCTCTGTTGCACAAGGGGCAGACAGGGAGGAGAAAAGTGAGGTAGATGGAAGGAAGCAATAATGCCTTCTCTGACCTGAAGCAGAAGGATCTGAGCCAGGATACACACACACACACACACACACAAAAATGCACACGTGCACACACACACTGGGGCACACACATGTGCACACACACACTAATGCACACACACATATGCATATACACACACGCATGCTTTCGCACACACTCACACACATGTGCACACAAACACATACACGCCCCAGCTCTCCCACCCACACGGCAGGTCTGGTCCCCAGCTTGCTACTTCCTGAAGCAAACTCCTGCTTCCTCCTAACTCAATGACTCTCTTCATAGAACTGGGACTATATGTAATTATTTTATATGGAAGTAGAAGGTAGGAAGGCCATGGAGAAGAGAGGGAGACTGCAAATATGAGCAAAGAACAATTACATATGCCGATAGTGTCATAATGAAAATTAAAATAAATATTTTCAGATGAAATTCCCACTATCCTCTTATTCCTCAAATCTGTAATTCTCCCCTTTCCCCCCCCCCTCCCTAAACCCTATTGATTCTTCAATATTCACCTCTTTTTTATGTGTTTGTTTTCTTCTGTCTGACTGTCCTGGAACTCACAATGTAGATAAGACTGGTCTCACTTACCTCTGTGTCCCAGCTGCAGGAATTGAAGGTGGTGCAGCTATTCTGAGCCAACAGCCTCTTCTTATAGGGTTTCAGCTATACCCTTCATCTCCCCTCCACTACATCCCTACATCTCCTCCATGTCCGACTTACAGCTTTTGTTACTTTTCTCCTTTGAATGTAGTATGCATAATATCCCTTTCTTATTGCTGAAGCTAATCTTTCATATGTACAATAGCCCTGTCACATCCAGAAAGCACTGCCCTGTCGTGGTCCTCTGTCTACCTGCTTCTCTACCCATGATAATCCCTGGGCCTTGACAGGTGTAGTTCCATTTAGGGTTGACACTCCACAATACCTTGTTATGCGTGAATTCATAGTGGCTGTGAGTACATACACAAAACCCGCACAAGGTCAAGCTAGCTGAAATCCCAACATGAGTGCGGAAGTGGCTCACAAAGTCTTACCCCTAACTGAGGAGCTATTGAAAGTCAGTGGCTGCTGAAAGAGGGAGAGTATCATTTTTCTTCATGAGTGTTGGGTCCTGATAGATTTCCCATGCTTCCAGGGATAGCCCTGTAGAACTACACACACACTAGCAGCAATAAATGGACTTGGTGGGTTTTTTTAAAGTACGCATTAAACTAGGAGGGGAAAGTACTGGGTAGAAATGGAAAAGTTAGAGGGGAGGTAACCAGGATGAATTTGCTCAGAACACATTAGATATGAGAAGTGTGTATAAAATTCCCAAACAATAAAATAAAACAGAAAAACTTAATCTTTCAGGTAAGAACCCATATCTGAATCATTTTCATATTTTTCCTGACATTCAATATATCATTTCAAATAATGTTTCCTTAGTAAAGTAGTTTTTCAAGGAGGAATGTGCTGGTTTGTTTATAATTCAGGGTAGAAATATTTTAGATGTAGCATTTAAATGGGTGACTAAGAAAGTTAACCATGTGGTCCAAATGCCCATGACAGAAAAGTACAGAGCACGTTCAAGGAACACTACTGTTGATGTCATAGATTTAGATGGCAGAGAACCATAAGTGGCCTGAACTTTGTTACGGGGCAGGGGCAACCATACTGCCATGGTGGACTGAAAGCAGTGATTTTAGGCAGACTTTTGCTGGCTTTCTCTTTTGTAAATGCATGTCACAGAGCTATTCCCTGAGGCACTGAGGGTAAGAACTCAGGCAGACATTTGTTCATCCATACCCATGCTAGAATAATTCACAGAAATAACACAACTGCCCACCATCAGATGAACATTGAAACAACAAAATGTGGCACATGCTCACACACACATACACGTATAAAATAAGATACAATTTATACAGTCTTTAAAAAAGAAAATAATTGTGGGGCTAAGGGATCATCTTAGTGGTAGAATGTTTGCTTGGCCTGGACGGCACATATTCTTTATCCAGGTACAGAGACCTTCATGAATTCTAGATCAGCCTTGTCTACATACTGTGCTCTAGGAGAGTTGGTGCTACAGAGTCACAGAAAGATTCTGTCTCAAAAGTTAAAAGAATGAAGAATTGAGAAAGACAGTGTTACATATGTTTTCCCGCCAGCCTGGTCCCACAGCCGCGCCAGCCCCAAATAACACACAGAGACACCATATAGATATAATGCTGTTGGCCAGTTACTAGTTTCCTATCGGTTAGCTCTGTCTTAAATATTAACCCATTTCTATTAATCTAAGTATTTCCACGTGGTCTTATCTTAACGGAGAGAGGGGCTGGTATTCTGTTCTCCCCATCCTCCATCTTGAAGTAACCAATAGCTTCTGAGAACAGATGAATCCGTCTACACCAAGGAGGAGCCCTCTAACAGGTCATCCAATTCCAAGGGACCATCTCTAAACACATGTGCATGTACAGAAGTAAGGTCTGCATATATGTGTATACATGTATGTTATATAGAGAGAGAGCAATAACAACTCGGGAAGATGTATGAACTTGAGAGGGAGTGTCAGGAGACCGAGCAGGAGATGTAAGAGGAATTGAATGGGGGAGAGAGGGGATAAAATAATATAAATACAGTGTAAAATATGAAATCCTCAAAAGTAAAAAAAAATCGACTGAATTTTAAAAAGACAGATGCTACTTGGCTCTACCTATGTAGGGTGACAAGCAAAGACTTAAAGCAACAAATGCAGAATGGTGAATCCAGGGGAGAGGTGGATGCTAAGAGGACATTTTCAGGAAGTACACTGTCAGTTTTGCAAGCTAAAAAGTATACTGAGAATGTGAATAAACTTAATGTTAGTGAATTATGATTACGGATAGATTGGATGTTAAGTTTTATTTTATATTTTGTCAAAGTTTAAGCACATAACTGAAAAAATATATATGTATTTAAATATGTGTGTATATATATATCAGTATTAAATATACAAAGAGTCAGGGTTAATATAGTTAGTAAAACTAGAAAAAATATATTCATATTAAGTGTCACTAAGCAGGCAAAGATACAGATCTCCTACCAAGGTGCCTTTCTTCATGGATGGAACTCCAGCCAAAGTCAGATAACTGCAGACCGTCTTCCTCAAAATGTAAGCTAGTTGGCTAGAGCACTTTCACCATGTCATAAGCCGCCTGAGAAGTTGGGGCTACAAAATACAAGCAGATGTCAATACTTTCTCCTTCCACTTTCTCAACACTGCTGATCAGGCCAAGTTTCATTTCACTTATTGGGCAGCTTTCCAAGTTGAGGGAGGAGGGTTGAGAGAGACTAAAGAAAGAATTACAATCCAAGTTTCATATCTGCAAAAGTAAACTGATGTTGCTTACTGCTGGGTTTCAAAACCAAAGCTTCCCTAAATTGGCCAAGACTTTTGACGAGGGCCATACAAACCCAGGGATCAGCAGATGTTATTTTGCAAAGGGCCAGATAGCTAATATTGTAGCCTTTACAGGCACACAGTCCCTTACTTTCAGAGGTAAGGTACTGTCTGCTATGATAGCTCAAAAACAATCATCAGCAATAAGGAGTGAATGTGCATGACTCTGTCTCAATAAAACTTTATTTATAAAACTATAGTGAGTTGAATGTTGCCATCTCCTGATACAGAGCACTAAAAATTCTACTTTCTGGTTTGGACTTGGATACCTGCCTGGGTTTTCACAAAGCATATGCTGACCCTGCTGTGATCGATGATTTTGATAAGCTGCCTGTGCCTCAAATTCTCCAGCAGCAATATAGGAATAGCAAAGTCATTCAACTAATTTAAAACTATTAATGTGTTTGAGGCATGTGACCCAAGCCTTTAATCCCAGCACACAGAGGCAGGTGAATCTTTGTGAGTTTGAAACCAGCCTGGTCTTCATAGGAAATTGTAGAACAACCAAGGATACACAGTTGGAACTTATCTCAAACAACAATAACTGTTACTATTTAAGTTGAAATACATTGTGTTCCCAGCTCTGGGAAGATGGAGAAGGTAGAATCCCTGGAATTTGCTAGTCAGCAAAATAAACAAACTGGTAAGCTCTAGATTCAATGAGAGACTCTCAAAAAACAAGATAGAAAGACTTCAGGCCTATACACAACTTGAACACCAGTTTCCTTCCTTTTTGTACATGACCACCCCCACAGATCTTTTCAGTATGCCAGGTATGCTAGTGCCCGGGCATCGAATTTAAATTTCATCTGCTTTGACCTAAGAACTCTTCAAGCAAAATGAAGCTGCTTCTTCAGAGATAAATCTGTTTTAAAATATTCCTCAAGAATTTTTGTCATTACGAGGCCAGAGTCTTAACTCAGACATTTCTGGGGAATTATCTTCTAAAGGGTATCACAAATTGGCCATATGGCCCTTTGGCCCTAAACCCACTGTCATAGTTGGGAGTTCTATTTCTGTGAAGAGATACCATGACCATGACAACTCTCATAAAGGAAAACGTTTACTTGGGTGGCTTACAGTTTCAGAGATTCGTTCCTTGATCACCATAATGTGACATGGTGGTATGCAGGCAAGCAAGGTGCTGGAGAAGTAGCGAAGTGCCCTACATCTTGCAGGCAACAGGAAGTGGTCTGAGACACTGGGTAGTATCTTGAACATAGGAGACCTCAAAGCCCACCCTCACAGTGACATATTTCCTTCAACAAGGTCATAACTACTCCTAACCAGTGTCACTCCCTTTGGGGGCCTTTCTTTCAAACCACCAGAACCACTAACTTTTTTTTAAGTTCACTGGGATCATCCTAGGAAAAAGATATTAATTTGATACGACTTCAACATAGGACTTGATGAGTTCACTGAGCAAAGGTTCCGTTAAGAAGTTACCAAAATCACCTTTGGTGCCCAGCAACTGTTTCTAATAGTAACCCAGGACTCACAGAGCTGAGTTAGGAACCTTCAGCTCAGTTGAATGTTCACAACAAGGAGAAATGGTTGAAGCAAATAAACCGTGTAGATAATCAAAAAGTAAACAATACTGTATTTCTCAGGCTCAAGAATGGCTACGTCATAGCTAATAAAATGTAAAAGTACAAACACTATCTTTATAATGTATTTCTCTCTAAATACAGCTATATATGTAATATGATCCCCAAAATCCCATTCACTGTTTATTTGGATTTGGGGGGGGTTGGGTTTTTGTTTTGTTTTTGTTTTGTTTTTGCTGTCCTTAAGTTAAAAATATTGATTATATATTATTGGCTCTTCTGATCAGGTTACTGAAAAAGCTCACCTCCCTTCCTTGTTCCATGTTGGAATTAGAATGAGAGAAGGTGGGATGGAGACCTGGCAGCCATTTTAGTGCAGGACAAGACTCACAAATGAATTTAGTGCAAGACAAGACCACAGGTTGGGATAGTAGATCACAAAGGAAGAAGGTGCTTAAAGCATGGATGGTGTTAAACCACCTCAAATTCCTACCTTTGATATTCTTTTAGCAGAGAAAACAATTTTTTAAACACAGTAAAGATTGGAGGAGAGCAGTACATGATAAAGCATGTGTTTACCATGTATGAAGCCTTGGGGTCAATCCACAAGCCCTCCCCCCCAAAAAAAATACATAATAAATAAAAACAAATCACATTAAAGACACACTTTGTTGTTAGCAGCTTTTGAAGCTAATTCCACTTAGAAAAGTACACCATTTGGCTAAATGGCCATGAAGTCATCATGACTTGAAGCAAGCACATTACTTGTGGTATCTGTAATTCTGAAATGCACCCAAAAATGATAGGACTGGTAAAGTAACAGGAATAAATATAGCAAAATGATAATTCTATAATAGAGATGATGAGTACAAGCTATCTGTGATTCAGCCCTTTAGCTTCTCATAATAATATACCAAAAATACTATTATTAAGCTATCAACACATGTAAACGGAAGTTTCTGTCCCATCTGGTCCAATAGCCTTTTAGTCCCAAATAAACACACAGGGGCTTATATTAAGTATAAAGTGTTTGGTCAGTGGCTCAGGTTTCTTATTGGCTAGCTCTCTTTTAATCATTAACCCATTTTTATTAATCTATGTATTTCCGCATGGTCTTGGCTTGCCAGAGAATGCCTGGAGGAGACCTCATCTTCCCAGTAGCTATATGGCATCTCACTGGCAACTCACACCCTGTGTTCCTCTTCCCTCCTGGTCTCACGTATATTTGCTGCCTGGCTACATCCTCACTGTCCATTAGCCAAAACAGCCTTATTCATCAGCTAATAAGAGAGAAGGCCATCCCCATCAAACACAACTTCTTAAATCTAATTTTTGAGACACGGTCTCATGTAGCCCAGGCTGACTTTAAACTTGCTATGTAGCCATTAATGTCCTAAAACTCCACATTTTCCTGCCTCTGCTTTCAAGTGCAGGAAATATGCCTGGCCCTTCAGTACTACTTGCCATGGTTCCAAACAAACTCTTCCAAGGAATGAGAATGTTTGTAGCTTCTTTTCCTTATGAAAAGGGTCACTTTTCTTCCTGTTCTATACATAATACTGGGGGGTTCCAAGCCTTGAAAAATAGAGCTTGAAGTGCTGCCAATGGGACAAGCTGTATAGAAGTAAAATGTTTAGAGGCTGTGTAAACAGAAACCCATCTGGAAAGTTTTTTGTTGTTTTGTTTTTGTTTTTGTTTTTATCAGCACAGTTAAAGCTAGGATAGAATTTCTTGATATAGATGTTCTATTTGACTCTGCAAACACCCTGGGTAGAAGAGCAAGGCATTTCGGTCATTAAAAGTAACGTTCATCTTAAAAAAAACAAAAACAAAAACAAAAACAAAACAAAAAGGCAGATTGACTGAGCTCAACACCAGGGACATCATCTTCCTCCCATCAAGATTCCCTACTCCTCCCCTATCAGTACCGCAATATTTCTGAGTCCATAGCCTTTCAATTGCTGCCCAGATCATCTAGCATGTGTGTTAAGACACTGGGTTTTTCTTGGGGATTTATATCCTAAGAAAAGCAAAAATGGACATGGCCACTGAATAGTTGCAGGCATGAGCTTGAGGTAGGAGCTTTGGCTGCAGACCGCAGACCGTGAATTCTCAGGGTCTTTTCCAATTCTCAAAGATTTAGTAAGTTAGGAACCAAGGCTTCCTAAAACTGATTTGAGATACTATATCTGTGGGAGTAAATGTCGGCTAATTGGGACTAAAACACTTTCAGACAGTGAAGCAACTTTAATTCCTGAGAATTGATCTAACGTGACATATATTTTACTGAACTGAAGCACTGCAGGAACGGACTAACCAAGTGAAGAACACAGCCCATGCAGCACAACTTGTGACTTGTTTAAATAAAGTTCTGCTTCCACACTAGGAGCCAGAGGCAGGCGGATCTCTGTGAGTTCTAGGCCAGCCTGATCTACAGAGTAAGTTCCAGGACAGAGTCTAAAGCTACAGAGAAACCCTGTCTCGAAACACAAGACAAAAAGTTCTGCTTCGAAGTCAACATTTTCCAAACTTGATATAAAAGAATGTTTTCAACAAAAGCTTAGGGGAAAGCCTCAGCTGTATTTGAATTATTTAACTAAGAAAACAATTTACATATATGTTTTATAGGAAATGGCCCACTGTGTAGAGATAGTCATAGCTCACCATTCTGAAAGAGAAATTTTTAAAAAATGAAGCACAGAAATTGTCACCATTAAGCAAAGTGTTAAGCTCTTTTACCTATGTTGTCAACCCTGCACTTCACCAATTCCCATAAAACAAAAGATGTTATTATGCCCACTTCATAGATGAAGAAACAGAAATTTAGAAGTGTTTGATCAAGTTCACCTGTGCAAGTTTTACAGCCAATGACCAAACCAAAATCTGCTTAATGCCAAAGTCAGGTCTTTATCATTGTGATCTTTGTAATCCAAGGAGCATGAAGAGCTGTCAGAAATGAGGGAGAGAGGGTTAACAGAAGTATGCAGAGGAGTGGGTACCAGGTGCTTCACATCACATCTGGACAGCCTCCGTTTTATCTGTTGTGCTTTTTTTTTTTTTTTTTTCATTTATTTGCTGTTTTATTTCTGATAAAAAAAATTTAAAAGGGACAAATATTTATATCTTCATAAAATTAATTAATTCTAAATCCTTTCTCCTCTACACTTTTTCTGAACCTCTTTTTCAGAAATATTTTTGAACAGTAATTGTGTGCCAGATCCTGGTCATTTAAACACCATTTCTCTGCTATAGAATAAATTACCTTAATTTACTTTTCTTGCTTGAGAGAAAAATAAGTGACTATTAACACATAGTAAGATAACGAAACACTAAGCTAGCCAAAAGGCAACAAATAAGATGCCATAATATTAAGAATATGGACATGGGTTGGACGGTGGTGGCAGATGCCTTTAATTCCAGCACTTGGGAGGCTACACAGAAAAACCTTGTCTCAAAACAAAACAACAAAACAAAACGGAAGACAGAAAAGACCTTATGGACATGCAAACAGCAGAGAATGCCAATGCACTCCAGACCTTATCGTCATCACCGACACTGAGGACCCAGGAGGGAAAGCAATGAAGAAAAAGGCAGAACCAGCATCATGGTGACTCCCCTCATGCAAGGCCTCTCGATTTTGTGAGTTATCAGAAAATATTGAAATGGTGTCTATCTTTGAACACTAACTTCGCTCCTCTACCTGTAATGTTATGGACACTCAATTCAAAAGAAAAAGAAAAAATTCAAAAGACTAATGATTTGACAGACTAAAAAATGGCAAAGAGGCGATGGCGATTTCCTTTGAACACTATTTAAAGGGACTGACATCTATTTGAAAAACGTCAAATGTCTATATGCAATGTATGTGCATCTAGAAATTTTCAACATCTTCAAATATTCTACGACCAATCTACATCTCAACAACCCCAGTGAAACCTGCAGCCATAACTATAATAGAAGATGCAAACACAGATAAGAGGCACAGAAAGGCAGGCAGAGGGAGTTACTCACTTCCTTGCTTCTGAGCTTATTCAGTTTCACAGAGATTGGGCCACTATCAGGATTTGTCACACCCATAGGAAACCTTCCTCTCAGAAAACCTTGTTCACCTCAGTGAAACAACCCCACTGACCACTGCCTTCCAGGAATCCTGAACAAACAAATGACTGACATGTGGGGAGATCTTGAGTTCATTTCAGGTTGCAAGGACCTGAGACCCTAAATAAGTCACTAATACTTGGACTATTTAAGGACAAGGACCTAGTGTCCTCATTAATGTACCTGTTTCTCTTCTCTGTCACAATGCAAAGCAGTTTGGTGTAATAACATCACAGTGATTTGGTGTAAAAAGAAAAATGTTGAAAGATACAAAAATGGTGTGTTTTAGTGGTATATTTACTAAGACATTTGTATTCGTCACCATGTACCCGGCCTTTGTTTTAACAGAAATCTCAGAAGCCACTGGCAGGGGCTACTCTGCTCTCAAACAGTGAGAAGCCAAACCATGACCCAGAGAAGCAGATGCGCAATTCCCAGGAGCATCTGAGCATGGCCAGGGAATATGGTGCCCTGAGAACAATAATTGATGAGGCAGAGCTTATGTATATTGTAATGAGTTGGAACCTTGAAGAATGAGACCCAGGAAAAAGGCATGGAGAAAGCAGCCTGGATGGAGAGAGGCAGGCATAGACAAACAGAACTGTTAGAATGCTCTAAACGTAGATGGCAGAGACATGGCTAGAACTCAACCACAGAAGAGTCAGGAAGGGGCCAAGTAAATGACCTGCTAAACTATGTTCTTCATACCTTTCACTCCCAACACAATTCACCACAAACCTTTTGCATTTGTGTGTTTATTGGGGCATGTGCATGCCACATGTGTGGAGATCAGAACACAACTTTTAGGAGTCATTACTTTCCTTCCACTATGAGAGTTCCCAGGATCAAACTCAAGCTATCAGGCTTGGTGGCAGATACACCCACCACTGAGCCATCTCACCGGCTTACAGCAAATTCTAGTTTGATGAAAAGTAAAAGAATAAAAACAAGAAAAATTAGAGGGGGTGAAGCGGGGAGAAATCTTGATAGTCAATAAGATGTCATCCGAGGGACAAGGAAAAGAGGGACAGGTTTATAAAATGAATATGAATAAGATTATTACATTCATATTTGCATTTTACAGGTGGTGAAACTAAGGTTTGTTTTAGTTTGCTTTCTATCGTGATAAAGACCATAAGCAAAACCAATTCAGGGTAGAAAAGGGATCATTTCTTTACAGCGTACAGCCCATCACTAAGGGAAATCAGGGAAGGAACCTGGAGACAGAGCCATGCAAAGACCATGGGGGAATGTTCCCTGTTAGGCTTACTTTTAGCTGTCATCCACACCACCTGCCAGGATAGCGTTGAAAACAGAGTACTGGGCCCTTCCACATCAATCATTAATGAAGAAATTGCCCCACAAACTTACCTAAAAACTAATCACATGGAATTGTTTTCTCAACTGGAGTCCTCTCTTCCAAAAGACCCTGGTTTTATGTTGTTGACAAAAACCTAAGCAGCACTAAGTTATGCCCCCATCTCAACCCCACAGAGCTGGCACCAAATTGGGATTCCAACACAGGTGAGCTGCTTCTACAATCTGGTATCCCAAACTCTGCATCTGAAGTCAAGTCAGACCAAACAAAGGATGGAAAATCTGATGATTAAACGACAGCAACAACAAAACCCTTGGGCTGTCCTGTCAAATGTTTGTAGGAGCTGGAGTGTTTCATATGCACATTTGTACTCTAGAGAGAACATCTTCTGGGTCTCCAATTCTGCTCTCTCCACACCCTGTAAGGGTTTCAAGCCCACTCCCTCCCAGAAATCCCAATCATCTTGTCTTGATAAAGTCTCACAGTGCTTACGGCTATGGCACTTATTCCTGTAATTTTTTTCTTTAATTATTTTTCATTTTACAAACCAACCTCTGTTTCCCCTCCCTCCCCTCCTCCCTCCCCCTCACTTCCCCCTGTATCCCCATCCACTCCTCAGAGGGGGTAAGGCCTGACTTGGGGAGTCCACAAACTCTGGCATATCAAGTTGCAGCAGCAGGACTTGCACATGTACTCAGAAGCATTTCTTTCCCTAGATTTGAGAATTGTTCTTCTATGATTTAATTGAAAATAGTATCTATGAATTTGTAAGTTTGGTCTTTCAATACTGTCCAAATGATCTTTTATGTCTGTTCATAAGTTTCTTGAATTTTTTTTAACTTTTCACTGAGCTTATTGAATGATCTAATTTCTCTACTTTATCTTCTAGCTGTGATATTATGTCTCCTATTATCCATCCTATGGATGAGGCTTTCCGTGGAGGATTTCTAAAACTTCAATTTGTCTTATTGAAAATTTCATTTCTGATACTGTTTTAGTCTGATTTCCCTTCAGTATTTCTATGTCATTGTTGAATTCTACTTCCATATCTTGAATTGACTTCCTTGTTTTATTCAGCTACTTATATTTTCTTGGAACTTACTCAGTAGATTGTTTGTATCCTCTTTGAATTCATTCACATATTTATTTGTGTACTTCTTAAAATCTTTGAACATAACTTAAGTCACTCTTTTGAGTTATTTATTTGGAATTTTGTCCAAGCCACTGTCATTGGTGGCTATTCATATGGGATTCTCACTTTTTTTTTTTGAAGAACCATCTTGTCTTGAATTTTCATGTTACTGACATTTTTACACTAGAATTTGTCCATCTTGAGTTAATTTACTGAGACGTTTTGGCACATCTAAGTCCAGTTATTTCAGTGCTTGGTATTTCCACTACTTCAGAAATCTTGGCTTGGCTCTGTGTTGATTAAAGTTCATTTGTAGAGAGATTTAGCATTGCTTAATGGATGGATTAGTTTAAGGTGTCTTGGCTTGGTGAGAGTGAGAGCCTGAGGCACAGCCTCTGTCCTCTTAAACCAGAGTCAGTGCATGGGGTAGGTAGTATTACCTTAAGGCAGCTGTTTGATATATTATCTGATCACTGGAGTCAGGGTTCAAAAGGTGTTCTGGGAGTGTTTATTGGATTGAAAGACCTCTAATTTCTCATATTAGGGTGTATGCAAGGGGGGCAGGGGTTCCAAGTGTGGATGAATCATGTTCTCACTTCTCAGCCGGGGAGTGTACTAGTGTCGAAGATGTATACTGGAGTAGAAAAAGGGTGTCTCATTCCCCTGGCTTCACCAGCCTTATTATACACTGGTAAGGGAAATTGTGGTAGAGGATGGTTATCTAGAAATCTCCACCTCTTACCTGCATGACTACGGTGAACACACTGAGTGGCCAAAGGATGTACTGGGGGAAAAGGGTTCTGGGACTCCTCATTTGTCTACATCAGGAAGAGATGCAGAAGTATGCACACAACACATAGAGTCCAGAGAGTCCCTACCTGACTGCACCAGAAGCTTGAGATGTTGCAGAAGTGTGGGTCAGAGGCTGAGGGTCTAAGGACTGCTTACACGTCAGTACAAGGAGCTAGGATGGTGTAAGTGTCTAACTTGCTAATTTTCACAATACTCCTAAAAGAAATGTGCCATTGTTATTCTCCCTGTTCATGAGATATATATATCAAGAAAGGAAGGCTATGTTCCTACGTTCCAGCACTGTAGAAAAGACCAAAGCACACAGGATTGTTGAGCACCCATTTTCTCCCCATTCTGGATGAATAATCTGTTGTTGAACAAGTGGGGGGGTCTATTAGGTCTATCACAGCAAACATAACATATGCAGGAGACTGTTCACATTAGGCTTTATCCAATTATACCCATCCCTGGAAAGTATCCAATTAGAAATCCTGATTCTCTGGAGCCCTAGTTGGTGAGCAGCACATCTTAAGCATCAGAAAAAAATATTCACCAGGATAATGTTAACATTCCAGCTTATACACTTGTATCTTATGAGTTTCATCACCCTAACTCCATCACATGAAGCCTCCAAAGAGGAAACTATCTGTGACCTTATAAACTAAGGAATGACCTCATGAATGTTATCAGAAGATCAAGGTGGCTTTGTCCAGAATGGAGTATTTTTAAACACACTACCACATATAATATTACAGCTGATTTGCAAAATGTAGTATTAATTCAGCTCTAATCTCTCTTCATACACAGCTACAGTTCACATTAACCTCCAACTTCCATAACACTAACAAGGCAGATTCTTCAAAGATGTGTGTCTATTCCCTACCAGTGACCTAAAGAACTTTTACTCTCGGGATAAGAGAAATATCATATGCAGCTGGCTTCACTACTTATGAAAAATAACAATAAAAAACTATAAACAGAAGCAATAACTGTCTATCAGCCATTCCAGATACATTATCTCTCCAGCATCATATAGAATCCAACAGAGAACCCTTAATAAGAACCCATAGGTCTAGTCCACCAGCCTATCTTCCTATCAGAATTCAAGACCTCATGGATTCTGACCCAGCAGAATTACCTAAAGAAAGAATCTCTGAAGAAAAGCCTAAGTAAAATAAAACTCAAAATTACAAACTAATGAAGTCAAATAAAAAACTCAAAGGAAAGGTTAACCAATATATTGGATCATGTGGAAGACAAAATATTAAATCTCAAAGATAAGGTAGGGGAAATAGAGGAATTGATCACAAAATAAAGAAAATGTTAAAGCTGAAAAAAAAAAACAAACGAACAGTATGCATATAAGAAGGAGTAAAAAACCTAGATCAAAACCCTGGACAGTGGTTATGCCTGCCTTTAAACCCAGGGAGGGAAAGCAAACAGGTCTCTTGAGTTCAATGCCAGCCTGCTCTACAGGGCTACACAGAGAAACCCTGTCTTGAAAAAACTAAAAAAAAAAAAAAAAAGAAGGAGGAGGAGGAAAGAGAGAGATAGAGAGATAGAGAGATAAAAGGCACAGAAAATCTTTTCAGTAAAATAGAAAATGTTCCCAAATGTAAGGAAAGATATACCTATCAAGGTAAAAGAGTCATACAGAACACCAAATAGTCAGGCCCAGAAAAGGGACTTCCCATTCCATATAATAATCAAAACACCAAGTGTACATAACAAAGAAAAGATATAGAACATGTCAAGAGAGGAAAACCAAGACATGTATAAAAGCAGGCCCATCAGAAATTGCCTGTGTTTTTCAGTGGAGGCTTTGAAACTCAGAAAGCCCTAGACTGATACACTGTAAGTTTAAAAAGACAACTGACACTAACCCAAACTTTTATGCACAGTAAAACTACTAGTTATGACCAAAAGAGAAAGAAAAACACAATAAAAACAAATTTAAGAGCACATGTCCACCCAAGAGGACAAAAGAAATAATCCCAGGACAGTTAACTACATGAGGTTAAGCAACTCTACAACAACAAAATAACAGAGATTAACAAACATTGTTCAGTAGTAACTCTCAATATTAACGATACCAAGTTCTCAATGAAAAGAGACAGACTAACAGATTAGACTAGAAATCAGAATTCATCTTTTTGCTTTCCCCAAGAAACACACATTTCCATCAGCAATAGACACCAACCACCTCAGAGGCAAAGCAAAAAGTAACTATTCCAAGCAAATAGAACTAAGAAACAGGCATGGCTATTTTAATATATGACAAAATAGATTTCAAACAAAACTAGTCAAAAGAGGGAGGAAAAGACCCTAGATATTCATTGTGATGTTTTAAATGAAAATGGCCCCCATAGGTTCATGTGTTTGAACACTTGGGCCCCCGCTGGTGAAGCTATTTGTGAAGCTATTGTGAAGGAGTGGAAGGATGGTCTTGTAAAAAGGGTTGGGTCACTGAGGGAGGGCTTTGAGATTTCAACAGACTCACACTATTCCCATTGTTCCCTCTACTTCTGTACAAAGATGTGAGCTCTCAGCTTTTTCTACCACCATGACTTTGCTCTACCATCATGGACTCTAGCCCTCTAAACCCAATTAAACACTTTCTTTTATAAGTTGTCTTGGCCATGGTATTTTGCCAGGATGATATAAAAGTAACTAAAAATACTCATTAAAGGAAAATTACACCAAGATAATATTACAATTCTAAACATTTATGCACCAAACACAAGAGTACCCAATTTCATAAAAGAAACACTATTCAATCTAAAAATTACAGATTAACCACAACACAGTGATAGTGGGTGACCTCAAGGGTGATCTCACTCTTACCAACACACTAACAATGAAGGCACTTCTAAGAAGAACATTTCCCCCAATAAGTGTCTACATCAAAAAAACAAAACAGAAACTGGAAATCTCTTGTATTAATAACCTAATGTGATACAAAAGGCCTTGGAAAAATAAAATCAAATACCCAAAAATGAGTAGATGAGAAGAGATAAGAAAACTCAAGGTAACCCATATATGGTGGCACTCAGGAGACTACACAAGGAAATCCTGTCTCAAAAAAAGAAAAGAAACAAAAATAAAACAAACAGAAAGCAAAGAATCCACGAAATGAAGAGATGTATATTTGAAAAGATTAACAACATTGACAAGCCTTTAGCCAAATAAGAAAAATAGCGAGAAGACCCAAACTTATCTCAGAAAAAAAGAGAAACACCAAAAAAGATAATGAGGAAATTAGGAAGGCATATAAATATTTGTCCTTATATTCACAGATGAGTATAGTCCTCACCCCGCATCAAGGAAACTTCTCTTTGCAAAACATCATAGACCATTACAGAAAACCACAACCAATCAAAAGGCAGGGCTGTGGAGCCCTGTCCCAACATATAAATATACAACTTAAAGTTCCAGGTTCACTGTGGAAGACCGGGCAGAAAGATGATAAGAGCCAGAGGATCATGGAGTGTGCTGTAACACTGTGTCTCCAAGTAACATCAGAAATTACATCTATAAAGTCTCACCTACATGATCACCCAAATGTGAGCTGAACAAGGATGAAAACAATGGACAAGTTGACATGGATGGGTGTGGGGGAGGCAGGAATTCCCAGTCCTACACAAAGAACTATAGGCAACTCTGCAATGTAGAACTAGCCACTCTAGGGAGAAACTGATCAATACCAAATGGTCAGCCCTGAAAACAAACACATACATACACAGATTGACCAGGTTGTATTAAGGAGACTGTGTGTATGTAGGTAACAATGATTATTGAAAAAAAAGAACCTATGAGTTTAAATAAGAGCAAGGAAGAATATAGCGGAGTGTTTGGAGCAAAGAAAGGGAAGAGGAAAATGATTTAATTATACTATAAAAAAATATAAATATGTTTTAAAGTAAACTAATGAGAAAAACTCCACTAAGTTGGAAAATCTAAATGAAATGGATAAATTTCTAAATATTCTATCAAAATTACATCAAGATGTAGTAAATAATTTTGAAAGACTTATAACAACCAATAATAAAAAAAAAAAGCAGTAATCTAAAAACAAATGGGCCAGATGGATATAATGCAGAATCATATCAGACCTTCAAAAAGAGCTAATACTAATACTCCTTAAATTATTCCATAAAATAGAAAGGGAAGAAACACTTCCAAATTCCTTGTATGATGCCAGCATTACCTTAATGCCAAAAGTAGGCAAAAACCAAACAAAAAATAAAGAAAATTATAAGCCAACTTATCTGATGAACATAGATGCAAAAAAAAAAAAGAAAGAAAGAAAGAAAGAAAGAAAAAAAGGAAAGAAAAGAAAAGAAGAGAAAGAAAAAAAAAAACTCAATAAAATGCATGTAAGCCAGCCTGGTCTATGGAGTAAATTTGGGACTACCCTGCTTGTTTACCTTTTTTTTTTTTTTTTTTAATTAACCCATTCCAGACAGGAAGAGATACTCTTGGGGGTGTCTCCTGCCCTGTCTGAACCAGACACAAAGAAGGAACCATGGCTAATGGTGCGCTTTATTGACACATAGTGGCAAAACAATGGTGATGGGTGCCAGACAAAAGAGATTACTTTTCTTTCCCCAGTGGCAGTGGTGACATTAGAAAAGCAGCATTTGATTCTGTGATTCTGAACCCCAGTGATTTGTCACCTTGGAGTTGACAAATTAAAAATAATCGACAATAAACAATGGGCAGAGTTCACTAACCCAGAGCTGCTGCAACATGAAGTCTCCTTCAGGGCATCTTCAGAAAGGGGTTTTGGTTTTCATTTCTTGGTTCCTTGGTTTTGTTTCCACATTTCACATTCCTGGCAAGGTGAAAAGTTTTGCCTGAAAACTGACCTGTTTGTAGAAGGAAGCTGTCACACACTTGTAAGTTCTGTCAGTTTGTTCTCTCTGGACTGGAAGCTGCCTGTGATGGCTGGCCTTCCTCACCAATATGATCAGGATTAGAGTTTCCAAGGAAACATACTTCCACTTTCCAATGCAGCTTCAGAGAAGAGAGATGACTACTCTCAAAGCCCTCAAAACTTCCCAAAGATGATGCAGATACAATGACACCTAAGGAAAAGAGTTGCTTTCCTGCCTCTTCTTGTTAACCAAGCCCTTCTGTTGTTCTGCCTCCCCGCATGGTGTGCCAGTTTCTTTAACCTTCCAACATGGGGTCAACACCAATTAATTTCCAGGTGCTTTCAGTGTCAAACGGAAATTTCGATGTATCTACTTTTGTGAACGGAACAGCTACTACTGGGTTTTCTGGCTCCCTAGAGTGCAGATGACCAAGACTACCCAGCCCTTATTACAAAATGCAATCTAGTAAATCTCTCTCTCTCTCTCTCTCTCTCTCTCTCTCTCTCTCTCTCTCTCTCTCTCTCTCTCTCTGTGTGTGTGTGTGTGTGTGTGTGTGTGTGTGTGTGTGTGTGTTCTGTTCCCGTTGTAAAGCCTGTCTAATATACTACCCTAGATATGTAACGTAAGGATTCATAAAGAAACGATTTACAGTACTGCATGGCATTCAGCGAAGGTATTTAATACATTTCCTTTCTTTTTTCTTCCTTTGTGAGCAGGGTGAAAGTGGTGGTGAATGTGTGTGTGATTTATGTTCATGTGCTGTGTGCATACATGTACTGGTCTGTGTGTACATGTGTGGAGACCAGTGTTCTGCTCTATTGTTTATTGTTCTCTGTCTTTTTTCTTTAAGACAGGTTCTATCATAAGGCTGGAGCTGGGTTGCAAGCCCACAAGTCCTAGTTATTTTCCTGTCTTCATTTTCCCAAGCACTGGGGTTATATGTGTATGGGTGGTTACATTAAAGCTTTTATATCTTTGCTGAGGATCTGAACTCAGTTCTTCATACTCATGCAAGGGCTCTTAGTCACTGATTCAGCACCCCAATGCATAATCTTCATGTTTCATTCATAATACTATATTCGTTAAATAAAAGGTATTTATTTCTAAGTGCCTGCAAGGTGATTGACATACATACACTTCGAATGATTGTGATGTCTAACCTTCTTTTCCACCTTCTACTTCCAAAAATGAAAACCAGACATGTGTGGCACACTGACACTGAATCTTTGGTTTTAAAATGTTCGGGGGAAGAGAGGTGGTTCAGTGGGTGAAGGCACTTAGCACCAAGTCTGAGAGCCATTGTTTGGCTTCCTCATACCCATGTAATGGACAGAGAGGTGACTCACACAGTTGTCAAAAGCACTCATCCCCACCCCTGTCATCACACACATACAAATAAACAAACGGAATAAATTTAAGTTTAAATGCTATCGTTTTTTGTTTTTTTTCCTACCATCTGCTCCACAGGCATGTGTGAAAAATTTGAACCCTATCAAGAAGGTAAACCAATGAAACAGACTCCAATTTTTATTAATAAATTATTATTTCTCAAGTCTGGAAAATTCTGAGTTTTCATAAATTTACTCTGGAGAGGAAAAAAAAAATGTTCACAACCACAGACAAGTTTCATAATCACTCCAAGGAAATGACAAGTTCTTCTTGGGAACAATTCCTTTTGCTTTCTGAAATTTGAGGTGAGAAATATCATTTGTTTCTTTCACCAAACCACAAAAAAAAAAAAAAAAAAAAAAAAGAATGACATCGTTCTTCTACCACAGGAATTGGAACTATATGTTCCATCAAGAGAGTCATGTCCTCATTTCCAGCATAGAGGGTCAGTTACGTATAGTGTTATTGAGAAAGGGGGAAAGCCACACCACTATTACTGGTCAAAGAGAACGTGTATTCTAACATCTTTCCCTTCCAGTATTTTCTTCCTAAAAGTGTCAAGTGAATATCTCTGATTTTCCCCTTTTGTGCTATGCCCTTGCAGCTGGGAGCCATGCTAGTTGTCTAGACTGGCAACAAACAAAAGTTACGTGCTTCCCAGGAAGAAAAATTCCCCACATGTTAAACTGCCTTAGAAATAGGGAGTGAGTCCACAAAGGTATCAAGAGAAACTGGCAGTCATGAAATGAAAATATCTACTGAAAATTCCTTTTGAAAGCCAGGTAGGGTATTGCACGACATTAATCCAGGCACTAGGGAGGCAGAGGCAAGTGGATCTCTGTGAGTTCGAGGCCAACCTGGTCTGTAGATTGAGATTCAGGAAGTTCAGGGCTACAAAGAGAAACCCTATCTTGAAAAACCATAAATAATTAAATTTTCTTTTTGATTTTCTAAAACAGCATAAGACCTAAAAATAAAGAAACACTATTGTTTTCATCGCTTTTCTATTGTGTAGTGCCTGAGCTACCATGTGCTCCACGAATTGGGCAAAGGCCTAGAGATTGATATAAGAGACAAGACAGGGTCATTCGCTCAACAGCAAGTAGGAATGCCCTTTACTAAGGGGAAGGAGTGGGCTTATACACTGACTCACAGCACAGTGAAAAACAATAGGGTTTTCTGACTTAGCTCCTCCAGAGCTGATGTGTGTGTTAGCAAAACAGGAAGAATATCAATAACAACTTGGGGGGTGGGGAGTGGGGGGGACCTGATGTTCCAGCCAACAGCTTCAGGCTTGTTCAAGGTGCCTCCTGGTCCATGCAGGACCCTTCCCCAGGACCACTGCAACTTACAAAAACAACATTTTAATTAAAACGATAGTTTCAGTTACGATGGTGGAGCAAAGCCTTGGTGGCAAGAACACCTGAGAGCTCACGTCTTGATCTGCATGCAGGTAGAAAGCAGAGAAATAAAACTCAAAATGGCATGAGTCTTTTGACCTCAAGGGCCACTCTCAGTGACATATTTCCTCCAGCGCAGTAACACTTCCAGATCTTCCCCCCAAGAGCCAGAAACTGAAGACCAAATTCTTAAATATATGAGCCAAATGGGCCATTCTCATTCAAACTGCCACAATTATAGCCCAGCAAGGAATCACTTCTCCAAATGAACACCAAAAGGTTGAGTTGACATCCCAAGAGATTCAAGAGAGACTGGGACCTTGTCTTTACTACCTCTTTACTATTTTAATGGCAATAAAGAAGAACTTTATTATAAATGGAATTTAAGCTTTATTGTGATATTAAAATAGTCCAAAACTATGATTTCTTTTTATGTTCATCATATTTTGCCTCAATATTATTATTTCTATAAAGCTATCTAGATCTTCAGTGCAAAGAAAATAAATTGGTGGTATTAGTTTAATTCTAATGTACTGAAGTGAGACATAAGAATATAGGAAAGGCCTAAAAGGAAGAGTTATAAATACTGGATCATATAGGCAGGAAATATGGCACTGAAGATATAGGCTATTCAAGGACATGAAGCTTCAGCTCTGAATTTGAAATCATGTATTCCAAAGAAGACTATGTAAAAGGAGAGAATCAATTTCACAATGGAAAAACTTGGGAAACAACAATGGAGCTGAATCATGCTGTACCCTGCCCACAGGACCCTACCCCCACCCCATCACCATTTCCTGGGTCCCCCCTAGCTCTTCCCTGCTCTCCTCTCTACCTTTCCTCAAAGCCCATCTCCATCCTTTTGGGTTAACCTCTGACACACAGAAACACTAACAGGGACCCCCATCGCCATCATACTTGTCTAGTATCCAGAGTGGATAACAGCAACCAAAGAACAGAACGCTCATTCCACAAAGACAAGATGAGATAGCTAAACCTCAAAAGTCATAACTCCAAAAGCTTAGATCCCTGAACAAAACAATGCAACTATGAACAACCAAGACAATATCTTCTATAATCCAGAAACCCTTTTGCAATAGAGCCTGAGAAAACCAATTTATTTAGCTGGAGCACAAGACAAGAACCTGAAAATACCAAGTATGAATATGTTCAAGAACCCTAAAAAACATATGCATATACATATATATATATATACATATATATATATATATATATGTAATTTTGGGTCTTGAAGACAAGGTGGGAGAAAGGGAAAGTTCAATCTAAGATCTAAGAAGATGGTTTTATACACACACACACACACACACACACACACACACACTTGCACAAACATGTATAAAATTGGGATACTATGAAATGACAAAATCTACAAATAATAGGTATAGAGCACTGGTTCTCAACCTTCTTAATCCTGTGAACCTTTAGTTCTTCATGTTGTGGTGACACCCAACCATAAAATTATTTCATTGTTACTTCATTACTGTAATTTTGCTCTTGTTACAAATTGTGCTATAAATTTCTGATATGCAGGATATCTGACATGAAACATCTGTAGGGTCAATCCTAGTACTTGGGATGCAAAGTAAGGCAAATCTATGAGTTCAAGGCCAGCAGAGTCTACAAAGCAAGTTCCAGGACAGCCCAGGTTATACAAAGAAACCCTATCTCAAAAATTAAATAAATAAAAAAGTTGAATTTTAACAACAGAAACAGCAAAAATTATACAGATTCAATGGAAAGTGAAAAACTCACTACTGGATAAGAATTGGATCAAGACAGAAATTAAAACTGTTTAGAATTAAATGAAAATAAAAACACAACATGCTCAGACCTATGAGACACAATGAAGACGAGAGGCCAGTTCACAGCACTCAGTATCTACAAAAGAAAAAAGAAAAACTGGAGAAATCACAATTTGTAACTTAACAACACAATTGAAAGCCCTAGAACAATGAGAAGAAATAATTCTCAATTCTCAAAGAGATTACTTGGCAAGAAGTAATTGAACTTGTGGTTGAAAAATCAGTGAAATAGAAATAAACATATAAATAAAAAAAAAATCAACGAAGAATTTGTTCTTTGAAAAAAATCAAAAAAAAATTGATAAACCCTTAGCTTAACTAGCCAAAACTCAGAGATAGATAGAAGATCCAAATTAATAAACTAGACATGAAAAGGGGAACATTACAATGGGCACAAAGAAAATTCAGAGAATCAAAAGGACAAATTTTAAAATTTTTCTATTCCACCACACTAGAAAACTCAAAAAAAAATTAATTTCTTGGTATATATGGCCTACCAAACCAATATAAAACAGACTCATACCCCATAGAGAAATAAAAAAAGTAATTTAAAAATCTCTCAACCAGAAAATTCCCAATTTGGTATAGAAGTCTACCAGCTCTTCAAAGAAGAGTTAACACCAACACTCCCCAAATTACCTCACAAAACTGAAATGGCAGGAACCCAAAAGAACATCTCCTAATTCTTCTCATGAAGCCACTATTACTCTGGCTACAAATCTACACAGGAAAAGAAAAAAGGAGAGAGAGAGAAATTTTAGACCAATGTCCCTTATGAATACTGGGCAAAAATTCTCAATTAAATACTTGCAAACTGTATCCAATAAGACATCCATCATGATCACGTGGGCTTCATCCCAGAGATACAGGGATGGTTCAACCTACATAAATGAATCAATGTAATCCACTACATAAACAGACTGAAAGACAAAACCAAAAAAAAACAAACAAACAAAAAAAACAAAAAACAAAAAAAAAAAAAAAACACATCTCATTAGACACGGAAAAGGCCTTTGACAAAATCCAACATCCCTTTGTGATAAAAAGTCCTGGAGAGATTAGGGATGCAAGGGACATAGCTCAACATAATAGAAGGAATTTGCAGCAAACCCACAGCTTATATCAACCTAAATGGAGAGAAACTCAAAGCATTTCAACTAAAATTATGAACAAGACAAGGTTGTCTACCTACTTCATGTCTATTTCAATATGGAACTTGAAGTCTTAGCTACAGCATAAGACAACTGAAGGAGACCAAGGGGATATAAACTGGAAAGAAAGAAGTCAAGGTATGTTTATTTTCTGATAAGATTTTGTACATTTTAAAAAATGTAATATCCACCAGAAAACTTCTATAGCTTGTGAACACTTTTAGCAAAGTAGCTGGATTCAGAATTAACCCATAAAAATCAATAGTCTTCCTATATACAAATGACAAACATACTGAGAAAGAAATCAGGGAAACAGTACCTTACAGAGTAGCCTCAAAACAAGACAGAAAATAAAAACAAGAAAACAAAACAAAAAAAAAAAAAAAAAAAAAACTTTGATACTTTGATAACTCCAAACTAGCAAGTTGCTGGGTCTTAGCCCAACCACAGAAAACTGAGTTAGGTCTAAGGAAAGGTAAGTTTCCCAGAATCCCAGAGACAATCAGACACAGCAGGAGTCTAGTCAAGCAGGAACTTGTTTACTGTCCCATACTGTTTAAAGGAAAAAAAAAAAAATCAATCCAAGAATGGGGGTGGGAAAACAGCCAGCCAATGGTTTTAAAAGTCAGCCTATCACTGCCTAGGTGCCCTACACTTTACCTAGTGAACACATAGGTAAGAGTATTAACAGTGAGGGGTAAGAGAGAAGAGTAAAGGACAGACTATGGGAAGGGACAACTAACATTAAACGCCATTTGAAAAAATTAAATGGAAACCTTCTACTACTCTAGAAGTTTCCTAATATATATGCATATGATATATGATATATATATATATGTTATATACATATTTATGGGATATAAATTGTGTTACCAAATAATAGGGGACAGAATGACCAACTAGATATCTTAAACCACCAAGTAAAACCTCCAGCACTGGAAATCATTTGCATCTTGTTGAGTTGTTGGCCAAAGGGGTTCCATGAAGGCCCCCAAATATCATGGGCTATTGAGAAGGTTATTAGTTGCTCACCACAACTTGATTGTAAGACCCTGTTGATGAAGACAACACTTATTTACATTATTGAACACTGGAATGCCCACCCCCATAGACTCAAGTATTTGAATACTTGGCCCATAGGGAATGACACAATTAAGAGGCATAGACTTGTAGGAGTAGGCCTTGTTGGAGAAAGTGTGCCACTGTGTAAGTGGGCTTTGAGATCTTCTCTGCTCAAGCTGGATCTAGTGTGGCAATCTCCTGCTGCCTACAGTTCAAGGTATAGAACTCTCAGCTCCTTCTCTGATACCATGTCTGCCTGAATGCTGCCATGATTCTCACCATGACGATAATAGATTAAACCTCTAAAACTGTAAGCCAGCCCCAACTAAATGGTTTCATTTATAAGAGTTGCCCTGGTCAGAGACACATGACCTGAGCTTGAGGGAACTCACCAACTCTGGGCCAACAGTTATGGAACCTGCATGAGACTGACCTAAGCCCTCTGCATATGTGTGACAGCTGTGTAGGTTGGCCTGTTTGTGGGGCTCCTAGCAGTGGAATGAGAACCTGTCCCTGGCACTTAAGCTGGCTTTTGGGAACCTATTCCCCATGTTGGGTTGGTTCTGGAAGCCTTGATGCAGGGGGAGGAGATTGGTCCTGCCTCAACTTAATGTGCCATGCTTTGTTGATGCCCATGGGAGGCCCATGCCTTCCTTAATGTCTGAATGGAGACAGAGACAAGGAGGAGTGGATGGGGAGAGGAGGAGATGGAAGATGGGGTTGGGTCAGGGTGTGAGCAGAGGAAGGAAGGATGGTATGTAAAATAAATGAAAAAAAATTAATTAGTAGATAAACATTATATTAAAATTTAAAAGTCTTTAAAAGCTAAAAAACAAAAAGAGTTGCCATGGTCATGGTGTCTGTTTGCAGCAACAAAACCCTAACTATGACACAGGTAAGTTGAGCTGGTTCCTAAGCAGACGTTTCATCCCTACTGACTACCACTCATGGTACCTGAAAGTACTCTTCATGCTAGAGAAAGGCAGTCATTAATATCACCCAGCTGCCAAACCCTGTGGCCTCCAAAAGCCACTTGCCTGTGAAATAGTGACACAGCTGTTATATGAATCACCAAACACTTTTTGGGTGGATTAGAGGTCCAGTCCATCAGAACTCAAGAGTAGATTGGCCTTCTGATACTATTATTCTGCTGAAAGAACATAACAATAAAATGATTCCATACTGCTATGTCCGTAGATAAGTGTCTCACTCAAACCACATGAGAAACACTTCTTCTTGCAGGAGATGGGAATTAACACAAAGACAGACCCACAACTGAACAATGTGCAGAGAGTGAGAGACTTTGAATACTCAGTTCTAAATGGGAGGTTTTCATCAGACCCTCCCCTTGAGACTGAGGAATCTATGTAAAAGAAGAAACTGAAAGACTGTAAAATCCAAAGGTGATAGATGACTCCAAGGTAACAGTATCTTCCAGACACAGCTGGACTAATGCATACAAGAACTCACAGAGACTGTGGCAGCACACACGAAACCTACAGAGGTCCTAGCCAGACAGGGTTCCATCACAACCAAGAAGCTACCTGTAACTGACACCCACTGGCAAAGGGAAAATAAATTTTCTCCAATGGAGTGCTGCTGGCTATATCAACACACTCCAGGGCAGGCACCATGTCCTGGAGTAGTAGCTAACACATGAACTCAAAAGTACTATTGTGGACTCTTGGTTCATGCTGATTTGTTTTGGCACTCAGAATACATGGATCCTGTTACATGTTGGTGCTTTATTGGCCATTTATTTATTTATTTACTAATTGGAGACAGGGACTCATATAGCCCAGGCTAGCCTCTAACTTATTATATAGCTTAGAATGTCCAAGTGCCAGGATTGCAGACATGTACTATTATGTCTGGCTGGTGTTACATGCAATTCTCATGTCTCCTATACCTCCTCTAGTCTGCACTGGATGTGGCTCTATTTGAAAAGACCAGGAGGTGTGGCCTTTTTAAAGAGGTGTTACTGAGGTTTCAAAAGCTGGACCATTCCCAGTGTTCTTTTTGCCTCCTACTTGTGGGTTAAGATTCAAGTTCTCAGCTGTTTCTACCACAATGCCTTTGCTCTGCTATCATGGACTCTGACTCTCTGAAACCGCATGCTTTGTTTCATAAGTTGTGTTGGTCATGGTGTTTTGTTGCAGAAGATTTTGCTCTTTTCTAAGGAGCATTAATCAGATGTTTTGTAGAATATCCCTGAGTTTGGTTTTGTCTCATGGTTAAATGGTTGTAGTTTAAAGGATGACCACAGGGGAATGTGCTGTTCTCGTATCTTATCCAGAACCCATGTTATCAGTGTAGTTTCCTCCCAGATCCTACTCACCTCCACATCTACACAACTTCTTTACATTATTCTTCTCTCATACTTAAAAAAAAAACAAACCACAATATTAAAACTCAAAACAGAGAAAAGACCAATAAGACATTTTAAAAAGGGCCAAAACAAAGCAATATAAAATATATGTCCACAAAAGTACTGTTGAGTTCACATTTGTTGGCCATTCTGTATCTGCAATACAAGATGGAAATATCTTTCAAATGCATAGGAAATACTAAAACTGACAGTATGCTAGGTCATTAAGCAGATCTCAACAGATTTTCAAATACTGAGGTAATAAAATGGTCTTACCCTAATCTGAGATGAATTAGGAATAAGTAATAATTACCCCAGCCTACATGGGTTTGGTCCGGACCTAACTGGGAACTGGGAATGAATAGTCACAAGTAATGCACAGCTGGGATCCAGTGGGCTGTGCACTCACACACAGATGCAGTAGCCACTGAGAAGAAACTCATGAGAGTTTATTGTGTGCAGCTGCATGAGGAGGCAAATTAGCTAATCTCAGTAGGGGATCTCTGTATAAGAGCAGTCTCAGGATGTAATCATCTGGGAAGAGGAAGCTGTGGCTGATACTGTCTACACATTATACGCCCTTACACAGTCAGGGAAAGGCCTTGCCAGCCCCCTGAGCTTGACCTGAGGAAGGCTTTGTCATTTCTATGGGTCTGAGACCATACTCATGTGGACAATACACATTCACTAGGGACTTCGTTTACTCCACACAAATAATATCACTAGAAACTCTGAAAACATTTCAATGTATTGATATTGATTGACAGTATCCAAGGGCCTGATGATATAAACTTGTAATCCCAACTGCTCTGGAGGCAGAGACAGGAGGATCACAAACAAGTTCAAGGCTTATCTGAACAATTTGGAAAGACCCTGCCTCATTAAGAGGATGGTGGGGTAGTAGAGCATTTGCATAGCATGCATAAGACCCTAGGTTCATTCCACAGTCACACACACACACACACACACACACACACACACAAACACAAAGTGAAAAAGGAAGAAGACACCATAAAAATCATATACTACTTAACTTGAAATTGTAAATCAAATCGCATTGAGAAAATAGCTGAATATGACATAAGGAAATAGAAAATTACATAGTCATTTTTTTAATGAAGTCTCACTGTGTTGCCTTAACTGACAATGAAATCCTGAGCTCAAATGATTTTCTGCTTTAGCCCCAGCATTTTTTTAATTATTGTGCATTAATTATTATCTATTTCAATTAATTTGAAATATATCTATAAGGAAATGTATATTGTCTCTTGTAGATAAGCATTTGCATGCTGTCAAAAAGCTATTCTTTCTCAAGGCCAGTCCATAAATAATGACAGGCTGAGTATTTAAGCCCAAATAGCCAAATCAAAAAAGTTGAGAGATATGGGTGAAGGTGCCATATATTCATCAAACTTCTAAAGACTGGGATTAGTGGGTCTTGTCTCCAGTATCTGTCAGTTTGAAAGGAAAAGTTAAACACATTCTGCTCTGCCATACCATAAACACAATGAATAATTCTGATTAGGTACACCAATTAATTACTGCAATTGAGTCAAATACTTAGTAAATTAAAGGAATCTATGCTTAGGATTCCTTTAAGGGAGAACTGCTTAATACTAATGACAACTTATACAGGAGAAGATAGAGAGCTGGGAATAGTGGAACATGTCTACTACTTCCCAACTACTCTGAGAGTGGAGGCAAGGGATCCCAACTTTGGGGCCAGCCAATGCTTAGTGAGTCCCTACCTCAAAACAAAGACAACTGGGAATACAGACCAGTGGTAGAGGATTTGCCTATCATGCATGAAGTTTGTAAGTAGTACAGTCATCAGACTTAGATGGAAGGGAGATATGGAATACTAGTTGTTCACAAAGATAGTAAAATATTTAAAATCTACTGGAAAGGGCACATTGTTCAAATTGAGAAAGGTAAAAGTACTTTAGCACTTCAGTTAAATATTCTTAAATTTCCTTGCTACTCAAGATTGTATGGTTCAATGGATTTCTCATCCACTGACTTTTATTTCTTTGGTATGTATTATTATATACCCTCAGAAGGTTTGTTTGGTTGTTGTTTATTCTACATTGTAGTAATATATTTCATCCTTATTGGCAAAATTTGTTTTCCCTTAACTGTGTCCCTAGTTCAAAACTTTTTAAGTCTTTTAACGTAAGAATTCTGAGTCTAGGGCTGGAGAGATAGCTCAGCCATTAAAGGCTAGGCTCATGACCACAAATATAAGAATTCTAAGTCTACCTGAAAAGAAATTGAAGGAGACACTAGATAATATAAGATTTTCCATGTTCTTAGACTGTGAGAATTTCTATTGTAAAACTAGCTACACTACAAAAGGAAACTACATACTCAATGCAATACCAATCAAAATTTCAATAACATTCTTCACAATGCTGTGGGGGGAGGGCAAAACTCAAATGGAAACACATCAAAGTAATGTAAATGCCAAGAACATTACTTAAAGAACCATAAGTCCTAACATAAAATGATACTACAGAGCTATAATGACAAAGATAGATGGTATTAGCAAAGAAGGAGGAGGAAGAAGACAAGTAGACCAATGGAACAGAGTAGTCCACCCAGAAACAAACACACATAAATATAGCTAACCAATGTTTGACAAAGATGTCAAAAACACTGTGGGGAAAAGACAACAAATAGTGCTCTGACAAAACTGAATGAACATCTACCCACACAATGATGAAATTAGATCTATATCTCTTACCCTGCACAGAAATAAACTCAATAATATATAGAAGATCTTTAAATTAAAATCTGAAATGCTGAAACTCCTAGAGCAAAATGTCAGGAAAAGATAAACAGACTTCATGATATATTGGCATGACCCAGTGGGTTAAGGCACTTGCTGCCAACCCTGATAACTTGAATTTGACCCTCAGGACTACAATGTGAAAGAAAAGAACCAACTCTAGCAAGTAGTCCTCTGACCTCTACCATGCACGCACATGCTCCCATAGAAAATAGATATATGATGATGACAATCATCATAATAATAACAATAAAGACATAAGAAAGAACAGTGTGAAAAAACTGTTTTTTACATCTTTGTCAAATATTGGGTGGTCAATATCTGGGTGGCCTATTCTACTCCATTGATCTTCTTCTTCTTCCTTTTCTTCTTCTCTTCTTCTCCATCTTCTTCCTTCCAATAGCACCCTGATTCTGAGCAGTCTAATAGCAAAAGAAAAAAGCTCAAGAATTGACAAATGGGTTTACATAAAATTAAAAAAAATCTTCTCTGCACAGCAAAGGAAACTATCAGCAGAGCAAACAGACTACAGAGCAGGAGACAAGATTTGCCAGGCATAGAGTTAACAGCTAGAATAAAGCAAATGACTGCAAAAATTAAACAACAAAAGAACAAAACGCCAAATCAATAAATGGGCTAATGAGATGAAAAGAGAGTCCTCAAAAAAAAAAAAAAAAAAGCACAGGTGGCCAATAAATACTTTTTAAAATTCAACATTTTTAGCAACCAGGGAACTGCAAATTAAAACTACTTTGAGATTCCATCTTACCCTAACCCTAGTCAAAACAATTATGATCAAGAAAACAAAGAACAAAAAGTACTGGTGTGGATGTGGGGAAAGATAAACCCTTCTCAAGGCTGATGAGAGTGTAACCAGTATGGTCATTATGGAAATCAGTTTCCATAATGGACGTTTCTCAAAAAATTAAAAACAAAACTACCATATACCATTTCTGGGCATGCACTCAAAAGTTCTACCACAAAGGTACACACAACAATGCTTATTGTTACTCTATTTACAACATCAAAGAAATGCAACCAGACTAAGGTGTCCATCAACAGATGGATGGGTAACGAAGACATGGTATGTAGAGGCAGATATACACAATGTAATTTTATCAATTCTAATGAAAAAATGAAATTATGGAACTTTCAGGAAAATGAATGGACTTGGAAAATGTTGCATGACGTGAGGCAAGGTAGACTCAGAAAGAAAGACAGTTTGTCCTCTGTCATATGCAGAACTGAGCTTTCAATGTTACTTGTGTGTGGATGTGGGCATGGGTACAGGTAGGTCATGTAGCCATAACAAAAGGAGAGCTGAGGAAGGGGCAGGGCAGCACACAGCCTTGAACCTGGGTAGGAAAGGGGCTGGTGGGATAGGAAGGGTATGGGAGGGAAGGGGTATAGAAGAAGAGGACAAAGACCAACGGAAGAAAATTCTGCTTTAAAATGCTGTCAATGAAACCTAATACTTAGTGTGCCAGTTTAAATTTCTAAATTAGGGGGAAAAAATCAAATTCTAAGCAACTAATCTTAGAGGTGAGCCTGGTGATTCCTGTGTCTTCCCCCAATACAATCTAGCACAAGGCTTCTTAAATTATTTCTCCTCACAATTGCTTTTCACCCAAGAGATGTTTTTGTGACCCTAAATACACCGGTACATAAAATACATAGACAGAGAACAAGCAGAAAGATCAAGAACTCAAGGCCAGCTTCAGCTTCACAGCAAGTTTGAGACTAGACTGGGCTGTTCGGGACACTGTCTCAAAAATTAAAATGAAAAAAAAATAGATATACTAATATCAGTAGGGTGGTGTTCCCAACATGATCCATCTGCAGTTAGCTGCTTAGTGTTCTGTCTCATATTTATTTAGAAATAGCCAAAGATAGCACTGTGTTCTGTTAAATGGAACCAAAGTAACCTGTACTTGTCTGCATGAGCACAAGACCAGAAATAACACACTACTTTCTCCCAAAACATAATCAAACATATGAATTATCCAATCATTATCTTCTAAAATTGCAGTTGGTCTTGTGTGCAAGACACAAAGTACAAACAGAAGCACCCTGAACTTCATGGATTAGAGACAAAAGAGCAGACTGCCTAACAAGCCTTAACTTTTGTTTTGTTTTGTTTTGTTTTCTGGTTTGGGGAAGGTGGTTGGCTGGTTGGCTGGTTGGTTTTTAGTTAAGCTTGCTTCTTGTTTGTTTTAGAGATAGGGCCTCTTGTAGCCTCAAACTCACCATGAAGCCCATGATGACCTTAAATTTCAGATTTTCCTTCCTCTATCCCATGAGTGCTCACATCACAAGTGTGACTGCTATGCTGAGTTTATTTAGTGCTGGAAACAGAATTTATAGCTTCATGCATGCTAGATATGGACTCTATCTACAGAGATACATCCCAGCTCAGCTTTTCTTTAAGTTAAAATTCCCTCTGTTGTATATATTGAGTCTGCTACTCAATGTTTTTTTGTGTTTTTGTTTGTTTGTTTATTTTCATTTTTAAAATAGATTTATTTCATGTGTATGGATGTTTTGCCTTCATGGATTTATGTCTACCACATGCATGCCTGGTGTCCAAGGAGCTCAGAAGATGTTGGATTCCCTGGACCAAAAGTCACCGTCTACTATGAGCTACCATGTGGGTGATGAGAATTAAACCTGGGTCCTCTGGAAGAGCAGCCAGTACTCTCAACCTCTGAGCTGTCTCTCTTGACCCTGCTCTACAATTTTTTAAACAGTTTACAGTGTTAGTTACTTTTCTGTTGCTGTGTTAAAACACCATGACCAAGGCAAAAAGAGTTTATTTGGAGCTCAGCTACAGAGTTCATGACAATCATGACAAAAAGTCTGGGATCTAATACCCTCTTCAAACCCCTGTGGACACCAAGCATGCATGTGGTAGAGAGACAGACATGTGTTGTGGAATACTGGTTTACACTGTAAAGATGTGTCTTTGTCAAGGCACCTTCTGATTGTTTTAATAAAGAGCTGAGTGGCCACTTGCTAGGCAGGAAGAGGTTAGGTTGGACTTCCAGAGACAGAGAGGACTCTGAGATGAAGAAAGGCAGAGTTGCAAGCCAGAGGCAGAGAAGAAACAGGAAGTGCAAGTTGAAAGAGAGGTAATGCCACGTGACAGAGCGGATATTAATGTAAATGGGTTAATTTAAGTCATAAGAGATAGTGGGACCAGCCTAAGCTAATGGCTAAGCTTTTATAACCATGTCATTATTTATATGTTATATAAAATGACAAACTTAAAAATAATATACAACTGAAGGTAGCTTCTTACCCAGTTTCCAACTGAAAGCAAATATTTGTTGTGGTTCTTGTTGTTATACAAGGAAACTGTCAGACAGCTTTGATGGTGGCCTTTTTCTTTCCCCCTTGCTAAGGAAACCTTGTTCTGAGACTTACACATCTTCTAGGGACCTGAGGAAAGTCTGGCCCAGGGACAAGGAGTGAATTTTGGTTAGTCTGTGACATTGGTTAAACTATGTAAGGAGGACTTTAAAACAATGGTCCTTAAAGATTTAAAATTACCTCAGGAATTCCATGCTGGGGTTGAGAATAGACTGGAGTCTTGGTGTCAAAGGAGGAACTTGCCTCACAGGCAGAGATTTCACACAGCTCTGACAGTTTATCTCAAGGCTAAATCAGCATCTGCATATTTCCTTATTTGTCTTTGTTTTTTCTCTCCCCTTTTATAAAATTTTAACACCATTACAGGAAAGACTTGAGAGAAACCAGGACTCTTTCTCTCCTCTGTTTGGCCAAACTATAAACAAACCCATTTTCCCTTGTCAAATTGTCCTTTATCAATTTCTTTTGAAGTACAGGGAAACTAGAGTGGTGGTTCACATGTCCAGGGGAAGGAGAAAGGTGAATGCATGACCTGAGTACGCCATTCCTGGGCTGTGTCCTTTACCTGAGTGTTCACTAGTGCATTCCCATGCTCTAACTAAGAATGCTGAAGTCCTCTGGCATTATCTGGTATATGGACGTTAACATAATATAAACTTATAGCTTAATGAAAGTGTGCCTACCACAATCTTCTCTTCAGCAAAACTCACAATCCGGGAAGTATTACTTTTCAAAGTTATAAAGGGCATTTTAATTTATTCAAGCTTTTCACTTTCATGAAGTCATTAATTTCATAGCACAAATATCAATGATTCTTGAATTTCATCTTGAGAAACAATCCCTGACATAACAAAGAAACCACCCAAAAAGAGAACAATGGGCACAAGAACAGAGAAACACAGGATAGGGCAAAGACACAGTTGAGCAGAAGAGGTGGCCACAGCCCTGTAGAAACAGAAACAGACATGAGCTAAACAATAAGGGTCTTTAATCCCAGTGATAGCTAAGCGCTATTAGGCAATTGTAAGTGACAGAATGACATTGTTAATGTGCTTCTTGAAAAAAAAAAAAAAACACTGTGGCAATAGAAGAGATGAAATATTTGAAAAGTGTTAAGAGCTGGGTGTGGTGGTACACACCTTTAATCCCAGAACTCAGAGGCAAAAACAGACAGATTTCTGTGGCTTCCAGGCTACCTTGACTACATGGTTTTAAGCAAGCCATCATTACATAATGAGACCCTGTCTCATAAACACAAAACAAAATAATAAATAAAAAGACACAAGTTATTGCCTAAGTCTAACAAAAACTAAAAGAACCTGAGAAAGGGAGAAATAAACGAAGAAATAGGAAGGTAATTAAGACTTGGTGGTTGGGCCTAGCAGAGCATGTCTTCAGTCCCAGTACTTGGGAGGCAGAGACAGGTGAATCTCCATGAGTTCAAAGCCAACCTGGTCTACAGAACGAGTTTCAGGAGAGCCAGAGCTACACAGAGAGACCCTATCTTGGGAAAAGAAAAAAAAAAAAAAAAAAAAAAAAAACTTGATGGTTCTCTTTCCACCATCTTGGTCCTTGTACAGGCTTGCTGGGAACAAGACGTCTAAAAGGTCTGGAAAGCTATGATGTAAGGGTATTTTTTTTTTTTTTTTTGCTGGCTACAAATGAGGTCTCCAGAAACAAAGAAAGCACACAACTCTTCTTAAAATTGAAGGTGTTTATGAAACTGAATTCTACTTAGGTGAGAGACATGTTTATATGTACAAAGCAAAAACCAATAGTGACTTCTGGAGCAAACAAAATAAAACCAGGGAGATCTGAGGAAGACAATTTGGCCCCATGGAAACAGTGCCACTGCTCATGCTGAATTCCAAAGCAATCTTCCTGCAAAGGCATTAGACACAGGATCACAGGATCCATGTGATAACTGTTCCCTTCTATCGTTTAAACCTTTGAAAAGCACAGAAAGAAAAAGTGGATTTTTCCAGGACAGCTAAGGGCTGTAACACAGAGAAACCCTATCTCAAAAAAGAATGTAAACAAACAAAAAAAAAAAAAAAGTGGATTTGTGCTCAAAAAAAAAAAAAAAGAAAAAAAAAAACTTAAGTAAAACAATTGTTAGTGGCTGATGATGAGGGGATGGTGACAAGATAGCAATCACATCTAGAGAGACACGTGTCACCGAATAACAATCAGGAGATGGTATCTTGGGCAGTAGTCTTTAGGAGAGTGGCACACGTCCTGACTGGTAACAGCCCATTTACCTCTCCTGCATTAGTCTTAAGCCACCTGAACTGCAGTATCTGTAACTGTGAATAATCAGTCATCCATGGACTGCCACTGCCAGCAATTCCAACCCTTGAAGTAGCAGAAAACTGGGACACAGATATAAGTATCCCGTGGATGAAAGACAATGTGGGACACGGTAAATGGAAGAATAAGAATGTGCTTCCAACTAATGAGAGAGCAGGGCATGGGAAGAAAGGAAAGGTGCATGGGTTCAACATGCTCAACACATATCTTGCATAAGATATCCTGTGTAGTATAGGAACATGCATATTGAACGTATACTGTGAAAAAAAATAAGATAAACATTTTAATTGCCCATAAATCAAAACACAACTCGCTAAAAGCGTCCATACTTAGAAGCATACATGGCTCCATAATTAGAAACTATTTAAAGTGTATGGCAGTTTCAGTTGTCAGCTTGACAACCTAGAATTACATGGGAAGGGGGCCCCAATGAGGGACTGTTTAGATTACACTGGTCTATCTCTATTACATTAATTCAGGTAGAGAGACCAACCCAGTGTGGGTACAGAGTGCAGAGAACCAGAAGCATGCCTGAATTCACTACTCTCTCCTTTTGACAGTGGCTATAATGCAAACAGTTCATTCAAGCTCCCACTGCTGAACAGCTCTGCCGTGAGGGAATGGAACCTGGAGCTGTGAGCCAAACACACACTTTTCCTCTTAAACTGCTTTTGCCCAAGCCCCCTCAACTAACACCCATGTTCGGGGGCCTGGGTCATCAGTCTTATGCTGGTTCCCCAGTTGCCAGTCTGGGTCGGCTTGTTCAGGTCAGCTGTTTCTGTGGGTTTCCCCAGCATGGTCTTGACCCCTTTGCTCATCACTCCTCCCTCTCTACAACTGGACTCACCTTGGTGCTTAGCTGTGAATCTTTTTTTGCTTCCATCAACTACTGGGTGAAGGTTCTATGGTGTCATTTAAGGTAGTCATCAATCTCATTATAGGAGAAGGGCACTTAAGGTAGCTTCTCCACTATTGCTTAGATTCTTAGTTGGGGTCATCCTTGTAGATTCCTGGGAATTTCCCTAGTGCCAGGTTTCTGGTTAATTCTATAACAAATTTTTGAAACAGTTTCTATTCATCTAGCCCTGGCTGGCCTCAAACTCATGATCCCCCTGTTTCTGTCTCCTATCTGCTAGAATTACAGATATATACCAGGATGCCAAGCCTGGTTGAACCCTTAAAGGCACAAATATTATTTGTAAGTATACTTATTTGCAGCCAGAAATGAGAATCCATACAAAAGGGGAAACTAAAGGTACTTCTTGCCCTGAGTCAGGCACCTGGAGGAACGTGCTACCCATCCCTCTGGTGTCCTCTTAGTTCAAAGAGTCAACAAAGGCTGCACTGGAATTTCTTTCCAATGTACTCGGTTTATAGAAGAAGTAACTTAAGGCAGAAAACTTCATCCCAGCACTCCAGAAGGTGGCTTTTATAAGTCTGAAACGAGCCTTGTCTACTGCAAGTCCCAGGAGAGCCAAGAGACTGCCTCAAAATAACAAAGTCCAACTCAAGGAAGAAAATGAAAAGATGTGGACTCCTTCCAGACTAATGTGGTTTGATCAAGCCAGACCACCTGAAACAGAGTACCAGGTGATCCTACATTCAAAACAGCTGGACAAAGCAGCCTTACAGACTACAGCCAGGATTTCTGAATCTTCTTCGAATCCCCCATGACAGCGCCCCTTAACAGCAGGAAGTAGTTTGGAAGGAACAACGCCCAAATTTCCAAATATTGTCTATAAATGTTTGTTTTCATTTAAATGGACTTGGTTATATAAAATAAAAAATAAAATTTAAAAACAAAATAACAAAGTAACTGCTGCGGTTGATTTTCTCTCTGCCTACCTAAAACACTCTGTGTTGGATGTGCAGAAGTTAGGTGGTAAAAGGATGCCTATTATTCAAAGTCATCCAAGAAGATCCAACTATGGGTAAAGGTGAACAGAGAAAAGGATACAGCCACAACAGAGGTTGTAAGGCATCTCTATTGCATGAGATGTATTAGCTATGGCAAGGTTTACCATTGGCAGCAGCTGAAAGGAGAGCTCACGTGAACAGCAAAGAAATGGGATCCAGAAAGAACAAGACCAGTGCACAGGAGACCCCAAATGTCCTCTCTGTGGTGACTCCCCAGAGGCCTCTGACACCCAAGTACCTCCATGGCATAGACCTGTGAACTTAGGTATTTCTTTACAGGTGTCTCTTCCCAGCGTCTAGAGATATAGTACTGATTTCTCAGGTCGGTATTTCCTACAAAGAATACTACAACGGTGCAGGATGATCATTCAGCTGTACCGTGTCAACTGAATGGAGCCTGCCTGCGTAAATCAGTGGAGGGAATCCCAGTACTATGGTCCAGGAGAATATGGATAGAAGAACTTGGAGCCAGATCATGAAAAACTCCAAATCCATATTTAGAGAGTTTCAATGTAATAGACAATGTTTTCTGTTTTCATTTGGAGAGTTAGGTAAACGATAATAAAAATCCATGTGATAACAAGAAGTGTGACGGACGGAGGGAGAAAGGCCATGGCTTTCCTCAGGGTTCAGAGATATCAGACTGCAGGCAGTAATGAATATGTGCATTCTGTTTTATTGTCTTCAGGACATTCTAAAGTAGTTACTGTTATTTTCACTCTAGAAAGGAAACTGAGGACTCTACAAATACTGTTCCTATAAATCCTAAAGCCTAAGATTCCTCCTAGCCCCATCAGACGAAAACAAACAAAAATAATGTTTAAAAAAAAATGTATGGGAGACACAGATGGAAGAAATACTAACAGTGACCAAGAGGCACACTCTTGTCACAAGACTGGGTTGCTCTGGTGGCCAGGGCAGAATCTCTCAGGAACAGCAACAGCACTAACCCAGGGGCACATAAGGATGCATTTTAACAGATAAGCCTCAGGATGAAGAGTGTTAAGTGCCTTCTTTCAATTGTGTTAATATGCATAGTTCCTGTTCTGCTTTACTCCTTTTAGATGGCACAAAAACAGAAACGTTTGATGAGCTCAGCCTGACCTAAATTCTACATAGAATTGTCTAGTCTTAAATGATCGTGCAAGCTATGTCCAAAGATAGCCATTTTCTCTTCAAAGGCATAAATCTGCTCTTGTTAGCTTTTGTATTTGGTTTAACTTTCCATCCATATTGGAAGTCCTATATCTGAATCCAACCTGTACTTCATCACTTTAGGGATATCAGCAAGTATGGCTGGCAAGATGATGGTATCAAGTGATAGCCTAAAGATCCTAAGTTACATCCTGTGAACCAGTGACTATGAAAAACGTTTATAATGACAGGATATTTTTATGAAGGATAGAAAGAAGGGGTAGGAAAGGGGGAATGAGAGGCTTAGAGAGGAACACAGACTTCACTTTGCCATATACAGTGATTTTTTTGTTTTGTTTTTGTTTTTTTGTTGTTGGTTTTTTTTAGAAGCAACCTTTTATAGAAGATTGCTATTAACAGACAAAATCCCAAGTGAGGATAAGTTAAAGTTTCTTGCCCCAACCCAAGGCAGGCACAGAAAAGCATCAAGTCTTTATTACCTAGAATAAAGGTCTGCATTAGATAGAAGAGATGCATGCATTCCTTTAAGAAAATAAGCCCATCTGCACTAAACATTGTGACTCTGCATTATATCAGCTCAGGGAATGAGGAAATGGAAGTTGAGTTAGAAGAAAGACAGACATGGAGATGGGGAGAAAATGATGTAATTTTACAATGCAGTATTATCTCATAAAGGAAATAAGTTTATAATACCCCAGAAACACATATCTTTGGAATATGGAAAGTATCCTTTTTCTCCTCTCCAATAGATGGTGAATTGTATTGTTTTTAGTTTTTCAATTTCTATAAACCATATATTGTTTACATTATTATGCAACTTACTGGTTTTTTTCCTTAATGTTATGTGTGCATCTATTTGTGTAAGATCTGGGTTACTCTTTTTAAGGCACTGTAGAGTATGACCCACATCTTGGGCCCATCCCCTTTTTGTGAATGCTTCCTATGTTCACTATTACAAGGAGGTGAGGATCATCTGCTTCTGTGCACCTGCACAAAACTATGATGCATTTGTACCGTGTCACCTTTGCTAAACTGGACTTCATTCCCTAGAATTCTCCTCACTGTTGTTGGTTCACATGAACTTTGGTTTGAGAGAGGCAGAACAAGGCAGTTGTTTGACCCGGGGCTCCCAGTTCCCCCAGATCTCCACCAGCCTGTCTACCTTCCAGACCAGATACCTGGGAAGTTCTCAGAAAAGGACATCAGTCTGCCCTACAAGTTATTCCTATCACCAACATGAACCCTTTGCAGTGGTGAGTGAGAGCCATGAGGACACAGGGCTACCCTCGTGGGTTCCATTTCACCCTTACGCTTGCCCCACTTTCCAAGTCTGTTATGTCTTCCTAACCATTTGGCTTGCTGACTTCAGGCTCCAGCAGTTGACACCAAACAGTCCTCATCTGATTTGTTTAAAATAAATCCCTATTAATCAAACCCTTATTCTATAAGAAACATGGTGTCTCAGTTTCTGTTGATCAAACCATAGCCTCTCAAGAGTTAGAGAAATTAATCTTAAACTGGTCCCTGCTCCTGTCACTTCACTTGCTCCTTCTAGGAAGGTATGGATGAAGAGTGGCTGCCTTGGCATAGGACATCAGAACAAGATCACTTTCTACCTCCTTTGTTAATCTTCCCTTTTCTACTTGAAAAGCACTGTCTTATGTTTTGCTCTGAGCCTAATTGATCATTGGAGTAGTTGTTTCCTTATTTTTGAAATAAGAAAAATTCACTTTCTTTTTATTAAATATGAAACACATGTCATCTCAAAACACTGAGTCAATCAATGTAGAGCTGCACCAGGGGTTCCCCCTAATTTCATCAATATTGAAACAGACAAGGCTTGAGAATAATTTTTCAAGTTAGTTCTTAAAGCTGAAGAGTGTAACTGAGACAGACAACATGCTCTGAGTAAAAAGTCAACACACTTATTTGGTCCAAGGTTAGACGGACATAGCTGACTCTGGTGTGTTCTTAGAAGCATTCAGTTGGCAAGGCTACACTGAACGGCTCTCTTGAGAGGACGCCACAGCCAGGACCCATTAACATCAGCACAGACAACCATGAAGAGACTTCCACTTCAGTAGCTTAGCCTTGTATATAAGAAAATTGCCTATGTCATCAAAACTGCAAGACTCTAAAAGCTAAGTGCTTGAAGAAAACTCAAGCACAACTAGGCAGACTGAAATCATTAACAACTTTTGTTTGGTTGGGTTTTTCTGTTTGTACTTACCCCCATCCCATAAGATTACTCCATCATAACAAAAGCTCTGAAAAGTTTCAGTAGTTTCCTCCACAACTTTTTTCAAACAGGTAAAAAATAAACTTTCCGGAAAAGAGTTTCTTTAAGTAGCCCTGGCTCCTGAAATTTGATCTGTAGACCAGGCTGTCCTGGAACTCATAGAGATCCTCCTGCCTCTGCCTCCTGTGTGCTGGGATTAAAGGCATGTGTTATCACCACCCAAATTAAGAAGTCATTTTTTTTTTTTTTTTTAAGCTCAACACTCTTGGTATACCAAGTAAATAGAACAGAGACAAGGTCTACAAGGTCAGTGCTATTTCTGCCCTGAAGATCCCACGTGTCCACTCACAGGCAAGAACACATCTTCATGTGTCTGTAGAAGAACTTCCCATGTGCCCACACAGAGCTGGCTGATTGTAGAACTGGCCCCAAATTTCATCCCTCTTCATATTCAAAATGTTTGACTCAAGACTGCAGTTTCTCTCCATTCCATCAACAGAGTAGATGGCCTCACTCCAACTTGGGGGTTAGCCAGGCAATTAGCAAGCAATGAAGTGGAATACATGAGCTTTACTATCTTTACAGTCAGCAAAACAACATGCCTTCGCATATCTGCTGGTCCAAGGGAAACAAGAAACTCCTGAGCAGATGCAAAGCTCTGCAGCCTACCTCTGAGCTAAGGATCTGTGGGGCTCCTTCAGAGAGACCATCAGAGCGAGTCCAGCAGCCAATAGGCACACCAATGTGAAACCAATACATTACTCCTGCCCTTTGCCCCTCTCTAAATATCTGTGCTTGTATATTTTAAAATACTACCCAGCTAGCTCAGTGGTGACCCATCCAGCACTCCGGTCCCAGCCTCTCCAGACTGTGACTGTCATTAGCAGTTCTGCAGCCTCCACCTCAGGTTATTCAGGAGGAAGGAAAAGTACTCTGAGTGAGTGGAAGGAGTCTGTAAAACTTTCTGAGATGCCTGTAGAGCCAGTCTTGACAGTACATTCAGAAAACAAAAAAAAAAAACAAAACAAAAAATAATAACTAGGAGCAGAAGCAGAGGTCGAGCAAGAAATAAGACAAGTAAAGAGTAGAAGTTGAAGCAGCAGCAGCAGAGGCAGCAGCAGTACTGGCAGTCACAGTTATAGCAGAAGTCAGACTAGAGGCCCAGGACATGACGGTGAGAGGAAGTGCAGGAGGAGCATGGACAGGAAGCGAAGAGACCCTTCAGAACTAGAAAGAAGTCACAAATCTTCCAAACGTGGTAGTAGAAGAGATACAAAGGGATCAAAGGACAAGAATTCCCGCTCAGACAGAAAAGGGCCTATATCAGAAAGTAGTCGGTCAGGCAAAAGACCTTCAAGAAGTGAAAGAGACCGAAAACCAGACAGGAAAGACAAAAGGCATTAATGGAAGAATCCAGGCTTTCTTAGCCTGTCTGCAGCAGGAGACTTGATGAGTAAAAGGATTACCTTGTAAGGAGGATGCTACCTTAAGAATTGCATGTTGTAAAAAAAAAAAAAAAAAAAAAAAAAAAAAAAAAATGTTTTGGGGGCTGGAGGGATGGCTCAGAGGTTAAGAGCACTGACTACTCTTCCAGAGGTCCTCAGTTCAATTCCCAGCACCCACATGGTGGCTCACAACCCTCTGTAATAAGAGCTAGTGCCCTCTTCTGGCCTGCAAGCATACATGCAGACTATACATAATAAATCATTTTTTAAAAATTCTTTTTGGAAAACAGACTGTTTACCAGGCATTCTTGTACTTTTTGCATAATTTTGTAAGATTCATTTATCAAAATTGTGTGAGGTTCCAAAATATGTAAAAATAATAAAATAATAATAATAAAGATTCTAAAATGGAAAGTGTTCTTCCTGTTTTGTTTTCCATTATGTCCCCCAAACCAAGAAAACAGGTGTGACACTGTAGCCACTGGCAAATAGTTGATGAATAAAGCAAGTTTGAGTTGAGTATCTGATACTTCAAACAAGAGACCCAGTTTACAATACAAGCCACAAATCACCACAATGGCCCAGCACCTTGTGGATTTCTCCTGTTTTTGGCGGGTGTGCGTTGGCAACGATGTTAGTGTGTGGAGGATCTGCAAAAAGGTGTAGATTGGTACTAAATGAAATAAAGCCTGAATTACTTCTCCAAAGATAAAAAGCAGGTCTTAAATTCACCGAACCAAGGTCACACTGTGTCACCAATTCAACCTGCCTCTCTATTAACTGCATTCCATCTGCTGATGGTTGGACCAGAGTGGCTCTGTTTGATAGGAAGGACTACTATTAGTTCTACATTTAACAGAGAGGTTTCAAGAATAGTACATAGGCCAGGTGTGGTGGTGCATGCTGTTAGCCCCAGCAGAAGGAGGCAGAAGATGGGCCTCATCTACATAATGAGTTCCTAGTCTACTAACAGTCAGGGCTACAGAGCGACACACTTTTGATAAGAATAGCACCTCAAATTGCCTCTTTTTATTAAGATTCATTCATTGTTAATATTTTGTTCCATTTGCTTCACCCTCTGCTGACTCTGTATTTTTCCCAGAATCTTTGAGTTTGTTTATCCTGATCCTTATTTAACCGCGCTAGAGAGGTTTTACAGATATAGCTCTCCTTTACCAAAACTTCAGTGTAATGCATATCCTCACAGAATGAAGACTGTGGACATGCCACAGAACACTTATCAAAACAATAAATACAACATAGATGTCCACATCCAAATTTTCCAGTTGTCCCAATTATGTCCTTTATATGTTTTCTCCTGTATTTGAGATCCAATACTACTTTGTAGGGGACTATATTATGTTTTTAGCCCATCTAGTATATGTCTTCAACTATTCACTGGTTTCATAATTTATACATACTTAAAAATTCTACCAACAATACAATTAGATGCTGGAAACCAAGAGTCCCTGGTACAGGAGACATGTCCCTAGTGTCCCCTCCCTCCCCAAAACTGCAACACTGAGGCCAGTAAACCTTACTGGCTTTTCACATAGAAACTTTCTTTTTGGTTAATGGAATTACAAAAGTACAGAACTGGCATCATTATGTCTAAAGAATCCTTCTCTGTCTGCTAACTTCCTTCCAAAGCATGCTTGCCCTAATTACATTTTTGTTGATGGTTTCCCCTTGGAAGCTAAAGCCCTATACCTCTCAAGCAGTAACGTGTCAGGCACAGAAGGTATTGTCTGGCATCCCAACAGCAGAAGAATGCCCTTAAGTAAGAAGTAAGTATCTGAAGCAATCAAGGAGTCTTAATTCTGGGCCTAAGGATGTAGCTCAGTTAGGAATGTGCTCTTCTAGCTTATACAGAGGCCTGGTTTCAACTCCCAGCACTCAACACTTGGTGTAGTCAGTTTCTACATCTGCTGCTGTTATTTGCTGTATGTATCAGTGTTATAGTCTAAAACTATAAACACTATTAACACAGCTTAAGTGTTTACTTTAAAATCACTGATGGCTCAGCATATTCTCAACACTCTGCAAGCATACAAAGCCATAAATTCTCCTGTGTGCATAGTAAATTTCTGAAGTAGTCTACACAGGACTATGTTTTCTGGTTTGTTTCTTTGCCCTCTGCCTAGCATTATAAGTTATAATTTGGTAAGTCATATTTCTAGAAATGGATAAAGGATTTCCATTTTTGTTGTTGTTGTTCCATGCAAAAGAGGCCTAATCCCACAAAATTTCTCTTTCCCCCTCACCAATAAGGGTAATTGAACCTCTTTGATATGAGGAGTATAAACTCTTCCAATTTTCAAAATTTGCCTATGAATTACCGACTGGCTAGAATGCATGGAATTGCATTTCCCTCTATAAGCTTATCTAAAATCTGCAGGATTGCTATTCAAATATATCGGATTTTAGAAATTGTGTCAGTATGTACTGGAAGTGATCAGAAACAGTTTTATAATTGAGACAAGTTTAAGACAATTAATTATGGTTCTTAAGATTTTGTCCTCTGGGAAACTTCTGGAAAATTAAGGCAAAACCTTCTGTGGTTCTTCTCTTTTGGCAGGAAGAGGTGGTGGTAATGAGCTGAGTCCCTACAGTTTGCTAATACGTAAATTTTTCCTAACCCATCATCGCAATTCTAGGATGAGCTAGTCGAAGATACTCAACAATTCAGACAGCCAAATCCCATACCTACTAGACATTATCAGCAAAATCTTCTCTTCCCCCCCCCCTGCCCCCGAATATACTGTTTGACCACAGATGTCCATCAGAAGTTCCAAAGAAGCTCTCACTGTAAATGATCTTGAAAGCTGCACTTCTTTGATATGATTTTGGTTCTGTCTTCAGTGGTCTACCTGTGGTCACATGGAAATTCCTGGGCTCACATTCTGTGCATACAGCGGGGCTGTATACATCTCAATGAGTTGTTACAAGGCATAAATGAAACAGTAACTAGAAGGTGCTAGATAGATGTACATAACCAAGTCTTTGTATGCTCCTTCTACACCCCTTCAAGTCTGTGGGAAAGGATCATTTGTTGAATAGATACATCGAGTAGCATAATAAGGAAAATAAGTTATTTGGTATCTGCAAACAAACAGGACAGCTCCCTTCATGCGGTGTGGTATATAACTTGTGGAGGACTTTTACTCAAGTGTTGAATGCACAACACTGCATATTTAAAACCAGACAGTCAATTTTGAAATTTTAAAAGGAAGAGAGTTAATAAAGGGAAGGCCCATTTATTGTGATGAATCAAAGATGAATCCGATCTATAATCATGCTTTATTTGTACAGGGTCATTCGCCCTACAATCAAAGCACTCACCGCATATCTCATTAACCGTCCAACACCCCCAGGAGGCATGGTGATGGTAAGATGATCCCCTTGTTACAAATGGAGAGCCTGAGGCTCAGGACCCTGAAGGGACTTGTCGGGGGCCACATCAAGTGAGTGAGTAATGGGGCAAGAAAGGAAATGAAAATCTGTCTTTATCTTCATCGCACTATTATATTTTACCACGAGGTTGCCAAACACCTTAATTACTTTTTCTTCAGAATTCATTTTAAAATAACCCTTCCTTTAAAAAAATAAGTGACTCAATAAGAAAAAAAAAATATTGGGATCTCTGTTTTAACAAATCCATCATTTAACATGCCTAAATGAGAAAAATATTGCTTGAGAAGCAACTTCAGCCTGAGACAAACGTCTACATTTTGAAAGTAATTAAGATGACCTTGAATTCGAACTCTAATTTGTGACTGAAAAGTACAGGCTGCTTGCTTTTGAGTTTTCAAACGGAACAGCAGAAAACGTGTTTCTTTGCCGTCTTGTACCATTATTGTACTGGCAGCGATGGGCAAACCAATGCTTTAACTGGCTTAGCAGAGTGAAAAATCACAAGAACTTTCAAGTATTTTAGCCTTCACGTTTTCCTAGAAGCCCGCAAGATGAGCAGTTACGTTTTTAGGATCCCTATGATAATCTGAAATAACCAGCAACAGCTCCTGTGAGTTTGTGATTCCACATAGTAAAATTGCTTACCACCCAGCTTCCCTATTTTTAGAAGCTATGACGACAAGAAATCAGGTTGAGTGGTGTGACTACCAGACTAGCTTTCCTTCCTGGGGGTGGGGACTGAGGCGGGAGGGGGAGGGAGGAAAAAACAGTCTGGAATCCTAGCTTGCAAGCTGAGTTCTACAGATGCAGGTGCCTCGGTCCAGGAGCTGTGGGTTCTGGGCGCTCACCCTACACTGGCCTTGGGATTCTCAGTTCCCAAAGCCACCGTTCCGATTACTAGTTTCCTCACAGATGTGATAGCAGTGTGGGGATCTTCCAAGGGGATCCCAGGGAACACCAAGCATGGCTGGGGAAACCCATGGCTCTGATGAATGCGACCTTTGGTAGCTCCTCTGCCCTAGGCCTGACTGTGTTTGGGTACCAGCAGAGCTTCTGGGAGATGGCTTTTAAAATAGCAGAACAGTTGCTGTCTTGGGGCAGTTGAGCTGGAGGAAGGCCACGCCCACAGAGAAAGCCATGAAAGGAGGTTCAGATGCCATAGTCTCTGTCCTCTCAACTCCTGACATGTCAGGATCCAGAGCCTCTGTTGCTGTCTGTCCAAGGAAGGCCAGGCCCCTGGACCCTGGACCCTGGGCCAAGAATGTTGATTCTATATTTAGGTCTGCCATTTATTTGCTGCTGGGTGACTCTGGGCATGTTATTTAGCCTTGCTGTCCTTCCCTCTCTTAATTAGTGAAGTGGAAATTATAGGCACACCTCCATCGAGGGGCTGTTGTGAAAATGAAGTGATACCTGATTACTGCTTGGCAGAATTAAGTTCAGTGTTAGATCAAGAATTTGAAAATGACCCAGTGCACCAGACTGTACCGTTGGAACTGGAGGGAAAGTCAAAGAAAACTACTGATCAACTTGCATGGTTCAGGCAAAGATGGGGTGTCACATGGAGTAAAGTCAGGTGAGATAGCAAGCTAGGGCAAGGGTGGTCAAGACAAAAAAAAAAAAAAAAAAAAAGGAAGAGTACAGTGGAACAAACAGACTGTCCCTGTTACACACACACACACACACACACACACACACACACACACTGCAGTGTGAGTCCACTTGAAGGAGATTTTCCTAGGAAGCAGGCTGGAAAGCTGTTGGGAATCACCAAGAGGATAGTTTCCAGTCTAGAGAAGGTTAAGTCGAGTGTTCCTTCCTCCAACCCCTGTAGCCCCTTTCCCCTGGAAAGACAAGAGGGGACAACCATCAGACACAGTAAGCAGGCCAGTAGCCATCTGTAAGCCAGAGAATGACCCTCGGAGGAAAACAAACCTGTTGACGTGGGTCTTACACTTCTAACCTCCAGAATTAAGAAAAAATTAATTTTTGTTGTCTTAACCAAAATTTTGAATGGAAAAGTTTTCAGATGCTGGTGTCCAGCCTGGCCTGTGCATCTTCTTTATTTGGCCCAGAGATACTGGGTCTTACAGAGAGACAATGGGGAAAACTTCAGTAGCTTGTAGGTTCCTGTTCAGACCTCTTTTTCTGGTCAAGACATAGCCTATGACACTTTCTGGAGAGATGTGAATAAATGTCTGCTCACTGCAGATAGGAAACTAGCAACAGGAAAAGTAGGGCATGGGGGAGGCTCCACAGTTAAGAGCACGTAGCGCTTTCCACAGGACCTGGTTCAATTCCCAGGATCCACAACACAGCTCAAAACTGTCTATAACTCTGTCCTAAGGGATCTACTACCCTCTTCTGCCTTCCATGGGCAACAAGCATACATGTAGTATACTGAATACATTCAGGTAAAACACTCAGATGTAAAATAAAAAATACTACATATTTTACACTATTTGTGAATGATGGAATTATAAAAGGGGAAACTCAAATCTGTCGAAGAATCAAATTCCTGTTTTCCTTCCCTCTCTTCTCTCATGAAAGGAATGGAATCACCACAAAGCAAGTAATGCAGACCAAGTATAAAAGGAGACCTTCAGGCTCTCTAAACAAACCTTTCCTCTCAGCATCCACAAGTAGTATTGAGGCACACTTCCAAGGCATCAAGAAATATCAATAACAAAAATCTGAGCTAGATGCTATATATAATAGACAAAGAAGAAAGACTAAGATAGGCAGGCAAGGAGCTACATATATTTCTATATATTTTCAAAACCTACAGATATAGCAAATAGATAACAGGAGCCAGCATGCATACATATCAATAGTATATATAACTATAAGTACCAAGTATTGGTTCCTATGTGTCTAGTGTGCTATATGTTATTTAACTCTTATTGATAACCCTGTAAGATGCCAGAATTTTACGTCTGATAAAGCTGTGGTTTAGGGCAATTAAATAATTTGTCCAAGATCATAGAATTTACTGAAGGCACTCCTGCCTGTCCCTAATTTTATTAAAATAAATATTTATTGAGTGATTTCCATGTGTTGGGTAATGGAAGACAAAAGAGTTTAAAAGAAAAAATATTACTTACACTCTTAAGGAGGGGCAGAAGCAGTCCTGGTCCAAGAGAGAAAGTAATTTTGTATGAGAGAAGTTAAGTACCATAGAGACAAGAAGAAGAGAAAGTGAGAAAGGATGGTACGGATGAACACTTCACCCAGAAGATGGTACATAAGAAAGAAAGGAGGCTCCATGGTGTCGAGGAGCAACGCTTCCGCTTCCGGCAGAAGGACCAGCAACGTCCAGACCTCAGGCAGGAAGGTCAGTGTAGCCAGAGGAGAATGAGATTAGGAGAAGCTTCAAACAAATTGTGTTTCAGGGTCTTCTTTTGAACATCAGGTAAGCAGGAAGAAACCAGAGTGGAGAGGCCAGCTATGGGCTCGCAAAGACTTAGACTTTTACTGAGGTGGGCACACCAGGAATTCCCTAAACTGCAAGCCACCAGAACAACAGGTGAAGGAACTGCCATGATCATCTATGTGATAAACGACACAGAGTAAGCCCCCAAGCAGTAGTAGGGTCCATTTGGAGTGTGTGCTAAGGTTATCAGGAAGTCCTCAGTGCTCCAAGATTTCAGACCTGAACAACTCTTGAAAATCTCAAGGGAAAATGTGGTGGTCCAGGAAGGGATACAGCTTTAAACCTGGGGGCTTTTAGATATTGAAGTAGAGATGCCCCCATCAAGCAGGCAGCCGCATTGTGGTTTTGTGAGGGTTCTGGATTTTGTTTATTTGCTTTTATTATTTGTTTGGGGGACTTGTTTTCTTGTTGTTTTTGTTTGTTTAAGACAAGGTCCCACAATGTATCTCAGACTGATCTTGAATTCCCCATCCTCCAGCCTCAGGCCTGAGTCCTGGGATTATAAAATGCTTGTGCCACCATGTTCAGCCCAAGTGGGCAGCTGACTAACCAGAATTGGAGATGTAGTTTAGGGAAGTTTGGATAAATTCGTACCTGGGGAACAGCAGTCTTTAGCAGGCTGTTGAGGTGAGGGTACAGGGTGAGAAGAGAAAGGCAGGCCTGCCTGGCCACCCCATCCTGCCTGCTAGGACCCCAGCCTGTCCAAGCAGTGAAGGGGCACAAGTCCCGCCTACCCCGCCCTCTGGCACGTGCGGGGCCTCTGCCCCTCCATCCCAAAGGAAAGCCTTCCGGCCCCCTCTAGTCACTTCTCAGATTTCTGATCCTGGTGGGGATGATCACAGAGTTCGTATTTACTTTGTCCACCCACGGAACCGTGCGGGAAAGTTGTTCAAAGGCTCGTGGTGCCTAGCCGGTGGAAGCCTAGCTAACTGCAGCCCTGGTCCCTGTAGAAATGCAACCCCTAACCTGGTCCCAGAGAGCCAGGTCTCCCTGCAATGGCTTTTGTGGGCATTGGGTTTTCACCTTTCAGGAACCACCAGTCTCTTCAAAACCAGGTACAAGCTAAGGAACATAGCCTGGAAGACACCCAACACTACAGGATACCCAAAGTTTGGAGGTCAGGGCAACATTGCATCCTCACCTACCACACATACACACAGCCTTCCTTATCACTGGAACCTGGCTAAAAGAATACACTTAGTTCCCTCGTCAAGGAAAGACTAAACAAAAAAAAAAAAAAAAAAAAAAAAAAAAAAAAAAGGAACTGGGCAGATTCGGCTGACTTTTGTTCTCTTGCTTGCTTTTCCCCTCACTAAAAAGTGGACAACAGTTAATCAAGGATCAGGTAAATTTGGTAGATATGAAAAGGACACAGACCTCCTGGGAGAGGAAAGATGCAATTAGGATGAAACCATTCCCTTGGGTTGTCCTGGGCTCTTCAAACCACCAACAAAAATGTAATTAGGGCAAACATGTTTTGGAAAGAAGTTAGCAGACAGAGAAGGATTCTTTAGACATAATGATGCCAGTTCTGTACTTTTGTAATTCCATTAACCAAAAAGAAAAGTTTCTATGTGAAAAGCCAGTAAGGTTTACTGGCCTCAGTGTTGCAGTTTTGGGGAGGGAGGGGACACTAGGAACATGTCTCCTGTACCAGGGACTCTTGGTTTCCAGCATCTAATTGTATTGTTGGTGGAATTTCGTGTAACCATGGAGTATGACATATCTGCCTTGTTTTATTACACCAGATGGAGAAAACACAACAATATTTGGAGGGGGGGGAAACATTTCCTGTCTTTTTGTTCTTAACATAAAAAAAGTACTTTATGACTATTTTTCCAGCATATTTTCTCCTCCTCTGGGGCACACTTTAAAACCTTAAAACATGCATTTGCCAGAAGTCTTTGAATCATCACAATACTGTCTTCCTATCTGCAATTGAGACACGCTACTCTTGGCTCCATCAGGGAAACTTGTGTTTTACAAGCTGCAGAGGACAACTGCAATTGCTAAGGGTTCCTTTCTTTCTTCTTCCTTTCTTTCTTTCTTTTTTTAATCTAGGAGAAATGTAAGCTTAAAACACTTAGTATTTATGAGCCATTGATTTTATTTTTTACTGCCCAGTTAACCATGTCTTCTCTTTGACGCTTGTCCAGAGGGACTCTCATCACCCAAGGCTAGATCAGAGAAACCAAAGGAAAGGTCTTTATCATCTCTAATCTCCATCTCTCACGTTCCTCCAAAGCAGTTCACAATAAAGAGAGCTCACTCCCACATCCTGGTCCCTTTTCTTCTTTGATCTTCCCCTTCATTTTCTTATTAAAAACAACTGCTCTGCCGCCGCCACCCGCCAGGTTCACATTGTCTGAGTTACTATTTTCATCCTTAAATTTTTAATTTTAAAAATCAAGTCACCTATTAGAGCAACTATGGTGGCAAAAAAAAAAAAAAAAAACGGGGAATCTGTAGAGAACAACCTATTAATTTCCCACCAGTTAAAAAGGAGACTAAAATGCTACGTTCTGAATTTGGATCTTTGGTTTCCCAGTCTAGTCTCTTCCTGTCTCAGTCACACCACCTTTCATGGTTTCCTGAGCTATTTCTTCCATTGAACAGTAATTAAAAGTTAGCAAGCATTAAAATTCATTCCCATCAGTGTAGTTTTTAAAATTGTATTCTGTAATAAGTCCTGAAACTCCAGCCAATGATGCAATACACCACCAAATTCCGAAGAAACAAAATAATTAGAATAAACCCTCAGATTTCATAGTTTGGGAATTTATTACAAAAAAAAAACATATTTCACTAAGTCAAATAAACAGGTCGCATAACTTACAAAAATGATACAAACAAAGGTTTAAAGTTTCTGCTTTAAATTGTGTACCAAAAGACTGTAATCAGATTGTGGGGAGGCACTAATATTAGCTGAAGTTGAAAAGTGAATAGAAACTTATAACAAAATTCTTTTTGATTGATTGATTTATGTATGTATTTATTTTTGGTCTTTTCAGACAGGGTTTCTCTGTGTAGCTCTGGCTGTCCTGGAACTCACTCTGTAGACCAGGCTGGCCTCAAACTCACAGAGATTCGCCTGAGTGCTGGGATTAAAGATGTGCGCCACCAACGCCCTGCTGGTTTTGATTTATTTTTAATACATCTAGTACAGGTTTGTGAACCATGCTTTTGTTCATAGTTAGTTAGATCCCTCCGTTTTCTGAACTTCAGTGTCCTAAGGCACTCCACTTAGAATCATCTTCTCCTGATAAATGTCCTCTCCAGTGAGGTCTTCTCTGACGGGATTGGGAGCTGCCTCTGCCCTGAGGGCTGTGTGTTTACAGCTGTGGCTGTTCCCTTCCTTCATTTATACTGCGGAAGGGAAGGACCTACCTCTGCTCAGCACTGTATTCTAAGTATCTACGCAGTACTAGATTTTTATTCAATGTTTGATAAATTAATAGATAGGCTTATTAAAATAGGTAAGTGTGTTGTTTCTTCTTTTGACTTTGGCACAAGAAGCCAAGTGCAAGAAACAAAACCAAAACCAAATCTCTCATCTCTTTTATTCAGTCTTATGAGGAAGTCTCCTAAGTAAGCCCTGACTGGACAACCAGCTCAAGTGTTCTAGCTGTGGGGCCTTAGATAAGCAAAGCTCATCTCTCTTCCTGTAAAATAGGTATGACAAATCTCCCATTTTGGTTGTTGCAGGGATAAATACGTGCATCTAACATACATAGCTACTTTACAAGTAAATTTTATTGCTATTAATTCTTGAAGTATTTGGTGGCCTGAAATGGGTACTGCAGGTGCCAAATTAGATACATAGGAATCTTTTCTCAATACCTATGTCTCTCAGATAATATGGCAAATACAGAACAGAGTATCACACAGTAGCAACACAACTAGAAAGAGGGATACAATTAAAATAGAAAGTAACATGATTAAAGACTCAGTCTGAACATGATGGTTTGTGTGGGAGAATATGGCCACGTGTTTGATCCCCCCCCCCCCTAATTTATTACAAGAGCTAGTGAGAACCTGCCCTGAAGTACACTCATCTCCTGTCTTCTCTTCAGGCCTCACCTCTTACAAGTTAAAGAGCCCTTATCAAGAAAAAAATATGCTTGGGTTTTAGAAAACTTTTAATGTCTGCTTAGAGTGGGATGGAATCTAGACAGTATTATTTTCATTTTTTTTTTTTTAATTTTTCTGCTTTTTTGAGACAGGGTTTCACAGTGTACCCCAGGCTGACCTGGAACTCCCTATACTGACCAGAGTGGCCTTGAACTCACAGAGATCTGCCTGCCTCTGCCTCTCTAGTTCTGGGTTTAAAGGCGTGCTCCACCACACGTGGCTTAAACACAGCATTCTTTTCTATTTCACAATTAGCTTATAACACAGATTGAAGATAACGTTATGTAACCTCTTTAGTTTAGCTACCTTTTCACTGTACCCTATCGCGGGCACAGAATTTCCCACTTGCTTCTCCATGTTGACATTTAAAGTTTTAGATTTTGAAGTGTTTCAGATTTTGTATTTAGGGAATTATGTATACTCAGCCCTTCACTTGTTTCTCTCTTTTTCTCCCCTTGAAGTGGCAAGCCCACTCCCACCCATACCAGGGTTTTGCTCTGGCTTCCCTGGGCCGAGATAGTCTTCCTGTACATCAACATAGCTCACTGTCTCATGTCTTTGCTAAAATGTCATATTTGTAGTAAAGCCAGTCCCGATCAGATGATCTAAAATTACTCTACCTATGCCCTATAAAATATATTTATTAGATCTTTGTTTACTGACAACCTTCCATTACCAACATATAAATTTGAGGGAAAAAAAAAAAAAAAAGGTCAGTTTTGTTCTACCAGGTATGCAGAGTGCCTAGCATAGCAGCAGGCACACACCAGCACAGCATGAATGAAGTGTGGCTGGAATGCAGTCCGGGCAGGAAGCAGCGAGAGGTAAAGCTGGGGAGCGCTAAAGAGGATTTGAATAGGACGACAGGCTTAGATTCTATCTGGTAAGTAATGGGGCGCTTTAAAGGCAAGTGGCATGTTCAGATCTGCTTTTTAGATAAATCACTCAAGGAAAGGATTTGAAGAGAATGGTAATGGCAGAGCCGGACAGTGAGGATGATGCTGCAGGGAGAGAGGAAGCAAGACCAGGGACAGTGGGAAGAAGGGAAGGGACACATCTGAAGTGTAATTAGTTTAAATGAGGCAGGTCTTGATGACTGACACAGAGGAGAGATAAAGAGAACTCCTGGGACAATTCCCAGTGTTGCCCAATAGGTAACTGGGGGTTGAACTAAGTCAGAGCTAGAATGAGTGTGTGTGTGTGGGGGGGGGGGGGTCAGACCGCTCTCCCCCTTCTCCCAGGGATCCTACTGGGGGAGGGTATTATGCATGCTAATCAGTAGGCACTGTAATGCTGAATTATATCCCTAGGCCAGAGATTTGGTTTTTTCTACCTTGCAGTAATTACACTAGTTTTAAGGAGAAAACAGCTTTCATTTCAGACCTCCAAATATGCTTGGTCCCAAAACCAGGGACCAAAACAGGGCTGTTTTTAAAGTAAGAATTTATATATCTGTTCTGCATTCTTTTCTTTTTTTGCCCAGATAGCAAACAAGAATGTAACTTTTTGTATGTAATTAGTTTTTATTCTAGACTTCACTTTATGATAGACTTTAAGCTAACCACCCAGAGAAGATAATAATGTCTTCCCCCCAAAAGTCACCATGTTTGGCTATGAAATAACCGGTAATACAAGCCCAGACTCTTTCATTTTGTAAAAGTACATGGGAGAAATTAGAGAAATTCAAAGGCAGCATTATATATTCAAAACAAATTTGAGGAAATGCTTTCAAAATGACATGTAATTAGTCAGTGGAAGTTACTTATCACAACATATGATTGAAGCAAATTGCTTTATGAGCTTTGCTTTCACCCTAATCAAACTTCTACATAAAAATAAAGCATAGCCAGAGCACTACTACACTGTCACTCAAAATGCCATAGGAGGAAGTATGGCCCTAATTTCAATAATAATTTATCGAGCAATTATTTTCTGCCAGAACCTGTACTAGAAAATTGTCCACACTTTGTAAATGTGGTTTCCTCTTGCTCTTTAGGAAGCTTAGTTCAGAACTTTCTAAATGTCACTTTGTCATCAAGTGTTAGAGGCATCTTTTAAAAGAAGGAAAACGTTTTGTTTCAGCCTGCCCAGCTTATTAAAGATGAGGGTACTATGCCAGAAAGAGACTGAGAAAGGAGGGAGGTAGTTTGATGCCACGTCCCTGAACTTCACAGGTAAAATGTACAAAACGCAGAATAATGTTTGTGTAATTAAAAGAACAAACAACCCGGATCATTGACTCCCTGAAGATGTAGGAGCAGCAGATCGGCTGAACAGACGTGCGTGGGCACTCATTTGGGTTGCTTCTCTGAATCACCAATTGATCCCAGAGCTAGCAGGGACCATTCTTTGCATTTTTGCTGTACTAATTCCAATCACGTTACTCCCGTGGACTAACGAACAACTGACTCTTAACTTCAGCCAACCTAGCAAATTACCTAGCAGGTTTTCCTCCTCAGAAACAAAAGACTTAACCAGGGCTTGGAGGATTTAGCTCCCACTTGCTTTGGGCTTTGCTTGCTAAGCCTCGGTGGCAGGTGTCACTTCCCAGGCCATTTCAGGAATACACACAAGCTCAAACAGCTGTGCCCCTTCTAAGGCTAGAAGTCCAGTTTCCCAGGCTAGATATGCTACCTAAGCAACCTCCCCACTCCTCGCCCCCAACTATGAACTGCGACTCGTTTCACGTCCGAAGTCTCCCTCTTGCACTGATTGCCTCAAAAATAAATCTTTAAAAAAAAAAAAAAAAAACACCACCAACAACAACCATAAAGTTCGTGAACCTCCAATGCAGAAAGTGAAAGTGAACACAAGGCACGCGAGGTGCTCCGCAGAGCGCGCGGAGGAAAGGGGCGGGGCTCGGGCTTACTCTTCGCGCTGGTCACGTGACCAGAGGCTGTCCAATCCGTGAGGCCCTGGCTGGGACCTGGCCAGGTCCTGTGGAGCCTGGCTCGCAGGGTGAAGGCCGGGCTGGAATGCAGAAACCGGCTCACGCAGTGGTTTGCAGCTACCCGCGCCCCCACCCCTGCACTGTCCACACACTTACACGGTTGCACTGTCAAGGCCCGTAGCTCCTGGGGAGTGCGTACCTCCTTCCATCAGCTGCTGTAGTTGCTGTCATGGAAAAGTGCCCTTTCCCTTGGGGATGTGTGGCTCCCAATGGGCCCAGGAAAGGTGGGGCCTCAGTTTCTCTAGCAGTTCTGCAGGCTGGGGAGGAAACTAGGGCTGTATGCCTCCTGCCTCTAAAGCAAATATGTAGAGATAATTAAAGGGAGTCTGAAACTCGGGTTTTCCTAGTTTGTCAGACGCCCGAGGGGGGCTGAACTACTGAAATACCGGGCAGCTAGCAGTATTCAATGTCAGTTCTTAGGAATATTTTAAAATTATATTTAGTTTTATGCGAGGAGTAGAGAAGTCAGTGTTCCACGGTGAGAACTTGTAGAATTTGGTTCTCTCCTTCCACTCTGTGGGGTTGAACCCAGGTCATCAGACTTGGCAGCAAGAACTCTTTACCCGTGGGGTCGATTTGCCCGCCCTCTTCAGAAAATATTTAAATAAATAACTATCTTTTTTTTTTTTTCCTCATAAAATCTTTACACTTAATTCAGGGTTGTAGTTTAAAAGAACGAAAGTCTTCACTTAAGGTTAGGTTTTGTCCTAATCTCAAAGATTCCAGGGAACTTTAACTGGGACATCTGCATTTTTGTTTTGTTTGTTTTTGCTTTTTAACCCAGTATCAACCACAAAACAAAAGCTAGCTCTTCTTAGCTAAATAACAATGGCTTCAGCCACCTCTGAGCAGACAAACCCTCAAGGCTCTCGTCACACTCCAACCTGCCCTTAGGTATGTTTGTGTAATGGGAGACAGACTGTAGCTGCATTGAAGTTTCTCCCGGGAAGCTTAGTTTACTTTCATCGAAGCTGCCTGTTTTTGGAGTTTATTGAGTGAGAACGTCCTACTCAGAAGGCTGCAGCACCCAGGCCAGAGGTCTTGTGGCGCTGCCCGAGCTGCCCAGGTGGCCACTCGTGACTGCGAGGAGCAGTGGACGGTGGAAGGTCTTTAAAACGTTGCTTTTGCTACCTTAGGAAATAGATTTCCAAGTCGAGAACGAGGTGGGGGTGGGGGTTTTAAGCAGGATATAAGTGTGGGAAATTGCCCAGTGTTGGAATAGTAACCCAGAGGGAGGGAATCTCCTGATGCTCATCTGTAAGCACATCCTCCCGTGGTATTCATGATTTAAGATATTAAAACAGGATGGAAGGGGCATTAGGATTTATCCCTACACCCTGTTCAAAGGATGCGTCGAATTTCTCGTCGCCCGTTGGTTAATAAAACGCAGAGTCGGGTACACCTTATTTTGTAATATAAACTTAATATAATGTCCGAATTTCTGAAAGTCCTGTGACAATTGAACTGGGGCAACCACGTTTACGTTACGCATAAAAAAAACTGCGCCCCAAGTTTTAGGCGCTGGGAACGGAAAAAGGGGGGCGGAGAGCACGGCGACTCTGGAGATGGGGATGAAGGCTGTCACGTCCCAGTAGTTGTTAGGATACCGAGGAATGGCCAGGGAACCAGGTAAAGGAAAGGAAGGGGGAGTCAGGACCGGCCCTCCCCGCCATTTGTCAAAGACACAAACTGGCAAAGGAATTCGAAGCTAGCGGATCTTAATTAGACTAAGCTGTACTAGATTGCGCAATTTATTTAAAAAAAAAAAAAAAAAAGGAGCGGGGTGGGGCGGGCAGCAATCCTGCAGGAACGCTAATGCTACAGACCCGGGAGGAGGTGTGAAAATAGAGACACCTTTTGTGCATCTTCTTTGACCTGAAGCCCCTTTCTTTAAGTCCCTTCACCAAAGAAGGGGGTAGGGGATGTAGGGTGACCCGGAGGTTGAATTCCTTCGGATAAGATTAGAAGGACCAAGAGTGCTGAGAGAGACCAGGAGGATTCCAGAGGAGCGTCCTTCTGTGTCGGGTTCCCCCAGGCTCCAGGGTGAATTGGTTCTGAGAGGCAAAATTTTCAGAAAACTCCTGGCGGGGCCCTCCTGCTGTCACTGGCTAGGGCGCTGCCAGTCACTTCCTAAGTGTGGCTGCCTTGGAACAGATTTCGCGGCTTGGATGGTTGAGCTTGTTGCAAACTACAGTAAATGGTGAGCGAGCCATACAGGCTTACTGGGGCAAGGCAGTTTAGCCCAGAGTCGGGGCTGCCAGAGCTTTGGAGCCAATGCAACCTGTGAGCATCATAGCGACATTCTGAGCTTGGGAGCGCTGGGCTGGAGAGATGGGGCCCCGTGGCGCCCTGAGCAACCTCGCCTTCTTCCCGGTTTTGAAATACAGAGAGATGAGTATAACTCGCCACGACACTTGAAGCTTCCGAATAATCCTCACCTCACCTCCCCAGGTTCTCGGTTCCTGGCAAGTGTTTAGGTTAGGCACAGGACAGGCAGAGGAAGGTTTGGACAGATGCCAGCTCTGAGAACCTAACCGGCGTGCTCACAATCTCTATAGGGTCAATGAAATGCCTCTTTTAGGCTGCCTCCTTCACAAGCAGGCTGGGCGTTTTCGGCAAGGGTTAAATTTAATTTAATTTTTCCTCTTTAAAAGAAACCTCCAGAGATTACAATTTAAGGTTTTAAATGCTTTTGTGCAATAAGCAATTATAAACAGAACAAAAGGAAAAGGTCTGCCTCGAAACTTCTTTGTCATTCCGGAATACAACAACGAATTGTAGAAAACCCTTGGTTAAGTTGAGTCTTCAGCTGAAAAGTAGCAGGAAAGACCCGCTTAATGGGAAAAATACTGAGATGCACAGTATACTCGATACAGTCCGTCGGGGAGCTCTGTCCCCACTGAAAGTCTCCTTCTGCAGGGAAAATATTTGTGAAGGAAAATTATTTGGTTATTTTCACAGTATTACAGCTCCCTTTGAATTAAACTCTTTTTCATCAACTAGACTTAGTTCCTTAATTAGGAAGCACAATTGAGTTCCTAACAGATGTTGTCAGCCACAAACTCTGATCCAAAATAATAGTGTAATTAGTTTAGGGGACATCTTTAGTTTATAAGCCTGAAATTAAAATATGATGTTTTTAAACACTGCGGTGCAAAACCACGGGGAACATTTGTTCCAGAGTGTGGTAGTAGCTCCACTTCCCTGTTCTGCCCTGGCGATGATTTTAGTAGGATCTTCTCATTCACCCTTATACCTCTTTAAATTTCTTTCGGGTCTTAGGAAATTCAAATGTCAAAATATTTTCTGATTAAAAAAGTGAAATCCTTAAAACACAGCATGTTCCCAATTAGTTGAAATTTGTTGGTTTTTTTTAACATCATGACTTGAGTCTTCTAGAGATGGTTAAGCAGCTAATTGCAAGTTTTAAAAGCATATATCACTTAATCTAAATTAATTTTACCAAACTTTTTGTACCCTGAAATATAAATATAATGACATATTTTTCTGTAGCAATCTTCTGACAGGTGAAATATTTGCTAGCTTTGGTTAGTGTGATAAAATTAGCAATTGGGCCTTTCTGCTTTGAATATCAATATACATCAAGATAAACCAGGCAGGGTGTTCCTCTGCAGCCAACACTTGCCTCTTACAGTTTCACGTCTCCTAGACTCTATGCTGCATAGTTCAGATTTGTCTTTATAAATTATCTATTTCCTAGGTATTGGAAGATGCAGAAAGTCAAGATGTTCTCTACAGTACTCAACAAATCTACTGCCAAAAGTTCTTAGGGCTTGAACAGTGTTTTAATGCATGCCATGTTTCAAAATCTATAAATCTACTTGGTATTTAGCAGAAACCAGGTTTTTTTTTTTTTTTTTTTAACTATTCACTTGTCCCAAAAGTTTTTTTCTTTTTTAACATTAAATGCCACAAGAACATTACATTGAGAGGTCTGTACCAACTTAAGTATCAGTCTTCATTTGAACCCCCATCCTCCTTATTTTCTAGTGACAACTTCTCTTAGGGGAAGGTGGAGTTAAAATTACCCCTCGACAGACAGTAACTAGAATCCTTTGTTTCTGACACAAAGTAAACATTATTTTTAACCAAATAGACTACCTTGTGCCTTGGAGTCACATCCCTGTGGCTTTGATTTGTCTACTTAAGTTAGCAAGAAAACAAACTTCTGCTACAAATGCTACTGCTTGTTTTAGGACTGCAGATCTCTTTAACAATACCACATACAGCTGCTGACAGCTGCTAGAGATATTCTCCTAGAAACCTCCGAGGTGGCCAATATAAATGACACATGTGTTGAGCATAGGAGTGGAGTAAAAGTCAAAGACAGGGAACTCAGCCTTCACGAATTGATAAATGCAAGGTACTCATCATCCACAAACAAGTGTCATTGATAAATACAAGGTGCTCATCATTCACAGTTCCTAACCATCAAAATGATTCTCACGTTCCTTCATGCAGCATGAACACCATGAGCACTAAACCAAGCTTAAATATGTTTTGTTATTTCTGTTTGTTTGCTTTCTTAGTCTCGTACCAAGGTGTAGATATTATGGATAAAATTATTTTAGTCAGTTATAAACTGTGTTCATTGGTCATCTGCAGGCATTTCTGCATTGATCTGTATTTCAGGATTCCTCCAAGTCTGTCTCCTTACTAGTTATGATGCTAAATTTTTCTGGGTCCTGCTGTCAGTGTCTCCTTGATCCTCTTAAAAGGAAGTAGGTTGGAGTTACTAGTCTGTGTGCTTTTTAAAAAGGAAATTTGGATTGTTTCCTGACTTGTTGGGAATGATAAAATCATCAGAGGCATTACAACTTACTAGCAACTATTGGAAAACAGATTTCTGGGCTTTATAATGAGTATTTGGGCTAAAGCTTCTGAGTTTGTTTTGTTTTGTTTTTTGGTTCTTTGGTTGGTTGGTTGGTTGGTTGGTTTGGTTTGGTTTGGTTTGGTTTGGTTTGGTTTGGTTTGGTTTGGCTTTTCAAGACAGGGTTTCTCTGTATAACAGTCCTGGCTGTCCTGGAAATGGCTTTGTATACCAAGATTGCCCCGAACTCATTGCCTTTGCCTCCCAAGTGCTGGGATTAAATGTGTGAGCCACTACCACTCTGCCTGAGTGTATTTCTTCTTTTTCTTTTCTCTTCTTTTCTTTTCTCTTCTTTTCTTTTCTGTTTTGTTTTGTTTTCCTTTCAAGATAGGGTTTCTCTATGTAGCCATGGCTGTCCTGGAGCTAGCTTTGTAGACCAGGCTGGCCCTGAACTCATAGAGATCCTCCTGCTACTCTACATCCTGAGAGCTGGAATTAAAAGTATGTGCCACCACTGCCCAGTCTGAGTATATTTTAAAAAAGAACTCTTTATCTTCTATCTCAGTAGAGCTTTAATGTTCTGCACTGAAATGTTAATATGTTATGGTTCATGGCCTTCAAAATGTACCTTAGTTTGAAGATTTTTCTCCCCCAAATTGAGCCTCATTTACTTATAACTTTTACAGACTTCTACAGAGTTGCAGTGGGAGAATTCACATACCAAGCAGCCTGTCTTCCACCAGTTGCCAGAGTAGAGGTTTTCCCTAATGTGTGAAGTTTTCCCTAATGAAATTTCAAATATAGTTGTGTGACTTCTAATGCAAAATGTGGATAATGTATGAACAAAAGCCTGTGTGTTGGGCACTGACACAGCAAAAGAGAAGTATTTTGCATCTTTTAACTGGAAAGAATAAATGTTAGTAACGATAAGGGTCATTGCTTTAAAGAAAAGATAACTACACACAGTATTAATTCACATCTGATAGCAGAGCATTTAACTTATTGAAATGGCACCATGTGCTCAAAACAAACTTACACAGTGAACCAGTTGTGGAACACAGAAACTTTCTACTGGAAAAGTGTATACTTAGGCGGTTTCTCTTTCACATTAATTTATGTAACAGCAGGTACAAGGAGCCTGGATCTATGAATTTCATGTATCTTTATCATTAAATAGAATCTTTTCTGGTGGCGGCTCCCAGCCTTGATCTTACAGATTAAGACCAATGCTTCTCAGCATTTCACACTTGAAATGTCTGAGTATGGTACCCGGAACACATCAAAGTGAGAATTTGTAGCTCAATATTAACCTTTTCTTTCAGTTGTTAGTTAGAAAGATACTTTAAATATGACACATACATGGAGGAGGGGGGGCTTGAAAATCTCCTCTGCACCTAACAGTAGGTATTTTCTGTGCTGACACAAATGGATCTGAAACCTGGAAGAGTTCAGCGATAGGAAATCCAGACTCTGCATAAACCCCTAAGTCGGATGGACACACCCCTTCTCCTCCCATACATTTGATCAAAGAATATTGAAATTACACATCTTTGAAGAAAAAAAGTTGAAATTGAAATTCAACAGGTTCTAAACCTTCAGCTTACATCTTTTTAAAAGATACATTTTTAATTATGTGCATATATATATATATGTGCCCTCATGAGTATGTACACCATGTGCAGGCAGGTGTCCACAAAATCCAAGAGTGCATTGAATTCCCTGGACCTGGAGTTAGAGGCTGTTATGCGTCACCTGTTGTGAACACCTGTCATTGCCCTTGAAAGGACTCGACCACTGAGCCACTTCTCCAGCTCTACCTATCCTTGAAAGTTACGTTAAAGTCTGACTTCTTCTATCAATATAGCCTCCCAATACTAAGAAGCATAGAGAATACAACTAGTTTCTTGTCCCAATACACCCCCCCATGATCTTCTTTCTAAGACACATCAAAGCCATCCTTGCCTAATTTTTTAAAATATATATTTAAAACATAGTTTTATATTTTAACATTTTATGTGGGTGCATGTGTGTTAAACCTCCTTTTACTCTTCCATCTTTCTCTATTAATGCCAACAGTTATTTCTATGCATAACTTTTGTTATATATATTTGGATGTTTTCATAGTACTATTAATTTAGAAAATATGACAAATAGAATCAGACTGTTTATGTTCATTGCTTTTTGGTTTATTGGTGTTGGTGGTGTGTGTATGAGTGAGTGTGTGTTTCTTCTGGAGACAGGCTCTTACTGTGTAGTTCCACTAACCTGGCACTCACTTTGTAAACCTGACTGGCTTTCAACTCACAAAGATTTACCTACATCTGCCTCCTCAGTGTTGGCATAAACAGTGTGGACCACCATGCCTGGCTTACATATTTCTAACTAAACATTAGTTTTCTTGGCATATCTATTCTTTGGTAAATTTTACTAATACTATCAAGTTCCATTAATGGAAGTTTTATTATAATATCTATTTAGTGATGTATGCTGTGCAAATGAGGCTGCTTTGCTATTCTCTGATGTGTCATTTATATATAGCAATTATTGTCTATTCAAGGTACCACACAGAAATGGAATTTTGAGGACATAGAATATGCATATTTTCAACCTTGAAAAAAAAAGTCACCAACTAGTCTTTCAAAGTAGTTACACCAGTTTGTATCACTACTGGCAGTATATACATTCCAACAAGCTTGTTGTCACTAACACCTGATAAGGTCAGACTTTCATGCATTTCCCCATTTCAGATGGGTAAACAGTAGTGACTCCTACTGTTTGTCTGTTTTTCTGACTGCTATTGAACTTGAGTGACTTCCTCTGATGGACTAGTCTTCCACCTGCTGTGATTTCTTATTACATTTTGTGTTGGCAGAGTTTTTTTGTTTTTTGTTTTGTTTTTTCTTTTCATTATTAATTTCTTTCTGTGTCTGCCTAGATTCTAATTCCTTTCTTAGTCATACAATGTTTTCCTAACCTTTGGTTTAGCTTTACATTGTTCATGACATCTTCTAAAAAATGCATAAATTTAGCTGGGCAGTGGTGGTGCACTTTTAATCCCAGAACTCAGGAGAGAGGCAGGAGGATCTTTGTGAGTTCGAGGCCAGCCTGGCCTACAGAGCTTGTTCCAGGGCAACTAGGGCTGTTACACAAAGAGAGCCTGTCTCAAAACAAGAACAAGAAAGAAAGAAAGACAGACAGAAAGAAAGACAGAAAGAAAGAAAGAAAGAAAGAAAGAAAGAAAGAAAGAAAGAAAGAAAAACCCAAAACAAAACAAAACAAGCCTGTGATCCAAGCACTGGGGAGGCAGAGGCAGGAGGATCAGGAGTTCAAGGTCATTCTCAGAGACCAGGGGTCATTCTCAGAGACCAGGGGTCATTCTCAGAGACCAGGGGTCATTCTCAGAGACCAGGGGTCATTCTCAGAGACCAGGGGTCAGCCTAATTACATGTGACTCTGTCCAAATAAATGCACAGACAAAAGTATTTTCTCTTTAATATAAGAAATACACTGATCTTGCTTTTAACTTATCTAAAACGAATTTTTCTGTTTGTTAAAAAAGCACAGTTAGATCAGGCATGGTGGCTTAGTACTCCAGAGGCAGAGGCAGGCAGATCATTAGGTCTACATAGTGAGTTCTAAGGCAGCTATGTAAATAATCCCTGCCCCTCCCCCAAAAATGAGTAAGAAAAAAACAGACACAAAGATGTATGTTTAAGTTTTTCACTTAGTGAATCACTATTCACTACTGCCCAAGCATTTCCCCTTTCCTAACATTTTAACAAATGCTACCTCCTTGGCTAGAAAAATGACTCAGCCTCTAGGGGCACCTGCTGCTCTCTTGAGGGCCCAAGTTCTGTTCCCAGCACCCACATCAGATGGGTCAACACCTTCCTGTAACTCCAGCTCCTGGAGATTCAGTACCAACTTCCTGCTCCTGTGGACGCTGCACACATGTGGCACACACTCATAGACCCGTGCTACACATAAACCAGATTTCTAATGTTTGTTTATTTGTTTGTTACTTGGTTTTGAAGTACTGGGGACCAAACCTAGAGCTTCATTCTGCAGAGCTTCAAGCTGAATGCATTTAATATGTTCTTTTTATAATATTTATAATATTTATAATATTTATAATATTTAGATCAATATTTAGATCAATTTGAAATTGAAACACCTTATGTGGTGGATAATAAACACTGACTTAAAAGTCTGCTGTTTCTTTTGGCTGTTCTGAATTTTGGTTCATGAGCAAAGTCAGAAAGTTCATTTTATTAAAATTTGACTAAGCAAAGAGTTTTAGATTGCAAAAATTAAGGGATTTTGTTTTGCTTTGCTTTAAGTAGCACTTGAATTGAGATGTGGATGTAAGACCAGGTAAGGAGGTAAGGACTTTCTTTGCTCCTTTTGTTTTTAAGTAGAGCTAGAACAATGGCTGTTACTTGAGAACTGCTTTCTAACCTTTGCCATGCTCTGAACAGGCCTTCTGGTCATCACAAGATTCTTAGTGGTATTTCAATTTCTTAATTTAATGTTTAACTTCTGAGAGAATTGCTTAAAAACATTTACCTTGTTGATGCTCCAGGGAAATAGTTAGATAATGGTGACTATTGGTGAAGATAAAATACTTCATAAGAATCTTATTTTGGACAAATGATTGAAAGTGGAATTGTCATAGATTCATTTAACTGGAAATTTATTTTGAATTATTTCATCTTTAAGACATTTAGTATGGGAAAAGGTAAAAGATACTAGAAGTTTGCCTTTAAAAAAATATTTTGCTTTATACAAATTTAGAAATATCTTTGCATCACCTTCATCAAGCATGTATTTCCATGATAATTTTATTCATTTGTTGAGGTTTTGGTTTTTGAGTTTTTTTTTTTTTCCCTTACTGCTTTCACACTTTGGAAAATAAAGGATACTTAAAGCAGGCAGTTTATTCCCTACTGAAACCTCTGCACTGGTCTGAGAGGCAGCTGTGCAAACTGTGATCACTAGCACATGGCCCTTATTTTGGTCCTTTTCTGTTCTAAGCTTAACTTGACTGAGTTCCTTAGTCAAGGGAAAGAGGAGAGAGCATTCAACAGGATTTGGGGCTATTTTTCTTCTTTCATGTTTAAGTTAATTCATATATTCCAAGTTAGTAAAGACCAAGATATGCCCTTTACAGTTATATATATATATATGAACATATAGTTGTAACTTAAGATAGAGTCTCATTTATTCATTCACCTACTGTATGTATAGTTACATACTGTGACTAAAGTGATCATATAATCCATTGTCTACAGGACACTTTGAGGGTGAAATGGGGCATTAGGAACAATTACTGTCAGGATAATAAGCACAAGCCAGGGTGTTTCCCAGCATGCCATAAGACACTAACTTCTATGTGTCATGATTCCTACAGCCAAGAAGTTTTAAAAATAACTTACTTAGCTCTCTCAGGAGAAAGGAAGGCAAAGAGTTGATTACAAGGAAGAGGAGGTGTCTGTGTAAGCATTGTACCATGAATACAAGCACACACCAGAAGACTGTTGGGGTGTTAAGTGTGCCCTACCTGTTAGTTTCCTTGTCTTACATACCCAGTAGTTATGGGAACTGAGTCATCCTCAGACATTTTGAAACATTATCCTGAACATCTTCATTTCCTTTCCCTAAATCTCATGATATACTCTGTCTTGAGAATTTCTTCCATTTTTCTCCCTGGTTTTATAATTGGATTAATTGTATTCATCTAGGTCTATGGTTCTCATCCTGTGGGTTGCAAACCCTTTGGGGTCAAACAACCTTTTCACAGGGTTGAATATCAGATATCCTGTTGAATATCAGATATCCTGTGTGTCAAATATTTACACTACAATTCATAATAGCAAAATTACAGTTACAAAGTACCAACAAAAATACATTTTGTGGCTGGGGTCACCACAACATGGAGGACTGTATTAAAAGTGTTAACAGCATCAGGAAGGTTGAGAACCACTGATCTAAGTAAACTGATTCACTTTTTGGGTTTTGGTTTTTGTGTTTTGAGCTACTAGGGAAGAAGGCCTCCAGGTAGGCCTTCTGTTAGCCTTCTTGATCAATCCAGCTGTAGGTCTTGTTGGTGATTTCTTTGGATTATAAAGAATGTGAGGGGCCAGGTAGAGTATACTAGCTCCCCTCACCACATAAATCAGGCATGGTGGTACACTCTATGATATCCCAGCAGCACCAGCACCAGGGGATGAGGAGGAAAGCAGGAGGCTGAAAATACCAATCCTTGGCTACATAGCAAGTTCCAGGCCCGCCTGAGCATGTCATAGATAAAGGATCTGAGAGGTAGGAAAAGCCTTTCATGTCAGCGTAGAGCTTGCTTGTTTTTTATGAGTGCGTGTGGTTCTCAAAAGCAGGACCACTTTGTCTGCCTTAGTTGCTTTGTGTGTTTGCCCCTCCAGAGGGAGGGTGAGCTGTGTGGGTCAATGTGGAGGAGGCAGGTGGGTAAGGGGACGCCTCTCTCTGAGGAGAGTGTACAGACTGTTTATGTAAAGAGCCATTTTTTGGTTTTGTGGGTCACATCCCCCATCCCTTCCGAAATCTATACCCAGGAATACAAAATATGGGAGCATGTGTTTGCTAATCATCAGATCAATGGTTCCCACCGGGATTAAACCACCTGGAAAGTGGAAAGGAGTCTAGGGCTTTCCATAGCCTCTCTTCTCCACTCTCTCATTATAGCCAACTACTGAGTAAGCAACACAGAGAAAACTGCAGCTGGGCTCCCTGCCCTGCCTGCTCTGGGCTGCATGGAAGTGTCCATCTGTTTACCAGCATGGTAAATCTGAGCTACACTGAGGAAACCTGAGGATGTTGAAGAAAAGGTGGTAACATATATTGACACAGATGCTGAAACCCATTGTTAACAAGTTATGGCTTCTCTATTTAGAGGCCTTTGTTTAGAAGCCTTCCTAATGAATAGCCTTGTGACCCCAAAGATAAGCCTGTTCCCAGTCACTTTCTGAGGATTTGCGGGCTAAAAGAATATAGTTGAAAAAAAGAACCAAGTGATTTCTTGTCGGCTTATTCTCTAGTCTCCCTATAACTTAGAAAATAACGTATCTTAAAAAAGGGAATGGGGGCTTGACTGTGGGACATGTAATAGATTATTCACAACCTTGTCCTTTTCTTTTGGGGGTTCCTAGTAATACTAGTTTCAGTTCTCAGACCTGGGGGAAGAAATCTGGATGATCTGGGGGGAATACTGCCAGTGGGGGATGATACCAGTGTGACTCAGTTATTTAATTCAGTATCCCAAGCTGGCCTGCCTCTGCCTCCCATGGTAATATTACAGTTGTGAGCCAATACATGAATTACTAAAACATTTTAAAGTGTCATCAAAAGGCACATGCAAGGTCTAGAGAGATTGCTTAGTAAGCAAGGGCACTTACCCTCCAGCTTGACACACTGGAAAGAAAAGACCACTACCACAAACTGCCCTCTCCAATAAATTTACCATGGCTCGTCCATACGTTCATGCATGCATATGTGTGAGTGCACACACACAATAAATAACTATTTAAGAGGTATATCCGCTTGCATTATAGTAAAGAAATGCTGACGACGGGGTAACATGCTTGTGGTCCCAGCATGGGGAAGCTCAGGTAGGAGGGCTGACACAGTGTGATGCCAGCATGACCTGTATAGCAAGACCTTGTCACAAAAAAAGTACTTACTTTTTTTTCCTCTTAGAATAAATATTTAGTTAAAAATATGTCCCCAGGGCTAGAGAGATAGCTCAAAGGTTAGGAGCATTGACTGTTCTTCTAGATATCCTGAGTTCAATTCCCAGCAACCACATGGTGACTCAACAACCATCTGTGATGGGAGCTGATGCCCTCTTCTGGAGTGCAGACAGAACACTGTATACAATAAATACATACATAAATGATTTGTGTGTGTGTGTGTGTGTGTGTGTGTGTGTGTGTGTGACTCTATGTTGCTTATCCAAACACCTGTCCAAATGATGTATCTGTGAAGAATGGAACAACTCCCCTAAATCAGTATTTTTTGTGGAAACAAACCTGCCGGACCCCCCTCTCCCAACGCTTGGCTGCAGGGACTCAGTTGCAGCCACTGGTCACCTTTAACTCCTTCATCTTTGCTGCCCTGCAGCTGAGTGCTGGTTGGAATTTTCTTAAGGCAGAAAGAATGGCACCTTCAGAAGTCTTTGACAATGTTTAAACACCTCTTATCCAAATTTAATTTCCATGAATGATTGATTTGGGCACTTGATGGGCGGCCGAGGGACATTCGATTGCCTCGTTTTCATGTGCTAATGAAGCCGTGGGTGACACAAGACAGCCTGTTTGGATGTGCACAGGACTTGTGTTTCTCTCCCGGGGTTTGTCTCTACTAAATTGTTGTTTTACTGAGCAACTGTGGCTAATCCGTCTGCCGGGGGCCCAGGCCTTGGCCTTCCTCTACAGGAAAGACTGTAATTAGTGAAGCTGTCAAACCAGGCGCTTAATTTCAAGAGAATTTATTTTGAACAAATCTTCCAATAAGTTGCAAAATCAATGAAGTTCAGGCCCCCCCCCCACCTCTCAGGTGCTCCTTGAGGATTCATTTTTTTAAGTAAAATCATTAAATCAGGAAAGAAAAACTTTCAATTTCAAACTTTGAGGGTTTTTCAATATTTTTTCTTTTTATTGAAAATACATTTTTCTTCTCCTCCACATAATATAATTACAATTTATTGTAATTTCTTCTCCTTCTACTCCTCCCAGTTTTTCCCCACCTTCCCCTTCATCGGAAGCCACTCCCTTTCTGTCTCTCATTAGAAAACAAACATGCTTCTAAGAAATAATAATAAAATAAAATATAGTATGACAAATCAAGAACCAACACGTCAGAATATCACAAAACAAAAAGGAAAAGAGCCCAAGAAAAGGCACAAAAAACAGCTATAGACACAGAAACCCACTCCTTTACACACTCACAATTTTCACAACAAAACAAAACACTAAACAGGAAGTCATAATATATAAACAAAGGACCTGTAGGCTGAAAGGAGAGAGGGAAAAGCTATATTAAAAAAAAAACAATAAATAAAATTTAGAAAATAAGATTAAAAAATAAAAAGGATGAGTCCTGACAGGACATCATGACACAAGGAACTCAAAAGATGTCATTAAGTTTGTTTTCTGTTGTCCATCTGCTGCTGGACGTGTGGCCTACCCTTAAGAGTGGTTTGTTTCTCTGGTGGGTCTTGGAGAAAACTAAGTTTTCAATTGGAGACAGCTTCTGCAGTGTGGATGGGGACAGGGGTCCATTTCTGCTTTCAGCTCTAGGGCTGCATCTGGTGCAATACTCACAGGTGCCTGTGTACTCTGCCTCAGTCTCTGTGAGTTCAAATGAGCTTTGATCACGTTGGTTCAAAGGGCCTTGTTCTCCAGGTGTCCTCCATCCCTTCTGAAACTTACACCTTCTGCCTTCTCTTCCTAGGTGACCTCCTGAAGGGAGGAATCAAATGGAGACATCCCATTCAGGGCTGAGTGTTCCAAGGTCTCCCATTCTATGCAAGATGTCTGGCTGTGGGTCTATTTGTTCCCATCTGCTGTAGGAGGAGGCTTTTCTGATGATAGCTGAAGAAGGCAATGATCTGCTTTTCTTGCTAGCCTGACAAACTTTGAGTTTAAAATCTTGACCAACAGGTATGATTTTTCAGAGTGTGCTAGGATTTGCTGGAAAATCTTCTAGATAGCGTAGGAATGTAAATATAGTACTAAAGAACCCCCACTGCTGTTTTTGAGAAGTCATAGGAAAAAGAAAGATGATCTTTGGCAGAGAAGAAAGGTCCTGTAGGAAGTACATCAGATTTTTTCTGATAAAGTAGATGCTACTGGGACGTTTGTTCTCGCACAGATTTCTATTGGAAATCTGTCATCAGAAGGGTTCTGAGGCTGTAGGGTTACAGACTGGTTTTTGTGACAACTCCACACCCGAAGTGGGACACTTCCAGGGTCTTAAGTGCAGACAACAGTCTGCAACAGAGCCTATTGCTTCCCCATTCCACTTCATATTCCTCCCAACAAAAGCCTCTGAGTTCTGCTCTCACATAAAGTTCTGTACATCTGGGAGAGTAGATCTTTGTTTACATGGAGGCAAATACACTGTTTTGCAAACATTTGCTGAGTTGTTCTAGCACACACAGCCAAAACCTCTGGGTATCTTTGTTTTGCCTTGACTGTCTATGGAAGGGACAGCTACTTAGCAGCAAATTTTTGGTTTTGTAGGTGCAGGGAAGGGCATCATGAAGACAATCAGCTTTGCTTCCTCGATGAAGCTCTTCATGAATTTTTAATCAAGAGAAGTTCATCTCCCTTGAGGGATGAACTTGGGGTCCTGATTAAACTGGTTTTGGGAGTCTCTTAGGACATGATTTTGCTTCAGGTGCCATTTTATAATTCCATTTGTATTTATGATACCTTCTCGTGTCTTCCAGCCTCCCCTCCCCTCTACAATAAATAATAGACAAGGAAGAAAGCCCTTTGCCACCTAGCACCAAAGTGTTCTCAGTGTTCTGGCTGGTTCACATCTGAGAAGCAGGTCTCAGGTCTCCTTGGGCAGTTCTTGGAGGTGAAGGATGTCCTTGTCACACTTCCATCTGGACACATGCCACTCAAGCATTGTGCCACAGTGGTAAGGAAGGGAGCCTCTGTGTGGCTTCTCTCTTTTGACAGCAGAGTATTGTCCTGGTGGTCCTGGACTGAGTGTCACAGAGCATGTTGACTGTGCCTAAGGTTTCTCTGACAGTGGTGCTCCATGGCAACTTGGACCATTTTCTTGCCTGATGATAGTAAGCACATCAGACTCTTGTTAGTGTTTATTGTTTGTCATGTCCCCGTTGTCCCTTTAGTAACCTTGAAATCTAGCCTGACTCACAGGGATGTCTCTTTTGTACTTCCTAACTGTTCTGCACATTTAAGAGCTGGCATATCAAAACTTCTGGAAACAAAAGCAGATGTCATTTTGTTACACTGTCTGAACAGATCATTCATGTAAAATTACCTATCTGCTATCTTCCAAATTACATGCTACTAAGAGTAAGGGGTGAGTTGGGAAATGAACAAGTTGCACTTTTAAAAGTTTTATTAAAGTTGTTTTTAAGAAGATTCATCAATCATGTGTGTGTGTGTGTGTGTGTGTGTGTGTGTGTGAGTGTCTGTGTGTCTGTGTGTTTGTGTATGTGAGTGTGATGTGCGCACTGGAGATTGTAGAATCCTATGCCGAGCAGTCAGATCCCCTGGAACTGGAATTACAGACAACTGGAGCTGCCTGATACGGGTGCTGGGAACTGAACCCTGGTTCCCTGTAAGAGCAGAAAATGCTCTTCAATCACTGAGTCATCCCTCCAGTTCCTAAACAAGTTATTTTTAAAACTCATGCTTTGCTGCTTTTACTTTTCCTTCTATCTTGAGATTTTAAGCAGAGAAGGTAATAGGTTCCCCACAGAATAGGAACTTCTCCCTCCCACATGACTTGAAAGCATTTCCTTACCAACATTTCTTACTGAGGGCTAGTAGTCCAGAGCTACCTGCCTACCCTACCCATTTCCATTGTAATAGTCTGTCTTTATAATTTCCAAAGCTCAACTCCTAAGGGTCTTCTCCAGCTCCAGCCTTTCCTGGGGGCCAACCCTTCACCCAAAGCAGCATCAGCTCAAGCTGCTTAACCATTAGGACATTGTATGAGGATGAAGCCCAATCTTATCTCCTGCCCACCACACTCTGTATATTGTGGTGTTTGTCCATTCTGATTAAATTCCTTTGAATCTCCAGACCTTCCAAGGTAGTGGCTCCCAATGTGTGGGTCATGACACTTTTGAGGATAGACTGACCCTTTTACGGGGTCTCATATCAGAAGTCCTGTATATCAGATGTTTACATTATGATTCATGACAATAGAAAAATTACAGTTATGAAATCGAGACAAAAATAATTTTATGGTTTGGTTCACTACAACTGAGGAACTGTATTAAAGGGTCACAGCATCAGGAGACCCACCACACCAGTGGCTTTGCTTTATGTACACACCAGACTTTGAGCATCTGAATCCTACATCCCTTTCAAAGCCCTTTAGGAAGTTTGCCTGATGACTAGCCACTCACTGCACAGGAGTCTGTTCAATGTGCATTCTTTAGTTCATTCTCCCTTTGCATCCAGTGTTTCTTTTTGCGGCATTAATGAGGACACTTCCATTTGGTAAATACCTGCAGAAGACAGTGCAAGCCCAGCAACTGCCTTTGGGAATACACACTGACACACAGACACACACTCACACACACACACAGAAGGAGAGAGAGAGAGAAAGAGAGAGAGAAGTAGGCAAAAGGCAGGTTTAGCCAGGTGACATCTCTAGAAGAGGAGTATGGGACTGTGTCCATCACCTGAACTAAAGACAGCAGATCACATCTGCATTCTCCCCCAGTTCCCATGGGGCTTATCTGCTCTTTGCTTAAGAAATCTGATTACAGGCAGTGGACAGGCAGTGGCTTAGTCCATCTTGACTGTCTTCTAGAACATGAAATCCCTCCTATTTTAACTCTATCTGGATGAATCTTACCCATTTCACAAGGTCCAGATCAAAGACCACCTTCTCCATACAGCTGTGGCCAGGTCCATAGTTAGACATCATATTTCTCTGCTGAAGACCAAAGAGGCTGAGCACAATTCCCACAGCCAGGCTGATGTTCTCTCAAATGTCCTTGTCTTCCCTTTGTTCTACACACACACACACACACACACACACACACACACACACACACACACGCGTGCACACCATCTCTGTCTCGGGCACTTGTCTCCCTACAACTCTTGCATGGAAGGCTGCTAGGCATTTGGTTTTGCTTTTAGCATAAAGTAAATTAACTTTGACATGAGTATTTGAAGCTGAGATATTGAACAAATGACAAACGAGTGAAAGCCAAAGTATATCTGTGACAGGCAGACTTGTCACTCAGATGCTTCCAAGCAGATTCGCTCATCTTTCCACTCCCAGTGAGGCAAACACTGATGTGGAGTTTTAGGAATCACTTTCTCTTCCTTCTGCTGGAGAGGAGGGGTCATAGTAAACTGCAGAAAAACTGAGGGAGGTTGTAAATTTACTTGAGTAATTAGCATTCTTCAGGCAGACTATTCCCCTGGGGAGGGGACTGTCCTCACATATTCAAAACTTCAGCAGGGAGGAAGAGAAACAAGGACATAGCATGGACACTTATGGGGAAAAGTTATACACAACATAGAGAGAGCATAGATGAACGAATGAATCTGGAGTCTAGTTGAAAGAGAAAGAGGTAACAGGAAAGGGAGATACAGAGCATCTGAGTTGAGGTGCTGTGAATGTAAATGCTTCTGCCTCAATATTTAACTCACTACTGGAAAGGTTAGAGGTAGCAGAAGTCCACTGGGCCATCTATGGGATCCCAGGACATAGTCCATCTCCCTCCCTCTACTGTATATGGCAAGGCTGGCTTAGCCCCTCTGCAACCCAGTTTAGCCTGTCTAGTTAAGCCTCAGAGCTTGGGACCCCTGTAGGCAGTCAGGGTTATTTTACCTCAATTTTTTTTTTTTTTTTTAAACCTTTAGGGACAGAACTCAACTCCCATCTTCTTTTTAAACAATAGCTACTAATCTCAGATTTGTAAGAATATATACTATTCAACACAATTTTATACAGCCATGGAGAAAATGCAGTCACACTTGCAGGAAAACGAAATGCAACTGGAAATCAGTATGTTAAGAGAAATAAGCCTGACTCAGAAGGACAAATGCCACATGTCTTCTGTCCTATGCAGAACCTAGATTTAAAACCGTGCGCGCACGCGCGCGCGCGCGCGTGTGTGTGTGTGTGTGTGTGTGTGTGTGTGTGTGTGTTTACTTGTGTTTGTGGGTCACAAAGCCAGAAAGGTGGTCATAAGAGGGAAGGAGGTGATCTTAAGGAAGGTGACAGATAAGATAATGGAACACAAGTAATAAGAAGACAGAGACAGGACTAACTAGGGGAGACAAAACCAGCAGGACAGAGGGAGAGGGCACCGAGGAAGAGTGTAGGGGAAGGGAATGAAGGAAAGCAAAGGATAATGACACATGTGTATGACGATGCTATGATCAAACCTGTTAGTTTTGCATGCTAACTTTAAAACTTTATGTTACAGCTTAGTACTATAAATAAAAAATATAAACACAAATTTGAATTCTTTATGTTTCCACTCAAAACATTTGTTTGTTTATTGAAGTAAATTAAGTAACTCTGGTTGAAACCTGGCCATAGTGAGAAGGGCTGAAGCGGGGGGATCACGCGTTCAAGACCGACCTGAACACAGGATTTTGAAATAACCTTCTCAAAATAATCAAAAGGCTCTGGGTACAGCTCTGAGGATGACCAAGGCTCAGCCTAGAGTACTTAAAAAATTAAATTAAAAATCTATAGCTGTACATGAAAGCCACAACCTTACTTCAGCCATTACATTGACTTAATCTATATAGATTGGCCAGTTTATATAATCATTGTGTCTCGGGAAATTACCGGTGATTTCCATTCAGTTCTTGAGGTGGAGATTGCCTCTTGTTGAGGTAGAAGGACAAGAACTACTGTCAGAACTCAGGTGTGTCCCTTGCCACAGTGCTATTCTGTCTATTGATATTGCCAAAGGAGTGGCTCTTTTCAGCATCCAGTTTAAATGAAAATAGTATCTTTATGGCTTAGCTGCCCTGTTCTCAACCAGCCTCCTGCCTAGTTCTCACTCAAATATTTTGCTTCCCCCCGACCGCCACCCCAGAGCTGAGGACTGAATCCAGGGCCTTGCTCTTGCTAGACAAGCACTCTACCATGAGCTAAATTCCCAGCCCCCTCATACAAGTATTTGTATATGTACATACACACACAGTCTACACATCCCCCTGTGTGGGTATCCCCTCCATGCACGCACACAATCCACAGCCACAATCACTTGCTGTGCACGTGCCCTGCATGACTGCTTAGCAAGTGGTTTACAAGTCTCCCCTCACCCAGGACATGCCCCAGATGTATTAAAGAGAAGGGCTTTCTAAGCAATTTCTGGCAATTCTGAAGAACTGACCCCGAGTGGCCTGTGCTAGGAACAAGATTACTTGTTCCTCTGTATGTTTGGAAATGCAAATTAAAAAAAAAAAAAGAATTTGATTTCTGCTCTCTGGTTCTTGGTTGGTAGACACCTACAAAAAGACAGGTGTCTGAGATTTGCCATGCCCTTGTTTTTCTCTTACCACTTACCCTTCAGCAATGGATAGTTGGATCATCTGGAGCCTCCCCAAATGTATGTGTATCCCAGACACCTGCCCAGACTGAGCTCGGGTTAATTACCTGTAAATTGCCTTTTGACCTTGGATTTCTTCTCTCATTCATTTAAGAGCATTTTCAGCAAGATTCGACTTGCCACCAGGAGTTTCTGAGGTCCCTTCTATGCTGTGAGACAGTCATTGCCATAGGAGTCCTTGCCCTCACCATCTTCTGCTTTCTGCCCAGGCAGGCTGGTTCTTCATGCAAGCAATTTGCCCCCTCCCTTCACTGGGTTTGATCCTGTCTTCACAGCAGGAATCTTTCCTGGTGCTTCTATCAGAAGGGCTTCATCCAGCCCTCTTCTTATATGGCTTTTGATGGGAGATGTCATTCTGTATATATGTTTCTCATACTGGTTAATGAATAAAGCACTGTTGGCCCACATTGGGCACCATATGTAAGGAGTAAGGTTTTTCTGCCCGCCGCTGGCCTTGTCCTGCCGCCGCGCCAGCCCCAAATAACACACTGAGACTCTGTATTTGATATAATGCTGTTGGCCAGGTACTAGTTTCTTATCGGCTAGCTCTGTTGATCTATGTATTTTCACGTGGTCTCCTTACCGGGGAGTAGGGCAGGCATCTCGTCTCCCCAGCCTCCCCAAGTTGACTCCTCCTTCCTACTTCCTCTTTCCTCCTCGTCTCCTAGTCCCGCCTATCTTCCTTTCCTATTGGCCAACAGTGCTTTATTCATTAACCAGTATGAGAAACATATATACAGAATGACATCTCCCATCAGGCTTTTGTCAACTACTTCCTAGCTCTTGTCACTTTCTAAATGCATTTCTCAGTTTGCTTACTTTCATATTGTCTGACTTTGCAGCCAGAGTGCTAACTCCACCAGGCAAGGAACTGAATTGTATGTTGTGTCTCTTCTGTGTAAGGACATCTCTAAAATATAAAAGATAGTTTGGTGTTTTTATTTTTCTTAATACATGAATAAAAAATTCACTAAATGACTTTAAATACAAATGTCAATGTGTTTAGGGTTTTTGGAAAAAAAATCCAGAGCTGGGCATAGTGTCACACACACATGCCTTTTTAATCCCAGCACTCATGAGGCAGAGACAAGATCTCTGAGTTCGAGGCCAGTCTGGTCTACAAACAGGACTGCTCAGAGAAACCCTGTCTCAAAAATCAATAACAAAAAGAAAAGAAAAAGATCTGAAATCATATTATTTTTAGTAAATAGCATCCTCCTTCAGTTTTAATATAAATCTAAATGCAGCCTATAAAACAACTTTCTATAATAAACAGTATAAATGGCAATAGAAAATTATAGATTACAAGTTGAAATTTACATTTTCCCTATAAAAGCATTAGGAAATTGTGGATTTGGTTCAAAAAAAAAAAAATGTTGGGGGCTTTGTTGTTTTATAGTACTTTAAAAGACAGCAGTTGGTTTTCTGGTGACAGGTGTCTTTCTCTTTTTAAATTGCCAAAGCTGTGAATTATTGTGACAAAATTAGAAAGCCGAGCCAAGCCCACAGGGTTTTGCTTATTTCTTTCTGTGAGTAGGTGCTGGAAAAAGGAGCCTTCCGGACTGACTGACGTCATAGGTAATGGGTTCTCAGAGTTCAAGATACAGTCCTGCAGGGTGCCAGGTGGATTTCCTTACATTTAAAGGGAGCACTTATCCCTTCCAGTTGGAGCAGTGGTCAACTCGGGGCCACCGCCACCCCTATCTCTTCCCTTGCTGGGCTGGAACCGGTAAGGGTGGGGCTGTTGCTTTTCTTCCTTTCTTTTACAAGGTGGTAATCTCCAAGTGACCAATGGACAGAAAGTGCTTTGAAAGAGGAGATTTACACACATTAAACTTTTCCCTCGGGCAAGTCAGCCAGCACAATGTTCCTGAGCCTTTAAACCCTCTCTCTGTCTCTGTCTCTGTTTTTCTTTTCTCTCTCCACTTCTCCCTCTCAACTTGTTCATATCCCTACCTATCCCCCCCTTGCCCGATCCCTCCCTCTCCCTTTCTCTCTCTGTGTCTCAACTTCTGTCAAAAATAAAGCAGAAAGAGCATGAACTTCTCTATATTGTTTTTCTTGGGTAAAGAAAATACAACTGTGTCCTGTCTACAACCGTAAAATCGGCAGTTTTGGATTTGCTTTTCATAATTCAAAAATTCTTCAAGGTTCAGGCAAAGTGCTTAATAGTGAATATAGTCTGTTGCCCGGAAAGATAAAAATATGTGTTCACTTCTGTTTGCTGAAAAAAAAAAAGGTGGGGCGAAATAAAGAAGAGGCAATAATTATAGACTTTAACAGACAGTTGGGATGTAAGGGGAGGGTAAGCTATGTCCTATTCCATTCTAACCATTTCTAAGTGCATGGTTCACTTGGCAATAATCTCATTCACCAAATTCTGCCTCCAGAACACTTTCTGAGTCCCAAACAAGCTCTTCATTAATAGCTTCTCCCCATATTCTCACCCTAGTTCAGCTTTCTATTGTCTCTAATGTCTGTTTTTTATTGGCTATGTCTTTTTTTTTTTTCTATCTCTTGTAAGTGAAGTCATATATATTTGTCCTTCTGTTTCTGACTTGCATTGCTGATCATCTATCTGATCATGATGCTCTTAAGGCCCATGGTGGTGTAACATACATCAGAACTTCATTTCTTAAATGACTGAGTAATAATCCGTGATATATACATATATACATATATACATACCTTTTGTACTTTGGTGGATAATTAGGCTGTTTTTACATTTTTTACTATTTTCAATAAACATTAAGTCTTTAAGTGATGTCTTTGGCTCAAAACAAGTTGCCAGCCTACTTCATAAAGAGCAAAACAGAATTCAAAGGGTTTTTTGGTTTTTGCTTTTTGGGTTTTTTTTTTGTTTTGTTTTGTTTTTGTTTTTGTTTTTGTTTTTTTGGCTCTGTCAATTTGAAATCAATGTCCTAATTTATCTGGAATTAGTTTGAAGCTAAGGCACATTTAGACAATAGGAAATAATTGCTGAAATGTAACTGGTTTCCAAACACAACATGGCAGCTAGAAGACAATATTAATGAACACAGGCTAATGGAAAACACTGGTGTCTGCATATGTGACTCCACTATGAACTGGCTGGAGAGGGTGACCTGAAAGCGTTTGCCCTCACCCTGCCAGAGGGCACCATATTAAGAATAAAGCAACCAAGTTTAGAACTGGGCAAAGGGAAACATTGACAATTTGGGACAAGTTCACACAGTTGCTTGGCCACTGACCCTGGGCAAATGTCCCCTGATCTCTCAATGATGGATGGTGCAGCAACTTTGACCAAGCTAAGTAATCTTGGTTCCAAAGCCAGCTGCCAGATTTCCTTTCCTTTTTGGAGAGAGCCCCTAAAGGCATGTTGATTTAGTGGTATCCTCTCACGGTTGACTCTGTCAATCAATGTGATAACATGAGAGCAGGGCCATGCAAAGGCCGGGCCTACTTCAGGAATGAGAAATAAGGCCTGTAGTGGGCTGAGAATGGATGGATGCTCTGGGTGTGGGAGCTCACTGTGGTTTGCATATGTACTTCTGGCTTTTGGAGAAATGATATAAAGAACACTACTATTAGCTAGAGGGTGGTAATACATGTCTTTAATCCCAGCACTGGGTAGACAGAGACAGGGATATCTCTGAGTTCAAGAACAGCCTGGTCTACCAAGCAAGTTCCAAGACAGCCAGGGCTACACAGAAAAATCCTGTCTGGTACAGAAAGAACACCACTGTTGATCCACTCCAGCTTCTAGATCTAGGGGTGAGGAATTTAGCACAAGAGATGTTTAAGAGGTTTAGCACATAGCAGGGTTCACTACACAGGATGAAGACACTGCCATCTGAACTGCCCAACCTTTGGGAAGTTGAATTTTCAATAATGGCTATTCTTTCAATAAATACCTATCTTGAAAAAGAAAATGTAACAAATATTTGACTTCAGGAAAAAATGAGTTTTGTAGTAATCCAAAGCAGTTACTAAAATTGTTTTGTCAATATAAGGACTTGTGGTATTTTTTTCAACAGATTATATATATATATACATATATATATATATGTATATATATATGTATGTATATACATATATATGTGTATGTATATGTATATATACACACATACATACATATATATTAAAACAGCTTAACTTTTCAAAAAAATGGAGGAGATAGTACATGGGGGTTTTGTAACAGAATTGGCACAGTTTTAGGAACGGATCCATACTTCATTCACACATCCCTGGTTCTCACCTCCTTTCCCCTTTGAGCCCCAGAGCAGCCCCTGCCCCTTAGACTCCTGGCCTGACTCTTAAGAACCAATGGGGAATATCACCCCCATGGCAAGGAAAAGAAAGCCATTGATTTGTCCAAAATTTACACAGGCTAATGTGAATCCAGTCTAAAACACCTGTGGATGTGTCTTGTGTGTTATACTACGCTCCCAACCTATTGTTCCTGTGCTGCATGGTGAATTCGATAAAGAGGACCAAAAGCCACGAACCAGACAAACAAACAAGAGCCCGAGAGCCACACTCTTGGCATTCCACACACTTTCCCATGACGTGCACAAGTTGTGAGTGCTGCTCTCAGTTAGCCGGGCAAGTCCCTTCATGTCTGAATCTGTTTCCAAGGAGGTAAGGACAGAAGGTGGAGAGCATCATCCCCAAGATCCTTCCCCAAGAGTCACACCTGCATCCTGTTCCACGTCATCCTTTCCCATTCTTTTCTAGCGACACATCCTGTTGGCTGAAGTTCACTCCAAGTTGTTTTCCTACTATGTCTCAACTATGACCTGGATGCTTACTTTCTCTCTAATAAAAGATTCAGAAAAGTCAAGCCAGTGCCCACACATCAAAATAAACAACCAGCATCCTCTGTACTGGAGTTCCAGCTCTCCCTATGGAGCATGTCTTGTGATAGCCTCAGGAGGAGCCATAAGTCTCCACCACTGAGGTGTGTGTGTGTGTGTGTGTGTGTGTGTGTGTGTGTGTGTATTCCACAGAACCCACAAGGTAAAAGGAGAGACCCAACTGTTTCAGATTAACTTCTGACTATCATATGCATCATGGCATGTGTACATAGCACACACACACTCTAAATGTAAGGAACTGTTTTTCACCTAACTGTGGTCTATCTTTATCTAGTCAAATAAAAGCACTGGGTTGGTGGGTGCGTTTGTTGCTCTGGTTTGTGTGCTTTGAACATTGATTCACACACTTACCTACCAGACACTTGTGTTTAGGTCACAGTGAGCTCAATTTTCTTCTTAGTTGTTAGATCTTCAGTTAGAATATGTATTAAGTAATACAGTAATATATCCGTTCTCATTAAAACAACAAAAAGTAAATGGTTCTTTACAACACATTCTTGGGTAGAATTTAGCACTTAGGAATGAACACTTTTTAGCCTGAAGAATTCTCCATGTCTTATCTCTGTAAGGCAGAACATCTTTATGTCTTGAACTCTGTGTGTGTGTGAGAGAGAGAGAAATTATTAACTTTGAAATGTAAATAATGTTGTATAGAATGAGGGCTTTTAACACAAGCATACACACCATGCCTGGGCTATCTGAGGCTGAAATATGTTACCAATCATCTTTCACACCTTAAAAAGGATGGAGAAACAATGGTGATGGGACCTTATGCTAGGTTTGAAAAAGCACCACAGGCCTCTGCCTTTAGATGCGAAGCCATTGCGGTGTAATCTAGACTCTTCCTCAGTGCCCTTGAATCCATTAATGTTTCTGTCTTGTGTTTGACATAATCCACAGTACGGAATAGTCCAGAAGCACAAGGATTGGATTTGCCTTAGTCAATTCACAGCTTTCAGTTTTGTTCAGGTTGAGTATGCTGGGAATTTGTATGACTTAAAAAAAAAAAAATTAATCCTCTGCTGGGCAATGATGACACACACCTTTAATCCCAACACTCAGAGTCCGAGTTCAAGGCCAGCCTGGTCTACAAAGTGGGTTCAGGGACAATCAGGGCTACACAGAGAAACCCTGTCTTGAAAAAGCAAACCAACCATTCATTTACTCTGTGAAGTTCTTGCAGTGTCTTTGGAGCCATGCTGTCTTTCTGGTCGCTTTCTGAGGGAATGTGGATTTGGAAAATTCAAGTCTTGAATCCCTGTTTTAGAAGAAACATTTCAAATGAGACTAGGTTGTCTATGGCCACACAGCCTTGACCTGGCCTGATCCCCTCAGGATCCCCTCAGGTGAGACTAGATGGCTTCATCGTGTGCCAGACAAGAGATAAACGTGAATGAAGCATGGGCTTCTCGGGGATGGAGCATGGCCTTATCATCATCTTCTTATAGTCAAGTTGGCGCTCTGAAGAGTCAGTAGTGCCTTCTGTCACAGAGTCAGCAGGCCTGTAACATACTAAACTAACACATTCTGGTATTAAGTCATGGAGAGCAATAAATATCACCTCATATATAAGAACTCAGAGTTTTGAGAACAAACCTTGCGCAGTTCACAAAGCAAAGGAAACCTTTAGAAGCACCCTTGAATTTTCTTGAATTTCTTTCCTTCAACAATCTCTCCTCAAAGTCTATAATGCAGGAGACTGTAACAGAGTCACTCCTTCCTGGTGGACTGCTTTTCTTTGTGAGTTTGTGACTGACATGAAAATAAGTCATCAGACATTCCTCACCTCAATGTCTCCGCCCCACGGCTTTGGGGAGGGGCAAGCATTCTGCTACTGCTTGCATGAGATGACTTCTTTGAAAAAGGTTTCTTGTTGTACAGATTTCATTAAAGATAGAATCCTGCTGGGTGATGGTGGTGCACGCCTTTAATCCCAGTATTTAGGAGGCAGAGGCAGGCAGATCTTTGTGAACTCAAGGACAGGACAGCCTGGTCTACTGAGTGAGTTCCAGGACAAGCAGAGCTGTTACACAGAGGAAACCCTGTCTCAAAATAAACAAACAAACAAACAAATGGAAAAGGGTGGGGAGGTAGAATCTTATGTATTTGTCTTAAAGAAAAGTCAAATGGCAATGGGCAATGATGCCATTGATGAAATGGAGGAACATGGATTTAAGTGAAGGGGACTGTGCCTGTCCAGCAAGAATTCATAGCGCATAATAATTGGTTTCTGAGGAGTCCCGCTCTTAGTCAGGCAGATCTTTATTTTTCTTCTCTCCTGTAAGGAATCCTTACAGGCATATGGAGATGTCTGTTTGCAGCCAGGAGGCTGGAGAATAAGAATGAGTACACATCAAGACAGTTATAGACGAGCAGCAAACAATAAACTCTCCATGTGTTGGAGAACATGGAAAAGCAAAGCCACAGACAGGAAACAGTGCTCAATCGAAAGGCGCCCCAGCAGTTAAGCTTCAGTAAATGGCAAAGAGAATGTAAAATGTGCTCTTTTTACCAAAGACACGTGTCAGAGTCTGAGCAACTCTCGTCATCTTACCCTTGCTCCCCCTACTTCCACTGGAGCCACCCACCTCATTCTGACACAATGTGTCCTGTGTGATCTACTCAGACCTCATTAAACTGACTTACTGAGCCCACTGGCTCTGCTCACCCTCAGTTTATTCCACTTTGTTTAAGATTCGGGAAGTACTGGGGGTGGGGCAGGACATTAATCGACTCACTTGTGCAAACGGAGTGCCAGCTGATTTATGGCAAAGGTTATAAAGGAAAAGTATTAACCATGCCTCATTCCATTTGGCAAAACCATCCTGCACAATGTCCACAGAAACCCCAAGAGCCCTGTTTTGTGGCAAGAAGGGGGAAACTCCACCAAAGATGTGCTCTTCTTTTGAGCATTAATTAAGACTGTAAATCACAGGCCGGCCACATGAAACAACTGTATTCGACAGAACGCGGATGGTCCAGGAACTCTGCTAGGATTGTGTGAGCAGTCTGAATACTTCCACCAAAGCCCCGAAGAAAGGGCAGACTTCAAAGGGCAGTTTGGGCATGAAGGAGAGTTCTGCTCCAGCAGGAAGAGAAAGAGTTGTAAAGTACAGACTGCAAGGAGAAATAGTGATGGGCACCAGCATAGAGGAGCAGACAGTGAAACTCAGGGCTTTTTCTTAAAAGTACAAGATGAGTACTGAATAATGTATACTCTGTTCTAAAGAGGGCGTTTTGATTTCATCATTTAAAAATGCCTCCCAGGTGGAAACATTTCTCTGTTTTCAAGGAGAGAAAATAAAATATGCTCTGTTTTTTACTTTGATGTTTTTAACCCATTTGCAATGTCCTTTGACTGCTCAATTGACCACCCACCATTTCCCACCACTGGATCTCAGGTCATTTCTAAAAGCTTTGGTTACCTCAGGACACACAAGGCTGTGAGTGGGTTTGCAAATGGTGACTTTGCCGTCACTCACTTTGTTCCATGCAGTGTCAGCACAGGGATTTGTGGGAAATCCCTTGTACATTTTTCTTTATCACCAAATTTACACTGAATACCTGCAATGATGTTTTTCTTTCCTGATTTTTTTTTTTTTTAATTGAGCATCTTTGCATTTGGAGATGGCTGAGCTGCAGTTCCCAGGTTTCTTTTCTTCTGCTAAGCTTCCCTTACACAGAAGTGGTGGACTGCTCAGCTGTGTGCATATTTACCTAACAGTCCAAGGCTAAGGCTGAGTCCAAGTTGATGTCTATGGGACAGAATTTCCATGTTGGACCTTTGGATCATGAGTAGAGTTTGATGTTGTTTTGTGTTTTGTTTCTTTGTGTTTTTCAGTTACTGGGTTGTAAGTAGTAGAGGATTTTTTTGCCCGCCACTGGTCTTGTCCCGCCACCGCACCAGCCCCAATTAACACACAGAGACTCTGTATTCAATATAATTCTGTTGGCCAGTTACTTGTTTCTTATCAGCTAGCTCTGTCTTAATTATTAACCCATTTCTATGTATTTCCATCTTATCTTACCGGGGAGAGGCAGCTGGCGGTTCTATTCTCTCCAGACTCTCCATCTTGACTCCTCCTTCCTACTTCCTCTTTCCTCCTTGTCTCCTAGTCCCGCCTATCTTGCTTTCCTATTGGCCAACAGTGCTTTACTCATTAACCAATATGAGAAACATATATACAGAATGACATCTCCCGTCACTGGGTATTGAACCTGGGCATGCTAATTGCCCCACGACCTAGCCCTCTTCTCATTTTTATTTTGAGGCAGTGCTTTACTAACTTGTTTAGGCTGATCTATATCTAACTCTACAGCCCAAGCATGCCTTGAGTTCACAATCTTCCTTCCTCGGCACTTGAGTAGCTGGGACTACATGTCTGGGTCACTAGGCCTTGTTCAAGAGTAGATAATACAAACAACTAAGAGTTGGCCATGACCTCCCACTAAAAATATCACTGTCTGTGGTTTGTAAAGTGAGACATTGAAAAACACTTGAGTGTCTATTAACAGAAGTTAAAATTAATACAAGAAGAGTAATTCACATTTATGTTTCTGAACATTGTGTTACCTAAAACATGAACTAATAAGCCAAGTTATGTAGAGTACAAACAGTATAGTTAAAAACAATTTTATGATGATCCATTAAGATGGCTCAGCAGGAAGAAGTATCTGCCACACAAGCCTGCAACCTGAGTTCAATCACAAGGACCCACAGATGGATGGAGAAATTGATTCATGTGACCCCTGCAAGTTGTCCTCTGACTTCCATACACATACACGTGTAATGGCATATACACACACCACATACACATATCACACATTCACACACATACCACACATACATACCATAAACTATGTATATTAATTCCACACATATATACCATACACATGTACACCCACACACACACACACACACACACACACAAATATACTGCACATACACTAATCACACCACAAACACATGCACACACATCACACACACACATTAACAAATGTAGTAAAGAATTGTAAATAAACTTAAGTAATACTAGCTTGCTTTTATTTTTTCACGTAGCTTTGAGTTGTTGTCTAAGATCCTTTCATACCAACTTTGAAGGTTTTTTTTGGGCACATCTGACAGGCTGAGTCTACCGGTAACCTGTTCTTCAGTAAAATGCCTTAATACCCACTTTTAAAGGGTTCTTAGCTGGCTTTTTCTTCTTTTATTTTAGCTTCAAATTTATTTCTGATGAGAAATTTGATGCTTTTATTAAAATTTTAATTTTTAATATGGCTCATAGGAACTCACAGAGTCTGAATCAACAACTAGGGAGCTTGCATGGGGCTGATCTAAGCCCTCTACATATATGTGGCAATTGTGTAGCTTGATCTATTTATGGGAGTCCTAACAGTTGAGGGTAGGTGCTGTCCCTAATGCTTTGGCTGTGTTTTGGGAACCTATTGCCTTGCCCAATCTTAATAAGAGGGAGGAGCTTAGTCTTCTGGCAACTTGATGTGCCATGCTTTGTTGGAACCCAAGGGAGGCCTGCCCCTTTCTAAACAGAAAAAGAGGAGGAATAGATTAAGGGTTGGGCAGAGGGAAGGTGCAGGAAGGGAATTGGAGGGAGAGAAAAGTTCGGTTGGGATATAAAATAAATTGATAAATAGTGTTTTTGTTGTTTTCTTCTCTCTCTCTCTCTCTCTCTCTCTCTCTCTCTCTCTCTCTTCTCTCTCTCTCTCTCTCTCTCTCTCTCTCTCTCTCTCTCTCTTTTAAACCAGGTGTGGTGATGCATGCCTTTAATCCCAGCATTCAGAGGAACAGGCAGGCAGAACTCTGTAAATCTGAGGCCAGCCTGGTCTACAGAACTAGTTCCGGGACAGCCAAGGAGGTTTCACAAAGAAACCCTGTCTCCAAGTTGGCCTCAGATTCATAGAGACTCTCCTGCCTCTGCCTCCTGAGTGGTGTGCTGGGATGAAAGGCATGTGCCACTGTGACTGGAGAATACTTTTTATATGTGGTAATTGGCTTCTCGAGACACGATATGCCCTGATGTGGTTCCTGGGTTCAGACAATTTGGCATTTAGAGTTTATTGACTTTCTCTGATCCTTGTGTGTAAAGTATTTCATCAAACCTGGACAGTTTTCAGCCTTTATTTTTCAAATCATTTTCCACCTCCTCTCACCTCTTTTGGGATGGATACATTGATCAACTGCAATGTCCCACAGGTTCCTTGGGCTTTGTTTTCCCAGGCCGTTTTCTTTTTGTCCTGAAATGTAATTATTTCCTTGTCTTTTCCTTAAGCCTGCTGACTTTTCTACCTGCTCACCCCTGACAGAACCCCCAGCAGAACTTTCACTTTATAGAATTTTCATCTCTGTGGGTTTTCCCCTCCTTATTGGTATTTCTAATTTTGTTCCTCTATCAGTTGACTTTATTTGCATCTTGCTTTACTTCTTGAGCATCTTAAATATAACTGTTTTAAAGCCTTTGTTTTGTAAGTGTGACACCTGCATTTCCAAAGGACCGTTTTCAAGCTTATTCTTTCTTTCATATCAGCAGTGTCTTCTTGATATTCCTTGTGATTTTTCTTTCTTCTTCTTTTTGTTTCTTAGTTTTATTGAGACAGGGTTTCTCCTCTCTTCTAGGAAGAGGAGAGTCTAAAATAATGAATAAAAGGTGTAAACAACAAACTCTGACAGATCATATGCCTGCACGCCCATGGTCAGATTCTGCAACCAATGATGAAAACTCAGATCCCACCGACTGAAAACAGAGTCTTTACTGGTTGCTCTAGTTGCTCACATAGCCGCTACAAGTTGTGCAGGAATCTATTCATAACTGGCTATCATGGTCTTGGAGATTAAAGGAACAGGTAGCTGCTGTTGAGATTAAAAACTAAAATTGACCACAATTACGTACTTTCAGTAACTTTATCCTGGTGTGAACTGACCTTCCCTAGAGCGATTAAATGAGATACTGTATGTGCATATGTTTTAGAAACTGTTTGAAAATAAGTAAATTATCTTTTCTCTTGACCACATTCTTCATAGCTAGATCACAAACTTGGGAAAATACAGACTATCTATGGTGTAAGTAGTGTGTAAAATGTTCTACTCTTTTACGGGAAGGTGGGAAGAAGCTGAGCTGTGTCTTTGAAGGATAGACATTTCTCAGAAAATAGATGGGCAAAGAACCATTTTATGAGTACAATTTTTTTTTATCAAATTGACAGTATAAGTACTTGATCTGTGTATTCATTCATAAACTCTGTACTGGGGTGAACTTTTTTGTTTGCCTAAAAAGAAAAAAAAAAAAGAATCAATCCTGTTATACAAGTTTATTGTTTTTCTTTTATGAGGCCTGAAATATAAACCACCTGGAATTAGCTTCCTTTCATCTCTTAACCATTAAATTCAAGTGTATAATTTTAGACTTGATGTGTTCAATGAAACATGAGTAATAGTTAAAATAAGCTAGCTTGCAGAACAATAGTACTAAATGGGTTAGTCACAAATCCATTGTCATATAATATTAGAAATAAGTATTTCTTGATGACATCCCTGCCATAGTCAGTTAGCTGATCCACAGCGGCTTAGGGAGATTGTGGTTAGCCTATTTCCCAAATGGTAATTAAGAAATGGTTTCAGGTTCCTAGGAAAGGCTGTTCAGTCCGTTTATACTCTGTCTCCATCCTCTCTTCCTTCACACTTCCCACATTTCTTTCTCCTTATCACGAAGACTGGGCCGTTCAAAGTATCCCAAGGAAGGAGTGATTAGGCAGTCAGATATTTGAAATCCAGCCTGAATGTGCTGAGTGCCATCTGCTTAATTCTTTCTTACCTTGCACTGTGCAGTGCTCAGTGGCTGAGGCCCATTGTTCCCCTCTCTCAGCATTCATAAGGAAATCAGAGCATCCTGCCCATTTCCTCAGGTTGACTTAGCCATCTCCTTCTTTCCAGGAGCCATCCAACAGAAGAGAGCAGTTGTTGGAATAAGGGTGTATAAACACATACTCACAAAATGGAGTGCTTAGGAAAGACAGGCTGTGTCCCCTAGTGAGGGCACTGCAGAGGCTTGCAGATGGTCACTAAGAGACGTTCTCCTCATTTCTGCACTACTCTGTGAGTGATTTCAAATCCTGGCCGCAGCCTGCAGCTTCTCTACAAAGCAGACTGTCCAGTGCAAGCCTGTGCATATGGGCTCAAGAGCTTTCCAAAGATACACCTGACTGTAGACAGAATGTAGTCGTGTAGTAAATTATAGCTGTGGCCTTGTGTCCTCAGAAGCCATGGAGTCCTCTAACCCATTCAGACATCGCTACAGTCCTAGTTGTGATGTTTTAATATCCAGGCTTCTCTTGTGTGTGTGTGTGTGTGTGTGTGTGTGTGTGTGTGTGTGTGTGTGTGTGTGTGAGTAGTAGTAGTAGTACACATGTACTTATGGGTTTTCATCTCACAGTCCCTTTGGAAAATAAAAGTTTTATTAATTTTGCTCCCATCAACTATTCTTACCTCTTTCTCTCCTTCCTTCCTCCTTCCTTTCTTCCTTCCTTCCTCCCTCCCTCCCTCCCTTCCTTCCTTTGCTCTGTCTTTTTTCACCAAAGTTGGTTTCGAACACTCTATGATTGTACAAGCCATGTCTCTTTCTTGAATTCTAGGAGATTTAAGGTTGTAATTAAGTATCTAAATTGATTACTAGAAAACAGGTATTTGCCTGTGTGGGGGCTTGCTTATTTTGTTGCTGTTGTATTTTTTAAAAAAAAATAATTGGCATTGTTTGCCAGAGGAAACAAGATGTAAACTGCCACTCAGTCTGCAAAATATCCATTGTGAACATCTGGGTGTTAGGGAACAGCAAGACTTTCAGGGTCTACCTCCAAATACCTATCTGTTTCTGCCTAAGTTGTCCAGGCCTTTTTAAGAAATGAAATTACATGTTGGGCGGTGGTGACACATGACCTTAATTCCAGCACTGGTGAGACAGAAGCAGGTGGATCTCTGAGAGTTTGAAGTCAGTCTGGTCTACAGAGCAAGTTCCAGGACAGCTAGGGCTATTACACAGAGAAATTCTGCCTCTAAACAAACAAACAAACAAACAAACAAACACAAACAAAGCCCACTTTATTCTAACTTGCTCACAACTGAAAAATCGCACATCTAGTTTAAGGAAGCCTCTCTAACACTTCTCCAGTCCCAAACTCTACATATTAGTGAACTTCCATATAGTTAGAATAGCTATTCTGAACACAGAGTTTTGCTTAGGGTTTTTATTCACTTATTCACCACAAAGTGAATGAACAAAAACTATGCTAGTGTTGAAACTAGAACACAAAAATTATATTTACATCTTCCTTCATGATTCATATATCCTTTTGCTTGACCCCTGTTTTTCCTCATCACCTAATATTACCCTTTCCTTGATCTCATTTTACATGTTATGCTACACCTACACTTTTACCTGCCAGCAGACATACATGTATGCATTATTATACAATATATATGATCCACATATGGGAACTTTTTTTTCTGACTTTCAGTCACCTTGTTTAGTATTATACTTTACAAATCCACCCATTTTCCTGAAAATTTTATGGTCTTATTTTTCTTTACAATTGAATAATATTCTGTTTTGTACATGTAACACATTTTCATTATCCATTCAGATGTTGATTGGCAGCTAGTTGTTTCCATATTGTAAGCAGAGCTGCAATAAACATGAATATACACATATCTGAGGTGTGGTGTGGAGTTCTCTGAATACATGCCCAGGAATGAAATAGCTGGATTGTATGGTAGCTCTATTTTGAAGTTTTAACATCTCTTCAGTCTTTTCACCGTACTTTCTAGAAATTCTGAGATCTGTGTATTTATATGTCCATATGTTTATTATTTACTCATGTGTTTATCTAACCCAGGGTTCTTCCCAGTCCTCCTGCCCTGGCTTCCTGAGTAACTGGGATCACACCTTGGCTCTCACTCCCTAGACTTTCTTCATCATCTGAACCAACAAGGATCAAAACCTGGAGTGGAAAGCTTGGACCTGCCACTCCTTGTCCTTCGGGTACATGGTAGTAGTCAGGGACAATATTAAATCAGGGTCTTTAAGCACATCTCATCTACCTACAAGGGCAAAAGAAGGTAAAAGAAGACCATCCTCATTTCCAGAGAGAATTCAGTAATAGCCAGAGGCAGAAAATTAAGGTGGGTTAGTTGAGCCCATGCCAAACCCCCACTTTACACCCACCCCTGCCTGCCAATGGAAAAAGGGTGAACAGAGAGTAACCTATGGCAAACTGCTTCTCCCTTTGAAACCAGAGAGCTGGAAATACTAAGTCTAAATTAACCTTAACAGACAAATGATGGGGCCCATTGCATGGGGCATGTGCACTAGAATGTGTTTTAAAGTGACTAACTCCCTGCAATCCTCCCTGGTAAACCGTCATGGTTAGACAGTGTCATCTCTCAGCTCTCTCTCGTTCTAAGGTCCCAAATGGGACCTATCCCAATATAACACCATCATCCATGGGACACAGTGCAGTCAAGTGAGAACAGCAGTAATAATCTCCAGAGAAACAGCTATTGCACAAGTTGTGTGGAGATAGGGATGTCCCTGGGAAGTGAAACTTGGATTAAGGGTCTCAAGTCCATGCTTTTACTGCTTAACTTAAGATACGTGGTTAAAAAAAAAAAAAAAAAAAAAAAAAAAAATTAGTTTTCTGTTCGGCTTTTTAAAAGCAAACTAACTTCAGCTGAGATTTTTCTTCCTGGTTTCTGGAACTATGCCCTCATTTATTGTGGCTCATTTGAAACAGCACATTTTAAAGTAGCAATTAAAGTATGGATGATGGAGAAGGCTGGATATGCCCTGTGCCAGTCTCTACACGATGACCTGGAAAATCAATGTGGGTCTTTTATTAGTAGCTGAATTCAGTTAGAAAGAATTTTCAGTAAGAGGCTTGTTGACATTGAAAAGTTTTATTTTGTTTTTGAAAACCAAAGAAGGGATGCAGGCTAATTCTCCCTTGGGTTTTTGGAGCCTATCTTTAGTTCTCTCTAAAGTGAAATGGGTAATGTAACTAACAGAGGCAAGGGTCTCTGCACTTCGCTCTGACTGTGAGAGAGATTTGGGACAGGCTAGGTCTTCTGAACTGAAACTCAATGTGGAGCATTTTCTCAACAGCCAAGCAAAATCAATGCTAACCACCTAGAAAACATTCCAAACACAGTCTCTTCTCTCCTTCCTAGGCCTTTGCCACAACCCCATGCATAGTTTTGTTATGAATGCTCCCTATGCAAGTTGTGTTTAGCTTCCGTAGAGAGCATTTATACAATTGTGTGTTTACCTTGAGCAAGATGAGAAATGCTAGAAGAAAGAAAAGCAGTAGTCCTGGTGTCCCTTTAGAGAAGGGCAAAGGAAGACCAAAAACAAAACAAAACAAAAAAACAAACCCTTGGCAGAATGCTAATCAGGCCTATTTGGAAAAGCCCTAACTAATGTAATTAAAATCTGTCAGATCAAACTGATTACCCTGCTACTCAAGCCTGGAAGAGGGACTAAGGCTCGGGGGGAGGGGGAGACAGCTGCTGCTGTGGTGGTGGTGGAGCTAAGCCTTCAGAAGGAGGCCATGGATGGTGATCATAGAGTGAGGACAGTGGATCCCTGACTGGAGATCTAGCTCCCTCTGCATACTGAGACATGCAGGTGAAGAGGTAGGTGACGAGGCCAGGTTGGAGGTGGAGCAAGAAGCAGCTTGCTTTTCTCTTTAATAGCTAGAATACAGGTGAGACACCACATCCCCCACTGCAGTCAGTGGCCATGACCACTGACTCACTAGCAGGAAGCAGGCCAAGACCATGTCATGTGATCTTCCCAGTAGGGCTGCTGACACTAGTCTTTCGCAAATCCACATCCTAGGACAGGAAGACAGCCAGTGGCCTATGTCCAGCCTGCTCTCCACTGGGGAGAGGGAAGGCTCTGTGCAAGAACATCTTTTCAGAAATTCCAAGTGTCCTGAGTGGGAAAGTTAATATTTCATCAATAGTAGGAGAGTCTTATCCTTGCAAATGGAAGAAAGGACAGATCAGTTCAGAACTAACTTGTTCTCTGTCTAATGTCCTCTTCCTGAGGGCTGCAATGTGGCTTCCAGCCCTCTATTGCTTGCCACCTCCACCCCCTTACTGATCCAGAACATTAAAAAGCAAGACTCACCTAAGATAATCTTATGAAGTATTGTTTCATCTTTTTTTGTTGTTGTTGTTTGTTTGTTTAAGTTTTCAAGACAGGGTCTCTGAACAGCCTGGAAATCCCTGTGTAAACCAGACTGGCCTCAAACTCAAAGATCTACCTGCCTCTGCCTCTCCAGTGCTGGGATTAAAGATCTGTGCCATCACAATGCCCAGCTTTGTTTGTTTTTGAAATGACAAAATAATGCAAAATTAAATCTCCTGGTTTGTGATGCCTTAGGAATGTTGTACCCAGTTTGATTTTTTCTGCTAACAATTACTAGAATTACAAAAAAAAAAAAAAAAAATCCCAACCAAACAAAAAACAGTAATCAGTGGAGGTAAGAGAAGAATTTGGTATTTCACTCTTCTATTGCAAATACTGCTTGTAGTGTGCACTCATTAGTCACAGTTTAGGAATCTTAGCTTATGCAATTTCTTTTTAAAGTTCGTCTTTAACAGTAGAATGGATCTTCAGTGAAAATATCCACAAAATGATGGACAGACACAAGTAGTCAAAATATAAACTAAAAGCTGAATTTTCCTGGGCATGATGGTACATGCCTTTAATTCCAGCACTTGGAAGGCGAGGCAGGCAGATCTCTGTGAGTTCAAGGCCAGCCTGTCTACAAAGTGAGTTCCAGGACAGACAGGGCTATGCATAGAAACCCTGCCTTGGGAAAAAAAAAAAAAGGGGGGGGGAGCTGCATTTTTTTTTACTGTGTGTTGCTCAGCCAATCACACAAGAATAACATCTTTTTAAAAAGATAAATCATTACTGTAGGAAGTGGATGGGACCAGACAAAGAGAAAATGTATGGAAAGATTCCCACCACAGGGAGGTATGGTGGCATGTGCTGGTAGTTCCAGTGTTCTAGAGAGCAAAGCAGCCAACCTAGGCTGTGTAGTGAGGTAAAGGAAAGCCTGGGCTACAGAGCCAGAGTGTGCCTCCACTCCAATGTTCTCCTCCCTCATCTTCATCCTCAAAGTTGCATTTTGCTAAAAAGTAGTCACGGTACTTGTACCAAAGTGAATTTCAGGGCTTTCTCTAAAACTGAAAGGCTAGCAAGCAGCTGTCTTGGTAGCTAAGAGAGTAACCATTGTGAGTTTAATACCCAAGGTAGCTGCTGTTCATGTTGATGGGCCAAGCGAGAGCAAATTCTATACTCCACCCCCTAACTCTTCAGAGCTGAGAGCTAAGGCCAGGCTAGAACAGCACTGTTCTAAAACTCTGGTCCACTTCAACGAGTAGATCCCAGGTAGAGGGATAGATTTCTGTGGTGGGGAGGTTTCTGCTTCAATGCTTCTTAAGCAATTTGTGCCAGGAACACTAATGGAGAGGTAACTAGCAAAGAAATTGGAAGAAAGTACCCCCCATTCCTTTTTCAGAAACCTGAGGGCATGGGCCCTGTGCCTGCCCAAAGCAACGTGTGTGGAAACAGCTTGTGTTTAGGTGGCAGGACTCGGGTTCACAGAGCTGACCTGCTGTGGTGTCTTCAGTTGAGAGCTGCACCTGTACTGGCCAGTCTTAGCCAAGCCTATATTTGACTTAGTCCCCTTTTCTTACAATTTCACAATTTTATGACCCTCCTGGCTGTATTGATATCCTTGAAAAAGACAGCTGAGTTCAATTAGCGAGGCTGCAGTAAAGTGTGCCTGCCTGGTCAGCATAGGGCTTATCAGGGAGAAATGTGTTTTATGGACACTGAAGGCCAGAGCCAGGGGAGGGCTTTTCTCTTTTTCTTTGTTATGACTTTTCTCTTGCCTCAGATTTAACCTTTTCCATTCCTCCATCGTTAGGACTATCATTCTTCCTAAATGTGAAGTGATACCTTCAGACTTTATATTGAGCACTTTTGAAGGCAATAGAATATGTAAGTAGATGAGAGAGAGAGACAGAGAGAGGGAGAGAGAGAGGGAGAGAGATCTGAAGACACCACTGCTGAAAAGCAAATTGAAGCCCTGTGAACAAATGACAAGGTTTCTGTTATTTCTACAATAGAAGATCTTGACAACAAATGTTGAAATATATGACTTCCTCTTGCCCACAAACAGCCCTTGGGTGGCTGACCTAACTGCATACATCTTCTATCCATATGGACATGTTTCCAGCTTTTCTTAGGCAATACACTTCCAAAGTCACATACAGTTCTAGCAGATGACACCGAGTGACCAGCTGGGAAAGATGTGTGCCAGCCTACGCTACCTACTGCAACTCAGATGCTGTCCCAGGCTCTACTCAGATGACATCATCTCTGCCACAGTGTCTGGTCCTCTTTTCCTCTTGACTCTCCAGAGCACTTTTGGGACATCCAACATGTCCTAGTTAGGACTGCACACATGCTGTCTCATACACACCCACATGTACTGTGTTCAGAAATAATGGCACAGTAAGTCTTCATGTACCAGAAAGCAGAAAGATGCCACTGCCGTTTCCTGCAGTTCAGAGGCCCTTGTTCTCCCAAGTGTCCATTTCCCTTCATTTCTTGTCTTTTTGATCTGAGAACCTGAATTTAGGGAATCAAGAATTTCAGAGCCTTCGAGATGGTTCACCAGGTAAAGGTGCTTCCTGCTAAGCCTGACCACCTGAGTTCCATTCCTGGGACCCACTAGGAGTGTAGGTCCCTGCATGGACCAGGAGGCTCCTTGAGCAAGCCTGAAGCTGTTGGCTGGAACATCTTGCTTCCCTCCACCCCCTCCACCCCCCCACTCCGAGCTGTTATTGCTACTCTTCCTGTTTTGCTAACACACATCTGCTCTGGAGGAGCTAAGTCTGAAAACCCTGTTGTTTTCCACTGTGCTGGGAGTCAGTATATAAGCCCACTCCTTCCCCTCAATAAATGGCATTCGGCGGTCCGACTTGCTATTTAACTAATGACCCGCTGTCCTGCTGTCTTGTCTCTTATTTTAATCTCTAGGCCTTCGCTTGATTAGTGGAGCAGATTGTAGCACTCGGGTCCTACATGGGAGAAGCCGAGAACCAAGTCCCACAGGTTGTCCCTCTAATCTCCACATGTGTGTGTGAGTGTGTGGGTATGTGTAAAAATGTAAAAAAACTAATGTCAAACCCGTATCTCTCCCTCCACACTGGTATGCTGACTATTGTAGTTCTGCAAATGCATAATAGGCACTTGGACAATGTCAAGCTATCAGCATTTGATGGGCAGGAGCATGGGAGATAGTGCTAAGGAAGGAGCCCAATGGAGGGGAGAAGTGACTTTTAAAAAGTCACGTGATTATGTTTTGTATTCAGGAAGGGTCTCATGTAGCCTAGGCGTGCATGAATCTTGCTACATAGTGAAGCCTGGCCTTGAACTCCTGGTCCTTCGGACTCTGCTTCCCGAGCACTGGAATTACAAGCATGTAAGCATGTGATAGCATACTAGACTAAGTCACCTGATCTCATTGGGCTTCTGTTTTCTGCTTCCACCGTCTCAGATGAGGGGGTTGAATGAATCTTAGGGTGGCTTCCACAACTGGATTTCAGCATTTGTCTACTGTGTTGTTTTAGCGTTATTCTAAGATGTCAGAAACTTTAATAGGACAAACACTAACCAGAGGAGTTCCACTGTTGAGATAAAATGTCCTGATGGTGTTCCTCTGTACAGCTCTGTCTCTAGCGCTCCCTGCAGAGCCCTAAATCCCTGTGACTGGGCCTGAGAAGACAGTTCAGTAGGACACCCCTCCAGTAGGCACAAGTCCTTGGGTTTGATCTCAAGGACCACCCCTATCACCCCCAAATAAACAAGATTAAATGGATGGTTCAAAGAGTACATAAGAAGAACATTACAAAGATTAAATGAAAGCTTAAAAGAGAACGATAGTGTGTGTGTGTGTGTGTGTGTGTGTGTGTGTGTGTGTGTTTCTGAATATAAAGCATTGAGCATTTCTTTTTTAATGCCCCACCCTGTCCTAAGGATCAAATCCTAGGGCCTCAAACATGCTAGGCAAACACTCCACCACTGAGCAGCACCCCAATCCTTTTTGAGGGCTGTGTGTGTGTGTGTGTGTGGTTGTTGTTGTAGTTGTTTGAATCTGGAACATTGCAGTCCAAATCTTATAAAGAGAAAGTTAAGAGAAGATCAGAAAATCAAGAAATGTCTTTAACTATACCTAGGAGTAAAAGTCATGGCAACAAGAATATGCGAAGTAAAATATGGACCTGGTTAACCATTAACTCTGGTAGTTGCCCCTGGCTCTTTGAGCAAACACCACCACTGAAGGAAGGGTGTTATTTCCCCCCTGGACTCAGGCCTGGGGGGCTGAGTCTGAGGATTGAGGCAGCCCCTTCCCCAGACCCAGAGTGAACTCACAGCGGGCGGCCTTTCACTGTCTCTTCAAACAGAAAGGAAAGGAATCATGTTACTTAAATTGCTATTTTCAAATAACGAAGGCAAAGAGGGGGACCAGCCTGTGAATGTCTTGAAGATCACAGGGTGGGTGACCTTCCTTCCTCAGCTGTTATTTTCCTTTTGTCCTGCCCCCTTGTCTCAACAGGTGTAGGGAGCAGCATGGCTTGCTAGGACAGCAGGCAGAGCTTCCTTTCCTTCTAGAAGAAAGGGACAAATAGGAGAGGGACAGACAAAGTGTGATTTGGCTAAGGACGCTCAAGTCTGAGCCTTAAAGGGGGGAAATGATGCTGAAGCCTGAGTTTCCTTGTAGGAGGTAAACTTATTTATGAAAAGGTGAGTGGGTTGCTTAGATCGGTTATAATGTGTTTGGGGAAAGGTGTTACATATACATTTTCTGGGTAATAAATTTATCTTCTTTCTTATTATATGTGTAAGTAGGATGGTTAGGATTTCCATTTAAAAACATTATTAGGAGGACTAGGCAGTCTATGGGGCCTCTGGTAGTGGATCAGTATTTATCCCTAATATATGAATGGATTTTGGGGGCCCATCCCACATAGAGGGACACTTTCTCAGCTTAGACACATGGGGGAGGGCCTGGGCCCTGCTCCAAATAATATGACATGACAGACTTTGAAGATCCCTCATGGAAGGCCTCACCCTCCCTGGGGAGCAAAATGGGGATGGGATGATGGGGATTGGTGGGGGGGAACAGAGGAGGATGGGAGGGCATGGGAAGTGGGATTCACATGTAAAACTAGCTTGTTTCGAACTTTAAATAAAGAAAACATTATTCTGATAAGTCAGGCACAAGATAAACATTGAATCCTTCCATTCCATATGAGGTCTCTGGAATTGTCAAGTTCTTAGAGGTAGGAAGTGGAATGTGGTCAGCCAAGACCAGAGGAGGATGAAGAGGAGGTGACTAGTAAATAGTTTGAGACAATGGAAAGTTCTGGGGATGGATAAAGATGGTTACACAACAGTGTGTCTATACTTAATGCCACTGAACTGAACATTTGAAAGTGGTAAAAACGGTAAACTTTACATTATGTATATTTTACCACAGGTAAAAAAAAAATCCATTATAATTATTGTACACACATATACCAATTATAAAACCAAAGTCAACTTGCAAAAACTTGATCCAGTGACCCCCCACACCCACACCATTTTTTGCTCTATGGAAGACTTTCTGTGTGGTAAAATGCATGAACTTTTTGAATGTCTACTTAATTATGTCTTTTATGTTTCATGTACTTCAAATTTAATTAACAACTCTAAAAATAATTATCAGCTTGATGTTCATGATTTATATCTTGGCTCATCAGACTGCAGCATAGCTAACCGGGCACCATGTTAACTTTACCAGTTGTTTAGGGGCCTTTGGGAAGTCTCCCGATTGTTAGGATTTGGCCAGAAGGGATGTTTATCCTTAAACACTCCTAGGTGTGTGAAAACATAAGACATAAAAGTCCACAGTTACCACAGGGATGTTACAAAAACATAAAATTTGCTGAACCATTGTTTTCCACAAATTTACTCCAGAACTTTTAAAATAAAACTTCTTTAATAAAATTTTAAATCTTTGATAACTTTATTCTTTTATGCAATGTAGATAAAGTGGACCAAGTTTTACTTCCTGCCTCATTGGGGACTTTTATTTATTTAATTTTACACAATTTTAAAAGCATTGGTGATCCCTCTTCCAAATAAGTAAAAAATTACTGTATTTAATTTTAATTTCTTTTGAAGCAGTTATTACATTCTGATCACATTTGCATACAAATGTATGTGTTAGGAACTTAGAGGACAACTTGTAGGAGTCCAGTCTCTCCCTTCAGCCTTTACTCCATGTCATTTGCCTTGCTTGAAAATTTGTAACTCAAACATTTCTGCTCAAAAGAAGACCTTATCATTTAAAACTAAAATTGAAATAACCAAATCAGAGAGTGGAAATATTAAGTGGCAATCTCTTGAAAGTAACAATTCTTCCTTTTATGTGTTTTTGCCTATATCCTCTGCAGTTTAAAAATGAGAAAATAGTATAAGCTCATGTTTGTGTGTACAGTGTGTGTGTGTGTGTGTGTGTGTACTGTGTGAGTACAGTGTGTGTGTATGTACAGTGTGTGTACAGTGTGTGTGTGTGCCCTGTGTGTATAGTGTGTATACAGTGTGTGTGTTTGTGTGTGTGTGTGTACTGTGTGAGTACAGTGTGTGTACAGTGTGTGTGTGCTGTGTGTGTGTATGGTGTGTATCTTATTCCACAGTATCCTAGTTGTTTAAATTCTTCTAAATTTATCTTTTGTTACTTACAAAACATTAATACTCAAAGCCAGCCTTTTAGTATGTTTTTTTTTTTTTTTAGTTTATTTTTATTTTCTGCACACTGGTGTTTTGTCTACATGAATGTCTGTATGAGGGCGTCGGATCCCTTGGAACAAAAGTTAGAGACAGTTGTGAGCTGCAATATGGGTACTGAGAATTGAACACCAGTCTTCTGGAAGAGCAGTCAGTGCTCTTAACCGCTGAGCTGTCTCTCTAGTCTCCTTTTTAGCATATTTTTATTGAAAATATTTTTCAGACAATATACTCTGATTGCAGTTCCCCTCCCTCCAATTCCTCCCATCTCCTCCCCAACTTCACATCCACCCAAATCCATATCCTCTCTCTCTCTCTCTCACTCTCTCTTGTTGGAATACAAATAAGCATCTAAAAGATAATAAAATAAGATACAATACAAACCAAACAAACCAGAATAGGACAAAACAAGTAAACTGCCAGGAAAAAAGGAGCCAAAGAAACACAGAAAACACATATACATACAGAGACACACACAGTCGCACACAAAGAAATCCCATAAAAACACATTGGAAACCCATAATATACATGCAAAAGAGCTGTAAGAAAAGAAAAAAGAAAGAAAGAAAGGAAAGAAGGGAGGAAGGAAGAAAGAAAGAAAGAAAGAAAGAAAGAAAGGAAGGAAGGAAGGAAGAAAGAAAGAGAATGGGAATCTGTTCTTGAAGGTGTTTTGCATACTCAATGAGACCCCATTGGAGAAAATGAATTGGAGATAGCTTCTGGGTTAAGGATGGGGGCTTGTGTTCACTTCCCCTCTTAGCACCATCAAACACGGTTCTTGAAGAACCGTTCACTAAATAGAGAGAGGCTGCCTGAATAGCAGTGTCGTGGTTAATGTCCTTTTTTATGGTTTATTTTAGCAGTAGCACCATGCCTCCCCCAGATGTTTACAACACTCTGTTTGGGTAGAAAGTTCATGTCTTATAGCATCCTTAGCCCGTTTTACAGAGTGGTGAGATAGTCTGAATGGGTTGTCTAGAGGACAAAGGTTATGAACCACTTGTAAGAAGTTCAGAATAAAAGCCCCATTCCAGTTTGCTTACAGAGCATGGTCACAGACTTCGTCTCCCATGGACGCTAACTTTGGCTCATAGGTCATCTGCTTGCAGCAGAGTCTGCCTACTGCTGGGTTAAATGGCTGACCAAAGATTGATGGTATCATGAAGTAACTGCAATTATTCCGTGGTAGCAGACAGGCAGAAAAAAAATTATAATTCAAAAATTTTTTACAGCTGTGTCTAAAGAAAATCGAAGGAAGGTACAAACTCAGATATTCTACAGAAGGGTTTCAAGATGCGTCCAGGCTTTGAAGGAAACTGCTCAACTCTTCCTGAAAGACTGTAAAAACCTTCCATGTGCACTTAGTATACCACTTTAAGCTACTTGCTCCCTTATGTCTGTCTGTCTCTCATTTAAAACTAACCCCAAGGCCAGGTACGGCAGCACATACCTGTACTCCAAGTGCTTGGAGGCGAAGTCAGAAGGACTGAAAATTCAAGGGCAGCCATGTCTCCAAAAGCAAACAAATAAACAATTCTTTTTTCATTTGTTTTTTGGACATTATTTCTCTGTATAGCTTTGGGGCCTGTCCTAGCACTCACTCTGTAGACCAGGCTAGCCTTGAATTTATAGAGATCCCCCTGCCTCTGCCTCCCGAGTGCTGGGATTAAAGGTGTGCACTATCATGACCTGCTAATAAATAATTCCTAATTAGAGGTGAAGATGTAGGGGTTGTCTCTGAGAATATCTGATTTTCTTTCAGGAATATGTCCACTATCTAAAATAAACAAACAACAAGAAGAAAACCAGCTGATGATTTCCCACTAAACAGCACCGTGCCTGCTTGTGCTTTGCAGTCTAACACCGGGATATCCCATTGTAAGAAGATTACTGTCAGATCAACGTGTAAACCTGGAGAAGATAAGGACCATGGCACTCTGCTTGTTCAGGTAGAACTAACAACAGCTTCGTTCAGCTTACCCAGGTATTTTATGTTGGCTGTAATGAACCACAGCTGGGCTCTCCAAGAAGAAAAGAAAACTTTACTTAGAACACTTTAAACTTTTCTATGACAAAAAAAAAAAAGGCCTGATTTCCTTTGTTCTTATGAGAATAGATTATATGTATTCCTTCATGAATATTCTTTTAGCAAGAGCATTGTACAAACAGGAAAAAAAAAAAAAACGGGTTTGTTTCTATCCATAGTGAGAGAAGCTTTGACACTTTATGATGCTGTCGTAGGCACTGATAATCCCTCGGCTCACTTGGGACAGTGCATTTTGAAATGGCAGTGCTCTTGGGTCTATGATATGGCTTCCATCACTTGATAAACCCTTACCTGTCTGCCTGGCCTAGTCTGAATTGAGAGGGAAATCATTCTTACAGAGCTCACCCTACTTCAGTGTCCCCTATAATTTATGGATTCAGCTTGGCTTGTCATACCCAAACTGTTCACCCTCCCCTAAATATTGTCATCACTGAGAACGCAAAGGTTATGATGAAGGATGACCTGTTTCCATACACAATGTCCTGGCTCAAAACCTACCATGGGGCTTTGACCTAAGATTATTCAATAGTTAAAAAACCACTACCTGAACCATACCAGTATATCAGGTAGGAGACTGGGTAGATGTCCTTGAATGGATATCTGAATTAATAGATACTTTGCCCCCCTTTATGACTTGGTAAAGAAAAAAGAAGATTTTAAAAGATTTTAAAAAATATTCCTTCAAATCAAATACTGTCATTACTTTGGGAGGGTTCATGCATGTCCTGCACTATTTTACACAGGAGACATATTATTAATCTTGATGAAACCTGGTATATGATTATAAGTATTGTCTAAACTTCTCTTCTATTTTATTTACCATTGGAATATTTTAAGGGAAAATGTTTATCCTTTGAGTATCTCAAACCTTACAGGGAAAGAAGAATGGATTATGTGAACCTTTGGAATGCTTTCGGATTAGGTTATCAGCACAGTTAATGCTTGAGGGACCTTGTGTCTCCCTAACTTGCTGATTTCTATTTGTTGAGTGTTGCAAGAGTTTGCTAATTAAACAATTCACACGGTGTTTTGAGAAGAACTTGGAGACATTTCACCAACTGAAAGATTTATTGCTGCAGTTGAAAAAGTTAGTGTTTATTAACTTTCTTGTCATGTTTGTGGAGAATCCTGGTTACAATTCCTACCCACTAACTGGATTTTTCAAGAGGCTAGAATCAGCAATAAGACTTGCCAACATGGCTGCTGTATCTCCTTTGGTTTGTTGGGTTTGTAAATGTGAGTCTAAATATTGAGACCCTTGCTGCAAAGTACAAACAAAAGCTGTACTTGGGAAGGCACTCGGAGAGTGCTCATGAGAACATTTCACTCAAGGGAAAACATATTGCCTCAGACAGTAGAAATGGAGGTATTTAAGGTTAAAAGAGAACACTTTCAAGTTAGACATTCTCATCTCATAATTCCTTACAGATGAATCTACAGAAGTAGTTTTATTCCACTATTGAAACACAGGCCTCCATCACCACAGAGGCCTCCTTCTCCATGCTTAGTGTGTGAGCCCACAACTGTGAATTAGAACGCACCAAGAGAAAATGGTCCCAAGGTGAACAAGAGCAGAAAACCATCTCTAAAAGGGGGAGCAGTTTCTGGCCTCTCTACTTCTAGCCACCTCCAGTCACTTGTGTGCCAGTGAATTAAGTGGCCTTTTTTTGGCGGGGGAAGGGGGCCAATGGGGATGGAACTTGGAGTTGCATGAATGCCGAGCCGATACACTAGCATTGAGTCATATTTCCAGCTCCGAACTATTTCCCTATTCAGTTAGTAGTGATATTAATCTAGATTGTATAATTATGTAAAACCCACTGCACTCATCTACTCCCCTCTCTTGGGCTTTAGTTTCTGTAGACCTGATAGCTTGTGTATCAGCCACACACAACCAGCCTGGAAACTACAACCAGAGAAGCTCCAGTAGAGGAAGTGGGTGTGAGTCTCCCTGCCCTTTGTTGTGGTCAGTAAAGGAACTACTTGTGCTTTTTAATTAGAAGGGTGGGACCAGATTCTTCCTAATTGCAATTTGAGCTGTAATACAAAGCATTTACAGAAGAGCGGCTTTTAAAAAGAAGTGCATGGCCATTCTCTCCCGCATTCAACCCCAAGCCTTCTTTAAAAGACTTCTCATTTTACAGTTTAGCGTTTTTTACTTACCACAGCCTCTTCCAAAACATAGTCCACCTCCTCTGCTCTGTATTTTCGGTTTTTAAAGCTGTAGCATGGCTTCTGTGTGAGCAGGAGCAGGAGGTATGCAAGGGCCGCATAGAACAATGGACGCGCCTACAAAAGTACTCCGAAAGAGTGCGTGCTCAGAATAGCCAGAAAGTGTTCACCCCAAACTGCAGACAGCTGCTTGTGCTAAGTGGGATTTATCCTCAGAACTAGACAAGGAAATTTGTATTTCCTGTTTTAATTAGAAGGGACTTTCACAACATAAGAATAAAAGGCATGGTTTGCCCCAAAGACATGCATCTGCTTTATATAAAAATAAATGCATTATAAGTGTGAGAAATTGCTTGAAGATGGCCATGATATTGAGAATATGCTGTGTATTTACTTTATAGTCATCTGAGGTTTTCTTTTCCAGTAAGGTTAAGAACCTCAAGAATTTTTATGAGTGAGTTTAGAGAAAAGCATGTCCAAACCCTGTTGTTCATGTTGTATTGGTACAAAAAGGCAAAGAAGCTTCACTCTTGTACACCTGCTAAATATGTTTGTGTAGCACGGCTTTTTCTTGTCAACCCTGAGAAGAAGTAGTGCGATGAATTTTTCACCACAATTATTGATTTGGGATACATAGTAAATGAAGTATAAATCACCAGATGTGTGTGTGTGTGTGTGTGTGTGTGTGTGTGTGTCTGTCTGTCTGTTTGTCTGCCTGCCTGCCTGCCTGTCTGTCATCTGTGTGTCTGTAATCTGTGTGTTCAAGTGCCTGAATTTGAAAGGCTTCTTGAATAACATTGATTTTTCTTTTTAACAAGTTACTTTTCAGATATCAAAGCAGAGAATGCCAGGTTCACTATTTCAAAGGAAAACATGTGAAAGACTGACTTTAAATTATTTGCAATGACATAAAATTTCCTGCAGAGCCATAAGTCATCCTTTGAAATGAAAGTGGGGACAGTAACCACTCAGCCCTTCTCCTATGTAACACTGCCTTCGGCTGCAGATTTTGGAGCTGGCATTGAATCCAATACAATTCCATTTTTATATCCTTACTTTATGAAGAGAACCATTGAGGCTTAAGGATAAGGAAATTTATCCTGCTTTTTTGTTATATAAATGTTGGGAAAACAAAATTAGGATAGTTATATTCTGAAATATATTTTCTGTGTGCTTTGTTCAAAGCAGGCAGTACTTTATGTAGATTCATTACAATTGTCCTCTGTCTGAATGCTCCCACCTGGGGGGAGGGGTGTAGGGAGAGGTAGGTGCCTCTTAGTTATATAGGTTTAGGTTCAGAGCTCTCTGTGACTCTTTTCTCCATGGCAACCTCCTAGTAGTATATACCATCCTATGTCATGACTTGGCACAAGTTCTTTTCAATTCTTATGTGGTTCTCTCAATAACCTTTAAGTCTGTTGGAACTACGCTAACAGAGTGCAACAAATAACAGAATGGTATGCCTCACAGAGCTGGAATCTAGAAGTCCAAGGTCCTTGAAAGCATGGTTTGACTTCTGGTGAGCTCTCTCTTCCAGTGTACACTGTTGTGCTCTTGTTAGAGTCTCATGTGATAGAAAGAGAATAAGGAAACTATCTTTTGTCCCATTTAGGAGTCAACTAATAATATGTTTAGGGGGATCTGTATTATCATCCCCTACTAATAAAGTCACATTGAGGGTCAGGATTTCCATCTGTGAACTGAGGAGCAAGGCAGTTCGTGGGCTAGAAGACTAATATGGTTTCAGGAATGTTTAGCATCAAAGTAAGATGTGTGTTTGAAGAGAGCTGGTGTCAGAAGCACCGTGCTTGGTGTAATGATCAAAGTTGACTAAGTAGACTTCCAGCAGATGGCTGAGAATGGGACCAAGGGAAAGAGGTCTCCATGATGTCATAGGTAACAAGAACTAGCAGGTAGAAAAGACAAGAGTGAGCTGGGTATAGAGGCCTTCAGCCTTTAAGAGAAAATGGCAGCAAGCCATGAAATAGCAGATCTCTGGTGTCATGTGCTTCAAAAGATCTAGGGTTACTGTTGAGAAATGTCACTTGGTAGCAGTCGCAGAAATGAGTGGAACCCTGAATCACCAAGCTTCTTTAGCTTCCAGCTAAATGCCATAGATTTATCCAGACCATGGAAGTAGCCCCACTACCCAGAACTGTGTCTTCCAGCAGCTTCCACGCCTCTGCCTTGACCCTTCTGTCCCAGGAGTGACCAGTTCACCAGCCTTGCCAGCATCTCCCTGCCTTTGTTTCTGGTTGAATTTACTATTACAATACATCATTTAATATTAATTCAAATATGATTTCTAGTATAGGTTCAGAGCTCCTCTATTTCATTTTAACCAGTCTCTACAAGAAACTTAAACCTGGTGTCCCAGCAATGTGTAATGAAGTTTCAGACATGCTATGTCTTGTTTGTGTTGAATATCCTAATAAGGAAATCAAGGCTCAGCGACATTGAGTGATGGGCTTAAAGCTTTCAGCTAATTAGGGGCAGAGGTCTTCATGCATTTCAGAGGCTTTGGGAGTTGTTAATGATATCCACCAGGCAAACTGAGCTCTGCCCCATCCATGATCCACCCAGCTCTGCAATGGACAATGGACTTGGAAAGTAGACCTATGTAGGAGGACTTGGAGTGAAGAGGACTGGCTTCAAAGCAATCAGGAGAAATGCTCAGGAAATAAGTCTATTCTGACACCAACAATTCAAACACGTTTTATCAGATCTAAAAGAATGAAAATAGCTCAAAACAAATGAAAAAGCAATTATTTTCAATACCTTCATTGGCATTAGGAAGACAGGGTCCTTATTTATTTTTTATTGGTTTTTTTGAGACAGGGCTTCTCTGCTGTGCTGGAACTGCTCTGTAGATCAAACTGGCCAGGAACTCACAGAGATCTGCTTGCCTCTCCCTCCAAAGTGCTGGAATTAAAGGCATATGCCACCACCACCTAGCTGATTTTTTTTGTTTCTTACCATGATACTTATATACATTGTTTTTATAACGTTTATGATATCTAAAATGTAGTCCTTGTTCATTTCAAAACATGGAATTGCCCATAGATTTGACTGTGTGTGTGTGTGTGTGTGTGTGTGTGTGTGTGTGTGTGTGTGTATTATATGCAATATCCCTTGGGTTCCTTAAGGTTTAAATACTAAAGCTAATTTTCTATTTCTTTGTTATATTGAAAACTGGCCACCTTCATTTTTGGAGGGTGGGAGGGAGGAAGCATATAACTCCCTTTTTAGACTAATCCTGATGTGAAAATTCATATCATATCTAGAACTAATCTTTCCACTGATTTGTATACTCCAGAGTGATGTGAGATTTATTCCCAGATACCGATAAGGTTATAGTAACAACAGGAGTCTCTTAGCTGTTTCTAAGAGCACAATGCCTTATGATGAAGTCTCCCAACTGGAGTTGTTCCACTATAGAGAAGGTAGTGTGTGGCTTTCAAAACTTGAACACCATCACCATCCCGTACACACATATCCCCACCTCCATCCCTCATGCAAACCCTTTTGACTGGTAATCTTTTGCTTGCTGCAGCTCAACAGGAAAGCTAATGTGTTCAGAGAATGGTGATTCTTCCCTCTTTGCTGCTACAAGGTTCCAGGGTGGGGGAAGGGGTGGCATCGGGGATAGAAATGAATAATCTTTGCCTGGTTTTGTTTTTAAGAGCCAAAGGAAATGGCAGTCTTGCCTCCCTCCACCCCCTCATTCCCCATCCCCCCAAAACAGTCTAAATGAAGATGGATGGGCTCCCTTCCCGCAAAGGGCGAAGGGGATGCCCTTAATCTATAACAAGAATGGTGGGGTGACTCTCGGTCCCCACAAATGAAGCCCTTTCCGAGTGCTGTTTTCCTGGGCCTTCCTGGCTGAGACTGCTGCTTGGCTCTTAAAACCTCTCAGGCCAGGTCAGGAGGAGGTCAATGTAAACTAACTCAACACCTCTTTTCCTGATCGTTCTTCAAATGGCAAGAAGACACCAGGGGAAATAATGTGCCTGGACTTTCAAAGGCTGCCCGGTACAGCAAGCATTTGCATTCCCAGCCTTCCATGGCTCAGATGCAGAGCAGACCATCTGGGCACCAACTACTGTGATGGAAAGTGAGTTTCACATGTAGAGTTTTCTTGGTCTTATACTGTATGTTGCCTATAAATTTCTCCTACTCTGCCCCCCACCCCAATGAAGAAACAAGCAGTCAGTTACACCAAATGCATTAATCCTAACGTGTCAGACATGGGCGGCATGGGGTGGGAGAGAGGAATACATGATCAACTTCCAAACTACCGGCCAATTCTGAAAATTCCATTTTCAGTGTACCATATCGGAAGCAAGTTCTTGTTCAGATCATTTGTTGACTTGAGAAAATATGAGCAAGGCTGACAGCTGAGAAGGCAGAAACCTGTCAAGAGGGTCTTACAAGGTTATTTACTAATATGTCCCCTGTGCGCTAGCTGGAAGTTCTGTTTCCTCCAGCCTTTTACAAAGAGGAGAATAAGGTTTAATTTAAAACGGCTTTAAAATGATCAAAACTCATTCACTCTGAAAAGGGTAACAATGGCAATAGTATTACATTTTTACCTCCAATCCAGCATCTGGGCTTGACCCACTGTAGTGGTAAGTGCATTTCTCATAGATGAAAGAACTCATGCCCCTATCTAAAAATAGAATTGTGTTTCCTCAGTTCCTATCAGCTGGAGGAGGGATTAGATGCAAGTTGTCTAGGAAAAGAGGCAGTGATTGAGTGTTGCTGCCTCCCCAGCAAGGTCCAGGTGGTGAGAGTTGAGAACCACCATTCAGATAAGGCCCTGAAGAGGTCCACTTTTGTGTCTGTCGGCTCTTCTGCAAAATGTCTCCTCGTGGTGCTGAGCTGTAGACAGACAAAATCCAGGCTTGGTCAGAAGGCGAGAGGGCAGCTGCTCGGGCTGTTGGGGAAGCGGCTGAGCCAACAGCGAAACCGTGGGGCTGTTAAAACTCCACCGGATGTTTCTGCCATAGGTGCACCAACACAGTCTCGAAGAGCATTGGCCAGCTGAACCATTTGCCAGGGAATGATTCTCATGGCTGAATCAAGGGACAGTCGGGCAGTATGCATTGTCTAGGTCACCAATCACAGTGGAATTCTGGTTTTCCTGACAGTGTGGATATTAGCTGGGGCCTTCCCTATCAGATGTTCCCGGAGCTGGACTCTTAGAGACATGGAGAGAGTGTGTTGGGCCAGAGTTCTTGACACTGCTGAATTGAAGTTTGCACTGGGAAACAGAAGTTGCCTTCCTGCGCCTTTGGAGCCTCACTCCGGCCATTGAGTCACACTTTCTCTGTGTCACCTGAGCCATTGTTTCCTCATGCGGAAGAGGGCTGCTGCTTCCTGCTCTTAATCCATTTGGTAGACTAGCCTCTCACCCACTCTGCAGTACTCAGCGAATCCGATCCACACATTTATTCTGGTCGCTAGAGTACTTGGAGCTTACCTCCATGGCTCGGGGATGGTCTGTGGCTTTGAAGTTTCTGTCAATGCTCTTAATGATTCATAAGTGTTTGTTGGCTAACTATGTACAGCTGCTCCCACACAGACCAATACCCAGGATCTAGGCCCTAGGTTGTTGTACATTTTGGGAGAGCCTTCTATAACTTTACTCTTTTATAATGCTTATTATTAATAAGCTGACAGTAGCTAAAAGTCTTTCACGGGGAACCATAACCAACAGCTCACACTTTTTTAAAAATTGATTTTTTTTTTTTTTACTTATTATGTTTATAGTATTCTTTCTGCCTTCATGTAAGCCCACACTCCAGAAGGGGATACCATATCTCATTACAGATGGTTGTGAGCCACGACGTGGTTGCTGGGAATTGAACTTAGGACCTCTGAAAGAGTGCTGAGCCATCTTTCCAGCTCCAGTTCACATTTTCTTTTATGGGTTGTCAGTGTGTATCATATGTGATGGTAAGGCTGCTTATTGTAATTATATAGTAAAAGGGTTACACCTTTGGCATACGAACAATTTTCAAAAGTATGTTTGAAATTACTGTAGCAAAGTTAATACATGTCCAGGCTGTCTCAGAATGTTGTGTAAACATAGAAAATGGTCGTTATCTCATCTGTACTTTAAAAACTGGGTCAACAAGTCTGCAGATAAGAGGTAGGGATAAAAGAAGATTGGGGCTTCATTGCTTCTATAGATTGAGCCCATGACTTCCAAAATCAGGGGGCTGCCCTGTAATCCTAATGGATTGATTTCCGAAATTCCTTGGATTTGTCCTGCTGAACTAGTCTAGTCTCTCTGGGGCTTAGCTGGATCCCTGCAGATAGATATTATGGTTTATACACAGTAATTCCACTCAGTCCAGCTGTAAATTTAAGTCTATTGCATTAATGCAGCATTGAAAGGAAGCCTTGCTCTTCCATGGATGCTGAGCCTGCCTTTGAGACATGTTTAGCAAAATATAAAGGATTTTCAATTAGCTGTTTTGGAGGCCCTTGGAGACAGTGCCCTGCCTGGCCACCCATTGTCTACAGTTTCTGCCTGTTCCTTCTAAATGGGACAAATAAAGAGATCCCCAGTGTGGTCATTAATGGGCCAGCTTTGGTGGGGGCTTTGTTCTTAAATGGGGACTTTATCTTATCCCTGCTGGTTAAGCCCCTCCGTGTACTCCTCACCTGTCATAACTGTCACACATTTAATTCATCATTCGGGTGGACAGAGCCTCACTGATCATGTCATGAGGCAGGAGGGCATGGAGAAGAGGTCTAGGCTGTGTGTGTGTGTGTGTGTGTGTGTGTGTGTCTTAGACCATCACCACAGAAGATGATTAGCAGATTTCAATAAAGATGCTAAGTGAGATTTTAATCAAGTAGACAGTTGTGTGGGAGAGGATCCTTTGCTTCATGTTTGGAACACCCGACAGCCAGCATTTCAAAAGGCAGCACAGCAAAATGTGTTTGCTACAAGAATACAAACTGAAGTGAAAGTCAGAATCAGAAGACAGCACCTCTGTGTCTCTTTCTCTCTCCTCTCCTCTCTCTCTCTTTCCTCTTTCAGAAAACTTTTGGTACATTTTATATCATTTGTGTGTGCATGTCACAGCAGGGGTACAAAGTTCAGGGCACCTTACAGGAGCTGCCTCTCTTTTCACCTTATGGGTTCTGGGAAAAAGCTCAAGCCTGGTGCTTTACCCACAGAAGTCTCCACACTCACAAAAAACAATTATTATAGTGATGTCAACCATGAGTCCAAGTGTTTTCCCTATTATATGTTTTCTTAAAAACTGTATTTTTAAATTTTAGTTGTGTTTGTCTCCGTGTTTTGCCTGTACATTTTCTGTATACCGTGTGTGTGCCTTGTGCTCACAGAAGCCAAAATAGAGTATTAGAGCCCTTGGGATTGGTTCTAACCCACTATGTGCGTGCTAGAAATCGAACCTGCTGGTCTACAGCAGCCAGTGCTCTCAACCCCCAAGCCATCTCTCCAGTCCCTATGGGTATGTGACGCATTGCCATTATTGAGCACATTTCATGCACTAGGTCCTTTGCTAAATGCTTCATATATATTACAACTTTCTGTCTCCAAATCCTCCTAAGGACCTTAGTGCCATTATCTCCATTCTGCTGAAGAAAAGGGAAGAGTAAAAAATGGCAATTAACTTGCCTAGAACCTGGCCATGTGGAACTAGGAGTTAAGATCTTAACCCAGACATAATGACCTCGTCTGTGTCTTTTAGCTGTCATCCCCAAACAGCCACGTAGAATTGGCTTGTATAAAAACTACATTCAGAGATGGTGCGATGGTTCATCAGATGAGATCACCTGCTGCCAGGGCTGATGACCCTGGGACCCCCATTGTGGAAGAAGGGGATTGACTTCCTTCCACAGGATCAGTCTTCACATTCACACTGTGGCACACACACACACACACACACACACACACACACACACACACACACACACAGAGAGAGATTTAAATGGAAGTTTCTTTTAAATTTTGTGAAAATATCATAGGCCTTTTCCTTCCAACATCAATAGCTAGAACATGCCCAGGTTTTGTTTGTTTTGTGGTGTGTGTATATGTGTGTGTGTGTATGTGTGTGTGTACCGAGAGGCCAGACATTGACAGCAGGAATCTCTCTCAATTGCTCTATCTGTTACTTTTTTAGATAGGGTATCTCACTGACCAGGAGCTCTTTGGGCTAACAAGGATGGCCAGCAAGAATCAGAAATCCTCCTGTTTCCACCTCCCCAGAGCTGGGATTATAATCTGCTCTCTCTCTCTGTGTGTCTCTCTCATCTCTCTCCTCTCTCTCTCTGTCTCTCTGTCTCTCTCCTCTCTCTCTCTCTCTGCCAGTCCTAGGAGATCAAGTCAAGGTCCTCATACTTGCACAGTAAGCCATCTCTCCAGCCTCTGATATCCCAATTTTACAGTTGGAGCAATCATGGAAAGATTGTCCATTCAGTCGACGGTGTGCTTGTTAGAACAGAAAGCTACTCGCCTTTTCCTGGAGTCTGCCCTGTGTAGACACCTGAGAGTGGGAATAGACTAAGAGACTGAATGACACGTGCCAAGCACGTGGAGGGTAAATCCCCTAATTCAGTTGGCTCTTCCAGCATTCTCTGGCAGACAGCCAAGCTAAATATTTCTGCTCGATAAAAAATGCACTGCGCTACACTTCCCACCGGTGGCCTAACTCTGGTGATGTGAAGGGAGTAGGAGCCAGGGAGCCGGCTTTCAGCACCCATGTGTATTTTTTTTCACCACAAAACTTTTCTTATTGGCTATGATTAGATGAACTTACACAAGAACAAAGACCAAGATTTTGAAAATACATTGATTTGTTTTTTATTATCTTTTCAGATTTCCTAAGTGTCTGCCTTTTTTTTTTTTTTTAATCTATCACATTTTTTGTTTTTAGCTAAATCAGTTCTCAAGGCTGTTACATTTGGTCTATTGAAAGAAAGACCTAACATATGGACCAGTGGTTTTGTGCCAGATGAGGATTAGAGTTAATTGAAATTTATGACTGCTGTCTTCATTAGGACTAATTAGAGGAGGAAAAGAGAGACGCAAGTTCAGATACCCCATCTAATGGCTTTAGATGTTACTCTTTACATCAAAGGGTTTTCTAGTTGTTGTCTGAAGGAGCAAATGGAATTACAGGATATTTTTGCCTTTTTTTTTTTTCTTGTGGTTTATTGTGAACATGCTCTCCAATACCTTTACCTTAAAACCTTCTCAATGACTGAATAATAGCAATATCATAACCAACATCATAATCTAAGTAGCACTCAGGCCATTTCTAATTTAGTGTAACTATGTGTGACCTTCACTTAAATATGCTTGTATCACTATGACTGCTCAAATTATTTTCCCATGGATCTATTCCTGTGCATATGAATTATTTGACCAAAGGCTTTTCAAGTTTCTTTGTGTATGTAGCTAAATTTATTTCTAGAGAAGTTATGTGGGGGCTGGAATGGTGGTTCTGCAGTTAAGAGCACTGGTTGCTCTTGCAGAGGACCAGGTTGGTTTCCATCACCTGTATGGTGGCTCACAGCCACCTATAACCAGTTCCAAGGGATTGGATGCCCTCTTCTGACCTCAACAGGCACCAGGAACACGCATGGTGCACCGACATATGTGCAGGCAAAACACTTATAAATAACTCTTTAAAGTTTTCAGAGAAAATGTATATGAACAAAGTATGTTGTGTAATTAACCTAGAAAGTGAGATTAATCCTAAATTTTAAGTACTAATATCTTTTGATTATTTTTTTATTAAGTGTTGATAACATTATTAATAGATAACTGTCTTTCTATCTTTTGTTCATTTGAGAAACATGGTGATGTCTGATTATGTTTGAGGTACCATGCCATACCCCCAAAGAGTAGCTTTTAGTCCCTCTAAATGTTTATTCTTGTGAATGTCTTCCACTGTTTCTTTAAACAATTGCAATTTGTAATAACTTACATATAAAGAATCAATATATGAAGATGGTGATACTAACTCACTTGCAATAGAATGTGGAATTTGTATTATTTTGGAAGTGTAGGTGATCCAACCCAATGTCTCATACATTTGAGACAAGCACTCTTTCAACTAAGCTATAAACGAGCCACAGAATGTATAACGTTTAGTTGATTTTCAGCTTTGGGTATGTATTGTTTATTCATCCACATTCTTGGTGGTAGTTTCTGTTCCGAGTCACAAATTCATCTGTAACTGGAATAAGCATACAATCTGGGACCACAACTCAATAGTTAGTGCAGAAATTGTATGCTTAACCTCATTGCTTCACACCCTTGTCAATCCCAGAGGCAGACTGTGTATGATGAATCCAGGCCATATACCTAGAAGCTGTCTGTGTGCCTAGATTTAAATTACATAAAAGTAGAAGTGGGAACTAAGAAAAATGAGAACTAAAAGGAGGAGAGAATGGGGGGGGGGACGAAAGTAAAGCAGAGAAAGAAGACAAATATTACATGTTTCCTCTCATGCAGACTCTACATTTAACAATATACATACACATATATATGCACATACATATACATATATACATATATACATACATACATATATACATATATACATTATATATATACATATATACTATATATATGTATATATATATATATATATATATATATATATATAATGCAAAAGCAGAAGAGAAACTAAAAGGGTGGAGAAAGGCAAGGGAGGTAATAAGGAAATAAATATGAGAAAATACAATGATATTTATGTAGGAAGATGAAATTCATTTCTTGTATGTTAACTAAAATCTAGAATAAAATATTTAATAGCCATATACACAACAAAATGACACTCATTATCTCTGCAGGAAGCATTAGGAGGGACAATATTTTATGTGTGTGTAATATGTAAAATGTGGAAATCTAGTTAAATAAAGCAAAGGCTCCACATTTGGCAGCATGTTCAAATCATACCAGGAATTTCAAAGATGGTGGGAGCTGGCTCTCACCTCATCATTTGATTTCATTGGTATGAGATTCGATCTGAATGATAATATTTTAAGATTCTTCCAGGCTATTCTGGTATGCCCTGAAGTTTGAAGCTACCAGCAAAAGCATTTGTGGAGTATATTTTAATATCTTACTTTCAATGTGTTGCATTTCTGTTTGCCTTTACTTGGGCTTTGTGTTCATGTTCCCACTAAATCACAGACATGTCTCTCTCTCTCTCTTTTTTTAAAATCTAGTATGAGGGGGGGAAAAAGATGTCTTTATACCTCTTAACCATTTCTTTGTGATTGGGAAAGAGAAGCAAAGAGCAAGTTCATTTTCTAAAGGATAGCAACAATGAAATCACCTGGAAATTATTTCATGGGAATGCCATGGGGAGTGTTATTCAGTTCTTCTGCAAGAGTTTAGAATTGTGAATGAGATGGCTCTGAGAATTGTAGTTTTCTTGTCCCAACTACACAAGAATTCCGCATAGTTTTGGAAGTCATCTCACCTGAGACTGAAGAATAGATTAGGCTATTGTTTGTTATAACAGAGAGAAATATATAGAGAGATGGATAGACAGACACACAGATTTTTCTATTCCATCTTACAATTAATAGTACAGTTAGTTTTATTTTCTTTTAGGAACCATCTGCAATAAAAACTCTAGGCCAGGTAACCGGAGTCTGTGTACCTTTTGGAGGCCCCGCACCAATAGCAACACCAACACAGCATTTGCTGCCCATAGTGGGGAGTTGAGAAACAACCTTCCAACCATTTATGTCCTGAGCTCCCGGTAAAAAGAGAACAGAAACATGGTGGGGCAGACATTGCTCTTCTCTGGAAAGAGAATGGTTTCAATCCTCCTCATCCCACACAGACTTCCAAGGCTGCTTTGAAGGGGACAGATGCCAACAGGCCTCAGAGCTTCCCCAGAAGCCACGGCCTGTGCCGTGCCGTGTATGGATCTGACTCTCAAGAAGGGGAAGTAATGGTGTTATGGGACTGGGAGAGGGGATGACAACTGGTTCCCTTCAACACAAGGCAGCTGAGATGGGGCTTGACATAGGGCTCAACTCCAGGAGGTGAAAGCATGCCTTGCAGTGTGCATAAGTGGTCTGACCCCAAAGGTAAGAGGATTAAGCCATTGCTGAACATCACCCTAATGTTAAGGAGGCTATCTTATTTACTGACTTAAAATTATTTTAAAGATACATTTATTTATGTAATGTGCATGGAAATTTTGTTCCCACATATGCCTGTGCACTACATGCATGCCTGGTGCCAGAGGAGACAGAAGAGGACAATTAACGTCCCCAGGCTGGAGTGACAGATGCTTGTGAGGCACAATGTCAGTGCTGGGAACACAGCTGCAGTGTAAGAGGTCTGCAGGCAGCCAACGCTCCAAACCATGGAGTCGTCTCTCTAGCCCAAGGTATTAATTGTTTCTTCAGTTTAAAAATTCTCTAAAAATTAATGAAGTCATTTTACAGTCTGTACCCTCTGGTCAGCTAAATAATACTGAGAGACTAATTTTTTAAAAATTGAAATTATTAGCTGGGTAGTAGTGTCCATTCTTTTAATGTCAGCACTTGGGAGGCAGAAGCAGGAGGATCTTTGTAAGTTTGAGGACAGCCTGGTCTACACAGTGACTTCAGGGGCAACCAGGGCTACACAGAGAAACCCTGTCTCAGAAAAAAAAATTGAAATTATGTGTGTGTGTGTGTCACTGTATGTGGCACTTGCTGTTTATTATTTTCTTTATTGTTTTGCCTAGAAAATATCTGGCAAAATAATTTAAAAGTTATTTTTGCTGAGTATGATGGCTCATACCTGTGATCTCAGTACTCAGAACCCATGAGTTCAACCTTTGCCACTTAGAGAACCCTTACCTCAGAAACCAAATCAAACGATGAAACACCCAGATACTTGATATTTTTAAGTTTGGCTGAAAATAGACAGCCTTATGCTTAATCATTAATTTAAGCAAGTATGTTTGTTGGGATTAGAATCAGTTACTATCCAAGAAACCTTGGGCGCTATGGCCAGGCAGGGAAAGTCCCCTGACTCCCATGACCCTGCTGCAGGCCCCACACCTTTATATACAGGATGCTTGGGAATTTAGATGTGACTTTGAATTCAGAATTTTTCAAATCCTGAACTTCAGGCTCAGATTCCCAGTTTTTCAAAGCATTCTTTATAGTTTAATAATACATTAGGGCTGGGGCACAGCTCTGTGGTAGAATGTGAATTTACGAAGGCCCTGAGTTAATCCTCAGCACTGCAAACAATTGATATATGTTGACCAATAAATAAATAAATAAATAAATAAATAAATAAATAAGACACATATTTGCACTTTGAAATCCTCTGGCCATTGGTGAGTGTTCACCAAAGTGAGGGGAAATGCTGTGCACTAGAGTTCTAACCTGCAGAGTTGGAATCCTAGCACTGGGGAACTAGAGTCAAGAAGACCAAGAGTTCAAGTAGGCTGACTGTGAGACTCTGTCTCCAAACACCAGAAATAAACAAAACCATTATTTGTGATACAAGTCCATTTAGAAGTAACACTTAAATGCTAGAATCTACACCAAATTGCTAATGATGACTGGCTTCTTGGCGTGGCAGCAAGGAATAATAAACCAGACCTGTTTACCCCAGGGGCTGTGTGAAGCCCTCGGTGGGATTTATGGACAGGACACACAGGGTAATCTCCTGGATGCCTACAGGCAAATGCAGAAAAGCTGCCTCCTGGGGTTTCCGGGAGCCTGACAGCCACCGCCCACAATGGTTACTTCCCTCACTCAAGGACAGTGTTTGACTTTCCTTCAGTGCTCTACATCAGCTTCCTACTCTGCTCATTTTCACTCACCACCAGACTTCCAGCTTTTATGTTTCTATGTGTAGAAAATGTAAGTTCCCAGACCCCCCTCCAGATTCATTCTAACAGTCCCTGCCCCCACACCCACCCCTTCCCTTCCTTTCTTTCTTTCCTTGGTTTTTTTTTTTTTTTTTTTTTTTTTTTTTTTTTTGAGGCAGGGTTTCTCTGTGTAACAGCTCTGACTGTTCTGGAACCCCCTCTGTAGACCAGGCTGGCCTTGAACTCACAGAGATCCACCTGCCTCTGCCTCCTGGGTGCTGGGATTAAAGGTGTGCGCCACCACCACTGCCCTGATACATTCTTCGTTTATAAGGATCCAGCTTGCACAGGCCCCCTTTGGTCTCACCAGCATGGCTCTGCCAGAGTTTACCTGGGTTGTGATATTTTAGGAAATGTCAATGTCCTCTGTATTTATAGAAAAACTTCCATAAATAGTAATTACTTTTATGTTAGGAAAAAGAGTAACTTCTTTTTAGTATAAATGTTTCTGAAATTCCACCTGCCTGATGTATATTTCAGCACCAGTGCTGATTTAATCCTAGAAGCAGCTTGCTGAGTTCTACCAGTGACTATTTGTCAATACATTCAATGAACCCGCCAGTATGGTGCAGTATGCCTATAGCCTGTAACTCCTGCATTCAGGAAGCTAAGGCAGAAGAATCCCTGAAAACTGGAGCTTATGACCAACCTGAGCTACACAGCAATATTCTGCCTCAAACAAGCAAGCAAGCAAACAACGTATCAGTGCACATTTCTTAGACAATTTTAGGTATGAAATTTTGGGTGTGAAAAGGAATTTAAGGGACAGTCTCTTAACATAGGTGTTATCATTTAGATCAGAACACTTATTTTACAGGATCCATCTTTCAGATTCACTAAAGATCATATTGCATAATCCAGAATTGTGTGGGAACAATGAGAAAAAATGTTTTTTAAAATTTTAAATCAGAAATCTTTCTTGGTGACCTCTCTCTCTCTCCCTCTCTCTCAAACAGTTTATTAACTTCTTGGTGAGTGTAGACTTCAGTTACTAACTGATTAGTGACAAGTGTTGACCAAGCTGCTATATTTTTCAATATACCTCACATCTTCTGTCTAGGCAGTTCCTTACTATTCCTGAGCACATCTACTTTGCATTTCTTGTTTTATTACATTTATTTATTGTGTTGGAAGCAAGTGCACATATGCCGTGGCATGTATGTGATAGCTCATGGGAACTAATTCTCTCCTTCTGCCTTGTAGGTTCTGGGTATCAAACTTAGGTTGTCAAGTGCTTACTTAGCAAGTACCTGTACCTCTTGAGTTGTCACATAGGCCCTGTTTCTTGACTTATGTGCTTACTAAGACTAGTGCTTGTTGTGTTTATATGACATGGCTACTACATAAACCAATAAAATATTGTTAAGAGTTATTTCCGTTAAAAAAAAAGAAAACTAGAATTTTTTTTTTGAAAGACCTGCTACTGGTTGAAAAATCTTGTAATATAAAGAGCTTTGCGCAAAACTATAAAATACTATGGAAAGATATAAATATAGTAGGGTGCGGTGCCTTATTATTTCCGGTTTTGTTGTTGTTGTTGTTATGATAAAATACCTTAACCAAAGGCAACTTAAGAGAGATTATTTGTGTTTATGGTTCCAGAGAGATAAGAGTCCACAGTGGCAGAGGAGGCTTAGCGCAGCAGGTGGTCCTGGCGGGAGCCTTAGCAATCACATTTTCAACTGCAAACATGAAGCAGAGAGCAAACTGAAAATGCAGTGAGGATATGAACTCTAAAGGCCCACCCCACAATGTGCTTCCTCCAGCAAAGTGGCACCTCCCCCAAGCAGTGCCACCAACTGGGGACCGGTTATTTCAATACACACGCCTGTAGGAGTCATATCTTATTTAAACCACTGGGGTGCTTTAGGTAAGTTGTAGAGAACAGCATCGTGGGAGGGTTTATACAGGGATGGCATCTTGGCCCTGAATCAAGATGGGAAAATTGGCACCCACTGATATATTCTCCAAGTTTCGGTGTTCAAGATTAGTAACTATTATTTTTAACTGTCTTTGAGTTGACTGTTTCCAAAGTTTTAAAATGATTGGTCCCATTTGCACTGGATGAGAAAGCATCGACCATGTGGATAATCAATCAATTTGGAAACAGTTAATTTTGACTATTGTAATGAATGTAATATATCCACATATCTCAATTAGAAATTCCCCTGGACCTAGGGATATGGAAAAAGCAATAAAGTGCTCCCAAGGAAAATGAGAGGACCACAGGAATCTGGATCCCAGCTGGCTGTAATCCCATCACACGAGAAGCCGAGACGGGAGATTCCCCAAAGAAATCCACAAGATTGGGCTTCAAGTGAGAGATCCTGCTCAACATGTAAGCTAGGGAACAAGCCAAGAAGACACCTGACAATCAGCTTTTTGCCCCCGCGGCTGTGCTCTCCTTTTGCGTGACTGTTTCTCTTCGCCCCACTGTTTCTGCCTCTTCCTCTGTCTCTCTCTGTTTCACACACATACGCGCGCGCACACGCGCACGCGCGTGCACGTGCGCACACATTTGCATCCTCACATATGAACATAGAATCCCCACATATGAACATAGATTCACACTCTAGTGGTTGCTACAGAGAAAGAAAAGAGGGAAGGGAAGAAGGAAGGGCTAAAGAAATTTTGCCTGAAACCAAATTGTTACAAATGAAACCTTGGGTACCAGGGATGTAGCTCAGCGCTAATGCTCTTGCCAAGCATCCTTACCACCCTAGAAAAAGTCAAATAAATAACAAATAAGTAAATATTGGCCCACATCTGAAAGGAAGAACAGTTTGTAATTAATTCTCAGTGGCTTCATTTCCAAAGCAAATAATTTCCAAAACTCATTTCCCTATATTAAATTAGATTTCTAGGAGGAGAAATAATATTTTTGCCATGGCTTTGGCTCTGACTCCAGCAGTTGTGTACATTTTAAAAGAATTGCCTTTTTTATATTCAGTGTTCTGGATAAAATAAGGACATAATATTTAGCAACAATGGCTTCTTGGGAAATCAAAAATAAATAAATAAAATAAAATAAACACAGCCTTACAATAACCACAACATGTCCCTAGTTCCGATAAGTTTCGTTGCTGGCCCTCGGATGCTGTTGTGATTGTCTCCATGGCTTTAACACACTGACTTTTATTGCTGTCACATGCTCACCAAGACTTACAAAGGGAGGAGCCCTGCTCTTAACTGAACATAGATGGTTCCTTCTTCTGTTCAGCACCACACTCTTGTTCAAAGATTTAAGGAAGCTGGCTGACATAGGCTATCATAAGAATCACTACAAGTAAAGAAAAGTTAGGCTCTATATGACTCCAGTTTAACATTGGGATTGCATGCGACACTGTTATTGAATATAAGCGAGTACGGAACTGCTACCCCTTGCATCCAGTAAAAAGAACTTACATTAACTGTGGCTATGAAACTTGAAGCATACCATTTTGTGTAAAAACTGCTCAGGAAAGTGGGCATGTTGATTATGTCCCATCATTCTTTTACAGGCACCTAAAGAGCAGTTATTTACTTATGAGCAAAAAGTAGGGAGGCCATTGTCTTTGAAGAGTTTAATACTCTGAGCACTAACTCGATTTAAACTAGTATTAATATGAGCAAAGTATGATTTTACTCTACTTTATCTAACTGTCTACACAAATAAACAAATAGTATGTCAGTTGTGTGTGATATTTACCTTGGCTTTAAGCTGCTCTGCACATCCAAAAATAATTTTGCAATCAGAATTATCAAGCCACTAAGCAGCAAGGAGTCTAATTTGTTGATTTCTCTAGTTTAAACTAATTGCTGTGGCTGTGGAGTGGAGGAAAGGCCTAAAACTGGCAGGACAAACTTTCTGAAAGAATTCTAGTGAGGAGGTGTGCATCCAGGTGACCGTGGACATAAGCAGAACCAATAAGAATTGTGCCTGAAAATCCTACTACACTTAGGCCTGGCATGATGGTACACATCTTAATACCAGTACTTGGGAGACAGAGGCAGGCAGATCCCTGTGGATTCAAGGCCTGGTCTACACATTGAGATCCAGAGTAGTCAGAGTTACATGGTGAGGCATTGTTTCATTTGTTTTTAATGAAGGAATTGATTTTCATGTGGTAAGGTCAGAGGTCCGGTCTTATGTCGATGGCTTCTGCCCTGGAATACTTCCTAAGTTCTGTGACTGTGGGCTGAGTGCCCTATACTTTCTTGAGCAAAAGTGTCTTCAGAGCAAGTTTCAGTGCCTCATTTCCAGATAGAATCTGAGAATAACTTTTAGTCTATTCAGCAGACTTTATAGACCAGGTACTGAGCTGAATATGGAGTTTTCATGATAACCATGGCTGATCATAGCAGTAAAAGACTGAGGAAGATTTCAGTTACTAGACTGGCTTCCCTGGTAGAACTTACAAAACAAAAGTGTCCAGGGGAAGGGAAGCAAGCACTTTGTGTTCTACAGAGGCACAGAAACAACCCATTTGTTTCCAAGGATGTCCAAAATAACACGAGGCAATGTGTACATTTTCTGTGCATAGCAGCTTGAGGTGTGAGTTCAGGTTTTCACCACATTAATTTTCCCAGTGGCGCTTTGGAAAACCTCTATTCTAGAGAATGAAGACCTCTTTCTTCAAGCCTGGCAGAAACTTTTTTATATTTGTGAAAACTAATGAAATCGTTGTCAATAAGGAAACAAACCTTCAGTTTGTTTAACTCTGGGAAGATCATCAAGAAGCCATCCGTGTCACTCACCTGGAGGTGAAAGCTTGGAGAACATTCTATTCAGTTGAGGCCCCCAAGATGAGTTTTCTTCTTCCCTGCAAATGCGTTTACATTTATGTGCTGGTATTTAGACTAGTTAATGTGTTACACCAGATAAATCTGTTTCCTGAGTCCATCTCTCGGCTTGTTCTCCCCTCTCTGGAGCTGACAAATGGTTGGAGTTTGACACCATTTATCAGTTGAGCCCCTGCTGGGGGGGGGCTGCCTGTCACTTGCTCCGCTCAGACTACTGCAGAGCAAAAGTGAGTTATCTGCAATATTTTGTTCTTGCTCCTTAGTCTAAAAGGAACAGAGACAGATTCAGGTGGCTGGGGGTTTGCCTCCCATGGGGCTTAAGTTTTCATCTTGAGGTGAGCCCTTGATGACTTCCTAGCAGGGTCAATGTAGAAATGCACCAAATGAGACACAATTGTTAGTTTTATGGAAAGCTGCTTGGTGACTGATCCGTATTTGAAGGGCGCTGAAAGTGCCATATTTTGCAGGCATTGACAAAGTGCCTTCTCTGAAATGGTAGCGGCCCCGACCTGACACTTGTTCTTTTGTTGCTGGCTGGCATGCTGTCGGGGAGGAGGGAACAATGATCCTCTGACCAACCGGTATTAGTACAACCAGTAAGACGTCAGCTATACACAGAATCACCAAGGCCATGCGCACATGGCATCTAACAGTGGACTAGCAGTGGAGCCCTAAGTGTGCTTTGTGCCACTTGTTGAGCCCAATGCAAGTGTGCAGTTTAATCACTGGCCGGCCCTTTAGCATGATTAGCTGTTACCTATTAGTGTAGTGTCCGAGGCCCTCAGAGTCACTGACTTGAATGCAGCCTCTGCACATTTCAAGCCACAGCAGAGAGGGGCATAGTAGAAGAGGGAAAGGGGTCCAGATGGGAAGAAAAGAATGCTGGAAAGATCCTTTAGGAAATAGGTCAGGTACTTGGGAGATTAGACTAGCTTGCTTCATCCCTGAATACAAGTAGACTACAATTAGGAGGAATTAGACCTGCAACAAGTAGCTTGGGTTTATCAGCTTTAATTGTCTATTGTCAGGACCCAGCTCTTCTCCAGAGGATCCTGGTGGCAGTCTACACTCTAATACTTTTAATGGCCCTCCATTGTGGGCTTAGCTCTCCTGAAAACAGTGTCTGCCCTTTGAAAGGAGCTATTGGGAAGCCTCCCTACAAACACCACGATGTTACTTTCTCTTTGGAGGATCCCATTCTAAGGTAATGCAGTGTTGTCCCCACAGGTGCAAAGGGGAAGATACCTATTGAACATTAATAGGTGGCTTGTTTCCCTGGTAGGCACTTTCAGGAAACAATGGGCTGTAGATGGAGACCAGATAAGTCCTGCCTGATGGCTTGAGAATCCCCCACTATCTTTGTCAGGGCTGATGGGTTAGAAAACCCTCACTATCTTCCTGTTAAAAGACTTATCAGGCTTATTCATAGTCAACAGTAGAGAGTTGTTTTAGAAGATAAGTTGTCTATTAGAGGAGGCCTGTTATTGTAACACCATTGTTTTCTCTTTCCTCTATCACTTCTCAACCTCTCAGGTGGAGAAGGCATATTTGAGGGACCAGTCACTTGCCTCTAAACTCCAGGTCCAACTTAAAAGGTTCTGCCATGGGCTTTCTTCCTCCTCTCTAAGCCTCATACGATACTGGTGTAAAATTCAGAACTCTGGGTTTGGGATTCTGCCAAGTTATGGGTGTGTTTTCTAGGCAGTAGCCATGTCTGTGAGCTGGCATCTCGCAGGGCCATGGTTGAAGGTGAGATCTGGTTATTGTAAGCAAATCCAGGAGACAAATACTTTCTAAGCTTCTGGAAATCTGTTCTCAGTTTTCCTGGTAGGAACATGGGGTTTTGTTACTGATCTTGTCTTCCTCTCAGGTGAAGTACTAAACCCCTTGGAGCAGAGTCTATGTGTGTGACGGGAATCAGAGATTCAGACTTCATTATTACCCCATAATTCTCTTTATCTGCTTCTAACTCCCCTGGAATGCATGCACACACATGCACATTCATGAACACACATACCAACCCTCTACTGTCTTTAATCATCTCTTAGAAAGGATGAGAAGTATTTATCAGCCCTTTTTGCCCCTATGACAGGCTACCTTGCTGTGTAGCTGAAGGTGACCTTCAATTTCTGATCCTTCTGCCTCAACACCTCCATGTGGGCCCTACAGGCATGTGTCACTTTATCTGCTTTTATGCAGTGCTGAGAGCCCAGGGCTTTGCCCATCTTTTCTTTCTCTTTCTGTAGGCCTTGCCTCTTGCTATAAGCCTCTCCTCCCCCCTGGAAGAGAGAGGCAAACATTTGCCCCAGGGACTCACTAAGGTGGAAGCTTGCTTTCTCCCTCAGACTCCCAGAGGAGATATTAGGAACTTGCATTTGCATGTGCACCTGTCCTGGTACCCTCTGTCAGAGTCTCTGCTCTGCCTCCTATCAGTGCAGGCTTGTTCCTTTCCAACCAAACTCAGTCTTAGAAGACACCTTCTGGGTTCAGAAATGATTGCTTTTCCCACAGCCTTTTCAGGAATGAAGATCCCTCTCATGTCTGAATCACCATAATAAAAGCATGATTAGGAAAGCAATCAGATCTTGGAAACCCACAGTGGTTTCCCCCACAGATGCCTCAGAGATGATGAGGACCATTGGCATTGTTTGTTAAGTTGGTGGATGATCAACTGAATGAATAACTTTAAAATATGTGAATAATGAAAAAAAAGAAAGAAAGAAAACTGTAACTCTGATGACAGATCAAAATATTCCGAGGTGTCATGACATGTACAACTCTGGAAAGCCCTGACATGGCAGCCGTCTTGGAGGTCTTTACAGGCCTTAGTAAAGTACTTATCTTTGCTACATTCCTAGAGAGAGAAGGAGTCCTACTTTAATTTACTTACTGTTTGTTTCCCTTCTTTAGGAAGTCAAAACACTGATGTCATTCTCAAACATCTCACAGGCCCCTAGGATCACCATTCCAAAGTCTAAGCCCTGACAATGTTTGTCCCAGTTTTGGGGAGGTAAGCCGTGTCATGCAAAGGGAGCTGATGCTATTTTTAAATTGATTTAACACATCACTGAAACATATCATACACATATCACACCCATGACACACACACGGCTTTGTAATACAGCATGTGTCATGCATACATTCTCTCTCACTCACACACATACTTGCTCTTCTTGTCTAGCTTTAAAAAGAAAGAAAGAAAGAAAAAGAAAGAAAGGCAGCCAGAGAAGCCAAGCCCAATGACTTGAAAAGGCTGTTAAAGTTTAAAAGCCAAATGCCCCTCCAGTTCTCCTCCTGGCTTTGGGACATGTGGGAGGGCTTCAAAGCCACAGTGCCCCTCTCTTAGGCTCAGGCTTACAGTTGGTCCCCAAATGTTTACCAGCATGAAGATGCCTAACTTACAGGAAGTGGGAAATGGGCGTGGGGGCTGAGGGTGGGTGGGTGAGTAGGGAGTGGGGAAGAGGGTGGGGGGTGCTCTATTGATGTGGTTAGCCTGTCATTGACCTTGTTTGGGTATAACAGGAGTTGAATTAGAAAATGAAAACTTGTTTCATCTTGAGCATATTTCATCCCATTTTTTTTTTTTTTTTTTAACTTTCCTTAGGGGGAAAATTTTTTTTTTTAAAAAACCAAGTGGAGTCCGGTCTCCAGATTTGGTGCTCAATTTCCCTTCATGCTGCCATAGCTACAATAGTCCCTTTCCCCATACAGTCATCTAGCCACCTACATAGTGATTCCCAACCCACACAGGGACTAGAGGGGGTTGGGGGGGAGAGGGGGAGGAACCTAGCCCAGGAGCTGAAACTGAATCTATGTTGGCTTGTGATGATGCATCAGAAGAAAAGGACCAGGGCTTCTGAGAACAGAGCTTTGGGATTGTTTGTGATGTGCTACTCTTCCACACACTCTCAGTGAGTAAACTCTGCCTGAGAAAGGCCCGTCGGTAAAGACAAGGGAGGTTTGGGTGCTCTGACTCTGGAGAAGGTGATATGGTGACTACAGATGTACCTACCCAGTGATGGTTTAGAGCAAACGTTTTAATACTTAAGACTGCAGAGTGTGGCAGCCTCAGCTCTCTCTGCAGTTTACCTGTGCTAGCGTCTCCCAGCCTTGGTCTAAACTCTGGCTATCGCTGTTGTGGCATTAAAGAGGGCTGGGTGACACTAGCCACCGGTCTCTCACCTGCTTAGCAGCTCTGCACTGGACAAAAACCTAAGTATTGTAATATGAGCATTATTTCTCTGAATGAGGATCTTGCTTTCTTTCCTTTGTCTTTTTTTTTTTTTTTTTTTTTGCTCTTCATTTTAAGTTATACCATTATCTATCTGTCCTTAACTCCATAATCATGATTAAAAATTGGCCTAGAGCTGTTTGTCTTCTTTTTATTCCCTCGTCTCTTTGAAAAAATGAAGCAAACACTTCAAGGGCATTATATTCCAATACTGTACCCCAAAATCTTCTTTCCTGATAGTTCCACCTATGGCTTTGTCCAGCTCAGCTGAAACACCTGGAACTAATTCTAGGGTTGCCTAGCTAAGCCTCACACTGGTATTTGATGTTTGCGTCCTCCCTAGACTCAAGCCCATTTCACCACCTCAGAAGGTGAGTGCAGGCTGATACTAATTAACCGTGAGTTGATTCACTGGCATCTTCCAGTCATTAAAGCAAATATTTGGCCTAAAATAGCCCTCTTCCCACCCTGACTGCCACCCTTTGCTGATTCCTTTACACCAAAGTGGTGCAGTCACTGACATTTGCACGGTATCTGTGGCCCAGGAGCAGAGTTCATCCTGAAAGGGAAGTGTGAAAACGTGTTAACTGATCTGCAGTGGAGACAGCTAGCAGCAGGCCAGCCTCGGGATGACTACGTTGTTTTTCTGTCCATCGGGGTGCTGACTCAGCATTAGTTAATAAACCCTCTGCAGAGGCTGGGTTTCTTTTGTTTAATTATCACTTGGACCTTTCTGAGAACTCTTAAGAATTGTTCATTCATTTTTTTTTTTTAATACCGCTGGCATAAGAACATGCTTACAGCCTGTTTCCTCTTGGTGCTAGCGCCCCCTCTGGCATAACGTGCAATAACAGGTGGACCTATAGCCCCAGGGTCCCCTGGTAGGAATTTGATTGTTCTGAACTACAAAGATTGTAAAAGAATATTTAGATGCACATATCATTTTCTGTGATACAGTCTTCCACCTCCCACCCAACCCCATCCCCTCAAAAAAAAATTCTGGGAAAGTTTCTTAAAAGAAAACTTAAAGATAAGCAGGCCTGTCTTTATGAGTGAGTTGGGTTTTTGTTTTGCTCAGTTTCATTTCTTCCTGTAAACAAATACTCAGAGGTCCACTTCATTGTATGACTAAGTTGGTATCATTAGGTTGGGTCTGGGTGTGTGAATGTGGGTGTGGATGTGTATGTCTTGTGTGTTTGAAATACTAGAAAAGACATCACAGCCTAAGGTTGAAAGAGAGCTGAATTTAAAAAACAAAACAACAACAAAAACCTGTGATGAGGCAAGCAGGAAAAGTGGAAGACTTGAATTTCTATGACCTAAACAGTCCTAGTGATGGGGTGCTGGTTATAAATGGGCCCTTTGCATCATTGTTTCTCTGAATTAGAGGAGTCCTTGCTGAAGGCACAAGACCATTGAAGGAAGTAAAGCATCTGGTTTGTTTTGTAATGAGAAGCAGGAATGCAAGGTCCACGCTCTTAATAATAAACAAACAGGACATTGTATGCCATCATCACAGGATGTCCTTCCTTCTCCGGAGGACTGACTGGAGCTGAGGGAAAAGCCACCCAGGCTCAGAACAAGCCCCACTAATTACTGCCTCCAACAGCTTTCCACTCAAGGTGATCAGTTCAATATCCCCCTTTTAACTGTGAACCATTCATACTCTCCATTGTAGTTCATGCTCAGAAGCCTGGCTTGGAGATGAGCGGCCAGAACAATGTCAGTATATATGATTATAACTCTTTCCTGTTTCCCTATGTCCAAATGGTTAAAAGAAGGAACTTAGGTCTACCCAAGCTGAATGTATTCAGTTAGCAGAAAAAATGAAATCCCACATGTTTAAATAGTAGAGGAGAAACGTCTTAGAATATTCTATTTATTTTATTGGCTATGACTCCAGGACTACACAGCGTCCTTGCGTTACACGTGATGCCAAAATACTTTTTTTTTTAAAACTCTCTCCTTCCAAGTACGTCGGATCCAGTAACTGAGACACCGAGTTTGGGTGACTTGGGTTTAGTTCTTTGGAGGAGTCCCCCACCCCGCCTGAGTCTGCCGCGACAGGAAGCAAGCGATCTGGAATACTTAGAATACAATCCCAGTGTGAGTAAACGTGGAGGGCAAGCGCCTGCGAAGGGAAGTAAGAAGATTCCCAGTCCGTGTTGAAATCCACTTGCAAAGAGAGGAAGCTGCTTCGGCTCGCAATCGGGGGTGGGGGTGGGGGTGAGCCCTGAACCCCGCGCGGCACGGCTGGGCTGTCCAGGTGCGGCCACGCCCCCATCCCGGCGGCGGGTAGGAGTGAATCAGACCAGTCAGTGGGTAAAGAAGTCTGCGGCAGGCTGGGAGGGGGAAGAGCCGTCGCTCGCTAGCACAGACAGTGCTGCCGTGACACTCGGCCCTCCAGTGTTGCGGAGACGCAAGAGCAGCGCGCAGCACCTGTCCGCCTGGAGCCAGCCCGGCCCGCGGCGTAGAAAAGGAGGGACCGCCGAGGTGCGCGTCAGTGCTGCTCAGCCCGGCTGGGACGCGGGAGGATGTGGACTGGGTGGACATGAGCGAGGCTTATCTCAGATGTTGGATCTTCTCTTGGAAAAACGTGTGGGTACGACCTTGGTAAGGAGCTAGATTCTGTTTTCATCTGATTTGAAAACTTTTTTATTCCTTTCTCTTTTCTTTCTTTCTTATTATTTTAAAGAATGCTGCCGCGGTAGAAACCAACGCTTCTTTCTGCTTTAGCGCGCGGAGCACTGTCAAACATTTAAAAAGACTTTTTTTTTTCCCCGTATGAATCATTAACCCTTTCGGTTCTAGACATACATAATTGTCAATTCACTGAAATTTCAGTAGTGCTTCTAGTCCGTTTCCCCCACCCGCTCCCAGCAAGGCAACTATCCCGGGTTAGCTTAGGTTTTCAGTTTTACTAACTTTAGCATCGTTTGTCCAACGTGACCTTACATGTTGGAACTAAATAAAGTGTTTAAGTTGTAACTGGGGCAAAGACAACTAAACATCCCTCACCCCCCCCCCCACTCCCAGAGCGTGGTATTTAGGGAAGATGCGGGGACTACCACGGTGTTTACATTTTCTTAGCGCGCGTTCCTACATGGATATCCTTATTTTTAATTTTTATCTGTCGCATCTATGTGGGAGTACTTTGCACGGGCTGTTCATCCCTTTGTTTCCCCTCTTTGGAAAGCACTTTTTTTCCGAGGGCAGATTCCAAGAGGATCCCCGAGTCTTCTGTATAACTTACTTACAGTAAGCTGTGCCACTTCAATGACTTCTGGGAATTCATGCACTTTCACATTTAAATGGAAAGTGCTATTTGTAGCCGAGAGCTCCTAAAGGAATTCTCTTCAGGGAATTCTATTTAATTTTTTTTTCATGTTTTGTTTTTATTTTTCCTATCTGGCTCGATATGCCCACCGATCCAAAAGGGCTGCAGGGTGTTTACCCCTTCACCCAGTTCTATTTTCCTGTGGTCCATGGGAGCTCGGGAAGGCTGAGTGCTCAGAGATGCTGGCAGGGTGCAACCCCTCTCGGGCTTCTCTGGTAGAGGATGAAAGACTTAGCGCGCCAGAGGGAGGAGGACAACCCAGTTGTTTTGAAAGTTGCTTCGCGTAGGGAGCTGGTGGGAAAGTTCAGTCTTCCCCATTTGGAAAAGGCAGGCTGGGTTCCGCTCCTGCACCACACGCGCTTTCCATTTTTAGCTTCATTCAGAGGCAGACAACGCTCCTTCCTCTTCCTCTCCTTGTTTGTGACACTTCTCTGAGGCAGCTTTTCCACAGTGCTGAGGGTCTGGCGGCCATGACCCCAGGCGTCCCGGGACACAGGACGCAGCAGCGCCCACAATGTATTTCTGCCTTCAGAGGTTAAGTCAAGGATTGATCAAAGGTAGCTGTTCTTTTTCTCCCCATGAGGATGAGGTTGCCGTGTGTGTGTGTGTGTGTGTGTGTGTGTGTGTGTGTGTGTGTGTGTGTACATATACATATACATATATATACATACATACATATATATATATATATATATATATATATAATTTTTTTTCTTCTTCTTCAGCCAAGGGTTGCACTTTAAAACCGTGCTTCTTCAAGGCAGTCTGCTTTATACGGCTTTGGACTCTTACTCAACTGTACAAGTCCTCCATCAGCTCTTAAAGCCTTCAGACTACTGTGTTAGTCATAGCTCTCAGAGGGAGCCACAGGAACGCCGGACAATGGGGATTAAAGGCCTTTCCCTTCTCTTACAGGCTGCCCCTAAGTGTAGCTCCAGCTCCGTGAAGTTTCAAGGGTTGGCAGACAGGACTGGGATCATGAAAATGGACATGGAGGACGCTGATATGACTCTATGGACAGAGGCTGAATTTGAAGAGAAGTGTACCTACATAGTGAACGACCACCCCTGGGATTCCGGTGCCGACGGGAGTACTTGTGTTCAAGCAGAGGCATCCCTACCAAGGAACCTGCTTTTCAAGTATGCCACCAACAACAGCAAAGAGGTAAGCCTGTGCCCTATTGACGATGGGCACTTGAGTTAGTGCTACTACTATCTCTGAGAACCAAGAGGACTTATTGGCAAATAATTGACCTCTCTACTCACTGTTTTCTCTTCAAGCCAATTCCTAGTCATTTCCTCCTACCGTCAGCTGTCCTATACTAATTAGTAAACAGTTAAATCTTTTGGCAAATTGACATGTCTTGGAAGAGCTGGCTCCCGTGGGCAGCCCTGTAAGGAAGCTGTGGCTCTGCTCTTCATTTTCTGAGAAAAAAAAGATGTCTCCTTTTGCTCGTGAGATGGCTTTATTCTTTTTAACGAGCCAGCTTTATTAGCTGGGTTTCTAAAATTATTCTCAAAACCTTGACATGTTTATTAACTGAAGTGATGGCATTAACCGGGAGGAAGAGGGTCACTTAAAAGTGTCCTCTGTCAGGATGACTTCACTAACCACTGTTTACCTGCAGCAGCTCTTCTGCCTTGGCCAGGCTTGGCAGGCCCCACTCTGAATGGCTTCTGAAGTGGGTACACTCTTTGTTGTTTCAAAGGGACAAGCAACTGAGGAGCACCTGACTTGTGTTTACCCTTTTATATAACAATTAAAGCCTGGCAATGTGTGGCTGGAAGGGATTTGCAGAACTACCTCTTGCTCTGAGAATCTAACTATTGCAGTCCCTCTCCTGAGGGTCTTCTCGCTGAGGACAACCCCCACCCCCAGGCAGACTTCCCACCGGCATCACCCACAGTGCCGTGGTTCTGATACTTAATGTCTTTGGGGAGCAGTGGAAAGGGGATTCCGTGTTATAAAAATCCAGATTTGCTCCTGGGAGTATTCATTATGGCCAAGATAAATCACTTTCGTCCTTCCCTGAGGAGAGCTCATGTGAGAGTCCCCGGAGTTGGGGAAATACTGTCTCTTTCCTGTTTGTGTGTCTGAGTTCAGTGTTTTGGGGGAAGGGGAGAGGGGGAGAAAGAGGAATTCTGCTTTGAGTTTTACTAAAGCTCCACTCTTGAGAGAATAGTGTTAAATTTTATAAAAGGCAAAATTTAAATTGCAGTGTGCATACAAATATTACCAAAAAAAAAAAAAATGTAACCCCAGAGGTCAGCCTTAATTATACCTCTTCCTGAAAGCAGTGTTCTCAATAGAAAGCCCCTGAGCAGAGAGGAGCTCTTGTATCTTGTAGTCAATGTTGCATTTGTTTGGGTGTTGAGGCCTGACTGTGGCTTTAAAAGGTGGTTTTTTTTTTGTTTGTTTTGTTTTGTTTTGTTTTGCCACATCGGATTTGACTAAACATTTATCCACTCAAAAGGATCATTCATGTCCTGTTGTCTGTGCAGCCTATTAGGACAGAAGTAAAGACCCCACTTTGTGGGTTATCTGTTTCACTACCCTGTGATGCCCTTCTCAGTTCAACACTTAAGTTTTTCAATTTTTGTCATTCTACTGAAAATCATGGCTGAGTGGAGTTATGCTATTAGATCATTTAGTTCAAGGTTCAGAGCAAGATAGTCAACTTCCCCAAAGGCTATGTAGTTACAGCCAGGCACAGACTGGGAGCAAAGTTCTCTGGTTGCTCCAGGTGTCTCTAGATCATGTTCCCCGGGTCCCTGTTGGTGTCACTGTGGCTTTATTTATCATCTTAACCTAGTTCAGACCCATCTTTTTACTAAGCCTGTTGGGTTTTTTTTTTTTCTGCCAAAGTCCTCCCTATTCCTGTAATGTTAAGCAACCAGATAGAGACAGTACTTGTGTTCTTCCTGAAGGGGAATCCTTCATAGCATGTAGGAAGTTGGGATTCTTTTATCCTTCATCCCCATATTTTACTTAAGTGAAACAGTTGAATAAGAGGTAGTACCTCTTTAGTCCTCAATCATAAGAGCAACCAGGAAACAAAATTAAATATCATCCTGTCTTAAGCTTACACTAAAAGGTATGCCTATTTTTCTCTCCCTATCCCCCTCTCCCTCTCTCCTTGTTTTGAACTTAGGGATAGCTCCTTAGGGATGGTGAAATGGCAGAATTGAGCCATTCAGGGTGTGATACATGCAAACCAGTTCCAATGCAGAAGCATCTAGAATCGATGAAATGTTTACATATATTCTCGTTGTTTCGTTGTTCAGTTAGTTCTATGAGTCCCATGAGCTGTGGAAACAGGTTAAAAAAAAAAAAAAAAAGGCTTTTCTATGTGTAGGTTTTTTTCTGACTGATTTATCTCACTCATCTTTAAATGTTTTCATTAAAATAGCAAAAGCTGTTACTTTATGTACTGTGTGCTGACATCCTGGGGAATTTTTTTTTTAGCAAGATCATTTTTCATTATGAATTTGTGCTATGTGCCAGCACCTTCCCACCACCCCACCCCCTGGGTTTAAAAACAAAACATACAAACTGTATTTTTGATCTTAACATTAATTTTTAGATCTGGCTCAGAATCATTCTGCACTTTTTATTGAGGCTGTTCTTACTTCCTATTTCCAGATCTAAAACCAAATACAGACATGCTATTTAAAACTTGTAGAACGTTTAACCTGACAGGTTGTTCTTTTGTGGGGAGTTTCCCCTTGGCCTCCGGAAATAATCTGTGAGTATTTGACTACAGAAAAATCATTGGAGGCTTAGGAGCAGTGTCCAAGACAGGTTTCTGCTGTCAGCTGAGGGGACTTGTCCTCAAGAGGCACTTGGCTCCTCTAAGACTGATCTGGAGTTGAGTGCTGACAAACATCAGGCAGATCGTAGGGGCTTGTGTCTATTCTGACTGAGGTCCATTACTGTGCTGAGCCATCTGTAAAGAATCTCACCAGAACATGCAAATCCACCTCCAAACTCTTCTACTGGATAGCGTATGGCAAGGCATCACCACTGTCTTTAATATAAAGATAATGAAGTTGGAAACCTTTCAGAAACACCTGTTCATTTCTTTGAAAAAAAAAAATGGAGTGAAATACAGACTGACACCTTGGCCTATGCCCTTACAGTAAAAATACAGGGAGAAAAATCTAATTGGGTGAGATTTGGAGAGGAGGAAGATGGGAGTAATTAAAATACTCTTGTTGCAGTGCAGAAGCTCAGGCCACCTTCACAACTGAATAGTGTCTCTTTCAAATTCCCGTGTTTTCTTGTGTGAGTTTGTTGCAGTCTCTAAAGGGGGACTTGTTTTTAAAGCAAACAAACCTACATTGTTCTTATTATCTTTCATTTCATAGTTCCATCCCATCCATCCTGAACTGTTAAAAAAAAAAAATCTTTATTTTGTAAAGTTAAAAAGAAACCCTGGTTTTTGTCTCAAAGCTACAGACAGTTTGTATTCTATAGCCAAAGCACTGACAGAGACAGATATGCCCAAGTGGCAGAGAGGTCGGCTCAGCACATAAAGCAAGCATGAAGGGCTTCTGTAGGGGCAGCTGACACTTGGGCAGCCTTTGGAGGCCTCTTTCTCTTACTGATAGGTTTATAGAAGGCATACAGTGGCCATTCTCCAGCAGTAATTCTTTAGGACCCTGGTCAGTTCCAGTGAAGTTTCCTTCCTGAGTTAGGTGAGTACACTCTTAATTAGTGTTTTTAGCACTGTGCAACTCAAAGCGCAGGCCAAGTTTCTCTGTACCATTTTCTTGTACCTAGAATAGAACACTGTAAACAATGGGTTAGGGAGGTGGGGTTGGGCTACTATACTCATCTGGATCTCTTAGGACCTCCATTAAGAACAACTCTGGCTTCCATCCCCACTTTAGAGTTGCAGATGTGGATTTGACACGGAGGTGTTTATTGTGTGTTATTAGCATGCTAAACGTAGGATGGATGTAGATGGTTTAGTTTTCATTTTCTGAGACAGACTCTGGAGATGTCTGTAGTCTACAGGCCACGAGCTGGTGCTCTTCCTGCTTCCTCCTAGTGATAGGTAACTCAGAAGCAGCAGGATTCCTCTAATCTCAGAATGCTGAATTATGTGTCTTTGTGTATCTATCAGGGCTAATTTTTCTATATTCCTCGTCTCTATGTATAGTAGGAATTCAAAATATTATGCTCTATTTTGTTTATAAAAACCATCTAATAGTAAAGTTCAGTCTGGTTATATTTCCCAGGCAGACCTTGAACTCATCAATCTCTTGCCTTAGCCTCCAGAGTAGCTGGGATTTGAAGCCACACCAGTACTTTCTTTCTTAAAAAGGCTACTTGCTTTTTAATTATTCTCCTGCCTTGTCTGTTCATTTGCATTTGTGAGGTTATAGATGACAGGTACTTCCAATACTGATTTAAACATGTATAGTGCCCAGTCCATAGTTGTGCTTAAAAGGTACTAGATAGCTTATGCCTTCCCCACAATTCTTTTGTTGTAGGAACGAGATTCTAATTAACTTCCTTTTGGCCACAGGAAAAGGTGTTTTCTTAGTGTAAGACTGATAGGTGAAAACCAAGAGGCCACTCTGTAGAAAGAAGGATGGCAATTTGGAAGGGAAACTGTGACCTCGATGTAATGCTCCTTGTTGGTAATCAAGCGCTGACTCCGAAGACACTGTCTGCAGGAGGCTATAATTTAAAACAAAGTTGATGAACCAGTCGAGTGCCTTTCTTAAAATCACTGCTTTAAAGTGGATATGTTGAAATTATCAGCTGCTAATTATTGGCTCTCTGACAAATGGCATTATTTGTTTTTCCTGTTTGGCATTTTAATGTTATGGAATAAGCATTCAAATGTAAATGTCTAATAATTTGTGTATTATAGAAGACAGTTTCATGAGTTTTACAAAGTAGGTTCAATAATTTGTCCTAAACAAGGCCGTGACCAGGGAAGGCCAGCCAGGCTTCTCTGTATATTGTTGTCTCTAGCATCTCAGCTCTGAGATGCTCCTGTCTTCCTCAACTGGGCCGTAACCAACAGCAGCAGTGATGAAGTGTTCTCAGAAGCATACACAGATGTAATGAGGGCAGAGGAGAGGAACATCTGCCTTTTTCAGACCTTTGCCACAAATTCTTATAGGACCAAAAATAACACTTTTAACTCACCAACTTTGTTTCGAGTTGTAATGAGTAAAGAAAGTTTTCTCCTCCTCCACCCCTTTTCCTGTCTTAAGAATGCACTATTAACTGTATATTAAATATTAAATAATTTGCAATAAAGGGTATTTGACGATTTAAAAAAAATGACATGACAACAAGCTATGCAAGTTTGCTTATTCCGTGTTAGACAGAGGTTAAATTTTTGATGGATCGATTGAGGTACCAGTGTGTATTATAACCAAAGTCCTGGATTCCACTGCAAACTGTCTGAACAGTCATTCACTTATCTGCACTTGCTGTTTCAGATATATAATTATACAAGAGCTACTAAGAAAAATAAAAAGTAGGAATAAATCCTATGTTTTACACTGCCCTTGGTCATTTCAGTGAGACATTTCTTACTGTTTTGAACCACAAAGAAAATTAAAATGAGAAAACAAATCTCTACTGTGAAAGGTGAACTGAGCTTCCAGTTTGTGTCTGATTTTTTTATTTTATTTTATTTTTATTTTTTTTGATCAAGGAAGAACTGCCATAGCTACCATGTTTCTTCAGCAAACCCCACAGAGTCATAATGCATGAAGCCTTCAGTCTGACTGAACAGGTCGTTTCCTCAGATCTTAGAAGCCACATCTTTTAGAACCCACAGTCTCCTCATTACACATTCCATTTCAAAGAGGGACTTGTGACCACCATTGAGTAGATGTTAGAGAAGAACAAAGTTACTTGAAAGATCTTTCTTCTAGTAAAGAACCCTTACAAGCTGTGGGGGAAAGAAGAGGGGGCAAAAAAATCTCATCTGGAATGAAAAAACAAAAAACACTATTCAGTTGTGAAGGTGGCCTGAGCTTCTGCACTGCAACAAGAGTATTTTAATTACTCCCATCTTCCTCCTCTCCAAATCTCACCCAATTAGATTTTTCTCCCTGTATTTTTACTGTAAGGGCATAGGCCAAGGTGTTTGGTTTCTGGTTCCTTTGGCCTCTGTGGATAAGTAAAGAGCATTATTTTGGTTTCTGAGGTTAAAGCTTTTTTTCCCCCCTCAAGCACATTGTGTTTATGGTTTGAGGGAGAAGGAGGGATCTAGGGGGAAACTGAAGGGTCTAATCTTGACATCTCCCTCTCTGCTTTATTCTCTTGGAACAGCATGCTGATCTGGTCTTCTAGCATGAAAAGTAATAAAGCAAAGAGCCACAGGCATCAGAAAGCAATTCCCTGGACTATTTCCTTGCCTAGATGACTTTAAGGAAGCTTGCTGTGCATTAGCTGTGGAGGCATCACTGATGCCAATTGACAACTCAATTCACTGAAATAACAAGATTGACACCTCAGAGTTTCAGTAACAAATTCATGTTTTATCTCCTTAGGTTATTGGAGTGGTTAGTAAGGAGTACATACCGAAGGGAACAAGGTTTGGACCCCTGATAGGTGAAATCTATACCAATGACACGGTTCCCAAGAACGCCAACAGGAAATACTTTTGGCGGGTAAGTAAGGAAACATTTTCAAGACTTTTCAATATTGGGGGTAGATGGAGCTTAAAGAACAGCGTCCCTTTTCAGCCTGTGATGGGAACAATGGGCTCACTCAAGGAAACACTGGAAATTGTGGCTGTAGGTGGTTAAATGGGACTGCATGTGAATCTTGATCTTTGCAACTCATTACACACAACTTTGTGATGAAAGGAAACAGTTTGTTGCTTGCTTCAAGGGCAGGTTCATTTGCATTTCTCTTCGAGGAAGTAGTAATGAGTCACCAAGCCTTAGATTTCACCTTTTCTTGATTTCTTGCTGAGTTTACTTCAATTGAATGGAAGAGTTATCATAAATGAATTATCTTGAAGAGAAATGTCACTAAGAAAGGATAGGTAGAAGGTGGGTTAGTAGGGCAGAGAACCACAGAAGTCACTTATTAAATCCATCTGCACACAAAACTATTACATTTGACAGTATCTTAAGTTGCTAAGCATAAGGAAGATGCTCACACACATGTGAGATGACAGACTTGGCTAGTATAGCTATTTAAAAGGTCTGACCTATGCAGTCTCTCTTGGAATGTCAAAGTTTTGTAAGGAACCTGGGGGGACCTAGGAGATGGGATTCATGGGTAAAATCTGAATTGGGAGTGGATAAAGAAAAGTCAACCTCCCTTTCCCCAAGATGTCTCCAGCCTGCTCAGTTTGGAAGTCAAGAGCTATTTATATAAATTTAGTGAGCACTTTTCCTCATACAACACAGAGAACATACCACCTAAAGATATGTTAATAACCAAGACTGGATCATGCTTGCCCTGGCTGATACTTTTGCATAAGTAACTTATAAAGACTTTTGGTTAGGAAATTACTCATGAAGCTATTCCTAAGAGATCCCTCTACATCTAGGACATTTTTACTTTCAGTCATTTACTTGCTACTCCTACAACTGTAGTTGTAGATTTGTTAAGAATTATTTGTTCTCAATTTTTATTTATTTAATAATTACTTGGTATTAAAATATATTATTACAGGACTGACTGACTGAATGTGAGTATATTTTTGCCTTTATGGTCACTCTCAGATGGAAGCCATAGAAATATATTAATCTTGTCCATCTGACATGTTCATTAATACATTGTCATTTTGAAGATAGTTAAGAAACGCCTAAGAATCCCATTACTCTCCCTGTCCTGCTTCATTTATAGATTTACAAAATAATAGTAATATAAATAACTAAAAGGCTTTCCTTGAGAGGAATTGATTAAATCAGTTGTTAATATACAACAAAAACAGTATAAGGAATAAAACTTGTCATTTGTTGGAAGAGCCTGATTTGTAGGGCAGGAATAGGAACATCTGTTGTGAGGAATGAAGGGCTTTCATGCAAATTACACAGTCAAAGAGATGCTCAAGTTGAAAAACCAGTGACATTTCTTGTAACTGTACTATGAGTCAGCATGTGTTTAATCTTCATGATAATAAATGGAAAGGCAGGCATCAGTGTGCGTATTACAAATGCATGATTTTATTTTCTTGGGGTGTGTGTGACTTTATGACATCTATGGGTCTGTTTTTAAACGAGGAGGATACAATAAATTGTAGTCGTGGAAAGCCGACTGGGATCAACACACCCGAGGCTAGCAGTTTCCGCCCTAGTGCGAGAGCGCTGGAACCCCATGTTCCTGGAAGTTTGCGCGTCAGAGTAAACAAACTTGAAAACCCCTCTTGATAGCTGAATTCACCCAGTCTTGTTACATTTTCTCTTAACAAGACACACCGCGGAAGCTCTCACAGGCTGCTTTGATGAAGCCACATACACCCCCCTCACAATTCACAGGAAGTCACTCTTAAAAGAAACTGATTCTGCTGTTCACTGCCTATATTAAAGGGACAGAGTTCCTTTTCATTTCTGATAGCGTTAGAGAGAAATACAGAAACGGTCACACAGCCAGAGTGTGACTAAGAATAAAGCAATAGCCTGCTGCCCCGTAGAGCTCTCTGGGCTGAGCAAGCAGGGCATCTGTTGGAGACTCCGGTTGCAGGTGACCAGGTATTGACTCTCCGTGTGTAAAGAAAGCTCTGGGGTCTGAAAGAGGGTGGTGCCTCTTCAAAGAAAGGAACTTTCTGGAGAAGATAAGGAGTGAGTTTATTGCTCTTTGGTTTCAGTAAGAGTGTTTTCCTCTGTTCTTAACTATGCCCTTTTTCTAACCATTGTGAGTACAGCTGTTAGCCAGAGGTAGCATTGCTAAAGGGCAAACTCTGTGTTTTTCTTTACAGGAACTGTTGTGTGTGTGTGTGTGTGTGTGTGTGTGTGTGTGTGTGTGTGTGTGTGTGTGTGTGTAATTTTCTTCCCTCTGCTTTTTCCAAAAGCCCCAAATCATGGTTCTGTGTGTGTTGTTTTAGCCAGCCTCCTCATAGATACTGGGAAATCTTTACTCTTTTGGCATGAAAGAGAGGCACAGGGCTGCACATGTTTACCAAGAGGAAAAGTGACTTCTCAGACTGCCAAGCTGGCCTCTGTGCCAGTGGCTCACTCTGTTATGGCAGGTGAAGTTCACCTTTGCCCCACCCAGTGTTTCCACAAAAAGGCAGGGCTCCAAGTATTCATCTGAACAAGTGTTGCTGTGGGACTGGGGCTGGGGGTGGAGGATGTTTGCAGAGTCTATGCCCGGGGCAGAGGTGTAGGAAACACAAGCACAGAGGCCACAGAAAAAGCTGAGACTCGGTTTGCTGCAGTCCTCTGCTGGCTCGTCTGCCCGGTGACTCAAAGCACTAAAAGTCAGCATAGCAGACACGCCCATTCGCCGTTTGCTACCGTAGCAAGAGTACTCTGGCAGTGCCATGCACTCCAGGCATGAAAAGACCACAACATCGAAATGGAAAAGGTGGCTGACAGAATGTACCTTACCTATGTCATGCTTCATTTCTGCTGATTCAAGGCGACTCCCAGCAGACCAATGGTTCCTTCTTTCTCTAACTATGCTATGGGGGCTGCTTTGCTTGCCTGGGTTTATTCTGAGAGGTTTGGGGAAGCTTTCCCTGGCTCTGGGCTAGCTGCCTTTCACACTGCATCTTTCTCCTCTCTCGGACAGATCTATTCCAGAGAGGAGTTCCACCACTTCATTGATGGCTTTAATGAGGAGAAAAGCAACTGGATGCGCTATGTGAATCCAGCTCATTCTGCCTTGGAGCAAAACCTGGCTGCCTGTCAGAACGGGATGAACATCTACTTCTACACCATTAAGCCCATCCCTGCCAACCAGGAACTTCTTGTGTGGTATTGTCGGGACTTTGCAGAGAGGCTTCACTATCCTTATCCTGGAGAGCTCACAGTGATGAATCTTAGTAAGTGGATTACAGAACAACAACAAAAAAAAAAAAAAAAAAGAAAGAAAAGAAAAGCGCCGGTCATGTTAGTTCTGCCCCTGTGAGCTAATAATATGTTGTTTAATTATATGGCTTCATCACCTGTTGGACTAAGTAGGTGGCTTTAGCTAAGACTAGGAAGAGGAAAACATTTTCAATATTCCTATTCCTTATTTAATCAAATATTTATTGCATGCTTATTATATATGATGACCTTCTCTGAGTGTTGATTTCGGAGAGTTACAGAAAGAAATATATTCCCAATTCTAATTTATGCAAAAGGGCAACTAGAAGCAGACATAATGCAGACTGGTATGGACATGTCCAATATGCCAACTGTAGTCCCTTATTGCCTTAATGTGCATGTGCCAGGGTTTAGAGTGTTCATTGAAATCTTATAAAGATACCTGTACATGTAAAGCCATGGTCTAATGTGGAAGGCTGATTCTAAAAAAAAAAACTGTCATAATTATTCAAGTCATCTAAGCGAATAGCCCTAAAAGATTACATATCTTAGCTTCCTTCCTTATGGTAAAATGAATTAATCTCAACTTTGAATCAGTCTTACGGTAACCACCTATCACTTTATCTTGACAGATTCTTGGTTCCTTAGGTTTACAAGCTTTTACTTTTTTTTTTGCTAAAGTTGCTGTCATGACCTTTACAAAACATTCCTTTATTTTAGTCATTCTCAAGTAGCTTTAAGGACAATTTAAAAATAAAAAAAGTCTAACCTCTAACTCTGGCTATATATTCTGGGTTATACTTATGAGTTCTGCAGCACTTTTTAAAATGACCCCCTTTTGATTAAAACAATGTTGAAGGTTTTAAAGTTTTGGTTTTGTTGGGGGGGGCTTGTTTTGGTTTTTATTTTTGATTTTTCAAGACAATGTTTCTTTGTGTAGCTCTGGCTGTCCTAGAACTAGGTGCATAGACCAGGCTGGCTTAAACTCAGCAATCAGCCTGCCTCTGGCTCCTGCGTGCTAGGATTAAAGGCATGGGCCATCATCCTACAGCATAAGTTTTCATTTTGATATTATCTCAAACTTGAGGAAACGTTACAGAAAACTATAGAGAATTCCAAGTTATTGTTTACCCAGGTTTTCTGTGCAGTCTCATTTGCTTTCATCAGGAGGATATAGTTCAGATTTTGCCATTGAGTCACTGGGAATAAATATTAATCTTAGTATTTTCACCTTAAGACCAATGACTTAGAGATAGCATACTCTGACTGGCTAGCTATCTGTGTTCATTCTACAGTGTTCAGACTTTCAGGAACTTCAGTTTTCTGAAAATTATAGCTTCAGCTGTAGGATCCCCATTATAGGTTCTGTGCCCAGGGCCTTTAACTCAGCGCCCTTGAGCTGAGCATGGTGGTATCCCCAGCTTGGCCAAAGGGAGCGTGTTTGGGTTTTGTTTTTTTATTATTGTTATTTTGTTTTTGTTCTGACAGGGCCCCACTCAGCTTAGGTTCACTTCAAACTTGATCCCATCAGTACTCCCAGAGTGCTAGGATTACAGGCATGTGCCCCCCCCCCATGCCTCTCTGGGGCATTGATTTTTTTTTTTTTTTTTGTTCAGAACTAATTGTCATGTATACTGTGAATGACATATTTTCTTCAGATACCCCTTTTGATTTATTCAGGGTTCTCTGAGTGTCAGGTTAGCAAGTCTTTTGTCTGTTGTTCCCACTAAAGAAAGAGTTAACAATGCAGTCACACTACAAGGCTGCTGTCACTGATTGTGAAACCTGCTGGCTCAGGTGTGGTAACTAACTGATGATTGAGGCTGTGATCAGGAAAATTTCCACCATTTCATCAGGCCTAATAGGCAGAGTGTGTCCACGATGAGTTGTGCTAGATTTCTTCCATGCTTAAAGCACAATAGACGTCTGTCCAGAACCAACCTGCCAAGGCTTACTTGGGGGAAACAGTAGGGATGGGATGAAGGAAAGTAAGTGGCTAGAAATCACAAACTGGCAAGAAAGAAAAGGGAAGGAAGAAGGTAAAAAAAGAACTATTAAGTTTAGTTCCTAGCCCTCTAAATCTTTTTGGTAATTTTTTTCTATCTATCTAACTAACTCATCTAGAAATCAGTTGACCAAATTATAGACTTCTGCAAGTTAATCTGCTTTCTCGGTTTCAGTTGAAAACAGACTTTGTTTTGCCTACTGCAGAACTTCTAGGTTCTTTCTTGTAGTCCTGGGGGTGCTTATTATAGATCGAAAATGTGAGTCGGCATAATGAAGCCATTGAGAACCTCAGAGGCAGCTCACTCTTGAAATGACTCTGTCCGCCTACAGCCATTTAAGATTTAAGAACAAAAACAGATCTTGATTTTCTTTTTCATGTTAACTCAAGCTGCTAAGTAGGAGAGTCAGAAATGATACCAGCTCCTCTGATTACTCAGCTGCTGGAGGCTGAGTTTTTAAAAATGTACCTTCATGTACAGTCTATAATTTCCAGCTGTAAAGTATTTTGGAGACACTGATATTTTCCTGCAGATCTTCCTTCCGAATAAGCTGGCGGCCTGTTTTTCTGAAGACAGAGATAGCAAACACGATGCCATGTGTGTCACAGAGAAAAATGAAGTTCTGACTTCTTTGTGTGTTGGCTCAACCATTAGCTTCAGAGAGTTCAGTACTGAAGTGCTTAGCAATGATTAAACATGGGCCCAACACTGAGAAAGCCTAATGCCTTATACTTCGAGCTTTCATTTGTTACATTTCCACCATGGGGCTACTACAAAAACATTGTGAGGCTTAGATGTGATTTGCCACATAAAAATGGCACAGAGTTGAGTGTGGTGGTGCACACCTTTAATGCCAGCAATTGAGAGGCAGAAGCAGGTGAAAATCTCTTGTTCTTGGCCAGTCTGGTTTGCAGAGCAAGTTCAGGACCAACCAAAGCTGAATAGTATAGTAAGACTCATTCCCCCCAAAAGGGCATAGTTAGGGTTATACACACACAACCTCCTTTTCTTTTCTTTTCTTTTGACCTGAGGGTGCTTCCAAATCATTATCTTTTCTTTTCTTTTTAAGCCTCCAGTAAATCCCTTCCTGTGACTATAGGATGCCTTGTCTATCAGTTTTCCAGCTTACTTGTCTTTCTTCCTTTACCATTTCAGCTTTAAAAAACAAAAGTGACAATTTGAACTTCCTGCCTGCTGGGCCTCACCGAAAGACTGATATTGGCCTGATAAGGGGGTATTTATTTTGGTTTAGAGGCTTGAGAAATTGCTCTCCCTCAGAAAGCTTTCCATCACTGACCCCAGCAGCATCTTCCTGATAGTGTTGGCCACTGTGTTTATTCTGGGGCCCTGGCTGCCCAGGGGGAACTGATAATAGCCAGCAGGAGATAACATCCTCTAAAGGGCTTTCCAACTGGAATTGAATCCCTCAAGCCTGTCAGTCTGGAGAATGGATTGGAAAGGTTTAGTTCTGGGCTTCCAAAGAGTTCATCTTCAGACCTAACAGGTAGCAAGCCTGGAGTTCCTTTTCAGTTAAGTCTGACAGGGCTGTTTTATAAGACTGAAAAGGATGCTGTTTTTTGTTTATTTGTTTGTTTGGGTTTTTGTTTTTAAGTGCCCTAAGCATCATCCTGTACCTGCGATTGCAGGGACCAAGAATCTTGCTTCTATTCAGAGCATGTATAACCCCACCCCCTCGTACCCATGCCTCCCCACATTGCTGTCAGCATGCTCCTGGGGAGGAGTGCCTGTTAGAGAGAGCACCCCGGGAACCATAGCTCAGCCTGTGCATCATATGTGTTATCTTTGGCCAGGGAAGTTGATCTGAGGCTTCTCCTGCAGGGTTCATCTTCCCTGAGTAATTGGGCCAGATGGCGGTGGACGGTCTAGGAAGGCCCCATTGTTTCTGAGCTTTACCAGGGAATGTGTGCCATATCTAGGAGTCAATGTTTTCCTCTTAGCTGCCTCTGTTTTCTTTGGTGCTGTAAGTAATTGAACTGGCTTGGGAAGTACCTGTTGCGGTTTGGCAGAGGTAGCTGTCATGCCTCATGATTCCAGGAGACAGCCCAGATGGTAGCCTAGTTTAGACCAGAGCTTGGTGAAGTTTTGGTGCTGTCCAACAATGGCCATACAGGGTAGCATCCATGACCTTAATCTATTTGGCACAGGCAGTTTGAACAGAGCTCTATGGAGTTCCTATTTAAAAAGAATCCACTTGAAAATTGATGACTGTTCATTACTTAAAACTAGTTTTAATCTCTCATCTCAGTCTGCAGAGTGTGCTGGTTTCCTTTAGGTGAACGGCAAACATCAGAATGACTTAATAACGTGTGACAACCCCACACCCCTGTATTTTTTCCACCCCGTCTCAGTGAGCACTCTACCGTTCCAGTTTGAACAGCACTTTTCTGTCATAGTTTGCACTAATGGAAGCCAGATCTTCCAAGGGTGTTGTGGCTGTGTGGAGGCTGCCATTGTTCCCGCTTCTGATGTTGTTGTTCCCACTCTCCCCCCCCCCTTTGAGGAAATGGAGCAGTGCTGCTGAGTGGGTGGCCAGAGCCCTCTGGAGTGAGAGGCGTTAGGGGACAGGTGTCTAGCCTTTGTGTTGTCAGCTGCTACTCAGGGTTTCTCAAGAAGAGGAGCATGCTTCTGATTTCACTTTGGTTCTCCACAGTCTCTGAGTAACCGCCCTTTCTTCTTCATTTTAGCACAAACGGAAAGCCACCCAAAACAATACAGTAGTGGGAAAAATGAACTTTACCCAAAGACTGCCCCCAAGAGAGAGTACAGCGTGAAAGAAATCCTAAAACTGGACTCGAATCCCTCCAAAAGGAAGGACTTCTACTGTTCCGACATTTCACCCCTCACTTCAGAAAAGGACATGGATGGCTTCAGGAAAAATGGGAGCCCTGACATGCCCTTCTACCCCCGGGTTGTTTACCCCATCCGGGCACCTCTGCCCGAAGACTTTTTGAAAGCATCCCTGGCCTATGGGCTAGAGAGACCCACTTACATTACTCACAGTCCCCTTCCGTCTTCCACAACTCCAAGCCCCCCAGCAAGCAGCAGCCCTGAACAGAGCCTCAAGAGCTCCAGCCCCCAGAGCAGCCCAGGGAACACCGTGTCACCCCTGGCACGGGGCCTCCTGGAACCCCGGGACTCCTCCTCCTACTTGAATGCCTCCTATGGCTCAGAGGGCCTGGGCTCTTACCCTGGCTATGCACCTGCCCCCCACCTCCCACCAGCCTTCATCCCCTCTTACAATGCTCACTACCCCAAGTTCCTATTGCCACCCTATGGCATAAGTTCCAATGGCTTGAGCACCATGAACAACATCAATGGCATCAACAATTTCAGCCTCTTCCCCAGGTTGTATCCTGTCTACAGTAACCTCCTTGGTGGGGGCAACCTGACTCATCCCATGCTCAATCCAGCTTCTCTACCGAGTTCCCTGCCCTCAGATGGAGCCCGGAGGCTGCTTCCACCCGAGCACCCCAGAGAGGTGCTTGTCCCAGCGTCCCACAGTGCCTTTTCCCTTACTGGGACTGCCGCTAGCATGAAGGACGAGAGTAGTCCCCCCAGTGGATCTCCAACCGCGGGAACCGCAGCCACGTCCGAACACGTGGTACAACCCAAAGCTACCTCAGCAGTGATGGCAGCCCCCAGCACTGACGGAGCCGTGAATCTCATCAAAAACAAAAGAAACATGACCGGTTACAAGACTCTTCCCTACCCGCTGAAGAAGCAGAACGGCAAGATCAAATACGAGTGTAACGTCTGCGCCAAGACGTTTGGTCAGCTCTCCAACCTGAAGGTAGGCCTCCAGACACCTGCCGCTTGAAGTTGGCTGCCGTGCAGCGGGGTTGTTAATTGTGCTTGAGGCATAGGAGACACAGTTTGGGACTAAGCTGCACGGGTGCTCCCTGCTGAATATTGAAAATGTGGGGTTTAACTTGATGCCGTTCCTAAGATCCTTGCATCACAAGCACCTGGCTGTTGGAGCGGAAACTTAAGATGTTAGGCCTCATCTCATCCCCAGAGCTAACCTCTGTGGCTTCTTCCCAGGTCCACTTGAGAGTTCACAGTGGAGAACGGCCTTTCAAATGCCAGACCTGCAACAAGGGTTTTACTCAGCTCGCCCACCTGCAGAAACACTACCTGGTACACACAGGAGAAAAGCCACATGAATGCCAGGTGGGAAGTGTTTTCTGGGTAGAACTTTTGACCTTTGGGGACAGTATCTGTGGCCTTACCCCCCAGTGTTGTTTCCAACACAGGATTCCTGCCTTGTCACAGGATGCTGGCTCTGTGAAGCTCCTCGACCCTCTGTGGCTGCTCACAGGCTGTAGTGATGGGTGGGTGACAGCTTCCAGTGGGTGGGGAAATAGCCGCAGATGAAACTACAGCTTCCCCCGTTACTGCTTACCACACCATGAGTGCCATTAAGAGACTTCTGGGCTCCCAAGGTAGCTGGGTTGTCTTGCCCCTGCCATTGGCAATATTTAATCTTACAGTTTTTCCCTGTCTCCTTTCTCTGTATTCTTTCCTCTCCACACTTTAGGTCTGCCACAAGCGATTCAGCAGCACAAGCAATCTCAAGACCCACCTTCGACTGCATTCTGGAGAAAAACCTTACCAGTGTAAGGTGTGCCCTGCCAAGTTTACTCAGTTTGTGCATCTGAAGCTGCACAAGCGACTGCACACCCGGGAGCGACCCCACAAGTGTGCCCAGTGCCACAAGAGCTACATCCATCTCTGCAGCCTCAAGGTCCACCTGAAGGGCAACTGTCCAGTGGCCCCAGCCGCCGGGCTGCCTTTGGAGGATCTGACCCGAATCAATGAAGAAATTGAAAAGTTCGACATCAGTGACAATGCTGACCGTCTTGAGGACATGGAGGACAGCATCGATGTGACCTCTATGGTGGAGAAGGAGATTCTAGCTGTGGTCAGAAAAGAGAAAGAAGAAAATGGTCTGAAAGTGTCTTTGCAAAGAAACATGGGGAAAGGACTCCTCTCCTCAGGGTGCAGCCTCTATGAGTCATCAGACCTGTCCCTCATGAAGTTGCCTCACAGCAACCCACTACCTCTGGTACCTGTAAAGGTCAAACAAGAAACAGTCGAACCAATGGATCCTTAAGATTTTCAGAAAATAAGTGTTTTGTTTTGCTTTGCTTCTTAGGTTATGACTTGCTGAGTCAGGGTGCCTGTGTCGAATTGCTTGTAAACAATTCCAGATCTGCAGAACTCCTGGCAGCAGGTGGTTTCCCGCACCACTCTGGAATTTAAGAAGGACTCCAAAGTTACCAAAATCTCAGGGCATAAATGAGGCAAAGACTCAACTATATATACATATACATATTATATATATATACATATATATATATACTTATTTACAGCCATGTCTATATATTTGAACTTGTGTATTTTGAATATTTGTGTGGATATGTTTGCATAGCCTTCCTATTACTAAAACTATTGCCTAGCCATAATTATTTTTTCAATGATAATCCTTCATAATTTATTATACAGTTTATCTTTCAAAAAGCAATAATTAAAAAAGTTTACAATGACTGGAAAGATTCTTTGTAATTTGAATATAAATGTATTATTGTCTTGTGGCTATTCTTTGTAGATAATTTCTGCACATCTGTTGAAATACCTGAGACTTAATAGTCAGCTATGTGATTTCAGTCAACCTTTCTCTATAACAATGCTTTAAAATGAGGTTTTGACATTGCCAAAGTCATATGGTTGGTGTATTAACTCAGAATGTTATCATTTGAACAACATTGTATAAGTTGGGGGTATGTGTGCAGAATTACTCAGCAATAATTTGAGTGGAAGGAATTAGAAATGTATATTTTCTGGTTTTCTATGATAGTTTATTTTTCCCCTCCTAGCCATAATTTTACCAAAATAGTGACAGGCTTTGCCAGCCTGTCCCTCCAAAAATATAGGGTCTTCTATCTCCAATGTCATAGGATTATTCTGAGTGGCCATATGATTTTGGCAACCCAGTGTGTTATCTGAAAATGTGAAGAAGATAAGATGCCATGTCAAGCCACCAAGAATCTGTCTTGAAGTACAGGTGTGTGTGTGTGTGTGTGTGTGTGTGTGTGTGTGTGAGAGAGAGAGAGAGGGTTGGTGGCTTAGGGCTGGGTGTCATTTTGTTGTTGACTTGTTTTTGTTTTTTAATGTCAAACTTGCACAAAGGTGGTGCCCTACCTAGAAGGATTTGATGTAGATAGGCTCAGACCACACTTAAAATACAAACTCAAAGCAAAACAAAAAAAACGGGTATTTTATCATCTTAGGTTACACGGGTAATGAACATTCCTATCCCCAACACATCAATTGTAATTTCTGTAAAACTCAGCTTTTCTCAGTATTTGTGTTTCTGCATTTTATAATTAATTTAATTGAAGATGAAAGGGCATTGCAAAGTTGTTCAACAACAATTACCTCATTGAGTGTATTCAGTAGGAGTGCAGGAAGTGATGTCTTATCTCATGACTTGCTACTCAGCTGAGCATGTGTGCTCCGGAATGGTAGGCTGCGTTGTTTTGTCTTATACTAGTCTAAGCCCAAAGGTTACCTGTTGGTGTTCAAGGTGTAGCAAAGAATGATGTATATTTATGAATCTATTTATACCACTATACCATGTGTATATATAATATATTTATAACCACTTAAATTGTGAGCCAAGCCATGTAAAAGAACCTACTTTCCTAAAGAGCAAAATGAACCTCTTTCTGGGGGTTTGCTTAAAACTCCATGACCTCACCATCACACTGGTGCTCCTGCACCACCTTGCCTGCTACGAGATACCATAGCACCATGGTGCAGAGGTTAGGGCTGTGTAGAGACCAGGGAGGAATAGAAACAGTGTTTTGCTATTTAACATCATCTGTCCAGTTTGACTGCTGTGCTACATTTGCGTTAGTTGGGTCACAGAAAGAAAAATTTTTCCTTTTCCACTATGCTCTCTCTTCATCTCCCTCCTTTGGAATCCTGACACCTCCTCAGCCTGCAGTCTAATGCTTAGGTTAGTGTTTTGTATGTATCTATTAACACAAAGAGGAAAACTTCAACTCACCCAGGGAAACCCAAGAGCCTTACTTATCCGTTGCTGTGACTAGCAAGATGGGTTTCTCTTCACCTGCAAGGATCAAAATCAGAGATGCTACACATGCTAGCAAGCAAGATGTCACTGAGTAACAGCCCAACTCAAGACTGACATTTCTGGATGCATCCATAGTTAATGAAAATCATCCTTAATTGTAGGTAAACCAAAGCATGACATGACATTGACACCAAATGTTTTCTTTCTAATGACCTTTTTTCCTCCTGTGTTTTCTTTCGTTGGGAGGATTTTTTACAAGTACTAATTGCTTTTCTTGCCATCTGTCTCCCTCTTAGGCCTCTTACATGTAAGTGTTGAGCCCACAATTAACGGTGGTTTTTTTTTCTCTCTCTCTCAGAGTTAAGACTGACCAAAGTTATTGGCTTTTTACTTTGCTAGAATAAACTATCTTATGTTTACGTACTGGTTTACATTGTTATTTATGTGCAAATTGTTAAAATGTAAATTAAATATAAATGTTCATGCTTTACAAATGTTTGTCTAGTGTCTTGAAATAAGATACCCTACCCTATTGTCCCTAATGCCAGGGTGACACTGAACCACATCTTGAAGATTTTTTTTTTAAATTTGTATCTCCCTGTCCCAGCAGTACCAGCCATGATGCCCTATTTCCCACCTTCCTGTGCTCTACAAAGCAAGTGAACATCACTGATTATGGTACCTCATGATGCTCGCATTGAAGTACTAGCCAAGCCAGACCCTGCTTAGCTTCCAAGACTGTTCAGGGTGGTAATGTCATGACTCTCAATAGTGTGCACTTTTTCTTTCATTATGAGTTATGGATATTTATCAATATACTTGAGGTCCCAGGGAGGAGCTAAAAAGCACTAGGACCCATGTCAAAATGGCATGTGTTTACTCAGCCCTTGGGTGAGGGGTACTGGGAAGCTGGGTTCAGAAACATTTCCTGCTGATGACAGTACTATTCTTTCTATAGTTTGAAGCTAACTCAAAGCGTGCCACAAGGAATGCTCTAAATTCCACCCCTCGTCAACTTGGGAAGCACATGTGCAACTTGGTATTTAATGTGAATTTCTAAAAGGAAATTCTAAGAAACTTTAGGCATTCTTAGTGAGAAAGCCAGGGTTCTTGATGACATGGCTCTGGGCCTCATGGATCATACAATGGGAATAAGTTTACTTTCTGGATGTTCCAGAACCTAACCTGTCCCAAGGGAGAAGGCTCAAACAAATTTGATTGTCTTTGGCAGATAAAAATAGGAGATGGGTTTAAAGAAGTGATGGTGCTCTCTGGAGAACATCTCAAAGTCTCCTACAAAAGCTTTTCATGGTTCCCATTTCACCATTATCAAGTTCATGAGTCCATGCTAATTGCATGTAGGATTCTTCTTACGTGTAGACACTCAAGTCTCCCTTATGTTTTCTTTTGCTTTCCATGTTTCTTTAAAGTCATTTAAATATCTGTGCCAAGGATTTGAAATATTGCCAACATACAACTGTGTAGTAAATAAAAACAGAGCCCCATTATATTGTGACAAGTGGTGCTGGTTAGATGCCTAAATTCTGCAGAGTCATTGTGGTAATTTTTTAAGCACCCATAAGATCTAGGGTGTAACAATTACTAACATAAATCATAATACTTGTTTTCTTGAGTGTTGCCTGTCTTGGGAACACTTGTAGAATGACTTAGATGGAAAACTAGTAACCACAGGAGTCTAAGACCATTTGCCCAAGTCCATATTTTTAGATTTAGGCATTACCACCCTCTCTGGGGCAAAGCAAGTCTTCAGAAGTCACCATGTCTCAAAACTTTCCTTAATTACATAAAAGCTATGCAAAAATATTCCTTTCCAAAGGACAACATATAGACTATATGTATTGCACTATAGAAGTTTATGAGTACATCTCTTGATGTTTTTTCTTTGGGGGAAATGAAATCAATTCATGTCCCATAAAGTGGTACAAATGAATTTATTCTCCCCCCCCCCCCCCCGTATGTGTGTGTTCTCTAAAAGATAATGATGCCAGGTGTGGTAGCACACTCTTGATCTCAGTATTCTGGAGGGGGAGGCAAAGGCAGGCAGGTATCTTTGAGTTCAAGGCCAGTCTACTCTACATAGGGAGATCTAGGCCAATCAGAACTATCTATACAGTGAGACCTTGTCTCACACACACACACACACACACACACACACACACACACAGAGAGAGAGAGAGAGAGAGAGAGAGAGAGAGAGAGAGAGAGGGAGGGAGGGAGGGAGGGAGGGAGAGAGAGAGAGAGAGCCAGGACAGAGAGAGGTATGACAATACTTAGAGGTACATGGAGAAGGATTTCTGACATAAAACCAGGCATACTGGGAGAGCTATCTAGAAAGGAAGGCTGGAGCTGACAGGACAGTTAAAAGAAGTGTAAATAGCAGGAGTCACAACCTGTTCACTGAAGCAGCCATCGGGTGCCTCTTTTCCTTGGAGAACCAGGGAGCACTTTTCCCATAACGTGTCCATTTCATTACCTTCAGCCAGGCCACTTTGGGCACTGGCCACTTTATGAAATCCACTTCCAGCTGAGTGATGATTGCAAAGTTTCTGAACCCATGGGAAAACCTCCCACCACACCCTTTTCAAGAACTCAGAACCCCCCCACCCATTCCAAGTGTTCAAAGTACAGCTGACACCTTCTTAAGTGAGTGAGAAGTGATTTTAATTTCAATACAGCCCTAATCCATCTGATTCAGACAAGAACTGAGGCAAGATTCCAGTAGGTTATTTTTAACCAGATTTATGCAAATATTCTCTGCATGGCCCAGCTTCTCAGAATACTATAAACTAGCAAGCCCTCTCCTTGTTTGCCCCTTCCAGGCTTGCCAATGCTGAGTCAGAGGGCCATGTTCACATTTCCCTCTCTGTGTATTTAAGATAGAAGGTGTTATTCAGCACAAGTGTGGCATAGTCATCTCTTAGTTTTCTTCTACCCTATCGAGAAAGAAAGAGGAAGTGACAGATAAGCACCATGGGGCAATTTTGGTAAGGTATTCTTCAATGCGCTTACAAAATGCGCTCTTTTTGTGAAACGGTAGGAAACTGCCCCATCTTTAGGCATCAGAAGGGCTCACCTGTGGATAATGGCAACCAGATGATCTCCATTGTGAGCAAGGACAGTGAGTGAAAAGGAAAGGAAATCAGCCCACAGCAGAAGAGTTTAAACCAGCAGCTCTCCACCTGGGGGTCGCAAATCAGATATTTACATTGTGATTCATAACTGTAGCAAAATTACAAATTATGAAGTAGCAATGAGATAATATTATGGTTGGGGGGGGTCACCACCACATGAGGAAATGTATTAAAGGGTCATAGCATTAAGAAGGTTGAGAACCACTGGTTGAAAACTGAGGTGACTAACTACTCTGAGGCCGGCAACACACTGGGCTTCTCCCAAGGAAGGGACTTAAGGAAGAGTCACCTGGCTTGAAAACACAAGCTCAGCCCAAGATGCTATGGCAAGCTCTTCTAAAGCTACAGGCCAAGCATTTGTTAATTCTGTGTGCAGCTGTAGACCTAAACCATGACACATACAAGACTTTGGTGGAGAACTTCAGTTTCCTTAACGTACCTGTGTTCTGGAACTTGCTTTGTAGACCAGGTTGGCCTAGAACTCACAGAGATCTGCCTGTTCCTGCCTACCAACTTCTGGGATTAAAGGCTTGTACCACTACTGCCCAGCTACAGTGTGTATAATTAAACAAACTAGGAAAGCCTACCTAACTCTGAGGAAGAATCCATGACAAAAGTTCCATGCTGTAATCCCCAGAGCAATGAAATGTGTTCATCTGGCACTGTTAGGGAAACCTCCAACCAAGTAGGTCCAGGAGCAGTAATTACTTGGGAAGAAGGGGCCCTGTGGCCTCCCCTCTCCCATCAGCATTAGCACAATGGTCCTGAGTGTAAGTTCTCTTCCATAAAAGGCAAAGGAAGTATGGGGCATCAACATCTCCTCCTTTGTGAACCTTTCTCACCCAGTTTTAGTACAAGTAATTTGATAGAGATGTCTTGGAACACCCACCGGCTGAAGATCAATAATGGGGTCACCTAACCCTTGCTTCCACATGCCTTGGGCCCATAGTCTAGGAATATATTCAAGGTACAAACTGAGTTTGAGTCCTTCCTCTCCTGGGACACTGTGTACCTAGAATAAGGAGTATAGCTCTAGCCTCAGGTCTGCCTGTCATCACAAGTGTCCTCCCAAGAAAACCCTAGAGCTTTCTGGGCCTCTGTCTCCTGGTCCTCAGAACAAGGGGCCATTCCTGGGTTGTTTCCAGCTCTCTCTGAAGTATTACATCTCTGCTATGCTAAGGTTCCATTATTTCCTGTAGTCCTTTGAAGTCTGGTTGCTGCGGAAGGCAGCTATAAGTCAGAGAGTAGAAGACAGAGACTCAGAAATTGGGGGGTTGGGGTGGGCAAACTGGTGTTGGGCCAACTACTGTGGCTTCTTCTGGCAAAAGAGAGTGAGCTTGCAGGTCCTTCTAACGTGTGAGAACAATGCACTGTTATATGGTCGTCAGAAAGAAATCTATATTCTTTTAATAGAAATAATGGGTTATGCTCAAAACAAACCCCTGCTAGACTGCAATAACAGAATTCTAGAGTGTCTAATGTTTTTGTTTTGTTTTGTTTTTCCTTCTTTAACTTTTCCCCCTTCTTTTAATTGCTTTAAAGCATAGTCATTTTTATAAGACAAGCGAAAAAGATTGAAGTTTGTGCCACAAAAAGGACCAGGAGACCGAGCCCCTGACTGCTGAGGAGAAACAAGAGAACACACTAAGGAGACCCCAGGGAGACTTTGAAAGGAAGCATTTCAGCTAGTAAGCCATTGCTTATTTTAAAGCCTTGCTACCACTTTAACGGTTCAAAGCTTAAAAAGGGGAATAAAGAAAAATTGAGCACAGAGAGGGAGGAGTAGGGAAAGGTTAAGCCAAGACAGAAACTGTGAGTAGATAGATGTGAAAGGGGCTGAAAATAAGTGAAAAGTGAAAAATTGCTTTATGAATAAACCGTTGAAAAATAGTGAGTGAAAAAGCAATCGCACTTCCAGTTATTACTGAATCACAGGCGGTGGCAGAGAGGCTGGCCTGAGCAGTCCTAGCCCCTACCCTCCACTGCAACACTTGGCTCGGAGGTGCCTGTGGGCGGACACTGTTTTCTACTTGACTGTTCAGTTTCATTGTGATTGCCTCCAGCACAGACGGTATGGGACACTTAACCGCCCTGATCACCGAAAACATGACTGGTCACCTCTCCAAGCTGCTGACATGACAGGCGAGTGGGACAAGCCAAGGGGTGAGGGCAGAGTGACAAAGAAGACACAGAGGTGTTCATGAGACCCGAAGCCATGACCTGCTCCTGCCTTTTGCTGTTCGGGGCTTCTTGTCATTCCTGGTCATACCACAAGGTATACCCAACAAAGCCATGGTGGCCCTGCCCCAAGTCTCTTCTCCAATGACACCAACAGATGACCCTTCCCTGAGCACACCTGGGCTCAGGTGTAGCAAGAAAGATGCCAATCATAGCAGGCTTCCCTCCTCCACCTCTTTGCATAGTTGGGGAAGTAAGTGCAGGGAGCACCAGGAAGTGGACCGGTTCTGCCAGTATGAGTCTGCCCTCCTGTGACTAGCAATAAGAGAGGAAGTGCCCAAGTACCCATCAGCCAGGCCTGGTTTGTGGAAAGCAGCCAGGACCAGATGCCATAGCTAGTTCCCCACTGTGGGTTCACACACAGCTAGGTGGTGGGAAGCAGGTGGCCACACGTCCCAAGTTGTGTGGATGTGTTTTCTGTCCACTCCACTGGTGAACATCCTCCCTCTGTGAGCACACCCTCATCTAAGTGACAGGCTTAAGGAGGCAGATGCCTGTCTAGTGACCTAGGCACTAGGGAAGCTAGGTTCAGGGGACATTTGACCCAGATGACCCAAGGAACTACTAACCCACGCATGCTGTTGGACAAACAACCAAAGGATGAATCTCCTCCTAATGCTCCCGTTTCATCTTTAATAACCATCGTGTGGATGTAGTTCTGTCCATTGGCCAGTGAGGCTGAGGTTTTTCTGAAAACTCCAAAGGGCCCTAGATACCTATTGGACTGGAGGAGGTCCCTTGCCTTTGCTAGTGGAAAGCTTAAAGGCGATGTGCTTTCCTTGCAGGGGTTTTCCATGAAGGATGTCGATGGGGTTGGGCTTGGAGTATCTCCAGCCCAGAGATGGGAAAAGGGTCAAAGAAGATGTCCAAGACATCTAACAACAGCATGCTGGAACTGGAAACTGACTATGCTCAATGTGTTAGCTCCTGCTGTAGCTGTGCAAACAAAGGAGCTGCTGCCATGGCTTGTGCTTTGGGCAGGCACCTAATGTGAGGGTGTCAAGGCACTCTATTACTTTGCTTTGTCAGATGCTTAGCTCTTAGCCCTGGATATGGAGTCTAGGTTAGTGCTTTACCACTGAGCTAGACCTGCAGCCACATGGCCTGTACTCTTAACTATTTGTAAGTCATGTTAGGAAGGAGGAGAAAGTGGTCTTGGAGAACTATGGTCTGCCATAGTCCTCTGAACACCCCCACCCCACTGGCCACTTTAGTCATTCTGGGGATGGCAGGTCCTCTGTGGGGTCCCTCAGGGACTTTGTATTTCTGTTGTTTTGTATTTCTGTTGCTTTTGTAGACAGGTATGTGACTACAATGGCTTCTATGGCAGCCTCAGATCAAATGTTCTTCAGAGAGGAAACTGAGGCACCAAGTTAACCCATGCCTCAGAGCACACCTCAGCTTCTGGGTAGCAGGCATTAGATGGGCATTTCCTATTAGAAAAACTGCTTTTAAACATTCCTTCAGCTTTGAGCATGGAGTTTGCATGTTGTCCAGACAGGAAGGAAGACACTTGAACCAACACATTTCTATTTCAGGTGTCCAGAAAAGGTCTAGGTTGCTCCTGAATTTAAGGTGGTTCATTCCCTGCCTTGAATATTCCCTGTGTTGTGTTAACAAATGTACTTGGAGGTAGAGATGGAAGTTAAGAAGGAATTGTCTGATCAGTGGGATCCCAACAGGCATAACTCCTTTTGGGGCTGTGTAAAGACTTTTCACATGATCACCCGTCACACAGCTTTTGCAACTGACAGAAACCCTGGAACATTTATAGTTGTACTCCTTCAAATTGGTAGTTTTTGTCTCCTCTAGTTTTGACCTACATATGGGTCCCAGACTAAAACTTTTATTATCTGAGGTAAACTATCCCATATCAGCTAGGATCCAGCTAAAACCCTTCCTCCAATGTGAAGGTGGTAACAAAACAAATTGCTTATCTGTGGCCTGAAGGGTTATATGAGTTTTAAAAACTGGTTGGGAAGAAAAGAAAGAAGGAAGAAAGAAAGGAAGGAAGCAGGGAGGGAGGGGAACAGGGAGGGTGGGGAGAGAAGGAAGGAAGGAGGAAGGGAGGGGGAGCTAGGGAAGGAAGGAAGGAAGGAAGGAAGGAAGGAAGGACCCTTCTAAAACTTAGAGGTGAGAAACACGTCGTAAATCTTGGGCTGAATTTTGATTCACACCAGAGAAAGGAGTGTGGAAGCAATGGGATGGAACTGAGTCTTGCTGGTATAGACTCTGCCCTGAGCTCTGCCAAAGGCCTTCTCCAAAACAGCAGGTCCTTCTGGGAGATTTAGAAGAAAAACTAAAGCGTGTGCTGAAGGAGCACGGACTTCCTTCCGTATTTGGTCTTTCTCCCTTCTAAGGGCTGTTTGAAAGTTTTCTCTGTACTTCTAACTGTGCAGAAACCACATCACCTCTTTTGTCATCGTCTTTGCTCTCACCACTGGAGACCCTGGTGGTTAGAGAGGGAAAGTCCCTCTGATGGCGCATGTGGGGGGAGAGGGTGTAGAGCACTGGGAAGGGTTGGTAGGGGAGAGGGGAGCAGAGAGGACCTGAAGCTTGCCTCTTGGGCCTACACAGACTTTGGTCATCAAACATGTCTTTTGGGGAGACCACTCTACTTCTCATCATCTTGGGGTGAGGAGGAATGCTCATTAGACAAAGCAAAGAACACTAACTTCAAGAGGTCTGTGGTTCTGAGAAGCCGATAGAGTGGCCACAATGACTTCTGGGTAGCCCAAAAACAGTGTATGCTTGACTCTTTGTCACAAGGTACTGATGGGGCCCAGAAGGGCAAAGGCAGGCAGGTGGGAACACAGGTACCTATTTGGTTTTAGCAGGTGGGGATAATTTCTGTAATGCTATGTCTGTCTTCTCTCTTGGTTTTCTTTTCTCCTGTTGAGACAGAGTCTCATGTATCTTGGCCTGTCCTCAAACCTGTTATCAAGTAGCCAAGAGTGATCTTGAATTCTTGCTGCTACCCCCCCACACACACACAAGTGCTAGGATTCCAGGTGTCTGTAACCACACCCAGTTTATGTGGTGCTGAGAATCCATCCAAGCCAGGACTCAGGGCACGTTAGGCAACCCTTCTACCAACTGAGCTACATCTGTGACCTCTCTTTATTGTTATAAAAATTATAAATATACAATCTTAAGCATTTATAAGTGTTCAGCACGGTGGTGTCAACTGTACGCACTTTGTTGTGCAATAGATCTTTTTCATCTTGCAAAACTGAAACTCCGGTTCTCATCCCCCTCCCCCTCATTTACTGGGTACTGACATTTCTTGATCATGCCACTGATGGCGAGTGCTTTTCTTCAGTTAAGTCTATAAGCTTGATTTTCATACCGAGGCCTGTTTTGAGTTCATGGTGCAAGAGCAGTCCAGATTCACTCGTGAGTGCTCACCGTTCACTGCAGACCTCAGGCACAAACCCATGTGCTCAGCACTCCAGTGGGCTGCAGCCATTTATGGAGTTGTTATTTGCACCAGCACACTAGTTAGGAATGAAAATAACAATCAACTCCTTAAAAGTTTATAAGCCTCTTGGGCTATTGCACATGTAATTTAGAGTTGCCATCTTGTCTCCTATTCCTTCTCAGTGGAATGGAATGTCCTCTTCAACCTAGTGTCTTTAGGGTTGTCAGGAGGAGAATTTTCTAGTCAACCCTTGGTTGAAGTCCTCTTCCCTCTTCGGTAGCAGGTTATGTGGTGGCATTTCCTCATATAAGTTACTACAAAGCGAATCCTCCCTGCAGCTTGTCCCTGGAACCAGAGCAGGGGCAGGTAAGTACTCTCACCCAATCAGCACAAACAATTTGTCATTCCCTGAAAATAGAGTTGTCCCTCCAGTCTGGCCTGTCCACCCCCAGCACGCTCGGCTGGTGGGGATGGAGAGAAGGCCTGACTACCTCTGAGCAAGGCCACATTCCAGGGGAGTGGTTCCTCCACATTCGCCGCACACTGGGCGTGCTGTACCTCGTGCCTGCAGCCACCCTTGAAGTGTTGTTGTTACACAACAGTCATGAACTCTGGAATGTTTCTGGTCATTTACAGCGTGACATAGTCACGCTGTAAATGACACTGTCAAGCTTCAAGGCTCAGAATGAAGTTAACTTGTTTTTCAATAGATCATAGTCCCGCCTAGAACAGAACAAAGCTTGAAGGCTTTTACAATAGGATTCTTTCTCCCAGACGCTTAAGTAGACATGCCAGGGAAATAAACAAGAACAGATTACAAATCACACTCCACTCATCTCATGGACCTATAAAGCACACTGAGCCAGTTGCCCACACCACTGGCTGATGAGCTTTCTAGAAATTAGCCTAGCACTCCTTATAGTGACTTTGTGTCCACTCTTGCCTTGTCTTTCCTTCTTGGTTCATTTCCTTCATGAGATAAATGAAGAAAGCAGGAGATTAAGGTTCCAAAGAGCACCTGATTCATGAGTCATGTCTGTTTTTCCTCTGTAGTATTCACTTAAAATGGCAAGGTTCCAGTAGAAGAAACAGAAAGTAAAAATGAACCTTAAACACAGCTTCTGTGACGTCAGCAGTTCTCAACATAGGGCCTTGAGTTCCAGTTCTCCTGTAGAAGTCACTAAGTTGGTCCCAATCATTAACTTATCTTCACAAATGTCCTTTAAAGTTAATTTATTGGGTCCATTTCACTTCTACAGAAAAAAAAGTCCCTAAAAGGGTAAACAGTAGCTGATTTAGGGAAGCATCAACAGTATCAACAGTGCGGCGTATAGGGATGATTTCCTTTATATGACTGAGGGCTGAACCTAGCACCTCATATGACAAGCGCTGTAACAATGAGCCACAATCCCCAGATCTCTTTGTAATTTTACTTTTTATTTTTTTGAGACAGGGTCTTGCTAACTGGCCTGGGTAGACCTTGAATTTGTAATCCATCTGCTTCACCAGCTGAGTGTGTCACCAGGGATGGCTCTAACTTTTTTGTTTTTGTTTTACTATTTATTTATTTTTTTGGACGGTGTTTCTTCATGTAGCGCTGGCTGTCCTGGAACTAGGTCTCTGTAGAACAGGCTGGCCTCAAACTCACAGAGATTTGCCTGTCTCTGCCTCCAGAGTGCTGGGATTAAAGGGGTGTACCAAAAGGCCCTACCCAAAAACTATTCTTGAGTAACAATGTCAAACTTACTGTGACCAAAACCTTTTTAAATTATGGCCAACACTTTCTCCATCTCAGAAGCTCAACCTCAGTTTGGAAGAAAAAAAAAAAAAAAGCCTAGATCTTTGAAGTGAGATAAAGTTTATAATATATACTGAAACCTACATTTTATTGTGTATTACCGAGTTAGAGAGTTTAGGAAGGAGCTATAACATAGAGTTGACACTGTGTGGTGCATTTGGGTTCATTTAACCCAAGAGAAACTGCTTAGGAAATCCTTCTTACCACTCCTTATAATTCTAAGTCCTCTCATCAAATACATAAATATGTGAGCCTTCAGTTTATTTGATTTTATTTTTGTCCCAGGTTATGAGTTTGTCATCCTAATAACAGAGGAAACTCCAGCTTTTTAGGTTGTCTACTCACTCATCCAAGGACCTGCCTCTTACATTTCAAGTATTGGGCCAGGCCAGGTTGAGGGTCAGGTACGAACAAGGCCAGGACCTTGACCTTTAGGAATTTCCTGCTTCAGGGGGGAAAGTGCAGTGCATAATTTGGTTCATGTTAGTGGTATTTTTTAAGTAAAGTAGCCATATGAATATTTGTCAGGAGATGGACAGGCACAGTACCAGGGGTTGTTAGAGGGCAGGTGACCAAGACACTGGTTTGGCCAGCTGGATGACTTTAACAAAACATGTCACCTCTCCACATCTATAAAATGCCTCAACTAAACCAGGTGACCTCTGAGTCTATTACTACAACCTAGCAAGCTAAAAGCGTATTGCTCATCTTAATGAAAACGTATTAAAGTTTAAAGTATCATTGAAGCATTGGCCTGTGGCACTATGGTCCAGCCACTTTGCTCTCTGTGGTGTTTTGGTCAAGGTAGCAAAGAAAAATAGTGTGGCCTTGCTCTGTAGCTCTTGGCTCAGCTTTGGAGGGACTGATGACTCAGCACGTGGCTCTCTGCCACATGGGTCAGGGCCACGAGTACCCAGGTGGGCTTTGGTATGGGGTTGTGGCCAGCACTTTGACATGAGCCAGAGACTTGAGATGTGGACTATTTCAATAGCCACTCGGATTCCAGGCCACTGTACTCAACCTCCATCCCCCATCCATCAGACTGCAGCCTTGGATAATTATACTCCTCCATTGCATTTCAGGGCTCAGTGGCACCCACATTTCCTCTTTCCTGGTGTGTTGTTCAAGTGTTGGTTTCCAGTTCATGATGGGTTGAGTGAATTGGGAGACTTTTCCAAATCCACCTGGGCCTGCTCATCCATGTCACCAAAGAGAGGAATGAAAGAGTTAAAAAGAAGACAAGAAGCAGCAGCTGTGGAACCCTTTTCCCCTTCCTTTTCCCCTTCCCCTTCCCTTGAGGGCAAAGGAAACTTACTACCTCAAAACAAAAAGGTGAGGGTGTGTCCGTATGGAGTCACTCTAGGTGGGGATCTTGGAAATCCATGAAAGGAGTCATAGAGATTCATGCAACACCGATGTGTATGAAAATCTTTCTGTTTTTTAGGGGTGCGTGGTTGCGAAACCACAGAGCCCTATCTTTAAGCTATGAGATGTCGACATAATTGTTTTGAGGGCCACCAATCAAACCACACATTGCCCTACCTGGTTCTAATGAGTGCTCATTAGGTGTTGTGATAACAACACCCTCCTTGTGTATTAACAAAGGCGCATTCCGTCCATGGATCACCCACAACAGCTGAGGCGGCGCTGGAGTCACCCACTCCTCCCCTCCTTCCCTGATTTATTCCAGCGCTGACATGTGCTCACAGGGTTCCCGCTCCTTCGTCGTCTCCTCGTTTGTCCCCTTCTGGGCTCTGTATTAGGTTCCTTACTGAAAGGAATGATCTACTTGCCAGTCAGGATCTTGGGATGATGCTGAACTTGAGTGTTTCCAGGTCACTGGGACACCACTAGGAGAGCTGGAGTCAATACCGTGCAATTCCAAAAGCTGGGACACCTGCCTACCTCCCAAGATGACAGATTTTTCCAGAGCAGTTGCCTACTCTTCTTGCTGGGCTAGCCAATGAGATGATCACTTCTGGTGTACAAGGCAATGCTGGGAAAACATTCTCCTTTTAGGAACAAATTCTAAATGTCAATATTATTTTATTCACTTTTGATTATATTGCTATTGGCTTTGACTGGCCGGGTCTTTGTGAAATCAGGCAGGCCATTTAACCTTTCAAAGTTCTATCTGTGTAAAGGGTCACTGGCATGGCTGGGGAGTTTTGGTTCATTCACCCAGCATTAAAACACATAAACTATGTGCACCCTGTTGCTTCTTGCTTTGGCAATCATGGTGCAACAGGTCTTCCAGGTCTCCAGGCATTAACAATCTCATCAAAAAGATATTTACACATGAGAATAAAATTAACAGCACAAGGTGTATCATGACTAGACACTATCAGAGGTATGAGGGACATTTGTTTCAGCACTGTGTTTTATGACTGCTCTCTGGAAAACATTCAAATGTCTACTAAGTGAACACAGTTTAAATAAATAATGATCAGTTACATAGTGGAATATTGAACTGCTTTAAAAAAGAATTTTAATGCCAGACGGTGGTGCATGTCTTTAACCTCAGCACTTGGGAGGCAAAGGCAGGCAGGTCTGTGTGATTTGAGGCTAACTTGGTCTACAGAGTGAGTTCTAGGACAGCCGAGGCTTAAAAAATGATTTCCAAACATGACTATAGGTTAAAGAAGATCAAATGTATATTAACACGCTTCTGTTTGTGGAAGGAAAAAAGCAGTTGATTTGCAAAGTGTTATATATGCATTAAGTATGTCCTTTTGTAATGCTGGAGATCAAACCCAGGCTCTTGCGCAGGCTAAGCAATGAGTCTACCTCTGAGCTCTATCCTGTACCTCTGTGTTGATCTTTGAGTAGATATGCAAGAGTCAGGGGAATGTTGAAGCCTCTGAAAAGGGGGAAAGGGAAGGGTGAGGAGTTGGAAACTTACTTTACCTTGAGAATTATTTTGAATCTTTAGAATTTTGACCCAGCTACATATATTTTTTTTAAAAAAAAAAGTACCCCAATATCTGTCTGATTCTCAACAGTGGGAGCTGGTGAAAGACTGTTTTTTTTCATAGCGGTCTAAGGAATGGAATGAATTCTCTTTAAGAAACCTTGAAATAGCTGTGCCGGCAGAGGAAGAAGAGTGATGCTTCCTGCTCCAATCAGATGTTTCTAGAATGAAAAGCAGGACAAGTCTGTTGTGCAAACAGAGATCTGGGAGCACTGGAAAATGAGTAATAAAATCTTCCTTGCTGTTGAACTGTGTTGTCCACTGCAGTTCACGCTGGTGGCCCAGCAGGCACGGGACAGCCCTGGCCCCTCCCCTGAGAAGCTGGTCTGGGGCTTCTGTCTTCCTGCTAGCATATTCTCAGGGTCTGGCAGCTTATCCAACTTGCTTCCTTTGGAAGGTTTTTGTTGTTGCTGGTTGGCTGACTGGTTGGTTCTGTTTCTTTTTGAGACAGGGTCTCGTTGTGCGGTCCTGGCTAGCCTGCAGCTCACTTATGTAGACTAGTTTGACCTGAAACTTTCAGTGATTCTTCTGTTGCTGCAAGGACTACAGACAGTCTCCACCTGGCCAGCCAGCAGACTCTTGATCCCCTGATGACAGAACTCCTGGACTTGTGGAATCTCTGAGGTTGAAGAGGCCCTGGGGATTTCCCCATCTCCTTCCTCTAGTTGTCAATCCCTGGCAACTGTAACATGATACACACATTGGGTTCAGGAGTAAAGATGGGCTCCACCCTGGTCCCCTAACCCTGAGCCTGGAGCACAGTTTACAAAGCACCTACTTCTTCATGGCTCTCTGGAACTGTGGCAAGGGTACTCACAGAAGTGACTGAACACACTGAGGACCGTCCAACAGACTCCTCAGAAGGACAGGTAGCCGAAACCGGTTTTAGGGGAATCTCCTCTCCTGCCCAAGAGGAGGTAAATGGTGGCATAAACTCTCCCAGCCTGCAAGCTACACAACCTCCCACCATAGGTGGAGTTCAACAAGCTTCAGCATCAAGCATATCTACCCCAGAACACACTTTGTATTAATCTTTATCCATAATAGGGTCCTACAGTTTCACATGTGAAAACTATGTATATTTAAAAGACAAAAACCATTAAGGACAACTAACAATGCCTGTCTTTTACTACAGGGGAAAAAAAAGTCTTAGTAGTTGCAATAATTTTTTAGTTTTTGCTTTGTTTTGTTCTTTTCAAATTAAGTTTTTGGGTTTTTCGTTTGCTTGTTTTTGAGAGGCAGAATTTCATTTAGCCCAAGCTAACCTTGAACTTTCTGTTTAGGTGAAGCCAGCCTTGAACTTCTGATACCCCTGTCCCTTCTCTCCAAGTGCTGAGAGTCTAGATGGGCACCACCAGGCTCAGCTTTGAACTATTCTTTTAATGTAATAAAGTCCAGTGTCCCCCTCACTTTACTCATTCTGTGAACCTGCTGTGTGTGATGAGGGATGTAGACATGTGGCCCACTCTTGGGGCTGGGCCTGGGCCCTGACCTTCGGTTTCTTGTGAGAAATGTGACCTGTGAAGCTCTACCGAGGTTTACTTTCTATTTACACGGATAAATTTCCTTTTTCATAATGACTTCAGAAAATGGACTCTGGACTACTCAGAGTTCAGCAGGACAAGACTTATCTTAGTCCTCCTGTGAATCATTGCTCCCCCCCCCTCACCACGTCTACAGACACCTGACTTGACTTAGTCTCATCTAATTCCTTCTGCTGTTTGCAGTGGAATTTCCATAACCCAAGCAGCATGAGTCAAAATGGGTCATCCAACTGCTCAACGAATTGAGCTGATTGTTTGGAGCCTGGTGTTTACATTGAAAACCACCAACCATTTTGTTTTTTCATGTTTTGACAGCCCGGAAGCTCAGTAGGAGGCAGAGGGACTCTCCATCCTGGTAGAAGCAAAGGATCTTCGTTTTCCTTGCCTTTGTTTGCCCTTTACTGATTGTTATGACAGTCCTAGCCTATGTCCAGTGGCCCAGGTCTTGGTGAATAATAAGGCGTGGGCACCTAAAAAAAGTTATTCCCAGTTCGTTGTCTCTAACCACAACTCAAGGGTTCTGCAGTTTGTCTTTGGAAATGAGTCAACAAACAGTTGAGGAGAAAAACTGTACCTCTAAATTAATAATGACACACCTTCAAGCCTTGTCCTTTCATTTACCAAACCTGGAGTTTAACAACTCAAGACCACACTTCCTTGTGGGTGAGCCTGCACTTCACAAGATCATAAAACTGAAGAAGAAGTCTGTGGTCTCACTGCTCTCTCAAGGAGTCCCTGGCCCTAGCCTGCCCCTATCTACCCTTATTTCTTTGTTTCCTTGAAGTACACATTAAGAAAGTGTCTTTTGGGTTGAGGAAGTACCTCACTTGATAAAGTGCTGATTTTCCAAGCATGTGGACTTGAGTTCAGACCCCTAGGTGTTGGTGTAAAAGCTTAGTGTTGGTGGTATGCTTTTGGAGCCTGGGGAGTTTTGGAGAGGCAGAGATGGGGATCCTTGGGTCTTGCTGGACAGCTAGGCTAGCTGAATCTGTGAGGTTCAGTGAAAGGAAACCCTGTCTCAATAAATAAGGTATAGAGCTGGCACATCTTTGCCCAGCTCCAGGGCATGACCTAACTGGATGGCTTCAGATGAAGAAAGAACATATTAAAGACACACAGACAACAGAAAAGCTAGGATTTTGTGGCCTGGGCCTTTGGGATGGAGAAGCAGCACTCAGAAACTCAGTGTGTTTATTATGTGTGGTTGAATAGGAAATCAGGGTTACTGCATACAACTGAACACAGAGGTAGATTTAGCTAATCTCTGTAGGCACAGTCTGCAGGTTGCAAACATCTGGGAGGAGCAAGCTCTGATGAGTATTTTCTGCATATACTGTCACCATTCACACTCGAAAGGAACAAGAAGAGATTTGCCATCCCTCTGAGCCTCAGCAGGGTAATCGTTACCACCCCACTGGGATGAGACACTTCACATGAATGTGTCCATGTCAACATCAAAATATACACTCAGGGCTTCACTATCTTCCTACCGAAAGCAATTTTGAGACAAAGATACCCACATATGCACACCCATGCACATGTACTTACATGTGTGCATTTATATATACACGAGCATACACACACACACAAAGGGATTGTCTCAGAAGGACCGGGGCTTTCTCTCCTGTGTGTCAATCTGGAAGTATTCCTTGGTTGGCTCAGTTCCCATGACTGTCTTCACTACTTCAATTCTTTGTATTTTTTTTTTTTTTGGTCAAATGTTGGCATTTGTTGTGTTATAAAAGACTATGGCTTGTTTGTTTCTTTCTCCATTTTTTATATCCTATCATTTAGCAAAATTCTTAGTGGTAAATTATGCTTATTTAATTAGAAAGTTTATTTTAACATGAAATTTTTAGTTTTTTTTTCTTTGTGCTTTTTGTTTGTTTGTTTGTTTTGTTTTTTTGAGACAGGGTTTCTCTGTGTAGCCTTGGAGCCTGTCATAGAACTCACTCTGTAGACCAGGCTGGCCTCGAACTCACAGAGATCCACCTGCCTCTGCCTCCCAAGTGCTGGGACTAAAGGTGTATGCCACCACTACCCTGCTAGATTTTTTTTTTTTTTGGATAAGTAAAAATAATCATATTGTTGCTGGAGAAAGCAGTTGAAAGCACTTTCTGCTCTTGCAGAAGACCCAGGTTTGATTCCCAGCATCTGTGTGATGGCTCACATCACACTGTATCTCCAGTCCCACTTCATCGGATGCCCTCTTCTGACTTTAGACTTATGCCTGCACACGGTGCACATACATATGTACAAGCATACACAAATACAAATAAAACATATGAATTAAAATGTATTATATAGCAAAAATATTTATATTAATCGTATTTTTCACAAAAGTAAAAGAAGGGAACAAAGAAATATACTTCTTTTTTTTTTTTTTTTTTTTTTTTTAAATACACTCTTGTCCTGGAACAAAACCAGTCTTCAGTCCTGGCTCACTCTTCTCTGCCTTCAAATAGGAGTTCATACTTTCTCAAGGGCTTTGAGGACACTAACTCATGCAATTCCTAACAACCATATTCTTGTCCCCATTTCCAAGGAGGCATCTGACTCTTCGAGCTGTCTTGTTATGTAGTACTGCCCTCTTTAACTATCTCTGACCAATTAAAACACGTACACAATCTCTTGCACTGTAAGCTCTGGCTCTGTGGATGGAAATGTCTTCCCATCCTTTGTGGTCTTGGAGTTTGGCCATCATTCCCTGTGGTGAAGTCTAAGGTGAGCAACACTACAGTATTAATAAGTGACAAAGCAACATGGGGATGAAATATGGCACAAAGGTCATCATCTCCTGAGAACCCTGCCACTGATAAGAAATTCTTCCAGCTTGATGGCTCAGAGACACCAGGAAGGGTTCACAAGAGCCAGTGCTAAAAGCTTCCCAGAGAACATGTGGGTTGAACCCCGTTTAGAGGCTCAGACTCTGTGCAGTCCTTATACATAATTCTAAAGGAATGAGAGATCTCCTCAGCACACAAAAGACTGGAAACAGATCAAACAGCAGAGCCAGAGGAAAGATGTGGACAGCTACTGACTGTCCTGAGAGTAGGGAGCAGCATCGAGACAGTTCAGTGTGGGAGCCAACTCCAGCCGCAGCTACCCAACACTGAGAAATGTCATCATATCTTTTAGTCACCAAAACAAAGACAGACTGTGACCAACCACAACATGGTGAAGAGGTTCATAGCTTTCTTAACAAATTCCTATATGCAATGGTTAGTTTTATTTTTGAAAGATATTAGTAACAGTAGGAGTGAAAATGACTCAGTCCCAGAGGTTTCTGGATGGCCAGGTTTTATATTTGCATGCAAGTTATCCCAAAGATAAGGCAGATGGACATTTATTAAAGTAGACTCTATGACCATGCTTTTACATCACCAAGTGACAGACTCTCAGATTATGAAATAGTGGTAAACACTGTCTTCAGGGGTTGCAAAGCTCGCCCAACATCCCAGGACCCCACATTTCTCTTGATGGAAGGCTTCATCACTGGCTCTGACAGGAGCTGAAGCAGCCAGGGACCACACTGATGTTGCATACACCAAAAATCTCGTAGTCTCCTTGGAGGGTTTGGGGTGTGTACAAAGGACCCTCCCTTTCTGCACAATAGCACTTTACTTCCTGGATTATAAAAATGTTTTTACTAAAGGGAAAGGAACTAGATTCTCGGCACGGCACGATGATTTAGATTTGTTCCTTGTCTTCACTATGACCCAGACAGATGTGGCGGGGAGTCAGAAGCAGGAGGATATCTGAGTTCAAGGCTAGCCTGGTATACATCACAAATTCCAGGACAGCCAGGGCTACATAGAGAGAGATCCTGTCTCAAAAACAAACAAAATCAGAAGGCCCTGTTGGCTTTGAGCTGACTGAATTTTAGATTCTGTCTCACACAATATGCCTTAGTGTGCCCACAGGCTAGAAGTCCCTGGGGCTGTTCAGTGGGCGGAGCAGGCAGGTACCACTCCAGCATCAGATGTGACTAGAAGGTGTAAGACTCCACTACACAGGGAATGAGTGCCAGAAGCAGGAACTAATTCTCTCTGTCTTTCTGTCTGTTTCTCGGACTCTTCTCTTTCTAGCTCTTTCTGTCTCTCTCTCGTTTGTGTGTCTCTCTATCTCTATCCCTCTCTTCCTCTTTCTATATCCCCTTCCTTCTCTCTTTATGCCTTTGTTTCTCTCTTTGTCTATGTCTCTCTATCTCTGTCCGTCTGTCTGCCTCTGTCTCAGTCTTTCTCTCCAAATATTTCTTCTGGGAATATTAATGAAATTTCTAAGCTCAGAGTTCATTTCATAGGAATAATTTAGTCTTTAGGACAGAAGAGTTGGGAGGAACAGCCATGATATCTCTGACCACTGGGATGCATGGACATGGGAGAGAGAAAGGGGGCAGAATATGGTGCCATGAGAAATCCAAGTTGATAATGTGGTATGGGGTGAACTTGGGTAGCATTGACTTTAAGGGGCAGGCCTACCAATAATGAGTATTGTGAATGGTTTTGTTGCTGATAATTAGGATTGGGGAATGATAGAAAGGCTAAGGGAAAAAGCTCACTTAGCATTTGTAGGAATAGCTTAAGTCCACATCAGTTTTAGCAGAGAAAATATTGCTGGGATTGGATTTTTAACTATAGAGAGCAGGTGGCCGGGAGGAAAGAGTTTTGCTTTGTTTCACACTCTTTCATTGAGAAAAGTTGGCATCGATTTGAGTACTCATGGCAACTTGGCTTGTCACCTTAGGAAGAATTATCTGAGTGGGACTTTTCACTTCTGTCCTATAATAAAAGCAGTACAGCAGCCAGATGTGCCACATCTTAATCCCAACATTCAGGTGGCAGAGGCAGGCAGATATCCCCGAGTTCAAGATCAGCCTGGAGTGAGTCCCAAAGCCAGCCAGGGCTACACAGTTAGATCCTGTCTCAACAAAAGAAAAATTAATAATAATAATAATAATAATAATAATAATAATAATAATAAAGCTGCAGTGTGGTTTTTTTCGCCTTCTTGTCGCTCACCCCTGCCACGCTATAGTTGGCTAACAAAGGTCGTCCTTCTGCCTGGATCTTGGGAAATCCCTACAGCGGGAAGTGGACACAGCACCATAACTTGCAGATGAAATAAGCCCCTGCCTCTAATTTGATGAAGCTCAGGATAAGGGTATCTCTGATGAAGGCGGGTGAGCCTGGCTGAAGGCAGCTGATGAAGAGGCATCCCAGGACTCTGTTCCATGCCGAACTCTAACCAAAGGCACTCACCATGATTGGGAGAGGCTCAACTGGTCACCTAGGCTGTGGCTGGCCTTGGTGGGAGAATTCACCTAGATGGGAACCCATGGCTGGCATCAGACCTCAGCCCCCCTCTCTAGCATAATTTAGGGCAGTGGGAGGTTGAGGAGACTCTACATTTCTGTTTGTGTGTCTTGAGTGTCACTCCCTGACTCCCTGACTCCTGTCGTGTGTGTGTGTGTGTGTGTGTGTGTGTGTGTGTGTGTGTGTGTGTGTGTGTGTAGGTACAAGTACAGGTATTTATGGAGGTCAGAAGACAACTTTGAGCTCTGATACTTACACTCAGGCTCTTTCTTTTCTTTCATTCGACCTTCCTTCCTTCCTTCCTTCCTTCCTTTCTTTCTTTCTTTCTTCTGGCACAGGGTCTTCACTAGTCTGGAACTTGCCAAGTAAGGCAGGTTGGTTGGTTGACCATGGAGCCCAGCAAACTGCTCATCTCTACCTCCCAAACACTGCCATTACAAACCTACTCTATCCTGATCATAGGTGTTATAAGCCTATGCTATCACAGCCATTTTTTAAAATGTGGGTTTACCAGTTGAGCCACCCACACACATCTATGTAGACTTTTAACCAGGAAATATAAGGGCAAAGGAATATGGTGATTTAGCTTGATGTCATGTTGTTGTGCCATTACCCTGGCCTGGGCTGCTGCTGGGCACTCTCCGCTCTTTGTCTCAAGCTCCCAACCAACACTTTTGGAAACTTGAGGTGACAGTATGGTTGGCATTTTCTGGTGGCAGGCAGTGTTCTTTGGGAATGGTGGTGACAGATAAAGAGGTAGGTTTGACAGCAAGGGAGGAAAGAAGCCTCAAGGACATGTCAGTTGCTAACACACAATAATGGCTTTCAGATATGAGTGAGTTTGTACATGAGCTTAGGCTGAATACATATTCTTTTCTGGGTCTTGCTCTACAAAAACCCGGTTAATAACATTTGGGACTTGACCCAGGAATTCTGGTTAATTTATCTAAGACATTTCTTTAAAATCTGCTGCCAGGTAGAATTTCTTAGGATTTGTGCTCACTTTGGCTCAGGAAACACCATGAAGCAGTTGCAAGACACTTACCTATTCTGGTTCCACAGAAACTCCCCACGGATATGAGGTAACGCTGGCTCTCTATGGGTGGAGGCTGTCAGCCAGATCCTGCTTCACTTGCTCCTTGGCTGACAATCCAGGGTGGGTGGGACATGATGACTTTGAAGGTGTATGTGCCATACTTACCCTGGTGATATGCTACTGCCATGGCACCTTCTGGGTGGCATTAGAACCACAGAAAAGAGTGTATTCTCCCATTCAGAGGAGAGTCTTGCCAAGGGGGCCTAAATATTTCAAAAGATAGAGAAATTGTGGCTCTCTTTGAGGAACCCTACTGGGTTATGTCAATTTTGATTTAAAAACTATTTTGTAAAAAGTTGGACCCTTGGTGGACTCATACTTGTAATCTTGGTACTTGGGAGGTACAGGCAGAAGAGCCAGGAATCCATGGCTGTGTTGGCTAGTTTTATGTTAACCTCACACAAGCTAGAGTGTGTCAAGATGAGGAGGTGAGCCTCAGTTGAGAAAATGTCTCCATAAAATCTGGCTGTGGGGCATCTTCTTAATTAGTTATTGATGGAGGAGGGCCAGGCCTTTTGTGGGTTGGTTCACCCTAGGCTGGTGGGTGGTCTTTCATTCTATAAGACAGCAGGCTGAACAAGCCATAAGGAGCAAGCCAGAAAGGAGCACCCCTCCATGGCCTCTGTATCAGCTCCTGCCTCCAGGTTCCTGTCCTGACTTCTTCAATGATGAACAGTGATATGGAAGTATAAGCCAAATAAATCCTTTCCTCCCCACATTGTTTTTTGACATGATGTTTTATCACAGCAATAATCACTCTGAGTAGGACAATGGTATTCATTGGGTTCTCCACAGCATTGGGGAGCATTCATATATTGGATTCCACATTGAAATGCCTTGCAGAGTCTTTTCAAGGGTAGGGGAGGACCCTGTTCTGGCACTGTCCTTTCGTGCTGATCACTTCTGACTTTGAAACAGCACTGATTTAAAAAAAAAAAAAAAGAAGACAGGAAGAAAGAAAAAGAAAAAGAAGGAAGGATGGATAGAAAGAAGGATGGATGAAAGGGATGAAAGGAAGGGAGGAAGGAAGGGAGGGAGGAAGGAAGGAAGGAAGGAAGAAAAAGTACTGGTCACATGGCCCAGTCCACTTTTGACATTTTGTTATCAGTTGTCTTTGCCAAGAATTCCTTGAACACTCACCATGACTAAACCCCATGATGATCCTCCTGGGGAGATGATAAGATTCCATGACCAATACGCATCACCCAAAGTGGAGCTCAAATTTCAGGTTGAGCTACCATTTTTGTAATGCTTCTCCAGCCCCCTGCCCAGTATCTATGAGAATAATTGAGTGATGCTGCCTCACTGAGCAGTAGACACCAGAAGGTTGGAATGATGTCTGCTTGCCTATCCAGACCCATGTATAATGGAGATATATCTTTGGCTGTTAATCCATCTGTGGAATGAACACCAGCCTGTCATATGACTCAACATCTGTAGAATAACAAAAGCAAAGTAAGAGAAAGAACCAGAGCCCAAACTAATGCCAGCCTCAAGTCCTGGGGAATCTGAAATTTCTCTTTCAATCAATAGAGACATACTGTCTGTTCAGGCCACTCTGTTCAGCTTTCTATATTTGTGAATATGTACATTCCTAGATAAGTTTTTGCTTTTTATTTTTTAGGCAGGGCCTTATTGTGAAGCCATGGCTAGTGCAGACTTACTAGATAGCCCTGGCTGGCCCAAAAACTCACTATTTAAATCAGGGATCTACCTGCCTCTGCCTCTCAAGTGCTAGGATTAAATGTGAGCACCACCACACCACACCAAAGAGCAAATTCTATGCACACCCGTGTTTATCCATGAATATTCAGTGGGAGTCAAGGATAGCATTCCCTGGCAATACTTCCTTCCCCTTAACCATGTCAACAATCATGGTGTCCTTTAGTTCCTAGAAGATCCCGTTCTCCAGATCATACTTTAGTTGTATCAGTTAGTGGGTACACATGTTATCTACCCTGGCTCTCAGCTTCATTGTTATAGTTATATCTAAAACTGGGTCTGATAAGAACAACTGTCATAGACAGGTTCTTGGGGCTGCCAATTGATGGCAATTCCTTCTTAATGGAACATATAAGCTAATCAGGGAGTTTGAAAGCATTTTTTGTTTGTTTGTTTGTTTTTTGCTTTTCGAGACAGGGTTTCTCTGTATTGCTTTGGAACCTGTCCTGTAACTAGCTCTACAGACCAGGATGGCCTCAAACTCACAGAGATCCACCTGCCTGTGCCCCCCCAGGTGTTGGGACTAAAGGTATGTGCCACCAATGTCCAGCTAGTTAGAAATAATTTTAAAAAGAAAAACTCTTCACTTAATGCCATCTTCATTTTGTTTGTGGAGATCACTACACAAGGACTCAGTTTTAAAGCTGAGTTACAGCAGAAACCTTAGAGGTTGACACTGTGCTCCCAGGGGCCTACAAAGTGAAGGCTTGTGTCTCATCCTACAGCCTGTCCAGTGGAAATATGAACACCACAGTTATAACTTCAAGGTTTCTAGAAGACAAAAACAAAAAACAAACAAAAAAAAAAAACAAAAAACCACCTATAATCCTTGTACTCAGGAAGCTGAGAGTTCAAGACGGTCTGAAATATGATGGGAGATGTCATTCTGTATATGTTTTTCATACTGGTTAATAATAAAGTACTGTTGGCCAATAGGAAAAGAAGATAGGAGGGACTAGGAGACAAGGAGGAAATAGGAAGTAGTAGAGAAGAGTCAAGATGGAGAGTCTGAAGAAAGCAGTATGCCGCCGGCTCCCCGGTAAGAGAAATACATAGATCAGCAGAAATGGGTTAATAATTAAGGCAGAGCTAGCCGATAAGAAACAAGTAACTAGGCCAACAGCATTGTATCAAATACAGAGTCTCTGTGTATTATTTGGGGCTGGCGGCGTGGCAGTGGGACCAGACAGGCAGCGGCAGGCGGAAAAACCGTACTCCTTACAGAAATATTTACCCTTCAAAAAACAAAAACAACAACAACAACAACAAAAAAAAAACAGAAAGGAAAAAAGGAAGTAGAATGATCTTTTTTTAAAAAATATCTGTTTTAGCTGGGTTGTAGTGGTGCTCACCTTTAATCCCAGCACTCAGGAGGCAGAGGCATGCAGATCTTGTGTTCGAGGCCAGCCTGGTCTACAGAACAAGTTTCAGAACAGCCAGGCTGCACAGAGAAACCCAGTCCTACAAAACCAAAAATCAATGAATAAATAAGTAAATAATTAAAAATATATTTTATTCAACACGATGTATCTAAAGTATCACCTTGTAATCAATATAAACCTTTTGAGATTTTTCTTGTTTTAAGTTTAATATAGTGGATATTTTGTTCTACTTTGAAACAGCCATACATATTGCTACCATGGAGAAAGGCTGGATAGGGAGGTTTACATATTTGGACCCTTGTGTGAACTACCTCTGGAGGACCCTTCCCTGCAATTACCAGACTCATCTAGTACTCAAAGTATGAGGCCTATTTTGTCACCTCTACTGGGTCCCTCTAAGCCAGTTCAGCAAAATAGATTTTTTTTGTTTTTGTTTTCATTTTGTTTTGAAATAAGGTGGTATGCAGCCCTGGCTGGCCTGGACCTTGCTCTGTAAATCAGGCTGGCCTCAGAGGAGGAGATCTGTCTGCCTCTGCCCTTAGATGCTGGGATAAAGCAGTGTGGACTGTGCACAGCTGATGCTCCTCTTTTTAAAGTTCCGTGTTTGTGTGTGAGAGTGCATGTGTGCACCTGTATGTGTGATGCACGGGTGAAAGCACACATGCCATTGCATCGCTGTGGAGGTAAGAGGGGAACTTCGTGGGGTCATTTCTCTCCTTACCCTTTCCATAGGTTCCAGGGATCTAGTTCCGGTCATTAGGCTTGCCTGGGAAACATATTTACCCTACATGCTCTCTCTCTCTTTTTAAATTAATTTTTTTTATTTAAATTAAAAACTATCTTATTTTACATACCGATGCTAGTTCCCCTCCCTCAGGAACCCTACTCCCCCCACCATCTCCCCATACCACCTCCCATCCACTCCTCCGAGAGGGTGAGGCCTCCCATCGGGGATCATCAACGTTTGTCACATCATTTGGGGCAGGGCCAAGGCCTTCCCCCATGTATCTGGGCTGAGAGTGTCCCTCCATAGGGAATGGGCTCCAAAAAGCCAGTTCGTGCACTAGAGATAAAAATCCTGGTTCCACTGCCAGAGGCCCCATAGACTGCCGAAGCGACCCCCAACTGACACCCACATCCAGGGGGCCTGGTTCGGTCCTATGCTGGTTCCCCAGCTGTCAGTCTGGTGTTCTTGATCTCCCACATGCTCTGCTCAGCTGTCTCTGCCTTTCCCCAGCCTGGTCTTGACCCCTTTGCTCATCACTCCTCCCTCTCTACACCTGGATTCCAAGAGTTCTGCTCAGTGCTTAGCTGTGAATCTCTGCTTCTGCTCCCATCAGCTACTGGATGAAGGCTCTAGGATGGCATTTAAGGTAGTCGTCAATCTCATTATAGGGGAAGGGAATTTAAGGCAGCCTCTCCACTATTGCTTAGATTCTTAGTTGGGGTCATCCTTGTGGGTTCCTGGGACTTTCCCTAGTGCCAGAGTTCTCGTTAAGCCCATGGTGGCTCCCTCTGTAAAGGTATCTCTTTCCTTGCTCTCCTCTGATCTCCCTGCAACCCTCCTGCTCCCTCTTGTTCTTCTCCCCCCTCTCCTCCCCTCCTCCTCTTTCTCCTACCTCCTCCCTCCCCCCATGCTCCCAATTTACCCAGTGGGGTCCACTACATGCTTCTCTTAAAAAGAATGAAGTGTTGGGTGTAGAGGAACAAGAAGAGGGTGGGAAGTCTTTATCCAGAGGTTCTGCAAACCTATGTCATACAGTTAGCATTGTGGACAGTCAAGGAGGAAAAAAAAAACAACAACAGGCCCAGGCAGAGCCAGAGAGGAAGAAGGTGTGAGGGGATTTGCTGCCCCAGATCTGGCAGGAGGATTACTGACTGCATAGCTTCCTTACTGATGATCCTGTGTACCTTTGTCTCACAGGGTTTGCCAAGGAAGGAAGAGGTAGGTAGCAACTGCTCCAGCCCTCTGAGGAGAAAACGAATGCAAACCACCCAGGGGGCAGGGCAGGCTGGGGGCTTCAGATGCATGAAACCACAGTGTAAAGCCAACAGACCATGGGCAAAGCTTCCAGTGGCCTGCCCCCAACAGCCAGGCCTCAGGGAGGACCTAGGCTGCCTTCCAGCCTTCATAAATGAAATTTAGAATAGCACCTTGTAAGACAATCCGAATCACGCCAGGTGATTCCAAGTGATTAAATGTGACAACAAGATGCGTAAAGGGGGTGGCTCCCAGTTCCCCGTATCACTGAAATGAATCATTTGGAGACTCTGAGTAATTCAGGGCAGGGCCCACACACTCAGGCTGCAGTTTCCTAAAGAGAACTTGGGATCCTTCCCAAATTTCACCAGGCAGTCCTGTAGCTTGGCACAGGTAGAAGTGCTGCTTCACGCCCAGTGGCCACAGGATCTGCCTGCCTTGGCTCAGGAGGCATGTCCCTGTTAAAGGACACAAGAGCCAAATGATGCTTTACAATTATGCCTCTTAAAATGAAAGTAGACTCCCAGGGTTGTAAGGTAGCGATCAAAGGGACAAAAAGACCGTGGGTCAAGTGTCAGGCCATAAACTGCCAAGATGACACATGGTCGGGGCCTGTAGGGCCCCAATGCCAGTGGGACTATTAGCACATTCAGACAGCTGGCACATTCAGGTAGTTGTTTTCAGGCTGGATTTCAAGGAAACCACACAAGGCTGGTCTTTAGGGTAGCATATGCCCTGGTGAATGGCTGCTGGAGATCCATCTAGAAGCTCTCAAATCTTGCAGCGTTGGGGGTCTTGCACAGAGGCCCACCCAGGCAGCATTAGTGACTTCCCATCAAGGGCCAGATTGCTTGGAAGCCACACATATGGTAAACAAACAGGAGAGACATGTGTTCCTCCTGGATCTCCCTACGCACTTCTCTCCCACAGAGGAAATGGTCCATTCCTGAAGTTCAAAGCTTCCCCACAGCTCAGAACCCGGAAGCCAGAAGCTGGGACAACGTGTATCTGCTTACTGCACTCCCAGCTCAGATCAGCCAGCCAGGCACTCCCCAGTCACAGTGAGAAGGAAGTCTGTAGCTGGTAAAGCAGATGCAAGGCCAAAGAGGGCTTCTCCGGAGAGCCTGGCCAAGCTGGCAATTATCGTCTATGACATAGCATACTTTATGGTGATGGTTTCAGTTCTGGTTATTGTCCTCATGATTATGGGGCATCCCCACCCCACAGGATCTACTCTAAAATTTTCAGAGAACTGTTGTTTTTCCTGGACATGCCATTGTTATTATTGCCTTTGTAATGGTTGTGATTACTGAAACTGCTGGTTTTCAAATAGCTCTTTTTATTAGCCATGAGGGGATGCCCATGTGGGACACCAAGGGGTCATGAACACATAAAAGGTCTTGACGACAGGGCCTGGGATACCAGGGTAATGTTCTCCATGCTTTCTAGTAACTTGCCTGGACCAGCTTGGGCACTGTGGACAGTGAGAGCCCAGCCAGCTCAGGTCCAGCTCTGGTCCCAGACTCCAGGCTGGTTGTTCCCATGGGACCTTGCTGCCTTTAGCTTTAGGGTCCTGACTCATGATAGACAGCATGGCCTAGATTGACTATATCCCAAAACGAAGAGTCAACACTGTTAACTGTGACGAGTTCTGATTGGAAGTAAAACCCAGTGAGTCGAGGCAACACAGCCCACCCACCACTGCCTGGCTCTGCAAATCTAAAACCAAATGTACTAAATTTACAGCAGTGCTGAAACTTGGTACTAACGGAACTCTCACGTCACGTGGTAATTGTTTAGCCATAAAAATAAAAACTTTACATTACTTTTAAATTGTAAAAGGTAAGTTTCCTGGTGTGTGTGCTGGGTGTGTGTGGGGGGGGGGAGATGAAGAATCCAACAACGAATAACTTTGCCCCACTCCTCAGAAATAAGTGCAGTTAACAACGTGGTGCCAACCATCCAAGATTGTTCTCTACATGTAAGCTAAGATTTATTTGCTTTTGCTGTTCTTTTGATTTTTTTTTCCCTCTACCTTGCCTTCTTTCTAGTATCCAATCAGTCATCAACTCCCATGAGTATTTCCTTTATGACCATGTCCTTTATGTCCAATCTGACCATGCCCACTTCAGATTCTTAACTGCTTTACACTTAGAATATCAATAGTAAACACTGATGTGAGCCATGGCTGTGGAATACAATGTCTTAGATTCCTAATCTCCTTTTCCCCTTACTTGGGAAGTCACATCAACTTTGAAGTTTAGTTCCTTTATGTGCTCCAAGGGAATTACATTCACTTTTTGAAGTTAATGAAAATCAACACAGAACCAGTCACAGTATGCTCTGAATCATTGCCCATATAAATAGTCTCCTCCAGGTAGCCTTCAAGAACACTTACTTCAGTACTGTCATCTTGTGTCTTTGTCTGTCTTTTTTGTTTTTTAGAGTCAGGGTTTCTCTGTGTAGCCCTGGATATCCTGGAACTCACTCTGTAGACCAGGCTGGCCTTGAACTCCCAGAGATCCACCTGTCTCTGTGCCGGGTGTTATCTTGGGTGTCTTATCCTTACTCTTTCTTAGAACAGAGCTTTTATTCTGATATGTTCTTTCTCAAATTCTCAGAAAGCTCCCTACTTGCTAGTAGGTGCTAAGTCCGCAGTTCTCAGATGAATTCCACCTGACTGGCAGTACTGCCCCCTGTGGGGGAGGATGCTCCCTTAGCTTAGCCATATCTTCTGGAAGCACGCTAACTGGCATCGTTGCTGACCTACGTTCTAAAGCCCAGCATCGCTCTTCTTGTCCACCTTTTATGGGTGTCTCCCTTGGTATGTCTTTTTCTCCTCTGCGCAGGTTTCCTTCTGATCTGTCTGAGTGACCGTGTGTGTTAATTGCCTGTCTTTCCCACTGATACTATCTGAAGATGAGAGCTTTCTCTTGTTCACCAGAGCATCCCTGGAGCTATGACACAACACCCATAAGAGCTCTGTGTCTTGCTCTTGGAGTCGTCTCACACAATGAATGCTTCTTTGGTGATTAAATCCTGACTTTTCAAGTAGGCATTGGCTGGGTGCTCATGGCTCATGTCTTTAATTCCAGCAGTCTCAAGGCAGAGGCAGACAGATTTCTTTGAGTTCGAGGCCAACTTGGCCTCCGGAGTGAGTTTCATGGCAGCTAGGACTACACACAGAGAAACATGTTTTGAAAAACCAACCAGCCAACCAACCAACCAACCAACCAACCAACCAAAGAGTTCAAGCAGGCATTAATTGACAGCTAGGAATTGGGTCTGATCTCAAGTGCTCATCATGCATGACCCTGTCCAACATATAAAATGTGCTCAATAAAATTGGAGCTGTCTAATTACTGCGGCCTTCACTGTAGTATCAGGATGTGGGCAACACCCTGCCTGCAGAGCTGAAAGGCTGTAGGCCACACTTGCACCTGAACAACAGCCTTATTAGAGGCCACTTGCCCTTCCTGCTGACAGTTTCCCTCTGGACACGCCCCACAAGCATTTTCATCCAATCACATGCTGCTTGGTAGTTTGTATAAAATCACAGGTTCTAGAGCCATGATGCACTAGTTATCTGCAGCAATTACATACTGGGTACCACAGCTTCTGAGTTTGGGCCTCAGCATGGAACAAAGGGAATCGGAAGGAGCCTGAGGAAAAGCAGCATGGACCCCAGGATTCTGCAGAACAGAAGCGACAGAGGGAGCTAAGCTGCTTTCCCCAACAGTAACGGGTTTCCAAGGGAGAAGTGACTAAAGAGTGTATCACCTTTTGTGTGTTCAAGTCTTCTCTCTGGCCACTTTCCATTCCCAGATATGGTGTTCTTCTTGAAGGGGTCTGCTGTTAGGTTTTTGTTTTTAGTACTGTGGGGATACGAATTGAACTTAGGGCTTCATGCGTGTTACACAATTGCTCAGTGGCATGTATTCCCAGCCCTGGTGTTGTTTCTTAAGTCCGATTATGTCTGAGATCATATGACATCTATACTGGAGATCATACTATAAAAATATATATCCCTATTCTGTCACCCCAACAAATGTTTTCATTCTGTCATGTTTCTTTCTAATATTTTTGTGTAAATATTTTTCTTTTTTTCCATAATTTTCTATTGATTATTTGTGAATTTCACATCATGTACCCCAATTCCTCTCATTTCACAGTACTTCCATATATATACCCTCCTCAAAAGAAAGTAGAAAAAAAAAATTAAGGTCTTGGTGCGGAAGCTGCAATGTGTCACACAGTGACACATTGCCCAAACAGCTTTTCTTACAAATGTTCCTTGCAGTGAGTAATTGGTTTGGTTCAAGGCCCCTGGCTTCTGCTACACCTTCAATACTGGATCCTCACTGGGACTGAGTCATGGAGATCCTGCAGCTATCATTCGGCAGGACCAGCCCCTTCATGTGCTCTAGCAGCTCATAGATGGGGTAGGTGTTGTGGTGGGCCAGCTCAAAGCCCTGGATCTGGGCCTGGGTGGTACCTGAGTCATCAGCCTGTTAGCTGTACCCATGCCACCAGGGCTACCTCTCACACCCTGCCCAGGCCAAGGGCTGGCTTGCATTCTCCAGCACTGCAGCCAGCAAGGGGCAGAGCCGTCTCTCCTGCATCCACCCCAGCGCAACCCTGTGGTGGCCTGTGGTGGTCTAGCTTTGCCCAGTACTCAGGCACCAACATGGCCTCAGCCAGCGGCCCAGATCAAGGAAGACCACATGGTCTCCGTTGGTGACATGGGTGCTACATAAGGGCCATGGACCCAGACATGGCCCTCGGCAGTAGCACAATCCAGATATCACCATGGCCTCAGGCGGCAGTGCAGGTCTCTCACATCAGGCTGTTCCTCATTGCCTTCACTCCAGTTCGGCCTCTTTCTCTCAAATCTCTTCACCATCCTAGTGGCAGGCCTCTGCACCTTTTGGCTTCCACACCAGCCTGCACCTGAATATTTTTGCAATAATCGTATTTGTTCAAGAAAGGTAAGTTTGCTCCTAAAAATAAAAAATAATAAATATAACTGGGCAGTGGTGCCATATACCTTTAACTCCAGCATTCCAGAGGCAGAGATAGATAGATCTCTGTGAGTTCAAGGCCAGCCTGGTCTACAGCGCTAATTGCAGGATAGCTAGGGCTACACACACACACACACACACACACACACACAAACCCTATCTTGAAAAACAAAAACAAATAACAAATAAATGGCATATAAAATATGCATTTTATAATATGTTCATTTCTTTCAATGCCTGTTATAACTAGATCTTAAAGCAAAACCCAGAGGGATAAAATGTCAAGGCAAAAATGAACTATCTTGATAAAAGATGCCCATTTGGGTGGCATGATGGCACCTGACTGTATCCTAACACTTGAGAGGTGAAGGTAAGAGGGTCCTAAGTTCAAGACCATCTTCAGCTAGCTAGTGAGTTCAAGGCCAGACTGGGATATGAGACCATGTTTCAAAAGAAACAAAAGAAAAGACTGTAGTCATTTCTTTCTTTCTTTCTTTCTTTCTTTCTTTCTTTCTTTCTTTCTTTCTTACAGAAAGATAAAGATGTTTTGTTTATTCCTATTTTTGGAGGATTATTGTCATGGTCCAAGGATTAACTTCCATGGGCTCTCAATCCCAGGATACATAAAGTTATTGCCATTACTTACAGATTCCACATGTGAAAATGTATTTCCTCATTTAAATTGACTTATAATCAATACTTAGGTGTTTGTAGTTGATTACGAGCTCCAAACACATCAAGTACCTCATCTCCATGGACATGAAGGAGGCAGTGTCTGCATTGCTGGCTTAGTTCCCACACTATTTTCCCTGTGAGATGGGTTTTTGCCTCTGTGTGCCTTTCATTAGCGATGTAACTGTTTACAGTGACTCCAAGCACACTGCTGAAGTGTCACCAATGCTCCTCAGAGCAGCAAGGCTGGGGTGTGACCCAGGGAGAAAATGTGTGTCAGAAAGTTTATTCAGGTATGAGTTATAGGGCTCTCGTGTGTGTGTGTGTGTGTGTGTGTGTGTGTGTGTGTGTGTGTGTGTGTGTGTGTGTTTGCTTGTTGGGGGAGGGGTGACTTTCAATCACCTGGAGGCCAGAAGAGGACAATCTCATTTTCCATGTTATTCCCTTGAGATAGGGTGTCTCAACGAACCTGAAGTTTGCCCTCTTGTCCTTTTGGCTACTTTGGCTGGCTAGTGGACTCTCAAATCAGCCTCTCCATCCCCTAGCACTGTGGTTACAGGAATGTGCAGCTATGTTCATCTTTTTTACATTGGTTCCAAGGATCCAGGAAATTTTGTTTGTGTAGCAAGTGCTCTCACCCACTCCACTGAGCCAGTAGGCCCCATCACTGGTTCCTTGCTAAAAAAAATTATCAATATGTATAAAGAAGGAATCTCTACACAAAAATCATACAGGAACATGTTGATGTGTTGATCAGTTGACAAAATGTTATGACGGCAGGTTCCCAGAAACCCACGTTTCCCCTGGTTGGAATGGCTCATTACATACAAACTCAGGCCCCTGACTCTTTACATATAGAACTACTGCGCTGTGGATAATGTGGGACACTGATATAAATACAGTGCCCAAGTTCGTTATTCTAAAGAGAGGACTCCAAGGGTTGTCAGAGTCTCATGGTTTATGGAAAATGCTTGTCGTTGCTTCAAACTCTCCGTCATGAAAAACTGAGACCGGGCTCTAAGATGGACTGTGTCAGCAGGGCCACGACACCAATGGCCATTTTCATCCGTATTGTCCCAGGAGAAGTGAGAAACAAAGCAAGCAAAACCTCCAAGACTAGAGCAGGACTTGGATTCACAGGGCACTCTCCAGCAGCCCAGAGGAGAGGGGTACGGCTCAGAGCCCTGAGTCTAATAGCCTGATTGTCTTCATGGCCACCTTTAATTTAGAAAGTGTAAATGTTAACAACACAACAGCTGCTGCTCATGAATGCTTATTAGGAGTGAGTATATACTCTTACAACCATGGCAAAGGGGAGGGGCACGGCAAGCTCTGATTAGCAGATGAGGAAAACGAGGTGGTGGCTGGGCTCAAATCTACACGATTTCCAGATCCACACAGCTAACCACTAGGCTGACCTTGTGCCTCACAGGTAGGGTAATGACTGGCTGCTACACCCTCCACTCGAGTCCTTTGACTGCCAGAAGCCCCAGTGTGATTCACCGTGAACATCTGCCCTGTACAATGCTCAGAGGCTCATCAGCTAAAGCTCGGCACTGCCTATCTGAGAGACAAACTGTAGTTCTTTGGCTCTTCTCGTAGCTGGGTGAGGTGACAAATTCGAGGAGTTTCTAAAAATAGTTGGCAAATTCTAGGAGTTGCTAAAAATAGTGTTAGGGACCTTAGCTCTGCTAGAGAGGGGTTATTCTGACCTTTTGCCTTGAGGCCCAACCTCCTAAGGGTGACAATTTCACTACTTCACATGACATTTGGTTTCCCTCGCATGTGGCTGGTTAGGATCACACTTACAGGAAGCCAGAGAGAGCCCCTGACCTCCTTCTGGGCTATTTATTGCTTCATACCCTCTTTCTTTTCTCTTCCTCTTTTGACTTCTTGACTTTGTGGGAGTCTCCTTGAGACACCCTGTCTAGTGGCAAGCTTCCTACTTTCTTGGGGAGGTGTGAGAGGGGTTGGCAAAGACAGGTGACAGGGCTTGAGTTTTGCCCACTGTTCTGGCCTCTGCCCTCTGTTTCAGTTCAGAAACAGACAAATTCCAGGTCTTAGTGGTATATGCTGGCTGAAGGGACCATTTAATAACCCTTGTCTCCTTGGTTGTAATCCATAAACACGAGGCAACACACTTACCTTCTTAGGAAGCATCCCAAGCAGTAAACACTCACTCATAGGTGCTTTGAGCCAGCTAGATGAAAGGTTTTCTCTAGAGAAGTGCTCGGTACAAGTGGCATCTCCTCTGCTCTCAGCCTCCCTGCTTGCCACCCGCCACCAAGTCACCCTTCCAGGAGAGGATCGTGTTCACCCTGATGGAGCAGATACAAGACAGGACCAGCTTCCAGGGCTGAGTCCACAGGGCCTACTGTGGACTACCCAGTGCTGTGCTTTCAGCCCATAGAACTTGTAGGTAAGTGTGGCTCTGAGGAGTCAGGAGGTAGAGGCAAAGTCAGTTGAGGATATACAAAGGTACGACAGCCTACAGAGGACTCACACGTGTGTAGGACGCCCTTTTCTCCCAGTGCCTGTACCCATCCTTCCTTCCTTCCTTCCTTCCTTCCTTTCCTTTCCTTTCCTTTCTTCTTCCTTTCTTTTTCTTTTTTTCTTTTTGGTTTTTCAAGACAGGGTTTCTCTGTGTAGCTTTGGAGCCTGTCCTGGAACTTGCTCTGTAGGCCAGGCTGGCCTCGAACTCTCAGAGATCTGCCTGCCTCTGCCTCCCAAGTGCTAGGGCTCCTGCTGGGTTTTCTTCTCTGCATCTAGGATAACCTCCAGCAAGGTATTTCCAGTTAGGTGACATAAAATGTGAGGCAGGGTTACAAGCACCCCAACACCTGTACCTTCCTAGTAGGCTTACCAGAGGTCCCAGGACACTTCACTTCAGTTTGGCTTTCAGACTGCGAGGGCCAATGAGATTAGGGGGAGATGGGGAACACGAGCTTTGGAGCCAAGATGACACCATCTGAACCTGGGCTCTACCGCCTCCTAGCTGTGTGTCCTCAGGCAAGCCTCTTATCCTCTCTGGGTGGGATGAGCAGAGACAGAACCCAAGGCTGTACCTGAGCCCATTTGCCTCGGGTGCCACCCCAACCTAGGCACCATTGCGGACACACACTGAACTCTGGTGTATTCTGAAGCTGCAATTTTTAAACCTGTGGCCACATCACAAACTTACTAATTGAAATAAGGAACACCACAGCTTCTCAGGCCGTGGCAGTAGGCCCAAGTTTGGGTCACGGGAGTACACAGCATGCACCAGAGGCAGGAACACTACCAGGTCTCTTGACTGTGGAGATCTTGGAATGGTTCTGAGGCAGAATCTTGTCACCCATGCCTCCCACTCCCGTGGGAGCCACCCATGCCAGCCACCTCCAAGCTTGCCACCCCACCTTTGGGAGATAGATTAAGTGGAGAGAATCTAAACCTTTAAAGATTATCTTTCAACCTAAGAGGGTTATGTGTTTAGGGAAGAAAAATTCAATACTCAAAGGACATATGTGTATGAGAATGCCCATAGTGAAACCCACTACTTTATGTTATCCTCAAAAACTCAAAGAAAAAAAAGGTTAAGAGAGAGAGAGAGAGAGAGAGAGAGAGAGAGAGAGAGAGAGATGCAATCCTCCATGATTGCAGGCGTGCATTGCATTTAGACGAAGAACAAAGCAGGACATATGTGAAAGAAATCCTCATCCACTGAGCTGATCCATCCACTGGGGGGGGGGGGGGGGCGGAGCTCCATTCTGTCCTGAGATGGGCAGCTGCATGACCATGGCAAGCAAACACTCCATCAGCGAGTGTGTGTGAAGTAATGTAGTTTTCTGATTACTCCTAAGCTGCATTTCAGCTTTTGCAGATTCCAGTTTTGGAAAAGTAGGAAAACACAAAGAATGTAAAACCACCCGGGCCCTCACTAATTACAATTAAAAAAACAAAACAAAACAGTGGGTGGATTGTGGATGGCTGTGAGAAAGATGCCAGGGTAGGGCTGGGGAGCCCATGGCAGTCTCACCGTGTGCTCTGCCTGCCATTCCAGGTGAGCAGTGTGGCCTCTCTGGACTTTGATTTATCGTTTGTGAAGGGGTGAGTCCCAAGAGTAAGTTCTAGAGTTTCTCTGTGTCTCACGTACTATGGAGTGTCAGATTCTGGGATGCCAAGCCCCAAACAAACAAAGTACACTTCTGCATGCCATGCGTTATCCAAGGCTGTGGGTCAGACGGTCCCCAGAGACATGGCATCTCCTAAAAAGTGTCTCCTCTGCTCCCACCTGTGCAGGATGTTTACTAAGTCCTCACACATCCTCTAGAGTTGGCTGCGGACACCAGAGATGTCAGAGAATACTACTTAGCCTGCGTTCACAAGAGCTGAGGTGAACCCTGGCCCTCTTACCACACTGAAAATGCCTTGGAGGCCGTATACAGGCTCATAATGTCCCGGGCCTCAGATTTCCAATCTGTAAAATAGGGGAAAACGATACCTGCTTAGCCAAGTCACTGTGTCAAAGGGACAGACGCCCATGGAAGAAAACAAAACAGCACAGCACGTGAAAGAAAGGCCAACTGAGTGGAAAGTGGGGCTTCACCTCAAGCTCCATCCTGTCCTCAGATGGGCCAGCGGCATAATCACCAAAATCAAGAGCTCACGTAAACACCAGCTAGCTTACTAACCCAGGTGAATGGGAAACAGAGGCAGTTTCAGACCCCGCTTTCGGTAAATGCTGGCCTGACAGCCACAAAGCCGGCAATGCTGTGAGAGCAGGTGGGAGATGAGGAGGGGAGGTTTCCTGGCCCCTGCCCTTCACCTTGGTCACTGACTCAGTGTGAAACAGCGCCTGCAAGGAGGAGGAGAGTTCTCATCCTAGTTCACAAATGAGCCTGTGGCCACAGTGGGGGCAACGAGCTGAGTTCAGGGCAAAGGGTGACTAAACAGCCTCCTCGTCGCTAATAACAATAACACTTGGCATTTATCTAGTTCTTTGTGTTTTCAAAGTGCTTTACAATCATTAATTACTTAACTAGCACTCGCCACCACAACTCTGCCTACAGTGCTGAGCAGACAAAAGAGGCAGGCAGAGCCTGCCTGCTTTGGGGACTCACATAGCTAGAGAAAGTAAGGGCTGGGACTACTTCAGGGACTGCCTCGTCCAAGACAGTTACAGGGTAATGCCCGCAGAAGTGACCATGGGTGCAGACAGGTACACTAAACACATAAGCAGGGACATGATCTGCCCTTGGACAACAGGCTTCCATCTATTGAGAAAGTGTGTGGTGCTTCGTGGGAGACTGAAGATTTCCCTAGAACCGAGTGCGCCAAATCTTACCTAGGACATCGGTACCTAGCACTAATACAGTGGTGGGATGCTTGCCTGCTGTGTACAAAGCCCCAGGTTCAATCCCCAGGGAAGGAAGGAGCTCACAAGGACCTTAGATGAAACCGGACATCCTGACCGTCACAGCCTGGGTAACGTGCAATCTCCTAACTGTCATACTTAGACAGTAGAAAGCAAAGTCATAAGCCCAAAGAGTGACCAGAAGAAAGCACGCATTATCTTTCTTCATGAGCGAGCACAACCTGTCTGAGAGCTCCTCCTCTGTAACTTGTAATTTGGGGCTCGTGTAATGACAGGGTGAACTCCTCTTATTGATCTGCAGACTTCTTAGTAGATTAAATGACAGGCACACAAAGGGGTGATGGACAGAAGTGTGGCAACAGCTTCAGAAAGCTTGCCCTGTAGGAAAGAGGTTCTAATGCAGCCTGTGTTCCAGAACCTCAGAGCCAAGAGCTTTCTTTGGCTGGCTGAAACTTTTCAGCCAGGAGAGGCAGGCGTTACCTTCCATGAGCCTTTGATTTGTCACCCTCCTTGTGGCCTTGGGCTGTTTCTTGTCAGATCTCAGGAACTAAAAGCAAGGTGAAGGTTGGCTTGAGTTTGGCTGGAAGAGTCAGGAATGATAATAATAATTAACACAACCCAACTTCCACTTGCAGTATAAACAGTAATTAATGTACAGCAGCAGCCCAGTGAGGCACCCAAGTTTGGATTATGAGCCTTATTTTGCAGACAGGGAAACTGAGGCCAAGAGGTGAAGAGGCCTTTTTCAAGGCCACACAAGGACTCACTATCACACCTGAAGTTTAAATGAAGGTAGGCTTCTTTGTCTCCTCATCAGAGGCTTCAGTTAAACTTACCCGGTATCAAAGACTTGAATACAACAAAATTATACACATACACATCAAAAAAGATTAAAAAATTATAGTCAAAGTGTGAAATTGTCTCTTCCGGTCTCTTTGGCCTCAGCGGCAGAAACAAGATGAGGAAAGGAACGTCATCCTTTGGAAAGCGTCACAATAAGACAATTGTGCCGCAGCCGCCGCTGTGGCTCCAAGGCCTACCCCCTTCAGAAGTCCCCCTGTGGCAAATGTGGCTGCCCTGCCAAGCGCAAGAGAGAGTATAACTGGAGTGCCAAGGCTAAGAGGCAAAACACTACCGGGACTGGGCGTATGAGGCACCTAAAGATTGTCTATCGAAGATTCAGACATGGATTGTGTGAAGGGACAACACCTAAACCCAAGAGGGCAGCTGTTGCAGCATCCAGCTCATCTTAAGGATTTCAGTCAGTCATAAAATAAATGTTCTGGTTTCTGAAAAAAAAAAAAAAGTGTGAAATTGATCTTCCAATCAGGACCCAGCCACTGCACAGCTTCTAACCCAGGCACAAGTCATAGGCTCGAAGTGTGTTCTCTTTTTCTTTTTAAAGTTTTTTTTTTTTTTTTTTTTCAAGACAGGGCCTCACTGTACAGCTCTGGCTGTCCTGGAACTTGCTCTGTAGAGCAGGCTAGCCTGGAACTTACAGAGATCCTCCTGCCAAGGCAGTTCAGGCATCACCAAGTCCTTGAAAACAGACACATCAGCGTGTCTTTGACATCGAGTCTCTCCATCTCATTGTTCTTGTCAGGGCTCCTGGGAAGCGAGAGCATGACAGCCACCAAGGCTTACTGGACCTTCTCTGGTGGACAGCCCTTCCCTACCTCCATGTAGGGGTGACGCCTCTTCTGCATAGTTTGAAGGTCCACAAGTGACTATGCTTGCCCTGGACCCTACAGACCTCTGAGATCATTTCAATAGGGAAGCTTGCCATGTTTCTCTAGGCACAGGTTGTCAGGCATGGGTGTGGTCCTGACAGACCACCACGTCTCCCAAATCAGGGTGATATTTGCAAAAGAGGAGGGAAAAGATGCAAGGCAGGTGAAAGACCTGGCTGTCCACACCGTAGACAGGGATAGAAAAGTCGCTATTTTACCATATACACTGAAGAATACTCTTCCAAATGCTTTCCGTGTAAGGCTCTGGTTCAGCTCTGAATATTACCAGCAGCTCCAATTTTAAGAACGGAGAAGCAAATGTGGCTCCTCCAGTAGCCCGTGTGTCTCAGATTCCTCAGAATGTTTATGTTGATGACCATGAGGGCCTCATAAGCCACAGACAGGCAAGAGAATGCCAAGCCAGCAGGGCCTCATTGTCAAAGAAAACTGAGAGATGATACACATCTGACTCAGCTCGACTTTACCATCACATTTGTCAAATGCCTTTCAGTATACTTCTGCTCCATTTGGAAGCTTACAAGGAGTACAGAGTTAAAAATAGTGTCCAAGTCCACAATGAAGAGATAGATGAGTGAGCGGGTGAGCACAGTATAGGTAGAAGGATGCTGAGCAGGTGAGTAGCCCAGGTTTGACACCAGTTGGTAAATTAATTTGTCTGAAGGAAGTCCTCTGGGAGCTCAGATTCTCTGTCCCTGCTTGTTCACTGTTAGCAGTGTTCTATGCCACCTGGACATTTGCTCTCCAGTTGTCGAAGGCCAACCTGTCCCCAGTAACCAACCACGAGATAACATCCATCTCTCCCTTTTCCCTCTTTACTTCCAGGAAATCCTCAGAGGGAGGTCTTTGTTTCCCAAAACCATACTCTAGCCTCTCCTAGTTATCATTCCATGAGCAATCTGAACGTGGCTGTCTCCGAGGCCCCTTAAAGCAGGGTAGACATAGGCAGTGATTTGGGAGTATCTCCCCAAGGCTCCAGCACAACATAAGGGGACTGCAGAGCATAAAGAGAAAGTTCAAGCAGATGCCATCTCCCTCACAGGCTGCTGGTCTTTTCCTGGCTACCCCTCACCAGAGCACTGTTTACCACTATGTGGTCAGAATAGACCATCATTGCTGAATGGTTATCTCAGAAATCTGGCCTTATGCATGATGACAAGAAGGAGGCAGTAAGAGAAGGAGGGAGGGAAGGAAGGAAGGAGGTAGGGAAGGAAGGAGGTAGGGAAGGAAGGAGGTAGGGAAAGATGTAGGGAGGAAGAAAAAATAAACTATATCAAAGAGGTTCCTTTATGAACAAAATCATAAATTAACTACCATGGCTAATTTCCCAAGAAACTACCATGGTTTCTTCCCAAGAATTCAAAAATCCAAAGCAGAAACTCAATCACATCAGGATACAGAATCAACTTTTGTAGTAGTAGTAGTAATAATAATAATAATAATAATAATAATAATAATAATAATAATATCTGCTGGCGATCTTGAAAATAGAATTTTTGCCCTACCACTCCAGGATGAAGACAATACAAGCATGCCTGTCAAATTGGAAGGTGACCAAGCATGGGAAGGAAAGCCTCTGTCCTGGAAGACAGAATAAAGACCTCACCATGACCTCAAGGAACCAGCTCAGAGAGAACAAGCTGTGTCTGCTGGAAATAGAGTTAAAACCATTAGCAGCTTGACCCTAGAGAGAGATTGGCTTAGCCTCAGTTTGGGATGGAAAAAAGAGCTCACAGGTTTAACTGACCAGTCAGTATTGAGAACTAAGTGATCCGCCAGTAACAAGTGGCACTCGTCAAGCGATAAGAACCGTGGTCAGGCCAGGCATTGGTGGTGCACCCCTTTAATCCCAGCACTTGGGAGACAGAGCTCTGTGAGTTCAAGGCCAGTCTGGTCTATCTACAGACGGAGCTCCAGGACAGGCTCCAAAGCAATACAGAGAAACCCTGTCAAAAAAAAAAAAGACTCGATAGTGGTACACACCTGAAATTCTAATGCTTGGGACCTGGGACCTGGAGGCTGGTGATCAGGAGTTCAAGGTCTTCTTTGGCTATAGCAAATTCAAAGCTAGTCTGGATTACATGAGACCTTTTCTCAAAAAACATAAAACAACAATAATGAATGTTCTTGACAGAGAACATCCAGGGAAACACTGGAAGGTTGAAGGATATGCAATTGATATCACAAGATCTCGAGGTGTTCAATATGGAACACAGCACCAATAACAGTGGTCTTCAAAAAGTCCAAAAGTCCAGAGTCTGCAAAGCTGGTCAGTGTTACCGGAATGCACAAATATGTAGACTTAGTTCATGATTCCATGTTAAAAACTGGCTTGGCTGAGCTAGTGGTGGTGGCCCATGCTTTTAATCCCAGCACTTGGGAGGCAGAGGCAGGTGGATCGTTGTGAGTTTGAGGCCAACCTGGTCTATAGAGTAAGTTCCAGGACAGCCAGGGCTACACAAAGACACCTTGTCTGGGGGTGGGGGGTAGGGGTGGGGCAAAAACAAAAACGAAAAACCCACAGGACTGGCTTTCACAATGAAAGTGACTACAATTACAAGGAGCTGTTCCTATATCCCACAAGATGTCAAGGATGTCTTGGCCAGAAACCTACTGGCCTGAGAAGTGAAAGGGGGCCCAAAGCCATGTCGATGCCAAGTCCTTTCCTACCACAAGAGAATGAGCCACGGTGGGTGAGCTGGGAGGGGGCACATATCCCAGTCTCTTGTGGGGAAAGCAGGGAACACCACAATAGCCTGGGAATAATGCACCCACATAGCACATACAGGCACAGTGTTTATACCCATGGTATTTAGAGGAGTCTATGAATTGTTTTAAATTACAGAAAGAAATTAGGGTCTATTAAAGTTAATTGAATTTTGATTGAAGAAATAAAGATTCTTGTCCAAGGGCATACTAAACTAATCTTTCTATTGATATTACTACTATGTGTGTGTGGTGGGGGTGGGGGGGGTCTCATACAGACAATATTCCCCAGGGCCTTTGATGTGGTCTTTAACCTCAGCCTGCCTTCTTGCCCTTGGCACCTACAGAGTCCTTTCTGGCTTAGTCTAGCCTCAACTATGTGCTGTGATCTACAGCACCCATTTGATAGACCAGGGGATGATCATTGCCTATTTCAATGGAGAAGCCAGGCCTTTAAATCAGAACTGAGGAAGGAGGCTCAGAAGTGCAAAGCCTGCACAGACCATGAGTGAGTTCAAGGCTAGCCCCAGCAACTTAACAAGGCCCTGTCTCAGAATAAATAATTGAGAGGGGTAGGGGTACAATTTGGGTAAAATACTTGCACAATATGAACAAGGCTTGGTGTGTAACTTCCAGAACCATGAAACAAACAAACAAACAAACAAATCACATTCTTCCTATAGAACAACTAGTGTCAGCAAACAAAAATGAATGAGAACAACAAAAACCAGAAGATATATTTGACCAAATGCATTGCCACGATGTCCTTGTCACCACTGGCAAAGAGGTGTATGATTGCTGGCACTCCTGTGAAGTGTGATCTCAACCAGTGTCTTTCTGGGCTTCACCCCACCCAGAAGCCCACTGTGGACCCTGGCTGGTCTATGTCAGTGGCATTTAGCCCTGATCCACAGACTGCTGTCACTACAGTCAGGAGCCACAATACCATACTCCATGAGCTCAAGATGTTTTCGTTTTGTTGTGTTGAAAACATACAAATATCATGTCTCATCTACAGTGTTGCCCTGAGAATAAACTGATGTGGAGATGACCTTCGGGGAACTAACTGCTGATGATCTTTGGGTGATTAGCAAGGAAAACCAAGAAAGGGACAGGATGCTATGCAAGGGTCTGCTTTCCTACGACCATTTCTTTCATTCAGATATGTAGCCTTCATGGGCTCCTTAATTGTGGTGAAGACTACATTATATTTATCATTTTAACCATGTGTAAGTGTGTAATTGAACGGTATCAAATATACTCACTTTATTGTAGAACTGTAACACTATGCCAGAGTTCCTGCCCCTTAAATAATAACTTCCCTTCTCTTCTACCTACACTATTTTTTCATCAATGTTAATTTGCCTAATCTACATATCTGATGAAAATGGGATCAGACAATATCTGTCTTTTGGTGTATGACTTATTTCACTTAGCATAATGTTTCTAAGAAGGTCTGTCCATGTTGTTATAAGTATTAGAATGTCATTTCTTTTTATACTGGCAACAGCCCATGGGTTATGGCTACCCTACATTTTATTCATCTGTTCATGTACTGGCAGCCATGCTTCTATCTTTTGTCTAGTGCCATAAACCACTGAATACAAATAAGTCCTCTAGGGATAGAATTCCTGGGTCACATGGTGCCTCCATGCCCAGCTTTTGAAGAAAGTGTCAAAAAGTTTGTAATCATGCTTTGATGGAAATGCTGATCTACTGCTGGGATGGTTGACCTGGGAGCAGAGACAAGTAGCTTCCTGATGTTAGGTGAAAGGACATAGAAAACAGAAAATGCTATGCCCCAGGCACTCTCTCCTCACAGTCTGGCAGGGTGCCCCAAACACTCTCCTTGTTGGGTGGTTATCACATGGACAGAAGACAGAAAACCACCTGACAAATAACAGAGCTGCTCACTGCTCTCTGCAGCACCCCAGCACACTGAGCACAGCACAGGCAGCTGGTGTTGTCTACGGTTCATGAGGCAGAATGCTTGCCTGACAGCCTTTGCTTTGTGTTTGGTATAAAATATACAAACAAGTAAAGTGCACATAGATTAAACAATAGTAAAACGAACACCAAAGCCATTGTTCAGCTTAACAGAACCAAGGCAGAATGTTAGCCCTCTCAAAGTTAATTTCTGATCATGTTACCATACAATGTGACTACTCTTCTGGATTTGGCCAATCATTTTTTTTTTCATAGTCGTGTTATAATAGACATGTGTTCCTGTGCATATTATCCACTTTCACATGCTTTGAAAGTTGTCTGGAATGTGTTTTTTTCATGACTTGTTTTTGTTCACACACCACTGTAATTTTGTGACATCTGTAAGTGCAATTCATTTTCATTGCCGTGGGTTGATTTTTTATATGCCTTTAATATGTTTCCTATTCTTCTGAAACCCGGGACACTCTGGTTATTTCCTAAGAGTTCATTCTAATCCTGTGTCCATTCCCCCTCCTCTATAGCAACTGGCCCTAAACTATTTTAATGGTCATTTTTGCAACACAAGAGATTTAGCTTTCAGGTTGTGAGCAAGAGAAGGGCAGGTGCCCTGTTGTCCTGGGATAATAAACACTCTTCTGAGTGTTTCTCCATGCTTAGCAGCCAAGTGTAGACTCCTGATCCTATGCCACTCTGGCAGGAGCCAAGGTACTCTTGTTAAAGACTGTTAAATAGACCCCAAAGGATTAAAATGTCAGCAGGAATCCCATGGGGGAGGGAGGGAAGGGATGAAGGCAGATGCCAGGCTCCCAGTAAGAGACTTCACACAGTTCTGACAACTTGTAAGACCACCTTGCTGAAGAGATTCCAGCCAAAACAATGATGGGTCATTGATGGGTGGGGACCTCACCTTACCAGTACTGCTTAATTATGCACACCTCTAGCCCTCCCATGTGTGTGAGACCTCACAGGCAGCATGGAGCCAAGGATATCTACGAATGTATCCTAACACAAAATTGTAAGCTTATTTAAAACTTTAATGAGTTGGTCTTTTGGTTTTTGTTGTTTTTTTTTTTTTTTTTTTGACAAATGTCAATGTTGTGTCTCAATTTCAAAAGGTTAGACATATCTGATTCATGTCAGTTCCCCAAAGATAGCCTTGAGAGTCACTGGACCCTTTATTTTGCCCTTCTTCCCAATGTTCCTGCCTTTCCCGGGTTTGTCCATATAATAGGTATACTGAGGGCAAGCAGGACTTGTGTCTGCCAGAGTCCAGACTTTCACCCCAATAACTCCAGCAACAATTCCACTCTCTGATCAGAGCTGGCGGGATGGCAGCCCATCTAATTGATGCCAATCAGATTGCTTCTGGTATTTCTTGTCCTACTTGGTCCCACAGCCACCTTGCCCCAAATAAACACACAAAGACTTATATTTATTAACTATTAGCCAATGGCTAGGGCTTCTTATTGGCTAGCTTTGTCTTAATTATTAACCCATTTCTATTAATCTAAGTATTCCCACATGGTCTTACCTTATTGGAGAAGGTTACTCCTTCCTGTTACTCCTTCCATAGCTACCTGGCAACTCTTCTCGGTCTCCCTCTCTCTACCTTTCTCAGAATTCTCATCTCCTAGTCCTGCCTATATTCCTGCCTAGCCTCTATTGGCTAATGGCCAAACAGTGTTTTATTCATCAACCAATAAGAGAAACATATATACAGATGAACACCCCCATCATCAGATACTTTCTCTAAAAATTTAAAACCCTACCCAAAGAGCAGTCTCCTTTTGTTTGTCATTTTATGTCAACTTGACACAAGGTAGAGAGAGTCATTTTCAGACAGGAAACGTCAGTTGAGAAAACGTTCCACCAGATTAGCATGCCTATGGTGCATTGATTACTTTGAAGGTTAAAACCCTTCTTTTTATTTAGACAGAAAAGAGGACATAATGGGAGATGTCATTCTGTAAATATGTTTCTCATATTGGTTAATGAATAAAGCACTGTTGGCCAATAGGAAAGGAAGATAGGAAGACAAGGAGGAAAGAGGAAGTAGTAGGGAGGGTCCAGGTCACTGTTAGCAGCAACCAACCTGGGCTCATGGTCCTAGGTGCTGTAAGAAAGCAGGCTCAGCACGCCATGGGGAAAAGGCCAGTAAGCAGCATTCCTCCATGGTCTTTGCATCGGCTCCTACCTCCAGGTTTGTGACTTGAGGAGCTGCAGTAAGGTAAAATGAGCCCATTTTCCCCTAAATTTTGATCATGGTGTTTATTGCAGCAATAGAAACCATAACTAAGATAACCCTGCCAACATGGGAACCTGGAACCGTGAGTCTGGCATGCCCTCTGCCCTATATCTAGAGGGAAAAATGAGGTCAGGAGAGCTGGTACATGCATGAAGCAGGAGAGTCCAGGCCTTCTGACTGGTCCCTGCAAGCTGACTTCGGAGCTGGTTTCAGCTGTGAGCAGAGCTTCGCTCGTTTGAACTGCTACACTGGTTTAATGTCATCAAGACAAGATGTAGCTCCATTAGTTTTATTTCCTGAATTATTTTGGTCAGTTCTTAGAGATGACAAGTCTTTTAGCCTTTCTGAAAAACAAAACAAAACATTGCAGGACAGTCAGCTTAGCTCCATTATTCTCAGGTGACTGGGAGGGCAACAGTGAATGAATGAATTTTATAAGTGATCTGTGGATCTTGTCTCAGCTCTGATCTTGGGCAATAGCTTCCTCTTCTGTCTTTTACCAGGGCTGTGGTAAGTTGCAAAGGACCTGTTACAAGTGGAGGTGGTTTTTGTTTTTGTTTTAATTTCCTTTTGTTTCCTCTACACTCCTGAATTCCTCTACATTATCCTGAATGAAAAGCTAAAAGTGAAATAAAACAAAATAAATTAAAGAAGGGCAGGTGGCTGGAGGGTGAAGAGTACGAGCTAAAGAATTCCAAGAGTAGCAGAGACACTGTCAATCATGGATAGACACAATGGTAAGCTGCCTTTCTGGAGGCGCTCACAGCGAGCTCAGAGCTTGTAACCACAGCACACAGAGGGAGCCTTCTTAAAAGGAAGCATGCCATGCTTTTTTAAAACATGATTTTGTTAAAATGCATTGTCAATCTGTGTTGCTCCAAAAGGCGTGGGATTTTTTTTTTTTTTTTTTTTTTTTTCCCTAGCCTCTGCCGAAACCAATGACAAATACTCCGTTTTAGAGAGTAGCCATTCTGTTCTGAGGTGTACTTTGAGGTGAGCTGCTCTCTGCCTTCTCTTTCCTTTTCTGCAATGAAAACCACAGTATGGTCACGAAGATGGTGCAGCTCCAGCTTAGAAGCAGGCATGTGCTCTTCTGGCTCAAACCTCAGCACGGCCTCAGACCATCTTTTGTCACGACCCTTTCACATGTAACATTGCACATTTGCTCTTGGAAACCTGTAGGTGGTCACGCCTGAGACCTTGAACTTGGATAACACCAGAGAGATGCTTGGAAGTAGAGAAGACTATGGTGTCTCATTATTCCCGGAACACACTGCTGGTGTGTGTGCTTTGGTTCAAGCTTTTGATGAACAGAAAATGTGGTCTCAACTCAGTTTTATTTCCATGAAACCCTGACACAGCATTCTGGTTTCAAAGGAAGCTGTATAAAGGGACCAAGGGAAACTCCACAACATGGGACCACCTTAAAATCAAGTTTACTGCGTAAATGGGATTAAGCTAGAGTTGTGTTTTAAGAAGAATAAACCAGAAAAAACAAGTCTTTTCTGCATGGTACCCACTTCTATCTGCTCAGCTCTGAAGTCCAGATGCAAGCTGTCACTGAACATCTCTGGAGAGAGCGTGGGAAGTTAAAAGTCAGTGTTTTTGATTAATTACTAATCATCCTCAGCTGTGTTGGCAAATGATAAAAACGAATCATCTGCCTTTAAAGTACCGGGTGGAGGACGTGTGCTCGCCCAGAGCTGAGTGGGGAGGAAGAGCAGCCTGTTGGCCTGGTCTGGCGGTGAACAATAGGTGACATTGTGTGTCTTTTAGCCTATAAAGTCATGACTAGGAAGTGCCAACCATCACTTAGACAGTCAGGCAGGGAGGGAGGCAACAGGAGCCAGTGCCGAAGGAAGAGCCCAAAGGACTGTTCCATGGCAACCAAGGTGGCTACAAGAACCACCCAACTAAGAAACACAGGCTGTATAACGTCTTCTCTGTCCATAGCTGGAAAAGTTGTCTGAACTGAAGACAATGGGCTGTAGTTGAGTGTGTGTTTGTGAAAATACAGGATGAGGCAAAGTCTTATTGGTAAAGAGAGAATAACTGATAAAGAGAGAATAAATAATAAACTCATTTATTATTAATAATAACATTTATTTATTTTTCACTACTCTGGATCAAACCCAGTGTTCAGTCCCAAGCACTTGAAATTAAAACAACAACAAAATCAGGAAATAAGACAAGTGATCCCATGCCATTCTTCCCTGAAGGTCAGCTGGCTGACATTTCTCTCTACCGGAGGCTGTGGAGTTTTTATTTTGTTTTGATTTTTGATACAGGGTTTCTTTATGCAGCCCTGGCTGGCTTGAATCTTGCTCTGTAGACCAGGCTGGCCTTGAATTCACTGAGATCTGCCTGCCTCTGCCTCCTGAGTGCTGGGATGCGCCACCACCACCACCACCACCACCACCACCACCTGGCAGAGGTTGTCTGCACTGAGGTTGACTTAACACCCATTACCTAACGTTAGCCATTCTCAGCTCCGTCAATACCGTGACTCGTCTTTTGGGCACAACAGCACTGAGATGAATGCAGGAAGACTGGACTGAGGTATAGAATGGTGCTGGAAGCTATGGTTTTATGTTTTCATTTTTTGTCCTCTCAGCAAAAGCTACTGTGACAGTTCCCATTCCATCCTCTGTCTACAAAGAAGTCTCCTGAAGTATTTATCTATTCTTTATCAGGAAAAAGTCAGGAGTCAGATATCAATCGGATGAGAACCCGATTGATCAGAGAAGTGGAGAAGCCAACAGTCAATGCCTCTCTCTTCTGTTCCTCAAGCCTAAGGCTGAGATCCTGCTTCTGCCTTACTACTTCCTGTCTCCTATCTGTCTTCAGTCCTCTAAAACCTCTATAGTCAATTTTGGTCAGCTAATGGCTAGCTCCACCCTCTGACTCCAAACAAGCTTGTTGTCAGAATGCGATCAAAACATCGGACAATGGGTTCCTCCTGCTGCCTTCGCTCAATTCACCATGGTTATTCTGTCCACTTTGAGTCTATTCTCCTAGCTCCCAATGTGCCATGGCCCCTCAATGCTTACCAAATCACTCCAAACTTCATGTTGCCTCTCATTCAGGAGACTTCATGCTGTGGACCCAGAATGTATTCCTATGCTAACTCATGCTACCCCTGATACTGTCAGACCCAAAGTCCCTCTAGATCACCCCTCATTCTCTAACTTCTTCCCTGAAGCCAGCCTTTGCCAGCCTTCCAGGAGCACGGGAGCCATCCCTGAAGGATCTGGCTCCATCGCAAAGTGTGGTTTCCTTTCTCTTCATCTTCACCGACATTCTGTTCAAGGTCATCTCCTCTTCCTCCTTTGTGCCTCTGTGAGGTCCTTTATGTTTTGCTCTAACTGCAGGAGAGGAGAAAGCAACAGGTCCAGAAAGGCCAAGGTCATCTCTGTCTCCGTTCAACCCCTGTGCGCTGCTGAGTGACGCCCACATTTAACCAGGAGGACAAGTTCCTCCAATTTGCTAGAAATCTGCAGCCAACCAAGGCCATAGCCTATCACCTGGGAGTCAGGGGCCATGGCAAATATTTTAAACATCAGCTGGATATGGTGATACACGCCTGCAGTCTCGGTACTCAGAAGGCTGAAGTGATAGAATTCCAAGATGGAAGTCACCTGGGCTATACAGTGAGACTCTGTCCAAAGGAAAACTCTGCATGGTTAAATATGTGCCAACATTACCAACAACCCAGTGGCTTAAAACAACACTTTTTATGACTTCTTAGTCCTATGAAGTCCAAACAGCATGGCTTGGCTCTCTCCTCTCTTCGATAAAGCTGTCCAGACTATTTGTCTGGAGGCGTTGGAGAGGAAACCCATTGGTGGGATCCAGGTCTCTGCCTTCCCAGGTCTGAGGTCCTCAGTGTTACCAGGTCAGTCCTATCAGAACAGTATCTGTTTCTTATAGTTATGGTTGCTCAGCTGTCCTATAAAACACAAACCATCACATGGTATGTCCATGGGGGAGACACGGGCTTCGTCTTTGAATTCCGCCTGCCATATGAATTCACTTATCAACTGCAGGCACTGAGCAAGAGTAGCAGATAAGCCGGTCCTGCCCAGGACTAGTGGAAAGGCTACTGCATCCCTCCAGGAGACAGAGACTGCGACTAGAGAAAGCTTGGCGATTCTTATGAAATCAGGAGAGGCCTAGAATTCCTGAAGATGTGTCAATAAGGAGAGGTAGGGAGACAATGAAGACTTGGGGAGTAACTAAAGGAACCAAAGATGAGTGTGGGTGGCAGACTCTCTAGGGAAGATAGGTACCCACAACCCTTGGTTGTGCTGTGTTTCTGATCCCCAGTGTGTGTGTGTGTAAATGTGGCATGGCCAATACCTAGGGGCAGAGGGACCCACCTGTGTGTGGGCATGCTGGGGTGAATGCAGAATGTTCCGGGAGGAATACACAGGCTTTACAGCCCCCAGGAAGGCAGACACTGCTGTGCAGGAAGACTGACACAGGCTAGGATCTTGGCTGTTGAGCAGATGGGGTTAAGACTAATAAGAATGGCAGCTTACAAAGAGTTGCCAGGGATAAAGCAGGATTTATTTGCCCTCAGAGCCCAGAGTCCAGCGCAGCCGTGACCTAGGGGACATCACGTTTGCATTTTGAGCCCAGAGTATTTATGACTGGTCATGTGACTGCCAGCACCCGAGAGAATTAAATTCATGCTCTTCTTTATAATGAATAACTATTTTATTTGTTTTTCAGTACTTTGGATCAAACCCAGTGTTCTGTTCTAAATACTTAAAACAAAAGAAAACAACAAAACGAAACAAAACAAGCAAATAACACAGTGACTCTATGCCACCCTTTCCTGGTTTATGGATCAGAGACCCCCACAGCAGGCTGGACAGCTCAGCCCAGGCAGTGCACAGGAAGTCCCCTTTGCTGCCTGTAACGGCCCTTCTCCCTCCACACTGAGGCTTCTGCTCAGTGGTGACTTGCTGTTGCCGGGATGGGGGGTGGGGGCAAACACCAACGGAATACAGCCTGTTGAGCCCAATCCTGGGTGTCAAGTTTGTCCAAAGACCTCTTCCCAAGCTGGGTTCTGAGCCTGAGGAGATTCAACCAACACTGGGTAGGATTCAAAGAACAATTCTAACTCTTTAAGCTGTAGGGTCTCTTGCTTGACTATTCCTAGCGGATCCAGAAGCTGCTATAGTCACGTTTAAATCACTATTTGTTTCAGACTTTGTTGATTTTTTTGTGAGGCAAAGCCCAACTGTCCACTGTGAAAAATACAAACTGAAACAGCAGCAACACATGAAACTTTATCCCTAAGCCCCGCACACCTGTGCTGTGGTCACCATGGCACGAATCTGCTCCTTACTCCAGACAGGATAGAATGAGTCTATCAAGACTGACACGTCTTAGAAGCTTTGCATTCTTAACAACGGTTCAGAAAGAACCGGGCCGCCTTTTGAGGAGTTGGCAATAGTTTGAATCTAGAAAAACAAACAAACCCCAAAGGTAAAGATTTGATGACAGCTCCCACTACCCAGCGAACACTGGGACGAACCACTTCCAGAAGTGATGGAGCTGGGACTGCTTGACTGTGAACCAGGTCTCAGAGAGCAGTCCCAATGGATCTGCAGATTTTGCTTTAAACTCACGGAAATACACTGCCAGGGACTTTTCCATCATGAGGAGGCAGGTCTTTCTGAGCCATAGCACATCTTATGGTCTGAGGGTGCTCCATGTCTGACAAGTAAGCAGCCCTGGGCTTCTCTATGTGGACCTCCAAAGGCAGCCCACCAAGCGTTAAGACAGTGGGTAGAGCTGCCACATGCACTTACTTCTCATATGATCCCACCCTTCCCAGCTTTCAGAATGACCCTACCATCCATAGGGCTGTGCTGGGAACAATAATTGGCCAAGGACAGGCCTTTAAGTCTACAATCACTCTTTTAAGGTTTCTAGGAGAGGCTTGCCTTGATCTAGAGTCCAGAGTCTCCTTCAAAGCATCCAGGGATCTCTGGGCTCATTTCAGAGATGACTTCCTTATGGTTCTGCACTCAGCCTACAAGTTCCTTCAACGTCTTTCTGGAACTGAGCAGTGGCCGGCCATCCCTTCAACCCTAGGTGGCTGGGACAGTCAGCTTTCCATCAAATAACATATGCCTGAAGTAACTGATTTGCAAAGAGAAAGGTTTATTTTAGCTCACAGTTTTCAAGTTTCAGTCTGTACCCCACTGGCTTTGCTGTTTTTGTGGAAAGAAAGCACATCATGGCATGGCATGCCCAGCAAAGCCGTTCACTCACAGCAGGGAAGTGAGAAGGCAGAAGGAATTGCATCCCAGCATCCTCTTCGAGGACGTGCTCCCAATGAAGCCTTCCCACAAGGCCCTGCTTCTCAGATGCATTCCAGACACTACCACCCAAAAGCACAACTCGGGGACCAATTCTTCAGCACCCCAGGTCTAACGATGGCTAATAGTGGCCCTGTCCACAGTAATCCCTAGCACCTGTCTTTGCCCCTGAATACACTGCCTTTAACCTCTCTTGTGCTCCATCATACCCCTGCTCTGCTAACAGTGCAATCAGACTCCCAAACAAAGGTGCTGTGCAGCCTGAGGCTCTGCCTTGCTCACCTCTTGAGTACTGGTTTAGAGAGAAGAAAATGTCCACTAATTATTAACCACTGAGGGGCTGTGTAGCTTTGGCAAGCTTGGCCATGCCCCATCATCTGTGCAATGAGGCAACAGACTACATAACCTATGGTGCATATAGCTCCAACATCCCATCAGTTCTGATCTTGCCATGCTGCACCCCAGGAGAGCCTCAGGCATGTATCCAGTGAATGTCTATTTGGCAACTAACACATGGCAATTGCACTGTAGACCAGCGGAATGTTGTCCAGGAGAGGCAGCCTCTGCTCCCAAAGACTTTACAGTCTAGTTAGAAAAAATGATGCTACACTTTAAAAAGTAAACACATACACTCCTTATTAAGCAATGTGAGCACCGCGTAACAAGTGAAGGCAAGCACAGGGCCCCTCATCTGTTTCCTGGTTCTCAGGGAACACAGCTCTTTACTGCCTTAAGTCTAGTGTTGTGAAAACAGGTATTTTGTGTGTCCTGTCTGCCTTTCTTGTGAAGACTGTTGCAGGAAGGAAGACAAATTTGGTCTACTACCCCATACTGATTAGAAGAAGCCCCACCAAACACTTTTGGTCATATAATCTAATAAAAAATTTGAGCCTGCATTCACAGCATGCTTCTACTCATTTATAAGCTGCATACATGTGTAATTGTGGCCATATGTAGTAAATATTAGTCACATTTATCAATACTCCTACTACCGATAAAGCTCAGCTTATTTTCTCATAAAATATAGATATAAAGGGCAGTTAAAAGACTTTTTTCTTGCTTTTCAGTGTGTACCCATAGGTCCAGGACAAAGGCCCTAGGAAGTTGAGCTCAGAAAACTTTTGGAACCAGTTAAATGGAACCCGGGATAAATACTCAGTCCAGGCTACATTACACATTCGGTTTTGACATAACACAGCCTCAAGTGGCACACTGGTGAATACCAGTGAAAGTTATGGTTTTATGGAAATAGCTCCTCAAGAATTGGGTTTCTTTTTTAAAACTGCGTTATTCCACAGCAAGGTTTCCATTGTCCTTTCCTTTTTCTTCAGCTCTCATTTACATGTGCACGGAGTCCATAGGCATTAATTACTTTCTCAGCACCAGGACTGAGCTTCATGGGCAACTGCAAGGTATCTGCAGACCTGCAGCCTCTGTCTGTGGCTGCTTTCCTGCAGGTGTCATGGGAGGGTACACCCAAGACAGGTGGCTCTGTTTCCTTACACTGCTGTCACAGAATACCAGATCCGGTACTTGACAGTGAACAGAATGTCTCAGCTCATGGCTCTCGGGACTGGCAAGTTTGAGACTGAGTGAGTGGCAGCTGCAGAGGGCCTTTGTGTCCGGCATCCTAAAGCAGAACAACAAGAACACCCTCTTTTCTGAGAATCCACTCTGCTCTCACAGTCCAACTGCTGTTAATCAGGCTCCACTCCCAACACTGGTACTTAGAGAATGAAGCTTCCCAACACAGTGGGCTGTAACGGCCTGCACCTGAACAAAAAGGGAGAGGATGCTAGATTAGGTGCAGCTCCTCTCTGGGACTTGGACAGATGCCAAGAGACCTGGCTGACTTTTTCCCCTCTGCCAGCCTCTAGCATCTCTGATAGCCCCTGAAAGCAGGCCAGGACAGAGGATGCCTGCAGAGGCTTGTAGGCAGCCGGAGCAATGATCACTTTCACTGTGTTGGCTGGGTGCTGGCTAGAGCAGGCGCCCCAGGCTGCTGCCAAGGGCCAAGGTAGCAAACCAGCAGGAAACAGAGTGCTTGGGCAGAAACTCATCCTCCAAGGCAGGGAGAGGCTTTATTTCCATCCTTGGCCAGAGTTGCAAAGGGACACTGCCACTGGAGTCACCAAATCTGGTTTACATGTAAGATACGCCTTGTGAAACTGAGTCTAAGACAGTTTGGCATGCCTCCCCTCCCCTACTCGAATATTCAGGTTGCTCTAGCTGCTGTGGGTGACTGCTGACCTTTGAAAGGGAGATAGAATGCCTCCATGAAAACTAGCTCTTGTAGACCAGGCTGGCCTTGAACTCACAGAGATCAGCCTGTCTCTGCCTCCCGAGTGCTGGGAGTGAAGGTGTGCGCTACCACCGCCCAAACTCCTAAGAATAGATTTCACAAGCCTGCATTTGTGGGGCTGAGGGAAGAAACAGGAAGAGTTCCTTGCGTGTGACCGGGACTCTGCCACTCATTTGACTTGGGTTTCAGCTGAGTTTTGTAGATTATAAAGATAGGCATATATGTCAGGGCTAGAGAGAAGTCTGCTCTCAGTTGTCAAAGCAGCTCCACATCTTCCCCAAAGGCCATGCTATTCCTTCCAGATCTCCCAGGCCCAACAACTGTGCTTTCACGGGAAGCTGACCTGAGGGTCGTCTGGGGTCGTGCCTGTTTCACACTGCCCAATAGTCCTGCCAGGCACTGTGGGTAATTTCTTTGGCTTCCATCTTCTGCTCTAGCCTTGCCCCTTGGAGTGGGCAGGAAGCAGGATTTAGAGTTGGCAGCTGGTAGTGGTGGAACACTGATTTTGCCCCAGCAGCTCAGGGAAGGAATTCTGGTCACATGGAATCCAGAGTTGGGTGTGTAATGTGGGAGGCGATGAGTTCCAAGTTCCCACACTGTAAGTCATGGTGACACTGTTCAAAATGACTGGTGGGCGGGGGGAAAGTGAAAGAAAAAGAGAGGGAACAGAAACCGATGTGATACACAAGAGGGTCAAGCAAGAGTAAGAGGGAAGGCGTGAAGACAGGCTGAGGGAGGGTGGCCTGGAAGTGAATCAGGGACAGCAGGCAAAAGAGACTGGGTAGGAGGAAGAAGCCAGACTAAAGGGAACATGATGAGGTAGTTATAGGGAGAAGACTTCTGACTGAGAAATGTCCTACTCTAGAGAGGGAGGAGGACAGGTTCACTCTTCAATACATCGCCTTCAGCCTCTGGCTCCAGGGCCCAAAGTCCCTTACCTTAAAGTCTGTCTCTGATTAATGAAGGCTTGATTAAATTCAGAGAGATGATGTAGGGAAGAGTACAGACCCATGTGCTCGGAAAAGCCTTCACAGGGATCCTCTAACAGACTGTGTTCTGCCCATAACCTCAGGAGTGCTGCCAAGCACTGGCTTTTGGTATCAAGAAATTGGCAATCTGTGAGGGAATAAAGGTCCACACAGAGAGTACTGAACAGCCATACTGTTATTTGGACTCCCCAGACAGTGAACACTGTTAAGAAAATATTGATGGAAGATGAAGAGAAAAAAAAAATTAAATGAAGAATGTCTTTCTTCACAATATCACAGAATTTTCTTAAATATGGAGATTAAGGTAAAAAATTTAGTTTTCAAGACAGGGTTGTTACAAGGATGACTCTGAACTTCTGATCCCTCCACATCCCAAAACAGGACTACAGGCATGAGCCACAGCACCCTGTGTTATGTGGCGCTGGGGATGGAACCTAGGGCTTCATGAATGCCAGACAAGCACAACCAACTGAGTTACATCACCAGCCAAGGACAACTGACATTTAAGGAGTACAAACTCTGTGCCAGGTGCTTTCTTAAGTATGTTATATGCATTAATTTGTTCACATAAGCTCTTCTATTATCCTATTAGGCATTTCCTATTAGTTGTATTTTATAGACAAGGGAACCTGAGCACAGAAAGAAATTATATGGGAGTTAGTTCAGGGTTCTATGTTCTGTAATTCTTAAATTTAAAGCATGCTGGGCAGTGGTGGTGGTGGTGGTGGTATCTGTGATGGTGGCCCATGGGTTTAATCGCAGAACTTGGGAGGCAGAAGCAGGCAGATCTCTGTGAGTTCCGGGCTACCTGGGCTATAGAGCAAGTTTCAGGACAGACAGAATACACACAAAGAAACCCTGTTTCGAGAAAGAAAGAAAAGAATCAATGTTTATGGTTGTGCGTGTGTGTGTTTAAAGAGGATCTCATGTAGTAGATGCTGGCCTCAAACTCAGTATGTAGTCAACTTCTTCTGACCTTCTCAAACCAATTGCTAGGATGACAGGGTTTTGTCACCAAGCTTGATTTATGCACTGCTGGGTAATTTAGCTGCAGTCTAAGCCCACTTCTGCTTCTTTGTAAACATTCACTTTTAAACCTGATTACAGAAACACTGCCAGAGATAGGATTCTGCGAGGAGACGGTGATTTACAATGAGAATCTTCACATTGTTATGAAGATGATGCTTTCCCCAGAGAACTAAAGACGTTCTCTTATTCTAGTTCAGCACGCTGAGGCCTTCATATTAAAGAGGGCCATCAAACAAAGAACCCTTCTGACTGCTCATAATAGTCAACGACATTGCTCTCTGATACTCCCTTCCAAACTGAGAAAGCAGTTTGGGGGGGAGGGGAACGGCAAGATTTCTCTTTAAATAAAAAAAGAAAACAACAACAAAAACAAAGGAAGGAAGGAAATAAAAGAAAGAAAAGGTGCCCCCAGCCCTGGCAAGGGCACCCAGGTTCTTGTTCTCAAGGTAGCTTCTTCTACAAAGCTGAGGAGCAAGCTATGGCAGAGATGGGCTGTGAGTCTGGGAGGCAGCAGATGAAGAAATAGATAGCAAATACATCTGTTTTCACATGAGCCTGTTGTTCTCTGTACTAACTGCTATAAAAACAACATGAAACCAGCCACACTTCAGTTTTGGTTCTAGTGACTAAATCAAGGAATGGCATGATGGTGCTGTGTCATTAGAAATGAAACCGGTTCTTAACCAAGAGAACAGGGTCACCATTTTAATAACCCAGGCAACTTCATAGAAAAATCAAAGCTGAAACTCTACCACCCCAGCCCTGAACACCTGCTGCCTAAGGTTGGTTATGAACCAGTGAGCCCTCTTTCTTGTCATGAAGACACCAGATGTGCCCTGACTTGCCTGACGCTGCCAGGGCCAGCCTCCTTATGCTCGTTGTACTGTTGGGTGGAAATGAACCTCACTGCTGGCCTCGACAACTGTATGTGACACTCTAAAAAGAAGCAAAAGTACTTCATACCTGATTTTTATCTTTTCAAATACATAAACTTCATACTTTCACCTTCCATATGTAAGTTTGTTTGTAAACAGGATCTCACAATGTAGCTCTGGTTGAGCTGGAACTCTCTATATAGACCAGGCTGGCCTTGAAACTAAGAGGTTTGGCCTGCTTCTGCCACACAAGTGCTGGGCCAAACATTAATTTTGATACATGAATTTGATCTCCACTGAAGGGTTGCCTTTTCAGATAAGGACTCAATTTGTAGTCCAGGCTGGCCTGGAACTCATGCCAATCCTCCTGCCTCAATCTTCCAAGTGTTAGAATTACAGGCATGAGCCACATTTTTTTTTAGCTAAAAAAAAAAAAACCAAAACAATGGAGATTGAGAAGGTGACTTAGTCAGAAGCAGGCAAAGTTGGGGTTCTGAACAGATTATCTACAACCAGGAGGGTTGGCCAGCAGTATTTGGGAGAGAGAGAGATCTTAAGGTCAAGGCCAGTGTGGTCTACACAGGGAGAACCCAAGAGAAGGAAAGACATCTCAATGATGCCTGTATTGCCTTGTTAACTTGGCCTCTGCCACAGTAATGAAGGTGGTGCTGTAAGCATTCGTAGGTTGCCTCCTCAACTTCTCCCCCCCCCCAGTTGCCACGGAAGCACCCCCCTACTTCCTTTCTTGGGGACCTGTACTGATGCTCAGTCCTGGCCAATGAGGTTTGAGAAAACATTTGCTAGCCCTTCTGAGATAAAGCATCCTCAGTTCTCAGTTGTATTACGAGAAGAGGCAATCTCTCTTTCCTTGATGGCCTAGCAGAGAACTCAAAATCTGTATTCCTTAAACTATTTGTGCCAAGAATGCCGGCCTGTGGACCAAGCTAGCACCCAAAATTGGCAGTGCTCATGAATGGAACAGATGTGGTGCCCAAATCACCTGGGGACTCAAGCAGTAGAGCAATATCAAGTTTTCCGAATACAAGTAAAAGCAATCCCTTAATTTGCTCAGTTTTGAGTAACATCTGCTTGCTGCTTTGGCTTCTCAGTCAGCCTGAAAGCATCCTTCAAAATCTATCATTAGTATGGGGGCACATGCACTCCTACCCTGATCTGGCCTCTTCAGTTTTCTGCCCCACCTCAGCCCTGCTCAGACAAAGGCAATGCTCTTCTGAATCCCACCACAGTGACAAACAGATAACTGCCCTCTGCAAAAGAAACCAGCAAGAGAATGGACAGCCAGCTGCGGGCACTGGGCATCACAGTGACAAGAAAGGACTCTGCCACAGCCCTTTCTTCATGGAAGTCAGGCAGCAGGCCACGTGGAACAAAGATTATCTATCTCCTTACCGGATTCCAGATGCAGCCTTGAATCCCAAGGAGTTTAGGACTCTAATTTATGGGTGGAGAACTCTCCTGGAAGCTCAGACATTTGAGATCATAGTTCATAAGTAATATAGGTCTGAAAAGCTGTGAAGAGAACTGGTTTTTGAGATTTTACTCAATCTCAGTTTCTCTTGAAGATTCTGTTATTTCCACTTCTGGGCAATATGACTGACACAGCAGTTAAAGGAAGCCACCCTCAGCTCCACTGCAAGAAAGCATAAATGAGCGTGAGGAGCTGCATGTGCAGAGCAAGCATCCTTCCCTCAATCTCTGCACAGTCTATCAGCAAGACTTGCTGTCTTCCGAGTATGACTTGATTTCTCTCCCTTTTTACTGGAGCTGTGTAACCTTTTGGGCTGGACATTCAGCTCAGAGGTCAGAGCCTGTGTACGTGCAGCACACAGGCTGGTCCTGCTCCAGACGTGTTCCACCACCGGGTGAGTCCTCACATGACCACCTACTCTGCCTTTTGCTCTCTCCTTCCCTTTTCACACAATACCTAAAATTATCTAAGACATCCATACTTCCCTAGTCAAAACCACCTCATTGGGGCTGGTGAGATGGTTCAGAGGGTAAAGGCTCCAGCCATCAAGTCCAAGAAGAATTTAGTTCCTTGGTTCTACATGGTGACCCAACACACGCGCGCGCACGCGCTCGCACACACACACACACACACACACACACACATACACACACACACACACACACACGTAGTTTGAAAAGAAATAAACCTTCCTTTAAAATGGCTGGATCTCTGTGAGTTCAAGGAAAGCCAAGTCTACATTGACCCAGGACAGCCAGGGCTGACTACAAAACAGAAAGACCCTGTCTCAGAACAGCAATATCAACAAACAACAACTATAAAGACAGTCCAAAGGCTTTCCTTTATTTTTCAACTTAAACACTGTTGTGACCTCCTGGGTCCTTGTGGCCATTGCCTCCCTCCATCTTTGACTTTTCCCTATCCATGTTCCTTTCTTAGAAGCATACAGGCATTTTTTTTTTTTTCAGACCCTCAAGCTGTCAACCCTTTTTATCCTTTCAGAACATTCTATTTAGTCTGACTGCTGCTTAAATGGTAGCTTTCAAACTTCTTTTTGGGCATAATCTCCATTAAAAACAAAACAAAAATGAACTTTATCATCTTTAACTGTAATATATCTGTACATAGAGAGAACAGGCTTTTTATAAGATAATACTTTGGGTATATTTATTCCTTTTGAAAACTTAATTTTTAAAAAAAAATGTTTATATTTTAAATAGTGGTATAAACACAAAATGGAACACAATTTGTCTCTAAAGCAAAAATGAAACTTGCAGGAAAAGTGGATGGACTTAGAATGCGTAACATTAAGTGAGGTCGCCCAGACGAAGAAAAAATGGCGCATTCTTCTTTATATGTGACCCAGGCTATACTGTATTGATGTAAAGAGCTGTGTGGGTAGAGTGGGACATTTAGAAAGGACACCAAAGAAAGGGCAATGCCAGGTGACAAGGGAGGCTGGGATGCGGGTAACAGGACACGTGAGCCTCACAGGAGTGAGACTACTTGTTTTGCTAGTTCCAACTGTTCTAGATTTTTCTTCAGGGTGTTTAAGCCCATAAAAATGTAATTTATAGTGAAAGTGTAAAATCCTAGTGAAACTCCATGCCTTCAGAATGGACATCGTTTAACAGTTTAGAATTCACTGAGGTGCAGACTGGAACTGAGCAAGTGTTTGGTTGGCTATCTTAGCCTAGCTGTGTGATGCTTCCATTTGTGAATTCATTATAATAACGTGACTAAAAATAAACTGTACTGTTTGTGTGTGTATCTGGGCATACTCCAATGTGTGTGTATGTAGGTGGGCGTGGGCAGCTAAGAGGAAAACTGGTGGGGACTCGTTCTCTCTTTCCAACACACAGGTCTCAGGGATCAAACACAACTGGCAGCAAGTCCCTTACCTACTGAGCTACCTTGACAGCCTCAAAAAACAAAACCAAACAACCAACCAAACAAAAATAACCAACAAAACAAAAATAAGCAAGCCTTTTCAATAAAAGGAATCAGGGTTCTTTGGAGAAATACTAGATTTTAGGGCTGAAGCAAACAATACACTTAAATACCATCAAGTAAAACAAACAAACCCCAAACCAAACCCCAAAACAAAACTGTCCACAAACAAAAGTATGGGCCCACCTGGAAAGCTCCCAGTTGCCAACACGAGCAGCAAGACACACAAACCTATCAGACCCCTAGACAAAGCACTAAATATCTGAGTTCAGAGTCATATAAATAAACGGTCTTCTTAATAAATGAATGCAGAAGCCAGATTTTCCTTACAAATGAATTTCAAATGATTTATCTTGATACTGCCCTCAAGGAGGTGGAGTAAATTCTGCCCACCCCACCCTGTCTCCTTGAAAGGAGGAAGTGCTGGCCTGGAGCAGGCTTCTGAGCAACAGAGGTAGTGGAGGCAGAGATAGTACAAAAGTTAACTACCCAGTGGGGACAGCTGGCAGACAGAAGAACCCTGATGCATATGGCAGGTGAGAATGGCACTGCGCTGTAGTGGTCTTTCTTCTAGAACCTCACTGTAACAAGAAAGTAGTGGCAGCCACACTCAAACAGAGAGGCAGTTCACAAGCCTAGTACTGCTCCGTCAGTGAAAACACCAAAAACTAGATACTGTCACACAACAGGAGGATGAAGGAGACAAGAAAAACCTATGCAGACGGGGGAGGGGTCCTCGCTGAGGAGCTACTGGCAGTTGAGGGCTGCTGAAGGAGGGTCACTGTTTGAGGACATGGACACACTCCAGTGCATGGCTCCATACCCAAGTGCACGTGGTCAGCTGGACAATACCAACAACAACAACAATAATAATAAGGAGGACACTAAGTCAGGAGGGAAGTGGGTTAAGTGATCCAGGAGGCCTGGGGGAAGGTGGTAGGGGTGGATATGATTAAAAGATATTGTATATATTTATGAAATTTCCAAAGAATAAAAAATATTAAGGAAAAACAACCACTCCCATGTAATGTGGTGTCTTAGTATTGTAGATCTAAATAAATTAGAATAAAATAATGTGTAAAATACTCGTTAGTTATAGTAAATATATAGCAGTAATTTGTGATGTTGAGAGGTATGGGAACTCCACATACTCATTGTAGTTTTTTTTTTTTTTTTTCCTTCCAAGTTAGGGTTTCTCTGTGTAACAGCTCTGGCTGTTCTGAAACTCGCTCTGTAGACCAGGCTGGCCTTGAACTCACAGACATCCACCTCCCTCTAGAGTGCTGGCATTAAATGCTTGCACCAACACTGTCCTGCCTCAGCGTAGTTTTTAAGTTCTACTTTAGTAAATACTTTTTAAAATAAGTCATAGATTTGGAAATAGCACAGAGTCATTTTTTGTTAAAAAGTATTTCTTCCTAGGCATGGTAGTATATACCTGTACCAGCACTCAAACTGAGGCGAAAAAGTTGCCATGGGTTCAAGATTACTCAGAGTTATATATCCAAGCCAGCCAGGGCTATATAGTGAGACCCTGTCAACAAAACAAGTATTTCCTTGTCAGATGCACATACCTTAAAAACATCCCTTACCTTTACTAATGCATAAGGCAATATGAAGTGTTTTAAGACAATGTCTCAAGAATCTTTGAATCAACTAACAGGAACTCCCACAACCAGTAAGTATTTCACTTGAGGTAAATACTTCATTAAGATCACAAGCTGCTCTTAGGCAGTTTCCTATCCTCTCTTACTCCAGAGCAATATAGATTCACATGCCAAAGACAGTGCTTTGCTTAGTGCTGGGTGGGAAGCTGGAGGAACACAGAAATTCTGAATTACTTAAAGCAAGAGTACCCTGCAACCACAATCCACCTCACTTGAGAGAAAGGGGTACTCAACTTTTCTTACACAGATCTCTCTGTAAGGTGAAGCCAAGTGTGAAATGTATCTTGACGATATTTTAAGGAGGGGGGTGCCTCGCTGGAACCAGGAGGGTGAGATCTAAGGCCAGCATTTGGGTGCATTCAAATGCATAGTCATGCTTCCGTCTGGTTCCCACTGAGGTCATGCTTCCTGGTGAAGACTGCGTGTCATCTTCAGTGACAAAGGCCAATGTGCCTTTTTCTTTTTTTGGTTTTTCAAGACAAGGTTTCTCTGTGTAGTCCTGGCTGTCCTGGAACCAACTCTGAAGACCAGGCTGGCCTCGAACTCTCTCAGAGATCTTCTTGCCTCTGCCTCCGAGTGCTGGGACTAAAGGCATGTGCCACCACTACACGATCCCAATGTGACTTTTTTATACCTTGGGTCTCACTAGTTACAAATGACTGCAGGAATCATTGTTTACATCTTCAATGTGAAACCTGTCCATTCCTTCCTCTCCCCAGACAACTCACTACGCTGTGGGGGTGGTCATTCCTCTTGTTTCCCACTGGTTCTCAAACCTGTGCATATTGTGCTGGGTATCCTGGACACACAAAACTCAGCTCTCTCTCCCATGTGAGACTCAGCTGTAGTCTAAACTCTTTTTTCATCACTAAATCTTATTTCATTTCCTAAATCTGCATAACCTGACAATTTCCAACTCAAAACAGCTCTTAGGAGGGTCCCAAGTATTTATTTGCCAAATCCCAAAGTATGGTCCATTATCACCCTGGGTCCCTGAGAAGTCTGTGATCTTTCCATCCCGCTCCCCGCTTTGCTATACTGCTACCTCAACTTCAATGCAGAAAACTCAGTACCATTCAGTACTGGCCTCCCTTAAGTAAGTATTTATTCATTTAATGAATTTAATGAATATTCTCTCTCTCTCTCTCTCTCTCTCTCTCTCTCTGAGACAGGATTTCTCTGTGTAACTCTACTGCCCTCAAACTTAAGAGCTCTGCCTCCTGAGTGCCACGTAATGAATGTTTCACAGCATCGTTAGGCATTGGTGGACAATACACACAGCTCTAGTCCTCACAGAGCTTTACAGCCCACCAAGGAACAGCTGTGGGGAAACTAACGCAAGTGGGAATGTGCTAGGGGAGGGCAGAAAACCAACTCTAGTTCAGGAAGGCTTCATATAAAGAGCAGAAACGCCTAGGTAACTTCAGATAAACAACATTATGCTGTTTCATAATCACGTGTCTTGAATACCTCACGGACCGCAATAGCACAGGGCGCGTACACTTGAGAGTATGAAACGGTTTCCAACTCACCTCAAGTGGATTCGGCTGTCACCGAGTGAGGAGGGAAGTAGGGGGATCTTGCGAAAGGCTACTGCGGTGGACTGGAGATGCTGCCTGGCTGCTGAGCCTTATGGGACCGGTAGCAGTGAGGGTGCCATAGCTGTGTTGTATTTTCAGGTAGACAGACTCTCCCAGACTTACTGATGGACACAGGGTGGCACAGAAGGGCAAGTGCGGTGCTAACGTTGACTCACACATTTTAGGACCAGAGTGAGGGAGTAGCATTTAAGATGGGGAAGAATGGGACAGGGGGTGGTTTGAGGCAGGGGGAGTCACGAATTCTGCTCCGACACTCCAAGTGGAATTGCTATAATTTGACACAGAGGCCAAGTAGGTGCTGAGTGTTATTTGGAGCTTAGAGGTCAGTGTTGGTGGTAACGATGGCGTAAAATGTTCCAAGATGTGGGTCTGCAAACACAGCTCGGCGGTTAAGAACCTCGGCTGCTCTTATAGAGGCCCCGGATTCAGTTCCTAGCACCCACAGGGTGGCTCCCAGCCACCTCTAACAACAGGGCCTGGGGGGGGGGATCTGACACCATCTGGTGACTGTGGGTTCCCGCATCTTCACAAAAGCCTACACACATACACTTTCTGTTTTATTTTTTGAGGCGGGGGGGGGGTCTCTCTACATCTCCCTGGCTCTCTTGGAACTAACTCACTATGTAGTCCAGGCTATCCTTGAACTTACGGAGCTCTGTTAGCCTCTGCCTCCAGAGTACTGGGATTAAAGGCGTGCATCACCTCACAGAGATCTCCTTGCCCCTGTCTTCCAGGGATTAAACATATAAGCTCCCGTGTCCACACATAGACATAAGAAGAAAAAGTCTTGGGATGACTCCAAGTACCATAAAGGAAGAGGCCCCAAGCTGAATGCTGGGACACCACAATCAAGGTGAGAAGGGAAGGGAAGGAAACTGAGAAGGGGCTAAGAAAAGAAAACCAGCAGGGTGTGGTGACCAGTGAAGAAAGTGAAGAATGACACAAGGCGTGGTCAATCGACAACTGTGCTGAAGTCAGAGTCATCTACCACAGCCCAAAGCTAGTCTGGGCCACTGCCTCTTCTTGCATTTCCTCGCAGTTAAATTCTGTCCGCTGTCTTCTCACAGACACCTGTTCATCCTAGAACATTTGCTACCATTTTTTTCTTCTGCATGTCTAAGTATGTTACACGGATGGCTATAAAATCCAGATTATGCCTAACACATAAGAGCAATTAACATACCACTGCAGCAATGCAATGGCCTTACTTCATATGTGGCTGTTGAGTGTGCTGCCTCTCAGGCCAGGGCAGGAAGAGTTATGATTTCAAGCACCATCTCATGAGACCCTCACTAAGAAAGAAAGAAGATAATACAATTAACCTGTGGGTTTTGCAGGTGCCCGAGGTGGCCTGCTGTTAATTACAGTTACCTGGCATTTTCTGTCTCATTTTTAACTTCTCATGTGTTGCCCTGCCCCCAAGTCATTTGTTTATCTCAAGCTGATTGGTTCTAAATTTCAAAACAGTGTTGGGGAGTTAGAGAAAGGCTCTAGGAAGTCATTTTAAAGGGAAATGTGGTTAAGGGAAATCGGAAAAAGGCTGGTAGCTACCAGACAAAGCTTCCCTAAATCTTCACAACATGAGAGGGAGTAGACATAGATATACAAATCAGTTATCTCTGTAGAAGGGTTAGTTATCAACAGATTAACAGAATGAACACCAGAGCCTGGTACAGACAAAAGCCTCCAGTGCCACAGAACACAGGACAGCCACTGGTACCTCGGGCCAGTCCAGAATTAGAGGTCAAAGGTACCTGCTGCACATGCCAGGGCCTGACAGCCAGTGCTCACACATCTGATGCTTACAATTCCCACTCTCATGCTTACAATTAAGGGGTTTTCTCTATATTATTGAGTACTTGGCAGATACCAGCTATTCAGAATGGGACATACCCAATGAAAGTACGAGCAACTAGAAATAGCTTGAGTTCTCTTTAAGCAGCTAGAGTTGCCTCAAAATTGGAAGGGCTTGGGGGATGGAGGGGTGGGAGGGTGGTAAAAGTCATGCTCCGAACCCTGAGTCAGCTGAACCAATGACTTACTATAGCTTTAACTATAGCTAAACTATAGTTTAACGGCTGCTGGGAGACTGGGGGGGGGGGGCGAAGGTTTTTATTCAAGAGTTAAGGAAATGCCGGATTCAACAACTCTCATTTTCAGAAGGAGAGTCGCAAGCACAGACCAACTGTCTACGAAAAGGTCAGGACTAATGAAGACTTCCAGATGCTGGCTCAGAATAGCAACCTAGGGGCTGCTCAGGGTGAGGTTGAAACAGGTCTGTGCTGTGGTCGACACTGCAGCTGAAATGAATGCAGGCTGACGCAAGGACCTGGTCCATGGTGGTTCCTACTGAGAGCTGATTTGAGTAAGCGTGTCTTCACTGGTGATGCCAACCCCAAATAACTGAATTTTGTACACCGATTTCTAAATGACAAGGTCTGTCCTATTTTTATAGCTGGTAACTCTGACAGGAATACAAGACCTACTTAAAAATGCCGTTAATCATCAATTCTGCTGTTTTGTAGACTGATTTTTTTTTTTTTTTTTTTTTTTTGGCCTTGTGATTAGAGGTAGGAGAAAGCTATGTGCCAAACATTTTTAGGGGTCAGATGATGTTTCATTTCAGAGAACACTGAATATTCCTAAATTCCCAGAATTACTTTTATCTGTATCAGTCTAACATTTCTAAATTTAAATGTTTCAGTATTAAAACCCAAGTATCTAGGATCTAAGCACAGATGGTTTGACTCTGTGATTACAGGGTTAGGCCTATAATACTAGACATTGGTACAATTGCTAGTACTTGAGAAGGATCCTTTTGTCATATGAAGGTACACAGTGAGGAGCTTCCTATAGCTGCTCCCTCATTCAGATGGACAAGTTGAAAATATCCAATAGAAAAAAAAAATGCGTCTGACAAATAGATGGGGTGATATACATACCCATAATCCCAGAGTTGGGAGGTAGAGGCAGGGAAGTTCAAGGGTTCCCTCAGCTACAGTGAGTCAAGGCCAGCCTAGGATATATGAGAACTTGACTCAACACTAAAACACTTGATTCACATACTTGTGAACCTGGTAGCTTTACAATACAGCATACTCAAGAATGTTGCTTTCAGGACTACCTGGCCTGGGGATTCCCACTGCTGCCCAGCTTCAGAGAGCATCCTTACCACATGTGCCAGCCTAAAGACATCAAAGCTCTGACTTTCAGTTTAGTTTATGCTGCCTGCCTGTCACTTCTGCATCAAAAAAGACAACTAGCAATTACAGAGTGCCATCCGATCTCCAATAACGTGAACGAGATGCATGTCTTCCCTCCTTCCTCCCCTGGAGTATTCTCAGGCCAGATGAGTATGTTTAGAAAACACAAAGAGGAACTGAACTCAGAGACAGGTATTGTACACATGGTGATTGTGTACAAGTGAGCCCAAATTGTTCTGACTTTTCTCCAATCACACCCAAGGATTTTACCCTGTTATTTGAATTATGCTGGCCGGGTAACAGGCACCCTAACTTCTCTCAGACCTAAGCATCAACCGTAGGACAAAAAGTGGTCTGCATTCTCTGGCATGAGCCGCATGCACCGGATTTTTAAAAACTGTAAGACAGGTTATCTGAAAGTATACTTTTAAACAAACACGCCACAGAAAATAACCATTAAAAGTTGATGGGCCAGCAAGACGGCTCAGTGGTTAAGGGCACTTGCTGCCAAGACTAACAATGTGAGTTCAATCCCTAAAACCCATAAAGTGGAAGGAGAGATTCAACTCCCGTAAGTTCTCTTCTGACCGCCACACTCATGCTGTGGCATGCATTTGTGCTCCCCTCCTAAATAAAAGAAATTAAAAATAAGAAGAAGATCAACCTAGTCACTCAATGTTAAATCGACATTCTTTTCCACTCAGCTTTACTGATGGGAAAATCATAACATGGCCCAGGGCTACTCCTCCCTCACACTTAGATAGGAACATGTTTTGTGCACCATCACTTATGCTAAATCCCAATAGGTTACTAGGGGTATCTAGATACCACAAGAAATCATAGTTGACTATTAAACCTCATCTATGCTCACAGCTGAGGCCATCTAAGCACAGAGTAACATGATAAAGGGTAAGTGATAACTCACTATGGTCTGGATTCTCTCCCCCCACTCTCAGCCCCCAGAGCAAGTCACTAGTGAGACTTGTGACCCTATTCTCCACTAGCCCTCATTCTTTTCCTGAGAAACTTACAGTCTGAAGATGAGGGAAGTCCTGATATTGCTCAATAAATGATGACAGACATTCCTCTGGCCACTGGACCCTTGGGCCCCTGGTTTTACAGGTGTTTGTCTATGGGGTTCCTGTGGCTTGGTGGTATTTACTTTGTTAATCTGGAAGTGAAGGCCAGGAGCTCTAAAATACCCCGGGAATCTATTCCCCCCCAAGTGTCACCTGTAAAATCACCATGGTTACCTTCTGACTATGCCTCACACAGAGGGCTCTCTGGCATATGACCCTTCTGCTCAGTGATGATCTTGTCAGTCTGTCAAAACACCAAGGGGAAAATCCCCAAACTCAGCAGACGAATAAACACTCGTAATTCGAACAATCATATTTAGACCAATGTCTTGTAAAAATACAAGTCAGTGGATTTTTCCTTATGTAACTCAACCATCACTATTTTTTCCTGCCTTTACTAAAAGGGCACTTTGCTCTGTCAGCCAATTTTCTTCTACTTTTCTGTGACTGGTACCCAATGTTACTTCTTTTACTATTATAATTTCCATTCTGGGATATTCGCTCTTTGATCCACTTTAACTCATTTTGTGGATAAATCTGGTTAATTAGTGAGAAATGGCAAAGGCTGCAGTGGGGGAGGGGAGGTAAAGAGCACTAACAGGGTCTCACTTGAGTCATCACATAATTTCATAAGAAAACATCCATTTTTATTATAGAATCTAAAACCATTATTTTATGATACTGTTTTTTTGCATACTCAGATGGGTTGACATTAAATGTAGACATAGAAGCTAGCTCACAAATCAACTGTAGGAGTCTCCAAGCAGCTGGCCACAGAGTACAGCAAGTTTCCCTTAGAGTGGGAGGGGTTCCAGTAACTTCTGGAGGTTTTGGTAATGATAAGGAAAAGCTACTGCAGTCTAGAGACGGGTCACCTTCAGGAATTAAAGACTGGTTGCCAGGGGACAATGACACAGTAGCCCTAGAGCCAAAAACCAACCAACCAACCCACCCACCCACCCACCAAACAACCCACCAACCAACCAACCAACCAACCAACCCACCCACCCACCAATCCACCCACCAACCAACCAACCAACCCACCAAACAAAAAACAAACCCAAACCAACCAACCAACCCAAAGGAATGGGAGTTTTGTAATATGTAAAATTACCTTAGATGAGTACTTGGCATACTATGATTCAACAGATTTACAATTACCAACAAAACAGCAAAGACGGTTAATATGATTTCTACCTTTAGTGTAGAAGATAGATTTTCAAGTTGCAGTAATAAATTCCATGATAGCTCCTGAGACAAATCACCCTATGCCCTGCCATACCAGTGAGAAATGGAACACAGAATAAAAAAGTATGGGATTCAGGGTGTTCTTGAAAAGTGACAACTGTATGTTATTAAATGGCAAAACATAGTTAGAGGCTTTATTTAAAAATCTCTCACTGTTCATTATCAAAGTTACAAGATTGTTTGCATACCAATAGACTGTAAACAGGAAATTCTCATTAAGGAAAGATGGGTTTACTGTAATTTGATCTTTACAAAAAAAAAAATTACTGCGTTATTGATTACAGAATTTCTCTTTTACTTTCTTAAGTCTAATTCTCTTGAAAATTAACCAGTGCTTCTATTTTCTTGACTAAGGTTCAACCATGGTTACCTTAGGAAATACCCCGCTTATTTGTTAGTCAGAAATACAAACTGTGGCACATGTTTCCGTTTTTTTCCCCTAGAGCAAAGGCTTCAGCTGCATTGTATTTCATGAGAGAAAAAGACCCCAGTGGTCCTGTTGTGTCTCAGCTCAGTTTAATGACGGCAGTGTAGCAAAGCAGTGGTGGTGCCCAATCAGACCTGCCCGGCTGCCCTATCTCTCATGGAATCTTCTTCCTTCTAGGCTTGCAGGTAGCCACGTGTTGCCTCCACCAAACCTGACTGAAGCGAGGGTGACATGCTGAGTCAAGGTGATCCCACCATCCAGTGTGGAGCTGCTTCGTCAATCTGTTGGCTGGGGGACAATGCTAATATGAAGAAAGTTATCTGGGTAGCTCAGATGCTCACTCAGCCACTGCAGAGGGGTTTCCAGCATTGGCTCAATTCCATGAATCATCACTTGGTTCTTTTTTTCTCCATCTGTTCCAAGAAGGAAATCCGAGAGTAATCAATAGAAATGAAAACCACAAAGAAAAGATAATCCATTGCCTTTTCAGATTCATTAGTGAATGAATTAGATTTCAAGCTTGTTTTATTCCTTCAATAGGAAATGAAGACAAAGAGAAAGTTTAAATGTTGCAAAATGTCTCATCCTGAACAGAAACCTGAGGTTGCAATGAATTTTGATAAAAATGCTGTTGCTATATGAAAGTATTTGTTCTTTCTTAATTACTGTGCTTGCCCAAGATTGACGTTAGTGAAACTATCCTGGAGAAAACAGCAGGGTGAACCCACTGACCAAAAGTATTCTAGTACACATTTAAAACCACTGTAGAAGGCTGTTAAAAATGGTAACCTGATGGAGGCAGGCACACACCCTGGGAATCTGAGAGGATGTTTCACAGATGGGAGCTTTGTTGATTATCAGCAACATGCTCAAGTATTGGAAGTAACAGAAGCACAATTAAAACTATTATCATAGAGAACTGGCAGTCTGTCTTAAGTCACCAAACCTAATTTTTGCTAATTCTTTAAAACGGTACTATGGCGCCTGCTGCCGGGCTCAGCAGATGAAAGCATTTACTGGCAAGCCTGTGGTCTGAGTTTGATCCCTGACACCCACAGGGTAGGAGAGACTCTAGTCCCCAGGTTGTCTTCTGACCTCTACGGTACATGGGCAACCACCCCTATACTAAAAACTAATTAAAAGCAAAACAAAACCCCTAATGTAACAAGCACCGGTCCCCAAAACATCCACTTCAGACCAAATAAAAATTACACACACAAAAAAAGAATTCCTTAACAGTGTCTTCAAAATACAACGATAACCACCTCACATCTCTGGAAAAAAAGACAATGGGGCCAAATTCTCTGATGAGACAGGAGCTCTCCCGCTGCTGCTGCTGTCCTTGCTGCTATATTCCAAGTGGGCTTCAGTCCCCACTGTGCTAAGGTACAGGGGGGGCCTGGTGAAGGGGGGAGAGGGAGAGCACAAACAAAGCTTTCCGACATCCCTGTCACAGTTCAGCACAACTCTGGGGGACAGACCACAACCTCGGGATTCCAGAAATTAAAAACTGTCTCTATTGCTTTCATTTCCCTAGCAACCTTATTATTATTATTATTATTATTATTATTATTATTATTATTAAATTTACTTAATGTATGTGTGCCTGAGTGTGAATTTGTGTATGTAGTGAGTGTAGTGCCCATGGCAGCCAGAAGAGGATGCTGGATCTTTTTGACCTAGAGTTGCAGGCAATTGTGAGCTGTCCAACATGGGTGCAGGGATCTGAGTTGGGGTCCTCTAAAGGGAACACTGCTCTCCTAATAGCTGAGTCATCCCTCCAGCCATCTTTGTTGCATCTATATAACCTTTTTACACAGCTGTAACCACAGAGTTAATACAACGGCCACTTTCATGACACTCACTGGTCAGAACCACCAACACACAGAACCCTGAAGACTGTACATCCGCTCTTGGGGAAGACTTTGAAGAATTGGTGTAAGATGGATGAACACTAAAGTTCTCTAGAATGATTCATCTTTCTAAGTTCTAAGTTGCCAAGGTTTTACCATATTAAATCTTTCTTAGAATATCTGAAAACATTTCCAGTATGGTTTCTCTTAATATTCTTATATTTCTTTGAGCTATTTTAATATTCTCAGAATTTCCTCCTACTTAGAACTGAGTCAAAAAACGAAAGCGTGGTGAGAGTAAAAGTTCCTTGTATGTACAGGTTCTCAAGCCAGAGCCATCTTTTTCCGAGACAGCAAAACTAACAAGTCACCCCTCACTTCTCAACACAGTTCCTGAAGCAGCATTTAAATGAGAGGGAGTACACATCAGTGCCTCATCCACCAATGCACACATGCCTGAGAGGAGACCAATCCTGTCACAACAGTCGCACCATGCAAGCCAGAGGACATCAGAACCATTCCAACTCTGTGTCAAATCTGCCCTATCATGCCACCATGGCACTAGGTAGGCAAATACTGGTTCTCTGACTTTCAGGTTGGGGCCATCTTAATTCTTTCTTTGAACTGCACAACCAAAGTTGGATCTCTCATTGAACAACTGAGGATGTGAGATATGACCGAGGATGTGAGTATGACCAGGGACAGTGGCTCATGCCTGTAACCTGAGCACGTGGGGCAGAGTCATGAGGACAGTCTGAGTTCAAAGCCAGCCTAGTCTACAGACTAAGACCCTATTTCAAAACATAGAAAAGGAAAGCAAAATAAGACAAAGATGTGAAACATTTTGCCATCGCATGCATCAATCCAAACACTTCATGGGTATTTATTCTTTTGTTTACTTTCTGACTTCTCTCCAAAAGTAACTGTAAACAGGATTCTTGGGATGGGGCAGGGTTTCCCTAGGGACTATAATCACAGCTCCCACTGTTCACGGATGTACCCAGCAGCTAGCATGGCACTGATGCACTGTGATTACGCAGTGGGGATTTTCAGCCGCGGGTGGGGTGGGCTGGCAATGCACCTTCAGGCCTGGGTCTGATGGCCACTGGGAAGTGTGTGACTGCAGAACTGCCTGAGCTAGTGAGGAAACGGCGAAAAGTAGTCCCCAATAAATGAGTATGTACGTTCTCACCTAAATCTATGCTTCCATAAACAAAAACAACAAAGCATGGCTGGGTAATTTAGCAATTACCTACATGGACAAAAAGAATACCAACAAATTAATTCCTACTTTCCTCTAACAAGAGAAAGGAAGCCCTTGATGAAATTGCTAAACTAAACATGCTTGGTAAACATGTCTGTGTTTCTAAATGAGACTCTAGACTTAATACTTGAAATTGGAAACATCACTCAAAACAGATGACTCAGGACTCCACTGTACACTTCTTACTTGTGATTTTGCCTTTTGTCTGCTGGGTGATACAAGACTAACCCAGGGCCTTGGGCTTGCAAGGCAAGGCTTCTACTAGCAAGCTTTACCTCGGCCTCCACTGGAGTTTCTAAAACAGTACATGGAAGTCTGTTGAGTGCTGTCCCCTGGCTGTGGCCTTCTGGAACTGTGAGCATCTGACATTACTGAAAGATCTGCACAAGACTAGGTCCATTAGCTTTCAATTGTGGAGATGGGGACAGGCTCACAAGCTACATCCCACTCTGAGCATTTATACACAATGCTCCCTCACATCTCACTGGTCACCAAACTAGACTTGGATGTAATCCTTTCTTAAATCTGTCCCTGGTCCTATCTGAGGTGAGAAGAAGACAGCTGCTCCCCCAGAAAAAGTTCACACAATAGAAGCTTAGGTTAGGCAAACATTTAAGACAGTAAGTAAGAGATGTGGTTGTGGTCATTCACTTTTGCAGGGTGTCTCTGATTCTGCCATACCTTCCCATTTGTGATGTGCATTTTCTAACAAATGTACTTTATAGAACTATTGTATGATTAGCAGAATTTAAAATGACATCAAACTATTAGGTAGTCTACTGTCAAACTTCAACAGTTCCAATATTTTTGTCCCTAGCCTGGTGCTTAGTCCAGTCCAGTCTTAAGCTGTGCTGCTCTTGGACGAGTAGCTTTGGAGCCTGTCTTGTAACTCATTCTGTAGATCAGGCTGGCCTCAAACTCACAGAGATCTCCTTGCCTCTGAACCCCTTGTGCTGGGATTAAAGCATGTGCCGCCACCACCCAGCAAGGGGAGCATTTCTAAAGAACAGTTGCAGTTTTGTGGCCAAGTGAAGGTCCAGATACTAGCAAGTGGTGTGGACCTTTTTCTGATGTCCTAAGACAGTGGACAGGCAAGAGGGAAGGTCCACAGCTGCAGCCCGTGGCCAAGTGAAGGTCCAGATACTATCAAGTGGTGTGGACCTTTTTCTGATGTCCTAAGACAGTGGACAGGCAAGAGGGAAGGTCCACAGCTGCAGCCCTTCAAAGGTTCCCGACTCCAACAATGCTGCATGAGGAACCTTCTAAGTCAGGGATCCGAGGGACACTTCCATCTGCAAGAGGGTTTAGACTTTCAGTTTTGAAAAGTATACAGTATTATTTTATAAGCTATCCACACAGTAAAAATCAGTATCTAAAGTGAATAGTGTTGTAATAGTTGTCTTTTAAGGAAAATATATTTATGGTTTGGAGAGACCACATCATGGCTAAGGACTGGTTCTGCTTTTGCAGCAGAGGCCTGTTTTTAAATCCCAGCATGGAGTACATATCACCCCACCATGATTGCACACAAACACACACTAATTAGTTGTCAATAAAAAGGCTTACAGGCTTGAAACAATAGTAACACATGATGCATCTGTAAAAAAATGTTGCCTGCATACAGATACATGTACACCAAATATAAATGCACACAATAGTATAAATCAGTCATAAAGTAGAGAGGCCAATCATGCAGACAAGTGTTATTAACAGACAATGGGAGTTCAGACACTTGAATCCTGGGAATGAACAACCTAATTCCTTTCAGATTTGCTTATACAGGAAGCAAAGGTATGACACAATGTCATAGTTCACATTCTGACAGACCATCAGCAGCAGGAGAGGTCAACAGAAAACAAACACATAAGCTGGGTTCTCTCCACAATGAACCTCTGCAGTAAAGTCTGTTTTAGATGTTCTGTAGAACCAATCCAACTATCGCATTTCCTGAGGAGGCCCAGTTGGTAACGCCGTGAAGCCTGATGTATGACTAAGACATGTCCCTGGTCCTGCTTGCTGCGTAGAACCCAAGGTTGCTTCTCACCTAATTCACGGTCCAGACTGGCAAATCTCTTGTCTACAGAGTCCTAAAAGACCTTTCTTACTAGTCAGTCTTTTACTCTTTTATGACAGAACAGCAAAATCTTTCCTCTAGACATTAGCCATCAACATTTACTAACTTTGTTAGATTTGAGTCTCTAGTTCCTTATCTTATAGAGTGAATAAAGACTCATCTCTAAGGCTTCTTGGATAATTAAATGACGTGTTTAAGAAGAGAGCCCAGCTGGGTGGTTTAAGGGTGTACACACCTTTAATTCCATCACTTTGGAGGCACAGACAGGTGGATCTATGTGAGTAGTTTGAGGCCAGCCTGGTCTACAGACAGAGAATTCCAGGACATCGAAGCCTGTTACACAGCAAAACCCTGTCTTGAAATTAAAAAAAGAAACAGATAGAGAAAATTAGTCTGGAGTGTTGCTCAGGCGGGAGAGACTTCTTACTGTGCACAGAGCCTCTGGCTGGATCCCCAGTGCCAGTAAACTGAAGGGAGCAGCACACACCTTAAATCCCAGCAAGAACAGTTCAAGCCCACACAGAAAAATTCTAGGCCAGGCAGGGCTACAAGGGTGAGCAGAGTCACCGGGAGAGCAGGGAGAAAAAGGAGACTAAGAAAAGGGGAGGCATATGCTGCAAGGATGGTAGTAAGTCAATATTTTGGACACACACACACACACACACACACACACACACACACACACACACACACACACACACACACACACGGAATTAGTTATGTGACCTGTAAGCAAAAGTTTATAAGAGCTTAGCTTCTGATTAATCAGTGGGGGGGGGGGGGTTAGGATGGGGGGGAACAGAACTCCAGGCTTCATATTATATAAACTGACATTCAAAAAAAATTTTTAAAAAAGCCATAAAAATGTCAACATAATATCCAGTGAAGCAACTCACCTTACAGCAAGAAGAGCCCTAACATGTTAGGACTACACTGTTTAAAAGATCTGAAGATTCTTTCTAAGAAGATACAAATAGTCAGGCTTCACTGGCTGGCTTTAACCCCAGCACTCATGGCAGGAGGATCTAAGTTCAAGGCCAGCTAGGTCTACAGAGTAAATTCAGGACAACCAGGGCTACAAAGAGAAACTCAGTCTTGAAAAACACAAAAACAACAGAAAGATAAAAGATAAAAACACTCAACCAAACCAAAACCAAAACAATCCCATTCAAGCTTTTGCTACACTTCCCCCACAACAATGGTGCTTGAGGGATCTGGAGACAGAGTCCTCAGGTCCCAGCCAACTGAAGCAAGGGGTGTAACCAGGGTCTGTAGAACAAGCTTCTAGGGATATCCGTAGTTTCTTTCTAACTGACAAATGCAATGGATTCTTAGTTTCAAAAGGAGGCTAAAGGGAGGGAAGACAACAAACAAACAAACAAACAAACAACCCCCCCCAAAACAAAACAAAACCAAAACCACACAGCCTTTCATGAGAAAATTTCATACCTCCATGTCTGGAGGAATAGAAAGCTAAGATCAAATGGATTAGCTGCAGCTTTTCACGGTTATTTCATGATTCAAGAACAAATTTACTAAGAAACATTTATTAAATGTTATTAAATGTCTAAAGTTTTAAAACCAACAAGGAGGTAAGGTTTTGGAACCACTAACTAGCCTGAACAATTTCACTCTATCTGTTATGGTCAAGAACAAGATGGGGACTGACCTAATGCAGTGGCAGGAGAAAGCACAGGCTGACTTCTGAAGGGCATCTCACACTGCAGGGCTCTGAGCGGCTGCAGTGGTAATAGTAAGGTCAGGTCAAAGGGGGTCAAAGCAAGCCAGGATATGGGCAAAGGAATACATCAAACACGGGTTTTAAAAGGGCAATTAATCTTACCCAGAAATGCTTCCTGAGGAATGAGATCCCCATCTTAAGAGCACACTATATGCTGTAAATGAACACACACACAGGAGCACAGGGGCTTTCATCCCATGATCACAAACAGAAGGAGAGAGAGTGCTCTTTATCAGAGCCACAAGCCTTTTACAGCCCTCCATTAACACCTTCCGGGTCTAGGCTCACTCAGGGCCAGTCTTAAGAAGCCACTTACAGCCGGTGTATGTCTATTACATATATTCCATTTCTAAAATGTTTCTGGGGCCTTGGCTCTTTTGACAGTTCTATCAATTTCTAAACATGTGTACTCTCTTGACTACTGCTTATAGCTATTGTATTTCTTGGTGAGAAGGACATAAACACAACTTTAAATGAAAACCATGTACTTGAGCATAATCATGGAAACTGTAGTTTGCGACTGTTTAGACCACTTAAATAAACCCATTAAGAGCCTCCTGAACATAAATTGAAAAAAATAAGGTGAAAGGTAAATATTAAGCCTTGTTCACCTAAAAGAAAAATAGATACAATTTAAAAAGGGGAGGCCTCAAAAATACTCCCACTAAAAATGCTGTTATTACTGTTTGCGCATTATGTGTTCACGAGTAGAATTTCTTCTCTTACCACTATGGGTTGTAAACTGACATCACCAGGGACCCTCACCTGCTGAGTGACCAAGCAGTTCTGAGCTTTCTTACACGGTGACCAATGGGACAGCTGCACTGTGTGACAAGGCAGGGACACAGAAGCTGCTTTACTGAACGGTGTGCACAGATCACTTCATTTCCTAGTGCCAGTAACGCAGTAAGCGCTGCACGAGCCTACGCCTTCCACTTGTGGGGAAACCAGGTTAACTAACTTAGCTTCCTGAGATTAATATAAAAATAATTAAGGAGGGGGAAATCAGAGGCACCTTTTGTTGGATCGGGCATCATATCATCTTCGTTAATAGAGAACGAAGACAATCATTTTAGTTCTCTGATTTTAGATGAGACATCTATGAATGGACTTGGATCTAAAGAGATTCTGGTTTAGTCAGCAGTGCAGTGTGCTGCACAAAACAGAGGGATGGAGGGAGAGGAAAGCAGTTAAGGCAGAGTGTATGACAAATTAATAAACGATAACTACCAAGTTTAGGCCAAACCTTATCGGTGATTATAGCAGATCTTTGCTCACAAAGACCCAACATTTAAAATGCTTTTTACTTCCCATTGAACATGTTCTTCCATAAGCTATAAATGCAATCAAGAGCAGGGAACAATAAAAGCAAATCCAGCTCCCACTTCTGCATGGGTCACTGTGGTAGTCTTCCTGCATGGCAAGCATTCCATCAGCATCAACTTCTCAGCCTCTTTAACATGTTTTAACAAGTTACATGACAAACAAGCCTGCTACACCATAAGCAGTGGCTGTGGAGATGCTGCAGTTCCTTCCCGACCACAAGCACACTGCAGGCATTTCTACCCCTGTTCAGAACCTGATTCCTCAAAACGTTACTCAACGGCATAGAAGCCTTGCCATAAGTGAGGTGTAATTGGTCTTTATAAATTTCCTATGAGCTTGTTTGTAAAAATATATTAACAAGGGCTGGAGAGGTGGCTCAGAGGTTAAGAGCATTCTGTGCTCTTCCACAGGACCCAGGTCCAATATCCAACACCCACATGACAGCCCATAAGTGTTGGTAATCCCTGTCCCAGGTGATGACTCCCTCAGACACACACACGTGCAAAACACTAATGTACATAAAATACATATACCAATAAAAGAGAAGCTAGGCTTGTTGTAAAATCTTGGAAATATAAGACTACAAAGTCTCACATGGGAAGAAGTTGTCTCATTTACCTTTTACAAGCATACTGTAATAGGAAATATAATTACTGCATAAACTAAGAGACCTGGGCCCCTAGGAGCTATTATAGGTTTAAAGAGAAATCTGGCACTAGGGAAATATCCAGAGATCCACAAGGATGACCCAAACTAAAAACCTAAGCCCTTCCCCCGTAATGAGATTGATGACTACCTTAAATGCTATCCCAGAGCCTTCATCTAGTAGCTGATGGAAGCAGAATCAGATACCCACAACTAAGTACTGAACCAAATTCCTGGAATCCACTTTTAGAGAGGAGGAGGGATGAGCAGGAGAAACCCACAGAAACAGCTGACCTGAACAAGGGGGAGCTCATGGACCCCAGTCTGATAGCTGGGAAACCAGTATATGACTGATCCAGACCCCCTGAACATGGTGTTAGTTAGGAGGACTGGGCAGTCTTTGGGGCCTCTGGTAGTGGAACAGTATTTATCCCTAGTATATGAATGGACTTTGGGAGTCCATTCCACACAGAGGGATGATACTCTCTCAGCGTAGACACCTGGGGGAGTGCCTGGGCCCTGCTCCAAATAATATGACAGACTTTGAAGATTTCCCATGGAAGGCCTCACCCTCCCTGGGGAGCAGAAAGTGAATAGGATGGGGGTTGATGGGACAGGGGAGGAGAGGGTGAGGGAACTGGAATTGACATGTAAAACAATCTTGTTTCAAATTTAAATAATAATAATAAAAAGAAACCCGGGCCCATTAAAAAATTCAATGATTGTCCAATTCAAATAGCAGGAGGGTACAGAGATAATAGTTCACATTCTAATATAATGCAGACAATGACTAGAATTATATCACCACTATCTCATTCTTCAACACTCAGGTTGTGGAGTGGGGGGCAGGGAGAGGAGGAGGGCCTTCTTCAGTTTTGACATGTGGTCACAAATTCAAATGCTAACTCCTCTGGGAGCAGTGGCTGTGGTAACAATGCACATCTAAAAATACCAACAACCAACTTTAATCCTGTCCAGCACCTATAGGACCTGTCTCTGACTGTTTTTGTCACCCACCCCTAGCTGTCGTGTCTGAAGGACACACCGCACACCATATGAAGATTTTACCATACAGAACAAGGAAAAATATGAATTCAAACCAGATTTTATTTTTGTGACTCCTGTGGTTTCTCATAAAGCAAATTAAAAATAAGATAACTGCCAGGCATGATGGCACATACTTTAATTTCAGCATCTGGGAGGCAAAGGCAGTTGAATTCTTGAGTTCCAGTCTAGCATGATCTACACAGAAAGTTCCAGACTACCAGGTTCAATAAATAGTAAATCTCTCTCTCTCTCTCTCTCTCTCTCTCTCTCTCTCTCTCTCTCTCACACACACACACACACACAGTAATTTTGAAGTCAGATCACCTAAATTGAATATTCCAAGTCTCCAGCTTTCACTTCACTGAGTTCCTTAGTAACTCTCCAACATTTCCAAGCTTACTGACAACTTCAGGTATGTATAAAGAAAAGGCAGAGAAACTCAGCAAACAGAATGGGCAGAGCCTTTGACACGACATGTCATGTAAGGCAGCTGGTGAGGTTCCATGGCAGATATTTGCACTGTGTGACCTGATCCCCTTTTCCCTCTCCAAACGCTTCACTTCTGCCCATCTTCATTATGACTCAATTTTTACTCTCTCATCAGAACTGATGAGGGTGATACTCACCGCATCATCAGTCCAGATCACCCCCACATCTTCCTGTCCATTCCAACCGGACCAAAGCTTTCTTCATAGAACACTACTCAATCTTAGAGCAACAAGACAATATATACAATACAAAGAAAATAAGTGATGAGAATTAAAATTTATGACATCACATGGACCCAAGAAGTTAAACCGTTGTCAAGGAAGGATATCAAGGAATTAAATAAGAGCACAGAAGTTGGCAGGAAGTAGAAGGGGAAAACAAGAAAGCTTACTGAACAACTCATCCCTCAGGAGAGAGAGCTACAGGATGCTTGGACGAACCTGCCATGGACTAAGGTCTTTCTTTACACCTGTGCTGTCTAATACCAAATACAAAATCAGGAGAAAATAGCCCAACACAGAGAACTAATCAATGTAATCTTAAAAGAAACTTACAGAAACAAGAATGGAGGTTTGTTATACTATATGCAGCTTACCTGTTTTTGTAATTACATTGGGACAATGGAAAATAAAGTATGAGTCAGTAAAGTTCATAGGTTTTTTTTTTTTATATTCTACTAAATAATAATTAAGCATATGACTTTTGATTCTTAAATATTAAAGTTTAATTTATTCATTTTGTGTCAGAAGATAACTTTTAGGGGTCACTGCTATTGTGTTGATCGCAGGGACTGAACTCATGTTAACAATATGGTGGCAGGTGGCCAGCCACACCAAGCCACCAAGCCGGGCCTGGTTTCTGACATAGACACTGTACTACACTGAAAGAGGAAGATACGTGATTCGGGCCCAGTGCGCAAGTATTCATCTCTGAGTCATTCCATCCACTGAAACCACAGACACCATGTACCTGTGCTCACCTTTGCTTTGTTTCCTGTTCCTTCTATCTTGGCTAATTTCCCTAGCCACTTAGAGAGCAGAAAGGAAAAGAACACAGTAGCTCATCGCGGCACTCCAATGACCCCAAGCTCAGCACATTCTGCTGTCATGATGAACTAAGACTGAATTCCTCCACGGCTGAATCACAGGGAGGAGCATGCAATTGGGGTCACATGGGTTCTGTAAGCACTTTCTCTTTTTATCATGCAATGACAGCTAGATCTTATACACACACACCCAAATTTCAAGTCTTTCACTTTCAGCTTGAGTGCAGGTGTGTCAACATGTCCCACTCTGACGGTGGACAGGTACCCTGAACTGCACACTGCGTTTTCTCCGCTCAGAGACGTGAAACTTCTGAATACACCCACAGAGTTTAAATAATTTTCTCCTAATTATAAATATGAAATGAAAAAAAAACGCAAAGAAATAAATATAAAAAAAAAACAAACCGCAAAGATAAAAGTTTTCCAAAAGAAAGATACAGAGTTAAGGATGTGCCCAATTTCATGGTATGAAATTTAATGCTTTGTATTGACACTACGTATGTCATACCAGTGATGTATGAGTCTTTCCATCAACCAGCACTTGCTGATTTGAGGAAGAGATGCCTGTTAACTCACCCATAGCACCTGAACAGTCTGAAGCAGATCTTCAGGTTAAAGGTTTTTTGTTACTGTTTATTTATTTTATGCATATAGGTGTTTTGCCTGTCTGCACGTTCTATCTGTGCACCGTGTGTACCTTGACTTTGTATCTGTGCACCATGTGTGTGCCTTGACCTTGGAGGTCAGAAGAAGGCATCAGTTATAGACAATTGTGACTCTAACAGTTTCTGCCACCATGTGGGTGCTGGGAACCAAACTCAGGTTTTCTAGAGAGCAGCCAGTGCTGGAACCACTAAGCCACCTCTCCAGCTCCGCTCTGGGTTAAGATATGAGTGGGAAAAGCCTGCCATTCATCACGGCATCTGTCGCAGTCCAAGGCAGACCTGTGAGTTGAAGTGCGAGGAATGTCTTCTTGTGTCTCCCCTCTTCAAACAATAAAGTCACTTTGCATATTCTCTAGCAAAGATCATGCAAGTAGGGCCAGAACTCAGGACAGAACAAAGAAGCTTTGCAAAAACGTTCACCAACGCACTTACTATTCATAGACAAGGCCATGATAATCTTGTATGTATCACTATAGCCTGGGTGGAAGATGGCAAAAGTGAACACAAACATGTTCTGATAAAGGGTGTCAGACTTTCTTGTATTGGCTTGCTGTCTATAGTCACCATTTTAGTGTACTGGACAGTGGGCAGGAAAGCCAAACACAACAAAATAAACACAGATGCAGCTTAGATTCTAAGGTCACACCATGAATTAAGTCAAGAGAAGAATTCAGTGAATTGAGTTAGGAAAAAGCACACATTTCAGAACACTGTCAGATGAAGGTTTTGTTTAAGGACTTTGTATGTGTCTCGTGGGCATGTACCCCATGAGTGTGGGTGCCTGCAGAAGTCAGAAGGGGGCACGGGATGCCCTGGAAATGTAGTCACAGACGATGGAGTACTGGGAACTAAAGAGTAGTCCTCTGGAAAGAGTAGTGCTCTTAACCCTGGGACATCACACTAGTCCTAACAAAATAAAACAACAACACAGAAAATGAAAAGGAAAAAAAAAAAAAAAAAAAAAAAGGCTACTACGGTTAAGTAGAAAAACCTACAAGGTTAGCATAAAGACCAGCAAGTGAAAGCTGATGATCCCTGGAGCCTATAGCAGCAGGGGGAACTGTCTCCTGAAGGTTGTTCTGACAGGACGCGTACTACGTCACTCATGTGAAGTCAAGGTCTCTCTCTCTCCCTCTCTCTCCCCTCTCTCTTCCCCCCCCCCATGCATGCGAGCACGTGCACAAACACACACCAAAATATATAAGTATTTCTCAAATCACAGTAATGGAAGAGTCATAAAAATGGGGGTGTTTCATCAAGGGCATCTGGCTAGTGATATCAAGGGCCTAGAAACAGGAGCTGCACACGGTGCACACCATCTGCAGCCCCTCAGTGTAAACAAAAACAGTGGGTACAGTTGTCAGGGGGGAAATTCAATTCAAGGAAACACAAAGTGAAAGCACTGTGAGATGCCATCACACAACCATCAGGGTCACTATGAAGCATGTCAACGATGTACAGAGACTGGAGCCTTACTATGTCACAGGTGGGACTGTAAATTGGCCAGCACTCTGGAGAAAAATTAAGCTTCCTGTTGGACCCAGTCATTCCATACACCTAGGAATGGACCTAAGAAATAGGAAACCATGTTCCTGAAAAGTTCCATGCCAATGCTCACAGCAGAATTAATCATAAAAGTGAAGTTGGAATAATTCACATGCTTATAGCAGGTAAAGTGGCAGGTCAAATGTGACATCCCATCCACCTAAGTCATATTGTTCACCAATAAAAAGACACTCGCCAAAAATAAAAACAAGCAAACAAACAAACACAACAACAACAACAACAAACGCTAAAAAGGACAGAGGAAAAAGACATTACACTGGGTTGTAATTCCATGTATGGTATGGTTCTGTTTATATGGAATATTTTTTAACCGGCAAATCACAGAGACAGAAAGCAGACCAATGGTTGCTTATGGCTAATAGTCAGGAAAGAGGTCCGTTGTAAGTGTGTAGACGTAAACATGCTGAGGGGACAACGTGTTCTAATTGCAAATCATGACAGCAGGTATACAGCTCTACAGAGTTTATTTTTAAAAAAGCTACTGAGACGTCAAAAAAAAAATTGAATGGAAGGAAGTCTTTAATGAAAGTTAAAATCATAAAACAGTAAAGAGGGAGCGTGTCCAAGAGCATACGGCAGCTTAGTGTTACTTCAAATGTAGTTATCGTAACTACTACGTTTTGGGGTGAGCCCTATACAAAGAATCCAGTAATTTAATGGTCAGGGAACATATCCTAGAGATACAAGGCTTATAGGAGACCATGAGACACGCTGATGTGTAATATGTTGTTCAAGAGCTCAGGTAAGGCAAGTCACACACTAAGACTTCATAAAACACACAGTCTCTAAAACCAATAAATTTCGACCTCTAATTTTGTGTTGTGGTTCGTTACCTGCTTTCTTAACCCTCCCTGGTATGTGTTCAGGGTTCCACCAACCCTACCAGCTCTAATTCTACTTCTTAGTAAAACCACTTCCTTAGGTTCTTTCATAAGAACCCATTGAAGAACTGCTTTCATGATTAGCAATTCCAACCTCCTTCCTACCACGTCTGAAAGGGTAAGGATGCTCAGGGTATTACTGAACATGATCATATGTCATTGAAAATTCCTCTTAAAAACGAGTCAACAATGAGAACTGTAATATATCATAGGGCTGAGACTGCAAGCTACCTAGTTTCTTACCCAATGACTGGGTGAGAAAGGCAGCAGGACACCTGCATACATGTCCACATGCACGCATGCAAATATTTCAATTTCTTAAAGAAATCTGAAGCAAAGTCATTACAGTAGTACTTACAAGCCTCACAGCATGAGAGGCGTATTTTATTTTGCCAAAGACAACTGATTTCTTGTCTTATTTCAAGTGCTATAAAACAGAACATTTCCCTTTAAAAGGTAATAAGAAAATATCTTCCTAAAATGCATCAGTATAGAATATTCACATCACCCCAGCAACCAGAGGTTTAGAAGACAAAAGGGCAGCACCGTCTTGGGGTTGCCAAGTACCTTACCTTCAGGGGTGACTGCGGAAGGACAGACTTCTCTGAGGAGATCTCCAAGTGTATGCAGCTGTCCATCTGCAGCCACAGGACGGAAGAGCTTCTGAATGAAAGGTCGTTCAGTCGTAGTCTATTTGAAAAAAAACAAAACAAAACAAAACAACACAAGCAAGTAAGTCCTTGTTGCTGTTGCTGCTAACTACACACACACACACATACACACAGATCATAAACATGGTCCTGGCTTAAGCATAAATACACACAATAATAAGTATCACTAATGTGATATCACCGGGGAAAAAGGTTAACATAATAAATGCACATAAATCAGATTCGTGCAAAAATATGGAATGTCAGACACTCTTAAAAATCAACTAGCTAGACTTCAAATAGCAAATCCCTCTTCTCCACCAGGGACAAAAGGCAGTGCCAATAACTCTAAAAGTGATACCATAAAGTCACCAATTACAGAAACACACCATGGCTGACTACTGCATTAAAAAAGGAATTGTTTTAAGGGGCGGAGGGATGGCTCAGGAGTTAAGAGCACTGGCTGCTCTTGCAGAGGACCAGGACCGTTCACAGCACCCACAAGGTGGCTCACAACCATGTCACTCCAATTCCAGGGGACTTAACACCTTTTCTGGCATCCATGGGTATCAGACACACATGTGGTGCATATACATACACACTGTCAAAACGCTCACACTTTTTTTTTTTTAATATTTAAAGAGAAGTTTTTTAATGAGTGTATTGTAAGAAAGCTATGGATTAAGGGGAGCAAGACATTTGATAACAATGAATTCAGATCAAGTATCCAAGCTTTGATAGAGATAGGATTTCAGTGCCAGATGTGGGATACTTCCCTGAGAGTTAAAGGTCAACAAGGCCCTAGAGACCACTAAAACAACACAGGCTATTATTGCCAGTGCTCTTGGTTGCCCACCATAGCTACATAGTAATAAGGCCTTACTGCTAAAGACACCACACACTTTGGTTGCAGGACAGAAAGAAATCAATTTGGAACTGACCTGGAAATTCCTCCCTGCTGGCTATCTTTCATAGTGCTGGAAGGTGCTACACAGGCCACTGGGGGAGAAAAACCATCAACAGTATTACCCAGTGGTGGTCCCTGCTTGCAACAATACTGACCTGCCAGACAGTACTCAAGAAATAATGCTGTGACTCTTGGGGGGCAGAGGTAACCAAATGCTTTCTGATTAGACCTGATGCCTACTCTACAGGGAGGAATTCATGCCTGACTGTAACCTGGTCAAGCCCCTGGGCTGGGGAGCCACTGGCTCTCATGGGAACGCACTACTGTTATTTTGTTAAATGGCCATACCCTTGAACTGGTTTCCACATGTTTACATTTATATCTGTGGATAAATGTTGCTCTAAACTGGTCAGAGAAGCTTCTTGCAGTAGCAGTAATGCAGGCTTATAACTGGTCAAAGCACCGAAGAGTAAGCCCTCCCATCCCGACTCTGGGAACATCACAGGGCAGGCGTCGAGGAGGACTGTGAAATGCTGTCCCCTGCAGATGACATGGCTGCCACACTCATGAATTCACTCACAGCTGCTGTGGTCACCCGCTCAAGATCAACCAGTCAATGGTACAACACAGGTGGGGAGGGGCACAGTAGGTCCCACCGGGAGCTGAGGAGCTATTGGCAGTTGCTGGCTGCTGAAGGACGGTCAAGGTAATTCTGCATTCATATGGAACTGTCCAAGAATAAATAAAAATATTCTTCAAAAACAACCACCCTACACAAAAGAACTCAGCTGACTACTGCACTAAAAAGACAACACTCTTCTCAGGAGAGTCCCTGTAAGCGTGATGTGGCACCCTGGGCAATAGACATCCGCTAGCAGCATTCTTATCAAACTTCTGAGGTTTGACAGAGTTGTCAGGATAATCACAACAGGACTTATTCCTAATAGTTGCATATCTGATGCACTCCTAAAAGACCATTTTTCTTTTCCTCAGTGAGTTGAGTACAGAAGCTCTGTAATCAAGTACCCGAGGCCGGCCTGGGACTTAACAGCCTGCTTCCACCTTAACTCATGAGTGCTGGGACTGCAGAAGGCGTGCATCGCCAGCTCAACATCCCTGTCTCTTGTCTGTTGCTAGTGGACTGTGCCAAGTGCAATAGGTAAATTAAGAGAACGGAAAATAATTTTTTTCACCTCAACTGTTAGTCCATTTTATGATGTTAAGTTTTAATTTTAAGCCTTTTCTTATGAAAAAAAAATCACAAAATGTCTAAGAACAAAAATATGCCTAATCTAACAATATGACTTCAAAAGCCAAATCTCTGGGGGGGGGATTGTATATATGCATGCATGCATGTATGTATGTGTGTGTATGTGTGTATACATATATATACATAGGTATATGTATATATACATGTATATATTGGCTTTTAATCAGAGGAAGCTGTTTTTTTGAAACACCTATCATTTAAAAAACTAATAGAAACTAAACGTGAAAAAAACATGTAAATGTAAGCAATTCAGTGATTAATAATGAATGTTAAAAATGGTATGTCAACAATATAGCTGAGACTTTGTAGCCATCATATAAATAAACTGTGCAAAACAAAAGCTTAGAAATAATTCGGTTCCCTTCACTTTTTTATAAAGCCTACAGTTTACTACACACATTAAATAAAAACTATCATATCCAGGTAACTGATTAACTACATACACAAAGACAACAAAGTTAGCGGAGTCCCAGAAGGAAAACGAAAAGGGACAAAGGTAATCACTTAAATTGTCACCATCCACTTAGGGCTGTCTGTCTACCAGGTCACCAAGAGGCTTTTAAGATGTTTCAGTAAAGGAAGTGATGTGAGGAAAGAGGCTTTTCCTCCAGACTAATGGAAAGCAGCATGGGGACAGCCTGGGTAGGAGATGAAATGAGACAGGCCGCAAGCGCTGACTGCATAAAACTAGCCTTGGTGAGACAGCCTGGGGGGGGGGGGGTGTAGAAGGACAGCAACATATTCCCACCTAAGGGAGGCGCGAAGAAATGTACCAGTCGGAGCTGAAGCCAGCAACATCACAGGAAACGCTAGAGGGTTCAGTTCTCACTCATACCTCATCAGCAGTAGAAACGCTAGGTGGCTGAGTGACAATAAAAACACTTAAAAACAACAGGCTAAAGAGGAAAAGCCAAATAATTCCATCATTGAAAAAAATGCCCCATTACTTCTCAGGATAGCTCCTGTTTTCACTCCTCTGGTTACAACAAAGGTAAAACTTCCCACAGTAACATACCTTAACTGAATACCATAAAGTGGTAACCAAGACAACTCTCCAAAGGAAAGTGCTCTTTCTATCCATCACAAATAAAATGCAAAAAAAAAAAAAAAAAAAAAAAAAAAGGCCTACCAAACACAGCCAAGTAGAGTAACCAATACTGTATCAGAGTTGACAGGACAACTCTAGCTTGCTCCAATCAATTTATTAGACCTGTTCTAGTGAATTAGAAAACATACAGACTGTGGAAGAGGCACAGTCACACAAATTAAGATAAAGTCTGAGTTTCAGGCATTTATTAAACAAATGCAACAAAAATGTAAGGCACTGACAAAGAGTGCAGAGTCTGATGAAATAAAGAGTTAGCTGGCAGTTCTGTCATTCATTATAGAGCCATGGATACAATGACCCAAATGTTCTCAAAGTACACACACACACACACACACACACACACACACACACACACACACACACACACACACACACGGACGGCTGTGTAAAGATGAGCCTAAAACATTCCATCCTGCAGAGAAGTCCACACACACACACACACACACACACACACACACACACACACACACACACACACACACGGACGGACGGCTGTGTAAAGATGAGCCTAAAACATTCCATCCTGCAGAGAAGTCCATGTGGGAAGGTAAACCATTCAATATAGCCTCAGGAAGTCCCTGAAACTGACCAGATTCTTGAGCGCCCCCCCCCCACCCCCTGGCCAGGTAAATAGTGAAAGCAGGGAGTACCTCTCTGTGGAAGGAAAACTGAGACACAGAGACTCCCAGACAAGCTGAACTGCAAAGATGACTGAGAGCAGGCAGACCAGCTACCTGAAAAAGGGTTAGATCACCGAGGCGCCTCAAAAGGATATTCTACCACCTGCATGCGGGATGTGCAGTGTGCTCCAGGTTCCAGCTTTTATGAGCTGTCACTCATGATGGGGCAGGCAATGGTGACACAGCTGTCTTTGAATCACTTCTGCTCCTGTAAGTAACCCCTCACCCATATTCCTGCAAATAACCCCAATAAAACCTACTGGTTCTGGAACTCGGACTTTGGTTCTCCATTGGATCCATCTCCCCAGGAAAAGTTTTGCCACATAACAATTATGCTCAGGACAGCAAAAGCTAGACAGTTTTAATTCAAAGATACGAACAGTGTCACCAGGTGGTGGTGGCATATGCCTTTAGTCCCAGCCTGGTCTATAGAGCTGCACAGAGAAACCCTGCCTCGAAAAATCAAAAAAAAAAGGGAGAAGAAAGGAAGGAGAGAAGGAAAAAAAGGAAGGGAGGGAGGAAGGGAAGGTGGGAGGAAGGGAGGAAGGGAGGGAGGAAGGAGAGTGTCTTAGAGAGACTTCTATCAGGCAGAACATTATGACAAGAGGGGCCCGAATTATTAAAGTCTGCACAGAATTTGCTAACAGTACTCCCTCAAAGGTTTAACATCTCCCAGTGACATGAATCACAACTGAACTGGCAATATCTTGTACTACTGTGAGTATAGTATAGCACTGTGGTATAGTGCTCACCTGGCATTCAAGTGCTTGGTTTAAACCCCAGCACCACAAATAAAAGCAAAGGCCAAAATCATCATTTGCTCCAGAAGCCTTAGATGTATATGCCAGGACCCTTGGTTAGGTTGATGACGCTGGCAACTTACATATGTCACCAGCTATTTTACATGCTTTGGCTTTAAGTCCTTTTAAATAGAGGGGTTGAGTAGGGATATTTGTCAATAATATTTACATGATTTAGAAGGATTGCTCTGAAGGAGTAAATACTATCAAGTTATATTATATATATACCCCATAATGTCACAATGAAACTCATTATTTTGTACAATTATTCTGATAAACAAAATGTAACAAAGACTATTTGGGTATGGTGGTGCAAACCTACAATCTCAACACTCAGGAAGCTGAGGCAGGAGGCTCAAAGTTTGAGGCTAGACTAGGCTGGATATTGAGAAAGAATGGGAAATAAGAAAGAAAAGTAAAGGAAAACCCAAACTACACAGACCAGAGGGGGGTTTGTTGTTCAAATATTGCAGAGGATTTCTGTCATGAATTACAGGTATTTACAAGGTTAAGGGGAAACAAAAATCAAGCTATATTGAACTAGAATGGGAATTAGCAATGTCTACAGATTGAAAATGTGATTAGGTACTATATGGTAAGAACTGCATCAGTGACCATGACTACTTTAATTATTTTTACAAAAATTACTTTTATATTACCAACAAAATAAATTTAATTGGAAGGTATTAGAATAACTGTGCTTTAAATAAAAAAAAAAAATCAAAAAACAGGATGATTAGATTAAAACAAATGAAACCAGAACTCCTTACCAACAAGAACAAAAAGAGAACAACAACAACAAAAAACCCTAACAAGTTATGTAAGTTTAAGTTCTAAGGGTGGAAGATGCCCCGGTAGGTATAAAGTAAAGCAGCCATTGCTACACTGAATGTAAATTTTAAAACACATCATTTCAAAAGATGATGAAAGCCAAGGTGAAATATACATGGCTGTCAACTTTCCAATTTAGAATTTTATTACTTTTTTTAAATGAAGAAAAGTGATAAAGGCATTTCAGCATTCACAGGGACCTGGAATACAGTACTTGTTAGAAATTACTGAATAACAAAACCCAGCTAAGGGCCAGAGTGCAGACTGCAGCAGAATAAACAAGTGTGATTGGAATCTCAACATCTAACACAACGTACTGATTCCAAGTGACATCCAACACTGGAAGTCTGCTTCTCAATCTGATAACCTGGGACATGCTATCTATGAATTATTATTATGATAAAGCAATAAGATAGATAACACTTAAAATTTAAAATAATGTATTAGGTAGTAACAAAGGCTAGTTCCTTATGCTCCTGACTTTTAAACAACTATTACATGAAAGGAATAGTAGTTTTTACAGAACCAATTACAGAGAGAATCAAAAGTAATTAATATTCCACCTTCGGTTTCCGTTGATACTTTATTAATTCAAATGAGTGCTCATGGCACAAGGTCACTTGGGATGTGTTGCTAGACTTTCCCAAGAGCAATGTGACAGAGGCTCCAAACGGCCACAGGCACATGTGGTTCAAGATATACTCATGCATGTCAAATTCTGCATCACATTCTTTTCAGAAGCAGGCTCATATTTAAATTAGCTTAAGATACACACAATTACAAGATCCATTAAATAGAAATAAGAGAGCAATTTAAACCAATGCTTAGGTCTTTCCATGAAACAGTCTCTGGTGGGAAACCACCAGGAGGAGCAGAGGGGTTCCTTTATCTATTATGGAGGGAAATGGAGACCTGAAAATAAGCATGTGGAGTGAGTGGTCCTGCTAAAAAAGAGTCTGGAGTCTACTTTCCATACTCCTACCACCACCAAGAAATAATAACTAGGATTTGAAAAGCTGTCACTGTGACAGTCAGGAACACTTAATCTCCAAAGCAGCAGTCTTAATTGAGAGGATGATTACATTTAAAGCATACATTCCAATCTATCCTCACATCTGGCTTAAAGGTTATTTTGTCTCGTTGAAATTATTGTATTTATTATAATTCTGTCTAGACAGTGCCGAATGTATTTTGTCACATAGTAGTTAAAGCAAATATAGATAACAGTTTGTGTCCTCTTTACACCCTTTCACTAAGCAGTATGTGGCACAGGGTAGCACGGTTAACTACTGAGGATTGAATTTGAGCCCACTGATACAAGAGATGGCTGATTGAAAGCATTTTCTTTATTGTGTGTGTATGTGTGGTGTATTTGTGTGTACACACAGGTCAGAGGCTGACATCTAGGGTTTTAAAAATTTTTTTTAATCACCTCACCTTACTTTTTAAAATTTTATTCATTTACTTTTACGTCCTTTTTTTTTTTTTTTTTTTGTCTGCATGCACACAGGCCATGTCTGGTCCCCATGGAGGCCAGAAGAGGGCATTGGATCCCTTGAAACTGGAGTCATGGATGGTTGTGAGTGACTGCAGGTATGCTGGGAACAAACTCAGGTCCTCTGGAAAGGCACCCAAGTCCCTGTTTCAGCTAGCCTGGCTGGCCAGTGACCTCAGAGGTCCTCTGCAGTAGGTAGACAGATGTACACAGCCATGTCCACTTTACATGGGTGCTAGGGATCTGAACTCAGGCTCTCACATTAACGCACCAAGTAATTTCTCAATTGGGCCAGCTCCCTAGCCCCATTTTAATTTTTATATGAATTTTTAGTAGAAGAAGATTCATGTAAAGACAGTATTGATTTTAGAAATAGTTATCTTAATACACTTTTTTAAAGATCTCTTTCCAAAAGAATTCAGTCATACTAAGACAATCACAGTTGAAGTTTAGTTTTACTTAGTAGCTTTAACATTTTTGCTAATTTTATTGAAAGTCACACAAAAAACGTTAGGTGAATACAAAAATAACATAGCTAAAAGCTTACTTATTTTCTTCTGGAAAGTCAAAAGGTGGTTTTGCATGAAGTTTTTATCTTTATGGATATTACCATAAAGTAAATTAGAAACACTTTCAATTTGTACAAATAAAGTAGTGAGAGGAAACGCCTGAGTAAAAGCAGCTGTGACCTCAGAGGGGGGAGTGCTCTGAAGGCCAGGCAACTGTCTTCCCCAGGAGACAGTCGAGTTTAAACCCGGCCAAGAACCCGTGACTCTGCACAGAAACAGAACATCTCCTACGCTCGCCCCTCCGTACATGATCCAATAGTTTTACAATGAATGCTGAAGTTTACCATACGGGGATATTGTTTTTTTTTGATGATGTATATATACTTTTTTTTTTCAATGTATCTCAATGAACTATCAAGAGATTATAAGAAAATTCCTGTTCAAATTTTTGAAGAGGCAAATAAAAGTGATATTTCAGAGATTTGACTGCTGATATAATCTCTAGATCAGCAAGTTTAAAAATAAAGCACCTGACTACTATGAAACATGAGGGAAAAGTAATGAGGTAAAAGCACAAAACTCTTAGAAGAAAACTAAGGAAGATGCCTGTGACCTTGGATCAACAGGCCAGGTCAGATTTTCTTAGCCACGAAAAACCTAAAAGCACGAGAAACAACAAAACTTCACCAAAAACTGACATGTTTGGGCTTCAAAGACACCATCAAGGAAAAGAAAGAAAGAATGAAAAATCCAGAGTAAAAGGTAATTTTTGCAACTCCTACATCTGATAAGATTAGTATTTAGACTATATAAAGAATTCTCAAAACAACGAGAAACAATCTCACTTAAAAATGATCAAAGGGGCTGGCAAGATGGCTCGGCAGCTTGCTGCATAATCCTTATGACAAGAGTTTGCTCCCCAGAACCCACAGACACTAAAGGAGAGAATGGACTCCACAAAGTTTTCTTCTAACCTCCTCACAGCCCCAACACTCTAGTATCCACACACAAAGTAACGATAGTAACTAACTAAAAAGGAACAAAGGCAGCTGGGCACAATGATATTCATCTATAATCTTAGTACTTGGGAAGTAGAGGTGGAGTTCAAGGTCACTCTTCAACTACAAAGCAAGGTTGGGGTTAGAGCCCAGGCCCTAGGACTGAAAGCCTGTCTCTAAACATGCCCCCAACTAACTAACTAACTAACTAACTAACTAACTAACTAACTAACTAACTAACTAAACAAACAAAAGCCAGTAATTTAAAGACATTTCTCATAAGACACTAAGCACATAGAAGATTCTGAGCAGTGTCATTAGTCATCAGAGAAATGCAGATCAAAACCACAATGTGGCCATGGAAGAGTGCGGAGATGAAAATGACAGACACCGCCAACACTGCTTGAACCTTCATTTGTTACAGGTAGGAATGCAGCGAAGATGCTTTGGAAAACACACCAGCAATAGTTTAAAACACTAAACAATTAGCATATAACAATACTCTTTAAATATGACAGCAGAGAAACAAACAAATGATTACCATAAAAACCGTGAGTTATCACTCAGTATTACATTCATAATACATTAGTAATGGCCCGAAGTGGAAACAATCCAAATGTCTATCAGTGGGCAACAGCCATATACTGGACCATACAAACACCCCCGTTGCTCTACTTGAGCAACTGTGATCCACAGAGAGCATGAACCTGGGACATTATGCAAGTGAAAAGATGCCAGACACAAAGACCTACCTGTGTATTATATCACCCTAATTTCTTACTAAGTCCAGAATGGGCAAAATGCACAGACTCAGAAAATAAATTAGTGGTTGTACTAAGTAGGGAGATGAGTGACTCAGGATTTCCTCTTTGGGAGATGAAAACGTGAAATTTTGTAGTTTTGGCAGCTGCATGAATGTGTAATGTTCTGAAAAACTTACTGAACAGTATTCTAAATGAGCAATATGTATGCTACTAGAAATAACTTAAAACAAAACTGTTGACTACTCAGGTGTGGTTAGTACATATAAGAAAGAACAAGACACTGCTCCTTGCCACACACACAAGAGCGCCCCCCGCCCCCTTACTCATATGACTTGATAAAAGTGGTGGTGAATCCTCTTGGGGAAGGTCTTAAGCTTTGTAAATGACCAAGCATGAGTTACTTCAAAATAATTACTATATTAAAAAATAACCAAAGGGGGTAGACAGCCCCCAAACAAAGGTTAGAGTATTATTCTTGTCTTTATTAATTCAGAACACTTTCCCATCCCACCAACAGAGTGAGCAGCATAGCAATTCTGAATGAGAATGGAAGAAGCTTTGACTGTTTGACAAAAGTCATTTGATATTTTATGACCTGATAATTAAAATGCACCTGAAAAGCTTTGAAAGTAAAAGATGTTGTTTGTTTGTTTTTTGGGAAAGGGTTTCTCTGTATAACTCCATGTTGTAGAACTCACTCTAGACCAGACTGGCCTCCAACTCATATAGAGTACTGGGATTAAAGGCATGGACCACCACTGTCTGGCCAAAATGTTACTTTAAGATGAAAGTTTACTGAAATACATGCTTTTAATTAGAATTAATTAATATGAGTGTGCACAGCCACAGATGGCAAAAAAAAAAAAAAAAAAAAAAAAAAAAAAAGCAACAAATTCCCCTGCAGCTACAGTTAGAGATGGTTGTGAGCTGCCCCAATGAGTGCTGGGAACCTAACTCAGATCCTCCCTTTAAGAGCTCTTGACTTCTGAGCCACAGAGCCACATATCTCATACAGCCTGTCTACTTTATTAATAACCTTTCTTCTTTATGAAAGCATTTTTATAAAATCCAGGCACTATGATTTTTTTTTTCTTTTTGGTAAAGACACGGTCTCTGAACTTGAACAACTGAGTTCTGGGGTCATTTCTAGATGGGTGCAGAGGGTGGGATTCACCTCTGTCTCCAGGTGTCCTAACACCCAACAATGCTACTGTTGTTGGGTGCAACACAACAGCAAGCTGATCAAGACTGACAACACACAGAGCCCAACACAGGCCAAGGTTGTCCTTCTGGTACAGAACATCAAACAATCCCATTGGTTGCTCCTCATGCAAAAGCTCCCAGTTTAGCATCCAAGGATAAACAGAAGCAGGTGTTCCTCTGCTGCAATGAAATCTGGAGTCCAGAGCCACCTCCTGGTGCATCATCTACCTGCTGGACTTTGCCTGTCTTTCCTATAGGCCGACATGGTCAACTGCCTCAGGATCTGCTAGTCAGACAGCATTTGCAAGCTATAGCAGGGCTTCAACTTATCCATCTAGGGCATCAGCATCTACCATGTCATTCTCTTCGGGGTGTGTGACACCGCCAAGGGCATGCTCTCAGACTTTAAGAACAGGTACACCACACTGTGGTCAGCTGGTCATGCAGTGGTGACTGCTGCAGCCCAAGTTGTGTCCTAGCCCTCAGACAATGTGAAGAGACACACATGCAATGCTCAGTCTGCATGACCCAGAAGAAAAATGACCCCCATCCTAGTTCACTTTGTCCTGTGGTTCATGGAGATCTTTTATAATACATACACATGTGCAAAGTGCTCCTGGTAACTGCCAATGACTGATTAATCAATCACCCCTTGGAAGAGGAGGAGAGAAGCTCATTCTTAAAATGTTGAACCCTAAGCAGACACTCACACATTCCTGTTTATGATGAAGCACTTGCTCCTCTGTGGTGCTGCTAAAATTGTAATTATGTTCTATGGAAGGCACTCTGTTGGAAAACAATAAACCAGGATCCGGAAGAAGTTTAAAAAAAAAAAAAAAAAAAAAGATAGGCTCTTGCTACGTAGCTCTGGCTTCTTATAATCCTCCTGTCTCAGCCTCCTGAGTACTAGGATTACAGAAATATTCCACCACACCCCAATAAATGACTCATTTTAACTAGTCAGCTCCTTGCCTCATATGTAGAAACTACTCTTTGTAGTACTCATGACAACACCAAAGAGAATTTATAAGCAGTACTGTGAGGCTGAGGCAGTACCGCCAGGACTAACCTAGGACATCGTGACCTTTAAACTGGATTCTGGGAGGATCATGTCTACCAAAGATGGATATAAACTAGGTGTAGTGACGCACACCTTTATTCCCGGTACCGGAGAGGGATAGGCAGATACCTCTTTGAGGCAGGTAGATCTCTCCTGCCAGTTCAAGGCCCAGCCAGGACAGTCCAATGTAGAGAGACCCAGTCTCTACAAACAAAACAAAACAAAACAAAACAAGAAAGACTGATATAACTCTTACATAATTTAATAATAATTTGCCCAAACTAAGAAATGGAGATGATTGTGGTAGTGAGCTGAACAAAATGCATTCTGTAATCAAAGACTTAGTTCCTATGTTATCAAAGACTAGCAACAGAGGATACACTATGGCTTCATGAATAATTACCAGAGTACAGATGAGTTGAAAAGCATGATGTTTTAACTTAAAATATAATGTTTCATTCAAAAAAATTTTGGTTGTCTAGAATTAACTGCAGTTAAGGAAAAAGTGCTCTGAATCACACAAAACATGAATTGTAACTACAGCATTTAACATGAATGTTGTTAGAACATTCCAAACCAATAAGATTAATCCATCATGTATAACACACAGAAGGCATAGGAGTAAAAAAAAAAGTAAAAACTTAAAAATAACAGTGTATTTGAGAAGAAAGTAAATTTGTTAGCTCTTTTCTATTAAGCATTCTTCAAGCAACATAAAAACCAGAGTTCAAACTACATTTTGATGTACAGGTCCTTTGGGAGCTCCTGTGCCTGTTTTATATGAAGCAGCTACAGCTACCACATATTCCAGTGAAGAGCATAGGACCCTGGTCTGACATTGCTTTAAACGTGCACAGTCAGAAATTAGCTGTGGCTTACAGTAACAATTACCTTCATCACAATGAAAAGGTCTTGGTGTAAGCTATGGGAGGCAGTTTTCTTCAGCAACCCACTCCTTTAAAACTTAAACTTCAAGGCTTTCATTAAAATAGGAAATGGTTTACTATTTAGTAAAAACAATCAGATTCATGAAACAGGAGAGGAGGATCCCACAAAGGAGGGAAAACCGGAAAGTTGGAAAAAAGAAAATAGAAAAAAGGAGAGAAAAAAAGACCAGAAGACCAAGAGAAAAACATTAGAAATGGGGTTTTAAGCAAGTAGGATAAATCATTTCCTTTTGTATATGTGAATTAACCAATGAGAGTCTCTTACCTGTGCTTTGAAAAATCCAGGTCAAACATTAAGAATAAGTACCACACGGGATATCCATATTAGCTTTTGATTCCTTTCAAGACAGGGTCTAATACAGCACAGGGATGGCCTCCGTCTCACTATATAGCTGAATATGATCTTGAGTGCCCATGCTGATGCTGCCAGCACAAACTGGACCCAGTGGGTTATAAAACAAGAGGAGGGATGGGAGGGACATGTGCAGGAGTGTGTAAGAGGAGTGATGGGACCAGAGATTGGGTGGGTATGACCAAGGGACACTGTACAAGTGTATGAAACTGTTCAAGAATAAAAATATTTCTAAACTGGTTTAAGTCAACAACTCTGTCATATACTTTGTAAGATACACTGATTTAAAAAAAAAAAAAAAAATCAAAGAAAATAGTTCAGGCTCCAATCAGAAGAAAACAGAAATTGGCTTTTTGCTTTGTCTGGCATTTGAGAGTGTGTGTGCAGGTGGTGCTCGGGCCCTCCTTAACGTGGGCCCTGGGTATGCTAGGCACATGTTCTATCACTGATCTGTACTTCCAGCCTGCCTTGTTCTTTTAAAATCCATTTTCCTTCTCATATTCCTAAATGATTGTCTTATGTTTAACCTACTTGAAAGTATTAGCAAGTAGTTATTTTTAAAGACTGAGTAATTCCACCAAAAGCAACTCTCATATTTGCCCAAAAGAAGGAACCACTCCGAAGAATCAAAGCCTGGTGATTCTGTTCTCAACAGACAGGTGTGTGCTCTGCAGCTATATGAAAATCATTTATGAGAAGAACAGGAAAAATTAGAAGGTAGTTTTCCCTATTGAAACAAGTAAGTGATTAAGCAGATTTCTAACAGCACAGAGCTGTGAGCAGGTTGAACGACTGAGAAACGTCATTTCAGATGTTGACATTATGTATAGTTTTCCTGATGAAGTCCAACAGTGACAAAGAAACCAAGAAACCAACTGGTCAGTAGGGGTGCTCTTGACTATTAAGGTTGAAGAATGAAAACTCTCTACAGTGACTAAGACAGAGTTGCTACTGCTAAGATCATATTAAGGTAGTGGCAATCAGGACCCTGGCCCACCAGATGTAGTCACTGAAACAGTAAAACTGGCCACTTACTACTATTACCAGAGCTTACAATCCACCTTGGAAATATCGAGAATAAATATCCTCATAGGTTTGCTACGTGGACAGCTTACTGTTTTGTGATATTAAATACTACTGGTCAGCTCACCATACACTTCAGTTTCAACAACTGTGACTCTTTAAGCTATCTTACGTTTAATATAAGAATCATCAGCCAATTTTTAAACATGACCAATTCCAGCCTCACTTATTTTTACTGTATCTACTCAAATTCTCAGGAAGGAGAAGTAAAGTTGTCATATTGTTGGAAGAGAAAGAAATACATACCAGTAACTGAATCATGGTGTGTATGCCGTGTGTTTTATTAAAGTAGCAAAAAATACTCTTAAAGACTTTATTATGGTGTGTGCAGATGCAGGTGCACCAGTGTGCTCTGGCATGTGTGTGGTCATAGGACAACAACTCTTAGGAGTCTGTTCTCTCCTTCCACCTCATGTGGGCTCTAGGGATCAAACTCTGGCTGGCTGGCTTACATGGCAAGTGATTTTACTAGCTGAATCACCTCATCTGTTCCCAAACACTGTTTCTAACAACCAAGAGATTCTCAGTGAAACTGTTTAAAGCAGCTCATCCACAGTTCTTTTAACTGAGGCTTTAAGGTTCCTTCACATTATCGTACACACAGGCACAAGCAATAACATTCCTTCTATTCCTAAAATTGATCTTAAAGCAATCACTAAAAATTGCCTAACTGGTAAATACAGAACTTTCTGCAATGAAGAAAAGGCTCCACAATTTTAGCTATGTTTCAATTTCTTCCCATTTTCTGTGACCTTCCTCTATGGAAGAAAATGGATTGAAGGTTGGAAGGCACAGAATGTGAGAGAAACACCTGTGTGTACAAAGTGAATACAATTTCAAATGAGAAGCAATAATGATAAAGTTAAGAAAGCAAAAGAAATGAACTCAACAGCCTATGAAAGAGAACAGACTGAGTGAGGTTCCACTGTCTCCATTCGAAGCCCGGGTTTTCTAATCGCCAGATGCATGAGTGCAGTGAATGTTAATGACCACAGTATCTCTCAGTGACTGTATAAAGAATATGAGACTATAAGGGAATAAACACGTATAGAATGGTCAAAACAGAATCCAGTCCTCAAAAAATAAAAAACAAATGTTAGCAATTTCTGTTATTCATATATATATAATTTGCTTTCCTTAAAAAATGTTCTCATAGGAAGTAGTTTAATTCTAAACCATCTGAGACTATTAAATACATTAAAAACTTGCTGTGTTGGACTGCCCCCTGCAGGCCTTAATTTACCTTCTTATTTTAAGAGGACCATAGAGAATATAAGATTCACATATATTAGAAAACAACATAAAAATCATATTTCATTCACTCTTAATAGTAGGATGCAGTTTTTGGAGTAGTTATCAGGATGCAAAGGAAGATAGCCATTTACTGAATACAGAAAAACTACATACACCTCAGTCTGTAGTATATGGAAAAAGGTAAACTGAAGATCAGTAAACCCAAGTTATGACCTCCTATCTATTAGGTCATCACTTCTGCCATGGCAAAGGTACAATACCCAAGATTCAGAACAGAGAACAAAGAATTAACCTGTATAGAGCACCTCTTTTCGCTATAGAGTGAAAAGATTAAGAAAGATTTGCCAGAGAAGTGATGTTTGAGGTGAGGTTACAGGCACTGTGAGAGGAAGGCCCATTTCTCTGAGAAGTTAACAGGACAAGAAGATAAAACAGCACGGCTTTAAACGATACCATGTGATGTGTGATGTTATCTGGGTAGTGGGTAGTCTATATAATATCAGATTAACAGCAACGTGCTGGCTGGGGATGGTGACACATGCATTTTGTTCCAGAACCAAGGAGGCCGAGTGTTCAAAGGCAACCCTGGCAACAGAGCAGGAAGCTGTCTCAAAAACAGAGCAACAACCCTTCCATCACCCCCCACCCCCCCAGGCTGGAAGGAAGGAAACAGGTAAGAAAATTGAACAAAGTCCTATGAGAACCAGCACAAGCTCTGCAAGGAAGAAAGGACAAGAGTGGAAATGAAAAGATGGTGACTGAAGGCAGGCTGTTCTGGGACATCAGAATGAGCAATTCAAACTACGTGAACAGAACTTATCCCCAAGTACGGAGTCTGGCAACTGTGGGAAAGACACAGAGCACACACAGACTAATGCAATAAGCAATTCATCATATATGCCCCGCTGGCCATGAAATAAAATACAGAAAGCATGACAAAATATTAAAATAGTTGGCAACAAAAAATATGATTTAAGTCACTTCAGCACAAAACTCCCTCGCCCAGTGCACAACTGATAAGATAGGAGGTCTGAATTGGGTCTTACCCCTTATCCACACCAAGCACTCTTAAACATTTATTGTGAACCAGACACATGTAATCTTCGCAGTAACAAAATATTACCAATCCATACTCTATAGATATTGAAGATCCAGAAATGTGACATGAGTGTTCCAAGCCACATGCCCAGCTGGATGCACAGTGCCCCAATCAGAAGCCCCTTTTACATTTTGTTGGTGGCCCAGACGGTCCTGGAACTTGCCATTATTGTCACAGTCCCAAGCCTGAGATTATAGTCATGTGTCGCTGTACCTGGCTTGAAATCTTTCCATTTTAACCACTGTATGGCTACATGCTAGAGTTAACACTTTAAGTTTTTCCAAGACTCTCTACATGGGAGATCATTCTATATGAGATGGACATTTTGTAGGGAAAACAATCATTAATCATTTAATATAGCAAGACTCTTATTCTTAAATAGAATACTCAGTTAAAAATTTTGGATTTTAGAAATAGTTACTAATGCCAGACTGTGGTGGCATGCACCTTTAATCCCAGCACTCAGGAGGCAGAGGTAGATGGATCTCCATGAGTTCAACCAGCCAGCCTGGTTTACAGAGGGAATTCCAGAACAGCCAGAGCCACATAAAGAGACCCTGTCTCAAAAAAACTAAAACACAACAAAACAACAACAACAAAAAAAATTAACAACAGTGGCAGCCAGGCATGCGGATCTCTGTGAGCTTAAGGCCAGTACGCAGCAAGTACGGGCCAGTTAGGACAACACAGTGAGATACTGTCTAAACAAAACAACCCTTCCCTCCATCAAACAACAACAAAGCCCTAGGAAACAACACTTCAGTCCACTCTTCTCTTCAAATTTCTACAAAATCCATTTATCAGGGTTGGGAGGCAGCAGAGGCTCTCTTTGGTAGTGGGTGGCCTTTCATAGGCTCCCCTCCACGAAGCCAGGAGAGACATGGTGATGGTCAGTTTAATTGCCACTTGGGAGACAGGCCTCTGGGCATGTCTGTGGGAGTTCTGTTGGGCACACTAACTGAGGCAGGAGCATCAGCATGTGCTCACCACTCTACTCCTGACCAAGGATGTGCTGTCATTAGCTGCCTTTACTTTCCCACCAGGAAGGACTATACTCTTCAAATGTGGGAGAGATAAGCTTCTCCTTCCCACAGGATGCTTTGTCAGGGTCTTTACACAATAGAAGAAACTAAAGCACTGACAACATTTCTCAACATTAACTTGTTCTAAGCAAACAAGCAAAAGAGCCAAAGGCTTGCAACAACCTGGGGGAACCTTTGTTCCAAGAAGAAATTTTAAGACTTTTGAGTTTCTGTGGTTATGTCTCATGCCAAAAGCTTTACAGTAGACTATGCACATTCTCAGTCTGGACTGTAGCCTTGTCGCTGAAGGAGGAACCAGAATGTGGCTGGAGCTTTCTCAGGAAACTGTTATTTGACTTGTCTGTCCTAGGGTTTATCAGGTCAGACAGAGCATTCACTCAGTGAAAACAACCTTACATACAAAAACATTTATAGAAAAACTTACTGGCAATTTTAAAACAGCAAAACTACTATAAGAGTAAGAGCAAATAAGTTAACAAAAAAAAAATTGAATAGGGAAGTCTAGAAACAAGAAATTGAAAGAGTATGAAAGCCCCAACACATCCAATGGAAATCCAGAACAAACAGACATGGAACAGAAAACTGCACTCACAGAAGCTCTGTGGTGACTCCACATTCCCATCCTGAATATGGATGGACTTGAAGATGTCTTCACATAAAAAGTAAAGCCACGTTGTACATTGCTTGTTCGCACACTTTAGGCATGCAAAACACACACGAGGATACTTGCACAAGCACACCCACAAACACGAAAGACAGGGAGGTGAACTCATTACAGATATTTAAAGAATCTTTTGAAATTGTCAGACGACCGTATAAATTATATCACATACAAGAAAATAAGGAGATAGGAGACAAAGGAGAAACAACACATACTGGACTTGAGAAGACCAGAAACTGGATGTGATAGATAAAGACTTTAAACAGAACTATTTAAATGCAAACAAAGGAATAAAGGAAAACACTGTGAAAATAGAGGAAAGCAGGAAAATGTATTTTACTAAATAGCAGAAATAATGAAGCTAAAGAAATAGAGCTGAGCACACTGTCTCGTGCCTGTAATTACAGCACTTATGAAGAAGAGGTCAATGGCAGCCTGAACTACATACTACATAGTGAGTTCAAGGCCAGCCTAGGCTCTATAAGACTACTCCCAACCCACCAAGCAAATGGAAATGTAAGCCGAATCACAGTTATTTTAACATAAAGTAGAAGGGGCTTGTGGGAAAAGGACAGTTTGAGCTAGGAGAAAACAAACTATAGCACATAAGCACAGTCCAAATGTATTACAAATTATAATATATATTCTTTGGAAATGAGTTAAAACTGAAGTTAAAAAACTAGGTCCCTCTTCTTTTTCTCTAGCTTTTTGGTCTGAAGTACTAACAAAGTACCAACTGACATATAAGACAATAAATAAGAGACCAGGAATAAAATGTATTACCAACATGCAATAACCCTGGAGGAGAAGAATCCTAAAAGGCACTGTTATCATTTGTTAGACATTTCTGTTAGAAACTTCAGAAAATACAGTGATGTCTGAGATCTGGCCCCTCCTCCGTTTAGGAAGCAACAAGCCAGTCCTAGCCAATCCAGTTTCCAATTACAATCATGTTCTCTGAAATCCCTTAACATTCTTAAAGGTTTCAGTGCATTACAAGAGAAGGGAAGTAGATCTGCCTAAGTAACATTGGCAAGCAAACCCCTCAATCAAATTAAAACACTAATGAGGTTTTAATGGTATATTAAAATGACTTTATATTGGAATAGTGGGAGGGGAACAGAGTTCTGGTGATTATGAAACCCTGATAAACTTTGCTTTTATGGCTGATAAAGACAAGCAGAAATCATTTGAACTTCCTTAGAAACTAGGCACTATTTACCAACCTTTCTTTACTGTTTAAAGCTTAAAATAACATTGTTCTATTATTTTTAAGAAGACTCTCAAGCAACCTGCAGAAAAAAGTGATTAAATGATGTTGAAGCATGACTAGTAGCTATTCAGATTATTAGATACCCCCAAAGACTTGCCATTCTTTATTAGATAGAGGAAAATTCTTGATGCAGCAGTAAATCTTTCATTTGCAGCCTTATTCCTTGCCTAATTCATACTCTTGATGTCCATGACAAACAGACTTTCCCAAAAACAACGTCTTTTGCCTACAAGTCCTCCTCATGTCCTTTTGCCTACCCTAAGCCCCCTCCCTGCTCAATTCTGGGATGCATGACTTCCTTAAGGGAGTCTTTTCTGCCCTCCAAGAAGACAGACCCACCCCACCCACTGCCTCTGACTAACAGCACAGGATGGATTTCTCCTCTTCACAGAAATCACACCTGCAGTTTTATACTGAGCTGCACACTTAGCTCATTAGCTTCTTTAACCTTTTTAACAAAAGTTTTGCAGCAGTGTAGTGTAACATCTCCCTGATATAATATAATATAATACTATCCACCTGACTTCCCAGTGCACAGCTCAGTATGGAACATGTCACAAAAGACACATTAGAGTTTTCTTGCTGAATTCCACCGGCAGAGTAACAGTTAGGTATCCCATGCTTCCTGAGAAGACACGGCATCGGCATCCTCACAACACGCCTAACTGCAAAGCATGAACATCGATGTCTGGAGGTTTCAGCGTAAGCTCCCGTGCCCAGAGACTTCATGGCCATTTACAAAGCTTCTTGGTGGGTAACCTCACTACTCACCATCTGTTTATGTGCATGCAATTCTACATAACATTTCGGTTACATGTCGGAAACACCTCTTACCATTAACCTCATTTCTAGAACACTGTCTCACACAAAGCACCTGGAGCTTAGGAACACAGACCTGAAACTCACGCACTGACTACTATGTAAATGTGCAGAAGCATGGTCTGTAACAACGCTAGAGAATTCTGGATGGTCTGACTTTTACCAAAAATTCTGTCTGTAATAAACATCACCACACATGAAAAAGAAACAGCACCTAAACAATTTTCACAGAAGCCCAGGATGTGAAGAAAATCACCAGTCACAGAAGTTCAGATTCTTACTGGCTCATCTGGTTAAGCTGCATTCAAGTTATCTCATTCATTGTGATAATTATGTTATATAAATACGATAAATTTAATTTGGAAACAAAAAAATAAGTTGTTGAGATTTCAGAGCTAGGTGTGGGTGCTAATTCTACACTTCATTTCTACTACCCCAAGGAAGTGACATGAATCTCTTCAGAATGAACTAATATTTTAGTACAAAATTATTCTTCATTTGTTTATTAAACATGGGCTTCTGGGATTTCCTTAGGTAAACTTACTAATGCAAGGTCTTGTGTGTGTGTGTGTGTGTGTGTGTGTGTGTGTTGTATTGTGTGTGTGTTTGTGTGATGTTTAGTTAAATGGTAACTAAAATGCTTCATACATAAAAGCTGCACCTAATAAACAGACTATTAACAGCCACACAGATAAGCAGAAATGGGAAGCCAAAATCTGATGCTACTACTAGAATTAGGAAAAAGAAATGGAGGCCCCATTTCCCTTAGGGAATAAAAGGGAGACTTAAAAATTCAAGGAAGAAATGAGGAAATGAGGCAAGCAAAGACACAGTAAATTAGCAAAAATTATAAATCTAAAATATTGGTATTTACTTACACACCAGACTTCTAAAAGTTTATTCAGACTCAAATCAGAACCAAAATGGAAAGGGAGAAAAGCTTGCTCCTCCCCTGCCCCCACACAGGAAAGGGCCAGCAGGAAGCTGGGCTCTCTCTCTCACAGCCTCCATCTGGCAGCCAGGTCTAGTGGAGTCAGTTCTGAGAACTCTCTAAGTTCCCACTTTCTTTCTGATGACAGAATTTATAAAAACCATTCTCTCAAACCGGGGCAGTAACACACACCTGAAATGCCACTGCATGAAAGCCTGTGAGCTCAGGGTCAGTCTAGTCTACAAAGCAAACTCTGACTCCAAAACAACTCTTCCCTTCTCTCCACACACATACACGCTCCATACGCCTCTCCACACTGAATTCGTCTATACTGTGATACCAAAGCACGGGATCAGAACCTGCACTACTGGGACAACTTTCCCTACGGGAGTATCCAGTGTTCACAACAAGGAAAACTATAGTATTACACAGAAAACAGCCAGAAGCAAACAATTTACATCAGCACTAAGGGGCCCCAAGCTCAAAGCACTGTGGAACCCTTCTCATGGTGAAGTCTTCAGAGACTGTGGATTTATTCATCCAATTATATCCCACAGTAAGGCATTTTGTGAGACGTGAAATACCCGGCAGTAAGTTACTAGAGAGCTCACGGCATATGAAAATGAAAAGAAGAGTTAACAGAATCTACACTCGGGGCATTTTTTTTTTTACACACTGGACTGAAAGCATGAACATAGCACTGTCTTTGTGAAAAACAGGAACCCTAGGAATAACACCTGCGCTGCTACTTCTGGGTACATGTGCTTTCAATTTTTGCTATTCAACCATTTTTCACTGTTTTAGAGACAGGTGCCCTGTTCTCTAAAGTGCTACAGATGCAGCCTCTAACAGCGCAGGAACTAAACCCGAGGCCTCATGTATGACCTTCACCTGTAGACCTCAAGGGACACAGAGTTTGCATTTGCCATATGGCAAGCATGGTGGATTCTGAAAGTACTCTACAGAATCTTGTCTTGACTTGACGTGAGCTTGCTGTGAGTCCGAGCACCAGGCACTTTTGACAACACCAAGGACTGCCCATCTAGGCATATGCTCTTCAGATGCAGTAGCCGACACTGACCATTGCTCCTGGGGGAGGCAGATCTCTGAGCCTTCATCAGTTTATCACCAGCCAACACAAGCCAGGCTTTATGTACACTTCTGTCAGAGGCAGCGCGGTGCCTAAGATCCATTTCGAACAATAAAAAAATCAATAAAAACAAAAAGAAAAGTAGTAGCACTAATTCAACTATGAAAACAATGCTATGTTTGTTTACAGTGTGGTAGGTGTTTGTTCCTTTTCTGTAGGGACATACACATCAGGCAAATAGTTTACCACTCTTCACACCGGTGTAATCCCAGCACCGAGTAGGCTATGGTAGGAGAGCTACAAGTTAAGGCTAGCCAGGCTGCTGTGGGAGACAATGTCTCAAAATCTAGTAAAATAAGACTTTGGGACTTGGGGTACAGTATTTACCTAACATGCACAAAGTTCTGGCTTCCCAGTATAAAACCAAACATGGAGGCTATGGTCCTAGTCCATGGGAGGCAGGGGTAGATGTTCAAAGCCAGCTTCCACTACATAAATTTCAGGTCAGTTTGTGCTCCTTGAGATCCTGTCTCAGCAAAACAAACAAGACTTCAAATGTGCTTCAAGTGTTAACTTAGGGGTTACAAATATAGTTGAAGCAAATGGCTAAATCAGCAAGTACAGTAGATATAACCAGTAGCAACTATGAGTCAGACATTGCAACACAATCTCCAACTCCACTATCAGCAAAAGAAGGTTCTGAAAAACCTGGATGCAAACTCAGATGCTAGTAGGTACCCATATAGACAGAAGAGTTTTAGACATAGTGCTTCAAGACAATGCCCAAAGCTTTTAAAAAGTGATATTTTTCATAATGTTACTTCCTACCTGATATATTCTAAAAGGGATATAACGAAATCCATTTTCTTCAGGTGGATATTCCATGAGTTTCCGGTTGATGGCCCAAAATTGGTCAAATCTGTCTGAAATGATATAAATTCTGTTATTAAGATGAACATCGTTACCAGACTAGCCCAAAGAAGACATGAAAGTCCTAAACATTCTCTCAAATGTTTCTGAAAAGCAATTAGGCATGGTTTACAAACTATTTCTCTTAATGTTAACATAAAGCAAGATATAAAATTACTCTTTCCGTAATAGTATTTCTCTCAAGAGAAACCCTAAACAGGCATGTGACTACTTGTGTTATCAAGAGAAAGACCAGCAGGAGAGAATAACTCTTCATTTAATTTATGCCAATAATCTGTATCAGAACAAATTTGCATAATTTAAATATTACCCATCACTTCTACAGAGAAACCACAGAGCTTCTGAAAGAAATGTGCAACCTGTTGCTGGGGCAAAGTCTGTACAGCACTTGCCTTGAAAGCACGGGAACCAAGTTCAATTTCTTAGAATCTACGTAGAAATGTCAGGTGTGTTGGTTCCTGTTTGTAATTCCAGCAATGTAGAGGAAGGGCGGAACCCCTGGCCAGCCACCTAGCCTAACTGACAGGCTACAGCCAATGAAGTACTTTGTTCTAGGGAGAGGCTTTCCTGACACTGTGAGTGTCCTTTGGGCTCCATGTGCATTCACACAGAAAGAGAGACAGAAATGCCAAGGAGGGATGTAATCCCCCTGGTAGAGCTGGCTTGCCTAACAGGTACAAAGCCCTTGGCTCAAATCACAGAACATGGGAGAGGTGAGTGGAAATAAAATATAGAAGTGCATGTACCAATTGTCAGCTGCAGCTTAATTTGTAATGTTGATTACAATTTAAAAATTTTTCAGGTTGAATTACATTACTAAGTTATAATAATTTGCAGATCATAAAAACTAGTCTCTAAATAAATTTAGAGGTCAGAACATTTATTGTAAATGCAGTCATGCAGTATATGGTCTTTTACAATTATTCTGTGTATATATGCATGCATGTGTACAAGTTTATTCTTGTACCATGTCCAAAAGTTTCATTTATTTTTATGATCAAATAAGCATCTAATTAATGGTAAATAGTTACAAGATTTTGTTAACTGACAAATTTTGGAGCAATTTCTACTTTTGGCTATCATAAATCACATTTACTGGGAGCATCAGTATACACAGTTTGTATGACTATGTTTTTAATTCTCTTGGTGGACCTAAGAATAAAATCCTTGCCTCTTATGGCAAAGCCGTTTAATTGACATTATGGCAATTGAGGAACTACCAAACTGTTTTCCCAAGTAACTGAACCATTTTCCATTTCTACCAGCAATGTTAAGACGTTCTAATCCACACTCGCCACTGCCAGAACTAATCATTTTTGCCCTGTTAATTGATTTTTTTGAGACAGAGTCTCACTATGCAGTCTTGGCTGACCTCAAACGCATAGAGATCCACGTGTCTCTGCTTACCAAGTTCTGGGATTAAAGGTGTGTGTCACCACTGCCTGGCCTTTTTTTTTTTTTTTTTTTTTTTTTTTTTTTTTAATAGTCATCAATGTGGTTTTTATTTGCATTTCTCTAATGGCTAATACTGAGTATCTTTTCATTTGCTTGATGGCCAGTTAGTATCTGGAGATTTCTCTGGAGGAATATCTGAAATTCTTATTTGTTTTAATTTATTATTGTGTGTGATTACAGTCACAAATGCCACATTGCACATGTGATGTCAGAGAACAACTTTTGGGGGTAGGCGCTCTCCCTCTAGCATGGTTCCAGGGATCAAACTCAGGCGTGACAGCACACTTTCACATTTAAAGCACATGGAGGTAGACGCAGGATGATCAAGAGTTCAAGGCCAGCCTCAAAAACAAAGTGTGTTTGAGGGCATCCTAAGCTACTTGAGATCCTGAAACAAAAAGCCTTCCAGCAGAGCTGGGCTTGGTGTCACATAGCTATGATCCAGAGCTTGGGAGGCAAAGGCATGAGGATCACGACAGGTTTCTCGCCATCTTAATCTATATAGCAAGGTCCAGGCCAGCAAGCACTACATACCAAGATCCTATGTCAAGACATGTAAAATAAATCCCCAAAGCAAACTTTATTAAAATAGATTTATGTGTATTCCAACAGGAGAATGAAGGGTAAACATTCAACAAGAAAACAGGCTAATTCTCAACCAGGGAAGACTTGAGATTTAAGTTTAAGATTAAATTTAAGACTTAAGATTTAATTTAACAGGAGATTGGGTAATTGTCTGGAGACATTGCTGGTTGTCAAAACTTGTCTGTGTGCCTAGCAATTAGTGGACAGAAGCCAGGAAAATTGCTACACACTACAATACATAGGACAGCTCTGCCAAACAACTATGTTGACCCAAAAATGCCAAAGGAAGGAAAACAATCACAAGGTACTGAGGGGGATGGGCAAAGTTTCTGGAAAAGACCTCCAAGGCGTAAGTATGTAAACAAAGGAGCACACTCACCCTTGCTCACAATTCACCCTGCAGCACGTGCACTACAGTATGAGCTCAAATCCTTCCCAAGTCTTTACAGTGGCAACAACTTACAGATTTCTCAGCAAAGCGTGCTGAGATTCCAAAGCAAGAGGCTCCTCTGCAGTTTCCAATGCTTATAAGATGGGTCGGTGTCATTGGGTGTAGTAAGGGCATCAAGGGAGAGGTCACTCCCTCACACAACCAGTCATCATTCTTCTTAGGAACACAGAAGGCAGCACTCAGAAAGCTTCCTGCCTATAAAATGGCGGAGGCCCCAAAGTGGGGCACCATAGTGCCTTCTGGCTCCCTTGTGCCCTGTCACCTTCTGCTAATCAGCTACACTCCAAAATACCCTGGCTATATGTGGAAATTCAGCCTGTTAACTAGACTACCCAACTGAGCTGGAACCCCAGTCTCAGGAAAGGGTTCCACACAAACCTTTCCTCTTCCAGCCCTAAGCAGTATATATGTCGTTTTCAAGTAACTAATAGTCGCTTTTTGTAAGTGTTAGAAACCAGGTGTTCCCTCCAGGCTGCCTCCATCGACTCAGCACCAACAGCCACACCTGCTGCCAAATAAGACACATTTCCTTTGTTGCCAGGAGTCATGTATTCTCCCTATGTGCACGCACTATACCCCTTTAAAAGCCCCTCTCCCCCCATCCCTGTTGGTCTCTCTGTCTCTCTCTTGTCCCCACTCAAAGGCAGCCTTTTGCTTCCCCCAAACCCCAATAAGCCCCTTTTGTGTGTGTGACTTAGTGGTGCACCTCGGGCCTGATCTTCCATTGTGAAACCATAACACTGGTGGCGTGTGACTTGGTAGGATATCCCGGTGTCTGTGTGCCCCCCATTGGGTGTTTAAGCCACACTGGGACCCTACCCCTTATCTACAGCCCACCTGCAACAGACTCTCATTTCACCTCATCCAGCAGTGGCAATTTAAGATTCCTAGGCCACTGAGTGTCAGGCACCCCTCTGATATTCTTGGAGGCAGAGTTAGCCCTAGCATGGCCTTCAAGGCTACAGTTGACCCTCTTTGCTGACCCCACTTCTGATCCTTTTGATTTTTAGCTCAGTTTTGCTTTTTTGGCTTCATTAGAAAGTCCTGGTACCAGGCACCAAGTCTCTTTGGGCTCTGACCTCTGTGTAGTGCAGTGCCGATCCACTGGATGGCTTGTTTGGTCCCCGAGTCTTGGGGGATGCACATAACCACAACTCATTTGTTACCCCCTGTAGTGCCAGCTCAGAACCAAGCTGCTGACTTAATTCTAAGGTCTGTACAGATCATTTATTTGTGAACTTGATTCCAAATTCTACAATCGGATTCTTCAGCTGCTATTATAATCTTTTTGAACACTGTGAGGATGTGTCTTTGGCAAGGTGGATGCTGACTGGTTCAGTAAAAAGCTAAGTGGAGGTACATAGCTAGGTAGGAGGCATGGGAGAGAGCCAGACAGAGAAAACTCTGGGAAGAAGGGGCAGCCACCAGTCAGATGGAGAGGAAGCAGCATGGGCAGTACAGAGTAAAGGTAATAAAACCACGAGGCAAAAAGTAGGTTGATAAAAGTGGGTTAATTTAAGTTGTAAGAACTAGCTAGTAACAAGCCTAAACTATAGCTGAACTTTCATAATTAAGAAGTGTCCGTGTGCTTATTTGAGAGCTGGCAGGAGGGACAGAAAAATCAGCCTACAAGCTGCTGATTCTTCAGCTGCTGCTTCCCTCTGACTTGCTGTGCCCCCCACCATGTGGGTACCTACCTGCTTGTCAGCTCCTGGTTGCTCCTCCTAGTTCCTTAATCTTTCCTCCCTTTGCCCTATGCTATGTCTGGCTCCTGGATCCAGCTTCTTTATCCTTGGTGCTCCCACCACCTGGGCAACCTTTTCTCTCGGCTCTGGCCTTCTGGACACCTATGGAATGTACTCTCTCCCTTGTCTTCACTCCCCTGGATACCTCTGGCTCCAGGCTGCAGTCCCACAGCCTCAGCTCTTATCTCCTTCTTGGCACTTATAGGAACACACCCACACAGTTTTCTGCTTTGCAACGTGCTCTCTTCCTCCATGGACTCAGATGTGATTACTACAGTCTGGCCTCAATACAGATCAATGGCCAAAAATTGGCACACTTCACTTCCAAATTCTCATAGCTCACAGAAACTGCACAAAACAAATGATCCCCACATTTCTCCTATCTAAATGCACTCTGCTCTCTCTACACTTCCAAAAGCCTCTGAACTCCAAGGTTCTCCTTCCTACTCTAAAATCATTTATCTCTATGATTTCTCTGCAAAGAACTATGCTATAAAATCTTATTTCAGGATTTATAAGTTGTTCATTGGATATAGTTTAAAATCCACAAAATCTCTAAAGAAAAAATGGCTTTAAACTTATAACAAAAGGCTTACAATTAAAAATTATACACATGGGTGTATATATATGTGATTCAATTCTTGTTTAGGGTGTGTGTGCGTGTGCGTGTGTAACTTGGATTCAACTCTTACTTAAAAAAAAAAAAAAACACCCAAATATTGTGTATAAATGTTTGTTTTCATTTAATTGGACTTTGTTATATAAAATTAAATAAAAAATACTCTATATGCAAAAAAAAAAAAAAAAAAAAAAAAAAAAAAACAAAAACCAAAAAACAGATCAACTATTATTAAACAGCAACCATGTGGCTCTCTTCCATCTTGGCTGATGACCTCATCAGGATGTAAGCAGCCACATGGCTGGTAGCCATCACTGCTAAGGTTAAAGGATACATGCCATGTAACTTAACTTCACATGACCACATAGCATAGAACAATAAAGTGTAAAGCTTCTTAGTCCTGTTTATCCCTGTATTTCTTTTTTAGACCAAGAAAAAAATAAGTCTCCAAAATATTGTGGATCTGCATAGAGTTTTGCATGGTGATAAAAATTTAAGGTTATATTTGTACAACATATTATACTCTGGTTTAAAATACACTCTATATGATAATAAAATTTTAAGGTTATAAAGTCCTACTCGTTAACCAAAAGCTGGTTAAGACACATGCCTAACTACTTATATCTTTGCTGACTGTTCAACATCAAGCTGCTAGAAAATTTAGATAAGTAACAACATGTTTGATAAATAAGGCATATTTGATCATTAAGATGTATAAACTCTTAAGGTCTAAAGTTCAGTTTTATTTGTCTAGCTTTTTAGTCTTTGCTCAGTTTAAGCTTTAGTCATTTGAACACTTAGCAATGTTCTGCAATGGTATACTATAAATGGATCAGTAAAGTTGCCAGTCTCCGTACGGACTATATCTATGACTAAAAGTTTTATTTCGATACTAAAAGAACTTCAATTCAAAAATTGTCCGTTTTTAGGCTAAACCTAACACGGATGAAATAAAGTCCTAGTCTTATGAAAACTACTAACTTGTAAAGTGCTAAGGATAATTAAGACATGCAATTGTACCTTATAGATGGTCAGATGTGTTCAGAACTATACTTGAAGTCATGCTAAGTACTAATGTAGTCAATTACAGGAACAAGCTTTATTTAGTCTCTTGTATATGTTTTCAAAGTTAAGCCTAGAACAAGTAAGTAGAAACAAGTAAAGTTTGTTCAGTTCAGACATATTTAATAGATAGATGGCCCTCAAATTCTTCAGATTATCTGAATATGGCTTTTAAAATATAATGATGATGATAATGATGATAAGCTTTTCGTGACAGAAGTGCCAGCTCCTGGTAGTACCCCTAATCTTTGGCACAGGAGATGATGGGCGCAGAAGAACTTCTCCTGGAGCTTGTTTTAAATGTGACAAAGCAGGACACTGGATAAAACATCACCCTTCACCTTGCTCACCATCAGAACCCTGCCCAGCCTGTGGACAAGCAGGACAAGCAGGACGAGTTGATTGTTCTACTTTTCTTAGACAAAGTAGGCTGGTTCCCCAAGTTCCTATACCACAGGAAAATCTGTTGGATCTTCTGGGCCAGGCAGGTGAATTCTGATGCTGTCCTGGGATATTTGCCCCCAAAGACCATGAAGGAACCTAGGGTGATTATCCAGAAAGTACTTCCTGCTTATTCTGGTGAAGTTTATCTTTCTCAGATCTCTGATGGTATTGACAGGCTAGTGGTAGCTCTTGTCAATTTACCAGCAGCAACCAGAAGCCTTTTCAGTTTTCTTTATATATAAAAGGTCTTACTTTCCTAGATTTACTACTAGGTCTACACACGTAGTAATAGACTACCAAACTCTAAAAAAGAGGTACATTCACAAAACAGATTTCAATGTAAGTTTACTATTTCTTTAAAAGGAACTGGATTTACAATGATTGTTCTCAGTAATCAACCACCTGTGTCTCATGGCAGAAAAAAGGTGTAAAGCTTATTTAAGGTCTGAGGATAGGAAAGCTTAAGTTGTGAGGGTCTAAGAAAATGTTTTATGGTCTAAGAAGGTGTTTTAAGGTGTGTAAATGCAATTTTTAAAGGTATAAGGAAGTGACTTAAGGCATATAAAAATAAGAAATGTTTCAGATCTCTTTCCCTGTCTATGCTATTCTTATATTAAGGCTTCAAAAGTCCAAAGTTCTAATATTAATCAATGTAGTTCTAATGAGCTATAAATCTATCTCTGGTAAGCACTGACTACTATTACCATGGCTACAAGCTCAAGATTTTAAATTTCCTTTGGATGTCGTCTAAGTATAGAGTCAAAAGAGCTTCCCATTGTGCTAAACACATCTGTCTAATCTATACACACCCAGTCTTCTGGGTCTCCAAACTTCTACTGTAACTCAAAGGCGTTACTCTACAGCATTTTCTACAGAAAGGATTGCAGTACAGATTACAAATAGTGGTAATGCTAACATATCTGAAATGTTTGCCTCTTTTTATAAACTTTAAAAAATTCTTGGCTGGTCGTGGTGGCCCACACCTTCCAAGGGAGGCAGAGGTAGGTGGAACTTTGTGAATATAAGGCCAGCCTGGTCTACAGAGCAAGTTCTAGGACAAGGCTCCAAAGATACCCAGGGAAACCCTGTCTTGAAAGAAAAAAAAAAAAAAAATTCTTGCAAGCTTCAGGAAATCTGTCTCTCACAGGTCAGATGGACTCCAGATATGTAATGTCAATGAACAGCCTGTTTCCCCACCTGCCTACTTCACTTATTCCTGAACCTACACCACCTTTCCACTGGTCTCCAGACTTCCCTCTCACAACTACCAAAACCATGGGCCTAAAAGTTTCAAATGCACACCCAGGAAAAAAATTTTCCCTAAACTCTTAAAATATATATATATATATATATATATATATATATATATATATATATACACACACACACACACACACACACACACACACACACACACTCTCTCTCTCTCTCTCTCACACTCACACACACACATCTGCTCTAGTAACCTGCCAGCCCCAGGTGTTCCCTCAAAATCTGGATCCCAGACAGCTGCAAAGTGACTACCCCCAGGTGTCCAGCCTCGGGAACTGTTCCAATTACTGCCTATCTTTTTAGCCCCAGAACCTGGACAGCCAGTGAAACAGCCTACTCTTCCAGGGCAGTCCCAAAGACTTCATGGCCACAGAAAACAGGAAGCAGTCTAAAAAGCATGGCGCCATGATTCCTGCCTCACCATCACCGCTTCTTATTTCCTCACCTTTATAATAAATGAAAGGGAGGAATGTTAGAAGCTAGGTGATCCGGAGCATGCCTTCAGCAACTTGGCGCCAGCAGCCATACCATCACATGCATGAATATACACACAATATAAATGTAACAAAAAATTAAAACACAAAGAATCTGTGTTAATTACATTTAAACATTCTATGGAACTCCAGTGATGAGCCATGCCCATCTGAGAATTCCTAATACCAGGAAAAGCTTAAGTCAGCAGAGAAGTAGAAATGTTGGCAGATGACTGGCAGAACTTTTTTTTTTTTTTTTTTAGGATATCAACTTAAAAAACAAACAAAAACTTTTCCAATTCTTTAAAAAATATTATTAATTATATTATTGTGTGTATGGGTATAGGGGACAAGGTCCATGTTTCAAGGAGCATGCACATGCCTTGAGGCACACTGTTTCATCTTACTTGGGTTCTGGGGACTCAAACTCAGCATGTGTCATCTCCTAGACTTGATATGCAATAAACTTGATATGCAGAAAATATGCAATAAACAAACACAGCTTCTCCAAGATAGACGAGGCATGGTTGCTAACCTATGTATTCCTTGTTCCTCACATGGAAAAACAACAGAGTAGTGTTGACTTACAGGATTTAGCTATTCTTACAACATACACTTTATAGGTAGATGGAGTAACAGGCAAAATACTTTCACTATGCCAGAAACAAAACAAAACAAAAAACTCTTTCACTGCCCAAAGGAAACATGGAAGACAAATTAGAGGGACAAATAGCTACAAAGGTCACTTCAGCTGGCAGAGACACTTGGCAACAAGATAGGAGGAAGACTAACTGCATGCACATCGTATGCATGACAGGATTTAAGAGCAAAGACAAATGAATCTCACTGTGGTGGGATGGAAAAACCACTCTAAATACACTTTAGAGAGAAAAAGAAACAGCTGAAATCATTCCTGATGGAGACTTACCATCCAGGAAACTGCATCTACCAGAACATTCACAGTAGTACTATGAAAGTAGGTGTGGTTTACATAGTGTTTTAACTAAAGACTTTCAAGGTTTATAGTACAAAGCGTATCCAATTATAAACCAATCTGAAGAACAAATAAGTTTTTCATTTGTAATAGGTTGACTATATTTGTAAGGCAAAATGGGGGTGGGAGACACATACAAATAATTGCCCCAAACCGGCTATCAAATAAGTGATTTCTATCATTAAACTCACGTTTTCTCAATCAAGCCTAACTAAGAATCATACCTAACAGGGCAGCTGGGCTGAACAAGGGGTAAGGAGCATTCTCTTTCTCTCAGGCCATCCACCACTACTCACACCCTACTCAGCAGAACCATGCATTCATTAAAACATGACGTACAGAATTTTGGTTCTATTGCATGATATTTAAAGTAACTAGAATACATGTGATAGGGCTCCTCACCAAAATAACTTTCAACCAATTTGAAGAGCTATAAAAATTCACTGTGAATACACAAGCAGGCAGGGGCAGTGGCCACACTCTGGATCAAGGCTAAGGTACCAGGCCAGGAGGAGGCTAATCCTTCAGCCTGCACATAAACACATCTTGGTGACAAGATTGCACCCAAAGGAATTTGTTGTTTGAATAAATTAAAAGAGCCATAAAACCTAGGTCACAGGGAAGGTTGACAAAGACAGCTGATTCACAGGACGATGACAGGAGATCATCTCTCTTTTGCCCTAACAAAATAAGAACTACAGTCTTGGGGAAATGGGCACTAAGAACAGTAGAGTTGACTTTGTTTCTGTGTTTATTATTACCACTTTCATCTCTCTTCTTCCCGACTCAACAGCCTTCTAACTGGTTACTACGTCCCCATGTTTACCCCCAACACACACACTCAGAGTGCTGTTTGTAAATATGAACCAGGAATCCATTTTTCAGGTATTTTCCTAACAGGCTATAAAAATTTAATCATACATAACATGATTAAATATAACAATCCTTTTTGAAAATATAATTTTTTTGTTTGTATGCACATGTGTGTGCATGTTTGTGTGTGTTTTTGCACATGTGTGTGGGCTTGATGTGTGAGAAGCTATGTACATGTGTGTAGGAACCAGAGGACAACTTCAAACATCATTCTTCCTCAGTCACTGTCCACTTTGTTTTGAGACAAGATCTCTCACTGCTGGAGTCAGGGCCTGCCCAGTGCTGGAATTCTAAGCACAAACCACTATGCCTAGGTGTTGACACCAATTGTGGACATCAAACTCAAGTCCTCATTGTTGTGGAATATTACTTTACACTGTGTGAAGATAAGTCACTGTGATTGTTTTAATAAAAAGATAAATGGTCGACAGGTAGGCAGGATTTTGGGGGCAGAGAGAACACAGTGAAGAAGAAAGAATGACATGTAGGCGATAACAAGCCATGAACCCCATGGCAGCACATAATGAACAGAAATGGGTTAATTTAATTTATAAGGGCTAGTTAGAAATAAGCTTAAGCCATTGGCCAAGCTTTCGTAATTAATACAAAGTTTCCATATGGTTATTTTGGAACTGGCAGGTGGGACAGAGAAAGACTCACTACATATGGTACACAATGCCTGAGCATATATTTCTACATAAGACCTGAGAAAGCTTTAAAAGAGGTTTCAAGGAGCTGGAGAAATGGCTCAGTAGTTAAGAACACTAGGTGGTCTTCCAGAGGTCCTGAGTTCAATTCCTAGTAGCCACAAGATGGTTCACAACTATCTGTAATGAGATCTGGTAGTGCTTCTGGTCTGCAGGGATACATGCAGACAGAATACTGTATACATAATAAATGATAATAAATATTAAAAAAAAAAAAGATTGCAAACGCACAAAAAGAGAGCCAAATGTGGCTTCCTAGTCCCATAGTTTCTCATGTGGGCTGTGGTACAGAGACGAGTCTCCCAGCACTGCTTGAGCCACCAAAGCACCACGAACTAAGCTATGTGGCAGTTTAAGGTTTCCCTCACACAGACAGAAAAGATTACGGACATGTAGTAAAACAGATCAAGACAGGGAAACAACTCAAAACCAACAGGTTACAGTGTGTTTTTAAAACGTTCGTAGGCTTCAAAAAGAAAAGAAAATGGGTATAGACAGTTACAGAAAAAATATTTATAGATAACAAGAAAAAGCCTTAAAAAAAAAAAAAAAAAAAAAAAAAAAAAAAAAAAAAGACTAAGCCATGGATGGATGGTAAACACAAAGGGAGTCTGGATCCTTTATGTTATTGTGTTGTCATTGAGTTTTTTTTTTTTTTGATGGCTGGTAAGCAAACAACAGCGGCCAGGAGACATGGGATTGTGAAAAAGACGCTGAAATTAAACCATCCTAGAAACAGTAAGAATGCCTAACTTTAAAATGGAACTCAAATACTGTATAAGTTAGGGGAAGAAGTTATGCCTTTGTTTCCAAAATAAATGAAAGGCTGTGGATTCATTTAAGGTTGACAGAGATCACTTTACTGGGAAAGACCCTCCTCTCCCAAATAATTCCTGGATATAGACATAAAGAAATAAACCTAACAAAATAAAAAAAAAAAAAAAAACAAAAAACAAAAAACAAAAACAAAAACCAAACCAAACCAAACCACAAAACACTTTAAGACAGGTGACATATATTTTACCTGCTCAAACATAAAACAAACAAAAAGGTATCAGAAACCAATGGAAACGAGTAGCCCAGATGATTCAGCCTCTCAGAGTGAGTTTCCTTAGAGTTACACATCTAGAACAGCTTCAAGGCTGTTAACATAGGGCTTTTCAAGACAATGAGACATGTCTGCTCCTGGCAGCACTAATTTAATTTACAGAAGGTAATAGTCAAAACAAGCTATTTGGGCAAGAAAATGTTCTTATTTTGACTGCTAGACAGGCAGGACACAAAGGAAAAAGACTGTTAAACTTTGCCAAGACAATGTGGGACAATCCTTCAAAATTCCTGTTTCACAGAAAAGTACATCAGATATTCTAGGCATGTAGGCTCCAGATGGATGCCCCAGTGTTGAAGAGAGCCCTTCGGGTGACTGTCCAGGCAGCCAGATGTCTGTCATTTCTTAATTTTCTAAGTTGTTTCCACCATACTTCCTGTTTATTCAGGTAATATAATATCCTTCTGGGGACAGTGATGGAATTGAAAACTAGACAGATATAGTATTCCTTAGTTATGATAGAAGACAAATTAGTCCAAAAGTTTGGTTAGATAATGGAGCATTTTCTCTAAATTTGTCAAATACAAATGAATTGGACATTGCAAGTGTAGTTTTTTCCCTGATAATTGTTTCTTATTGTTTATAGTCTTATTATGTTAGCGTTATTTATTTAGACAAAAGGGGAAATGTTGTGGTGGAATATTCCTTTACACTGTATGAAGATATGTCACTGTGATTGGTTTAATAAAAAGCTAAGTGACCAATAGCTAGGCAGGATTTTTCAGGGCAGAGAAAATGCTAGAAGAAGAAAGTGGAGCTGCCAGCCAGACTTGAGTAAGCATGACATGTAGGAGATGAGGTAATAAGCCACGAATCATGTGGCAGCATGTAGTTAGTAGAAATGGGTTAATTTAATTTATAAGAGCTAAAAAAAAAAAAAAAAAACCAGAATAATGTTTTTCAATAAACTTCAAAACTTTAATCAAAAGCTAGCCTACTTTTTCGTCCTGTGTGCTCACACTAAAAAAAAAAATGTGAAAGAATGAGCTCCACCCAGTCACATCTTCCCTTAATCTAAAAGATACCCTTTAAGTTTTCTGAACAGGCTGGAAAGTAGGCTCAGTGGCAAAAGTGTACACTGTTCTATCAGAGAACCTGAATTCTACTCCTAGCACACACCACCTGAATTCTAGGCCCAGGGGATCCAACACCCTTTTCTGCCCTCTGTGGGCACTGATATTCTCATACACATATCCACATACATACCCTCAAATAGAAACATAATTTAAAAAATAAACAAGCCAAGCATGGTGGTGCATGCCTTTAATCCAAGCACTTGGGAGGAAGAAGCAAGCAATCTGTGAGTTTGAAGAAAGGTAGTCTACACAGAGCACCAGGCCCCAGGGCTGCACGGTGAGAGCCTATGTATTAGTAACTTTTCTATTGCTGTGATAAAACACTACAACCAGGAACAATTTATAAAGAGTTTATGGGCTATGGTTCCAGGGCACAAGAGTCCATTATGACAGGAGGTAAAGCAGCAAGCAACAGCAGGAGCTCCATCTTCAAAGGCAAGCATGAAGCAGAGAGAGGGAACAGGAAGTAGGGTGAGGCCATATGCTCTTAAAGTCTGTCACCAGTAACATACTTCCTCCAGCAAGGCTGCAACACCTACATCCCCAAGCAGTGCCACCAATTGGGAACCAAGTATTCAAAGGACATTCTCATTAAAACCATCATCCCTGTGTTTAAATTTATCTATTTACTTGTATGTGCATGTATGTATTTATGTACGTACGTACGTATGTATGTTATGTATGGTTTTTTGAGGCAAGGTTGCCCTAGAGCTCACTCTGCAGACCAGGCTGATCTCAAACTCAGAGATCCACCTGTCTCTGCCTCCTAAGGCATGTTTTAAAGGGCATGTGCCAATACACCTGGCTGATGTATTTCTTTAAGTATATGTTTTTGGGTATGTATGTGAATAAGTGCATGAACCATGGAATTAAAGGCATGGACCATCATGCACAGAAAAAAAAAATTAATAGAGGTTCTTAAGAAGACTTACAGAATGCAGTGTATGACAAAAATGATTATCTGACTGTGTTCCTGTTCAAACCAAAGTGCATCTCATAACCTGATCCCCCACATGTTGAGAAAAATGTTCTTCCTCTTAGACAGAGCTTCACTGTCTGAGATTCAGAGTTCCAGAAACAAACTAAACAACAGAGCAAATCCAGTTCACTCCACTCAGGAAGCAACCTAACTCAGACAAAAACAGAAATCTAAAAGGCAAAAATAACCCATGTTATGATCACTGCAACTTTTTAAAATTGTTTTTATTTCATTTTATGCGTATGGGCATTTTCCTACATGTGTGTCTAGGCATGATGTGCAGGCTGGGTGTCTGCAGAGGCCAGAAGAGTGTGTAGGGTCCCCTAGAACAGGAATTAATAATGGTTGTGAGCCACCATGTGGTGCTGGGAATAAAACTGATCCTTTGGAAGCGCAATCACTACTCTTCACCTGTGAGCCATGTCTATAGCCCTGATAAGTAAATCCTTGCAATGTTTATTATATAAAATATTTTCTCTTTATATGATACCAAATCCTTATATTTCAATAAGGAAACACTGCCTACTGACAAATGTTTCCAAGCAAGGACACACTAGTGGCCAGTGAAGATGCAGAATGAACTGGAACATTTCTCAGTTAGGTCCTCCTTTGGATTACCTAGGAAGTGGTTAAAATCACTAGTGTGGGGACCATCCCTAGAGCAATGGCAGTGCCTGACTTACTGGCAACAGTGTGTTTTCAAAGTTCTCCAGATGACTCCAATATGTAGCAAGAGTTAACAACCTCCAGATGTGATGCAATATGCCTTCACTTTGGAATCAGAGGCTATCTAGGCTGAAATTCCTTGCCCCATCTCTTTAATGGTTAAGTTCATTTCCTCATTTGCCTCATTTGCAAAGTTGGTAACATCTATTTAATCCTTAAAAGGAATCACAAGAAATGCACACAAGAGTATCCAGGCCTGAGACATTACATAGTTTTATTAATTGTAATAATCTTTAGGAAAGTTCTCTTCTATTGGTACTCCACTTAATCTGTTCACGGTAGCTGTATGAGAAATAACCCTTTAAAAAAGGTTCCTAATTTCCAGATACTTCATGCTCTTGCATTCATGAGCACTAAAGAAAGAATAAAGAAATAATAGGGCTCAACAACTTCTCAATCTGTACACTGTGCACTTACTGAAAATTAAGAACAAAAGAACATAAAACAAGCACACAACACGCTTTTCTCCTTCATATACAACTGGAAAGTCCAACTAGTAAAAAATGACAGCTTCTAAAATGTCCCACCCAAACCTATTCCTCAAATGGCAGAGAAAGTTCGGCCAAGTGGTCCTGAACTAGGACACAGCAGATGACTTGATGGTGGAAAACAGTAGCAAACACACCAGTGGCCCCAGAGTGGGAAATCAGGTGGGGGCGGGAGACAAGCAGGTCAGGTAGCATGACTCACAGAGACCTGCCTGTAACTGCAGAGGAGTCCAAAGTCCTCTGGTCAACAGGCAATTGTGTAAGCATGTGTGCATGCCCATGCGTGCGCGCACACATGCGCACTCTCACTTAAAAACTGACTCAGTAAATCCTTTATTTAGATTTACTTATTCAGTGTGGAAAGATGTTTTGTGTTACATGTATCTATGTACATCACACACATGCTTAGGTGTTCATGGAGGTCAGAAGAGGACATCAAATCTCCTGGGATTAGAGTTACAGAGGGTTGTACAGAACCACTGTAGGTGCTGGAAACTGAACCCAGGTCCTCTGCAAGAGCAACAAGTGCTCTAAAGCACTGAGATCTCTCTGTAGCCTCCTATTCAGTAAATCTTAACAATTGATATACATAATAAACCCTAAAAGGCAGGATATTTTAATCAGAACTTCTAAGAATCCTAATTGTAAAAATTAGGCTAATAAAATCTCAAACAAATCTATTACTTTCCATATTATTCACTTCCAATTCAAATATCAGAATCTCACAGTATTTCTCTTAAGCACAGCCCATAAAAATAAACAGTAAACTATAGGCAGGAATGACACTCTTTCCTGCATTTCAACTCTCTTTTGTTCTGTTCTTTACTGAAGATAGACAAATTATTTCTTATGTTTCATAGAGTATGTGAAAGATGAGATTATAAGGAACTTAACACATTACATAAAAACCAACGTTAAAATGCATGAAAGTAAATGTAGGCGAGAACGACTGTAGAGCAAGATCTAAGGAATTATCAGTAAAAAACAAGAGAGTAAGAATTGTCATAAAATCCTCAAGGTTTGAACCTGACAATATGATTAAAATTTAGAATTAGAACTGCAGAAATTTACTTCAATTCAGCAGAGGGTAGGATATTTTGACATCTTAAAGATGACAAAGAAATGAGCTAAATGAAAAGAGCCCAAGAATGTACTCAGTCTGGATCCCAGAGGACCGTATTGGGGAAGATAACCACCAGGGTTCACTCAGGTCCAGATCTGACATAGACACTGCAGAAAGGATTACAGACAAGAGACAGAAGGCTCGATTTGCTTTTTAATTTGTAGTATGGAGACTGTAACCTTTGAAGTTATTATGCATATAATTAGTAGTAGGAGCTGCAGGAAATTAAAAAAAACCCACAAAATTAGTATACAATGGACTGTTGCATCTCAGATTCACAAATTTGTTTATTCTTTTATAATTTTATAATCAGTCATTTGTAGCATTCAGAAACCTGACAATTCTTTGAGATAGCCATAGATAGCTTTATAATACTTACATATGATTCATACATAAAAAAGGTTTGTGAATTTTCAGTTGCTTTTAAAGTAATAAAGGAGAAAAGTGATTCAATGAGAAACAAGAAACTGGGTTCACTTCTTTAGTTTAATATGTAGACTTCAGAAATCAGAATTCACTGTCACCATAGCCATTTATCAAGAGTCACAAAGGCTGAAGTGAAATGAAAATAAAGACACGGGTTGAGGACGGGGGCAGGAGCTTGTGAAATTCTTAGAACAAATCTGTACGACACCTAGAAATAGGTGTCTTGGTCTGGGTTTTCATTGCTGTGAAAAGACACCATGACCACAGCAATCCTTATAAAGAAAACATTTAATTGTGGTGTCTCGCTTACAATTCAGAGATTCAGTCCATTATCGTCATGGCAGGGAGCATGGTGGCATGCAGGCCGTCCTGGTGCTCGAACTTCAAGTTCTATATCTTGCAAGCAACAGGAAGTCAACTGACTGTCACAATTAGGGAAGTTGGAACAAAAGAGGCCTCAAAGTGCACCCCCACAGTGACACAGTTCCTCCTCCAAGAGGCCACACCTCCTAATAGTGCCACTCCCTTTGGGGACCATTTCCTTTCAAAACACTACAATAGGTAACACATTAAATAGCATAAATGGTTAAATACCGAGGAAAAATGTGTATCTGACCATGTAGATCCCAGAGATAATAATGGATGGAGCAGAAGTCAGTAAATTTGAGAGGAAAGCAAATGTTAGAATATACAGAACTGGGAAGCTAGAGAGACAGCTCAGTGGACACAGCACTTGCTGAGCGCAGATCCTCAGAACCCATGTAAAGTACTCCCAGCTCTCCATATGGGAGTGGGAGGGGGGAGTGGGGCAAGCAGGAGGCTGAGACAGGAGAAGGCCAGAGCTCACTGGCCTGCTAGAGTGCTGGACATTCAGCTAGCCTATTGGACACAGCAGTAACAAGAGAGATTTCTCTCAAGGTGGAGGGTGAAGAGTGACAATTCTGTTGTGACTGTGACAACACTCAGTTGTCCTCTGACCTCACAGAAGCCATGGTAGGGTGCACACTCTAAGAGTAATCATTAATGCTAAGGACATAGCTCAGTGGTAGAGCTATACCCCTTGCCTATATATACACTTGCCTGGCATGCCCTGGGTTCAATCCCCAGTACCACCCAAAACAAACGAAACAACAGCAGCAGCAGCAACAACAAAACAAATATATGTAAGCAGAATTGATCTTAATGCAACTTGCCATTTAATAGTGATATGAACAAGTATAAAATCATATCTCAAACTAGTATGATTAAGTTTAAAGTAAGAAAGTTACAAGCTTGAATTTTTCTAAGTACCTGTTAAATGCCTGTTTATATACCAAATTCCTCTGGTTTAAAAAATTCAAAGCCCAAGGTGGTGGTTTCACCTTTAATCACAGACCCAGAAAACTGGTAGAGGAGGGTGAGAAGCTCCAGGCCAACTCAGGTAGCTTAAAAAGGACCCCATCTCTTTAAAAAAAAAAAAAAAAAAGGGAAACATTAAACTCACTAAACTAAAATGCAGAAGAACACAGCTCCAGAAGTAAGTCAAATGGACCATTGCTAACAATTGCACGCACACACAGATTCAAGTGCTGAGCTACTGAAATAGACAAAAAAGCTAATAACTGCGATGGGCCAAACCTTGTATCTCTTCTGTGACAGCAGAGATAGTTCAGAGAGGCACTCAAGTACACAGCAAAGGACACAGCGTGGGGCCCCCAGCATCTCAAAAGTGCTCCCTGCTATAGTACCCATTTAATTTACATTTCAATACACTCACTCACTTGAAATTAAGTTAAACAATATATGTCTATGTACGCAGAGATGCCTATGGCATACTTTTCTGAAGAAAAAAAAAAGGGAGGGACTGCGCATAAATCCGAATAGCAGTAAGTAATGACTACAAGAATGAGAATCACTTTTGTTTGTAAGCCTGAGGTGGTGGAGCAAGACAGTAATCCGACCACTAGGGAGATTCTGAAAGAATCATGAGTTTGAGATCATTTGAGCTAAATAGTGAGATCCTGTGAGAGAGAGGAGAGAGGGGAGAGAGGGAGGGAGCAAAGGGGAAAGAGGGGGAGAAACAGGGAGGAAGAGGGAGGGAGGGAGGAGAGACAGAGCTTGAGCTAGGCATGATGGCACAAGCCTATCATCCCAGAACTCAGGAGGCAGGAATGTCACCAAAAGTTCAGGGTTAGCTGGGCCACACAGTGAGCTTTAGGCCAGTCTAGGGTATAACTGGAGATAGCAAAACCCTGTGTCAGGTAGAAGAGAGAAGAGGGAAAGAGAAGGGAGGGCTGCAAAGGGAAGGGACAAAACAAAAACATGTATTCTTGATGAGAGATGTCATTCTGTATATGTTTCTCATACTGGTTAATAATAAAGCACTGTTGGCCAATAGGAAAGGAAGATAGGAGGGACTAGGAGACAAGGAGGAAATAGGAAGTAGGAAGGAGGGGACAGGAGAGAGCAGTATGCGGCAGCCGGCTCCCAGTAAGAAGAACACGTGGACACACATAGATTAACACAAATGGGTTAATAACTAAGGCAGAGCTAGCCGATAAGAAACTAGTACCTGGCCAACAGTATAATATCTAATACAGAGTCTCAGTGTGTTATTTGGGGCTGGCTTGGTGGCGGAACAAGAGCAGGCGGCGGGTGGAAAAACCGTACTTGTTACATATTCTGATTTCCTTTCTACATAATGGATCAACCTACATATTCATAGGAAAATGCTTCATGAACCTTCCCTAAGTCACTGAAATTAAAGACACCCCCAATCTTAGAACTTACAAAACTTTTAAGACTTTTATGCAAACCAAATGTAAGATAAATATATAATAATATGAAATTGCATTTCAAAGGGATTATAACAAAAACCAAACCTTTATATTTCCATGAAATGTATCTTTAGTAGTAATCAGAATATCAGTCTAAATACACACATCAACTAGAGATAACCTCTAAGATGAACAGACTTCCAATATCAAGATGCCTTCTGGCAAACTTACTGTCTCAGTGTTAAATCTATGATGCTTGTATTCTATGATCCAAATATTGCATGTATTTATTCATTTACATTTTGTGAGCATTCTTTCTTCAGAAGCCTAGCAAACTTCTTTCCATTAAAACACAAGTGTGTTAACTTTTAAAATCATCCTTTCTGCATGTATGCATGTTCATATGCATGTGCAACCAAATGTACATCCGTGTACAGAAGAGTATCTTCTTAATCACCCTCCATTTTACTTACTGAGGTAGGGTATCTCAAAGAGCCTAGAACCCTCCACTGATTTAGTTAGTTTAGGTAGCAACTTGAAGATAGAGACAGGGCTCAACAGTGAAGATTGTTCACTGCTCTTCTGGAGGACCAGAGTTCAAATGAAGAACCAGAATTCAATTTCTGGTACCCACTGATGCTTATAATTCCAGCTCCAGGCCATCTGGTGCCCTCTTCTGGGCTCTGTAGGAATCCCTAATAAGGTGCACAAACCCATATACAACACTCACCAATACACAAATCAAAAGCAAAATAAATCTTTAAACAAACAAACAACCATGGACCACAGTGCAGGCTCAGTGAGTAAGAGTACTTGCTGCTCTTCTGAAAGGGGGCATGAGTTCCTTGGTTCCCAGAAAGCACATCAGGCCACTCACCAACTGGACCCCAGAGTATCCAGTATCATTGGCCTCCAAGGGCACCTGCACTCATGACATGTACGGACATATACACACATGTAATAAAAAATAAATACTAAAAATCAAAGAACTGAAATGTAGGATTATAAAATCAGTAGCAGAAGTTTTATGAACTAAACAATGGGGAGGGCTTAAGATGAGCAAACACTTGTCTAAAAGCTGAGTTCATTTCATTGCCTGGCAGGCTTGTCTTCCCTCTCCAGCAAAGACCATTTGGAAAGAAAAAGTAATTACTAGAAAACAACATAGCCAAAGTAATGTAGCCCCCCTTTCACTAGGGTCTTAAGGAGTTGACTCTTATAACTTGTGTGCTGTATGAAAGTGCAGGTATGTGTACTCAACAGTTCCCCTAGCCCCTCTGATGCCTAGACCTCAACCTTTATCATTCTAATTCCATTACAACCATCTTGGTCTTATTAACTTCACATCTTATTTATTTAAAAAGGCCTTTCTCTGCTTCATCCAGGCAGTCCTCAAATCGATGGAGGGGGAAAAAAAAAATCAGTCACTAGAATCCTGCCTTTGCATCTATAAGGGAACTCAAGAGAGAACGTGATCTGACTGACTCACTGGTAAAAGATGAACTACATAACAGAAATGAACAGACCCAGTCCAGTTTGCAGGCCCATAAAAACAGTAAGATGAAAACATAAAACATCTGTCTCGAGCACGTAAGCCTTTAATATACCACCTTTATATCAGCAGCCTCTATTTTTATTTCATGTGCACTGTGTGAGGGTGTCAGAGTCTTTTGGAACTGGAGTTACAGACAGTGAACTGCCATGTGGGTGCTGGGAATTGAACCTGAGTCCTCTGAAGAGCAGCCAGTGCTCTTAACTTCTGAGCCATTTTCCCAGCCCTGTCTATTTCCTCTTAACACCAGTTTTATGTTAAAAATGGCAAACTGAGACCGAGTGTGTTAGTATATAGATATAATCCCACATTCAGGAGACTGAGGCAGAAAGATCCCAAGTTGAAGACAGACCATATTGCAACCCTGTCTTAAAAAGGGAGAAACAGTAGAGGTGTGTGTGTGTGTGTGTGTGTGTGTGTGTGTGTGTGTGTGTGTGGTGTGTTAAACAGCACACTATAAATTAATTAAAAAGTCTAACACTTTATAAGTAATGGAAATTTTAATCATATTTAAAAATCAGTCAAATCTTATTTTTATGTAAGTGTATGGAACTTCATATCATTTTCTTTTTTAAAAGTGTTGACAGTCTGAGTGTGGTAATGCACACCTACAATCCCATCACCTGGGAGCTGACGCAGGGGTATTAAAAGGTTGTCTAGCCTGAATTACATGAAACTTTGCCTCAAGAACCAAAGTAGATAAAGAAGTAGCTATACTCAGGGAAGACTTGTTAAAAGCTGAGCCTTGTATTATTCTTGTTATCTTTTAATAACTTCCTCAAATCTCCCACATAATGTGGCATTGAACAGAAAACCTCTCATGGACTGACAACTGCTTCATAATATGCTATTTCATTAAAATGCTACTTTCTTCTCTGTTTGTGACCATTAGCTCTATTTTGGAAAGGTAGCACATCCTTGTATCTAAAATGAAAGTCTATTAAAAAAAAAAAAAAAAAAAACTGAAAGGCACATTATGCCTTAAATGAGTTTTCTTGGTTTCATAAGCTTTTCTTATTTCTCCTTCAGAGGGCTTCAAAATTAAAATTAGCATTTGAAAGTATTCAAAAATCGTTGCAACTTGTGCTTAGCTTTGGTGCTCTCCAGGTGCAGCTCTGAATGGAACAAACAGACCATTTACTTTGTCGGAATCTGGAAAAATTTACAACCACATTGACAAAAAGGTGACAAGTCTATGACTTCACAAGTAATCAGGATCTTGTCTTTGGGTCAAACAACAACAACAACAATAGCAGCAGCAACAAAACCCTTAAATATAAAAATATAAAGACTATTATACTATTTATGAAACACCTTACTATCGCTTCCTGATCATGTGAGAAAAAGAGTAAATCAAAACTCAGTATTTTTACACTCTAAGACCACACTGTTTTGGGGCTTAAAAATATAAGATATACGCAAACCACAGGTATGATGTAGTACAATATAGAAAACATGCCAGTGCAGTAACACTAAAGGATAAAAATGTATCTAAATGGCAGTGCCCCAGAACATGGCAGAGTCATAACCCTGCCTGGCTGTCTTGTCCCCAGGTGCTGGAGGATCACACCTTCTGACACAGTGGCAAAACAAGTTAGGTACTCAATGTTAACTCTACAAATAGGAGACTTCACACAACTACAAATACATGAGAAGTTAATCAGTCAGAAAAAGAGAAAAACAGTATTCTAGACAGAAAGGATAATGAGGCATGCACCTTCACCAACATGCTGTAGTTAACTTTAAGCGTTTTGTTGTGCAATTTACAGCTACATGTGTGTGCATCCTGACATTCACATGAATGGCAGAGGATAATTACGGGAGTTGGTTCTCTCCTTCCTCTACACGGGAGCTAGGGAATGAGCTCTGGTTGTAGAGTTCTTGGCAATGGACTGAGACATCTTGCCAGCTCTATTGCTCTACTCCACAATTTACTCTGTGTGTGTGTGTGTGTGTGTGTGTGTGAGAGAGAGAGAGAGAGAGTGGGTAGTGATGGTGGTATTGAAACAAAACCTCATCTACTCCAATCTAGTTTGAAAGTTGGCTATGTAGCTAGGATGGCCCTGAATTCCTGGTCCTCCTGTATCCATCCACAAGTTCTGAGATGACATGAAGTCAACTTTTTCTTAAATATCTTCTCCTATATGGGCCCCAGCATCTTTATTTGTGACAGGGTCTCTTGCTGATGGCCTCCACCTCTAAGTGCTGGGTTTATCCAAATGTGGTACCACAACTGAGCAGGCAGTGTGGTTTCTTTAGGTTATAAATTCATTTTAATTATTTGGTAACATTTTTTGAAGGGAAAAAAGTGTGGTGTTTTCCAAGTTTTAAAAAATTTCAGATGTAAACTATGGAACAATTCCATGTCATCCAGATTTAAGTGTAAATTTAACAGAAGAATGAGAAACGTGATTATCATATACATCATAAAATATGTGCCTTACAGTCTGCATAAAGTTCAGTAAATACCAAACAGCCACACTCTTGACTGGGCAACAGTGCAGTGTCCCTGAGAAAGAACTTATACTGGGTGTCTTCTTGGCCAAGGGTAAACACGAAGATGCAATACATGCGACTGTCATAATGGCTCATGTGCATTGGAAAAGTGACACGTGGCTCAAAATAAGTAATTTTAATAAGAGGGAAGGCTGGCATGGCACCTGCACCTGTAATTTGGGCATTTAGGAAGTAGAAACAGGAAGGCCATGAGCTTAAGGCTGACCTGGGTTATATAGCGAGATTCAATCTTGGATGGGGGTAGGGTATGATGGCATTATTCTATGATTTGTCTAACTTTCTCATCAAAACATTGGAGATTTTACTATTTCTTATACAGCAAAACTAAAAGGAATTTAAAACACAAATGCAAATTTTTAGGACAGTGAGAATCTGTCTCAAGAAAAGAAGGGAGGGAGGGAAGGAGGAAAAGAGGGAGGAAGGGAAGAAGGGAGGGAGGAAAAAACAAAAGAAAAACTGTTAAGGAGATGGCTCTGGTATAATAGTTGCTGTGTAAGAATGAATATCTGAGTTCTGATCCCACAAAAAAACCAGGGGTGGTTACGTGTGCCTACAACTCCATTGCTAAGGACACAAAGTACAGGCAGGCAGCTTCCAGGACTTGCTAGTCAGCCAGTGTGACTAAATTGGAGAACTCTAAATTCCGTGAGGCCCTATCTAAGCAAGTGCGGTGAAAAGCAATAGAGAACCACAGCCAGCCTACACAGAAACATGAGCAGGCAAGCAGTCACCCCCCCCCCCAACACAATTTAATTTATTTGTAAAATATAACAAAGTTATAAGAAACCATCTTTGCTATATCTACCTAACCAAAATATTTGCTTAATGAGCATGAACATTCATATTTGCATTTTTCTTTCCTGCATCTCCTCCGAGAGTTGCTTTCCTATGAACACCAAGAGCCTCACTTAACCTGGGATCTTGTCTGCTATGTCCACTTCTGTTAATGAGTTCACCTGCACATGGTTTTTCCTGCTGTATGTCAACAGTCCTCATTGTTTTCTGTTTAGAGCAACATCACTGCTACACTTTCAGTCTCTGAACACGCAGGAAGCTACAGCACCACACGCCTTGCTGTTTGTGTCGAGAATGGTAAATGCATAGTGATTAATGGATACACACTAAGATGGAACGCTGTCCACACTAAAATGTTAGCAGTAGAGGCTAGAGGGATGCTTCAAATACCCAAGCTCATCCCCAGCACCCACAACTCCGTTCCCAGCAGTTCACAACTGCTGATAACTTCAGCTCCTGGAATCTGACGCCCTCCTTTGGCCTCCACAAACACATATGTGGCATGCGAATTCAGGTACACATGTGGCATGTGTATACATATACATACATACATACATACATACACACACACAAACACTTTTTTAAAAACTAGCAATAAAATTCTATTCTACTTAATTGTTTATGGTAATATGCCACAGTAGCTGCAATTTGAGCAACTAAATGAAGAACTGGATATTACTTAGCCATGCAAAACGGACCACAAAAAGCCAGACCTCTAAAATCACATTTCTGTGTGCATTAGAAGGCAAGCAATGCATGAAAGAGTAAGAAGCCACAGATCTCCAAGAGTCAGGAATGCACGTGTACTCATTTCCCATCAGGAGGGTCTGCTCTCTCCTCTTGCCTCAATGGCCCTCTTCCTCCCCTCTCCCTTTCCTCCTGTACCCCAGGCTGGCTTAGAACTTGCCGTGCAGCTGATGACCTCCAGTTTCTGATCCCCTTGCCTCCACCCCCTACGCCGGCTGGCACTGATGATAAAAGCAGTGCTTCTGAGTGCTGGGCAAGCACTTTGATGACCAGGCTAGGTCCTTAGGAGGAGTGTCTATATCACAGCAAGGCGAGAGAGCACTCATGCACATAAACTACTACTGTGAGAAGGAAGAGGCAGGAGCAGCATCCCTCGACTGAGGAGAGAACCATCAAGACACATGCAGTTCCCAACTACGATCAGAAAGGGCTACGCCTAAGGAATGAGGACCACACTCTTTCTTCAGAAGAGGAACTTAAGGCTTAGGCTGTCTCAAATCATGAGCTAAGTGATCGGCTTGTGAGAGGATCCAGGAACACAGCAGTACTGGCAAGCTGGAATGGAAGACATGTGCCTGGAGGACAGAGCTAGTTTACACTGCTCATGCGTGAGCTGCTCACAGGGTATGGTTTGTGCTACTGCCCACAGCACTTAGAAGTCAGGCTGTGTAGTTACCATTCTGCAGTCCCATCCAGAGCTGCTTGTGGTCTTTCTTCTGCATCTCATTGATGACTTGACTTTTGTGCTTTAGAGCATCAGCTTCTTTCATACATGACATAAAATGAGCTTCGACTGCATCCTTGGAGGGACAGTGTAGAAGGTCCTTTTCTGGAAAACTCTATCAGAGGGAAACACAAAAAACAAGTATGCAGATAAAAATTAGCTTCTAAAGAGAACTTCCCACATTTGCTAATGTTCCCAGCACACCGTATTTTATTGTTGCAGTAACTACAAATACTTTTTAAAAATTAACTTAAAAGCTTTACCAGTTTGACACAATCTGTACATTCCCATTCCTCTACACCTACCTTCAAACAAAGGCCCACCTGGAGCTGGCCGGGAATCAAAGCATGGGAGACCTGGCCCCATCCCTCATCTGCCACATGAGAGCATGGGCTGAGGAAAGATGCCCTCCCCCCATCAGTGTTTGAGGTGGGTGGGAGAGCAGGCCCTACTCCTCACCTGGGAAGCACAGTAGAGCCAATCCCATTTGTGATGTGGGTGAGCCAGCCCCAAAGCTGTGAGCATGCGAGAGCTGTCCTCATTGCTCATCTGCTATGTGGCAACACGGGCAGGGGGAGAGATTCTGCCCCTCCACCTATCAACCCCGAGGCAGATGTAAGAACTGGCCTGATGTAAGAACTGGACAGCTGGAGAGCTGTCCCTCATCAGCTGCAGCACGTAGGAGAGTGGCCCCTAATGCCACACGTGGGCGACACAGTATAGCTGGCTTTGAAGGTGTAGATGTGAGAGAAAAAGAAAGCAGGAGAACTGGCCTTGCTCCTTGCTCACTGCTGCAAGGGATGGATGAGCCAGGGCAGTGCAGGAGAGCTCACCCTGGTGGTGAGGACAAGGGAAAGCAGTGGGCTGACCAACTGTGCCACTGCCCAGGCCCAGAACCAGGGTTATGACTTGGCCCACCCCAACCCCCACCCCATCTATGATCTGCTGGAGCACATGAAAGGGCCGGTCCTGCTGACCCAAAACTGTAGGACCACCACAACACAGGGCAACAAGAGGGTATCAAGGGGGAGGCCCAGTGCGGGTCCAACACTGATAATATAGGAGAAACCAGAGGCCTCAAACCAGACCAAGTAACTCTTTGCAATGAATACTTACAAATAAAGATGCATGAAGGAAGGAAGGAAGGAAGGAAGGAAGGAAGGAAGGAAGGAAGGAAGGAAGGAAGGAAAAAAAGAGGTCCACCTCAATCTAGGGAGCTTCTGAAATCCTCCACGACCTCCATGATAAGTAAGAACTCAGGAAAAGGGAAGGGGCAGCAATGTAAAACAGAGAGCTTTGCAGCCAGAGCAGCTGAGTGAAGTGACAGATCCCTCCTCACAGCTCCATGCCTCCCACCTGCGAATGTTTATCTCGTTCACACCTACCCAAGTGAGTTTCCAAACTTCACAATGAAATTACAAAAGATCCTTGATTCATTCCATTTTAATTTTTCCTAGTATGCATTAGCCATTGTGTGTGTACACAAGCTTATCTTTCTGATCTAAACAAATTCTCAAGCCAGAAGCATGACAAACTAAACTTTACTTCACTTTTACAGGAGTACTCTGAAAATTTCCCTTTATGTATCAGTTTGCTTGGAGGTGTCTTTTTTGTCATTTTGCATACACACTCCCCACCACATTCTAAAGACCAAACCCAGGACTTTCTGTGTTCTATCACTGAGCTAAATCTTGGGATCTCCCACTAGAAATTGTAACTGTTATTTAATTACAGTATTCACCAACTGCCAGGAATGTATCTAGATGTGTTAGAAGTAAACTTAATAGCATTAAATCATAGCATTACTTTACTAGGGGGAAAAAACTGAGCCCATTAGAAATACCACAAAACTGATGGTATTTTATTAGAAATACAAAAAATAAGCAAATCTAAAAAATACATTCTCTAAAATACATTTCCAACTCATATGTAAAGAATCAAATATCTGATTAAATATGAGCTCTTGCTGTTTTATCACCAACTCACCTCTAAAATGAAAAATAGAAAGTCATAGTTTGTAAATTTACTTTAATAAAAAAAAAACCTAAAAAAAAAATTGTTTCCCAAGATTACTTTGGTGCACACACACAAAAGGTTGGGAAAGGAGGGCATTTTCCCCCAAATATTTCTTCTAATGTATTATTTTTCAAGAAAAGAAAGAACGTATTAGGAAAAACAATCCCGTGCCTGTTACATTCCCAGATTCAGGGGGTAATGGCAAGAGGGACACAAATTTGAGGTCAGCATGGGTTATAAAGACTCATAGCCCACCTCCTTCTGTGCCCTCCCTACTCATAATCCCAAAGCTGACAGACGTTTAAATGCCAAAATGGTAGAACATGCCACAGAATTCATTATTTGAAGACAGGAATCAAAGTCATGTGCAGTTCAGCCAAAACTATAAAACCCTGTCTTAAAATACAAAAGAAAAAAATTAACAAACCAATGCTAAATAAGTGTACCAGATACCAAATAACGTTTAACATTTCCCAATTTTATTAAAATTGTATTTCTACCAAAGTGTAGCCTACAACAAGCTTAGCTACAACCAAATGACCAGTCCTCTCTGCTACAATCCATAGGGCATTTATTTCTCTTCCTGTCTCCTAGGTACCTTTGCTTGTTTCCCCCTTGCATACTGTTTCACACATTCTTCCCACTGAAAACACTATCCAAAGCTACGCACTAGCCACTTTCTCAGCTTCTCTTTGGCTTCAACTCTCAAGATGCATCCCGGCACGTCCACAGCAAAGCCTTTTCATTCTTATCAATTCCCAGCCATCAGTTAACCATGCTGGCTAGTCAGAAAACACTTTTCAACTGGCTGCTGTAAGCACTCACCAAAGCATAACAGTGATTGTTCTTGAATCACACACAAGTTTCTGCTATCAACACTTCCCATTTCCATCCTTCTCTGCCTCATTTACTTTTTCAAAGCTATTCTTAAATATTGGTGTGGTCTGTGTAAAATATGTAACCTAGGACCCTTTTCTTTTTCATTCCATGTTCTTGCCTTGAATAAGATTACACATTTCCATACCACTTAGGAACTAAAGATTGTCGATGTTTCCTGCCAGGGTCTTTCTTAGAACCTTCAGAACCACAAATATCTAGTAAGTGTCCTAGAGGTAAAAGCAATGCAACAAATCCAAAAATAAACTAATGCCACCACCAACCCCTCTGACTTTTCCAGAGCAAACCTAGTCCGATACTTTACATCCTAAATAGATCTGGAATTTCCCAGCTTTCAACACCCAAGGCTAAGAACTACTCACAGTTCTGAAAAACCTTACAACAGCACCCACGCAGTGTGTTCTGTTATTGTGATAAAACACTCTGACCAAACAAACTTATAAAGGAAGAAAGGACTTACCTGCTTACAATTCTAGGTAATAATCCATCTATGAGGAAAGCCAGAATAGAAATTCAAGCAAGATCTTGACGTTGGAACCATGGAGGAATGATGCTGGCTAGCTCACTAGCTGGGAGGCTTATCCTCAGCCAGCTTTCTTAAGCAGTTGAGGACTCACTGCCCAACTTATGGTGCTAGTTAACAATCAAGGCAATCCCCAACATACTTGCGCACAGTCCTTTCTGATCTGGGCAATCCTTCAATTGAGACTCTAGGCTGTGTCAAATTGATACGTTAAGCTACCAAGGACTCATGCCTATAACTTTACACCCTTGATGTTTTTGCATTTGGAGTGACAGTGACCTTCCAAACACTAAGACCTAACCTTCTCCCTCAACTTTTTCTCCTTTCAGGACATAATCAAACCATCAAGATTCTAAATTACCTCAGGGTCTGCTTACTTACCAACCCGAACCCCCCACCCTCTTCCCTGCACACACAACCTCACTGCTTCTTCAAGTACTTGAGTAGCTCCAGTCTCCCAACATTTCTTTCAGCAACACCCTCTCATTTCTGTCTTCACTTCACCTGTTAGAGCACTCTTTACCTAGAACACTCGCCTAACTACTTATACATCTGGCCAAAGAATGCTCAACTTCAGGTTCAGCTTCTATGGCATACCATCCAGGAAAACTTTCCCTTACTCCCAAGCCAAGGTTAAGCTCACACTGGCCCTACAATGGATTCTGTAGTAGTAACACTGGCCATAACAATGGCTGTTAACACATTCACATGTATGAAGTCCACAAAGCAGAGGTAATGATCTCAACTATCAGTAACTCTTTCTTAAATAAGCCAAATTGCTGAGATGCGGTTCACACAAAATGAAACATAGGAAGTTTTAGTTAGATAAATTTTGACTTTGAACAACTACCAACCAAACAAGATAGAGAACATTACAACACATAAACAACCACATCCCTTCATTCCTCACCAAAAGTTAACCACAATCATTACCACCACTCTCATTCTCCACCAATTTAGTGTCCTGGGCAGCAGACTCTCTTATTGCTACCTCTACCAATCACTGATATGATCTGTTGCAGTTTCACCCATAATAAAATCTCACATAAAATAGTGAAACATTGACTTGAGATTTACTCATGTGACTTCACACATCAGTAACTGACTCCTTTTGTTACTTAGCTGTAGTGAATGTATATGTCATAATGTGTTTAATCCCGAAAACCTGTTGCTAATGCCATTATTTCTAACCTTTACCTGGTTAATAAAGCCATTGTAAACAGTAATATGCAAGGGACCAAGTGGACACCTTTTCAACTTTCTAAATACACAGCTACAAACAGCAATTAATGTCATCTAAAAGCTGGCTAACTGTTTTCTTGAAGTGACATTCAGTTTCAAACTCTGATCAGCAACATTTCACAGTTCTGGGTACTCAGTGTCAAACTTTTTATCAGTCCTTTTCTTTTTAGTCATTCTAGTGAGTGTAAAGTAATATCTTTCTTTGGTTTTCATTTACATTTCCCTGATGACTAAACATGGTAGACACCTTTTCATGTATTTATTGGTAATTTCATATGCTCTGCAAACTTTCTGTTCAAATCTTTTGCATTTGTTCCAAAGCAACTGACACATGAGCTAAGAGTTTGAACATAATGTGAATTCTGTGTGTTCTTATACAAATATTGTCCGCAAGAAGCAGCAGGTGCACACCAGTCTATATCAGCTAAACAGATCTGAGTAGAATGCAGAAAGTCTGAAGCCTCCACACTGGAAATACTTGACGTTAGCAGGCACAGTCTCAAACAGCAGCCACTACAACTTCTGATTCCAAATAACCTTTCTGCAGCTTCACAGCTATGTGTCATCTGTCCCCACAAGCAAACTTTTAGTCTTTTTCAATTTGAAATGCCATCCTTACTGCATCCATTTACATACCTCTTAGCCAGTTGTCCCTGTAAAACTGTGCTGTGAGATTATGGCATTCCTATCTTGTTATATCATCAAAACTTTTGAACTTGTCCCTACAAGTCCTGAGGTTTTTAACTACTTAATCTTAAAAAGCTGTGTTTTTGTTTTTGCTTTGTTTTAAGGAAAACATGTTGGATTACAGCAGAACTGCTTATATGAATGGAAGGGTCAGACATCCTTGTCTTCTTCCTGACTCAGATCTATCATGTAGGTGTATGGAGAGATGGCTCAGGTGTTAATTAAGACCACTTGCTGCTCTTGTAGCCTAACCAGGTTAGGTTCCCAGCACCCAACAGGCAGCTCACAACCACCTATAAGTCTAGTTACAAAACATAAGACACCTCTTCTGGCCTCCAGGGGTAATAGGCACACATATGGTACACATACATTCATTCAGGCAAAATATTCATACACATAAAATAAAATAAATCTAGCCATTTAAAAAAATATCAGTTAGGATGATTTTTGCTATGCCCTCGGTCAAACAGAGTAAATTCTCTTTTATCCTTAAGCTTGCAAAGGGTTTTGATTTCACTGGTTATTGAACTCTGTCTTTTTTTTTTTTTTTTTCCTGTATCTATTGATTTTGTTGTATGGCTTTTCTATTTTATTTTTCCAATGTAATAAATTATACTGATTGATGACTGAGTTTTGAGATAAACTAAGCATAGTTTGTATTGTGCTTTTTCTAAGTACTGCTGGGTTCAAATTGCTAATTTTTTATTGAAGACATTTACATCCATGTTCACAAAAGATACTGATCTGCAATTTACTTTCAATTTCTTTAATCTTATTAGGATCAGTTATTCAGGTTCTAAAGCAGGCTGGGAAATGTCTTCAGTGTCCGAGTGTGTTTGTGTCTTTCAGGCATAAATCTCAAACTCCAGAACAGTATTGGGCGAGCATACAGCAGGATCTCAGTATTTACTGAGTTAATAGTTCTATTTTAACTTAGAATTCACACACACACACACACAAATTAAACAACCTAGGTGCCTAGGTGCACCACTAAAGCTTTTCTTTCAGTCGCTGAACAAACCACGGGGGCACGCAGATGCCATGGCGGGAAGAAGGATGGCAGAGGCCTCGGCAGCAGGGACTGTAGATGTATGTAGAAACATGGCTGCAATGACTGTGAAACTGATGAGAGCTACTGAGGTGGCCATGGAGCCAACATAAAACTTACTAGAACATAATGGATGGGAAGGAAACAAAAAGCAACAGCAAAAACCTGTGATGGCTGTGAAAGCTGGTGCCATGTGTGCCAAATTATTATACCATGTTCAGCAGCCCAGGAGTGAAAGTGTTAAGAGGCTCAGCAAATCTTTGGACTTCTGTCAAAGGAGCTATGGAACTTCTCAACAGTACTAGGTTTCTAATCTCTACTCTCGTGCCGCATCTCACCTGGGAATTTAATTTTTATATTATCTCAGAAACGTAACTCTACATATTATATATAGGTTATATATAACAAGCTCTATAACCTGTTGTAAATCTAAAACATGGTTTACTCAACTCTAAAAAGGAAAAGATGTTCACATATTAAATTTGGAAGACACTGAAGAACATCTCAGGGCCAACAGAACAGCAGAGGGAAGCTAGGGAGTCAATGCCTGTCCTGGAGGGAGCTATTTGCCAGACATAGGAGCGCAGGCTTGCACCTGCAGCACTAAGCAGGCTAGCCTGCACCTGCAGCACTAAGCTGGCTAGCCTACACCTCCAGCACTAAGCCAGCTAAGCAGGAGAACCTAGACCACAAAGTTCCTTTACCAGCATGGGCTACAGAGTGAGACCATGTCTTAAAAACAAACAAAATAGGAGAAACAATAAAAAATTATTTGCATAAAAATATACTATTAAGAACCACAAATGAAGCAAACAGGAATTGCTATTTAAACTATACCTTGAAATGTACTGTGATGTTCCAAGGAAGAGCTGAACTTGATGCAAGAAGATCAAATAGTAAACCAATTGGATAATGCCTAAAAATGAAAGGTATATCTTAAAGAGAGAAAAAGAAAAATACATAAATTTATAACTAAAACCCCAAACAAATTTCCAGCACATTTTACCAACCACTGTCATAGGCTTAACTGGTTAATCACAGAAAAGTAACTTTACACAGCCTTGCCTGGGTTATTACATGTGCTCTACCCGGCAGCCAGCTGCTTTCCTTCTAAACTTTACGTTTCCCACAGGAGCCTCATATACCCAAGGGATTCTCATCAGTGCTTTGGTGTAGTGTTAGTTATCATCTGGTATTGATAAGAGGAAGCTATTCTTTGTAAGTTAATTTAAACACTAAAATATCTTCTTTGTTTATGAGAGGAACCCATTGTGTACCTCTGGCTGACCTACTACCATCTTAACCAGACTGGCCTAAACACATAGCAAAATCAATCCTTCTACTTCTACCTCCCAAATGCTGGGATTATAGATTGCACAATTACGTCTGGCTTTTTATAGCAACTGTTTCATTCTGTTTTTGAGATTGTATCTCATGTAGCCCAGACTGACCTTGAACTCCTGGTTCAGGTGCCTCAAGAGCTGTGTTGCTAAAGACAGTTTCTGTTTTATCTTTTTCTTTTTAAAACTAAAACAACTTTCTTTTTCTCTTTCTTTCTGAGACAGGGTTTCTTTGTAGCTTTGGATGCTGTCCTGGAACTCATTCAGTAGATGAGGCTGGCCTGGAGTTCACAGAGATCCACCTGTCTCTACCTCCCAAATGCTGGAATTAAAGGCATGCACCACCACTGGTGGGTTAAGTAAATAAACTTATAGTTATTTAGTTTTATGTTGTATGGTTATTTTATCTTCAAGTATATCTGTGGACCATATGTATGTAGTATCCTCAGAGGTCAGAACAAAGTATCAGATCACCTAGGACTGGATTATAAACAGTTGTGAGCCACTGTGTGGGTGCAGGGGATCAAACATGAGTTCTCTAGAATAGTAACCAGTGCTCTTAATCAATAAGTCATCTCTCCAGTCCCTGCTTATTATTTTCAAGATTTATACATTTCTAAGTATAAAGATACATACCTAATCATCATGCAAATCCCGTTTTATGATTATTTCACTTAGTATTACATGTGTCTATAAATATCCAACCTTTTAACTATGAAACCATGTTAATACCGAATGAGAATATCCTTTACAAAAAGCATCAAAACCTCTAGGCATGGTTGCACATGTCTATAATCCCAGCATTCAGGAAGGAGAGGTAGGATCCAGAATTCAATGGTCAACCTCAGCAATACAGCAAGTTTGACAGTAGCCTGAGCTATGAGAAACCCTGCGTATGTGTGTATACACACACACACACACACACATATATATGATAATACACACACACACACACAAACACACACATATATATATTATAAATAAATAAAAAGAAAGAAAAGGCTGGAGAGGTGGTTCAAGCAAGCTGTCTACTTAATCCAACCTCCTGATTGTAAATTAAGGAGAACAGACTTCCAAAAAGTCATCCTCTGTCCTGCACAAGCAATCTATTGAATATTCCCTACAGACCACACACACACACACACACACACACACACACACACACACACACACACACGAAAATAATTTAAAAAATAAAACAAAAAAGGGTGATCTATTACTGGAGTTCTACTGCCCAGGTCATTTCATGGAAATAAATCTTCTTACTCAGAAACTGACCAAACTGAAGATTCACAAGTTATTTTTCATTGAGTAAAACAAGGGCAACTCCAACTGCAAACCCAAGTAATTGAATGCACTTGCCTAATTACAAAAGCCTGAGTCTGATGTGCAGTACTACCCTTGCCCCTGAAAAAGCCTTTCATAAAATAGTGAAAAAGCCTTTCATAAAATAGTTTTTAAAATCCACAACCTTACAAAAAATGAATAGAAAAGACAAAAACCACGAAAATGACTGGAGATAAGAGAATAATCTACAAAGTATTTACAGACTCAAGAGCATCCCACATTCTAAAGAAAACTATACAAGTCTGCACTGGGCATCTTGCTGGAGAATGTGCTCAGTCATTGTACTCCATCTAAGTTTAAGATCGGCATTATTTCCTTTGCTTTTTAATTCTGAAGTCAATTTTAACTTTCTACTTCTATAGTTCACTCTGAAAATAATTACACAACATTTAAAAATCCCAAATACCAAAATGCCAAAACAAAATACCTTTCTTAGTTGTGTACTCAAAGGTCAAAGTTCTAATTTCTAATTCATTTTCTTTCCTCTCTCTACCATCTTTTTCTGCAGTGGTAGGGAATCAAACCCAGGGTCTTAATAGGCTAGGCAAGAATTCTACCAACCAAGAAACACAGCCACATTTTAACCATTAATAGGGTTTACTGCAAAAGAAGTCTTAAACTGTTACAGTGTGAAAGTACCAAATAAAAATGATGAATACGTAAGCTGCAAGAATAAGAAACTTCACTCTGTAAGATGCAGTGTTAGAGCACCCTCTACTGTCCAGTCAAATCATTCCAAAAAGTCTAAAGATTTTGAGGTGAACCAACACTTCTGTTTCTCAGATAATTTTTAAGAGTTAGCAACACAATGCACTAGGGCTGCCAATGGGTCCCATTACAAAGCACTTGTAGCCTACAAGAGACCGTGTCTTAGAAGCTATCTGTGCATCAATAACACTTTTTCTTTTGGAGACAGGGTTTCACCACAGAGTTCTGGCTGTCCTGGAACTCACCATGTTAACTAAGTCCTTAAACTCAACAGAGACCCACCTTCCTTTGCCTCCGGAGGGCTGGGATTAAAGATGTTACTGCATGCTTGGCTTGTATTGTTAACAATTGGGAATTCAGTGTGTTAACTACTTTCCTTAAATAGCTTTTTATTATAATTTGGGCAAATTAAGATAAGCAACTAGGAAATTAGAGAACAGAATAGGGGAAAATGTTAAGTAGAATATCAGCAGTTAGGGCACAAAAAGCCATAATCTGTAGCTCTCAATGCCCAGGTCCTCCAGAGCATTCTGGAGCATACCTGTTATCCAAAAAGCTGAGAGGCCACAGGAGGAAACAGCCATGATTTGACACAGCCCAGAATACAGAGTGAGCCTCCACTGGCCTGTGCTATAGAGAAAGCTCCTATTTGGAGGCAAAGCAAACAGACAAACAAAAAAACCAAAAAACAAACAAACAAACAAAAAACCCTTCCAGAGAGCTAAGAATGGAAGTGAAGAGCAATTGCCCAGAAAGTCCAAGACTAGAATGTTTAACCCCCCAATGATGGGTGGGGCTTTCTCAAGGGATACATGCCAGATGTAGGAAGATGGTATATTTAAGCCAAATCATGCTTCTTCAGTAAAGAAACTGATTCAAACATTAACGAAGTCATATTTAGAAGACATATCTTATTAACATACTAACCTTATAAGCTAAATCGTAGAAGTTCTCTCCTTCCAAGTTGTCCCCAGATTTAAGTCATCTGTACAATAAGGTTGTTTATAGCTAAGAAGTTCCCTGTTATTTCCTGTCTCTTTTATCTTCTCCTCAAAAATTATTTATCTACCTATTTGTGTATTTAATGCATGAGTGTTCTATCTGCACGTACAATTTTATGCCAGAAGAGGGCATCACAGCCCACTATAGGTGGTTTTGAGCCACCATGAAGTTGTTGGGAATTAAACTCAGCTGGAAGAACAGCCAATGCTCTTAACAGCTGAGCCATCTCTCCAGCCCCCTAACTCTCTTTCCAAGCCTCTTCATTTTAATATTCCTAGACTGAGAACAAGTATTTTAACCTACTTGTATTTTTTTTTTTCAAATTCCATTTAGTCATCTTCTGTCTGTAATCAACTACACACACACAGGAGTATTTGAATACAGGACCCAGGCTATCTTGACCTATTACATAGCCTTTGGCTCATAGCTTCTCTACTTTAAAAACTTTGGAAGCACAATAAATAAAACTCTCATAACAGAAAATACCAAAATCTTAAAAATAGCATAACAGCCAGGGTGTGGAACTGGAGAGATGGCTCAGCAGTATAAAGCACTTGTTGCTCTTGCAGAAGACCCAGGTCCAATTCCCAGCATCCACAAGGAGGCTCACAACCATCTGTAACTCTAGTTCCATGGGATCCAATGCCCTGTTCTGATCTCTGGACACCAGGCATACACATAGTACACAAATACATGCAGGCAAAACACTCATACACATTAATAAAGTACATCTATAAAAATGAACAAAACAAAGCTGATCTGGCAGAGAACCTAATTTCAGTTGCCAGCACCTCTAACTCTTGCTTCAGGGCATCTGATGCCTCCATAGGCACTGCACTTATATACACACACATACACCCCACACACATATAATTAACAAAAGAAAATACATCAATCTATCACCCAATCACCCATGCATACAAGCAGAAGGCAGAATCTTTCTCCTTTCTATGATGGTGTATATGAGAAATGTCACCCAAACCTCAGCACTTGAATACTGGGTCCCTAGCTAAAGGTAGTTTGGAAAGACAGATTTTTTTTCCAGGGGTTGGGGGAGTGGTGGTTGGGGACATGGACAGGGTCTCATGTATATCAGGCCAAACTCATTACATAGTCACAGATGACCAACTTCTGATCCTCTGGCCTCTACCTTTGAGTGCTGGAATTACATACAGGTGTGCTTCATCATGCCCAGTTTCTGAAGTGTTAGAGACTAAATCCAAGGCTTGGAAGCTACACTAGTCATATCTTTCCTATTTTGTTTTGTTTGAGAGAGGGTCCTGCTCTTTGGCCTTGGCTTTACTGGTATTTGATAGATTGACCAGGGCATCCTCAAACTGTAATCTCCTGCTTCAGCCTCTGAATGCGGTGATGACAGGTGTGTGCTACCATGCTTGACTTCATTTCTTTCTTTGTAGAACTTTTTACAACTGTTCCTGGGCTGTACACCGTTTTAAAGCCAGCACATATTTGCTGTTTAACATGAAGAAAAATTCACTCACCATTTCAAGGGTGTGCCTTCGTACTCAAACCATATTTCACTGACGTCTTCTTGTCTCATAGCCTTCTGAAAGTGCTTTTTCACTTTATCAGTTACCAACGTCAGATAACTGACTCTTGGTAAAAGCAACTGAAATGAAAAATGTTAAAGCCACATTTACTTACTCATTATTGTTTCAAAACTAAGATATATTAAGTAAACCTATTAATTTTAAGGGAAACAGTTGTGTTCTTTGCATTGTTTTGATTACCTCAACCTCGAGCCATCTGCTTTGTATAGAAAATTAAAAGCTAGAGTTTAAAATAGTGAATATTTCTAACTGGTTATAACTTCTGAGTAGAGTTTAGGGCACATATGCTTATAACTAACACAAATCTACAATTTTCTTTACCATTTTATAGAATACATGTCATACTAATTAAGATATTAAGTAATTCTATCAAATTTATCTTAAATATTAAATGATTAACACAAGTATTATCACCTTTTTACACAGAACTTAATTTTAATATATTAAAACATATTTATAATACTTTAATAATATAGTTAATAAATGACAAAGATACACTAGACTCTTTCAAAAATTATAAAGCCAATACAGGTGGTACACAGGAGGATATAAGAAATCAAAAAAGTATGGTAAATTAAGCATTTTTAAAAATTTGTGTGATGGTTGGCTTTAACTGTCAACTCAATAAAATCTAGAACCGCTTGGCAGGAGCATCTCGATGTAGAACCGTCTACACAGAGTTTGCCTGTGGGTAAGGTTATGGATGATTTTCGCCTTGACTTTGTGAACCAGTGTGGGAAAACACAGCCCACCGTGGGAGACACCATTCCCTGGGTTTAGGCTCTGGACTGTCTAAGTGTGGGTAAGGTGAAATGAGCAGTGAGCATGCACTTATTTCTGTCTGTCTTGACTGTAGATAAGGTGTAAGTAGATGCTTCAACTTCCTAATGCCTTGACTTCCCAACAACAGTACACTGTAACGTGGAATTAAATAATTCTAAATTATATATTTAAAAACAAACCTTTCTTCCCTAAGTTTATTGCAAATTATTTATTTAAAAACAAACCTTTCTTCCCTAAGTTTATTTCACCAAAAGAAAATTAAAATTTTGGCCAGAACCAAGTGTACACCTTTAGTTCCAGCACTCAGGAGGCAGAGGCAGGAGATCTCTTTGAGTTGAAAGGCAGTCTGATGTTTCACAATGAGATCTGGTGTGGGGGGTTCAGGCCTACCACTTGGGAGGTGAAGGAAAAGGGACCAGGAGGCTTCATGAAATCATCACCCTCTGCTACACAGCATGCTCTAGGCCAACAGGATTTTTTCCAAGGAGTGGAGAACAGCTCAGTGGTTAAGAGTGCTTTATTGCTCTTGCAGAAGACCTGGGTTTGGTTCCTGACACCCACATGTTGGCACACAACTGCCTGTAACTAAAGCTTCTGGGTATAAGACATAATTTCCCAACCTCCAAGGCTTCCTGCACATACGTGGCACACATATATACACTTAGGCACACAAAATAAAATGAAATAAAAATTTAGAAAAATTAGAAAAAGCAATTCCAGCACCAGTCATAGTAATGAAGAAAATATATATATATACACATACATATATATATATGTATGTATATATATATATACATATATATATATGTGTATGTGTGTGTATATATATATATATATATATATATATATATATATATATCTTTATTCCTAGCACTTGTGAGGCCAAAGTAAAACATTACAAATTCAACCACACAGTCACTAACTCTTTGTTTTATTTGTATTTATGTGTGCGTGGTGTGTCATCCATGCACAGGTGTCAAGGGGCTGGAAGACAATGTAGGACCCCTGGGAGCTGGAGTCACGGGTGGTTGTGACCTATCTGATGTATGTTAGAAATAGAAGTGAGGTCCTCTTGAAAGCCGCAAGCCGCAAACTGACCCATCTTACCAACACACTGACTGATTTGTGTGTGTGTCTGTGTGTGTGTACATGTGTGGGCATGCATGTATGTCTGCAATGTATGTCTTTGTGATGTCTGTGATGTGTATGTGTGGTCGGTGGTATGTGTGTGTGTCTGTGGTATGTATGTGTGTGTGTAGTCACCCATTCTTCTGCCATTGTTAACTTTATTAGAAACAGCTATAAAACAACTCACTTTGTCTCTGGGGGCTACAGGTTAATATCATTTAATTGACATAAACATAAGTGTGGATAAAGAAAAGCACCGTAAAACCAGAAGAAACTTGAAATTTGTCTTTAAAACAAAAAATTCAGGGTGGATGTGGTAGCACATGCTTTTAATCTCAGAATTCAGGAGACTGAGGTAGGGTGTGTGTGTGTGTATGTATGTATGTTCCACTAAATGTTAAGAAGATATTATAACACTCTGCTTCACTCTAAGCCCCAATATTTTATTAAATATGCCAGGTCATTCTATATTATGTTCATACATTAGGTCATATATAACATTAGATCAATGAACAAATGCAATTTATTTGTGTATGTGCATTCCTAAGTTCATGTAATTATAAACATATTTTACTAATTAGTTGCTTGGAACCATCTAAATACTTTTAAAAAATACAATATGTGGTTGAGAGCTGAGGACCTGGGTTTGGTTCCCAGCTCTTACATGAGAGATCGCAAGTGTCTGTCTCTAAGTACAGTCCCAGAAGGTTAAGACGCCCTCGGTGGCTCCCTCACATACCACAATCATATAGTATGCCTGAGGGAGAACACCCATACATATAAATAAAAGCTAAAAAAAAATCCAACCTGAACCTATTATTAAAAATAGCTTCCTACTAAATCACAGCACATAACTTCTGAGTCTACTGCTGTGTATGTGTTAGGTACTGACACCCTAAGCTTGTGCTCTATCATGGAAGCAGCCATAGCCTGACTCCACTCTAGTAATACAGACGAGTACACATACACAAAGGAATGTGTATCAGTCTGACCACGTGCTATGGGTAGCATGATTAGAGAGGGTTTATTAAAAGATTGGTTATTATTGTAATTATGTGCATATATCTATGTCTATGTTTGTGCAGGTACCAGTGAAAGGCTAGAATTATAGGAGTTGTGGCTGCCAATATGGGTCCTCTTGCAAGAGGAGCAGTGCACTTAGCTGCTCAGCTGTCTCTCCAGCCCCTATTTATTTATTCATGGTATGTCTGGATATGTGCACATACATGCACAGGTGGAAACCAATGGTCAATGTCAAATACCTTCTTCCATCATTCTTCACCTTGTTTTTTAAGATTTATTTTATGTGCATGAGTGCTTTGCCTGCATGTATGTATGTTCAGCACAAGAACACCAATGTCCAAGGCCAGAGGCAGGTGTCAGAGCCCCTAGAACCCAAGTTACAAATGGTTGTGAGCCATCATGTGGGTAATAAGAACAGAACCAGGGTCATCTGCAAGAACATCAAGTGTTCTAAAGCACTGAGCCATCTTTCCAGCCACACTCTACCTTAATGAAACACTGATTTGGGTAGCCTGGCTGGCCGGCAAGCCCTACGGACTACCTGTATCTACCTCCCCAGAACCGACAACGAAGTTTCTAGGTGGGTCCTGGAGAGTCAGACTCAAGCCTCACACTTGCCTGCTACGCATCTGACCACTTTGCCCACAGCATGGAACAGTTGCTTATAAAATGCTGGCTGAGTGACAGCCTTCAGGGCTCATTTGCAACAACCAATATACTTACATAGTATGGCTCTGCTTCCCTCTCGGTTATCTCATCCTGATACAGGGTGAAGCAAGTTGGAATTCGTCCAAACCACACGTCTCGAAGCACATCTTTGTCATCTGTCATTCTTCCAGTGGGTAAAGCAGTACATATATGCTAAGTTCTGTCTTCAACCAAAGCCAAAACTGGAGATAAGATAAATAGCATTAGTCAGATTCCTACAAGAATTAATGAACAGATTTTATAGGCAGAAAATGAACTCCAAAAAACTTCACCTAAAGAAAAGGCGGGGTGGGGTGGTACACCTTTAATTCCAGCAATCAGGAGGGAGAGGCAGGCAGATTTCTCTGCACATGAGGCCTGCCTGGTCTCCAAAACAGAAAGAACTAAAGGATAAACTAAAGGATAAAGGTAGTATATGCCTCTAATATCTACACTAGAGAGGCTCAGAAGAACAGAAACAAGCTTGAGCTATTCAATAAGATACAATCTGAATGTGTGCCCGCACACACGTGTGTACGAATGTGTGTCTGTAATACTACACATTCAAGCAATATGTAATGAGAGCCACATCAAGATAGAAAGTATACTTCTGATACCCTTTCAAGCCCTTTAGTCTTATCATTCACCTGAAGGACAGCCCTGTCCTTACGCCCTATGATCATAATCCAATTTCAAAAGATCACTAACACAATTAATTGCACGTGCCCCATCCAATGTATTTGACTTCATAATGTTATTTGTTAGGGGCTGCAGATGAGCTCAGTTGGCGGTGTGCAGCAATCAAGAACTGGGGGTGGTCGTGCAGAGATGGCTCAGCAGTTCAGAATACCTACTGCTCTTCCAGAAAACCTGAGCTCACTTTCATTTCTCGGCATACTCTACCATACAAGTATTTTATTTGCACCCTCATTTTTATTGCTGTTTAATTTACTAGAGCAAGAAATTGAAATCAACCTCACTGCCCACCAACACATGAGTGGATAGTGAAAATCTGGTAAATACAAAGTAGAATGTTCAGCTCTAAACAAAAATGAAATAAAAAAATTTGCTGGAAGAAGAATGGACTTTGAATATAATATTAAGAAAGGCCATACAATCTTAGAAAGAAAACAAAAATGCATGCTCTCTCTCATATGCAGAATGTAGTGTGTGTGTGTGTGTGTGTGTGTGTGTGTGTGTGTGTGTGTGTGTACACATAATATACAAAAGAGAGCAGGGTAAGGTAACATTAAAAGGATGAAGAAGGAATGAGTGCAGGCAATGAACAACACACATTCACAAAGATAGGAAGTCATCTTTTTTTTTTTTTTTTTTTAGTTCTATGTTAGGGATTATTTATGGTTTTGGTGGTACGCAAGTATATAAAATAGTGAAAATATAAAACCCAAACTAAAGCTGTAAAGATTCCATTTTAAATGGTTACTTTACATTAAAAGTACAGATGTTATTGAATTGGGAGAATTGTCTTGGGAGAATTTACTTACAACACTTTAAGCAAACTGAAGCCGGTGGTGGTGGCACATGCCTTTAATCTGAACAGTTGGGAGGCAGAGGCAGGTAGACTCCTGAGTTTGAGTTCAGCCTCATCTACAGAGTGAGTTCCAAAACTCACTGTTTTGAAAACCCCCCAAAAAGAAAGCAAACCGAGAGAGCCAGGAGGAACAAGGCAGCAAGCAGCATTGCTCATGTTCTCTGCTTCAGTTCCTCCTCCAGGTTCCTGCCCTCACTTCCTCCACCCGATCAACTGTTACCTGGAAAGAAATGATGAAGTAAACCCTTTCTCCTCCAAGTTGCCTTTGCTCACCATGTTTGATCACAACAACAGGAGTCTAACTAAGACACATGAGCAGGCACATTGAAAACTGGAAGCAATGGTTTGAATAACCTTGATACATCTCATCAACTGACAGCTATGCCTCTTGCTCAAGAGAAAACAGTTAAGTTCCTTAACTAACAGATTTTGAGAACACTTCATTACAGTTTTAGGGCTTTTCTCTTATTTGGTTCATTTGTCTTTTCTAGCACTAGGGTGAAGGCAATTACTCTACCATTGCACTACATAGCTAGCTCGTTTTATTTTTTAATTAAATGTTCAAGATCACTATGAGCCAGGCCTCATGAAGGAGGACTATAATTATAGCCACTCAAGAGCCTGAGGCAGAAGAGTCATTAAGTTCAAGGCCAACCTGTGTAACTTAGTGAAACAGAATACAGTTCTGTGATACAGTGCTTGCCCAGCATACAGATACCCCATATAAAGTAGTGAGCAGTGGTTACTGATACATCCAATCAGCTACAACTCTTACTCAAGAGAAAACAAAAGAGTTCCTTTATTAGCAGATCTATGTTCAACCCTAGTTAGTTCCACAAATAACAATTCAAGGCACATACAATAGTCTTGCCTTAAATTCACAAACACTAACTTCCAGACCTTGGATTCAAACCCCATTACCCCACACAGAGTCACTATCAATATAGCCACACTGGATGACAACTTTCCTCTCGGAAAGGTAGAAAACAGCTGACAACAAATGAACCTTTAAAAGGCACAAGGTCTTGCTGGGAAGGCTCTTTGCCTTCCCTAGAAATAAAGACCAGATTAGTAGGAGTCCAGATGATCACCATAAGCCAAAAGTCATGCCCGGATGTGACTTCTCTCCCTATTTGACTGTCAGAACAAGTCATCACCTTGCTCTTTGCATGTCATTCTCTTCCACTGTCTTCCTGTATCAGAACAAAAGAATGGCCAACACTCTCCTCTGAATGCCTGAGTCCCTGCTCAAAAGAGACAGAAGGACAGACTTGGAGAAATGGAACCCACCTCAAAACTCAACTTCAGGCATGAGTCTCTCTTGTTTTGGTGATTTTGTTTTGTTTGAAGAAAGGGTCTCACTATGTAGCCCAGGCTGCCTCGAACTCAACAGAGGTCCACCAACTTCTGCCTCTAGAGAGCTAGGATTAAAGGCAGGTACCACCATGCCCAGAGAAGCATGGGCTTTAACACCCTGTGATCCAGCCATATTTATGAACATTCTACAATAGGCACACAAACCAACAAATAAATTATAAGTTCATATCCTATTTATAATTCTTCCTTTTTGTTCTTCATTTCTGAGACAGGGTTTTAAACTGCAGCCCAGATGAAGCTCCAACTCTCAATCTCCCTGAAGACTCCCCATTGCTGGCCACTTCTGACTGTTCAATATATACTTCAGGGGAAGAAACCAAGTGAGCCAAGGAAGGTCAGGTAAGTAGAACATGGTATTGACAAACATCCATTTTATAAACCATACTGCCTAACTGATTATATAAGCAAAGCTACTTATTATTTCAAAAGGTACATTCAAGATTAATAAATGTTCATCTAGGAGCTGTGGCAAGGTTCGGTGGTTAAGAGTACTGCCTCTCTTCCAGAGGACCCAGGTTCAATTCCAGCACCCATATCAGGCAGACCAGAACTATCTGCAACTGCAGCTCCAAGAGATCTGACACCTCTGTCCGCCATAGACACTGGACACAGGTACACATACCCACATGCAGACATACACATAATTAATAACAGTAAACTGGAGAAGGTCCACCTATATTGAATTCTGTCTCTGGTCTAATAAATATACTTAAATGGTATAAGCAAAATTGGTGACGTCACTTTCTATTGACCATTAGTTAACATGTCTTGTCTTCTCACCTGTGAAATGGAAAACAGCACTACCACATTAGCCATAAACAAATTAGTATATACAGGACACACTTGTTATTTCAGCACATGGGAAATGAGGAGGACAAGTTCCAAGCCAGTCTGGGCTACATTAAAAAAACTGTATCTCAAAAGCAGAGGGTAAGGGGGCAGTTGGAACTAGGGATGTGGCTAAGTGGCGAGATACCTGATTAGTATTTATGAGGTTCTGGGTTCAAACTCCAACACACACACACACACACACACACACACACACACAGCTTTAAGAACTAAGAACAATCAAAATCATTACAGAAACAAATAGCAATTATATCAATAAAGAAAAGTAACTTTCAAAAACTGCATCAAACACTGCTAAAATTATATTCAATTTAGTTGAGCTAACAATGGCTCAGCAGTTAGGAGCATATATCCCTCTTCTAGAAGACTTAAGTAGCATCTATAACCCCAGTGCTGCAGGGATGGAGACATCTCAGTGAGATCACCTCAAAAGACAAGGGAGAGAGGTTAGCAATCTCTAACCTCCACACACTCATGTCCTCACACACATATGTACATGGAAACATACACACCACACGATCACACAAGAAATAAGTACACACACAATAAATATACTTGGGACTTGAAAGGATGGGCAAAGAGTAGATCTGGAGGAAGAAAACTCAAACCTCTTCAACTATAGTGGGTTCTGTCCCTTCACAAATAATTTAAGTTGAAAATATCATAAATAAATCTGGGTGTGGTAGTGAATACCTATAATCCCAGTACTTGGGAGGTGAAGGCAGGTCTTGGAATTCACAGGTGGCTTTGGCTATCTAACAAGTTCAAGGTCAGTCTGAGCTACACGAAAACCTGTCTCAAAAACCCCAAAGAAAATAATATTAAGTTAAAAGTGTATTTAATATCTAATGTATTCATGTCACCACTAGGAAACATGGTAAATGCAGATGAGGCTGTTTATCCTTGTGGACCTGCATGACCTACTGCAGCTGACAGATACAAGAAAGAACATTTTAACACATATGGCTAGCTGACTTGAAAGTCAGTATTCCATACTACAAGTATGGGGTGCAGCTTAACAGTTGAGTGCTTTTCTAGCATGGATTAGGCTCTGGGTTCAATACCTAGCCCTGAACAAAAAGGGAAGGGGAAATCACTTTCTTTGTCAGAAACAGTGACGTACAATAAGTCCACTTCTTCTGAGGTTGATGAGGCAGAAAGATCTCAAATTTGAGGTCAACCCAGGTTACTGTGTTGGCTGGTTTTTGTCAACTTGACACAAACCTAGACATATCTGAGAAGAACGAATCTTAATTTTGAGAATGTCTCCCTAAGACTGGCCTATGGGCAAGCCAACAGGACATTTTCTTGATTAATGACTGATGTTGAAGGCCCATTCTACTTAGGGCAGGCAGTGCCACTCCTGGGCAGATGCATCTGAGTGATCTAAGAAAGCAGGCTGAGCAAACAGCCAGGGAACACCATTCCTCCAAGGCCTCTGCTTCAGTTCCTGACTCCAGGTTCCTGCCCCGACTTCCCTTCAAGACAGAACATGGTCTCAGGACACATGGCTGAAATAACCCTTTCCTCCTTAAGTTGCTTTGGTCATAGTGTTTTATCACAGCAATAGGATGAAGCTAAATGTACCCTACAAACAAGAGTATGAGACCAGCCTAGACTACATGGCAAGACCCTATTTCAAAAAGACAAAAAAGACAAAAAAAAAAAAAAAAAAAAAAAAAAAAAACTTCAGGTAGTTGCTAACTGTGCCTTGATTCTGCTCATCACACACTTAACACAAATCTAAAGCTGCCTCTGATGAGTGACATTAGGGACTGTATATCTTCCAAATACAAGAAAAACACAACAATAAAGGTGAGTTTGCAGAAACAACAGGTGTCAACATTTTAGTAAACTTAATGCTTAGTAGACTTAATGCTGGGAGGGCTTCGGTATCATATATGTTCCCATCCCAGGTACTTCAAAAGCTCCAATCTCCTTTTCCTGTGGAATGAAATTAATACTCGAGTCACAAAGTTGTTCCAGGGGGAAAAGCCTAAAAGGTATTTGATATAGTAACAGACATGTGGCAAATACTAGGAAATGCAAGCAAGCCTTTTACTGTTAAATCTATGTAAACTCATGAAGCACATCCCATAAAAAGCAGTGAGGGTATCAATTCCATCCAGCCCTAGGGAACTTGTGAGGTTTGATAAAGGTGAAATGGAACAAGAATCTCAGAGCTGGGTATGGAAGGCACACCTGGAAGTAAAGATTTTAACTGGGAGGCAATTTAGCAACCAAAGCATGAAGATATGAGTGCTGGACCTAGAATATTTGTACTGGGCTGGTAGGAGACAGACATATACTTTCCCAAAGAAAAATAACCATGGGGAAAACATGAACAAGGAATAAGAAATAAGGGCAGGGAGCATTTGAATACTGACAGTAGGCAATACATGAGTTTAAACCCATTAGTTGTAAGGCTAAACAAACTCCCTCTCTCTGAATCTCCCATCTGTAAAATGAAAGCAACTTCAGTATTCACAGGGCACAGATACAAGTGCTTAGTTTAGCATGTTTAACAACGCTATGATCAGTTTGTACCTAATATGTGCTTTCTTCATGCTCCTATGGACACCCTGCTGAACACACCTTCTTTGAGCTAAGAAATCTAGGGCAATTTCTAATCTTTATAAGACAAAAATGAAATCTTGTCTACCTTCTTATCCCCAATTAGCATAATTAGCACATAAGAAATTTCTCAAATTTTGTTAAATGAGGAGGGAAACGAACACACTGACCTAGCTACTTAAGACGCTCTTCTAGTAGGTTGTGGCAGTGCAGGTCTTTAATCCTGGTGCTTGGAAGGAAGAGGCAGCCAGACCTCTGTTTGGTAGAAGCCAGCCTGGTCTACAAAGTGAGAGTTTCAATAAAACCAAAATAGGAAAAAGAAACTCTTCTACCTATGTGCTTCTCTGAATCACCACCTGCCAAAACTGAATCAAAGGCCTAAACCATCAAAGTTCATCGTTAAGGGAAAGTCTCTAAGTCTACTAGCCTTGCTTTTTGGCTTCAGTAGTTCTGCTCCTAGCTAACTGATCTTGTTAATTAAGTATGTCAATCCAGGGAAAGGTTTTTGTGCTTAAAAGCTCACCCTGAGAAAGGCTCAGGGATTTGGGGGATCTCAAACACCCAGTGTAGTCAACAGCTGGCTAATGGGGACTTTCTTTTGGCTTAAACCCATTGTCAAGCAGTCTTCTCTGGTGAATATGCCACAAGAGTGCTTACTAGAGCAGGATATAAAAGGACTTGGTTTTCATTTCCAAGGATGAAAAGAAAGACAGTAACAGACAGTGGCTAGTCGCACCTGAAATTTACAAACAGCTTCAAACATGAGTCTCAGGTAATACCTAGTGCGTCTAAATTCCTCCAATCCACTTTCCTGTATCACTCACTCACACCTTCCTTTCCTATCACTCAGCCATATCTTCCCCATCAAAGTTCCAACTGTCCTTCCACTTCCTCGGCTCAGAGCCACGGTTTCTACTTTAAACTCTGGAGTTCAGTCATTTTAAGCAGGAGATTTGCTGAACTGGCCCACCCTGGGGTGTAGAGAGCAGACATCTCATCTCTCTTATCTGTGCCACTCTCCCTCAAGGAAAAATGGCCTCAGGGCATCTTTCAAAGGGCTTTAAATACCAGGTATACTTCTTAAAACTTCCCTTTATATCTTCAGCTCAGACTTGTGAACTTGTTTCATAAGTATTTTAACACACAATGGCATTAACATGTGCACAACTAAAAATGACCTCAGACCTTCCTCCTCCCGAACAGTCTCCTCCATAACAGTAAGTAGCAACTCCATTCTTCTGTTGCTCTGCCCATACACCTTACAAGCATCCCTAACCATTCTAAATACTCTAGTTGAGAAGCAAACCTATAATCTAATCATTCCCAACCACACCAGACCCAAGCCATTCTACTTTTATTTCTGCAGTCAACAAGGCAATCAGATCATTTCAAAACTCAACTTGGATCAATTTTCCCTGGACTCAAATTCACCTCATTAAAAGTAAAAAAGAGAGCCAGGTGATATTGGCAAAACACCTTTAATCCCAGAGCGTGGGAGGCAGACAAGTGAATCTCTGAGTTCAAGACTAGCCTGGTCTATAGAGCAAGTCCCAGAATAGCCAGGGGTACACAGAGAAACCCTGTTCAAGAAAGGTGGAGGAAATTAGAATGTTTAATCCCAGCCCCCAGAAGGCAGTATCACATGGATCTCTGTGAGTTCAAGTCAAGCCTGATCAAGAGTGAGAGTTCCAAGCCAGTCAGGACTATAGATAAGGCCTGTCTTAAAAAATGAAAGAAGAAAAGAGCAGAAGAGAGGAGGGGAGAGGAGGCAAGGGGAGGGAAGGAGAGAGGAAGGGATTGAAGAGATGGCTTGCTAGTTAAGAGCACTGGTGCCCTTGCAGAAGAACTGGGTCTGGGTTCTAGCCCCACATGGTGGCTCACAACTTTGGTAATTCCAGTCATATAGGATTCCTCGGTGGGTACTAGGCATAAATATGATGGGTAGACATTCATACAGGCAAAACACCCAAACACATTAAAAACAAACAAAGAAACAACCAAGGCAGGGAAGCCTTTACAAAGTCCCTAAGGACCTTGCCTCACCTCACTGAAGCACTCCTTCGATCTGCCCATTCTTTTCCAGCACAACTAGAGGCTGTGCCCTATGGCCTTTCCCTGTGGTGCCTTCAGCACTCTTAGCTTTACTCAATTATCTTTCTATGCCCACCATTAAGACCTCGTGTGCACACCATCAACCACACCTACAAATTCCATTTCATTGGGTTTTCCTTCCCTTGGAACTTTCCATTACCTGGCATATACTTTTTCCCCCCTGAACCACGAGCTCACTGTGCCACCCCCCTCACTGTGTAGACCAGATTAGCATGAGGTCTCTGTGTGTGTATATGTGTGTGTGTGTGTGTCCTCTTCTTTAAGACAGGGTCTCCCTCTGTAGCCCAGGCTGGCCTCCAACCCAAGGCAACCTTCCTACCTCAGCTTCCCAAGCATAACAAAAATAGGCTTGGGCCACCATAGTAGGTTTTGTTTTGTTTTCTAGTTAGTTTAGAATGCAGGGCCTTGAGCATGACCTTGTTTGGGGACTTATAAGGGTTGTATCTGTACATTTGACAGTTGCAAGCTCTCCGGGATGGCAATAAACTCACTGAATAACCAAGGCTTGTCTTCAACTCCTGATTCTCCTGCCTCCACCTCCCAGGTGCTGGAATTAAAGGTGTGGGCTCAAAGTACATTTAAACTTAGCGTAACATTCTCACCTCTCACAACTACTACATAAGGCCAACATCCTTGTTCTCAAGTTCAATTCAAACAATAAGTCTAATGAAATCAGAATATTTCCATCAGACCAAAGTACTCAGTATCAATGACCCAAGAGACTTATCGGGTGAGTTTTATAAGGCTTTGGATAGTTAACTGCTGTTTGATAAGTCCTGGGGTTCTAATTAGTGAAGACATGCTATGCTTCCACAGGAAAATGCTATTTGCTTTGGGGGAAAAAAATCTACAAGCCTCTCAGCTTCTTAGGTTGCTCAAGTCTGAGTATGCTTTCAGAGCAAGTCAAAGGAAGTAAATAAATAAATGATAGTGTTCTACTAACAGCAATTCCTTTGTTAGCGTTAAGCACTATTATTAAATTAAGACTAAAAGAATGGCATTGAAGATAAACAGCCTAGAGTAAATTCTACGTTTGGATATGCACCGAAATAATTACGATTTAAATACCTCTCAGGCAAAATGCAAGTTCTTAACTCGAGCTTGAGGCTCGATGTTACATTTCCTATCTCTGTAAGGAACTGACATTCTTCAAAAGCGAAGGCAAGGCTGATCCAGGGGCTGTGGGGCAGTGTCTAGTCAACCCCACTGCCGCCCATCGTCACCGCCTCCCCCGCCATCGCCCCGGTGCGGGTGCGCTCCTTCTGCCGGCCGCTTGCCCGCAGCCCTGGCCCCGCCACCCTCCGCCACACAGACGCACAGGAGCCCTACCTGAAGTGCCCGCTCTGCTCCGGCTTCCACAGGGGAAGCCGCTCGGTCGCGCTCAGCCTGCCTGACTCACTCCGCTCTGCAGGGACACAGAAGCAGAAGTCCCAGGGCCCGCGCAGCCGCAGAGCGCGGCCGCCCGCCGGGGTCAGAGCCCAGCCCTGCGCGCACTTCCGCCCTCCGAACCAAAGCGACCCGCAGCGCCTGGAGCCCACCGCCAATCCAGTGGCCCTCGGCGCCTGGAGATGACGTCACGCGCGCGTGGCCTGCGCCCCGCCCTCCGAGTTCGGCCCAACCCCAGTTAAGCCTGAGCCGCTTCTGAGCACGCGCAGACGCAGTCAGAGCCTGAGTTCGGAAAACCGGGAAATAAGGGCGTCCAGAGTCGTTGGCTTTGGTGATAAGAGCATTTTCCTCTTCATCACGAAACAGTATTATAAAAACGTTACTTCAAAGAATGATTGGGCCGGTTTTGTTGGTTTAGAGACAGGACGGGTTTCACACGGTGGCTGCAGTGTGTCTTAGGCTTCTCAGCCTCTCAAGTGCTTACCACACCTGGCTTCCAAGGTAAATCACATGTATTTGTTCAGTAGATCCTTTTCTCTCTTATCGAACCACAGTAGGCATTAGTGGCTGTATTTAACTCGAGTGAACACTACTTCTTAGAGCACCCACCCTACTCTCCTTGTTTAGAAAATAAACAATAAACATCCCCAAAGAGTACTTAAGCTGGCTCCATACAAAAGTCTTACTAAGAATTTAGAGGTTTTCTTTTTTTCCTTTTTTTTTTTTTTTTTTTTTCCATCCTAGGGGTCTAGGGTTAACACCCTTCTTTTGTGATGTTCCCACATCTTAGAGATGATGTCCCTTTTATGGCTGAGCCTTATAATGAGTCTCTGCAATAACCACTGTCCAGTGCAAAAAGAAGGTTCTTTAACATAATCTGGCATCAGCAGTGATTGTGGACATAAGCATAGTTATTTAGAAAAAAAAATACGATGTACACATTATGACCATTTCACAAAACAAGAGCAGTAGCTTCCTTACCTGGACCTATGACCTACCCAGTCATGGAATTTTGTCTAGGTATACATTACCAGGTGTGTGCTCCGTTCTGCGGAGAGTACCTCAAGACTAACCAGAAAGCAGTTAGGTTTCCTCCACGACACAGACTTGTCACTGTTACACCAGTAGTGTTGCAGGCAGGGTCCACAGTTGGTTGTGGTTGTTCACAATTCTGTTTCCATCTTCCAATACTATGAAAACCCCCAGCAGAAAGGAAACTTTCAGCCCACTCCTGGCATGATTTCTCCATGTCTTGTGACCAAAGCATCTTATGTTTTTAACTCCAAAGGCATTCTGTGTGTTTCAAGGTCAGCCAATAGCAGTGGCAGTTTGCTGTGTTGCTTTGCAGGACTCAGAGGCCTCTCTGGCCAACAACTCAAAGGAATGTTTCTCATTCTTGGCACTAGGACGTCCACTCAATAACATATGAATTCTGGGAGCAGTTTACCCATGCAGGGGAGAGTACTGTTTTGCTTGTTTGTTTGATGAAATAAACCAGAAAATGTCAGCATGTGTCATGTGTATAAAAGGTAAAAATCAGGCTGGGCTAATAAGCATCTTCTCACTGCTTGTTAAACTGTTTGACACACCCCCATGATCTCAGCTAGTCACTGAGTATTGAATTTAATCTTGTGGGGATTTCTGTTTTGAGTAGGTGGAGTGGATGAGAATTGTGACTTTCCAACTTTGGACTGTTATTCTTACAAAGAAACGTGATACTTTTTCCAGAAATATAGAATGTTTACTAAGGAGTCTCATAAAAACAAACAAACAAACAAACAAACAAAACCCTGCATTTTTACTCAAGATGATCTCTGGTGAGATGTTTAATACCTTCAGTTAGAATTTAATTTTTATTACTTATTTAATTCTACAGAAAAATCACACTATTATTCAGCGTGTTCCCTACAAATTTTCTAACCAGTCTGAGACATTTTCAATGGTACTGAAGAAATATTTCTTAATTCTCCTTCAGTGACTTTTGACTTACTTGTTAAGTACTTCAGACTTGTGATTCTGTTCTGCACTTTGAATTAGAAATTAAGATGCTTATACTTGTTACAAATAGCATTTATTTTATGCACAGATTATAAAATAAATCAAGATTTGGCAACATATAAAGTATTCCTAACATTAAGATAGTGAATCCTGAACTTTCTAGTTTTAAAATTATCCAGATACACACTAAAAAGGAGATTTTGATGCCACTGTTTTATATATGCATTCAGTGTCTAGTATAGATCTAAGAATTACAAAACAGTAAAATGAACTAGAAATCTTCAAAAGCTCTATAAATAACTAGACGGGGGAAAATGAATGAGTTCAACAAAGGCCATTTGAAAACAAATACAGTGAAGAAGAAGATAGAACACAAAAGTCATTACACAAATAAGAGTCAAAGTTGAGCTTTGTAAATTTCCACAAGCAACTTAAAATGCTAGTTTGTACTAGCTATGGCTGCAATCTTCAAAACACAAATATATAATTAGGTAGCTATCTAGATTAATCACTAACTACTTTTTTTAAAAGTATTATTTACATAACTGTAGAATTAATTTTATTTTATTGAAATTAGATTTTTTTCATACAATACATCTTCTTTATAGTTTCCTTCCCTCCATTCTTCCTACTTCCCACCTCCTCTGCCCTCCAGATTCACTCCCTCTATGCTTCTAAGAGGTAACAATCAAACATAACAAAAAATATAATAAGATGAACCAGAGCATAGCATATGTTGGACAGGGAAGCCCAACAGGAGGAAAGGAGTTCCAAGAATGCTTTTTGGTAAGATGACTGTTTTTACTATGATAATCCCACTTATTCATGGGCCTTGGAGATATTTCTATCTTCTAATATTTTCTCCAACTGAAGTTCTTGACATGCAGGCCTTTCACTTGCTTGGTTAGAGTTAATGTGTTACAGCTCCAGAAGGAAAGATATCCTGACCTGCCAGGAAGTGAGGCCATACCTGTAAGTGTTACAACTCTGGAGGGAAAGGAGATAGGTATTTTTGGTACCCTGATAGTAGGTTTCTCTACTGATGCAGTAAGCCAAATCGATGTGAAGTAAAAGGTAAAGGTTTTAATCTGAGCAAAGCACTCTCGAGTGACTCTTGGGAAAGGGAGCAAGAGAGAAATCACATGGTCATTCTAAAGGGATGGTTTCAATACCCTGTAGGGGTGTGGGGTACATGCCTAAAGGTGGTTTTGTGCTATGGTAAGCTTTTGAGCAGGGTCTTTTGTAGTGATATCTTGCTTGTATAAATAAAGCTTCTCTGAAGGTCAGAGAAAGGAGCATCACGGGCAAGCCCAAAATCATGTGGAAATACATAAATTAATAGATATGGGTTGGTTAATAATTAAGAGAGAGCTAATGAAAAAGAAGCTTAGCCATTGGTCAGTTTATAATTAATATAAGCCTCTGTATGTTTACTTGGGACTAAATGGCTGTGGAATCAGGCGGAACAGAAACTACCGCCATCAGTCTTAATCTGCCACCAACTTGGAACTGGGCATTTGATGGTTTCTCTGAGAGGGCAGGGTTTGGGGCAAGAGGGGTGGGGTGAGCTGTAGATGCAGGGCAACGACAAGTCTTCCACAAACTGGGTGGAACTAACTCTAGCTCTACATGCTAAAAATTAAACTATTTAAAATCATAAATTAAAACATGAAGACTAAATGGAGTATTGGCGAAAGAAACTTTTCTAAGGAGCTTAGAGACAGTACTGCAAGGGAAACATGAAAGACATGTATAAAGTACAAAAAAGCAAAGATTAGACCTTGTGCCTTTTACATAATGAACTAACTAGAAAACCCCTAACTAAGAGAACTTTACCTAGAAACCCAAAAACCAAACAAGCAATTACCTAAAAGCAATTTAATGAATGAACCTGTCTATGTAGCAAAGTAGTGGGAAGACTTGTAGGTAGAGATGAAGAGCTTGGTGATAGCTGGTTACCCAGCAAAGAATTCCAGTTCAACATTAAGGTTACCTCAAGAAATTATAATCTAGATGTAAGGTTAAAATATAGCCTAAAGAGGGACAGCTCTTTACGAATAGAAACAACCTCCAATAGTGAATACGACATAAAACAATAAACCATAGTTGACCTAAAAGCAGCCACCAATAATAAAGAAATCATTCAAGCTCAATGCCTAAAATATTACTAATATCTAAAACTATATACATTTCCTATTATCACATTGGATTAATCTATTTCTGTATAGATGAAATACAGCCTGAGTAACAAGAATTATATTCTCCACACACAAGCCTATAACAACCCAGATGACCATCGTTAGTTGTTAGTTAACATATATGCAAGTACACTAACCCCTGTAAAAAATATTTTCTACATAATGTTAATTCAACACAGGTGTGCTTAAGGAAAAATTAAAAGGAATAAAAAGAACTAGGCAAACATGAATCCTGCCTGTTTAACAAAAACATCACCTCTAGTATTCCAAGTATTAGAGGAAATGCCTGCCCAGTGACTGAGTTAAACAGCCACAATATCCTGACCATGCAAAGGTAGGGCAATCACTTGTTCCTTAATTAGGGACAAGGATTCAGCTGTCTCTTATTTTTAATCAGTGAAATTGACCTTTCTGTGAAGACCCTATGGAGCTTTAATCTCATAGTTTAGTTTTTCCTTATAAATCACCTAGTGGCAATAAAATATAAAACATATCTTTTTTATATTTTATTCAGACCGGAGTAATCCAGGTCAGTTTCTATCTATTAGTGATTTCTCCCAGTCTGAAAGGACAAGAGAAATGGGGCTCCCTTCACACGGGTACCCCAAACTAATTAATGAAATGATCTCGATATAGTATGTTCATACAAAACTGCCCTAGACCAAGGGTTTATTAGGGTGGCAGAGCCCGGGGAGATTGCATAAGACTTAAAACCTTGTTTTCAGAGGTTCAAATCCCATCCCTAATAGTGCATCTAGTCAACATCTTTATACTCAGAGTCCCTATTTTAATTGCTATGGCTTTCCTAACACTAGTTGAATGGAAAGTCGTAGGCTGCATACAACAGTGAAAAGGACCTAAAATTTCAGGACCATATGAAATTCTTCAACCACTTGATTTATTAAAGAACCACTGCATCCTGTTCATTATTGCTCCAATACTATCACTCACCCTAGCATTCAGCCTATGAATCCAACTCCCCATGCCCCACACACTAATTAATATAAACATAAGCATACTATTTATTTTAGCCATTTGAAGCCTATGAGTCTATTCAATACTATGATCCGGGTGAGCATCTAACTCAAAGTACTCCATATTTGGAGCCTTAGGAGCAGTAGCACAATCTCATATGAAGTAACCATAGAAATTAACCTGCTTTCAGTCCTATAAATGGCTCATTTTCACTTCAATTTCTCATTACCACAGAAGAACCAATATGACTCTTATTGACATCATGACCATTAGCCATAATATGATTTATTTCAACCCTTGCCAAAACCAGCTGAGCCCCATTCGATTTAATGGAAGGGGAATCAGAACTAGTTTCAGGCTTCAACTTAGAGTATGCTGCAGGAATGTTCACACTATTTTTCATAGCTGAATATATTAATATTATTCTAACAAATGCCCTACAAACTATTGTATTCTTGGGGACACTACACGATCCGTATGACCCAGAAATTTATACTATCAACTTCATAATCAAAACACTAGTCCTAACCTGTCTATTCCTATGAATCTGTGCATCCTACCCTCGATTTTGCCACAATCAGTACATCGTCTATGAAAAAAATTTCCTATTCCTAACACTAGCCCTATGTACATGACATATTTCAATTCCAATTTTTATAGCAAACATACTGCCTTATACCTAGAAATGTCTGACAAAAGAGTTACTTTGATAGATTAAATAATAGATGTTTAAATCCTCTTATTTCTAGAATGATAGGAAATATACCTATAGCTTAGAATTCAAAATTCTACGTACTACCTATGTACTACATCCTAATTAGTAGAGTCAGCTAATTAAGCTTTTGGGCTTATATCTTGAAAATGTTGGTTTAAAACCTTCCTGTATGAATTAATCCCATTACTCTACTTATAATTTATTTCACTATCTTTTCAGGCCCAATAGTCACTATGTTCAGGACAAACTTCTTTCTTATATGAATTTATCTAGAGATAAATCTATTAGCTATAATATCCCTCATATCTAACAAGAATAACCCACTATCTACAGAAGCAGCAACAAAATATTTTATTACCCAAGCCCCAGCTTCCATAATTTTCCTGCTGTCCACCCTAAACTACAAACAACTAAGAACATGAGCAATTCAACAACAAACCAATAACCTAATTACCACATTAATATTTATCTCATTAGCAATTAAATGGACTATCACCATTCCACTCTTCATTACCAGAAGTAACTCAAGGTATCCCACTAAATATAGTCTTACTCCTACTCACATGACAAAAACTAGCTCCAATCACAATTCTTTTTCAAGTCCATGAACTCACTAACCCCAATCTACTAAGCACATCAGCCTCTATCTTGGTTTTAATTGGTGCATGAAGTGGTCTCAACCAAACACAAACCTGAAAGATTGTGTCCTAGTCATCTATTGCCCACATAGGGTGAATAATCTCCATCTTACCCTACAATGCGTCATTCATAATCAGCCTTATTGTCTACATCCTATTAACACTAGCTATATTCTCAATTCTGTACCCACACTCTTTTACCTCAGTTAAAACAATGTCACTCCTATGAAATGAAACACCCATCATACTCCCCTCAATATCCCTACTCCTACTTTCCACAGGAGGACTACCACCACTAACAGGGTTCCTATCCAAATGACTTATCATTACAGAACTATTAAAAAATAACAACCACATTCTAGCCATACTAATAGCAATTACAGCCCTAATCAATCTATTCTCATATACACACCTAATCTATTCCACCTCACTAACATTCTCAACAAACAACTCAAAAATATTCTCCCACCAAGTATAAGAAAGTACCCTGCGTTACCATCTATAGCTGTCTTTAGCACACTCATACTTGCCCTTTAAGAAATTTAGAATAAACAGTCCCAGAGCCTTTAAATCCCTTAGTACATACACAAGTTTAACTTCTGCTTAAGGACTACAAGTGTGCATATTATATCTAATGAGTGCAAATCAATTGCTTTAATTAAGCTAAATCCTCTGCTACACTGATAGGATTTAAACCTATGAAACTTTAGTTAACAGCTAAACACCCAACTACGGGCTTCAATCTACTTCTCCCCCCTATCAGAAGGGATGGGAGAAGCCTTAGTAGAATATGTTATCTACACTTTCGAATTTGCAATTTGATGTGATTATTACCTTAAGACTTGGTAAAAAAAAAAAAAAAAAAAAAAAAAAAAAAAAGAGGGCTATAACCTCTCTCCTTAGATTTAGTTTAATGTTCTACTTGGCCATTTTACCTATGTTCATTAACTGCTAACTCTTCTCAACCAATCACAAAGATATTGGAACACTATATCTTATATTCAGGGCCTGAGCAGAGATAGTAGACACAGCCCTAAGCATCCTTATTCAAGTGGAACTAGGCCAACCCAGAGCTCTACTAGGCAATGATCAGATCTACAATGTAATTGTAACAGTCCATGCATTTATTATAATTTTCTTTATGCTTATGTCAATAATAATTGGCAGGTTTGACAATTGACTAATGCCCCTAATAATTGGGGCCTCTAACATGGCATTCCCTCGAATAAATAACATAAGCTTCTGACTATTAACCCCATAAGTTTTACTCCTACTGGCATCATCTGTAGTAGAAGCCAGAGCAGGAACAGGGTGAATAGTATACCTCCACTAGCTGGTAATCTAGCATACGTCTGAGCATCTGTGGATCTCACAATCTTTTCCTGTCACTTAGCTGGTGTGACCTCAATTCTAGGATCAATTAATTTTATTACCACAATTATTAATATAAAACCACCAGCCATAACACAATACCAAACACCATTATTTGTTTGATCAGTATTAGCCACAGGAATTACCATGCTTCTAACAGATTGTAATCTTAATACAACTTTCTTTGACCCTGCCGGAGGAGGAGACCCAATCTTTTGTCAACATTTATTTTGATTCTTTGGCCACTCTGAAGTCTATATTTGAGTTCTTCCAGGCTTCAGAATTATTTCACATATTGTTAGTTATTACTCAGAAAAAAAGGACCATTCAGATATATAGGGATAGTATGAGCAAAAATATTCATTGGATTTCTTGGATTCATTGTATGAGCCTACCATATATTCACAGTAGGACTGTGTACCCGAGCTTACTTTACATCCACCACTTTAATTATTGCAGTCCCAACCGGAGTCAAAGTATTTAGCTGACTGGCAACAATCCACAGAGGTAATATCAAATGATCCCCTGCTATGCTATGAGCCTTAGGCTTTATTTTCCTATTTACAGTAGGAGGATTAACAGGAATTGTACTATCGAACTCATCTTTAGACATTGTTTTACACAACACTTATTATGTAGTAAACCATTTTCACTATGTTCTATCTATGGGGGCTGTATTTGCAATTACAGCAGGATTAGTCCTTTGATTTCCACTATTTCCAGGCTACACCCTTGATGACACGTGAGCTAAATCCCACTTTACCATTATATTCATAGGGGTAAACTTAACCTTTTTCCCTCAGCACTTCATAGGCCTCTCAGGCATGCCACCATGTTACTCTGACTATCCTGATTCCTACACTACATGAATACTGTATCCTCAATAGGATCTTTTACCTCACTAACCGCTATACTTGTAATAATTTTCATAATTTGAGAAGCCTTCTCCTCCAAAAGAGAAGTTTTTACAGTAGAATACACATCAACAAATCTGGAATGACTTCACGGATGCCCTCCACCATACCACACATTGGAAGAACCAATTTTCATTAAAGTAAAATAAGAAAGGAAGGATTTGAACCCCCTAAAATTGTTTTCAAGCCAACTCCATAACCTCTGTGTCTTTCTCAATGAGATATTAGTAAATTTATTACATAACTGTCAAAGTTAAATTATAGATTAACCTCTATATATCTTATATTAACCTCTATATCTTATATGGCTTACCCTTCTCAACTATTATGCAGCTTACAAGATGAAGAGTTCATAAACTTTCATGACCACACTCTAATAACTGTCTTCTTTATTAGCTCCCTAGTCCTTTATATCATTACACTGATATTAACTACAAAACTTACACTAGTACAATAGATGCCCAAGAAGTAGAAACTATCTAAACTATCCTGCCTGCAGTAATTCTTATTCTTATTGCTCTCTCATCCCTATGACTCCTATATGTAATAGACAAAATCAATAACCCAGTACTAGCAGTAAAACCATGGGGCACCAAGGGTACTGGAGCGATGAGTAGTATACAGACTATGAAGACTCATGCTTTGACTCTTACATGATCCCAACAAATGACCTTAAGCCAGGAGAACTTCGATTTCTTGAAGTTGATAACCGAGTGGTTTTACCTATTCATACCGATTCATATATTAATTTCATCTGAAGATGTACTTCACTCGTGAGCTGTACCATCCCTAGATCTAAAAGCCCAAGGAATTCCAGAACACCTAAACCAAGCTACAATCTCATCCAACCGACCTGGGTTACTTTATGGTGAATGTTGTGTTCAGAAATCTATGGGTCCAACCACAGCTTTATACCTGTTGTCCTAGAAATAGTGCCACTCAAATGCTTTGAAAACTGATCTGTATCAATAATTTAATGTCATTGTGAAGCTTAGAGCATTAACCTTTTAAGTTAAAGTTAGAGATACAGTATCTCCCTGATATGCCACAGTTAGACACAGCTACATGATTTATCACTGTCCTAGCCTCCACAATTACATTTTTTCATCCTAATTCAATTAAAATTTTCTTTGCAAAATTTTTCTACAAACCCCTCGATAATCACCTAAAAATACAAAATCAAATAACCCTTGAGAATCAAAATGAATGAAATCTATTCGCCTCTTTTATTACCCCAACAAGGCCTTCCTATTGTAATTGCTATCACTGTTTCCTTCAATACTATTAATGTCTTCCAAATGCCTAGTAAATAATTGCCTCCACACATTCCAAGGATGGTTAATCAAATCAATCACTAAACAGATAATGATGATCCACTCAACAAAAGGATGAGAATGATCTTTAATATTTGTTTCCCTAACAAACCTTCTAGGTCTTCTACCTCATACATTTACCCCAACAACCCAACTATCTACCAACCTCATAATAGCCATCTCACTATGGGTAGGGGGCATAATTTTAGGATTCCGTCACAAAATAAGACTCATCAGCCCACTTTCTACCCCAGGGAACCCCAATTTCACTAATTTCCATACTTATCATCATTGAAACTATTAGCTTATTTTTTTCAAACAATGGCCCTTGTAGTTTGTTTGACAGCCAATATTACTACAAGACAGCTGCTTATACACCTTATTTTACAACTATTAGCCCACCTACCGCCACAATTACATTTGCTATCTTAGTCCTTCTTACTGTACTAGAGTTTGCTGTAATCCAAGCCTATGTATTTACCCTCCTTGTAAGCCTTTATCTACACGATAATACATAACTACCCACCAAACACATGCGTACCACATAGTAAACACAGGGCTGACTCCAAAATATACAAAGAACTCAAGAAACTAGTCACCAAAACACCAAATAACCCTATTTTTAAAATGGGGTATAGAACAGAAGAGAGAATTCTGAATAGAGGATATCAAAAAGGCTCAAAGACACATAAGAAATTGTTTAACATCCTTAGCTATCAGGGAAATGCAAATCAAAACCACTCTGAGATACCATCTTACTCCTGTCAGAATGGCTAAAATTAGGAACATTTATACTGGAGAGTCTTGCGAGTAGTTTTCCCCGCCACCGGTCTGGACCCACCGCGGCGCCAGCCCCAAATAACACACCGAGACTCTGTATTTGATATAATGCTGTGGGCCAGTTACTTGTTTCATATCTGCTAGCTCTGTCTTAAGTATTAACCCATTTCTATTAATCTAAGTATTTTCACGTGATCTCATCTTACCGGAGAGGGGCTGGCATTTGGTCTCCCCAGTCTCTCCATGCTTACTCCTCCTCACTACTTCCTCCAATCTTCTTTGTCTCCTAGTCCCACCTATCTTGCTTTTCTATTGGCCAACAGTGCTTTACTCCTACATTGCTGGTGGGAGTGCAAACTTGTGCAGCCATTTTGTCAGTTTGGCGGTTCCTCAGGAAAATGGGAATCAGTCTACCACAAGACCCCACAATCCAACTCTTAGGCATATACCCAAATGATCCACATCCATACAACAAAGACATCTTGTTCAGCTATGGTTGTAGCATCATTATTTGTAATAGCAAGAATCTGGAAGCAACCTATATGCCCCTCAACTGAAGAATGGATAAAGATGTGGCACATTTACACACTGGAATCTTGTGGAAAAAACAATGTGGAAAAACAATGGAATCTTGAAATTCACAGGCAAAAGGATGGAACTTAAAGAAACCATCTTGAATGAGGTAACCATCACAAAAAGAGGAACATGGTATGTACTCACTTATATGGATTTTAGACAGAGAGCAAAGGATCACCAGCCTATAATTCACACCGCCAGAGAAACTAGGATACAAAGGGGATTCTAAGAGATTCATATAAGGCACCTCCCAGAAGGGGAAAGGGACAAGATCTCCTGAGCATATTGGGCGTGGGGGGGGGGCAGTGAGTGGAGAGGGACCTAGGAGAAAGAGAAGAAGAAGACACATGGGACTAGGAAGATTGAGTCAGGGAATAGAGGGAGGGAGAGAGAGAGAGAGAGAGAGAGAGAGAGAGAGAGAGAGAGAGAGAGAGAGAGAGAGAGAGTCATTGTAGGTTTGAGGAGAAAACTGACTCTAGAGAAATGTCCAGAGACCTACAAGACTGACACCAACTAACAATTTGAGCAACAGTGGAAAGGCTACCATAAATGCCCTTCCGTGATAATGAGATTGATGACTAACTTATCCACCGTCATAGAACCCTCATCTAGTAGCTAATGGGAAGAGAAGCAGACTCCCACAGCTAAACACTGAGCCAAACTGGAAACCAAATGCAGAGAGGGAGGACAAGACCAGGCTACAGAAACCCAGAGACAGCTGGCCTGAACAAGGATGAGCTAATGGACCCCCAGACTGATATCTGAGAAACCAGCATTGGACCCCCTGAATGTGGGTCTCAGTTAGAAGGCCTGGGCAGTCTAAGGGACCTCGGATAGTGGAACCAGGATGTATCCCTGGTGCACAAAAGGACTTTGGGAGCAAGTTCCACATGGAGGGATACTCCCTTAACCTAGAGGCAGGAGGGGGGCCTAGTCCCTACTTAAAATGACTTGACAGATTTAGATGACCCCTCCAGGAAGGCATTATCCTATATGTGGAATGGGGGGGGATGGGTTGGGAGGGTGGTGGTGGGGGCACGGGAGGGTGGAAGAGAGGGAGGGGGAACTGAAAAGGAACTGGGATCAATATGTAAAATTTAAAAAATTAATTAATTAAAAAGGTTTATATTTCCATGCCAGTGACCCTACAAATTCTTCTAATTATAACATTTTCTGCAAATGAATTAATTATGTTTTACATTCTATTTGAAGCTACTCTTATCCCAATACTTATTATTATCACTTGATGAGGTGTCCAAACAGAACAACTAAACTCAGGACTATATCTCTTATTCTACACCCTTATTGGGTCTATTCCCTTTCGAGTTGCCCTTATCTCAATTCAAAACACATTAGGAACATTACATATCATAATTCTTTCATTTAACAATACAAACTAAAGTCAACATGATCTAACCACACTTTATGATTAGCATGTATAACAGCATGCCTCTAGATGGGGTTCATTTATGACTTCCAAAAGCTTATGTAGAAGCTCCCATCATGGGATCAATAGTGCCAGCAGCAATCTTACTAAAGCTAGGGAGCTATGGAATAATGTGGATATCCATTATCCTTGGCCCTATAACAAAAACCATAGCCTATCCATTTATTGTCCCCTCACTATGAGGTATGATTATGACTAGCACAATCTGCTTATGACAAACATCTAAAGTCATTCATTGCCTATTCCTCAGTAAGCCATATGGCACTGGTCATTTCAGCTATCACGATTCAAACTCCATGAAGCTTTATAGGGGCCTCAACACTAATAATTGCACATGGTTTCACATCATCATTATTATTTCGTCTAGCCAACACTAACTACAAACGTATTCATAACCAAACTATAATCATGGCTCAGGGACTTTAAACAGTATTCCCCTTACAACCATACTAGGATTTATAGGAACCCATATTTTATTCTTGCCCCATGTATCTTAATCTGTACATCATTATCTTAATTGGAGAACTTATAATTAGAATTTCATTATTTTCATGATCAAGTATCTCCATTATTCTTGTGGGAATTAATATTCCAATCATAGCCCTATACTCCCTGTACATAGTAATTACCACACAATGAAGAAAGACTTTATTCCACATGAATAATCTCCAGCCCTCTCACACATGAGAACTGACTCTCATAATACGTCACATTACTCCCCTAGTCCTACTATTAACCCCAAACCATAGGCCTCACACTATGTGGATGTGGTTTATATAAACAAACGTCAGACTGAATCTGAAGACAGGAGATAATACTCCTTAATTACCAAGAAAGTATGCAAGAGATGCTAACTCATGTCCCCATATATGATAATGTGGCTTTCTTACTTTTATAGGATAGTAGTAATCTATTGGTCTTAGGAGCCAAAAACCTTGTTCAACTTCAAATAAAAGTAATTAACACCATTACATCTATAATTGCTCCTATCTTCTTTCTCCTAACCCTGCCAATTATACTTACCCTAACATCCACAAAATCCATAGTTTTCCTCTATATGTCACCTCATCAATTAAGTATTCATTCATCCTTAATCTCATCCCCCTATGCATATTATTTCACTCCAACACTGAACTTCTTATTTCCAATTGACACTGAATTACTATTGACACAGTTAAACTATTAATCTTAAATTTGATTTTTTTTTCTGGACTTTTGGCAGAGGGTAAGGTTTGGGGAGGCAGGAATGGAGCTTTCTCAGCTGAGGTGAGCTGGTCTAGCCAAACATCTGAACTTTCTTGGGTATATGGGTGCCGATTCAAATCTGGCTACTTCCTGTTGGCATGAGACATCATGGAGAGTGGGAGTCGGGAGTCAGTGGGCTCATGCTCAGTGGGAGGGATGGATGAAGAAACATCCAGAACTGCTATGACCTCAGGAATCCATTTCTTGAGAAAGCAGGGAAGGCGAGTTGCTAGGAGAAAAAAACAGATCATTAACACCTATGAATGGGACTAGCCATGGGAAAAGTGATGACTGCTGATAAAGAAAGGGCAGAGATGTGCTCTGGTTGCGTGGAAGAGGCGATGGTGAATGACAAAGGGGAATAAGAAAGACACAAGAGCAGATATGCCCTTCATTGGGACATTTTGGAAAAGGGTGGACAGTCCCAGTTGCTGGACAGACTATTTATCCTCGGTATGTGACTGCTTGAGCCAGGAGAGGTGGTACCAGCACAGATGACCCAGGAGCGTGGGGGATGGCATGCCAGATTTTGAGGGATAATGTGTTCCTGGGGTACCTGAGCCATCACAGGTGCTGTTTCCCTGGAGGTGGGAAATGCCTCCATCCACAACATCTTACATCTCCTAACAAGAGTTAGGAGTTAAAGGAGCTGCCTATGCATGCACGTGTGGGTAAAGTCAGACTTCCTAGCCCGTTTGGTATCCTTGGAGCTGGTGCAAGGGCTGATATATCTGGAGGACCTCCTGTGGTTTGGCCTTGGTACACCCATGGCAGGAGGAGTGGGCCTGTAAAATACAGGCTTGAAGATGAGTGGGATCAAAGAGGGGCTCTGGAGACTAATATTCGTTTTCTTAGGAACATGCAGGTGTCTGTAAAAAACAGCTGGAACATATTTATACTTTGGCGTCACAGCAAAGGTTATGGCTTTGGGTTAAAAACTATGAACGTTTTTCCTAGGGCCTGTTTTTAGCCCAATGAAACATACCTTTAAGTCTATTCTTAGAAGACAAGCAGAAGAAATTTACTGAACAAAAGAGGTTGGACAAGCAAAGGAGGAGTAGGAAAGGAGGCTGAGGAGGAAGGAAGAGCAGAGTTCAACATGCATGCAGGCTTTCAAATCATCTTCAGTGCTAGCCTGTTTCAGAGGTGGGGGAGTTAGCAAGAACAAGCAGCCACAGATTGTTGAACTGTTACCAGCACCATGCTTTTTCAGCAGTATTTCAGCAGAGTTTTGCCATATGTGACTGAAGACAATACAGTAATGCTGAAAAAAGATTCTAATGCATTCCTGATAGTGTCATAAAGAACCTAAAAACTGGGACCAGTAAAATCCACAGAAATTTAAAAATTTCTGAAAACTGTTTGTGGTCAATGCTGTATCAGTTTATCAACATTGCATTTATCAATGCTAAAACTTTGAAGCCTGTTTATCCTTTACTATGAAGCCCGTGAACAAGGCAAACACATCTGTATTTTAAACAAGAAGCTTCACTAATGAACTATCAAAGTGGTTGTAGCCTTGGGATGTAGGGATGAGAGCAGTTAAGCTGGCAAATCTATCAGTATCCTAGTCATCAAACCCCATCAGATCTGAAAAAGGATAAATTTCACCCAAGTAAGTAAAGTGAAACAACTTACCAGCTTCCTAGACAGCTACCCCAGGTTCCTCTGTGGTTGCTAGGGACAAAGATCCCAGGGCAGTACCAGTCCACAGCTGCCCAGAAGTTCTGATAGACTTTCCTGTGGAGTAGGAATTTGGGGACACTGTCCTTCCTTGTCTTGGCAAAGTGGGGTAATCAATTCCCCAGTGTTTTGCTTGTTCATAGTCCGGATAGGATTTGGCAGCAGTTGTGGTAAAAGGCAGTTTTTATTCTCTCAATGATTGGATTTGTTATATTTAAAGCAATCTCCTGGTGGAGGTTTTTCTGTGCCCATCCATCTTTCATGGAGGAGATAGGGATGCTGCTAGGAGCTGGCATGTCTCTGTCACAAAAAGCTTTTTTACTAAATGCCATATTCTTAGATCTCTGAAGCATAAGATATAAGCAGTTTAGTATCTCTGCAAGGCAAAGCCCAGTTTCCACAGTGTAAACAATTTACTGTTTCTAAAATCAGTATACAAAGGGAGTTAGTCATGTTACAAAATTGGGCAGCCAGCAAGCTTTCCCTGTACATGGAGGTATAGCTTTAATACCTCATTAAACCAACCAGCATTGTTTTAAATATTATCTTTCATAAACCTCATTTTTAGGACAGAACAGAAATTATCATACAGAACCAGATCCTAATCCAAAACATCTTGGAGACCTGATGTCTCCTTGGTGGACCCACGCTATACAGTCACCTTTAGTCAAGATGGTTGCCTTGCCCAGCCTTAATACAAGGGGAGGAGCTTAGTCCTATCTCAACTTGATATCCCATGCTTTGTTGATACTCATAGGAGGACTGCCCCTTTCTGTATGGAAACAGAGGATGAGTGAATGGGGAGGGAGAGGTAGGGGAGTGAGTGGCAGGAGGAAATTGCAGTTGAATGTAAAATAAATGAACAGATTTAATTAAAAAAAGAGTCCAAAGAATAGGCACAAGAGTCAGAGACCCACTTATTTCTTCTCACAGTCAGGAATCTCTCAAATATACTAAGCTAATAACCGTAATATATGTGCAGAGGACCAGGCGCGGACTGATATAGACCCTGTGTTGCTGCTTTGGTCTCTGTGAAACCATATGAATCTTAGTTAATTCACAGGACCTTATTCTCCTGATGTCCTCCACCTCCAAGGCTCAGCTCTGAGATGAGAGATTTGATGGAGATCTCTAATTTAGACTTTTTGCTGTATAACGTCTGGCTGTGGGTCTCTGCATCTGATTCTATCTGCTGCCAGAAGAATCCTCTCTAATGATGATTGGAAAAGGCACTGATCTATGAGTATAGTTGAATATCATTAGGAAGCATTTTGTTTACTTATTTATTTTATCATTATTTCTTTTGACCAGTAGTCTTTAGTTTTACCCTGGATCTCGGGGCTATCTAGGTTCTGGTTCTTGGTTGCCTAAACAGGGTCAGGTATAGGTTCCTTCTCATCGAATGGGCTTTAGATCAAATCAGACATTGGTTGGCTACTCTCACTGCCCTACCACAGGAAGCCTTGCCTAGCTACAAGAGATGCCAGATGACACTCTAGTCCCATTACTAGTTCTCATTAGGACCTTCTTTATAAATTGCAGGAAACTTCCACTGTACTATGTTTTCATACCACCCACAAAATGCCCCTAATTCTAACCATCTCTCTCTTCACACCTACTTCTGTCTCACTCCAGTCTGCTCATAAAATCTGTCCTGTTTCCCCTCCCAAGGAGAGACATTTTCCACCTTCCACCTCCTTTTTATCTAACCACCCTGGGTGCATAGATTATCATTTGTTTATCATTTATTTAACAGCTAATATCCACTTACAAGTGAATACATACCATATTTATCTTTCTCAAGATGAATTTTTTTCTAGTCCCACCCATTTGCCTGCAAATTTCAAGATATAATGGAGTAATGCTCCATTATGTAACAGAATACCACATTTTAAAAATCCATTCTAGATTGTTTTCAGTTTCTTGCTATTATGAATGAAGCCACAAAAAAACATGACAGCACAAGTGTCCTTGTGGTAGGATGGAGCATCCTTTGGCTGTATGTCCAAGAGTGGTATAGTTGGGTCTTGAGATAGTTTGATTCCCAACTATCTGAGGAACTACCATTTTGATTTTTAAAGCAACTGTACTAGTTTCAACTCCCTACAAGCAATGGAGGAATGTTCCCTTTGCTCCACACCCTCTCCAGCACGAGCTGCTTGCTACTTGTGTTATTGACTTAGCCACTTAGATGGAATCTCGGTTTTGATTTGCATTTCACTGATGGCTAAATAGGCTGAACATTTCTTTCATTGTTTCTCAGATATTTTGAGTTTCCTCTATTACAAATTTTCTGTTCAGATCTTTGCCCCATTTTTAAATTGGATGATTTTGGTTTTTGATACCTACTTTCTTGTGTTCTTTACATATTTTGGTTATCAGCCCTCCATTGGATGTGAAGTTGGTAAAACTCTTTCCTCATTTTGTAGACTGCAGCTTTGTTCGATTGATGGTGTACTTTGCCTTACAGAATCCTTGCAGTTTCCTGAGGTCCTGTTTATTAATTGTTGATCCTAGTGCCTGCAATATCAGTGTTCTGTTCTGAAAGTCATTTCCTGTACCAATGCATTCAAAATAATTCCCCTCCCCCCTTTAAGTTCAGTATATCTGATTTTATGTTCAGGTATTTGACCCCTTGGAATTGAGTTTTGTACAGTGTGATTTGCATTCTTCTCTATGCAGAAATCCATCTGACCAGCAACATTTGTTGAAGATGCCTTATTTTGTTCCAGTGCCCATTTCTGGCTTCTTCATAAAAAATTCAGATGTCCATAGGTATGTGTATTTATGGCTGGGTCTTCAATTCTGTTGATCAACATGTCTCTAATGCCAACACCATGTGGTTTTTATAAATATCATTCTGTAGTAGAACTTGAAATCAGAAATGGTGAGACCTCCAGCAATTCTTTTATTGCTCAGAATTGTTTTTAGCTATCCTGGGTTTTTTGTTTTCCCAAATAAAGTTGAGGCTTGTTTTTCCACTATCTGCAAAGTATTGTGATGAAATATGATAAGGATTGTGTTGAGTCTGCAGATTGCTTTCGGTTGGATGACCATTTTCATTATGTTAATCCTACCGATTTATGAGCATGGGAAATATTTCTATTTTCTGATATCTTCTTCAATTTCTTTCTTCAAGACTTGAGGTTTTTATCATACAAGTTTTTCACTTTCATGGTTAGTCTTACACCAAGATATTTTCTATTATTTGAGGCTATTGTGAAAGATGTTTTTTCCTCCTGATTTCTTTCTTAGCCCATTTCTCGTTTGTATAAACAGGGCTATTGAATTTTTAAAAATCAATATTGTATCCAGCCACTTTGCTGAAAGTCTCATCAGCTGTACAAGTTTATAGTGGAATTTTTGGTCACTTCTGAATACTATCATATAACCCACAGATAATGGTAGTTTGGCTTCTTCCTTTCCAATTTGTAATCCCTTGATTACCTTCAGTTGTCTTCTTGCTCTAGCTTAAACTTCAAGTACTAAATTAAATAGACATGGAGAGAGGGGACAAACTTGTCTTGTTCCTGAGTTTAGTGGTATTTCTTTGAGTTTCTCTCCATTAAATTTGATGTTGGTTATACAATAAGTAAATTATGTATTGGTACGTCCCCTGTATCCCTAATCTGTCCTGGACTATATCATGAAGCATTGCTGGATTTTGTCAAAGCAATGAGATGATATTTTTGGTTTTTTTTTTCTTTCAGTTTGGTAAAACGGTGGATTGTATTGATAGATTTTCATATATTGAGTCATCCATGCATCTCTGGGATGAAACCTACTTCATCACAGTGGGGGACCTTTTTGACATGTTTTTGGTTTTGGTTTGTAAGTATTTTATTAAGTATCATTGCATCTATGCTCATAAGGGAAACTGGTCTTCTATAATTCTCTTTCTTTGATCAGTCTTTATATGGCTTGGGTTATCAGGGTAAATATGGCCTTATAAAAGAAATTAAGCAATGTTCCTTCTGTTTCCATTTTGTGGAAAAATTTCAGGAGTATTGGTGTTAACTCGTCTTTGAAAATCTGGAAGAATTTTGCACTAAAGCCATCATGACCTGGGCTTGTTTTGGTTGGGAGTCTTTTAATGACTGCTTTAATTCACTCAAGGGTTTAAATGGATCATCCCACCATTCTGGTTGAGCACTGGAACAGAGGGCAGATCCAACTATCCTGCCTCCTTTGGGGAACTTCCTGGAGCTGCTCTGAGCACCCTAGACCTGCTTATCCATGCAGGACCACCCTGAATCCCTGCCTTCCTGATCTCTGACCCTACTCTGGTTCTCTATTGGAGTTTTGGGCCCGGGCAGAGATTTGCCTATCCCCACGGGATCATCCTGCTGAATCTTTGACCCCTTCACCCTGCCTCTGTTGGAGCCTGATCTTTGACCCCCCATAGCCAGGCCCCTGCCTGAGGAGAGACCTCCTAGAGAGCTTGGACCACCCAGAGCTACAGACATGGAACTTCCGACCCAACTAAGTCCACCGGAATAGTACCATAGAGACCCCAACTGCACTTACTGTAAGAAGCAATGGCAAGTCGGAAATACAAGAAAACACCTAACAATAGAAAGACAAGCATGACACTGAAAGACTTTAGTTTGCAGAGCAAGGATGTAGAAAAGGATAAGGAGAATAGTTCCTGCAAGCAGAATATAGAAAATCACAAAGAATGGACATTGACATGGATGGAAAGATCAGGAATTATGAGAACAAGAAAGGTTACTATGGTGTTGGGGCTAGTGGTTATATGCTAGGCTGGTCTTGTTAAATAGGGCTAGTTACTGAATCATCAAACCTTTGTGGAATAACGGAAGACTGTAAATGTACAGCCAAGAGAAAGCCAGAGTATGAAAGAAGTTTCTCACAGGTCTTGGCCCACAACAAGGAAATAGGCCCCCAACCCTCGAACAAATGGTCTCAGAAGAATAGTCCTGTCTGGGTCATACCTGGCCAATAGACAGTCTGGAGACTTTCAAAGTCATTCTATGGTTTATCCTTTAAAGAAGAACAGGTCATACCGGGGTCATTTCTCAAACATGAGATCATACTTCATAATCAATCACCTCGTGCCCCAAGCATGTATGCTGATTTGTGGTTTGTCTCTATAAAAAGGAGCCTAAACCTTTTGAGGCATGTGCAGCTTTCCCTGAGATTGCTGACACCCGAGTGCACTCTTTCAGTAAACACCTCTTGCTTGTTGCATATCCTGGTTTTGGTGTTGTGTCACAGGGCTCTCCCATCGGCCCATCAGGACCCCGGATTTAGGGACTCACAACACCACCAGAATCTAGGGACTCTACACCAACTAGACCTGAACACCCCAAAGAAGATGAAGCAGAAGTGGACGTCTTCGAAAATATCTTCATAAAAATGATAGGGGCCCTCAAAGACGATGTGAGAAAATCTATTAAAGGACTGGAAGAAAGAAAACTAAAGAAAAGATTGACGAAATTAACAAATCTCTTAAAGAAAGTATGGAAAGCCAAGAAAAAACAATTAAACAGGTGAAGGAAACAGTTCGATACTTGAAAACTGAAATAGAAATGATAAAGAAAACACAAACTGAAGGAATGATGGGAATAGAAAAACTGGGCAAACGATCTGGAACTGTCCTGCCTATCACTTTCAGTTCTCCAGTGTGAGGCTTGAGAGGCAGACATTTAGGAGGTTGTGCTCATAGATGTACTTTCCTCTACAAATCCCTTACTTGCTGCCTTGTGTGAAGCCTTTCATTACTCTGACCTTTTTAGATGCTTATTGCCTGGATCTAGTCAAGTACTTGGGATTCTTTGGTGTACACTGACAGGATCTGTTGCTGCAGCTGAATCTTTCCTTTTGTGTTTCATCAACCACTTTGGGACAGGTATGCTTGGTGCTATGTGGTATGTCATTCTGTGTAGAGAGCATGTGTCAGCTGGACAGTGTTTACTTAGCATGTGAGAGGCTCTGGCTTTGATTCCCCAGCACAAAGGAAAAGCAGAATGTTCCATATGTATGTGCAGTTTTGCTCTTACCCGACTTTATATGTACTCCTTCCAATGCAGTCTTTAATGACTATTTTAATATGTTTGTTGTAATGCACATGCAGATTTTATTTTGTCCTATTTGCAGAGCAGAAGTACCAGAGGCTCACCCAGAATCCTGGCTTCCTTTCCCTGACTCAGCTTTCATTCATACTTTTCCTTCTAGCTCTACTCTGGCACTTATCATTTTTTTTTTTTTTTTTCTTGAGATGTGACTCAGAGTTGCAATTCTCTGATATTCCTTCTACACCCCCTTTTTCTCATCTCCCCTGACAGCTCCAATCATCACATCTACTTCAAATGAACACACAGACCAGACAAGGGGGGGGGGGGTGTAGTGAGATAGTCCTTCTGTGGCACTGACCGCGCCCATTGGGGGTGGAGCCATGGGCGGAAGTGACCTGTGGAAGGAGGTCGGAGGGGGCCAGGAAAGGCTCTCTTTCTGGCGTGACGGACAGGAGAGGATCGGGTTGAATTTCCTGGTATTCATCTGTCTAGGTTGTAAGTTATTTCTCCCTGAATAAACATCTATTCTGCCTATTTGTTTATCCTGATCCTTATTTTACCACGATGGGGGGGGGCAGATTCAGAAGAAAATCCTTTGCTCTACAGAGCACTCTCTCATAGGGAAAATTTAACACCAGCTCTGAATACAGGAATTTCTGCTTCTGAATAACCTTCCAAATGTCTTACAATCCCAATGACAAAGGGAAGGAATAATCTTCATAGGGGGAGACCAGAGTGACAAGCTTAGGGGAGGAAGCCATCAGTGAAGGTTCAAGAGAAATAACCCTATGGGGTACCAAGAAGAATTTGTGATCTACTCATGAAAACAGCACAAGTTTGCTCTGATACCCAATCGTCATTCAAATGCACACACACGTACAAGCACACACTCTCTGAATATGTTAGACCATTTCTAAAGCAAATTATTTGGAATTTTCAAGACATGTTATCATTACATCTATGTAAAGTAGTACCTGACATTTCTTCTATTATACCAGTATAAAATGAACATACGACCTTTTAAGGCATCAAAAACTGAACATGAATTTTATTGTGTTTATTTGTAATTGAGAAAATTGGGGATTAATTTGAAGTGCAAAGCAGTCTATTATATTCCATCAAATCATAATATTACAGAGCCAATAATATTTACATAAAGGGTCCATCATTCTGTGCTCACTTTCCTGTAACATAAAATATACAGAAAATTATCCCGAGATTTTGACTTAATATGGATACAAGCACCCTTACTGTCATGACTCTTCCCATTTCAAAGTACTATTGCTTTCATCTTTTGTCATATTAATCCAATATCATTTAATTCATGATTTCTGTGTAATTCTGTGTTGAGATATATATAAATATCTTGCCAAGAAACATTTTGGTGAACATAAATTTGACTCATTGGTAAAATGTTTGTAAAATCACACCAAAGAAACCAAGGATATTGCTTCCTGATTTCAGTCATCTGAATTTCAGTAAGGTTTGAACATTTACCAAAACTGTCTTCCATTACTCACAGTAGAAAAAAAGGAAAGAAACTTGTCATTGTATGAGTATTGGGTCAGTAAGTACCTATGGATGGATGTTGTTGCTTTCTTGAATTTTCTGACATGCTCCACGTTTTGAGCTTCTTGTAAAGAAATTTTATATATTCTGTACATTTTTTTTTTGTTTCTTTCACTACTGAGAAAGTGTTCTCTCCACTATGGATTCTGTGATAATTGTTAAGATTTAAGAACTTAGATGAGTTCTTAAAGAACTTGCTTGGCATTTGTAAGGATTCTGGTTTTAGTGTTTTTTTCTGGGATGGTCCATCAGAAAATGACATTACATATTACATAGTCATTATTATTTTAAGGTTCTGACCCTGTGCATCTGTAAAGCCTTTGAAGATGTCACACATGGGCACAGTACTTGTCAAGTCAGAACATCTTTAACTTTCTTCCACAGTATGTATTCTTTGATGAACTTTCACTGTTGAGAATTCACTAAAGAACTTGACACAAACATTACAATTGTAAGGTTTCTTTCCAGTGTGTTTCCTTTGATGAACTTTAATTCTTGAGCCAGTAGTAAAGGACTAGTCACATGCATTAAAATAGTAGGGTTTCTTTCCAGTGTGTGTCTTTTGTCGAACTTTAAATATTGAATATACAGTAAAGGCCATGACACATACATTAAATTAAAAGGTTTAACTCTAGTGTGTAACATTGATGAATTTTAAGTTTTACTCTGTATTACCAGACTTGTCACATACATTAAAATTGTAAGGTTTCTCTCCAGAGTGTATAATTTGATGAACTTTACATGTTGAGAAATCACTAAAGGACTTGCCACATACTTTACAATTGTATGTTTTCTCACCATTGAGTATTCTCTGATGATCAAGCTTTGAGCCTTTGGTAAAGGACTTGCCACATACTTCACAATTGTAAGGTCTCTCTCCAGTGTGTATTCTTTGATGAACTTGAAGATTTGAACTTTTTGTAAAGGACTTGCCACATACTTCACAATAGTAAGGTCTCTCTCCAGTGTGTATTCTTTGATGAACTTTCCTATTTGAGAACTCACTGAAGGACTTGCAGCATACATTACAATTGTAAGGTTTCTTTCCAGTGTGTACTGTTTGGTGAATGTTAAGTCTTGAACTCAGAGTAAAAGTTTTTCCACGTGCTTCACATATAAAAGAATGGCAAAGCAGAGCTGAAAGAAATGAAAGGCATTCGTCATCTGACTTTGTGTAAGAGGTTAAACGTAATATAAAACTGATACATAAAGTTTCACCAATGTGTGGACTGTAACAAAAAGGTGAGTTGTAAATCTTTAGCACTACTCCCATAAGGAAGCAAATGTCTAAACATGATGAACATGGGGAACGATATTTCATGAAATTGTATTTCAAAACATCTAAAATTCAAAAGGATCCTCTTTCAACATGTAACACAGAAGTATAAACAAAATTGTTAGAATTCAAGTGAAACTACTTGCCAATATTATAAACCTTTTGTACATCAAAATTGCATTTTTGATTTAGGTCAAAAATCGCCTTTCCAAACACTTAAATGAGAAAATAACAAAAATGAAAATGCTATCATATATAGATTTTCTATGACTTATTATTATTAATTGAAAGTGATTCAAAATACTTAAGAAATGTGATTATTAAAAAACAAAATGATCATGAATATAAATATACCTATCTAAACCACATTGATATATGGATATGAGAAGAAATAGTTTCACACTATCCACAATTATATTGTTTATTCTATAGGAGTTTCAATTCTTCTCATTCCTAAGAATAATCCTAAATTGATAAAAGATCTATTTGATAAAATTTTTATTATCAAAGGATTCTGAAATTTTGAATACACTTTTAAAGTAAAAATCAGAACTCAGAGTTAACATGTGAAATATGCAGCTTCTTTTTAATGTAATTTTAAAGTATAAACAATTATATCATACCATGTCAAGGTTTTTTCTAGTCTTTTTCTTCCAAATATTCCTGTACCTACCCCCTCATCAATGATATAATGTATGCTTTGTAATTGTTTTTGTTGTATGTATACATATATGTTAGTTTATATATAGATGCTTAAGAAAGAGATATAAGTAAAGAATTTTAGTTCATTTTTATTTTTAATGACTGTATCATTAGGTCTCACTACTTGGCATTAGACACACAATAGTGGTGATAATTTGTGGCAGGATGTAATTCTCCTCACAGAACTAATTTGGTGTCCATAGTCCTTTGATTAGGGATTTGAGATAGAGATACACTATTAATTGGAATAGAGACATTCATGAGTGTTCTTTTGTTATGATGAAAGGAAAGTCAGTACAAAACGAGAAGGTGGATTGGGAGACAAATGACACCAACATTGTATAATAATTCCTAAAGAACATATTATTGTATTTTCCTGCTACATTAAGTAGTTACAGGAAGTAATGACTTTCGAGCTGACAATACCACACACAAAAACATAGCGTAAAATAATGTTGGTCCCAGTACAAGAATCTTCACTTAATGATTTTTATAAAATAAATAGTATGTGTAATGAGAATCCCTTCACTTTTGTATTTCCTATCAGTATCCCCTTGGAATTCATGTTATTTTGATTGATATTTAAGACTTTCAGCATAATATAGAACAGGCATTTAGAGAGTGAGCACCCTTGTTTACTTAAATTATACAAGATCTTCTTTAATTCACTATTTAGAATATTTGTTTTGATAATTGGCATGCTATGAAAATATTCTTTATAAGTATATTTGTCCTTCCTACTCCTGAACTTTTATCATGAAGTATTGTTGTATTTTATTTCAAAAGCCTATTCTGCATCTAATGAAAAGATCCTTTGTTCTGTTTTATACTCTGTGCTTATTTTGATTCTTACTAGCATCTCCTGGATGAACCACAAAGATCCTTGTAGATGATCAATTTCAAGTGTTCTTGTAATGGAAATAATCCATTATGTCACTTATTTAGAAGTGTATTGGTATTATTTCTTCTCTGTAGGTCTGGTGGGATTCTCTCCTGAATCCATTTCGCAGTCATTAATTGAGAAGTTTTTATTACTCCTTCTATTTAAATTGAGGATATGTGATTTGATAAATTAAATTATATGTGTTATTGTGGTTCATCTTTGTTATCTTATATGCTAAGAAATCCATCCCTTTGTGTAGATGGAGTTTCTGTCATGCCTGGACCAGCAGCCTCTTATCCCCAATTGCACAACCAGAGACAAGTATAAACTGTTTGTCAGATGGCTCAGACTTCTTATTGGTTATCGTTATTTACCCACTTCTACTAATCTAATAATTTCCATGTGGTCTTGGCTTACCCGAGAAAGCCTGGCATCCTATATCCTCAGTTGCTACATAGCAACCCTATGGCAGCTCCTCTCTTCATCCTCTCCCCAGAATTCTCCATTTCTTATATCCCTGTCTGTTCTTCCTGCCTGGCTATGAACAATTAGTGTTTTCTTAATTAACTATTAAGAGAAACATATGTATTTAAGGACATCCCTTATCAGCTTCGTTTTTTGTATTATACATATTGTAGGAAAATGGATGGAACTTAAAACTATTATTCTAAATGACTGGAACTAGAAAGACAAATTCTAAAAGTTTTCTCAAATTTGTTCATATTACCTTTAAGACTTTGGTCTCTATGTTTTCTAAAGATGTCTGCATACTTTAGGTAGCTAGTATGGGGACAATGTGTGCTTTTTTTAAAGAAGTGACAATTGAAGCAAGTATTGTAACAGGGCATTGATAGCCCATGCCTCTAATCCCAGGTCTATGGAGACAGAGGTAGATGGACCTCTGTGAATTTGAGTATACGAAATTGAAATTATGCACCAACAAATAAAATCTATGGTATGAGTAATATGTGACCTTTTTCTGATGTTATGCCTCAAACATAGACGATATTGCCATAGTAATTAGTTGCCATCAGAAACCCAATGAAAAGATCAATGTACTTAAACATTGAATGGGGAGACATCAATCTTCTGTAAAACCCTCTACTCCAACCCAGCTGAAATATATTCTTAGTAATAAAAGTTATCATCTATTTTATATGAGGAGAAAGTAGTCATCAATTTTTCCTATTTATGAACCACCTGGACTTTTGTTGTGACTAGATTGAAAGATATTTGCGAATGTGGCATATATGTGTTGGCAATAGCTAACCAGTATTTGATTGTAGTAAAGCCAACTCCCTTGGTGGTACCCACACTAGACAATGTTATTGTAGCTAAGAAAGGAACTAAGATCAAATTGAACATGGGGAGGCAATAAATTTAAAAAAAAAATATTATTCTGATCAATGATCACGGCATTAAACTAATATATTATTTTTATACCTATAGTTTTATGCGTACTCAACCTTCACTATAGAAGGTTAATATGGAGACTTTGAAGAACTAAGCCAATAGATTGAATCAAAGAATTAATCTTCACGCCAATGAATACCTGACAATTGACAAAGAAGCTAGAAGTATACAAAGGAAAATAGAAAGAATCTTTAACAAATAGTACTGGAATAACTGGATATTGACATGTTGAAGATTTCAAGTAGATTAATATGTATATCCACGCACAAAATTGAAGTACAATTACATCAAAGACCTCAGCATACCTCCAGTAACAATGAACTTCTTAGAAGCAAGTGTGGAAAGTATACTTGAACACGGGGGCACAGGAGCCCATTTCCTGAACCAATCACCAGTAGCAGAGACACTGAAATTGACAATTCATAAAGAGGACCTCCTGAAGCTGGGAAACTTCTTTATAGCTAGTATATATTTATAACAGCAATTTTCAGTCATCAATTCTATGAGGAGGTAACAAGATCTCACTGCAGTTATTTTTAATTCCTTGCTTTGTCTCCACACACGAACCATTGTTTCATTTCAACTTACTGTGTTCTGTGCTTTCTGTTTTCTCTGTGTTCAACACCCATGGTTCTTTGTTTTGTTCAAGACAGATGACTAGCTCTGATTTTGATACAGAAAGTCCTGTGAATGAGAAAAAAACATATGATAGTTTCTTTACATGATGTGGAAGAGTTGGCTTCTAACACATGGTTGTACTCTTTGGATTTGAAGGAACATAAGGAGAAACTCACTAGTGAACACTTAGTGCATAGTTGGCTGGTATTGTAGTCTTATGAGAATTCCATACTTTTAATTTTGTATACCTATTAATTCTCTTCCATTACCTCATTATAAAAATAAAACTGTTGGAAGCAAAATGCATCCCCCTCATCCTTTCTATTGAGTGATTACAAGATGGACCATAATGGGTTGAATGTAATCTTAGGCTAAATTAAAAAGACCAATTAGAATGACATACAATATAAGAGAATCTGCAGTAAATATTACAATCACCAATATCCAAAAATTATTGGGAGCTGGATTCATTGCTGAAAAACAATTCAAAATAAAAATACAATTTGTTGAATCTTCTAAAGGATAAAATGTGATAATGAAAGAAAGAAATTATTCTCACCTACAGAAACCAGGTTGCTGTAATTCTCCAACATTGTATCTCTGTACAAATCCCTCTCAGAAGTCGTTAGTAATTCCCATTCCTCCTTGGAGAAATTGATGGCCACATCCTTAAAAGTCAACTGATTTTGAAATGAAAATTAAGTTTCCCCTAGTTATGAATGTTTGAGTCATTTTTTGTCACAAGGAAGAATATTTAATGAAGGAATTAGCTGTGTTATCAGTAATGAATCTACAATTTTGAAATGTTATATATGAAGAGGAGCAGATGGTGGGACTTTTTTGTCACAGAGATCAAAGTTTCTAACATCTAAAATCTTCATTTTGATAAATGATGTCTGGTAAAGAATGTCTGAAGTTTTCCTCATTGGAATTGAGTTTCATCATTCATCTCTAATGTCAGAAAATCTTAAATATTTCAGGGATGTGGTGATGGAGATAAGTCATCCCAGAAAATAAGAGGCAGGAAATAATGGAAAGCAGGATGAGAGCAATAATAAAATATTCATAGTGAAAATATGACAAAACAGAAAAAACAGCTTTCTTACTGGGAGCAATTATACTGACGGTTTAGAGCTCTTCAAATAAAGCAATTCTGTGTGGACTGACAATGTGTCCTATTCTTGTGCACGAATTTACCTGTGAAGAACACATCCACCCTTTCCCCCTTTTTGGACCCTGTAAAGAAGTTTATATTAAAGTTTCACCTCTGAAACTATTCTGTGTGTAAAGGCTAAATCACCTGTATCTTGTACTTCCAACACAATTGGAGACTGGAAAGCAGGTAAAAAATGTCATCATCATTTGTTGCCCTGTGACACAGCAATGGTGTGGAAACCATGATCAATTGAAGAAAGTCAAACCTTTGTTTCTCATTTCCAGCATTGGGAGATTTTGTTACAGGTGAAGGTGGATATTTTTACAACGTGGTTAATTGCCTCTAATGCTCTGTTTTGTACTGTGCACAAGCATTTATATTGAATCTGAACACAGCTTCAAGAATTTGGAGAGACCCCTTCCTCACATTACTTTCCATGTGCTGGTTAATTAAAACAGAACTGAGACATATATATGAAATACTCAATAAAATCTGAGGGTATTTCTCAGACTGCATAAGTAACATATTTGCCTGTAGCAAGGGTACAGCAACTAACTAATTCATCAGCAATGTCTCCAATGAAGCATTCCCTTTGTTTCCATGAACTATTGGAAAACTCCACTGTTTCTCAATTTTGCAGTGAGAAAAGTGATTAGATTTTCTCTAAACTTTATTTTTAACAGTGAGAATGCTCCCCTTGAACTCATTGTCAAAACGTTTGTCTCTTCAAACCTAAATATGATACAAATGATCACAATGTAAACAATTTGCTTTTTGATGACAGACTTTTACTCCATCCACTGAAATTTTCCATGTTAGCACTTTTTGATTGTTTACAAAATTCATCTAAATATAAGTACTCCTTGCCTACTATTTCTCCTTTATCTCACTTGTGGAAAATTGCAGCATGCATCCATGGGATTGGATGTTGCAATCAGTTGCAAACCTATCATTTATTGTTTATTGTAATTTTTTCATGTAATGGCTTAGTATGGATTCAAATTTCCCTATGATATTCAGATGTAATATTTCACCTTCCTCTATTTTTTCTTCTCTTTTTCTTTCTAGGTTGCATGGTTTTCAGAGATTATATTTTACTTCCAAGAAAATGAGTTTGCAAAAATACAAGACACAGAATAGAAAATTCATCATTCTTCAGTCATTATTAAATCAGTACAATTTATATCACAAATAATCTTGTCTTTAAAAAAACACATATTAAATACCAAACAATAATATTCTGTCCCTAACACACACAGAGCAGACATAGATTTGGAGAAAAGTCTTCCAGCTCAGAAAGGTAGAATGATCTAACATGCATGGGCTTATTATGCATGCTTGTCTAAAACAGAAGACTTTATGTATTTAATGGGCAATGAGAAATCACAGCGCAATGCAGTGCAGTGCAATAGAAATTTCCAGGAACCTATGAAGTTGACATTAGCAAGTACTCCTAGTAATGGGTAACTTAATATAAAGTGTGAATCGCTGATCTTTACTATGTGAGGCACACAGGTCTAGAACTGATCCAGGAAGCCAGCTCCATAATCTGGGACTTACAACCTGCTCTGTCTGCAATGTGCATTGGAGCCTGTTTGTTCAGAGCATGTTTGTAGTGCCCAAAGAGTGGTTGGTCTCACCTAAGCGCCACACCACAAAAGGGTACCCATGATTAATACTTGCTCAAAAACAGCCAGAATCTAGAACCTTGATGGCTCTGAGACCTAGGTTAGAACCACAGGCAACACATACACACAGAGAGTATATGATGGTAGCTAACATTATTGTGTTATACTCACAGGAAAAGTGCCTAGCTGAAGTGTCATCAGAGGCTTCTTACCAGTCCTGATGGAGGAAGACATAGTTGCCTAAGGCCAAAGAGCAAGCAGAGAAAGGTATCTCCAGGTATTTCAGAAGAAGAATTGAAGTAGCCAGATGGGAAGGGGAAACAAGGAGAACAGAGCCCACAAAGTCAATGAAGGTAAGCTCATAGTGTCTCAGAGAAACTTAAGACGTAATCACGCAGCCAGCCCTGCGCTTACAAGCTGTACAGGGTTTCTGTTTCAGTAATGATGGGAATGTTGGTGACTATGACTATATGCCCTCTGTGTGACTTAGTTTCTTCTGCTGTGTATCTTTCTACCACATTACTATGAAGGTATATTATTAGTCTTATTGCATCTTCCAGGTCAAGTGTGGTTGCTAGCACTGTTGCCATGCTCTTTTATGTAGAAAAGCAGAGAAGCAGTGGATCTGGACAAGAAGGTATGAAAGGAGATGATTAGGAGGAGGGATGGAATGGAAATCTTTGTTTGGAATATATTGTATGAAAGAATATTAAATGAAAAGTAAAACAGAGTCACCATGGCATATACCCACTTTAAATTCCTTCTAAAGAAAACAAGGAAGGTGTACTGAAGAAAAATCCCAATTCACATATTAAAAAAAAAAAAAAAGACCCAACAATAACCACTGATTTCTAAAGAGAAAGTTTGAAACACAGAACAATCTGAAGCAATTCCTTTCAAATCCTAAAAGTCAAAGGTTGATAAGTGAGATGAAATCAACTAGCTCAGATATTTGCCAGACTTGACATACATTTGAACAAATGTGTTTTCAGGTGGTTTGCACAGTATCTGTACAAGTTTCCATGAGCTTGTTTCAGGTGTCTTTGTAACTGCCTCCAAAAAGTTCTACACCTGCCTATCACATATATTTCCTCCTCCCTGCTTTGACTGGATTCCCAGAGCTCTGCCAGTTGCTTCTTTGTGGATCTCTGTCTCTGGTTCATTAATTACTGGAAAATGATACCATAATAGAGAAAGCCAACATAGATTTAAAGATAAATATGGCTTGGGAAAATGTCCAGGGATCCTCAAGGATGACCCCATAAGCATCAAAGTAATAGTGGAGATGCTACTTTAAATGCACTTCTTCTATAATGAGAATAATAATTACATGTCATCTTAGAACTTTTACCCAGTAATTTATAGAAGCAGAAGCAGAGATCCACATGTAAATACTGAACTCTAGGAGTCCAGTGTGTGTGTGTGTGTGTGTGTGTGTGTGTGTGTGTGTGTGTGTGTGTGTGTGTGTGTTTGAGACCAGATTTATGCAATCCAGGTTGGCCTCACACCTACTATGTAGCTATGGCTGGCTTCTATCCCCCAAGTGAATATGATTATAAAGACTAATTTTTATTTTAAATTAAGATACTCCAATTACTTCATAAACTAAACAAAAAGACTGCCATGCTGAATTTTGACAAAAATATTTTGTAGTTGTTATCGTTTTCTTTGTGTGTGTGTGTGTGTGTGTGTGTGTGTGTGTGTGTGTGTGTGTGTGTTTCTGTGTCTGTATGCGGCTTTGCAGTCTAGATGAAGGCATGAGAAACACTGAAGCTGGAATTAGAGCCTGTTGCGAACTTGTGTGGATGGGGGGGAACTGATTCTGGGTCCTCAGTAAAGGCAGCAGGTGTCCTGAGCTGCTGACAGTCCTATCTTCTTATTCATTCACCTTCTGGATCTGAGGCCATGGCCAGCCCTCCCTCATCATCTGTCTTGGTGACTAGAATCACCTGCACACACACTCCATGGTTTACTTTTCATGTTCTCCAGACAATGCAATGTACAACATTAACTGCATTGAAACGCTCTGTTGGTACTTTGTTTCTCAGATCTATGTACAAGCCCAGGCTCAAAGGAACTGCCTGACTTAAGAGGCAGAAGGAAGGAAGGAGTGTTTGGGAATTGCAGAGAAGAAAGAAACACTGGGCAAAGTCAGCGGTAGAATGATAAAGTTCACACTTGTGGTATTACAAGAGTACCTCTCCTGCATATGTAAAATCCTTTGTTCCGGTTAACAATCATCATATACACACCACTTGATAAAAAGAAATTGTGTTGTCCAGCTTTTCTTTCTGCAACAGAAACTCAAGATAACTAACTCATAATGAGAAATGTTTTATTTTGGCTTAGCAGTTTTAGCCTTATCGTTCCCTGAAGGAGAGAAGCAAAAAAGAAAGGAATGGAGTCCCACAAAGCTGTCCAAAGGCAGGTCCTCAAAACCTGGATACCTCCTGTTAGGGACTCAATTTGATTTTTTTTTTTTTGAGATAGGGTCTCGCTGTATAGCCTGTGATAGACTAGAAAGAACTCACTCTGTTCAAGGCTGACCTTGAACTCACAGAGACCCCCCTGCTTGTGTCTCTAGACTGCTGGGATCGAAGGCTTGTATCACTGTCACTACACCTGGCAGCATCTCAGGTCTTAATGTTCAGGGCTGTCACACTTTCCAGGAGCTGCTCAATAGTGAGCAAGCTTATGTACACAGCTCTTGGTCCTCAGCTGCCCTAGTCTACAGCTGGGCCTTTGGTTGTCTATTCATCACTTGTTAATAGATATTCAGACACTAGATTTTCTATGTGTTTGGTGTCCACAGACCATGTTGCTGCTAAGGCCATGCTGATCTGAGTGGCCTGTGCTGCCACCTGGAGCCCTTGTGTCAGGAGGCCCTAGATCATATCTGGGTCTGTGAACCTGTGGAAGCCAGGGTCTGAGTTGGTGTCTGTGGCTCCTGTTATCACTGAGGTCTAGTCAGCTACCAGGGTCCATATGCCTGCTGCAGCTGGGGTCTGTGTTGATTGATGTCCACAGCCTCTGAGCCAATGAGTCTATTTCCTGTGCACAGGATATGACCTGTCACCCTGCCCCCTCCTGATTAACTCCTAATTATCTGATGGGTCAGTCTATGAGTCTCCTCCTGTGGTACGCTTTTCCTCGGCCATCAAAACGTATTTCAAACCAAAACCCCCAAAACAACAAAATGCACTTATCTTCATTTCATTATTGAATGACAATGGATTTTTTTTTACTGGCTTATGTTCTACAAAACACTTCATCTTGACACTGAGCCTTCTCTTATTATTCATGCCCTGGCTAATGAGTGGCAGTGGGCATCAAGGACTATTTATGAGTGAATGAAATCAGGGTTATTGGTGTGGGATGATATGAGAAAAGGGATTGAAAACCAAAGTGGAGAGCTTTACAGGTCATTTTCTAGAGCTCTGGACATTTCTTTCTGGACTGTGAGATCAGTTTATCACTTTAATGGTTTGTGGTGATTTCTTGGCAAAACAGAATTGTAGAGGGAATAAAATACAAATAGCAGATTGCATCATAAGTAATAAGGGCAAGTTTGCTTACTTAAGATTTTATTTTTAAAGACTCACACACTAGACCAGGCTGGCCTCAAACTAATTAAGTAGCCCAGGGAGGCCTAATACCCATGGCAATTCTGCTACATTTCTCCCAAGTGTGGGCTTACAGATGTGAACTATACCAGTCAGAAGGAATGCTTAGTATATATCTCTCAGCCAATAAATGAACATTGCTAAGAATACTGATTAGGGCTGTGTGAATCCTAAAACATCCTTTATGAGTTTACGACCTTGTTAAACATGCAAGACTAATAATATCAACAACAATTAATAGCAACAAAATTAAGGTGTAGATGCTGGAGAGATGCTTTTAATAGTGTTGACTGCTCTTGCAAAGAACCTGCCTTCTACTCCCAGCACTTATGTGGTAGCACACAACCATTTATAACATCAGTTCCAGGGGATAGGCATCCCCATGTACACATACGGTACATGCACACATATGTAAGCAAACATTCGTGCATTTTTAAAAAGCTGTAGCTGCTTTAAGTGGATTTTATCATAGATAATCAGCTTTCAATTTTAATGCATAAAATGCATCATAAGTTTTTATCTTTATATTGTTTCTTGACCATACCTTCATTCACTATTACTTCTCCCTCACTATCTTGGCCTAAATAACTCTTATGAACAAAACCAATGCTTGAAATTGCTTGAGTGAGGCTCTGCTCTGGAACTAAGCTATGACACATCCACATACCACACAAGCTAAGCATTTCTTAACGATAGTAAATAGGGAACATTGCATAATTCATAATTCTTACTGAAGAGTGAGGGTTTTGCAAGAGTGGACCTGATCATCATATGAAGAAATGGAAATAGCCTTTCTTCTCATTTGCAATGCTTATCAAGTTATGTGGATCACTGGATTATTTATTCGTATTTGTCATGTTCTGTAAAAGGATGTGAGGCAGGTGAATTAAATACAGATAACACATCAGCAGTGAGCTATGTGGTTTGGTTTCCCTACCCAGAAATGTGGAATGCAATTTTATATACTATCATTAGCGCTTGAGTGTTGATGCAGCTTGATTCAGACACTGTTTAACTGGCTGCTGTGGCTGACTTCTCTGTGGGATAATCTACTTCATTCACTATAGCACCCAGTATCCAGAGCACTCCCTGTGCACTCAGATTGCTTGTTCGATCTATGGGGCTTCTGAGTTCACCTTTGAAATACCATTACTCGTCTTCGTATACATGCATTTACACAGACTGTAGATTCTCCATTGCCTTAATTATAGAATTCTAGATTCAAAGCCCCTATTATCATACATTAGGCAGATTTCCACTTATAAAAATTAAAAGTAAGCCAAGTATGGTGGCAGAAAGATTGAAAGTTCAAAGTCATCTTCTGTACTTACTGGATTTGATCCTGAGCCACACGAGACCTTGTCACAAAACAAACAAAAATCTTATAGTCCTGCCACTACCATGCTAAGCCAAGAAAATCTTGTCCAAATGTAAGAGGACCAAGAACAATTTGATTAATCCAGGGACAAGTAGATGTGAGTAGTGTTGCGTGAGGAAGATCAGAGGGAGAAAGCTCACACAGCATCGCTTGGTTTCTAAATGAAGTGTGAGGTTAGGATAATGTTGACCAGCAGCACAGGGTCGATGTGCTCATTAATAAAGGATGTCAGCTAAGGAGGACTGTAAAGGGGAGAACAATGTCTGAAATTGCCTCTAGGATGCACCTAGCTGTAGATATCATCAGAATCTTAAAAAGAATTGTTTGAGGCAAGACCTTATATGTGACCATGGCTGGCCTTGAACTTGTAGTCCTCTTGCCTCATCTTCTTGAGAGCTGAGATTCCATGCATCCCCCATCATGCTTGGCTCAGAACACTCCCCCTGCTCCTTTTTTTGTTCGGTCAAAGAACACAGCCTATCTTAGGACTTCTTGATCACAAGAATGGTTTATATTGGAATTTTACTTATGATTATATGTACATTAAAACACACTGGAGTGTGCCATCCAAGGATCTGGAAGGTTGAAGCAGCAAGATCAAGACTTCAAACCTGTCTCAGGCTGTATAACAAAACAAAACCCAAACAAACAGTAACAACAACAAAAAGCAGTAATGGCACGAAGGTTACGGGGTGACCAGTTGCTTTGGACTAGATTTCCTGTTCCACATAAAGGAATTCAGACCAGGTACTGTCAACTTGGACAAAAGGCCATGGCTTAGGAGGTCACAGTCCTAGGGAGAAACATATTACTGTGTTTTTGTTTCTAAATATTTGTACCTATACTGATAGATTGGTGCTTTCCTCAACATTGGCCAGAGAAGCTTCTCTCTGAAGTGGTTGCTACCAATCACTGTAGCGACTCAACTTGCCAACATGCTGAGAATATGTATCTGTTTAATACTCAGTCCCCAAAGGACATCTATATCAAACATCCTCCTTCCCAAAGTTCAGGGACCATCTGCAAAGGGCAGAAAGAGAGATGGGGATGAATGTTGTGAAATGCTGTCTTTGAGACAAGGCATGTTTGTTGCACCTGTGAACTCACTGTAGCTATGATTACCTGTACAAGATCAAATCAACAAGATCAGTCAACATCCCAACAGGCAGCACTAATTGAACTTAGTGAGTTACCAACAAGAGGGGAAGGCATGAAGTGGGGAGTGGAATGTGTTGTGGATGCCTGTGGGGATAAGAGGGAGGAGTTGGGAGCTCCTGGAGAAAGGAGGAGGGGGAGCTGGGGCACATATGATCAAGATGCATTGTTTACATATATATATGAAATTGTCGAAATGTAAATAAAACATATCCTATTAAAACAAACAAGCTACCACCACAAATATCCAAAAAAAAAAAAATCAGTGAAAATTTGTTAGTAAATACCAGACGAGCCTTGCAAATGAAAAATACTGACCAAGGGCTCAACAATCTACTTTTGAAACTCTCTCCCACTGATAGCTCCTGGGAAACTAATACAGCTCCTACTCTAAGGCCATCCTGTTCCTGGGAGGACATGCGACATGTGACCCCTCTGACTGATGACTTTGGCTTGAAGACTGCAGAATATCCTACGGCACCATTCTTGTCTGCATTGGTTTCCATCTGCTTGCTTTTCTCCTCCATGCTGATGGTTGGCTTTCCCAGTCCCTTCGGAGTCCCTCCTGATTGCTATCACAGCAGTGCCTTCTAATGCTGTACTGTCGAATTCAACCCCTTTGTAATGTCACTTCCCAGAAGACCGAGACTAAGACAGAACATAAAAGATTCCTTATGAAAGTGACTCTAGTCCAGATTTCTTCCTAAACTGCGTATCTCCTTAGATGTTGTTACAGGATTCCATATGAGTAATACTGTTCTCCCTTTCAGTAGAATTTCTTGTTAGAAGAGTAGCAAGTGCTGAGCCTTCTAAGCCACCTGGGCAGGTCAATAGCAAATTTCTCAGTGAGGTTTGCTCTGAATTAAGTTAGCCCATCTATTGCTGGATGACCTTCAGCTAATCTTCATTGAATTTCTCAAGGATTCAGTATTTTGGCTGTTCAGAGTCTGTACATCCCTCAGTCTAGAAACCTTTGCTTCCACCATTCCTTGTGGAGATTCATGTTACTTGTGTGTAGATTGATATTTAGCAGCAGATTCCAGCGGTCCTTGTTGCATATTTCTTTTGATATATAAAATTCTGTGCATCATCTTTAAAAAAAAATTCTTGATTCATAACATCCAGCCATTTCAGCCTCCTCAAAAAAAAAAAAAAAAAAAAAAAAAAAAAAAAAAAGTATATCTAATCTCAGGGCCAAGCTGTGGTCACATGCCTCCTTTAATCCCCATCATGAGTGAGGCAGTGTCAGAAAGATCTCTGAGTTCAAGACCAGCCTAATGAAGGGAGTAAGTTCCAGCATAACCAGGGATACACAATCAAACTGTGTCTCAAAATACAAACAAACAAACAAACAAATCCAGAATCTGTCTTGTCAGGTAAGAAAGTCCACTTTTCTCTCTTTAGGTCTAGATACATTCCAGAAACTGCCTCTACACAGAAGAACAGTTGTTACATGACCAACCACACACAACGTATTTTTCATTTTGTTTTGTTTTTTATCATGAGTCATACCACTGTGCTGCCCATTGCTCCCATAAATTAAAGGTTTTTCCTTCATTTATTTTGCTCTAGTTGTTAATTGTTTATAATTAAGGATTAACCCGGCCAGGGGCCAGCCCTGGCTATGAACAGGTTCCAGAGAGGAGGCAAGGAGTATCAAAGGAGAACTGACCCAGGTACAATGGTTGAGAGAATCTTGAAGCCTGACTGACTAACAGCCAGGGTGTTTCTTTATTTATATAGAACTCAGTAAACAGGGATAGATTCATGTTGTTCCAAACATAGGCCATATCTTCTTTGTTTTCAGACACATGTTTCACTTTCTCTTGTGTGTCTTTTACTCATCATTGATAAGTCATAACAAAGCAGTTATCTTTTGCAATCATTTTTACTCAGCAACCCATAACCCAACTTTTAGGAAGCTCTGTGGTTTCAAGAATACTACATAGAAAATCTCCAAGCCACGTCCTGAGTACAGCATGTGACTAACTATCTTAATGGTCTGAGTGCCCAAGAAAAATCCTCAGGACAAAGCTGCTACACTTATTTTTCAAACTTTGGCATAATACAGTGTTTGTATCTTATATCTCTGTAGGATAAATGTATATGTCTAATCCTGGCATTCTTTTGTCCCTTGATCACATGACATCACAGTGGCCTTTACATGAGCTAAAAGTTTAAAAAATAAACAGGATATTAAAACAATAATTAAAAAAGAAATTAAAAAATTAAATTAAAAATAAAAAAATAAGTTTAAAAAATAAACAGGATATTAAAACAATAATAAAAAGAAATTTAAAAAAAACCAATAACTTCTAACTAAACTCTCAATAGAATCCAGCAAAGGATGTATAGGCCTCCTTCCTTTGCTTTTCTTTTGCCTGCTATACCCATATAGGAAGGGATTTACCCTCTATGAAATTGTGTTTGGAAGGCCTCCCTCACTGCCTCCAAAACTCAGAGACCAGCTGTTAGCAGGCCTCTTCCAATGTTTTCCAAACTAAGCAGATAGATTGATCAGGACTTACAGGTATTAAAAGTGTGTTGCTAAATTAAAATAACAATTAGATTCCATTTCAGAAATTGTCCTACTAAATTGGAGAGGTTTAGATTTCTCATGAGATTAAAAAAAAATCCATTGTGTATGACTCTGGGGTAAACCTGCTTTTTCTATTTCAGTTGAGCAGTAATAACTAGAAAAAAATCTTGTCATTATTGGGGAAATAATGGATACCAATCTCGGTTTCCTTGGTTCCCCTGGCTAACTACTCTTCTATCAGGACTGGCTGGGCCTTTAATTCTCATTAATCTTATTGGATTAACAACAGGACCCTGCATCTTAAAACAGTATGAGTCCAGAATTTGGCTCATTCAGTAAGACCTGTGGGGAATGTAGCAGAGCCCCAGGACTTAGTAGTAGCCCCCAGACCTTAACACAACTGAATCCATGACATAAGTACCATTCAGGCTGTAAAACTCGGCACATAGACAACACCGCCAACAAAAAATAAAATAAAATAAAATAAAACAAAGGCCTAATTTACTAAAGTCAATAGTTATAGGAAAGTCTCCAATGTACTAGCCTTGCCTTTTGGCTTCTGCAGCTCTGTTTCTGGCTAAATTTTTTAATGAAGTATGTCACCCCAGGACATAGTTTTTGTGCTCATTCTGAGAAAGGATCTGGGCTACACTGGGACCCCAAAGTCCCAGTGTAGTCACAGGCCAGCTAATAAAACTTTCTATTGACTTAACCCCCCGCCTGAGCAGTATTCTCTGGTAAATACCCCACAACCGTTGTCTTCCTTCCCAGTTTCCATCTTAGTTGTTGAGACAGAGTCTCTTACTGAAACTGGAATCACTGTTGGGGCCTATTTGTTTACACTGTAAAAATGTGTCTCTGTTGATGTTGTCTTCTGATTGGTTTATAAAGAGCTAAATGGCCAATAGGTAGATAGGAGAGAATGGGTGAGACCTCAGGCAGGAGAGAATGGGTGAGACCTCAGGCAGAGAGAACTCTGGGAACAAGAAAGGTTGAGATGCCAGTGAGATGTGAAACAAGTTGGACACACAATACAGAGGACAGGTAACTGAGCCAAGTGGCAGAATGTAGATTAATAGAATCAGGCTCATTTGAGTTATATGAGCTAGTTGGGGAAAGGCACAAGCTGATGTCAAGCTTTCATAATCAATAATAAATAATTCTCTGTGTCTTTATTTGTGAGCTGATGGTCCAAGGAAGTCTGGCAAGAAAGCTTACTACAACTCACTGATTCAGGCAGCAAAGCCAAAGGATTTCCCCATCTTTGCCTTCCCAAGCATTTGGTCTGACCCAGATTTCAAAGGCAAGCACTTCACTGGCTGAGCCATTCCCCTTCTTTATGGGTTCCATCATTTCACTTCTTCCAGAAAACTCTGAGCTTGAATGGTTTCACCATAGAGTTCTCCCAACTCTGAGCCATTCAGGGAGCCTTTTTTTTGTGAAACCTAAGTTTGTTCATGGCCCTTCTCTGCCTAAAATATAACCAGGTCCCTGTGTTAGTTCTGTTTCTGCCAGTCATCAACTTACGAAGAGAGGGGATGTGTTTTGATTCGTAGTTTGTGTTAAGTCGGCCCCTGCTCTTGGGCCTGTAGTCAGCCAGCCCAACATGGCAAGGGTGAGGGCAGAGAAAGACCACTCGCCTCATGGGGTCACAATACAAAAGGAAAGAAAGAGGGGGGAGGGAGGGAGGGAGGGAGAAGCAGGGAGGGAGGGAGAGGGAGGGAGGAAGAAGAAGGGAGAAAGGAGGGAGGGAGGGAGGAAGGGAGAAGGGTGTGGTCCCACCAGGTCCTGCAGTACCTTCAGTCCCAAATAGACAGACAGATGCTACATTATTTATAAAACTGTTGGCTGATGGTGATGGCTAGGGCTTCCTATTGGCTAGATCTGTCTTAACTATTATCCCATTTCTATAAATCTATGTATTTCCACCTGGTCTTGGCTTACCTGAGAATGCCTAGACCAGTTACTCCTTTATGGTCTACATGGCGTCCCTTCGCCACACGTCTCTGCCTCTCTCCCCAGAATTCTCCTAACCTTCTAGCCCCGCCTATCTTCCTGCCTCCACTGGCTATTGGCCAAACAATGTTATTCATCAACCAATAAGAGAAACATATATACAGAAGGACATCCCCCATCAGAAGGGGCCTAGGATCCAATTATCTCCTTCCAGGACATACCTCCAATGACCTGGAGACCTCCTGACCCCTCCTTAAAGGGCCCACCAGTTTCAAATCACACCATAATGGGGCCTGAGCCTTTACTATATGCACCTTTGATGAATACTTACAATCTAGACTGTAGTTCTCTTGCCCACAGAGCCAAGGCCAAACTCTAGGAGGCTGATTCACCCTGTGCTGTCCCATCAGCTCTGCCCAATTTTGCACACCGTATCTCCTGCCTCTTGCCCTCTCTTCAGCTTCCCTAATAACGCATGCCCTTTTGCAATCTTTACCTTTGACTCGTCTTGTTTGTTCTTCCTAGACTATACACCCTCTCTTTTCTCTCTGGAGATTCTTATTCATTATTCATCAGGACAACTCACAAACTGGTCACCTCCCTGAGCCACCAAGATACACTTAGTCACTTCTGGAGTCTTATTCCTTTTTCCCTTTGCTCTAGAAGTGGCCATTGTTCACACTGTGTACACAGCCTCTTTGAATACCTTCTCTGTTGGCCAATACTTTAACCACAGGAATTCCATTTCTCTGAGGTGTAACTTAGAAAGCCCAAATCTCCCTTGTAGTTAGCAAGCAACTAAAGGACCCAGACTCTTCTAATCAGGTGGCCCTGAATAGAATTTCCCCAAGTCCAAAGAATGAGGTATGTGCACTCCAGGGGAGTGAGGCAGGAGACTGATTATCCAGCGAAGTCAAAGTAGACAGGCCTTGGGTTCTTGGAGCAGCCAGTGGTAGAGTTGTAGTAAGTAGTGTCTGATGCTGAGAGACAATGAGATCATTTGCTAGAACATCTTGTCGGGGGGTGGGGGGTGGGGTTGAGAATGTTTGAGTCCCCAGCCCTCCCAGATATTTTACAAGCCACCTAAAGTCTCTGGATGAATGAACTCCTTCAAACAATCTGAGTGAATCTGTATCTGCATCAACTGAAAAGTAACGTCTGAAATACACTTACTAGAATCTGTTTCAATTTTACTCCTTGTGATCTGATTGCCTGTCTTGATGCACATCGTTAACCACAGCTATTGTGTATTCTATGTGTTCTTCCCGTTTCCTTTGTCTTGTCTGGTTTTGGTTTTCCTTTGGGGACAGGGTCTTGTTAGGAGCTGTGCAGCCAGTATATGAATGCTAGTCCAACGGGTCTCCAGATGAGCCAAAAGTCCAAGGGGACAGTGCCACATGGCAAGAACAAGTTCTCTTCTCTCTCGTGATATTGATGATTCTCTTGGCAGATTTTAGTTTCACTTTGTCAATCACACATGGGACAGATGTGATCATTCCTGGAAACCCCAATTTTCTCCACTATTTCACCCTAAAATTCTTAGGGAGCTGATGCTTCTCAGGTTTCTTGTCTGGGGATGCCAGCTGTTACACTCCAGACCCTGGGAGCTGTTCTGATTCAGTGCTGACCGAATCAGATGTGCTGACCCTGTTCTGTAAATAAGTTTTGAACCAAATTGTTGTCCTTGAAAATGTGTGTCTATGTTCATCACTTCTTGTAAAGACAGGGTGGATGTACCTGGCTTGATAGTTGGTCAACCTAGAAAAATGATAAGTTTTGTTTTGGGTTTAAAGATGATCTGATGTAAAAATTGGAGAAAAGATATTTGACATATTTATTTTTTGTCAGAGGTTAATTGTGGAGGTAGAGAAAAACTTACTTGTTATGGAAAAACTTGCTTATTTTTTTAATGTATAAATATAATTGGCTGAAGCTATTTAGGGCTGACCACTTGTGTGAAATTCATCTGGTGTTGAACAATTTATTTCTTTATGCCAAAGCCCCTTCCCCATCTCAGAATCTGAACACAGGCTGCAGCAGGACCTCAGCAGTGTCTATCTCCTGGGGGCTCTTCCTGTATCAGTTTCCTGAGTGTGTAGATTATAAGCATGCATTATTATGCCTAGCTTTTAAAGATAGTTTAATTTTAGTCTGGACTGGCCTCATATATGTGTGATGAACCATTTTGCTTCAGCTTCCCAAGTGCTGGGATGTAAATATCTGTTCCCATGCTTGTTTGGCATTCTGAGGGAGAGTTGTTTTTGTTGCATTGTTTATAGTTTAGTTGTATTGTTTATAGTTTAGGTTGGTCCAGTCCTCAGTGTAGTTTACTCCTCAGTGTGGTTCAGGCTGGCTGCAGACTAGTAGCAGACTTCCTGGCCCAGTCACTCCAGTGCTAAGATTACAAAGTGCATACCATCATTCCTGACTCAGAGTTACCCTGTGTAGTGCAGGCTAGCCTGAAATTGATCATCCCCCTGTTTCAACTTCCCAAGAGCTAGAGTGATAGGCATGATGCCTGGTTTAATATGAATTTCCTGAACTGCTTATATTGTGAGTATATGTTGAATGCCTACCCCGAGTCATTCCCTCTTCTAGTCACTAAGAACATAATCGTTGTGAAAGCCTCGTGACTTTTGTTTATGTGGTGTGTACAGTCTAAAAGATCTGTGTCTGAACATTTTAGATGTCCAGCTTGGTCAGCAGCATCAATTGGTTTGACTAAATATCTCAATTAATGACCTTTTGTCCCTTGAAACTATAAAGAGAAATGAGAAATGCCCTTCATTTCTCTTAGGCTAATGGGAAAACAAAACAAGGGGAGGCACTTGGTTGAAAAAGTCAGGAATGAGGAACTTAATTACTAAAATGGGAAAAACAAAAGAACTGATTTACTGCTAGCATAAATATGAGTAACACATAAGACTGCCTCTCTTCAGGGACGGAACATATGAGCAAGAGAAGTCAAGATCAGGATGGAGAAATCTACAGAGACAGCAGAACCACACTCATGGAAACGGATGAGTTCTAGACCGACAGCTGTGGAGACTCCAGGGGACTGAACTAGACCCTCTGTATGTGGGAGAGAGTTGTGAAGCTTGGACTGTCTGAGGAGGCCCTGGCAGTGGGACCATGAAACAAAACTGGAAATGAGCTAGCTTGTTGGAGTTCATTCCCTGTGGCGGGATGCCACGTTCCACCTTAATGCATGGAGGAGGGGCTTGGCCCTACCCCAACCTATTGTACCAGACTTTGTTGACTCCTCATGGGAGACTTTACCAGTAAGAAGAAATGGACTGGGACTGAGCTGGGGGTCGGGTGATAGAGGGTAGGAGGAGGCGTGGGATGAGAACTGTGGTTGGAATGTAAAATGAAATTTAAAAGAATAATAAAGAATAAAGTTTCCTCTCCTCTCTTCTTGCCCCTCATTTCTTCTATTTCCCCATTTCTCTCTTCCCATCTCCAACTTTTTTTCTTACTATTATATTTGCTTTTTAAGGAACTTGAGGGACAGATTTTTACAAATCTTTATTGACAGTTCCCTATCTTTGTCCTTAATATTGTATGCTGGGACTTTTCATAAGTCTCATATGCCTTGAAATATCTAATGATTTCTTATCCTTTGATGTGTATTATCTACATGTCTCTTTGTCCTCCTTCTCCTTCCTTCCTTCCTTTCTTCCTCCCTTCCTTCCTTCCTTCCTTTTTTTTTTTTTTTTTCTTTCTTTCTTTGGAGGGAGTTGGATAGGATCTCACTGAACTGAATATCTCTGTCTGTTCTGGAGCTTGCCATGTAGACCAGGCTGCCCTCAAACTAGGAAACTCAACTGCTTCTGCCTACCCAGTGCTGACATTAAAAGTAAGTGGTGCTACACCCAGAATGCTTGCCTCCTTCAGACAGTGGTCCACACAGGCCTGGGACATGCCACATAGCCCAGGCTAGCTCAACTCCAACAATTCTACTGCTTTGGTCTTTTGAGCGCTTGGATTACAGTGTACGCTACAATGCCTGGCTTAGGATAAGTTTTGATGGAGATCTTTAAAAACTGGAATTTTCAAATACTGTTGAAGAATCTTAAAAATTCTGCAAAACCAAGTTTTACATTTTACCAGTTGAATTCACCAATGCTGAGCCTCTAGTGTGCTATTACTCCTCAGAGCTTGGGCCACTGGTTGTATGAGAGTCTGTGTGATTGTGTGTGAGTGTATGTGTGTCTGTGTGTGAGTATGTGTGTGTGAGTGTATGTCTGTGTGTATGAGTGTGGGTCTGTGTGTGTGTATATCTGTGTGTGATAGTGTGTGTGTATATCTGTGTGTCTGTGTGAGTGTGTGTATCTGTGTGTGAGTGTGCATTTGTGTGTGTGTGTATATCTGTGTGTGTCTGTGTGAGTGTGTGTATCTGTGTGTGAGTGTGCATTTGTGTGTGTGTGTATATCTGTGTGTGAGTGTGTATGTGTATCTGTGTGTGTATGTATGTGAGTGTTTGTCTCTCTGTGTGTCTATGTATGTATGTGTGTGAGAATGTATATGTGTCTCCAACACCAGTGAATGATTAATCATTGAATGTCTGAAAATTACGTCAACGTCATTTATAATATCCTCAATATGAAAATACTCTAAATATCCACCCACCGTTAATGGTGGTGTAGCCATACCATGCAATATCAATATAAAACATTTTTTTAAATGGCTAAAAACAAGAATATGAACAGTATTCACAGATTAATACTGGGTAAATGATGAGAATTTCAAATCAAAAGAACATATATTTAGATTTATTTAACTGAAGTTCTAACACAAGCAGTTTATCCTGGTGAGAAAGGTTGGATTAAAGGATGACTCTTAGAGGGTTCATGCACAGGAAGGGTTAGGAGAAAGATTCTGAAGAGGAGACAATTTTGGTTTTGGTTTTTATTTTTATGAACATTTTATTATTTAAAAATATTTTTCAGGGCTGGAGAGATGGATCAGAAGCTAAGAGCACTGACCGCTCCCTTGAGGAGTCAACAATGTCTGGTATACCAAGTTGAGGCAGGACCAAGCTCCTCCCCCCTGTATTAAGGCTGAGCAAGGTATCCCACCTTAGGGAATGGGCTCTAAAAAGCTAGTTCACACCCCTGAGATAGGTCCTAGTGCCACTACCAGTCCGACCCCCACAACAGATCAAGTCACCCACATTTAGAGGGTCTAGTTCGGTCCCATGCAGGTTCCTCAGCTCCCAGTCCATAGTCCAGAGCTCCCACTAGCTCAGCTCAGCTGTCCCTGTGGTTTTCCCCATTATGATCTTGACCTCCCCCCACCCCCACCCCCGCCCTTGTTCATATGATCTCTCCTCCTTTTCTTCAACTGAACTCCAGGATCTCAGCCCAGTGCTTGGCTGTGGGTCACTGTATCTGCTTCCATCAGATAGTGGATGTAGGTTCTATGATGACAATTAGGGTAGTCACTAATCTGATTAAAGGGGAAGGCCCATTCTGACAGCCTCTCCACTGTTGCTAGGAGTCTTAGCAGGAGTCATCCTTTTGGATTCCTGAGAATTTCTCTAGCACCAAGTTTCTCCCTGACTGCATAATGGCTCCCTCCATCAAGATATCTCTTTCATTGCTCTCCCACTCTGTCCCTCCCCCAACTCGGTCTTCTTGGTCTCTCGTGTCCCCATCCCCTATCCTTTCCTTTCCACCCCCTCCAAGTTTACCCAGATCTTACTATTTTCCCTTCCTGGGGACCTCCATGTGCGTCCCTCTTATGGTCCCCGTTTTTCTAGCTTCGCTGGAGTTGTGGACTGTAGCCTGGTTATCCTTTGCTTTACATCTAATATCCACTTATGAGTGAGGACATACGGTGTTTTTCTTTCTGGGTTACCTCACTCAGGATGGTTCTTTCTCGGTCCATCCATTTGCCCTGCAAACTTCAAGATGTCATTTTTTTTCTGCTGAGTAGTACTCCATTGGTAAGTGTACCACATTTTCTTTATCCATTCTTCAGTTGAGGGGCGTCTGGGTCGTTTCCAGGTTCTGACTATAACAGGCAATGCTGCTATGAACATGGTTGGACAGATGCTGGAGACGGTTTTGGTAGTGGCATTTTATCTGGTCTGGTTTGCTTTTGTTTGGCTTTATTTGTTTTGTTTAATTCATTATCCGTTAGGATCAAGCACCGAGCTTCTAGATTTCTAATCAAGCACTTCCCACTCAGTGCCAAGCTCCAACTACAGTGTTTTACAAGCCCGAAGAAGGAGTTTGCAGGACAACATCATCTGCCCTTCACTGAAAACATTTTACTACTCCAACCAGTTAAATATGAAAAATCCTGAGTTGCTATGACAGAGTCTCTCTATATGGCCATGACAGTCCTGAAAACAGCCATGTATATCAAGTGGCCTTGAACTTACCTGCCTCTGCCTCCCAAGTGCTGGGATCAACGGCATGTGCCACCACACCTGTCATGGGTTGTTCGTTTTAACCTTATGTAGTTTATATCTGGATTCAAATGTAGATGTAGAGAAATGATAATATACCAGTGCATGTCCTCCGAATGAGTAAGTAAGTGAGGGCATGAAAGCCTGAGCTGCATCTTCGAAGAAGAGAGGAAGGCGTTGCAGCATGGGGGCATTCATTTTAGAGCAGTGGTCTTAAAGCTCTTCGTATCCTAATGCTGCCGCCGAGTTGTTAGTGTACGTCCGTCGTCTGTCACTTAATATCGCTGCCTTTGCTACTTAGTCATCTTAGTGGCGCTTCAGTAAAGAAAGTGGTGTGCAGTGAAGTAGGTGACGTGTATCTTATGGGACTGACTGTGGGGAATATATTGAGCCCTTTAGGAACTGGAAAGTTTAGCTAATGCCCTTCATCGTGTGTTTAATCCCCTGGCGCTTTATGAGATGTGAGTCCAAAAATTATTCAGACTCATGAGGAGTGGAGAAGTCGGCACTCGTGCTTACAAACAGTATCAGAAACCACCCAGCACATGATTACCCACGCCACCCAGAGCGAAGGAGTCCTAATTGCTGGGCGGCCAGGCCTGGGGACATGCCTCTCCCATCCGTCCCCAGGTGGAGTTCGTGGCTAAGCAGCCACTCCTGCTGCCAGCCGGACACAGGTCAAGAGAGGCCACCAACTCCAGCAGGTGACCCATGGCAGCTACAGAGAGGCATTGCAGAACCCGACCAGGCTCGGGGACGCCGTTCCCGAAATGTCCAGTAGGTGTCGCTACCGCGCAGCCGGAGCAGAGGGGCGGGCCGGAGTTACCTGATTGCTCCCGAGGTCGCCGCACCTGGGCTTGCAGCCCTGGCCACGTGGGGGCGCTGTGGGACGACCCGGCCGTGCTCCGGGAGCTCCCGCGCCGGCCTCCTCGGTCCTTGTTTTTTAATCCTCCTCGGTCCTCCGCAAGAGCGACAAGGGGGCGGGGTCCAGGGAAAGGCGGGCGAGCTGGAGCCCAGGTGAGTTCTTCCACCTCGGCTGCGAGCCCGAGACAGCATTGGAGCAGCCGGCAGAAGAGACACGCGAAGAGATGCCGCTGTCGCCACCATCGCAGGAGGACGGACCCAGGGAGTCCAGCCCGTCCAAGGCCCCCAAGAAGCACCCCACTTTCCACATCTGGCGCTCCAAGAAGAAGCAGTCTCCGTCGTCCAGTTGTGGGGTGTTCGTCCCGCACCCGCCCTCGGGGCTTGGTGAGGCCAGGTAAGCCCTGCTGTGTGTGCAGGTATCTCGTGCCAGCTCTCTTAGTTTAGGCTCCCCCGGTTTTGCAAGGCTCATCCCGCCCTGAAACCGTGCTACGGGCTCTGGTTCAGTCCCAGCACCAGCAACTTTTGATTTTCTTCAGTAGTCTGCACTGGCAGCTGCGGAAAAGCAGGAGGGCAGAAAAAGGGCAGACTTCAGAATGCCTCTAGGAATGCCTTGGAGCTCTGGAAAGATGTTGATTTTAGCGCCTTAATCTCCATTATCTTCACAAGATCCAAGCGGGGAGAAAGTGGCGGGCATAGTTGACTCTATAAAAAGGAAAGAGAAATCGAGGCCCCAGGGTAAATGTCCCCAGTAGAATCAGTGACAAAACCCGAAGAGTACCTACTTGTTAAAATACAGGCATCCGGACAATACCTCATTGACGCGGTGCTGGCCTAGCTTGTGCCAGTGCCTAGGTGCACTCGGCAACACCGAAAAACAAAAGGGTAATAATAGTTACTGTACTTTTAAATTGTATGTTAATTTTGTGCTAGCTTTATTGCAAACGTGTAACTGTTCAGTTACCCTATCAGAATTGATGGTTGGCTCAATGGAATCCCAGTCCTGTTCCCTGTCTATCAAAACGCAACAACACATGGCTCTTGGCATTTTATTCAAAAGGAAAGACATTTGATACAGACACTACCAATAGATTATCCTTCTAGAGCTTTCGTGTATTTTAGGCCAGTGAGGAAACACTTCATTCTTTCCTTCAGAAAACTAACAAAAACTCTGAAAAAATAAATAGTACTTGTTTGTTTTGGGGGATATTTTCCTAGTCAGGAAATCTTTACAAATATTCACTTACAGCTGGGAGAAAATTCGTGTGTGTGTGTGTGTGTGTGTGTGTGTGTGTGTGTGTGTGTATTGTTTTACATATCAATCCTAGTTCCCTCTTCCTCCCCCCTCCCATGCCCCCCCAACCTCCTCCCCCATCCCATCCCATCCCTCACTCCACAGACAGGGTGATGCCTACCAGGAGGGATCATCAAAATCTGTCAAGTCATTTGGAGCAGGGACTAGGCCCACCCTCCTGCCTCTAGGCTACAGGAGTATCTCTTCATGGGGAATGTGCTCCCAAAGTCCTTTTGTGCACCAGGGATACATCCTGGTTCCACTGTCAGAGGTCCCTTAGACTGCCCAGACCTTCTAACTGAGACCCACGTTCGGGGGTCCTGAGTCAATCCAATGCTGGTTTCCCAGCTATCAGTCTGGGGTCCATGAGCTCCCCCTTATTCAGGTCAGCTGTCTCTGTGGGTTTCTGTAGCCTGATCTGGCCCCCTTTTCTTATCACTCCTCCCTCTCTGCAACTGGATTCCAGGAATTCGGCTCAGTGTTTAACTGTGGGTGTCTGCTTTTGTTTCCTTGAGCTACTAGATCAATCTCACTTATCAGGGAAGGGCATTTAGGGTAGCCTCCCCCACTGTTGCTCAGATTGTTAGTTGGGGTCATCCCTGGACATTTCTCTAGAGTCAGTTTTCTCTTCCGACCTATAATGGCTCCCCTTTTTATGGTATCTCTTTTCTTGCTCTCATCTGTTCGTCCCCTGATTCAATCTTCCTAGTTCCACATGTTTTTCTCTCCTCCCCTTATCTTTCTCCTAACTCCCTCTCCACTCACAGCCCCCCACACTCCCCATATGCTCAGGAGAACTTGTCCTTTTCCCCTTCTGTGAGGGACCTTGTGTGAATCTCTTAGAATCCCCTTTGTATCCTAGTTTCTCTGGCAGTGTGAATTATAGGCTGGTGATCCTTTGTTCTATGCCTAAAATCCATATATGAGCGAGTACATACCATGTTCCTCTTTTTGTGACTGGGTTACCTCAATCAGAATGGTTTCTTCAAGTTCCATCCATTTGCCTGCAAATTTCAAAATTCCATTGTTTTATTTGTTTGTTTGGGGGGGGTTGTTGGGTTTTTTGCTGTTTTCATTTGTTTTGTTTTGTTTTGTTTGTTGCTGAGTAGTATTCCATTGTGTAAATGTGCCACATGTTCTTTTTCCATTCTTCAGTTAAGGGGCATCTAGGTTGCTTCCAGGTTCTTGCTATTACAAATAGTGCTGCTATGAACATAGTTGAACAGATGTCTTTGTTGCATGGATGTGCATCCTTTGGGTATATGCCTAAGAGTAGGATTGCTGGGTCCTGTGGTAAACTGATTTCCATTTTCCTAAGAAACCGCCATACTGATCTCCAAAATGGCTCTACAAGTTTGCACTCCCACCAGCAGTGAAGGAGTGTTCCCCTTTCTCCATATCCTCTCCAGCATAAGCTATCATTGGTGTTTCTAATTTTAGCCATTCTGACAGGAGTAAGATGATATCTCAGAGTTGTTTTGATTTGCATTTCCCTGATGGCTAAGGATGTTGAGCACTTTCTTAAGTGTCTTCAGCCATTTTGGATTCTTGAAGTTTAAAGAGGATGGCCAAACTTCTGGTGGCTTCCATTATGCCCGGGTGTTACTGCATACTTTGTCATAGTTGTTGTTTTTATTATTATTTAGGGTTTCACTGTATACTCCAAGGAAAGGCCATCCTTATGCCCCAGCCTTCCAAACACTGGGAATTCAGGCTGTGTCACCATCATGACTTCTTCCCACGTACCTCATCATCTCTAGACTATTTTTAATACCTAATACAATGTAAATGCTGTGCAACAGGTTCTTACATATCTTACCTAAGAAATGTCAAGGGAAAAAAATGGCTCTGTGTGTTCAGTACAGAGACAATGTTTTTGCTAGTGTTTTCTCTTTTGTTTTATTTTTAATTTAATATTTATTTTTAATTAGAGAGAGTGTGTGTGTATGTGTTGGAATAAAATGAAATGGTGTTAGTGCTGTGGCTCACTGGTAAACTGCTTGCCTAGCACGCCTCTAGCCCTAGGTCTCATCTCTGGTACCGTGTCTCTCCCAGACCCCTCACTTGAACAGAGCTTCTGGCTCAAGGCCAAAGAGAGTGAACGGCAATGATTGCCCTGGAGCTTGGAGGAACTCAAACCTAGAAGTGGTAGTAATTTTTCTCTGCAAGACAGTCAAACTCAAATGGTGGCTGGGTCTTGTCTAGCTCTAATCAGCTACACTTGCATCAGTTGGAAGACAAGTCGAGCGAGTGCGGGCTGTGATAAAATATGGCCGAAAGCACGTTGTGAGGAAAGGGTTTGTTTCAGCTCGGTCCATCGCTGAGGGGAATCAGAGCAGAAACCTGGAGGCAGGAGCTGACCCAGACACCATGGGAGAATGCTGCTTCCTTGGCTGACTTGCTCAGCTCACTTTCTTGTAACACTCAGTTTCAACAGAACATGAATAGTGTTGCCTACAAGAAGCTGGGCAGGGAGATCCCACAGCAATCATCAGTCAAGAAAACACACCATAGGCTTGCCTGCAGGGCAACCTGGGGGGTGCATTTTCTTAATTTAGATTCAAGATTTCCAAATGGCACTAGCTTGTGTCAAATTGGCATGAATCTAGCCAGTCCATCACCCCACTGGGCAGGTGGGTGAGCAGGCTCTGGCTCATCCTGTAGTTGTCCTGTTCATACAGAATTTCTCTCTCTACTCCCTGTTTATGTCTGTAGAATGCCACAGGAGAAATAAAATTTTTTGAAGGTTTTTAACTTTTAAAATAATAATAATCTGTTATTTGAAAGAGTTGTGGAGCTGTGGTGTTAATCTTTGTAACTTAAAATGGATTCTGGTTTCTAGTCTCTAACGGCCACTTGAGTATGGAGAAGTCTAAATGGGTTTCCTGATTTTCTAAAGTAATAGAATCTAGCTGGGGCTGAGATTCCTGGTAGAGTGCTTGTCAGGATGTATAAGGATTTGGGTTCAATCTCCAGCCCCAGGAAGAAAAAAAAAAAAACAGGGGAAGCCTAGTTATGTTTTCTGTGATGTTACTTTTACACTGGTTAACACTGAGTTATTTCCGTTGCATCTGCAGTTTATTTGAACTCTGGTAAATAGGGAATGTCATTCATTGTTGGGACTTAGTAGCCACAGCTCCTTGATGAGTACTGCTCCCCATCAGTTTTATGATCCCATCTCTCAAAGCTGGTTTTGAGAGCTTTAAGCATATTAGAACCTGGTAAATCACAGATGATTACTAAATGGGAGCTCTGGGAGCAGATGGCCGTGAGAAGACCACTGCCTTCCATGTTAGCAGACCCAGCTTCAGTGTTGTCCCCTTTTAGTTTTGATTATTGCAGACCTGGAGAATAAACCCAGGGACCAGCACAGAGTAGGCATGTACACTACTGCTGACTAGTGCTCTCCAAGCCAGCCTCTTCCATTGTAACAGCTTCTAACCCCTATAAGCCTCCAATTCCTTTACCTGCAAACTGAAATAACCATGTTTCCCTTACATCCCTCTGTATACAGAGGGAAAGGCCCTGTGCCTAAGTTAATATCGTATTGCTGTAATGAGACACCATGACCTCAGCAACTCTTATAAAGGAAAACATTTAATTGGAGCTGGCTTACAGTTCAGAGGTTTAGTCCATTATCATCATGGGAGAAGATGGCGGCATGCAGACAGATGTGGCGCCAGAGAAAGAGCTGAGAGTTCCACATCTGGATTGCCAGGCAGCAGGAATAGAGAGACAGAAAGCAACTGGGCCTGGATTGAGATTCTGAGAACTCAAAGCCCACCCCTGTGACACACTTCCTCCAAAGGCCACACCTCCAATAATGGCAGTGTCTATTTGTGTATGGGGGCAGTTTTCATTCACACCACCACATCCTGTCTGGGAAAGGTGGTTGCAGAAGGAGTGACAGCAGGGAGAGCTGTCACTGTTATCTTAGTAATTCGAGGGTCTTTAATGCACACGTACACTAGGTAAAGAACTTCAGAAGCCTAGAAGTTACCACTGTCTCCAACAGTCTTTGAAGTCCTGTAAATATAAGGATTTTTTTTTTTCCTGAGGCAGGGTCTCACTCTGTAGCTCTGACTGGCCTGGGACTTGATATGTAGATGTGACTGCCCTTGAACTCATAGTGACCCATGCCTTCCAAGTGTTTGGATTAAAAGTGTGCATCACCATTCCCAGGTTAAGGATGTTTCTGATAGTGTATAGGAGCAAGGCCCTTCATGCATCCGGTGACTTAAAAACATTGATGGGTAGGTTCAATCACAGCTCCAACAATTAAAAAAGAAAGAAGAGTTTTGGTGTGTCTCATTAAGAAGCCAACATAGACCCAAAAGGAGTTGCTTTCCTAAGTGGTTTCAGAGCCTAAACTTGGTGTCGATAAGTTTGTCACTTATCTGTCATTGACACTTCATTCATTCCGTCTCCACATGTTGAGTCATAGCTTATGTCATGATAAGTGACTGAAGCCCTTTGGAGATTCTTAAAAGACACTTGAGACTTGGGTTCACTTCTTTTTGCTTCAGCTTCATCGATTTCTCCTTTGGAGGCAGGTGTTAGGGAAGCAGCTAAGGCCTCACACATGCCAGGCAAGCCCCTCACTATCCAGCCATAACCCTTGCCCAGATTCTTCAGCTTTGATTATAAACCAGAGACCAGTAAACGGTTGCTTTATTTATTGAGCATGAGTGTATCAGTGGGTTGAACAGATTAGATATTGAGAATAGTTTGCCTTAAAATGCCTATCCTAGTAGGACCATTACAAACACATGCCTGTCTTAAAGTTTGAAGGGTCATTTGTGTTTGAGAAGTGTACAAGTAGAAGGAAAGTGATTTATATACTGAAAGGCCCGTGTCTGACTGCATTGAAAAGATCACTTGAAGCTTGAGTTCTGTACTTTTCTGTCACCCTTCAAAAATTCTATGAAATAATTGCTTAGTCTCCATCTACATAGTGATTATTTGTATAAAAGACCTGGAGACCCTGCTTATGCAGGCCAGGATTATTGATGGATTTTTCTATGCCATGAGTTCCCTCTTTTATTGTATGTGTATCTGTGTATATATGTGTATGTGTGTATGTGTGTGCATCTTCCTGTTCACGTGTGTATGTGTACAAGTGTGTGTTGTGTGTTTGTGTGTGTATTTGTGTATATGTGTGTATCTGCCTGTGTACACATTTGTATGTGTATCTATGTGTGTCTGCCTGTGTACATGTGTGTATAAGTATTTGTGTGATCTGTGCATAAGTGAAGTGTTTGTGTGTACATCTGTGTATGTGTATATGTGTATGTGTGTGTGTTCATGTGTGTGTATCTGTGTATATGTGTATGTGTGAGTATATGTGTGTATATGTATTTATGTATGCATATGTGTGTGTTTGTGTGTATGTATGTATATGTATGTGTCTGTGGGTATGTGTCTGTGTGTCTATGTGTATGTGTGTGAGTATGTTTGTATATGTGCCTCTGTATGTGTATGTGTTTGTGTACCAGGGATTGAACCCTAGGTCTCTCACATACTAAACTGCTAAGCATGGGCTGTTACACACCTGTCTTTATCTTGTTATCGACATGATGAGATGAATTGAATTTCCGAGAGGCATTTCTTAAGAGTCAGCAAACATGAAGCACTGACACGAAGAACTAGAACAATCACTAAGAAGAAACCTTCAGTCTAGTGGAGGGTGTGGCATGTGCACGAAACTCAGTAAAGGAGCCTATGAAGCATTCAGTGAGGAAATAAAAGATTTAATCCAATGTGTCGAGGTCAAAGGAGGGATGATCTTGAGGAAGCAGAAGGTTATTTTTTCTTTCCCATGAAACTTTATTCATATTGAATAATTCATGAGAAATTTTATTCTCTGATAGACAAATCATTAGAGGCTCCACATCTTGATTGTCTTCGATATTATTCAATCCCACACCACAAGAAAAGCCCAGAAACTTCATTTCACAGTGGACACTTGGGACCACAGGCGCATATCCAGGGTTGTACAGACATGCTCTCTCAAACCCAGGGCTAGTGCAGCTCTCCCTTCTCATTAGAATGTGGCACACTGATATTAATCCCTGACTGAAGGTGCAGGGTAAAGTGATGCCGCTGCTGGAATTGCTGACTGGAAATTCAGGGCTCTGGACAAAGAAGTGGGCCTTTGCATCTAAGAAGGGTGTTCCTTGCAGTGCACAGCTGAATCGGTGTCTTCTTGATCTCTTGAGTGAGCCTGGCACTGCTGTGAGGCTCTGGCCTTGTCCGTTCTTCTTTCGTTTGTTTTTGTTTCTGTATTTGTTTCAGACAGAAGCTATGTTGTTCAGGCTGGCCTTGACTTTTGCAACCCTCCAGCCTCAGTTCCTGGGTGCTGGGCTGCAGGGATCCATATCTTGGCTGAGGATATGTCATGTGTGAGGCTCTTGGTTCAATCTTTAAAAGAAAAGAAAGCAATCACCACTAAGACTAAGCTTCTTTACATTCATAATCAAAGTGCCTGGCACATCAACATATGTCTTTCCAATGTTCACTCTAAATAATAATAATTCTAGTCTTTTATCTAGAGGGCAACGAAGTATGAGTTTGTATCTTACATGTCCGGGTGTGTTTGTGTGTACTGGGAATTGAACCTAGGAACTCTTATACTAGGCAAGCACTGTACCACTGAACTCTACCACACAGATAATTTTTAATTACATTGTATTTAATTTGTGTGTGTGAGAGACACACATAGAGAAAGAGACAGACAGACAGAGAGAGAGAGAGAGAGAGAGAGAGAGAGAGCATGTGTGAAAGCATGTGTGCGCGCATGTGTTTTTGTGGAGTCCAGAAGGTAACTTTTGAAAATCTAAATCAGCTTCTCTCTCCTTCCACTGTGTGGGGTGAGGGATGGAACTCTCGGGTCATCAGATTTGCTGGCAGAATCTTTACTTCCTTTTCCATCTCACCATCTCTTTCATCGGTTTTGAAATGATTCCTGTTTGTTTGTTTTAGTCTTGAGACTATGTCATTGAGTTGCCCCAGGTGGTCTTGATTCTGTCTGTATCCCTGGAAAGCCTTGAACTTGAGGTCCTATGTCTCAGTCTTCCAAAAGCTGATCATGTCCAGTTGTGTTCTGGACAGTCTGCTCCATGGAAGTTAACCTCTCACATCAGAGCACCATTGTGATGAATTATGAAGACTCCAGCAACGAAAGTATATCCAAAATTCCATGCGCAGTAATGCCAGCCTCTCCCACCAACAAGTTATAGCCAAGACTGTGTTGTTCTATTGAAGAAATACAAAGTGCAGGAGCTTGGAAAGATGGCTTAGAAGGTAAGAGCTTCTACTCTTGGAGAGGACCAAAGTTTGGTTCCCAGGACACACGGGGTAGCAATCAACCATCTGTAAGACCGGTTCTAGGATGACACTCTCTTGTGGCCCCCAAAGGCATTGCACACACATGGTACACAGACATACATATGGGCAAGACACTTATACACATACAATAAAAATAAACAAATATTTTAAACATACTGCATACAGAAATGAAAGTATTGTGTTTGCATCCTTTCTGGGACCTCTGGCCCAACCTTCAGGAAGCAGCATCACCAAGAGGTCAGCCTGTCTTCTATCCCAGCCTTTCTCTGTGGCAGTAGGGCACAGGTACTAACCAGCCTTGTACAGACCCCTCCTTAGGTTGACCCTACACTTGTCAGATTATCAACCCCCACTGCTACATCATCCTGTGGAGGCTCAGACAGGCCCTGTGGAGTCCACACCCTTGGGCGGAGAAGGAAACTGAAGTTCAGAGAAGATAATCCAGAGAGAGAAAGCAGAACTCAGTCTCAGACTTGGGTTTTTCCTCTGCTCTGAGGTCTCCTGGGTGACAGGTTTGACTGTAGCTCCCAGCCCATGTCCACCTGTGACAAAGCTCAGGTCATTCACCCACCTTCTGGTGACCACACCCCTGGAAATCTTCTCCTTGTTCCATGACCAAAAGACTCCTACTTTGGGTCGTAATAGTTAACTGATGCCTGCAATGTAGACTGCTTATGGATATGGTTGAAGCTTCCAGAGTTTCTGCTAACTGGTCCCTTCCCTGTCACCAAAACGAACAACCTAACACATATTTTGAAGAAAAAAAAAATACAGATTTTTCAAATTTATTTTTTAAAGTTTATTTTATTTTAAATTATGTGTCTCTGTGTATATATGTACAGAGCTCAATGCCTGTGCATGTCACAAGAGGACATCAGATCCCCCAGGTAGAGTTATTGATGATTGTGAGGCCCTGGGTAAGGTGATAGGAACTATAGGCAGGTCCTCTGTAATGCAGTACAAGCTCTTAGTCACTGGGCAGCTCTCCAACCCACAGGAAGACTTAATTTTTTTATTTTTAAAACAATGTTACTTTACATACCAATCCTCATTCCCTCTCGCCCCATCTCCCAGCCCCCCCTCAACATCTCCCCACCCTACCCCACCCCCATCCACTCCTCAGGGAGGGTGAGACCTCCCATGGGGGATCATCAAAGTCTTTTGAGGCAGGATGGGCACTAGGGATAAATACTGGTTCCTCTGCCAGCAGCCCCACAAACTGCCCAAGCCCCCCAACCATCATGTTCAGGGACCCTGGTTCGGTCTTATGCAGTATTCCCAGCTGTCAGTCTGGAGTCTGCTTGTTCAGGTCAGCTGTTTCTGTGGGTTTCCCCAGCATGGTCTTGACCCCTTTGCTCATCACTCCTCCCTCTCTACAACTGGATTTCAGGAGTTCAGCTCAGTGTTTAGCTGTGAATCTCTGTTTCTGCTCCTGTCAGCTACTGGATGAAGGCTCTATGATGGCATTTAAGGTAGTCATCAATCTCATTGTAGGGGAAGGGCATTTAAGGTAGCCTCTCCACTATTGCTTAGATTCAAGAAGATTTGCTCAATTAATTGTTTATTTATTATTTATTGGTTCTTTGAGGCAGGGTCTTTCTATGTAGTCCTGGCTGTTGACTTTGATATTTCCTATATAGACCAGATTGGTCTTGTACGCACAGAGATCTACCTACTTCTGCCTCCTGAATGTTGGGATTAAAGGTGTGCACACCCATGCCTGGTCACAAGTAGATTTTAAAGTTATAAAATGTCGTTGTAACTATGGAGTCAGCCTGGATTGTACTATGCCATATGCAGGAACTCCCTTTGTGGGATTTGATGTTAGAGGCACACCATATTTTATTTATGACTCGTCATCTAAACGTTTCCATAAATATCCCATGAATGCACAGCTTGATTGCTTTTGCATCTGCTATCAGAGAAAGAGTCAGTAGAAGCAACTCTGTTGGCACCTTAGTTGAAGTGCTTTCTTTACTGTGTGCCATGAGAAGCCAGGAGCAGACCCTTTCCAAGCCTGTGTACTGAGGCTTTCCCAGGCCCTGCCAGCCACTCTTGGTTCTGCTGCCTCACAAATGTTGGCTTCACTCCCAGCTGTTAGCTCTCCTGAAAACTGTTGTTGCCTGGAAACCAAGAAAATGTGATTACTGCAAGGGTAGTTTTAGTATGGGTTTTCAAAGCAAACGATTGGGAGCTTGCACAATTATTGATCGGGAGTATTTCTTGGGATCATCTTTGAAAGGAATCAAGCTCTGTATTCCAGTATGTGTCGGTGAGGTGAGCATGTGCCAGCATGCTGGACTACAAAGCTACATGTTGGATATTCTTCAAGATGAAAAGCAACGTGTGGTGGAATGCCTGGAATTTGCTCGAAGTTTAGACTCTTGCCAGTTTGCATGTTAAGGTTGTCCTGATCTTACCCCATAGGAAGTTTCTAGATGTCCCCGCATTCCTGCCTTGTTAAGAGTTAATTGTACCCTTCACGGTTATTTAATTTTTATTAAGCTCTTAAAATGCCTCAAAGGGGTTTACCAGTCCCTTGTGAATCATAACTTTTGAAGGGTAGGCAGGGAACATCCTCAGGGACTGTCTCCATGAACTTCCCTGCTTATACAGGCTTTCTGCTCGCCTTTCTCTGTGTGGAGACATGTCTGAGCCCCTCTTCGACTCATTACAAGGCCTACAGACGTTAAAGGGAAATGCACACACACTATTTATTTTAAGCAGGATTTCATGTAACTCATACAGACCTCAGACTTAATATGAAGCAGATCACGAACTCCTTCACCTCCAAAGTGTTGGAGTTTCAAGTATGGATCATCAACATAGGCTTTGGATTTCTTTCCTAATGCCACTCAATAACTGATCAACAAAGGGCAAAAGTGACAATAAGTAGGATTTAGACATGTTTTCTAAGGAAGATAGACTTGGCATTGGGGTAATGGAGAAAGAATTTTTTTTCCTGCCAGATGATTAATTCCCAGTCTCTCCTATAAATTAAATAAGCTTAGGAACATTGGTTAAAAAAAAAAAAACAGCCCCCCCACTGTAGTGATACATGCCTTTTATCCCAGCACTTGAGAGGCAGAGACAAACTCTGTGAGTTTGAAACCAGCCAGAGCAACATAGTGAGACCCTGTCTCAAAACAAAGAAGCAAACAAACAAAAAAGAGAAAGAAAAATGCCAAGGGTCATGCACTGATATTGAGTGCTTGCTCAATGACAGTTACTTTCTGATACATTGTAGCATTTAGTCTGTAGAAGCCGTGCAATAATGCTGGTGGCCATTCAGACTTACATTGACCTTTGAGAGAACAGAAAGAGATGACTAAGTACAGCACAGTATCTCAACCCAATTCTTTCTGATACCCAAACCCATAATATTTTCACCACATCACCAGGAAAGTAAATTAGCCTAGCAATCAAGTTGTTGTTGGAGGGTGTTTGTACACCCAGCACTTTGGAGGTGGGGTGGAGTTCTAGGACATCTTTGACTACATAACAAGGTAGCCACACAGATGGTATTACATAAAACCATGTCTCAAAAAAAGCAGGGGGTGAAAAAAACTCAGGTACTAGTTACTGTCACCCTTTAAAATCCAGGAAAGAGAGTTTCTCTATTTTGATAGTCTGAACCCTTCTGGGACCCCAGGAAGAAGACATTCATGAGTTATCTTTTTTTCCCTGGGCACTTGCAACAGGTAGTTTGGGGAAGATGGGTGACTCAGACCCTGGAATGTTAACTAAACTTGTTGCATCTGATGATTCTGCACACGTAAAGAACATGGGGGGGGTGTTGAGGGTGTTGACTCTTGCACGGGGACTGCCACCCTTAGAAAGAGGCAGAAAGTGGATTCTCTGAAGTCCACATGTGTAGGAGAGACTGTTGACTTGGAAGATGTGGATCATTTGATAGAAAGTTTCTATAAATTCCTTCACATAGCTGGTACCTGGCTCCAGTGTGAAATCATTTCTCAGAAAAAAAAATAGTCTTAAAATAATTACTTTTTATGCCCATTTTCCTAAACAATGGGTTACAACATGCACCACTAGGAAACAAAGAGCATGAATGCTTGCTGGAGCTTAGCTTCTGTTTCCACTTGTACCCAAACGACTTTCATCTTGTTTGTTTGCGACAGGGTCTCACCATGTAGCCCTGGATGGTCTGTCACTCACTATGAATGCCAGGCTGCCCTCTACCTCATAGAGAACCACCTGCCTCCGCCTCCTGAGTGTTCGGATTAAAGATGTGATCCACTGTGCCTGGTATGACAAACTTTTAAAGTTATGCTCACAAATGACTATTTATTCCCATGTATACTTTTAAAATATTTTTTAAAAAGTTTAAATAATTTTATTCATTCTTTGAGAACTTCATACACTGGATTTTAATATTCACCCTCTTCCCCTAACTCCTCCCAAGATCCACCCCGTTAGCTCTGGATTCATCCAGGCAGCTTGGGGGGGGGGGGTGGTGGTAAAAAAAGAAACAGATAAACTTCTCCAGAAGCGGAGTTGTTCCTCTAATCAGAAATACTGAACAGACCCAAGTTTCTCTAAGGAAGTGTAGACTGTGTGTGCGTGGCATGGGAGTCCTGGAGTTTTATAGGACACAAAGGGAGATGTTGGACACGGAAGAGTCTGTGTGCTGGACAGTTCCCATGCAGTCGGGAAGTGGTGTACATCAGAGCGTTTGGTATATGATTTTACCAGAAGCTTCCACAGATGTCATCAGCCAACAGACCTCTCTTAGAGAATCTCAGACCACCTGAGGCTTGTAGGTAGCTAACTCTTCACATCCCATTTCAGCTATACCACCCTACTTTGTGCCCCACCCTCTCTTGAAGCCTCATCATCAAGCCTGAATTTTGCTCCTAGACCGATTTATGTGCATGAGTGTTTTCTTTCTCCACATCTATGTCTGAGCACCGTGTCCATGCCTGGTGTCTGAGGTGGCCAGAAATGGAAGGCCAGATGCCCTGGAACTGGAGGCACAAACATTGTGAGTTGTCATGTGGCAACCCGGGTCCTTTGTAAAAACTGAGCCATCTATCTCTCCAGCCCCCAAAGCATCTTGATAAAGCATCTTTTCTTTCTTCATTTTTTACCTTTAAACTTAAAAAGAAAGTATTTAGAGTGAGGTGTGTGTGTGTGTGTGTGTGTGTGTGTGTGTGTGTGTGTGTGTGTGTGTGTGTGTTATAGAGGCCAAATGTCAGCTGCAGGTAGGGGTTGGTTTTCTCCTTCCACTATTTGTGGGGGTTCTAGAGATTGAACTCAGGTAGTCAGGTTTGGCGGCAATCACCTTTACCTGGTGAGCCATCTCCTTGGCCCCTCTTATTTACATTTTGTTCCCCTCCCTCCCATTTCTCCTTTCTTTATGCATTGGTTGCCTTCCTCTCTCCTCTGACCCCCATATACGCTGTTTTCATTCCTTATTTTTTGTTTGTTTGTTTTAAAGTAGGGTCTCACTTGGTAGCTCAGGCTGGCCTGGAACTTACCCCAGACTGGTCTTGAACTCATGGCAGTCCTCCTGTCTCTGCCTCTGCCTCTGCCTCTGCCTCTGCCTCTGCCTCTGGAGTATATTGTGCTCTGTGGTGTAGTGGTCTTCAGTGACTGTGTCTATGAGTGTGAAATGACTATAAATCATTCACTGAGCAAACATGTGGAGCACTTGCTGTGTGCTGAGCCCTGGGTGCACTGTACTGTGATAAACCACTTCCAGTTCTATAAAGGATAGTCCCAAACCCATCTTCCTTCCAGAGATGCTGCCAAGTCCACCATTAAATCAAAGAAGCACTTCCACACTCACCTTCACAATAAAGGAGAGGACATGTTTAAATGTGTGCAATATGCTGAGGAATAAGAAGCTGGACTTCCTAGGAGACAAAGCATTTAAACCTCTCAGGAGTTCTCCAGCTGAAGGAGCTGCAGGGGGCTGCAAGTGATGTCAGTGCAGGAGCACATGGGCGTGATCAGAAGCGCAGCTGTACACTCTGCAAAGGGGATGGCACGTCTATGAAAGACAGATGTGCACAGCATGTGTTTGTATATAAACAGGCTTATGCACATCCAGATGTTCTAGGACTTTGTTTATATTTCTATGAAGTGTTAGATTACCTGTGGCAGGTTAACTTGGGTTTATAACATCAGGAGAGCAGGGATAAAAGAGGAAGAGGGAAATCTAAGCCAGACATGCTTGCCTTTAATCCTAGCAGTCAGAGGCAGAGGCAGGTGGATTTCGAGTTTGATGCTAGCCTGGACCACAGATAGAGTTCTGCAACAACTAGGGCTATGTAGAGAGACTACCTTGTTACACATGTACACACACACACACACACACACACACACACACACACACGCACGCACGCACACACGCGCATGCGTGCGCACACACACACACCAGAAGTCTTGAGGTATTTTACGCTGTTAGAATTTGTTGTAGGGTTGAGCATTGTCTTCCTTTGCATGACACATTGGAGTGGGGTGAAGTGGGGTGAACTTTATGAGTGGTTAAGTCCCTAGAGACATTCATATAGATATCTGTATGCTTCATGTGTAGAGCAGCCTGAGCGGTGATGTGCTTGTCTGGCAAATGTCACCCTTTCATCCTTTGTGGCTGAGCATGCAGAAGGTGTGCTCCATTTTCTTCATCCATTTATCTAGATGGACACCTAGACCGATTCCACAGTTTTCCACTAATGTAATTGTAAGCATAGGGCACTCTGGTATCTTACAACCACAGTTCCCAATGGGTGAACTTACCCTGTATCTCAGAACTTACCAACTCCAGCACTCCCTCCCCATGCCTCTGCCTAGAGACAGTAATGGCCTCCTACTGTGGAGTGCTCAGGAGCCCTGCCGACTTTTATGTCTTCCCTCACCTGTAAACTCAGGTCTTTGAACACTTTTCAACATGTATCATCTGGATGACATAATCTTTTTAGTATATTTCAGCTTTGAGGCGTTATAGTGTTGAAGGATAAAGGACCCATTTCTATAATCTATGTGTTTCTACGTGGTCTTGGCTTATCAGAGAATGCCTGGACCTGTTACTGCTTTTGGCAGCTCCATGGTGTCTTCTCGAGGTGCCTCTCTTCCAGCCTTCTCATCTCCTAGCCCTGCCCATCTCTCTGCCTGTATTGGCCAAACAATGTTTTATTCATCAACCACTAAGAGAGACATATATACAGAAGGGCATCCCTCATCAAATTCCTTCAGCACCTGTTATGGCTCATGATCTGTACCCAAGATCTGAACAGGATCCCTTCCAGAGCAAATGTTCTCAGTTTCTCCCCCAGCCCCGGATGTTATCAGTCATTGCAGCTACCTTTGTGGCTTTTCTGGTAAATCAGGTTGGTTTTACCCTCTTGTCCTTGGGTGGCTTGCTCATCCATGTGTAAAGTCCCTTGTGTGAACTTGCATTGTTCTTATGCTTCTGCATGTTTGCTCCAGACATCCCCTTGGAGAAAGCACTCTGAGGACTTGCGAGTGCGTGTGAGCACTGTCCTTTTCGGACTTAAAACGAGGCACAGAGCATGCTGCAGGCAGCCAGCTTCATTTGACTTTGCATCACCCTTGATTGGCAGCTCTTGATTGGCAGTCTATGATTTTCCTAGAACATATTCTGCAGCAATCATCAAATTTACTGGGACTGTTAATTCTTCACAGATCTTTTAAGTCACAAGTTACCTTTGCTGTGCTTAGGTGGTCATTGACCTTGCAAACTATTAAGACTCCAGGACTCAATAGGTCACTTAGAGTCCTAGTCCTTTACAACAAACATGTGTGTGTGTGTGTGTCTGTGTGTGTGTGTCTGTGTGTATGTATATAAGCATGCATGTGTGTACATATGAATACATGTATTCATGATCTAGATAGGACATTGTTATATTTCATTCCCATGGAAATGAATTACTTTAGTTATATTCTAATATAGGTGCATGGAAAGATAATTCTCCTTAAATTCACTATACAAAATTATTTTCATTTGCTAATAACAACTGATGGCAGAAAAAAAACTAAACCCACAGATAGATGAATGTGGAATTGTGGGGGACATAGCTATTGATTCTCATGACTCGGTCTTTTATTTATTTATTTATTTATTTATTTATTTATTTATTGCAAAGATCTGTTTTTATTGTGTGTGTATGTGTGCATGGTATATGCCGTGTGTGTACCAGGAGAGACTATAAGAAGGCATCAGGGGACTGGAGAGATATCTCAGAGGTTAAGAGCACTGGCTGCTCTTCCAGAGTACCTGGGTTCAATTCCCAGCAACCATATGATGGTTCACACCCACCCATCCATACTGAGATCTGGTCCCCTCTTCTGGCCTCCAGGGATACATGCAGAAGACAGAACACTGTATATATAGAAAATAAATAAATCTTTGGCCGCATGCACTTTGGTGGCGCTCACCTTTAATCAGGAGGCAGAGTCAGGGGCAGGTGGATCTCTGTGAGTTGGAGGCTACCCTAGTCTACAGAGTGAGATCCAGGACAGCCTCCAAAGCAATACGGAGAAACTCTGTCTGGAAAAACAAAAATAAAATAGAATAAAAAGGCATCAGATCTCCTGGAGCTGGAGCTGCTAGTAGCAGTTTATGTGGTTCTGGGAACAGAACTCTGCTCCTACACAAGAGCAGTAAGTGCTCTTAGCCATCAAGCCACCTTCCAGCCTTCCATTGTCCTTTCTTACTCTCCTTTGCTGTCCACCCCCTACTATATTAGTCATCTTCTGCTTGGGTAGACTGAAAATAGAGAGGACTGGAGTGGTCAATGGAGAGAGCAAACAAAATGTGACATTGTTAACTTGGGAATTTACCAGTGTTCAGCTGAAATTGGCTGGGGAAGCCCCAGTGAGGCCGCCAGCTGGATCAGGAGTCCTGGGTGGAGCAGAGCACCCTTCTACGGGAGGCTCCCAGGGAAAGAACAAGTAGTAAACTGCAGACAGATAACATCGTTGGCACAAGGCACTTAATCTCCCAGAAGAAATCACAGGGAGTCTTGCTGAAGCTTCCCCACTAGGAGTTCCTGGCAGAGCACCTTCCACAGATGGGCTTCTGGGCCTTTATTTCCCACTGTTTCGCTATAGGCATTTTTAAAATTTATTTTATTTTTTACTCCTGTGGTGAGTGGTGGGGTGGGAGGAGAGACAGTGTGTGCTCTCCTATGAGTGACAGAGAGACAGAGACTGTGTATGTGTGTGTGTGAGTGTGTGCATGTGTGTGTGCATGCAAGCATGCATGTCTGCATGCAGGCGGGTGCCCAGGAAGGCCAGAAGAGAGTGATCTCCATTCTACTAATTCATGAACACACGCTGAGGCAGTCCATTCATGCCTGAAGCCTAGAAGATCTTACTGATGACAAAGAGTCAGAAATAAGAAAGCAGAGCCAGGTACAGTAGCCCATACCTGTAATCATGGCTACTCCCAGCACAGATGAGGCACGAAGAATCTGGAGTTTGATACCAGCCTGGGCAAGAAGGTAGAGTAGAGGGAAGGAAGGAGGAAAGGCATTTCTACCTATAGCTTCTATTAGTCAAAATGTATCTTTTGACTTCACTCTCAGGCTGGGGAGATAGCTCGGCTCGTAAAAACTTGCCATGCAGGTGTGAAGTTTGAATGGAGTTGAGGTCTCCAGAATCTGTAGAAAAATCGAGGTGGAAATAGTGTCTCACCTGGAGTCTCAGTGCAAAGGGAGGTGTAAAGACAGGATCTCTGGAGCAAGCTACCATCCAGCCTAGAAAAATGCCGATCTCCGGGTTCAGCAGGAATCCCATTCAGTACTGAACATAGAGAGCAATGGCGGAGGACAAAGATCAAACTTGAGACTTGACAAGAACATGCACACATGTGTTCATGCACCTGTATACACGCAGCTGCTGCCACAATGAATACTTACACATAATCTACAAGCATAAACCTCTGTGTGTGTGTGTGTGTGTGTGTGTGTGTGTGTGTGTGTAGTGAGATATCCTTATTTGGGCGTGGTCACAGGTGTGAACGTGAAGGGGGAAGGCTAGGTCTGGGGTCCAGGACCCCAGCCAGGTCTCTCTCTCTTGGTTCTGGTCAGGTCATGAAGAGCAGCCTGGGCATGGATCCTTGGAACGGGAACTTGTGGGTCATTGGTTTCTTGTGTAAGTGACTTCTTTCCGAGTAAAATATAATAACCCGTTTTATACTCTCATCCTGTATATCTTAACCTGTGCATCTGTGTGTGTGTGTGTGTGTAAAACACATATAAACTTCTGTAAATAATATAAAATCACCCTGTGTTCTTTAACAGATTTGCAACAGTTTTTTCAACTCTGACCTTTTTGACAAAACTATTTAACTTCTGTTTCTGACGCACTGATTTCTATTTCACTTAAGTAAACACGGTTGTCACCTCTTTGTAGCTCACTTCTCTCATTTGTGAAGGAGCCAGTGTTGGGATAAAAGTCCGTAGTGACCTCTTTCCAGGTTTTGTATTCCATCGGTCTAGAGGATAACTAGTTGCTGTGGGACAATTGAAGGTCAGTGGTCATCAAGTGTCCTAGTGACTTTTCTTGTTGTGACAGAAAGTCTTTTGTTAGGACAGGAACAATCAAAGGGAGGAAAGGGTATAAAGCTCAGAGCTATGCCACCCCTGAGGGACAAGAAGCAGAGGACCCACAAACCATGGTCTGCTAGTCGTTGGCTGCTGCTGGGGCAACCAGACTGGGGCATCTTCTGTGCTGGAGGATTCTCGAATCTCAAAGTACAACTAAATATCCCCGGTTGCATGGACCAGGGCAAAGACAGCAACTGTCGGTGGTTTTGTTTGTTTGTGTTTTGAAGTGTACAGCCAGCAGTGCATCCAGACTGCTGTCTGTGAAGCGGCAAGTGAGAGAGATGTGTTCCTAGAAGGAAATGCCACCCAGGAACTCAAGAAGGACCCAGGATGAGAGAGTCCTTGTCAGCTTCAGGACAGCCTATCCAATTTCTCAACACAGTGGCATGTGGCAGCCAGGGTGGGTCAGGCTCTTGAGTGTCTATTAGGTCTAAGAGGCTTGTCATGGGCATTGCAAGAAGAGATGTTGTTCTGGGAGGCTCATCATGCACATTGCAAAAAGGGATGTTGACAACAGTCACGAGCAACAGTCAGTAGTCAGAAGTGTAGAGCCTTTTGACTACCGGCCACACCAAGGACACAACACTTTAAAGGGAGTAACATCCATGAGGACCATACTCATGCTGGGAATGGCAAGGAAGGAAGTTCTCTAATGTGTTGTGAAAGCATATTAGGAGATAAAGAATTTTCTAAAGAGAATCAGACCAGCAATCAGTGTCCGGTGTCATAGGTTTTGAAACATCTATGTAGTCATACGGAATGCTTGGCATGGATCCAATTCCTGTCCCTTCAGCATCATAAAGGTGAGGTCTGTTTTTAAAAATAATCTTTTGGAGCCAAGAGAGCAGTTGAGTATTAGAGTCCTTGCTTGGCATGCCGTGTACTGTTGGCTCCACAGCTGGAGCCACAGTTGATACCACAGCTGGAGAAGCAATCTTTCTATTGGTTGCTCCTGTTGCAGAGGAAAAACATGTGTAGTCTGTTAAGATGGTCATTTCGGTTTTTTGTAAAGTTTAGGCTTTATTCTTAGCATTTGTGCCAATAATGAGCTAATATTTATGAGCTTTTCCCCTATCACTAATGTGCAGAAGCTAATAGATGCTTTTGATAATCCATGTACTTTTGATTAAGCTGAGTGAAATGGCATACGACATAGGAGGCCGAGGCAGGAGAATGACTTGAGCCCAGGAGCTCAAGGGGAGCTTAAGCGACACAGCAAAAGTCACTTAAAATGTGTGCTTACAAGAACCATTTACAACAGAGGTGGAGTGTAGTTCAGAAGCAGAGTGCTTACCTAACGCACACACACACACACACACACACACACACACACACACACACACACACACAGAGCTAACGATAAATATGACCCAGTAAGTCATTATCCTTGAGTCGTCAAGTTAACCATGTTGCAAGCAAAGCTCATGGTTAAAAAGCACCACACTTTGTTACTATTAGGCAACCCGCTTACTGCCAATTACTAACACCCAAAAAGACTGCCAAGAAATCCCAGTCTGTGCCCGTGGAAGGCAGATTGTAATCAAGGGCAGTCAGACTCTGCTCAACTTCCTTTTGAAAGGATGCTATGGATTCAACTCAGCCTAATCATGGGCCCAGAGTGTTCTGGGTCTTTCAAGGTGTAGGAAGAGGCCATCAAGTCTTGTGTTTCCTCAGCCTCCAAGGAAGTGACTCCCGACTGCAAAACCATAGGTTTTTATTGCTAAGAACCAAAGTGGCTGGGACCTCACTCTGTTGGAAGAGTAAGGCACCTGCTTAGAATTGTGAAGTGTTTTTAAAAGGGGAAAGAGAAAAGGAGGCTTTAGACCTCTAGTCTCAGCTTACAAGGTTTCCAAGGTTACAGACATTTCATAGAATACCAAGTTTCCATACAAGGTCATCATGGATCAAAGTGAATAGAACCTGTCATTTGTTTAGGCAAGATTGATTAGCACACCTGCAAGATTAGGGGGATTTTCTTCTCCTCCTCATTCTCCTCCTCCTCCTCCTTCTTCCTGACTGGCAGGCTCACTGGCCTTGTTTTTAAGATAATGGGGCAGGGAGGATGTTAACACAGCTGGTGGTGGGCTCCAGTTTTCTCCTTTATCTTCTGGGCTCTGGTTCTGTGCTCTGTGGTCAGGGAGTTCCTCTTCTCTCTAGTTTTCCCTTCTTGCCATAAGCTCTAATTTATACCTCTTAGTTATTAATTTTCCACCACACAGCCAGGGTTCTTTACTGCGGAGCCGCTCTCCCACTCTCTGAGGTATCCAGATGTAACGTAGGTACTCACCTTTGGCGAGGCTGTACTTCTGAGAAAACCTCTGCGAGGGTTTCCCCCCACCCCAAGCCATACCCAATCTTTCTCCCTCAGTGTTCACTGCTCGGCAGCCACACCATTTGTGTGTCCTGCTTGATGCTCCTTGGCAGTGGTCCTTAGGTCTAAGTAAGTGGTTTAACTCATTGTGTCCATAAAGCCTGCTATTGTTCCAGGACAAATAGAGCTAGGATGAATCATTCTAAAGATGGGCAACATAACCAAAGTACAAACACTGCATTGTTTGAAAGTGCCGAGCTTTTAGACCTCCACAAAAACAGGACTTATTTTTTGTTGTTTTGAGACCAGGAGTCATATCGTCTAGCCTGGTCTCAAACTTACTATGTAGCTAAGGATGACTTAGACCTTCTAATCCTCCTGCTGGGATTCCAGTCTGAGCCCCCATACTGGGGATCCAACCCAGGTCTTTTTCTACATGCTAGGCAAGCAGTCCATCAGTGGAGTTACTGCGACACACCCTGAAGTTAGTACCGGTTCTTGGTGCTGTCAAATTAAATTGTTGGGCAAAACAATGGCATGATGAAGTAAATCCGATCTCCTCCCGTTCCCATTTCTATCCTATTCCTCTCTCATTTCCTAGCTGTGCTGTAATTTACAGAGACAAATAAAATTAGGAGGACATCCCAATGATTATATATCTATAGGCATAGATATAGACACAGATATCCATGGTTCGAATTAAAATGTAGAATGTGACCACCACCCAGAAGCTCTTTCGTACCTCCCTAGTCTATTCATGATAAATTAATTTTACTCTTTGATTTTCATTTAATTGGAATCATATGGTATGTGTCTGGCTTCGTGTTCAATATTATTTCTGTGACAGTCGACTGTATTTTGTATAGCAGCAGTAACTGCTATGAACTCCATTATATGACTTTCATTATACGACTGTGTTACAATTTGTTTTGTACGTTCAATCGCTGAATCACTCTTGTGCATATGAGTTGTGTCCACTTTTCACAATTTTCAGTGAGAGGTTTTGTTGTGGTTGTTGTTTTTGATGCTGGTTTTGTGTGTGTGTGTGTGTGTGTGTGTGTGTGTGTGTGTTTCTGAGACAGATCTTTTTATGTAGTCCTGGCTGTCCTAAAACTCTCTATGTAGACCAGACTGGCCTCAAACTCAGAGATTCTCCAGCCTCTGCCTCTAGAGTGCTAGGATTAAACGTGTGTGCCACCACACTGGGCTGAAAAAGGGTCTTTTTATATGTATATTTTTTAAGGAAAGGTCTTATGTAGCTCAGGCTCTTCTGGTACTTGCTGTATAGCCCAAGTTAGCCTTGAACTCACAGCTAATCCTCTTTGCTCAGCCTCTCGGGAGCCTTAGTTTAGGCAGGGTGAAAGCTCCTGATCCTAAATTTTCAGGATTAGGGTTTGTTAACAAGGGGCTTTATTTAACATCCTTGGCTTAGTTTGTCCTCTTTCCTGCTTCCAGAAGGTTCTGAAGGACTAGGCATCCCAGCTGCTTCCCCTTCCTCCTGTGTACAATACTGTCTTAGGCTCACAGGTGTCCTGTGAGCATCAGATGCTTATTTAATATCTATGTGTCTGTTTCTATTGGGAATAGAACCCAATGCCCTACCTCTGAACTAAACTTCCAGACGACATCTATGTTTTATCTCTGTCACGTTTTCATTTCCCCTTGGCCAGAGAACTGAGAAATTAGTATAATTTCTTCTTCTTCCTTTTTTCTTTCAGCTTCCTTTATGTTTTTCAAGAATATTGTAGAATTTGATTTTAGAGGGTGCATTCTAGAAAGACTTGCATGCCTTGTTTGTCCTTCCTGCTATTTTTATTTACATCTAGCAAAAGCGAAGTGATGTAAGTCTGGAGAGATGGTTCGGTGGTTAAGGGCACATTCTGCTCTGGCAGAGGACCTGAGTGCAGCCCTGGGGCCACTCTGGTGGACCACAACTGCCATTAACTCCCAAGTTTCATCCCTACTACCCATATCAGGGGTTCACAACCACCTTTAGCTCCAGTTCCAAAGGAACTGGCCCCTCTTCTGGTTTCCTCCTCCTTCACTAGCACACACACACACACACACACACACACACACACACACTCACACACACACACACACACTCACACACATCTTTTACAGAAAAAGAGAGAGAAACAGTTACTTTCAAAGTTGTTTTCAAAAATATAGACTACTTTTGAAAGTTAAGGAGACTCTGAACAAATAGGTTTGTTTCATAATAATGCATTAAGGCAACCTATGTAATTTCTGTTTATTGATGATGAGCTAAAAATACTTGTTTCGGGGCTGGAGGGAGTGTTCAGCAGTTAAGAGCTCTTGCCACTCTAGAGGACAACCCAGGTTCTGGACCCAGGACCTGTATCAGGAGGTTCACAACCACCTGTAACTTCAGTTCCATGGGATCTGATGCCCTTTGACCTCCGTGTGCGCCCGCAGGCACGTGGTTCACAAAAATCCATGCAGGCACACATCATTACACACACGTAAATAGAAATTAAACGCATTTCTTCAAATGTGACTGGTTCAATCCGTCAAAGAAAAAGTATTTCTTAGTTGTGGTGCCCTTCCTTAGTGTGTTGATGAGCATAACAGGAAGTGCTTTTTAGAATTTCCCAGGGTTCTCTCTGAGATATCTAGGCATTAACTGAGAGAACACAGAAGAACACACACACACACACACACATACACACCACACACACACACAGCTTGCCATCATCATAGAGCATGAGTGCATCTCATAGAGCTCAGCCTTTCCACGGCGATTTGTAAAGGACATTTTAGGGCAGAGAAATTACCCATGTTAACAACTGACTGGCAAACTGAGGGATCTGTTCCATTGAATTATTCTTCCAGGTATTAAAACTGTTATTTATAAGATTATCTTTCTAGAGTGTGTTAAATGTGAGATTACCTTTGAAAACTTGAAACTCTGCCACATGCCCAAAGAATACTAATGCATATCTATGTTTTTCTTTTAAAGTTCAAAAAATATTCAAGCACATTTTTTTCAAAAGATTTATTTATTTTATGTAGACATGCGCTTTGCTTTCATATATGTTTGTGCACTTTGTGGGTGCCTGGTGACTAGTTCTTGGGAAGCTGAGGCAGAACTGTAAGTTTGAGGCCAGTCTGGGCTATGTAGCAAATAGGAGATCAATCAGGAATACAGAGGGGCCAGCTCAGTGGTGAGGTGCTTGTCTAGCACACAAGAGGTACTTAGTACACCCCCCCAAGGCTACACAGCAAAGTTCAAAAGGGAATTTTTAGTTTATCAAATAATTTCTTATATAAGTTTCTTGTACTTATAGTGTTAGGCTTTCAACTATGTTTTGGCCTCTTTCTTAGTAAACAGAATTTAATCCTATTTGATCAGGGATGGTGAATGAACTCATCAGCTCAGTAGATGTCAGAATTCTCCTGTATCTAAAAGCAAGTAACTATAGTTCTGAGACACAGGCATGACCCTCCTGTGCTGCATGTTGCCTGTCATATGATGCCACCCCAGGACTCAGCAAGAAGGCCATCGTCGCCTGTGGACCTGTAAGCATCCACGAACTTCGTAAAAAAAGAAAAAAAAAAAAAAATAGTAACTCTAGTATTGTTCTCTGTGTGTGACTTTGTCAGTTTCTGGCAGGGCAGAATTATATAACTTTGACTGCTGTGCTGTTTAGGTATTTGTTTGTTTGTGTCAACTTGATACAATCTGGAGTCATCTGAAAAGAGGGGATCTCAATTGAAAAGTTGTCCTGATCAGATTGGCCTGTGGCATATTTTCTTGATTGACATTGATGTGGGTGGTGCCACCTCTGGGCAGGTTTTTCTGGGTTGTTTAAGAAAGCAGGCTGAGGAAGCCATGGGGGACAAACCAGGAAGGAGGTTCCTCTGTGGTCTCTGCTCTGGCTCCTGCCCTGGCTTCCCTCAGTGATGGAAGGCTGAGAGCCATGAGGGAAACAAACACTCACGTCCCTAAATTGCTTTTGGTTGTGGTATTCATCACAAAAATAGAAAGCAGAGTAGGAGAGCTGGAGTATGTTATTTCTTTGCTTGCATTTCAAGAAGACCCACTCAGCTTTCTTACAATATCTAGTATGTGTGAGTGTGTATGTGCATCTTTGAGGGCTTGAAGAGGGCATTGATCCTCTAGAGCTGGAGTTACAGGCAGTTGTGAGCCATCGCTATAGGTGTTGGGAACAGGTTTCTGTTTGTTTTGACTGCTTCAGCACTAGAGACAGGGGGGAAAAAAAAAACCCACCTGGTATGTCTGGCTTATAGATGTGAGCTTGAACAACTAGAGAAGAGTTAAGTGTGATGGGATTGCCTATAAACCAAATGAGAAGATTTGAACTCGTCAACACCCTGTTCTGATAGAAAAACAAGACTACAGGGTAGCTCTCATCCACAGGAACAGACACTCAAAATGTGTGGAAATGTCTCAACTAGAGTGCGGCAATGCCATATGAGGACACAGGACTTAAAACCTCTGTTTTTGCAAGTGGTTGTGTGTGTGGTGTGTGTTTCAGATAGGGTCTCACTAGATAGATTTGGGTGTCCTGGAACTTACCATGCCCTCAAACTCACAAAGATATGCCTGCTTCTGCCTCCAGGTGCTGGGATTAAAGGTGTGCACTACCACACCCAACACAAATTCTGATTCTTTATTCTTTTTTCTTTTCCTTAGCCATTGTGAGGGTCACACACAGACAGAGAGAAGGGGGGAGAGGGGAGGGAGAGAGAGAGACAGAAAGAACGATTGCCACAACCAAGCTAATTAACATGTCTACAATCCACATGGCTACCTTTTGTTTGGAGGAGGCTTTTAATGGCTCATTGGCAGGGCCTTTGTAACATGTGAGGCTCTGAGTTCACTTCCCAGCCCCTAAAATAAACAAGCAAGCTAGCAAATCTATTTTAACAAACTTGAGTATCAACATAGTAATAGGTTTGTCTGCCTGTCTGTTTGAGACAGGGTCTCCTCATGAATACCAGACTGGCCTTGAGCAATCTTCATAGTCAAAGCTGACCTAGATCTCCCGACCTTCTTGCCTTCGCCCCTCCAGTGCTAAGATTATAGGCGTGCACTTCCAGGTCAGGCCACAGTGCAGTAGATTAATTATAGTCACTGCGCTGCAATAATCCTCTGGAATTCTTCCTTCCTGCATAACTGAAATTGTTTTCTTTTTACTGGGAGTGTAACTATACATGCAAAGCAAATTTAGAATTGCTGTTTTGAAGATTGATTCATCAGTACAAACATCAAAGAAAAATTTAAGGGTTCTGAGGGTTGGGCACCTTTAATTCACCTGATTCAGTTCAGGGCTTCAGCATGATTGTTCCACAGGCTGCGTCTTATCCCTCTCATCTCTGACAAAGGGCGGGTGTTATCTGGGAACACCGCTCCACATCAGGCACATTGTGCCTGTCTGAGATGGTTCAGGGTCAGTGGAAGGCTACTGCACTGTGAAAGCATCTGCTGGATCACTCCTGAGCCCAGGATCACTGGGTGATGATCTCTGCATTAGGGTATTCCTAACAAGATTAGTGGAGATTAAGTGTAATAACACCTACACCCTGTAGGGTTCCAGGGAATCCTGCTCAGACCTCTGCTGTACTGTCAGTGAGACCCTCGGGAAAACTGATGTCTCTCAAGTCTAGGGTATTTCATCAGAAGTGCTCGGTGGTACTCAGCTTGCCAGTAAGCATTAGGTCTCACTGTGAGTAGGACACATTTCTTTTTTCTTTTTTTCTTTTTCTTGAGGAAGTTTTGAAGTCAATATATAGACTGGAATCTTGCTTGCCTTCCTTACTTTTGAAGGCTCTCAGGCACAAGACATGGCATAGAATGACAGTCATTTGAAAAATCCAGCAAACCGAACAACTAGTAAATTCCAAAGTCATTTCAATAGTTAATAAATAAAATAGCAAAAGAGACATGGGGTGTATTCATTTGAACTATTACATTACATCTTCAAATATTCAAAGACTTCTGCTAGGAGACCTTGTTTTCTAAGCCACCTTGTTGATACAAGTGAGAGAGTGAGAGAGAGAGAGAGAGAGAGAGAGAGTGTGTGCGTGCATGCACACTCTGGGGACTCAACCTAGAGCTTGGAGAATGCTAAACAGGTTCTCTACCACTGACCCATACCCTAGTGCTCTCTCTCTCTCTCTAGCCATCTTTACTATTTATTCTTTTGTTTCCTTTTCCCGCTTCTCAGCTGTTAACCATTGCCATATGACTTCTGTGAACTCTTGTTGGTTTGCTCCAAGCAAAATCAACCTTAGTTTCTTCAGACATTCCATTCCTATAAGATGTGGAACCTGAGCAGCTTGGAGACAGCCGCCATCCAACACACATGCCTAGTGTGGCCTTGTACATCCTTCCTAAAGGCTGGCCTAGGAGCCAGTGAGGGAATCATGCCCTTACTGGCTTTTACTCTAGGGACTATATGTCAGCTTAAATTAAATCTTCCCTGGGAAGAATATTCACTAGAGAAACAATTTATTGTGCACAGTAGAAGGAGCCAGCAACTCATGCTAAATCAGAAGTGCCCAGTTCACTGCCAGCCAGGGTCGAGACATTTCAAAATAAGTGAGGAAACCTAATGACTCACCTCACTACTTCCTGTCAAAGCTGCTTCCCTGGGAAAACCGTTTAGTCAGCACTGCGATAGTTTTGTACACAGGAAAGCCTGGTGTGAGTCAGTAGGTCAGACACTGTGGCTGTGTTTGCAGTGGGCTTGCAAGGAATCTCAGGTTTCATGTTGTAATTCTATGTTAGCGTTCACTGTATGTTTTCCTGACTCTCTAAGCGCAAATGCTACTGCTCTACAATTCATTTTGTGCCCTGTTGCCTCTCAGTCATCACACATCTGGAATTTTAAAAGTAGGCTGGTGCCTCAATGGTTAAGCGCACACTTTCAGAGATCTTGTGTCCAATTCCCAACACAGGCAGCTTACGACCTTCTGTAACTCCAGGGCACTTCATGCACACAATGCACATAACATATATGCAGGGAAAAAATGTTCATACACATAAAAATCTCTTTTTTAAAAAAAACATAGATATTGGATGGATGGCTTAAAGCTGCTATACAAAAGCTACGAGGGAAGCTCAATTGGAGAACACTTATCTACCGCGCAAGGCCCTGGGTTCTGTCCTTAGCACTACAAAATAAAACAAAATGGGTGAAGCAGAAATCTGCAGAGGTGCTAAGCACCTGGCCAAGGTAACTCATAGTAGGTAGCAGTTGTGGAATTCAGTTGAAAAGTATCAGCTTTCTTGAGGACACGTGGGAATCCTATCAGAATAGGATTCTGGTCCAGGTTTCCAGGATTCTATCTTCAGACAAGTTGGGGCTTGGAGGCCTGTTGATGTAATCTCCATCTTAGACATCTGGAAACCAAAGCAGGGAGGTAGCTGGTTGCAAGGCAAGTCTCCAAAGGAGAAGACTGGTAAAGGCCAGATTCCCACCCTCCTTATCTATCACCAGGCTGGTGAGCCTCCCATTGTGTTGTTCTGCTTTGTACATACAGTGAAGAAAGACTTGGGGTTACAGGCTGGCTGCGATGCTTTTCAGCCCATTGACCCTTCTGTGCTAGGACAGCCGCTAGTAGCGTTCCATTGGCTGACCGTCAAGCATGAACGGCTCCTTCAGCAGTCTCGCGTCCAGTGTTTCATAAAGGTGTACTTGTGCATGAACAGCCGGCCAACGTGTGTTACAAAATATGGCGGTTGCAAGAGTGGGAACAAGTACTAAGGAAATACATTCATCATAAAAAATAATAAATTCTAAAGAGCCAGCTCTACCGTGTGCAGCTGGCCCAGGTGTCGACAGGCACTGTTTACCCTGAGCATCTTCCATTTTCTTAAATTCTCTTCCTTGGGGGCCAAGCGATGGCTCAGTGGGTAAAGGTGCTTGCTGCTAAGCCTTATGACCTGGATCCCATCCCTGGGACCCACACGGTGGAAGGAGAAAACTAATTCTAGCACTGCCACATGTATGTATGTGCATGCACACAAATGAAAAATTACTTTTTTACTTTGGTGTATTTATTAACTTAAAACATTTAATTTATAAGGCATGCAGATTTTTCTCTGTATTTGGAGTACCTTTTTTACTTTTTTTTTTTTTTAATCATATCAACCCAAATCCTATTACTTCAGAATTTGACTCTGTTAGAAAACAAACATCCATGATTCCATTATTGTCTCACCATACACTGTGTGTAGGAGGCAGGTATTGTTGGTAGAGGGTATGGTGATGGTGTTGCCAGGCTGCGATGAGCTGCTTACTGATGGGTGCTGGAATACACAACCCGCCATTGTGATTAGGGCCATCTGTCTTTATTTGCATTGGCCTGAGCTGGTGAAAATTAATGATCCAAAGATTGATTAGTCCTTATTTGCTCTCCAGTGGGGAATTCGCTGAGGTGCCACACTGGAGCGTTTTCTTCTGTTCTCACCAGTAAATGTGGAAAGCCCACAAAGCTGAGGCCCTGGGTTCCATCAGCCATTTCCTCAGAACCCTGTCAGGGCCAAGTACAGAAAGCCATGCACATTCTAATCAAAGAGAACAAAAAGGGTCGCCTTGACTCATACACCTGTGGGAATGGTTGATGACTCATACACCTGGGAAATGTAAGGTGTTCCCAGCTGTGGGAATGGTTGACTGTTGCTAGAGGTTCTTGTCCCACCTGCCCCTGCAGCCACCTCAGCCCCAAATGAACACACAGAGATGCTATATTAATTATTAAACTGTTGGCCAATGGCAGGGCTTCTTACTGGATAGCTCTTTCTTAATTATTTGCCCATAACTACTAATCTACGTAATTTTACTTGGCCTTGTCTTACTAGTGAATGTCGATGGGTCCTATCTTCCCCGCGGCTACATGGTGTCCCCCTTCTCTGCCTACCTTTCCCAGAATTCTCCTCATCTCCTAGTCCTGCCTATACTTCCTGCCTGGCCAATCAGTGTTTTATTCATCACTCAGTAAGAGAAACACATATACAGAATGACACCCCCCAAGAGTTGAGTCTTGAGGGCCAAGTCATTGCCTCTGCTTGCTTGGCTCTGTCTTCTGTGAGGGCAGCATTTGCGGGAAGCTCCCACCCTCTACATGATGTGCCCTCTCTTGAGCCCAGTTCTAAGCCCCATCAACACCACAGCTAGCAGACCCTGTGAAATGAAGAACTTGGTGTCAGTTGGATCATTAGCCTGGTTTGGGTTACATGTCTGTGGATTGAAGTGAGTATATTCTAACCTCTGGTCACAGTGGTGAGGCCCACACTTGGGCACTGATCAAGTTCCAGAAGAACCACACAATCAGAGCCTGGAAGGAATAGTTTCCCAGATAGAAATCCATGTGCTACAATTACAAGAGCGCTGGATAGACTCCTGGGCTGGCAAGACTGAACAGGTGCCTACTATGACAAGAGGGTGAGTTTTAAAGGGGCTTATCCAAGTTTGGATTTGATATGTTATAAAAGCCCTTCCTTCAAGCCTGCTGAAAATTTGGGAGTTTGGGTGGGGTGGGGGAGCAGGATTCCTTGTGTGGCCCTGGCTGTCCTGGATCTCACTCTGTAGACCAAGCTGGTCTCCAACTCACTGGATCTATATGCCTCTGCCTCCAGAGTGCTGGGACTAAAGGCATGTACTACCACCCCCTGGCTAGACACTGAAAATTCTAACTGCTTTCCTGAGGGTGAGGGGGATGTTATGCCATGCACGGATGCCCTGGGAAAGGGAAATAGACACAATCTCCTGAGAAAATTAGAAGGGGAGAGGAGAGGGAGGGATGAAGGAGAAGGGGAGAACATGGCTTAAATTATTGTGCACTTAGGACTCAGTTAATTGTTATCTGAATACTTTTTCCAAAATTGTGCTGTGCTTAAATCTAGCTAAAGCAAAATGATCTGGGCCAGACGATAGAAGTCCTGGTCCAGTGCTGGTTACGATAAAATTTGGCTGAATTGAGTTTTATTCTTAACCTCACCCCAATGGTTTTCCCCTACTTGCTGTAAAGCTGCAGGGGAACCCCACAGTCTAATCAACCAGCAAGTTCCTGGTTCCTTGAGAGACCCTGTCTCAAGAATTAAGACAAAGAACAATTGAGGGAAACATCTAATGTCTGCCTCTGTTCTCATTTCTGTTTGACACTTCATGACATTTAATGCAAAATAGCAATGTTTAAGTCTCTTTTTCAAGTACTACCAAGAATTCCAGGAAACCTTAATATTAGTCATCAGAACAGCGCGGTAAAATGAAAGAAAAAAATTGTGAAAATAAAGGAATAATCCACACCTGTAGTAAGTGAATACTTTTAATCTCAGAATCTTGGGTCAGGGAGTCAGTGTCTCAAAAACCAAACACAAACAACAAAACAAAAACTAACTAAAAAGAGAAAGGAAAAGTAGATATGTAAAAATATGGCTACTTCTATATTTAGGACCAAGAAAGAAAACCAAAATCTTTGTAATAAATTTCTCTTGAGCTGGAGAGACGGCTCAGAGGTTCAGAGAACTGTCCGTTCTTGCAGAGACCACTGCTGGATTCCCAGCACCTACATGACAGGTCACAGTGATAAATTCTGTTCCAGGGGATCTGATGCCCTCTTCTGGCCTTCATGGGCACTGCATGCACATGGCACAGACATACAAGCAGGCAAAACACTAACACACACATATAAAATTATAAATAAAGGTAAACCTTTTTTATATTTTTGGTTGTGAGCCTAGACTTTAATGGCTGAGCCATCTCTCCAGTCCAAAATAAATCTTTTTAAAGTGACTGTTATTGTAAACTTCTTTTGAGTGCTTCAGACATCTCCACCATCTTAGAAATAGTGAAAAATCTCGACCCTAATTCCACCAGACCTCAGCTGTATATACCTTAGTTTGCTCCTTTGGTAAAGAAACAACCACAAAAGCACAACACTTGCCGCCCTCTGCCCAGTGTGGATTGCCACACAAGCCTGGCCATAGGAAGGTCTTGTGTGATGCTTTCTGCTTCTCCAGAGCCTGAAATTACTTCATTTAAAAAGGTTTCTTGTTTGTTTGTTCATTCGTTCTTGCGAAGTATTGGGAGTACACAATCATCTTTCTCTTCCACACAGAGGCCATTAGCTCTGAGGGATAAGCTTAAAATGATGTCTCAAGTCCTCCACTCTCTTTAGGAGAGAGGTAGGGAAAGTCTTGCCTCATAACACAGATGCAAATCTTGCTGTTGTGCTGCTGGTGTCCTGCATGAGGGGAACATGAAAGTGTCCTTTCTATGCTGCCCCTTTGAAGAAGAGACCGGAGCCTCACAATGTTGTGAATCTCAAAACAGTGGAGAAGCTGAGGTAGGATTTTAACCCATTTCCTCAAGCAAACGTCACCTGAGAAGCTGGAGAGATGGCTGTTACAGAGAACCTAACCTCTGTTCCCCTACCCAGGGCAGGCAGCCCATAGCAGCCTGTAACTCCTGCTCCAGGGGATCTGACACCCTCTCCTGGCCTCAGTGAGTCCTGCACACACAAGGTGCACAGATACACAGGCAAGCAAGCAGTCATATATGTAAAATAATAACCAGAGTGGGGTGTGGTAGCACCACTTTAATCCTAGCACTCAGGTGGGTCAGAGTTTGGAGCCAGCCCAGTCTACATGGTGAGTTCCAGGACAGCCAGGACCACGCAGTCTGGAAAAGCAAGCAAATAAACAAAAAATGACCCAAACTCTATAGACTTCTTGATAGATATGTTCCAATCTACGTGACTTTGAGATAGAACGGAATTTGTAATCTCCTCCTCTGGTAGAAGCAACATCAGGGACGGGAGCCGTACCAATAACACCCTTGTTAACTGCAATATGAAAGCAAATGCACTCCAGTGGCAGGAATCAGAAGGAACCCTGGTCTTCATGTGTATCAGTCACGTCATTGATACAAAGCCAAAATTGACAGAACGTCAAAAACTGTCCCATAATTTCAAGTCACATTGAATAAAGCTAAGTCTCTCTTTAAGACACATGTTCATACATTTGAGATGTATTTAATTGATTTCAGGAAGTGACTTTCATGATCACATAAAAACAACGGGTGACGTAATTCCATATAGTGAATGCTTAATTTTCTGAGGAGTCTGTCTTAGAAAAGTATTCCTCTGGGCTGCTTCTTTATTTCAAAGCCATCAAAGCTGGGAAGTGGGTGAGGAGTCAGAGGAAGGCCCTGGAAGTCTTTCTCCTTAGCTGGTGCAGTTTGACTGTCCATTCTCATGCCCGCTGCTCTCTGTCCCGGTAGTGTGGCCTCTCTCTCCCTGCGACATTCCTTACATCCCTGCCCTTGGGATTCCTTCCCGGATCTCGGCCCCGGCAGCCCACTCCTCACTCAGCCTTAGTGTCTAGCCCCAGCACACAGGGCTTCCTGGGGGCCCAGTAAGGACAACACAGTGCCCACCTAGAAAACCCCTGTGAGTTTGACTTCGTTTGCTGTGGACTCTTCCCTCTCGTGATCCTGCTCTTCCTCCGTCAGCTTTCAGAATTCTAGCAGGAGATTGGCTTTGTCCGTGGATGTCCGTAAACTCAGTGCATAGTAAGCAAACTCTCCCAAGAATGGTCCCTGGCCCAAAGTTCGTGCACATAGCATAACAGGGAGAGAGAGACAGAGACAGACAGAGAGAGACAGAGACAGACAGGGAGAGACAGAGAGAGACAGAGACAGACAGGGAGAGACAGAGACAGACAGAGAGAAACAGAGACATACAGAGAGAGACAGGGAGAGACAGAGAGAGACAGAGACAGAAAGAGACAGACAAAGACAGACAGGGAGAGACAGAGAGACAGAGACAGACAGGGAGAGACAGAGACAGACAGGGAGAGACAGAGACAGACAGAGAGAAACAGAGACAGACAGAGAGAGAGGGAGAGACAGAGACAGAAAGAGACAGACAAAGACAGACAGGGAGAGACAGAGAGACAGAGACAGACAGGGAGAGACAGAGACAGACAGGGAGAGACAGAGAGACAGAGACAGACAGGGAGAGACAGAGAGGCAGAGACAGACAGGGAGAGACAGAGAGGCAGAGACAGACAGGGAGAGACAGAGACAGACAGGGAGAGACAGAGAGGCAGAGACAGTGGGCAGGCAGTCTTCATTCCCACTGAGTATTCTCAGAGTGCACATGCCAGCTTTGTTTTCAGGAGAGAAACAGACAAGGCTGAGGGGTGGGAGCAGGATAGGGGATGACACATGGGTTGTAGGGTTGTAGCTTTTACTGTGACATGCTCTTCGTCCCTCTCATTCAGGCTTCCAGCTGTATCTGATCCATGCCTGAGGTGAAAGGTGGAGGTTCAAAGCTGCCTGACTGGTTCCATTGCGTTGTGGTATGTGGGCCACAGATTTGTCCCGATAAGCTGTCCCCATTGTCCTCAAATGTGGAGGCTTCAAACCAAAAAGGAAGGAAGTTGTAGATAGATTCAGTAAATGAATTCGTGATTCGTTGATTAATACAAACTGTGCATAAAGTGAATAAACAATCCATTGATTAATACAAGCAAGTGACCGAATGACTCTGAAAGTCCTTCAACACAGACTTACTAAACGACTTAGGGTTTTCATTAGACACATATGGGTTTACTGATATAGAAGACACTTGTGACACACTGTTGGTAAATTTATAAACGAACCATCTATAGCATAGTCATGAGCATGTATGTGTGTGTGGCTCTTCAGCATAGCTGGGCACATATACATAGACACTAAAACCATGCAGATATGCAATAGTTATCTCCAGGAGCAATCTGTAGGAACTTCACTATAAATACTCAATTTCTGGGTTTTTTGTTTTTTTGTTTTTTTTTTTTTTTTTTTTTTTTTTTTTTGTTTTTTGGTTTTGTTGTTGTTTTGTTTTGTTTTCCCGCTCTTTCTTTGCGGTCTGGGGGATGAGCCTTGCAAGCACTCTGCCCACTAAGTCCTATCCCAGTTCCTTTTTGCAATTCTCTGTTCCTCGAATTATTTTGTACTGAGTGTGTTTTACTTTGCTCAGCAGAGAAGAGGTGATGACGGAGTTCACATTTTTTTTTTTTTAAATCAACTTTTAAATTAAATTTTAAAGAGCAGTGGCAGTCACATTGTAGGAGAGATGCAGATGAGAGAAGAATGTGGCCACCAGGATGCTAGGGTATACTTCTCCTTCGCCTGCACAGGCTCACCACCAGCTTCCGCCTATTTTTCCAAGTGTCTAACAGTCATGATGACATGTATCGTGGGACTGTACCATGGGAAAAAAGGGAATACAAGAGCTAAAGTTAGACTGGTGAGTGCTGAAATGATGGAAACATAGGGGGACCGGGACGCGGCTCAGGGGTAAAGCACTTGCCTGTTATGTACAATGCTCTGGTTCAATCCTTAGCACTGAAAACAAATGGATAGAATTATAGAGGTGCCCTGTTATTGTTTTGAAACAGGGTCTCATAGCCTGAAATGGCCCAGAACTCACGATGCAGCTGAGGATACCCTTGAACTCTTGATCCTCCTGCCTCTACTCTCCAGTACTGACATTACAGACACATGCTGTGCTGTGCCAGGCTTTAAACTAGTAACTTGGCAGGCAGCCTCTAGCGAGTTCAGTTCTGACTTGTCTAGGATCTCCAGGCAGGATGAAATTGTCATAGCAGCAAATACAAGTGTTTTACAAGTTTTGTTTCTTTCTGGACAAGAGGCTGGCAAACCCATAAGGTTGTCCGCTGATCTAAAATTCTGCCTCTGACTTATGCCTCTAGCATGCGAGACCCCCGTGCAGAATGGATGGCTGTCGTGGAAGTCTTCCAGCTGGCTGCGAAGTGTAGACCTTTCCTATATTTCAATACAATCTTGGGTATTGATGAAGATGACTCTTTAGCATAGTCTTAGGGTAAAGAAGCATGTAATTCATTGGACAGAAACTTTACTCAGAGTTAGGAATGTGGCCCAGTTGCCAGAGTGGCTGTGTAACATGCAGGGGGCAGGGAGGGGACGTGACTTGATTCCCAGAGCTGCACACGCTGGGGTGGTGGCACAGGCCTGTAATCTCAGCATTTGAAGTGGAGGCAGAAGGCTCCAAAGTTCAAAGTTATCTGAAACTGGGGATCAAATGGAGTCCAGGCTGGAATACATGACACCCGGACTCAAAAGGGAAAAAAAAGGTTCACTCAAAAATGGCTGTAGTTTTTTTTTTGTTTTGTTTTGTTTTGTTGTTTTTATTTTTTGAGCCAGGTGTGGTGGCACACGAATTTAATGCCAGCACTCTGGAGGCAGAGGCAGGAGGATCTCTGTGAGTTCAAGGCCAGCCTGGTCTATACAGTGAGCTCTAGGATTATGTAGAGAGATTCTGTCTCAACCTTGCTCTTCCCCCACCCACACCCAGAAGAAAGGATTATGTTTTTTTGTGGGTTTTTTGTTTTTTTTGTTTTTTTTTTTTGGTGAAGTTACATCAGGGCTAGGGTTAGGGTCAGGTCTTATCGAGGCATTTTCTCATTTGAGGTTCCCTCCTCTCAGATGACTCCAGCTTGTGTGAAGTCCACATAAAACAAGCAGTATAGCAGGGAAGGTGAGCAGAAGAGATTATTCTGGATGTTGGGAAGTAACAGTAACAATGGAGGATGAGCCTGTGTGAGCCAGACTCTGCAGGGAGCATCACACCATGGTAGTAGCTGTCAGGAAGAAATGGAAAAATAGAGAAATGAGTTAATCCTGCCTGCTCTGTGTGTGGTGTGTGTGGTGTGTGTGTGTGGTGTGTGTGCGCGTGTGTGCGCGTGCGTGCACATGGTATGGTGTGTGTGGTGTGTGTGGTGTGTGTGCGTGTGTGCGCGCGCATGGTATGGTGTGTGTGTGTGTGGTGTGTGTGTGTGGTTTATTTGTATATGGAGTGTGGTGTGGTGTGTGTGTGTATGTGTGTGTGTGTGGTGTGTGTGTGTGTGGTTTATTTGTATATGGAGTGTGGTGTGGTGTGTGTGTGTGTGTGGTGTGTGTGTGTGTGGTTTATTTGTATATGGAGTGTGGTGTGTGTGTGTATGTGTGTGTGTGTGGTGTGTGTGTGTGTGGTTTATTTGTATATGGAGTGTGGTGTGGTATGTGTGTGTGTTTATGTGCATGTGTATATATATACCCTTGCACATGTGTGAATGTGGGTACCCACATGCCGAGGTGCACAGGTGGAGGTCAGAGGACAACTGTGGGTGTTAGTCCTTCCCTTCCACCTTGTTTGGGACAGGGTTTCCCTTGTCTGTTGCTGTATATATCAGGGCAGCTGGCTGGCAAGTGGCTAGAGATTCTTCTGTGTCCCCTCCTGCTTGCTGGTAGGGGCACACTGGAGGAATTGCAGAGGCCTGTGCTATTGTGTCTGCTTTTTACGTGGGTTCTGGGGATCCAAACTCAGATTGTCCGGCCTGTGGGGCATCTCCCCAGCCTCCTTCATCATTTGTTAGCAGCGTGCCGGGTGGTAGAAACTGTTTGTACATGTGATGAGTGCAAGTTTTTGAGGCCATCTGTGAATGTGTTCTTTAGGAGTCTGGGTCCACAGTGCTTTTAGGACCACAGAGGCTGACCTGGGGGAGCGAGGAAGAAGAAGGCCGTGGATAGAACGCCGTTTTGTCCTTACTCCAGATACAACTCGCTGTCTCGCCCTGTTGATGCATGTGCCAAGATCACCTCACCCAAATTTACACTCTAGCCTGGACTCTACAACCCCCAACTCTGTGCTCTGCATCCTGATGTCAGCTTCTGATCTCCCCAATGTCTCACAGTTGGCGCCTGCATGATGCAGCCTGTGCACCTTCTCCCTTTTTGTTGCCACAACTGAGCTAGAATTCAGTGTTTACGTGAGTAAGCACTTACAAAATCCATTTTAAGACATGCCTTATTAGACTATATTACTGACCCACAACAACGAACTTCATTACATTTCATACACATATGCTTTTATCATAGTCATCCCCTATTAGTCTCTCCTCTCTCTCCTCACCCACTGATTCCCTTCTCTGAGTAGTCTTTCTGCTATTACGTCTTCCATGTGTGTGGGACCCACTGAGTTTAATTACGGCTGCTTACAGAAGTGGATGAGGCGTTAGGAGTCGGAGCGGCTTAACAGTGGCTATGCCACTGGGGGGGGGTAAAAAAATGCCTTTCTCTCTTACCATCCATCAGCTGCCTATAGATCTTCAGTGATGGGTGGGGCCTCCAGAGCTCTCTCCTCACACCAGAGTATGGACAGCTCCAGTCTTACGTAGGGCATCGGCACAAAATCACAGCTACTGAGAGTTGAAGAGTGTGATGGTCCTACCACGCCCAGAAGACAGTGTTCTGTATCACTGCATCCCATCCTCCAGCTCTGCATTCTCCTGTTCCCTCTTCCGCAATGCTCTCCAAGCTTTGAAAGGGCTAATGTAGATGTCCTGTGTAAGGCTGAGCACTCAGCCGTCGCTTGCTCTCCATACTTTGACCAGTAGATGACACCTGCTGCGGGAAGCGTCTCCGATGGAAACTGACCGCAGGGTGAGCATACATGTTTAGAAGGCGATTTGACAGGGACAGCATGCCCATTTGGCAGTACAGCAGCAACAGCTCACCCATTAGGCTTATGTCTTCCCCAGCTTTACTGTACCAGACATAAACCATCCTCTGGATGGAATCAGAAAGTACTTGGTTACCCGCGAATAGTCAGGCCACTATTGGACCGGCAGGCGCTTTTTTCACGGAAGGCCAATAATATAGCACGTAGGGTCCGTAGAGTAGGATGTTGATTTTTTTCCTCCCAGCAGCCTGCCTAGAAGACAACACCTTCTGGTACCATGAATAGCTATCATGGAAGAAGCTCCCTGCTTAATTCCAGTCTGCCCCCTTGCCCCTGTCAGCCTTTTTCTCTTCTCTGTGGTAGTGTAGCAGTTTTCTATTAGTGTTTACTTAGACTCATTTGCCTTTTGCAGAATTCTTAAAATTTTTTTAATGGCATTTATTTGAGAGAGACAGAATGCACGTGCTGTTGGGGGTGGTGGCGGCGGCGGCGGCGGCGGTGGCGGTATGGGCATAGCAGGGGTACGAAGGGCACAGGACAATCTACGGAAGTCAGTTCTCTCCTACCATGCAGCTTTCAGCGACTAAGCTCCTGTGACATTAGGCTTGGTGGCCAGGGCCTTTGCCCACTGTCACCTTGCCTACCTACCATTGTTTCTCCTCATCCGATATTAGCTGGTGTCTTCAGCAATAAGGTTCTCACCATCTAGTTCCAACAGCCCAGGATGACCTCAAATCCACCGTGTAGCGCCTCCTACCTCAACCTCTGTAGTGCTGAGTGTAAGCCTATGCCACTCCATCTTACTTTACAGCATGTCCCCCTGCTTACTGGGGACTGAACCTGGGCTCTCATGCACGCTAGGCAAAAACTCTAGCACTGAACTGTGCCCACTCTTGTAATAACCCCAATAACTATTTCCTTTTTCTTGCTCTTCTGACCCTCTTCCCCAACCCCCCCCTTATTAAAAATGCATTAAGTTCTGCCTGGGAACCATTGGCAAATACAGCTCAGTAGGTGTTGGTGTCAAGAATTATAGACTTTTTATATCAAGAACAAAATGCATACTCTGTTCTTTCTTCTGCCTCTGACTTGGGCCACCCCTGAATTCCTTCATTTACTCACCACCATAGTGATTACTGTGGGGATTGTGGAAGATAGTTCCTGCCCTTGCAGCTTCTCTTCTAGTGCTGGGACTGCAGGAGCTATCAACCAGATGTCTGAGGGGCCTGGACTTTACTCTGGAGCCTAAAGAACTCATTATCATCCTTTTTAGGAGCTTCCATCCAGACTTGCCACTTCTAAATGACTGCATGTCAAAACAAAACAAAAACAGCCTTCAACCCTGGAAGTGAGTCGTTCCTGTAGACAAGCCAGCAAGTATTGCAGGCCCTCCAGCTGCCGTTTGGGAATGTGCTTACTCCTTGATGCATAGAAAGTCATGTACTACCCCCCTCCCACACCTGCTTTCTTCTGGCAATGCCAACCCAGGGCCTGTGCACCTCCAACCTGCGTTTCCTTTTTAATGACTTTGATGGTTGATCTCTAGCAAACAGGAAATGTAGAAGGCCCGAATACTGTCGGGGTCACCACAGAAAGCAGTGACACAGCTCTGAGCCAATGAACTTTCCTGGCTGAACTGTGTGCGTGTATCGGCTCTGACAATCTTAAATATTTTCGCTTTGTTGTCTGCCCTTGCTCTAGCACACCTCCCATCTCTCAGACATGTCGTGATTTAAGAAAACCCAATTTACAACTTTTAGCCAGGCATAGTGGCTCACCCCAAAGAGCTCTGCTGAGGCAAGAAGATTGCAGCGAGTTGGAGGCCAACCTACACTCCTAGCACATTCAGCAGGCCAGTGAGCTTCGGAGTTAGGCCCTATTACAAAACAAACAAACAAAAAAAAACCACACACAGACACACACACACCAAAGTCTACGAAATGAGGCAAAAGAGTACTTATATTGCAGAGAAGCCTCTACTTTACAAAGCTATCTAGTTCCCTTTAGAAGCGTGCTTTGGTTTATAAACTCCCTGGCCAAGGAATTTTTTTAAGAACACGTAGTGCAAAACAACAATACGTTTTGTTTTGTTTTTGTTTTTACTTGCACTTTCTTTGAACACTAATCAATTAGCTTTTCCTGAGCCTCCAAATGAAATTATAAAATTCATTGATAGGCGTGTCTTCTTACATTTTTATTTATCATTGCCATTCTCATGATCGTCATTATTGTGTGTATGTGTTTGTAGGATCAGTCTGGGTGGGGTTGTCGGCACATGTGTGCACATGTGGGAGTCAGAAGTCAACTTTCTAGAGTGGGTGTTCCTGTTCCACCACAGGATCTGGGCATCAAACTCAGGCTGTCAGGCTTGCACCGGAAGCCCTTTTACCCACTGAGCTGTCTCGGCAGCCCAACCACGTGTGCTTCAATAAAACCCTAACGATAACTTGGGGCTCTCATAACTAGTTCCTCATCTGTGCCCCGCGTCTTTCCCTCACACGTGGCCTAGGTGAGCAGCCTGCGGGTATGGTTTCTCACTGGAGTTGGTCCTACCTCCCACTCTGCTACCATGAGCATCGATGCCGCCAGGCCCCACAAGTTTGTCTCCCTCAGTACCAGACATCCGGCCCCTCTGGATGCTCGCTGTCCCCAGGGATTTTCCTTCCTACTTCTGGCTCGCTCCCAAAGTCCTTCTGTGTCCTCTTACTCTCTGGGTGCAGACACAAGCACACCCCCAAATGTTCTGCAGAGCTGACTTTCTCTGCACTAACCTTACCCCTTGCCCCAGGATGCCGCCTTCCCTGCCTCCCTCACCCATGCCAGCCTTAGTCTCTTTCCATGCAGCCCACTCCTCACCCCACAGAGTTGTGTTTCCTTGTTCCTCTCTGTGCTTTCCCAGCCTGCTGCACACCCTCCTCCACAGAGCCTTGGAGACTCACACAGCCTGCCGCATTCCAGTCCCGTCCAGTCGGTCCAGTTCCCTCCCCCACCACACACACACACACACACACACACACACACACACACACACACACACACACGCACATACGCGCACACACACACACTCGAGGGGGGGGGTACTCCATCCCTCCCTGATGAATATCCCTGTACCTACTGCACCTCGCTTTCCAGAACCAGCCTGGGCACGCCCCTGGCGACCCTGCATCCTTGTTGATGACTCCTCCTGCATTTTGGCTTCTCTCTGTTCCCTTTTCACCTCCAACGGGTCCATCTCTGCTCCCAGAATCTTGTCACTATGAGTCGTTTCATCATCTCCAAAACCCGCAGTTGCCCCTAGTCCTGGAACTGTGCTTTTGCGCTGGCTGACTCCCTCCGTTGCGTGACACACACAGTCCTCTAACTGAAACGGCCTGGGGAGACATCCACAACCAAGCCGGCTGGTTTCCCTCTGAGACTGTGAGCACAGTGCCAAACAGACCCAAGGGCACAGTCTGCTGCCTGTCCCTTCAGTCCCCCATTTCCCTGTGCCTTCAGCTCTCCTCCAACATTCAAACCCCCCCCCCCCCCCGCACTCCATCTCACACTACAGTTTTGCCTCTTCTTCCCAGAGAACAGAATCAGCCATAGAAATCCCACACCCTTCCCATTCCAACTCACCTCCGGTCATTCCCGCCTGCGATTTTACTTCGGACACCATGGATGCCCATGCTCCTCCCCACTGTGTTCTTGATCCCATCCTCTCTCTGCTGCTTAGGGAAGTCTTTGGCCTGGAATAACCCCTCCCATTCTGGGCGTCATTATCTGCCAGAACCATGGCATCATTCTGCCCCAGCGTGGCACACCTGGATCATGCTGTCACCTCAGCTAGCTCTTGTAAACACTCACTCTTTCTAGACCCAATATCTACCTCATTTCTCTGACCCTCTTAGGGAAAGCCCAGACAAAAGGATTGTTTATACTGCTGCCTCCCTCGCCATTAAATCACACCCCCACCCCACTGGGAAACACTTTCTGCTGAGGTGGCCAAGGGCACTTCTCCTTGCTAGGACCCTATACAAACCAGGAAAGTCCAGACGTCTCAGGTTGAGCAGAGCCACCCCTGGGGAAGCAGGGAAGAAAGCCACTGGCTCCTGAGAGGAAGAAGATCCAGCAAGCCTGCCAGGCTAATTCTGCTCACAGTTGCCCACCAGAGCAGTTACTGTCTCCATGGAGGCTGAGTGAGGACACAGGTCCAGAGTCCCTTACATGAGTGCTTTACACTGGCTATGAAACAAAGAAGTTTGGGGCTGACGTTGATGCCAAGCTGTCAAGTTCATGTCCACATCCTCTAACGAGGTCCCCCAGCACCTTCCGTGGTGTCCCGTAACACACCTGCCATCATTTTTCTCCTACCTCCCTGAAATCTCCTTCTTCCAAGCTCCCAAATGTTGGGGACCTCAGAGCTCAGTCCTTGGAGACCTCTTCCCTCTGCATTTTCTTTCTAGGCGAGCGCGTTAGCCTTGCAGCTTTGTGTGCCGTCTGCATCTGTATTTCCAGCTTTTCTTCTGCATCCCAGACTTATCTGGATGTCCTTCCCTCCCTCCCTCTTCCCCTTTTCCTTCATTCCTTTCTTTTAAGAAAGGGTTTCTTAGCCACTGTCCTATCGCTATGAAGAGACCATGATCAAGGTAACTAATAAAATAAAGCACTTATTTGAGAGTTGGCTTACAGTTTCAGAGGGTGACCATCGTGTCAGGGAGCATGGTGGCATGCGGGCAGGCAGGCAGCGTAGTACTGGAACAGTGGCTGAGAGCTCACATCTGATCATCTGATCTGAAAGGGACAGGGAGAGGGCCTGGGGGAGGTGAGGAGGGGTGAGGGGGAGGGGAGAGAGACCAAGAGACTGCACCTACCCTGGGCTTTTGGAACCTTTAAGCCCTCACCAGGTGACGCACCTCCTCCAGCAAGGACATGCCCCTGTTCCTTCCAAACACATCATCAGTAGGGGACTAAGCATTCAAGCCTATGAGCCTGTGGGGAGCACAGCTTTCACTGTGTAGCCCAGGCTGGCCCGGAACTCACAGAGATCTACCTGTTTAGACTAGAGACACATGCTACCATGCCTGGCACCCCTACCCCATTTTGGGGGGGGGGGGTTTATATGTCTCCAGCTGGTTTCAGACTCACTATGTAGGCAAGAATGGCCTTGAATTCTAAACCTCCTTCCTTCACCTCCCAGGTGCTGAAATTACACAGGTGTGTGTCACCAAGTAGGGTTTCTTGTAAGTCCCTGTGACATAGCATGTCCAAAATCCCACTCCTGACTTTTCCTCAATATTCTCCTCCCTCACTCTGAATTCACCGTCTTAGTAAATCTGAATAACACGATGACTCAGAAAAAAAATGGTTTTATGTCACCATGAACACCATTCCACACTTGCAAGTGTACCTGGGACCTGAAGGCCTGGTTCAGTGGGAGAGTGTGGGCTTGCAATGCACGAGGCATGACTCAGCTCCCACCACTACTCTCCCACCCTACAGTCCACATGCCTAGAGTCTGGCTGTCTTCTAGCATGTTCGCTGCTGCCACCCTGGCCCAGCCTGCCATCTCTAGGTTGGACCCTTCTTGTGTCCTGCTGCTTTGACCTCCTCTTTATACCCTTGCTTCCCCACAGCTTGGCAATTTAAGTGTATGTCAAATGTATACCTAAAGTAACGCCCGTTCTTTCTGTTTGTGGATTGGGAGTTTGTTTAAGGGAAAGCATCACTCTGTAGTTAAAGCTAGCCTGGAACTCACTGTGGAGCCCAGGCTGGCCTTGAACTCCTGACAGTGCTCCTGCCCCAAGCTCCTAAAGCTGGGATTACAGGCATGAACCACAATGCTGAGCTTCTTAGAAAGATGCTGTTTTACCATCATTCCCCCTTCACAGGTGAAGAATCTTAACATCAGAGAGATTCTCTGGTTCAGATACCATCAGATGCAGCAGAGGCTATGTATGCAAGATGTTCTGACGCCAAAGAAGTTTCCCACTTTAAGGGCAATTGGAAATGTTTGTTATAAACTGGTGTGTCAACCAGCCCTTTTGTCTGTTGAACTCCGGGGATGTAAAGCGTCGTTTTGTATTCTCCAACAGTCTGAGAGGCCTAAGAAGCCGGGAAGGATCACCGTGGCAGCATCAAATCCCGTGTTTGAGGGCTAAGAGCTGCTCAGGCTTTTTACCAATGAACGAGTTTCCTTCTCCCCCTTTGTGAGTGCCGGCTGCTCAATGGCGGACTAAAAACAAGCTGAGCTGCCCCTGAATCTGGTCATGGACCACATTCCCTTTGTGGGGGTTTTTACAACATTTTAGAGTTGGGAGAATAGAAAACCTCACTTGTAAGTCTGCGCTGTATCACCACTACGAAGATTAAGTTCTCTTTGAAAATGGAAAGATGACTCGTGCCCGCGCTCCTCACTCCAGTAGAAGGAGGCTTTAGGAGGATGGAGAAACAGTGGGTCAGGCACTATCAGCAACAATAGAGGGAAAACAAAAGGCCAGAGTTCACAATGAGGCCTGACCTGGAGAAGTCATTGTAACCGGGTGGCTGGGCCTCCAACCCCTTTTATGTAATAGAAGCTCTTTGGGGAACACAAGGTGAACCGACAGAAGGACAGACATCTAAACTGTGTAAGGGATTTCCCCCTCGTCCTCCTGAGGTTATGTAATCGTGACCAGGTGCCTTCATTGAAACACAAAAGAAAACCAAATTGCAAACAGAATACTCATGCCACGTCCGGGAACCAAAATAGTGGCCCTTCCTTTTGGTTGTCAATACAAGGCACACAAGTAACAAAATGAGGAAGCTGTTTTATATTGGAGCTCTCGGTTTAATGACTCTTGGTGTGACTGTAAGCAAATCCCTTAGCTCTGAGCCTCAGTTTCTCCACCTGAATACACTGCCAGTGGGAGCATCGGTCCTGTGTCCCTGCGGGGTCATAAGGTAGTAAAGTACGTAGTGCTGAGCAGAGACAGAAAAAGTGGCTGCTAACCCTGAGTCATCAAGGTGTTGAGCACAAAAAAACTGACTCCTTATCCGCCTTCTCCTGATGCCTTTTTCATTTAATATTGTGAGTCAAATTAGGAAACATATTTTAAAATCTGCCCTGGACCTATCTACCCTTTTTTTTTCAAAAGATTTCAAATGCCACCTAAACCTAGTAGAGCTGTGTTTGCTGTGGAAGGTTTTCTTTAAGAAATGATCAGGGCTGGAAGGTGGTGGCACACACTTTTAATCCCAGCTTTCGGGAAGCAGAAGCAGGCAGATCTCCCTGAGTCTGAGGCCAGCCTGGTCTACAGAGTGAGTTCTAGGACAGCCAGGACAGTTACACAGAGAACCCTGTCTCAAAACAAAGAAAAAAAAATAGAGGAAGAAAAGAAATGACCGTATGTGGGGTGGAGAGCTGGTTCATCAGTTAATAATGTGCACTGCTCTCCCAGAGGACTGGAGTTTAACTTCCCAGCATTCATGTTGGATGGCTCACAACCACCTGTAATTCCAGCCCCAAGGCATCCAATATCTCTCTTTCCTGGCTTCCTTGGACATTTGTATTCACTCTCTCTCTCTCTCTCTCTCTCTCTCTCTCTCTCTCTCTCTCTCTCTCTCTCTCTCTGGCACACTGGGTCACCTCAGGAGACTCAGCGCAGCCTCCTACATGCGTTCCCCTAGCCTTTGCCTCAGAGTCACCTTGGTTTTGTTTGTTGTTTTAAATAACATTTACTATCAAGTTGAAAATGCAGTGAAGAGAAAAAACACACATACACTGACTCTGTAAGTGAACTAAGAAATGGGAGGCGCCTTCCTTGCCCCTCACTTAACAATTTTTGTTGTTATTGTTGTTAGCATAAAATCCCTGGGTTTCGCCGGGCATTTTCATAGTTGATGCTTAGGTCTGATTTGTTGGTTGCATTCTGGAGTTACTGGATATTGTGATCTTGCTTATTTATCATCCCTTTTGATGGCAGGACGTAGTATTTTGTCAGCTGTGTCCCTTGTAGAGACCCAGGTTTAGTTAGAAGTACTCATGTCAGGCAGCTCACAACCACCTGTAACTCCAGCTCCAAAGGCTCTGATACCCTCTTCCGGCCCCCTAGGGTACCTTCACACCTTGGGCATTTACTCACACAGACACATACACAGAGATAGACAGGCACACACAAAGAGAAAGACATATACACACAGAGAGACAGACAGACAGACACACAGACACACAGGTACACATACCCAGAGAGACAGACACACACACAGAGATAAACACACAGAGAGACATGTACATACACAGGTAGACACACAGAGAGATGCATACATACACAGATACACACAGACATATACACAAACACATACACACACAAACAGACACATACACACGCAGTGGCACTCATTTAAATAATAGGAACATTAATCTTAAAAAAAAAAAAAAAAAAAAAAAAAAAAACCAGGACGCGATGTTGGAGTAGTTTCTTTCTGAAAATAGGAGGCTCATGGCCCTAGGTGTTCAGTAGGGTCAGTTGGACTGATGGGTGCCTACCTTCCCTGTGTGTTTTAAAGTTGCTAAGCCTATGCTGGACACATGTCTGATGTAGGACAGACTTGTCTGTACCTTGATAGATTTCCTTCTTCATGCGCCAGGCTCCTCTATTGGCCACACGTTGTGGAATATTAATTTAAGATGTCTTACACTTGTTTATGCTGTGGAACATTTGTTTTAATGATGCAAAGGTGTGTTGCTTTCTTCTATCCTGCATTCGTTTGATCCTGTGAAGCTGTGTTCCTAGGTCTGTCTAAAACACCTGATTGCTCTAGTAAAGAGCTGAACATCCATCCAATAGTGAGGCAAGAGAAAGGGGCTGACAGGCAGAGAGAACAAATAGGAGAAATCTGGGAAGAGGGATCGAGGAGTCAGAAACGGGAGGACAGGAAGTCTCCAGGGGCAGCCTCCCAGCTACACAGCAAGCCACTGAGTAAGAAGTAAAGAAAGGTACACAGAACAGAGAAAGGTAAGAGCCCAGAGGGATAATTAAAGAAAAGCTGGCTAGAAACAAGCCAAGCTAAGACCAGGCGTTTATAAGTAATAATAAGTCTCCATGTGGATTTATTTGGGAGCTGTGTAGTGCCCTGCCCCAAAGAGTAAAACGGGTCTAAAAACAACTGACAACAGCCATACTTAGCCGTGCAGTCTGGATTGGGCATGGTCTCTCGCCTCTGCTAGAATCCCCAAGCCGTACTCCTGCAGCGGCTGTCACTGCAGCTGGAGGGGTGTTTGTCTCCCCGGTGTGTTGAGAATGTGGGAAGCCACCAAGGCACTGAAGCCAGTCTTTGTACTCCCAGGCCTCCTAAGCATCAGCCACCCTGATGGAAGAGTCGGCTGTGGGTATTGAGGGCATCCTCAAACTGAAGAATTCTCAGCCTCTATAACAGTGGGGTAGATGACTGTGGGGTTTAATCCACCTGCTGGCCTCAGCAGCAGAGCTATGAAACTCCAGGGTTATCGTCATTGATGTGATGATGTCCTGGTCACCAAAGACTAACCCTTCCTTATTATATACACTTCCCAGTCTGAGCCCGACCTCATGTGGCCTCTCTACCGCTTGGTTTGTCAGCGTCCGGCCCTCCTGCTGTTCTCCACAACTGTCTCTTTGGGACTTCCCTTACCCAAGAGCCATTGCAGGCCAAACTGAGGTTCTCTGGTCCAGGGTTGCTCCCTGATCTCAGACCCACAGGGCAGCCCAGTTATGTTTGTTTTGCTCTTTCTACATAACCTTGGAGCTCACTATGACAAGGCTGGCCTTGAACTCAGACATCTGCCTGCCTCGGTCTCTAGAGTCTGAGATCAAAGGCATGCACCCATGTCCCACTCAGCTCAGGTTTTAATAGATCTTCTCTGAAGATGGCTTCTGGTCACTGCCCTCCCCCCCCCCCTTTGTCATATAGTGTAACAAGGTGGAACTCTCTCCACAGATGACTGTCTCACAACCAGAGTTGAGGCCTCAGGCTGCCCACCTCCCCTAGGTGTCATCTGCTGCCCCCGTCCTCATTAGGGAGCCGCTTGGCTAGAGTAGTGCCTGGCTTGCTTCTCTGTGTCACACCATCTCCTCTGCTGTCACCAGGAGAGACCCCCTCCACCTTCCCCTACTCTGACCCTCCTTCACTGGCTCGCAGAAGCAAAGGCCAGTGTGCTGTGTTACCCAGAAGCTCCCATTGTTTTTAAGAGTCAAGGTCTACCCTCAAACTTGTGAACTCAAACAATCCTCCTGTCTGTGTAGGAGGCTATAGACACACACACAGCCAGGCTTGAGGAAGGAGTACCCAGCTGGCTGGCAGAGGGTGTCGGGATTAAAACACTTAACAGACCACCACGAGGGGTGAAGAGGAAGCTGCTGCCCTTCATTACAGAGAGTATAAACCCAGGCCAGGGGATGGGCTAAGCATAGGAGGAAGTCATGCACCGCCCACACCCGGGGTCAAGGCATGGGCACTGCACACCGGAAAGTTATGAGAACAACCTTGTCTGATCAACCTTGAGAGCTCGGGAGTTCTACAGCTGGGTGGGGAGGGAGAGAGCTGTAAGGGACGAGTACTTAAATTTCCCAACACATGCTCAGTCTGTTCCCTACTTTGGAATAACCATCTCTCAATGAATAGAGATTGGTGGTTAAGAGTATCTGCTGATTGTACCAATGGTGGGAGTTTAGATTCCCAGCTCCCAAGTCAGACGGTTGGAAACGCCCTGTAACTCCAGTTCCAAGGGATCCATTGCCCTCTTCTGGACTCTTGAGGGCACTGCACTACAGTAGACACATATAATTAAAAATTAATAATTAGGGCTGGAGAGATGTCTCAGAGGTTAAGACTGACTGTTCTTCCAGAGGTCCTGAATTCAATTCCCCAGCAACCACATGGTGGCTCACAACCATCTGTAATGAGATCTGGCGCCCTCTTCTGGCATGGAGGTAGAACACAAATAAATAAATCTTTTTTTAATTATTAATTTAAAAAAAAGTCAAAAATTGATAACTTGCCCAAGTATTATATAAATTCATTCATATATTGTCTTTAAATATATACATGTATTTATATAGTTACATATATTTTATGTGTACATGTATGTGCTTTGTGTGTGTGTGTCTGTGGGTGTGTTACATGCATCTTGGTGCCTGCAGAAGCTGGAAGAAGACATCAGATCCACTATAGCTGGAGTTACAGGTGCTTCTGAGCCCTGTAATTGGGTTGCTGGGAACCAAGCCTACAGCCTGACTTAAATAAAAAACATCTTCCTTTTAAAAATTGTAAAAAATACTTTACAATCTTCTACATGTATATGTGTTTCCCTTCATGTATGTGTACTCTGAGCTTGCCTGGTACCCAAAAGTCAGAGGAGCATTAAAGTCCCAGATCTAGAGTTATGTGTGGTTGTGAGTCATCGTGTGAGTTCTGGGAATTGACAAGTGGCTCTAACCACTGAGAGGTCATGCCAGTACAGCCTCTCCCCTGTGTTTTGTTTGTTTGCCTGTTTGTTTTTAGATGGAGTCTTTCTATACAGCTCAGCTTGCTCTGGAACTCCCAACCCTTAGCAAGAGACTGCAAGCGCTGTGTACCATCACTCCTGGCTTCAATCTTTGATTCAGTTTAGTTCTTTCTCAGCCTTTTCAAGTCAAGATTTAAACCATTTGGGGAAATTTTGAGGTAGACTCTGAGGGTATTGTAGACTTAGGCAAACGATTCCTCTGTGGAATTAAAACACAAACACTAAGCTGCAGGACACCTGTGGGCTTCCATGTGGATTCACTCATCCCCAAAGCTGGTTAGATTAGGGAGCACCAGCTGTGCAGGAGTGGTCAAACTGTCTCACAATTGTGTTTTTCTTGATCTCCACTTTCCGACCTTTTGATTTGTGTTTTGTTTATTTTTTTGAGACAGGGTTTCTCTGTGTAGACCTGGCTATCTTGAAACTTGCTCTGTAAACCAGGCTAGCCTCGAACTCAGAGATCCACCTACCTCTGCTTGGATTAAAGGCATGTGCCACCACTGCCTGGCCACTTTCAGTCCTTAGGTTATGGGGATTTTCTCAAGAAATTGGGAAAGGAACACAGGATTCTTTGGCTCTAGGTCAAAAGCTGTCATGGGTACACAGTGGCTTCTTATAGGACTAGATGTTGTCACGGCAATGGAGGTCCTAACTAGGACAGAATGGACCCTTTACTCTCTGGTTGCTTGGTTATATAGGACATCATAAAGGGTGACTCTAACATTCAAGAAAACTTGGGCAAATTATAAATTACTAAGGTTTTTACTCCTATATTTGACTGGGCCATTTTTTTTTCCTGTTTTTGTATATCCACATATGGATAAACTTGAACTTGCTTGATGGATTTAGTAATTTTCTAAGTGCTTTTTTTCTGTTCAGTAAAAGCTACAGAAGTACATAAAGAAGTGAATAAAGAAAGCTTGCAGGAATTTATAATCTAGACTAGAGGCCAGCAAACTCTTTCTGTAAAGAGCCGGTGGTAAGTATCTTGGGCGTCATCAGTTGTAATTGCTCAAGTCTGACATTTGAGTGTAGAAGCAGCTGTAGATACTTTTATTGTAATTGCTACTGAGGCAGTGGTGGTCCCAGGAAACTCTGCTTTAAAAAATGAGGGGTCAGGGAGTGAATCAGTGCTTAAGAGGGCTTGCTCTTGCAGAAGACCCAAATCTGGTTCCCAGCACCCATGTTTAGCAGTTCACAACCTGCAACTCCAGCTCCAGGGGATCCAGAGCCCTCTTCGGGCCTCTAAGGGCACTTGCACACATATGCACATGCATGTCCATGTCTCACACACACACACAAACACACACACACACACGCATGCACACACACACACACGTGCAACAGAGAGAGGAGAGAGGAAAAGAACGAAAGCAAGCATAATTTTGTAACTTTTCTGTTATCCACCTCAGTCTAGCTGCCAGAACCACACAATTACTTGAAATGATTGCTGCTTAATTCTCTGGCAAACATCTGGACAGACAGTGCTTACCTCACACAGGTGATGGCCCCTGTGAGTCCTGTTTTTCCAACAGATGCTGTCTTGGAAATCATCCAAGACCAGACACCTGTGAAATCACTGACGGTAACCTAGAGCAGCCCATGATTTAGGCTGGGAATTATCAGCCTAAGGAATCAAGAAAGGAAAGTTGAGATCGGTAGGGGAAAAGCTGTGTTAATATTGTCCATTAGCTCACGTGGTGAGTTCCATTCCTTCCAGGATTCCACCTTCTATTGTTGCTGCTCAAAAATCCCTATTTAAACTTTCCAGAGGAGCCCAGTGGGAGTTTTCCAACGTGTTTTATTGGCTGGTTTTGTTGTTGTTGTCTGTTTGTTTTGGTTAAAACAGGAGGTGTGGCGATTTTGGAGAACACAGGAGAGACTATAACCCTCGTGATCCAGTTAGCCAGAGATGCTGTGTGTTACCCCCACTGTGTTTCTGGCTGCATTACCTAGTTGGCAGGTCCTAGCTTGTCTTCTTGTCCACCATCACATCAGAAGCTTTACTGCTGTGTCTTAAAGGGGAAATGGCATGCCGTGACATGGAAGTGCATCTATTTCATGTCTGCCTAAATGGATTTAGTTGTCTGCATAGAGTGTGTGTGTGTGTGTGTGTGTGTGTGTGTAAGAAACAATGCTGCCATAGGCATCACTGCAAATGAGTGAAGTGTTCTTTATTGATTTTTCTCAATCACTTTCTAGAAACAGAGATGTAGGATGTGCTAGCACACGTGACATTTAATAATCACAGATAAATTGCCTACTAAAAGTTTGTAACCAGAACCCTTCAGCAGCACTGAAGACAAATACAGGAGCAATTTGCAAAATTGCATTCAGTTGTTTCAGAGTAAATATTCCCTTCCTCTCTTTAATATTTTTAACTTAATTTTGTGTGTGTGTGTGTGTGCGTGTGCGAGTGCGCGAGTGCGCGCGCGTGCGCGCGCACGTGCACTCATGGAGGCCAGAGGGGGAGTCAAATGCCCTGGAACTGGAGCATGGGGATGCTGGAGATGAGAGTTAGGGGTGGTTGTGAGTGTTCAGTGTGGGTGCTGGGAGCCAAGCTCAGGTCTCTGCAAGAGCAAGTGCTCTTAAGCATCGAGCCAGCTCTCCGGCTCTTCTCTTTCCCTTGATTTGGTGATGACGAGAGGAAAGGCTTCACTTTCAATGTTTCTGCAGAAGACAGCCTAAATTCTTTCTTCTTTTATAGGAAATTAGCTTTGCAACTAAAATTATTTTTACTCTTGTCAGTAAAAAACAACCTCTACAGCTTGGAAATGCCAATGTAGTCTCTAACGTTAGACAATATGTCAAATGAAAAATAGTAGTGCAACTTATTTCCCTTTTAATGTTATGAATTGCTTATTTTAGAAGTATTTTTATGTGCCTGATATTACCTTGTTCATAAAAAAAAAAAAAAACAAGTTTAAGTCAAGGGTGGTGGCATATGCCTATAATTCTAGCACCCAGGTGGCAGAGGCAAGAAGATTAGGCATTCAAATCCAGCCTCAGATACAGAGTGAGCTCAAGGTTAGCCTAGACTACATGAGACCCTATTTCAAGAAGCAATAAATAAATAAGTAAATAAATAAATCCATTGTAAATTATTGACTATATTTAAACATGTTTGTTATAAAACCAGGGTTGAAATACTTTAGCAAGGAAAATTAAAATGAGCCATCTTTCTGCTAGCTTGTGCTGGATTTTCATATTCAAATATTATAAAAGCCCTGTCTTTATCTTCAGCTCGGAACTAAGACTCAGCTATGTACGCAGATGGTTGACTCACAGTCCCGTTCTACTGACAGATAACACTCCCTCATTTACAGTCCTGTTAAACAAAATAAATATTTTCTTGGGACAGAATGTTTGTGGTTTGGTGATTCAGCTCCCTCCCTGAGCTGGAAACCTGGATTCCCAACTAACCAGTAGTGCAAGAAAAGGCTTGTTTTATAACATCCCACTAAAGCCATAAATAAATAAAAGCAATTATTGGACATGCGTTATGGGGATAGAAAATGTTTGAATCTTTGCTCTCTAAAAGCCTATAATTGACTTGAGAACGAGGAACACTTAATAAACAACACAAAACCACAGGAAGTTGCCAACTTATCTACAATAGTGTATTTCATAATGCCCCCATCCTGGTTGGAAACCAGGTCCAGCACCTGCCTGTACATGTCCTTCAGGTTTTTTTTTTTTTTTTTTTTTTTTTTTCTCGGTGAAGAGACTAATGCCTTTGAGCTGGGGTGAGCGGGAGTCTCCTGTCTTCATCTTCCTGTGCTGTGCATTTGCTGGGCTGGGCCCCTGCTTTCCTCCCCCACTATATACTTCCCTCCTATCCCGAATGCAGCCTCATCTTACCTGAGATTCCTTCCTCTCTTCCTTCCTAGTCCTAGCCGAGGAAAACCTCTCACTCCCCAATTCTCTTCTATTTTTTTTTTTTTAATTTTTATCTTTAGAACATATTTCCTGTGTATGGATTTACAACAAAGGAGTGCTTGGCAGTTGTGAGCTATCATGTGGGTGCTGGGAATCGAACCCAGGTCCTTTGCAAGAACAACAAGTACTCTTCACTCTTCCGTTTCCTCCTCTTCCCATTCTTCGTCCCTCCCTCCATCCCACTGTAAGCCTCCATCCTTCTGCGGGTGGCTGTAAAGCCCAAGGTTACGGCTAGCGGTACCTCTGTGTGAAGAGGAGGGAAGACATGAGTCTTCAGGAGAAGCAAACAGAGCAGCTTCCGGTAGGGAGGAAAGCCCTAGACAGTTAATATCCTGCATGATCTGAAAAGATCTCCAACTACCAGCCCTTCCTGATTGGCCCTGATTTGTTTTTCAATATTCTATTTTCCACATAAAATAAAAATCTACACTTAGACTATTTTATTGCTTTTCTTGATCTTTTTAAGACCAATATTGGAGCAAGTCTATGGTTCATAATGACATTCTTTTTCTTTTTGTCCCTGTGGTTTAATATTTCAGGACATTACATAGAGATCAAATCACTGTTCTTACACTGTATCAAGAGGTATAAATCAATTACCTTCAATCAGGAGCTTGGAGGAGTGATTTTTGCAAGTTAGATTTGCTGGCATTTGAAGGCCAAAGATACCAAAGGGAGGGGGGGAAATTGACAGGAAACCCAAGCAATGACATGTACAAACTGTATAGAAGGAAATGGCAAACAAGTATTTATGACCACAAATGGATTCTGGGACTGAGTAATGCCGTACTGGCCAAGGGAGCTAGCTTGCTGTGCAAGCATAAGAACCTACGTTTGAATCCCAACACTGGCAAATCTGGATGTGATCTCATGTATCTGTAACTATTGCTGTGGAGGAAAAAGACAGAAGGTCTGCTAGGACTTACTGGCTGCCAACAGAACTCCATTTTCAGTGGGATTTCTGTCTTAGGGGAATACAGTGGATATACCAGGGCACCTAATGTCCTCCTCTGGTTTCTACATTTGTACACACAAGCACATGTACTCCTATACATGTGGAGTGCATGTGCGCACGTGCACACACACACACACACACACACACACACCAGATACACAATAATAATCAGTTTTTAAAGAAGTCTTAAGTTTGGGGGAGAGACTGATGAGCTTAGAGCGCTACTGAAGGTACCTTAGGGTGGGGACTCTAAATCAAATGTTCAGATCATCCAAACAGCATCTCTCAAAGAACAGAAGTATTAGGCTATATGGAATGTAGGAACACTGTGGCAATTGTTTGTGCCCAAGAAGGTCCCTGTTCCTGAGGTGTGAGATGATCACTATAAATCCATCTCAAATTGAGTTCCTCAACTGTCTCCTTCAGATAGCAAATTTGCATCCCTGATGTAGCCTTATTGGTTTTTAATTAGAAGTGGTTTTTAATTAGATGCATTTTTAATTAGAGTTTTCTTTTGTAACATTAGCATCAATTAAAGACACTAATTGGACTCATTCATTATGAATATGATGGCAGTTCTAGTCACTATGAAAGGATGTTATGTAGGAGGCCCTTAAACAACTCTGGTCTCTTGTGGAATTGACCTACCTGGTACAAATGGATGGGACAAGCCAAAAGTGTGATTCAAGCAGTCATGAGTTATGTATTAATCACTGGCCATTTTATACTGCTAAAGAACTATCTGGTCAGTACTTAGAAATTGGGCAATTGAGCATGAGGAAACAAGAAGGAACTAATAGAATAACTAACTTCTGGGGGAGAGATGGCTCAGCAGTTAAGTGCTCTGGCTGCTCTTCCAGAGGTCCTGAGTTCAATTCCCAGCAACTACATGGTGGCTCAATAACCATCCCTGATGAGATCTGGTGTCCTTTTTTGGCATGCAGGTATACATTCAGGCAGAACCCTGTATACATAGTAAGTAAATAAATCTTTAAATAAAAATAAAACTAACTTCTGTCATTGAGGTGTGGTGACATTTGCCTTTAGTCCCAGAACTCTCAGGAGGCAGAGACAGGAGGATTGCCAGCAGTTCGAGGCCAGCTTGTTGTAAATGGCAAATTCCAGGCCAGCTGCAGCTACATACCAAGATCTTGTCTCAAAAACAAGCAACAAATCCTCACTTCTAACCTCTATAAGCTTTAACCTGGAAAAATTAAAGATAAAAACACCAACCCTTATATTTTAAAATAATTTATTTTCATACGATTATGAAAATTGTACTGTAAGTATGTTACTATGTGTGAGAATATTTCAGCTGTCTTTTTGTTTGTTTATCTTTTTGAAGCTAGTGTTTTACTCCTCTTCCTAGGCTCTTGCCTCAACCCCTCTGGTGCTGTATTTTTAGGAATGAGCCCATCATACCTGGAGGCTAGACATCTGGTAACCTTAAGGACTCCTTTCTCACAGGACTTTTAAGGATTTATAGGACCACCATGTGGAAGGCAGCCTCTAAACCTCTGATGCATAGCTGGGGGAAAGTTGAGGATCTGATTTGTGAGACATAGAGAGTTTGGGAAGAATAGCAAATGCCGAACGATTTTGATACAACTGATGGTTACCACAATTTCTCTTAAAACCTTGTTTCTAGAAGGGCCTCCGAAGTAGCAATGTTTATAGACACGCAGGTATAATCAGGGCATTGGACTGGTGAAAATGACTTGTGAGTGTCTGGAGAGCTGAGTGTGTGTGAGTGCTGTGCCAAGTGCTCCAGGAGCTTTGGAGTTTCAGAGACTCTTATTAATTGTCAGTGATGTGAGTCGTCTTGGACTAGTGAGTTAAGGTGGAGCAAAGGTAAACAGAACAGGCAGATGGTGCATATTAAACATGCTCTTAAGTCAACTTCAAAGCCTGTGATATCACCATGAACTTCTGGAAAATAATATCAGACGAAGCAGCCCAAGCTAGCACTCCTGTGGTTGGAAAGAGGTGCTTTTGAGCCAAAGGTTTATATTGACAGGGTTAGAAACTCAAGCCAGAAACAGAATCTGCAAGCGGCTGCCAAACCATGAATGGCCCACCTTTGCAAAAGGGACTTTCTGTTCGCTCACCCAAGAATCCCTCCCTGAACATGTGTGGAATGACATTGTCCTGTGCCACATCAGAAACCTCTTAAGAGTTAGCTCTTCCAAATGAGAGGAGGAGCCAAGGTGACTATAATGGAACTAAAATACCCTGGGATGCAGGATGGGGAAGGGTGCCAGGAAAATGCAGACTGGATTCAGAACTGTCATTTCTTATTGTGCTGAACCACCAAATGGCTCTCAAATAAGGGTACGGCAGAGTGGTCAGTCGTTTGTGAAGGTAGGGTGGTAGCAGTAGGGACTGGCTGGGAACTTACTAAACTGAACTTACTGATATTGTAAGCTGGGAGCTATTGTCTCCCATCATTGTCGCCTCTAAAGGACTTATAGTAAGTTATATCCAGTCAGCTCCATGAACAAGAAAGGACTGGGAGGGCAGTGTGGTGAGGCCAGAAAAAGTTTGCAGGGAAATGCATTCATAAAGTTCTGCAATTCCCAATACTGGTTCATTATTGGGATACATGCCCCACATTGTCTGAGGGTCTTCAGATGAGGGGACAAAGCTTTTCATGGAACTCAACGAAACCATATTTCTCCCTTCAATCCCTATAGATCCCTAGAGATACAGTATCAAAAAGATAATGTCAGAAGTACAATGTGTCTATCAAAGAGTTCTCCTGAGGCCACTCCTGTTGTAGCCCCCAAAGCAAGCTCAAGTGTGATTGGCAGAGTCCTCAGTAAATGGTTAGAGTTGAATCGATTGGAGCAGAAGACTCCTCGGGAAGGGCACCTTCAGCCTGCCTCTGGCGATTTGAAGGATGACCTTTCTACCAAGGACCCTATAACCATATTTTTCTAGGCCTCTTCCCCCTGCCTGGCCCATGATGGTGTAGTCCTCTGTAGCTTTGATTTAGAGCCTGTACCATAGCTCAGCAGGCAAAACTGCTTCCACCAAGTGTGATGACCAGAATTCAGTCCCTGGATCCCCCCATGGAAGGAGAAGACAGACTCTGACATTCACACATGCTCCATGGTGTGTACATACACATTTAAACACTATAAAATATAATGTAAGATGTCAGTTCAGAATGCCCTCCCCTGCATTGTTAACCCATTATTTACAAACAGGCAGAATCACTAGCCTTCCATTCAGGGTCCATATGCCATCCAGAGAAACGCTCTGCTTTCTCTTTGTTACACTAGATTATAGGAATTTGAGCTGCCTCAAAGGAAACAATAAGCAATCAAAATCCTTCCCTTACATTTTAACAAGGGTATGAACTTGCCCAGTTTGTATGTTAGAAAGTGAAGCTGGGGTGGGGTGGGCATGGTCTTCAGCTGCTGTGGACAAGAGTGTGTGGGGCCATGAATGAAACTCAAGACTCCCGGTAAACAGAGCCCATCCTCGAGGTTCAGAGCTCTCTGGAATTTCTCAGCTCTCTGGAGCATAGTGTAGTGGGTCTGGGGTTGTATGGTTTTCAACCTTATTTTTTGTTCCTGCCTCAAATGGGATCATTCCTTCCTGTGAGACCAGCCTGGGTCTGGGTGGGTTTCATAGTTGGCTAATGAGGCAGAGTGAGCCCAAGCAACTAAAGTTCACACAGCATTGACCCTCAGATAGCTTGCCAAGTTTCACAGGCTCTGAAGCTCCCAAAGCCTATTTCACCAAAGGGCAAAGGTCCCAAGTGCTAGATGGTCTGCATTGTACTGGCTAGATATTAAGGGCACTTGGGCATTTCTGTGCTCATACCATACTGAGAGATGCTCTTGGCTTTCATGTCAGTATTTACATCAGTATGCCCAGGGAAGTAGAGGTCACCTGGGAGTTAAGGCCCACAGGGAACCAAGAACTACAAAACTGCAAAGACCCAGTAGACTAGCATTCTCGTACAACCACTAGATGGCAGTTTAGGCATTCTGCTACCATTGTTAACTCTAAACACCAGCATTGATGGTGTTTATATAGCTAAAATGCTGAAAATCTTTAGAATTTTTGGAACTTGGTTAAGCGTAGATAACTATCTCTATTCTCCCATCCAACGGGGGTGTTTCGTGATCACAAAAACTCGTTAGCTGAGGATTTGAAATTAGAACTACTAGTCTTTTCTGTTTTTTTGATACAGGGTTTCGTCTGTGTAACAGACCAGGCTAGCCTTGAACTCACAGAGATCCTTCTGCCTCTGCCTCCTGAGTGCTGGGGTTAAAGTTCTGTACCACCATGCCCAGCAGAACTACTAGTCTTAACTAGCCCCGTGAAAGTGAAGAGTTAACACCTCTGAGCATCTGTGAATTCATCTGATTTGGCTGCTAGTTAGACATTCTTTCTGGGAAGTGTGTCTCCTCAAAATGCCATCCACATGATACCTTCCTAACTGTTATTCGGGACATGTCACCTGCCATCCAGGTGTACCGTAGTAGCAGCTGTCTATTGAGGACCTACAAGGCACGAGCTTAAGGGCATACACTTTATGGCTATTTTATAATTTAATTCCCTTGTTACTATCAGATTATTACCTTGGATGAGGACACTGAGGCTTAGAGACATTACAGAACTAGCTAAAATACCCAGTGGCTAGCCTGGAATGCTCTGAATTCCATGAGCCTGTGCTGTTGTTACATCTCACCCTTTCATCTGGTGAAAAACAGTTGTAAAATTGAAGACAGTGCTGCTTTTAAAATAAAATATAAAACCCTTGAACCTGAAAGGGAAATAGATTTCTATCCTGTTTTGTTAAATATCAGATCTACATGGTTCTATCCATACTTGTCAGTAGATGCATCTTTGTGAGACTCTCCCATAAGCCAAGGTTGCCGTTCCACACATGGGTAGCCAGCAGGCTCCAGGTTCCGTCAGCCTCGTGGTTTCTCAAGCACTGTGTCTTTTCAAGATTGCACTGAGTAGTAGATCACACCAAGTAATCCCCAGGGCTCTGTTATACAGTGGTGTGTGTCCACATTAGTTAGAGGGGTGGAGATTTCCCAGTTCCCCTATCTTGTAGCAGCTGAACTAAAGAAATACCACATAGATTTTGTCTCTCTCTGTGTTTGGCCAGTAGATTTATGAATCCTTCTATCCAGTGCCTTGTTCAAAGAAGTGGTACCTCAAACTCAGAGCACCGGGAGACGCCTTTCTTTTCTATCACCGACTGTTAAGGTTTAGGGGAAAGCTGTAATAATGTAATTTAGACAGCAGAGGGCACTACAGCATCAGTTTATTGTATATCAGTTTGCAGCATAAGAACCAGTGGTCCTCAACAATCCTAGCTGCCTTTAATTTCTCATGTGGTGGTGACCCTCCCCCAACCATAGAATTTTTTCGTTGCTGCCTCATAACTGTAATTTTGCTACTTTATGAATTGTAACCTAAATATCTGATATGCAGGATATCCGATACACAACCCTCCCTAAGAGTTTGAGACCCACAGGTTGAGAACTGCTTCCACAGCACTAATCCTTTCTGCTTTAATTATTTTGCACCTGAGGTGGAGTTGTAGAATGCAGAAAGAACCTCAAGGCTCGGGGCCACCAGGGTCTTCAGAGGACATCAGCACTGCAAATTTTGAAAACAGTATAATGCTTTGTTTTCTCTTTCTTAAAAACAAAAAAAAAAAGTATTCTTTGGGAATTGTATGTGTGCATCCACTATACTGTGATCATATTCACTCTGACTCGCTCCCCTCCTCCCTCCAGCTTCCCCTACACCCCCATACATCTCCCTCCCAACTTCCTGTTCTCATTTTTTAATGATTTACTGAGTCCAGTTAATGCCTCCCATAGCTGTGAGGTTAACCACTGGGGCATGGGTAACCTATCAATGGTCACCCTCCCTCAACAAAAAGTGATTCTCTCTCTCTCTCTCTCTCTCTCTCTCTGTCTTCCCTCCCTTCCTCCCTCCCTCCTTCAGCCAGAACTGGGGCTTCAGGAGTCCCTCATACCTCCATGCTGGAATTTTTTAAGTGTCTTGATCTTGTGCAGGTACCTGCAGCTGCTGAGTTCATGTGTGCAACAAACAGCAGTGTCAATGTTGACATTACTTCTATGGCTGAGCATTCGCAATCACTCAGGAACAGTCTCTGCATTTACCACTCACTACCCACTTCAATACAGAGCTGCACAGACCTGTCTGCTGTGGGCTGAGGAGGACATCAGAAGCATGGGCCAGGACCTAGAAGGACTACAGAAGTGTGGCCATGGCTGAGGATTCGTTTTCTTGTTTTGTTTTTGTTGTTGTTGCTGCTGCTGCTGCTGTTGGTTTTCATGACAGGGTTCCTCTGTCCTGGAACTTGCTCTGTAGACCAGGATGACCTGGGCCTATGCCTCCTTCCTAAGTGCTGGGATTGAGGCCTTCAACACTGCCACCATCCAAACAGGTCGTCTTTTTCTTAAAAAGCCCAATAGCCCATTCCAAGTAAGCCTCAGACATCACAAAACTGGGTCTGAGAACAGGCATGTGGCTCTTTAACTAAAAAGGATACTTTAGCGAGGATACAGTGTTGCCATTATTTATAACAAAATAGCGGTAACCAGGTCAACTGCAGGGAGGAAGTGGACCAGGTAACCAGGTCAACTGCAGGGAGGAGGTGGACCAGTTTTTAAAAGTAAGTCAAATAAAGGGCAATAGGAAGATAAATAAACTGGCAAATGTCCACTTGTTACAAATGAGTCTGAGTAAATTCATTAACAAATATTTACTATGGCAGAGTAATGTCTGTCGCTTAAAAGGGACACAGGAAAAGTTTTAATTAAGCCCAGTGTAGACAAGCACACAGAGCCAGATAGAATGTTGTGAGTTCATGGCCAGCCTGGTCTACATTGTGAGTTCCAGATCAGCCTAGGCTTTCATAGAGAGACTCTTGAGAGAGAGAGAGAGAGAGAGAGAGAGAGAGAGAGAGAGAGAGAGAGAGAGAGAGAGAGAGAGAGAAAGGAGGGGGGGAACAAATGAATAAATATGTTCTCCATTGCAAGCTGTTTGTGAGGATTTGACTTTATTTTATTAAGCAAAATGATTGTTGACCAGTAATGACTTTTATTGTTCTAAAAGGTTTTTGTTTTTTTGAGATATGAATTTCATGTGTGTGTGTGTGTGTGTGTGTGTGCGCGCGCGTGCACGCGCGCATGTGCGCGCACACACTTGCTCAAGTCATATAATGTTACTTATATGTATGTTTCAGCAATGACTATTTTCAAATGAAACTGCTTACACATTTCCAAATCCTGAATTTCTCACCAGGGAAACAGGCTTAGCCCTTCTTATGGCCTACTTATTAGGAGTGAAACCAAAATTTACTTCCTTAGACATGAACAATTATGCAACTTTCCAAATGGCCTTTGATGTTGCAAATATCTCATCACGGTTGGCTTTTAGGTTAGGGAGATTTGCCAGCATCTAGTTCTTTAGAACTGAGGCTGTTACAGCCCTCGGTCTCATAGACCCTCAGTATCCTAGAGGTCGGGTATGGGTTTGTAACTTTTAATGTACGTTGATAACCTGACATAGCTAAAAATCTAAATAAACAGTTATAAAGTTAACTCTGAATCTACAGAGCTTCTACCCTGATTCTGAGCATTTTCTTTCTGTACAAAACATTGTGCAGGTTATATTTTGGGCCATTGCTCTTCAGTCTGGGGAGTGTGGGTTTGTTTGTTTGTTACCTACTTGTCTGTTTGTTTGGTTTTTGAGACAGGATCTCACTTTATAGCTCTAGCTGTCCTAGAACTCACAGAGATCCTCCTGCCCCAGCCTCCTAAGTGCTGGGGTTAAAAGCATGGTGTTTTAGGAGAAACATGTGTATAGTAAACCTGTTGTGTATAGGAGCCCTGTGGCTGAGGGGAAACAGAAGTTGGAAGTACTTATGGATGATGGAAGCATCTGGGTTGTGTGAAAGGCTGTCCTGGGGCTAAGCCTGTCTTGTGACAATTCAGCCCACATATCACATGGCCTTTCCTGACCTCTCACCTAAGTCCTGGAGCAGAATCTGAGAGGATGCCTTGTGTGGCCCAGCAGGTGCATAGCTGCATTGCTTGGATCTGGGTCACAAGGAAAGGGAAGTCACCAGTACTTCAACCTCTACCTCCCTCAGGGTTAGGCCTGAAGTTCTGGGTGTGCCACAAACAGCATTTCCTGTTCCAGGCTAGCACTAAAGCAAGGCCCTTCCCTGGAACTTCCTATGGTAGTTCTGTCCTCCTCTGGCCACTGATAGAAACACATAATCCTGAGGCTGGTTTCTTGAGTATTGGAGGTCAGGAGTACAGGCATGTGCAATGGAATCTACCCTTGGATCTGAGCTAAGCCTTACTTACCACAAGTTTGCTCTTTCGTTTTGTTTTGTTGTTTTTTTAACCCTGCAAGTTAAGAGGGCAGGCAGGTGGCCTGGGTTTGGCCTTCTCTCAGGCCTAAATCACACAAGTCTCTACTTTGATGCCTCAGATTCAATCTTTAACACGTCCCCACTCTACTTCTACCAATGTCCCAGTAAGTGTGGGAGCAAGCGTCACGAGAAAGCCAGGTAGCTGGCAACGAGCATCCATTCCCACCTCTCCTCACTCACTCTTTCCTACCACAATCCTGGGTTTTCAGACAGCCATCTGGACAGCAATGTCCTTCAGGTTCCAGCCTCAAAGGAACAGGTCCAGGAACTGGTTTGGGATGTAATGACACGTGGCAAGAATGCCTCCTGGAGAGTATTTCCTCACTTCTAAAGACACACAGGAAGGTAGCCTGCCATTCCTGTGACTGGAGTCACTACAGAATTGCCAGCAACTGAATTCACCAATTGAACTCAGGAGCTGCTCTCGTTTTATATGTCAACAAACTTTTAGAACATGGTTTCTCTGAGTTAGACTTTGTGTTACTTATAGGGGAAAGGATCTGTACAGAGGCGAAGACTGACACGCAGCGAAATGTGTGGGAAGAGCAGGTGCGCCACCTTTAGAGCATTTAGCGTGGGTGGTGCAGTCGGAAGGGGCGGCTCCTTTCTCCCTTCTGTATCATAATGCTTGCTTGCGGAGCGCACATGAACACTGCCCCTCTTTACTCCTGGGCAATTTGATATTTCCCTCCAAAGAGGAACAACACTAAACTAAGGACAGCAAGCAGCCTATCTATCTATACAGTTTGCTTAACTGTCCCAATTCATAAGAAGTAACTTTTGCGTTTCGAGCTCTAAGTGTCTTTATCCTCTTGGCGTGTTTGGGAGCAGAAGGGCAGGTGAACATTGTTAGGGATAGTGGACTAGCTTCTGACGACAGGGCTTGATGGCAGGAACACGTGTGGTAAGTCTTCATCCTTTCCCAGCTGTCAGGCATTTTTCATTGCTACCTGATTCTCCAGAGGATTCCTGTGTCTACATCCCTTTATATGCACTGCCTTTAAATTCTTTTTAAGCTTTGGAGCCTGTCCTGGAACTCACTTTGTAAACCAGGCTGACCTCGAACTCACAGAGATCCACCTGACTCTGCCTCCCAAGTGCTGGGATTAAAGGTGTGCGCCACCGACACCTGGCTCTGTCTTTAATAAAGAGGGAATTGCCTGAAGGACTTTTTTGGGGTTTGGGAGGGTTGTTGTTGTTGTTGTTGTTGTTATATGATGGAATTTCTCTACACAGCCCAAGATGACTTATATATAGTATCATGTTGCATGAATTAAATCTGTTGAGGGTGAAGTTATGTTCTAGCTAAAGAAATCATACAATTACATTTTTCCCCCTTTAGAGTCCCACTCTGCAGCCCCAGATGGCCTTGAACTCCAAATCCTTCTGCCTCTACTTCCTAGGTGCCAGGGTTACAGAGTACCTCACTATGACAGGCTTGTGAGATCCTTTAGTTCAGTTCCTTCCTATACTGACATAATTTTTTCCCGTGTCTAGAAAGAAGATAAAATATACTACTTGTAATGTAACTTCTCATTTTATGTCATGCAAAGAATAATTTTTTAACCAAAGATGTGCAGGGTAGACTTCCCCAAATTATGCATATATAGTGCCAGACATGATGGTTTCTTCCTGTAATCCAGATATTTGGGAAGCAAAGGCAGGAGGATCAGGAGATCAGGGTCATACTTGATGACATAGAAAGTTCAAGGCTAATGTGGACTACATGAGAGAGACCCTAACTCAAAACAAAACAAAACAAAAACAAAAAACCCTCAAGCGTATTATTCCCATAGTTTCCTTACTGATAGTACAACCTCATTGAGTTGAATTTCTCTGAATTCTAAAACACGGCCCCTTTAGTCTCTTTATCCTTGGCATACTATAGAAAGTCTCAGAAGTTTCTAATGTTGTCCCTCATGTCTGAATCGCCTGTCCATGCAGTTGTCTGTATGCTTATCCATTGTGATTTGTTTTCACATGGGATGTGAAAGAATTCAGTTAGCTACATGGTAACGCCACCGAGACTTACGGTGTGCTTTAAGAGGATCGGATTATCCACAATGATGTCCTTAAGTCTCTTTCAGCTTTCAGTACTCACTCATGATAACTCACTGGTGTGACCATTTCCATCCTCTCTAGGGCTTTTGGTGTACCAGATGGAAGCCAAGGGGAGTCTCAGGAGTTCACACTGCAAGGTGCAGAACCACAATTACCTCACAACCCCAGTGAGATGCCTGGCCCTTCACCTACAGAGTCTGCCTTGTTTAAAAAGGTAATGTTTCATTTCTTTCCTTTCCTTTTTATTTATTTATTTATTTTTGTTCCAGACAGACTTTCTCTGTGTGGCTCTGGCTGTCCTGGAACTTCTCTGTAGACCAGGCTGGCCTTGAACTCACAGAGATCCACCTGCTTCTGCCCCCCTCCCAATGCTGGGATTAAGGGTGTGTGCCACCATGCCCACCTTTAATGCTTTGTTTTCAATACATGGTTCTCAGAAGTATATACTTTTAGTAATTAAAACATCTGAGGTAACCCATCTGGCTAAACAACGCATACTTATAAGGAACATTATGTACTATATATAGATATGTGTTATTACGTAGTTATGCTTATTTTATAACATTTTGTGATTATCTAATTCAGTGTGACACCATATATGTGTGTGTGTTATAACATATAGTCTAACATGATATATTGACGTGTATAATATGAGTTTCATTGAACATACTGAGTCCCTGCCTTCGCTGCCATTAGCCATTTTTCTGAACTATCATGGATCCTTGTCTACCTCTTCCCTTTTACTTGGGACATATCAAGGACTATGACATCAGCATTTGGAGTTAGTGGTTCTTTCCCATAAAAAGCATTAGCCTTTTTCCTGTGGTTACTAGTTACTAGTTACTATGTTGTTACTAGTTGCTTTTCTTTTGTTTTTTTTTTTAATTTTTATTTATTCATCTGTTTTTGAGACAACATCTCATTATGTAGCCCTGCCTAGTCTGGAACAAACAAAAAACTTTCCTGCTTCTGCCTCCTGAGCATTGGGATTAAAGACATGGATACCTCTCCCAGGAAGTAGTAGTTGCTAGCTGGTGTTTGCCCATACCGTTCTGTATACTTGGGATCTGATTTAATTACATTTTCTTGTAGGGAAGGCTTCACTGAGGCAGGGAATGGGCGGGTGTGTGTTCTTGCTGAGTTAGCTCGTATGCATAAAAACACTATGCCTTATGTACTTATCTACAGTATAGAAGAAAAGGTTGACACCCTCAGTCACAGCCAGGAGTACACCTTGTATTTCATCAGAACATAGCAAAAATAGACAGTGAAAAAAATGCAGAATGATTTTCATATAAAAGACAAACTCGATAAAAGCAGCATCTTTATTACCACAGAATCAGATCTGACTCAGAACAGCATAATATCAAATATGATACATGTGAGAAATATGTCAAATATAAGTGAAAACTCAAATTTAAATGAATAAACTTCCTATATTTTATATTTATGTTCAAGTTGATTTCTCACTTTCTTCTCTCCATATAAATTATTTATTTATAGAATTATTTATAACTATGGGGGAAAGCCCTAGTAAAGTCTGGTCACTGACCTTAGCTAGAGTTTCAGAGTAGTATTAAACCATGCCTTTTAGCATTTCAGGTGAAAATAGTTCTGTAAATACAGTTCATTTTGGTTTCTTAATGGTTGCTGAACTCCGGGAAGTGACTGGCGTCAGCATCAGAATAAAGCAAAAGAGGGTGTGGGGAGAGGCTCAGAGGTCGAGATCACTGAAAAAGATCTGGGTTTGGTTCCCAGAGCCCACACAATGGCTCACAACTGCCAGTAACTCCAATTCCGGTGCACGCAGCGCCCTCCTCCGGCCTCCGTGCACACCAGGAGCACATGCGGTACATCTGGGCATTCACACACGTGAAATAAAAGTGTTGTGTAGAAACAATTACAGCAATAGACGAGCGCCCTGGGGAGGAGCGGTGAAGGCTCTGGGATGTCCCCGCCAAGAAACTCACTCGGGGTCCTGGGCATTACCCAAGAGAGACCCCAGGCCACCAGGGAGAGGAGACAGGGAAGGTGGAGAGATCGGAGCTCGGAGCCCCAGTCAGGAAAGGATTGATTTCGCACCGTCCCCAGGCATCACCTAGAATGGGGTCGCCCAGATACCACCTGTGTCCTACACTGTGTGATGCTCTTCCCGGGGGGATGATCAAAATACCGCTGCTGTCTCTTTCTCCGCCATTGTTGATCTGCTCCCCCTTTCTACCCGCCCCCCGCCCCCCAGCCTCTCTCCAACTCATTTTTCGTTCTTATTCTTAAGCCGTGGCTCTCATAATCTTTCTCGTTCTCTTATTTATCACCCTAATTAGGGCTAAAACAAGAGGAGGGTGCAATATCCTTTCTCATCATCACCAACGTGGTTGCTTTTTTTCTCATGCACATGTGATGTGTGTCCATATGCGTGTGTATGTACATGAATGCCTGGTGCATAATTTCCTTGATTCACTGACTTGGCAAGTCTGGTTAGATGGACTAGACAAAGGGAGTCTCAGCCTTCCCTGTGCTGCTGGAATTACAGGTGGACAGCCATGCCTATCCAGCCTTCACATGGGTCCCAGGGTCCCAACTCCAGCCCTCATGCCTACTCAGTAAGTGTTGACAGCCCCTCGCTCTTGCCCACCAATGTGCATTTGACTTCATATCTCTGGAGACTATGGCTGAGAGGTCCAATTGGACCTGTATCTCAGAGATACCAGATCCTCCTCCAGGACCATCACTTTGGATGGAATTAAGTTGATTCAACTTAAATGCTGTGTAGGTCAGGGCCAGGGTGTCTATCAGTGGCAGAGCAATTGTCTAGCACATCTAAGGCCCTGGAGTCAGTCTCTATGGAGGAAAAAAAAGGAAATTCTTTGCGGTTCACCTACAATAAATGCCCTGTACTATTATGCTTCCCAAAAGTCTCATCCACTCTCCCTAGTAGACCTAGTTGTTTTCTGTGCAGTTCAGATTTACTGAGGCACCTGCACCAGGACCACCCATGGCCTTGCTTCCCATGGAGAAGGCATAGATTCTCCCAAGACCCCCAAGCAGATACATCTCTTTATCCAACTAATGTTTACAGTTTTAATTTGCAAAGCTAAGAGATTTGCATTTCCCCAAGAAACAGAAATCATCCACAGTTTTATTGGATCCACACAATCTGTATTACTATATTTACTTGTTGCTAATTTTAAAGTATTACAACAACATTCCTTAAGGCTGCTAATAATACTATATTGAGTCTTTCCATCAAAACAAGATGACATTTACTATACCTGCTTGTGTACACGGAAATAAAGATTCTTAATTACAAAGGTAACATTCTCATTGAGTGTCCATTCCTCAACCTCATCCCATACAGAAGATTAATATGCTGTGCTTAAGAGGCCTCCAGCTTTGACCAGACCCCAGCCTTACACTATCCCACAGGCAATAGTGCCATGCCTCTCTCTCTGAAAGCTGTCCCAAGACACAGGACAGAATCATCACTAGAATCCCGTGCTGTCTTAAGATACTCTGGCTGCCAGTTTTATTAAAAATAGTTCATCTTTAAGAACTGTGATTTTTCCCACATCCCGAAGGCCAACACCCAACTCTAGTGCTGAGATGGAGGCATTTACCAGTGAAGGTTATTTAGAGGACTTAAAAGCATCATTCTTCTGCACATCTCGATCCTGCATTACATTTCATATTACAATTTCATTTTTTAAGTGTGTGTGTGTGTGTGTGCGCGCGTGCGTGTGTGTTCATGCATGTCCACCTGTCTGTGTGCCTGAGGAGGCCAGAGAGGGTACAGGGTTGCATGGATCCAGGGTTATAGTTGGTTGTAAGCCACCTGATGATGTGGGTACTGGAAACCTGGCTCCAGTCTTCTGAAATAGCAGCGAGAATCCTTAGCTACTGAACTGTCTCTCCAGCACCAGCGATTTTATTTTGGATACTCTGTGCCATTTGGTATTGAGACTAGAGACTGCTGTGCACTAGTACCTACATACCTTGTCCCTCTGCGTCCCTCTCCAGTCTGCTCTTGCTGTGTGTAGTTCTCTTTAACATGCCCTGACATGGCCTGTTTGCACAGGTACTTTAAGGGACTGGGATTTAGTTCAGTTCTAGAGTTTGTGCCTAGTATGAGTGAGGCTCCACGTTCACTCACTACTACTAAAAAAAATAACAAAAACAAAACACCACCTAGGTGTGTAAGTACTTCATCTCAGCTGGTCCTTTCAGTTCAAGGTGTCTTCACAGCAGGAGTCTCTATGCTTAGTCACTATTGATCTAAGGAATAAAAATAAACACAAAACAAAACAAAACGTCTAAGACAGGAAGCAGAGTGAACAGCATGTTGTAGCTTATACAAAAGGCAGCAGGATAGAACATACATGTATCTGTTCATCAGTGCATTGAATAGAGAAGTATACATTGAACGCTAGCAATGCTGGGTATGAAGGCACACTCCAGAACTTGGGAGATTGAGACAGGAGGATTCCAAGTTCCAAACTAGCCTGTTCTACATAGGGTGATGCAAAGCCTCTAGTTAATTAACTCACACTAGTAATAATTAGCTGTGCTGGAGTAGAGTAGGAAATAAACAGGTAGGAGACACAAGCTTTGATGGTGCATAAGTTTGCATTTCTGTCCTGGAGCTGTGTGAAAATAAGGGGAATAACGTAAACATTGTTGTGATTGAAGTTAAGACTTAGGAGTATATTCATGATTTCCCAGACCCTCTTATTTTCTGTAAGCTGTGACAGTCTTGCCTGCATTGTCTGGAATATTCTGCTTGGTCCCAGGGGTTCTTTATAGGCCAGTCTCTTGCCTTTGGACACCACCTTCCCATGCCCAAGAATCCCTACTTTCATATACTTGTAGACAAGCTCTTCCTCGGCGGCCAATGCCCAGGAAAACTGTTCATTCTTCTCTGTGTATGGCCAGTTCCCTTAAGAGTACTCTGAATTCAGCCTTTACTGGGCTGTCATCATGTCCCCTTGCTACATCAGGAGACTCTGAGGGCCTCTGATGGTTTATAGTGATTGTCCGCTCTGCGTGATGGCCCTGTTGCCCGTGAAGGACTCTCTAGGTTATATGATGCGGGAAGACTCCCAGTAACTGCAGTGCGACCAGCATCCTCAGTTCCCCTGCCACCATGAATTCCCCCACGCGATGGGCTGAGCAAGATAAACCCCCCCCTCCCTGAGCTGCTTCTGTCGGGCGCTTTGAGGTGACACAGACGGGGTCATAACAGTCCTGCCCAGCTGGAAAGTAGTCAGTCTGTCCGCAGGAGGAGGCAAGGATGTCACGGACGCAGCATTTCAGTGCTAGTTTGAACCGTGCTTTTGTTTAGGTTTTTACAGAAGATCAAGAACTCTCATTGAACGCATGTGTATGCAGATCAGCCACCACGTGTGGGCCTCCACCACTTCCTCCATCCTCACGCTGTCTGTCCGGTGGCCTAGTACCCTGACATTTATCTCCCCGTCTCTCGGCTGGATAGCACAGTCTTCCCAGGCACAGGAAGGCTCACAAGTTTCACAAGTTGTGTGCCAGAGGCTATTGCTTTGGTACCTATAGATGGCTTTCAAACAGTGGGGGTCCCTTGTGTCGATTTTCTCCTAAAAACTAAGTATCTGAGAGCGAGAGACTGATTATGATTTCAGGCTTTCTATCTGATGGTGTCAGGGTCACCAGGCAAGCTCAGAGAGGAGTTTGTTTTCTTTGCTTCTCAAGTACATGCTGTCTCTTCCTTTGAAGTAGCCATTGTGGGTGTTGTTTATTTACACATGTATAAATAAACACATAAATATATGTAAGCCAATCCATTTCCTGTATTCTGCCAAGCTAGAAGGCTTTGTCTGTGAGAGGGCGTGGTTTTTCTTCAACAACATGGTAGCATATTTCTCTCCTAAATAATTGTTTTTTCTTGTGGTGAAAGAAATGTCCAGTTGTGGTGAAATATACAAAACAAAGGTTTAAGGCTCTCTCTGCCTTGACAGGCAACTGGCCTGGTTTGTATCTCTTACTGCTTACTGTATGAGCCATTGGTTCTGTGTGGGCTAATTTTAACAGAAAGTTCAAGTAGCACATACAATTCTCCGCCTTCTTCGCTCTTTTCTCCACCCCTCACCCCCGACAGTCACCTGTAGTAGTCTAGTCTGACCTGGAACTTGTTACATAGCTTGAGAATGATCTTGACAACTTGCTTTTTTCTTAACTAAGAAATCTTGGTAATTCTTTTCACAGCTACCCTGTAACAGCAGGCCCTTTGTGATAAGTAGTATTCTTCGTGTGTGATATAATGGATAGACTATCATGTTTCTCCTGTGTTCTCCTTTTTACCTTTTTGTTTTGCTTTGTTTTTGTTAGTTACTTCTATGAGCTGAATTCTCTTAGAAGTAGAATTGCTAAATTTAAAGCATTTGTATTTTGGAATATATCCTCAGACTGGCCACAGAAAAAGAACTTAACCAGCTCACGTTCCAGTAGCGATTTGTCTGTCTTTTCCCCTCTTCATATGATGTGTGCAACCAAACTTTTTAAATCTCGCCAGCCTCTTGATAATTGTGTTATTTAAATGCGCAATTCTTCAATTAAACGAGGTCAAAAGTCAGAAGTGGTGACTCATCCTGTAATCCTAGCACTTGGGAGGCTGAGGCAGGGGGACTGTTTTGAGTTCCAGGTCAACCTGGGCTGTAGAATGAGAACCTGTCTCAAAAAAAGAAAAGTAAATCAATTTTTTAAAAAAAGAATGAATAAATGAGGCTGAGATTTTTTTTTTTTGTTGTTGTTGTTGTTGTTTTTGGTCATTGTATACTTCTGCAATGAATTGTCATGACTTCTCTTTTCCTATTCTTTCGTTGGGTCTTCCCTGGTTTGTCTGTGTGGAGAGATGCTGTGACAATCCGTGATGCTCAGCACTGACTAAAGTTTTTGTTATTTACTTTTCTTGAGACGGGGTCTCTCTATGTAGCCCCGGCTGTCCAGGAACTTGCTATTAGTCCAGACTAACCTGACAGATCAACCTGCCTCTACCCCTGGGATGCTGGGCTTAAAGGCATTACCGCCATGTCCAGCCTTGATAAGTTTTTTTTGTATGAAGTAATTTTTATCTTCCACGCCATCATTTCCTCCCCATTCCTCTCCTTCTCTTCCTCCCCACTGCCCTCCCTCATCCTTCTCCTCCCTTCCACTCCATATCCTTAGAGGGACTGACTGTCAGGCAGGTGAGGAGCAGTCAGTCGTGGGAGTTGCGATTGTTGACGTGAAAGCTTAAGAGCTACAGAGACCCATTCTGCACTCTCCCTCTCTTCAAGTTCATTTCTTTCCCAGACTTAGAACTCGGGGTCTGAAAACACTTAAGCGGGGTCCTCTGGGATGCTGCAAGCAGCTTCAGGGGAGACAGGCCTCCCCCTCTTGGGAGCACAGAGCGGTGACGGTCCTGAGCAGCATTATCTGCCGTAAGGAATCATCAGTGGTCCAAAACCACAGGGACAATGCAAGCAAAGCTCAGCACAGTGGTAATTACTATTATTGTTCTGACATCCTGAAATGTCAAGCTGAATTCCTGCGAGCAAATGCAATACGGGAGGAAATTAAAGCTGTGATGACATCATGCCTACCATAAAGAGGCGTCATGGCCAGTGATGCTCACTTGTTTTCCTGAGGCTACTGAGAGAGGATCTCTCATTTGGAGAGATGACACAGTTGAGCATGGCCTTCTTTTGAATGGTTACAGGGTCTCTCCTCATCTCAACAGAGCATTTGTTTTGACCAGGAGTCCCTCTTTGGGATCGAGAGCTGAGCCCCCCCCCCCTAGTCTGACCTCCCCCGGCTGCATATGTGGCTGGGGTGCTTCCTCAGCCCTCTTGGAGAAAATCTGAAGGCTGACCCATTTCAGCACCTCAATGGGGGGTCGAACTTGCTGTGGCTGTGGCTGTGGCTGTGGCAGGTGTAATGGCTGTGCTAACAATCGTAGCAGAAGCATCGACTCTCGAAACAGGGGCCTGGAGTCCCTGAATAGATGTGAAAATTCCAGAAACAGGTACCATGACCGGGATCTTGAGGTGAGTTCTTACTGAGTCTTCTGTGGCATTGGGTTTTTCGCCTTGTTTACAGTATCTCCTTAAGAGTGTTCAAATATGAAATACGTGAGTGGGAACCAGCATTTATTACTGTTGTGGATCGCTAAACATTTTAGTCTTGCATTTGTCAATATCCCGATCAGTACAATTAAAATACGCATTCTCCTCTTCTTCTCTGCCCCCTCTTCCCCTTGCCTTGTGTTGATTTTTTTTCTTCTAATTGGCTATGGCTTTGTTAGCGAAGTAAATGCCGCCGAAGTGCATTTACTGTGGGGTATTCTTCTCTGAGCTTCAGCCCTCTCTGTGTGAAGCTTTATAGAGTGTTGAAAATGTACAGATGAAACTTGCTTCCTATTTTTTCTAAAACTGTCTTCCTTTGTGTTCAGCTCATCTGCAGGGTACCAAGTTCTTACTGGGGCTAGATGATAGTAAACCATAAACATGCTTGGAGAATGGGGAATGGGAACACAGAGCAGTTGGTAGAACACTTGCCTAAAATGCCCAAGATTCTGGGTTCAATCCCCAGCTCTGCATAAAACAGGCATAGTGGCCATGCCTGTGACCATGACCCCAACACTGCAATAGAGGCAGGACTCCAAGGTCATCTTTGGGTGCATAGTGAGTTTGAGGCCAGCCAGGGATACAGGAAACCCTGTCTCAAAAAAAAAAAAAAAAAAAAAAAAAAAAAAAAAACATCAAGATGCCTTGAGGAGTGGCATTTGAGAAAAGTGGATCATCGTTTTCAGATTCTGGTTCTATTGTTTGCAGTGCTGGAGATCAAGCCCAGCGCTTGCTTGTGTGAGGCAAGAGCTCTGCTGTTGCCTCTATTTTCAGATTCTAACCCACAGCCCAAATTTGCCTTCTGTGTACCACATTTCACCAGCTGAAAGATGGAGAGATGGCTCTAGCTCTCAACCTGGATGGCTTTCCCCATCATCCCTACTCTGTGTGTAGGACCTGCACTGCTCTGTAAAGTGTAGAGGCTAGCTTTGATGTTTATTCATCCTGTTCTCCACCTGTAATAGTATATATATATATATATATATATATATATATATATATATATATATACACATTTGCTTTGTTCTGTGCATGGGAACTTTGAAGCTGTTGGATGGAATGCATGAGTGTGTGTCAGCCTTGTTTTGTAATATGCTCTAGGAAAAAGCGTGTCCTATAAACTTTTGATGTATTTTTTTCCCCTGTCAGACTACTGTTCTAACCCATAATTGAAAGAAACAGGTAGTTTATTTTAAAATGTGTGTGTTTTTGCATACATGTACATATAAACACACTTTTGAAAAAAATGTCTAAGTGTTGAATGACAGTTCAGTAGAATAAAGCATTTGATGTTGGCCCTTCTCTGACCACATCAGTCTCAAAGCATCTTTTCACATGTGTCCTATACTGGGAATGTCAGATCTTAGTCACTATTTATCCCCACGACTGTTGGCTTTACTGTTGTGGCCTCCAGGTGCCTCTTCCTGCCCCTGTGCCTGATGGTCCTCAAATCTGAAGATTCTTCGTTTTAAACACCACCTTAATTGTCTTTGCTAATTATTGGCTAGTTGGCAACTCTCTAGAGATGTTTTTAATGGTTTCCAACCAGCATTTTGAAAGAAAATGTCCAGAAGAACTTCGGGGAGAATTCAAATTTGTGGCTGTCAGACAGGCCCAGTAGCACTAACTTAAATGCACAGTGACTTGGTGGCAACTTATGATTAGGAGAGAGCTTTTGATTGTGAGTAACTGCAGGCAAGCTGGGTCACCTCAGGACACTGAGGTCCAAGAACCTATGCCCAGCTCACTGAGTGGAGCGCTTGGGAGCCGAGGGTGGACATGCTGCTCCAAGGTGACCCTACTGAGAGCCCTGAATGTCGAGGGACTAAGTTTGCTTAACCTTAAGGTAAAAGAAGTAGAGCATATTTAGGTCATCAGTATTAAAACATTCACTATAAAATATCTCCCCATTAATGATGATGCCACTCAAGGCAGAGCCCTCAGGTGTTCTGATGGTCATTGCCTAAAATAACTTAAAAACTAAGACAAGTGTGTTTCTTCAAGAGTTAACTTTCTAGGCCTGGAGTGGCAATGCATACCTCTAATAGCAGCATTTGGGAGGGGCAGGCAGGAGGATCTCTGTGAGTTCAAAACCAGCCTGGTCAACATAGGGAGCTCCAGGATTGTCCAAAAGGAAAAAACAAACAAACAAACAAACAAACAAACAAAAAAACAGTTAATTTATAGCCAGGGTTGGGAGCACAAGCCTGTAATATAAGCTGAGGCAGGAGGTTCAAAAATTCAGAATGAGTTCAAGTCCATCCTCTTCAACTTAGAGACCCTGTGTCTAAACGAATGAGTAAACAGGCAGGGGCTGTAGTGAGTTCCAGCACTCACCCAGAATGCATATGGCCCTCAATCCCTGGCTCAGTCCTCGTGGGAAAAGAAAAAGTTCTAAGAATTTTGGAATTAATGTTTCACCATAATGTGCATGTTAACGACAAACATTGGATATTTAAATACTTTACAAAGTTACAATATACATGGTAAACTAAAAATGTTTCAGGGGAACCATCTTCCAGTTTTGTTTTGTTTTAAATTTGTTTTAATAATCCAAATATGTGTTTCTCTTTAAGTTCGGTTTAAACACTACCTTATTTGAAAAGGTTCTCTGAGTTTCTGGAGTCTTCTCTGACATTGCTCATGGAATTTTGTAACATTCTAGTAATTTCCCCATACTTATTTGTGCGTGATACATGTGTACACTCACGTGCCACGGCACACCTTGGGGTTCAGAGGACAACTTCGTTGAACACTTCCTCTCCCTGACTTCTCCCTGTTCACTTTCGGGAGATGGAATCTCCCAAAGTTACCAGACTTGCACAGGAAGAGCCTTCACTCCCTGGGCCATTTCGTGGGAATATGGCACCAACTGCAGCCGAAGACCTGAGCCCACAGGCTTTGGCTTCTGAAAATGAGTGTTTAGGCTTTGGTTAGATGGTGCCTCGGTGTCACGTGGTAACGCCTCCCAGGCTTTGGTAGGCAGGGGAAGCCGAATGGGAGAGGAAAGTGGGCTTGTCCTCATCAGGCCCCCTGTCTTCAAGGCTTGGAGACCCCACCACTGGCATCGCGTTGTGTCTGATTTTGACATTTGGCTGAATTTATGCAGATTTCTTTTGAATAAAATATAGAGGTTCCAGAAAAACTCTTGGAAACAACTAGAATAGATTATATATAACATTCTTCTGCCTCTAGTGCCTTATTTTATGAACTAGTTTTATCAGTCCATCTTATTCTCATATTCTTGAAAAGAAACAGGCTTGGAGCCTGTGGGAAGGCTTATCCGGTAAAGGTGTTTGCTGATGAGTTTGTTCCCTCAAATCCACATAGTGGAAGGAGAGAACTAATGCCTACTCCCTCTATAAATAAATACATAGATGCACAAAAATTTAAAATAAAAAGAGAAATTTTACCTCATTGATACCATTAACTTCCTAAACCCAACCATATCCATAGAGATCTTTTTTGCTCTACTATTACAAACTCAGCTTACCTATTACTTCTTATAAATATTGTTTACATTCAAGAAAGCTTCCTGTCCCTGTTGTGAGTAAACATGCAGATGCCACTATCCCAAGTAGAAAATGGAGCTATGTGTAATTTCAGAGTATGAACAGTAACCAGAGGGTTAGGTGGATCCAAGAGGACAGAGTGCTTGAAGTAAAGTAAGCGATTAAAGTCATCATGTGCTCAGCATTCACCCAAGTCTACTGACATGCCTGGAGGCAGAGACTTTTGTTGGGACCCCCAGCTCCCCAATAAATGCAGAGACTTAATATTAATTATAAATTCTCCGCCAAAAGCTTGGGCTTATTACTAACTGGCTCTCACAACTTTAATTAACCCATATTTCTTATCTACACTCTACCACATGGTGATAACTATTTCAGTGTGGCATGTTCATCTTGCATCTACCCAAGTCTCCTGGTGATTCTACCCTCCTCCTTCCCCGAGAGCTCTTTTTGTCCACAACCTCTATCTGCCCAGCTATTGGCCAGTCAGCTCTTTACTAACCAATGAGAGTAATACATATTCACAGTATACAAAAATATTATTCCACAGCACAGGCCCTAGCCCTTATGAGGGCTTTTGTTGTTGTTATTATTATTATTATTATTGGTTTGGATTTTGGTTTTGATTTGTGTTGTGATAGGGTCTCACTGTGTGGTCCTGACTGACTGAGAGCTTCCTACACAGACGGGGCTTGCTTTAAATTCACAGAGATCCCTGCTTGCTTCTGCCTTCCAAATACTGTGATTAAAAGTGTGTGCCATACCTGTCTATTTTTAATTTTAATCGTGTGTGTGTGTCTGGGAGAGGGGTATGTGCATATGAGTGCAGTGCCCTCAGAGACCAGAAGAATGGGTTGGATACACTAGAGCTGGAGTTACAGGTGGTTGTGAACTGCCCTGCATGGGTGCTGGGAATTGAACCAGGTCCTCTGCAAGAGCAATGTTTACTTTTAATCATTGAGCCATCTCTCTAGTTCCTTTTGTCTTGCAGTTTTACTGCTAACCTTCTGTCGTGTCTTATCCCTTGTCTCTTTCTTGGCATGTATGGTATTTCCTTATTCATTTAATACTTGATGAGTTATCTTGGGAGCTTCTTCATGCAACAGAAAAGAAGGGAATGGCAAAAGATAAAGAATTATCTAGATTACTGATGCTTAGCCTGAACCAAGACTGAGAGAAATGACAGACCAATGTGTAAGATTTAAAACTGAGGGGCGTTGTAGTGGTTATATTTAACACCGCCTTGTTCTCTGCATCTAGGAAAGGCACCAGGGGCAAAGGTCCTGGTTGAATGAGAGAATAAGCTGGCCCATGGAGACTGTCTCTGGGCAGAAGAGAGGTCACAGATATGAACCTGAATAGAAGTTCTTTTCCCCCACAAGTGTTGCGTGGGGGTCCATTTACTAAATGCAGACAGAGAACTTGTTGGGAGGTCTTAAGAAAATAAAATACTTTATAATAGATTAAACGTGGGAAAGACAGTGGCATTGGTCTTCTTGGTGTGACGGGAGAGTTGTGTAAAAGGGAATAAAAAGCTTTTGAAAAGAGGGATTCTGAGAAACTGCTCATGTGGCCATCCAAACTGTGGGTTTGAACAGTACCAGAGGCTGTTGAGAGGGTCAAAATAAAGGCACTGGGTGACAAATCGCTTGCATCACATGAGCAAAGGTGGACACACATGATTCTAAAGGCTTAGACTCAGAGGCTGGTGACACGCTTGTGGTGACAAACTTGAGTCTTTGTAAGGAGCCTGTCTCATGTGGGAACCCATCTGTTCATTTTAGAGAATGCTGAGCTTGGAGTAATCGCTTGAAAACCAGCTAGAGAGATTTGGAATATTTTCAGAACAAATGAGAAGCTGCTGAAGGTTCTTTTCTGTTATTAATTACTTAATTAAATTTTCTAAATTACCATCAAAATTTATTTGTCAGCAAAATCTAACCAGGACAGATATGAAGCAACATGTCTTTAATTATCTATCTCACTTGAGTAAGTAATACCTATTTTATTATCAAAACTATTAATGTGTCATGCTATACACAGAGACCATCTTGCCCGAATCTGAAGGTTCTTTGAAGTATTTCTGTTTCCAGGAACTTTTCATATGGAATGGAAGACTTGTAGCAACTTCAGAGGTAGCTTACAGAATCACAGAGATTGTCTCTAGCATTCAAATAAATGATCATGGGCTTCAAGTGAATGCTTAAGTCTCAAACAGAAACAAGTAGAAAAAAATGTAAAAAGAGGAAATTCAAAAGACTAGGTAAAATAAGGCTATTGGATTTGGCAAAAGGAATGATGTGTAGAGTCCTTAAAGATCGTGGGACCAGAGGCAGGTGGCCATACTTCTCTGTACTTACTCCAAGTCTTCTACCCCATGGGAAAAGCTCTTTGGAAACAGAAATATTTCAAATGAACCTTCAAATCTGAGGAAGATAGTCTCTGTGTACAGCATGATATGTTAATAGTTTTGATGGCAATATGTATGCTACTTAAGTGAGACAATTAAAGACCCGTTGTTGGAAGCGGAGCCTGAGGTTTGTCCTCCGGATGATGGAGAAGTCAAGAATGGGTGGGTAGTAGCTGTCAGGGAGTCACACATACACAGTTGGGGGAGGCTCTTGGAGAAGCTAGGACAAACCTGGCAGTTTTAGAAGCCAAGAAGGGCACAAAAGAGATGGGGCAGAATTAAAAAGGCTTCAGCACGAGGAAAGGATGTGTTACTGGAGACTGGGGTGTTGAGTGTGATGGCCCATCATTTTGTAGAGTAAAAGACACTTGTCAGTTAAGAACTTGGCAGTGAAACATGAAGAAATCCGTGCTGGAGATACTTTTCTTTGTAGGAAAATGAGCAAATTGGTGTCTGAAAAGAGCATGATTTGTCAATAACCACCTGATAACCAGTGGCAGGTGTGGTTGGAGGTGACGGGAAACTCATGGCTGCAGAAGGGCCAGGATGAAAAGAAGGTCATGGACTCATAGTCTAGACCCCAAAGGGGATGCTTAGCCATGACCGTCATGCTACTCAATGGGATGTAAAAGTTCCAACCTACAGAAATGTGGGGTCCTTCTATTCTCGCAGTAGACATGTGACCTGTGAGACAAAAAACAACATGTGTTCCTTGGTTGTTGGGTTTCCCAAAAAATAAGCAAGTCGCCATCCCAGGTCTAAGACTGTGGCTGGGGCAGCAATTTGGTCCCTTCCTTTTGTCCTCTCCTTACTGTCCTTTCTGCACAGAGGAACTGGGACCATCTTTTTATGTAGCAATCCCATGGCATCCTTCTTCTGCCTGTGTCCCAGGTCGAACCCCTTATCTCCCGCAGGTTCTCAGCCCCTTGTGACCCCAGTGTGTGCACCTGCCTCCCTCACTGCCCATCCCCAGACACTCACCCCCTTATCCCACCTGAACTCTTTCTTGATAAGAAAATAATATAGCAGCCCCTCTTTGCTTGGCCTAGAACACACCTTGGGGCATCTTCAGGAACTGATTGCCACTCACCCTTCACATTTCCTTTAAATGGTACCTCTGCAGGAAGGCCACTCCGACATCTCAGCCTACAGGAGTTGTCCGCAGAGTACAAATCACTACGTGATAGTTTCCTGTTTGTCTTTGTCTATCTTCCGTCCCTTGCAACACAAACCAGGAAGCAGGGATTTCTGACTCTTGCTCACCGCAGTTCCCGGTCCTAGCACCGTGCCTGGCACACAGAGTGCTCAGTGAAGTTTTCTGGCTGAGGAAAAACATACTCGTTCAGGTCCTTTTATTTGCTTAACTGTTTTACTTCCCAAAGACCTTTTTTTTTGGGGGGGGGAGGCATTCGAAACAGGGTTTCTCTGTGTAACAGCTCTAGCTGTCCTGCAACTTGCCCTGTAGACCAGGCTGGCCTTGAACTCACAGAGTTCTCCCTGCCTCTGCCTCCCGAGTGCTGGGATAAAGTCATGCCCCACCACTGCCCGGCTTCCCAAGGACCTCTTAACACTTAGCAGGCATTAGGAGTTTGTTAGTTTCTAAACACAGTTTGACTTGTTCCCTTCAGTATGACATGGTATTAGGGACACTGCTCCTCTCCAGCACAGGGTGGCGATTGCTGGGAGTAATGTCCTGTGAGGTTCCTCAGTTAAGTCCAAGACCTGTTATGTTCCTTTCTTACCCACTACCCCCCCCCCATTGACAACATTAAAAAAAAATCTTCCTGGAATGTAAAAAGTAGATTAATAATAAAAAAAAAACACCAATATATATAAAATAAAAATAATAAACTATTTTAAAAACACCGATGTACATAAAATAAATATAACAAACTATTTTTTTAATCTCCCCTCATAGATAGATAGCTTACATAGCAAAAAGCCATTTTTGGGTTAGGAAGCAGTTTTGTGACCAACAGCTTTGGTGGCTGTGCCTCAGCCCCACATCCTGGCTGTCACCTGTGCCAGGACGCTCTTGAGTACTCCAACGGTCCCTTTGTTTGCTTGGGGACATTTCCTGCTCTTCTCCTCTCCAGTTCAGTAGCAGCCAGATAAACATGTTATGGTGACATACCCTACCCTCACGGAACCCACTCATGAAGATGAGCGCAGAGCAGGAACCCAAAGTTCAGCAAGCAATCATTCAATGGAGTGAGTGCAGATATGTTCAGACCACCCCCTCCCAGTGACTGACTGACGCAGCTGTGCCGGGCTCTAACAGTATATAATTAATTCATACCATTCCTCAAGGCCATGCTGCCTGCTGGAGCCATGAAGCCTGCTTACAATTAGCACCATGCAATCATTAATTAGCCCATACTCGAGCCCCTGAGCTGGCTATCATTATTTCTGCTTTGCAAACAAGGAAAAGAAAAGTTACCAATGCCCAGGCTCTGAGTATCGAGTCACCAAGCTTAATAGAGAATCTTGGAATTCTTCGTTCTAGATGTGTTTCCCGAACTGGGGAGTCTAGCTACATTCCTGCTTTAGACTGCCCAGTGGGAATAACTCCAAAACAGGTTGTGCTCCCAATGTATTTCAACTCCAGTCTGTGGTTTCCTGCATGAAAGACTGCTTTCTGCTTGGCCTGGTGGGAACTGGAGAGGAGGGACTGTGACAAAAGGCTCGCCTCAGTGAGAATCAGGGACATACTGTGACTTCTGGTCTTTAGAGAGATGTCGCCTGAGCGTTTTGAGACTGTTACTTACATCTGGAAAACACGCGTTATTCTTTGCAGAGAGGGCTGAACATGCAACTTGGCATTCCTCTCCAGAACATTTCTGATAAATTCTATAAGCTCAGAACAGACAAGTCTAGTTCTAGAAGCCCTTCAGCTCACCACACGCACATGCACACGCCCCATGTGGGGTTTTGCATGCATTTCATGGTGGTTGCCTGGACTGCTGAAGGGGAAGGCTACCTAGTTTCTGCTAGTCACAGTTCCACAGGATCTATTTTAGTCTTCTGTATAAATTATTCAAATAAGCCCGGAAGCTGTTCTACACCCAGTGAGTGACGCAGCACCTAGGGGTTGGTTTCTGGACCACCTCGCCTCACAAGGGTCCTCTTAGGAGACTTCTGACTTTTAGCTGGCAGTTACTTCCCAAATCGGTTAAACACTAACAACCAGGTAGAGATTCGAGAGTGTGTGGGTGTGTGTGAGAAAGTATGTATGAGTGTGTACGTGTGTGTATGTATGTGTGAGAGTTTTTGTATGTGTGTGTGTGTGTGTGTGTGTGAGAGAGAGAGAGAGAGAGAGAGAGAGAGAGAGAGAGAGAGCCTGCATGTTCACTAGGGGGTGAACTCACAGATCTGTGCATTCTGAGCACATACTTCCTTATCAACTGAGCTGCACTCTTAGCCCTGAAGTGCGTATTCTATCTGCTATTATAGCAAATTACCGCTTGTATACTCCTTTTATTAGTTTTTTTTTTTTTCTAGACGTTTCCTTTTTGTTACCTGTCATTTCTTTTGTCAGCGTGTACCTTTTCAGGTGCTGATGCTTAATTAATTAGTTATTTGCTTGGACATTAGCTCAAAGTGCTCACTGGAGTCATGGGGCCAGAGTTGCCATCCCCAAACCTGCATGTACACATCTCTCTGTGTGTACACATATATTCATGTCTTCATGTGGGAGCCAGGAGTTGATACTGAGTGTCTTCCTCATTCAGGCATCACCTTACATTCTGACTGAATCTTGGTCAGATAGACTGGCTGTCCAGCAAGCCCCAAGATCTGTGTTTACCTTCCCAGTAGTGGGATTGCAGGCACCTCCCCCCATACATGTCCTTTTATGTTGGTCCTGGAGATCTAAGCTCAGGTACTCCTGCTTGCATGTCAAGCTCTTTGCTGACTGAGCCCCTTGCTCTAGTCTTACTAATATTCATGTTTTGTAAAGTAACTTCAAAACACCCACAAGAATAGAGGTAATAAAATAATGAACTGCCACCACACCCCACTTCCATTTACACATAATCCAGTTTTGACAATTACCAACACCCCATCCCAAACCCATCATAGACACACACAGAATTAAAAGCCAAACCCGGCTGCCAGAAGCCTGGCGACCTGGGTTTAATTTCTAGTACCCACAGACAGATAGAAATAGAAGACCAACTCCACAAAGTTGCCTTGTAAGCTCCACACATATGGTATAGTACACATAAACACACACACACATACACACACAGAGAGACACACTATGGGTGCATACAGGAACATACATAACACACACACACACACGTGCTAATAATTTTTCAAAAATTAAAAAGGACAAACCAATGTGCACTCGTCTTTAACGTACTATAGATACAAATAGATGTGCACACACATGTTGATATTTATTTGTAATTAAGTTATTGGAGTGTATACCCATACATTTTATTTGCTGGATTTTTTTAAAGATTTGTTTAGTTTTGAGTGTACGTAAGTGAGTGCCCGTGCCTGTAGAAACCAGAGGCATTTAGTCCTCTGGAGCTGGAGCTGAAGGTGGTTGTAAGCCATAACGTTGGGAATTAAACTCAGGTGCTCTGGGAGGGGCAGCAGGGACTCTCAACGCCTGAGCCATATCTCTAGCTCCCCGTACAGTTCCTTGCTTTGTCAGCCGAGAGGTCCTAGAGACAATGAGCATACCTACACCTCTTGGCTGGCAGATGAGCCAGCATTCCCTGGGAAAGCATCTTACTTTTGGACTAGTGCACAGAATATGTACGATGAACCTGAAGTACCATATGGTGGCAGGAAGTAAAAAACGGTAAAACTCATGTCTAAAAACATAACAGTGAGAGTATATAAGAAAGAAAGGCAGCTGGCTACAAAAAAAAGCAAAACAAAACCCTTAACAGCCAAAGCTGGAGCACTTTGAGGAACAGAATAAAGAGGCATTCCTGTAACTCTATTAGAAGTACAGATACAGATGTGGCTCTAACCTTGACTCAAATCAATTGTAGAAATACATTTGAGATGATAGGAGAAATTAGAACACTGGCTGGGTATTTGATAACATGGAAAATTTAACAATAAATGTTTTTAGTATGGTGATAAAATTGTATCTGTGGCTTTTTGAAATGTCCCCCATCCTGGGTTCCTCTAGCTTTTTCCCTCCATGCCTGGTATTCACTGGCAAATAGTAAACTCACGCGCAGCCTTGATGCAGCTATTCGGGGAAGGATATTACTGGTGCACTGTATCATGAAACACGTACCAGTTTCTCATTCTTTTCATGTGAAGAGTAACATGGTCCTCTGGATGCCTCCCTTTCAAAGTTCTTACCAGGTAGTGTTACAGCTACCAATGACTCTGGCTTAGGTCCATCTCCTAACCCACATTTATTAGCTGGGGCTTTTCTGTTAGAAGAACCTGCCCTCATCGAGTGTTTAGCCACCTAAAAGGGCACATGAGAAAAACCGAACAAATGTTTGATTTAAATTCCCTTATTTTCCGGTTTCTGGAATAATGGAATCTCCAGAGATCGGGCCTTTATTTTCTTGTTGTCTGTGCTGTACTTGCAACTATGCAAGAATCATATAAATGAGCAGATTTTATCAGAAAATAACAACTAGAAGCTGTGGGATTTTTAGGTTTATGAGCCACTGCTACTTCTCACCCCCTCCACTCCAGATTTATAGGTATTATATATACTGCATTTTGCCTGCATGCCAGAAGAGGGCACCAAATCTCATTACAGGTGGTTGTGAGCCACCATGTGGTTGCTGGGAATTGAACTCAGAACCTCTGGAAGAGCAACCAGTGCTCTTAACTTCTGAGAAGTCTCTCCAGTCCTGCTTTTCACCTTTTAGAATTGGACTTTTGGGGCTGGGAAGATGTCTCAGCCTGCACAGGTCCTGATCCCTAAAACCTGTGCAGAAGCTGGATGTGGTGGTGGGCACCTATAACCCCAGCACTGGTAGATGGATGACTGGAGCCAGTCAGCCTAGCCAATGGATGATCTACATGTTCAGAAAGAGGGCCTGTTTCCAAAAATGAGATAGAAGACGATTAAGGCAGACAACTTACATTAGCCTCCAGCCTCTAAATGCATGCACAAACATGTTCACTAACACCCTCATGAACACATTCATACAACACACACACCCCATGGCCCTTCATTTGCACCCACACACAGATACCACACAAAACAAATAAATGGAGGGGGGAGAGAGAGAGAGAACACTCACAACAGTGTACAGTTTTGGAAAGGAGGGAGATCTGGCTGGCAGAGGATGACATCTCCAGCAAGTGTGAACAGTCCCTGACACCTTTTTACTGGCTGAGTTCATGCCTGAGCGAGAAAGAAGAAAGAGAGAGACAGCCAAAAGAAAGGTGGCAGGCACAGTACAGTGAACCCTAAAAAGAACGAGGCCAGGCAACCAGGAGCAGGAAAGGCATGTCGTGTGCTTTGGCAGCGTGGACTCCAGCGACCCTGACTGCCATCCCTGAGCTCCTATGCCTTTTCTCTCCTAGATTCTCTTACCTATGTAAATGTTAACCCTTTTATTTCGGTGGGACAAAAGACACTTTTTCAAGATGTGTAATTCTCAAAGCCCTTTGGTCTGTCGTCACCCCCTGCACTATAACTAACTGTGCAGTAACTTGTCCTGTGTGTGCACTCAGATAAAATGGGTTTCCTTGTCCACCGAGGAATGCGGTGCACGGGTACGTCTCTATCAGGGGAGCGTGGCTTACTCAGCAGGAATGAAGGTGAAGATTATGTCTGCCCAGCTACACTGACTCAGAGCTGAGTGCTGTAGGGTTGAAGAAAACGCATGTGACCGTGTTGTGAAATATGTCTATGGTCATCTGAAGATCTGATGTTTAAAAAAAAAAAAAAATACTCTGTGTTCAGACAGTCAGCTGTGGTCTTATACCCTTTGCCAGCATGCTCTTAGTTCTTTTTGTGGCACTGGAGGTGGAGCTAGGCAAGACGCCACTGCTGGGCTACACCCTCATCCCAGTGTAGGTGCGTTTAATAGAAGCCATCTCGCTGTCAAATGTGTCAGCAGCCTGCCGGGAATCACTGTAGCGTGCGTAACAACATACAAACTTTGGTAATTACAGTCTCTCCCTTTTCATGTGCCCTCAATATTGAGGCAGATTAAAAACGCCCTCCAAAGTTTAATCGGTCTTTAAAGTCCCAATGCTTTTACTTTTTATTCAGTATTTTATTGTTGCTGCTTTGAAGACAAGGCCTTATTACAATGTCGCCCAGGCTGGCCTTCAACTTGTGGCAATCCCCTTGACTCTGCCTTCTCAGTGCTGGAATTACAGGCCAGCTCCTCTATGCCTGACTTCTTAAATTCAGTCAGAAGTTTCAGCTGCATTCAGACTATAAAACGAACCCAGGCGTGGTGGTCCATAGGCTAAGTTTGGGGGTCAGCCTGAGCTATATAGTAAAACCCTGACTCGTGGCAGCAACAACAGAAATGAGATACTAAGAATGGATTTGGAGGGCAAGAGAGGTGGCTCTGTGGGTAAGAGCACTGACTGCACTTGCAGGGGACCCAAGTTCCATTCCCAGCAGCCACACCAGGGGCTCCCAACTAGTTCCAGGGAGCCTCAAGCCTCTCGGCACCCGTAGGCTTGAGGCACACACCACACACGGTTCGCATTCATGCATGTGGACGAAACACTCACAGTATAAAAATAAATAAGTGTAATTTTCTTTTTAAAAAGAAATTACATAGATTTAGTGTCTCCTTTGCATGGAAGGAAGAGTGGCTCTGATTCTGGGGCCTGCTTGGATCTCTTCTTCTTCCCCTGAGAGTAGACCCTGCAGCTGGAAGGGCTTCCCAAGACCAACGGACCAAGGGGTAGTCCAGGGCCTCCATTCAGAGTGTGCATATGCAAGCTGAGCTGTCCCTGGGCAGGTGCGGAATGCCTCTTGTGTGTAATGTGGAGGCAGGGTGTGCAAGGGATACATTTAAAATTGTGCTTCTCGGAAAAAAACAATTTAAAATTGTGCTTCTCAAAGGCGAAAGGGCAGAACCCTTGGGACACGGAAGACGATGAGACCAAGGGAAGGGCTAGGAAAGGGGTGACGGACCTCAGGGTTTGGAAGACAAAGGGGAGAGGGGCCCACTAAAGCACACTGTCAAAGTGCCCTAGTGATATTTAATAATGTCTTAGCTAATTTAAAATTATTTATTTATTTAGCTTATGCGTGTTGATGTTTTGTTTGCATATATGTCTGTGTGAGGGTACCAGATCCTTACAGACAGTTGTGAGCTGCCATGTGGGTGCTGGGAATTGAACTTGGGACTTCTGGAAGAGCAGCCAGGGCTCTTAACCACTGAGCCATCTCTCCAGCCCACTGTCTAAGCTAATTTAAAACGTAAAAAAGAAATTGGAACATTATTTGATAATTGTTTTAGCTTGACTCAAAACTTTAAAACACTTAAGTATATGGTGTGGAATATTCCATTTAGAACCTTGTTCTCTCCCTCTCTCTTTTTTTTAAATTGATGTTTGGGTAGATTTGGACAATTTAAAAAAATATTTTAGTACATATAATGTTATAATGTTTTCCTTCATTGCATTTTGATATATTTTCTCCCCATTATCCTCTCCTGTTTCCTCCCACCTCCATTGACCCCCTTCCTTTCAAAGGCTAGTCAAATCTGGATGCTTTTTTAAAGAAGTGTGTGTGTGTGTGTGTGTGTGTGTGTGTGTGTGTGTGTGTGTGTGTACAAATGCCAAAGTCACATGTGGAACTCAGCTGAGTGGTCAAACCCAGCTTGCCTGGTGAGTGTCTTTACCCTCTGAGCCATCATCTCACTTGCCAGAGTTTGACTAGGTTTTTCAAAAATCGGAACAAAGAAGCATTCTTTATTCCAACAGAATGTCTTCCTGTTCCGATTACTAAAGATCCAGCAGATCATATTTGACTTTCACTATGAATATAGGTATGAGGCTATTCCTATACACATGTCCCATTAACTTGTGGAATTCTAGAATAATCTTACAAGATCATGCCAAGTGTGTTAAGCAGCTGCGCAAGGATTGCTTGGGTGTTGCCGTGAGCTAGTCAGAGAGCCAAGCCTTTCATCTTTTATGTGTTTGAGGAATAAAGTTTGATGGGAAATGCTTTTGCTGCAAAAGTGTTTCCTGCTCTAGCTGAATCTGTAAGCTGAAAGGGAAGGTAGGAGAAATGCCCATGTGGGACGGAGCCTAAAACAACAGTGACTGTGAAAGGCGAGTTCCCAACAGCCAGTGCTTTAAGAGACAAATTTCAGTTGGCTTGGATTGTCTGGAGGCCTCCAGGCTGGGCTCTGCCCTGTGAATCAGAGTTGGGTTGGAACAGGAGAGTGAGGTGGCGTTTTGGAAGGGAGAAGTCCACAGGCAGAGATAGGGAGACAGACAAGGACAGCCTGTGTTTAGGGCATTGAGAACGGTCACCCCAGTTTGCTTAGAATGGACAGTTTGTACAGAACCACAAAGAAAGGACCGTTTCAAAAACAGACCATGCCATTTTGGGCAGGCCTTATCTTGAAGACAGTGGACAGTGGCTGAGTTTTTGAGATGTGGATGATGGGACAAAAGCTGCGACTTAGAAGAAATAACAAACAGCTTTGCTTGCAGGGATTGGCTGAGAGATGAACTGGGCAGATAAGAGAGATCCAGAGATCAGGGACCAAAGAAGAGATCTGACATTTAGAAAGGACACACTCCTTTCTGATAGAAATTAAATCATTGTCTGGGCTGGATGTAGTGGCTCAAACCTGTACTCCAGCACTTGTGAGTTGGGGCAGAGGGGGGGGTCAAGAATAGCCAGTAAGTGACAACCCTCACTCAGGAAAAGAAAGAAGGGGACTGGAGAGACGGCTATGTGGTTAAGAGCACAGGTTGTTCTCCGGAGGACCTGAGTTCGAATCCTGGAACCCACACAGTGGCCTACAAAGGCCTGTCACTCCAGTCCCAGGGGATCAGCCACCCTCTTCTGGCCTCCAAGGGCACTGCAAACATGTGGTGCACAAGCGCACTTGCAGGCAAGCACTTATACATGTAAAATAAAAATAAAGGTTAAAAAAATTAGAAAAGAAAAAGAAACAGGAAAGCAATAAAAATGCCTATTGTTTTTCAAGGATAACACCAAAGGTTTGCTCTGGGAATAGATGGTTGATAATAATGAAGTATAAATAATAGAAAATGTGTTCCTGCAAGGCAGTGGTGGTGCACACCTTTAATCCCGGTGCTTGGAAAGCATAGACAAGAGGATCTCTGAGTTCAAGGCCAGCCTGATCTACAGAGTGAGTTCCAGGACAGCCAAGGCTACACAGACAAACCCTGTTGCGCAAAATAAAAAATAAAAAAAAAAAAAAAAGAAAAAGAAAAAGAAAAGAAAGAAAAAAAAAAAGAAAGAAAGAAAAAAGAAATCTTGTAAGTCAAAAAGTGACACTCATTCCCACTACACTATTGCGTGCCCCCTGGTGTTCTATGCTGCCCATCTGCTTCTTACAAATGGAGAACAAGAAAGGCCCCCCTCTAGGGCTGGGGAGATGGCTGCACTTGCCCTGAGTTCAAATCCCCAGAGCTGGGTGGTGTTTCAAGTGTCTCTAATCCCAAAGTTTGTGCAAGGAGATGGGAGACAGAGGCAGGAGAATGTCTAGATATTCACAGGCCAGCAAAGAAACTGTTTCAAAGAAAGGTAGAAGGCAAGGAGCAAAGCCCACGGTTGCCCTCTGATCTCCACACTCCTGCTGTGGCTCACTTGTGCCTGTGTGCACAGACAGACACACGCTCCCCCCCCCACACACAACTATTTAAAAACCAAGTAAACACAAGCAGCATCAACCTTATAGTGCAAGGGTTTCACATGCATTTAGACGGCAACAGTCGGGATTTTTTTGTTTTGTTTTGTTTTAAAGATTTATTTATTATGTATATAGTGTTCTGTAGGCTTGTAAGCCAGAAGAGGACACTGGATCTCTCATCACAGATGGTTGTAAACCACCATATGGTTGCTGGGAATTGAACTCAGGACCTCTGGAAGAGCAGCCAGTGCTTTTAACCCCTCAGCCATCTCTCCAGCCCCCCTGGTCAGGATATGTTTAAGTTAATCTATCCACACAGAGAATAGGGAAGTGCCTTTACCCCCGTGAGACCTGTCCCTTCTTTGCACATAAAAATCTCACATGGGAGGGGTGAGTAGTGTGACAAAGGGGGAGGGCATCTGTGGGAAGCCTGGAGTTTGTCTGCTTGATGCTCCTTGGACTGAGCCACTTTTGGAACCTGGGCGTCCTCATCCCCTCCTTCTTGAGCGGTGCCATGTAAAGAGAGAAAGTCCATGCATGGAAAGACCGTTTCAGCAGGTCTACGGTTACACAATTTAGCCTCACACCAAAAGGGCGTGCTGAGGCATGGATTTCACACGTGCTTTGACTCACACTCTAGCTGAAGTTGCTGGCAGCTATGACACAGGAGACCGATGCAGCAACAGACTTATCTGTGATTAATTCGTGGGAAACTTTAGGTGGAGTTTTTTTTTTTTTTTTTTTTTCTTCAATGTTGATCGTGTATCAAGGTTATTGGACCATTAAGTGTGTGAAATTATATCTCCCTTTCCAGACTGACTCACCTTTGAAATAGGTTAGCTTTAGACAAAATTTAATAGATGATTTTCCTTTTGCAATTGGGGTTTGGACGTGCCGCGGAGCCTTTTGTGAATTGGGGGTGGGGGTTGCTCACGAGGGCCATGGAGTGAGGTCAGTTCCTTCTGGAGGACTACATACAAGCAGCTGGTTAAATGCATGGCTTCCAGAGTCCCCTCTTCTAAAGTTCAAGTCCAGTCTCTGTGAGAGCCTGCGGTAGTTACCAAACCTCTGAGTGCTTTAGTTTACTAAGCCAGCTTCAGGCTTCACCAAGTCACTCTGCTTACGCCAAGCAAAGCACTTAGAAGGCTATCTGCTGGGGGCTGGAGCTATAGATGGCTGCTCTTCCAGAGGACCTGGGTTCAATTCCCAGTACCCACAAGGCAGTGACAACTGTCTGTAACTCCAGTCCCAGGGCATCTGGCACCCTCACACAGACATGCATGCATGCACATAAAATAAAAACAAATAATCTTAAAAGAATAGCATTCGCCACAAACATCTGCAGAAATTCTGCTGATACCATAAAGAGCAAGGAGGAGGAGTCCTATTTATGAGGAAAGGCACCCCAGCATCTAGAATTGAAGGCATAATTGTATGGACCTAGCTTTTCTTGTTCAGAATCATCTCTGCTATTTTGGTCCTATTTCCTGGAATTCGTGTGGTTTTAATTCCAAAGCCTCCAAAAGGGGCACAGTGGTCACATTATTTGCATTTTGCTTAGGATGAATATTTGTCTCTTTGGGGCGGACACTTTACTTTCACGATGTCTCACAATGAAAGAGAGGCTGAGGGGCAGAAGTGGATGCAGGGCGAGGCCGTGGCTTTGATGAGTCAGTGTTCATCACAGGAGTATTTACTGGGGGAACTGCAGTGTCCAGTTCAGCTGAGGCAGAAAGTCAGCCTTCCCGAGATCGGCTGCATTCAAGCTACTACAGCTTATGCCAGGTTGCCACTTGGCTTGCGGCTGAACACATCTCCTTAGGTTGGTTGTCTTAGTTAGGCTCCGTTCACCCGAGCTTCGGAGACCCCCTGGTGAAATGTCCCGGCACTCATCCCTGGTGGATTGAGTTGTGACCAAATATCCAAACCATAAGAGTTAGGTGGGGGGTGGGGGGAGACATAGAACATGAATACAGTCCCTTCGTGGCCACACCCTTCCTTGAGATCTGAGCTGCTGCCAGCAATTTTCTGGCCAGGGTTTTCAGAGCTTGTCTCTGTCTCTGTGGCTGAGAGAGAGCCTTTTTTTTTTTTTTTTTTTTTTTTTTTTTTGGTGGAGTTCATCAGAAGTGGGTGTGAAAATTTCCTTCTTTTCAAAAGGCTCTCTAGTCATAAAGAGAGCTTTTTATCCTCCCTGGGTTAGTGCAGAGCAGAAAGCTGCTGCAACCATTTGGAAGGAGTGCGCAAAGCTGCCACTTCCTCTGGTGGCAACAGGAAAGGCGGAGCAGTAGTCCCTGCCCTGAGCAAAGGAGGAGGAGCGGGCGCTGTGAATGGTCTCCCAGTAGCAGGCTGTGCCTGAGCTGGGATGTGGATCAGCGGCGGCAGGGAGACCAGCTGCAGAGGAGCTTGGGTCACACCGCCACCCCAGTAGATTTAGAAGACCCAGATAAACTTTCTCGTGCCGTCCTGTTAGGCCAGATCTGTCTGTATGCCATGTAAAACCTTAAAAGTGTTAAGGGTGTACAACAACTAAAATAATGAAAATAATAAGTGGGTACCTGTTTTCCTTTTGTGTTAAGATTAGATCTGCCTTATCTGCCTTCCTAAACCTTAATTCCAATTATGTTTATAATCAGATAAAGCCTGTTAAACTGTGGTTTACACGAGACCAGTGATAGCTACAATATGGAAACTGATGTGCATGCTGAATTATAGAACCTGGCTGGAAGTAATTGCTGGGTAGACTGCTGCCTGAAGGTTTGGGTTGTGCCTCTCACAGATCTGCTAAAGACCGTGTGACATTAGGCAGAGAGTAACCCAGTGGAAATTGTGCCCAAGTCAAAGCTATATTCCACCCCAGACTGGACGTTTTAAGTAGAATGCCTTTTCTGATTGCTGATTTGCGATATGGACTGACCATTTGTGTCCCCTCCCTAATTAATGTGTTGGGAAATCTATCCCATAATGTATTAGGAAGGGGGGAGTTTTTGGTTTCTGGACATAGAACCTTTGTGAATGTGATTATTATATTTATTATTATTATATTTATTGTTGTTGTTGTTGTTTTTGGTTTTTGAGACAAGGTTTCTCTGTGAAGCAGCCCTGGCAGTCCTGAAACTCGCTCTGTAGACCAGGCTGCCCTCGAACTCGCAGAGATCCACCCACCTGCCTCTGCCTCCCAAGTGCTGGGATTTAAGGTATGTGCCCTACCACCACCCGGCTTATCATTATTATTATTATTATTATTATTATTATTATTAATGTCAGAGCCATAGTGGTCCACTCCTATAATCCCAGAAATTGGAAGACTGAGGCAGGAGAATTGCCACCAAAACTTTAAAGACATAGCAAGGCAGAGACCAGCTTGGAATGAGATGAGAGAGAGGATAGTGGAAAAGAGACAAAATAGGAATGAATGTAGAGAGCTGGCTGTGTGAAGATATACAGAGAAGGCCCTTAACAAACACTGACCCTGCCAGCCCCTCGATGTCACATTCCCGGCCTCCAGAACAGTGAGGAATAAGTTGGCTACCTGTAAGCTAGCTGCTCAGCCCGTGCCATTCTGCTATAATGGTCTGAATGAACTAAATCGCATAGCTTTACTTCCTAAGCCTTTGGAGCCAAGGAAGGTTTGTTCTAAGCAATGCATGCCTCTAAACAGAAGCATAAGACAAGAGAAGCTTTCACCCATGCCATGACGTGTGAGTGAAAGAACACAGTTCTGACCGGCCTTCACATAGCAATTGTCACTTTGCTCAGAAAACTGCCACCCCAGCTAAACATGAATCCCGGGGGGTGGGGGGGTAGGGGTGGGTGGTCGGGATGTGGTATTGCATTGCCTGTTCTTTCTCTTCGTGAGGCAGAGAGGCCAACAGTACACCAGCTCTAACAGGTACAGGCTCTGCAGTGTCCCCCATTGACTCTTGTACGTTCTCACTTATGATTTAGAAGTGCTTCCTTTATCATCTGTGCACTTTGTGGGTCCCAGTCACCTCGTCATGAACCCCAGCCTGCTTCTGCTCGTCTCTGGAAGCTCAGCAGGACAGCAGGGAGTCCCATTTGCACACTGTGCTACTCTGCATGCAGAGCTATGTTCATAGTCTTGCTGTAACAAAATTCCAGAGGCTAGAAGACAGTAAACAGCAGAAATGTACTTCTCCCAGTCCTGGATGTGGCCAGGGCGGCAGGATTAGGTCCTAATGACCGTGTTTTCCTTGGGCTGTAGACAGCTGCCTCCTTGTGTCTTTACTCCTACAAGGGCACTATCCCAGGACTGAGGACCCTGCTCACCTGATGACCTGATCATACCCTACAGGCCCCACATCCTATTAGCACCACACAATTAATGTCAGGGCAAGGGTTCAGCATATGACTCTGAAGGAAGGAAATGGCAGTCCATAGCACCTGCTCATTATCTTGTATTGCCCCGATGGGGAGGGCTTGTTTGGAACATCACTCCCTGCATCACACAGCTTCTGGAGCTGCCAGGCCTCCACACAGCGGCTTGTCAACACCTTCTAACAACAATGAGGTAGACACCAGACCACTGCTGTTTTTCTTTCTAAGTGGGAACACTGAGGAGTAGAACACATGGGAACAATAACAGTGTAAGAAGAATGTCCAAGTGGTGTTATAAACAGTGGTACATCAGAAAATGTGCATTTATAATGAAATGGGGTCTCACTACGTTGCCCTGGCTGATCTGGAGCTTCATGGGTAGAGCAGGCTGGCCTCAAACTCACAGAGATCTGCCTGCCTCTGCTGGGATTAAAGGCATGCTCTAACACACCTGTACTACGAATAAGTTAACAAATTCATCCTTTTGTTTTGTTTTTATTTTTACTTTTTGGTGTTGAGGGTGGTAACTAGGGCCTCAAATGTGATATGCTCTCCTCAGAGCTATTTCTTCCGATCACCAGTAAATGTTCCTAACACAGAAACACATATAATGAAACAATTTGTAAGTTCAGTATCTATAATAAAATTAACTTGTGAAACATTACATGAAATTGAATTTTATGAGGAACAAAAGTTTCTGTCATCATTTCCCTGTAACTGAGAAGTTACTGTCATCTAGAAGCGCAAGCTGGTGTCTGAGCTTCCCCCCACCCCCGAAAAGCCATCTGGACTGGTCTGAAGGTTCCCCTGGTTAGACCTCAGGCTTCTGTGAAGTTCATGGGAGGTGTTCCCTGGGCCTCATTCCTGTCCCCTGGAACTTCAGTGTGAACCCATATGTATCCTCTCTTGCAACATCTTATTTGCTCTCACCAATTTCCTGGAGTGTAAGACGAGGAGGAGTCTAGAAGGATCCTGCCTCATTATTGATTATCACCCATTTTAAAAATTGAGGTATTCATAATCTATAAAGTCCGTCATTCAAAATGTCCAAGGAGGTACATGTTAGTGTGTTCACAAGCTAGTGTAGCCACCACTACCCCCGGATTTCAGAGCCTTTTCATTTCTCCCAAAGAAGCCCTGAAGCTACTCCTCCTTCCTTCCCTGCCAAGCTCCTAGCAAGTACCAGCTCTTTTTCTTACTTTGTTTCTCTATTCTGGCATATGGTATAAATACAATTATTATGTAAACTCCTGATGTGGCTTCCTTCATTTAACAGAGTGTCTCCAAGGTCCTTCCACATCATGGGTTACGTCAGGATTTTATTCCTTTATTACCAAGAGTGTCAGCCTTTATTTACTTACCAGTTGATGAACATTTGGGCTATTTCTGCTTTAACTCATGAATAATTCTGTAATGAACATTGATTGACCTACAAGTTTCTATGTAGATGTTTTTGATCCTTTTGGCTATTTACTAGTCATGGAATTATGGGGTATTATGATATTTACACCAACAACTCATAATATACATTGCTTCTGCATCTTCTCACTAACCCTTGGTGTATCCTTTTTTTATTTTATCCATCCTGATAGGTACAGGGTGCTTTTCAATTGTGGCTTTGACTGTAATTCCTCTGATTAACAATAATGTTAAGCATCTTTGCATGTGCTCATTGGCTATTTCCATATCTTCTTTGGAAAAGTGTCTCTTCATGTCCGTTTTGTGAGCCATCCTTTCTCCCCCCCCCCCTTAGAAGCATAGATGCTTTTAATTTTGATGAAACCCTATTTATTATTTATTTGGTGGCTATACTTTAGGTTCATATGGAACAAATGTTAATCAATCAAGAGATTAGATTTATACCTACCTTCCCATTTTATAGGTTCAGTGGTTACCCATAGATCTTGAATCTGCTTTGCGTTGGATTTGGGGTATGGGGTTAGATGGAAGTGACCCTGCATTTTTGTTAGAAATACAATCTCTTTCCTCAGTGGTGAAGTGCCAAGGAAGAAAAAAAAAAAAAAAAAAAAAGCTCAGGACTGAAATTCAGAATGGGGGCCAAGTATGAACAGCTCAGGTGATGCCCACAGCCCTCGGTCAAGCTAGGATGTTTCACCTCAGTCTGGAGTTAGCTGGAGTGTTTATGTTAAGAGAAAGTTGACTGCTCCTTGTGGAATGAAATTTGGATTTAATGGGACTCTGACCAACTAAACTCATGAAGAGAATGATTAGAAACTCTGACCAGTGGGAGGACGATGCCCTAAGAAATATGATGGAACCCTGGCAATGTCCTTAACAGTCTCTGCATGTCTGGACACACCCTGCCTGTCTATGTGATGACTTAGTAAGGACTTGGCGCAGCTCTCTGTAGGATTATTACTATTGTTGTTCTGGAACACTGCTCTTGGGGTCTCTGTGCCCATCATTGCCCCTTTATTAGACTCATCAGACCACCCCACTTCTGCCATTCTTTCCCGCAGGGTCTCACCAAAGCTCTTTCTCGCCACTGGAGGGTTTATGTGCTGTGCTGAGCAAGGCTTGCCTGTAAAACATGTGGTGAGACCAATGTATCCATTCTATAACGCTCTAGGGTGCCTACTGTGTATTTGGTACACCTGTCGCAAGACAGCATCACGAAGCTGTGAGAACATCCAGTGAAGGAAGATGCAAATATCCCTGTTCTCAGGATAGGATGTTCCAGTGGGAGACAGAAACAAAGAGACACACATTTTAATCTGGTGAGCTAGAGACAAGTACTAGATGAAAAACAGAACAGAGAAAGCGGGTAGAGGTGACAGCAAGAGAGTATTATTCTAACTAGGTTGTGGGGTCCCAAGGCAGCTTCTCCAAGGTGACAGATGAAGAGCATGTGGTAATCTGGGGAAGGTATCCAGAAGAGCAGCAGGTGTGTAGACCAGACTGAAGGGGCTCACGCTGAAGAGAGAGCTAGTTAGTGCTGGGACAGTAGCTATATAGTCCTATATATAAGCCACAGGACAATGGCTGAGGGGATTATGGCAGCCATGCTGGCCACCTCCCAACAGAACCATCAGTGTCACTAGGGAGAAAGGATTGCTCAAGAGCACCTAGCCTTCGTTCTTCCCATGCATGCAGCTTGTAAGAGTCCTCTAGCCTCGGGGAGTTGAATGGTTGAGGATGATTCAGTCCTGTGGCATGGAAATGTACTGATAAAAAGCCCCAGAAGATAGCTGAGGCCCCACGAAGCAGGCGTTCAATTGGAGATGAGGATGAGGACGCAGGAAAGCTAGGCAAGGAGGTCGTGCGACAACAAGGGACCCAGAGAACCAGGGGTTTCTGGAGAGTTAGGTGCTGAAAGCTGCTGGTAGAGAGGAGTGGCTGGTCCTCCTCGGGGCGCTGCTTACTGGCAGCCCCTAGACAAGTTGCTTGGCTTCTCTTGCTCATTGTCTGCGAGACTGCCTTTCAGGGTGCCATGACCAAGGCAACTCCGAGAAGGAAGGGTTGAATTGGGGTTTGCAGGTCCATCACCAACACAGCAGTGGCTTGGACCCTGAAACCCGGAGCTGAGAGTGTGCATCTCCAACCACCAACAGGAAGCAGGGGCAGCCCACTGAAGGTGTGTGGCTTTTTGAAACCGCAGTCCTACCCCCAGTGACACACTTCCTCCAGCAAGGCCACATCTCCTAAATTGCCTGTGGTGGTTTGAAGGAGAATAGCCCCCATGGGCTCATACATGTGCAAGCTCAGTCCCCAGGTGATGAGCTGTCTGGGAAGGGCTAGGAGGTGTGGCACTGTTGGAAAAAGGTGCGTCTCTAGGGGTGGGCTTTGAGGTTCCAAAAGCCCACCCCAGGCCGAGGCTCTCCCTTCCTCTCTCTCCCTCTGTCCCCCCTCCCTTCCTCCCTCTTCCCACCCCTGCCTGTGATTCAGGATGTAAAGAACTCAGCTGCCCCCCCCCCCCCCCCCCGCCACCAGCACCCTGCCTTCCTGCCTGCCACCACACCTCCAGCCCTGTGAGACTACCGCGTGCTTTCCTTGATAAAACACGGTCAAGGTATCTCTTCAGAGCAGCAGGATCACTGAGAACTGCCAAACAGTGCCACCAACTGGGAAGCAAGTACTGGAATGTCCTACACTAGAGGTGACAGCTTCAAAGCAGTGAAACAATAGCATGCACCCTCTTTACATTCAATGACTTTAGGTCTGTAAAATGCTTTCCAAAATGCACGAGGCATAGTTGATTTAACCCTCACAGGCACAGCTTGTGGAAATAGTGTGCGCACACGCACACACACACACACACACACACAGTGTGTGTATGTATGTATATATATATATGTATATATACATATACATATACATATATATATATATATATATATATATATATATATATATATTATTGTCTACTATGCCCTGAGACTCCTGGGCATCCAAGGACACCTGCCCTGATGGAAATTCCAATTGCACATGCCAGGCAAAGCTGGCTGGCCTTCCCCGACTCCCTCACCACTTGCTGTAGTCGCTCCCTGAGACCACCCCTTCATACTTTTCCTCCTATCCTTCCTTGTACCACCTTGTGCTTGGAACTAGTTTTCTTCTTATTTTTTACCAAGGCACCACTATCTTAATATGATTATATAAGCACAGTAGAAACTTTTTTTTCTTTTCTTTTCTTTTCTTTTTTTTTTTTTAAGACACGGTTTCATGGTGTTTCCCTGGCTGTCCTGGAACTCCCTCTGTAGACCAGGCTGGCCTCAAACTCACAGAGATCCTCCTGCCTCTGCCTCCCAGCTGCTGGTATTAAAGGCATGCCCCACCACTGCCTGGCCACAGTAGATTTTACTGAGGCTTGGTACAGCTTGGCACCACAGGAAACTGTACTGCCGTCTGCTGCTGATAAAGTATCATTAGTCACTCCACATACTAGACAATTCACACTGGCCTTCTCCTCTCACTGTTTCTAAAACCTACTTCCCAATACCTAGATTGATACTCTTTTGCCATCCTAAAGATCTCTATTTCTTGACTGGGTGGTGGTGGTGCACACCTTTAATCCCAGCACTTGGGAGACAGAGGCAGGCTCTGTGAGTTCAAGGCCAGCCTGGTCTATAAGAGCTAGTTCCAGGACAGGCTCCAATGCCACAGAAAAACCCTGTCTCCAAAAAAAAATAATAATAATAATAATAATAATAATTCTCTGCTCAAGGATCAAGGAACACCTCATTTTGGTTGTCTCTCTCCTAAAATGCATCAGACATCTGAAACTATTGTCTTCTTTGTAGCATAATTAGATTCTAGGTATGAGCTCTTTATGTGGCAGAGAGCAGCGTAACTTTATGAATGATACTGGGTGTGCCATTCCATACTCAGCCCAGCCTCCTATAAAAATTAAAAGAATTGCTGTTTCACTGGAAATAGTAAAAGTTCCCTTTCATTAGTAAAGACACCTGGGGAGTCCTGGGTGGGAAAAGACTGGGTGTTTATTGTAAACAAGAAGTCAAGAAGCTGGGAGGCAGACGTGCCAACTTCAGAAAAGACAGTGAGAAACCTGGGAACCGCCATGGATGCAGCTAACCCCAGTACTTACAAGGTGGATAAAGGAGAACCCAGGAGAGCAAGATACTTCTCAGCTACATATTCAGGGCGAAGCTAGCCTGGACTGCATGAAATCTTATATCAAAACATGGCAACAGGGGCTGCAACAGGTGGTTAGTAGTTAAAAGCATGTGCTGCCCTTGAGAAGACCCACGTCCCATTCCCAGCACCCACGTGGTGGTACACAACCAACTGTAACTACAGTTCCAGGGTGTCCGATGCCTTCTTTTGACCTCTTTGGGCACCAGGCATGCATGTGGTACGCAGACATACATGCAGACAAAATACTCATACACATGAAATTTAAAAAAAAAAAAATTAAAGCAACAAAAGAAGTTAGAGCAAAGGACCTTCCTTAGCTCTGTGTTGTTTGTTTGCTTGTTTGTTTTGAGAGAATGTCTGATGTAGCCCAGGCTGACCTTGAACTCTCGACCTTCCTGTTCCTACCTCCCAAGTGCTGGGATTATAACTGTGTCACCATGCCTATTTTTGAACTTTTATTATTATATCTATGTGGGTGTGTGTATTAGTCAGCGAAGGAATGGACTTGATAGCGAGGTGAGAGCCAGCGGGCAAAGAAGGGGGCTTCCGTCCGTCTTCCGTGTCCTTCTACAGGTGTCCAGCAGAAGGGATGGCCTAGACTAGAGATGAACCTCCTCGCCCCCAAAGTTCTGGTTAAAGGTATTCTGAGTGTTTGATGGTGCACACCATTAATCTCTAAGAGTTTGAAGCCAGTCTGGTCTACAGAACAAGTTCCAAGACAGCCAAGGCTACAAAGAGAAATCCTGTCTTGAATAAACAAAAACAAGTGTATCCTTCCACCTCAAAGATCCAGGTTAGAAGTGGCTTTTCCCACTTCAAAATAAACAAAAATCCCTCACACAGCTATGCCCAGCCTTTTTTTTTTTTTTTTTTTTTTTTTTTTTTAGTTAATTCCAGTGGACAGCCAAGAACAGCCATCACAGTGTGTGTGTTTGCATGAGTTTATGTACACCATGTGCATGCAGGGGCCTTCAGAAGCCAGAAGGGGATTGGATCCTCTAGAAGTGGAGTTACAGATAGTTGTGAGGCATCTGATATGGGTGCTGGGAACTGAACATTGGTCCCAGGGAGCAAAGTCACGCTGGTCATCAGGCTTGGCAGGAAGAGTCATTCTGCTGGTGCTGGCCTGGAATGTTTAACCCTGCCTCTGCCCTCTAAGCAATTACAGGTGTGTGTATACCAGCACTCCCTGTTTTCTTTCCCTTCTAAGCCAAGAAAATAGTCAACCTTTTAACATGCATGGAGATCCAAACACGTGCTGCTTTGTGATCATACGCACATGTGTTTTTCTTCCTTCAATGCCTGCTGACCACGTGAACTTTTCATGACCACTGTGTACTTTACAGACAACTCCATGGATCCTTGTGGATCAGCCGCCTAAGTGCACCTCTCTGAATGGTGGGGCACCCTTCCACTCGGAGGGCAATCAGCTCTTTATTTCTATGTCACAAAGTTATTCACGTGTACGTTTGTGCCCTCGTTGCCCCAGACAATTTCTCTTCCTCGTTTCTCCAAAATTTATAGTGGATACCATTGATGGGAGATGTCATTCTGTAAATATGTTTCTCGTACTGGTTAATGAATAAAGCACTGTTGGCCAAAAGGAAAGGAAGATAGGAGGGACTAGGAGACAGGGAGGAAAGAGGAAGTAGTAAGGAGGAGTCAAGATGGAGAGACTGGGGAGACGAGATGCCTGCCCCATTCCCGGGTAAGAAGAAAGCATGTGGAAATATTAGATCAACAGAAATGGGTTAATAATTAAGGCAGAGCTAGCCTATAAGAAACTAGTACCTGGCCAACAGCATTATATCAAATACAGAGCCTTTGTATTTGTCCCGCAGCGGTGGGACAAGACCAGTGGCGGGTGGAAAAACCTTGCTCCTTACATACCATGGTTAGCAATATGTCCTATTTTCTTTTGCCATTCCTCGGGAGCCTGCGCTGTGGCCCTGGTAGATTAAAGTCACTCACGCATATGAACTGACCCTTATGATTTAAAATATCTGATGAGGGAGGGGCTGGGGAGATGGCTCAGTGGGCAAAAGTGCTTCCTGCGTGAGCCCAATGACCTGAGTTCTAGCCATGGATCCCAAGTTAGAGTTTCTATTGCTGTGATACGACACTGTGGCTAAAGCAACTAGGGAAGGAAAGGTTTGGTTTGCTTATAATTCTATATCACAGTCCATCGTTGAAAGAAGTCAAGGTAGGAGCTAATGCGGAGACCCTGAAGGAGAGCTGCTTACCAGCTTGCTCCCCGGGGCTTGCTCAGCATGCTTTCTTAGAATCCAGGACCACTAGCCCAGGGATAGCACCACTCACAAAGGACTGAGCCCTCCTGCATCAACCACTAATTAAGAAAATAAATGCCTTATGTGCCTGCCTACAGCCTGATCTTATGGAGGCATTTTCTCAGATGTCTCTAGCTTATGTGAAGTTGACGTAATACTACCACACCACGTAAGGGCACATTTATAGACAGTCCTGTATTTTCCTTTTCAGATTGTGACCATAGTGACTGATTTAGGGTTCAGACTAAATGAAAATGTGTTGCCTTGAGAATGAAACTTCCAAGGTTCATGAATCCTTCCACTTGGAGATAGATAGTAACGGTCCCCTAAATCCCACATGACCCACGCTGCCCCTGGCCCACCCCTGGAGCTTATCATTGTCCTCCAGGCCTCTGGGTTCATCCTTCTCTCCAGTGTCTTCTTTCTCACTGAACATTCTCCCCTTCCCTCCTCTGACCCATGGGCCACATGGTCTGACCCATGTCCAACCTCTTCCAGTGCCACTCTCTGCTCAGAAACCTGCGGGAGGTCCTGCTTCCCACGACTCTACACCTCAGCTTCTCGACTTATTCCTCAAGGTTCTTCTTCCCAAGTGAGACTGAGTTTACTATCCAGCCTTCCAGAAGGCTCTGCCAGCCTTCACTGTGCCCCATAACTCTAGTTTGGCTATTGTGCCTGAATTCACTTGGCCAACTTCCTTCAGGCCCCGCCCCCTCCTGGAGTGCCTTCCCTCCACCCAGGCCTTGTTAAACCTATGCTTCAAGGCTCACCCATGCCAATCTCCTTCCCTTTGAACTCCTCAAGCATTACAAATGTCTCTATGCCTACTGGTGCATTTAATTATACACCTGCCTGCACAGTGGCGGTTGTTTTATGGATAAATCTATAAGCTTCTAGAAGCAAAAATAAGCTATCTAGTTTGCCCCTCACAGAGTGAATACATGGTAAAAGGATGTAGACATTAATGTCTTGTATAGTTTTTGTTGAGTGGGTAGAAGAAATCTTGCCTTAAGTTATGTTGTTGCCCCCCTCTCCCCCTCCACTTTATTTTTATTTGTTTGTGTGTTTGTTTGTTTTGAGGAAAGGTCTCATGTCACTTGAGTTGACCTCAAACTCACTATGTAGCCAAGGATGACCTCGATCTGACTCTCCTGGCTCTGCCTCCCAAATGTTGGGATTTTGTGTCACATGGTATTATGCAGTGCTGAGAGTGGAACCCGGAACTCCATACATGCCAAGCAAGCACTCAGCTACTAAGTCACATTCCCTGTTACATATTCTTGTAGTGTCTAAAGGTTTCAGTACAAACGGTTGCGCAGGCTGGAGAGAGAGCCCAGTGGTTAAGAGTGCTTGATGCTTTCCCAGAGGTTCTGAATTCCATTCCGAACTCCCATGTCAGGCAGCTCACAAACACTTCTAACTCCAGTTCCAGGGGTTCCAGTGCCTCTGGCTTCCATGGGTACCTTCATACGTGAGCGCATGCATGCGCGCGCGCACACACACACACACACACACACACACACACACACATACACACACAAATCTCTAATATATATATGATAGCTACAGAGTAATTTGTTAAACCAATAGTAACTTATAAACTATAATAATTCTCAAAAAAGGAAGAAAGTTTCAGCTAATCCACATAACAAAGCATACATTTTTCTGCATGTGCCACCCCTAAATGTCGGCTATTTCTACATCCCCGTCATATCTTTATACTTACCTCTGAGTGACAGTATTTATTGTGTTTTCCCCACACATCTGTGCCATCCTCCACAAGATGTGTCTCCACATATCTCTTGTTTTTTAACCCACGTTGTGACTGATAGAGCTGGCAACCAATAATTGCCTGATGATCTTGTGGGTTGAATAAATGAAACAGATGACATGCAACATGGGTCAACTTTGACAGGTTATACTAAGTAATTGTGGGGTGGTTTTGTTGCTGATAATGTTTGGTTGGTAGGTGTTTTTTTTTTGTGTGTGTGTGTGTTCTGAGATAGTATCTGTTGTAGCCCAGGTTGGCCTCTTACTTGCCCCAGAGAGGGGGTTGGTCTTGCATTCCTGATCCTCCAGTTTCTGCCTCCTAAATGCTGGGATTACAAGCATATGCTCCCATGCCAGGTTCGTACTGAGTAATTGTGCTGGGAAACAAGTCAGTCACAAAAAAGACAGACACTGTATGACTCCACATGAGCGAGAAACCCAAAGCAGTGAGTGACACTTATACGGAATGTAGGGTGGCAGTTTCGAGAGCCACAGGGCAGAGAGTTGGGGACTCGCTGTTTAACAGAGATAGCATTTTACTTCTGTGTGATGAAAATGTCCTAGAGACATCTTGCAAAGCAATACGAGTCTAGTCAGCATTACGGAATTATATGCTTAAAAACTGTTTAGATGGTTAAGTGTGTGCCGTGTGCTTTCTAAGTTGGAAATAAAACTTTGGAAAATTAGGAGGACCATGATCTTAATGGAACAAGACAGCTGTCTTGTTTATCTGACCTATGTTACCCCCAAAAGGACAAGCATGAAGAGGGCTACAGGAACAGAAGGCTGCCAAACACTAAGCCTTTTAGACTTAACGTTATAATGATTTATAATTACTGGATTAGATTTATTGATGAATACAGGTGTCAGTTATTTGAGTACTAAATGGATGTACCTTTTACCCTTTGTAATAGGATGTAATGTTTACTCTGTTGTGACGCCCCCACATGCATTTTAATAATATTATATGAGATGTGATTTGTGGAATATAATTCATGCTTTTGTAGAGAAGTAAAAAGTATAAGTAAATAAGGCTGGAACAGCATAGGCTAAAAACCCAGTATTAAATACGATAGACTTTGTTTACCAGAGAATTAAAAATCAGAGCAAGGCTGTGACTTTCCTTCCTCGTGTTTCTCATTCACCCACATTTTTCAAAAAAAAAAAAACAACAATTTTTAATTTTTAAGAGTTTAATATATGCAGGGCACTTCCCCCAAACTACCTGCTTACCACCTCCTTAGGTTGTCTTTTCAGCAAGTTTGACTTAGTGTCACACCCAAAAAAGGGCGCACCTCCTTCCTTAACCCGTTCAACTGTTGAATCAAACACACCCTTATTAAATGAGCTTTGCACATGAACCGTCAGTGTCTGTGCCCGAGCTCCGGCAGGGAGTGTGAGCTGGCCAGAGTTGACCAGGGCAGACTGGAGGTGGACAGCTGAGCTGTGCTGAGAAGGCAGCCAGCGGTGGGGATGCCGGCCTGGCTGCAAGCTGCTCCCTGTGTCCTTTTGGTGAATCCATAGGAAGTGGAGAAGCATCATCAGCATGGTAAGCAGTGACCACAGTCTGGTTGTCTCTCAGTTGCCAAGACCTTGTTTTTAACTAACATAGTAGTGTTTTTAACTAACATAGTGTTTTCTGCCTAGATCTGGCAAATTCTTGAGCAATTGCAAATAAGAGGAATACCCGTGGGAACCACATACCTCGGCCGGCAGGAGGGAAGGCAACATCCTGGCTATGGTCCACACTGTCTGCCAGTTCTCTGGTGTTTATGATATTAGCAAGCTAATCGGGATCATTAGCAAGTTACTCTTGTTAAATACATCTGGGTTCCGGATGGGCCATCGGCCTTTCTCATGTTGATTTACAGTCCTGCTCTGGGGTGTACTAGAAGGACTTAGTTGATCCTTTTACCCAGCTTCTGTCCCTTCGGTCTATTCAGATTCCAAAGACAAGCTGATACCAGATCTTTCCGCCTGGGGTTAGGATTGGGGGTGAGGATGACACTCCAGGGGAAGAAATGTTTCCAGAAATGTTTCCAGAGTCAGGATTGACTTTCTTTTTTCTCAGTGGTAGAAGTTAAAACACTATTACTCACCCTTCTCAGATGTAGGCTATTTTTCAAATGTGTCTCCAGTGGGTGTTGGCTGCCGGCTGCTCTCACCGGCTGCCCGGTAACAAGTTATTATGTATTGCACATGCTTTCCCCAAACGAGGTTTACTGGGACACAGAAGTGTTATGGGAACATCTTGGCTTGTTACAACCTATTATTCAAGAAGTGCTAAGGATTCGGGTAAGAGAAAAAGAGCGATCTCGTAAACTTTTAAGAAAAAAAATGTATATAAGAACTATTAAACTTTGCCACACTGGTTTGATCACAGAGGCATAAGCATTAAACCCCTGTGTGTGGTGGGCTTTGGTGCCTCTGTTTTCTGTTAGAACTCTTAGCATTTAACCCCTTCCCATCATTTGGCACTTTAGAAAAAGACAGACTTTAAATTTAGGTTTGAGCTCTTAGTCTTTTTAAAAATTGTATGTGTGTGTGTGCATGTGCGCGTGTGTGAGTTTGTACTAATGTCACCATCAGAATGCAATTTGCAATAGTCAGTTTTCTTCTCCACCCTATGAGTCTCAAGGGTGAAACCCATGTCATCAGGCATGGTGGCAAGCATCTTTACCAGCTTAGCAATCTCTTTGACCCTCTTGATCTTTTCTCAGACATCTTAAAGGAGCTAATACCTTATGCTCTACCAAAAACAAACAAACAAAACAAAACAAATTCCAAAAATGATTTGCCAATTACAATAATCAGCCGTGTAAGTCTAAGAACATCACGAATACGCCCCATCAAAAGCATCTGAAGTTTAAAAAGTGAAATTTCGTATGTTTTAGTCAGTGGTCCTATTAGGGCCCAGGCTCTAGATGGAGCAGTTCAGCGTGTGGATGCTCCTAGGTGAGTGAGCTTGGGCTGGGCTGGGCTGGGGAGGTAAATGGGCCGGGCTGATCATTCTGGAAACTATGTCTGTTTTTAATGTCTGTGCCACAAGATTAAAGATAAAGGGAGACGAACAAAATGAGCGCCCTACACTGGCATAAGGCTAGTGAGGACGACAACTGAATTTTAATTTGAAATGTTGAAATGGGCAGAGCCTGCTGCCCATATCTCCAGGCATAGTCAGGACTGGCACTGTGCAGCGAAGCCTGGGTGTGCAGGCTTGTCTGCCTCAAGCCCGTACAGGAGCACAGGCAGGAGAGGGCTGTGCAAATGCAATTCAGACGCCCAAGCCAAGGCAGAGAGAAAGAAGGCATCTGAGCTCACACATCCTGCCAGGCGTAGTGATGAGAGGTGATGGAACATCTCACTTTCAAACTCACAGGAGCAGCGTGATGATTCGCACAGTCTCCTCGCTCCCCCAAAACACAGGCTCCCAACCTCTTCAGGCACCTGCCCACCCCCACCTGGACCAAGGTGGCCTCAACTTCTTGAGGCAGCCATAGCTTTTCAGCTCCTTTTGTGCCTTAGACAACCTCCTTCCCTGCTTCTGTGTGTGTGTGTGTGTGTGTGAGAGAGAGAGAACAAGAAATGGAGGGGGAGAGTAGCATAGCCAAACATCTTTGTAAACACACCTGTGCCCTTAAGCAAAGGGCTTCCTTTTTTTTTTTTTTTTAAGATTTATTTATTTTATGTATATGGTGTTCTATCTGCATGCACACCTGCAGGCCAGAAGAGGGCTTCAGATCCCATTATAGATGGCTGTGAGCCACCATGTGGTTGCTTGGAATTGAACTCAGGTTGCTGGAAGAGCTGCCAATGCTCTTAAGCACTGAGCCATCTCTCCAGCCCCCCCCCCCCCAGGACAAATGGCTTTTTTAAATGATTTGGCAATTTAAAAACAAATTAAGATGTGGGTTCAGGAGCATTGTGATTATGATCCTTTAAAAGCATTTGAAATTTAGTCAGTGAAATTCCTGATCTTTTGGGTAACCATGGTGTTACTGCATAATCATAAACACCTGAAATGTACTGAGCCATTGATCCACCTACATCCTGTGAATCCTGCTAGGCAAGCCTGGGCAGTTTGCTCAGGGGTGAAGTATGGTACCTGTCCCCCTCACAGGGCCATTAAGAGGTCCCAGGCACTAGGAAAATTTTTAAGTATGGTTACTGAAATCACAAAAGAGAAAAATTAAAAGGCCAATTAGTATAGGACACACATTCATTGCCTTTTGAAAGCAAAGAAATAAATGTTCCTAGTTATTGTGAAATATAGCTTGCATCAGAAAAGTGTATAAAATTTAAATGTGGGGCATAGTGGATAATTATAAAGCAGGCACTGGTGTAATTAGAAACAACCTAGGAAGTAGGATATTGCTACTTCCTCCTGGTTTCTGATCAGCAATACCTCATCACCAAGGCCAGGATCAGAATGGAGAGGGGGAGGTGTGTGAGGCCCATGACCAAGGAGAACCAGCAAAAACATCAACAAACAATTAAAAACAAAACCAGAGAGTGAAGAACAGCAAACACTCAGTAATGAAGACACCTAATGCATTAGTGCCGTATTTTGAAAGTTAAAAGTTAATGAGAAGAAATAGCCATGATAAAGTGACGAAGTTTTAAATAAGGATCTATATCACACAGAGACGGTCATGATCTTTTTAAATATTTATGTTATTTATTTAAGAAGTGTTTTTCCTGCCTATGTGCCTGTGTCCCTTATTTATGTAGTGCCCATGGATGACAGAAAAAGACACTGGATCCTCTGTAACTGGAGTTACAGTCAGTTGTTACCTAGCACATGGATGCTGGGTACTGAGCCAGGGTCCTCTGAAGAGTAGTTCTTAATTACCCAGCCATCTATCCAGCCCTAATACCTCTTATCTTAAGTGCTGTAATAGCCATATCTCTGCTTTTCCTTATGACTTACCACTAATAAGCATACCCCCCCAAGACAATACAATTTAGTTTTTGTGTTCCTGAATTTTACATAAGTGGAATTTTATGTTAGAGCCTCACCTATATCTGTTTCAATCAACATCATATTTATGTTGCTGGGTGTGGTGCCACTCACACCATTAAATGCTCTCCTAGCATTTAAGAGGGGAGACCTCAGCCTCCCAAATGAGTTACATGGTGACCTCCAGGTCATCCTGGGCTACAGTGCCATTGCCTACCATAAGACGAACTAAAATAAAATGAAACAAAGAGAGAACAAAACCTAACCGTCACACTTATGAACTCACGCGTGGATGGTGGATGGCTGACAGTGGTCTCTCTCTTGCTGTGGAGTTTTCTGCTTCTTGAATGCTTCACTGTTCATTGATCCGACTATTGAGAGGACCTGGCCTGCTTTTGATGGGGGATTATTAACAAGAACTACTGCTGTAACAACTGTCAGTATCCTGGAACAGCACACACAGACTTCTCAAGGGTGACTGTTCCTTCTCACAGCAAAGTCTTGGGGCCTTTGGGACCTCCTGAGGTATTTGAGGAACTTGGAAATGTAAAAACGTTCATGTAATCCTGTTAAATATCATTTGCCCTTTTCTTACCTCTGCCCTTATGAGTGTAGAGTGGGGGTCCAACCAGAGGCAACATAATATGCAATGGTGTCTTGTTCTAGTGGCCAAAGAGTGCCCTGTGTATTGGTGAATAACTTCCTCCTCATTCTCCCACTCCTCTTCCTTCTTTGGTGTAGCCCCAGCTTTCCTTGAACTCAGGAGGTATACCAGGCTAGTCTTGAACTCAGTGATCTGCTTGCCTTCGACTCCCGAGAGCTAGCCACCACACCCGGCTGAATTTCTAACCTAACTGTTGCTAGACATAATCTACATAAACAAGGCTCCTGTAGTCCTTAATTTCTAAGAATGTCAAGGGATTCTAAAACCAAGTTGTTGAGGACTTCTGTCCTAGAGAGTATAGGAGGAGCAGGATTGCTCCATGAGGAATGCTGAGCTTATCTCCTTCATTAGCAGCTTTCACTGTGGCCTCCAGCGTGTGGGAGCTACCCTTTCCTGCCTCTCCAGTATTGGGATTACTCTGTTCAGATTTTACACCTCGTGCTGTGCCTGTTTGTTCTCCTGGTATCTAATTAGAAACGTTTCCTGTGAAAATAATTCAAGATCTGTGTACAGAGAAGCTGTGGTCCTCTCTGTGGTAAATAAACCACCGTCCGAGGCATGATGGTCATGGTGGGCATGGTGGACACTACAGAATTAATCACTACAGTGATTAATATTAATATAGAACTGCATATAATAATAACACTAGCTCAGTGACAGATTAGTATGCCAAATAGTACATATGAAACGGTATTACATAGTTCACTAAAGACCTGAGGTACCAGTAATGTGGCCTTAGTAGGTGTTTGGGGACTTTTCCTTTTCAACCTTATTTGTGGTTCTGACTTGCAAATATTAATGCGTATTTCTTTTATGGTTTCCATATTTGCCTTCTTGCTTGCTCGTCTGAAGGGTATTACTTTGTAATCCAGGCTGGTCTGGAATTTGCCATGTGCCCCAGGCTAGCGTGTGCTACCATGCCAGTCCAGCAGCTTTTTGTCATTACACCTGAGTTAATCGGCTCATAAAGAGAAGAAGGTCTTTTTGTTTTTGTTTTGTCTCCCAGTTTTGAAAGTTCCGGCCGTTGCTTTTTGGCATGTGACCAGGCATGTGTCAGGGAACACATGGAAAGTAAAACAAGTCGCCTCACAGCTGGGTGGGATATGCCACCCAGTGACCTCAAGACCTCCCGATAGCATCTGGCTGGGGACCAATCTCTTTGGGGTCACTCCAGATCCAAACTGGAGCAGTGACCTTTCCCCTTCCTACCTCCTTGTTCTCCCCCAGAACAGTGTTAGGTATTTTACAACCACCTCATTCGGGTCTTAAGACACCCACAGGACAAATATTTCAGAGCCGGGATTTGGGGAAATCATCAGAGGAGGCTGCCAGTGCAATGTGGCTAGTTCCTGCTGGCCTCCATTATGCACTGCACTCTGCCTCTTGCTAGGTTGGAGAGTAAGAGGCTTCTACAAAATGATGATGCTGTGTCCCTCAGACTAGTAAATGTGTGTTCGGTGCTTATTGACACCAAGCATTGAGGCTAAAAGGACTGTGTTCCTGTCCCCATAGGGCCCATGTTCTGAAAGGAAAGGCAGACAAACACTAAGGAGTCCCAGCATACAAATAACACCATACCAGTCCCAGGGCCACGCCTCCTGGGGCCAGAGCTTCTGCTGAGGCCCATGTATGGGTCCATGGCCCTACCGTTGCCAGGGTCTGAGTTGATGTCCAGGGGTCTGGGCAGCCACCTGGAGCCATGTTAGCATCCAGGGGCCATTCTCCTGCAAGGCCATGCCAATCTGAGTGGCCTTCACTGCTACCTAGGTCTATGGTGACATTGCAGCCTGGGCTGCTGCCAGGGACCATGTCTGGGTTCATGGCCCTACTGCAGCCAGGGTATGTGTTTACTGTCCATTGCTCCTGAAACCAACCAAGGCAATACCAATGCCATGGGCTGGCTGACAACTGGGGTGTCCTAGGGCCTGTGCTGCTGTATGGGGCCATGGTGACATCCAAGCCCTGGCTGCTACCAAGGACTATGTCTGGGTCCAGGGCTGAACAGCAGCCAGAGTTTGGGCTGATGTCCGTGGCTCATGTTACCACAGGGGGTCATAGGAATCATGGGTGGTGAAATTCGAGGGCCATGCTGAGCCAGCCCTGCCCTTCACTGGCCCTGGGGTAGCTTGCCCTGCCCCTTGATGGACACTACAGCAGGAGAGCTAGTCCCACCCCTGCTATGAGAGAACTGACTCTCACACTCAGAAGAGATGACCCCGCTGGTATAGACCTAGGAGAACTGGCTCTGTCCCTGTCCTGAAAGGAACGCTCCCAGTGGCCTGGACCAACCAGCTCTACTACCCAGACCCATACCCTGGGCCTTGGGTTGGCCTACCTAACATCTGCCCCACCTGTGACCTGCTCTGGGGCTGCAGAGCAATGGCTGTAGGGTCTCCATGACTGTGAGCAGGGTATCTGAGAGGAGTTTCAATGAGGGCCCAGTGATGGTGCCCAATGAGGGCGCCAGAGGTCCCCCGAAGTAGACCAATGACTCCCTGCAATGAACATTTCTGGGGTGGGAGGGGCTGGACGACAGGGGTGTAATGCGAGACACATTGCAGCTCCTGATGTCACCAGGATGCATGAAGAGGCGCTGGGAAGATCAGTGGCAAGTCGGGGGCCCTTCAGCCATGTGGGCGCCAGATGTAAGGAGTAGGCTTTTCCTCCCGCCGCTGGTCTTGATCTATGTATTTCCACGTGCTTTCATCTTACCGGAGCTGCTCTCTCCAGACTGTCCATCTTGACTCCTCCTTCCTACTTCCCCTTTCCTCATTGTCTCCTAGTCCCTCCTCTCTTGCTTTCCTATTGGCTAACAGTGCTTTATTCATTAACCAGTATGAGAAACATTTACAGAATGACATTCCCCATCAGTTCTTAATTTGTTTTATTTTGTTTTTAATTCACTTGAGGGGGCATGCTGCAGAGGTGTGGGGCCGATACGGAGGGACTGGGAGGTGAACAGGATTGGGGTGCATGTTGTGAAATTCCTGAGGCGTCAATAAAGAATTATGTAAAACAGCAAACAAATAACAAAAACCAAAAAAAGTAGAGGCGGGTGCAGCTATGGAAAATGAGGTCATGTGCCACACATGGTGTTCACTCTGTGAGGTTTTTGTCTTCTAAAATTATCATCTACATAACATATGAACTTACACAGTTTTTACACACAAATTAATATAAGCGTAGGCTTCTAGTTTTGGTTTGTCCTAACCATAACACGTTTAAGTGTTCATCAACAGTGACAGGCCGCATTCTTCAGACACACCCAGTTTTTTTTTTTAATGTGCATGCTGGGATCCAAACTCAGGTCCTGCGCAAACATTCTTACCAACTGAGCCATCCCTCACACCCTTAAATGTGGCTTTTTTTTTTTTTTTGAGAGGACAAATGTTTTGATCCCTTGGTATTTCCAAGATCTCTCTATGAAAGCATGAACTCAGTTTCCTTTCTTTCCTTCCTTCCTTCCCTTTCTTTTCTTTTTTATAACACTAGGTCTTGCTCTGCATTTGGAATTGGTCTGGAACTTGAGGTCTTCATGCCTCAGTCTCCTGAGAGCTGGGATGCCAGGTGTACACTCAGCTGCTTTCTGTTTCCTCATCTGAAAGTTATTAGCTGAGTGTGACGGCACACACTTGTAATCTCACCACCCAGGAGTCTGAGGCAGGAGGAGTATGGGCTTTGAGTAGCCCCGGACTACACAGTAAGTTCCTGTCAATTTGACTAGGACAGAACAGGACAGAATAGAACAGGAAAGAGTTTGCTAAAAAGTCAGGGATTCTTGCTAGGACTTACAGGAAATTGCTAATGCATATTACTGGGTGGGTATTCTAGCATATATTAATTGGAAATGTAAGCTTTTTCCCCATTTTCTAGAAATAAATCTATTTTCTGCCACATTTAAAATGTGCCTAAACTGGTTTTAAAATAGGAGGTCTCAGAGGCAGCCTGAAGCCACGGTGTGTGGTCACAGGAGCTTGCCTGATTCTCTGTATGGCTGTCCCCTCCCTCCATCTCCTCCTGGCACAGTCTAGTGTGAGTGTAGCTAAGCCAGGTTGGCCTTTCTGCCGTTGCTCAGTCTGCTAACCAGTGTATCCCTAGTCTTCCTCATGTCCTTTGGAAATGGATTGCTGGCTTGGAAAACTAGTCCTTGCTCCCTTAGCTCTTAGATTCGGAGACTCCATGAGCCCTGGTGATATTGTCATTACTCTTGGTCTTTGGCAGAGTTGTCCAGACCATTGTTTTTAAAGTGTATAAAAGAACACACCTTTTAGGTCCGAGCCAATATAAAGAGAACTATGTAGACTACTTTGTAATGAGCACATTTCCATTTCCCAGCTTGGCTAAACTTTAATTAGAAACTCATTGGTTACCCAGCATGTTTTCTGGGCTGGGAGCCCCAACCCCAACACTGTGTACCTAATTAGAAGTACCAGATAACCCAGAACGTAAACTCAACAGTCTTGCTATTATTTCCTTTTTCTCACAAAGATAACTGTCAGGCTGAATTAATTTGCATTGCAGTAGAAATATGCAATCCTAATTTGGTGATTTTTTTCCTCCCTCTGTGCACAATGAATGACTAAAGGAGACACAGGAATTCGACATTTATAGTCCAAGTATTTCTTAACCTGTGCATGTCCTGACTACATAATTAAATAGCTAACCAATGAGTATGGAAATTAAAGACAAGAGATGTGGGAGGGTGGTGGTGGTGGTGGCGCACGCCTTTAATCCCAGCACTCGGGAGGCAGAGGCAGGCGGATCTCTGTGAGTTTTAGGGCAGCCTGGGCTACTCAGAGAAACCCTGTCTCGAAGGGGGAAAAAAGAAAAGAGAAAAAGAGAGAGAAGAGATGGGAACTAAAGGTTCTGCCGCTCTTTTTTTCTTTTCTTTTCAGAATAATACAACTAATTTTTCGCAATAGGATGTGGTTGTTGTTTGGCTTAAAATGAAAAAATATCAGTACTTAATAAGTCTAGTTAGTGAACATTTCATTGCCTTGCATTATCTGTGTGTATTTAGATTGGACCACATATATTAGCACAAGCAAAGCCAGAAGGAAGACAACATGATAGGTGAGTGATAGTTTGAGTCTAATCCAAAGCCAGATCTGTAGTATATAAGATCCAGATCTGGATCCTCCCTGGATGTAATTTCTTGTCTCTGACATTGTACTCAGATATGGTCAGCTCTACACTTAGTGTGGGGAAATGCAATTTTAATTGTAACTCTGTGGTTGCACTGGACTGCATATCAAGTACTAGGCTAAGCTAGTCATGGCTACATAGTGATATCCAATGTAAAAACTAAACCCAAACAGCAATCAAAAGGGTGAAAGATCTGTGTTTTTGCTTTTGGTGTGTGTATATGGTGTGTGTGTGTGTGTGTGTGTGTGTGTGTGTGTGTGTGTGTGTGTTTCCCCAACAAAGTGCTGTGGACTATTTTTCTCTCTCCATCCCTTGCTTTCTGTCTCCATCCTTTAGTTAGCTGTCACATGGTTCTAAGATACTTACTTTTACAATAATCAACAGTGTCTTATTTACCCAAGGCTGGTCTCAAACTCCATGTGTAGTAAAGGATGACCTTGAACTCCTGATCTTCCTGCCTCCATTTCCCCAGCACTGGGATAGCTGGCATGTACCACTATACATAATAGTATCAGGGATGGGACACAATGTTTCATGCATGCTGGGCAAGCTGAGAAACTTCCTTAGCCCTAGGTATTTCTTACTCTGCTGAAGGAATTTGTAACTTTTTTTTCCTTTTGATTGTTGAAGACTAGAGTAGCTTAAACCTATGTTTTTTTGAGGGCAGAGGCTTGGTCCTATACAGGGATTCAATGCCAGTGGGGCAAAATAAATAAACAAAACAGTTTTAATTTCCCTGTTTTTTAAACCACACAGTAAAGCTTTAGGTTGGTAAGTAGGTAGGTAGATAGATAGATAGATGATAGATAAATAGATGACAGACAGATAGACACAGATATATAATCTATTCAGAAAAGAAGTCCCTCACCAGAACAAATGCCAAGCCCCAGAGCATAGGCTTTGGGAATATCAAACCCAGAATTACCCAGCCCCAGGGCACCCCAGAATCACCCCTAGGTCCACAGGAAAGCAGAGCTGGGGTAGGCATACTCCAAGGGAGCATGAAAAATCCCAGTAGGTCCCAGGACCTTCTTTGCAAACATTCTTCTTCCTAGCAGGACTAAGGGACAAGGTACAGAGTCTGTGCCTGCCTACTTTAGGTTTAAGACTCTAAACCCTAAAGTCTCCTGGGTTTGGTTCTTCATCTGTCAGTCTCTCCCCATGAGCACTGGACATAAACAATCTTTGCCTGTAAAGACATGTGTAACTTGATTAAGAAAGGAGGTATTTGGGGGCTGAAGAGATGACTCAGAGGTTAAGAGCACTGACTGCTCTTCCAGAGGTCCTGAGTTCAAATCCCAGCAACCACATGGTGGCTCACAACCACCTGTAATGAGATATGGTACCCTCTTCTGTGGATACACACAGGCAGAAAGCTTTATACATAATAAATAAATAAATCTAAGAATGGAAAGAAGGAAGGAAGGAAGGAAGGAAGGAAGGAAGGAAGGAAGGAAGGAAGGAAGGAAGGAAGGAAGATGTCCTCGAAGACTGAGGATTCCCTTGAACTGAATGAATGGGACCTGTGAGCCCTGTTCTGCGGGTTCCTTTTGAATGGCTCTGGAGTCAGTCCCTCAAGGGATGGCCTCTTGAGGAAATCTTCATTGTTTATAGAAAAGGCTTTTGAAATGACTTGAGGGCTCCCACACTCCCATCTAGTAAGAACTGTGAACTGTGCACCTGACACAAACTGTGTGTTGTTTACTTCCCAGGGGAAAGCTTTACTTTAAAACAACTTCATTAAGATATAACTTACTTATAACAAGTTAGGACACCCTCATCTTTGTGTTTGCTTATTTCCTTTTATTCTTTTGAGACACCCTAATGCAGAGCGGAACTGTCTTGAACTTACTTTGTAGTCAAGGATGACCTTGAACTAGTGATTCTCTTGCTTCTATCCATCAAGTGCTAGGATTACACTTGAGCACACCTTCCTGTTTTCTTTTTGAGAGAGGGTCTTGCTGTATAACACTGACTGTCCTAGAAATCCTTATATAGGCCAGTCTGACCAGAAGTACTGGGCATCATCCTGTCTCTGCCTCCTGAGTGCTGGGATCCCAACACACCAGGCTTGTTTCCTTTTAAAGAACTAAAGTCTTGCTGTATTACTCAGGTTGGCCATAAACTCTTGGTACAAAGAAATCCCCTTATTTGAGTGTGATGGTGCATGCCTTTAGGAAGCAGAGGCAGGCAGGTCTCCCCGAGTTCAAGGCTCGTCTTGTCAACATGATCGGTGAATTTCAGGAGAACCAGGGCTTCATAGTGAGATCCTTTCTCAACAAGCAAAACAACAAAATGAAAAGAATAAAGAAAACTATCTTGCTTCATTCTTCTGAGTAGCTGGGCAACTTGTACAGGCCTCTGTGCCCAGTCTGCTCATTTTAAAGGTACAACTTGATGAGTGTTGAAAGTCATGCACACATGTGTAACCATCACCACAATCAAGATAGAGGACCTTTCTGACTACCATTGACATGTTTTCTGGTGATAATACTGGGGACTGACTAAAACCCACTCACATTCACACACACACACACACATCCACACGCCCACATCCACTCACACAGCCACCCCACCCCACCCCCACAGGCAGGCTACTTCCTCACCTCTAGTTAGCATAATGCTTTTGAGAGTCATCCACATCCTTGCATGTCAAAAATTTGTCTTTTTATCCTACAGTGCTAATCTGTTGCATAGATGTGTCACCGTTGTTTATCTGTTCACCAGTTGATGAACAGTTTGGGCTCTCCTGAACGAGTTGTTATAAAAGTACTAATATAAGCAAACTAAGCATATGAAATTTTTGAAAATTTGACGAAACTGATCCAAAAAATTAGAAAATAGGGCACTCCTCTGGGGTGTCAGAGAACAAAGAGTTGAAAATCAAGTTGAAGAGCAAGCCACTGGCTTTATATAAAGCAACTAAACCAAGATTGGGGGTTGGGGATGGGGCACTCCCACTGAATAAAGAGGGTTGCTGACCCGGCATCTTCGCAGCATGGGAAAGATGGATTGCAGCATCACCTCACCTGTAGGACAGAATGATACATGCACTAGTCGCTTAATTTTGACAGGGACTGGAATTGAGCCAAATAGACTCAAGCCTGTTTTCCTGTCTACTTCTTCAGGGTATGCTTGATGGCCTGTCCAGACATAGAAACAAAGGGCTTTATTTTCAGACTCAGAAGGACTTTCCTGCTATGCAGCTTTGGACAGGGCTGTTGGAAAGATGAGTTGTGTAAATCACTTTGTAAGTGTCTAGTACCTTAGCAGGACCCAGTGAGTTGGTATTGTACTTGAAGTCGTGTTTTTAAAAAAAGTTTCTTTAGGATGTCATAATACTTTATATAGTTTTAAAGCCACATCAATTTCCTCCTCCATTATTTTTATAAGTATCGAAGAACTGGATTAAGCCAAATTTGGGTAGATTTAGCAGCATATCCCATCAGTTCTAGGAGCTCTGGGTGTCTTCTTCCTTTACCTGTGTCCTCTGTTGTAGCTCTCTGGTGAACCTGTCTGAACTCAGCACCTACCCTGGAGCCCTGACTGCGGGTCTGGGTCCGTGTAGCCTGGGGTTTTTATCTGGGGCCACTCGGGTTCATGGGTTCCCTCTGCATCTGCGGGCCCTCTGTGGTAGACTAGCAGGAGCACTAGATGGAACTGGAAGGCATGGGTTTGAATTCTGACTTTATTGCCCCTGTCCCCGGGTAACACATTGCCTCACTAGACTGCAACCGGGTTACACGACACATTGCTGCCAGACTGTCTCAACAGATGGCGGTGTTGACTCTTGAGCTCGTGCACTAATTATCCAGTCTTTTTACACTTCCCGCAGTCTCCGAACTCCCTTGGCTGCTTTTGTAGCTCAGATGCAAGGATCTGTGTTGAGTGCCCAGGAATCCCTCAGTGGAGATGATTCTCGTCCTGAATTAACGCTCACCCTGTAGGAAAGAAAGGCGGGGCTGTGTCCTGCCTCCTCAGGGCTTAGGCTCTCACCTGGGTTTTAGCTTAAGGGTTGGCTCTTAAGGGACTGTTCTGGGGTAGGGGATTGGGCTGAGTTGAGCTGATCCTGCACGCAATCTGCCAGGGAGCCAGGAGTGGCTCTCAGCTCCCTCCCCTTTCCAGCTCCACAACTCCCTAACCCACCACTCCCGGGCGCCGGCCCCTTTGCGGGGCATCCTTGCGGCTTTCATTCATTCGCAGCCTCTGGTGCGGGTTGTAGCCCCCCTCCCTCTAGGCTGCCTCGCTAGGCAGGGTTTCCACTATACTCCCTCCGTGCAACAAGCCCGCTGCCTGCCCTTCCCCCTCAGCCGGGGGACACACACTCCCAGGTGAAGCTGGGAAGAGGCGGGGTAGCGCTCTGCCGCCGGCGCGGTTTGAACGCAAGCACGCGGGCCCCATTGGGTAATCATTCCCGCCGGGCGGAGCCAGGTGGTGCTGCTTTCCAGCACCTTTGCTTAAGGTTAAGCCAAGTGTTTCCTATTGCTTTCCGGGAGGCCGCTAGTCAGTCGTTTTTCCTTGAGCCACTCCCAATCCACCCCCTCCCCAAAATGAAAGGGAGATGTTTCTGTAAAAATTCCTAAGATATTTGGGGGCGAACCGCGGGGCCACAAAGTCATGCCTGGTTGCCTTAAGTTTGCATTTTTATTAAGGAAGAAGATAAGCAGAAGCCAGTGAGAGCTGGGAATTGTTTACTGTATACATGTGATATTTGAACTTTTCAGATTAAAAAAAAAAATATGTAACGGAATACTATCCTAAGTAATGTAGCTTCGAAAATGCGTTTAAGAAGAAGAAATTTAGGGCAGGAGAGATGGCTCACCTGTTAAAGGCTAGGCTCACAACCAAAAATACAAGAAAAAGAAATTTAGCCACGCTAAATTTAGCCATTTGGTGGTACATGCACGCCTTTAACCCCAGCATCCAGTGGGCAGAAGTAGGTGGGTCTTTGTGAGTTCAAGGCCAACTTGGTCTGTATGAGTTCTAGAACAGCTAGAGCTACATAGCGACACACACCATTCATTCATTCATTCATTCATTCTCTCTCTCTCTCTCTCTCTCTCTCTCTCTCTCTCTCTCTCACACACTCACACACACACACACACACACACACACAGAGCTAGTTAGAGCATAAATAAAGACCAGGTAGCCTTGTGCAGCCACACCTGGCTCCTACCTTTTTATTTTCAGCTACACCTGGTCGATTGCCAAGTTGGTTCCCAGCAGTTTTGTAACATACCAAAGGGGAACAAAACGGATTCTCATGTTTTCTCTCCCCGTCTCCTTTTATTTTTCCAGTCCAGAGCGCAACCACCAGAAGACGCCAGAAGGAAGCCAGTGTTGGGGAAACTTGGCACTCTTTTTACGGCTGGAAGGAGAAGGAACAGCCGGAATGGGTTAGAGAGTCCCACCAACTCAAATACCAAACCCGCCTCTGCTAAACTCCCTGAAACAGAGAGTGAGAAAAATAAGGCTCAGGGCAGCCAACCGAAGGCAACCAACGCGGGCTCCGGGCAGGAGGCAGAAGGCCAGCCTGCAGAGAGCTTCGTTCAGACAACCCCCTGCGACGCCGAACTGTCACCTTGCTCCAGCAACGGTGTAGGGGTTGTGCAGCAGTGCCACGATAGTGATTCAGTCCAATTAGAACCTTCGCAGGCAGAGGGAGAGACTTTCCCAAATGCCACCACCGCTGCCAAGGAGCTGCATTCCTCACCGGGGAATTGCTCGGGGCTGGAGAGCGCAGAGACGCCCGCCCGCAGTCCGGGGGAGGACGCGTTGCCAGGCGCCGCTGGCCTCCAACCAGAGACCGCGAGGGGTGTGTCGGGGTCGCCACCTGAGGAGCACCTCGTGGGAGGACCTGGAGAGGCCCCCGACGGAGCCTCTGGCGTGGGTGCCGAAGCGGGCTCTCTGGGGGGGCCCGGGGACGCGGTTGCACCAGGTGAGCCTGCCTCCCTGGGCGCAGCGAACGGCCGCTCAGCCCGCTCCAACGACCGCGCGCATCCCGCCAAAGTGCTAACTTTGGACATCTACTTGAGCAAGACAGAGGTGGCACAGGTGGACGAGCCGGTCCCTCTAGCTCCGGAGACAGGCGATTGCGACGATTCGGACGACATGGAGAGGAGATCAAGCGGCCGCCGCTCGGGCCGGCGGAGGAAGTCGCAGAAATCCACGGACTCCCCAGGCGCGGACGCAGTGGCGCCCGAGAGCGCGGTCAAGGACGACGCGGTGTTCAACGACGAGGTGGCGCCAGACGCGGCCGCTGAGAACGGCTCTGCGGAAAGGAAAGTGAAATCCGCACACGCGACTCCCGACGCGGGAGCAGCCTCGGCCGCCAGCCCGGAGCCCAAGCCCAGCGCCGCTCCCCGGGGACAGCTCCGAGGAGAGCCGGACCGCGGCAAGCAGCTGACCCCCGCCTCGTCGCCCACCAAGCGGAGGGGTCGCAGCCGCGTCCCCGAGGCGGTGCCCGGCAGCGGCCCGCGCGCTCCCACCAAGGAGTCCCCACCCAAGAGGGCGCCAGCCGCGGCGGACGGCGGGGAGGAGGCGGGCCGCGTCGTCCCGCGCGAGCTCACGGTCCGGAGCAGCTCGCTGCTGCCCGAGATCAAGCCCGAGCACAAGAGGGGCCCGCTGCCCCACCACTTCGACGGCCGGGGCGACGGGGGCCGTGGCCGAGAGTCGGGCAGGGGAGCAGGAGCGTCCGACGCCGACGGCCTGAAGCCCAGGAACCATTTCGGTGTGGGCAGGTCCACTGTGACCACGAAAGTGACCCTGTAAGTAGCTGTGGAGACGGTCTGGGCAGGGGGCTGCTCAGGGTTGTGCGGCTGTCTGTAGCCCATGATTTTTTTTTTTTGGGGGGGGGTTTCTTCTTCTTCCTTCCCTGTTGAGAACTTCAAAGAGAGAAGGTGCCGTTTGCAGAGCTAAGGTTTAGAGTGTGACACATTTTTTTTTTTTTTTTTTTGGCAGCCTCCACTGTCAATTCCTGCTTTAATATAAGATCTGAAGTGAATGCAAAAATAAGGCATCCCTTGAGGCGCGCGGTGTTTATATAAACAGTAACGATAAGACTTAACCGCTTGATTTAGCTAATTATATTCTTTGCCCAAAGGTACAAGGGTGCTTCAGGGCAGTCCCAGGGAGCCAGCAGAATTTTGAGTGTGACCTGGTGGCTCTGACAAGGGAGATTTCATGAGAAATTTTAATGAAGTTAGTACATTGTTGTCCAAAGTAAGCGGAAAGGAAGTCTCTAATAATTCCGCCTTCTGTGACCTAGGGAGCCTGTTGATATTTTTGTTTCTGGGCTGGAAATAACTTTTCTGTTACGGAGATGGTAGCTGTTATTGCTGAAAATTACCCAAGTGAAAGGACGCCGAACAACCGACTGTACCCGCGCTCTCTTAAGTTTACCAATTTCGAAAGTGTTTACTGAGTGCCTTTGTGCTGTGTGCCATGGAGTGGGGGGGGGGAGGGGAAAGCATGACTCACACCTGTGATTCAGTCTGTTACCCCCCCCATTGTTTACGCCCCCTTGTGGCAGCAAGAAGCCCACACATTTAATAATGATGGAGTATTTTTGCTGAAGGGTTCTGGGGGTACAGGAGCTGGGGCTTGATGGTAACTGATTTGTGCGTGTAGGACAAGACGGGGAGGGCGCTCTATAGGACTGGTAGCCTGAGCAGGTGGAAATTATCGAGTGCCCAAGTTTTCCTGCTTTGACTCACACATCGATCAAAAAGGCATTTGCAGCCTTGCCGTTTTGAGCAGAACGGCTTCATTCTATCGGATTTCTTAAAAGGAGTAAGCGTTGAAACAGGTCTGTTTGGAAGCCAGCAGGGAAATGTGCTTGATGAATAACGTTGAACTACCTCACCAGCTGGCAGCCTGAAGGCAATTTCACATAATGAGCTATTTATTCTGTAACGGTAGCGTCAGGAAAGTAACCTGCGTGAATGATGCCCATTATTTGTGGAAGACCAGTGTGAGGGAACACAGAAACCTGCTAAGTCTCAGCTCAGAGAAGCGGCAGGACGCTCCACCTGTCACCCAATCAGAAGACAGCAGTGGAAAAACCAGAAAAGTTACACTGTTAATAAGGGACCGGGTAAACAGGTTCAGGAAGGGATGTTACAATGGAACTCTTCTCTGGGTCCTCATCCTACCACAACTGAGCCAAGTGGCTTTTTTCCGCTACTGATTATTATTTTTTTTTAAACCACTCATTTTTTAAACATTCCTTTCATGCCTTAACAATGGTGCACTATTTTGTCTAGTTCTTTAGTTCTGTTATGGCTGGATATTAGCCAAAGATATTGAGAAACTGTGATTTGGTTCTTTGATGGGCTCACCCTGTAGCCCAGGGTGGCTCCTAGATCACCATGTAGCAGAGGCTGGCCTAGAACTCAAGGCAGTTTTGCTACTTTACAGAACTACAGGGGTGAGCCTGGCTTGGGAAGTGGGGGTGGTGCATCTGATCAAAGAGTTAAAGGAAAAAAAAAAAAAACATATCACCTGGAAAATGATGACTGAATTCTTCACGTTCCTTTTATAGTATATTGGCCCTTTGGACTCCCTCTCACGTCTTAATGAAGGCATTACAACACGAATTACAGGAGCCTTCCTTTTAATCAGCCCCAGCTGGGTTAATTGCACTGACTCTTGGTAGCAGGGCTTAATAGTAGAGAGTTTGAGTTGTAAAAGATGCTTTGATCTGGTATAAATCTTTAATAAGCAGACATGCTTCCTACCCTCCAGGAGCCATGGGCTTACCTGGAGTGCTTTCCACTCGCATCCCAAATGCACTTTGATGTCCATTGCTATGCACCTTCTTGTGCTGACTGGCCACATTTAAAATATATATATATATATATATATATATATATATATATATATATATATTCGGGATGTCACCTTTGCTCATTAATTAATACAGCAATTGGAAACCCTGTGTTTCTTGTCTCAGGAGCTCAGACTTCAGTCCTGGAGCTTGTTTTTCTGTTTTTGTTTTTTGAGACAGGGTCTCACGGAGCCCAAGCTGGCCTCCAACTCACTCTGCTTGCCAAGGGTGACCTTGAACTCCTGATTCTCTCTGCCTCCAGATTACAGGCAGTGGCCACCAAGTCTGGTTTTTATTTGGCTCTTTAAGATGTGAGCCAGCAATAAGAGAGCCTGGGTATTTATGGAGATAACAGAGAAGGTGGTGCCAGGAGAAATTCATGAACACATGTCAAACTCACATATCTAACCTGGGCCTCTCATTGTAACCCTCTGGAGGCTCAGTAGGCACCATCTCCTTGGGAGCTGTGGGGTATGTGATGCCAGTCTGGAGAACTTGGAACTTCCCTATCTGATAAACCTGATAACTCATTGAACTCTTACCTACCCCCCATATAATCCCAACCCTCCCCAAGACCCCCACCCATCCCTACCCCACCCCCCCAGGGATACAGTGGAAAGCAGCTAGTGCTTATCCAGGTCTGTCTAGTCTGACCTCTAATGTGATGTCAGAGACTAAGCTCCTGCTTAGGTGGAGGCCCTGCAGCCAGCTTTGTGACCTCAGGGGAGTCGTTTACTTTCTCTACACCTCAGTTTTCGATTCAGAACAGAGCATCCAAGCTGTACATGGGGTAAACCAAATGTAACCTTGTAACCTGCCAAGTGCCTGGCGAGCCTGGTCTCCCTTTACTACAAACTGTCAAGTCCCTCCGCCTGCCCCAAGGAGCACTTATAAAATGCTTCATACAATAGAATAGTGGAAATGATTTTGACTGAAAACAGCTGTGGGGAGCCTCCCAGCCTTTGTTAGCCCTAGTGTGACCCCTCCAGGGGACTTCCAAAAATTCCCTTAATGGAAGTTTTAGATAAAATAACTGTCTGCTAAACCATTTAGGTGTTTTGTGTTACTTTTTAAGGTACAGATACAAAAGAGAATAGGCCAGAGACATGAAATAATTTGGCTATTGGCTAAGTCCATACAGATATTGGTGTGAGAGCCAGGGCTGGGGCCAGGGCCAGCAGTTGCCAACAGAACACATTTTGTTTCTATGAAAGAACACACTGTGTCCATTCAGAGGCATTATTTCCCATAGTAAGTAATTAGACCTGAGAAAAGTGAGAGAGGAGACTGCCCAAGAGTAAACAAATTACCGTATAGCCATATGATGGAATTTTATACATACATTAAAAAAAACTTATTAAGGAAAAAAAATTCAGGGACTTGTAAGTTATGATGATAACTCATCCTATTTCTTACCAAGAGGCAAGCTGCCAAGCCCAGTGAACACAGCAGTTTCCATTCTAGTGAAATATTTATGCATTGGAAACTGTTGGGAATGAGGCAGAATGTTGACAGCAGGGTTTATGAATGATTTAAAAACACTTTCCAGTTCAGGAGAGAAAGCTCAGTGGGAACAAAGCAGGGACCTGAGCTCCAATCCCTGAGACCGTATAAAAGCTGGTCATGGGGGTGTGTCTTTGTTCAAAACATTCCTGTATGGAGGTGGAAGGTGGAGCCAAGAAGGCCTGGCAGCTTCCAGTCCTGATAGCACGGTGTGTGCAGGGATGAACATCCAGAGGCTGTTCCTCAACGAGATAGAGGTGGGACACCCATGGTTGTCCTCTGAATTCACACAGGCATAAACACACACACACACACACACACAGAGATTAAAAAATATATACATACGCTTTACAAATTCAGACGGTGAGCACATACATAGAGTAATTTTAAGGGGATGGATGGCAGATAAGGGGATGGATGGCAGATACAAACTATCCTAAGAGGCAATACTAGATGAATATGTTTTATACTCTACCTTTTAAAGTAGGTTTGAACAGTGGGCTTAAACTGTTTTTATTTTTCTTTATTTTTATGTGTATGGGTGTTTGGTCTGCATGTGATTACATGCATGCAATGCCCACAGAGGCCAGGAAAGGGTGTTGGATTTCCCCTGGAACTGGAGTTATAGTTGTTTTTGAGTTGCTAGGTAGGTGCTGGAAATTGAACTCAGTTAAGAGTCAGTGTTCTTAACCACTGAACCAACTCTTCTCTCCTCTGCATGAGACAGTTCTTAAAAAGTTATAAGGAGGCTGGGCCTGGTGGCTCCTGCCTATCTTCAGCCAAGCAGTGGGCTCCAGGCCTGCCTTAACCATATGGCACCTTGTCCCCAAACACTAAAGGTGAATAAAACATTACAATAAATAAAAATGCATAAGTGATATCTGGGAAACTCATCTACATCTTGAAAATATGGGGATGCAATAAATATTAATTTTTTTGTAAAGTTCCTTATACCTTGCAATGTCCTCCAATCCAAATGACAATCATCGTGAATGCATATTAATTGATTGCCAATCACTGTGAATGCACATTAGTACTTGGTAAGTTAATAGTTCCATAGATTTAGCTTCTGTCGTCTATAGGTAAGATATCCCTTGAAAATACTTTCTAATATTTGTATGATTGTTTAAGGGGTTTCATGGAAAAGCAACCTCCACACCTGGAGGATGTGAAGTTTGTAGCCTTCTGTGAGCTGGTTTGTATGTTCACTTAACACCAGGCTGCTGCTAACTGTCCACTGCTTTTTTTCCTTGCAGCCCTGCCAGACCCAAAAATGTGGAACTCAATCTGAAAACCCCAAAGAATCCTGACAGTTTGGGAAATGAGCATAATTCATTTAGCCAGCCAGTTCATAAGGGAAACACTGCCAACAAAATCTCCTTATTTGAAAACAAGCGGGCTAACAGTAGCCCTAGACACCCTGACATCCGCAGCACAAGGAACAACCCTCCCTCTAATAAGACATTTGTTGGGAGAGCTAAGCTAAACTTAGCCAAGAAAGCCAAAGAAATGGAGCAACCGGAAAAGAAAGCCTTACCAACCAGACACCAGAATGGCCTGGTGGCCAAGGAACCATCCACAGATGCCAAAGGCACAGAGGAAGTCCCGAGCCCCAGAGAAGAGATTCTTCCGGCCACCAGCGGAGGAGGAGGAGTGCCCACAGAGGATCGGGTCCTCTGCCCTGAGCCTAATCAAAGGGATGATGCAGATGTGCAAACAGATGCTGCCTGTCCTTCTCTGCCAGTGCCCACTGTTCTCGCTCCTGCGGAGGACCCTGAGTTCCCCGGAGAGCCCCGCCCAGAGGCCGCCGACAGCAAAAACCTTGTACTTGACAACATGAGTAATGCTGCACAGGACACCCCTGCCATTCTCAATGCCAGAGAGTCTCCTCCAAAGCCACAGGGTGCAGTTTCTGACTCACAGCCCGCATCTGGGTCATCTAGGGAGTCTTCTCTCCCGCCTTCTGATCCCATTGCTGAGGACACTTTTCAAGATGGCTGTCTTCAAGTTTCCGTACGCAGTTTTCCATGCCCTGATCTAAAAGTGTCAGGAAACCGCAACGAATGTGATTTGCCTGTGTCTCCCAACACTGAGTCAATGCCAGTCTCCAAACTTGGAGGGGGAGATGCCAGCCACACTTCCTCCCCAGAGCACAGCTCAGAAACCGTGGGGAATGAGTGTCCATCCAAGGTGCTCGTCCAGGTCCGGTCCTTTATACTTCCCGTGGAGAGCCCTCGGGATGTGAGCACCCAGGTCATCTCAGAAAGCTCTGAGGTTAGAGAGGTGCAGTTGCCAAGTTGTCACAGTAATGACCTTGAAGTGGTTTCTGTTGCCCCTTGTGCTCCCCAGCAGGAGGATGTACCTGGCACATCACCTGTGCACACCCATTGCACAGAGGAGCATGTGACACAATCTCACCCACACATCACACAGCCGGGACCCTCGAAGGCTCTGCCTGTCCAGGCTCCAAGTCAGAACAGCAGCAGAACAGCCCCGAAGGCTGAGTTCAGCCCCATCCACTCTCCCAGCAGCAAAGGTAATCCAGAAAGTCCCCAAAGGCCAGGCCAAAATTTCACTGGCCAGAATACCCCTACCAGTCTTTTGAACATTTCTGCTAGTAGTGACGACAGTGTCTTTGACTCGTCTTCTGATATGGAAAAATTCACTGAAATTATTAAAAATATGGATAGCACAGTATGTGTGCCCCAGAAAAAAAAGAAGGCCAGGATCCCAAACTCTCCAGCCCCCCACTTCGTCATGCCTCCGATTCACGAGGACAGTTTGGAGAAGGTGTTCGATCCCAATGTGTTTACCATTGGCCTGGGGAAGAAGAAGGAGAGCCAGCCAGAACTGTCGCCAGCCTCGCACTTGATGCAGAATCATGACCCCATATCCAAGCTGAGAGCGAAGCGTGCGTCCACTGAACAGAGTGTGCTCTTCAAGTCCTTGCAGGCTAACACTAATGGGAAGAGTGACCCTCAGACAACCTCAGACGTGAACGACAAAGAGAACAGGGACATCACCAACGGTGGCGTGAAGAGATCAAGGCTGGAAAAAAGCACGCTCTTCTCAAGCATGCTCTCCTCTCTGCCACAAGACAAAGTCTTTTCTCCCTCTGTGACGTCAGTCAACACCATGACCACATCTTTTAGCACTTCCCAGAACAGATCTGTATCTCAGTCTTCAGTGGTGCAGCCCAGGAAGGAGGGTGACCCGCCCTGTGGCTCAGACAAAGAACAGCCCCATCTTGCGCTGCACAACTCCGTAAAGGTCTTCAATTTCAACTCATCAAATACATCTCAGCCGGGCTTGAAAAGCCCAAGCCACATGGAAAAGGAAGACCCGGCTTCTCGGAGCAGCCTACCCTTGCCAGATTACAAACATTCTGACTTACCCAAACGGAAGAGCAGTGAACACATGGAAAACCCTAACCCTGTGGAAAGCGTTCTCAAGTCAAACACGCCGAATGCGGGGGCCAATGACACGGACTTCTTGGGCCTTTTTAAATCCAGCCGGTATGACCCAGGCCTTTCTTTTTCTGGAATGTCATTAGCAGATCCTATGGTAGGTACCAACTGTTATTTAGTTAGGTGTTTCTAAACCTAGAGGCCCAGGCCCTTCTTTACAGGTGGTTGTGTGTGATAGCTTCCCATTTGTTCACCTTGTAGTTTTGTTTTATCTATTTTTGTTGTTGGCGGGTTGTTTGATTGTTTGTCTTGTTTTGTTTTGTTTTGTTTTTGAGGCAATGTTTCTTTGTGTAGGCTGTCTTGGAACTAGTTCTGCAGACCAGGCTGGCCTCAAACTCACAGAGATCCACCTGCTTCTGTTTCCCAGTGCTGCGATTAAAGACCTGGGCCACCATCTCTCAGCCAGGCTTTTTTTTTTTTTTTTTTTTTTCCACCAAGTTCTTTTAAATCTGTGTACAAGGAACTTAGAGGTTTCAAGGGGGGGGGGGGGGAGACACCAAGATACCTCCCACCCCACCCCAAGACACTTGTGGTCCAGCAGGGAGAATAAGTTATGTGTTTCAAGGCATTTGGGAACGTCGTCCGTGTTGTACTGTGAGAAGTATAGAGAAGATGTATAAGAGTTAAGAGACCCAGGAACCATTTTCTTCTCTGTAGAAACACTCAGCTGTGCTATGTTTAGAGTTTTGAAGACGCGTGAAACAACTTCCTCTATTTGCAAAGGCCCCACCAAACCCAAGTGCCTCCTCCTCTGTTTCCTCCTGTGCTGTGGGTTTCACCCACCCCTCCCCAAGTGTCCACTGCTCATCCCAGGGAGACAGGAAAGTACCTAAGTGGGACCTCAGGTTTGGAGCATAAAATTTTGTTTGCATGGAGGGAACTGCAAAATATGACTTTGATCTCGTCCTCTGATCTGGCTGCCGGTTCTCTTTGCTGGTGCCTAAGACTGGATTTAGGGGCCTTTTGTGCCAAGCATACTGCTACTGAGCCACTCGGGAGCCCAGGAATTGTTTTCATGCTGATTTGTGCCCTTCTGCTCCCAAGCTTGCTGGTTAAGCTGAGGGGGGTTGTGAATGGAACGTGCTTTGCAGTGGCCCAGCTATGAGACAGCTGCCAGGCCAGGGGAGGCATGACCACAAAAAAGACCTGGCACCTTCCTTCTGAGCAGGGTGCTGTAGCAGCAGTGAGTTGTGATGGTTTTGCTATAATCCCACCACGGACTGTGATTTTGGAGGATTTTGCAAAATAATACAGTTGCCTAGTTGTGACGAAGCCTGTCTGCAGTCACAGCACTCAGGAAGCTGTAAAGTTCAGAGGCCTACCTGAACTTTGTAGCACACACACACACACACATACACACACACACACACACACACAGGTTTTCAGCCGTGCTACATACAGATCCATTTTCATTGATTTTGTGAACTAGTAGGTTTCAAACTTTTGGCCTTAGGACCCACTTTCTTTCTGTTTTCTTCTTCTTTTTTTTTTATGGTTTTTTTTTTTTTTTTTTTTTTTTTTTGAGACGGTTTCTATGTGGTTTTGGAGGCTGTCTTGGAACTAGCTCTTGTAGAGCAGGCTGGTCTAGAACTTACAGAGATCTGCCTGCCTCTGCCTCTCGGGTGCTGCTATCAAAGGTGTGCACCACCACCGCCCAGAGACCGCACTTTCTTTTAAAGATTAAGAACTCCAAAGAAAGAGTTTTTTTTTTTTTTGGGCAACTGTCTGTGTTAAAACTTGGTCCTGGGAACATAAACCACCAGAGAACAGACATATAGGTCCTTTAGCCTTCAGAGTGATAGAACACCTTACAGAGAAAAAGAGCAGAAAGGGCAGATAAACTTTCTGTTACTGTGAAAGTAGCTTTGAACTCATGGGGCAACAAGAAAGACTCTTGGGGACAAACGTCCCCCCCCCACAGCACTGGGGAATGAGCCCACGAGCCTACCATTCTCACTGATTTACTCAGGCTGGCCCTGAACCTGTGTTCTTTATGCTTCAGCCTTTGGATGGAACCGGATATAGAACTAGTCTCCCTGGGGCATTTTCATTACCCTTTGACAATCTACCTGTACCACATAGAAATCCTAAAAGTTTTCTCAAAAACAAAAAACAAATAACAAAAACAAAACCAGTATCTCTCAGGCACAAAATTTCTGCCTGTCCATTTCCCATTCATTATGCCCTTGTTCCTATTAATTATTCCCATTTCATTTATTACTTGGCTATAACCTGACAGAATATGATTTTTAAAAAAGTTTTCCTTAGGCTCGGGAGATGGCTCAGGTGTTAAAGTAGTTGCTTTTCAGGACTGGTTGGGTCCCATGTAAAGTGTGTGTGTGTGTGTGTGTGTGTGTGTGTGTGTGTGTGTGTGTGTGTGTGTGTGCTGGGCAGGGTAGAGACAAGGTCCCCAGAGTCAGCCTGTCGGTGAACTGTGGATTCAATTGAAAGACCTTGCCTCAATATATAAAGTGATAGGTGACTACTCCCAAAGCCAGCCTTAGATCTATACACAAAAATCTATGTGCTTACACACATGAACACCCATGCACATACACACACACACACACACACACACACACAAAACAGGAAAAAGTAATTTCTCTCCAAAGCCAAGTCAGACTACATAAAAGAAAAAATAGTTTTACTGACATCTAGGCTTTTTATAATTTCTTTTTTCAAAATGTCTTTCTTTGGATCTTAGGCTTTGCTCATCGTGGCTTATTTTTAGTGTATTTCTTGGCTTTTGTTTTACATTTTTTTTCCCTTCAGTTTACTGACTTTTCACGTGTGCATACAGCAAATCAGCACTTGCTGTTTTCCACACAAAGAGGCTCGTTCAGGCCTTGTGGTCATAGTCCACTGGTGTGAGGCAAGAGGGGTGAGTTCAAAGGCAGGCTCGGGAGAGGCTTCCTGTTCAGCCTGGAAGTAGCCCATGTGTTGTAATATTTCACATGTGTAATTATTATTTTTATTGTCTTACACGCTACGAGTTTTACTGGTCTTGTCAGGTAATCTTGAAAATGATTACTTCTGAAGCCATGTAAAAAGGTACTCCATCAAAAACAAGGGGATTAAAAATACCATGTGCGGGACTGGAGAGGTGGCTCAGCACTGGTTGCTGTTGCAGAAGACCCGAGTTCAATCCCCTGCAAATGCATGGTGGCTCACAATCATTGGTAACTCCAGTTCCAGAGGGCCAGCACCCTCTTCTGACTTCCATGAACATTTTGGCACACATACATACATGCAGGAGAAAAAAATCATACACATAAGATAAATCTTAAAAAAATTACCACATGCCATGCATATTATGAAATGTGTTATACCTCTTTTTTCCTCTTTTCTCTTGCTGACTTGGGAATTAAACTCACAGCCTTGCCCATGCTAGGTGAGTGTCCTACCATTGTGCCAAATCCCTGACCCTCTTTTTACTTTGTTGTTTTGATACAAATAAAAGTCACTGAATATGCACTTTGTATCTTAGGTGGTCCGTGGGTTTGTGATCTTCTTGCCTCGTCCTTTCTTGTAGCTACATCTTCAGGAAAGAGTCCCTGGGCCCTGCACACTTTCATTTAGACTAGTACTTGTCACATGAGGGAGAAGTTACTGTGGCAACACAACATTCATAGACCCAAGGAGGGTGTGCATACGGACACATCAAATCCTCTTATTTCTTTCTAAATTAAGTGACTAATGTATTCCATTTCTTTCTTTCTTGTTAATTTGAGATTACTCAGATTCTTTGAAGTGAATCTGGTTGGTTCTTTTTCAGTGAATTGATATAAAGTGTAGTTCTGACTTTGGGGCCCTGAATTTTCTAGTACTGGTGGAAATACTCTAGACATTTAAATGAGTAGAAGCAATAATGGCAAATGCATTTGGGAAATCTTGTAATTTGATCTTGTAAATTCCAAGAGAACACTAACGTAATGAGTGCAAAGCGAGGTATACTGCATCTGTACTGATAAATGGTGAAGTGAGTTATGTTCTGACTCAGGCAGGGCTCAGGCAGAGAAAGACAGCTGGCCTATAATGCTGTAATTGTTTACTGTTTTTGTTTCTCTGATTGCAGACTGTTAGAGGAAGTGTACATAATAAACTCAATCCTCGGCCGGGGAAGGTAAGGTTATTTCATTTCTGGTCCGGGTTCTCCCTTGCTCTGCTGAAGGGAGACAAAATGCCACTTCCATTTTCTTGCAGATCGTGATATTTAGTGAGCCTGACGTCTCTGAGGAATGCATCGAGGTGTTCAGGGACATTGAGGACTGCAGCTCTTGGCGCCTCTCTCCAGTGATACTTGTGAAAGTTGTCAGAGGATGGTAAGAGTGCACTGCAGGCTTAGCTTACAGGGGCGTTAGGGTGACTACAGGCTTAGCTTACAGGGACATTAGGGTGACTGACTGCAGGCTTAGCTTACAGGGACGTTAGGGTGACTGACTGCAGGCTTAGTTTACAGGGGTGCTAGTGTGCACTGCAGGCTGAGCTTACAGGGGGGTTAGAGTGACTGCAGGCTGAGCTTACAAGGCGGTTAGAGTTAGTACAGGCTGAGCTTACAGGGGGGTTAGGGTGATGCAGGCTTAGCTTACAGGGGGTTTAGGGTGACTGACTGCAGGCTGAGCTTACAGGGGTGTTAGTGTGCACTGCAGGCTCAGCTTACAGGGGGGTTAGGGTGCACTGCAGGCTTAGCTACAGTCAGAAAAATACAGTAGAACAAACTTAACTTTCCCCATATATCTCCAAGTAACATTGTTGTGGATACACTGGGGTCCGTCATAGGTTTTTTCTCATGGAGTATCTAATGAGGTTGGTAAAAATTGCATTTGGGAGCTGGAGCATTGGTTTAGCAGTGAGGAATACTCTCAGCTCTCCTAGAAGTCCTGGGTTTGGTTCCCAGCACCCACATCGCCACTCAACACTGTCCTCCAGCTTCCTCTTCTGGCCTCTGCAGGTACTGCATTGCCCAGACATTCTTGCAGGCAAAACACAACACAAAATTCAAACATGTAAAAGTCAGTAAATCTTTTTTAAGACTTGTTTAAAAAACCTACAAGCAAAACTGGATCGGATAGCTCATGCCTATAACTCCAGCTCTCAGGAAGCTAAAAGAGAGTTTCTGAGTCCCCCGCCAGACTGTGCTTATGTATCAAGACCCAGTCTCCCTCCCACACACAGACTGCATGTGTGCGTACACTAACACCCGCACACATTCATCCCAAAGCTGGCGAGCTGGCTCAGTGGGTACAGGTCCTTGCCACAAAGCTTGGTGAAAGTGAGTTGTATTCCTAGGACACACACGATGCGGAAGAGAACGGACTTAAACAAGTGCCCTCTGATCACCACTTGATTGTCGTAGTTCATGCACACAGGCACATGCAAACGAGGCAACTTAAACAGTTGAGACAGGCTCTCACTATGTACACAGGACTTGTGGTCCTGTCTCACCATCTGGAGTAGTTGGAATGACGTTGTATACCACCAAACCTGGTTAAGACCCAAAAAAGTCACGCTTTTCAAAATCTCCATCTGACTAGTTACGCAACATCTTTTTCCAATGGGACTTTTAATATTTTAATGTCCACTCCTAAATAATGAAGATATTCACTAGAAAAGTGAAATGTGCTTCATTTTCAAATCAGAAGACTGAAAATTATGCTGAAAACAAAGTTTATAAGACAATTTTGTTCGTAGTGGGAGAGGTACTGTCTCTTTTGCAACCTTCTTTGTTTTGTTTTGTCTTAACAACTTATTTTTTTTAATTGTATGTATGTGTGGTTGTCTGTGAGGGCATGTGCATGTGTGTGCAGATGTCCATGGAGGCCAGAGGCATCAGATCCCCCTGGAATTGGAGGTAATGGGTGGTTGTGAACAACCCAGAATGTGTGCTGGGAATCAAACTTGGGTCCTCTTCAAGAGCAGTCCTCACAGTCCTCACACTGAATCACTGAACCATCTCTACAAAATTTTTTTTTTTTTAGCAACTCTTACTGACTTCGGGAGAGTGTGAGCCCTCACCATTTTCTGGGCTGTTTTTCTTAGTGCTGTGGGTTGCTGGGGAGAATCTTTCAAAAGTACTTTTGTTAACACACATGTAGTTCTCTGTATCACTGTAATCCATTGATTAAGCTGTGATGTATGCATCGCAGTCCCTCTAAGAAAAATGTGTGGTAATATACATGCAAAGGGAGGGTTCATCCAGAGAGCACCTATGATCACCTGTCAGTCCCCACTGTCATTCCATGGACGAGGGCACAGCAGTAACATTCTTCAGGATACCTGTGCAGTTCTCTAATTAGCTGAGGCCTGATAAGACCCAGTGAGGTTGGTCTTAGGGAGAGCTTACCCTATTTCTAGTTACTGATGTACAATACATATTAGCCAGAATTAAGTAATCATGCCTGCCTCCCTGTGAGAGATAATGGCTTTTCTGTTTTGTTCTCAGTTGGATTTTGTATGAGAAAGCCAATTTTGAAGGGCACTCCCTCGCTCTAGAAGAAGGTGAATTGGAACTCTCTGGTCTCTGGGGCATGGAGGAGATATTGGATGAAGAAGCAGAGTCTGATAAGCCTGTAGTGATTGGTTCCATCAGACACGTGGTCCAGGTTGGTTATGGGAAATGTAGAATTTGTTCAGCATCAGGAGTTGGGTGTCAGGGATGATTTTACTTTAAGGAAATCCTCATTTCATGAAATAAATGGGAAAATATTTGATGGATACTCTTTGGATATGTGTTCTATAATGCAGATATGTGTATACACAACAAGATAACTAGAAAAGAAACAGCCTAATCACTAGGTAGTTCTCATCATTAATCTACTAGGTAAGATTTTCGCTCTGGCTTCCACTCATATTACAGAGGAATGCTTTAAATGAGTAACCTGGCTTCGACAAATTCTCTAACAACAGACTGCTGTTTTTGTTTTTCTTTTTTGTTTTGTTTTTTTTTTTTTTTTTTGAGACAGGGTTTCTCTTTGTAGCCCTGGCTCCTGGAGCTAGCTCTGTAGACCAGGCTGTCTTTGAACACACAGAGATCTGCCTGCTTCTGCCTCCTGAGTGCTGGGATTAAAGGTGTGTGCCACCACCGCCTGACCTGCTTTTTTCCCCCTTTAGATTTACTTTATTTTTTATTTGTCTGTGTGTCTGCATGTGTGTGCAAGTATGTGCACAGGTGTCCATGGAGGCAAGAAGCCCCAGGGATCCCTTGGGGCTAGAGTTACAGGTGGCTGTGAGCTGGTGACTTGGCTGCAAGGGCGGAACTCTGGTCCCCTGGAAGAGCAGCAATGCTGTAATCGCTGAGTCATCTCTCCAGCCCCTGGCTTAGGTTTTTGATTGCTGCATGAAGTTCTGCTTTCCTTGAGTCATTTAAGGATATTTTACTTTAGGAAGACAATCTAGAAATAATTTAGCAGGAAGTGCCCCATTCCAGTTCTCTGTGGATTTAAATATCATCCGAATCCCTCTGTGTATCTTCGCTTAATGGCTGCCATTAGGCGACCCTGCACTCTTCACACGTGTTTCCATGGCATCCGGGGTTGTCACAGGTCCAAAGAAATGACCCCTGAGCCTCTGAGCCCAAATAAACTTTCCTCTAAACAACAACAGAACCCCAGATTATTTGAGATATTTGAGGTCCATTTATAGAGGTGATAGAAGTTCCTGCTTGCTTGTTGAGGAGGAAGGTATTGTCAACATCCATCTTTGTAAACTTAATTTCTGGCATCTTACAAACGGAAGATTAGCTAATGACTGTTCCATAGAGGCAGTTGTTTTAGAGCACAGTAGAGGAAAGTGGAAGGTTCTCATGTACGATGAGGAAGGATGGAGAACAGGTTTGGCAGAGAGAAGAGCTGTCTACTCCCAGATCAGGGTTTCTTATTGTTTGTTTGCTTTAAGACAGCCTTGCGAAGCTCAGGCTAGCCTTGAACTACTTCCTGGTCTTCCCATCACGAGCTGGGACCGCAGGTGTGCGCCAACACACCCCAGGCTGTCTCTGAAATAGCAGCAATCCTTCTGCCTCTGGACGCCCCTGGCCCCCACAATTATAGGGATCACCACCACAGCCAGTTTAATTTTCAAGTAGAGTACATAGTGTGGTAAGCCATATAAGATGAGGAGCACTATGTTATTTTACATGTATGGAAACTTTGCCTGCATTGTGTCTTTGCACTGCGTGCATGTCTGGTGCCTGAGCTTCCATGTGAGTAATGGGAATTGAACTGGGGTCTTCTACTACAAGTGTTCTTAACCCAATCACCAGCTCTGAGGAACACTATTTTAAGATGTCCTCTCAGTGGAATATTTTACATATGTTTTACATTTACACACACACACCCACCCACACACACACACACACAATTATAGCACATACACCTACACTTTGATAGACCCACGGTCATGAAACAGTGGCCAGATTGAAGAGATTTATAAAGTGCTGTGGGTGTATTTTTTCCCCCTCCATTTTAAGCCAAACCAACATCCTAGCGGCCTACTCACAGTCGAGGAAAATCATTGTGGAGTGATTCCCCATAGTTGGGGAAGAACCTAAGTGCACGCTTAGACTAGGGCCACAAGACTTGGATAGTGTCTTGTGAGCAAAGGAACCAGAAGTCCTCTGAGCAAGGAATACCGGATGAAGGTAAGAGAGAGATACTTCAAAATGCCAAGAAAGTACCTTCCTGGTGACCCTTTTGTGTGACCCTGAGATGTGTGATCACAGCAGGGTGTCTGACCCAAGAGATCCTTGTTGTGTAATGAGTGTCAACAGGAAACAGAAAAGGAAGAAGGTGAAATGGCCAGTGCCCTGTGAATTGCACGTGTATATTTAAAGTGTATTCTAAGGGGCTAGAGACACAGCTCAGCAGTGACGAGAACTGGTTGCTCTTACAGAGGACCCAGGTTCTGTTCTCAGCACCCACACCAATCGTTTCATGACTGTTTGTAACTCCAGTTCCAGGCCTCTTCTGGCCTCCACCAACAGAAGGCATGGAAGTGGCATATACGTACATTCAGGCTCTCACGCATACATGTTAAATTTTTTTAAAAAGTTTTCAGCTAGTTGTAAGAGAAAGAATAATGATCTTATTACAACTTCAACACATGATATATTTATTATGTATGTAATATATATGTATATGTAACGTGTTTTTTTGTTTTTTGTTTTTCTGGTTTTTTTTTTTTTTTTTTTTTTTTTTTTTTTTAGGATTACAGAATTAGTCAAATTGACTTGTTCACAGAACCAGAAGGGTTAGGGCTCCTGAATTCCTACTTTGATGATGCTGAGGAAATGCAAGGCTTCGGTGTGATACAGAAGACATGCTCCATTAAAGTGCACTGGGGCACGTAAGTCTTCCAACAAACAGGGCTCCATCGGGAATACTAGAGGATGTGGGTATGGGGATCCAAACTCAAGCTGTCATTTTATGCTTTCCCTGCCCCTTTTCCTGGGCTGGGGTTAATCTTAGAGACACTAAGCTATTTCCCAGTCATGGAAATCACATTTTTTACATAGGACTTTCCACTTATCACAGAGGAAACCTGGCCACTCAAAGCTGAATAACTCTTATTGCAAGTGGGATGGGGTCAGCCGAACTTACTACTTTTGCCACTGTCACACGCTGCTGCTGCTGTGTGGGCTACACAAGTCCCTGAAAACTGTAAGGGTGTTTTGAAGGCAAGGGGAACATCCGAGACAGGGGAGATGAGGATAAAATGTGGGAGCATGGGAGAGAGCATGCAGATCTCAGAGCCCAAGACCCCTAGCAAAGTTGCTAGAAGTTTTATATAAAATCTTTTCCTTTAGAAAAGTTATTACAATTTATTTACTTGTGATATATGGCATGTGTGTAGACGTGTTGTATGTGTGACTATGCACGCACACACATACATGCGCACTATGCAGTATCTGTGGAAGTTGGAGGACCACTTTTAGAAATCCGTTCTCTCCTTTCAATGTATGAGCCCTGAGTATTGAACTCAAGTCATCAAGCATCTATTCACTGAGTCATCTTGCCACTCAAATCTCTTCCCTTTTAACATTTTATTTTTGTACAAGTTTTCTGAAGTGCACTATTATCTCAATGGTAGTGTATGTAGTATATATCTATTTACATATTCAGAGAACACTGACAGGTTTTTATGAGTGGGACATGCAGCCAAAGGATTCGTAGTCTGTCTTGTAAAGCTAGGATGTCTCTGGGCCAATGAGCAAGTGCTCCTTAGTCATGCCTTGGCATTCTGTTGGCCAATATTAATCTCGGTTTGCCATTGCTGTTATCATGGGCAAGTGGTCTGATTGTGTAGATTGGAGGACAGAATAACCCGCAGATCCTCAGAAATCATGAACTGAAAGTGTTCAGGTGGCTGTAGGGAACGTAAATGAAATGTAGAAATTCTGCTCATTTTCTGGTGTTCCATGGGGGTCCTGAGGGAAACAGCTGGAAGCTGGACGAGTAAGCTTTGACTTCCCAATGGTTGAAATGAAAGTAGGCTGCCTTGTTTGAGAGCTTCCTGTCTCAGGAGGTATTCTAAGAGAGGACAGACCATGATTTATCTAGAGCTTTGTAAGAGGGAATAAGGTATAGACCAGCTACGTTTATGACTGTTTGTTCTTTTGTTTGTCTAATAATTTGAGTATACTTAGAAAAATTATACTTGAAATACACTTGAAATAAAGTAAGTATCCAAGTAGACAGGTTAAGAATGAGAACCCTTTGCCCCAACCCCCAGCAGTCAAGTGTGCTCCTTCCACGCCTGTCCCCACTCTAGGGAAACCGCTCTCTGTCTTAGCCCATTTTCTGTGGCCATGCTAACTGTCGCATGCTGAGAACCTAGGAGGAATACAGTTTATTAGCTCACAGCTTCAGGGGGTGGGAGGCATGTAGTCAGGGACAGTGAAGCCCCAGGGCAGTGCAGAGCATTGTGTGGGACGAGAGGTGTGCATAAGAGACCACCAGCTTGGCCGCAGTAACAGAGCAGCTCTGAAACAACCCGTTAGTCCTTGAATGGGTGACTCCATTCTCGAGAAAGAGGCCCCATGATTGGATCTGACTGGATTATCTCTTGAAGGTCCCATATGGTCCTCTGTCTTAGTACCCCTTAGGGGGAGGGAGAGAGGAAGAGGGAGGAGCATGCATGCTTCCCTTTTCTCCATAAGTGAGATATCAGCAGGGAGAGAGTGGTGGTGGCTTGCCACCAAGTGAAGGGCACCTATTAGGGCTGAATTGAGGGCGGAAGAGAGGAAAACAAGTTGGAGGCAATTCCAATCATGCAAGCAAGAGATGATGGTGGTTTAGGAGCTGTAATGGTGGCAAGAAGTCATAAGGCCTAAGATACATTAATTTTATCTATCTATATCTGTCTGTCTGTCTGTCTATTCATTCATCTATCTTTATTTTATGGCCCAATTGCAGCCTCCCCTCTCTCTGCTCCTCCCAATCCCTCTTCCCTCTTCCTCTCTGCACCCCCCACCCCTCCTCCATATTTGCTCAGAAAGGGCAGGCCCCCCCCCATGCATCGGCAGAACCTGGCCTATCAATCTGCCATAGGATCAAGCACCTCTCCTTGTATTCAAGCTGGGCTTGGCAATCCAGCATGAGAAATAGGTCCCCATGAGCCAGTCAACGCACCAGGGACAGACTCCAATTACCAGGAGTCCCACAAATAGACCAGGCTTCAAACTGTCTCATATATGAAGAGGGCCTGGGTCAGTCATATCACAGCTTCCTGGTGGTTGTTTCAGACTCTTTGGGTTCCCGTGAAACTGTTTCTGTGGGTTTTCCTGTGATGTCCCTGACCTGCCTGGCTCCTGCAATCCCTCCTCCCTCTCCTCAGCAGGACTCCCTTAGGTCAGCCCAATGTTTAACCATATGTATGTGTGTGTGTGGGGGGGGTCAGTGTCTGTAAATCTGCCTTCATCAGTCATTGGATGAAGACCTAAAGCAGAACAGAGCACATTTGCTGATAAATTTTAGACAGGTGCAGGGGGCTGGGGCTTGGAAGGCTTGGAACCCTGTCCTGTTCTGACACGGAGGCCTGCAGGAGCAGTGTGGGAATTTGGTCTGAGATCCACTGCGAGTTCACACGAGGGGGCAGGAGGGTAAGTGGATGTAGGGAACGGTTACAGGTAGAACCTGTGATTTCTCCACTTAGAGAAGATGTTGCGAGGCTGTGGATATACCTGAGCATTAGAGCACTTGCCCAGCATGCAGAAGTCCTGGAGGTCCGTCCCCAGCACTGCCCCAACGAGAAGGGATTCTGTGTGTGCAGGACAGATAAAAGCAGGTTTTAAAGGGAAAAATGACCGCCAAGAAGGCTTTCAATTAGGTACCGAATTAGATCCCGGAGGCCAGTGGACAGGGTGGAGGGGAAAGATGCCATGCGCCTTGGGCACCATTATGTTTGGGGACTGGGAGAGAATGTAAAATCTGGCTGGCAAAAGAAAAACGTGTTTAAGACTGCTGCCTTTGGATGTCTCCTCTGACCGTTCATTTCTGTGCCTCCTGGAAGCTGCCTGTGATGGTTCAAAGTCCAGCTTGTCGAGCTTAGTTGTTGAGCTCAGGACATTCATGCTTTTATAGAGCCAAAGGAAGTCTGGGTGAGCTGACAGGATTGTGTGTACCTGGCTCACTCTCTGCATCCACCCTGTTCTCCCTAGTGTGGGATTATAGATGTGAGCCACCACACCCATCCAGCCAGGGTGGGAGGGTTTACCTGCTGCTGGTACACCCATGCTGTGGGTCCTGCAGGGGCCAGGACTTCTCTAGATCCTATTAGGAAACATAGTCCTGGGCCCATTCACTCTAGATTAAGTTCCTCTGCACATGTGTAAGGGTGTCAATGGCCTTGTCATATTCTTTCTTGAGGAAATGAGTAATTCTTGACTAAATTCACCTTTCAAATTCTGTTGAGTATGAATAATTTCTAAACCTTTGCTTTAGTGACTGGCAAATAGTAGCTCCCATCCTCCCTGAGGCAAAGGCAGGCTTGCATAGTTCTAGGGCGTATTTTAACAAAAACAAAGACTTTTAGAACTTCATAGAGAGCATATGATTTAAGCAAAGAAGACAGGCTAGGCTGGCTACTTTGTCTGGACCAAGGGTGTGTGTTAGACAGTTCTGATGCTTTGAACTGGCCACTCACTCTGGTCCAATTCCCTCACTCTGCACATACATGAACACTCTCCTAAGGCTACACACATCCATTGCTTTGCTTGTATTTTTGTGTTTTTCATTGCTGTCTTATAGTAGCCATATGTATTCTACTGTGGATCATACTCTATTAGCACCTGTTTGCCTTACCTGGGCTTTCAGACACCAGCCAGAATAGATCAGGAAATGCCTGCCCACAATCCACTAGATTCAGTGATTGTTAACATTTCCCACGTTTGTTACCCCTTGTTTGAGACCGGGTTTCTCTTGTAGCACTGTATGTCCTGGCACTCACTCTGTAGACCAGACTGAACTCATGAGATCTGCCTGCCTCTGCCTCCCAAGTCCTGGGATTAAAGGTGTGCGCCACTATGCCCAGCTTTGTGTTCCTTATCTTTGCTGTCAGTTGACTGTACACTGTAGATATTTTGATCCTTTGCTCCTACAGACACAGTCTGGATCTCTTCATAACGAAATAATAACTGCCACTTTACCTAAGACACTTAGCATTGTGTCCTATGATAATATGACATCCCAGAACCACATTTTCCCAGTCGCCTCCGGACTGTCTTTTGTAGGTTTTTGGTTTGTTGTCAGTCAGGACCCAGAGCCAGGCATGCTGACACACGCCCGTTGAACCAGCACTTGGTAGGCTAATGTACTATGAAGTGAGTTCCAGGTTGACTTGGGTATCATAGTGAGAGATGCTGACTTGTTCTGAAGTGTGGTATTTGAAGTGTAACATCTGCACAGAAAAGCACTAAGCTGAGTGTATTTTTGTAAGCTAGAAGTGGAACACCCTAGCAGGTCAGGAGCCCTGTCATCCGGACCACCTTCTCTCTCTCCCACCCCCTCCCCCTATGACCCCTCTGCCTTCGTAACTGTGATCTGACCTAGGATGCTATTGACTTTGATCTCCACTGACGTGTGCCGCACACGGGGTCTCCCAGTCTTTCACGCACCTGTTGGCAGGTCTTCAGCAGGAATCGGGTGGCAAATCTCTGGGTAATGGGTCTAAAGAAGGCCCAAGGACATCTTTAACACAAACTTTCATAAAAGAGGGTGTTACGCCAAAGTCAGAAACAAGAGGAAAGCCATCCCATGCTCAGAACCTGTTCTATGAAGGATCTCATTGAGAGCTTCTGCTTTGGGTACAACATCTGGGAACATAGAGTGGTTGTTAGAGTACCACAGCCGGATGGTTCAGCCAGACTAGCAAGAGTTATCCCCTGTGTGGGGCTGGGGGCCAGGAGGAAGGAGGGACAGAGGAAGGAGCTAGTCTGTGTTTCCAGAGGGACAGTAACATCTGCACAAGGTAAATCACTTCTCTTGTACCACACCTTCCCAGAGACTTGCACTTAGCTCCAGTGGGCATGCTTTTATGGTTCCCTGGCCTTAGCTCAGGAGAGGGTGGGGCTGCCACTCCCTGACAGGCCCAATACAAGGACACGGAATCACAATATCTTTAAGGGAAGAGTCAAGCACTCAGAAGGCATTGACGCCTCGGAACAGGCAGCCCTTGGGCCTTTGGCCTGGAGGACAGGGGCGTGTACTGAGTGGTACACAGAGTGAGGATGATTCGTGGGTGTGACAACAACAGATTATGTCTGGTATACTTCCTGCAATGGGGTAACTGCTGTGAAACAATGGCAGGGAGTAGGTACCAGGGGTCTGCTTGCAGCAGCCCTGCCTTGGGGCAAGTGACTTAACCTCACCAGTAAAATAGGGACAGGAGCATTCCCTCCTGGTAGCACTATTGTGAGGATTAGCCAAGATTCTAGGTGCCCTTCCTTGTAAGTTTTTGGAAGGGGTCAGCTGTTACAAATTTTAGATACCACAAGAAATGATTAAGTAGAACTCTCTAAGTCTTTACTTATGAATGACATATTAGCATAAAAGAAAGCTTGAGATGGCGTGACTTGTGGTCTCTACTGGTTATAGAGATAGTCGCATGTAAAAGTCGTTATAATATGGCTTAAAGTAAGTGGCAAAGGTAGCCAAGAGGAAATCGCAGGCTGGGGGACACCACCCAGCTGGCTCCTCTGGGGGCTGCTCTTCACCCACACTTAGGAGCAGCCACGTCTGTGTGGCCATATTCTCCTCTGTCAAGTGGGTCCTGTGTTCCAAACAGGATAGAACAGAACAAATCATGATTTCCTGCCTCTTTGCTTCTGTGGTGGTGATTTAGGTGGCTGATCTACGAAGAACCTGGATTTCAAGGCATCCCTTTCATCCTAGAGCCCGGTGAATACCCTGACTTATCCTTTTGGGATACTGAGGAAGCATACATTGGATCCATGCGGCCTCTGAAAATGGTAAGCATGGGACTGAATTGGTGTTTCTGAAGGAAGCAACTCTGTTAGCTTGACCTCTGAAGTCTACCAGCTGTGACTCTGAAAGCAAAACTAGCTTTTATCCCTTCACACACATACATAACAGGCACAGATGAGTCCTATTGCTGGATAGATATAATAGAAGCAGTAACTTACTCAATTTCACAGCTAAGAAAAGGGGACAAGACTATGTATGTCTTTTGCCCTGAGGGCATCTTCTGCCTCATGGAGGAGATGTGTGTGTCAAGCTGCAGCTAAAAGCAGGCCTAGTAAGTGGAAGAAGTATTTATGGAAAATGGGAGCAATGGTGAATGAAGCCCCAAGTGGTGGGCGGAGACGCAGGGCAGGTGCTTAATTAGGAAACTTCCTGATAAGTGAAGCTGAGTCAGGCCCAGGAGCAGGATTGTCACAGCTGGGGCTGGCTGGGTGCAAGTGAGAGCCAGGGCAGGCTCAGGGGTGGGCAGGGCATGCCGAGGACCAACCAGCCCAGCCGTAGCGCCAGGAGGCTGTGCTGAGTGTTCAGTACTTACCCTCCAGAGTAATTTGCCTTAGAAGGAGCCCACACTTCCTTTTCCTTGTCGCCATGTTTGCCTTGATCTCTGGCTATACTGCTGGAGTGAAGGTTGGGGGGGTGGGGTGGGCTGCCACACCAGGCTGTGGTTTGTGCCAAGTGACACTAGATGCTACACCGGAGAGTAAAGCCCCTGCTACAAACTAGCTTGTGAAACTCCACTTTGAGGTGACTTCAGAGCCGATCTGAGACAAATCAGAACGTTATTTTTATCTCAATTTTATTTTCCCTTTGTAACAAAGCATTTGACTGGATCATCTGAAGATTTCAGTGCACATGACTTGAGGGTTTTGTTTTTGTTTTTTCTAATATTAAAACCACTTTCAAAGAGCCCAGTTTTATTAGTTTTGGGACTGCATGAAGTGTTATTCCAAGCTGAGAAAGCAGCTTGATGGTTTTAAAACTCTGAGGTTTATTGAGCCCCCAAAAAGTTATATTTTAAGAAGGTACTCTCTTGGCTGTGTAAGGTTTGGTTGAGTTTTCCTGTTTCTATGTGATTTCAGTTTATTTGGACCACTTGAAGACCTTTGGCTGCGGTTTTAAGCTCATAAAGACACATTGGTGAACCATTTCCCAGCTAACCCACTACTGATTGTTGCCTATTTAGTATTTTTATGTAATACTCCCTTCTCTGATTTTTAGGGTTTTTGTAACAACAAAAAAAGCCCCCACCTTTTTTTTTAGTTATAAAAGAGTAATGATCCCAGTCCTTTTAGGATGTGTTAAGTGCTACCTAATATAATAGTTTGTCTTATTATTCTACACTCTGTGAACTTCAGCACTTTTGTAGGCTATTGGTTGCAAAGTCAGATGCCCCCAGGGGCCAGGCAGGAAATGTGAAGGGTGAGGCTGCTGGGAAACCAAACCTGTGCCCTGCTGATGAAGGGCCAGCCTGTGCCGTGCTGGTGCAGAAGGTGGAGCTCGCTTCCTTGTGTCCAACCTTAGGGCTATTTGGCAAGAGAAAGGAGTTTAGGAGGTTGATGTAGGAGGATCCTAGGTTTGAGGCTAGCCTGGTCTTCATGGTGAGTGAGATTCTGTCTCAAAAGAAACAGAAAAATAGCACTAACTCCTGGAACACAAATTAAATAAAACAAACAAACAAAAATCACAAAGCAAATAAACCGAGGAGCTAGGACGTAGTGGTGGCGTGTTTGCATAGTGGTGGCGTGTTTGCATAGTGGTGGCGTGTTTGCATAGCTTCGTGCAGCCCTGGTTCAGTCCCCAGTACTCTACAAAACAAAACAGAGACAGACAGAAGCAGACACTAGCTGTGCACATTCAGCTCAGAGCACCATGTGAACCTCTGATCTGGCTGGTCTCCTCCTCCATTCCTTGCGGTAACTCTAGCATTGACTCATGTAAATGAAACAAAGTATTCCCTGTGGGTGCTTCAACCACTGAGATACAGTAGACTCGTCAGTGGGAACTAGGTTTTTTACTGTGCTGGTGTTTTTCTTTCTTTCCAGGGTGGCCGTAAAGTTGAATTCCCTACGGATCCCAAGGTAACAACAAGTGAAGAGAGTATGTGTGTATGTTGGTAGTGATGGATTAGGAGAGACATGGCGACCATGTGACTTCCCCTCTAACCGCCCCCCTTCACTGCAGCCAGAGGAAGCACCCTGCTTCACATGCTGGGGGAGGCTAATGGCAACTGCTATCTCAGCATGGCCTCCAAGCTTCACTGTGGTATCAACTTTACCATCCCTGCTGCTATCTGCTAATCCCAGAGTCTGCTGCTGGCAACAGAAGAAAGTTTTTGAGCCAAATGTCTCCCTACCCCGGTGGCCCCTGGCTGCTGTTTCCCTACACCTGAACCATGCTCTTTGATGGCATAGGGGTTTTCATTTTTAAATCAACTTTAGAATCCTCTGGCTCTTTAGTACCTTTTAAACCTTGGCTTTGCAGTGTTTCACTATGGGTGAAGCCTAATGATTTCTGTTGTAACTATTAGTTAAGTAAGTGTTGTTATGTAGCTAATTTTTATATATGATTTAAAAATTTAATGTGTATTCCAGGATTTAGTGCTATTATTACTATTATTATCACTTTGAGTTACATTTGTTGGGTGTGTGTGTGTGTGTGTGTGTGTGTGTGTGTGTGTGTATTGGTGTGTGGGCACATGTGACATGTCACGTGTGAGGGTCATAACTTGGTGAGAGTTGGCACTCTGCTTTAACCATGTGTGTCTGGGGAGACTGAACTTGGCCTTTACCTGCTGAGCCGTCATGGTGGCTGTTTCTGTTGATTCCAGACAGTCTTTATTGTGTAGCCCATGGCTGGCCTTGGACTTGGGGTCCTCCTTCCTCACCCTCCTGAGTGTTGGGACTGCAGGCCTGTGCCACCACATCCAGCTTGTTTGTTTTCTGCCTGTATCTTGTGTGGCTGTCATAGATGCTGGGCAAGTGCTCTACAGAGGCACACCCCTTGCCTAAGTAAGTTTCATTGAATGGCAGACTCAATGTTAAGCTACTTAACTCCTCCCAAATTTCTATTGCAGGTAGTTATTTATGAAAAGCCTTTCTTTGAAGGAAGATGTGTGGAACTAGAAATGGAAATGTGTAGTTTTATCACGGAGGGAGGTGAGGCAGAAGAAACAACTGGAAATGACCATCTGCCCTTTACATCGGTGGGGTCTATGAAAGTCCTAAGAGGCGTGTAAGTAGATGGGCAACTGGTAAGGGTCTCTCTTTTCACTAATGAAACAAACAAACAGAAAATGAAAAAAGTATGCTTTCATTTCCCCCAAAGAGCATTCTTGATTATAGCATGGTGTTTTGGAGGGAGTAGGGAATCGTGAGGATTGAACCCCCAGTGTCTGTCACACTATGTCCCCAGTGTCACAGGGAATTTCAACAGTGTTCATGTTCTCTTCAGCCCCCTGTGGACTGGGCTTGAGAAAGTGGCTGGAAGGATGCTGTGGGGAAGTCTGATGCGAGACAGATAAAATCAGCCACACAGATTGATTTTTTTTTTTTTTTGAAAATATTGTCTTCCAAACTAATGAACTGTTAATTAATTTTCTTTCATGATATTTTGAATTTTATAGATCCTATAGGCATATATACTGAAGTCCTATAAAATTTATGTTTTTATTACTATTCGAAGAAATTTTGTCATTTTACTTGCTGGGTTTCATTTTAATTCCCTTTAAAGATTTATTATTTTTATTTTATGTGTATGTCTACATGTATGTATGTGCATGTATGTCTGTGCACTACATATGTACAGTCTAAAAAGAGGGTGTCAGGTCCTCTGAAACTGGAGTTACAGTTGTGAGCTGCTACATGGGTGCAGGGAACTGAACTTGGGTCCCCTGCAAGAGCATCAAGTGCCCTTAACTGCTGAGCCATCACTCCAGCCCCTCATTTGAGTTCTTACTACACACACACACACACACACACACACACACACACACACACACACACACTCACACACCCAAATGCATGCACACTCACATACAACTACACTGCTTTATAGAACTCTAATATGCTTCTTAGGTTTTGTCAACAAATTCTCTTAAATAGTAAACAGTTCTCACAAACACACATAAGTTTATATGCTATCCTTTCTAAATTTAGAGAATTTCAAAGGTAAAACAAATTCACACCTAATTTTATGTCAGTAAAACTGGTGTGTGGGGAAGATTTTTAATGTGTGCTTTCTCTTCAGTTGGGTTGCATATGAGAAGTGCGGCTTCTCTGGTCACCAGTATTTGCTAGAAGAAGGAGAATATGGGGACTGGAAAGATTGGGGAGGCTACAGTGGAGAAATTCAGTCCTTACGCCCCATATTAAGTGTAAGTCAAAGAGAAAGAAATGGCTGGTTTGTATTCTTTTTTTTTTTTTTTTGGATGATAAGCGGCCACCCTTTGAATTTGATTTTTTTTTTTCTTAATAGGATTTTTCAAATGCTCACATGATAATGTACAGTGAAAAGAACTTTGGCTCCAAAGGCTCCAGTATTGATGTCTTAGGAATTGTTGCTAATTTAAAGGAGACCGGATATGGAGTAAAGACACAATCAATCAACGTGCTAAGTGGAGTGTAAGTGAAATAATTCAGTTGAGATTTTAAGCTTGGTTTTTACTCAGATTTCTGTTAAATTAATAGAATCTGTGACAGAGAATTGGTTCTCAGTAAATATCTGACAGGCAAACATTAATTCAGTCGCTTGGTATTTATAGCAGTGCTTCTTCTATAGCTGCTTTAAAACTATTCTGATGTAACGTTTTCTTACCCACTTGGAGCAGGCTGTTGGGTGTCATGGTAGAAATACGCAGACCTTTTTCTAAATGGATAGTTTGTTCACAATGGGAAGCAAATAAAAAGAGCAAGCTGACATTGACTGTGAGGTTGGGACAAAGTCCCATTAGGTTTTCCTATAGTTCCAACCCTGCTAGTGTTTCATCACTAGTATGCTGACATAAAAACAATTGTTTAGACTACCTAGAGTTAGCAATTCCTGCTTGTTGTTTTGTTCTCGGGAAAGTTGTGCAGTGCATGCAACTGGACCTTGGGACCTGTCTACTCACCCCACCCCCACAACCCTCAGCCTCCCAAGTGCTGGAATCATGGCCCGGGGAACTTTCGCTAATGCCAGTGCAAGTCTCTACTGAAAGAAGACTCTGAAACAGAAGCGACTGACCAAGCTTCCACCCTGAGTGATGAGAACAAAACTCATTGGCTTATACATAGTGAAAAGCCATAGAGGAGGTTTTGTTTCAGGCCAGGCGAGATGGCACAGACCTTTGTTCTCAGCTTTCAACACACAGACTTTTAATCTCATCACTCAGGAGGTGGAAGCCAAAACACTGAGTTCAAGACCAGCCTCCATTATGTAGTTAGATCCGGTGTGAGAGCCGTGACGATGACAATGACCATTCAAACACAAAGCTATTTTGCTGCAGGCATGACTGACGTTAGGGATCAAACACCTTGCTTCTGTGGCTTCACCTCAGGTGAGCCCTCTTCACCTGGTAGCCTTCAGCCATGTTTAACTTTTGTTGAGGACCATTGGTACATACCTGAACCAGAGAGGCAGCTTTGCCGGTATGACGACGTGCACATCCCTAGGGTCAGTCGCTCAGTGGATATGATTGGCATATGATTGGCGCGTGGGGCTCCCCAGGAACATCAGAAAGGCAAATGCCAGGTATCTCTTCTAGGGAACAGTTCTCACAGTCCAGGTGGTGTCTCTCCTGCTTTCTTCTAAGTGAGAATGTTATTAAATGGATCTATGGAAAAAGCTGACATTTTCTGTTGAAAAGGGTTGGTGTTTGTTAGCCTAGCATCAGCCCTACTGCATTTCTTGAGGCCTCCCTCCCGCAAGAGACTGACATATCTGACACATGTCTACGGATGTTGTTAGGCACTGCATCTTCGTGTAGGCTGTTACTTGTGGCCCATCTTGGCAGAATGGCGTCAGTGACTTCTGGATTCCAATTTTAGCAGAAAGTGCTTCTATGGGTCCTGTCTGTGGCCCTAATTTTGTGGTCATTGTTGGTTGTCTACAAAGGCAGGGGTTGTCTGAACATATGGCAGAAGCAACTAGAATGGTTTTCAGATTGCATTTACGCTAATTATGTTTGAAAAAAAAAATTTATAGTGAGCAGCTCAGTCCTGGAGAAATGGGTGTGGGTTCTGACACTCACCAGCTATCCTTGTCCATTAGTCACAGGCCAGTCAGTCATCTGCCCTAGCAGAGGAAGTTGAAGGATGTTGGGTAGATGTTGATGTAGGTTAACCATTAGCACAAGGTATTATTGTGCTCTGAGCCTGGCTTTTTTGTGGGGGTGGAGGATTGAAAGTTTTGTTTTTGTTTTTGTTTTTGTTTTTTGTTTAGTTTGCTATTTTACCCACCTTGCTTGCTTGAATAAGATGTTAGGCTTTTTTACGTTTTTATTTTTAGTCATTTTTAGCTGAATTTCCTAGATGAGGCATTTTTATTTTCTTACTGTAGAAATTGAGGTTTGGTTTTGGGGAAAGTAGAAGGGAGGCACAGTTGTTCACACACACATACACACAAACACGCACATATACACACACTCACAACACACACACACATACCACACATGCACACACATTCACACACATGCACACATTCACATATATGCACACACACATCACACATGCACACACACACACACACCACACATGCACACACATTCACACACATGCACACATTCACATATATGCACACACACATCACACATGCATACACACACACATACCACACATGCATACACTCACACACCACACATGTATACACATACACACTCACACACATACACTCACACACACATATACTCACTCTCTTACACACATATACTCACACACACAGTACACATGCATACACATACACACACACACCTCTCTCTCTCTCACACGCACACACACACACACTTATGTGGAACACGGCGGCTGCTGAGGGAGTCCAAGATTAAACACTGGTAATGCACAGCTCAGAGGGGCTTCTAGTCTGTGTGTAGACAAGACTGAAGGAGAGGGCCCTGTACCAGCCGTGCAGGAGGCTACTTCAGGAGGGCGACTGGCCTATTCTTTTTTTAACAGTTTCAAAGAAAAATGGCTTTGTTACAATGGCTTTATTTTTACTGGTAAATAAGCAACCTAATTTTTGTTATGATTTGTGGTTTATGTTACTTATTCTCCCCGATTCAGGGAGATTTAACCAGGCCCTACAAGAATGCTTTCCTCTCAAGTCAAGCCCTGTCTTAATGCACTTCCTTGCTTCCATCGGAGTGAGTCAGACAGGCTCGCCCACTGCCAGGTTTACCTAACCACTGTTTATTTAATTCGATGGGGAAGTGGGACACATACACTCCTTAGTTCAGCAAGTGATAAGGACCCAGCAGGGCTGTGGGGCCCCTATCCTGGCTACATTCGCTCTTCATTGGTGATTTCCCTCCTCAAAACCAAGTCAGAAGGCACAGAGCCTGGAGTCCTGCCTCAGCCTTCTGTGATGTGACTTCTCTTCTTTTGTGGCTTGTCTTATGAAGAGGCATCCATGGCTGGAGCTGGGCTCTCTCTTCTAGTTGCCATTGCCCCCTAACCACAGGCTTGCCTGAGATATGTGTGTGTAAGAGGTGGCACTTCAGGAAAACGGTGGCCTCTTCTGCTCAGCACAGGGGCCGCAGCCAGCTCCCTCCCTCTCCAATAGAAATGCACTTTGGGAAGGGATTCCTCAAAGTTACTGTCAGGACTGTGGAGAGAACAGGCTCTCCAAACTCTCTCACAGTGAGGATGCAGAAGTTTGGAAAACTGCCCATGTGATTTGGAGGCTGGGCGAGGGGACTTATTTTCTAAGAGAGACTGGGACTCAAGTTTCTGCATTTAAATGGCCAGAGTTGAGCTTTCTGGTGTTTCTGAAGTTTCTCTCCTGGGTGGGTGGGAGTGCATCTTGAGGGGACAACTGTAGATATACTTTTTTTTTTTTTTTTTTTCAAGTTGACCCCTCGCACAGTAAACTCTGGATCCATTTTGGCTGTGGTACTGACACTTCTATAGAGTTTACTAGAATGTGGCAGGCGGGCAGGTCACAAAGTGCAAAGAGCCTTGCCGGCCTCGGGCTCACTCATGTCCTGCCTATTAACTGATTTCGTCACTGTGGATAGGTTACTTCCCATCCTGAATGTGTCACAACAAGTAGTTATTTGTGATGCTCCTCTACCTGCCCACTTCAAGGACAGGGATTCTGTCGTCTTCCATCTTTATGTCCTTCATGCCAGTCTAGCTTCTGGTGTGTGGCTGATGGGCAGTCAGTCAGTGTTTGCTGAGTAAGTGGAGTGAGTTCCATTGTGAAGAGGGCATGCCAGCACTATTAGCATTGTGAGGTAATAGATCTACAAGCAACTTGCAAAGTTTGAGCATAGCGTGTGCCATTCGGCTGTGAGTGGGACATTAGGACAATTGACTGAGGACTACACTGAGAATCTGTCGAAGGGAGACTTAGAAAACCTTTCCCCGTCTAAGGCACACTGTCTCTGCACAGGAAGTAGCCTCGGTTAGTTGGTTTGACTGGATTTGCCTTTTGGAGATCACTGCAAAGTTAACATGTAAACATTACGAGAGACAACTTGTCCTTCATGTAAACATTACGAGAGACGACTTGTCCTTCGCACCCCGGGAACGGTTTCAGTTTTGATTTTCTATACATGTGTTAAGTTGTGTTTGAAAAGATTTAAGTGCTTTTCTCTCTTCATCCTTTTATTATTCATTGTGGTTTGTTATATCTGAGACCTAGCTTCCTGTTAAGATTATCCGAAGAAATCTTTCAATGTTTGAAAAGAGCTTTTTATTAAAAAAAAAAAAAAAAAAAAAAAAAATCAGACTCCATTTTAAAATCTGGTGTATTTCACTGGCATGAAACTAGGGAAAAAAAAAATCACAACACAAAATTATCCTCATTGGTGCCTTCTTGAGACATAGGAATCTGGTATTTAGGAATACCAAAAAGTCTGCATAGTCCTTTTGGGCAGTTTGGCTTTGTCTGTGTGACAACTATTAATGGGGAACCAGAAAAAATACAGTGTCTGATCCACAAAACCCTCTTCAGATGTGTGAGGTGTGAGGCAGTCTTTCTTATTTGTAAAATAAGGACTCTAACCATATTTCCATTTCTACAGATGGGTAGCCTATGAAAACCCTGACTTCACAGGAGAGCAGTATGTCCTGGACAAAGGCTTGTACACCAGCTTTGAGGATTGGGGAGGCAAAAATTGCAAGATCTCTTCTGTTCAACCTATATGCTTGGTAAGGAAGGAGGTGGTTCTTATGGGAATACTAATTTAGTATGGCTTCCCTTTGTGAGAGCAGTAGTTTGTGAAATGATTGCTGCAGGAGGTGTTCTGGGATCATTTTTAACAGTAATTGCTAAAGCAGAAAAATGGTTTTGAACATGGCTCTTTTAGTAATCTTTTCCCCCCCTTCTTTTAAATGTTTAGGATTCTTTCACGTGTCCAAGAAAACGAAATCAGGTAACTTAAAAAAAAAAAAAAAAATTCTTTAATTAGGGACCATCCATTTTCCACTGAAAAAGTGAGTATAAATACCAGCTGTATGGGACATTTTGTTAATTTTACCCATTCTTAAGTCTGAAAACATTAACTGTTTACTCAATGGCATTGACCAATGCCTAAATATTTCTTATATAATACTTTTATTATAAAATGCTGGATTTACGTAAATATTCAGGTGATAGCACCTGCTTCTCTTGGCACATTATAAAATGAAGTCACACTTGCTGTGTTTGCATTGGAAAACATTTTATATGGTTTCCCTCAAGCCTTGAATTGCTGACTCTAGGTCAGCTTCACTGTGGCCTTTTTGAATGCAGATCTTCAGACAGCTGTAATTACAGAAGCAGAGACACCACTGTAGCCTCTTTTATTGGCATGCAGTGATTCTTTAAAAGTCAGCCAGTGTCATTCTCAGAGAAGGTGAACCAAGACTACATGCTTCCAAGTCTAGCCCATTGTTGATGCTGGAACCCATGAACAATTACTTTTGGGCACAATACAGCTACAACATGCCTTTAGCATAGCAGTGACACCAGGGTGCTCTTTGGAAAGTTGCCTCAATCACATGACACCTCTAAATTAAATACTCACAGATAGTACAGCCAACCTGTTTATAATTGATCACTGATCAGGTGGAAAATTAAAGGATTTGTGACATTTACACCAGTTTACTGTAACAAGAGCTAGTAGGTTCAGAACTGGGTTTTCATTTAAAAAGCCGAGCTAAGGGGTTGGAGAGAGGGCTCAGAGGTTTGATGCCCAGCACCCACATGGCCGCTCACAGTTGTCTAATTACAGTCCCAGGGGACATGACATTCTCTTCTGACCTCTATAGCAACCAGACATGCATGTATTCAGACAAATATATTCAGGCATATATATTCAGACACATATATTCAGGCAAAATACCAATACACATAAAAATAAATAAAATATAAAAAAAAAATAAAACAAACCCTGAGCATGTTTAGGAAAATCATTTTGTGTTTCTTCTTCTTGTTTTTAAGATTCACTTGTTTTCAGAGCCACAGTTCCAAGGCCAAAGTCAAAGTTTTGATGAGACAATAAACCAAATTGATGATTCGTTTTTGACTAAGTCTTGCAGAGTTCTGGGAGGCAGGTAAGCTTACAGCAAGGGGCAGAGGCAGATCATCAGAGCAGAGAAGTCACACTTTTGAGTCGTCCCTGACTCTTGTTGGTAGTTGGTACTGTGAAGTCACTACACTGATTGGGGAGCTTGCTTTGCAGCATCTGGGTTCAGAGGTCAGATGACATGTGTGCGTGCGTGTCAACACAGGCTGGAGAAACACAAGACCTCAGTGTGCAGGGAAATGCAGCCCCTTTCTGTGTTCTGTGCCTGCTCCAGCATCTGTAAACGGGGCGGGATCTGGGACATCTGTGAGGTACTCCGAGGCAGATCTCATTTACAGGAAGGAAAGAAAGAGTAGGGTCGGCATCCTGGTCAGGCAGGGCTTGTGCTAGCAGAAGTGAAGCCAGTCTGGACTAGGGAGGGGTCGGTCCGACGCCCTTAGGGTGAGTACAGAATTTGATGGACTCATAGGAAACACAGATGCAGCTTGGAGTGGGGGGTGAGGGTGGTCAGTGAACTCTCAAAGTACTGTGCTGAAAGCAGTCGTCTTATAAAAGCTTCGTATGAGTGGGAGAAACCGGGGAAGCCTTGGAGCCATCTACTAAGAGGCTGGGGGAGGGGGGGAGGAGAGGGAAGAGGGAGGGTTAAGCCTAATGACAGTAGCAGTGGGACATTTAATATTACAGTGTGTGGGGGCCAGTGCTGCTCTGAGACCCTGTACCCTGTACAAAAAAGGACTGGATGCAGTTCAGTGGAACAGTGCTTCCCAGCATGTATGAAACATGAGTTCAAGCCCCAGGAGAGAAAAGTAAGCCTGGTGACTGACTGACTAGCTCTGAAGGTTGAAGAAGGGTCTTCACACAAGGAAGGGAACTCTTGGGCTTGCAGCGACACTGGCTGGGAGTCCACAGGAAGGCTGGGAGGTGAGAAAGCAAAAACATGAAGGAAGGAAGGAAGGAAGGAAGGAAGGAAGGAAGGAAGGAAGGAAGGAAGGAAGGGGAGGGAGGGGGGGGGGGGAGGGAGGGAGGGAGGGAGGGAGGGAGGGAGGAAGGAAGGAAGGAAGGGAGCGAGCGAGCAAGCAAGCCAGGAAGCTGCCTTCATTCCCATCCAGAAAGTTAACCAACTTTGGCATACTAAATTGCCACAAGATGAAATTCAGCAAATATATCCAGATTTTTTTTGGAAAGAACAATTAGTTAGCTAAAAGCTTTATACTTATTTTATCGCAAACACCTTTAAAAATCAGACTCTCATTTATTTACTTATTTTGAGACAGGGTCTCACTATGCGGCTTTGACTATGGCAGAACTTACTATGCACACCAGGCTAGCCTCACGTTTACAGAGATCTGCCTGCCTCTGCCTCTAGAGTGCCAGGATTAAAGGTGTGCACCACCGGGCCTGGCATAAAAATCAGATTTCTTAAATGGGATTGCACAAATTTCATGCCGTGTGTTTGTTCCTATTCTAGCTGGGTTGCTTACGATGGAGAAAATTTCTCTGGCAATCAGTACGTCCTGGAAGAAGGCCATTATCCTTGCCTCTCGGCAATGGGATGCCTGCCTGGAGCTGCCTTGAAGTCCCTTCGCTTCATAGATGTGGTGAGTGTGAACCCCGAGGCACAGGCAGGCACTGATCACATCATGGTGGTTATAGCGAGGAAGGCAGAGCTTACTCAGGTGAAGGCAGCACTAGACTGGAGATTTCTGTCCTGCAGACTCTGTTCTCTTCCTTTTACACAAAAATTATTTCCATTTCTGTGTATGCTTGCGTGTGTACATGCACATGAGTATGTGTGCACTTGTGTGCCAGCGCCCTCAGAGGCTGGAAGAAGGCGTCTAATCCTTTGGAGCTGGAGTTACAGGGGCCTGGGGGCCACCAGAAGTGGGTACTGGGAACTGAACTCGGGGCCTCCGGAACAGAGCAGCAAGTGCTCTTTGCTGTTGAGCTGTCTCTTTCCCCCTGCTCTGTGCTGCTGGTGTTCTCTGTTTTGCTCAGGACATCCCTTTATTCACACCCACGACAGCCATCTGGTAGTTGTTGGTCCCTTTCCCATCTTTTTCCCCCTGACTCCTATTTCTGTACCTCTCTTTTTCAGCCATGCTTTGTCTCGTAGACAAAGCTCGAATGCTCTTGTAAAGTGTGTATGTGTAACTTTTATTTCCATATCATCATCATGCTACAGTTCTCACTCTTACACACATTACTTAGACATTCATGACACCATTTTTGAAGAGCTGGCCATTTCGCTGCTTGCACGTCTAGTTTGTTGACTGTGACTGCCTCACACTCTGCCGTCACTGCCTCCTGAGTCCCTTTGGACGTGTGTGGGATTGGGGTCCCCTGGGCTGTCCAGGGTGGAAGTGTTGAATTTCAAGTGCAGACCAGCATTTCAATCTGCTGACAAAGCCATCCATTCAGTGCCCCAGCAGGGCAACTCTCCCTCCCTCCCTCCCACTGCCCGTGACTGGCAGCTTGGTGGAATGGGCTGACCACCAGTGGCTTGGTCTCCTACACTGGTCATCTGGGGTTTCTGTTGCCATCTCTTTCTTCAGATTCCTATTTTCTTGTTATTAATTTGCAGAAATCCCTTGTGGTTTAGTCTATTGTTACTGTTCTTGTTAAAATGTTATGTGTATGGGTGTTTTGTGGGCATGCGTATCTCTACCATGTACCAGTTCCTGCAAAAGAAGACACTGGATCTTTGAGAACTGGAGTTACAGTGGTGAGCTGTGGTGTGGGTGCTGGGAATCGAACCCAGGTTCTCTGAAAGAGTACCAAATGTGCTTGCTAGCTGAGCCCTCTTTCCAGATCAACTCAGGTTATAAACTGTGTTCTAGACAGCACAACAAAGCCAGATGATGGTGCTCTTACACTTAGGTCTAGGCATGTCTATAGTTTTGGAAATTTTTATTTGTTTTTGGGAGCTAGTCTCATAAGATGCTTTAAGCATTCCAAGTTGATGAACTTAGCTTTAAATATAGGGAGAATGTGTTAGCTTTATAGCACCTCTACCGGCTTGCCTATTTAAACATGCTGCTGGGACACAGTAATAGGAAACTCATCAGCTTACAGCAGTGTTGATAGTGTTTCCCTGGATTCGTGAAGCCCTGGGTTTGATCCTCAGCACTGAGTACAGTGAGGCACACTGGATTCTCAGCACCCGGAAGGTAGAAGGAGAATCAGAAGTTCAGGCCACATAGTGTATTTGGGGCCAGCCAAGGCTACATTGGACCCTGTTCCAAAACACACACACACCCCAACAACAGCAACTCTGTCATTCAACAATTTTTAAAAAATAGGTAGCTTTTGGAATTCTAGGTACATTAACTATTTGAAGTCTCCTAAGTGCTATCCCATCTTGGCAAATATTTTACGTCATTTGGCCACTTAAAGATGAGATTAAACAGTTTGTGTGTCTGAGTTAGGGGTTTGTGCATGTCTGTGTGGTGCTGGAAACGGAACATAGGCCCTCATGCATGCAAGGCAAGCACTGTATGACTGAGCTATGTCCTTTGCCCTATATGTTTTCAATTGTGATGTAACACTTCACGATTGATTAAATTATATCTGACGATAAATTATATCTGACGATAAATATAAACATGCAGATAGTAATCCTGTGATGTTCTTCTGGCTCCACCCCCCCATGTGTATTATATATTCAAATTCCTAGACCATGGAACCCACCTCCACACACTGCCTTGCTGTTGTTAGGTGATAGCAGACACTCTGTCCTGCACGTTAGAGCACATCCACAGAAAAGAAGGAGTAATGTATCTCACCCCTGCTATACAGCTTGGAGCAGGCTGGGAAATAACTGTGATCCCTGTGTGCTTTTTTTTTCATGTGTCATTTATGATCTTGGGAATATTATCATTAGAGCCTAGGTAGAGGGTCTGTAATTTGAAGTTTTCCTTGTCTGGAAATCAGTTAGGTGCTGCTATTCTCTCTAAAATGGCTGTGCCTTCTACCCGTGGTCTTCATTCCTCACCTGACCACAACTCCTGCGAGAGGGTTTGGGAACATGAGCTTATAGACTCCTTGTTACAGTATCACCAGACCACTACCACAGCCTTCTGGCCATCACTGTTAATGTCTGTGGCTTTCCATCCAAAAAAACCTCCCAACAAAGTAAATTCCATTAACGGGTTGGTGTTCCATGCATACAGCCATTCCTCTGGGCACAAGCTATTCCAGGACCCTGCTTTACTGTGGTCTATTTAAACCTACCTTTAGATGCAACAGAAAAGCTTCCTACCCTCCCATCCTTCCTGTCTGACTTAGCAGCCTGGAAACATCCAGATTGGCTGAGTTCATGAGTAGGTAAAGCCTGGCAGGGTCCTGAGCCTTGTCTGTGAGAGTAGATGATATTTCCCCAAAAGCTTTGCACTCTTAACAGATGAACAAATCTCCCCCAAACAGGAGTTTTCTGAACCAACAATTATTCTTTTTGAAAGAGAAAACTTCAAAGGGAAGAAGATTGAGCTGAATGCTGAGACTGTCAACCTAGGATCCATGGGCTTCAACACTCAGATCCGCTCTGTCCAGGTCATTGGTGGCATGTGAGTAAACTACCCACCTGTTGGTCTACTGGAACAGGCAACTTCTCTTTCCTTGCTTTTATAAACATGCTCTTCCTATGAAGCACATTAAAAATACAGAAACACATACATATGTCCATATGAATACACACACACATTTCCGTGGCCCTTACTTCCCATGTGGGTTAACATTACACACTTCCATGCTATCTTCTTCTTGGGTAAAGCCTGTATAAAGCATCCTTGTTTCATCCATGTATCCAGAGTTTTTGCTAAGGTTAGCTTACATACTCAAAATCCCTGGGGGAAGCTTGACAGAACAGTTTGTGGAGCCTCTCTTCTTTATAACAAGTAAAAGAGAGCTAGCTTTTCTTACTCTTTTATGCCCTTTGATTTTAGCTTGGCAAAGGGTTAGCTTTTCCTTGACTGCAGATGTATAAATTATCAAGTCAACTGTGGAGGGGCAGTAAGATGTCTCCGTGAGCAAAAGGCACTCACTATAACCTGAGTTTAGTCCCTAGAATAGAGAACTGACTGTACAAAGTTGTCCCCAGCCCAACACACACACACACACACACACACACACACACACACACACACGTTACAATACCACCAGGTTTTTTTTTTTTTTTTTTTTTTTTTTTTTTTACTTTTGGGTTCCTGACTGGTCTGAAACCTGCTATATAGATCAAGTATCCTCAAACTCACAGAGCTCCACTTGCTTCTGTCTCCCAGATGCTGGGATTAAAAGCATATGAAATTAAAAGTACATCACCATGCCCAGCCCCTATCAGCCAATTTCTTAAACTCGGGAAAATTTTGGTTTTAATCTCCGAGTAATTCTGAAACTGAATTGGGGCATGCATATGCATATATATATATATATATATATATATATACACACACACACACACACACATATATATCTTTATATGGGGCAGATATATATATATATATATATATAATCTTTATCAGTGCAATACATTTTCATGAAAACATTTTCCTTTTACCAAAACAAGAGGTAAGGCATGCCGAGATGTATAGATATTGAAGGGATGGCAGCTGATGCAGATAGATGGGTTGTACCATCTTCACCAAAAATAGTTGAGGAATTATTACGACTGTACCTTTTAATGCTTTTCTAGTAAGTTTTAATGACTGTTTTTGTAAGATGGATGAAATGATAACGTTGTAGAGTTTGGGGGTTTGAAGTAGAGAGCATCCTTTTCCAAAGGTCAACAGGGCAGGAGGAGGATCCTAGGGAGCTCAGTCTGTAGGGTTCTTCAGTGTGCAGTCCATGGGGGTGGGTGGAAGGAAATTAGCTTAACATTGTTGGGATTCGGGAAGGGTCACTCGTTCGCGTGGAAGTAGCAGGTTCCGTCATGGCTTCACATGCTTTATTTTATAGGTCCTTCCTTTACCTGTGAAGGGTTTATTTTTAATCTCATCATTACACTCACCGATGCCTACACGAGAACTTTGTAAACGTTAATTATTTCAATAAGGACCCATAACCTGAAGATAGTCTATGAACAACTTTCAGAAAGGGCTGGAGAGTTGCACTGAGAATGTCATTATTTCACTGCTTCATTGGAGAGGAAACAAGTTACCTATTTCTCTCTCAGAGTGGATTCTGACTGAAATATTTAAGTATCCCTGGTCCTCCAAAAATTCACTATTTATCGAGAAATGGCTTTGAATGTTCTACACTGGCTTGTTTTCCCTCCAGTGTGTATTTAAAATTCAGCTCAGAATTGACACTGTTCTTAGCTGGGCATGTGAGAGGCTGAGGCAGTTAGATCTCTGTTGAGTTCTAGGATATCCAGGGCTACACAGAGAAACTCTGTCTCAAAAACAGAAAAAGGTAAGGGAAGGGAAGGGAGATAAGTAAACAGCTAAATAAATAAATCTGGTATTCTGAATGCAAATGTAGCTGTCAGGACCCACCATCAAATGGAAGTTGTCATTGCTATGGCTTTTCCTCTTTTCAGATGGGTTACTTACGAATATGGTAACTACAGAGGCCGACAGTTCCTACTGTCTCCTGCAGAAGTGCCAAATTGGTATGAGTTCAGTGGGTGTCGCCAAATAGGTTCTCTCCGCCCCTTTCCTCAGGTATGTGAATTTTTCCCCATGGTGTGAATAGGCCTTTATTTTCAATTGGAAGCTTGGCATGGTCTCCTCTTCCCTCTGTATTGGACATCAAGTTTGTGGCATCGTAAGGCATGGATGTTCCAGAAATGCCATCAAGCCAAATAGCACATCTGTATGCGTCAGCTCTGGTGGGCCACTCTGAAATGTACTCAAACTCTAGCGCTCTAGCACTGAGAACAGTGCTAAGACCCTTAGCTCACGACCTTTGGGCCCCCATGACCCATTTGTTCCACTTTGGATTCTTCCAAATGTCAATGTGTCTCAGTTCTTCCAACAATGCAGCTGTATGTGACTATCACTTGGGGTTTGTCTTCTAGAAACGAATTTACTTCAGACTTCGAAACAAAGCAACAGGGCTGTTTATGTCAACCAATGGGAACTTAGAGGACCTGAAGCTTCTTAGGATCCAGGTCATGGAAGATGTTGGTGCTGATGACCAGATCTGGGTCTACCAAGAAGGATGCATCAAATGCAGGGTGAGTGAGCATTCAGAGTTGCACAAGAAAAATGAATCAAATGCAGGGAGAGCATTCTCTGTTTCACAAGACGTTTGCATCAAAAATATAGGGTGAGTATTTAGAGTTGCACAAGAAATGCATCAAATGCAGGGTGAGCATTCAGGGTTGCGCAGACAATTCCCAGAGACCTTTCAGAAATAAATTGGATAGTTTCCCCCATGAAAATACTTCCCAGCTGTGACAGAATAAGAATCAGGGTTAGAGAAACTTAAAACAGGAAGGGAATCTAGCATGAATCCAGCAAGGCAGTAATGATGTTGTAGCCATAAAACTAGAGCACCCACATAGCATCAGAAACCACTCTAGGCCTGATTCTGTTTGGAGAACTCTTGCGTAGGGTGGGGAGATGGATGTGTGGTACAGCCCAGTCCCTTTCCTAATAATGGTCATGCGCTGTAAATGGAAAATGGCCCTGGTGCTTCTGTCACAGCTGCCACAGCAGATGTTTGGAAGTAATGGCCGGATCCCATGAGACAAGCTCGTGAACTGTTGTGGGAATCTTAACTCCCTGACTTTATGGGCTTGCCTGTTTGCTCCCGATACTTTAGAAACTTGGTGTCTGTGAGTCAGCAAGGGTACACCCATTTATTAGGACTGTTGTGCCTGAGGGAGAATCTGCTTTTGTTGGAGAGGTACTGCCTAGCCACACAGAAGAAAACAGCATAGAGAAGTTGGGGTGAGTGAAGGTCTGGAGCTCAGACAAAGGCAGCTTCTGCCCTGGGATCATCTTGATGCAAGATGCAAGAAAGTGGTACCCACAATTCTAACATTTCAGTGACATTATTATTAATAACTCATCTCAGTAGGTCAAGGAGGTAAAAGTGAAATATCACAGATGATCACAGTGCTTTCAACAGTGTGTCTGTGCATGCATGCACAGCTATACCCAAGGCCTTACATGTGCTAGCCAGGTCCCCCCACTCCCCCAGCCATGCCACCTACCCAGAATAGCCCACTTTTAATAAGCTTTTACGTATGATAGTGTTAGCAGTGAGCAATGCATTTTTCCTACTTTTTATACCTGGATAGCATGCCAATTCAGAAAAATATAGATGTTTCTCATGAATGAAAGACAACGAGCCAGTGAGTGTAACTTTGGGCAGGGGTTGGGGGCACATTCTGTGGCTCCTCCAATGCAGCTACAGGGAGCAGTGGGCATGAGCAGGGAACTCAGGCCACGGACAAGCTGCAGATGCGGCCTTGGCTTGCTCACTGTTGGCTGGTGGGCAGTTTGTTGCACCAAGGCCTCTCTCTTTTAACTATATGGATAGTTTGCCTGCATATATGTCTGTACATCACCTTAATGCCTGGTGCCCATGGAGTCCAGAACAGAGTGTCAGATCCCCTGAGATTACAGACAGTTGGTAACCTTGTGGGTGCTGGGAATTGAACAACAGCCCTTCCAGAGAGCAGCTGGTGTTACCCACTTAGTCCCTGTGAGGCTTCTCGTAATAGTAATAGACATCTTACCATGCATGAGGATTGAGAACCCGCCATCACCTGTGTCTTCTGAAATAAAAAGGCCTATTGTTTGGCTGCCATTACTCCCGCTGAAAGCTGCGGTGGCTCATGTGGAGGGAAGCCAGTGAGTACCATGGTCTCAGACATCAGTTTGTCAGGCTGAGGTGTATCCTGACACAGCCTGTTGTTTTCTAAGCAGATAGCAGAAGACTGCTGCCTGACGATCGTGGGCAGCCTCGTAACATCTGGCTCTAAACTTGGACTGGCCCTTGATCAAAATGCCGACAGTCAGTTCTGGTGCATGAAGTCCGATGGCAGGATCTACAGCAAGTTGAAGCCAAATTTAGTCTTGGATGTGAAAGGTAAGCACCATTTGCTTCCCTTCTGTAGCTAAGGAAAAGCCTGTCATAATATGCTGGGTATGCTACTAATACCCTGCTGGCTTTTTTGTTGTTGTTCTTCTGGGAATGGAGTCAGGGTCTAACATAGGCCGAGCATGTGCTGGCTGAGCTGTATCCCCAGCCCTGGGGTGTGACTTTACTCCATCAATGAAGTTGATGGTTGTGTGTGTGTGTATGTGGGGGGGGGCATGACATGCTAATTCTAGAACGAATTACAGTGTGTTATGGTTCTCTAGACTAACAACTTATAGAATGAATCTTTCTATATATAGAAAAAGAGTATTTATTAGAATGACTTACAGGCTGTAGTCAGCTAATGAACAGAAGGTCCATCCAAGAATCCACTAGTTGTTTAGTCCATGGGGCTGGATGTCTCAGCTGGTCTTCAGTACACACTGGAGTCCTGAAGAAGTAGGTTCTAATGCCAGTGAAGGAATGGACTTGTTAGCCAGGGCAATAAGAGGGAGGGAGGCTTCTTCCATGTCCTTATATAGCAGTGGTTCTCAACTTTCCCAATGCTGTGATCCTTTAATATATATAGTTCCTCATGTTGAGGTGACCCCAACCACAAAATTATTTGCTGCTACTTCATAACTGTAATTTTGCTACTGTTATGAATCGTAATATTAATACCTGTATTTTCCTAGATATAAATCTGGTTTCCAATGGTCTTAGGTGATCCTGTGAGACCCATAGGTTTAGAACTGCTGTTATTTAGGCTTCCAGCAGAAGGTGTGGCCCAGGTTATATAGGTGGGTTTTCCCACCTGTGGATTAAAGGTGTGTCTCCTCACCTCAAAGATCTGGATTAGAAGTGGATCTTCCCACTTCAAATGATTTAATTGAACAGAAATCCCTCAGGTGTGCCCAGCCACTTTGGGGCTTTAGTTAATTCCACATGTAGCCAAGCTGGTAACCAAAATAACCATCACATACAGCCTGGAGGATTTCAATGCAAGTTAGTGAAATTTCAGTGACACTAATCTAAAGTGGACTAATGGCACTTGTGTTAAAACAGAGACTACTGGCATCGTATGTAGAGTTACTGACTCAGGATGGCTGGAGGTAGAGCCCCACACCTGTTTTTCTAACAAGTTCCTAGGTGTTGCTGATGGTGATGGCTTGAGAATCAACAATACCATTGATGATGACTTTAAAACACAGTCATCAAAACCAACCTAAAAATGTATGGAAACTCAGCCAGCGGGCACTGTTGCCCTTTGTGAGTATATGAAGGCAAGCTTAATCACAATACTGGGATGATTTACAATTTATTTGTTCACTATAGTATTTTTATTTTTGAGGCAGGAGGTCACTGGGCAGCCCCCTACCTCGGCCCCCTAAGCTGGAATTGCAGGCGTGTGCTCTGCCACACCCAGGTGCCTTCAGTGGGTAGCACACACCCGTCCCCATCAGAAAAGGCTGTAGCAGTGAACTGGTGATCATGTGGCCACACTATACTACCCATGCTTGTAAGTCACGGTGAGAATCGGGCCCAGTTCTTACTTTAATCAGCAAAGCCAACAGTGGCAGCTTGGTTCTTAAGGCACTTTTGGATAATGGGCAACAAGGCATGGAGAACGCCAGTGTTGGTGCCTTTGCAGTCCTGGTGGTCGAGGCAGGTAGGGTGGCCAGCCCTCTCACCACTCAGAATAGACACAAAGAGCCCAAGGCGGTGGGCTGAGCTCAGGGAGGCAAACTAGGGTGAAGGAAGGCAGACAATATCCAAAGCTAAGTAATGTGACTACCGGATGTGTGGGAACCAAAAACTACACATAAAACACAGTGGAACCCTCAGGTATGAGAAATGAACAAACAGCTCAGATAGCATGTCCCCCACGCTCCATCTGTAGATAGACAAGAGGCCCACCTCACAGAGGCTGGCCTTGATTTAGGGCTATTCATGCTGCCTGCACAAGGTGAGTTTCAAAACCACTAGCGAGGCTGGGACTGTAGCTGGGTGATAGAATGCTTGGTTCAATCCCTAATGGCACCTCCCTGAAATAAGATCCCCAGAAAAATGTGATTAAATTGGAAAGATGGGGTATTTGAGTTCAATGTTAGGAGGGAAATCACAATGATTAGTTCCCCCATGCAGCTGAGTATTGCTGTCTCTTAGCGATGGCATTAGCTTCTAGGGTAATTGTAGTCCTTAGGGCATTTATTTCAGTCTTTGAGCAGGCTTCCTTGTGAGCCAGGCTCTTTGTTAAACACTGGGTACCACAGGGAAGAAAAGGGCTGGCTCTACTGTCCATGGGACCCTCCTTATGGTTTTATCCCAGTGTTCACTGGGCATCAATCCCAGTCTGGAGTGAGGGTGCTAGCTCGTGTTTATGGGGTTTCTGTGTCTACTACAGCAATGTGGTACTTTCTTGTTCCCCTGAGCTTAGGTTTCTTGGAATGTGGGAGCATGGTGCCACCTCCTGGACAGGACAGCAGGCTGCACAGCCAGCACCCTGGCAAGAGAAATGCATACACAGCACTCCAGCCTTCTGTACTCAGTAGGAAGGGCTTGTGCTTTTCACTTGTTACCTACTAAAACTGCAGAGAACTTACTAGATCAAGTCTTTCTTCTCGCCTTGCATTTGGGGAGTGAGTTGTTTTAGTGGACACTGAAGTATGTAGTATGGTTCCAGAATGGGGATCCTATGACAACAGGAGAATCTGACTCACACTCACCTTAAAAACATCAAAAGCCTGGTAGGATCGTACACTAAGCAGGCAAAGCAAACTAATATAAAAACACAGAGACTCAAAACGAACCAAAACAAAAAGTGTAACTCTAGGCAGTACCTTTTTTTTTTTTTTTTTTGTCTCCTTTGCTGGCCTTAAATCTGTAATCTCTCTGCTCAGCCAAGTGTGTGTGTGGGGTCACAAGTCACACCAGATAGTATCTTTGTAGTGTAAGCTGCCATTTAAGGGAATACTGGTGACTTATTTTAATTAGGGTGTAAAATTTCTTTCAAATTACACCTCCCCAGTCCTGTGTGCCAATAGCATGCTTCTCAGACAGACGGGCAGGTGCGGGTGTTACGCAGAATACACAGGTGGCATAGGTAGATCAGGACTACCAGTAGGGGCTGCCTGGCTTACATCATTTGCACACCGGAGATCTGACCTTCAGGAAAGCCATCTTCTTGTCTCTAAACACATTTGTGCTTTGGTGTTATAGCCATTTAACTCTTCACCTGTCTTCTACATCATTCACACAGAAATCATGTTTTCTGAAAGAAAAAAAAAAAAAAACCTGGCATATTTTAAATTTCTTCTCAAAGGCAAAAGAATGAATCAGATTATTTTGCAGGAGCTTCGAAGGTTTTGTGATTCTAGTGGCACTGGGGTAAACAAAGAAAATACCAGAATGAAAAAGATACCGTGTCCTTAATACTCTATGAACTTTTGGAATCTTGTTTAAAAAAGTGTATGCCTGTGTACCTTCAGAGTGTCTGATGTCCTTCAAGGTCAGAAGAGGGCTTTGGATTCTCTCGAACTGGAGCTGTAGATGGTTTTTGAGCAGCCATGATGTTGTTGGGAATCGAACCCAGGCCCTCTGCAAGAACAAGAGGTGCTCTTAAACTGTTGAGCTGTATCTCCAGCCTACAACTGTGCTGTGTTGGAGAGTGTGGGGTTTTCTGGGGGCTAACTGGGAGGCTTGAAAGGCTTCCCTTTCTTTCCCTGTGCTCTGCACTACACCTAGCTCCAGAGTGCTGTGGGTGCTAAGTGACAATAAGTCAGTTTCTTAGACAGCTACTTTCAGACCCTTTTGATGTTCTAAATGTTTTAAAGGAGAAGCATGTTGTTTTTGGTCAGAGGATGAAACATCCAAACGCAGATTTTCATTTCTATAGGCTCCTTGGTGGAGAGGCTTCGGCTAAACCAGATAAGGCACCAGAGAGGCTGTTTATCGCACACTGTTACTTCTACTGAAAAAGCACAGGCTGCTTCTAACACTAACACGCCTCACATTTTCAGTGAGTGCCCTTGGAAAGAAAGGTTCTTAATGAGAGAGAAGAACGGGGTTCTTACAGTGGTGCTGTGCTTTACTCTGCTTTACTTCATGGTAGTGGGGGTCTTCTGTGTCCTGTCTGGGTGTCATTCAAACCTTTAACCTCGTTACACCTATTTCTCTTTTTTAATCGTGCAGAATTCATTGTCCTTGCCTCTGACCGCTCCCCCCACCTTTACCTTTCTTACCTTTGCCACCAGGGGTGCCTGCCTGCTCACCAGTCTCTCACATCCGTGATCTCCCCCACTCCATCGTGTGGTAATAGTGGCTGGAGAGGCCTCCGAGCACTGGGTAGAAAAGGCAGAGCTGGAAGGCAAGGTGGGCGGTGTGCAGTCGCTGGATCCCACACCCTAGAAAGTTGGCCCTGCCCCCGGGTACCATGGCTGCTCCCAGGGCACGGCACTTTTGTCCCAGGTTCTCTTGCTCTTCCCGTGTTTGCCATGCGCCTTCTCCCTTCTCCCCTGGCACGGCTCTTACTTTCTCCCTTTCATTCAGGAGGAGCGCAGTATGATCAAAATCACATCATCCTCAACACAGTGAACACAGAGAAGTTAACCCAAGTGTGGGAAGCCATGGTCCTGTGAGGCCAGACCAAGAACGCAGGAGTGTTTCCAGGAGCTTCTCTGACCACCAGACTGAAGAAAAATGAGACTACAGAGCTGATGGAGGAGCCCAGTGGGAAGTGGACCGAAGGCAACGACAGGGAAATGATCTTTTCAAAGGCGTCTGAGTTTGAAGCCACAAGCCTGTTGTTCTTGTTTCTTGCCTTGTATTTTCTCAGTAACTTCTTAAACAGGCTGCCCTGGTAGCAGCTTTTGGATGTAGATGTTTTAAAGCTCAAGACCACATCGTAACTTATTCCCAGTGACAGGAGGAGACAAGACCTCTGAGTGTGGACATAGATTCCCTTACCAGGAAGGATAAAGGCCCAAGTTTGTTCTTCACAAGACTTTTTGCATTGGAGAATGCTCTGATCCACTGCCTTAAACATTTTCCAGGACCATTTACTGCTGGATGGCAGAATGGGAAAGTCCTGTATACTCAGACACTAAACACTATTTTCAGTTAATTTGCAAATTTTCATGTTGGTGTCTGCTTACAAGCAGAACTGCATTATTTTAATTCTTCTGTGGGCTGCCCTCGAGTGTCAGAGTTTAGAGTTTAATGCCCTCCTTACAGCTGCTATCAGGACAGTATTATGGCGTAATTTATTAACCCTTCCTTTGCCACCTGCTAATACGGAAGCCATACTCTACATCAGACCTTTCAGCCTGCTCTCTCCGGGGCCACCATCAACCTCCGTTCTGGCAGCAGATAGGCGAAGCTCCAGGAGTGAAGGGGATGCACAGGCAGTAGGGGAACAATGGCCGTGGTACACTGCTCCAGATTCTGCTGCTCAAATAGCACATGACATTTCCAGGGACACATCTTCCCTATTTCACCCTCGTCATGACACTGGTGCTCTCGTCAGAGGCTCAACAAGGCCACTTCTGTTTCCTCTCTGGAGCCAAGGAAGGGCAGGCACGTATGCTCATCCGAATAGTTTACCTGCAGCTTAAACAGCGTGTGCACAAACAGCACCCAGCATGGCTGCCTTCTTATGTGTATATCTCTGTAGGCTTTGTGTATGTCACTGTAGTATGGTGGGGTAAGATATCCTATCAAAAGCCTGTTTGGTTTTATCTCTTGAATAAACTTATTCCTCATTAACCATGTGATGAGACCCTAGAATCAATTTAGCAGCTCTGGGACAGCCGAGAATCAGAGGGCAAGCTGCAGCACAGCAGGCTAACTGCAGGCATTTTTAGGCACTTTTTGGGCAATCCACTGCCACCTGGGAGCTCTCCGGGGCTAGAGCTGAGAACTTCTAGATAGACAAAAGTAAAGTGGCACTGGCATTTACAAATTATACACACACAGACAAGTCTCTATGTAGCCCTGACTGTCCTGGAACTCACCATGTAGACCAGGCTGGCCTCAAACTCAGAGGTCTGCATGCCTCTGCCTCCCGAATGCTGAGATTAGAAGGCATATGCCACCACATCCTGCTTTTTTGTGCAGGAACTGGAGAGATGGCTCGGCAGTTAGGACTGTTTGATGCATTTGCAGAGGACCCAGGTTCAGTTTCCAGCACTCACATGGCTGTTCATGCTGTCTATGACTCCAAATACATGGGATATGATACCCATCTGCTCTCACATATATGCAGACAAAACACTCATACATGTAAAATAAATAAATTGTTCGGAGGAAATTCTGGAGTGACTTTAGAGGGAACCCCACATCCAACCAACATAACACTAAACAGGTACCTAGTAGGAGACAAGGAGTGTAGAGTTTCTTCAAACATGTCTATGTACATGAAAGGCTACACACAAGTATCTAAGATGCAGTAATGAAGATGAGTATAAAACAGCGACATACATCTTGAACAAGATTCAAGAGTGACAGGCTTATTGGTAAGGCATGTGAGGTCAGACAACAGTAGACAGTAGCAGCGTCCATGGAAAAGCCATCAGAGGCATAACTCCATTGCTGAAGGAAGCCCAGCCTATTTGCAGTATGTTAGCCAGGTGTGGCAGCATATACCCATAATCCCAGCACTTTAGGGTTGACAGGAGGGTTAGGAGTTCAAGGCCAGCTTGTGCTACATGAGATCCTAGTCTCAGAAAATGAAACAAAATTGCGCGCGCACACACACACACATACACATGAGCAATTCCACACTTAAGGATGTGCTAAGGACAGTGAGTAGCCACTGAAAACAAGGGAGCCCGGCTTCCCATCATTTGGGATAACATCTAAGGAGGAGGTTTCAGCTGCTTCTGAGACCACAATGAGGTAGCACAGGATGGTGGGTGACTGTTAGGTTTGCATTGCTGCATTAAAACACCAACAAGAAACAAAATGGGGAGGAAGGGCTTTTTCTTACCTTATAGTCCTGTATGGGGGATTCACGACAGGAAGCTGGAGGCAGGATTGAAGCAGGGCCCCTGGCTGGCTCCTCCTGGCTGGCTCCCTTTGCTTTCTGATGCACCCCAGAACCCACCCACAATGGGCTGGGCACATTCACATCAATTCTATCAAGAAAATGTTCCACCTGCTTGCCTACCAGGTGATCAGGACATAGAAGCAGGAAAGAACTGGGTCCCGATGTCTCCTCCAACAGCACCTACCCACTTGTCCCAGGAGGTCCTAAAGTTCCACCACCTCCCAATATGTCCCATGTATGTGCTACACACACAGGTCTTTGGGAGCTGTTTCTGATCCAACCTATAGCAGCCAGTTAGGAAAATAATCACTGGTGGATTTCAGAAAGAAATGAATTCTTCATGCCGACATCCATCCATACACCACACATTTTAGAATCACACAGACATTAAGGTAAGATGGTGGGGTTTGATTTGCAAGAAGGTCCCAGGAATCTGCAAAGCTGAGTGAAAAGGCAGCGTAAGAAAACAAAAACTTCCCCCCATGACAGCGCCCCTTACCAGCAGGAAGTAGTTTGGAAAGAACAACGCCCAAATTCCCACATATTGTCTATAATTGTTTGTTATATAAAATAAATTTTAAAAAAAGAAAACAAAAACACCACATAAAGGCTGGAGAGATGTGGTTCAGTGGTTAAGAGCACTGGCTGTTCTGCCAGGGGACCTGGGTTCAATTCCCAGCACCTGCATGGCAGCTAACAATCACCTGTTAATTCCAGTTCCAGGATATGACATGCCCACTTCTGGCATCCTCAGGTACAAGGCATGTTATGTCGTGCACATACTTGTAGCCAAAATACCCATACATATGACATTAAAAAATTAATTAATTAAAACAAAACACTATGTACTTCTCATGGACTGCAGGCAGGCAAGTGTAGGGGCTGACATTTTTGTATCAAGCATTGGTAAATGATTAGCAAAAAAGGCTATATTTTAATGACACCTACAGAGAAATTCCATGAAGAAATTATTCTGTATGTTAACTTAAATAATTTTAAGGTTTTTTTTTTTTTTTTTAGAGATAAAGTATCTCTGTGTAGCTCTGGCTGTCCTGTAAGCTATTCTGTAGACCAGACTGGTCTTGAATTCACAGAGATCCATGGGCCTCTGCCTCCTAAAGTGCTGAGATTAAAGGTGTGCACTACCATTGCCTGGATATTAAAAGTATTTTTAAAAAAGATACTGGCTCAATAAAAAACATTTTAAAAATGTGTAAGATGACTCCTAGGGAAAGGCACCTAGGTGCCACCAAGCCTAAGGCCTTGAATTCTACACCCAGAACTTACATGAACAGTTCCCTGCGATCGCCACAGCACACCTGCTGGGGATAATGCTCTTGTACACTGTAAAGATTCATCACTCAGATTATTTTAATAAAACACGGATTGGCCAGTAGCTAGGCAGGAAATCTAGGCAGGGTGACCAGACAAGGAGAATTCTGGGAAGAGGAAAGGCAGAGAAAGCAAGATGAAAATGCCTTACTGAGAAAAGGTACCAAGCCACGTGACTGAATGGGTTAATTTAAGATGTAAGAGTTTGTTAGTAATAAGTCTGTCTGAGCAACAGGCCAAACAGTTGATAATTAATATAAGCATCTGTGTGCTTAATTAGTGAATAAAGGGTTATGGGACTGGATAGGACAGGAATTTCTACCCACATGCACGCTGGCACATGTGTCCGCGCGCACGCACACACGCGCGCACACGCACACACACACACACACACACACGCACACAACACTACACTAAAAAATTATTTATTTTCCTTATCATTGTGGAGGCATGTGTATGGGGAAGGCGGACAGGAAACAATTCTGTGGAGTCAGTTCTCTGCTCCCTGCTTATGTGAGTCCCTGGGATGGAACTCGGGTACCTTTATCTGCTGAGCCCTCTTACCCGTCCATATTTAGGTTTAAACATATCATGAAACTTACAATCTAACTTGGAAAAATATCTATTGGGAGCTAGATACCTAGCTCACAGGCACTCAGCCAGACAAAAGCAGTAACCTAAAGTAGCTGGCGCGCACACGTTCATTTAAATGACGTTAACCACAGTCTTCCCTCGGGCGTGGCCTCTTTCCACCTTCAGAAAGGCTTCTGGGACTTTAGAGAAGGGGAAGGTTTGTTCAATAACTGGCCGGATCTACAAAACACAAGAAGAGACCAACGGGTCAAGGAGAAGCCTGTGCTTTCCGAGGCACACAGTGTCTGTAGAGATCTGCCTGCCCAGGGGCCACAGCTCCCCCAGTCACTCCACCTCCACCTCCAATTTCACCTGCAATTTCAACTTTACTCCTCCTTACTCTCCATCCCAGTCTTGCTGCCACTCCAACTCAGCCCTGCAAGAGCTCCCTACACCCTACCTCACCCCTCACGCTGCTTGCTATTTTCATGTTTTGAAAATTCTATTGTATTTATTAGTGTGTGTGTTCTGTGTGTCTGGTGCAGGTGTGGTATGACGTATGTGACTGTGTGTCTGCTGTGTGTGTGCGTGTGGTGTATGTGTGTGCACGGGTGTGTGTGAGTAATGTGGATGTAGATGCACGTGCTGTCTGGTGCATGTAGAAATCAGAGGACAACTTTTGGGAGTCCGTTCCTTCCTTCTGCCCCTTTCGCCCTGGCTCTGGCAATCACAGGTGGCTTTGGGTTTGCCTGGCAGGCGCTGCTGCACTGAGCCGCCCCCACTGGCCCTCCCTGTCATTTTCTCACATCACGTGCTGTTCTCTCTGCTGCCTCGCGTCTGCAACCCTGCATCCCTGGCCTCCCAGCCTTTCTGTGCCCACATGCAGTGGGTTCTGAACTGCTCAGGTACCGTGAGCTCTCCCCTCAGCTGCACGTACCACAGCCAAGTACACGTCTGTCGTGTTCCTACTTGTACAGGAAGCAGCACAGGGTGGCAAAGTAGCAAGGCCCTGGCTGCATATACCTGTGTGCTCCTCTCACAGAAGTGCACACGCGCAGAGTTTGTTTTCTAGCCTTAAACACCTGCATGTATAAGCATCTGTGTATAGGTCCTATATGTCAATAATACCAACATGTAGTGCTGCTTACTAAGACACTAGAATAAAGAGCCCGCGGTAGGAAGCAGAGTCCAGTGTGAGCTCTCCGGGCCTTGAAGTTCCACTCAAAAGCACCACAATGCTTACAACGCACAGGATGAGGAACCACCAGCTCCCGCAGCTCAGTGGTGTGCGGCTACTGCTGGCTACCTTTACAGTGCAGCAGTACTAACAAAGCTGAAAGCAGGCAGCACCCTGTCTCCATGCACAAGTCCACCTGAACTCTTCCTTTCAAATGTCTAACGGAAGCAGCCGGTGTGCGCTCGACACCACTGGATTGCTTCTCACAGTTCCACTGACCGGTGTCAGCACACGCTGACCCCAAGTGACCCTTTTCCTTTGACAAGAGGAAGGCATGTTTTATGACATTCAGATGCCTCTGATGTCATTCCCTCTGAGTAACTCTCCAGGCTTCTTGGGTACCACACGCTCCTCCTCCTGAGAGTTGGAAGATTCTCCGGCATCCACAAATCACAGCAAGCTCAGATGCCCAGGAAGAGCAGGAAGTGCTCTCACTGTAGGGAGACTCCCCAAGTCACATACCTTTGGGGTACAGGTCACCCCAATCTTAAAAAACTGGAGCACTGGGCTCAGTTAATGTGCCTGAGTGTCACACCATTGCTGAAAGATATGGCAGGATGTAATTGATGTCACCACCACTGCACAGAGACTGTCATTATCATCCGCTGCTTTTCATCTCCACCCAGGAAGGAAGGGAACGATATCACAACCTGAATGCTGGCCTGCCTTCCATGGTCAGCCGAGGGATGACAAGTGCTGTGTACACGGATTCATCGTCCCCAGCACTGAGTAGGACCTCAGACCCTCGCACAACATTGCAGGGACACACTACGCGCTGCCCTGAGCGGCCTTCTCTGGTGAGACAGAGGTGGCACCGGGGCTGTTCCACGGTCCACCCGAAACCCAGATCCCACCACTCTGCTCAGAGCTGCAGGACACTGTCTAAATGAACGCCATCAAACTGGTAAACGAATGACCCACATGCACACTCCAAACACATTCTCCAGTCCTTCTTGGAACAGTGGAGTCAGACCCTGGGGTGGCGACAGAACAGTTCGGAGTAAGGTCCAGAGAGGTGTGTGCACACTCCCATGGACTGCCTGTGCCCTTTTGTTAACCCTCAGTCACCGACACTGCCGTTGACATATTCTTTCATTCTACCTTGCCCATGATGCCTCTCCCTGTAAAGCACCAGCCTAGCACAGGTACACAAAGCAGACTGCACTCCAGAACCACCCCCCCCCCCCCGGGGCAGCACAGAAGTTGCGCCTTCTGACCTGCTGACAGGGCCACCGCAGCGGGCACACTTTAATCTGACTGGGCAGGCCCTTTGTGACAAAGAGCTCAAGAGGGCTGACCATGGCATAATGAGCCATTCAGCAGTTCCCCTAAGTGACAATGAGAAACGGGGCAGAGGGCGCTTTCAAATCACAGTCAGGCAAATGCCACCGCTGGCGGAATGCGTGACAGCACAGGGAGATTAGGCGGATAATGAGACCGTGTCTGCGCACAGCCGCACACTGGACCTACAACGCTTGTGTGTCAAAGAGAAAGGGATCAGAGTTAAGCTCCACAGAGGGGGAAAGGTGAAGTACGGACATTTATGTGATGACACTGCTATGGTCCGCTTGGCACTGGGAGCCCTGTTATAAAGCAGGCAGGGGCAAAGCCACTTCCTGCTGCACAGACACCGGGGCTCACAGGTGGCTGACCGGGAGACACCCACAGCAGCAAGTGTGGGGTCTCCTGAGCGTACCTCCCCTTCCTTAGCAGGACTGGGATCTAGCACCTGCTGCCTGGCATCCCTTCTTTAACACAGGGATGACAGGAACGCCACCTTTCCTCAGTGTGACCAACCTTAGGACAGCACTGCTGTTTACCAGACACTGGGCAAGCCAGAGCCAAGTGACTACCCTACCAAACAGGATGAGGGTGGTTTTGAGTCAGTCTGTCCGTGCTCCTCACCCTCATCCTCTACAGGCGCATCCCCCAGGCACAGAAGCTGCAGATTTCAGAAGGTGAGGTACAGGATAGACTGACAGGTGCAGACACCACAGAAGATCCAAGAGCTACTGGTGGAAGTCCAACCCACAGCCATGTTAACGGGCACCAGGCCGCAGTCCCAGAGACATCTCTGGGAGTTATGTCCCAGTTTCTGTTTGGCCTGTCAGTGGAAGGAAGGAAGGATGGTAACTCCAAATCCCCATAGCTAAGAGACAGCAAAGTCAAAGGAAGGGGTGAGTTTTTTTCTAGTTGCTATTTCCTGGGCACTTCCTGTGCCCAGAAAGTGACATTAAAGCTGGAAGATGGATGCGGGACTGGAAGGGGATGGTGGATGAAGGTGTCCTCTGAGAGAGACTCCAGGAAGTACCCCTCTCCAGCTAGGGGAGAGAACGGCTTGGTATCATTCTCACGGAAACAACCTCAAGAACTTAGAAAAAAAAAAAAATCAGAAAAGTCAGGCATGACGGTCACACATGTGACCCCAGAGCCAGGGACTAGATTTGGAAGCAATGTGAGTTCTGGGACAGCCTGAACTATACGGTGAGACCTACAGCCCTGTTTTAAACGGAACAAAAAGGAAAAGGAGAAAATGTGAAAGAATTCAGAAGCATCAAGGCTACAAGATGAGATGCTGGAATACCAGGCAGGCGGACCCTCCTCTACTGGTCTCATGATCCAACCTCAAACCGCCACGGTCTTCCTATGGAGCAGGACCCCAAAGGGGCTGGAAATCATCTACCTCAGAAGCCAACGCATCCCTTTCAAAGCTGTATGTCTAATATGGTGGCCTCTAAACATGTGACTAGTTAACATTTCATCAAGCGAGTAACCAAATGGAAAGTCAGTCCCCAGTGGCATTAGCCACTTTTCTAATACTCAACAGTCACAAAGGGTTTAGTGGCTGGCTGCCTGCAGACCACGTGGACAGCCATTTCCAACTCGGCAGTAAGCTCTGCTGGACAATGCTGATGAGGAGGTAACTACTGACAGCAGACACATGAAACGGAGCACTAGAGGGTCCTCAGTGAGCACTGTACACCCCAGTTCACAGGCGCTCTGCTGATGGCAGCGAAAATAAGAAACAGGAAACTCTGGCAAGACCACGGCACTCCCAACCAAGCGTCAGTGGTCAACTAGAATTCTGGAGAGACCCATGAACATTAACCACATGACATCAAAGGGCTTCAAAAACTTCATGAAAGTCGGGCAGTGGTGGCACATGCCTTTAATCCCAGCACTCAGGAGGCAGAGGCAGGCTGATCTCTGTGAGTTTGAGCCCAGCCTGCTTTATAAGAGTTCCAAGATAGGCTCCAAAGCCATAGAGAAACCCTGTCTCAAAATAAAAAAACAAAACAAAACAAAAACAAAAAACAAAAAACAAAAACTTCATGAAGAAGCCAGGCAGATGGTGTGTACCTTTAATCCTAGCACTCAGGCTGCTGAATCCCCATGAATTCAATGCCAGCCAGATCCACACAGTGACTTCCAGGAAAGCCAGGACTATATTGAGAGACCCTGTCTCAAACTCAAAAACCAAACAAAATATTGTGCAAAGAATATATTAAAAGGGGCTGTGTATGGTGCACGCCTTTAATCTATGTGAATTTGACACCAACTGGTCTACATAGAGTTCTAGGCCAGTCAGAGCTACATATCAAGACCTCATCTCAGTCACTCAATCAATAGGAACTAAGTAGGTGACGAACACCTGTTAGCCCAGCCACTCAAGAGGATCACTTGAGCTTAGGAGCTCAAGGCTAGCAGGTATTTGTTTTTTAAATAAAAATATGAAAACGATAAGGAAATAAAACATCTTCCTTCGATACTTGGTCTCCATCTAGTTTCCTTCTTCAAGAGCAACCAGTTTCCAAGGTCCTTGTGCATTAGATCAGACAGAATACTGGCCCTACCCAAACACTGACATCCCAATTCCCTAAGCCTGTGACAATAAGTGGCAAAAGTCTTTGCAGATGTGATTAGGTTAAGGTGCCCAAAGCAGACCACCTTGAGTCAACTAAGTAGAATCATAGAGTCCTTAGAATAAGGCAGGTCTCAGAATGCCCATGGCTGCTAAACACTGAAGGCAAGCAAACAAATTATGACCTCCAGGAGGAACACAGATCTGCCAGACCATTTCACACTACTGACTTTCAAGATTATAAAATAATAAGTGTTTATGGTAGCTTATTTCAATCAGAAGCTAACATGCGTGCATACATAAGCAAATGTAAATAGATATTCCCCCACTAACACCAGTTTTTTTTTTTTTTTTTGTTTTGTTTTGTTTTTTTTAACCAGCGGCTGCCTATTGACTGTAGACAGGTACCAAGGTTTCTCTTTCTAAACTATATTAACCAATGGTATAAACACAGCTTACTTTTTGCTATAGCTTTTTCATTTCCAACCCAGAACAGTTTGCTAAATAGTGTAAAAACAGGAAATGCCCATTGTGCTTAGGAGAATGGCAGGGAGCTGCAGGCCCAGGCAGGGAGCCCATTACACTCAGTGCTCTAGCAACCACGATCCTTTGATCCATCAAACTGGTTTCCACACTGGTTTCCAGCCTGGGCAGCAGTTGCACAGACAGGAAACACTAGCAGGAAAGGCTGGCTGCTCCCTGCCATTCTGCCACGGGCACAGGGCTCCTCTCTGCCTTTTCTATATATGACCAGTTTCTATGGTTACAGTTTCTATGGTTAACTGTGTGCCTAGGAAAAGGATCAAGACACTTCCCTCTGCTTTTTCTACTCCTTTATGGTTAGGAAACTACAACTCCTCTCTGTCTGTTCTAAAGACAGGGTCTCATATTACAGCCTAGGCTGGTTTTGAACTTGGGGCAGCTGTCCTACCTGGCACTGAGGGAGGAATGAATTTCCATATCACTGCTTAGCAAACTTCAGTAATGGACTAAATAGGGAACAATGTTGTGAGCCACACATGATAGAGTTTTTGTTGTGTGTTGTGTTGTTTTGGCAGCTGGAGGGATGGCTCAGCTGTTAGAGAGCACTGGCTCTTCTTCCAGAGGACGCAGGTTCAATTCCCAATACCAACTGGGGTGCTCACAACCGTCTTTAGCTCTAATTCCAGGGAACCTGATGCCCTCTTCTGGCCTGCACAGGTACCAGGCACACAAGTGGTACACAGATATGCATGCAGGCAAAACCAAGACTCACAAAAATAAAATAAAACATCACCTAAAGATTCATTACAAATGTAAAACCTGGGGCTGGAGAGATGGCTCAGTAGGTAAAAGTAGGCACAGTCACAAGGACCTGAGTTCAGAACTCAGTCACCTGTTAAAAAGCTGGGCACGATAACAGGCATCTGTAACCCAGCTGGGGGGGGGGGGAGGAGGGGGGAGGCATGAGGAGGCAGAGAAGTAGCTGGAGTGCTCTGGCCAGCCAGTCTAGCTCAAGATTCAGTGAGAGACCCTGTCTCAAAAAATAAGGTGGAGAGGAAGACCCTCAATTTTTATCTCTGGTCGTCACATGCACATATACACACACAGGAGCATGTATACTTGCACACATATGAACACATACATATACCACACATGCACGCACACACACAGGAGCATGTATACCTGCACACATATGAATACACACATACACGCATGCGCACATACACACACACACATGCACACATACACAGGAGCATGCATACCTGTATACATATGAACATACACACACACACTATACACGTACAAATAAATTATAAACATTTTAAAATGCTTTTAAAATATAAAAGCCATTCTTAGTTCAAGGGGCATACAAAATAGGCCTAAGATTGGATTTAGCTTACTGACTATATATTGTGCCAACCCCTGGCTAAGACAATGAAAATATTATATCAGTCCTAAAATTCAGACCCAAACTGTACATGACTACAGTAAATATAAACATGAAATTCTACTATTACCAGAAAACCTCATAGTGACAGTCAAGAAGAAAGGACTGTGAGGTCCCTACATACCTGCAAATGTCTGGTCCTGTTCATCTCGGGCCTAAGAATGGTGGACACATTAAAGGCGAGGACTCTAATGCCAGAAATGTTTTCAGAAGTGACAGTGTGAGGCTAGCGCTGATATGACCGCCTCCTTACATTGTGGCATCGTAGATCTGGAGCTTCGCCATGCTTACTGGCGCACACAGGGCTCTATTAATAACACTGAAGTCAGATGCTTGTGTGTGCAGGGTTGGCTCTATGTGGGCATGCGCTAAGTGTGTTCACATGGAGGCCAGAGGTTGACAGAGGTGTCTTTCTCTATTGTTCCACCTCGTTTTGAGGCATAGTTTCTAACTGATAGAGTTCACTGATTGGCCAGACTGACTGGCCAGCAAGCCCCTGAGGGCCTCCAGCCTCTGCCTCCCCACGCTGAGGCCACAGGCATGGGGTACCATGCCTGCCTTTTTACACGGCTGTTGCTGATGCCTTGCATCAGCCACCTGAAGTCAGTCCTGATGAGAAACAAGCAAGAAGGCAAGATGACAGCGAGTAAACAGAAAGGGGCCGAGCCGGGGGCCCGGAGAAACTCCCAGCACTAACCAGGTTGTCAAAAGCTGGCTGTCTTACTATTTGTCAAAAACTCTGGGCTCACTAATTGCATTCCCATGAACTGAAATGGATATATTCATAGTTAGTACTTAAAACAAAGCTGGTTATCAACTGAAGCGTTACTGGTAAAAAGATCAAATAAATATTGGCACACCTGGGCAAAGGAATATTGGCAGCTATTTACAAAATAAGGAAGGAAGAACATTTTAATATCCTAATAGGAAATAAAATTTAAAAAGGGTATTTAAAAACAAAAAGGTGAGAAATTATTCATTACTCCTTTGTCTTCTGTTTGAATAGAATGCCTTTGGAATTTTCAAGAAACTAGTAATATTGGTTTTGTCTAACAAGCAGAACTCCTATACTTATCTAACCTAGAGCAGTTGGCTAGTCGTTTTGTGCCTTTACACCACCAAACACCAATGCACCTCCTCTCTCAGGCTCCCACCAACCAGATTCATTAAGTACTCCTTGGAGCTTTGTTATTCCTCACAGTTTCCCAGTATGCAAAGACAGTGACCTCTCACATTCAGATCATGGCAGGGACATGAAAAGACACCTGGCCTCATTGTACCCAGAGTCACCTATGGGCTTATACAGGCCCAGAGCGCTTCACTGTCAAAAACAGCTCCCAAGTCCAACAGCCTGAGCAGTAAAACGAGAGTTCTCTCTGGTCCTCCTTCAGGTTCACTACAGGGGCATCTTTCTCCCATGTCCCTTGTGAGCTCTTCTACTGGTTACTTGCCAAATTTAATTGGTACATATATACAACTCACCTCTCATCTCTGTTGGGTAAATAGCAATTTCCAAGTAAAGACCAGGCCATAATATTTTGAATACAAGGGAGTGTGACAAGCATTTGGCAGCATAAGCAGACACCGGGACAAACACTGTCATGTGTGCACGCTAGAGGAAGGACAGTGTGATCACAGGGCCCAACCTCGTGAAACCCTCACTCACTTAGTGATAGCTCTGCTCTTTGTGGCAGTAAAGGCAGCATGCCTGTGGGATGTGGGAAAAGCCCATAAACATAAAACTCGAGTCTGTTCTACTCAGGACACAAGACTGAGAAGTCCATGAAAAGGTTCACAAACTTGAAAACAAAAATAGTTCCTACTAATCCAGGCTTTCATAGACCATACAGTTCTTAAGAGAACTGGACAAACAAACAAGCCTTGAATGTTTAAAAAAAACAAAAAACAAAAACAAAACAAAAACAAAAAAAAAAAAAAAAAAAAAAAACGGCCACTAAGGATCTGGGGTAGAGGGGAGGTGGGAGAGAATTCTTAAAAAGCGACCGAAGGCGGTAATCTGGGGAGCCTTTTACCCTCTCCCAGGAGCCCAGGAAAGCCTTTTAATACCCCAAAAGAGAGAACTAAAACTCTAGAAATGTTCATTTTCTATGAAGTATCCTACAGGACAGCCACCAGCAGTCAGGGAACATCAACTGCTTGCCTCTGCTCAAGCCTCCATCAATGCTCACACATACCTGCATTCTTCTGAGATATATCTGTATTCTGGTACACACTAACCTTGGAATGGAGGCCTGAGGAATCACTTCTCACCCAGGTGTTAGGGGATTGAGATTCAATACTGTTCTCCCTTTTATCTGTTAAGTGGCTAGCCTTCTGGATCATCAGACTGAGGAAGCTCCAGAAGTTACTATGAAATTGCTAGCACCTTCTCCCCTTTGTGTAGTGGGTTCCATCGTTTAAAGATCATTGCCAAACACCAGTCACCCAGCTCAGCTCCCAGTTCTGCTACCTTTAGGAATATCATATAATGCCCCTCCTTGACTTGTCCCCTGATCTATAAACCAAGGGGATAGTGTAAGTGTTACAGCTCTGAAGGGAGAGGTATCCTGGCAGTAGGGAGACAAGGCGTGCCACCAAGTCACACCGCACAACAAACCTCACCGAAGACACTTATTGGGAGAGTCACAAGAGGGTGGCTGCCTCTGCTCAGGAGAAAGCAGCAGAGAACCAAGCAAGAGGCCAGCTTTATAGGGTTTCTTGAGGGAGAGCTCTGCAGGGTGGCCTGGGATTGGTGGGTTTCTGTGGAATGAACTTGGGGCAAGCTCAGGGACTAATGGGATTCTGTGTCCAGATCTTGGGCTTTTTTTTTTTTTTTTTTTTCCTGCTAGGGCAGAGCTTGTAAATGTTAGACTAGTCTGTGGGCCAGGGCCTGACCACTGGCATGCCTTGAGGAGCTTACAGGTAGATTAAACAGGGCAAGCTACTGTGCAGACAGAGCTGTTTCTCTATGAATGGCATGGTAACAGAAATAAAACACAGCACCCTCCTCACACCCCAACACTTCCTCCTGGAGGAGGACAGTCTACAACAATGTCAATAACATAGTTACCAGGAAAAGGGTTTCTGGGTGGACCTACCTTTCCTGCATCCACCAGCTCTGCAATTTCATCTAGATATGGACCACTGGCCATGAAGAAGGCCCAGCGGTAATGGACTCCTTGCCAGAAATGCTAAAAGAAGGAAAATAATCAGGGTAAGTATATAAAAAAGAAGTCTGACTAACTGCAGCTAACTAAAGGCGTTTTCTGCATGACCAGGCAAATGAACCCATTTCCCATGTTATGTTGATGCATGAGTATGTGCTCAGGACCTTAGCATGGTAACTGATGGAGGACAGATACTCCACAATGTTTAAGGAATAAGCAGATGAACACGACTTATCCATGTCAACTCGGGCATCTCCATGTTTGACTGACACAGGAAGTCTGACTGTGCCATGTGTTGGATTGCTCACCTATGAGGAATTAGTGCCTAGACCTCCAGGCATTCCCCACTAAAGTTTACAGGTGGCACCGGAACTCAGTTAAAACTGTTTTAGAACAAGAGTCACTAAAACATGCTTAGACAACAGTCAATCACTTTTTTTTTTTTTAATTTCTGATTCTGACAGGAATAAAGAAGCTTCAAAGAAAGAATATGAAATTGCTTTTACATCATGGCTGTGTCTACCCTTGGAGTTACCGTGAATCTCAGGCCACCAGATCTTTGTAGAACAAAACCTCTCAACTTGAAGATAAGCAAAAATCTAACACTGAAAGGGTTCCACCCAACTTCTGTACCCACTTATAACTGTTATTCTCTTTTGTTTTCGAGCAGGATCGCATCATGTAGACCAGACTGTACTCAACAGTGGTGCCTTCATGCAGGAGGTGAGTTAGATATTATCAAAACAGCAGTAAGCCAAGCTCCAAGACATCTCAACCTGGCCTGAGTCCTCAGAGATGGATAAGGACACTTAGTACCATGCTGCCAAATTCAATCCCTAAGCTCCTCATTAAAGAATCATGCACACACACGCACACACACACACACACACACACAAAAAAAAAAAAAAAAAAAAAAAAAAAAAGCAAAATGATGGAAGGAAGGGGAAGGAAAGGTAAAGATAGTTCGATGACAGCTGGCTAGATCCACCCAGGGAAGAAGCTGTTACTTGGAGGGCCTCTCTACTGCCTTTTCCTTGAATCTGAAGTACTAAGTCAGGTTAAGAAAAGAACATTTATCTTTTTTTTTCTTCTATCATGTATACCATTTCACCTCTAATTCAATTCCCTAGAACTATCCTAATTTATAACATGAAAATCTATCAGCTCCTGTCCCCACTGTGGGGACAGGGGGTGATGGCATTAAACAGAGAGCAGACACTGAAGGCCTACCTCAGTCCTGTAACTGAGACTATATGCACTAATTCTCAAGGCCCACCACTCCCTGGGGGCATTCAATCTGGGCACCAGACATTGCAGTCTCAGAAGCAGTGGCCTGTCAAGACAGTCAACCTGATTAATCTGAAAGCTCCAAAACTTCCATCATGTCAACAGTAGCTGGGAATATGAAATGTTGGGATAGCACAATATAGTCCCAGCAACAGCATGATGGTTCCACCAGTATTCATAGCCTCTAAGTAGAAGTACAGTTTCCTTAGGGTTCTGAACACCACAGACCTCTAAGGGTGAGAAAGCCTCAGTCTAGAAACGACTGGGTATCTACTGTCGCATGAGCGCAGCAGCAGGAAACTGCCTTAGTGAAGCCTCTACCTTATGTGCAAGGGACTGTGTCTTAAGACCGGTGAGAAAGAAAACCATTAGGGTTAGGCAGGAGGGAAACAGAAGATGTATCAGATGAATCAAGAGAAGCAGTAACACTAATCACAAGGCTGGCGTTAGCAAGAGCCTTGATACCCTAGGTCTTGTGCCACACTCTTCATGAGGATTATCTTATTTAATGCTTACAGCACTGCAGTAAATAGCAGATTAGCAAACGTACCTTACAGGAGAAGATACCATGTTTAGAGACAGTAAGTAATGTGTACAGGGTCACACAGCTACTAAACAGAGGTCAGAATGTAAACCCCGCATGTGAGTCTAGAGACCATGCTGGCAGCCACTGTGGTAAGCTGGCTCTGAGAGAAAAGAAAGTGGACAGGTGGCAGGTAAGAGGCACCTGCTCCCGCCCACCATTCAAGACTCCCTTCCTACCTTCAATGTCTTGGAACCCATGGTGACTCCTGTCTGCAACATGCCATCAGCAATGCCCAGTTGGTCCATGTTCAGGAGGAAAGGGGTCACCAGGGTCACATAGGTGGCTCCTGACCACTTCTTGAGGAAATTTAGAGCCCATGTTTCAGTAGATCCACCAACATTGTCAAGGATGAAGTCAAACCTGGAGGGAAAGAAGCAAATGAAACGCCCTGGCAGTCTACACTGGGCACAGGTCGTCTCGGCTTCGATGCCGGTTGGCTACAGGGTGTGCTCAGTGACAGCTCACGCACTGGGTGGCATTACATCATCCCACAGAGGGCTAGTTGAGAGGGGAGAAGGCACATTCACTCACTTCCATTTACGCCTTTTTTTCCCCAATGTTAAAATGCAACCAATTTCTTTTCTCTTTTCCTTTGTTTTTTTGAGATAAGGTTTCTCTGTGTAGCCCTGGATGTCCTGGAACTCACTCTGTGGATTAGGCTGGCCTCAAACTCATAGAGCTAGATCCACCTGCTTCTGCCTCCCAAGTGCTGGGATTTAAGGTGTGCTCCACTATTGCTGGCCTGCAACTGATTTCTTATTGTAAGTTTTCTTATATCTTATACCTTAAGACATAAGCAAGTGGCTCTGAATCCAGGTGATTTGAGTTAATATGAATAGAATGGATTCTCACACCAAAAAAGTATCCGGCTTAAAATATACATCACTGAAGAGCTAAGGTTGTCTAAGGTGAGGAATCCTGACATCAGCTTTGAAGAAGACTATAAAACTGTCTTTCAATGTCATCATGGATTTTCCAGTACACACAATTTGTTTGCCTGTAAGAATGACTGCTTTTATCCCCTCTACAGCCAGAAATACATCCTCTTTACCTTCTGGAATGTTCTTTTTGTGTGTTATGTATAGCATCAGGATAATTCATGAAAAAAGTCAACACCTTCTCTTAGCCTTCAGTGCTACTCTGACATGCCCCCACCCCACACTAATAGAATCCACAGCATTGACAGATACTACACTCAAAGGGGACAGAAACCCACAGCAGCTTTTAATTACTTTAAAAAAACAAACTTCTATTTAGAAAATGCATATGTATAAATGTGGATTCCATTGGGTAAAGTTTGCCCCCTTCCAAATTCATCTGGGGGAAAGTCAAAACATCAAAGCTTCTAAGATAGCTTTGGCCAGCTTCAAGTATACCAAAGTCTTTCATGGGATTAAACTAAAAGACAAAAAGTAAAGGCTACAAAGGCAAGAGAGTGACATTCCTAGAGGATCATGCTTCTCATTAGCAAAGTTTCTACTGTATTCCTAATGCATTAGTAGCAAATATGAGGCTATTTAATTTGTGGGAAACTTAAAACTGCTATTATAGACTGGGCACCATATGAGAAGAAGTCTGGAAACAAACTGTAGGCTAAATTATCCCAGGAATGATTAATGGCCTTAAAGTTAACAAAACACCCAAAAGCCCCTGCCTCTGCTGTCTTAACCATGATATGACTGGACTGGAAAGAGATGTAACTCTCTCCTGCTATAAAAATTCCTATAGGCAGATTCAGAGTGCAACCTCTGGGCAGAGGTTATAAGTACAGTGATCAATTAAACTGTCTGTGGTGGTTTGATTGAGAATGGCCCCCACAGCCATTCTATCTGATGAGTGGAACTGTCCAGGACGGATCAGGAGGTGTGGCCTCGTTAGAGGACCTGTGTCACTGGGGTGGGCTTTAAGGTTTCAAAAGTCTTTGCCTTCTAGTTAGTGAACACAAGTTCCCTCTCTCCCTCCTCCCCCCCTCTCCCTCTTTCTCTCTCTCCCTCTTTCTTTCTCTCTCTCCCCTCTCCCCCTCCATGTAAACTCTCAGCTATTGTTCCAATGCCGTTATTTCCCACCACGATGGTTACCAGCTCACCCTCTGAAACTGTAAGCAAACTATCAACTAAATGCTTTCTTTTATAAGTTGCTTTTGTCATGGTATCTTTTCACAGCAACAGAAAAGCAAGACACTGTTGAAGGAAGAGAGAGGGAAGGAAGGAGAGCCCCCTACTGGAAGAGTACAATCAAAGAAGCATGAGAACTTGCCAGAGAAGCTGAGGGGACAAACTAAGTGTCTTTCTAGCTGCCAGGTTCTCCTTGGTAAACAAAGCACAAACATGTACACTACTAAAGACCAATAGAGGATAATAGGCTGGTGTTGGCCTTTGTGTAAGCCTAGCAACTAGTCAGGCCCCACCCCTGATGACTTCTAACCATTAGGCTTTGCCCACAAGATGTTTTAATAGCCATAATTGGCCAGGCCCAGTCCCTTCAGATAGACGCAAGTGGCTTAGCTCCACCCTACAGAATAAAAAGCTCAAGCTCAGGACTTGAAAACCCTGTGCTTGCTGGCTTATAGCCAGGCAAGAAAACATGCATCCCAGGTTCAGGGAGAGATCCTGCCTCAAAGGAAGAGATGGACAGTAATAGAGGGAAATATATGACACCCTCTTTTGGCCTGCACTTACATAGGCATGTGAACCCATACGTGTATGCCCATACGCGCGCGTGCGCGCACGCGCGCGCGCACACACACACACACACACACACACACTCGCACTCACTCACACACACACCAGCATTGGGTGGAGACATACAGCCAGGAACACGACCAGCTGAAGCCTCTAACCAACTGATGCTTTTAATAGCCCACCCAGGACCACCTCCTCCCCAGCCAATTGTTGTTCCTTTCCTTGCTTCCGTGTTCCATAGAGCTCGTGCTGGATAGACATAAGACAGTCATCAGGGAAGACAGAGCCTCAACTGATAAAACAACTCCCTAAGATCCAGCCGCACCGCATTTTCTTCACTAGTGATTGATGTGGGAGGACACAGCCCACTCTTGGTTGGGGCCACCCCTGGGCTGAGCAAGCCAAGAAGACAAGCCAGGGGGCAGCACCCCTCCATGGCCTCTGCATCAGCTCCTGCCTCCAGGATCCGGCTTTGTTTGCGTTCTTGTCCTGACTTAATTCCACGATGGACGGTGATGTGGAAATACAAGCCAAATAAACCCTTTCCTCACCAAGTTGCTTCTGATCATGGTATTTCATCACCAATAGTAACCTTAATTAAGACAGAAATTGGTACCAGGGGAGTGGGCCACTGCTATGACAGACCTGGCCATGTTGTTTTTGGGAGGATCGGAACTTTGGGTGAGAAAAGCCATCCATGAGTGTTGAGAGCTTGGTGAGCTGTTCTGTGGGAGCTTAGAAAGACAATGCAGAGAGCGATGCAGACCACAGAGGCCGGGCTTGGGAAGTTCTAGAGGGAAGTTTAAGAGTCTCTTAAAAACTTTCTCTTTCAAAGCCATTTGCTATTCTGAATTGGGAGCCCATGGTTCTAGTTAGCTAAAGCTGAAGAATAGAATGTGATGAACAAAAGACCAGAACCACTAAAGTGCACCTTTGTGTTACTGGGACAAGTGATGCCGGTCGGCAAAAGAGATCAGCATCACTGAGGTGGATTCTTCTGGGCAATGTTTCTAGAGAGTCAGTGCACAGAAGCTGTGTTCCAGAGGTGGCCAAGGTTGTAGCTCACACTGGCAGCCGGACTTGATAACTGTAAGAGTCATCCTGGTGGTACTGGTTTGGAAAGCATGAAGGGAGTCATGCAGAGAAGTTAGCGCTTAGCACCCTGAACAAAGCCCAGGAGATGCTATTGGTGAAAACGCAGCCCAGTTGCAGCACAGACCCCAGCATTTTAGAGATGCCTGTACTACGCGATGACCACCAAAAGCAGCAGTGGTGTGGGTGGATCCTGCCCCAGCTTAGAAGACGAGCTGTGTGAGCTGCAGGGGCTGGAGCCAGAGAAATGACCCAAGCCCCTTGAAGGAGTCAAGAAGATCGTGAGTGAATCCCAGATATTGGACAATAAGTTATTATACTGTTGGAGTTTAGTTTTTCCTTTGTTCAGATTGTGACTGTGCCTTGATTCTTCCCTCTTGAAAAAAGGTATATTTCAGTTATTTTTTATTAGATAGGAACCCATGGTAGAGACTTTAAATTAAAAAAGAAAAAAAAAAAGTGAGAAATTTTAGACTTATAGACTTTAAAATCTAAAGAGACTAGATTTTTATTTTTTTCTAACAGAACTTTTGAAGTGTTTGAATTTGTAAGACTGTGAGACTTTAAATAAGGTTTGTAAAAATGTTTTATATCGTGCTATCTTTATTAACATGTGATCTTGGGGACAAACCCCCCCCCCCCACAATGGTGGTCCTGGGTTCTATAAGAAAGGAGGCTGAGCAAGCTAAGAGGAGCAAGCCAGCAAGCAGCTCCCTCCATGGCTCCTGCATCAGTTCCTGCCTCCAGGTTTCTGCCCGGTGTGAGTTCCAGGCCTGACTTCCTTCAGTGATGAACAGTGATGTAGAAGCATGAGCCACATACACCCTCTCCTCCCCAAGCTGCTCTGGGCATGGTGCTCCATCACAGCAGGAGCGACCCTGACCAGGACAAGCAGTGGGCACTAACCCTTGCCAGGGAGTGCAGGCTGCGGAGGAGGAAATGTCTCCTTCCCCAGCATCCATCCAATGTCTACAACAGTGCCTGACAGGCGCTGCAGACAAAGGCAGAACACGCAGCTCCGGCTGGCTCTTTCAACCTTCCACACTGCACATCTAGTCAGTGTGGCTTCCACAGAATTTTAAGAAAGAAAGAAAACCCTCTGAAATTGTAGCACATACTTGTGAGCTGCGCTTTCAGCTTCAGCTTTGCCTCAGCTAATGCAGAGCAAATTAACAGACAAGTCACAGGCAAGAGCAACAGGGCTTGGGAGAGTCCCCCAGTCAGTTCTATCTGGAGCCTTAGGCCAAGCCACAGACTGGCTTTCAGGCATTTTGTACACACCACACTGGTCCCTGCCAGTATTTATTCTTACACTGTGTCTTCTTATGTCCTTATTGAGCCAAAACACTGAAAATGTGTTTAGGGATAATCATGTGGCTTCTCTATTCTTCCTGTGATGATGCCACAGAGGGAATACACTTCCCAATCTTGTTGCCTTAAAAATCAGACCATGTACAAAAAATAACTTCCCAAGTACATGCCATGTGGAAGCGAATCCAGATGACAAGGAATGTTTCTAGTCTTTTAGAAGATTCCAGCACGACTCAGACACGCACACTCCACTGTACTTGAGCCCTCCCTCCCAGGAGGAGCACTGTCCTGCTACTTACAGTTTTAAGGATTTCAATTGCTCTTCCACACTTCCCGATGTGTAATCAACGACTTCATCTGCTCCAAGCTTCCTTACAAGCTCACCGGCATCCTGAGAGCAAACTGCTGTCACATGAGCACCCCACGCTTTCATTATCTACAGAGGGAAGGGCACAGCAGGGAATGTGAAAGAATTCTTTTTTAAAGAAAAGGTTGGTGCTAGGTGTATGCACATCAGAGTAATCTCTAGAGAACTTCTAGGTCCTCGTCTTAGCAAGCACCGTAGATATCTAGAAATATACACAGTGATCAGCTATTAGGTGCAAGTTATTACGAAAATATGGACACTTTCAGTTGTAGAACACAAATTAGGTCCTCTCCTTTGGAGTAAGAAGGCCTAGATAAATGGTCTCTTCATTTTAAAACACAGGTCACATATTTAAAAACAGACTCAATATAAGATTACATGACTCTAATGTTATTCAGATTTGAGTATCTGAAATCACTCTCTACTTTTTCTACAATGCCCATTTCATAGAGGTAAAGGGGACTACTTCCAGCCTGGTATCAGGCAAGATACTTCAAATGTATTAAGAAACTTGGTATTAATATAGACCAAACCAAATAGGGTGACACACACATGTACTTCCAGCATCAGTGCTAAAGGGACATGAGTGCTAAAAGGATCAGAAACCCAAGGTCATTACCAGCCATATAGAATGTTCAAGGTCAGCCTATGCATAGGACCCTATCTCAAAACAAAATTATTTCCCAAGGACTCACATGCCCTGAAAACCACTGAGGAAGGATAACATACGCAGTGTATTTTGTGTGTGTGGGGGGCCACAGACAGGGACTCTGCAGTGAAGGAATAGATTGCTTTCAACAGCAAGTCCTGAGTCAAAGTCCCAGGTGGAATCTAAGATGTCCATTTTTTCCCCAAAATACACGCAAGGCATTGTTGAGGAAAGAAAGTGATGTGCCAAATAGACCTCAGTCTATGTTATGCTTTTCTTTAAAGATTTATATTTGTTTTAAGCATATGTGTGTGTGTGTGTGTGTGTGTGTGTGTGTGTGTGTGTGTGTGTGTGTGTGTGTGTGCCACATGCATGATGCCTGGTCCCCACAGAGGTCACACAGGGGCACTGGATCACAAGACAAGAACTACAGACAGCTGTGAGGTGTGATGAGGGTGCAGGGAACCAAGCCCCAGTCTCTGAAGAACAACCAGGTTCCTGACCACTGAGCCACCCCTCCAACCCTATGGTTTATTTAACAGCATTAAATCCTCGGGAAGAATCTATCATGTAACAAAACAGCTCAACCGATTCCCTTCTAAAGTCTCGCTTTTCCTGACCCACTTAGAACTGTCAGGTTACCTTTGACTATTACTAAACAGTTTAGTGAAGAAGTTTTCATGTAAAATAAAGTACAAATACAAAAAGCACTTAGAAGGCAAATACCACTTAGATAAAGAAACAGAAAACCTGCAGCTGTTCACAGGTTTTTCTTCTTGTCCTGTCTCAAGACAAGCCCCTCTCTTAACCATCTCCTTTTTTAAGTCACTATTATCTTGATTTTTTTTATAGTAATCAATTCCTGACATTAAGAAAAAAATGTCATCTAAATATGCAATGCTCAGGCACAATATTTTGGTTGTGTTCATTTTTTTAAAATATGGGGTGGGGAGAAACCTCTTCTAAATCATGGGATACTATCCCTTTGTTCTCCTACAATTTATCTGTGGAAGAATCCAGGCCATTAGACCTGCAGAACCGCCCTGTCGTCTGGAACTAATGTTTGCAGAGGGCAGTTCCTATTGCTGCTGTGTCCTCTGCCTTTTTTCCTGCACCTTGGGAGAAGGCTGCAAGAGTGGATCAGGCGTCTTTAGAAAACCACAGATAGCGTGTGACACAGACAGAGGATCTCTGCAAGCCGTCAATGCTCAGGACTTATGCCTGCCCAGCGCTGGCTCAAGAGTAATGTTCGAGTTCTGTTTCTTTTCATTAGTAGTCACCCTGCTGCCTGACTTCCCTGCTGCGATGAACCATGATCAAAAACTTCCTTTCCTCCTCAAGTGCTCTTTTCAAATATTTTGTCACAGCCACAAGGAAGTAACCAAGACATACGGGCTGCTACTTTGTTAAAATCTCCTTGATAGTGAGTGCCCTTTGATGTACCAAGATTTTTAACTTGATAAACTTCAACTTCTTGCTTTTTAAATCTATTGCTTATGCTTATGTTTTTAGTGTCACATCTAAGAATCTGCTGCCAAATCTCAGGGGATGAATATTTATAGCTGGTTTCTTCTGAGAGCACTCTGATTGGTGCCCTTACATTTAACTCTGATTAACCTTGAGTTCCTTTTTTGTCCATTGTGTAAGGTAAGGATCCAATTCCTTTCTTTTGAAAGTGGATACCAAGTTGTCTCATCATCTGCTAGAAGGACATTTTCCCCTCGCCTAACCATTTTGTCATCCTTGTTTAAAATGAAATGATGGGGCCAGGGAGATGGCTCATCAGCTAAGAGCACTGGCTGCTCTCACACAGGACCCTACATCAGTTACCAGCTCATAACCACTATAATTCCAACTTCAGGGGATCTGACACTCTCTTCTGGCCTCCTGGGCATCTGCACACATGTGGTAAACACTCACATAGACACAAGACACACATAGACACATAAAATACAAACTGACCACACATAATCAGATTTGTCTCTAGATAGTTCTTTTTTCTATTTTGTTCTAGTGTTCTCCCTTCCCTCCCTCCTATCTCTCTCCCCCCTCCCCCTCCCTCCCTCTCTATTTAGAGAGATCTTTGTGCCACTAACCCACTATTTTGGATACTCTAGCTTAGTAGTAAGTTTGAAATTTGGAACTAATTCTATTCTTTTTAAAAATTTTGACTATTTGGGTTACTTTGCAACACCATATACATTTCAGAATAAACTTGCTTTATGGGAAAGAAGCAGTTCACATTTTTATTGGCTTTACACTGAATATGCAGACTGCTCTGAAAGTGCACTACCTTCTTAGAGGTATTCTGGCTACCATGTTTTTTAGAATTTTAGAATCAGCTTACCAGTTTCTACAAAAAGCCTGCAACATTTCTGACTGGAAGCTAGCCTCAGCATTTGGTAATGCTGTTTACCGTTAAACTGCAAACTTTCATCTCCAACGGCCACCGTGGTCTTCCTCCCAAAGGGCTTCATTCCACACACTCAGCTTTTCTACACTAAATGACTGCAAAGGTTAATATTTCCTTGTATGTTATCACATGTCCCTTTGGTTCACTAAAATTAAAAGGCATTTACTAGATACCTTACTTTCCACACTGACCAAAACCAATGTGGAGAGTAAAGTATTTCAGCTTATAGTCTATAGTCTATTATCAAGGAAGTCAGGGCAGGAAGTGAAGCGGAGGCCGTGGTAGATGCTACTGACTGGTTTGTAATCCATGGCTTGCTCATGCTTTCTTATGTAATCCAGGACCACCTGCGCAGGGATGGTGCCACTCACAAAGGGCTGGGCCCTCCCGCATCAAACTTGAATCAAGGAAACGCCCCGCAGACATGCTCACAAGCCAGTAGGTAGAGGCAATTCCTTAACTGGTCAAGCTGGCAAAATTAACCAGTACACTAAGCCCAGCTTCGAAGGAAAACTAATTTATAACATATGAAATTAAAGTTCATAGAAGTAAAAATATTCCTAGTCACAAGATTTAAAAAGTCTTTTACCTGTATGGCAAAGGTACCAACTCCACCGGAGGCACCCAAGATTAAAGCACTGCGACAGAAAACAAAATATAACCAGTGAGAATCTCAGACAGACAAGCCTGAGAAGCAGAACTTAAGAGGTAACTGCCTCACTGACAATCCCCAAAGCAAATAAAGTTATTCTTCTTTCCAAGATTGAGTTACACAGATTTCACCAAGAAGCTGCAAATACTTAAAATGAAACATTTCACAAACGGTTAACTGAGAACACAAATATCAGCATACTAACAATTCCCATTTCCTGGTAGTTTGGGTGCGTCTTTGTGACTCTGCTTTGCAATTTCCTTGGGCTAGTCACCACCGCCCCTCTGTGAGGAGGAACCTGAGGTGTTTTCTAATGCAGTTCTCTCAGGAAAGTCAATCCTGACCATATTCCTGCCAAGGTGGAAGGAACCCCCTGTGTTCAGGCATGTCCTGCTAACTAGTCAACTGTCAGAGACGACTCACCCTCTGTATGACTTCCTGTGGAAGGAGATGCGTGTCCTGGCAGCACAGTCACCCAAGCAAGCTCCGGCCTCTTACCACATCCACTCAGCGCCCTCCTGCCACATGGAACAGGGGGCTAGGTCTGGAGTCCATGGAGAGGGGAGTAGAGGTTAAGTATAAAGGGGGTGAGGGCTGAGCCTCTAAACACAATGCAAGGACAGGTGTGCCTACGGTACAGGCCTACCATCCACTCCCAAACAAGTCTGTGGTCTGAATGACAATCAGTGGTCATTGCCTCAGGCAGGCAGGATGGTTCAGTGGGTAGGGGTGCATATTATGAAAGCCTGACCAGCTGAATTCAATCACAGGGGGCGAGGAGAACAGACTCCTGGGTCCATTGTCCTCTAATTACACACACGTGCTGTGGCGCACGTGCGCACACGCACGCACGCACACGCCTGCGCACGCGCAAACACACACACACACACACAGAGAAAGAGAGAGAGAAGTAAAAATACTTGAAAGAATCACTGCTTTCCATACTTTTACATTTTATTCTGGAATGAATTGCCTCCTTGGACGGTACGGCTTCAAAGCCTAGGAAACTGTATTGAACTGCAGTTTGGTGCTGTGTTACCAATAGAGGTGTAGGGACACGGCATGATGGTTGTCTGGTATCTGATACATATTAACGTTACGGGAGACTGTTTCATGAAAACTCAGTGCCCACAGATGAACAGTCTTCTGAGACTAAGTGGTGGGAGTGCCGGCAGCCTGTCTGCCACTATTATTACACAACTGCTACTTATGGGCCCTTTCCTCGCTACCAGACAGTACAGAATTTCACCACCCACCGCTAACCAGCGCACTGAATCTAGAACACACTCAGTCTATAATCCTAACCCTAACTTCATTTTTCCTGTCCCTCAGTCGAATCAGAGGCTGATTATTATCATCTGTTATATGTTAAAAGTTATTACTATAATTTCCAAGCCAGCTGTTCCCTTTGAAATGCCATCAAATATAATTAACAGAAGTCTCCTTGCAAATCAAGTTCCTTCTACAAGTAGTTTCCATCGCACAGAATGATTAATGGCAAAGAAAGGAAGAAACTGGAGATGCCTCACTCCTCCAAACTCTCATGCTTTGTAGCCTTAGTATCTCCTAAGTGGGAAAGCTCCTGGCAGCTGAGATGGGCACACCTTGAACCCAGCACTCAAGAGGCTAAGGCAGGTAGATTGCAAGTTCAAGGTCAGCCTGGGCAACTCAGCGAGGCCCTGTCTTGAACCAAAACATGTAACAAAGGAAACCTGTCATATAGATCATGTAACAATTAATTTACCCATAAAACATTTGATGCTGACTTTTTGCTCATTATCTAAATTAGTGAAATTATCCTTCAAGTAACTTCAAGCTTTTCTTTTAATCTACATTAAGACAGAATGGGATAGGCATTTTATCAAGATTGTAGTTGTCTAAGGCTTGGTAATTTTTGAGTCAGGAGGCTATTTGTTTAAGAAAATACCTCTCTGGTGGCTTAAAGATATTTTCCTAGGGAAGCTGCAGGTCAGTGGCTATTATTCTTAGAAACACTGAGGCCTGGTGTTTTGTCTGCTTCTTGTTTTGTTTCTTCTGTGTAAGGGGACGGGGACAAACACATTCCACGCATGGGGATAAAGGAGACACTCTCAGAAGCTAACACGGGTGGAGAGCCTGTTGTCTCTCATTCAATGTGGGCACCTATTTCTACTTCGTAGGCACCGAAGGACAGAGACCTCCCGTCACAGCCCGCACTGGCAAACTATCCTAGACGCCAGGTCAGGGCTTGACTTCAGAAAAAGAATCTCCTCACTATCACACCCTGCAAGCAGCACAGTAATGGCTGTCACCTGAGGACGGGGGTCACCTGGCTACTTGACAGCCTGCATTAACATTTCTTCCAGTAAAGCAAAGCTTGAAATTCATTTCTAGGGGGCTGGAGAGATGGCTCAGAGGTTAAGAACAATGGCTGCTCTTCCAGATGTGTAAAATAAAAATAAATAAATAGTTTAAAAAAAAATAAAAAAGACTCTAGCATCTCCCCCAAGAAGACAGGGCTGAAAGGATACCAAATATAACGGCTGCCTGGGGGCCCAACTTCCAGACACATCTCCAATTCCTTCCTGTCAGCTTGTCTCTTCCCCATAACCCTTAATCTGAAGCAGCTTAATTTCCTAAATAAAACAGCAAAATTATCTCCCAAAAGGGCCAGATTCGGCAACCAGTGTCAGTTCCCAGTGCTGACACCTGAGGGCGCCCTGAAGTGAGAAAAACCAAGGAGTAGGCTCAGAAGTGCTGGAGACAATTTTCTGGCCGTGCAAACTTTGGTTTTGCATAGGGCCAAGCAGGGCCTATTCTTTTTCAAACAAAGTAAATCTCCAAAAGGACTGCAGGCAAAATGAATTCTAAAGCCAGCCATAAGCTGATGGTTCCTGTGGCTAACCCACTTTGTAGTCTAGTCCGTGAAGTACCTCCGAGCGCTAAGGCCGTGCCGGGCCTCCCTCACAGCAAGACTTAAATGCTGTTCCGGGAGGGGCATTTTCGGACCTTGATTGCTGTAATGGCCACACTACACATGCAAATGTAACTGGAGCTGGAACCTAGGCACGGCGACCAAAAGTGTGCTGTCTGTCGGTTGGTTTATGTCAGTGGTTCGAAACCTTCCTAACGCTTTAATACATCCTCACATCGTGACGACCCCCAACCATAAAACTATGTTTGCTGCTATTTTATACGTGTAACTTTGCTACCATTATGGCTCGTGATGTAGGTATTTTTGGAGATAGAGGTTTGTCAAAGGGGTCATGATCTACAGGTTGAGAACCACTGGTTTATATAGAGGTAGCCCAAGAAATATACTTGCAAGAGCACTTTAATGTAAAATTGCCCAGGCTTTTAGTACACAGCCGCTCACTTCCTAGTCCACAGAGCTTAAGCTGAAGACTGAGACTGTTCTAGTGGCACATCTAGAAAACATGGGAAAACAGGAATAATTATTATAATGCTATGCATTCTTCTTTGTTGTTGAGTCAGAGTACCAGGGAGCAGGCCTCAAACCTGCTGCTAGCTGAGGGTGGCCTGAACTCCCGACCCTCTGTCTTGGCCTCCAGAGCAGGCACATGCCACCATACTTGCTCTCTTAAACTCCAGATCCGAACCTGTGGTCAGGTCAGTTCTGTCTAAAGGTGTCTAAAGTCTCCTTAAAGAAGCATAGAGACACTAATGTACCACCGGAGTGGCGGCTCTGCAGTGAGGAATGCTTGCTGCTCTTCCCGAAGACCGCAGTTCAGTGCCCAGCACCCCTGTCAGGAGGCTATCAATCACCATGACTCCAGCCAGCCAGGGGTCAGACCCTCTCTCTCCCCCTCCCCCTCCCTCTTCCTCTCTCTCTCTCCCTCTTCCTCTCTCTCTCTCTCATGTTTGTAGTATTTTCAGGTATTTCCATCCCTTGTGATTGTCACAGGTAAGTAAGTGGGAAGGTAAGCTATTATTGTACCTCACATACAAAGATTTCATCAAGCTGACATTTCTAGGGCCATCAATGCCAATTGCTACAGTTCCAGTGTCTGTAACACATCCCCTCCGGAACTCAGATGCTGGTATCTTAACCCCCGAGTGAAGGGGCAGGAGCTGGCTGGGTCACGTGGGCAGAGCCCTCCTGACTGGTCATTCTGGAGGATCTTGGCCTTGTCAGCATGTGGGGATAAGCAAGAAGCAGCAGCAATGTCTGGACGCCAGAGGCTGGCCTTCTCCAGACATCAAATCAAGAGGGCCAGTTTCTTGATCTTGAACTCCCAGACTCCACTTTGTGGTATTTTGTTCTACAAGGGTGAAGGGCACAGGTGCCAGGCTCTCACTACTGGTTGCGACACAGGTGTCCTGCACTATGCATATGAAGAGAAGCTCCTGGTGTTAATTACTGAGGACCTTTCTCACAGGGCTACATCAATTAACAAATCAAATCTAATATCATATTTAATGTCCTTGGGGCTGGCGAAATGGATCACTGGGTAAGGTACTTGCCACCAAGTCTGACCAACCGAGTTTTGTTTTTTGGTTTTGGTTTTTGGTTTTTAGCTCAGAACCCATGTGGTGGAGAGGACCAGTTTCCACAGATTGTCCTCTGACCTGCATATGCATGGTGTGGTATGCACATACTCTCTCACACTCAAGTAAATTAAATAAAATATCACTTAAATTGTGCTTAAAATTTAAAAATATATAATGACCTTAAAAGGCAGAATTAACCCACTTCTCAAAGTTCTTCTCACAGTTTAGAATCTTATGATCAGACATTCAGAGGAAACAGCAAAGAGACCACACGTTAACAGCAGAAGAGAGTAGAACTCAGGACTCCAATTCCCAGTACCAGGCTTTAACAGACAGTAACAGTGAGCCAAATAATTACCCACAAGTCAACAGCAAACTGGACATTCACAGTGACGAATCTAAGGAAAATCAGATCAATTTCTGTACCTACATTGTTTTTCACAGTATACTAAAATACACTCAGAGATCCCCAGACCCAAAAGGAACACAGGCCTGTAGCTGTATCATTCACACAGCCACAAAGGCAAAATGAGTCTAGAATTTTTAAGGGAAAGGAACCAAGACAATAAAGCCTCCAATTAAGGTATAAAAATCTGGAAGATGTCTGCATGTTAGTAAGGAAGGAAGTCTGTGGTCATTCAATTTAAACTATGTTTGACCACAATGGCAACTTCGGAAAAGATAACTCATGAGAACTTAAAAAGCAAGGTTGGCCTTTAGAGTAAATGCTTGCCTTTAATTTAATCCACTGAGCCTCCTCAACAGTCCCTATGTGAACTTTCTAAACATTATACTGTCCTTATTAGTAACAGAAGCCACCATTTACTGAGTGCCACCAGCTTTACGTACTTTATCTCATTTACTCTTCAAAACAAAAGTCAGAGAAATCAATTGATATGTCATGCAGCTATGAAGCAGCAGAAGCGAACATGAATGAAAGGTAACAGCCCCTTCCCCGCAGTGCATTTCAGAACCACTGTGGGTATCTGTACTACAGACGCTTTATTAAGTAAATCAAGTTTATAACATGGGTAAAATAATAAATAGAAAATGTGTAAATTATAAAAAACAATCTAACAATATTCTGTAACAAAAGTTCCATGAATGTGAGGTTTCCCTCTGGATTCTAAACATCTGACTCTCCTGAACTCATCCTCTCAGACCACGGCTGAGCACGGAACAGCAAGGGAAGGAGAAAATACAGATGATGAGGACATAAACCACACACTGTCCCTGCAGCATCAGAACTGAACTCCAAGGAATAAAAACAGCCCAAGGAAACTCAAGAGTATTCAATGGCATTCTGTAGCCCCATTAAAACACACAAACCTGCAAGCAAGTCCTGGTGGTAAGAAAGCACCACTCTTGGTATGCTGCACATAACCTCACACAGGCATACATACGTATGAACGTATGTATGTATGTATGTAAAGAGTTTAAATGCCTAATATAGGAGACTCAAATGCCTAGATAGCTCAACTATATGTCTTTAAAAACCCGCCATTTGATTCAGCTGAGAATCCATAGAATAAGGCTGTAAAATAAAATGTTTCAAATGTTAGCCTAACTAGGCACACAGCTAATGGTAATCTAAACAAGCACAGATCTGCTGTGAAGGACCAGAAGAAGAGAGGGAAGCTTCAGATATCACCACTGGACTTACCGTTTTCCCGTGCAATTCTTGGCATTCAGACCGCCAACCTTGTTTATGGCAGACCAGGCTGTCAGAGCCACATACGGCAAAGAAGCGGCTTGAGTATGAGTGAGTGATTTGGGCTTGTGCGAGACCTACATTGAGAGACAATGGTCAAAACTAAACAGGAACTTGCAAGCCTACATACACAGCTAAGTATTTACCTTTATGCAAAAGCCAGAATTTTCACACAGAAATTTACAAAGTACTTCTGGGCTCAGTGTTTACTGCACACCCTATTCCAAAGTTGGTCTCAGAATAGTCTCCAAACAGCTCTTTACCTGTATCATAGAGGCTCAGGAATGCTTTGCAGGCTACATTATTAGATAAACCACTTCACTGTTTATTTAAAAAGACTATATATAGTAGTCACATTAGACCTGACTCTACCCAGAGATAAATTCAAATGAACCTCAAATCCCAATAAACACATTTTAATTCGTTTTTGAGATTAATTACTTCTTCAACTCTGTTTTCTAGAAAGTAATTTTCTAGACTTTTTTCTATTCTAGTAATTCCTAACCCTAGTAACTCCAGGTTCCCTCACTATACCTTTCTCTCTATTAATTGTTAGGTCCCTGATGACCTTTAATTCCTCCATGCCTCTCTCTTGGGTAGATTTGGTTCACACTGGGTAGAGCGAAGAGCACTGCAGGGTTCTAAACCTCGGCCTAAGTCTCTGCTCTGTGGATACAGATGCAGGCAGCTAATAAATAGCATCAAATAGTATGTACCTATCAAAGTTTCCTAGTCTTTATTTTAGCTCTTTCAATGTTGCCCATAAAACATGGACCTAATCTGAAAAACCACCAATGACTTTCGAGATGCCTGCCGGCCTTCCTTATACAGCTAAGCATTTTAGCAGGGATGGTGAGTTACCTCATTCCCACTGACCACAACGAATTCTGAGAGAGTGCCTTGTTTCCAAGGAGGAACTGCAGCCCAGACCTGGAATGCAGATGTGCATCTTATTAGACACAGAAATGTCTAAGTGTGAAGGCATGCCCTAATTCATGGCTACCTGGAGTGGGAAGGGCTCTGGTGCAAAACACTAAGCTTCATATGATAACAGTTCATTGCTGGATATGATTCTGGATTTATCAACTCAAACCACACTGGACACACATACTAATATACCTGCTGCATTCAGCAAGACTCTTCTGGGAATATACAACTTACTAGGGCACCCGGGGTGGTTCGAAGGAGAATGCCCCCATAGGCTCATATACTGGCATGCTTGGTCCCCAGCTGATGAACTGTTTGGGGAGGATTAGGAGGTTTGGCCTTGTTGGAATAGGCACGTCCTTGTTAGAGAAGGTGTGTCACTGGGGTTGGGCTTTGAGGTTTAAAATGCCACTCTAGGCCCCTGCCTCTTAGATCAGTGTGCAAAGCTCTCAGCTCCTTCTCCAGCACCATGCTGCCTGTGTGCCACCATGCTTCCCAGCACTTAATAGTGCTTCCTTTTATAAGAGTTGCCTTGGTCATGATGTCTCTTCACAGCAGTAGACTGACTAAGACACTATGTAACAAGTTGAGACCAGCCTGGATTACATGAAAACCAGTCTCAAAAACAAAAGCAAGAAAAGAGAGGGAGTGGAGGGGAGGGAGGAGGGAAAAGGGGAGGGGAAAGGGAGGAAGAGGGAAGGGGAGGGGAGGGAAAGGGGAAGGGGAGGAGAGGGAAGAGGGAAGGGGGGAGGGGAGCGGGAAGGGATAGGGAAGGAGAGGGGAAGGGGGGAGGGGAGGGAAAAGGGGAAGGGAGGAGAGGGGAGGGGAAGGGAGGGGAGATAAGGAAGAAGGATTAACTCACCTGGTCTCCAGGCTGGAAATACTTCACATCAAGCCCACACTCCATCACTACACCAGACACATCCCGACCCAGCGTCAGTGGAAACTCTTCTCCTCTGGTTCTCATATGCAAAGGGTCTCGCTTCATATTTAAAGCTGTTGCTCCATAACCGCCTACAAATGATTTTAAGATACAGTATGATACAGGTAGGTCGATGTCATCTGCTCAAACGTAGACTCTAACACAATAAGCTTTACGGTTTTGCTACCACACAGTGAAGCATAAAAACAACTGGGTGTCGTTCTTTAAGAAAATTACTTAGACAGCTGCCTTAAACTGATGATTTTCCTGTCTCAGCCTGAATGCTGGGATTACAGAGATGTGCCACCATGCTCACATGAAATTTTTTAAGAACAAGACATTTAGTACTAAGCCTGGTAAAGAAGACAAATGGTCAGGCCATTTAAGAATCCATACATATTAAAGTAGCTGATACTAGGCACTAGATTATGAGTTTGAGTTGTAGTCTCCATCTCCTAAAAGTGTATCTAGAACAGTGGTTCTGAACAAGTACAAAAATTTTTTAGTGGAAAAGAGCCACTGAACTACATCTGATATGTCTGATCAGGTCAATTGCATTGCAATATGTCTTGGCAGTCAGGTACATTGGTTTTGGAGTTTTGTTTGTTTTTAAAACAGAGTCTCACTGTGTAGTCTTGGTTGACCTAAACTTGCTATGTAGATCAAGCTGGCCTCACAGAGATCCATCTGCCTCTGCCTTTGCCTTCCCAGTGTTAGGACTAAAGAAAGGTGTGTGGTACCACACACAGGCACACATCTTGTTTTTAAGGACATTTACACAGATAGCAGATAAGTAAAGCTAAAAACCACTTGTTTGGTTCAAATAAATTAATTGCTCCTCTGCAATAATAATCCAAAGTAATAACTGGGCCTAGCTACTTCAGAGAAGTTCTGAAAGCCAAGGGAAGGCCCTTGAAACTATTTAATGCTGTTTTCAAATAAGGGACTCTAAACAAACTAAGTATAACAACACAGACAGTGGCAGAAGAAAGTAACAAAAAGAAATCACAAGGCTGTATGCTTGTGTGAAGGACCCACTACACAAGAGAAGAGAAACTCAGGAGAGTGCAGATGCCCCAGAGTAAGTGAGCGAGGGAGAGATCAAAAGGACAAGTGGGAAGTCCACCTTAGAGGGCGGGCACAGTGACAATCAATCTACACAGCAGTGAAAAGCAGGTAAGGAGGGAAGCTGTGCTATCAGGTAGGTGATCTGCAGAAGTTGTTTTTCTAAAAAAGCAAACAAACAAACAAACAAAAAACAAGGCACTTGGGAAAAGTCAAAGTTGGGATAGTTCCAGAAAATCCATACCAACCCTCCACATTTGCCATCTGGCTAGCTAGAACTGCACTGCATCACAGCACTGTATAGGAGACTCACAAAGGGCATGTGCCCATGTTTCCCGTCTCATATTCATTTCCCTCTGCTAAGACATAAGCAATTTACCTGCTGGATCCCTTTGTGGTTTGAGCAACACAAGTGTACATTTAGCCTTGTCACAATTCAGTTGTGAAGTTGCAAAAAGGGTTTCAGCCCTTTCTGTGGTCCCATTTTCTTAATAACCCTAATATGCTAATATACCAAGAGTAGCTAGACCTAGCTAACCTCATCTCTCACCAGAATGCAGCCAGATTTTGTGAGAAACTGATCCTGTTTGGTGACCAAATGGGGTTTATTAAGCTTGTCATCCCACCTGGGTGACACACACCTTGGGATAAAGGCAGGAGGATCAGGAGTGCAGGTCATCCTCAGCCACAGTCTGAGGCCAGCTCAGCCCACAAGAGACTCTTAGAAAAGACAAAAGTGCCTCCCTCTGACACAGGCTTGGCTTGTCCAGGGTTGGGTTAATTTAGAAAATTCCCCAACATGTCATCAATTTCAGAGACCTTAATCCCATCTAAAGAAACCAAACTTTGTTGAATATGCTGTTGGCTATATTATTTTAAAATTATTCATGGTCTTAATCATTCCTATGATTTATTATTTTATGTCCAACAGTAGCAACCATTTCCAGGAAAACAGCCTTTATCTGTGAAAATAGATGTGTCTCTTGTTTTCTTCTCAAGAGAAATAATTAATTAATTTTCTACTCAAATGTTTACCAAAGCTAACATACAACACTTTCTCAAAAAGCATCTGTGGGCTGGAAGATAACTTTCAAATAGTATTACCCAGTAAAGTAACAAGACAGTAGATCATCTCAAAAGTAGTCTATAAAGTAAAATGTGCTACAGTATTATATGCAATAGCAGCCTAGAAAGATATGGACACATTCTACAGAAACAAAGCTGTACACAGCACACATTGTGCTTGCATCTGATAAAAAGAAATTACCTTTGCATTTCTCATAAGATGTTATAGCTCACATAGTTCAGTGCTTTTTAGATACAAATGAGACTTAAAGTCAAAACTGAGAATTGCTACACTATGCAGTTTGACCTAAACATTTTCTTCTACCTTTAATTTGTAACCAGATAATACATACGTGTACACATATATGTACATATACTGAGAAATTAAGTTCATCACACATTAAGTCACATAGAAGCCCTTCAGAGCACTGACCCAGGGTTAAACATATGGCAGCTTCCTTAAACACCAGGAGGCTAAGTGCCTCGGAATTAATACTGATCTTAGTCATCTCAAAACATGTTCATCTTCAGAAGACACAGACTGAGAACCCATAGCAAGACTGACAATATTTTTTGTCAATTTTTTCCATAATTAAAGTCATTCATAAATACAAACCAATCTGTTCACTATTATAGAATCATAGTATAGGATATAAGGAATGCTCACCATTCCTTATATTATATATGCTTTCAACATGGCCAAGCAAGAGAAATTAGGATAACATACTCCAATTTCAACAGGCATATAAAAGGAAACACGTTTTAGTTATACAGTACAAAATGCACTATGAGAAATGAGAGAATACTGTGCCCATATCCTGGAGTCCTGCTCTGTTATTTGGTCCACCGGGCCTGTAACAGAAGCTCTGAATGAATATGGGAGAGCAAGAAGGATACAGGAATTATGAAATACAAATTCTGGATGAATGGGGAAGCATAACTGAACTCTGAAACCTATGCCTAACCCTAAAATCACCACCCAGTAAATTCACCGTAGGCACAATTCACACTTGAAAGGAAGCAACCAAACACATTCAATAAAGATTAAAGTATTCCTCTGCTACTGTGGCTTCAAAGTTTTGGAACTACAGGGATATTATCAAAAAAGTCCCGCATGATTCCAAATGGACTCTGCCTATAGCGGCACTTGCCACCAAACCTGGTAAGAGTTCAATTCCCCCAGCGTCCACATGTTGTCCTTTGACCTCCACTTGAGCACTGTCCCACGAACCCAAACGCAAAATAAATAAATGTAACAAAAATAAACCTGAATGAGACACTTAAGCCAACACTTGCTATCTCAGGACTGGAGAGGCAGGGCAAGGAAGAGCGCAGAGTAGAGACTAGTCTGCCCAATGCAATGAGCTGGGGGCCAGCATGGGCTAGGGTGTGAGCTCTTGTTTTAAATCACAAACAAACGAACCACACAAACAAAGCACCTGCACGCCCAACGAAATTCTGACTAAAAGTCTGGACAACTTACTTCTCATGTTAACATCTATTGGGTTTACACTGGCAGCATGGACTTTGATAATGACTTCGTTTGGATAGTGTATGATCGGTAACATCATGTTCTGATTGAATCGAAGAACTTCATTCTTCCCATATTTATCTATCACCCAGGCCGGCATGACAGTGCTCCTCGCGGGCGTAGTGCTAATCTCTCTAACTGGCCGCTTTGGGATAGCTTTGCTTCTCCAGAAGCAGGCGGCAGCGGCGGTGGCGCAAGCCCTTCTTCTAAGTAAACAAGACTTCAAAACTTCCATCCTGGTCAGGGATGAAGCCGCGTCCTCAAAACACACACGAAAAGAAAAAGGAAGAAAGGAACCACCGGGACTGGGTCAAACTAGCCCACTTCAACACTGCCAAATTCTGCAAACCCACTAGTCAATTAAGAGGAGGGGGAGGAGCTTCCAGAAACGAACTTGACCTAAAGAAGCAACGGAAGGACGAAACTAGAATAGCTACGCTCCCCACATCCGAAATGCTCCGGTTCACGTCCAGCCAGTATTCTGTGCATGCCCCTTCCTCCCTCTCACTCCCCTTCCCCTTAAACAAACAAACAAACAAACAAACAAAAACCCAAACAAGCAGGGACCCCTAGGTTAGGCGAGCGAACTGCACGTGCAACCGCCAGGCCGGCAACTGGAAACCTCCTGACTCGGGACGCGGTCCCCGCCTCCGCAGCGCCAACCAATCGCGTGCAGGGATCATTCCCGCAGCCGGGAGCTCGACCAATCCGAGCGCTCGGTGTTGGCAGAGGCCCCCGTGGGGTTCCAAGATGTCTGCGCCCATGTAAACGCCAGTGGCGCACGGCGACTTCTTCCTCTGCTCCGAGCCCCGTCCGGTACCGGGCTGAACCCGAGGATTATGCTGGGCCGGAGTCTGCGAGAAGTGAGTGGATGTGGCCCGGAGGGGACACGGGAGGGCGGAGGCGCCCGAGGGCTCGGAGGTCAAGGTCGCCCCGGGTCACCCACGCACGGCCCGGCCCGGTCAGGCAGCACACCGCGTTCCCGTTCCCGTTCCCGGGGTGAGGGCGTCGGGAGATGCGTTTGCACCGCCGAGCCGTGGGTGGGGGAAGTGACATCCGTCCGTCCCGGGCCATTTCAATCCCATCCCGGCTGTGCTCGTTTAGGGGCGGGGCGAATTTGTAGCGTGCAGAGTTCGGACGCACTGATTGGTGGCTTTAAAAACCTGCATTCTGTATGCTCATTGATTTACACGCTTGCACACACACATGCACGCACACGCACAAAAATAACTAACTAGGATTCCTTCACGCCTGGACATCACGTTTGAACCCCTGCATAAGCTGTAGGTAGCAACCACACACAGGTAGCAGAAAATTTGACAGCAGTTTTAAGGGGGCGGGGCTCGGAGAGACCGTAGCCAAAGGCAATTCAAAAATCAATCAAACTCGTTGTGAGTCTCAGGGTGTTTGCGACGGCGCTCTCCATTGCTTCCTCTCGACTTCAGAGCAGCAAGGTTCTGAATACTGTCTGCATTCCCCAGCTGATACTGCCTGAAACATCTCAACTCGCGAGCGAGACTGTTGTGTGTTAGGAACTGCGGCGGGGTTTGTATGTGTGTTGTGGATTGCAGTGGTTCTTTTATCCAAGTATATGCAACTTTTCTAAACGTAGAGAAACGTAGCCGTTTAACTGCAGGAAGCAGAAACTTTTAGTATCTTCCTAGATCATTTCTAAGCTTGCCATACCCTTAGTATGGAATGCGTGCGTGTGTCTTTAGATTTTGTTGTGTGAAGGTGCTTGATTATTGGCTTCAGTTTCACTTAAAATCATTAAGTGAATTTTTATGTGGGGTTATTCAGCTATTTCTGATACAGCCCTAAACATGGTCCCACCATTTTGTACAGGGCATTTATGCAAAGTGGTGTTCGCAGCACTGATAATTTTCAAAAAGAAATATTGGTAAACTGAAAAAAATTAAAAACATTGAAGCAGCCTACATCCTGTGGTATCGAAATATTCAGCCAAGATTTAATTATTTAAAAAATAAACAAACATGCATTTTATTGGTATGCAAATTTGTTTTAATCTTTAATGTATACCAAAGAATTTTTTAAATGTCTATTTTATATGTATGGGTATTTTGTCAGCATGTACATCTATCTGCACGCCAGAAGAGGGCATCAGATCCCATGGGACTACAGTTCTAGATAGTTGAGAGCTACTGTGTGTGTGCTGGGAATTAACTCAGGACCTCTGGAAGAGCAGCCAGTGCGCTTAACTGCTGGACCACCTCTCCAGCCCTCCCTAAATTGTTTTAAAAATAAATTTATTTGTGACTTGCCAATAAATGAGTTGTGTACCTTCCTTATATGTCAACATGCCAGGATTTTGCAAAATATCCCTGGCAGGAAAGGATTGTGAGTGGGAAAGGGCTTAAGAAGCCCTACCTTGGCTGACCGTGGGTGATGCACAGCTTAAAACTTGATCGACAAAGTGTGTTCCAGTACAGCCAGGACTGTTACAGAGAGAAGCCCTGCCTTAGACTCCAACTGTAAGTAGCTCTGGAGAGCTCTTACTGATGCCCCATAACACACTCTAAAGCAAAGGTGCCTTGTACCAACCCAGCAAGGAAGCAAACGCCAAAGCACAACTTTACCATTGGCCTGTAGACTGACCTTCACTTCCTGTGGTCATTAAACCACTAAGCCCTCTACAGTGTGTCCTGCCGCTTGATTATTTTTGCCCTCTTATTCTTCTTGTTTTAATATGGGTCATCTGACTTTGGTTTGAGGTCAAACTCTCTCAATCTTTACAACAGTCTGCATGCACATTCAGAATCACCTGGGCCTTGGTTAAAACTTGAACTGGTTCTCACTCTAGACTTAATTAGAAAGATCTGTGTGATCCAAGCCCAGAGTGTATGGCTCAGTAGGTTCTCTGGTTGAGTACCTGTCCTGCTTACTATTTCCCTTTTGTGTCTCCGTTTGGGAAGTCTCTTCTTTCTCAACTTGGCAGGGTTTCAGGAATTTTAAGTTGTAATGAGGCATTTAAATCCATAGGCTTTTAGTAAAACTTTTCTCCAAAATACATTTTTGTTTTACCTTCCTACATTGTATGTGACATATTCTATTGTTATGAAAAAAATTATTCTTTTTTTTCTTTCTTCCTCCCTTTTTGTTGTTGTTGAGGTAGGATCTTGTGCCCAGGCTAGACTTGCTAAATTTGTTCACTAAAGGGAGTGGGGGAATCCCCAAAAGTTGTTTAGGATAGCTTATAAAAAGAATGTGGCCTGCTTTTTCTCTCTTAAACCTATGGAGGAAGAGAGAGATGTGTGTGTATGGTACGTACCCCTTTTTGACATTGAATAAGCCATTATGAAAACATTTACTTCATGGGGGGGGGACCCATAACGGAAGTTGACCCAAAGAAAGACCAAGAAGTTGCCTTGACATTATAGCTTTTACTTAACTCCTTTAACAGATAATGCTAATTCCCATTGTATTCGAAGACTCATTGATAATTGTTTTACCAGGCAAAGAAGTGTCTTCTGTCTGCTTTGTAACTTATCCATGTTCCTGTTCTAATGCTCCAAATTTTACTAATTAGAGATTGATTAACTCAGTACACATTACTTTTAATGTGTGCAGATACCCAGGAATAGTGGAAGATTAATTCTCTTTGTTGTAAAAGCTCACCAGTTTAATCCAAGTTCTCTGCTTCCTAATACCGTAGTTGAGATAATTGATTAAGAAAGGGAAATTTTGTTGGGGTGGCAGTTAGAGTAAGAAGCTCGAAACTGTGATGAACATCTGAGGCAATTTAGAGGAACATTAATGGAGCTCAGAACAGCAGAAGAACCTTGAGACAAGGCACCAGAATGTAATGCTAAATAAGAGGTAAAGTCCAGAAGGGCTGGCAGCCACAGCTTCAACCTCAGGTGGATCTCAGTGAGTTTCAGTTCCAGAACAGCAAAGGCTGCACAGTGAGACCCTGTCTTAGGGGAAAGGTGTTTTGCAGGATAGTTATCAAGACGTATTTAGGATGGTTTGACTCTTAGCTTAGTCTATCATGGCTTGATCCCAGTTCTCTTGGCATTAGACTCTGGCTACTGCATTTAATCCAACCATTTGTATGGGTTGGCTTCTCAGGGTTCCAAACTAAAAAGATTTTGTATTAGTCAGTGTTCCACTGCTATGAAGAGACACACACCATGATCACAGCAACTCTTATAAAGGAAAACATTTAATTGGGGCTGGCTCACAGTTCAGAGTTTTATTCCTTTATCATCATGACAGGGAGCATGGAGACATGCAAACAGCCATGGTTCGGTAGAGATCTGCAAGTTGTGTATCTGGATCCACAGGCAGCAAGCAGAGGGTGGGTGACACTGTACCTGCCCTGGGCTTTTGAAACCTCAAACTACCCTAGTGACAGACTTTCTACAACAAGATCACACCTACCCCAACAAGCCCTCCTTTGGACTACTGCCACGCCCATTCAAATATACATGAACCTGTCATCACCGATTTCTTCACTGCTCTGTAGAGAGGTAGACCCCCAGTTTTAGACTGTTGTTCTTCCTCCAATATTCAGTGAACGCCTGTTCTAGGCACTGGGGATTGGTTGAAGACAGCCTCTCTGGTTTAGTGGATGATGTTTAATAGAGGCTAGGAAGGAAAGGAGGGTCTAGAAGAGCTGGGATATAATGTTCTGGACGGATGGGAGAGTGAGTGCACACCAGGAAGCCAGAGCAAGCCTGACAGAGTCAAGCCATGCACGGGGTCAGCATGCTGGGTGCAAATCAGTGAGGAGACTGGAGGAAGATGACGTCAGAGACACAGTAGGCCAGTGATGGGGTGAGGGATTTGGCTCCAAGTCCAGGAGAACCTCTGCACAATTTCAAGCTCGTGGATATGGTCTAAGCTTTTGGTAGTTCCTCCAGGCAAGTCTAGAGGACTCTGATCTAGAAGAGAAGTGTGGGAGCAGAAAGACCAGATGGAAGCCTGTTGCCATGGCAGTCAATGATGCTGGCAGCAGGGACAGGTCTGTAGCGATAGGAATAATGAGAGGAAGGAGTGTTTTTATTGTGAGAGGTTGCTCTTTGACTGAATGTGAAGTTTGGGGATGAATTAAGGAGAGAGCCTGGCATCTAGGGACATGGAAACACTTCTCACAAACTCTCAGAACTGTGAAGAGGCTAGGTAAGGAGGAGCTTCTCCAGAGTTCTGCCCTAAAGCTGTCCGTTTTCAGATGCCTTTTAGATATCTAAGTGAGGGCTGTGAAGGAGGCAGATAAAGAAACTTAGCTCTCAGGAATCAGGTGCGATGGGGGGATGTAAATGGGTAAAAGTATGGGGGTAACTAAAGCCATGAGGCCAGACACACTTACCTGAGAGGACACGTGTAAAAGTGAGGAAGACAAACTTAGACTGAGAGGTCAGCAAGTGGAAATTAAGCAAGAGACACAGAGGCAGGAGGAAAGCCAGGATAGTGTGATGCCTGGACTTAAGGAAGGGGTTCTTCCGAGGAGGAAGAGGTTGTGTGGGTGTGCTGCTCAGAGGTACTGGAAAACAAAAAAATAGGCATCAACTATTGGCTCTAGAACTGTGTAAACTGATGGTTGTCAGGGACACAGTAGCCACACTAAAACTGAGTGAGTGTATTAAATAGAGAAAAAGTACCCATCAGCCACTCTGTGTTTCTTTTAAAAAGGGAATAATACTTATATTTTATGTGTGACTGTTTGCCTGAATGTTAATCTTTGTACCACATACATATCTGGATTGCTCTAAGGCTACAAGTACGTGTCTAGTTCTCTGGAACTGGAGTTACAAACAGTTGTGAGCTATCATGTGGGTGCTGGGGCCCAAACTCCAGGTTCTCTGCAAGAGTAGCCAGTGCTCTTAACCACCGAGCCATCTAAGCTCACTTGCAAAGTTGCCTTTATCTAGGGAATTCTCATTTGAAAGAGAGCTGCTTTATCCCCCACAAATCCCTTATGTTATCTGTAGGTTATCTACAGGGGAATAAACATCATAGCCGTATTTGGGAGGGGGGGTTGTCAGCCATATACAGAGAAGTGTTGTGATTTGGTAGCTCCGAGAGTGGATTTTGGAAACAAGATCAGGTCTTAGTTGAATACCAGCTCTGCTTCTTTCTAATTCCTTGACCTCAAGCAGGCAGTTATTTCATCTGTAAGGTGGAGATGATGATGATGAGGACGATGGGAAGGAGGAGGAGGAGGGAGGAAGAAGAAGAAAAGCAGCATACCCACATGACTCTCCCTCCTTGGAATGCTTTTCCCTTATATCCAGGCATCACACCATCCTGGCTTTCCTCCTGCATGACTGGCCATGCCTTCATGTGTGGATGCAAATGCAGTGTACAGTGTCTTGGAAGGTACCTAGAACAATGTGCTGGGTGTTACTAATGAGGTGAAGGACTTAATTTACACGGTCATGTAGTTTTCCTCTTCTGCCCTTGAAGATTTCAGTTAGATTATTAACAAATTTAATTATGTTTCACTGGTTTGTGCATGTGTGTGTATGTATGTATGTATGTATGTTTGCACACATGTGGCGTGACACACACATATGGAGGTCAGAGGACAACTTTGCAGGAATTGGTTCTCTCCTGCTACATGGGTCCCAAGGACCCAACTTAGGTCATCAGACTTGGCAGCAAGTGCCCTTATATGCTGAGCCATCTCCAGCCCTGCTCACATTTTTAAATTAGCAAAGTATTACCTTTCATTATGGCATTTTTCAAACATTGTTTCCCTTCTACTTTTCTAAGAGTGGTTCCAAAATCTCTCAAAGCAAGTACGTTCATCTTCTATTGCTGTATAACAGTTTTAACCTTCTCACTTGAAGTCACATAATCCTATCTGGGTTTTGTGGGTCATCTGAGCATAGTTAGTAGTTTCTCTGTTGGAGTCTCGCCAGGCTGAAAGTATGGCGTCGGCCAGGCCTGCAGCTTTATCTGGAGCTTGGAGGCCTCTTCTCAGCCTCCTGTTGACCGGATGGATGGCTCTCCTCATGACTGTGGGGTGGAATGTGTGGATACTCAATGAAGGGGTGAGGGATGAGCGATGACTACAATGAGATTTAGATTTAGGAGATTTCAGGGTATGGAAAATGGCTGCACTCAAGGCCTCAACCAAGGTAAGTAGAGTGACGTGAAGGGACTGTTTGTGTGACGTAAGGCCAGGGAATGAATGGAGAGACCAGGTAACATCGCACATGGACTGAAGGAGTTTGTGTGTGGGTGTGTGGGTTTTTTTGTTTGTTTGTTTTTTTGTTTTTGTTTTTTGTTTTTTGTTTTTTTTTTTGAGACAGGGTCTCCTGTAGCCTAGGCTGGTCTCATACTTATTACCTAGTTGAGGCTGACCTCAAATTTCTGACCCTCTTCCTTCCACCCCGAAAATGTTAGGATTACAGACATGAACCATCAGCCCCGACTGTGAACTTCAAGTGACCCAGGCTGACAATAGTGACAAAGATGACAGGGGACTAGGCACTCAAACTACCAGAAATGAAAGGCGGCGACGCCAGACTGTGGACCAGCACAAGGGGGAAGGGGGGAGCGTCGAGGGGGAGCGTCATCTCGGAGAAGGCGGCCTGGGGCTTTGAGAGAAGGTTAACAGGAAACAGGACCGAGAGGATGTTGTGTGCCGACCCTTTTTCCCCAGGGACTCTAGTACAGGATAGCTAGGAGCAAAGTTGGGAAGCCCACTTACCATTGGCAAAGAAGTTCCAGGAGAGAGTACTTTTCAGGGACAGTGTTTAAAGTAAAGTTGGTGTTTTATATTTAGATGTAGTGCCACAGTTTTGTCCCAGGAGAGCTGTCTGATTTGCATCTCATACTCCATGCTCAGTTCATTCTGTCTAATTAGCATCTTTGGTCTCATTTCTCTTTTCCAATTTCCTCGTCGATTTTGTCAAATTGGGAGTACCCAAAAATGGCTCCGACGAAGAGCAGCACTCTTGCGAGCAAGTGCACCTGGACACTCACCCTTTCTGACTGGTAGTGATGGCTTACACTTCTTCTCTTGCCAGCTGCTAAACTGGAAAGCAGCTCGGAGCCTTAGGAGGCTAACCAAGGGAGGAGTAAGGCACGAGTCCTCACTGGTGAGCTAACCAAGGGAGGAGTAAGGCACGAGTCCTCACTGGTGAGCTTTGCCTCTGGGCAGGCCTGCCCTTACACCTCTCTCTTTCTCTCTCTCTCTGGTGAGTCTCTGCTTCTAGGGGTTCACTGTCCTCTCTCTTCCTATTCCACAGTATTAGAACACACTGTCATCTTTATTGCTGTCCTCCTAAAGCATGACGAAACAGACATCTCATCACTGTCCCTTGCATCCCAGGACCACTCCCCTGCCTCCCTTATAAAAGGCCTTTCTTGTCCATGAGCATGGGGACCACTCCAAAACCTCTTCCCCATACTTTTCCCCACAGCTCTCAGCCCTAAGAATGTCATTGCCTTGGTGATACTTTCAGTGGCCAAAAGCAGATCATTTGCAGACCCTTCCCCTAAACGCAGACTCTTGTTGCTTGATATACACAAGACATAGGAATACAGTCAATGTGGAGAACAAACTCTTTCCATGAGAGTAGATGCAGAAGTGGTAAGGAGAGTATATTGTAAAGTCACCCTGTACTGTCGTGTGGCTTTGGACAAATGACAGCCTCTGAGCTTCAGTTTCTTCATTTGTCCAAGGCGGTTAATAATGCCTGACTTGGTAATGAATTGATGAGACAAATAAACCAACAGCGCCTGGCTCTTGGTAAATACTTAAGAATTACTCCCTTCCAGACCCTCTTGTCTCCGAACTCACATTACAGGTGGATAATGCAGCAAACTTTGCCAAAGAAAAAGCCCGATAGCATATTTGAGTTCTTGTTAGCAAGTACTTACTCTTACTTCTTGCTGGACATGACAAACAATACACCTCATCTCAGGTCTCACTGCCAAACATCGGGTACTCACTGGTCACTCCTCACGCATTTTTTTAAATTGGGGGATGTGTGTGTGTGTGTGTGTGTGTGTGCATGAACACTCACTTGCGGGTGTGTGCATGCATGCAGGAGAATTGAGGAGTTGTAGCTTCCTCAGACCTGGAGTTAGTTACAGGCAGTTGTGAGCCATCTGAGTTAGGTGCTGGCACCAAACTTTCAACTGCTGAGTCATCTCTGCAGCCCTGCTCCGCATGCATTTTAACCCTTTGTCCACCAGCCTTCTTAATGCACAAAATGACAGAAATTCTGAGTTTATGTAAGATATATGTTTGTATATTATGTCTCTGCATTTTTCTGAACACCTGGTAGGTCTTATCTGAAATCCCCAGTAGATGAAAAGATCTGTTTCAGTGCCATATAGTGCTCCTCTTTTTCCACTGGGTACCCCTTGGGCTACAGTAAGCTACTCTTTGAACAGCTCTCCCCTACCCATCCTACACCCAGGCTGGGCTCAGCTGCCTCAGGCCTGCATGGCTCACCTAAACTACTCTTTGCCCAAGCCTAACGTAGAAACAAAGTAAGTCGACAAAGGGGGAGATTGCTCCCCACCACTCCCATCATCCATCTGGTCAGTACTGCCCTTTGCTCACTGCCCTGTCCAAAAGTAGGTTCTCTGGATTTTGAGACCAAGCATCACTTGTATGTTTTGTTTCCATGTTCTATTACTTATGGCTCCCTCAATACAAGATTTGTACTTGTACAGAATCTGTAAAGAGACAATTCTGAATTATCTCTACTGTAGGTTTCTGCAGCCCTGAAACAGGGCCAAGTCACACCAACAGAGCTCTGCAAGAAATGTCTCTCTCTCATCAAGAAAACCAAGTATCTAAACGCTTACATTACTGTATCAGAAGAGGTGGCCTTAAAGCAAGCTGAAGAATCGGAGAAAAGATACAAACAAGGTAAATGTAAATTATGCTCAATTGTATTTCATTATTCTCTCTCAAGAGGAACAATTTAGCTGGGTGTAACAGTGTCCTTTTGGTAAGTAAAGCTTTAAACTTAGAACTTTTCCTGAGTATTTAGTGTAAATATAATGCCTATCTGTAATGATTTCCAGTATAAACTAATTGCTGAAGTTTCGTCCTTCTGTCCTTCTCTCTCTCTCTCTCTCTCTCTCTCTCTCTCTCTCTCTCCCCTCTCTCTGTCTCTTTCTCTGTCTCTTCCCCCACCCCCAGGTCTGTCAACTTTCCAATTTATTCCTTTGAGTCTCCTTCTGAACCTAGAGAGAGGCTGGAGGCCAGCAAGCCATTGTAATCATTCTATCTTTACCCCTCATAGCACTGGGGTTACAGGAAGGTGGGCATAAGAATAAGACACATGCCAGGCTGTGGGGGCGCATGCCTTTTAGCCTTTTATGCCCAGCACTTGGGAGACAAAGGCAGGCAGATCTCTGAGAGTTTAAGGCCAGCCTGGTTACAAATAGTTTCAGGATAGCCAGGGCTGTTACACAGAGAAACCCTGTCTCCAGAAAAACATGTGGCCATGCCCAGCTTTTGATGTGGATTCTGGGATCTGAACTGAGTACCTCATGCTGAACATGCACTCTTAACTATTGAGCCATCTTTCTACCACACCCCCCACCTTTTTGGCTTTTTAATGCAGGTCAGTCACTTGGAGATTTAGATGGCATTCCTGTTGCTGTGAAAGACAACTTCAGCACATCTGGCATTGAGACAACATGTGCATCAAATATGCTAAAAGGTAAAATCTAATGACTGCAACATCAATACTTTAGTAAAAATAAGTGTTTTTCAGCTTAAAGAGAAAATACCAAAGCTTCAAGATAACCTGAGATTAACTGCAGCCTTGTGGGAAGTACTTAGGCTAGATTTTTGCCCCTTCATTGTTTGCTCATTACATACAGAATCAATTTAGGTGTTGGCCAGCTCTGTGAATGAATACTGCTTACAAAGTTTGGGAGCCTTTCTAGGAGGACCTGGCATTGGCTGGCATCACTCCTGTGGACACAGAGAACTCATCAGCACCTATTCACCATCTCCTGGAACTGTGCAGTAACCCTTAGTTTTATTCTTTAATCTATCAGGCTGAAAACAAGAATGTCTATCAAAATACTTGGATCCTAATAGAAAAAAAAAAGTGAAAAAAAGAAAAGATACCTAGAATACTGCCCACAAAAAGTAAATAAAATTCTATGAGTCTTCTTTCATTAGGTAGACTAGATTGTTTTTTGGAATAAAGGCTAGAGGAGGGTTTTTTGGTATTTTATTTTTATTTATTTTTGTTTTTGTTTTTTTTTTCAGTCTGTGTGTGTTTTGTTGTTGTTGGGACAAGGTCTTACCATGTAGCCCTGCTGGCCTGAGTTTGCTATGTTATCCAGACTGGCCTTGAAATCACAGAGATGCTCTTGGCCTCTGCCTCCTGCGTGCATAGGCTTACTTCTAACCAAATTCATAAAAATTACTATGTGACATAACATTATCTAAGAAAAAGAGCTTTTGAGCTTAATGACATGGACTTAATGTCAAATGGATATGATCTATCTTACCACCCAACATTTTATAGTGCTCTTTAAGTCAACATTTTCAGATTATAAAAATAGTGAATGATGTAATGACAGGAAAATGGACAGTTGACAGGAGAAAAATTAACTCATGGAAAAAAGTACAATTTGCTATTTAAACTAGGAATAATTTATACTCTGATAGTAATTACTTAATTAAAATTTTAAATCATGCTTCCTATTCATTGTTTTTTCTCATATAATAAAAATACTATTTTTTCCAGGTTACATACCACCTTATAATGCTACAGTAGTTCAGAAGTTGTTGGATCAGGGAGCTCTACTCATGGGGAAAACAAATTTAGATGAGTTTGCTATGGGGTGAGTAAAATGAAGTTTTCCTCTATTTTTATTTAAAATCTGTTTTAATTTCACTGCATTTAGGTACCTAAAGGTAACAAGGTTACTTCCTGAGGAGTCTTTGTTTTTAAAATGTCTACTTTATTATTTTATTTATGTGTATGTGTCTGTGTCAGCGGATGGCATCTGCAGTTGCCAGTGGAGGCCAGAAGAGGTCACTGATTCCCTTGGAGCTGGAGTTGCAGGCAGTTTAGAGCCGCTCTGTGTGGGTGGTGGGAACTGGCGCCATAAGCTCTAAATGCCTAAGCCAGGTCTCCAGCTTCGTGAGGACAGTGACATCTTAGTCCCTGTGTGAGCTTACACTGTGTAACAAGTGTGTAGATATATTGTTTGAGTTTTAGAATGCATTTCCCAGGTGAATAATGATGTTAAATGCTTTCTCGGGTGCTTATTTTGCCATCTGTGTACCTTCACTAAAGTATGGTCCAACTCTTTTGTAAGTGGGCTTATTTATTGAGTTATAAGGGCTCATTGATATGTTCTGGACCAAGTTTGTTATCCAAGGTGGTTTGCAAATCTGTTCTCAATGTCTTTGGTTTATCTTTTCATTATGTCTGTGTTAGTTACTGTTCTCTTGCTGTAATACAAATAACTGAGATGTCACCCTAATGAAAGAAGGGCTTATTCTGGCCTACAGTTTGGGGGTCCATGGCAGGGAGGGTGTGGCAGCTGTAGCCTGGGGCTCAGGTCACATGGCCTGTGCAGTCAGGCAGTCAGGAAGCTGAGCAATGACTGCTGCTCCTCACACAGCTTTCTCTATGTGTAGTCAGAGTGGTTCAGAATTGCGCTGCCCACAGTTAAGTGTGTGTCTCCCCACCTCCCAGACTCTTAGTTCCAGGGCTTGACTCCTAGATGCTTCTAGATCCCACCGCATTGATAGTCAGTGCTACTCAGCACACTGACTTCGCTTCAGAGCCTACATTTTTAGTTTTGATAACGTCCAGCTCATCATTATTTTTTCCATGATTCGTGCCTCTATGTTGACCTGTACTAATGCTTCCGTAATCCTTATCCAGAACAAAATGGCAGGTTTTTCTCCTAGTTTTATTACACTTAGCTGGGTCACCCACGTTGTTTAAATTTTTTTGTATATAATGTGAATAGAATTCAGTTTTTTACTTATGGGCATTTTAGTCTCACCACTGTTTAGACAAGTTTGTCCTTGTTCACTGCAAAAACACACGTGTAAACTAGGGTCAACATCTGTCTTGACACTGGTGGTAAGAGTCTTCTCACTTTGTTCTTTTTAAAGTCACTATACACACTGATGCCGTTTTAATGTCACACACACTGCAGTCCTATGTCAGAGTCACTGCACACACTGCAGCCCTGTGTCAGAGTCACTGCACACACTGATGCCGTTTTAATGTCACACACACTGCAGCCCTGTTTCAGAGTCACTGCACACTGCAGCCCTGTGCCAGAGTCACTGCACACTGCAGCCCTGTGTCAGAGTCACTGCACACACTGCAGCCCTGTGCCAGAGTCACTGCACACACTGTGGCCCTGTGTCAGAGTCACTGCACACTGCAGCCCTGTGTTTCTAATTATTTATATAGCAAATGCATTAAAAATGTCATTGATTAAAAAAATTTAAAAAAATATTAATTTTTTTCCTATATTGACCTCCTAGCCCATCACCTTGTTAAAATTCATTTGTTAGTTCTAATTGATCTGTATGGATTTTTTGGAATATTTTGTGTAGACAGTTTTATTTTTTTAATTCTTACTACTTATCTACATTTTGCTTTGTTGAACCAGTTAAGACCATCAATGCAGTATTGAGGAAAAAGTGAAATGGTGGGGGGAGGGTGTGGAGAGATGGCTCAGCAGTTAAGAGTGCTCACTGCTCCTGCAGGGGACCTGAGTTCAGTTCCCAGTGGGACACCTGTAACTTCAGCTTCAGATGGCCTCCATGGCCATCTGCAGTCATATGCATAGACATAGGCATATATACAAATAATTAAAATGGGGGTGTGTGTAAAACAGATAGCCTTGCCTTGCTCCTGATATTGGGGAGGAAAATATTCAGCCATTCACCAAAAGCACTTTAGATTTTTTTCCACTTTATAATTCTTTTTGCATTTATAACATGTTTGTTCAGTGATCCTGTTTAGTAGAAACAGCCCTTGACTACTGCGTTAATATGATATCTCTTAGACTTCCGTAGATACTTCCGTGTTTAATGAGCTCATCCATGGAAAAGAACTCAGACATGGTTTTTCGGGTATTTTCTTTCCTCAGCTGATCAAAATGTAGACTTAGTATGTCCCCAGTGTGACTCTTTGAGGATGCTCCCTCACCTGTGATTAGCTGGAAATCATAGCTTGCATCTAATAGCAGGGAGGGATGTAGCAAACTTAAATCAAGAAGCACTCTATTGAAGTTTTTTTCATAAAAGCAAAAAGATGCTATGAAAATGTTCCACAACAGAAGTTAAAAATGTAAAGGCTAAAATGATAAAATTTAGAAAACTTATTAAAAAAAAAAATTTGTGACCTCGACTTAAGCAAAAATCTCTTTGCTAGGACATAACATAATGCAAAATAAAAACTGGTAGGTTGGTCTCGAGTAAAATTAAGAAGTTTTGAAACATGCTACTTCAAAATGAAAAAGAAAATGTTTCAAAAGATAAATCTGAAAAAGACCTGTCATGTAAATTATTGGCGCATACCTGAGGCAGAGGCAGGCAGACCTCTTGAGTCCGAGACCAGCCTGGGAGCTGCCTTCTTTGCTCACCCTCCCCAAAATGCTGAGATGACAGGCATGTGGCCATGTCTGTCTGTCTTGTGTGGGTGTTAGAAATTCAAATTAAGGGCCTCTTGCTTGCACATGTGCTCTTACACGCTGAGCCATCTCCTCCTCCATAGTTTTTGTGGTTTTGTTTCCGTTTGAGACAGGTTTTACTCTAGCCCAGGCTTGCGTAGAATTCATGGATATCCTCCTGCCTCAGCTAAAGGTATGAGCTACCACACCTAATGCTTTTCTTAAACCTTCTGACTAGGGGAGATTCCTTTAAAAGATTTTTCTAATGGTCTGAATGTTTGTGAATCTTTTCAACTGAAAGATCTTAGCTTACAAAGGAAACCATCTTTAACTGATTGACTGGGATAAGTCTTCCCTTAGCTAGTAACTTTCTTCTTTCCTGAGCACCACCTTCTCCTTAGCTGCCTGATGGGGAGCTGCCTGTGCGTAGTCTCAGCCTTTTCCAACTCACGCCACAGTGGGTTAAGAAAGGTTCCATGAGTTTCCCTGGGGACGTAAAATGAAGTTTTTCAGAGGTATCGCTTTGCTTCTCCATCGCAGATCTGGAAGCACAGATGGTGTGTTTGGGCCAGTTAAAAACCCCTGGAGTTACTCCAGGCAATACAGAGAAAGGCGGCGGCATGATGAGCTCGGCGATTCGCACTGGCTGATAACTGGAGGGAGCTCAGGCGGCAGTGCGGCCGCTGTGGCATCGTTCACGTGCTTTGCGTAAGATGTCCCTGTCTCTGCTTTAAACCCCACCTGAGTGCAAAAGATCAGAGGTCAAACTGCACCCAAAGCCCGGCAGCACAGGAATTGAGACCCTGCCTGGCATTTGTGTTTCTTTTTGGTGAGCTGTTTGTGTTCAAAGGTGTATTGGAATGACATCTAAGTATAGTCAGCTTTATCCCACTACGTGAGCTTTGTACATTAAAAATTAATCTAAAATGACATTTTAACTTTTCTTCTGTAGTCTGTAGTCTCTGGTTCTTAAAATCATGGCTTTATGGATCTTACCAGATAAGACATTGAACTTGAGTGAACTTCATGAATCTTATTTTTTAATAATTTATTCTGTCGTCGGTTCACTATGCAAATGGTACCGCTTTAGCTCACTGCTGCTAAGCTGCTCAGACCCCTCAGATCCCCTCAGATCCCTGATCCTCTTGACGTCTCCCAAGTGCTGAGGTCAAAGGCCTGTGCTACCACTCCTGGCCCTGCAATCATTGTTAGCCACCCAGAGAATAGTAAATAATGATTTATCTTATCAGTCTCATCTTAAGTAAGTTGAATGTGTTTCCCCAGTAATACAATATGTATATGTTTTCCCTCGCTTTAATTATCCAGTGAAACTACATTCCTTCACAGGCACTGCAACCCGTAATTTATTTACATATTTTAGAACTGTGGAGCTTGTTAAGAAGAAAAGCCATTTCATTTATCTCTGGAATGTTATAGCATTGCATTAATATTAATGAGAGTTCTGACATGTTAGAAGGTGCAGGATCAGGTGCGGCTTCTTTTTCTACCCCCCCCCCCCCATCATCCCACTTAGTGTTATCTTTCTGAATCTGCTTTGAGAAGATGGCATTTTGACATGTAATTCCTGTGGAAATGTAGGTTTTACTTTTACACAGCCATCAGTGAATGCTAATAAGAGACAGTATCTTTTTAAAATTATGAAAGCAACAGACTGATGTTGTAGTTAAATGGACTTGGTGAGAAAGGAAATATAATTTGCATTTTCTGTAGCGTGCAAGTGGCATGTTATTGTTAGGAACATTACTCAGTCCAAAGCATTACTTTCAATATAATCAGTAGATTATATATTTGTATATAATCAGCAGAAACATCAACCAAAAGTAACTTCAGATTGAGTGTCTCCAAACTATGAAGTAGTCTGCTTTTGTCTCCCTGGCAGTGTTTTGTTTGTTTTATTATAGTTTTAAAATTAAGATTCTTAGAGTGTTAGTGAGCTGCATAGAAAGGATGCACTGTGAGGTGATGTGGAAAGCTACCCAACGTGCATTAAGTGAAAACAGTATACATAATGCCTGTTAAGAGTGAGCGTTGCTTAGGCACAGATGTGGGTCACACATGGGTTATCTGGATAAAAGTGTGTAACAGGGCTATTATGGGTTCTTCAATAAGAGGACTTTTACTTTTTTTTTTTTTTTTTGAGTCAGGGTTTCTCTATAGCCTTGGAGCCTGTCTTGGAACTAGCTCTGTAAACCAGGCTGGCCTTGAACTCACAGAGATCCGACTGCCTCTGCCTCCTGAGTACTGGGATCAAAGGCGTGCGCCACCACACTCAGCAGATTTTTTAGGTTTTTTTTTTTTTTTTTTTATTTTTACTTCTATATCATATGATTGTGTGGTACTTTAAATTTCACAGTAAGCATGTACTATCTAGAAGTTTTGTTTTTAAATAATTGTTTAAAATTTCAGTTGTGACAAAAATATGTATATGTAATTTTGCAATTAATCTACAAAACTTTTCTTTTTTTTCCATCTTGGAAAACGGAACCCAGCACCCATGAACTGCCCCCACGCCCAGTCTCTAGCAGCCTCCTCCTTACTATCTGTGGACTTGAGTGCTCTGCTTCTGTCTTCCTGTGACTGGCTTGTTGCACTTAGCGTGATGTTCTTGAGGTTTCTTTCCCTCTTTTTAATTAGTTTCTTCTACTACATAATATACTGTCTGAACTGTGTTACTTTTTTTTTTTTTTTTTTAATAAGAAAAACATGTGCACTCTAGGTGACGAGGCTGAGAAATGAGCATTCACTATGTTGGGTAATGATAGGTTTTTCAAAAATGAATATTTAAGTGGTTTTTTTAATCAGATTAGCCAAATTTTTAAAAAGTACTACTCATTGATGATACTGAAATGCTAAAAAAAAAAAAACCACAGTTCACTAGAAATAAATACACGAATTGGCCTGATCTACAACAAGTAATTTGATTATATAGGTTAAGAATTTATAACAACAGACCCTTGTGTTCACTAACCCTGCCTTTTAGAAACCATCAACCTAAAAGCAACCAAACATGAGCTGAGGTTTATGTGTAAAGTTATTTATCAACAAGGGTTTGCTAAAAAGTTATCATTCCAGATGCAAACAACATTGTAAAAATTACAGTACCTCTCCAGCCATGGTGGAGCAAAGGCTGGGGTCTGGGTTTCTGCAGAGAAGGTTTAGTTTGTGAAGGCATACTGCCTGCTGTCACTTGACATATTTTAAAATATCCTCAATCTTTATTATTTTAATGGCATCAAGAGGTCATTATAAACAAACAAAATACGGATGGAAGCTTACAATTACAAAATGTTCTCCAGAAAAGACAACACATTTTTAAACAGTTGAAAGGCCAGGCTTAGTGTCACAGGCCATGATTCCAGCACTCAGGATGAAGGGGCAAGAGGGGGGGTTGAATCTGCCGAAATGTTAACAGTGTTTATTGTTGGGTCTTTGTGCTTCTCTATACCATATGAGTCCTTTGAGATGAGTATGGGTTACTCTATATAATTAAAGGGAAGTACACTTTGAAATAGTAGATTCCAGATGCAATTAAAGAGTGTCATTCCTCTAAACAGAACTCTCTTTCAATCCAGGGCTCTAGGGTCAGATACTGGAGGTTCCACCAGAAACCCTGCTGCCCACTGTGGGCTTGTTGGTTTCAAACCAAGTTATGGCTTAGTTTCCCGTCATGGCCTCATTCCCCTGGTGAATTCGATGGATGTGCCAGGAATCTTCACCAGATGTGTGGATGATACAGCGATTGTGTTAGGTATTTCTGTGGTTACGTAACATTTGAAAGCCTCACTGTAAAGTACTATGTCTGTCACACATGAGGGTTCCTTCTTGCAGGTATACTGGCTGGACATGACCCCAAGGATTCCACCACAGTACAAGACCCTATTAAGCCCCCCATGATTCCTGGTGTGATGGATGTGAGCAGACTGTGTATAGGAATCCCAAAGGTAACTTCTCCTTACTTTTCAGAAAAGCTGACTGGCCAAATGCAGAGCACAGACTTAGGAGGCCAACTGGTTGTTTGCATCCCTGTACCACCACCGTGATTGATTGGCCATGTGGATTTAAGCATGCGACTTCTCTCTAAGCCCAGTTTCCCCTTTGTGAAGTAAGGGTGAGAGAAATACAGACCCTGAGAGCTGCGGGGATTAAGTTTGATTATCCTATAAAACACACACGGGTCTGTAAACTTCCCTTGGGAAGAAACTGATGCCGTTTTGGGCTTCGTACTTCATAGATCTGGACTTTTTAACACAACCATTATAGTGAAAAGGCAGCCATAGGCAATATGTAAATGAAGAAATACTTCTGTTTTCTTTAAAAAAAAGTTGATTACTATAATCTATACATGTAAGTAATAAATTATTGACACTTTAAAAAAAATCAGACCTGTTTCTGTGTGTGTATGTGCGTGTTCGTGCATGCATGTGTGTGTGTATGTGCACATTCGTGCATGCATGTGTGTGTGTATGTGCATCTATGTGTCTGGATATACATGTTTTGTGATGTTTTGTTTAAGTTTTTTAGAAGCAATGTGTGTGTGTGTGTGTGGATATTTTACCTTTGTGTGTATTTGGTACTGTTTGTGGGCCTGGTGCCTGTGGAGGCCATAAGAAGGCATCAGATACCCTGGAACTAAAGTTACAGAGCTGTCTGTAAGCTGTAAAGTTGTGAGCTGTCTGACAAGGGCACTGGGAGTTAAACTCGTGTCCTTGGGAAGAACATCCAGCACTCTTAGCTGCTAAGCCATCTCTCTAGCCCGCCCCTTTCATTATTTTAAGTTATATGTAGGTATATGTGTCTGCATGTGGCTATATATACATGAGTACAAGTGTCCACAAGGCCAGAGACATCAGATTCCTGGAGCTGTAGTTATAGACACTGGGAAGCCACTGGTGTAGGTGCTGGTAACGGAGCTCAGGTAAAACAAGAGCGCTAAAGTGCTGAGCCCAGACTGATTTCCAGTTCAGTTACTCTTCTGCCTCTCTCTCAAGTGCTGAAGTGTAGGGATGTACCACCTTAGCCAGCTATATACCTGACAGTATATTAACATTTAACCTGTTTTAGGTACCATTTTATTCTGGAACGTTCTGTCCCTGGCTTCCACCCCTCTCCCGTAGCGTCCCTCACCACTACAACTGTACAGTCAAAGCATCCACAGACATTATCAGGTGACACCCCTACTATAGAGAATTGCTACTTTAAAAAGACTTTCATCGAGATAACTATCTGTAATTTCTTTAAAAAACAAAATAGCTTTAGAAGTGAGCCTAGTTGAGTCCTAGATCCCATGTTGGTATGATATATATCGCGCTAGGAATGCTGCATCTCTTCCCTATTCTCAATACTTTCCATCCATAAAACGGATGATGAAGCTGTGTAATGGGGTGTGAAAGCATAAACAGAGAGAAGTTCTGAAAAATGTAGACATCTAACAGATATGAACCCCTGATCGGATCCCAAGCTCTACACTGCTGTGCCAGTTAATACTGTCCAGTACTGTCTCGCATGCCATCAACATTCCTAGTCCAGTCTTGCAAGGAACCTACCAGCTGCTGTATTATCAGTGTTTTAGTGTAGTGTATTGCCAAAGATTTTATACAGGTGTTTATGAATCTGTATAGACTTTCCTGTGTTTTGTTTTGTTTTTCCTCTAAGGAATATCTGGTACCAGAGTTGTCAAGTGAAATACAGTCTCTTTGGTCCCGAGCTGCTGACCTCTTTGAGTCTGAGGGTGCCAAAGTGATTGAGGTCTCCTTGCCACACACCTGCTACTCAATCATCTGCTACCACGTGCTGTGTGCATCAGAAGTGGCTTCAAATATGGCAAGATTTGATGGGCTACAATATGGTAAGATGGCTGCTTTGGGGTTGTTAAAGATCATTCACATGCTAGTTATTATAATAATTCAGGAAGGTAAATCAATTTTTTTCTCTATTATTTTAATATTGGATTTGAAATATTCATCAAAAGTCTTTATGCTTGGTTCTCTGCACTGAAGGGAAAGTCTTGAAGGGACTGTCTTTGTGTACCCAGCACATCTGATGTAGTGTCTGACAAGGTGGAACTCAATCAAAGTTTGCATGGGTGGGTGGATGGATGGGTGGGTGGGTGGATGGATGGATGGATGTCAAAGTTCTTTCATGGTTTCTTTACTCTCCATGGTTCTCATAACTAACTGATTAGTCAATCACAAAGCAAATAAAGAAAAAGAACTTGGAGAGAAAGTTCTCTAAGGTCTATATTGTTCGCAATACTGTTTTATAGCCTTTAATTCTTTCTCAGTAATGTTTACTTCTTGTTCTCAGGTCACAGGTCTGGCATGGATGTGTCTACTGAAGCCATGTATGCTGCAACCAGACAAGAAGGGTTCAATGACGTGGTACGAGGAAGAATTCTCTCAGGAAACTTTTTCTTATTAAAAGAGTAAGACAATTTCTTAAAGAATTTTTTTTGCTACTCTTGAAACCTTAAAATTTTTATATCTAGTACTGCACGGGCTCGGTTAGCAGGATACTGGCCAACCCCTGAGGCCCCAGGTTTGATGCCCAACATCAATATTGTGGTAGTACTAGCCTGTAATCCACTGCGGAAATGTAGGCAGGGAGAGCAGAATTTCAAAGTCATCACTGGTTGCATAGTGAATTCAAGGCCAACCTGGGATGTGAGATCCTGATTTGAAAAAATAAAGAGCTTAGTGGTAAAGAGTTCTTGCTGCATAATCATCAGGACCACAGTTCAGACTCCAGCTCCTGTATGTAGACTGGTTATCCTATGCAATGGGGATGCAGACGGGGATCTGCCGGGAAAGATCATGCCTCGAAGGAATCAGTGAAGAGCGGGAGAGGGTGCACCTGCATCTGTGCCTCTGCAGAGCCTGTTGGTCAAACAGTGGGCAGGGTACATGGTGTTCCTGTAGCACTCTTCTGGGGTTAAAAAACCACACTTTTACCTTCTTGTGGTTGGTTCTCAATGGAACTGGAGTTGTCATGCGTCATGTCCAGTTTTACACCTGAGGAACCTAAGGTGTAAAGAGTCCAGGAGCAGCTAAAGAGTTTTCTTCCTCCTTCCCTTTGTATCACTGAGTTATTGTTCTGTCTGTGTCTGGCTTTCCCCCTAATCTTTTCCTAGTGTTTAAGCATCCTTCATTCAAGTTTATCTCTGCCCTTCTAGACTAAACTGTTCATAAAATACAAAACTGCAGCACTGGGTGCCTTCCTTGTTTCTCTTGATGGAACCTGCTTCCCAGGGCTGTTTCCTACCATCTAGTTCAGGCATAGTGAGACTAGCTAGTTACCATTATACTGTAGATAGACTGAGACATGATGATAGAGAATTGCATAAGCCTTTGAGATACAAGTTTTTAATCTGTTGTACTAAGAAAGTAACTTAATCACACTATCTCACCCTAAAATAAATGTTCTGGGTTAGCAGTTTCCTTACTGGGCAGTATTGTTTTGTGGTTATTTGGTAGAATTGCATCTAGTAGCAAATTCTAATGAATAAATTCCAGTGTAAAGTTTTATAATAACATTGTAGTTGAACAAAACTCATCATTATAAATGATGGGCAGTGGTGGCACGCACCTTTAATCCCAGCACTTGGGAGGCCAGCCTGGTCTATAGAGCAAATTCCTTGATAGCCAGGGCTACACAGAGAAACCCTGTCTCAAAAAAACAAACAAACAAAAACGAACAAAACCAAAACAACAAAAGAGGAATCTTAGTGTCGTACTGCCAGGAGTGGTGACCAAATCTTTATTCCAGCACTGTCTAGGGTCTACATAGTGAGTTCTAGGCCCACCATGCTCAAAAACTAAAATAGCAATTGGCTAGCAAGATGGCTCAGTAAGTAAAGGCACTTTAGGCTGATTGATGACTTGAGTTTAATTCCTGAGACCCACACTGTGGAAGGAGAAAGGTGAGTCTGGCTGAATGTCTCAGACCTCTACTCACCCCTTCCTTTGCTCTCTCCCCGACACAGTAAATAAATTAGTAATAATAATAATAATAATAAATCTTAGTGGCCCCTGATGGTAAAGCTGAAGACCCAATGGCTCTTTAACTAGTTTAATTGAGAGACCTGCCTTTAAAGACAAAACAGAAAAAGTCTCTAAGATAGCTTTGTCTTTTTCCACAGAAATTATGAGAATTATTTCGTCAAAGCGCAGAAAGTGAGGCGCCTCATTGTGAGGGATTTCAAGAATGCTTTTGCTTCTGGTGTGGATGTCCTGCTGACTCCGACCACCCTGAGGGAGGCAGTGCCGTACTTGGAGTTCATCAAAGAAGACAACAGGACACGAAGTGCCCAGGATGATATTTTCACACAAGCTGTAAATATGGCTGGTAAGGATTCCTTAGGAATGGGGTGCTCTGCTTCAAAGCTTAAACTGACTCCCTGGTCTTCACTGCAGGTTCCTGTAGGATTGTTTCCTAAAGGGAGTACCCTTCCCTTCTACAACAGCCGAGGGGGATATGTGTATGTCCTGTGCATGCGTACTGTAATAGCACATTTTCTTAAGCAATATGCAAAATTTTTATCTTCAAAACATTTAAACATGGTATACTGTGTACTGATATGATACTCCCTTACCCAAGCCTGTCCTTGTTAATATCTTGCCCTGGCTTTCTTCTCTGTCTTTCCACCTCCCACACACATTGTATTGGGCTGTCCCATTTGAAAAAATACCCTTTAGACATGACATTTTACAGCTGAGTACCCTAGCACGCATCTGAGGATAAAAATTCTCCTCCCTAAACACAATGTCACATCTGAGGAAACCATTATGAGCCCAATAATAATAATCTAAATGTAGTCCATATTCAGATTTCTCTCAGCAGTGCTAGAACTGTCTTTTAATGTTATTTTGCTTTTGTTTATGATCTCTTTTTAATGTTTACAGTAATCACCTCAATGTATCTGTGATTGTTTGTAGAACTATACCAGGCTGTAGTTCAGGTGCCACATACTTCTGTTGTTTTCCTTCAACTCTGTTCCTGAAGGACCAAGACTTTCCTTTTATCACTCCTTTCATGTTTAATGACATTCCTTCACCTCTCTTTCAGGGTAGGTCAGCTGGCCGCAAATTTTCTAAACTTTGCTCATGTAAATGTCTAGATTTTCCTTTAAAGGTATTCTTGCTGGATATGGGGTTCTGGTTCAACTGTTCTTTACCTCAGGGCCCTTGAAAAAAGGCGGTGCTCACCTCACACCCCAGGGCTCAGGAGGCCGGGGTGGGTTCCCTGGGAGAGGGGGCAGCAGCTGGAGGGGAAAGGGGATGAAGTAAACAGTGCAGTGGCTGTAGTGATGAGTTAAGCTAAAGTTGTTTCACATAGAAAAGGAAGCCTGCTGAGCCACTTTCAGCAGGAAAGCCACATACTTCCTATATCAGAAAGCCGTTGTGACCACTGGGAAACTAAGCTGTTTGCCTAGGGAGATCGCTCACAGGGCTGCAGAAACAGGGACCAGAGTTGAGATCGTAGCAGCCACATGAAGCCAGATGCAGTCCTGTGCATCTGTGGCTCCAAAGCTGCCATAGCGAGATGGGAGTTGGAGACTCCCTGGAAGTCAGCTGGCCGGATAGCCTGCATACACAGTAGTGATCAAGAGCCCGTGTCTCAGACCCGGTGGAAGGCAAGGACCAACACTTAGGTCGCCTTGATACCCACATGTGCGTGCAGAAACAAAGAAAACAAAAGGATAGCTACCTGATCATTCCTAAGCAATTTATGTGTCTGACTTTGGGTTTCTGTTACTGTGATGAAACACCATGACCGAAACAAGTTTGGGAGGAAAGTGCCTTACTCTTATACCTCACAGTTCATCATCAAAGGAAATCAGAACAGGAACTCAAGCAGGACAGGAACCTAGAAGCAGGAGTTGATGGAGAGGTGGCATTCACTCTGTATACCAGGCTGGCCTGGAACTCTCGGAGATCTACCTACCTCTGCCTCCCAAGTGCTGGGATTAAAGGCATTTGTCACGGCTGCCCAACTTTTTTTTTTTTTTTTTTTTTGAGACAGGTTTATTTGCGTAGCCTTGGCTGTCCTAGAACTCACTCTGTAAACCAGGCTGGCCTCATACTCACAGAGATACACCTGCCTCTGCCTTCCGAGTGCTGGGATTAAAGGCGTGCGCCACCACATCTAGCTATCTTAGTTTGTTTTAAGCTTTATTCTGTCTTTATAAGCACGAGGAAGGAGGGTTCATCAATTGATGGCTTCTGTCTCTTCCTCTCAGGCTTGCCAGCAGTGAGTGTCCCTGTGGCTCTCTCAAACCAAGGATTACCAATAGGACTGCAGTTAATCGGACGTGCATTTTGTGACCAGCAACTTCTGACAGTTGCCAAATGGCTTGAAAAACAAGTACAGTTTCCCATTATTCAACTGCAAGACCTCATGGATGATGGCTCGTTGGTTCTTGAAAATGGAAACTTAACTTCTGCTTCTCTAACCTAATCGGGATCAATGAATCAAGGAATTGGCTGGTAGTGGGATGCCAGGAATCCAACGCTGGGCCTCAGGCTTGCTAGGCAGGCCATCTGCCCCTGGACTGACTCTCCACCACTGGATCATGCTGTTAAAAATGACTAAGAGGTGCTGTTCTCTAGAGCGCCCAGTGATCTTGCTCAGCCCTGTGATTAGGTTCAGTGTCAACACTGCCTGTCTGCCCTGGGAATCACTTCTTCAAATCCCTGTAATGTTGTTAAATGTAATATTTATACATTCATTAAATAACTTTTAAAACCAATCACTGGATTTTATTATACCACAAAAATACGAGCTCCTAAAAAATGCATGCTGCATAATTTTCATTCAAAAGAACAGAAATTAGAGTAAAACTAAGTTTAGTAATAAATGCCTCAAAATGTGTACATCTTTATAGCAAAATACTAACAAGACAATAACGTTAACTCCTGAGGTTCTGACAGGCAGGTCATCCTGTGGTAGAGGTTGCCTCAGCGATGTGAGAAATGCATACAACTAGACAAGACTCGCCTTGCTAAAAGCTCTGGACATAGGAGGAAGAGAGTGGTCCACCAGGTTCAGAGCCATACAAGGCTGGGTGGCTCCTCAGCCAGGCACAAGACTCCTTTTGCTTCTCTGGAGACAGTTAAAATGAGAACTTCCCCCACCCCTGTTCTGGTTAAATGTTTGCCTCACCTCTCTCAGAGCCAGCACAGCTCTGTGTCACACTGACTCGCCTCCCTCTTCAGCTCAGGGCTGAAGGTTCAAAGCGCCCAGGTGACACAGAGTGTGAACACGTGACACTGCGGTGAGGATCGCAGAGAGATGACACCCTAAGGTCTCCTTTCCCCAAGTGTCTCAGCGTCCCGTACCCTCTTGGTCCCCTTTATCGGTGTTCTCCGTTTGGACCTCTTGAGCCCAGATTAGACAACGTCTAATAGAAATGTTACATTTACTCTGAAGTGTCACTGAGTACCTCTGTCTTTGACAGGATACTTGTCACCTCACATTCATCAGGCACTATAGTTTGACGCCTGTATATTGTTGATAAATGAAGTAGGAACCTGACTTCCAGTAATAAATGTACTTGCTTAGGAAGAAAGCTTTATAAATGAGAAGGGTGTGAGGAAATATTGAAGCAGAGCCCCTGGACTGTTTTGTCTGGAATTCAACCTGCCTGTCCTTTCATTAACAATTTTCCCTTCCACTTGCAGATTTCAGTTTGATCATACGTAAAATCTTCCATGTGCCAGGCTCACTTGTACTCTTAAATTCAACTGACTTCACGAAAGAAAAAAAGAATATCTATAAGAAAACTACATTGCATTTGGCCCTCCACATCTAGGAGGGTCAAATGCCCTCCTCATAGATCAAAACTAACAGGTTAAAAAGATGATAGTTCTAGAAAGTTCCAAAAGTCCTGGAAAGTTTGGCCTTGTTCTGAGTACCAGGATGAATCCATGCTAAAAGGTAATGTGTAGTTAATAGAGAATCTAGGAAGCCCAAAAGTTTAAAGTAATGCGTGTGTGTGTGTGTGTGTGTGTGTGTGTGTGTGTGAGAGAGAGAGAGAGAGTGAGAGAGAGAGAGAGAGAGAGAGAGAGAGAGAGAGAGAGAGAGAGTTCTTTCCTAGTTCTTTCCTTCCGCTTTCAGGTAGGTTCTGGGCTTTCTCAACAAGGGCCTTTACCCACTCGAGCCATCTTGCCGGTCCCTGGCCTGATGCTTCTAATGTAAATACATACCTTCAGAATTAGAACAACTAGGGTTCCCACTTGTTTTGTTGAAGACGGGGACACCAGAGTTGCTATCTTGCTTCCTTGTTGCTGTGATAAAATAGTCAACAACTTAAAAGGCTAATTTCAGCTCACAGGTTGAGGGTACAGTCGTTGCGGCAATCAGGGTGACAGGACTTGACGCACACTGTCACACTGGGTCCACAATCAGGAAGACAGAAATGAATGCCTGTGCTCAGCTTTCTCTTAATGCAGTCCAGGACCCACCACGGGTAATGCTGCCGCCCTCCTTCATGGTGGGTCTTCCCACCTCGCATAGCCTAACCTAGGTAGTGTCTCACAGGCCTGGCCAGAGGCCGACGTCTAAATACTCCCTCCGGTGTGCTGGAGTCTTGGGTCCCAGGTGGTTCCAGGTCCTGTCAAGATGACACCAACAAGGACCATCACAACCCTGACCATCACAGTTGCCTCGAACTCACAGTTCTGCCTCAGCTTCCTGAGCACTAAGTTTCAGCATGCAATACCCCTTCTGGCTACTAGGAGAGTAAAAAGGTGGTTCTGGCAATCAGAGGCCATTTAAAATGGGTAGCTTGCCTTAGTTATTTCAAAAGCAGTGTGTGCACCAGAACAGAACTGAGAATTTTTTTTTTCAATTGATGCTAAGTAAAAGGGTTTCCCCCACATATACCTCAATAGATTATAAACCCAAAAGGGTTCCAGGCAGTTCATTAAAAATTCATTAGTATAAAAGTGAAGAGTTGAAGAAACCAATAAAGTGGTAATGAGAACCAGGGTGAGGGGTACAGCCACGGTACTAAAGACTGGAAAGCGCTACAGTGGGGAATTCCCAAGCAGTTTTGCTGGTGGGCAAAGGCAGGGGATTTAAAGATCAGATAGACCGGGCTCTGACGGTGGGGACTGCCCGTCAGCACTATGTGACACCCCTGAGCATCTACGCCCATCTGTAAAATAAGGGACAGTTGAATTTAAGTGATGCTCTGAACTCGCCTGGCGTGATCACAGACAGAGTGTGGTAAATTAATGGCACGGGCCTAATTTTTGTAATATATACCTCCCCGGTGATCTAGTATTTTTTTGAAGATAGGTTGCAGATTTTTAAATGATTTTCATGTTTTTTGATGCAGAATTGGCTACCTCATGGTTGGGAAACATGGAGGTTTTCAAAGGCCCTTGGCTCTGACAACCAAAGAGCGGAGCTGGGACACTCGAGGATGGAGCCTACTCAGACGCAACCACCCCATATCCTCACAGGGAAAATTCTTTGGCAGTTAAGTTCTTCTCCATGAAGATCATGTCCTAATCCAACATATAGACCGATAAATGAAGCCCGAGGATTCTGTGTCTTAGCTACAATTACGTTGTTGGGAAAAGTTAAAAGTAAATGTTACCAAGAGCCCACTAGAATATCCATCAGGGAAAGAAGTGAATGAGGCACCCATGTGACATCTAGTCATAAGCAATTTCATTCTGGTGAATCTTCCAAGATAAATTGGTTACAAGACGGGCCTACAGGAAGATAGGACATGGATGAGAATGGTAGATGGTTTCCACCAAATAATAATACCTGGCAATTTTAATGCACACTATAGGATACTTTATGGGCTCTGATAGCATGAATGCACTCAGAGTATCCAAATGTTTCAAGTCATTAGCATGCACAGTGAGAGGAAGTGAGGCTGGATTCAGAGTGTGAAAATCTATAATAATAAGGCGTTTAGTTCTAATTCAGTACTCCACTAGGACCCTTCTATAGATAATGCCTGGAGACATTTATCTCTTTAAAGTTACATGTGAACTATTTGTTAGTTAGGAGGCTGCTTTTCTTCATGGAAATGGCCAATAGCATTTGGGTCACTGGTTCAGCAATAAGGTGGATTGAATGGTAAGACGCTATAAAGGGAGGATTAGAATTTGAGATCTTTGTGTTGGGTTCCTCTTTCACTCTATTTTGTCCAAATAGTTAAAATGGTAAGACAGTCGACACCCACGTACCCACCACCTATGCTCTGAATTTTACAGTGCTTGTTTTTATCATGTGATCTGTTATCTCTATTCACTCATCTACCTATTTAAATATATATCAAAACATATGCTTCTCATCATATTATACTTTCAATCTAATACTTAGTGTTTTATGTGTAATTTACATACCATAAAATGCACAAATCTTATGCATATATTCCCTGAGTTTGCCATCTGCACTAACCCATCTAACCCAAACTTCTATCAATCTATATATATATAAACCCCTACCGTCAGTTGACCACCAGGGGAAAGTTCATGACTATCCTCTCTCTATCTCCCCCTTTCTGCGGGGAAAAGGGGGGGCCACTTTTCTGATCCCCATTTCCCAGAACAGCTTTGTTTTGCTTAATTGTGGACTCCTTGGGCGTAACCTCCCTTACGAAGAGGCAAGAGGAATTTCTGCCTTTTGAATTTGATTTGAATGGTTTTAACAAGTTTTACTAATTATGAAGAGAGCAGATGTTCTGAGTGGGGATGGAAGGGACTTCGAAGGCCAAATAAGAGAAAAGACGTGTTAACATCATTATGTAGTAGTGTATCATTAAAACTTTGTACTTTAAACTCCAGCACAAATCATATCATTGCTGCCAATAGGAAGGGAATGTCTGCTTCAACCATGTACAGTGACCTTTTAAAAGATAGGGCATGCTTTTCTGGGTATTAATATGATGCTCTTAAAACCTGAAGAAATTATTCTCGGTCAAGCTTATTATCTGCCGAAGATGACTCTAGAAAACCCTTGTGGGGAAAAATATACCTGCCAAGTAATTAGATTTAATCTTTAAATAATCCTCCTTTTTATTTCTTCCTTATTTCGCCTATTCTTTGGGAATTGTGTATAGCGAGTTTTCATTATTTGCATTCCCTCTCCCACAGCTCTTCCAAGGTCTATCCCCATTTCCTTTCCCACCCAAGTGTGTCACACACACACACACACACACACACACACCATTTAGGCCAATTCGTGCTGCCCAAATATTCTTGGATGTGTGGCTTGCCACACAGAAGTGTGGGTGACTGACTTATTTGGGCTATATTCTTCTTGCTGTTTGTTGTATTTTGAGGCAAGGTCTCTCTACATAGCTCTGGCTGCCCTAGAACTCAAGGCTGGTCTTAAACTAACAGGTTTGCCTGCTTCTGCTTCCTGAGGGGTGACACACTCTTAGAGAAAACTGACCCTTACCCTTTCAGCAGCTAATAACCAATATCCTCAGCTAGGGGTGGAGCTTAATGCCCAAATCCCCTCTTCATGCTGGATCTGATCTGGCTTGAGCTTGTACAGGTCTTACATATGCTGTCTGTAACCACTGTGAGCACGTGTGTGCAGAGGCTCTGCTGTGTCCAGTGACATTGCATCCTTATAGCCATCCACCACCTCTGGCACTCTGCCAGCTTTCCATCCCCTCTTCCACAATGACCCCAGAGCCTTTGAGGAAAGAGATGGGATACAGATGCTCCCTTTAAGACGGGGCTTTCCACAGTCCCTTGTTTTCTACACCATTAGCCAGTTGAGGTACTCTGTCTATCATCATCTATGGCAAATGTAAGTTTCTCTGGTGAGGGTTAAGAGATGACTTAATCTGTGGGTATAATAAGTCATTAGAACTAGGCTTAATATTATGCCAAAGAGTTCCAATTCCGGGAGTCCACTCAAAGAGATGGAGGAGGGAGTATATGAGCAAGGGTCAAGATCATGATAGGGAGACAGCTGACCTGAGCTTGTGGAAGCTCATGAACTCTGCACTGACAGCTATGCCCTCTGCATGTGGGCGACCACTGTGTAGCTTGGTCTGTTTCTGGGGCCCCTAGCAGTAGGACCACAAGAAGGGGCTTGTTTAGTGGGAACATTATCAAGGAATGCAGGATTCAGCACTCTGGCAAGACACCCAAGCAATAGTTGGGAATGCTCTCATGGAATACTAGATTTAGCACTCTAGGAAGACACCCAGGAGACAGTGCAAACATGCTGATAGGAAGGCTCCCAGAAGCCAGGGAAGCGGTGAGCCTCTCAAAGCGAGGGAGAAATGCCAGCGCTGCTTTGGCAGGTGGCAGAAGATTATAAGGTTCAGAGAAGTAAGCAGGCTAGAGTGAGGATCCAGCGTGCACAGTGTACACAATATGGAATGTGTACTGTGTGCAAGGCACAGATCCTGTGAGTGGATCCAGAGTGCACAGTGTGCACAGGCTGGAGTGTGTACAGCGTGAAAGGCACAGATCTAGAGGATCTAGAGTATACATGATTTGACAAAGCAACAATGAATGCACTGGTGACAGGTGAGATGCACCAACATCTCTTCGGTTTTTGTGGCTGTCCCCCTCCATAGGCTGGGGATGAAGAGCTGAATACACTGACAGACGCAGAGAACATAGATGATTTCCTCGATGCTCCCACCCCACACACATATAAAATGCAGGGCAGGTTAGTGCTTAATCAGCAAAGCCAAGTGGATGCTATTATCATAAAGATGGGGGCAGCTACTGAGGAGCCTGACTTGGAGAGAAGTGCAGAGATGGTTAGCGAAATCTGGGAAAAGTACATGAGTAGCCAAAAAGGGCACAGCTGAACCTATCCATAATAAAAAAAGAAAGACATCAAGAATGAAGGGCGAGGGCAGTTATTCCAACAAAAATAGGACAACGTGTCACTTTCAAGAGCTGAACTAGGCTTGGGTCCTAGAAGCCATCAACGTAAAGAGGCTGGGGTGAAAAAGCTCACACAATGGTTTCCCAGTGCGACTATGTATTCTGAGGACGGCTGGGCACAGAGCTCCCGATGACTTCATATTTACAAGGTGCTAACAGTGGTTTGGTTCTTGGTCTTCCATTTGCCCTCTTGAACTTGTTAGTACTGTTTGAGCAAGGGCCCTTGTGTTTACAGTTTGTCCTGGGCACCTGGTTTTACGATGTATGTGTAGTTGGTTGCAGCGAGGGTAGTGAGGGCATAGTAATGAATGGAATCCTGTTTCAGGTGAAAATGGGTCTATTAGGTCTGCAGAGCCACCCATAGCATTTCCTGGTTTCTGAAGACTTTCCTTGGTCTGTGGGTAAAATCCACAGATAGAAAATAGCCAGCGGTAACCGGGCGTTGGTGGCTCGTGCCTTTAATCCCAGCACTTGGGAGGTAGAGGCAAATGGAACTCTGTGAGTTCAAGACCAGCCTGATCTACAGAACAAGTTCCAGGACAACCTCCAAAGCTACACAGAGAGTCTCGACAAAAAAAAAAAAAAAAAAAAAAACAAAAAACAAAACAAAACAAAAAAAGTAAGTAAGAAAGAAAATAGCCAGTGGAAGGCTCTGAAGCTCCCTCTCTCTCTCTCTCTCTCTCTCTCTCTCTCTCTCTCTCTAGTACACACACACACACACACACACACACACACACACACACACACGTCCACAGAGGGGTAGGGAATTAAAATATTGTATCATAGAGGGCTTGCCAAAATTAGCGTCACACTAAAACCTTTTAAATGCAGAGTTAAGGGCTGGAGAGGTGACTCAGCAGCTGGGAACACTGGCTGCTCTTTCTGAGGACCTGGACTTGATGCCAAGCACCACACGGTGGCTCAAAACCATCTGTAACTCAATTTCCAGGGTAACCAATGCCCTATTCTGCTAGCCTATTCTGCACATGATACACAGACACATACAAATAAAGCACCTATACACATAAAACAAAAATCACAAAAATTTAAAATGCAGAGGTACTGGACCCATAGCATCTCCTTGAATTCACTACAAACAAAAATTGAAGAGCAACAATGAACTATTTAGAACTCAACCAAGGGTTGAGTAGCTTAACTGCAGCCTTTGAGAGGCTCCGGGTTCAATTTCTATACCACATAAAACAACTATATAGTGTCCCCCACCCCATCTCCACCCAGGCTCATGCCTTAAAAACTTGGTTTCCAGATGACAGACTTTGGAGAGGTAATTAAGGGATTTGGCTTAGTCAATAACAGAGCCACTATAGATTTAGAACCTGGAGACATTGGGAGGTGGTAGAAAGTCAGTGTAGGGCTGAGTTGGAAGAAGTAAGTCACTGGGGGAGTATAGCTCACACTCAGTATCCTGTCTGTCGGTCTACTCCTTGTTCACTTTAAGATGAGCTGGTTTACTCTGCCATATAATGCCTGTCATCCTCCTCCTCAACACAGGCCCCACTACAATGGAAACAGCAGACAGAAGGAAACTGTAAGCCTAAATCCTTCCTCCTTGTAAGCTGTCTCTGTCCAGTATTTTTCACAGCTGAGGAAAAATGACTAATACAACAAAATTCAACCAAGAAGCAGCATGGCCCAGAGCTGCTGTGCTAGTCACGGGTCATCTTTACTAGACCCTTAAAGTGTGGGAATCTCACATGGAGTCAAACATTGCATAGACAGAAGTGTGGAATGGTTCTGAAGGCATTTCCTACCTCATAGCTTCTGAGCCCAGGTCTTTCATCAGGTAGGATGATTGTCTACTTGGTGTGTCCAATTACCCCTCATTACCACTGGAACCAACAACTCAGACTCCTGGAAGGAATGTTACAATGTTTCTAGCTTTCCCCTGCAACAATGTTTCTAGCTCATTACTACAATGTTTCTAGTTCTTATGGGGGGGGACAATGTTTCTAGCTCTTTGCTACAATGTGTCTAGTTCTCAGGACAATGTTTCTAGCTCTTTGTTACAATGTTTCTAGGGGACAATGTTTCTAGCTCTTTGCTACAATGTTTCTAGTTCTTATGAGAACTATCACAGAGATAAGGTCTACTGTGGTCCCATGCTTTGTATCTTCCAGAGGGTTTTGTTGGTTTATTTGTATTTTTTCTTTGTATATAGTTACCAGAGAAAATACCTGTATGAGATTGGTATCTTGTGCAGAAGTAGTCTGATATTTTACCAATACCTGTTACCAATGCCAGAACTCCCACACCAAACTTAGCAACCCTTGGAACCTCTTCTCTTCCAAGTACCAGGGCTGGAATTCTAAATAAATGAAAACTCACCTTGCCCCTTATTTCTTCCCCTGCTTTATTTATCTTATTGTGGACTCATGGTAACCTATTTTAATAAACAATTCTCATCTTCTTGGTTTAAATAAGATTTATTTTATTATTTATTCGGTGTGTGTGTGTGCACACGTGCGTGCTATGTATGTGCACAGGTGCCTGTGGAACCTGGAAGAAGTCACTGAATCTCACGAAGCTGCTGTTAAGGAGATAAGGAGATTGTGAGTTGCCTGATGTAAGTGCCAGATCTGAACTTGGGTCTTTGGAGGAGCATCATCTCTCCAGCCCTTCACCACTTTTTTTTTTTTTTTTTTTTGAAATTTTCTCAAATTGTAAGTCATCCATTCATGGGGTCCTGGTATTCTTCATGGCCTCCTCATTTATTTAGCACATTTATTTTGTAGCACAAGAGACCATTTTCTTGTCCCTTACCCAAGGGAGAACAGCATTTGAAAAACAAGCTGAGAAAAAGGATAAATGATGGCTAACCTTAATTGCCATCTTGATGGCACCTAGAATCACCATAGAAACAAGCTTCTTAGCATGCCAGTGAAGATTCATCTAGATTTAACTGAGGTGGGAAAACTCACCCTAAGTCTGGGTGGTGTCATCCCATAGGCTGGGGTCCTGGACTTCATAAAAAAGGAGAAAAGTCAGTTGAGTGTGTGCCTTCACCCAGCTCTGCTTCCTGAATGTGGATGAATGTGACTTCCCCACCAGGATGGATGGCACCCTCAAATAGCCAACCTTAAGCAACCCTTCTGCAAGTTTCTTCTGTCAAGTATGTTGCTGCAGTAATGAGACAAGTAACTGATGCCTGAAGCTTCATCTAAAATTTGTGATTTCCATCAGCTCCTACAGTATTTTTTGGTTTCTGTTTCTTCTTTCTTTAAAGTAGATTTTAATTTAGAGAGTGTGTACTTGTGTTTATCTGCTATAGCCTGTGTGTGAAGGGCAGAGTAGAGTCAGTTACTTCCCTGCTCTGGGTATTGAACCCAGGTTGTAGTACTTGCCTGCAAGCACCTTTACCCAGTGAGCCAGCCCCCTCCTTTTTTTTTTTTTTTTTTTTTTTTTTTTTTTCTCATTTTCTTTCATGTTTGGCCTGAAAAAGAAGGTCTGGGGGAAGTGGAGAAGGAAGGATCACTGGTTGAGTTTTTGGATGATTTGGGGGGGGGTGTCGATATACTAAATTCAAAAATGGACATTTTTATAGCATGTGCATGCATGCATATGTATATGCCAGGTGTTCCCGTGCAAGCACACATAGGAAATATGAAGACAACTTCCTGTGGATCTATTCTCTCCTTCCATGTTGATGTGGATTCTGGGGATTGAACACAGGTTGCCAGACATGTGCAGCAAACGCAGCTGTCCTCTGATCCATCTCACTGCCCACCCTGGTTAGCCTTTAATTAGACAACTCCTCCATCCTCTTGCAATTAAAATGTATACCTGGATGCACGTGTATGCAGAGCTGAGTTGAGCAATGGATAAGGATCCCATCTGCATAAAGTTTCACTTAATGCTTACAATGTGAACTTCAATTGCCCCCAGGGTCCTGCAATTGGAGACCAAAGGATGGCTCTGACAGAGAGCATGCATCTTAGACAGATTTTCAGGCCATCCTGTTTCTTTGCCAATACCTCCAATTCTGAGCTTTTCATGTGTGAGAGGGGCGAGGTGGCTGGAATAAGCCTATGTGGAGGCTGTCCTTGGGGATACTTTACGGCCCCTAAGTTAGTGGTTTTCCAGCTGGAGGTAATTTCATGTCCCCCAGGGAATATTTGGCAAATGTCAAAACTGTTATTTGGTGGGCACAGGCTAGGTATGTTGCCAAATGCCTTAAACGCCTTCCAGTCCACAAGGCAGCCGGCTTTCCAGTGATGTGGAATTAAAAAGCTTGTCCTGAAACTGGTGTGGGCACCTTCCTTTTCCAATTTTCTGATGCCTCTTGGCTTTTTTGCTCCTGTTCTTTTTGATTTTGCAACTTTATTATGCCTTTTACAAAGCACTTGCTGTCATTGAAGAGTTAATTTTAGGAGAGATCACTGACATTACTGTTTAGTTCACATATTTCACCAGAACTCACATGGTGGTATTTGAATTTATATTTGTTGAAAATATTTTAATTCCTACTCAAATACTGGAATAGGCAAATATTTAGTGCCAGGAAGAATGGGTTAACCAAAAAATGGAGCACAGAATGCACATAGAAACTGCTAGAAATGAGCTGAAGCTCTCAAGTTTTGTAAGGGGGGTGTGGGATACAGGGGAGGCAGCAACAACTAAATTGAAACATAAAGATACTTTGAGTCTGCACAGAAGGTTACCAGAATTTCTGTACAACCTTCCCTGACCCTATGTGCTTCTTGAGTGTGGATATGACCCCGTGGTAGAGCATGCGCTAACATATGTAAGGCCCCAGATTCCACCCACAACACAAAAGCAAAAATAAAACAGCACACATTCCCCCCAGTCCCTACTTCCCTAATAGGTAACATTCCTCATTAGTCTCCCCAAGGGAGAGGTTGCACAGACTGAAGCTGGATACTGAAGAATTTGCTGCTTTTGCTCTGCATCTTAAACAGGAAGCTGATAACGAGGGAGCTGAGTCCAAGGCAGAATGGAGACAGGGGAATTCTCCCCTCTCTTTTTATTAGCATAGGATGTAACAGGCTTCATTGTTGCATTTCCATAAATACTTTGTTTTTACCCACTCTCTCCCATTCTTCCTATCCAGCTTCCCTGTCCCTCCTGGTATTTTTCTGCCCAGAGCCACCCTTCCACTTCCGTGTTGCCTGTGTCCTATTACCCTTCTCCTCACACCTTTTCCTTAAAATCTCTTTCCCCTCCTGGGCTCCTGCTTCTAGTTTCCTGACACACATCTACACCTACTCCTTCTTAAATACAAGTATGTGACAGTTACAAGCTAGGGTCTGCCTAGGAGAACAAAAGTGCAGCATTGTCTTTCTGAAGGTCTGGGACACCTCACTTAATAATTTACAGGCCCATCAATATTCCTGCAAATTTCATGATTTCACTTTCTATTACAGCCGAGTAGAACTCCGTTGTGCTATGTAGTACATTTTCGTTATCCATCTACCAGTTTGTGGGCACGCAGGATGGTTCTATTTCCTTGCTGTTGTGAATTGAACACCAATAAACATGAATGGGTAAGCCGCTATCACAGCATGTAGAGTTCTTGGGTTTTGTGTTCAGGGGTGATAGGGCTGGGCCATATGATAGCCGTTATATTTTGAAAGAATTCCACACTAATTTCACCGTGGCTGCACCTGCTTGCAGTCATGCTAGCAGAAAGGGCTTCTTTCTTCACACCAGCATTTGTGGTATATGGAGCCATTATGAACAGGGCTGAGATTTGAGGCAGTTTTAATTTGCATCTCCCCATTTCCCTGAGGGCTAAGAATGTGTAACAGTTTGAAGATGTGTACTGGAGGGCCTGGAAAGATGGCTCTGTGGTTTTCTTTCTTTCTTTTCAGTGGAGCAGGTTGAGACAGGGTCTCACTGTATAGCCCTGGTTGCCTGGAACTCAATATGTAGATCTGGCTTGCCTTGAACTCACAGAAATCTTCTGGCTTCTGCCTCCCATCTATAAAAGTTAGGTCTGTTTGGATTTATTGCCTTAATATGTAGGGCAGTTTTATACTTCTAGTAGTGATTTGAGGCCTAGTCAATTTGATGTGAGAATCTTTGCTATTTGCTTGGAAAGCGGGCTTCCAACTTTTCTGTCTCATTTTCTGCTCATTGTGTGAGTGTCTCAGGGATGACACTGAGTTAGAGTTTTGTTTTGTTTTGTTGTTTTGTTTTTTGTTTGTTTGTTTGTTTATAAAGCAGTCGTTTAGTGCGTGTTTCCTCTATGGTGGCATGAATCTGCTTGCACTAAAGCTTGCGGTTGAGATTTGCTCCGCTGTAGTTTGCTGGTTGCTCTGCTTGTTTGGGTCATTGGTTCTTTTCTTCGACATTAATAGGAGGGCTTTGGGGCTTTCCTAGTTTGGACATGATTGGTTCCCCCCTTCTGTTCATCAGTTAGCCTCATGAAAGGCATTCTTGACTGTTCTCATGTTTTGAGTTGTCTTTCTTCCTCTGTGTGTATTATTTCTCTGGGAAGCTTCCATTGTGCTGGATTGCTTTGCTGGCTTGAACTGTGCTTGTCTTGAAATGTTTTTATGTCTCTGTCAATTTTAGGAGATAATTTTTAGATAATTTTTACTGAACACATCAATCTTGGCTAGTAATGTATGCTTTCTTGGCTCCTATGGTTGTTGGTAAAGGATCTGATATTATCCTGATGCTTCTGCCTTGCTGAGTTGGCATTTCTCTTAGTTGCTGTTTTATTGCCTTGAAGACCAAGGAAACTTATAAAAGGAAGCATTTAAATGGGAGCTTGCTTACAGTTCCAGAGGATGACTCTACGCCCGTCACAGTGGGAACAGGACAGCACGCAGGCATGGTGCTGGAGAAGTAGCTGAGAGCTACAGCTTATCCACAGGCAGCAGCGGGGGATGTGGTGAGAGCCTGGGCCTTGTTTAGGCTTTGAAACTTCCAAGCCAACAGTGACACATCTCCTCCAACAAGGCCCTACCTTCTAATTTTTCCCAAACAGTTCCACTAACTAGGGATCAAGTATCCACATTTATGAGCTATGGGAGCCATTTTCACATAAACCACCACACCTTCTCTTTCCACTTTTATTATAGTCCCTTTGGTTTTTGGGTTTTTTGTTTGTTTGTTTGACATCTTGACTATATCAGATGCTCTGACCTGGAGGTGTTGGAAACCGATTTCTTTCTCTAGGTTGTGGCTATAATTTTATTGAATGTTATGTAAGCCTTTAGACTTTACCTCAGTTGCTTCTTCCATCTCACAGAACCTTAGGTTTGATCTCTCAACATACTCTGGAGTTTCTTTGAACTTAGGGTCATATTCATTAATGTTTCTTCTTCATATATGTCTATATGTGCTCATCCCCACCCCCATCATGAAGTTTGTTCTTTTGCTTGTTCTTATCTGTTGGTGATAATGCAAACCTTGACGAAAGAGAGATTTCACACTGCTGGAAACCCGAAGAGAGCTGAATTCAGCATTGTCTAGAGAAGAGTGTGGAATGTACCGACAGACCCAACAGTAGGAAAGGATAAAAGAGTCTGGGTTGAGAGCTATGCAATGTCTACCATTTCCCTGTCCCTGCCACTGCCCAGAGGAGAAAAGCACTGGGAGCACAGAACTTGAAGCCTGGTGTAGCATCATAATGGGAGCCACAGACCCCAAGCAGTGTAGCCTGTGCAGAAAGCAACTTTTCCCATTATTATAAAGAAGGACACCAGCTAATGTTTGATCAGTTTTCAGACTATCAGAACATGTCTTCCATTTGAGAGGTTGGCAAGTCTAGCTATGACCTGGAAGTGAAATCTTAGCACTAGCAATCCCAGTGACGTGGAAATGTGTCTCTCACAGCTACACCAGCTTCATCTTTCCAGTCACTCTCATCTGAGGCACAGAGTTCATTACATTTTTAATATATGTACTGATGAGCAAACTTTCTGACAAAGGCAATATGTCTATCCTGTCAAGTGTTCAAGGAAGCAAACGAGAGACTAAAATAACAAGTGAGAATATGCCCATCCTTAGAAATAGAGCACTTTTTATTATTAGGTATGTTAACCTAATAATAAACACACGCACACACACACACTAGACTATGCAGGTGAATTAAAAGAAGAAATATGTAATTCTCATCATCTGGAGAAAATATGGATATCTACTGTATCCACACTGCTGTGTAATCTTATTACAGAAACACCATTAAATCCTATTCCCCATTTGGGGCTCTAATTCCAGATGAACTGGTTCCAACTGCACATACATCTTCAATTCTGACATTGTGTGTGTGTGTGTGCGTGTGTGTGTGTGTGTATGTGAGAGAGAGTGTGTGTGTGTGTATGTGAGTGTGTATGAACATGTGCATGCGTGTGAATGTATGTATGTGAAAGTGTATGAGTGTGTTGTGTGAGTGTAGGTGTGTGAGCAAAGGAAAGTGTGTGAGAGAGTATTGTGAAGAGGAGAGGGGGGGAAGGGAGGGACAATATGGGGTGGGGGGGGAGACTAGATAAGGGTGGTACTGAGAACCCACCTTGATCCTGGACTCTGGCCCTCCCCCGAACAGTGGGAAAATAAAACCATTCTCTTTCTGTCCACCAGCAGCCTGGACAGACAAACATACAAGGCAGAAGGGGAAACGTTTCCCTGAAGAACTAACTAGGTTTCTCCCTTGCTATCCCCCCCAGTCTTACAAAACAGAAGAAACTACACATCTGAAGCCCAGCAACTGGCATATGTTTAAAGCGAGAGCTGACCTGTTTACTATCAATGCTGTTTCCCAAAGGTCACGTCTTAAAGGCCATGTCTGCTGTGCATGTATTCCTCCTTTCTAGCTCTCTGGTAATGTTCGCCACAGTGACTTCCCAGCCAGCTCTATAATTGGCTTTATATTTTCTAAATGTCAGCTGCTGATAGAAGTTGTTTTCAGCCTCTCAGTTTCTGGCAGAGGAGGTGGAGGGGTACTGTTGACAGAGCCGTTTCTAAGAAAGTCATCTCTTGTTTTCCCTGGATACAGTCTGTGACAAGTGAAAAGTCCTAAGGGACAAACTCTGGGAACAGAATGTGAAATACCAAAAGGAGTGTGCTTCCTTGCAGGGTGCTCTTCAGGCATCACCCAGGAGCTGGGAGCCCCCCACCTTCTGTGCCCAGCACTGGGGAGTTAGCTCCCGTGAAATGAACGCTGAGTTTAGCACAGCAACCACACAGCCTGAAAGTGCCACAGAGAAGTCTGGAAATTAGAAGGAAGAGAAAAGGGACAGAGGCTTCAATCACCAGTAAGCTAAGCGTAGAACTGGGGTGCCACAGGGGTCCCCATTGGAGGCAGAGGCGATGGCAGATGTCTTGAGCTTCTCTTGGCTGTAACCTAGAGGCTTCTGGAACTCCTTCCTTGGGAACCACTGTTTCTGATAACGATATGCAAAGATGGGTACATCCTCTTGGTTAATTAATGCATTCCTGATGCCTTTTGTGGTGTGAGCAAGTTTTGTTGCTGCCATTTGTATCTAAAATGTCCCCAAATGATTTTTCCTAAGCTATGATTCCCTAGGTGGCACTCTTTGGAGACAGGAAGGATTAAAGGTGTGTGCCGCCGCTGCCGCCACTGCTGCCGCCGCCACCACCACCACCCACTAATATCTTTCTTCTCTAAATTGCCTTGGCCGTAGTGTTTTGTCATGGCAACAGAATAGAAGCTAAACTGAGTGGTGGCAGCATATGCCTTTAATCTCAGTGCTCGGGAGGGAGAGGCAGACGGATCTCTGTGAGTTCAAGGCCAGCCTGGTCTACAGTGAGTTCCAGGACAGCTAGGGCTGTTACACAGAGAAACCCTGTCTTGTAGAGGGATGGGGCGGGTGTGTGTGTGTGTGTGTGTGTGTGTGTGTGTGTGTGTGTGTGTAGAAGAAGCTAAGACAAAGGGAAGGAGACCTGAGCTGTCACACTTGGCGTAATGTGACATCTTACTCAAAGGCTCAACAGATGCTGGTCCCATGCACTTGCACGTCCCTATCTCCAGACCCATGAGACAAACTACAATCCTTTATAAGTAACCTGTTTTTGTTTTGTTTTGTTTTGTTTTTAATATGGTAACAGGAAAAAGAATAAAAGAAATATCCAGAACCAACCAAATCCAAAGACATTTGTTTGAGTAAAGTTTCTTAATCTATTCACATGGGAAAACAGCCAAGAAAAGCCAGCACAGCGGTACCAATGCTTCCAGAAACAAAAGAAGGAAAAGTAGAGAGGGAAATACTGCCACAAGACAGGAAAGGTGCACCCACAGGAACGAACTTCCTCGGGAACTCACTGGCGCCTCATCACCTTCGCTGTGCGACCGTTTATTTCTGCATGAGTTCAGCTGGCAATTTTGACATAGAATTGGAGAAATATCAAATTCCCCAGACAAGGATCCTAGGGGGTGTCGAGGACCCTCATTCTCTAATTTGAACCTTTGGATTTTACAGGCTAAGAAGTGTCTTGGTGTGAGTATAAAACACCCCCTCCCAAAGGCTCGTGTAACTGAAGGTTAACTCCTGGATGGTAGATCATTGGGAGGTCACTGCACCGCAAGGGGTTACAGCTATGAAGAATAGGCTTAGCCCTGTGTGGACTGTTACTTTGTAGTAATTATCTTTCTGTTGCTTTCTGTGCTGAAATCCTGTTGCCAAGGCAACCCTGTGACCAAAGGCTTTATTTTGGCTTATGGTTCCAGAGAGTCAAGCGTTCACCATGGTTAGGAAGCACAGCAAGCAGCAGGCACAGCAGCCAGAGCAGGAAGCTGAGACATTGTGTCTTCTACAGTAAAGGATGCGGGGCAAGGACATGAACACGCACAACCAACTTCTGGTGACGAACTGCCTTCTTGAAGGCCTTACCTCTTAAACGGAGGTGGAGGGAGGGTGGAGCGTTCGATGCCCCGGCCCATTGGAAGAAGTGGCCACTTTGGAGCATGTTTTTGAAGATCATTTCTCCTCTGTCTCCCTTTGCTGTCCAGATGCCCTGAAGTGAGTAATCATGTTCCATCAGGGACTGCCACACCCCCTGTGACAATGCTTTGTCTCCCGAAGGCCCTGGAGCAGCCAAACTAAACCTTCCCTCCTTTAAACTTCCAGTGTCACAGTGTTATGAAGCTAATTAACACAGGGTATATGCCACAATATAATCGTTCTTTTGCAGTTCTGGGCAAGACCCCACATGCTAGGTAAGCCCTCCCACTGAGCTACATACCCCCCACTCCCCACCCCCGCCCAAGCCAAGAACTATTTTACAACCAGACAAACTTCTTGCAAGTGCTTTTTTTTATCAGCAGTTATGTGTTTTCATGTCTACCCTGATCGTTTTTTGGTTGATCCCAGGAGGGTTCTGACTTATCTCTATAATAGTCCGTTTCATGGGTGGGCTCAGCGAACCATGCTTCCTGATACTCCCGTTCTGGTGTAGTTTCTTCATAAGGAGGGTTTGGGCTATTGAAGTGTGTCCTTTAAGAAGATAGTGGGCACCTGGGCCTCTTTCTTTCTTTTTCCCCTGGCTGTGAGATGAGCAGCTTCATCTGCACCCACTGTGATGATATGGTGCTGCCTTGCTAGTTGAACATGGCTGAAATCTGCAGAACCGTGAGCCAACACAAACCTTTTCTTCACAAGGTGATCACCTCTGGTGTTTGCTGCAGTGTGGAAAGCTGACACACCACTCCTCTGGAGACTGCTTTGACCAATAAAATACAGTGGAAGTGACATTCTGGAGAGGCTCCACACAAGCGAAAGATCCCACGGAGGGTCGGCTGCAGGGGAGCTGGGCACACTGTAAAAAGTCTGGCCACTCTCAGACTGCCGTGGCCACAGGGCAAGCAATACAATCCACAAGGACTGGTCCACTCCTGACTGATATGTCAGTCATGTAAATGAATAACCGTCTTAGACGGCCCAGCCAGTAGACAAAGTAGAGATTAGCTGCATCTGTCAAACCCTACCAGATGTGTTCAATCTTTTGACATAACATGGCATCGTCATCTACAAAAACTCTGCAGTCATGTTTTAAAACACACACACACACACTCTCACACTAACACTCACACACACACTCTCACACACACACTCACACACACTCTCTGACACACACACTCACACTCTCACACACTCACACATACACTCACACACACTCACACTCACACACACTCTCTCACACACACTCACACACACACTCTTTCACACACACTCTCACACACACACACACTCACACTCTCACACATACACTCACACACACATACTCTCTCACACACACTCACACTCACACACTCACACACTCTCTCACACACACACACTCACACACACTCACACTCACACATACTCACTCTCACACACACTTTCAGACACACTCACACACACACTCTCTCACACACACTCTCTGACATACACACTCTCACACACTCACACTCACTCACACTCTCACACACGCTCACACGCTCACACTCACACACACACTCACACACACATTCTCTCACACACACACACACTCACACACACACTCACACACACTCACACTCACACACACTCTCACACACACACTCACACACACATTCTCTCACACACACACACTCACACACACACTCTCTGACACACACACTCACACTCACACACTCACACACACTCTCACACACACACACTCACACACACTCATACTCTCACACACACACTCACACACTCTCACACACACTCTCTCTCACACACACACACACACTCTCTCACACACACTCACACTCTCACACACACTCACACACTCTCTCTCACACATATACTCTCTCTCACACACACATACTTTCACTCACACACTCACACACACACACACACTCATGCTTTAAGCAGTTTACAATTTTAGAGCAGACCACTCTCTCATAGCTATCTCCGCCTACAGGCACCCAGAGGCTGTCTTCTGATGGGATGCAGGTAAGCTGACCTGTTTGTTTGGTTTTGTTTTTAAATAAGCTCTCATATTTATGCTGACTTGGATAGATTTTGTCCCTTGTAACAAAAAAAAAAAAAAAATTGTCTAGGACCTCCTCCAAAAGATCACATGAAGATGGTTAAAGGAGATTGTCATAGAATAAAATATTTCAAAAATATATTTACTGGCTATGCAGTTTTCTCCTCAGGAAAACATAAGATTCCTGGCAGATTTCATATTATGAGAGAAATGAAAGACCATGCCAGGAAACATGAAGTTCTCAGGAAGTAATTTGGTTATAAACATGTTTCCTTAATAGGATACAATTTGATTCTCTCATTACCTTTTGAGAAGAACAGTAAGACACTGGTTGTTTAGTCAGTGATTCGTGAAGCTTTCTCAGATGTCCAGCCTTATGGGGAACACAGCAGCTGCCACCATCCATCCTCATTTGTTGATGGGACCCGGAGGGTTTAGAGACTGTCTGAGGTCACATGGGCCGGAAGAAGCCGGCTTGGTCTCTAGGTTCCTGGATCAGAGTTCTTTCTTGTTGTCCATCACAGCCCCTTGAGGGCCCAGTGTTTTAAAAAGCAGGACACTGTGGTTTCGTAGTCAAATAGGAAGCTCTTCAAGAGCGTCTGTGTCAGCGAGTCATTTGGCTGATGGACAGCTCCTTCTAGGGACCAGAGTTCTGTGATCTGAGGACCAGTCTGGCTTTGATAGTCTATGGAATCCTCGGGGTTTACAAAAATTGCCAGAATTTCCTTCATCGGAACAAAGGCGACCATTTAATTAAGCTTTTTGTCACCCAGCCATGGCATAGCAATCAAACTCTAAGATATTGTTCATAGCTCACGCTTGCTTTTTTTGCTCAGAGAGTGGTAAGGAGAGGAAGGCTTCTGCTCTCCTCCCCAGATTAAGAGGCTTATTTAGTTTTTTGTATCCTTTGTGTATAGGAGGAGGAGAATGTCTACATATGCCTTTGTGTGTTCACATGCACCCAATATGCACACATGAAGGCCAGGGGTCAACATAGGCTATTTCCCTCAGTCACATCCTACCTTATTTTTGGAGACAAGATCTCTAACTGGACCTGCACCTTACTAATTTGGCTAGGCTGACTGGGTGGGAAGCTCCAGGAGTCCAGCAGCCTTCCCAGAGCTGGGATTATAGACCCAGTTTTTTGTTTGTTTGTTTGTTTGTTTGTTTTTTAAACTGGGTGCTAGAATCCAAACACAGGTCCTTAAGTTTATGTGCAAAGCACTTGGCCAGGGAAACCATCTCCCCAACCTCAGTGTTTGCATTCTCTTGAAATGTTTGTAAGTTTAAATCACCTCGAAGTTTATGTTTGTGGTTACATTCTAACAGGAATTTAAATCAAAAAAAAAAAAAAAGAAAAAAACTTTCAAAACTAGGAAATCCTAATACTATTTTAAGGGGCCCATCATTGAGTTGAGGGAGTGGCTTGGCCTATAAGCCTATAGTTGCATAAATATAGCTACTTGGCAGACTTAAAACAGGAGGATTACAAATTGGAGGCCAGTTTGGGCAACTTCATGAGACTCTGTCTCAAAATATAAACCTTTTTAAAAGCTGAATAAAAGGCTGCAGAGCTGGGTGTGGTGCCCACCGTTAATCTTAGCACTCTGAAGGCAGAGGCAGGTGGATCTCTAGGAGTTCAAGGCCAGCCTGGTCTCCAGAACTAGTTCTAGGACAGCCAGGGCTACACAGAGAAACCTTGTCTGGAAAAACACAGCAAAAATAATTTTTTTTTTCTTTTGAAAATGATAGTGAATGGGGTTGTACTCATGGGAATCCAAAGTCTTTGGATTTCATTCACATGACTCTGGGAGAATCAACACAAGTTAGTGTACTTCTTTGCATTAAAATAAGCCTTTCTGTAAAGATCCAGCCTAGATTATACTTACTTTTAAATGAGTCTAAAGAACCTATCAGTTAAGATACAACCCTTAGAGGGGCCTATAGGTTGACCCAGAGGATATCGGCATTTGCTGCCAAGCCTGATGACCTGAGTTGAGTCCTTAAGACCTCTATTTAGGAAGGAGACTGGCTTCTGCAGTCAATGGAGGATGTTAAGCAGCATCCCTGCCCTGTGTCCACAGATGCCAATAGCATTCGCAACCCCCTCCCCCATAACCCCTCCCCCATGCCCTGTAAACAGGCATTACTCAGGGTGCTTCACTTACAAACAGCCATGCTTGGAGTTTAGGTCTTCCCCCCAGGCCTGTGGTGTGTGTCCCACAGTTACACAGGCCCATGGTGTGTCCCACAGCAATGACACTTGACCCCCGAGATGCTCCTCCATGATGCTAGAGCAGCATCAACAAGTCAAGGGTCTTGGTCAGCCACCTTTACCAGGTGCTACACTGTTCAGAGGGTTAGATGTATTAAATGCACTTTGAACTTGACAGTACTTCCAACTTCTGACAGGGTTAATGGAATATAATCCCATGTATGCCTCAACAAGACCCTGTGGTGGCTCAGGCATTGCAAATGTTCCCCAGGGGGCACATGTGTCCCAGGTGGAAATAGTCTAGCTTTCGATGCAGACCTAGGGCTCCATGGTGCTGACCTCTTTCCTGTGGCTGCCATGGTGTGGCTGTCATGGGACTCCCTGCTGAGGTCTCAATCTTGATCTACTTCCATTCACGAAAAATGAAATCTACTGATGAATGACATATTGGGCCTAATGGACTTTTTGGTAGATGCTTTCATGCATTCATTCACTTACTCCTGACGATAGAGGAGTCAGCACATGTATGCATGACCCCCACATAAAAAGGAGGAAACCTAGCTGAGCTATGGTGGCACACGGCTTAATCCCAGCGCTCGGGAGGCAGAGGCAGGAGGATCTCTGTGAGTTCAAGACCAACCTGATCTACAAGAGTGAGTTCCAGGACAGGCTCCAAAGCCACAGAGAAACCCTGTCTCAAAAAAAAAAAAAAAGAAAAAAAAAAAAGAAAAAAAAAGAAAGAAAGAAATGGGAACTGAGGCCGGTGGCTACCCGGAGAATCAGCAGAAGACCGAGGAACGCAGAAGTAGCCCTTAGAGCCATTCTCTGGACAGACAGACCCTCTTTTGCAGACAGTAAAATTGTTGGATCAAGACTCATTACATCAGACAAAACCCAAACAGACTTTGTGCGTTCAATGGCCTTTGAAAACTTTGAGCGTCTCTATGAGTCATTTCCTTTCATTTCACATTTTCTGCAAACACCAGGGGAACAATAGTCATTCAAACAGTTAAATTGATTTGTCGAATTGACTCAGGGAGTGAAGTACGCTTTATTTTGTCAGTCTTGAAATTACTTCAAGTCCTTTGCACTGAGTGGACCCCAGTCCCTCCAGTATCTACCACCCCTCGACCCCCTGCGGCTTCCCAAGGCCCACTACCTGCCCCTAGATTTCCTTTTCAATTTTCCAAAAAAGATTGCATTTTACATTCCAGGTATTAACCCAAAGAACAACAATGAGGAACTCCACAGACAAAATGCTCAGAAGAAAACCATATGAGTCAAGGAAAGAAGAAAGGTGGGAAGGAAAAGCTGAAAATATAGGCATTTTCGAGACCCTTGAAAAGCCACAGTGCCTCGAGAAATACCACGTCTGGCTGCTAGTTCAAGAGGAAAATTGCTGGCGGTGCCTTTCCTGCACTGGGTGGGAGGAAGCTCTGGCTGTACTAAGCTCAGAGCTAAGACCTTCAGGCTCTGGGTTGTATACCAAGAGAAGCTCTAAAATGGGAATCTCTCTACGTTGCCCCAATGGTCTCATGTGGTCACAAGTGATCCTCCTGCCTCAGTCCATCCTCCCAAGTCACTAATCAGCATACCCTACAAGAAATCCCCTTAGCAGCTGAGTCTGGCCTCAGTGACAGATACTAACACTAAGACAATAATCATGATCCATGGGAGTCCCCGTACAGCCCCTGACTGTTTTTGTTGGGCTCAGAATTCATTACCCTAGAATGTGGCACCCTGGCATTTGGGAGAGCACATAGGCAGGAAGGTGGCTTACCCATTTCCTTGCCTTGTTCCCCAAACAAGTTCTAAACTTTCATTCAAGAAGAATTTTTTCCTGTACCCCAGGGAAGAAATGTTCTTCAGTATCAAGACAGGGATTCAGAGGACGATTTAAACACACGGGGCTTGCTAATGCCTAACTTCATTACCAGTACATCTGATTGCCCTCACTTCTCCATGACTGCCTCCTCGTCACACCTAGCATAAAAGCCTGCATGGCAACACACACGTGCGATCCCAGTGCTTGGCGAGCAGGTCAGCCTGGCCTCCAAAGTGGGACCCTGTTTCAAAACAGACAGAAACAAACGAAGCCAGTCTGTCTGGTCTAGTTGTGACCAAGCTTTTCCCTACCAAGCTGATTAATCTGTTTAAAATCTGTGGTTCTAAGACTTCAGCTTTCTCTCCAACACACTCGAGAATGGATACATGAGCTTGGAGCAGCTTCCCTCACTAATATAGGAGCTCAGTAGTCAAATACATGCTAAGTTTGCTCTCTCTCATAGACTCCCAATACATAGTAGCCAATGGAAGAGCACAGCCAAGAGACAAGTTTGAAGTGGGCCTGGAGGCATGTCTTCAATGAGAATGGGAGAGGGAGGGAGGGAGGGAAGGAGGGAGGAAGAGAGGGAGAAAAGGAGGGATGGAGGGAGAGAGGGAGGGAGGGAGGGAAGGAAGGAGGGAGGGATGGAGGGACAAAGGGAGGGAGGTAGGAAAGGAAGGAGGGAGGGAGGGAAGGAGGGACCACCCTTGCCCCAGCCCTGAGCTGCTGCCTCCTCTCTTCGGCTCCCACCACTGAGGCTGACCCAAGACTGTACAGCCTCATCTGACTTCTGAAGAAGATGGAAGCAAGGCTTATCCGATAATCTATTCCACAGCTTCCTGACTTCCACCACGGATATCCCAGGCAGCATGGTCTGAGGCTTCGCTCAGGGAGGATGTCTTATTCTAGGGTAATTTCTGCAACTGCTGGCTGTGGGATTAAGTTAAACCGAGGCCAGTTGGTCACTGTGAGCGAGTCTGTTTATTGGTTTAAAATGATTTCGTGTTCCCTTTTCTCTTCCTTCACATGGGTGTTGTGCTGCAAACCGTGACTGAGCACCTGCCTGTATGTACACAGCTTCACCAACTCAACCATTCAGCCCCTTCCTTTCCATGTTTAAATAAGAGATAAGCCACACTGGCCAGGGCATGTGGACTCGTGAGGTCATTAACTAACTGAAATTAAATATTGTTGCAACACAGACAGCACTCCAGTCTGTCTGTTAGAAACAGGTGCCCGTGGTGCAATGTTTGATTTCTGCCGGAGGCAAGCACTCTGGCAGGCAGTGTTTTCAACCAAACTGTGTCTGTTTATGGAGGGAAATGAGGGGCTTCGACCATGCCTGGGGGCTGACCTGCAGCTGGCCACTACTCACCCTCCTCGTTGACCCTGCATCTTGACAGCAGTCTTGCCTGTCACTTTGTTAATTCCTTTCCCTGATGGAAACCCTGAACTAGTTCTTTCTGGAGATCAGCTGGGTTTAGGTTATTTGAAATTCTCTTTTTGATGAATGCCCTTTCTTTTAGCAATGGATTCTGCTTTCCAGTGCCTGGGCTTGTGGAGTAGTCAGCTGCTTCTCCTCTCTCTCTCTCTCTCTCTCTCTCTCTCTCTCTCTCTCTCTCTCCCTCTGTCTCTGTCTGTGTGTGTTTGTATCTATCTGTCTTCCTGTCTCTGTCTCTCTCTCTGGCGCCAGGAAGATACCCTGCACCTTTCAGAGTCACCCTTGTGATATTCAATTTTAATTACTGGAAGCCTTCTATGTATTTTAAATTTTTTCTGTTTGTAATTTACTTAGAAAATGTAACAGTAGCTGGGCATGACAGCACCCGGTGCTTGGGAAGCTGAGGCTTCTCCACGGATCTTTTCTCTACCAGCAGTGACATTTGCAAGGACCCTGCCGCTTCCCTGTGTCTTGTTTCTCAGTCACCGCTATGCATTTCTGTCGTGTCTGACCACACACCCAAACCAACAGGACCATATGAGCATGGACTAGAAAGCCGTGAATCAAAAGACACGCTTCTCTTTGGAAGATGATTGTCTTATGGTTTGCTCCAGTTACAAACTAACACACCATCAAAGCCCCAGATTTCACTAGCAGCCAGCCAGTTGCAGTCTTAACGTCCTTCGACTTTAGAGAGACAGGACTTCGTGAACTGGCAGAAGGGAAGAGGATTTCCATAGCCTTAGAAACCATTTTTTGTTCCCATGAACTATTTCTATAATGCTGATTGCATAGAGGAGCCTGCAACAACAACAAAAAATAAAAATAAATATAGTGTTTGGACTGGAGAGATGGCTCAGCCTTTTAGAGAGCTGGCTGCTCTTGCAGAGAGGACTGGAGTCTGGTTTCCAGCACCCAAAGCAGGCAGCTCACAACCAGCTGTAACCCAGGCTTCAGGGTACTGGACCTCTACAGACAACTGACCTCTGCTGGCCCTCCCTACATCACACACACACACACACACACACACACACACACACACACCACAAACACATCACACACACAATGACAATGCAATAGGCATGCTGACATGGCAGAAGCAAATGGATCTCTGTGAGTTTAAGGCCAGCCTGGTCTACACAGTGAGTTCCAGGACAGCCCAGGCTGTTACACAGAGAAATCCTGTGTAGAAAAACAAACACCAGCTCTACTCACTCCCCAGCTTCAGACTGATACACTGAAACCAATGCCAAGTTCTCTGGCTTGATGACCTTGCCTTTCACGGTGAAAAAGCATCCAGAATGGTTAACAATGCAAGTCTTTCCTAACCCCTCATTGTCTGCTGAGATATCCATATTCAGAGAGCAGTCTCGGCCAGTTCCTCTGCCATCCCCCACCCCCCATCCCCACTCCTGAAAGTTTGAAGCTCAGGCTGGCTCTGGGAAAGAAGGTTGAGTGGGCATATTATTACCTAAGTGGAATTAGGTTTCTGTTTCATAAGGGTTCCCATTAAGACTGAAAGCCATCTAGCTACAGCGGAGCAGCAGTAAGCACCCACAGCCACAGGAAGATGTGCTTGAATTACACCTGGCTGTGCACCTGATTATCTCTTCGCAAAAGGCAGTAACTCGAGGTGGACCTCTATGGTCACTGTGCCCTTCGCGGGTGACGGCTACAAAGGAATCCTGGCTTGAATGTAATCAATAGCCTGGACACACCTTACCCATGTATCAGCATAGGACAAGAGGCTGGCAATGATTAATCAACTAATTATGGCAGGCTGTTTTCACCTCAGCAAGTGACTTATTGAGCCCTTTCATATTTTTCTATGGGCTTGTGTCTGCGAACATACCAGAGCACTTGCCTTACGCAGAAGACCCTGGCTTTGAACCCTAACACCGAAAAAACAGAGCGGAGCTTAACTCTATACTGATTTGAGAAGGGCGTGACAACATCTCATTCAAACTGTCTCCATCAAAAAGGGGAGATCAGTGGCATCCTCTCCCTTGAGCAAGAATCACCAGGCATGCCCAGATGGAGCATGTCACCAATTCAAGTTTCATTAAGGAAGACTTCGATTCTTCTCTTTTACAAGACTTAGGAAAGAGGTTGGATACTCACATCCTATGGGATACGGGTGACGTCAGCTCTCAACCTCGTTTTATATGAGCAGCAAGTTTTTTCATTCTTATTAAATTCACAGTCAAAAGTTAGTATAAAACTCTGACCTTTCAGCTCTCTTGGAGAGGGGGAGAGAAAGAAAGAGAGAGGGAGGGAGAGAGAGAGAGAGAGAAGAAGAGAGAGAAGAGAGAGGGAGAGAGGGGGAGAGAGAGAGAGTGCACGTATCTGCCTACTCTGAGCTCACATTCCCTTGTGCTGACTACTGGCAGGTGAAATAGTAACTGACTTCGCTGAGTGGGCAAGTGTTGCCCCAGTCCTCGGGTTTCTTGCCCCTCACTCCCCTCACCTGACTGGCTGCTGGCTTAGAAGTAGACTCCAGTAGACATCATCACCCAGAAGACCACACTCCTGGTCATCGCTACCCTGGGAACCCTGGGTACCTAACACTGTGATTTTAAGCCTGTATTTCATGTCAGGGAATTGGGAACAGGGAGGCCAAGTGACTTCCCCCACTTAAGAAAGAACAAAACTGCAGGACAGACAAGTCTCTAACGTTCACAAAGTTGGGCACCAGGAGGAGCTGAAGAGCAGGTAAGGAGGTCACCAGGGCAGGGTGCCTGCCTCACTTACCAGAGATCTCTAGAAGGACAACCCTAATCCTCTTCCTATTTCTTAATAGCCAAAGGATGGCAACCTCTCCCTTCTTAGTTCCCCCCATTGCGGGGCTGTGGCGAGAAACTGCGAATCTCAGGGGCCCACAGCTGAGTCTCTGCAGAGCCTCTGTGGCTGAGGTAAGCGCCACTTCCTGGAAACAGGCCCATTGATTTGCAGACACCAAAAACCTGGGCCTTCCTGTTGCCTTGAATCTGTTTAACTGCCAACAGAGAAAACCACCACCGATTTCCCAGCAGTCCCCCGGGGAGTTGTGTTAAAACGAAAATTATGATTCGACTCCCCGTTTACGAACCACTTGCATGGGATGTCTACATTGCCTGTCCACAGTCAGCACTGAGGGGCCGTAGGACCAGCATTTGTAACTGCTAGGTTCACTCTTCCATGTGGAGTCTCTGCATGTCACCTCCTCTACCTTTCCCTTCCTCTCCCCTCATTCACCTTTCTTCCCGTCCACCTCATTATCCCAACCAGACAGCCCCGCTCTCTCCCAGGCCACCTCTACTCAAAGAAACACTCGCAATGTCTCCTCCAGTCTTCTCCCTTCCTCCCCCCAGCATGAAAAATTAAGGTGACCATTCATTGAAAACTTCCAGCCAATCACAGCCCCAAGGTAATTACCCACAGTATTTAATTTTGTATAAAAAAGCATTATTACCTTTGTTTTACCAATGAGAAAAGTTTTGTGACAGATACGTAGGGACCTCCTCACTTGGGCCAATAAGAGAACTGAGTGACAAGTAGAAGCCTGGCATTCCTGCCTGCATTGTGTATCTCTCTCCTTAGGATCAGGGCATGGAGAGATGACTCAGTAAAGAACACTTGCTGCTTTTCCAGTGGACCAGAGTTTAGCTCATACCATCTTGTAACTCCAGCCCCAGGGGATTCAAAGCCTCTGGCATCTAAGAGGAACAACAGTGATGCCTAGTAACAGGCCTGGCTGTCCTGGAACTCGCTCTGTAGACCAGGCTGACCTCGAACTCACAGAGATCCACCTGCCTCTGCCACCCAAGTGTTGGGATTAAAGGTGTGGCCCACCACTGCCTGGCTCCAGTGTCTTTTCTAATAAATGAGAAACATGAAAATCTTGTTGCTTTTAACCAGAAATTTAAACACAAACACAAAAAAGATAATGTAACTGACTGACAGTTGTGATTGGAGTACAAATTCAAAACACTTAATAAAGACAGAAACAGCTGATACTCTAGTTTTCCTCAATGGATTTAAAATTCTCTCCACCATAGTGGCCACCTATAGATATTACTTGCTTGTCGAATATGCAAGTAGGACAATGCTTGTTTGGGAGATTTCAGGTTCTAAGTAAATCTGTACTACTACCTTAGATAAGTGGACATTTTTTCCAGAATCTTTAAAGTTAAGGACACTGAACTAAATGCTTATAAAGACTCGGTAGAGCAAAATAATGCCATGTAGTTTTACTACCATGAAGAAATAGTAGAATTCTGCAACCTAAAACTGTTATGGTCCAATAATGGCACTGAATCATGAAGTCAACCAGCACTGTTTTTATTCTAAGCAACACAAATAGATCCAGAATAAAATTAGACTCAAACAAATAATTTCCTTCATGACAGGTTATAGAATTTAACATGCATGATATTTTCCATCTTTGAAGTTAACACAATTATGTTTGCTTTGTGCCAATTCATCTGCCTCCAAACGTTTCCAGCTGAAAAGAAGGCCTGCCTAGAGCAGCCAGTCCTGCAAGCACACGAGACCCCAGACAGATGTGCTGGGGCAGGTTCTGCTCTTATGGCTTTTATTTTTTTAAAGTAAGGCAGAGGCATCAGTACAAGAGCAAAGAAAACATTGCTATGTATTTTAGAGCTCAGAAAAAAAGTACAAAAAAATATGGAATGTATGGAAACAATGTGTGGAAACAAAAAGAGAAATGATTGATACTGATGTGTAACAATCATAATAAAAGACCAAACAAACCAACAACAACAAAAAAAACCTAAAACCAAAAGATCAGTTAAACTAAAACTGACTGATGCTTCAGTTTTTTTTTTTTTTTTTTTTTTTTTTTTTTTGGTAAAATGTAAAATATTTCCCTACCATATTGTGGTGGTTTGAAAGAAAATGGCCCCCATAGGAAGTGACAATATTAGGAGGTGTGGCCTTGTTGCAGTAGGTGTGGCCTTGTTGGAGGAAGTGTGTCACTGTGGGGGTGGGCTTTGAGGTCTCCTTTGCTCAAGCTATGCTCAGTGTGACGCAGTTCACGTCCTGCTGCCTGTGGTTCAAGATGTAGGACTCTCAGCTCCCTCTCCAGCACCGTATCTGCCTGCAGGACACCATTGCCATCAAGATGACAATGAGCCAAACCTCTGAACTGTAAGTCATCCCCAATTAAATGTTTGCCTTTATAAGAGCTGCTGCCATCGTGGTGTGTCCTCACAGCGATAGAAACCCTAACTAAGACACACAGGTAGCCCCAAGAAACTTGATCTCTTCTAACAAGCCATCAGTTCTTTTCTGGGAGGGACACTTCATCAGCTGAAGCTGTTCTGTTAGAACCTGCAGAGCACTTCCTGCACAGTCTCCAAACCCCACCCTCTCAGAGAATCTGCAACAAAGAAAGGTGCAAAACAGCCCAGTTCTGCATTCTTGGAAGCTACCACACTTCCTCTCCTAAAGTTGCCAGCCATGCAAGTCTCTGCCTATAAAACACACAGCTTTTTGACCAAACCCAGCTTGTGGTGGATACCTCATCTGTAGGTTGTATCACCTTCCTGCTTTAGTTCAGGCCTGTGACTTTTGCTTCCATCTCTGGGGCTGGAGAACTCATCCATCAGGGAGTTGCTTTGCTCAAACAAACCTGTTCTTTTGCTTTTTCAGTTTGACTTGATTTGGCTTACTGTGTCTGTGGAGAAACCTGTTATCATGATACAGAAATCCTAGTAGAAGCCATCCACTAGGAGGACATCCCTGCCGCTCTCCGCCAGGATGCCTCAGCCTGGAGGAGCGCCTGCAGGGAGTTTACTCCTCTCTGTCTCTTCTCCAGAGCCCCTCTCAGCCAAAGCCACAGCTGAAGACATTATTCCGGTTCTCTGGCCTAGATTCCCTAGGTCTGCCTTTCATTGACTGTTGAAAGACTTCTCCTTTATTACACAGCAGTTACTGCTAGGTTATTTGACACATACCTGTAACCGCAGCTACCAACAGTGTCAAGGCAAGGAAGAGTATGAGTTCAAAGCCAGCCCCAGCAACTTAGTGAGACCTCATCTCTAAATGAAAAAGGGAGCCGGGGCTCAGCGGTTAAGAGTCCTTGACGCTCCTGCAAAGAACCTAAGTTTGGTTCCCAGCACCCACATGATGCCCCACAACTGCCTATAACTTCAGCTCTAGAAGACCTAGTGCACACAGTACTCTATACACAGGAAAGCACTTATACATATGCATAAAATAAAAACAAACAAATCTTAATAAAATAAAAGGGAATAGGGGACTAGAGATACAGCTCCTTGGTAGAATTTTTGCCAAGCTTGTCAAGGCTCTTGGTTTAATCCTAAAGACACACCCTTGTCTTAGTCAGTGTTCTAATGCTGTGAAGAGACACCATGACCACAGCAACTCTTATAAGGAAGGTACTTACAGCTTCAGAGACTTAGTCCATCATGCCGGGGAAGTCATCATGATTAGGGACATGGTGGCACACACTGTGCTGGAGGAGAATTACCTGAGAGTACACCTAGGCCGGCAGGCAGTCGAAAGAGAGCGGCTCTGGGTTTGGAATGGGTTTTTTGAAGCCTCAAAGCCCACCCCCACGTCCTCCTACAAGACCACACCTTCTAATCCTTTCACATAGTGCCACTAGGGAGTGAACCAGTACCCAAACCTATGGGTCTATGGGGGCCACTTTCACTCAAGCCACCACAGCTATCATGGTAACAAACGACAGTCATTACCCTAGAACCTGGCATCTAAAAGCCGCCAAGAAATCCAGGTTTCCAAAATCAGTAAGTAGATCAAAAAGACGAATTTGAGGGGCATCCTCCAGCCATTCTCCACTAACCACAAATGAGGCGTGGCCAAAGCTATGAGCTTCAGACTGATCAAAGCCAATCAGACCACTCTGTAATGATCAAGTCCCTGAACCAAATACGGTGACGTATCTATTGGCAAAAGAAAACCGAGACTCTATTCCTTCCCACAATCTTTTTGGCCCTAGATAGTTCATTACCAGGCCTAAAGCTGGTCTTGGGACAGTTTCTGCCGGGCCTATGAGATTCCGTTAGCAAACAGGTACAGAATGTCCGTGTGCTCAACCACACACTTAGATGCTAACAAGCATCTCCACTGAGGAAGAAGTAGGCACCACAGTATTTTTTTTGTAATAGCACTTCAGGTAGGCTTCCAGAAGGGTCAGACATGTGGGTGCCTATAAAGATGGCTGAGCTCCATCTTGGCACAAGGACAGAGAGTTCAAAATTGCCCTCAGCAAGTCGTAAGACCTAAATGTCAAAGGTGGGTGTGGCTACAGAAGGATGTTTGGCTGTCTTGTGCTAAGTAACAGCAGACCTGAATCTGAGGTGTGGCTACTCCTGATCCTCAAGACTAGGGAAGGAGAAGTTGGAGCTAAGGTGTGGTTACTTAACCCTTAAAATAAGCGAGGAAGAAAAGTCTGTTTGTTTTGTATACAAGATACTGTGTTCCCTCTTTTGGATAAGGTATACAAGAGTGATGAAAAAATAAACTCGTGGCATTTCAGACTGATCTGCCCTTCTGACTTTTATTCTGTGTCTCTGTCTTTTCTTTATTGTCTATAGCTAGCCTTTCCCTCATTCACACCCCCCAACTCAGGCACCACTAGTCTGGTTCCCATTGCAGTCCCACAAGACAGCTCCGGACACAGATAGCAAAGTCCCCACCGTTAGGAACACGAGTGAATTCATTTTGTATGACTTGGAATAATGTAATGCTTGCTCCAACATGAACCAATCCCAAGGTAGCACTAACTTCAGTGAACCCACCCTAAGCTGTGAGCCCTGATAGCACAAAACTAACACCTGCTGGGATAATACAAACATTGTGCAACCCTAGGATCTCACCACCATGCTCCAGAGATACAGTATCTCAAGCCTCCAGCAAAGGGACTTGGAGACTGAACACCAAGTAACTCAGGCTTCAGTGGCCATTATAGTGGGCTTTTTCTGGACTGTCAGCACCCAAATAATGACAGAGAGACTTATTAATTATGGACGCTTGGCCTTCACTTAGGCTTGTTTCTAACTAGCTCTTATAATTTAAATTAGCCCATTTCTATTCATCTACTTGCTGCCATGGGGCTCATGGGTTTTTAACCTTCTCTTCCTGCATGTCCTGCTTATGTGTCTGATTCATGGCTCTGCCTTTCTTCTTGACTGAGTCCTCTCCATCCCCAGAAATCCTGCCTAACCCCTTCTTGTCTAGCTATCCACCATTAAGCTCTTTATTAAACCAATCACAGTAACATATCTTCACACAGTGTAAAGGGATATTCTGCAACAGACTGTGCCGGAGTTTCCAGCATCATTGCTGAATTCACACATGCCACCCATCAGCGCTGGCTGCTGCTGGCCAGACACTGTCAAGGACCATCTGGAACCTCCGACAGTGCCATTCTCCTGGCCTGCCACAAAGGACCTCAGGGAGGATGTAGAGGATGCAGGTTGAGTTCACAAGTTCCAAAAGCGTAATTACCAGAGAGGTGTTCACAGTGCAGCATTATCTGCCTGACCAACCTTTTCCCCCACTTGGTGAGATGTCTATTTAATGAGATTACCATAACCTTTATAATAACATGGTATTATAAGGAATGCTCGTGTTAAAATCCAAGCATTTAAAAGGCAAATGCAAGTGGACATCCTAAAGGCCAAGCGCCTCACAGCCCACCAGCCATCTCGCCTCACCTCTGTGGTATAATGGCCCTGGAACCTTCCCCGGTGTGTACTACCTGGGAGGTAGAGGCAGAAGCCTCAGGAGGTCAGGGTTATTATTGGCTACTTAGCAAAATTCTGTCCAGTCTGGTCTACATGCTACCCATCCTCAAAACATAAACAAAAATGTAAACAAAAAGCACAGTTACTTACAGAGCATCTTCTCCATGTTAAGCATGCTCTAAGCCATGTCCAGAGCATGCATTGGGGGATAAACGATGAAGTCTCTCACCTCACAGAACCTGCATTCTGTTGGGGGAAGAGAAACAAGGCACACATGATACATACAGTCTCAGACATACTAAAAAAGAATTACCTATTAGCTATCTCTTCTAGTCAGGCTCTCTGGAAGGACAGTGTGATGTTACAGAGGGGATTTATTCAGTTTATTGGATTGGCTGGGTAATCGACAATGGCTGCTTGCACAGTAGAGAATCCGAGAACCTGGTATCTTCTCAGCCCACACAGCTGGATGCCTCGGCTGGTCCAGTCTGGCCCTGATGATCTGGAGGACTCAGCACACCGTGCAGTTACCATCAGCTAAGTCGGTAAGTCCCACATGTTGTGACTGACAGATGCTTATGGTAGCGCCCATCATTTTTGCCTTCCGGCATTCTCGCTCCTGTGTGATGCACCTCACTTCCATGTGTGAGGGCCTGTGATGTGGATAGGATGAAACACAGGTTGAAAAGTATGTGTGACTACTTGTATATGATTATGACATTACGCTGTGTAAGACAGGAATGCCCATTGTGTTGGAGTCTTTCCTTCCCTTGCTGACTGCATTAGTAACTCTTCTTGTTGTTGGGACCAAATACTTGACAAAGGTAACTTAAGGAAGGAAGGGGTTGGGACTCGATTTTGAGGGTGCAGTCTGTCATGGCAGAGAAGTCATGGTGGCTGGAACGTGAGGTGTGTATTGTATTGCATTTGTAGTCAGGAATTGGAGATCTGTACCAGGCTTTTTTTTGGGGGGGGGCACCAACTGGCTCCCAAATCATAACATGGAGACTTATTATTAGTTACTCTGAATGCTCAGCCTTTTCCTAGCTCTTATTTTAATCTGTTTCTCTTTATCTGTGTTTTGCCTCGGGGGTTTTTATCTCCCTCCCTTCCTTCTTTTCTTTCTATATGTCTTGCTTTCTTGCTTCTTGTGTCTGATTAGCTGGTGGCTGCCTGGCTTCTGGCCCAGGGCATTTAAGGAGAACCTCTGAGTTCCCACCCTGGTGTTCTCTCCAGGTCCAGGCTAGAAGCTAACAGCAAGCAGACAGGACTGACTAAAAGGATCTGAGGGTGAAGGGATCAGTTCATAGGCATATCATTCTCCTCATGGCTCTTCTTCAAAAAAGCTGTTTCCCTAAAGTTCTCCTCAAAAGTTTCTCTCCAAAAGTACTCTCTAAAATTTCTTCTCAGAAGTTCTCTCTGATTCCACAAGGCTTCCAGTTTATATAGCCACGGACATAGTGAGCAATCCTCTGGCAATAGCAAGGATATTAGGCCCGCATATCTCAGGCCAGGAAGGAAGGTAACATGTCTTAGGGGGGATATGGCTTTAAAATGTCTGGGCACAGCTTAAGAGGCAGCAAGGGTTATGGCATAAGGGGCTATGATTTCAAGAGAGAAGAGGGGGGTTATTATGTAAAACTACAGTTTTTGGTTAATAAAGCTGGAAGTTTGTGGTCAATAAATGTAGAAGAGGATGGGGAGAGTCATTGTAGCTATGTGCTTTCTGCACACAGGCTTTGATTTTTGCTTTCACGTTTGCAGTGGCTGGGAACACACTGTTGTGGTTACCGCAGCAACCGGCCTAAGCTGTGGAAGGAAAATGGGTGGCATTCGATCTGCATTATTTGTTTTTTGCCAAATGTTAGCTGATTAAAGGGGACCTCTCAGCAGCGTCTCAAAGGGAAAAGCTAAGGCTGTGTAGTGTGAGGTCCAGAGACTGCTGCTTCCAGCCTCAGGGTACTGATCACTGACTCCATAGTGTGAAGGAATTCCTTTCTCTGGGTCCTTTTTTGAGAATAAAAAACACCCAGTATGTACTCTATATATCAAGACTATACAGCCAAATGAAGTCATCCTCCTGACTTCCCACAGATATTTGTACCCAGTGTATGGAATATTTTCAGGAGATAGACAGTGGGAATCACCCCAAGTTTTTCTTAGGGAAGAGATGAAGTAACTTCACGGCCTTGCCAGGTGGAGCTTATCATTCACGTGGCAGCTCGGCCTGTTGAATATTGGTTATCCTGCTGTGTTTCTCGTGTCCCTCTCTTTCTTCCTCTGGAGCCTAAATTTCTCCTCCTACTTATCCTCTCTGCCTGCCAGCCCCACCTATCCCTCTCCTGCCTAGCTATTGGCCATTCAGCGTAGAGTTAGACCAATCAGGTACCTTGGGCTGTCAAGGTGAATCAGATGCAACACATCTTTACATAATTAAACAAGTGCAGCATAAGCAAACCTAACACACCTTTACACAGTTGTACTAGTATTCCACAACAGAGACCCATGGATGCTGGTACTCCTCTGACTTTCTCCTTCTCATCCAGTTTAGGCTCCTAGCCCGTGGGAGGTGATGCACACACTCTGTTACGCCACACTCGCAGCTTTCCTTGGTGGACAGCTCATAATTCTGCCATCCTCAGCATACTGGAGTCTCCGCTGTAACTTGGGCTTCCCCGTCACAGGTTCTAACAAAGGCCTCTCAGGGGTTCCTTACAGGGACTCTGGCCCTGCCGCACATGTCTGTCCAGAGCAGCTTTATGAAGTCCAGGTGCAAGTCTCCATGATGCCTACACGCTTGTCCATGTCATGCCCGTGAAAAAGTACCACATGAACGAGGCTGCAAAGTTGTACTGCCGGCTCAGAATGTAGCCTGACCCGTTGGGCTTCCCTCGACCATTTGACATTCTCGGTTCAGGTTCTCTCCTTCCAAATGAAACGTTCCATATTTCCCAGATAAAGCTTTCAGTGAGCATGCCCCTCAGGTCACCTTCCTTATTGTCTCAGGACAAAGGATGAGATTTCTCTTCATGGGGCAAATCCGTCTAGTGACTGGAGATGCCTCTGTACTCTCCTTATTCAAATCTTAAAAAAAAAAAAAAATCAAATAATTGTTATTGTGGGCGCTACAGGCATGCTTATGTGTACCTGTGCCATTGCACAAGTGTGGAAGTTAGAAAACAATTCTGTGGACATCTGTTTATTCTCCAAATATCCTATACCAACATTGGAGAGATGGCTCAGCAGTTAGGAGCACTTGATCCTCTTCAGAGAATCCAGGTTCCACTCCCAGCACCCACCTACGTGGAGGCTCACGGCCTCATCTAATTCCAGCTTCTGAGAATCCAATGCCCCCTTTGGCCTCTGCAAGCACATATGCCTCTCTCTCTCTCTCTCTCTCTCTCTCTCTCTCTCTCACACACACACACACACACACACACACAGGCACCACATGCACAAACAAATGCCTGCACACACATGTACACATGTACATAATAATTTTTTAATCTTAAAAATATTCTCTACTAAACAAATTATTCTATTACTTTTGAATTTAGCCTCACTTAAGTATCATGATACGGACAAAACAAAGCCAGAATATCACATGAATAACCTCTAACCTAGTTCTCAATAGAGTTCTTGTTCTTTTCTGAACTCTGACCAGACCTTTAGTGTCCCCAATTCTCAATATTCTGGCTTTTCATACACCCCTCTCCCCAAAAAATGGTCCATTAGACTCTGCTTGTCATGTCCCAGGGCCTCTCTAGCCTGAAGCTGCAAACTCTTCCATATTCCCCCAAAAGTTAGACCCATGGCCTGGGAACAACATGGTCAGGTTTTTCACAGCAACGGCCCTATTATGCACCGATTTTTGGTATTAGTCGTTTTTTCTTATGGCTGTGACAAGATACCTGACAGAGGCAACTTAAAGAGGGTAGTGTAGTAGTTACTTTCCTATTGCTGTGATTCAAACAAAAGCAAAAACAAACAAAAAAATCCACCATGACCAAGACAACTTATAGAAGGAGCAATTGTTTGGGGGTTCACAGCTCCAGAGGGATAGTAGCAGCCCCTCACCATCAGGGTTGGGGCGGGGCATGTCAACAGGAAGGCAGGTATACTACTGGAACAAAGCTGAAAGCTTACATCTTATCTACAGGTGAGAGAGAGAAAGAGAGAGAGAGACAGAGAAAGACAGAGACACAGAGAGACAGAGAGAGAGACTGGGCTTGGCATGGGCTTTTGAAACCTCAAAGCCCACCCCCCAGAGGCACACCTCCTCCTACAAGGCCACATCTCCAAAGGGGGAGGCAGCAAGCATTCATATATATGAGCCTATGCAGGCCACTCTCATTCAAACCATCACAGAAAGACTGATTTTGGCCCACAATTTGAGGATACAGGCCATCGTGCCTGGGAAGTCACTGGCTGTGAGCCTGTCCATGCCAGCAACCCAAAGCGGCACAGAACAGTGTTCTGTAGGAGTTGAGGGTCATGTCTGGCAAAAAAAAAGAAAAAAGAAACCAACCCCAAATTGAATTGAAAGTCTCAGTCCTGTAACCCCAAGGAACTGATGGTGTACAAGTATCCCAGACCCAAAGTGCTTAGGGTTAGACCCGAGGCGTCTCATACAGACCCAAGGACCTGGAAGTCGAAACAACTCAAGGAAGAGGACTGGAACAGGACACAACTTGGAAGGACACTTGATTCTGATTAAGAAGACACTGAAAATTAGTAGGGATCACTAGCTACTTAAATAAGTGATGTTAACAAGATATTCATGTGGGAAACAGCAAAACTTTGCCTGTATCTTACTTACTCTATGTACAAAATCAAGTCTGGGGAATTGTAAATGCAAATTTAAAAAGTAATTCAATAAAAATTTTAGACAAAACTGTAGAATAATCTTATATCTTTAGAGGTAGGCAAAGATTTCATTTGTATCCTTGTTTGTTTGTGTTTAGACCAGGCTGACCTTGAACTAACAGCCCTTCTGCCTCAGCTTCCCAAGTCCTGGGATTCTAAATGTGTACTGCAATGCCCAGCTAGCCAACAATCTCTTTTTTCAGAGGTGGTGGGAGAAGGCTTTGGTTTTTTTTTTTTTTTTTTTTTTTTTTTTTTTTTTTTGAGACAGGGTTTCTCTGTGTCACCCTGGCTATTCTGGAACTCACTTTGTAGTCCAGGCTGGCCTCAGACTCACAGAGATCTGCCTGCCTCTGCCTCCCCAGTGCTGGGATTAAATACGTGTGCCACCACCTCCCAGCTGCCAAAGATTTCTTAATCATTATCTGCAAAGCACTAAACTTTAAAGGAAGATTGACAAATTAGGTGACAACATGAAACTTGGAAACCTTGTTCATAAAGGACACATTAAGAGAACAAACCATGGGGAGGGAGAAATCGTTCATGCCATTTTAAAATAAGCTCTTATACTCAGTTTACATAAAGACTTGCAGATTAGTGAAACAAAAATTGACACACAAGGGAAGTGGGCAAAAGAGCGGAGTAGAAACGTCGCAAGAGAAATCTTAAGTGACTATTCATACATGGATGCTGTTGGGCCACTTTATCAGAGGGCGAAAATTAAAACCAAAATGAGGTATTTTTATCTATTCCTCCCCAAGATTAACACTGTATGGGTCAAGTGTGAAAAGTCCCCCATAGGCTCATGTGTGTGAACACTTGGTCTCTACCCAGTGTGAAAGGTGGTGGAATTAAGAAGTGAGGCCTAGCTGGGGAAATTGGGTCATTGAGAGGTAGGTTTTGAGGGTCGTAGCCAGGTCTCACTCTTGGCTTTCTGGTCTACCAAGATATAACAAGCACATTGCAAGCTCCCACCACCACAAGACAGAGCCTCAGCCACCACACTTCCCCACCATGGAGGACTGAGACCCCCTCAAACCATGAGGCAAAGCAAGTCCTTCCTCTCTTAAGTTGCTTCAGTCTGGCGAAGCAACACGCCACAGCAATAAGAGAATGAGCTCACAAAGTGTGCAATGCTGAGCATTAGCACAGATGCACGGCAATGCGTGAAATGTCTGTGACAGCAAAACACACACTTAAGGAGGGCTCTTGATAGGAATGAGTTTCTTCAAAGCACAGAAATGCCTCCTCTGGGATGCTCGGGTGGTTGGAGGGTGAAAAAGTAGCTCACACATCCATCAGCCAGAGACGATAAACAAACTTGGTTGAGTCACAAAATAAAATGAATGTTTGTCCCGGAAAACAAGCAACCAGTGTCCTCACTCAGCACTGAAGAATTTCACACGTTCGGTGTCAGCCAAAGAAGGCCTTTGTGGTGAGGCCTGGAGAGCAACCCAGAGGAGTGCAGCTTTAGGAGACATCCTCACTTCGTGTAAAACTTACATGTGAAAAGTCGCTAACTCTTTACAAGTCTGATGATGCACACAAGGTTTGGAAAAACAGTCTTGGCACTTTTTAAAATGGAAACTATGTGTGCCCTCTTCCAAACCCCCAAACAAGCCAGCGTGTAGTGTGTGGCCAGAAGCTGCATGGATGGCCACGTAAGGCCCAGTTTTCTATGGTACTGAAGCTCCTGTTTCTAAAAACTACATCAGAGAATTTATTACATGTCCTCATTATTTTGCCTCATAAGTACCTTAGTCAATTCAGACTTCTGTAACAAAACAACACAAACCGAATGCTTATACCACATGCAATTATTCCTCGCAGCCCTGAAGGCTGAGGGCACCCAAGAGCAAAGTACAAGCAAGGTAGGCTTCATTCTGAGGTCTCTTTTCTTGGCTTCTGGATAGCTCCATTGTGTTGTGTGCTTACAGTTTCTTTGTGCACAAGCAGGGAGGTGAAAATGAGCTCTCTAGCTCCTTCTTAGAAAGGTGCTACTCTCATGAGAACTCTCATGAGCTCATCTAAGCTTGATTACCTCCCAAAGGGCCCTTGTCCAAATACCATAATACTAGCAGGTGGAGCTCTAATTTAGGGGTTGGGGGTTAGGAGAAAATACACACAGTTGGTCCATAACAATTGCCTAATCCTTCCTACATACACACAGTCAGTCCCTACAACAGCCTAATGCTTCCTGAACACACACAGTCAGTCCATACAACTGCCTAATGCTCCCTGCACATACAGTTGATTCATAAAACTGCCTAATGTTTCCCACTTATTTTTCAGTACAGTTATTAACAGTAACAGAGCTGCATCACTCCAGCATTTCCCATGGATCGTTCTTTGTACAATGAACAGCGCATCTCGAGGTGGTGATTAATAACACTTGAGTAAGCGTGAGACTGATTGGTAGAAATAAGTTTAGTAATGTCAGGAAGACACTCAGTGTCCGATGCCCCCCACCCCACTCCCGTTACCCCTTTGTGCGGATTCTCCCATGTGCTTTCATGTGAATCCCATTTCCCCCGAAGGCTGTGTTGCAGTGAGACTCAGTAACTGTTTATTGAACAAATACGTTATGTTAGAGTATAGCCACAGAAACACATTTTCCCCAATGGGGCAGATGTAAACCATCTGAGCTGTGCTCTGTCCACTGGCTATTAGCCATTTACTCTTTAGCAAGAACAAAGAAATGGTTGTGGCAGCAGCAATTTTGAGCCCTTGCAGTTTAAGGGAGGGTAGGTAGTTGTGAGGTTCAGGAGGGCAGACTTGAAGGCATCAAAGCATGATTGTACCTCCTTTGCGATTTTGTCTGATGCTCCAGAATATTGGTGAGCAAAGTAATAAAATATAAGCACGTGGTTTATCTTGATCGTATTGTTTCATGGTATTGGCCTGAACAGGGATTGGTCAACTGGCATAAAAATTCATTTGACTTATCCTATGTCCTTACGATTAACTGCAAAGGTGCTTGGCTGGGTGTGTCCGTCCTCTTTAGCCTTCCCAGCATAAGGGCTGGGAGAAGAAATGGAGGCAAAGTCAGGGAGCCTAAGGCTGTAAATGGAGTCCCCTGGCAGCCTTGTTGTGCTAATAGAACAGACATTTGATGCCTTCTTATTGCCTGCACCCACAGCAATTCCCTGGCACTCTCAAGCCCAGCTTCAGGGCTGGGGTCAGGTGCTGGCTGCATGGTACAGGAAGAGCAGGGAAAGTAAGAGCCTCATTGCTAACAAGATACCCCAAGAGCACACAGGCTGGGGCTGTGGACATGCTTGAAAGGATCCAGAATGAAAAATACTAGCGTCTTTTCTGTTTGAAGAAGGGAACCACCCATGAGCCTGCTCGAAATTGTGTAGCTTGTATCTAATCACAAAGTAACAATCAATGAAATCATGAAGTAACAATCAGGGAAACTCAAATTGAAGGATGCTTCCCAGAAAAGCACCTTAAGGATATAGTTGTGCTGCCTGGTGGTGGCACATGCCTTTAATCTCAGCGCTATGGAGGCAGACGTTGGCAGATCTCTGAGCTTGAGGTTAGCCTGGCCTACAGAGTGAGTTTCAGGACAGCTAGGACTAAGCATAGAAACCCTGTCTTGAAAAACCAAAACAAATAATAATAAGAATATCATTGTGAAAGACAAACATCAGTAGTAGTAGCAACAGAAGAGATGGTAGCAATGCTGGGAAATGTTTTAGTTTAAGGAAAACTAAATATATGATAACCAAAGACTTTGAGGAAATCCTGGGGAAAAAGTCCTCTGTGTGTGCTCGTGTCTGTGTGTGTGTGTGTGTGTGTGTGAGAGAGAGAGAGAGAGAGAGAGAGAGAGAATTAGGAGCACATTCTAGGGTGGCTGGGGGATTTGAACTTGAACTGTCTGTTAGATAATACCATTTTATCAGCACTAATCTTTCAGAGGTGTGACATGACCAATTTGGGTCATTGTTACGGGTATAGTAAGTATGGGTCTCTCAGCAGTACTTAGAAGTTAAAAATGGAAAATGTCATCTCAACTGGTTATGAAGTGCCCGTATTAAACATTATTTATAGATATCTTTGTGAAGGTGTGGTGTTAAATTTTGTCTGTGTGATTGGATTAAGAATTCCTCAGAGACTGGAGAGAGGCACCTAGTGTATTTGTGGGGTGCTTCCAGAGCAAAACCATACACACACACACACACACACACACACACACACACACACACACACACCACACACTGGCAGCATCATTTCATGGTTTGGGGCCCAGATGGTGTAAAAGGAAAAGGGTTTGGAGAGGGGGAGCCAGCTAGTGCAGCCTGCCTCCCTCTGTCCCATCCCCCTGGCTCCTGCCTGTCTCCTCTCTTCCTGGCTACCATTTGTGAGCAGCTCCTCTCTGCCACTCACCCACCATGATGTACAGAAGCCTCTGAAGCTGAAAGTAAAATAAACCCACCATTCCTTAAGTTGGTTGGGGCAGGCATTTTTTCACAAAACAAAGAGATGAGATCATTGCTTGACTTGAGAAAGCTGGTTGCCCAGCGGGTAGCCTGCCACCCGGTAAGCCACTGAAGGCCCAGAGCAAAGAGTGGAGGAAGGGAGAGCTTTATGGGTTCCTTCCCCTTCTCCCTTGCCTTTGTTCTCAACCATTAACATTTATTGGTGAGATACACACAGAGAAACCAAGCTAACAGCAGACTATAAAACAAATGTGATGTCTTTGTTCCTTCTTTAAACGTTTGTCCTTCCCAGTGCCAGGAACTGAAGCCTTGCCCATCTTAAGCAAGTACTCTTAACTGCGCTAGCAAAAAAGGGATTCAGCATTTGGTTGTGATGTGTCTTTACCTGGTCTTCATTAATCTGAAAGTAATACCTAGAATTATTACTACTGTTGATATTATTTTTAATATTGCCATTATTTGGGCTTTTAATAACCGTGATATTTTAAAGTCCCAGACAATCCTGAAAGTTAGGAAACATTTCTCTTTTTTAGAAAGAGCCTCTGGGATAATGACCACTTACATGTGTCATTTATACAACAACTGAAGGTACAGTCGAACGCTGAGATACCCTGAGAGGCAGAGGCAACACTGCCTGGGTTCTGGGTCCGCCTTCTCATCTGCTTTTCCCTGCCCTTGAACTGGGATGTGCACTGAGCCTCTGGTTGGTCAGGTCTATGAGTGCAGACTGAGTTACTAGTTTTCCTGGATCCCCAACTTGTAGGCTGTAGATGGTGGGTCTGCTCAGCCTCTGGAACTAAGCAAGTTAAGTTTTCATAGTAAATCCTTCTATGTAAAGGATTCTATAGTAAATCCTTCTAAATCCCAGGATAGAAGGGAGAAAATTATGGTTCTCTGGAGAGCCTTGGCAAGCAGATACTGCATTAGCCGCAGCTCTCTTCCCTCTGTTAAATTTACTCTTTTATTTTATTTTTTTTAATTTTTATAAACTTTATTATATATTAAGAAAACATACATACAACTAAAAGTGTCACACATCAAAGTTAACCAGACCTAAAGTCTATACAACTCAATAAACAGTTAGAATAGGCATTTGGGACCTGCAGAGCTTCACATTAAGCTTTACTCTTTTTCAGGTGGTTGGAGAGGTAGCTCAGCAGTTAAGAACTCTGGCTGCTCTTCCAGAGGACCCAGGTTCAATCCCCAGCACTCACGAATGTGTGGCAAAAATCACAACCATCTATAACTCCAGTTCCAGGGGACCCAATGCCCTCCTCTAACATTCAAGGGCACCAGATGTACATACATGCATGTAAAACATTCATACACATATAAATAAATAAATCTTGAATAAATGTACATGTTCAGTGTTGAATACATTTTATTCACTTATCCATGAGGAAGCCCTGAATGTAGAAATGGGCTCAAGTCATAAAAGAGAACACTGTGTAAACGAATGATGTGATCCCTCCATGGCATGGTAAGGGGAAGGTTTTTATTGTAGACGAGAGAGAGACAGAGAACCAGAGGCATCTGAAGAGTCCAGAGCAGGACGAGAAAGTAGTAGACTGAACACGATCAGCAGGATGGGCAGGGTCATGAGCGAAGCAGAACAAAGAGAAGGGGGGGGGGCAACAAGGAGGGCGGGGGAGGAAGAGAGATAGAGGAAGACAGAGAACAGGGCTGTTATAAGGAGAATGAGTAGCTGGGGTGGGGGAAGCCCACCAGCGGGGTGAGTTTAGGGGAGGAAGGAGGTGAGACGGGCTAGCATGTCAGCATGGACTCTGAAATGTGTACCAGAGAGGGGTCCCGGAGGTAGGCATGTGCCTCCACATTCACAAATAGGCACCACAAATAGACATTTGTCCCTTCTGCAGGTAATAAGAGAAATGGCTCCTTTTGGTAGAAGGGGCCTGCCTTTACAAATTCCCAGGCAATGCTGGCTTTTGTCTAACTGCCAGAAATTTGGGAAGCGGACTTTCCTTTGGGCCTGACAGATACAAAGCTGATTGCTTTTCTGGTTCTAATTCTGTCAAGGATTTTTTAGTTTTGGTGGTGGATGTTTCCTCATCCATAAATCAGGAATGCCCATGGTGTTTTCACAGGCTTTGGTAAAGATGAAGCGTGAGGTGCCTGCCCTCCTTTGGTGGTGACTTCTCTGTCATTGTGCATGAAGCTTTCCCAGACAGAGACCATTTCCTCTCCCTACTCCTCAACCTGGAGGCTGAAAACTGTGGAGTCTGCTGCAGGCCTGGCTAGCTCTGACCTCACCAATGTATACCTGAAACAGACAGCGTTAAGTCATAACGTGCTCCCTGCTGCCCTAAGGTGAGAGTCCTCTTGTTTCCCTCATCATCTTACCCTCCTGCTTCTTACAGACATAGGCCTAAGCACTGAACTTTGGTTCAACTTAGAACTCATCTTGCACTGGGGCAATTCATAAGGCCCTGGAGACTGCAAATCAGATTAAAGAAAGCTGTAACGTCTGTGGACTTTGCTGATTGATATCACAAGAGACAGCCACCCTCACCCAGCCATTTCCCAGAGATGACGTCGGGTCAACAAACATTTATTGACGATCTGCTGCGTGATCGGAGCTGTGCAGGTATGAGTGGGTATGGGAACAGAGATGCCAGATGGCCATCGAGCTTACAGGAGGAGGAGATTCAGTTTGGGGAAATAATAAAACAGAAAGCATCCATCACAGGGAGAGGAAACAGTGCATAAGAGTATTAGGACAACCAAAATGTTAAGTGCCGTGTGTTCTGCCTGTGACTTTCTGTGAGTCACTAATCTTCTAAGGCTGTTGCCTACATTCATAATGGATAGGAATACTAAATTGCCGTAAACACGCAATGCTCATAGGCCTCTGAATTCTATTTCAGACCTCTCAAGTGTGTTTACCTCGGGTTAGGAACTCCTGGCATACTTGGCAGGAAGCATTGGGTTGTCATGAATAGAAAAGTTGAATTTGAAAATGAGAAGTGCATTATCTCCCCTCGTGGTAGGTGCAAAAATAAGCAGGTGTTAGGATTCAATCCTGGGTCTTTCCTCTTGCCACTTAGCTATTCTCAACTGTCTGCCAGCTTCCCACCTGCTTATAAGGATGCTACACAGGCTCCAAGCAAAGCCATTAGACATGACCATGTCCGTCAGTGACAGGAAGTGAGCAGGGCCTGATGACCTCTTCCTTGACAACTGATGGTCACTCCAACCAGTCACAGGAAAGTGGGTGGAGCCATGGTGATTGACTGATCTCATCCATTGGACTTTACCTTGAGCTGGGATCATGTTACCCATTCCCTGAATAAAGGAGAACTGTATTCCTTCCCTGTATAGGATCAGCCACAGAAGACTAGGAGGTAGCAGTTAGACAAGCTCCAAAAACAAGAACACCAAGTAGAACATAAACAAAAGTGTGGCCTATTGGCTTTGGATTTTTTTTTCTTTTTATGTTTCCAAACCAAAAACAAACAAACAAACAAAAAACACCACCAACAACAAACTGCCTGGTGTTGGCAGGTGACAGTGAGATTGTGGGCGGGGCTAGAACTCAAGAGTGACAAGCATCCTCAAGTCAGGGGACAGTGGAGGGGAGGGGCCATGCTGAACCAAGGGGGTGGGTAACTCTAACCAAACCCAAAGGAACACTAGCTGCCTTTGGTGCCCTTAGTAAGTAGTTGGTGAGGAAAGAGCGGTATTTGAAGAAAGGCCTGGCTGGACTTAGATCCAGCAGCTTTAACATTTCAAAAAGTTCAAATCCAGTGTTAGGGCTATTCCTTTTTATGGCAAGCCTAGGGCACAGAACCTGAGATGAAGTAGGTTTTCTTGTTTCACTACGTTACTGTCAAGTATGATATGACTAGCCTGCCTGGTCATTAGCACATGTGTTCTAGATTATTCCATTGGAATGTAGAGTCTGTCTGAATTTTGCTAAAGCAGTGTCAAATTTTTCCCCCCTTTTTTGTGAGTCTGAATTTCCAATGGGCGGAGGGGGCGGGGGAGCCGGAACCAAACCAAACCAAACCAACAACAAAATCATTTTCCCCTCCCAGGCATAATATGAGACCCTTCAGGACATATACCTCACCCTTTCCTGTCTCTTTTTAAACTGCTTATCCCAACCTGTCCCTGACAGGACCTTTCACCCTCTGGGCAACCTGGAGAACTGCCAAGCCCCATGGGAAGCACAGATGCCCAGAGCCTCTCTCGGGACTGTGGATAGACTCAGCCTTCCCCCGCTGCCCTCCAAGTCTTAGATCAGTGTAGGGCTAAACTCATCAATCCCTGCAACCTCTCTGGGATGGGTCTGCCAGGGCAGAAACCGAACATGAAAGCAATTCTACCAATTTCATAGATGTAAAAATCCATGCATTCAGTATTGACCCAGACTGAGTGGTGAGGGTGGGGTGGGAAGTACCAGTAATTCAGTTGATGCATGGGATACAATCCAAAGAATGGGAGAGAGAGAGAGAGAGAGAGAGAGAGAGAGAGAGAGAGAGAGAGAGAGAGAGAGAGAGAGAGGAGAGGAGAGAGAGAGAGAGACACGGAGTCCAGGTATGGTGGGACCAGCCTGCAACCCTAGCATTTTGGAGACTGAGGCAAGACGATCACATATTCAAAAGCAGCCTGGGCTAGACTAGTCATACACACCTCCCTGTCTTGGTTAAGAGCTTCTCAATAGCGGTATGCCTGCAATTCCAGCACTTTGGAGGCTGAGGCAGGAGAACCACCATAAATTTAAGGCCAGTCTATATACTGAGCTCCAGGCCAGCCAGAGCTACAAAATCTTGGTCTCAAAAACTAAATTTCCTCAAAAGGACCACACAATCTCTTCTTGCATCTGCTCACAGTTTCCTTCTCCACAAATCAGAATTAACCACAGTCGGTCCTCCATGAGTGCAGGTTTCATGTCCTCGAACTCAAGCAGTCACAGATCAAGGATATTAAACAAACATGCTAAGTGATATGGATCCAACTAAAGTACACGGGAGGCCACACAGCAGTCCTGTGCAGCTAGTGTGTCATCTTATTATTCAAGGGCAGACAATGAGCATCTGGACACCTGGGGACCCAAGACTTGCCCTCACAGATACCAAGGGACATCTGTCCTTCTCTAGAGCTGCCCAGCCTTGGTTCCATCCTACACAGATGTTTCTTTGCCGCAGGTTGAGCTTCTAGCTTCGTGAGTCCCAGTAGACACCAGCTAGAACATTTCGAGTTAACTTTGACATGTGCCGTGAGGCTGGAGCAAAGAAGCTGAAGCAGCAGTGGTCACCCCAGCACGTCATATGCATCCATGAGCCACCCCAATGTGTCATATGCATCCATGAGCCACCCCAGCACGTCATATGCATTCATGAGCCACCCCAATGTGTCATATGCATTCATGAGCCACCCCAGCACGTCATATGCATCCATGAGCCACCCCAGCACGTCATATGCATCCATGAGCCACCCCAGCACGTCATATGCATTCATGAGCCACCCCAATGTGTCATATGCATTCATGAGCCACCCCAATGTGTCATATGCATCCATGAGCCACCCCAGCACGTCATATGCATCCATGAGCCACCCCAGCACGTCATATGCATCCATGAGCCACCCCAGCACGTCATATGCATCCATGAGCCACCCCAGCACGTCATATGCATCCATGAGCCACCCCAGCACGTCATATGCATTCATGAGCCACCCCAATGTGTCATATGCATCCATGAGCCACCCCAGCACGTCATATGCATCCATGAGCCACCCCAATGTGTCATATGCATTCATGAGCCACCCCAGCACGTCATATGCATCCATGAGCCACCCCAGCACGTCATATGCATCCATGAGCCACCCCAATGTGTCATATGCATTCATGAGCCACCCCAGCATGTCATATGCATTCATGAGCATGCACACAGGCTCAAGGCACACAGATGCATAAGGCATTATGATAACTCTACAAAAGGGTCAGGCACTCCCTCCCTCCTGATCACTGGGCCTCTGTCCCAAACCCACTTAGAATAGCCAGAGGTGCCTCTCTGACACTCTGGGACACCCTCTATCATACACTCTATCCAGCCATTAGGGTGTAGAGGACACTGGGCCTGGTGTAGATAGCCTTCATGGATGCTTCCTTCTGGAGTAGGATGCACTAACACACTTCTCAAAGTGGTTAAAACAGGCTCTAAAAACCCACCATCTGCCCTCTCTAACTTGATGTTAAGTTAGTCCTTGTGCCGTGGGCAATGTGGTACTCTCAGGCAGCCTTCGTGCAGTGGGGTGAAGTGGAGATGCATACTCCCTGCTTTGTTTGAGGATAGTCTCTAAGACCCCCCCCCATGGAAACCTGAAATCACAAACTCTGCTAAACACTGTATATACCACAATTTCTATTTCTTACACACACACACACACACACACACACACACACACACACACACACACGATGCCCTTTTTTTAATCTTAACTAAATACTGTGGTTATAACTGTTCCTTCTCTTTTCAATTTTTATTTATTTATGTCTGAAGCAGAATCTCACACAGTCTTAGTCAGCCTCAGCTTTAAATTTTTGGTCCTCCTGCATCCATCACCCTAGAGCTGTGACTCTATTCATACACCACCAGGCCCAATTTTTGTTTTGTTTTGCTTTTGCTTTCCTTGAGGCAGCATTTCATTATGTGGCTGAGGCTCTCCTCAAACTCAAGATTCCTCAGTCTCCTGAGCACCGGGATGGCAGCTGTCTCCTGCCACATTCAGCTAAAGATTGTAACTGGCACAGTTTGAGGCACAAAATTAGCAAACCTCCCTCCCTCTCTCCCTCTCTCTCTCTCTCTCTCTCTCTCTTCCTTTCACTCCGCCTCCTCTTCCCCTTCTTGTCTTTATTATTTCCCAAAGATTTTATTCTTACTGTTACCAGACTCCTCCCCTTTAAACCAAGAACTTCTCATTTTCACTTGGAAGCAGTTTTGTGGTTTTTTTTTTTTTTTTGTGGGGGGGGGGGTCTCTCATTATTAGCACATCCAAATTCCGGGCAATGCCGCTTTGAGCTTTGGAATCTTAAGTAAGTAATGCAAAGGCCATTTGAACACAAGGTCTGCAATACTACTGCAGTCAATGGGATACCCATGCCAGCTACTCAATAACTAAGGAGTGGGTCACACACATACATGTGGGGATGTGCCGGACAGAGGGGCTGATATGCCCCCAGGGAGGATGGAAAAGAACAGCACTAAGTTCATCATTAAATTCAGAGTGTCACACAATTTAAGACTTCAGAGTCATTGATCCCTGGAGATTTTCACTGGATATGGGACAGCACAAGTGGAACTCAGATAAGGGGAGGAGCTATTCTCCTGGCTGGCCTTTCCTTACACAGCTGTCAGGTGTGGACCAACCTACTCAGGTAGATGCCCATCGCAGTGGCCTTTCAAGTTGGGGAAGGGGTCATGAGGCATGGATTGTCACTGACACAGGCAGTTAGAGTTGAGCACTTACCCAGTCCAAGGAGAGACGAGACAGAAGGCAGATGCTTTGGTTTGGTTTGGTTTGGATTTGTTGTTGTTGTTGTTGTTTTTGAGACAGTGTGCAACTGTCTTTCTTTTGGACCAGCAGCTCCCAGATCATGACACAGAGACTGATTAATGCTCGGCCTTAGTTTATGCTTGTCCCACTGGCTCTTATAACTTAAATTAACTTGTTTCTCCTCATCTAAGTTTTGCCTCAGGACTTTTTAACCTTTCTTTCATTCTGTACATCCTACTCCATGTCTGTCTGTCTAGCCCAGGGCGCCTCCCCATCTTCCCCTCCCCTCCCCTCCCCTCCCCTCCCCTCCCCTCCCCTCTCTCCTCCTACTGACTCTCCCTACCCTGAAGCCCCACCTATAACCTCTACTACCTAGCTATTGGTCGCTAAGCTTTTTATTAGACCAATCACGTGCCTTAGACAGGTGAAACAGCAACACATCTCTACATAATTAAGCAAATGCAGCATAAACAAATGTAACACATCTTTGCCTAGTTAAACAAATGCAACACACATTTACATAGTTAAAGTAATATTCCACAACGACAGTGTCTTGACAGATGGTCCACACTTTTCTGGAAATCTAGGCAATCCTCCTGCCTCAGCCTGAGTCCTGGAATCATAGGTATGCATCATTATGCCTGGCATAAATGGTCTGCTTTCAAACATCCATACAATTAGTCAATTGTATAAAATTCAGTAACAAAAAAACCCTTCCCAAGACCCAACTAAGTTTTGAGTTGAAATCTGAGACAATTCCTGACATTAATTATGACTTAATAACATCCATGCAAGTTTCAAGGTAGCAAATTATATTCCTTCTTCATCAATATGCATTGTTCTCTACACAAAGGATAGTCTAAAAGACCCACTCACCCATACACACCCACTCATCCACACACACACACACACACACTCACCCCCCCACACCCATTCACCCCCCCACACACACATACACACACCCACACACCCACACACACCCATTCATCCACACAGACACACTCACCCCCCCACACACTCACACTCCCTCACCCCCACACACTCACACACACTCACACACCCACACACACCCACACACACTCACACACCCACACACACTCACTCACCCACACGGGCCCACTGCACCAGGGTAAGTTTAGGAAAAGCCAGAATCCTTCCTGGTTTCTACAAGCCTGGTGTTCTTCATTCCACTCTTGGGTATTGCACACATTTGTGTTTAAACAACAGAGTTGAAATAAACTATGAGAATATGATTATAAAGATGAGAGAAAAAACAGAACCCAAGTTATTTAATGCTTTCAGTCGAGGCAGCCATTATCATTCATTTATAATTGGACATTAACTGTGAAACACAGCATGAACTAACAAATACATGCTGCATGTATTTTTTAAACCTTGATTAGAACTGAGGTGAAATTCCCGTAACAGAAGAATAAGCACTTTAAAGCACCTGCCCAGTAGTGTTCACCTTTAAGTTGGAAGGCACAGGCAGGTGGGATCTCTGTGAGTTCAAAGCTGGCCTGATTTAAGTAGCTAGTTCCCAATCAGCCAAGAAGCATAGTGAGTGCTTGCCTCAGATTAAAAATAAAAAATAAAAAAAAAAAAAGCCTCCAGAGACTTTTACCAAATTCACAGTATTCACACAACCACTGCCTCTGTACATTTCACCATCCCCACAGGAGACTGTGCTCACTAAGCAGCACTCTCTTCTATTTTAGTTCATGCATGTTTTTAAAGATTCGGCTTTTTATTTCTGATTATGCAGCATTAAGTACACGTGTGTGCAGGTGTGTGAGTGGAGTAGCCTGTGGAGGTCAGAGGCATCAGATCCTGTGGAGCCGGGGTCACAGAAGGTTGGTGTGGTGTGGGCACCCAGCCTTGGGTCCTCTGGAAGAGCCATCTGTCCAGTCCAGATAATCTAACTTTTAAATGCGTATATTTTAGCGGGGCATGTGGCTTACACTTCCCAGCACCCAGGAGGCTGAGGCAGAAAGACCGCTGCGATTTCAAGGCTCACCTATGCTATATGTGAAATCCTATCTCCAAAAAACAGACATTAGAAAAAGATTTTTTCAATAGAAATATGCCCTTCTTTAATTGTTAATACTTGTTGCAAGGTATAATTAATCATCCTGTACGAAACAAGGATGAAGATGTTTTCACCTTTTTCAGAAGCCGTATTACTGTCATAAAAGCGATCGTTTCTATTTTCTGTGATAATTATTTTCCTTTTATTTCTTACTACCATGACTGCTGTGGACACGGTACTTGGGAGCGGAAGCAAGAGGGTCATGAGCCCAGGAGTAGGAGGACAGTGTGGGCACCATAGTGAGACTCCAACAAGAAGGAAAGAAATAGAGAGGGGAGGGGGAGAGGGGGAGAGGAGGGGAGGGGAGGGCAGGGGAAGAGGAGAGGAGGGGAGAGGAGAGGAGGGGAGGGCATAAGGGGGGAGGAGAGGAGGGGAGAAGGAAGGAGAGGAGGGGAGAGGAGAGGAGGGGAGGGCATAAGGGGGGAGGAGAGGGGAGGGCAGGGGAGAGGAGGGGAGAGGAGAGGAGGGGAGAAGGAAGGAGAGAAGGAGAGGAGGGGAGGGGAGGAGAACCAGCCATGATTTATACCAGAATTTGGGAGTGGAGGCAGAAGGATGGGAAGTTCAATGTTATCCCCAATTACATAAGCAAGTTCCAGGCTAAGCTGGAGTACGTGAGACTCCGTCTTAGGGACAAAAATAAGAAAAGAGTGAAAACCAAACAGTAAAACTATTGACAGCTCCTTTTCTGGCCACTATAATTCTCCATCCCATTTGGTGATTATTACTAATGATAATTTTGTTAACTAGGTGAGGAATAGCAGAAGTTCATCTCTTGTGGGTGTCCAGCAAGCCAAGCCCACGATGACACCGTGACAGAAACATAGCCTGATCCTTGCCAGGCCACCAGCCTGGCCGTCCTGTCCCAGCTGCACACTGTTCATTTGCTGCTCGCTCTGTGGTTATTAGTGTGTGGGCAGCGGGGAGGGGAGGGAGGCAAGCTTTTCACCTCTCGGGTTTTCCAGCTGGGACATTAACTGTTTTAGTAAAATGTGTTACACAGATTCCTCTCATTTCTTGCTGATCAGGGGACCTGATAGTTAAGCATATAAACAAACGGGGGGGGGGGGATGTGATAGAGGATTTTCTGTGATGTCTACTACTTTTTAATTATTATTTTAAGGCCACATTATTGTTATTATTGTTATACTGGTGTTTTTACCTGTTTGAATGTCTGTAAGAGGACCCTGGTGTTACAGACAGTTGTGAGCTGGCACGTAGGTGCTGGGGATTGAACCCAGGTCTTCTGGAAGAGCAGTCAGTGCTCTTAGCCACTGCACCATCTCTCCAGCCCCAGTATCTACTCTTTCTTGATTGTCTTCAGCTCAAAATAATCTGCACGCCAAAGCAGCTTTTGGGGGACGGTGTTGTCTGACCCCTGTCATAGGCGCTTACTAGGGCCAACACAGGACTGAGGTCATCTAGAGCCTTCATTTCCCTGGGTGTTGTACTTCCTGATGGAGCGAATCCTCACTATCCCTCATTAGAAGATATCTCGGAAAACTGGCTGGGGCAGATGAACCAGATCTGTTGCCCCCAGGCGGCACAGCCTGATCCTCAGCCCAGAGACGCACAAGCCCCAGCACATCCCAGTAAATCTCATGGAGCATCTTATCCAAGCACCCTCCACAGCAGATAGGCAAGTGTTAGGAAGTAGTCTTTCTCGGTAAGATCCTGCCATGCCATCGGCAGGGGAACTTCCCTACTCTTTCTGTCTGCACGTTTCCCTAGCTACCTCCACTTTGTCAAAAGGACACCCCAGAGCTAGGTAAACTCTACTGTACCCCCAACAGCTGGAGACCAAATCCAGAGTCTTGCACAAGGTTAGGACATGCTCCACCATGGAACTCCAGCCTGTGTACTGTTCTTTAGTGGGTGTCTTCCGTGCAAGGGAATGCTGATGCCACCATTATCCACCTCAAAGAACTGAAGAGATGTGATAACTGAATTATTGAGGAAATGTTCAACATGACGCTGCCTTGAGCCTCCCTACATGGGAAACAAATTCACCAGGAGACTGGTGAAGCTCAAGCTCAAGCTTCCAGAACCCCTCCCTTGCACAACCCCCCTTCCAAAGCTCTGCGTCTAATTTAGCATTTAGAATTTATATTCTTTTTCTTACACGGTTCCCACAATAACAAAACTGTTCTTTTCTACCACACTCTTTCAATTCAAAACACCAGATGTGTGAAGTTTTCTCTCTGTAGTATACCAAGTGCATTCTTCCAGCAGGCAGCAACCAAAGACATGCTTTAACTCAATCCACTCCTGACACTGCCTGTTTGTCGACAGCATCACATCCCACAAGTTGAGCGTCCTATCCCACAGACTCCCTCCATTTTGGATGCCAACCGTGAGCTACACTGATCAGCCAGCCGAGCCTACCGCCACCACCACCCCCCCTCGCCACAGGTTACAGGTTTAGTTAAGTTGACAAAGTGATTCTTGGAACTCATTGAAGCACCTTGCTTGTAACACACATAGGATAAGGTATGGGGTGGGGTGGACGGGATACGACACACCTCTTCCTTGAACTTAACTTATTCTGCAGTCCAAGAGCTCATGTAAACTATCTCCCCACAATCCACATCCCACCTTTATCATGTGTGTGTATGTGTGTGTATACATGCATACATGCATACATACACATATATATTTGTTTTATGTGCACAGGTATTCTGTCTGCATGTATGACTGTGCACCAGGTATGTACCTGAAAGGTCATCGGATCTTCTGGGATTGGAGTCACAGACACCTGTTGGTCACGATGTGTGTGCTGAGAATCGTTGAGCCCCCTTTTCCTTCTTTTGTGTGTAACCCAGGTTACAATGGTTTTTCTTCTCCTCCTCCCTCTTCCATATTACCTGTATACTTTTTATCTTTTCCAGTTTGGTTGAAAATAACCCTCTTGTCCCTGAAAGGGGGGGGGGTTCAGGGCCCTCGTGTGTCCTCACTAGGTTCTCTGTGTCTCGAGCAATGATCTGAACAGCACATAGAAGAGCAGAAGTGGAAGTCTTAGGTATCAAGACAGTGGCTTAGAGGCCACTGAGGACAGACCCTCCCCCATGGACTGGAAAGCCAAGTTTCCTGCGGTTTCCAGTTACCTAAGGAAAGGTAGAGTTATCTACTTCCTCCTGGTCTGCCTCAGGATGTAGACTTGACAATTTAAGCTACTCCAAATATTATGCATGATTGTCCCCTCTTTTTCAGAGTTAATCCAGCTGGGCCTGTCAGTCATCTAGCCAAGATTTCAGTGCCTAGGAAAGTTGCTACACCACAAGGCATGCTTGGAGAGGGAAGGCTACCTGGCCTCTTAATGAGGGCATGCACTGTCCTAACCAGAAGCCCCTTCCTCAGAGTAGAAACTTATGAAGCTGCCATCATGTAGCTCCGTAGAGCCTTCCCACTTCTCTGAATCACAGCTCAGAAGAGTACAACTTTCTTTTTCTTTCTGGGTCTTTCTTTCTCTCCCTGTGCTTGTTCCCCTCATGGTGGTCAGGAAACAAAGAAGAAAGGGCCAAGGTTCCAAGGGCACACTCCCCTCAACATAACCCGACACACACACACACACACACACACACACACACACACACACACACACACACGCTACAAAGTTCTACCTCTTACAGGGTCTGCTTCCTCCCAACAGCACAATAGGCTGGTGGTCTAAACCTTCAACATGCAGGCCACCAGGAAGCATTCTAGAACCAAACTATAGCAACTCACTTTGGTGCCACACGGGAGACATTTACCTGCAGTGTTTCATTGTCTGGATGTTGTTCTTTTGTTTCAATTATAAGATAAATCTGGAGGGGGCACCGCCAGGTGAGGGTGACCCAGGCGGAGGGACAAACACGCCAGGCAGATAGAGCTTGAGTGAGGAGGTTATTTAGAAAGGGGAGTGAGGGGGAAAGGGGAAAGATATAGAGACACAGGGAACAGAAGAGGAGAGAGAGAGAGAGAGAGAGAGAGAGAGAGAGAGAGAGAGAGAGAGGAGACACAGAGAGAGAGAGAGACAGAGAGAGCGCAAAGACCAAAACGAGCGTGAGTGGGCGGGGTCTGTCTTTTTAGGGGTCTTTTGCACCTGCGTGGAGACTAGTACTCATGGAACCCTGGACTGACCAAGGTACTGCCCGAGTGCATTCTGCCAGGTGACAGGGGCGGGCCAGCATATGCCTGAATCCTTACACTGGACATTTCCTATTTGTTGTCCTACCGTTTCAAGGTTGATGTAGGCACCTGTGGAACTTTCTCAGGCACAGCTAGAAAACCATCTCAAGGCAGGAGAGACGGTTTGGTGGGAAAGGGCACCTGCTGTGCAAGCACAGGGATCTGACATCAGATCCCCAGCATCCACAGGAAAAAACACGTCTGTAAACCTAGTATTGAAGAGCAGAGTCAGGCAGTCCCGGGAGGTCTGGGGAGGCTAGGCACTGAAAAAAACCCCACGCTGGCCAAAGAAGAAACAGCACAGTGGCTGTCATGGTTCACAAGCCTGGACGTGGGCCACCGGCTCTGCGAGTATAGAAGAGCCTTTCACTAGGCAAGACACCGACCAGGCAAGGGCCGAGGCGAGGGACATGGAGACAAGTGTCCCCAGAGAATGTCCATTCACAGTAGGGGCTGAGAAGGCAGTCAAGCGTGGCCAAGCACTCTGGGCAACTGCAGAGCTGAGACAGAGGGAATGAGACTCTCTGGGCTTGTTGACCCCAGGCCATGGTGGGAAGCTGGGAAGCATGTCAAGTTAGAAAGCAAACGAGAGCTGAGGGCCAGAAGCTCTGCTCCCCCACCCCCAAGGCTTGGGGGCGCTGTGCCTGTTTCCCCTGCACAGAGAGACCTAGGTGACCTCCAGGGAGAAGATGACCCAGGGAGAAAGGAAAATCCAGACTTTCAGTCTGGGGTTTTTGTTTCGTTTGAATCTGGCTCTCTCACTATGTTGCCTTGGCTGGCCTGGAGCTTGCTCTGTAGACGAGGCTAGCCTCAAATTCAGGGATTTGCCTCTGCCTCCGCCTCTACCCCTCTCTGCCCCCCTCATGACCCCCCCCCAATCTCTGTACCTCTGCCTCCCAAGCGCTGGAATTAAATGCCCAATTCAGGAAAGTTAAGTGTTAAGGAAGGCAAACATTCTGTTGAACTGATAAGTACAATTTTGTGTTAATAAATTGTTATGGTTTATTTTACCCAAGATATGACATTAAATCCATTTTACACCTACTATAAAATGTTAAGCTTCTAAAGACTGGATTCAAGCATTACAAAAAAAAAAAAAAGAAAATCTGAGGGGCCTTGGAGAATGAAACAGGAAACATGATGTAACACAGTTGGGCAGGTAAGAAACGGAGGCATAAAGAAATCAAAAGCTTTGCTTCCCAGAGAGTTAGAGGCAGGCAATTGTGGACTGCTAGCTGATCTGCCTTACTCTGGCTCCCAGTGTGAGCATGAACAACCCTCCTGACATCACGGTCCTGCTTGTGGGGCTCTTCTGGGTCACGGAAGCTGGACCACAAATAGAGAACTTCTCAGCGTGGCCGCTTATCTCCAGAATGACACCACTGCCGTACAGGAAGAACACAACACACCAACCGTAGCCTGGAGTCCTGTCACTGCTTGGGGACACGCTCCATCAGATAGAATGCCCAGCTCTTGGATGGCTAGACATCATGCAGCTGACCCGAGAAGTTCTCAGTGAATAGGAAGAAATGGACATAGCATTTATTTGACCTTCCTTGTTTATAGATAAAAACGTTCTGAGGCAGGAATGGTGCTACTGTGGCTGGAGGTTTTAGGTTCTGAGCCCTGGGCTCAGTCAGCTGCTCACATACACCACCTAAATATACACGCTTGTAACACGAAAATAAAGGGGGGAGGAGGAGGGTTGTTCAGTATGGGCACAGTGGGAAGGGGAATAAATACGGAGGCCCAGTGACCCCCTAAGTCTTTGGAGGTACCAGCTTCGTTTTAAGAGGACAGGAAGTTTGTATGCCCAGCCTAGCAACCTCGATAAAGCTGTGGTTACGCCCACCACTAACCCATCGTTATCTTGATTTTAGTCTCTCTTGCAAAAAGGTCTGCTAACCATCCACAACAGTGTGAAATCTTTTCCTGGGAACCAGGCTCCTCTTCTGACAGACTCCTGGGTTCAGTCTTTTCCTTCCCAGAATGATTCATAGGGAAATTGCAGTTCCCTTGGTGGTGGTGGTGGGTGGGTGGGGAGTCCTTGTTTGGTTATCTGGTAGCCAAAGGGAGGGTCACTTGTCTCTATATCTTTGCTCCTGTCAAAATGGTTATAGTACGTAGCTATAACTGAGACAAGAGGATTGTGCTCCTAGACACACACACACAGACACACACACACACACACACACACACACACAAAAATCCAAAAACCAGTTCTCTAAGGAAAGACAGATTCTGTTCCCAAGAGGCTACATTGCACTTTCTCTTGGTCCCGAAGGAGCCCTACACAAGTCCTGCAGGGCCAGCACTAGCAGAGCCCCCTGACTCTGATCTCTGCAAGCTTGAGGCAGCCAGTTCTGCTCCCGAGGGCAGCTACTTCTGCCTGGGTCTGCTATACCAGCCAAGGGGCGCCTGTCCCATCTTGAACTCAGGCAAGTCTTGTTCCAACCCAGCCTCCTCCCAATCTGCTGGCTGGCCACGAGCCTCTTTCGAACTGCCTAGTCATGGGATGCAAACATTATGACCACATCATCTTTACCATTTGGCTCAGTATTTGTTCAGCAGGTCCTTACTGTCTGTACTACGTGGTCATTGTTTCTTTGGTTTTCCATTGCCAAGGGGGACAGGAAACCCCAGAAGACTCACAGTCAGCCCGGAACTGAGGAACTGACTCAGGATGGTAGCCCGCATGTTGATCTCAGGCATCAGTTGTGTATCTGGCTCCGCCAGGACTGAGGTGGGGTAGGAAACCCCATCCTCGGCCTACAGTGCATACTCTAATCCCGCAGCTCACAAGGCAGGAATGATTTTAAATTCATAAATGGCTGAAAGGAAATCAAAACAACAATAACCTGGGGCACACACAAAAAAGGAAGGATTGGAGAGACGGCTCAGCAGTTAGGGCACTGACTGCTCTTGCAGAGGACCACGTTCAGTTCCCAGCACCACACAGAGCTCCTGGCCGCCTCTTAGGAGGTCTGACGCCCTCTTCTGACCTCTGTGGGCACTGCATGTACCTGGTGCACAGATGTACATGCAGGCAAACACTCAAACATAGGAGATAAAATAACTAAGTCTTTCTTAAAAGCAAAGTTGAAATCTCTGTGTCCACAAATGAGCGTGTGCTGGAACTGAGTCGTGTGTGTTCCTCCAGCACTGTTGCGCTCCCACAGCAGAACTAAGCAGTTCCCGCAGAGACTAGAGACCCACAAAACCGAGCAATTGATGATCTTGCAGTACAAGGTTGCTGGCCAGCCTCTGGCCCAGGTTAAATCTTCCCCATCCTGATGGCTGTGTGTTCCAAAGGTGAGTCCCACTCAGAAAGGTGGGGAAAGTAAGTGGACCAGCTCCTGCCAGGCACCAAGCAGCCTGTAGAGTTGGGTCATTGGTTTTTAACTGTGGTTTTGCTCCATCTCCTTGGTGCCCTTATTCTCTAGGCCTGGAAGTGTTTTCTCCTTTATTGTGTCTACTTGTTCAACAAAATTTAACACACACACACATATATTCGACAGCAATCCATGAGAGAACATGAATTTAAGAGAGAGCAAGGAGGGGGTACATGGGAGAGCTTGGAGGGAAGATACAGAAGGGGAAATGATATATTATAATTTCAAAAAATAGGAGAAATAATTTAAACTTTAAAAAAAAATCCCCCAGGGCTTTGCCATGCCCCACTGGGGCCACAGCTGTCAATGTTCTTGTTTCTGAGTATCTTATCAAACCTTTGCTCCCTGTTGAAATTTTCCCAGAGAAAACTACCTAGCTTATGTTTCTCACTGTGCTGGGTTATGAGCTAACCAAATGACTGACTCCTCAAGGGGCAGGGTCACACAGGGTCAACCCAAAGCTCCCCATCGGATTTCCCCTAGCACAGCTGTGACCATGACAGAAAGTGAGAATAGCTTGCTTACTATGCAGAGCTGCATGTAAAATTGATACTATGCATCAGATTCACTGGTCAAGCTTGAGAGCCAAGAAGGGAGAAGAGCCCACAACTAGTAGCATTAGAGTTAAGGGAGCCAGGGTTGGGGCTGTAGCTGGCTGATGGGATCCTTGTCTAGCATAAGGCCCTAGTTCAATCCCCAGTTCTGCTCTGCCTCCTTGGGGGGGGGGGGGAAGTTAAGGGAGTCTGTTATCAGCAGGGCTTGCTCTGGCAGAGAGGGCAATATGGCCACAGGAGTTAGCAGCCGCAGCAGCAGCAGGGTATGTGTTGTATCTGAGGCATTTCATGGAAGCCAGCCAAGTAAGAAAACAGGCGATAGGCTTACTGGGAACCGGTGAATACGTGTCCCATACTGTGGGGACAGGTCCAAGTCCTACAGGGCGGAGTAATTAGAGCTAGGCAGGTTCTTCCACAAATGCCAGTGGGAACTGAAATAGGAGAGAGACAATATCCAGGGACAGTATTGACATCAACAGGGAGAATCAGGATCAGTAGACCAATAGTGGTCCAGATAACTTGAGACTGCCCCCTGCAACATGCTTCTGCACCTGGCCGGCATGGGTAAGTCAGCGGTGCAGGCCATTCTTGCCCACAACCAAGCGGAATGGGCAAGTGTCAAAGAGTAGCACTGTGAGTCTCGTGCACTGACGTTTTTGATGTCTGAGCTACTCCCATTGCTTCTAAGTCCCATGTGAAAGGTGTTTAGGTGGTTTTCCCTTCTGCCATCCATGGCTATCTTTATCCAGAGTCATGAGTTTGGCTGGTTGGCTAAATGAATGACAGAAAGGACTTTTCATACGTAAAACCTGTGATCTGTGATCAGGGATTCAACTGTTGAATGGTATTCATAGCACGTGGGTTGGTTACACCTTTTCTCAGGCTGCCTATACCCTCCCATAAGCTAGGTGTAAGACTCAGGCCAGCCCTTGGTCAGAACATCAGACATGTGGCTCCAAATGTGTCTCTCATTCAGCCAAAATTCCAGACAGTTTTGGTTGTGGTGTTAACACCTGGTTGTAAGTTCTTTCTTCCACATCGCTAAAGAAATCCTTTGTTTAAACAATGAATAGAGCTGGCCAGGAATGATGGCATAGGCCTTTGATCCCAGCACTGGAGGCAGAGGCAGGAGGATGTCTCTGAGTTTGTGGCTGGCCTGGTCTTCATATCAAGTTCTGGGATAACCAGGAAACCTGTCTCAAACAGTAGCAACATCAGAGAATGAACACAGCACCTAAACGATTGGAGAGCTGAAACGTTGCTCACCTTTCAGAGCCAGACCAACAAATGCTGTTTCATCTCCTCAACGATAACAAACATTCATTTGGGTTAAGACCTATCTTGGGGTCTCTATTGCTGAGAAGAGACACTGTGACCACAGGAACTCTTTAAAAGGAAAACATTTAGTTGGGGCTAGGCTACAGTTTAAAAGTTTAGTCTATTATCATCATGGCAGGAAGCAAAACAGCACACAGGCAGATATAGTGCTGGGAAAGGAGCTGCGATTCCTATATCATGACATACAGGCAACAGGAAGATGTCTGTGACACTGGGCATGGCTTGAGCATGTATATGAGACCTCAAAGCTCATCCCCACAGTGACATGCTTCCTCCAACAAGGCTATACCCACGCTAATGAAGCCACACATAGTAGTGCTACTCCCTATGAGCTTACAGGGGCCATTTACATACAAACTACCACACGACCTTCATAATATACATTTGGGACATTTGGGTTAAGACCGTATGCTGCTTACTTTTCTCATCGTAATAACAAAATACCCGAGAGAAGGAAGAAAAAGACTCACTTTGGTACCCAGTTTGAGGGGTAGGGAATCACAGTGGGGGTATGGCTATAAGAGTAGTTCAAATGATGGTGACCAGAGCATGAGGCAGCTTCTTGTGTTTTGTCTTCAGTCAGGAATGAGAAAGGGACAAATTCCAGAGCTCAGCCAGCTTCCTCTCCTTTTTCTTTTAATGGGGAGATGGGATCATATCCTAGTTTATCTTGGCCAGGAATAGATGACCCCAGTAATGTAGAATGGATGCTCCCTGGAGACTGGGCAGCATATTTCAAGTATGATGCCCCACCTGGGCATCTTAATTATGAAGCTAGGGCATAAGGTTGACAAGGTCTCCCTCAAGAAGTCTACAGTCCAAGAGCTCAATGACAAAGCAAATAATAGCAATGAGTGTCAAGTACTATAGCAAGAGAATGGCAGTTAGTGGGACCAGGGCCAGGCAGAGTATCCAAGGGTGGAAGGTTAACACCCATCCTTGCTTGGCTGGGAAATTTTTCAAGGGCTGGAACTTATCACACAGGACAAATGCTTGAGGGCCACTGTGTCCTGTGCCCCTGTTGCACAATTTATAATTCAAGGACATCTTTTTGATGTCCTGTGGTCATCCTTCTTACATCAGTTTGGGACCATGTGGACACCTGGTCCTCTGCTATTTTTAACTCAGAGGGCAATGAGGTTCAAAACCACATAATGCAGCTGGCAGGTTTCATCCCCAGAGACCAAAGCAAGAAGAGGTTCAGTGACTCGCCCAAGGGCATTTAGTGAGTCAACAGTTGAAATGGGAACAGGATCCAGTCACCAGACACTATGGCCAGGTGACTCTCCATTCCGTCACTGTCTACTAAGGGGGAAATAATCCTGTGAAGTATCAAATGGCTCTAGTCTTTTGATGAGTGTGCAAATCAAGGAGCAAATGAGAACAGTGAGTGTTGGCTTTCCCTCGACATAACCCCTTCAGAAGATGCAGCAACGGACGAGGGAAGGATGTGACTTTAGGTTATAATAGAAGCAAACGCCAGGAGGGCTGGCTGTGAGTGTCAGCCTAATGGAGAGCAGAGATGAAATAAGTGTCTGGAATTCATGTTTTTTCTACTTCACTGTCCTCCGTCGTCAGTCACGGAGGGGTGTGGGACAGCAATATCTTCATTGGGTTGCTGCTGTTATTGTGGGGGATGGGGGGGGAACCCAGTGTCTCAGACATGCTAGGCGAGGGCTTTACCACGGAGCCACATCCCCATGCTGACAGGGTGACTTATATACAGGTCAGTGAGACAGTCCGCTTGGGGCTTTGGTAAGCTGCCTCATACCACATGTTGGATGAAACCATGGCTGCCTGGAATCTTGCCGAGATAGCGGAAGGTGATAGCCCCTACTCAAAAGAGAACCTGGGATTCACTTCACCATGTGTGCTGGGGTCTACCTATCCCTCGTTATAATTTGGGTTTGAATGCACCAGCAAAGACCCATGTGTTGAAGTTGCAGTCTCCAGGCAATGCCACCATGGGGGGGGTCACTAGAGGTATGCCCCAGGGAGGGTTATACCTCCCATTCTCTTCTCCTTTGCTTCTGGACATGGCGTGAGGACTTGGCTACTCCAGCCTCTCCACCTATGCCTCCAACAACCTCACCAAAGGCTCGCCAGAAATGGATCTTCTAGATTATGGAACCTTTGAAACCGTGAGCTGGAAACATTTTGCTCTTTGTAAGTTGACTTTCTCATGCATTTTGTTACAGTGACAGGTGGTTTAAATACTCCTCTCACCAGCGTCTGTGGGAATGATGGAGGAGCCGGCTGTTTACATCGAGGCTTCTCAGGGTCCACATTTATTTTCTTTCAGATGGAATTTCCATGAATTTCTTAAGAGGCTGTGGGTTCCTAGGCCTTGCAGAGTGACAAAGTGGCGTTTTCTTCCACGCTGCTTTGCTCTGTACCGCGGCAGCGCGGTGTCTGCTTCTTGCCCTTCTCATCTCCAGCGGAACCAGCTTGGACTAAGTTTAATAAAACAAAGCTGAGACGGTTTTTGGTGGCTCCAGATAGAGGGGAAAATGCCATTTCTGGGTTTGCTCCAGATATTTCTGGACAACATTAACACTTTTGTAGACTGGAGGAAGGAGGCTTCCTCACCTGAGAGGCTGGCCACTCCGTCCTACACCTCCAAGCCAGCTTATGTGACTTGCCCTGCCTGCATGTGGCATCATGATCTGGAGAGATGAATATAATAAATATACAGGCTAACTGAGGATGGACTCCACCCCTGCAACTATAGGGAAGTTGTTATCAGTGAAGGGATGAAATGATTGCTTCGTGGTCTCCTGCTCCTGCAAGTACTTCTCAGTTCTGCTCTGTAAACAAGCTGAATAAAATAAACCCAGCAGCTCCCCACACTGAACCACCACTTGGGTAGGTTGGTACTTTGGGTTTGTCTGTGGTGCACCATAAAGGAGTAGATGCCTGTCCACATCTCCCAGGAAAAGCTCTGTAAATGCCCTGCCATGTGGAAAATGTACCCTCAGTACCCATTTGCCTTAGCTGGTTTTAGAAAAGAATAAAAAAAAAAATGAACAAGTAAATAAACTTGTGAAATCAGAGTTAAAAAAAAATCCCAGAATTCAATTTTTCTCTCAAAATTTTCCACTGAACAAATGAAAAGAATAAGGATAACTGCTGTGACTTTTGGAAGGTGGCTGCTTTTCTCCCACTTTCCAGACACACACACACACAAGCACTCTGTGTGGCTCAACCTCGCCGCTTTCCTCTTGGGCACAGGGTGATTACTGTTGAATAAGCAGAAAAGCCTCGTTTGTAATTGGGTGGCTTGCAATCCCGAGTACATTTTCCAAAGGAAATGACATCATAAGAGGTTTTGGGTTCCCTGGGGCTGCCCACAAAGCCAATTAGCCCAGCACACCACTGAAGAAGCTATATATTTTCAGAAGGAAATAAAAGGAAGAAGAGTACAGTAACTATAACGTTCTTGAAATAACCAAACGAAAAGTCTGAACAAGAAACGCTCACCGGGACAGACTTTAGCTATGCTGTTAGACTCTGCTCAGAAGGGAAGCCCTCTCTCTGAACTGAGTGACTTCCTCTCCTCCCTGACAGCTGCTCAGCTCAGCCAGCCATACATCGCTTTCATCTTTCGTGAGCAGCCTCTCTGAAGTCAGTGACATCTCCACGGCAACCACATCAAGTTTTCCCACATAGACAGGGAGATGAAACTGATGGTTTTGTTAAGGGGGCCGAACCCTGAGACGTCAGGGGGATGAAGAGGTTCATGGCATTGTCCTCGCGGGCCTGAGCTATTCCCAGCAAGCATGGGAAACTGCAGTCTTTACCTTTTACTACTCACTGAAGAAGAGAGATCCTGATGGATGATGTAGGAAAGACAAGAAGGAGCTAGGTTAGAGAACACAGCGCATACCAAGGCCTGTGCTGCCATGCAGCTGTGTGCAACTGGATCCCATTTAATTCTCACTCACTGTGAGTGCTGCTGGCCCTGTGCCTCATGCTGCAGAGGTTATTTACAGAAGGAGAATGCAGACTAAGGAGAGGCAGCACAAATATCACAGCGAGGAGAGCCAAGAAGGAGTCCAGAGAAAGTACAGTGCTGTCCCAGGAGCTGGGAGCAGCTGTGGCTTCCAGCCAGCACTCTTACTCCTTGAGCTCTGCAGCTCAGGCTGAGTGACAGTCTGTTGATGGTTCCTGGACGCAGCAGTCAGCAGGCTGGTCACACCTAGAGACTCACAGAATTCCACCTCCCTGCACCATTGTGATCTGATCCACTTCCCATTCAGGATTTGGGGCCCTGTTCTTCGCCTGTCTGCCTTTGGGCACCTCGTCGCAGTTTCGTCACCCCAGGTGCATTCCTGCTCTCCAGAAACTGGTCACTTAGAACCACCTTTCCTCCACATCTGGCTGTTTCCTGCCCCGTTGGAAGACTGGGTCCTCTGGGTTCCTCAGTGGACTGTCCTCTGTGCTTGTGTGGGCCTATGAAGATGGACCTTGAACCACTAACACCCGGTTATGGGATTGTCCCACAAAGGCCTTTCACATTTGAGCAGCAACTTCATTTCCATGTTCACAGACATGCTTCCAAAATCCCCAAACCCAAGCCTGCCCATCCCCAAGCGGGCTATAACATCAGTATCTGAAATGGGTCTTTAAAAGCACCCAGGATTTGGAGAAGAAGCACATTGTTAAAACCACGGTTTTGTTCATTTTCTTATCTAGACCTCATTAAGGTTATCCCAGCAGCTCACCCCCACTCAGCAGGCAAAGGCACAGGTCAACCCTGCTGGACAAATGAGCTCTTTCTGGGCCACCTGGGCCACTGGCGGGTATTCACACCAGGTTCTCGTGGAGCTGGGTTGTGTAAATAGAACCGATACCCTTCCAGGGTTCTTAAAAGTGAAAAAGTTTAGTAAAATTTACTAAACACAAGGTACTCGCTATTTGCAAAATAAATGAGGTAGGAGCGCACAGGTACAAAGGCATGACAGGCTCAGTTTGAACGCATTTAAATATATCGGAAACTGAATCCTCGATTCAAGTATCAGGAGTCAGCATTCAACAAGGTGAGTAGGCTAGCCATGCTGGTGTACGCTCAAGAAACACAGGCAGGAGGATCGTGCGTTGGAGGCCAGCTTGGGCTACGCATTTGTGATCAGTGAGATGGCTTGGTAGATTAAGGTGCCTGCCACTGACCTTGCCAACCCGAGTTCCATCCCTGGCACTGCATGGTGGAAGGAGAGAACCAACTCCTGGAACCTGTCCTCTGATCTTGGTGAAGCCGCCATAACACTCCTGTGTGCACACACATGCACATTTTAAAAGGTTGGGGTTTTTTTTTTTTTTTTTTTTTTTTTGTTTTGTTTTGTTTTTAGGTGATTAGGTCATGAGAATTGGTTAGTTATCTTGAAAGTGGACTTACAAAAGTGAATCCTGGGCTGGAGAGATGGCTCAGAAGTAAGGAGCACTGGCTGCTCTTCCAAAGGTCCAAAATTGGATTCCCAGCAACCACATGGTGGCTCACAACCATGTGTAATGAGATCTGGTTCCCTGTTCTGGTGTGCAGGTGTACATGCAGGCAGAACACTGTATACATAACAAATAAATTATTAGAAAGAAAGAAGTGAACCAACCCTCTTGTAGTCTTTCCTTTCTTTCTTTCTTTCTTTCTTTCTTCCTTCCTTTTTTAATTTGTTTTTTTACTTATTTTTGAGACAGGCTCTCTCTACATAGCCCTGGCTGTCCTGGAACTCACTATGTAGATCAGGTTGGCCTAGAACTCACAGATATCTGCCTGCCTCTACTGCCCAAACGCTGAGATGAAAGGGTGTACCACCATACCCAGCCCCTCTTAGATTCCTGCTATGGACTCCTTTGCATTCCTGCCTTCTGGCATTATTTGGTACAGTATGAAGATGCTCACAGACAATAGCAAAATGCTCTTGGGATTTCGCAGCCTCCAGAACCATTAGCTGAATAGAAACTCTAGCTGCTGTAGTGACATATTACTTATGATTTATTAAAGCTTGCCTGGGGATTCAGAAAAGCAAAGTCAGCCTCAAGCTATAGAGAGAATGCAGTGGTGATACACAACTTTAATCTCAGCAGCAGGCAGTGGTACATGCCTTTAGTCTTAGGCCTCAGGATTAAGAGATTGATGAATCTCTCTGAGTTCAAGGCCACCCAGGGGTACTCGAGATTGAACCAGTCTAAAAGAGTGACAGATCACATGCCTTTAATCCTAGCACTAGAGCAGGATATAAAGGATAGAAGAAGCAGGGTCTTCAGTAGTCAGTAGAGGCATTCATTCTCCAGCCGCGCTGAGGAGAGGCAGCAGTCTGAGGTGAGAACTCGCAGAGACAGGATCAGCCCTTTCAGTCTGAGGTAGAGGTGAGAACTAGAGGCCGGCTGCTTTGCTTTTCTGGCCTTCAGCTTGAAGCTTGAACCCCACTGGCCCTTTCTGTCTACTGGGAACCAGGAGGCCAATTCTCCTGTCACAGAAGAGGAGCATCAAAGGTTTTTGGCTCTACCTGGGGCTCGGCAGAACTGTGGACCAGTTTATTGCTCATTTCCACCCACTGGGTTTATAATACTCTGGAAGTTTTCCTTGACCCTTCCTGTAACCCAAAGCGCCTCCTCCACTGGTGCCTGAAAGACCACCCATCAAGCTAGTCATTTCTTTGTGTTAATCATTACTTCTGCCTAACGATCCCCTTTTGAACATCAAATACTCGCGGAAGGGAGAGCTCTTGGACTCCCTAAACAAAGAAGGAGGGGAAGCATAGAAACTCTCACGCTCTCCCCATGACATCGGGTATAAACAAATTTTCACAGGCTACAGAAAAGAGGAATGTGCTTGTCAATGCCATTCTTTCCTTATTTTATCTCCTCTATTCTCACAGACCTGGAGCATATAGGAGGTAGCATGTAAAAGTTTTAAAAAGACTTTTTCTCTTTTCCTTGACATTAATTTTTTTTTATTTATTCTACATGAATGGGTGTTCTGTCTGCATGTGTATCAGCATGAGTCTGGTACCCTCAGATACCAGATCCCCTGGGACTGGAGTTACAGATGGTTGTTAGAGGCCAGGTGGGTGCTGGGAACCCGAATCCTCTGGAAGAACACCATGGGCCATCTCTCCAGTCTCTAATGACTTTTGCTATGGGCACACAACCCTGAATCTCCTGGAACCATGTAGATTCAATACTACTGGGAGTTCCTGATTTCTGTTGCCACAGTTGAGTTTTGTCTGTTTCATATAAATGGGATCAGAGCTACTTTGGCTTAATGCAGTTCTTTGGGGATTCATACATACTATGGTATATACCAGCAATGTAGAGGATTATGTGGATGGATTACAACTTCTTTATCATTTCTCCACTGATAGATATTTGCACCATTTTTGGTTTTGGAATATTTTAACTAAAGCTTCTATAGACATTCACAGTATACGATTTTATCTACCTAAGCACTGATTTTTTTCTTAGCTAACACTCAAGGGATTATTAAACTGTAAAAATGTGTTTAATTTTCCTAAAATCTACCAGAGTTCTGAACTGATTGTACTGTTTGTTGAAACAAGGTCTCCTGGCTGTCTTTAAACTAATCATCCACCTGTAAGGTCAACTGAAAAAAAGTCAATGTTCGGAACTAAACCATCAGGGGGAGGGAGCCAACCTAGGCTAATTCTGGAATACTTTGGATGGAGTACGTTTGAAGACAACACTTTAAGTCTGTATCTGATGGCCCTGCAGGAAAAGGACCTCCTACAAAGGTTCTTGGTTGTAGTCAGGTGTTGGTGGCGCATGCCTTTAGTCCCAGGACTGGGGAGGCTAGAGGCAGGCGGGTCTCTGTGAGTTCAAGGCCAGCCTGGTCTACAGAGCGAGTTCCAGGACAGGCTCCAAAGCAATACAGAAAAACCGTGTCTCAAAAAACAAAACAACAACAACAACAACAAAAAAGATTCTTGGTTGCAGGCGAAAGAATAGAGAGGGGATGTATTGAAAGGTATCCAGTTACTGACCCTGGCTGCAACCGCTAACGTGTTCACACTAACATGCTTTTTTGTTTGCTTGGTTAGTTGATTTTTTGTTTTATACAATGGGAAGAAAACTGTCTGGGGCTACTAAGAATATATCACCATATGACCTCAGTGCTCATAACCCTTAATCCTTTATTTCTCCGTCTGTAACATGAAGGGGTGGGCTGACTGAACACAGGAAGCTGGTCTAGTCTGTGATCTCATCCTTACAGAGATTCCTACATCTCAGGAATAAAGAAGGGATCTGTGCCGCCAACCCTCCCAAACATCTCCACACTGATCTACTGAAACCTAGGAGTGTATAAAAAAAAGCATCTCATCCAAATAACCATTCTCAGCACCCGAACTATGCAGCCTGTCATTAGCAGAACCTACACTGCCATAATTGAGCGGGGTAGTTCTAGGAAAAAATTATACAAAATTTCACTAAATGGGTATTCATTTGAAACAAGAGCTTTGCAAGGCTAACCAGACCTCGGGGACTGGCATACGGCACCAATTACGTAATACAAGTGCCTTCAAACTCCTTCCATTTTAGGTGAACTGGCTTTCTACTCACCAGTCTGAAGCCCACTACAATTTATTTTCTTTGTGGTAAATGGAAAACATGTCCAAATTAGTCAAATGGGTTTAATATGTGGTTGCTTTTGAGGATCAAATAAATAAATAAATAAATAAATAAATAAATAAATAAATAAAAATCTGTGACCACTCCTTCCAAGGAGACATCAGCCCAAAGCATGTGGACCTGATCTCCATTTTCATGTCTTTGTTTTATTTTTGTTTCTTCCAAATGACTTCATGTTCTTGTTGCTGAGGCTAAGATCTTACTAAGTGACTGCTTGAGCTTATATTCTGAGTGAATTTTGCATCCCTCCGCTAACCGCTAAAGCTGACATCATCTGCAGATCTTGGGATGGCAAGGTCTTCATCCTGCCCATAGCTAGCCTTGTCTCAGTCAAAATCAACCTGTGACCTCTCTCCTCTCCTTCAATATCCTTCTCAGAGGAAGCCAGGGCAAGCCATGCTGCTAATCCACGTGAACACAACCCGGGCAGTTTGAAAATGTGCAAACACATCATTAGCAACGTGTATAAATAGTGCCTTCCCCTCAGTGTCAGAAATCCTCTAACGGCTGGAGGGATAGCCCAGCCGTTAAAGGTTAGACTCACAAACAAAAATAAAAGAAACCTGTTAAAGTTGCCATATAATTACCCCTTCCACCACCACCTGGGAATGCATTTGGCACAGCAAGATCTGCATTCCTTAAGAATCATGACAATCGGGAATAAAGAAAGAGCAACTTCCACGGTTGCTCCTATAGTACTTTCTACCTATTTATAGAGTCTATGTTCCCTTTACCTGTTTAAACAGAAGCCAAGGTGACTTACTAGCCAATATGTGTGACTTAACTCCCCCAAAATAAGAATGAAACCAAGGCATGAGGATGAAAAACTCTTCCCAGACATACCAAGAAGAATTAAAGGGGAATGTGGCAGATTTGGCTCCATAAACATTTTGAAGTTCTAGGCCCAAAGTCTGAGCTAACAAAATAAAAAGTCAACGCCTCCAAATCCATGAGATCAAACATTTGCCAGGGCCAACAGAAGACACACAGGAACAAAAACCTCAGGAGGAAAAATGCAGAACTCTAATTCCTTTAGCTGTTTCAAATTAAAGCAGCACAGCAGTTTTCACCTGAGTGACAAACATAAGCAATAAACAGAAGAAGCCAGAACATAGTGCCATATGAACATTTGGTTGTTGATTTTTTTTTTTTTTTTTTTTTTTTTTTTGTCCCTCTCTAGCACAAACAATCCTGCTGTATAACACTCTGGAACATAGACTTCTTAGAAAATATACATTTTAAATAATATAGGTCTCATAAACAATGAGGCAGATTTTATGTGCATCTTAAAGGGGGTGTGCTGCCAGTTTAGTCTCCTAAAACCCTGCAAAGCACCATCCTTCCACATGAGTTACGTGAGCTGCCCATCGCTGTGACTTGAAGATGGTTTACTCCCTCTGAAGACTCTCTGCAGACACCGAATCTACCATGAGGGTAGACAGTCTCACCACGATGCTTAGAGCCTTAGCAGGGTTAGACAGAATTCACAGCTGAATTATCTGTGCCTTTACAAGAGGGAGAACAGAATAGCATATAGGAACATGTCCAGGTGTGCTCATATGTGTATGCACCAACATACAAATACCACTCAGGACTCTGCTAGCAAGGCCATAGCCAGGTATCACCCACTCAGCCTATGGTATTAGGTCATTAACAACAGAAAACAGACAATACAGTGTTTCTCTCTAACCATGCAATTACCATACAATCTCAAAACTGTATTAATGGGCATTTATCCTGGGAGGAACATAAATGCCTCCACACAAAGCACGCACTTGAATGTTCATAGCACCCTTTTTCAGAGTAGCTCTAAACTGAAGGCAGTCCATATGTTCTCAGAGGGATGATTGACAAAGCTACGCTGCCTCCATGTTATCGAATACTATGCCTCAATAAAAAAAAGCTGGTAAACACAACTTGGGTGAACCCCGGGGGAAGTTATAATTAATGACAAGCCCATTCTAAAAGTATACAACGTGATTCCATTTGATTAACATTTCTGAGTTACGTAAATGGAGAGCAGCTGAGGGTGAAGGGAAGAGGCAGAGAAAAAGTAGACGTGGCTACAAAAGGGGCACATTCGGGGTCCAGGGTGATAGATTGCTTATCTTGACTATGGCATGTGAATCTGTGCACGTGATAAAAACTGTGAAGAATTAAGCACACACACGCACACACACGCGCACACACACCCACACCCACACACGCACATGCACACGCGCACACACACCCACACACGCACATGCACACGTGCACACACACCCACACACGCACACACACACACATGCACACACACACACGCACACACACACACACGCACACACACACACAGAGTTTTTAAGACAACAGAGAAAGCCTGGAGATGAGTGGAGCAATCACTATCAATAATATCCCATTGTGAAACTGTCCTGAAAATTTTCATGATGTTACCATTGGGCTAGGGATAGTAGGTAAGTTGATAAAATGTTTGTCTAGCATTCATGAAGCCCTGGGTTTGATTCCAGGCATAAACCAGGTATCATGGCACATACCTATAATCCTAATAAGGACATGAAGGCAGGTAGGACAGAGGTCCAAGGCCATCCTCAGCTATATAGTAAATTTAAAGTCAGCCTGGAACATGTGAGACCTTGTCAAAACAAACAAACAAACACTGACAAACAAATATAGAACCATGCTACTGTTTAAAGCACCTTGGACCTGTAGAAACAATGCAGAAGATTTTTCTCTGTCGTTTCTGACAAGTACCTGTTAGTCTACTGCTGCCCTCACAATAAATAATGTAATAAAAAGTAGATAAAATGACCCATATGCTGTAACATGGAGTTTATAATAAACTATTAATAAAATTGTGTCACAAAATAATAGAAACAGAATTATTCTACTGTGGTAAACTAAGATATAGATTCAAATGTAGGTGAATAAAAAGAAAGTTCTAATTGCTCTGGAAACATAGACAAGTTTTAGTGTATGTCCTTCTATACTTTAAAGTGGTCTGTGACCGCTATGTCTTACTTTGTGGTTTAAGTTTACTTTTAAAAGGAGAGATTCGATCTGCAATAATGAGCCCTATAATATCTCACACAAACTGGGACCAAAAAGAGGCAAAGGGTGGGGTTGGGGGGGGGGGTGTTCAACAAAGTTAGGATAAAATACAGAAGATGGAAACCCAGAGGGAAGCTGACCCATGGTGAACGGAATAAAGAATGGTTTTTATTTTCTATCTGGGGCTGGGATGACACAGGGGTGGCAAGTGTCAGGGCCTTCTCTTAGGTTATTCTCCAAACAACAGTCTTTAGAGAACAACATGGGAACCCTGCCAGTTATTAACCCTGCCTCTTCATGGCATACCTTTATGCATTCTGGGAAAGGGAATCAAATGGGTTTCAGGTCCCACGGAACCCCTGCCCTGTTAGATGAATTCAATCAAGACTCTGCCATCATCTGAACGCCACACCCATTACTCTTAAGGTCAACCCCAAGTAGCATTTCTGATTGTTTCCATATCCCCAGCTTCCAGTCACCCTGAGAAATGGTCACTGGCCCCTCCAACTTTGAGCAAAGTTGTTGCTTCTGTCCTCACAGAGTTCTGAGTCAGTGAATTGGATTGGTATGCAAAGTGGAGAAGGGGCCATATTTTCCCTCTTGAGAACTTCATTGGAACTGAAGTTTCTCTCCCTGCGTGCATGAAACACTTAATAAGCTATTAGTTCACTCCGTTCTAAGAACACAGTACTCAGTTAGCTGTTGCCACGGACTCCTGCACCCCGCTCTTCGCATGACAAATAAATCAGGATATTGTATTTGCCATGTCTCTGGTGGCCCCGTTGGGACAACAAAGCCAATTCCACCCCAGTAACACGACTATCTCCTTTGGTGACAGGAGAGTCACCTCAGAGCTACTCCAGGACCTGGTGCTACTCTTACCAATCCATTTTCTCTACCTTGGTGAAGCACTGTTCAGGCCCCACTGGGAAAGAGGTTATGGCAACTGAACAGGCTGTGAATGGCTTCCTTGCAGCTTCACTTTCCTGGGAACGGCTCCCTTGCAGCTTCACTTTCTGTGCATGCTGCTTTCATTCCTTCAGCCCCACTGTGATTTACAGACAAGCAGTACCTTGGGATCACCTAAGAGTGCAGCAGACTATGAGGTGCTGCTCAAGATCTGCTAAACCAGAGCCTGCAGCTTAATCAGATCCCTGGAAGGAAGAGACTGGCATGGGCTGTTAAAACTTCAAAGTCCACTCCCAGTGACATACTTCCTCCATCAAGGCCACACCTCCCAATCCTTCTCAACTAGTGTCACTCCCAGGTGACTGAGTATTCAAATCCATGAGGCTGTGAAGGCCACTCTTATTCAACTCACCACAGAATCCATGGCATGGGGAAGAGAATGGGCCTGCAAAGGAAGCGAAGTGTTACTTCTTCTTTGTCAGGAGGTTAAAGACAAATGATGGGTGCACAGGCAGAGTGGCTCCTGGGTTCGGGTGGCAGGAAGTGAGGGCTTCTGTTTTACTCTGGGGGGGTGGGGAGGCCCTTGCAAAGAAAAAGGTGCAATCTGAGTCCAAACTTCACGGAAGCATAGAGCATTTGAAATGGAGTCTGAGGGGCCAAAGGATGAGAGACAAGAAAAGGCCAATGGGATCCCTGGGGTAAATGTGGTTCAGGAGGCATGCAGGGGAACGTTCCAGACTGCGGAGTTTCTCCAGGCACACTTTGCTTCCTAGGAGGAGACGTGAAGTATATAGTTGAGTTCTAAGATATGGTGGACATTATAAAGGGACCAAACACAACAGGGGGTTTAGGGTGCCAGCAAGATAGTGTTTGACAGGTCAACCACAGACGCTAGTGTGGCTTCAAAAAGAAGCAGAGGGGGGTTAATGGGTAAGAAAGAGCACTGTGTGGGGGCACTAGGGGCCTCAGTATGTCAAAGCAAGCAGAGAATGGCAGGGAATGGTGGCTACAGTAGGCAATTTGGGAGACGACAAGGTCCGGCGTATAACCAAGAGCTAGGAGCTGGAGGTGATGAAGAATAAAGAACCGAGAGAGCAGTGCTAGGTCAGCCTTAGGCACAGTGACTCCTCCCAGTGGGGTGTGGGGTAAAGACCTCTAGCAAGAAGAGTGAATCTGGGCCGGTGAACAAGGACAATGCCTGGGGTTCACAGGGGAGGCCATTTAACAGCAATGTCCTGAGACTGCACCAGGACCCAAGAGACAGCATCCTTGCTTCCTGATCTTGGTGTGCCCCTCCTGGCCTGCAAGAGGAGCAATGCCCCCTGGGTAAGGACAACTCCAAAACAAGCAAGGGAACAAAGGTAAGCAGAGAGCAAAGCACTAAGGGTGGGTGGAGCCTTGCACAGGCAGCAAAATGGTCAACCGGAGCACGTGCGAGTCACAGCTTGTGGAAAGAAACGCCACTAGAACGATTTCTGAGTCACTGTCCATGTCCAAAACGCACAGTCCCTACTTTGCAAAGGGAGGTGGGTATTCTTCCCATCCTTTGGGGACAGTGCAGTCTGGCCCCAGAGAACAATGCCTAACCAGCAGTATTTTCTCCACGCTCAGGACTGACCTTGGGTCTCTTTGAACTACTGTTTGCTAAAGCTGGCATGAAATTTACTTTTGTCTTTTTATTTCTTAGCTTGGCAAACACTGTGGTTTGAAAATAATCCCCACCACCTCCCCGCTACCATTTACATCACCCCCACCATCACCATCCCCACCACCACCACCACCAAAGCTTGCTTAGGCCAAGCATTGGAGGGGGGGGTATTCCTGTCTCCCTCCCTCGTGTGTTATTAACCTTGAACTTTGTAATATAGTCACCCAGTAGCTTTCTCTGAGCTCTTCTACCTCTGCCTCACTTTGCTGGGGATGTCTGCTCCATTTTTCCACCCATGCTAAGCACATATGGGCAATGAATGGACTTGATAGATACCTGGAGTATCTCCAAGGCCACCAGGTGTGCGCAGGGTAAATGACTGTTACTAATAAAATTGGTATCACAGTTGGGGCTCATGAAGATGGCTCCGCTTCATCTTGGCTCAAGGTCAGAAAGTTCAAAACTGTCCCTCGAAAGTCATAAGACCTAAAGGTCTAAGGCGTGGTTACAGTGGGTTGTTTGATCTTGGATGTCTTATCTAAATAACAACAGACTTGGTCTGAGGTGTGGTTACTCTTGACCCTCAAGGCCAGATAATGAGAAATTGATTCTAATGCTTGGAGAATTAAGGAAGAAAGTCTGTTCCTTCTATATGATAAAGAAGTCTTTTGGCATGTTCTCCTTTTGGTGAAGAATAAACTTGAGGCATTCAGTATTCACTGGATTGCCCTCCAGACTATCTTGTGTCTCTGTCTCTTTCTTAGCATCTTTACCTGCCATTTCTCTATCCACACTCCCCGCTCAGGTACGAACTAGGCAAATCAACTGAGTACCCGACTGAGGGCTACAACAATGTCACTGAGATGGCTTCCAAGACTTTCAGTTACACAATAAGCAAATGCTGGAAAAACAAAAGCATAATGAAGCCTTGTCTCAGAAAGCAAAAAAAAAAAAAAAAAAAAAAAAAAAAAAAAAAAAAACCAGATTGGTTCGTAAGTGGCAAAACTGAACTGACCAATTTTTCCTTCACCTTCTTGAACCCAAGTCCTTTATGTCTCATTGCAACGTGATTGCCAATTCCCGGACTGCGTCCTGTGACTTCTGTTGTTGAGCAGGCAGCAGTCTCTGCTATTATTTTGTGCTACTGGTCCTCCAGGAAGTGTGCTGACGCGGCACACCAGACTGGCTAACTTAGAATGCAAATTCAACTAGGCATGAAAAACACGGTCCAGAGAACTGGTTCCTCTACCAGAATCAGGTTGGTTTAGATTAGTTATGTTAGAAGCCATTGCCATCTGGAGACTACTCAGCTGTAACTCTTCTAACCATTTCCAGCTTGACAAAAATCAGTGCCTTCTCTCCCATTTTGCATTATTATTATTGTTTTGAATTTTGTTATTGTGAGTCCCGGGTGTTTTCCAGGTGGTACTTTGGGTACACCGGGCCTATATTTTATCTGTCTATCTACCTGCCTGCCTGCCTGCTTGCCTGTTTTTCATTAATTGATTTTTAAAGACATGGTCTCACCATATAGTCCATGTCGGATAACTTAGAACTTTCAGTTCTCCCAAGCACTGGAATTATAGATGTGTACCAAATGTCTGGCCATAGACACCATGTTTGATGTCACCCTGAAATGCTCACAAGCTGCCTCAGCATCCAGATTGCTGCCTAGACAGATCTCAACTCCCTTTGAGGAACTAGAAAAGCAGGGAAAGCCTGCTAGAAACTAGAACTAGAAAAGTAGGGGAAGCCCCATGATCTGTTTTCAGATACACTTATATTTCATATGTTTGCTCATCATGGCTCCTGACATCACACTTAGTGTTGCGTTCTTCAGTTCCCAGGGTTTCTTGGTTCCTTATTTTATTTTATTATTTTGTGATACAGGTTTTTATCTAGCCCAGGCTGACCTCCAACTCTTTTCCCAGTCTAGGCTGACCATGAACTCCTTAATCCTCCTCTCTCTACCTCCCTGAAGGCTGGGCTAGCACAATGTGCCACCATGCCCCGTTTATGAAGATTTGGGCATGGATCCTACCCCTTGGTGCAGGCTGAGTGAGTGCCCGCTACTGAGTTTCACACTCACCTGGCATTTTTTCTTTAAGTTTCCATATCTCTTGAAATATTTGTCTGTCTATTCACCTACTGCATGCCATGTGTATTTCCCCACAATTTCTTTAACATATTTACCATAGTCTAAGTCTGTTCATTCAGACAGTTGGGTTATATGTAAGTGTTTATTGGCTACTTTTTTTTCACCATGAATTATGTTTTCCTTATTTAGACAATTAGTAATTTTTAAAATTTTTTCCATAATGAAATTTTAGGGTAATAAATTAAAGGGATTTTAGATGTTTCTCAGAAAATCGTTGACTTTTATTTTAGCATAGCTACCACAGAACATTTTGACAGTATGAAACCCCACAATCCTATAGAACTTCTGATATGATGTGGTACTGCCCACTGGGTGTGGTTATAAGTATTTGAAACATGGCTAGGGTGACTAAGGAGTTACATTTAATTTTTTTATTTGATTGAATTTAAAAACCTAGAACTGTGTTGAATAATGCTGCCACTAAGACTTTATTTGGGGACTCTATTTAGGATTTGCCTAATTGTTTAGTCTGGTCCCACTCCTTCTATCATCAGTGATAAGCCACCGGTGATCAGAAACCCTAGCTGCTGCCTGTCTAACACCAGACATCATTTCACCCTACCTAGACTCCCTGATGCTGTTATTTAGGAGAAAATTAGAGGGTCCCCCTCTAATGTTTCTTTCTTTGTGAGAATTTTCACTTTTTATTTCCAGGTGTGGTAGAAGTTCCCAACTCCAACCTCTGGCTCCTCAGCTCAGTGAGACTGCCAACTGTTGCCCTACGTGACTGCTATCCATCATGAGAAGGGCTACACATTCCCTTTGCAGGGTCCATGTTTCTCCCACTCTGTCTGCAGAACCAAACTATGTCGGTTCCTTTCCAGGACCTTCTAACAAACTCTGTTGCTGTTCTTTTGTTTTACACCCAGAACGTATAACTGTCCTTGGCAGGAGGGTCCGTTGAATGACATTTCCTCTTCCATTACCAGGAAGTTGGAATTGAGCGCCAGTGAGACTGCTCACCAGGTAAAGGGGTTTGCTGCCAAGCCTGATGACCTGAGTTTGAGCCCCACTGGATGATAGGAGAGAACCAATTTCCCCCACATTGCCTTCTAACCTCACACACACACCTTGGCGAGATTGAATGAATGAATGAATGAATGAATGAATGAATGAATGAATGAGACAACCCTCTTCACTTAGAAGCTGGAAATGGTAAGGATGACCAAAATTGGGTACGAAAATACTGAGTTTGCTTGGAACAGTTAGCCACCTTTTTCCTTAGCATAGTCTCCCATGTTTCTTTGCAACAAATATTTCAGGATCTATTTATCAAATAGATAGTTAAAGCTAAAAATGTTCTTGAGGACTCATACCTTCAACTGTTCTGCCTGCATGGTTCTATTTCATGTTTCTTGTTTGTTTCATTGTCATTTTCCCCAGTTCTACCTCTGAGCTACCTCTAGTCCTGCTTGCTTTTTATATGGGGACAGGGTCTCACTCAATTGCCGAGACTTCACACCGTAGCCCAAGACTTCACACTGGAGCCTAGGCACTCCCTGATCAGCTTCCTGGGTTGCTGGTATCCCAGGTGTACACCATCAGACACATAAATTAGAGAGCGAAAAGTGGTTTTGGATGTTGAGTTAATGAGAAAGAACAGGAAGCCCTGTGTCTCAAGCAATAGAAAACCTGACATGATTTTTAGCTAAAATCAGTATTTGTAGAATGGCCTAGGTTCAGATTCATGGTAGGGTTGGTTCCCTGGCAGAGCTGGGCTCAGATAGTATTATCAGAATACACATTTAAAAAAAAATTTTTTTTTCTTATTGTGGTACTTTCATTCGTGCATAAATTTATTTTATTTTTGAGACAAGGTCTCTGTGTAACCCGGACTGGCCAGCTGGCCTTGAACTCAAAGTCTGCTGCCTCTTCCCTCCAGAGTACTGGGATTAAAAATGCACATCGATTTTTGTGGCTTTCATTTCTAGCTTTCAGATCCAGCTACTTGCATTGTTAGAATTAGCATTGGCTTCCTATGGCCCCACGGGCATGACAGAACCACACACACACACCAGAAAAGAGGAAGAGCATCTTTCCAGAAGTGCCCAGAGAAACATCTCATAGGCTCCGCCTAGACGGATCATACAGCCACAAAATGGGATGAAATAATTGGCCTAGGCAGGGCCCATATGCACCACCCACATTCAGAGGAGTTCAATTACACCTGGCCCTTTGGAACTGTGGGTGAAGGGGGGCATTCCAGGATGAAAGTCTTGGTTCTTAGTTACTAGAAGGGCTGAGACCCATTAGCACAGAAACTGTAGCAGCTCTCTAAAAGGGACATCGGAGGAGGATGGAACTGAGGTACCAGGAGGGAGTTAAATGCTTATCCATCAGAGAGATCCAGAGCTTAAAATAAAGAGGGGGGGGGAGAGAGATGCTGACTTTTTCTGCTCAGTTCGGGGCTCAGGCTGCTGGAAGCAAATGCTGGGCTGGACGGGCGGGCGCTTCTCGGTTAGTGTGCTTGGGGACCTGTGGTGAGTGAAATCCATGAAATTTAGACGCCACGGCGGTACCTTTAAAAGGTATCAGGTGAAGAATGGCTTTTAATGTGGAACCCAGGCCTCCAATTAGAGGCTTGTTCCACTTGCTAAGTTTCGTTTGGATTAAATACCTACTGACCTCTTGTCCCTATAGTATTTCATCACCCTGATGAATATGTGGGAACCCCTCAACCCCCCACAACTAATGGCACACGATCTCTATACCATTAGAAGTCTGAATTCTTTTCCAGATAAACTACGTCCACTCTTCTCAACCCTTTCCATTAGTGAGGAATCCAAAGGGAGAAGAAAAAAAGCCAGTGACCAAGGTAGCAATGCCCCCAATATTCACCTGCCTGAAGTCCCGTGGCTCCAACTCAACACATTTGGGGTGGGTGAGGACACACTTTACTCTCCCTCTCCAGAGAAAACACAGAGGACCGCAGAAACTTCTGTGAAGTTTCTGGGAGTCTCACTATCCGCTCAGCCCCTTTGGCCGTGACTAAACACCTTTCAACTGAACTGGGAGTGAGTTCCAGGACAGCCAGGGCTATACAGAGAAACCCTGTCTCGAGAAACAAAGAACAATTTATTTAGTAATTGATTAAAAGTATCTTTGCCAATGCCCTTCGGTATCATGATAGTTTACACAAATGCACATGAACACAAAGTTTAAGGGTCACTCAATAGGCCCTGGATTCAGTCCCCAGCACAAAAAAGGAAAAAATTCATACCAGATCCTAAAGATTCCTTCAAAGGAGTTTTACCTTAGAAATTCCCTTGAGGAAGAATAATAACTGAGAAATGCTCAGGGAGTATTAGGCTGTCCTATCAAAATAAGTGTTATGGTGGAAGTCCCTCCCAAGCCCCCCCCACCTCCCTCCATACCCTGCTGCATCTCAGAAAGCCCACCAAATGATGACCCCTCCCCTAGAGATGCCCAAGACCACTCCCACAGGGTAGTTAAACTGCCCCCCCTCAGTTTTCCTGTCTCCCTTTCCCCTCTCATCTCTGGAGGATGGGGTGGGGCTGGAAGGCCATCCAGGAGCTTTGTATCCATTAAATGTGGGCTTTTTAAATTCGGTTTGATTTGGTCTGATTTGGATTGCTGCATCAGTGGAGGGGCTTATCCGGGTGCAGAAACTTTTCAGTAAGTACACAAGAAGAGAAGTACTGTGTGTGTGTGTGTGTGTGTGTGTGTGTGTGTGTCTGGAGAATGCTAAGCAAGCTCTGCTGCTGAACTACACTCCTGGCCCTGCCCTTGAAAATACATTTTAAAAAATGTTTGAACACAACATGCGAATGCCACCAGGATAATACAGGAAATCCTATGAGCCCCCTTTATGCTTTAGAAATAAACATCCGGTCCTTAAAGGCTATTTGCTAATTCGTGCTTTCTCTTACATACTGACCCAGTTCGCCTCACTCCCCATTCCTAGAAGTGGTTTGGAGAGAACCCCACCCCCGGAAGCAAACCTCTTCTGCTTTCTCTGTTGCCCACTGGCCTCCTCCCCCCCCCCCCCCCCCCCCCGCTGGCCCCACAGCACTTGACTCTGCCTTGACTCTTGCTCAGCCTTGTATCCCGGTAAGGTTACAGAGGCTGGGATCTTGGGTTTGTTGGGCAATGCCCTCAGGCCATTGCTGTGACCCACAGTCTGGAAGGCCTGTGATGCTTTCATTATTTATGCTCTCCTGGAGGTCCAGTTACCAGCGCTGTCCACTGCCAAGGCCACGTCGAAACTCGCTCAGCCAGTTTTCTCCCTTTCCTGGGTCGTTCCAAGACAGTCTCACTCAGCCTGACAAAGGCGCCCAGAGTTTCTGTTTCCAGGGCTGAGGCCCGCCACAACAAGCCTGTCTGTCGTTAGGAGTCTGGCTTCCTCCCCCAACCCCGTCTCCCTTCTCCACCCCCCTCCTGCCTTTGCTGTGAGGATGCACACCATCAGGTTTGAACATAGTGCTGAGTTGTTGATTAAAACAGCATGCTATTTTCTGGATGTCAAACAACAATTTGACAATAAGTGGGTATAAAATATCAGGAAAACAAATGTGTTGTGGTTGATACTGGATGAGCAAGCAAAAAAAAAAAAAAAAAATGGCTGAAGTTAAAAAGCTTCCATGTTCACGAGAAGTCCTGGAGTATTAAAATTGATGATGGTTATTAGGGAGCTTTTCAGAGCAGCCAACGTGTATGGCTGAATCCTCATGGGCTTGCTTGGCCATTTGCGGCCCGGCATATTAACTTGGCTGGCTGTGAAGCTGCTATTGTATGCACATAGTATTTAACTGGGAGTGCAGCGGGTCCCAAATTAAAACCATATTTTGTTAGCACCACACGTTCCAGCCCTGACAGTATTTATCAAAGGGGGAAGCTGCTGGATTTACTGTAGGAAATGAGCGTGGCTGGGGTCTGCCAGACTCAACCCCTACAGCGAGGAGCTGAGCAGGACTGCTGCTATTGGCTCCCTCCAGGCTACTCACTGGCTTCAGCACAGTGGGCCATGGCCACCACCCCCACCCCCTCCCGCCTCCCCACGGCTTGCAGTCAGGGGAGGTTGACAGCTCCAGGCCCCTCTTTCTTCAAGGATCTTTGTGAAGTCTTTGCTTCCTCTACCCAAGGGTCTTTCTCTTTCCTCTGATCTCTCCAACCTTGGTCGACAGCCTGCGCCACACCTCCTGATCTACATTTCAGAAGGTCCCTGGGGGCATACATCCTGGGCTGGTGAAAGTTTGCAGCTCTGCCCTCCCCTGGCTTGCCTCCTCCTCATCTGCAGTTTTCTTATTGCTAGTGTGCTCGCAGTGTATATGGATTTTGCTGGCTATCACAATGGTGGGTGCCAGAACGGGACACTGCCAGTCTCAGTGGCAGGGATGATGCTGGATAGCTTCCAGAAAAACGTAGCCTGTTTGTCACACAACTGTAAAAATGCTGGGGGACTGTCGGGGAGATGAAAAGCCTATGTTTTTTTTTTTTTTTTTCCCCTCTGAGCCTTAGAACCTGGTTTCTTTGTACATACAAATATAAAACATTGTTCACATGACTTTACTATACACTAAGCCTTCTGGAAACTAACTCATGAAAAGTCAGGAAAACCAGAGCTGTGTTAAGGTTAACTGAAGTGGGGTTTCCAGATGAAAGTTGACATCTGCCTTAGTCTGCATCTGTGACTGTCCCAATAAAAGCAACTTTCCTCTTTCAGAGCCAAGGCTTGACCTTGGCACTTTAAACATGTTAAACACGTGTTCTGCCACTGACCCACGACCCCAGCTCCTCCATAACAGTATTTTAATGAGCCCTCTTCCCAAATATTACTGATCATCGATACAATGAAAGGTCTGTTGAAATAACAAATTACTTCTTTGTGTCAGAGTTTAGGCATTTATGATACCAGTTTTAAATATATTGGAAGTTAATTATTCACGATTTGAGAAACCAAAGAAAGGAACATTCAAACTGTTCTCAAAAGAGGCGTGTTAAGCTGTTCTGTCCCTGTTGCTGACCAAAGCAATTTAAGCTAACAGGTTTATTCCACAGTCCAAGGAGCCAGTCTGCCACAGCAGGAGAGTCAAGGGCAGGAGGTAGGAGCACTCTATCAAATGCATGAGATCAGCTGGCTTTCTCCACTTTATTCAGTCCAGAATTCCAGCCAGGAAGCGATGCCTACCACTTTCAGGATGGGTCTTCCCACCTGGGCTAACCTAATCAGTAAACTTCCTCCCAGGTTGAATCTAGACCCTATCAAGACAAGAGCTTACACTATCCAGACTGGGAGTCTGGATTCCACTTAATTAACGAGGCCGTTATTACAGACTGTCTTGTTATCCTGAATGAGTTTCTAGGACAGCATGCATCTATCATCTCCTGCACTGTGTGTTATAAGCCTGGTGTCTGTCCAAGTTTGCTTCCCATTGCTATGACGTGCTGATCACAGCCTACCATTGAGAAAAGTCAAGGCAGGAACTGACGCAGAGGCCATGGAAGAATGGTTCGTCCTGGCTCGCTCAGCTTACCTTTTCTTTCATGTAACCAGGAACATCTGTCCAGAGATGGCACCTGCCCACAGAGGGATGAGCCCTCTGGCATTAATCATTAGTCAAGAAAGCACTTCACTGACTTTCCTGCAGGCCAGTCTTATGGAGGCATTTTTTTTTTCCAGTTAAGAATCTGTCTTCCCAAATGACTCTAGCTTGTGTTCAGCTGACAAAATCTATCCAACACAGTGTTCTAGCTACAGCTTAGCTCAGAGCAATGCCCATTCTTAGTCTGTTTGGGGGCGACAGCACTTCCCACAGCCCTGAAGGCTGAGGCAAAGGGGACAAGATGACCACGGTTCGAGAAGATTTGGTGTTCAGTGAAGACACTCTGAGATTCAGATGTCTGCTTGTGAGAACCAGGAGGGTGAGCCAAGCCTGGTGGTACAGGCCTATAATCCTTCCTAGCTACCCTGAGGCTGAGGCAGGAGGATCACAAATGTTTCTTTCTTAAGTCTCTTGAACTGTATTGTTTTGTTATAACAACCAAGCTGGACTAAAACAATATGATTTCCTTGAGACAAATTCCCTAAGTATAATCTATTTAATTGTACTTAATAGATGATAACATGATCGTTTTTATGTAGAGAGTCTTGATGTCAACCTGACAGCAGTTTGGGTAGGCCATTCTACCGCTCCAGCCTCGTTTTCCTCTTCAGTGGAAAAAGATGAGGAACTATTTTGATGGTTCCCAAACTTGGCTGCTCCTGGGGGGAGTTTCTTAATATACACAGTTCAGTAGACTTAACCTATTCCAAACATGTGCCAAGATTCTGAGAAGGGAAACCAGTCACGTATTGCAGAGTTGAAAATGTAGAGGGCAGTCTTACAGGTCAGCAAGTTTGCCTTTTGAACCTTGGATGTAGGGTGCTTATAGAGTACCTGGGATTGTGACAATGAGAAGATTTGATTTCCAGAATACAAGCACAGGTCCTGGGAGCCAGCATTCTAACAAACTCCTAATGATACCAGCACTATTGGCTTAGGAAACATGCCCTTCCCAGCCAAGAATAAAGACTTGTAAGCCTTGTTCAGCTAAATACTCCTGAATAATTGCTACCACATCATAGTGAAGGGCCCAGATCCTCACCCAGCCCCCTGCTGTGGCTGCAGAAAAGACCCTGACTCAGCAGGACATGCTGAGCACCCCCCTCCTCCCAACACCACCTTGCCTGACTTTGCACTAATAAACCACCAGATACGTTCCATGTGGTAAGGAACCAATCAGAAGTTAGCTGGAGGGCTTTGGATGAGCTTTACTAATAATAGTGGAATGCGGTAGGTAGCAATGGCCCTCAGATGACTTCCAGGCATTGCAACCTTTCTGCAGCTGCAGCTGACCAATCAACTAAGGACAGGTTCCCCCAGCCTAGAGTTGCACCAATCCTAAGACTGTTGCCGTGCAACTAGCAGACCCCAGACACCCCCTTGTTCTACCCCCAATATATGCCCTGCACACTGCTGCTCAGGGTCCCTCCTCCTCCACCTGCTGTGTGACGGACAGAAGACCTGAGTTAACTCATAAATTAAAAAGACTCTTTGCTTTTGCATTAGATCTGGTCTCTTGGTGGTTTGGGGGATCCAGACTTCGGGCACAACAATATTGTATAAGATGGACCCATTAAAAAAAGATATGCCAGAGTGTGGGATCTTTTCCTTTAGTTATAAATTTTAGGCAATTAAAAATTTCATGATTGCCCCCTCTTAATTCAGTGTTGCTAGAGCCCTAGCCAGCGTCCTAGGCCAGAGACCACCTCTGGGGGCTGGCTCTACACGTCAGGTCCAAACATTCTCCCCCAAAGAAAGCTAATGTAAGTAACGGTGAAAAGACAGGAAGGGAGTTTAATTGGAGTGGCCAAATCTGGGAGAGGCGGGAGGTAAGCACTTCACCGGGCAGCAGAGGTATGCATACTGAAACAGTCTCCGTCAAAGTGTGGTCTGATCGATCACAATCTCAGGTCTGGTTCTGCAAGACAGCCGAGAAAAGTCTTCATTGTCTGAGGGGGCAACCCGATTCCCCCGGGACCGGGACCGCTGCTCCGGCTGGGTGGCTGATCTCATCACAGCCTGATCCGCCCCCGAAGCCCGGCCTTTCTGGATTCTAAGGTGACAGAGGAACAGTGTTCAGGGCAGAGACTGGAGACTTTCAGGCACCGTTGGGGGTGTCGGAAATGCAGACAGACACAGGCCTTAGTTACTCCAACCCCTGCACCTCAGCCTTGAAGGCATCAGTGCATCAGTGGTCTCCAGACTACTCCTGAGTGTTCACACTGCCCATGCTCAGGGAGGGAGGAGTCTGACCCAAAGTCTCCAGGGTAAGGAGACAGTACAAAATGAAAGCCTGGATGCCAGGCTTTCCCCTTACTCTTAGTCAGGGCCTGAGGGCCTGAGTGAAGAATCAGCGATTTTACTATTCTAAGTACAACGCTAAAATGAGCTTAGAAAACAAAACGGAACTTTAGGCAGGATAATAAACAAACAGCAAAAAGGTAAACAACAGGCCATTTTGACCATTTGGCAAACTTTGAGTTGATCTTTCAGCGGTACAGGAAGTCGAATGACCCATGCGCTCTACGCCTCTTTATTCTTGCCCTTCTAATTCCTCTTTATTGAGCCCCGTTGGCTGCCGGAGCCCCGAAACTCCCTTAGCAGAGAATATACCCTTTCACTCACTATATTCTGTGGCAAACAACCCTGAAAAGGGCAAAGCCATCACTTATATCCTGGTGGAACAGGAAGCGGAGAAGGTTTGTAGGAAGAGCTTTGGCCAGGACTGGGGTAGGGAAACAAGGCTGAACCTCATGTCCTACTGTACAACTTTGTTGAAAAGAGACTGCCAAAACTAGCTAAAACAAACCTACTGAACTGACCCCTGGACATGGAGCCCCTGCTCCCCTGGGCATGGGACCCCTTCCCTATTCCTTCATGCTATGAGCCAAATGTTTGTGACCCCCAATACTCATGTTGGGTCTTAATCTTCAAGGCAAAGATATTAAAAGGCCATGCCTTTAGGAGGTGACCAGACCATGAGGACCCCTATCATGAATGGGATTAAGGGTCTTGCAAAACGAGTATTGCCTATTTACCCTGCCACTTCCCCATGTGAAGGCACTGTTAGAAGTTCCCTCTTGAAATACACAGCAGGCCTCACCAGGCACCAACCTTAACATAGCTGGGTTTGGGATTTCTCAGATATCAGAATTGTGAGAAGTAAATTCTCGCTACTTCTCCTTATTTGGAGTGTTTTGTTATAGAAGCAAAACGGTTTCACCTCTAACGATCAGGTGAGCCGCCCTCGGGTGTCCACATCCCCGAGGCCTTAAGAGAACAGCATCCTCACATGTTTACACGGGGTAGAAGGAATGTAGGAATGGGTATCAGAGAGAGAAAGTCATGTTGAGAAACACCCACAGGACCTGAGCTGGCCACAGGCAGGGGCTGGAAAGGGGGAAGGAGAAAGGGTCGTACGGGAAGCCTGCCCTGCACATTCGAAAATGAGGGAAGACAGAGAAGGGAACCAGGGGGAAGGAGCCACCACAGTGCTAGGCAATGCCCCCTCTTCATCATCTCAGGACTACACAGGCTTGATATTCATTCCCCTCCCAACAGCCCTGATGCTCAGTCTCCCTGGCCAGCCCACAGGCAAGTAGGGAAACTGTCTGTCTGTCAAGCCACTGCCCAGGCTGTACTTCCCTCTGGGCACAGTGAGTGTTCTACAGCTTGGAGCAGTTTCTCAAAGCAGGGCATGGAATGGACATCTACAATACATTAAAGCTGGTTACCCCTGTTGTGGGGTGTTTGTACACGGTGTGATAGGAGTATTGCGGTGATCGGTGTAGTAAAAAGCTGAAGGGCCAATAGCTAGGCAGGATGCATACGTGGGGTTTCTGGTGAGAGAGAGGAAGAAGAGGAGGAATCTAGGCGCACAGGAGATGCCGAGACACGCGGAAGATGAAAGAGATGTAATGGCACGTGATAGAACGTAGATTAATATAAGTGGACTAATTTAAGTTATAAGAGCTAGATAGCAAAAAAGCCTAAGCTACAGGCTGAGCTTTCGTAATTAATAAGAGGTCTCTGTGTCATTATTTGGGAGTTGGCTGGCAGGACAGAAAGAGATTCATTACAGATGCCACCCCATGATGTTTTTCTGTTGGCTCGGCGCCTGCACGTGAATCTACCGATATTTTAATTAGCACCTGCCACTCCACAGCTCCTTAGTCAGCCCCTTGCCAGCAGCCGCTCAGCTCAGGGCCCAGCAGCCTCCATATGTGGGTTTAAATTAAGTCTCTATTGTTCCATTTGTCAATAAGACTCATAAGTCAAAGGCTGCGGTGAAAAGTTGGCAGCTCAGAGAGGCTGAGTAGCCACTAGCAGACTCAGAGATACTGCAAGAGACAGGTCTCCTCCTTATGCAGGAACCATGAGAGTCAAATTCTAATCCCTGCCCTTTCCTTCCTGTGAGTCTTCTCTATCCAAATTGCTGGCTTCTCTGTGGCCAATTCTTGTCAGCTAGTCACTGGCTCCACACCAACTCAAGGTGTTATTTTATTGGACAGTCTGGGGTGTTGCTGGATTTTCCTTGTCCTGCCTCGGTCCTGCTGCACTTGAGCCCCAAACACACACACAGACGTTAAATTAATGATGAAACTGTTGGCCAGATGCTTGGGGCTTCTTACTAGCTAGCTCTGTCTTAATTATTAACCCATTTCTATTAATCTATGTATTTCCATGACACTGTGGCTTACCTGGTAATGCCCCAGCATTACCAGATTGTTACTCCTTCAGCAGCATGGTGAGTCTATGGCAGGCCCCCTTCTGCCTACCTTTCCCAGAATTCTCCTTGTCTCCTGGTCTCTCCCACCTGTCTTCCTGCCTCATTGGCTGAAGAGTGTCTTATTCATTAACTAATAAGAGAAACATATATACAGAAGGACAACCCCCATCATCAGGGAATGTCAGAATGCAATCAGAATATCCCACCACATACCCTTTAGTTGCTTTGCCTTAAAAGGGAACTGGTAGGGATGGAGGGAGCACATACAGGTAGGCTATTGAGGCCAGAGTTCCTGGTCTAAATTATGTCTAAATATGTGTAAACACAGGACCCTCTGAGTATCAGACCACATGACCTTCTGAATATCAGACCACATGACCCTCTGAGCATCAAACCAAAACCACCTGACCCTCCAAGCATCAGTGGACCCACAAACTTGACAGTGAATGCTCAGTTACACTAGTGGGGAAGGAAAGGAAATTTTCAGTCATGCTGAAGCCTGCATGCATGCTGCCTGGCTAAGGAGGGCCATCCAAGCTGGCTACGGGAAGTGAGTAAAAGGGCTCTTGTCACTGGTGATTCAGGACAAATGGACTTGGGACAAAGGCTCTCAGTTGCACCTAGAAAATAAGGTCCATTTACGCCCTAGAGGAAAGAAAGGACTTAATGTTGTTGACATCAGAATGTGTAATAACTAACCAGAGCCAGGAGAACTAAGAATCTGGGCTCTAAAAGGGAACTTAGACCATTTAATTAATACTCCTAATTTTACTGTGGTTTTGATTCTTTGTGTTTATATTGTATAGGTGTGTTTATGTGTACACATTTGTGTGGTTGTTCATGTTGAAGTGTAGCACCAATAATAAAAACCCAGAGACAGATACTGGGATTCAAGCTAAAAAGCAAAGTAGGCAATCACTAAAGAGTTCTCACCTCTGCCAAGGCTCAGACTAAAGAGGTGATCCTGTCCTCAGCATGACTGCAGACTGAGTACACTGTACTCCTGCATGTCTCCAGCAGCCTTATACTCCTCTCTAGTGCTGGGATTAAAGGCATGAACCACCACCAGCTAGCTTCTGTAGCTAACAAGTGTGGCTGCTGGGATTAAAGGTGTGCGCCACCACCGTCCGGCCTGTATGGCTGACTACTGTGGCTAGCTTTGCACTCTGATCTTCAGGCAAGCTTTATTTGTTAGATCATGAGTAAAATAACACCACATTGAAGTCAAAGGTTGACATCAGGTGTCATCTTCAATCATTCTCTATCTTACTTTTGGAGATAGGGTCTCTCACTGAGCCTAGGCTCACTGATTTAGCCTGGGGTCCGCTCTCTTATATGGCAAGCTTTTTACAGACTGAGTCATTTCCCTGACGTTTGACAGATAAGGAAGTTGAAGTCAAGGAAGGAATGGGATTCTTTAAAAAATTCCAGAGCTACGATGAAATACCAAAAGAAAAACTGGTCCATGATCTCACGGGTATTGGTCCTTGTTTTCTTGTCCCATAGGTAGAAGCACTTAGTGGAGGACAGTGACTAACCACATGGCACCCAAGAAGCAAGAGTCAGAAGGGGCAGGGTCCCCAAACACCTTTTAAGGACACCTTCCTTCGGTGACCTACTTCCTGGAAGTAGGCCCCCACCAATGGTTTATAGAAGAGATGAGATTAGTGGCCTCATGATCTATTTGTCTCTCGAGGCCCATCCCACCCTGCATCCAGGGACCAAGCCTCAGTACATGAATCATTGGGAGAAACTTTACCTCCAAACCATAACACCATATAAATTCTTGGCAGCGTCAAACCTAGCTATCTAGCTGTCTGCCAGGCCTATTCTCTTCCCTTGTCTCTGCCACCTCCATGCACACAGAAAAATGTGATTTTTTTTTTAAATTATGGTTTTTCTGACTTGTTGCAGCTTTCTGAAAGCCTTTGCATTATCTGACCTTTACCTTTCAGCTCAGTTGCTAGGGCTGGATGAAGCTTTCCTCTGACCCTTCCCTCACCCTCAGGCTCAAAGCCCAGTGGCATCAGAGTCCTTGGGAAGGGTTCATGTGGGCTGAGAGAGACATGTTATGCTCACAAATTTATAACAACTGCCTAAGAACGCCATGCTGAGGCTGTGGGAGAAATAGGGCTATCAGTGGGCCCAACTAATCATTCATTCAGCACATGCCAAGCCTGGCAGGCATGGGGGCCAGTGTAAATGCAACTCTGGAACTAGTTTGGTTTTATATGGGACGAGATCCCATAATACAGCAGTTCTCTGCCTTCCCAATGCTGCAACCCTTTAATACAGTTCCTCGTGTGGTGGTGACTCCCAACCATACAATTATTTCATTGCTGCGTCATAACTCTAATTTTGCTACTGTTATGAATTATAATGTAAATATCTTGATATGCAGGGTATCATGGGGGTTGAGAATTGCTGCTATAATAGAAAAGATAAACAATCTCCTGAGGTTGCACGGTCAGGTCTATACAACCTCCACCCTGAGATATTGCTATCAAATTGATTCATTCATTACAGTACAAGCATGATTGAGGGCAAGTGCATATACTTGCAATCCCAGCACTGGGAAGACAGGAGCAAGGAGTTCAAGGACAGCCAGGGCTGCCCAGCTGGACCATGAACCCCTTGCCCCCAAAACAAGTTTCTCCTCAGACCCAATATCATCAAATTCCAGGGCCCTTGTTAAATATTGCGGTGGCTTGAAAGCAAATGTCCACTAAATGGAGTGGCACTATTAGGAATTGTGTCACTGTGGAGGTGGGCTTTGAGGTTTTATATGCTCAAGCCCACGCCCAGTGTTTCAGTTTACTTCCTGTTGTCTCTGGATCAAGATGTAGAATTCCCCAGCACCATGTCTGCCTGCAAACTGCCATACTCCCAGGCAGCATGCTCCCAGCCATGATGACGATGGACTAATGATGGGAGATGTCATTCTGTAAATATGTTTCTCGTATTGGTTAATGAATAAAGCACTGTTGGCCAATAGGAAAGCAAGATAGACGGGACTAGGAGATGAGGAGGAGAGAGGAAGTAGTAGGGAGGAGATTCAAGATGGAGGACAGAGAGAAGAACGCCAGCCCCTCTCTCTGGTAAGATGAGACCATATAGAAATACTTAGATTAATAGAAATGGGTTAATCATTAAGACATAGCCAGCCAATAAGAAACATTAGAAACAGGCTAACAGCTTTATATCTAAATACAGTGTCTCTGTGTGTCATTGGGGCTGACGCGGCTGTGGGGCCAGAATGACCAGTGGAAAAACATACTCTTAACAAACTAAACCTCTGAAACTGTAAGCCACTACTGCAATTAAATGTTTTCCGTTATAAAAGTTGCCATGCTCATGGTGTCTCTTCCCAGCAATAGAAACCCTCACTAAGACAGATACCAAATAAAGTTACTCTGAAAACAGTTCCTGTTCCAGGAAGAAGAGATTGCCCCTGTCTCTTCCTCCTATAAAATCTGGGTCCCAAACCCAAGCCAGCAGGAGGACTCAAGGGACAGGGTTGCTGCTCTCAATCCTGTAGCTTAGGTGGTCTCCCTCAGCTCTCCTTGGGCATCATTTTCCCATAGCAGAACTCATCACAGAGGCCAGGGACTATATCTACTCAGTGTCCTTCACCATGTTCTGGACCCTTCCTTAGTACCCAGGATGCCAGGATCCCCTGTCCAGAACCTGAACTTCTCCCAAGTCTTTTCCAGTTACTGAGCTCTGAAGATGGATTATTCAGTGGCTGTGTTTAGACATGGGCCTGAGACATGGCCAGCAGATAGCTATAAACATGGAATGAAATGTGTACACTAGGGTGTTTTTACATGGGGCAGAGTTTTGAGGAGAGTAGACCCAGTGGTTTGGATTCAAACATTTCCCAAAAGCTTGGGCCCCAGGGGACAGTGTTGGAGGTTGAACCTTTGGTTATGATTGGATCATGAGGGCTCTGATCCACTGCTGGATTCACGGGTTAATGGGGAGGTAGAGCTAATTGAAGAAAGCAAGTCTTGGGGGTGAGTACTGGAGGGGCATTTCTCTCTGTCTCTCCCTGCCCTTCTCTCTGTGTTCTCTCTCTCTCTCTCTCTGTCATCCCCTCCACCCCTCACCTCTTCCCTCTCCTGGCAACCTTGTTCTACCATGCTTTCACACCAGGGTTTTTCAGCTCAAGAGGAACCGAGGGAGCTCGGTGACCATCAGCCCTGGGGCTTTGCTTCTTTAGGTTGCTTTTTTCCTCTGGTATTTTGCCACAGCAGCAAACATCTCACAAAATCTCACAAACAGACGGGAGTGGGGTGTGTGGGTCCCTCTAGGAAAAGCGGGCAAAGCCTCAAGTCTAAGAATTCTATATCCAAACTTGCTGTTCTGGGTTTTCCTAAAGATACTTTTTTTCAAGGCAGTAAAACATATCATATTCTATATTACAGCTTCTTAGCTAGATTCAGAGCTTTTAAAAATGTAGACATATGGTACACAAGCCTCCATTTGCACTCTTGCTCTAGTCTGCAAACCCTGAGCAGGCTCTGTGCAGCAAATACAGACATAAACTCCTATGACCAGAGGGTGGGCAACAAGCAGGGGGTGGACATCTAATCAGTGATCTCTAGTCCCCTACGCTTATATTGATGACATAATTATTAAGAATGCTGATTTCTTCTGGGCAGTGGTGGTGTCGCCTTTAATCCCAGCCCTTGGCAGCCAGAGGCAAGCAGATCTCTGTGTTCCAGTCCAGCCTGGTTACAGAGTGAGGTCCATATAGGACAGTCAGAGCTGCACAGAAAAACACGGTGAAAAAAAAAAGTTACTTTCTTTTAAAAAGCCTTGCTTTGTAGCTCAACCAGGCCTTGGATTTGCACAACCAGCTTGCATTCCAACTTTCACTCCTTACTTCACTGGTTATTCCTCATTGTCCATGTGACTGGGTTAGAATCACCTAGGAGACACACATCTAGATGTCTTGCGCTGGCTAGTCTTAGGTCAACTTGACACAAGCTAGAGTCCTGTGAGAGGAGGGAGCCTCCTTTGAGAGAATGCCTCCACAAGGTGAGGCTGTAGGCAAGCCTGTGGGGCCTTTTCTTTATCAGTGATTTAAGGGAGAAGGTCCAGCCCATTGTGATGCCACCTCTAGCCTGATGACCCTGGATGGGATAAGAAAGCAGGTTCAGCAAGCCAGTAAGGATGGCCTCTGCCTCCAGGCCCCCCGCACTGCTTTGAGTTCCTGCCCTGACTTCCCTCCCTGGTAGACAGTTGCCTGGAAGTTAAGATGAAATAGAACCCTTTCCTCCTCAAGTTGCCTTGGGCAGGGTGTTTCATCACAGCAGTAGAAACCCTAACTAATATATATGTCTATGAGATGGCTCCTAAGAAATGCAATTAAGGAGGGAAGAACCACTCTGAAGGGAGGTGGCGCCGTAACCCGGGCTGGGGTTCTGTACCAAACAAAAAGGGGATGGTGGGGGGCAGCTTCATCCTTCCATCTTTGCTGACTGACTGAGTGCGGTTTGACCATCAACCACACACCCTGGCTGCCGCTCCTTGTCACGATGGTGGACTGGATTCCCTCAGATTGTGAGCCAACCTAAATCCTTCCCTGAGTATTTGACCACACCAATGAAGAAAATAACTAACATGTTGTGGGAGGCTTTACTCTTGGCTTTTTGAGGGGCCCACCACCCAGTTCCCAAATAAATCACACCCAGGCTTATTCTTAGTTGTGAATGCCCAGCCTTAGCCTGGCTCGTTTCTAGCCAGATTTTCTCATTTTCAATTAATCTGTCTAGCTTTTCCCTCTAGGCTTTTATCTTTCTTCTGTATAGCTTACTTTCCTTCTTACTCTGTGGCTGGCTGGGTGGCTGGGTGGCTAGCCCTAGATGTTCTCCTCTCCTTCTTCTCTGCCTCCCTCCTCCTGGACCCTCCTCCTGTTTGTACTCTCCACCTGCCAGCCCCACCTGTCCTTGCCCCTGCCTCTTTGCTGGCCATTCAGCTCTTTATTAGCAGCACCAAGGGTTTAACAACAACAATGCCTCACAGAGTTAAACAAATGCAGCATAAATAAAAGTCGCACCCCAACACTAGTACACTTATCCTTCCAGGGAAATCAGTTTTATGGGATGACTGCGTCTCCTCTCCTAGGAGTACATAAGTTCTACTAACACAACAGTTGCTCTTCTACTTTAAATGCAAAGAGAATAGCCTAAAGTATTGGCGGGGAGTGTAACTGTGTTTTAACTGTTAATCTACTCTAGAGAGTGAAATAAAATAAATAAATAAAAAAAAGAGACGAAAAGGAAAGAACACGATGGCTTCTATGCGTAGTGGAGGAGAATGTTTACTGTAGATAAAAGCGAGCATGGTGGGCGTCAGGGACATCTAGGAGAGTTCAGAGTGGACATGGTCAGACTTGAGACAGGCCATGTGAGAACATGGATGAGGGGAGAAAGGTTGAATTATACAGGGAAAGGCAGCCCGGACTCTGGGCTGGAGAAGTTCAGGGTAGGAGTGGGTTATGCCAGCCATACCCTGTAACAAGTAGGAACTGAGGGATGCTGGGAGAACCTGGTGGCCAGGTCCACGTGGATATGTTCAATAGGTTCCTCAGCCCAGAGTTTGGGTTTGAGACCTAACCAAGGACAGGCGTAGATGCTTGGGGTCCTGGGGACATGGTTCAGGGAAAGTGCAAGACGTGGTTCTGTGCAAGTATGAGAACCAGCATTCAGCTACCCAGAACCTATGTAAAAATGAGATGGGCGTTCCGGGACACAAGAGGCTGAGATGGGATTCCTGAGCAAGCTGACCAGCCAGAATGACTGAAATGGCAAGTCCCAGGTGAAGATCAACATAAGGAGAAGAAAAAAAAAGTTCACTACGTAACCCTGACTAGCCAAGATCCTCCTGCCGCCATCTCCCAAGAGTTGGGATCACAGGCCAGGGCCCTCCTCTTGGCCAGGCAAGTACTCTTCCACTCAACAAGCCACTTGTCCAGGCATAGGTCCAGGTTTGGGGTTCCAAGATACTTACTGCACAATATTTACATAATTTTTCTTTTATTCAGTGCCAGTTCTACATGCTAAACAATCCTTTATCTGCTCTTGTGTTACAAGACCTGAGAATTTTCTATTGACATTCATTTAGGGGCTTTCCATGAGCAGGTCTGGCCATGACCGCCATGTGTTGACTTTCCAGCTCTTTACTCTTCACATAAACTTGAGTTGAAATAATTATTGCTTTATGGCATCCCAGGAACTATGGCAGGGTAAGATAAAAACTGGTGACATTAAAAGGCTGATTATTCACTCGGTATGTACTTGAGATGTGGCATAAGCCTGTAACTCTAGCATTCAGGAGGCAGGAGTCAGAGGAATGGTACCAGTTCGAGATTATCAGGAACTATGAAAGTGAGAACACACACACACACACAAACACACCCCCCACACACACCCACACAAACACACACACACAAACACATACACACAAACACACACACACAAACATGCACCACAAATAATCTGGGAGTTCTATCCAAAATTCTTTAAAGACTATTAGAGCCCCAAGAAAATGAATTAACAAACAAACAAACAAACCTTTTAACACTCAAAAGCATCGGTTCTAAATCAAGGTCCATAGAAAAATACCCACTGAATTTTTATTTCATTCTTTATTTCGCCAACAGGATTACATTTTATCCAAATCTGTTTAGAGTCAATTCTTTGCTCAGGGCAATAAGATTTAGGGTGTGTTTGTGCAGACATTTGTCCATATGGAAATGGTATCTGCTGACATTATTCTCTCGTTACCCTGGACAGGTGGCAGCTTAGCTGTCCCACCTTAAGACAATTAAAGTCATCCACTCTTCCTCCCGTAGCACTGAGAGAGTCACTCTGTTGCTCAGTCCACACAGGGATGAGGAACAATCCTGTCTGCCTAGACTTACCACAATACGGTCTGCTCTAAAAGAGACAGATGTCTACTCCTCTCTCACAGCTAGCTAGCTGTTCAGTGGGCAAGGTCACTGAGTTCTGTACCATTCATCTGAGACATACAACCCCACTTTTAAGAATACTTAAGCTGCATGTGATGGTATACACCTGTACTCCCAGAACTAATGAGGGTAGAACCCTTGGGCCATATAGACTCTGTCTTCCAAAGTTCAACAAATGGAGAACAAACCCTTGAGGAATATATAGAGTTGGCATTTTCTCCCTGGAGACAAGAACTGCAAAAAGGATATTATGTATTGTCCTAAAATCTCAGTATAAGTCATAGTCCTTCACCAAGTGGCCTTTAGAAACCCAAGGGCCAGGAAATGGGTCTTTGTTGACCATCAGGCAAAGGGCAGAGGCTCAATGAAGCAAGGAGATGAGGGGTGGATGAAAAGATTGAGAAGAAATGTAATAGAAGAAACACTAGCAAGGACTTTAAAATGAATAGCCAAGCACAGTATTAACAGGGTTTCAAATGTTTATAGAATTATCTTTCTAAAATACAAGGATGCATATAATCCTCCATGGATTCCAACTGTCTTTAAAGGTGATATAAGAATCCTCTTCATGGGAGACATGAGGTGTTGGGACCAATGTCACTACTCATCTGAGAGATTCACTGTGGTAAAGGAAGTATTTGGGGGAGACTCAGCCATGAAAGCATTAGCACCGGCAACAAAACCCAAAGTATCCTGAACATTTCCAAAAGCCTAGCTGTGGCCTCTACTGTAAAACTGAAGAAAAAAAAAATTGAACCAAATTTCCATTTTGTAAACGAAATGATCTTACATCTTCTAATGTCTGTTCTGAGCCAGCCAATGAGAACAAGAACAACACTAAAGATAATGATAAGGAGTTCAGAGTCCTGCACACCTGAGAGTCAGAGACAAGAGGATCATAAGCTCAGGGCCAGCCTGGGCTACAGAGTGAGCCTCTGCTTAAACAGAAGTTAATCAAAATGATGATAATGACATGGGCAGTTTCAGCACAGGCTCACTTTCACTGAACAGCTGCAGGTGAGCTGGTTCATTCCCCCACCCCCACCACATCTGAGGATCTCTCCTGGTCTGGTCTGAGTACTTCCATCCAGAAGTCATTCTCATGTGTGTGATCCTATTCTGATCTTGTGGGGCCTGTGTAGGTGGCATTAACCTTGTCTATTACAGTTCTGCCGGTCGGTGATGTTTCTTCCTGGCTTTGAATTATAAACACCCGGTACTTACAGATCTGGGCCTTTACATCCCTTGTTGCATCCCCAAATGGCACAAGTCTTCCTAAAAAGAAGCCTCCATTTTTGTAGTTTGATTTCTGGATCTCTACCTCAGCTTGTAGGTAACCTATCAACAAATCAGCAAAGTGAGTCCTTTGTATTTCCACTGCTGGAAAACAACATGCACTACTTCCCTTGCAGAGAAGAATTTCAAGAGAAACCCATGGCCATGATGTCACTGGCAGATGGGCCCTGGGATCTTTTACAGTTTCAACTCTGATCTAGAAATAGAAACTGTCTTGTTTTGAAGCAGCTGTTCTTCTTCTGCCTAAAGGCACAGAAGTCAGGGATAGGTTGTAATACTGGCAACAGCAATGACTAACAAATATACTAGACTCTCTGGCAGAGCACCCACCAACAGAACCTCCTGGAGCCAGGCCTGCTCCATCCTCTGGGACATACATACTTTCTGGATCTGTGCCCATGCCAGGTATGGCCAAAGCGTCTCTCTATCTCTCTCTGTGTCTCTCTATCTCTCTCTGTCTCTCTCTATCTCTCTCTGTCTCTCTGTGTGTGTCTCTCTGTCTCTGTGTGTCCTCTCTGTCTCTGTCTCTCTCTATCTCTCTCTGTCTCTCTCTCTCTCTCTCTGATTATGGTTACCAGATCATCTCTATTAATCCTGGGGCTCATATGGTTACTATCCTCCCCACTCCAAACTGAGGCTCAAGAGCTGGAATGTAGCTTGCTGGTGAAGCCCTTGCCTGTCACCAATGAGAAGCTGTCAATCCCAGCACAGATTTTCAGCACAGAATGGCCATGGCCGTGCACTCTCCCAGTCACACAGCTGGAAGTGGGAAGGGTTTGCTTCAGGTAGAAGGTTCCCTGGGCCTGCTCTGGAGGCAGGAATAAGATTGACTCCAGATCCAGAGCTCCATGGAAAGAAGTGAGGTCAAGTGAGCTCTAAGGCTGGCTGAGAACTGAAAAGAGTGTTTGCAGGGGAAGAGAGGAAGCCTCAGAATGTGAGGAACTTACAAGAATTGTCTGCTGTGAGCTGCTGGCACAGGCAAGGGCTAGGTAAGAACTGCAGTTCTCAAATGCTAGTCCTAAGTTTTCAGTGAGAGCAAGCCAGATATGCTAACAACACTCTCCACACCCTTAACTCGAAGAAGTGTTGTCCTGTGAACAAAAGGGAGTAGTGTCTGCACAAGGAAACCAGGATGAACGGAAAACTACGCTTTGACTGGAAAGGTGACACTGTACCAATAAGAACTTGATCTCAGCAGGAACTAGAGGCAAAGCCTTGGAAATGGGATGGATGCCCTGCCAGTCTCAGGAATCGCGGTAGGGGCCTCCTTGGTTCCCCCTAGGATGGAGGCTTGAGCCACATGACTTGGATATTAAATAAAAGCATAATTGTTGTGCCCAAACTCTGAACCCCCAAATCACCAAGAGACCCGATGTGTTGCAAAAGCAAAGATTTTTTTTCTTTTTAAAATAAATTTTATTTAAATTATAAACAATCTTATTTTACATATCAATCCTAGTTCACTCTCCCTCTTATCCTCCCATGCCCCCCTTTGACCTCCCCATCCCATCCCTCATCCACTCCCCAGGGAGGGTGAGGCCTTCCATGAGAGATCATCACATAAAAGGGCTTCTAATGATATTCTGAATAAGATCATTGTCTTATTCAGCCATCATCAGAGAACCTTCCTCCTGCAACAGATGCAAACAAGTACCAAGACACACAGTCAGACATTACTCAGAAAGAGAGACCTTGGAACACACATCTCTAAATGGGATGTCTCCATCAAATACCTCTCACACACACATACACAGTCACAAATCAGGGAATCCCACAGAAGAGAATACACACACACACACACACACACACACACACACCAGGGAACAAGGCCCTCTAAATCAACTGCATAAAGATCATATGAACTTTCGGAGATTTAAGAGCAAACACAGGGCCAGCAAAAGTTTGCTCGAGGTCCTTTGTATATATACCATATCTTTCATTTTCATATTTTTATTAGACTCTTGAGTGTGTGAACCAGTGTTTCTCTAATTACAAAAGCAAAAAGTCTTTAATTTTAACTGAACTGTATTAACTCGGTTCCTCCATCCATCCCAACATAGTGGGTGGAGGAAAAATTACCCAGAGGGACCTCCGGGCAGGGAATTTATTGGGGCAGAACATAGGGAGTATCTGGGGTCTGCAACAGTCTCAGGATTGGTACACTTCAGGGCTTGAGCAATCTGGCTTGTGCTAATTGGTCAACTGGTTGCTATGGCCTACAGGCCCTCTCAGGACAGTTGCTATGCTCTGTAAGTCACTTTACAGTAATACCTACCATAAAGCACATCCAGAGCCTGCCAGCTAACTTCTGATTGGTTCCTTGCCACATGGAGGTATCTGGCTTCCTAGTGACTAGGAGGTCAGGCAAGGTAAGGAAGCTCAGTACATCTTGCTGGGTCTTTTCTGCAGCCTGTCATGACTGCTAAAACAGGGGACTGAGTGAGGGCCAGGTCCCTTGATAATAACCCTCTGTAAGTGTAGCTCAGTAGTAGAATGCTTGCGTGCACGAATGATGTCCTAGGTTCGATGCCCAGTAGTGGCATATCGAAAGAACAAACACACACATAAATAAATAAGAAAAGCATAGTAAAAAATAAATTGCACTATACAGAAGAATGAGGTCCTGCATTCAATCCCCGGCAGTGACAAAGTGAATGAATAAACAAATGAATAAATAAAAACATATTAAAAGGTAAGTCCCACTACACAGCACCAAATAGTAGCCTTTAGCCAAAACAACCCATACAGTTCCAACAACCATCCCATGAAGGGAAACTTTTCGTTTGCACAGGTGAGCAAGCCATGTTACTTAAGAGGTAGAACCCCATCTACAACCAATCCAAGGCCTTAGCATGGCCTGTGTTTGTCCCTTTCTGCTCTGAGAGTTGCTCTCCCACAGGACTGCACTCTGCCAGCAATGTCTGCCCATGGCTGTGAAGGCCTCTCAGGAAAATCCTTCCTGCTAATTAAATAGCTTATCTGATTATCCAATCCTGCCATCTAAATTTCCCTTGAGGCCTGAGGTGTTTAGAAGGCCTGGCTTAAGTCAGATAGTGTCTATCCTGAACTTCACAGACTGTGATAAGGGTTAGATGAAGGGGCAATTAGCATGCAATTAACTCTTGGTGTGAATTGTTGACTATTATTGTTTTTGCATGGATTAATGAACATAGACTATTTTCCTCAAATCCTGGAAACCATAACAGGAAAACTTTAAAGTAAGTATAATGCACAGATATTATTAAAGTTATCACAAGAAGGGGCTGGAGAGATGGCTCAGCGGCTAAGAGCACCCAGGTTTCATTCCCAGCACCCATGTGAGAGCTCACAATCTGTAACTGCAGTTCTAGGGCATCCAATGCCTCTTCTGTCCTCCAGGGACACTGTATGTGTGTGCACAGACATGCATGATAAATCTAAAAGAAAAATTATCACAAGAAAAAGATAGGGATTTTAGAAGAAATAGTACACCGTTGAGAGATGCTCACCATTCACATTTTAATCTATTGACATCTAGTCTCATAAAATGACAGCCATTCTCATATTCTAGACCAGGAATATGGCTTAGGGGCAGAGCATTCTTCTAACGTGTATGAAGCCCTGAATGTGATCCCCACCAGCTCAAAGCCCCCTGAATATATCATTTTACAATGAGAAACATGCAACCCATTACTCCTTTAAAAGACAACATTGGTGCCTAAACAATATTTCCGTAAGTCTACAACACAACTTACTTGATCGTTTTCATGTAGCTGAATATTTACATTATTTCTGATTGTTCCCATTCTTCACACGGACATCCGTCCTTATGTACAGGTTTATGGGTAACTTCTCTAATTGCTCCCCACATTATTTTTTAGGTCTCATAACAGCTCAAAGCCTAGTAAGATGCACACAGGACTTTGCTCATATGACACTTGCACAGGGTCCCTGCCCTTCAGAGCAGAGGGGAGGCACTTTCAATCAGCCTCTACTGTCTCACTTGGTGTGGATATTAGACATTTGCTAAAGAATAATATGTTCTAACGTGTGTCTGCCCCAGAACCAATTAGAAATATCATGTAGCATGGAGCATTTGTACTATATTTTCTTTCTAAAGTGTCAAGATCAGATGCAGGACTTTGAGAAAATGTGATGATTTCCAATCATGGGCCTCTGGCAGTCAATTGGTGAGATTTAAAAGACACAGATGCATGCCTAGCATGCCTGTGCTTCTGGATTTGCCCCAGGACCATGGAAACAAACAGAGTCAGATCTGCCCTGCCCGGCCCCCCATAGCTTTGTTTTGTTTTGTTTGGGGTTTGTTTGCTTTTAGACCTGGCAATCACTATGTAGCTCAGGTTGGCCTCAAACTCAACCTCTTCCTGCTTTAGTCTCCCCAGCACTGGGATCAGGGGCCTGTGCCGTCATAGCAGGCATGTTTTTTGTTTTGTTGTTTTTGTTTTTTAATATATTATTCATCTTTAAATAATCAACCCGGGAAGCTGTGAAAATAATTGAGTACGGTCCAGTGAACCTTCGGCTTCACTCAGTGCTAACATCTGGTAGGAAACCATGCCAACGGCATTGGTAAAGCCCACATCCTTGGCCAGCTTTCTGGAATCAGTTTTGTGTGTTCATCACCAAGTCCATCACCATGAAGAGCTGGGTGGGGTACAGCGCTATCCTAACTCCCTCCTCTCTCCCCTGTGCCTCAACTGTATTTGAGTTCCCAGAAAGGTGATTCATAGTGATGTTTCAGACAAACTTCCCCACTCCAGCCCCTCCACCCAGCTGCATTCTACCAGCCCCCTAGGGAGGATTCGTGCTACCCCAGAGGGTACTGTTCTTAGGTCCAAACTCTGCCTTCTACATCTACCAAAGCCTGTTAACTCCACATATGCCAAACACCATTAGGAGCCCTGTTAGGCTGGGGAGCGGGGGCATACTTGTAACAGAGCCCGAAGCCAGAGGCTCTAATAACGTTCAAGGCAAGCTTTGGGTGACATGGTGAGACCCCCCCCCCCCCCCCCCCGTTTAAAGCAATGAATCTGAGACTAGTGCCTCAACCTAAAACCCTGTTGCTTGGAAAGCTGAAGCAATGGGACGAATTTCAGGCCGGGCTGGCTACAGAGTACGACCCTATCTAAACAGTGGCAATAATAACAAAAAGATATGCCAAACGTAACTCTGGTGTATGCCGCTTAGGATGTTCTGTAACGTCCAGAGACTGTTCATTACAAAATTTGGTGTTCTATTTTGCCACCAGGGTTCCCATCTGACCTCTGTATTCCCTGTACCTTTTACTACAATTCCCTTATGTTTGGAGTTCAGATCCAGGTCTTGGCCCTGGGCTGAGTTGAGTAGATGTCCCTCCTATACTTCGAACATGTTTCCCACAGTTTACAGACTATAAAGAAAATCCTCAACCCATTAGTTGGGAAGTGGGATCTAGTGGGAGCTGATCAGGTCCTGAGGGCTTTGTCCCCAATAACCCAGAAGTGGGACTAGCCTAGCAGTAACAGGCTAGTTGAGGGGAGAAGAGCAGGGTTCTTATGAATCCAAGTTCAGTTCTCTCTTGTTCTGTGGCTCCAAACCTTTCTCGCCATACATCATGATACAACCTTGAGGGGTTCGTCCCCAGCTCTGGTCCCCTGCTCTTGGACCTCCCAGGGTGCAGAGCCCTGAGCCAACAAATTAATTCTTTGCTAAGATACCGCTGTATTGCTCTGCTGCTGTCTCCAGGAGACCTCTGCTCAAGGTTCATTTTCATGGTTTTGGTTCCCTAGGTAAACACGTAAAGGAAAACTGGGGGGTGGGGAGTGGGTAAGGGGGCTGAGCTCATGAAATTTATGCGTATGTTTATGATCAGGCTAAATTACAGGGAGTTTAGGCTCTCTCTCTCTCTCTCTCTAGCTGGGGCAGGGGGCACCTTTTGAAAAACATTTGTTAGTATTTTTTTTTAAACAGATGAAACTGACAATTTGAGCTCAAGTAGTAAGGTGACAGTCAGTACATTCACAATCTCATTCAGAGAAAAGCTTTACTGAGTCAAGAGGAAGGTAATTACCCTCCTCATCCCTGTCATCTAACACAAGACACGTGCATGATACTCAACTTGGTGTGAATCATCATACATTTGCTTGGAGCAATTTCAGTTACAGGATAGCAAAGGATAGTCACAAGACTATGACTTAGCTAGAAGGGAAGTAACATCTCCACAGGTTTACTCTGTGGCTGGGGAGGGCAGCCGGGTTTGAGTACTGGGAAGAGCTGTATTCACAGCAGGCAGAAGTATACCATGCTGCTCTTTTTATTTGTAAATCAAACATGGTTCAAAAGAGAGCGAAAAATGCCAGATTGACAAGGGAGAGGCTATGTTAGCTTGGCACCATGACAGCCAAGCTAAACAGGAACTGTGTTTTCAAGAACTACCACCCCTGTATAATTCCAGGTTATGGTTAGGCTAGCTACCATCAGATCTTCTGGGAGAGAACCGGCAGCCACATTCTCCTTGCTCTGGAGTAGGCATGGTATGGTAGCCTGTGAACACTTGCTGGCCTGGTGATCTGGCCTGTGGGTGTAGGGCAGCACCCAGACCCACAGCTCCTCCATCACTGACTATGTTTTCTCTAGTAGTCTGAACCCCAGGCCAAGTGTAAGCATGGCTCCATGTCAATGGACGCAGCATCTTCCTTAGGCCACTGCAGGTCTCAGAGCAGGGTAGAGAGCTCTTGTCTGTCTGAGAAGCTGGAAGCCTCATGTCTCTCCCTGGTTGCTAGAGGCCCCAGCATTCCCTGGAGAGCAGCTGGCATGCAGTCCACATGAAAAAGCTGAAGAAGGGCAGCAGCCTGTGCACACACTCATTCAGAAGGGGTCCATGCCTTCTCTAGTTCTCTTCCACTCGGGCCGCAAGCACATGGGTGGGTGCCGCAAACATTCGGGGTGGGGGGCCTCTTCCCTCCCAATCACTCACTGTCTCACATCCCAATCCTCCCTGGAAACGCCCCCAACCACCAAGGCATGGGTCAAAGCTTTTGCTCAGGCATTCCCTTCCTTTCTCACGAACTCCAGGCCTAACACCCTTCCACTTTTATCTCCCGAACTCCGAATCTTGCCTCAGAGGCCTTGACTCTGGATCCCTGCCTTTGAATCCCCTTGCATGTCATGGCTGCCCCCCCACACACACACACTTACACACACTAACCTCAGTCCTGTACCCTGGCCTGGCTTGGTCCTTTGGGCTCATCATCTCTTTTGAAGGTGACTGTGGTGACACATACCTACAATTCCAGCACCAGGGAGACTGGGATCGGGCAATCGTGAGTTCAAGGCCAGACTGGGCTACATAATGAGATTCTGTCCCAAACAAAGCAGAGCATTTGTATCGAGGTGTTGCTGCTGACCATCTGACCCAAACCCTTCCTCTCCCTCCACTTTTCCCCAAGAAGAGCTCCATTGTATTGCCAGCCTTTTGCAGAGAGCCTGGGTGCAGCTGACTCTGGCTCACACAATTCCGGCCGACTAGACTGAGCCGATGAGAGGACTGAATCCCAACCACTAGACCAGTAGTCCAGCCGAGTGGGCTGGTCTGGCTGGTCGTGGGAATCTACCAGCCACCTGGAGCACTAATTTCTGTTTCTGTCAATTCTAGAGTTTATATATCATCCTTCTGTGCCTTTGATAGAGTTGAAGATAGTTATGGTTATAATTTTCTTTAGTTATGATAGAAGAAGATAATTTACATATAAGACTTTAGACTCACAAAGATAGGATAGATGATAGGATACTTTCTTTAAATTTTGCCAAATGCTAACAGACTAAATATTGTTAACTATAGTTCTTACTTGGTAACTGTCTTGTTATATATAATTTTACCATGTTAATGTTAAAACCCTTGTTTGTATTCAGATGGGGATGTCTTCTGTACATATGTTTCTCTTATTGGTTGATGAACAAAACACTGATTGGCCAGGCAGGAGATAGGTAGGGCTAGGAGAGGAGGAGAATTCTGGGAAATGTAGGTAGAAGGAGTCACCCTGTAACCCACCAAAGGAGTAGCAGGTCTGTACCCTTCTCTGGTAAGATAAGACCACATGGAAATACTTAGATTAATAGAAATAGATTAATAATTAAGACAGAGCTAACCAATAAGAAGCCCAAGCTACTAGCCAAACTAGACAACTAATGTAGAGTCTGTGTGTTGGGGGCCAGCTGGGACAGAAAGCTCTCATTACAGTCTTTTACTTTCTCTGTCATAATCTTAGAATCCCAGTGGTTCCAAAAAGGACTAAAAACACTTTTCCCTTGAGAGGGGAGGGAGGGAATCGACTAGGCTGATCATTCTGGCATTCTTTGGTTATCTAAGAAAGGAAAGAGACTAAAGGTATCGCCATGGTGGGTGCCCGCTGCCTGGAAAGAATAATGCAACCTGACGCATGACCACACCAGTACCAGGGAGCCTGATCCAAGGCCACTCACTCATAAAAACCCCAATTTTCAACCATTTGTTGGTTGATGGTCTATTCCATTATAGTAAGAGAATAAATATACTAACCAGCACAACTTTCTAAATTAAACTTCAGCCAAAGAAAACTTGAATAAAATCAACAAGTAAGGATAAAGCCATAAACTGTAAATACACTTACGATATACAATTAATTTTCTTCATTTTAGCAGTGTGGAGTAGGTGTGAATAATGGAGACCTAACATTAGCTCATGTGCCAGACAGTCATATAAAAAGCAAGCTTACACCTTAAGCCTAGCATGGGAAAACACCATATGATTTCCCTCATAAATCTTGGGCACTGGGCCAGCTCTTAGGGTCATACTAGCACTCCAGTACCTTTAGGGCTAAGTTTAAACTTCCTTTTATTTTATTTCGTTTTGGGTTTTTTTTTTTGTTGTTGTTGTTGTTGTTGTTTGTTCTGGGTTTTTTTTTTTTTTAATTTTGGTTGTGTTTGTTTGTTTGCTGAGATGGAGCATTTCTATTATGTAGCTCTGGCTGTCTTAGAACTTGCTTTGTAGACCAAACTGACCTTGAGTTCATAGAAATCCACCTGCCTCTGCCTCCAGAGAGCTGGGGGTTTAAGGAGTAGCCCAAAACTTCCTTTTAGGTACAGTGTTAAATAAAATCTTGTTTGTTTGTTTTGTTTTATTTATTATTTGTTTATTTGGTTTTTCAAGACAGGGTTTCTCTGTGTATCTTTGAAGCTTGTCCTGGAACTAACTCTTATAGACCAGGCTGGCTTGAACTCGAAGAGATATGCCTGCTCTGCCTCCGGAGTGCTGGGATTAAAGGAGTGTACCACCACTGCCCGGCTTGTTTTACTTAATTTATCATTCTCTGTGTGTGTATGTTGGGTGTCTGTGTCTATGTGTGTATCTGTGTGAGTCCACACTAATGCATGAGTTCCCACGTGAGTGTGTGTGTATATATATATATGTGTGTTTGTGTGTGTGTATGTGTGTACAACTTTTAGGAGTTGGTTCTCTTCTTCTACCATGATGGGATTCAAACCTGGCTGTGTGACAAGCACCTTTACCCACTGAGACACCCCAGTGTTCCTAAATTCTCGCTCCCTCTACAGTGGAATTTCAGTTTTCAGACCTAGCCACTGGAATTCTAGAGGCTTGGTGGGGAACTCGGTATCAGAGCCCCTGGAAGTTGTTAGACTAAAAGCATGTAGAGAGTGAGTATTAGGCAGCTAACAGCCTGCAAGGACACTCCTTGGGGACATTTGGGCAGCTTTGTAAGTTTGTTCTGTAAAGCCCATGTGACCTTCTGTGATCTAGTAATGGGAAGACATCCCTCCTTCTCGACTTTGGTTTCCTCCAAAGCAGTTCACCACGACTTTGCTCAGTGGCCGTCAATCAGACTCCAAGACCCCACCCTTAAGCCAGATAGGCTTTTTTTTTTTTTTTTTCCTCTCTGTGTAGCCTGTCTTGTCCTGGAACACTCTGTGTAGACCAGGCTGGCTTCAACTCAAAGATCTGCCTGCCTCTGCCTCCTGAGTGCTAGAATTAGAGACGTGCATCAATACCATTCAGCCAGAGAAGGTTTTTTTTTTTTTTTTTTTAAATCACTTGTGAGTATGGTCATAACAAACACACAGACATACAGACATATACAAATACATACACACTCACAAATACACACAAACACACACACACACACACTCACACACACACACACACTCACACACAGATACCTCTAGAATAGTGCAGTGTGAACTCTGATGACTCAAGGGACATTTCCAGGTCACCTGCTTCTCCAAGCATCTGCACTGGGACCGAGAGTTGAGTTTTCTTCTTTGTCTTTTGCTAAAAAAAAGTCACAAACTACCCACATTTCTGATTTTTCTATTAATTCCACATGCCTGAGATAGTGTCTAATGGGCTCAGCACTTCAGTTTCCTTCTCTGAAAGTTGGAGATTATAAAGCTGGGTCCCCATGGATATGAAATGAAATCATATATAAAAAGCAATGGCTCCAAGTGCTAATGGAGTGGGAATACAAGTTGGAAGAAGACGTGCTTGACGCGAACAGATGGCTTCCAAACAGTGGAAAGTGGGGTTGGTAAGAAAGATGGCAGCTGCCTTCTGCCCACCTGCCCGACTGCCTGCCTGCTTGCCAAGCCTGGCTTTGAAATCTCGGGCTCATAGAGGCTGTATGGGAACTAGCAGCCAAAAATGCCACTGCTTGTAGTGTGCTCTGCAAGGGGCTTGAAAAGCACCTAGGATTTGCTGACATTCCCTGGGAGATTCCATTTGGAGTCCTCCTACCCTACACCAAGGAACTACTACAAACTCAGGAGAAAGGCAATGATGGTACAGAGCTGAGTGCTGCCAGCTAGTGCAGTCTGTCCCCGGGAAGGAGTCGTGCGCCTGGATATGCTCTGCCCGACTGGAAACCAGACTGTGTTGACTGCATGGGTTTGGGACAGTTTGCCTCTAGCTTTAGCAGTAAATAACATCCATTTTTGAGAATGAGAATATTCAATTGTTTATTCGTGCAGGCATGCCGGCAATCCCAGCACCCAGCACCGAGACAGCAGGACCACATGTTCTAGGCTAACCCTGGGATATGTAGTGAAACCCTGTCTTAAAACAGGCACTGGATCTTCAGGAGGAGTGAGGAAGGACAAGAGATGGTGACAGGAAGTGAGCATGGGCAAAGCACGATGTGTGGAAACATCATAATGAAACCAACTATTTTGCACACAAACTAAAATAATAACAACAACAATAATAAAGTATCTTGCCATAAATCTTTTTAGATTTGAGAAAGAGCTTTTGTAAATTTAAATTCTTGAATAATGAAGACTTCCAATGCTATTTGAAGATTATAGAAGCTTGTGACACAGCGTCAGGAAAGCAGTCGACTACATCTTAGTCACCGTTATTCACCACTAGAAACAACCCATGAAATAGGCCTGGCATGGTGGCTTTGGCCTCAGCCCTTGGGAGTCTGAGTTTGAGGCCAGTCTTGGCAACAGTCAGACACAGTCTCAAAACATAAAAGCCAAAAGCCCCTTTTTGTTGTCTGCAGTGGGCTGAGACATCATTAACTGGCTTTGGCAGTATGGGAACTACTGGACTTGGGACAAGCAAACCAGAGGGCTGATCTTCGAAAGTGTACCTCCCTCCAAGTATGGTTGCTGTCCCTTCAAAGGAAGGGGATTAGCTGTTCTAACACAGGAATGCAGCTCTTTGGTTATTCTGGTGTCTGTTTTCACAGGCATTGAACCCGAACCTTGTAGCCAGTGAGACCTGACTGGGCCCCTCTCCTCTCATGCAAAAGTAGGCAGGCCCAGCTGATACCAGATACCACAGTAGTCCAGCCCCAAGCACAAGCCACTACCATTAAACCCCATCTGTAGCTTACTGGGTGTGTGCCTTGGTTAACCACAAACCCTCAGAAATGCCTCCCCGGCAAGTAAAGCTGAAAGCCTTGCTTTTAAATCTAAGGGATTTAATGAGAAGAATTACTTAGAACTAAAAATGTTGCATTCAGCCAGGGTTGAAACTCACTCATGGGACACACAGGCAAGATGGCTGGTCCTCCATGCTTCATTCACAGATGAAAGAGAAATTAGTGGGTGTCTTCCCATGGCATGGTATAGAGAATGACATACTATACATGAGTCTTCTAGTTCACGAAACACTCTGAACAGGTAGCCAAGGGGGCAAAGGTTATATTGAAAAGGGCAGTTAGTGTTCAGAGGGGAAGAGAAGCATCTGAATTCTTCACACTCTCCCTGACCCCGGCTTCCATCCCACAAACAGGCCAGGATAACATTGGCTGCCGGAGGAAGTATTCGGATACTTCTAAAAGACTATGAATGATTCACAAGCAAGGTCAATAATTAACCTAGCCGGGAATGTGTTCAATACATAACTAGCCTTAACTCTTTAAACCTCAGAAAGAGTCTCCCCAGCCTGGTGAGAAATAATGACTGGAATCAGAGCAGTGCCCATCCACAGGGATCTGCCAGGGAGTAAGGTGTCTTCAACCTGCTGCATGGGGCAGACTGAGGAGTGAATGCTTCCCATCCTGGCAGCAATTATATTTAGGATGAAGTAAACATGCTTTATCAGTTAGGAGACGTAAACTCATGACTTTCTTCCTGCCCTGGCTCTGAATTGGGGGCCGAGTGGTTAGGGAGGAGGAACCTAAAAGCCCCAGGAGAACTGGCATGTGAGGCTTTGCATACATGGAGACAGGCCAGATCAGGGAGTCAGCAGGGCATGGGCAGCCCCTCAGGAAAAGATGAGCTTAGGCCTCAGCTGGCTTGTGGGTGAGGGATGGGAAGCTTCCTTACATCTTCAGGCCACAAACAACTCCCAACTGAATGCCAGTTCCATGTACGCCACAGCTAGGCCCTAGTGAGAGAGAATTGAACCAGGCTGGCTGAATTGTGTCCCTCAAAATCCATATGCCGGGGGCTTAACACCCATACCTCAGACACCAGCTGGATTTGGACAGTGGACCTCTTCAGAGATGACCAAGTTAAAATGGGGCCATGACGGTGCGCCCTAACACAATCTGACTAGTGTCCTTATGAGAAGAAATGTGTACAGAAGACTTCCAGGCCGGCACATTCAGAGAGAAGATCACGTGAGAACACATGGAGGGGCTGACCAGGCACGCCAACTGAGTTCCCCGTGTGGTATCCTGGGAAATAAGGTTGATGCCCCAGGAACAGCAGATGGCAAAATATTCTAGGATGGGCAGGGGTGTCCAGGCCTTGGCCTTGAAGGCAACATCAAACTCTTCTAGATGGAAGAGGAACCCCAGGAGGACAATAATCCAAGCATATTTTTCTTCTAGCACATTCTAAGGGGCACAGGCTTCGAGGTACAGAAACAGGAGGAAAGCTAAGCAGAAGTGGGAACAGGCAGGGGTGCTGCACAAAAAGACATTTTAATCAATGGATATAGCTTGGTGATGGGACTTCCTTGTTAGTTGTTATCCCTGCAGCTGTCTGTCTGGGTGCTCATGACTTCTGGGAGGGATGGGCCCTTGGTGGATGGGTCGCCAGGGACAAGTGGTTGTCATAGCACCCAGCTTCAGGCCAAGGGCATAGAGACCAGTGTCTAGCTCCTCTCACAGCCTTCCTTCACCATCCCTGTGGGATGCACCACAGACCGCACAATGAGCCCCTTCAGGACCCTGAAGGAAAAATACCTGACGGCAGCTTCATGACTCAGTAGAAAATGCTACCTGGAAAATGTCCCTCTCTGAGGGTCCTCTGACTTCTGGCTGTCTTTTCAACTGTTCACAGCTGGAGTGACAGGTAAAAGGAAGTATCATCAAAGCAACTGCACTTCCCACACTCTCCCCAGAGGTGACTTCACTGTCTGACTGACAAAAACAGGGCCAGCTGCGGCTCAGATCTGCTGGGAAGGAAATGACAAAATGAAAAATGTGGGGCTAAAGTTCCTGATCGCCTGCTGGTGGTAGCCCAAGCTCACTGACTCACAGAAATTTCCAGAAAGAGAAGCTGAGTAGATCCCGGGCCGTCTGTGAATGAAGCTTGTCGCCAAGGTTAAAAGGCGACCCTGTGAAGCTTGCGGTCAGTAAACCTTAGTCCGGCTGGTTCCAAGGCCAGACAGGGACAGAAGATGCACCCTTCATCTCACAGCAATCCGCCAGGCTACATTTTCTTCACCAGTCAGCGGTCTCTGGTTACTTTGGAAATACTAGATTGGAGGCACTGCCCTCTAAGAGACCTATGTGTGAAGCACTAGGCTCAAGCTACCACAAATATGAGTAGAGATAAAAACACAGGGTGAGGGGTGCAGGGAAAATCCTGGAGGCAGCTGCCTCTGAAAGCATCATCTAACTGGCAGGGTGAGGGTTAAAGTGCAGATCATTTCAACAGACCATTAGTTCATGGCTAGCCAAGTTTATTGGTTCATTGTTTTCATTTTAAAATCTCTTTTTGACAAAAAAAAAAAAAAAAAAAAAAAAAAAAAGCTTCAGGATCCTCGGCCTCGCTGGGAAAGGAAAAGAGCTAAGTTTATTTTGTAATAGGTGAGGTCCGAGGACCAGAGGCATTGGCACTGTCCAGGAGAATGATTAATACTCAGAGGCCCAGCTGGCCACCCAGTCCTACTGAATCAGAACCAGACCCCCAGAGGCTTTGGGAGCACATTTAAGTTTCAAAAGCAAGGCTTAGGAAAAGAAAGGAAGAGCCTAGGGAGGCTGGATAAGTGGGCTTAGAAGTATAAGAGCCCAGTGAAAGCCAGAAGCACACACCTCTACTTGCTGGGCAGGACTAACAGGTTTGGGGCCTTGGTCACAGGGTTTGGGCAGCAAGGGAGGACCCTGAGGAAGAGGGCTGGTCTTCACTTGTAAGCTAAAAGGACAGCACAATGCCCATCCCTTCTTGGTACTGTTGCACATCAGCCCTGCTCATGGGATTATAGGTTATGCAGAGTGCGACAGTATAAAAGAGAAAAGATTTCTTTCCAATTAACAACAAGTAAAGGGCACTTTACAAACTGTGCTTGGTACTGTACGCCACCTGAGCAATTTTCCTATTGCTTACTTTTACAAAGAGGCAGCACCAGATTAACCAAGATAATGAGTGCTAGCTACCTGGCTGAGCAACAGTTGTTCATGGTACCTATCAATCCCACTTGTGAAGTCATGGCATATCCCAAACCAGTGAGAGAGAGAGAGAGGGGGGAGAGGGAGGGAGAGGGAGAGAGAAGAGAGAGGAAGAGGGAGAGGAAGAGAGGGCAGAGGAGGGAGAGAGAGGAGAGAGAGAGGAGAGAAGGAGAGAGAGGGGAAGAGAGAGGGGGAGAGAGAGGAGAGAGAGGGAGGAAGAGGAAGAGAGAGGGGAGAGGGGAGGAGAGGAGAGAGAGACACAGAGAGAGAGAAAGAGAGAGGAGAGAGGGAGAGAGATTTATTGTAGACATTGCTGGCCAGCTGACTTCCCATGTGACCCTGGGGAAAATGTTTATTTCTTGAAAAACAAAATAATAAACTATAAAATACTGATCACTCATTATACATTACTGTCTGGAAGCATCTCAGTCAAGCTTAGCTTGGCTTGACAGATGAAGGTACCATTGTTAGTTCTGCATTACAGGTTATGACCCTAAAGCTTAGAAATGTGACTCAATGCCATAGAGCCTGGACTGGTGGGTTCCCACATGTACCCCTCCAGAGAGCCTGGAAGATGATTAAACCTGACACCTTCACGTCTTCCAGGGTCTTCCTTGGTGCCCCATAGCTGATGCTCCTGCTGTTCGAGATGGGAATACAAGTGAACCATAGCCACAAAGGATGCTATTTACCTGCAGTTGATGTTAGGAGAGAAATCAATGTTCGAATCATTTACTTCACCATCCTTCGTGCTCCTAAGCCAGTTACTGATATTTTGAACTCTAACTGTTCTCTCTTTCCTTCTATTCTGAATCGCTCAAGTTTTCCGTCCTCCAAAAGCTCTAACTCAAATGTTAATGTGGAAATTCTCAAAATGAAGTGGCAAACAAGCATCCCATTCACCCACAGACTTTCTGGTAAGTAGCTCCTCCTCCCTGCCCCTCCCCCCTGCCCTCCCCCCTCCTCCCCACTTCAGGCAGGAGGCTTCATGGAAACTGGAAGATTGAACAAATTTGAATACAACTTTCTCTCAAGCAAAGCCATTTCAGAGAGTTTGGCAAAGGTTAGGCAAGCACAGAATACATTTCCTGGTATCTTCTGACTAGCCTTGAAGATAACCAATGGAGATGGAGGACTCTCTGTAGAAACAACCACATTCCTGCAGGCACACAGGAACATGGAGCCCAGAATCCTGCAGTTACCACCCCCATCCCCGCCAGCCTCCTGTGGCTCTCCAGATTCTTTGGCATCTGTAAATTACCTCCCCTAGCTCAGGTGACAACAGGCTGACCCCAGTTAGGTGACCTGAGCTCCAGGTTCTGTTCTACACTTTCCTGGGAGAAAGCTGTGTCATCCAGGAAGAAGCCTGCATCTCACACAGCACTCAGAGCTGTCCAGCACAGCAGTCCCTGTAACAGGCTCATATTGCTAAGGAAAGGACCTCCATACACACAGACGTGGTAACTTTCAGTAGCACACACACTAGTTCTGGGCTGGAATTCACCTGGCCCTGCCTTACTTCTGAGCCAAAGAAGCTGTAGCTAACAACAAGGGTGGTGTTTCCTAGTCCCCTTGGTTTTACACCTACAATCCCACAATACTGGAAAGCACAAGGAAGCAGAAACAACCAGAACAAAAAGACCACGTGTGTTGCAGCAGCCACTGAACTTCCTTTTCATCATCCACCTGCTCAAGTGACCAAGCAGTGGCTACCAGAATATTCCACCCACTCCAGTTTCTTTTCATTTTCCCCTCAGACTGTGTGAGTGTGTGTTGGGAGGTGGGGTGCACATGTGTGCACATGCATACAGACTTGACTCTTTGCCATGCACATTGATTTTGAGACCAGGCCTTCCATAGGACCTGGGCTCACTGCTTAGTCAGGCTGACTTGCGAGTGAGCTGCTGGGCTCTTCCTGGCTCCACTCCCAGTCCTGGGACTACAAGGGTTTGCCACCACACTTGGTTGTTTTATAGGTCAACACTGGGGTTAAACTAGAGCTTGTAAAGCAAGCACTTGACTGACTATGGCTTCTGCTAGCCACACACTGTGTAAGTGACCTCTCATCACATGTTACTAACCAATCATAGGACGCTGACGTACTAAGACCAGATGGTCTCTGGATCTTCTGCTACAGGACACTTGAGACCACTACTAGCAAGCATACAAGCTGCTTTCTTCCGCATATAAGTTCCTGGCTGGGTGCTTTCTCTTGGCCTTTGCACCTGAGCACATTTCCATTAAGAGAAAGCACACCAGAGACAGACCTCAGTACACAAAATGATTGACTGCAGAGACTGCTTTCCTGTGAAAGATCCTCTTCAGCCGCCTTTCTGCCCATTTATGCTACCTAGCATCCCTGAAGTCATAACCAGCTATAGTCAATGAAAACAATTTTTAAGCTAGGCTCAAACCCCAGCACACAGGAGATGGGGTTATATATAGTCCCTGTCACCAAAGAAGAGAAAAGGAAGGAAGGAAGCAAACATGCTTTTTGTTCAATGTTTTGCATCATTGTGTGTATAAAAATGCAAAAGGAAGGCTCTTCTTGGTGACAGGAACTTTCTGTGAAGCGAATGAAAGTGTTGAAGTTAGACTGTCAAAGTCAGAAGGAATGAGGCTCTGGGAAGCACCAGCTAACAGCTAGAAAAGAACCAAGAGGGTGATAGTGATGGGGGCTTCAAAGCAACATTTGAACATCAAAGGGCTGAGCTGGAGCCCTTGGGAAGACAGAAAAAGGCCCTGAGATAGTTTTGCAGAGGAATCACCTTGTCCATGTATGTACTGTGGGAACCAAACATGAAGGGAAGGATTGCATGACAGCCCTGTCCAGGTCTGTCAAAAATATAAATAAATAATAATAATTATGACAAAAAAAACAAAGCAATAATTGTCAGGCCTGGGAGTGGCTTGGTGGGTGATGCTTGCTGCACAAGCATGAATGAGACTCCTAGAGCCCTCAGAAAAGGTCAGGCGCAAGCACTGTGACCCAGAGCACTGAGGGAGACCAGTGGGTCCCGCCTAACCCAAAGACGGGGCTGGAAGAGGTTTATTTAATAAGAGACACTGCCTCAAAAATTTAGTCTGAAAGTGCTGAGGCTACCAATGCAATCTTCTGTCCTACACAAGCACACTCACACACACACACTCACATACACTCATACATACACACACACACACACACACTCTCACACACACACACTCACGCACACACACACACACACACTCACACACACACACCACACACACACATACACTCACTCACACACAGGTCAACACTTTTGGTTTGCTCTAACAATCAGGGAAAGGTGTAATAATAACTTTATTTCAATAAGGGCTTCCTGGGTTGAGCTCCTTTTAAGAGGACCACTCTGAAGCAGGCTCTCAGCACCGAGGGCTTCCTGGGCAGTACTTATTATCCAAGGCAGAATAACCAGATAGCTCATGAAGGCTTGGTATTTCAGGAAAGGAAACCGAGGCCGGAGGACATACTCTTGAGCACTTAGTGGCGTTTCACAGGTGCCAGGAGCTGCTCTGCCCTTTAGAGGATTCCGTGAGGACTACAAAGCCCTGACGGAATGAGCTGGAGGGGTCTGATCACTAAGACTTTAACAAGTACCTACCCACCCACTTGAAAGAGAGGTGGCCGGGCAAAGGTAGGCAGGACAATCTCCACTTCATTGCACTCTCATGCCCTGGGCTCCTCCTGCTCTCTAGAACTCTCTATTAGCAGTCCTGCATCAACTCTCAAGGGGAACCAGGCCTTCCTAACCCTGGCCTCACACTGCCCAGAGCATCCCTTTTCCTTAACCCTCTGAAAAGAGCCCACTCCGTTCTGTTCCCAGCCCCTTCCGTCTTTGCCAGGTGAGTGGCAAGTTTTAGCTCCCTGGGGAAGAGACAAGCCGGTGGACCACAGCTACAGATGCCATGTGATGGATAGTTCTTTAACCTTATCAGCTTGATTGGATTTAGAAGTGTCTAGGGCATTGACAAGGCACACCTTTGGTTGTGGCTGTGTGGTGTTTCCAGAGAGGATCAACCTACCCTGAATGTGGAGCTGCAGACTGAATAAATCAGAGGAGAATGTGGACCAGCACTGAGCTGCCTCTGCTTCTGGATCTATGAAACAAGCCGCCTCCTGAAACCATGGGCTGTATCCCCTGACCATGAAGTAAAAAAGAACCCCCCCCTCTCTCTCTTGTTTTGTCACAGCATAGGCAACCAATGCAGCGATCTAAGCCAGAAAAGATGGGGAGAGGATTCATGTCAGGTTGGAGATGGGTATAAGGAAAGATGCAAAAACTCGAGGCAGAGCTTCATCTCTGCTTAGCATGAATCTGGAATCATTTCAGGGAGTTTTCATTAGGGCAGGGGTAAGGGGGACGTGAGGCTAAACAGAAGAGAAAAACTAGTCCAAACAGTTTTACTGAGGAAACTTTAGAGAGTCGACGGTTTGCTTAGATAACACCAAAAGTTAGGGCTGAGACACAGAGTCAAAGACAGAAAGATGTGCTGCACTTAACAGGTCCCTGGTCACATCCAAGAATCGTGGGAATGGTAATATGGGTTGGATGAATTTCGCATAGTAAAGCTGAAGGGCTCTAACAGGCCCAAGTATGGTATACATGGAACAGACAGCCTTTGTCCCAACCCCCCATGCTCAAAACCACTGGATTACATTCGCAAAGCTAGCCCCCAAGGTGTATTGTCTTACTTGACCATTTCCTTCTCCCGCGGTTAACCGCCAAGGTCCAGCTATCAAAGTATTGAAGTCCAGCAATCAAAAGCCCCCTTGTGGTACCCTAATTAACATGCCCAACCAAAATTAAACTCATCCTAACGCGGGGTTTCCCTTTTCCCTTTATAAACTGTCATTTGCCTATGGGCCATGTCTGTCTCCTCTCTACCCACAGTCAGTCCTTTGTCCCTCTGGGGACAAATAAATATCCCTGTCCCCTCTTCCTTCCTCTTCTCTCTCCTCTTCCTCCATCTCCTGTGTTTGTCTCTCATTCCCTGCTCTTTGTCCCTCTGGGACAAATAAATCTCCTTTGTGCTGAGAACTTGGTCCTGGGGTGTCCTGTGCCAATTCTTTCAAAAGTCTCATAAAGATTTCAAATAAAGGGGACTGGTGAGGTGGCTCAGTGATTGAAGGAGCTCGCAGCCAAGCCTGAGGACCTGGGTTCCAACCCTGGAACCCGCGAATGGGCAGGAAGAAAGCCAAATCTTGCAAGGCATTCCTATGACCTCCACAGGCATACTATAGCACAGGCACATATGTGTACACACACGATAGATAGATTTTTTAATTATTAAAATAAAACCATGTGTTCCAGTTTCTGGTGCATCACATTTTTCTGTCAGATCCATTTCTGGGGGGGTGGGGGGAGGAAGGGGAGAGGTGTCATCCCCAAATAGGGTGAGGTAAGGAAGTAAAAGTTAAATGAGTCATTTAGGTGTGGGCTCCCGGGTGGTTATTACACAGTTGTTTAAGCTGTGCTCATTGAGGCAGGCAGAACTGAGTGCAGCTTATAGGCTAACAGGCTGTGTGGGCGTGGCCAGTCGAGCTAAGGTGTCCTAACCCCAGGTGCCTCATCTGCAAAATGCAGGCCAGAACATTGTGAGACTCAGGTCCTCTACTGCATGCCCAGAGTAAGATTCAGCCAGGCACAGGAGCTTGCTGGCCTGGCATCACCCCCATGCCCTGTGAACCCTGCTGCTGGGCAGTGCTCCCTCCTCCGAGTCCTGTTAACCCTTGGGAATGCCTTCCCTAGTCTTTATGGAACTGAGTCTCTCAGAAGGATCCAGCTCCAAATCCCCTTCCCAGCAGCTCTGAAGCAGCCTCCACAAACACATTAGCATCTGACCTGAGGAGGGGCCAGAACTGTGGGCCTCAGTCATGAGTCACATGCCTTCCCTCGGGGTGGGGAAAATAGGCGTGGGGTGAGGCTGCATTCCAAGCTCTAACTGCTCTTCAGTCCAATGCTGGTTTGGCTGCTCAGGTGGAGGCGGGTGGGGCAAAGGGTGGGGTCTGTGGGGAAGAGAAGTTGCCAGGCTATAGCCTTTCATTAGGACACACTGTTTCAAAGAAGGTACTAGGGTGGCATCAGAAGCCCTGTGTGGCTTTCAGCCCTACCAAGGGGAATGCGTGAGGTAGGGTCTCATAAGGCTATTGTGTTTTTTTCTGTGTGTTCATTCTCTTTTCTTGAGAAAAGCTCTCCGTATCTAATACAGGCTGCCCTCAAACTCATGAACCTATTGCCCTAGCTTATAGGCGTGTGCCACCTTGCCCGGCTGTTCATTTCACTATGTCTGTGTGCGGTGGGTGGGTGGGGGGTTGTGTGTGTGTGTGCTGAGGCAATGTCAGATGCCTTCCTGTATTGCTTGCCACCTTATTTATTTTTATCTTATTTCACTTTACATGTGTGAGTGTTCTACCCACATGTGTATCAATACACCGGGTATGTACCTGGTGCCAGCAGAGACCAGAAGAGGGCATCTGAGCCCCTGGAGCTGGAGTTACAAACAGTTGTGAGGCAACATGTGGGAGCTGGGGATTGAACCTGTGTCATCTTCTTAATTTTAGTTATTTTTGGGGGGGTTTGAGACAGGGTTTCTTTGTATTGCTTTGGAGTCTGTCCTGGAACTAGTTCTATAGATCAAGCTGGCCTGGAACTCACAGAGATCCACCTGCCTCTGCATTCTAAGTGCTGAGACTAAAGGTGTGTGCCACCACTGCCTGGCATCCATTTTTATTGATTTATTTAATTGAGACAGGCTGTCATTAATCTGGAACTCACCTATCGGACAGTCTGACTGGCCAGACAAGCCCCCAGGATCTCTCCCGGCACACCCTGCTGCATTTGTCTTTTGACATTCGTACTGGGGAGACACACTCAGGTGTGTCCACACACCCGTGCCCACGGGCTGTCTCCCCAAGCCTTTTTTTTTTGACTTTTAATCTCCCATTAGTGAGTACTGGAGCTCTGTGCATGATGTCATCATAGTACTCATGAATGCTGGAATATGTTTATCTTGTTTCCTGACTGTCTCGTTTTGATTTCTAACGGCAGATATCAATAAACATAGCCTGTAAACACTAAAACTCTCTAGGGCCAGCAATACTGGAGCCAAGTGGCTGCTGTAAGGAGCCCTTACTCCCTTGTCCCCGACCAAGAGCAGCAGTACACCTGGTACAGGCCAACACGATGCTCCTGCCACCTTTGATACATTCTGTATCAAAACCACCCTGCGTGTGGGCCACCTGGGGAGGAGCCTGGGGGAGCTAATGCTGTCTGAGTTTGGCAACAGGTGAGGCCCAAGAAACTCGGGAATTGGCAGAGGAGTAAAGGCAAGGAAGGCAGACGCCGGGGCTGGAATCAGGAAGCATAGCCCTTGCCATTCACACTGTTATTTTATCTGGTGGGTCAACACCAGGCTCCCACAAAGCCCCCCCCCCACCCCGGCCGCCACCTGCTATAAAAGAGGTTTGTAGACAGATCTTCTGAGCCAGCCCAACCCTTGAAGGTTCCCAGGTTAGCCTCCTGCTCCCTATCTCAAGCCTTTTCCCTCTTCCAGCCTCCTCCACCTCATGATCCAACCAAAACATAATTTGAACCATTTGTTGCAATTTAAGAATATGAATCATTTGTTGCCATTTAAGAATTTGAGTCATTTGTTGCAACTTAAGAATTTGAATAATTTGTTGCAATTTAAGAATTTTCTAGTAGCCACACCTTCACAAATAGATTAAATTAGTCATTTTATACGTTAACTTAGTAGTGTGTACCCCAAATGCTACCATTTCAACATATAGTTAATAAAAAAAACAATTGTCTTGGGGTTTCTATCGCAGTAATGTAACACCATCACCAAAAAGGGTTTGCTTAGCTTATAGTTACCTATTACTGTTCATCATCAAAGGAAGCCAGGACAGGAACTCATAGCGCAGGAAGCTGGAGGCAGGAGCTGATGCAGAGGCCATGGAGGGTGCTGCTAGTTCCCCTATAGCTTGCTCAGCCTGCTTTCTTATGGAACCCAGGACCACCTTCCCCATGCACGGTGGGCTGGGCCCACATCAATCTCTAATTGAGAAAATGCCTTACAGCTGGATCTTGTGGAGGCATTTTCTCAGCTGAGGTTCCCTCGTTTCAGATAACTCTAGCGTGTATAAAGTTGATATAAGACTAACCAGCACAGCTGTCAATAACTAATTATTTTCTTAACTAACCCTTTGTCCTAGATTTTGGATATGATATTTTTGGCTAAGCACTCTATCTGAACACAGAGGTTGTGAGTTTTATACTAGAAAAAAAAAGTTTTATACTAGAAAAAACTGAATCAATCATTTAAATTTCCATTTTTAATTTCAAATTTATTAAAGTATAACTTAGAAGTTAATTGCTTGGCTGCAGTAATCACAGCTGACACACTAGACAGCCACCATGGCTAGTGACTGGAAAAGACTGAAAGATGCAGATGCCTTTCTCCCCAAGCCCTGCCCACCCCATGTAATTAACTGGTGTTGTTTGTTGTGGTGCTGGAGAGCAACTCTGGGCCCATGCTAGACCAATGCTCTGTCACAGAGCCACACCGCCCTCCCCGGCGCTAGCTGTATTACTTATTAAAATAAATGCGTAAAAACACCAAACAAGCATTATTTAAAACTCAAATACTGCAGAAACGTAAACAGCAGAACACAAAATATCCTGTGTTCCCTCCTCACAGGCCACAGCTGTCAACAGCGTGGTCCAGATCCTCCACACTCCTTTTGTCCATGGCAGCCTTAGGGTCCCTGTTATTAACATTAATCTTTATTTTTAAAAAATGGGGATAATTCTTTAAAGCCTTTGTTTCAGTTAAACACACATGCATCCTATAATGCGAGGAGGGGTGAACCGACTAACACGGCTTTGTTCTAGGAAACCCACGCTCAAGTGAAGCAATAAAGTAAACCAAAACGAGGGAGCAAATGGTGTGAGCTTCAACGTCATCAACACTTTGAAGAAAATGAATAAAGAATAACAACCTCGGGGGCGGCTTCTGAGAGCATGGTGAGCCTTCTAGAGAGGTGGCCATAGAGCTGAAAGCCTCATGACTTAATCTCAACTCCAGAGGCCCCAGGTCTTAATTCCACCACAGTGGAGATTGTTACCACAGGGACTCTGAGCACAAAGTGAAGGGATCTTCAGTCCATGCTACCCTGGACATCCAGGTCCTCGCCCTAGGACCCCCCCCCCAAAACAGAGTTTCCATCTTCCTGGGGTTCTTCCCAAGATATATAAGTTCTGTCTGTGTCTCCACAAGCCCTCCTGGGGGAGATGCCTGCTATCACCTGTTTCTATCACCACAACCTAGAAGGTCCCCCCCCCCACTCCTAATCATCCACCACCCGTGTAATTGGTCTCCCCTGAGGAAACCTGGATAAGGGATCTGTTTGTTTGCTTGCTTGATTGATTGTTTTTTGCAAGCCACAAACCAGGCTGCATAGACTCTCCTGGTGCTGAGATCCTGTGCTCAGGGTGCCCTGTCCCTGCACCCCTGATGACATGGGGGCATGAGCCCCTGTGTCACGTAGTAGGCCCTGGTGCCCCAAAAATAAAATAAAAGGGAAATAAGAATAAAAGTCAGCTGGGCAATGATGGCACATACCTTTGATCCCAGCACTAGGGAGGCAGAGGCAGGCAGATCTCTATGAGTTTGAGGCCAGCCTAGTCTACAGAGTGAGTTCCAGGACAGGCTCCAAAGCTACACAGAAAAACCCTGTCTCCAAAATTAAATAAATAAAGAGAATTAAAAGTTTATAATCTTTGGCATACACAGGTGAAAATGTCCTTAAGTTCCAATAGGCATTTATTTAATTACTCATGCTTTTTAAAAATTATTTATTTAATTTTTCTTTTATGTGCATCAGTGTGAAGGTGTCAGATCCCCTGGAGCTGGGGTTATGGACAGTTGTGAGCTGCCATGTGGTGCTGGGAATTGAACCTAGGACCTTTGGAAGAGCAGCCAGTGCTCTTAACCACTGAGCTGTCTCTACAGGCCCAACTATTCATGCTTTTGACATTTCCTCTGTGCTTTCAATTGTTTGTCTTTCTTAGCCTCTCCTGCTGTCCTGTGCCATGCCCCTTTATTCCTAATAGCTGTAAGTTCTTTCCTAACTTAATTGTAAAACGTCAGAAAACATATCTAGAGCTGGGCATGGTGGTGCACACCTTTACTCCCAGTACTAGGATCACAGAGATAAGTAGAATTCTGTGAGTTCGAAGTCAGCCTGATCTACATGGCTAGTTACAGGCTAGCCAGAGCTACATGATGAGACACACACACACACACACACACACTAACCACATACACACATACTTATCAACCCCCACACACATATCAACTACCCCACATCAAACACACACACACACACACACACACACACACACAAACACATGCACTCTCACACACTTGTGTCTTAGACGGCCTTAGGAGATCTAGATCTAACAGATTGCATTTCAAATTATTTCAGGTTTATTTCTAGCATTTGTTTTCGCTCTCTCACACTTAAAATGCTTCTGGAATTGATTTTGCTGAAGTAAGAAGGCAGCGACATATGCTTAACCAAATGGCCGAATGACTAGTTGTTTCACCCAACATATCTTACTGAATAACCCTCACCCCTACCCCCTCACCCCCTACCTCTCCATCCCCCACCCCTCCAACCTCTACTGTGACAAAAGCCCTATCCCACCTGGGCTGGGCACTTTCTTTGCTTTTAGCCCTTGCAGATGGAGTCCAAGCTTAAGCTTAAATAAAGGCTCTTTGCTTTTTTTTTACATATGGGACTCTGAGATCTGGGCATAACATTATAATATCTATTTACACCTTTTAGCACTTAAAATACACCCTTCAAACAATTTAAACAATTGCATTGAAGAAGACTCTACACCCCTTCTTATGTGGGCTGTACATATTGCACCCGGTGGGTTATTTTAAAAATAGGACCTGAAGTTGGGAAGTTAGAGGAGTCAGGTGACCTGGAGTAAGTTGGACAGAGGAGCATCGTAGAATAGGATCAAAATGCATGTGTGAAATGTTGGGTCTCAAGTGTTAGGTCAAATGGCTGAGATGCCTATTTAACATATCAAAGTGAACCTGGTCTCCACGTTCTCCCAGCATTCCTCAGTCCCTACCTGTCATAGGTATGACTGGCACACCTCACCCCATGCCCTGCAAAGTCTCCAGCCCTGGTGCTGGGCTGCCCTTCCCCTAAAGGCTCTTCCCAATATAATCCAGCCATTTTGGTTACCCTCCCGTTTTGTACCTTAGCCCTCTTGACTGCTGCACCTGGTTCCCCCCCCTCCCTGTCCTCCCGTCTCCCCTCACAGGGCACTCGGGACTCTCCCAGATGTGTCTGCCTCGTATCTATAATATCTCCTGCACCACGCCTAGCAGCAGTCAAGTCCTTCCTTTTGTAGTGAGAAATCCACCCAGCCGCACCTGTGGCAATGACCACGCCCGTTTGGGCATGGTCCCAGGTGCGTAGCTGAGCGTGTGGTATTTGGTCTGGGGTCCTGGACAGGTTTTCTCTCTCTTCAATAATGTCTCTTAGCTGACCTGCCATTTAGATTGCCCCGGGAGTAGGAAGCAGGGAGAGAGATAAAGAAGACAGTTCTGGGGCTGGAGAGAGAATTCTGCAGTTCCATGAGGTACTTCTCTTGTAGGGGATCTGACTTCGTTCTCAGCACCAACTTGGGACAGCTTTAACCGCCTGTAACTCCAGCGCTATGGGATCCAGCGCCCTCTTCTGGCGTCCACTGGCACTGCAATCACACAACACTTGCTAATACCCAGACACATATGGCCACACCTAATTAAAAAATTAAGTTTTTTTTTTTTTTAAGGATTATTCTAGTTGACTACGTGGAAGTGGTGTGCCAAAAGGTGAGCGTTCCAAATCAGCTCAAAGCTCCTGTCCCCTACACCTTTACTGAGTGTCTGTCTTCATCTCGAACCAAACCAGAAGATGAAGCACTTTCATACCAGAGAATCCTATTCACCTTGCTGCCCTTGAGCACACCCACCCAGGAGGAGAATGGAAAAGCTGGCTCCCAGCAACTGAGAGGCTTTGCTGGTGAGAGAATGTCTCCTGCCAGGGCACCAGAGAAGCTCAGGTTTGGCAGATGTTTCATTAAGCAATGTATAGCATGGACCACCGAGGGAATGTTACAGAATAAATCTCTGCATGAGATGCCAGTGGCTGTACAAGTGAGCAGCATCCTCCCAGACCCCACTGCCCAGTTAAAGCACATTAATATTATCTTCAATGCAGTAAACCTCTTCAAAATCCCGGGTTAAAATATGCCCTCCTTGCAATTTTTCCCACATGTTTGGGGCAGAAGGAAATGGTTTGACCCCAGATGATTTAACTACCCCTTGCTCCAGGACTCCAGTTAAAGTAGCATCAGCTGTCACAACACGAGCATCTCTAGGTGTCTACAGCATCTGAATTCTGCACATTGGCTTAAGCTTTCCTATGCTTATGCTACCTTGACAACCCTACTTCTCATCCGAGCTTAACTCTCATCCCTGCGTCCACATCTTTAGCTGCAAATCCTATACCCAAATGTTGAGCCGAAATGTCTTAAATGGTTTTCTTACCCAATCCCTGCTCTCTTGTTATCCTTTGGTTTTCTTGTCTGTTTGTCCCATCTGCTACCTGACCCCTGAATATGCCTGACCTCCACCATTTTCAATATCTTTCGTCAGTGTGCAGACGACAAACCCACAATGACTCATCATTACCAGATCATCGACAAAGTTTACAGTAGTTTATCCTAAGGGTCACACCATGTTCTATCCAGCACTGTACAGAATAGTTTCACTGCTGGGAAGAGTATTTTCTCCTCTTCCTATTTCTTCTTCCCGTCCTCTGACATAACCCCCGGCAACCATTTATTTTGGGTTTTGTTTTACTATTTCCTTTTACAGTCTTTCCCAGGATGTCACATTGTTGGAACACGTGTAACCCTTTCAGCTTGCCTTCTGAGACTTAGTAATGAGAATTTTGGTTTCCTCCATGCCTCTTCCTGGGTGACAGCATCTTTTAGCACCCACTGTCTAATGTACCACAGTTTATCAGTTCACCCGCTGAGACACCTCGGTTGTTTCCAACTCAGCGATCATGAATGAGGCTGCTGTAAACATCTAGGTTGGGGTATTTGTCGCAGACGTATGCTTTTGATTCTTTCTGGTAAACAAGTAAGATGATGTTTACTCTTCAAGGAAATGCCAAACTGTTTTCTAAAGTGGCTGCACGATTTGCATTTCTGTTAGCACTGAATATGAGTTTCTGCCACCTCACATCTGTGGTTTAAAATTTGGCCATCCTGGGAGGTATGTAGTAGTGTCTCACGGAACACATACTGTTGAACTTCTTTTTTGTGGGGAGGGGAGTTGTTTGAGACAGGGTCTTATTATATATCACTGTGTCTCTGGCTGTCTGGAAACTCACTATGTAGAGCAGACTGTGATGGAATTAAAGGTGTGTGCCATCACATCTGACTTTCTTCCTTTTTATTTTTTTCTTCCTCTCTCTCTTTCTTTCTTCCTCTCCCTCCTTCTTTTTCTTTTTTAATGTCGCTGAGTTTCACATTGCTTCCATGGTTAGACTAGAACTTGCTGTGTGGACCAGGATGGCCTTTTGAACTCTGTGTAACCCTTCTACCTCTGTCCTCCAAGTCCAGATATTGTACAGGAACACACTACCATGCCCAGGCTCTGAGCAGCTTTCCATTTGTCCTTTGCCTGTCTTCTTTGGATCTTGGCTCCAGTTTTAGTCAAGCCATTGTTTTCTGACTGTTTAGGGTTAGGTTTCTTGCAGCTTGCATGTAGACGTTTATCACAAGCTCCAGTTATAAACGTTTTCTCCTATCTGTGGCCTGTCTTATTCATTTGATCTTTTCTCAGAACAGAAAAATCTAACTTTTGTAAAATTCACTTCCCAGTCCCTGGAATCCTTTTAAAACTCGAATCCGAGGCTACAGCCTGCTATTTCAACAACCTGTTTTGGTACAAAGACAGAGGCCGTGAGCACATGGCCATCAATCACACTGACGACACTGACCACACATTCCAGGAATTGAGGACGTTGGGTTTTCAGAAGACATATCGGTTACTTTTCTCACTGTTGTTACCAAATACAGGAAACAGTTGAAGGGAGAAGGTTTTATTTTGGCTCGTGGTTTGAGGGTTTCCCCAGCACGATGGGGAAATTGAGGTAGTAGGAACAGCTCACTGCAGGGAGGGCTTGCTCAGATCTCCAAGGTCCAGGAAGCAGAGAGAAGGAGGGCTGAATTGTAACCTCAGCTTTCTGACCCCACAAGCCACTTGCACCAGTGGGCCCCCAAACCTAAAGACTCCACAACTCCCCACAACATCACCAGTGCTGTGGACTAAGAGTTCAAACACATGGGCCCATGGCGGCGGGGACACCCAGGGCATTTATATCCCGTAGTCTCTGCTCTAGCTTCATGAAGTCTTCCCCGACTCACCTCTGACTTCTGGCAATGATTTATGCCCTGTCCTACACGAAACCCTACAGACTAGATGCCCTGCAGAGGGTTCACACTCAGCCCCTCTCGGTGCAGGGATGCTATTGGGAGGAAGTTATCCTTTGTGAAAAGCCGGTGCTTAACCCCATCCTGTCCTACAGGTACTATGTCACACCTTGTACATGAAACATTTTAGCTATAAACACACTTAAACACAAACAAGATATCCAAATCAGCAAGGTCTTTAGCTCCCACATAAGCATCCTTATCATGGGCATCCAGCCTCATGGGTCATCCATTTGCCTAAATAGAACTGACTCACCTTCACGTTGCTGGACAAACAGTAAGGAACGGCTCCCTCCTCCTTTAACGGCTCCTCCTCCTTTAATGGCTTACTTGCAAACACTGGCTTTATTTAAGAAAATAAAATGAGATAAACATTGTCAGCTGGTAGGTAGCTTGGATCTGTGCTTTGAGATGTGATAACAGGCCTCTGAGTCACGTAGGAAATAAAAGGCAAGGGACAAATTCAAAAGGACGTCTGTGCGGATTCTTCCTTGTTACTTCATGACATGGTTTTCCCGTCAGCTGGTTAACAGCTAATCAATCTGATTACTGCACCATTAGCCCCACTTCCAAATCTGATTAGCCACGCTGCTCTTGTTTCTGTCAAAGATTAGTTTTAGTGTTTTGTTTTGTCTTTCTTCAATTAGGACTACATGTTAACCAAAATGTAGTACAGGAAAAGTGTTATTAATGTTATCATAATAAGAGCGAGTGCTCTGTCCACATGGAAGCATGTAACACGTTTGCTGCAGTGTGTAACTAAAATCCCTTCCTTCCCAGCCCTAAGAGAAAAGAAAAATGTGCAGGCAACTCAGTAAAGAGTAACAGTGGATCATTCTGTCAAGAGCATTTTTTTAAAATAAAAAATTGTGTTCTAATTTATGCAAAACCAAATTTATCTCCACAGGATTACATTTAACTGGTTCAAGTCCGCACAGCTGAGAAAGACACAGACTCAAACTCCCTTAAGAACCGACTTTGGAAACAGCTATTGGATGCCCACATTCTCCCATGTGAACAGTCAGTGGCCTTTATGAATTAGTAATGAGATTTGACAGGGCTGATCTTCCTGGGGAATTATGTGAAATGTTCTATTTTTTAACCAGAAGCTTAAAAAGTGTGATGAGATAAATGTTTTATATTGAATCTGCCTAAGACCTCATAAGAAAACCCTTATCAAAGGAAGCAACTGGATGGCCAGGATGAGGGCAGACTGGGGACATCCCTCAGACGGCCACAATGAGGGCAAACATCCCTCAGTTACTGTTCCCTTGTTTCTCCTCTCCACCCGGACACTCTGGTGTATGTGTGGTGTGGAGAGGGAAAAACAAACAAACAAACAAACAAAACCAGGAGGCCATTTCAGTAATTCCAGCACGGAGGAAAGGGGGATTGGGAGCAGACAGACAGCCTTGGCTACATAGTGTCTTCGAGGGTAACCCGGACTCCATTTGACCTGTCTCCAAAAGCAAGAAAAGAAAGGAAATAGAAACACAGCTTCCATGAGCCTAGCACCGCAGGGGAGGGAGTTCCCAGTCTCTTGTCAGCCCTCATATTCAGAGCCAGTTCTAGGAATAAAACCTTAAAGGCAAAACCAAGGACTTTATTTAACAGAAAAATTAATTAGAAACTGCTTCAGTTTACATCTTGAAGAAAACTACCAAGAGGAACATTATAACCCAGGAATCTAGAAATAATAACTGCTAACATTTATAGTACTGCATGCATGTCTAACAGTATTTTTAAAAGAAGTTGAGCCTTTGTGACTGTGTGTATATATCCATGCATGAATGTATACAGATGCACCTATTTGTAATTTTCATATTTCAACAGTACCTGATTTTGTTAATCAGATTGGGCTCAAATTCATGTAATCCTCCTGCCTCGGCCTCCTTAGCTGCTGAGATCACAAGCACACACCACCATACCCAAATTATATGTGATTTAAAGAAAAAAAAAAAACAAATTTTGGGTCCTGCCACATATAAATTTTACAATTGGTCATCAGTAGATAGTTGTCTTTATAGGGAAGCTAGGAGAGGCAGATGCCTTCTCCCTAGTACTGATGGATGCCAGCAACCAGCACAAAGCTGCAGATATGAAAATTCCTCTCCCCTTCTGTCCAGAGCACCAGCGTGATAGGGTGAAGTAAGTGTGAGAGTTGGTGTGCAACTAGGAATCCCAGCCCCTAGGAGGCTGAGACCTGAGGGTCGAGAGTTTAATGCCTGAGACCTGGAGAGATCCCTCAGCCAGAAAGATGACTTGCTGCTCTTACAGAGGACCCAGGTTCATTACCTAGCACCCACCCACATGGTGGCTCAAAACCATCCAATGCCTTCGTCTGGCCATTTTGGCACCAGGCATGCATATACATGAATGCATGCAGGTCAAATACTCACACGTATAAAATAATTTTAAAAGTTAGTTTAAGACTAGACTAGGCTACATAGTAAGTTCAAGACCAGCCTCATAAAAGTTAGAGTTACAGCAGGTGTGTACCACCCTACCAGGCTGGACACCAATTCCTACATTTGTTCCATCCTATCTGAAAAGACTGTTTCTTAAAAACAACAAAAACCCAAGGACAGACAATACAGCTTAGTGGTTGAGCACTTGCTTGACACATGCAATTCTCCGTGTTCAATCCCCAGCCCTAGTGAGAAAGGAAAAAAGGGAGAGAGAGAGAGAGAGAGAGAGAGAGAGAGAAAGAGGAAGATGGATGGCAAGAGTTGAAAGGGGTGTTCAAAGGCCAAAATTAAAGGCACACGAGAATCTGGCAGCTCACACTAGAGAATCCTAAGGCTTGCTCTGGTTAATTAGGCAAATCCACCTTTACCTGGAATGGCAAAGTCTGTCCCTAGGGAATATCACAGCTGATATACACAGGGTCACACCAATGGAGCCTTCCTACTTCCCCTCACTCTTAGGACCCTTTGTGGGGAGACTCGGGCTCAGTAGCACTCACTGGGTACTGAGCCATCACTCTGCTGCTCACCCTCTCGAGCTTTAAAACATAGGTCAGGTGCTAACAAAGAAGTGTAGAAGTATAGGGTGGGTTTGGGGCACCAACAGTTTGTATCTCAGTTCCCAGGGGCTGAATAAATAGCTGCAGACTCCATGGTTTGATGGGAGATGTCATTCTGTATATAACAAAAGAAAAAACTTATTTTCTCATAGACCTAGAAACCAGAAGTTTAGAATCAAATCACTAGCAGAGTGTGCTCTACAGGGAGAGCCTTCCATGCCTCCTCGGCATCTAATGGCTGATGGCATTTCAGTGTCTTGCCTGATGGCGGGCATCATCCCCATCTCTGTCTCCATCTTCCCAAGAACCCTTCGCCATTGTCCACCTCTGCCATTCTTTTATAAAGATGTTGTCATTTCAGTTAGGGTCTGCCCTAATCATTCAGAATGGTACTAATATTCATAATTTCATCACATCTGCAAGTGGCCTGAGGATGGGAGGGATGATGGGGCAATTTCACATTCTATATCATAAGGGCCCATCTGTACACCTCGTTGTGAAAAAGAGTCTTCGTGGACACACTGTAAATAGCTCAACATAGACACCCTAATAATCGTTGGTTTGTTCTGAGATAATCCCTAATCCAGGTGACACCACAGAAGGATTGCAAGGCTCAGTGGCTTTGGGAGTGTGCAAACCTGGCTGCAGAGAGACAATAATTAGAGCAGAGTTCAGGAGATGTAGGAAGAGAGGCTCCAACACCGTGAATGTGAGAGGTCACCTTACACACGGCCAAAACTAATCTTTGCGAGGACTGACTGCCTTTGCTTTCCCTCCCAGTATGTAACGTGCTGGCAGGTCTCTGTCTTCTCCAGTGGCTAGCTCTCTGAGCAAAGCTACGTCTACACTCTTCAGTAGCCCTTGTGTGACAAGCAGCCGAAACCCCGTCATTCTGGTAAAGCGGGGCCATTCCTCCAAATAACCCTCCTCCAGCCTCCATGGACATCAGACATGCAAGTGATGCACATATATGAGTGCAAGCAAAACACTTACATGCATAAAATTGAAGAAATAAATCTAAAAAGAACTTTTTGAAGGATTCTGGTAGTGTGAAATTCATTATCAAAAAGCAAGTTCCGCCTTTGATCTCAGCACTCAGGAGGCAGAGGCAGGCGGATCTCGGTGAGTTTGAGGCCAGCCTGGCCTACAGAGCAAGTGCCAAGACAGCCTCCAAAGCAATATAGAAAAACTCTGTCTCAAAAAACAAACAAACAAACAAACAAAAAGTAGGTTCCAACCTGCCAGGAGACCCCTACTGTGTCATAAATGCCACCCAAGGCCACCCACTCCCACGTCCCTGCTTCAGCTTGGTTATTCCTTTTGTGCTTTTCTGCAAGTGTCACACAGCACTGCCCTGCATACATGGAGACTTACTCCACTGTCTTCTGATGGACCACTTTCTTGTCAGGAGCGAGAACTAACGCATCGCATCCTCATATTTCCATCTTCACAGTTGGGCAGTACCTGGTAGTGCGTGTTAAATGAGTGAATGAATGAATGGATGGATGGATGGTGAAGATCTCATCTTAAACATGCTACCGATAACACTCCAAACAGCTAGCCCCAAAGGGCTTATTTTAGCCAGGGAGTAAGTGAAACTGAGAAGTGCTTACCCTGAAACCTGGAATTGCAATACGAAACAGCTTTGCTTGCTACAGTCAATTCGGGCACTTAGAGGGAGGCGGCCTGAATCCTGGGTCTAGATTTGCCCTTAGCCATGTGACTCAGACAAGTCGCTCCACAACCCTAGAACCTAGTCTCTATCGAGTAACCCAAGCACTAAGAGGAGGCTAGGTGGGATAGAACTCCAGGCCCTCGATCACTCGGTAACTCCAGGCTTTGCTTGGCGGCGCCGTGAGAACCTGGAGTTATAATTACTCATTTAAATTCCAGTCTTGCTCTGATGGGAAACAATCTGCTCCCAGAAGTACTCGTAGGCCGGCTGTCCCCAGCAACCCAAGCACTTCGGGGCACCCACGCAGGCAGAGCCTGAGATCCCTGGGAACCTCCTTCTCCACAGTTCTCACTACCTACTAACCTCGCTTGGTTTTGCAAACGCCTTTGAACTTCTTCTAACTCTTCTGTTGAAACAAAGTAGAACAGAATGAACAGTGAGTTATTCCAAGAAAGCTTCATTGAACACACACCCCAGGGCTGCCCTTTATGTTTGTTATTAGCGGCTCTGTTTTGCTTATCGAGACAGAGACTCACTCTGTAGCCTAGGCTGGCCTGGACTCTTAATTCTCCTCCATTCTCTTTCCTTGTTGCTGGTTTGTTTTTATAGACAGGATTTCTCTGTGTGTAGGCCTGGCTGCCCTGGAATTCACTCTGTAGACCAGGCTGGCCTCAAACTCAAACATTAGCCTGCCTCTGCCTCTGCCTCCCAGGTGTGGGCATTAAAGGTGTGCACCCCTGCCCAGCATCCTTCATCCTCTTGGATTCTGGGATTACAGTCACAGTAACACCCAACTAGAAATTTATTTTTAGCTCTTCATGGCATTTGGACCATTCACATGTATGTTGTATTCTACTCCTTGATGTATCTAGCTATCTTAAAAATGCAATTTTCTCCCATAAGCTTTGAGGGAAACTATTGCTCACTATCTCCTTGGGCTAGAAATTCTGGATGGCCTTGTACGACCGAGGCCTGAAAGGGCTTGCTTATTGGAGAAAGGGAGGTAGACCAATCTCACCCTTAATGAAAACAGCCCAGAAGAGCAGTGACAGCAGACACCCACACAACCTCTAAGCCTAGTTCACTCCATGTTCCCTTGCTGCTGTTAGTGACCCAGAACACCATTATTCTCTGCTCCAGTAAGCTGAAGCTGGGGGGACTTTGGGGAAATGTTACTGAACATTAACGAGCCATAAGGAAATAAACAAGAGAGAACAAGGAGACACAGTCTGTTTGGGAGGTGATGGCCTTGGTCAGGGGTGGTCCATGGTCTGCCTCCGCCATTTCAGTCCCAGACCAAAGCCAAACCATGAGCATACTTAGTCCTGGTAACCCATGCTGCTCCTTAAAGCCCCCATAACGATACTGCAGAGGGCTCCGAAGACCCCCTTCTAGTGGCCTGATCTTGGCTCTTCTACAACCCCCTCACAGGATGCATTCCAACAGTGTAGGTCACCGTGAGATGGAAGTGGCTAGGGGCATGACGATAAACCCCTCCTCCAAGCGGGGATCAAAACCTCAGACTGCAGGCTGAACACAGCTGAAAGTCCCGAGGAAGTTGTCCCCCTAAAGACTGGTGTGGACCAGAGTCTGCGTGAGTGTACATGTGCAGGAACTCATGTCTGTGCGTGTGTGCGTGCGCGTGCAAGCATGTGTGAAGACACAATGTGTAATAACTAAGGCAGGCTCTCTCAAAGAACCTGGAGCTCATTGGTTTGTGCTAGTGAGCACCCAGCCTTTTACACTGGTGCTGGGGATCGGAACTGAGGTCCTGGCGCCTGCACCACAGGCGCTTTACCGACAGCCCCTGGACAGTCAACTCCTGATGCATTGCCGTTCAGACATTGGGGTGTTTTCCAGTTATTAGAAACAGACCCACGCTGGCACACACAACCTCTGGCAAGGATGCACTCCCTCCTCCAGCTGTGGACACAGCTCAGCAATGCAGGACAGGCTAGACCTCTGCTGTCCCAGCCTTGCAGCTCCAGGCATCTCTGCAGCGCGAGGCAGCTTCCGGTGCCTCTGAGATCCCACAGATGGCAGGTGTTCTTTCCAGCCATCTCCACAGTCCGTGCTCTGGCATCCCTGGACTGGTGGAAGTCTCTCCCCGTTGCTATAGAAGCTTCTTTAGGGCAGGGGTTAAGACACTTCCGCCTGGTTGGTCTCAGACAGCTCCAGAGCAAGCTCTCACTCCATCCCTGCCCCCCTCTTGTCTTATCTCGTCACCATGGCTCGTTCGTTTTTATTCCTAGAAACTGTTTATCTCTTGCCATTCCTGAATGTTTCTCTGAGGGAAGAGAACCGGCTTTCACCTTTGAGCATTTACCAAAATGTCTTCATGTCGTGTGGGTGTGTCTCCTTGGGAACAGAGGAGGGGGACTGAGGGGGTCAGAGCAGACCCTTCCTGGGCAAAGGTGACAAGCACATCCAGCCTAGATCAACTCGGTTGGGGAAGTCAAGAGGCCCCAGAAAGTCCTTCCAGACAAGTCTCTTCGCCATAGTTATCAGGGACTGTTTCTTCAGCCGTGATTTGTATAAACTCCGTCAAATGCTGGTTTGAATTACAAATGAAGATGAACATTCCTGTACTGCCTTACCAAAGGCAAATGTTACCTGACAAATAAAAGGGTTAACACGAGTTAGACGTCCCTGTAACCAGAACCACTGACGAGCACAGGTTTGGTTAGGGCTTCCGTAGCTAAAAGTCAGGTAAGTTACTGGATGTTCAGCGATTCTAAGATAAATAATGCTTCACAAAGATCTACGAAGTGGAAACCTGAAAGACGCCTTCCTAGCTTGAAAGTGTACACTTTTTGAAGTTTGTAAAGAATGCTGTTAAACTGCCTTGAAGCTATGCCTGGTATGCGAAGCTTGACTTCTTGATGGGCCACCAGAGAGGAGGAGAGAGAAAAAGGTGTTGACGTTGAAAAGCAAAGCTAAAAAGACTGTACAAGATGAGTAGAAGGTCAGGGTCCCCGACAGAGCGCTATGGAAACTGCTTCTTAACAAGTTGCTGATGGAGGTGGTGTTTCTTTACCTAATTATATTAAATTGCTGCTTTACTTTGAGACATTTTGCTGCATGGCTCAGGATGATGATCTCAACCGGTCTTGACTGTCAGTTTTCCTATCATTTTTTGTTGTTGTTTATTTTGTTTTGAAACAGGGTCTCTCTGCATCTTCACACGGCGCCCCCATTTTTGTAAAGACACAGCCCGCCCTATATAGACCCCACCCTAAGGACCTCGGTGTTTGCAAATAACATCACTTTCTAAGGGATTGGTCACTAATCGGTTGACCTGAATGGCTTGAAGTGGGCCTGTAAGGGTGCTAACACAGAGTCTCTTGAACCCATTGGCATTTCCTGTTTTTATCATTCTCTTTGTTTCCTGAACCAGCTCCTTTCCTTACAGATCTTATCTCCATGCCTCTGTAATCCAAACCAGGCCCTTCTTTGTTCTTACCTATCCGATCATTCATCGAGTCCCACGAGGCTGTGTGTGTCATAACTGTTTCCCAATGGGTCTCCTTCCTTCCAACCTGAGCTCCGGTTCCTAGAATTTTGTACTTGGATGTTGCAAACACCTCCTAAATGTTCTGATTGTCACCTGCCATAGTTCTCTGGATATTCACTGTAACACCTTTCTCCTCCACCAGCCCATCACACACAGGTGCCTATGTGATCTTTCAAAACCACTAAGATTTAATGACAATTCCATAACGATTTCATTGAGCTCCAGTCAATTCGGTAGCAGAGTTCTTGATCAGGCCCACCCTACACCCAAGGCTAGTCCCTTTATAGCCTCCCCTAAAGGTGAGGGGAAGAGCCAGCAACCCTATGCCCATGCCATCAAGGGTCCGTTCTCCTCTTCCCATGGTGAGGGGAAGGGTTATCTCTCCAAATTGCAGGGGGAGGGGGTATTGAGGGGCCCTCTCCTGTGAGGTAGGAGGAGGGACATCGAAGGGCAGGGCTGGCTCTGATTTCATCATGCATGTTCCCTGAGGAGACACAGAGTCATCATAGACCTCAGCTGCAGCAGAACCACAGACAAGACATGACCCTCAGCAGCAGCGAAGGCCCGAACATCCTGACCCTGGGTGGAAGCACAGGCCACTCAGATCAGGATGGCTCTGGTTGAGCTTGGCTCCAGACACAGACAAGGCCACAGATTTCAGCCTAGACCCCAGGCTTCCATGTGACTTTTGGTGGCAACAACACAGACCCCAGAAGCAGTAGGACCACAGAACCAGACATGGTCCTCTACAGCAGCTGGGTCTGTATGCCACCACTGCCCCAGGTGGCAGTTCTGGCTACTAAGATCAGCACAGCCCCAGAGGCAGTATGGCCCTCAGACACCAACATGGCCCTAGAACTCAGGCATCTGCATGGCCTTCAACAGCACCCACATTCTGAGCTTCCATAGTCTTCCACCTACTAACCAATACTGAGTCATTTTTTTTAAACAAAACTAAGATGTTTATAGGGAAACTAAGTTCACACACAATCACCTCTGGAGCCCTAGGAAGACAACTTTAAGGCTCCAGGCTTAGTGTCCAGGTGATGGGCACTAAGACATCCACAGAGGTGGTGGGGGAAAACCCATTGCCTCAATGCTGAGCCCCAAACCAAAGCTCTGATTTACCAGAAGAGATCTGTGAAAGAGCCATGCTTGTAATCTCAGCACTCAGCGGCAAAGGAAAGAGGAATACTATGGGTTTGAGGCCAGGCTGGACTCTACAGTGAGTTCTAGGCCAGCCTTATGCCACAGACTGAAACCCTGCCTCAAATCAACAGATAACCACCACCACCCACAGAAATTATGATAGAATTATGATGGGAGATGTCATTCTGTAAATATGTTTCTCTTATTGGTTAATGAATAAAGCACCGCTGGCCAATAGGAATGCAAGATAGGCGGGACTAGGAGACAAGGGGGTTTTGGGAAGAGGTGGGAGGAGATTCAACATGTAGGACAGGGAGAGAAAAACTTCGAACCCTCTCTCCAGTAAGATAAGACCACGTGGAAATACTTAGATTAATAGAAATGGGTTAATATTTAAGACAGAGCTAGCTGACAAGAAACACTAGTAACAGGCCAACAGCTTTATATATAATACAGCATCTTTGTGTGGTATTTGGGGCTGGTGTGGCTGTGGGACCAGGCTGGCGGGAAAACATACTCAGAATTATTTCTTATGTGAGCCACTGTCAAGGATTGAACTGTCCCCCTAAAGGAGACACATTGAAGTTCCAACCCTCAGTACCTCAAAAAGCATCCCAATTTGGAAACACAGTATTGATTAAAGTAATCAAATTAAAATGAGGTTTTTCAAGGTAAGTCCTAATCCGTATGTATCCAGGAGAGAGATGGGCACATGAAGAAGGTGGAGATAGAGTAACACATTCATCCACCATCTAATGGAGTCCCCAAAATGGCAGCAAATCACCATGGGCAACTAAAAAGGATGAAACAGTCCACAGAAGGGGCCAACCTGCCAACAGTTTTATCTCAGGCTTTTTTTTTTAAAACCTCAAGATCTGTGAGACAGAAACATCTACTATTTGAACTACCCAGGTCATGGGGGCACTACAGCCTTGGGAAGGGAAAATACCCACATGCTCCTGGATAATTAGATGTTGGGTTCACATATTAACAACTGGAGTGTCAATAGCTAACATTACCGTGGGCTATGGATGGCTTCATGAGGCCTCAGGCTTCACCTGCCATCTTGAAAGGTGAAGCAGTCTGAGAGGTAACTACAGGAAGAGGCCTGACATGATCAAGCAAGAGAAGACCGACAGGCACAGCTCTAAGACAGGGGGTCTGACAGTGAAAACTCTGAATGGCAGAGCTTTTGAACACTCACTGTGCCTACAATCCCATGCAGCCTAATTGTAATTTGTGAAACCTCTCAAAAAAACAAGATTTCAACCAGACTTCATCTTTGATGGCGGCGGCAGCCAGCTGGACTTTCCAATTTATTGTCAACTTTTGGTCTAATGGAGTGATTTATTTAAATGGTCCTAGATGAAACTCCACAAAATATTTCCAATAAAGAAAACTAGAGTTTTGTTAAGGGACCCCATGTCGGGAGCATGAAGGTCCTTGCACCCACAGGTCTCCAAGGGAAATTGCAACGTTAAACACACAGGACAGTCCTCTCAAGGGAAAGGACCTGTTCTTCCATCCAGAAATCTGGAAACTGGAGATGATTAACAGCCTGGGATCTGGTGATCTGCATTATCTGATGGGCCAGGCTATATCAAGCCTTCACAACCAGGATCAGAGGTGGCTAATAATCTAAGCGAGGGGCTTCCAAAGATCCCACAACCAAGGTCTAGGTTGATACCTACTAGTCTAACTGACCCTCACCTTACCTGTATAGCCAGAGGCTCCTGAAAACCCCACAACCAGGCCCAGAGATGGCTAATAGCTCCAATGACCTTTACACTGTCTGTATGCCTGAGACCGTGCCAGATCCTTCCTTGTGCCCTTACGTGAATACAGGTAACCTATCTCTAGAACCTAATGTCTTGGAAGAAATGGCATGTACTTTGCTTTCTATTTCTATGTAGCTATGCCTCCTTGTACACTGAGGATTGTGTTACACCAGGAAACCTTTTTCCAGGTTGTACTTGTTCTGTTGGAAGCTCTGACTCAGCCCTCCCTCCTCCCTATAGAAACCCAGCCCCTCAGAAAGCCCGAGTGGTGGCTCCTCCCCCAGAGCTTCTCAAGACCATTCATTCCTACAGGGTATTTAAACTGGTGGCTAGACCCTTCCTAGTGTGGTTTCTCCTCCCTGCTCCACCCACCTCCCCAGCTTTGCTCAGATTGAACCTGGTTTTATTAATTCGACTTTATTTGGCTTTATGTGGAGAAACCCACAACCAGGGGTTCAAAAACAGTTATTAGCACTGTTTAAGTATGCTGGCAATAAACTGCCTGGCATCACACTCTTTAGAAGTTTGATCCAGTCTGACTAAGTTAGGCTAAACTGGGTTTTCATTCTCTCCTCTCCTGGGTTGTTTCCCTACCCGCCTTGCGTGATAAGGCTTTCAAAGCAGAGTGGCCATGGTCACTATCAACTAGAGAATCTTGTCAAGCAAGCCTTCCTCCCAGTAAAGCATCCTCAAGCTTCTCCTCCAGGCGAAAGGAACCAGGGTGAGGGCTGATAAGATGGCTCAGTGGGTAAGGGCACTTACCACACAAACCAGGTAACCAAGTTCTGTCCCCAGGACCCACACAAAGGTAGAAGAAGAGAGCCAACACCACACAGTTGTCCTCTTTCCAGCACGTGTGTGCTTGGCATGAGCTTACTCCTCTTCACACACACTCACACACATGCACACGTGTGCGCGCACGCATACACGCACGCACACATACCCACACCAACATGCACGCATGTTAAAACAAGGCTGGGGTTGAAGCTTTAGCAAATGTATTCTTGTGTGCGCTCCCATGTCCCTGTAATTACCATCTGTTCTAGTCACTTCTGACTGCCCAGTTATACTACTAATTTGAGAAATATTTACATTAGCTTTAGTCATTATTTGACTTCTTTAGTAAATGTTATGTTATTAAGCCACTTGAACATTTATCAAGCAGTTAGAATTGAGTCCTTACCTCATTTAATATTTATCTTTGAACAGACCTGGTACAGCATCAAGATAGTCATAGCAGGCTTTAGAACTCATTTTCAATTTTCTTGAGCGAAAGTTAACCTGTGTACCTGCAAAATGCTGCTAACCACGGCTACTCCATAAAGAAAAAGCACCCTAAGTGAACCAGAAACCCAGTCTATAAGGGCTCCAGCAACTAGCACAAGGGAAGAAACCAGCTGATCTTTCATGAAAATTTCAAATTTAGCTTTAGATGATCTTGAACAGAGAGCTGAGCATAATCCACACCAGCCATATCCCTTGAAGAGTCCCTCATATCTTTGTTGATTTTTGTCCCTCTCACATTTCTGTTTCAGAGGATAAAATTCTTAAAATCCAGACGCTTTCTCCTATAATCACAGTGAGTCAATGACAGATAGAGAAAAGTCAGTAGTCAAGATGGGAGGGGAAGGATTACTCGCCGGACACCACAGCTTCAAGCCCCACGGAGGAGGGCAGGGTAGGAAGGAGCTTCAGGACCTGCCGTGAGTCTGGAATTCCAGGGTCTTCATTCTCGACCACTTCTGGACCATCCATTCGTGCCAGCCGCCACGCCTAGTGCATGCTATGATGGCTATGATGGCGAACAAGCTCTTGGTGCCTTTGACAGGAAATAGGCAAACCAAGGGAGTCTTCAGATTCGGATCACCACGAGAAACTTCATGCAGAATAATTTGAAATCTCTTAATCCTTAAGATTTGAATAATTCAGCCATGGGGAAATCAAGAGGTGAATCCCTGAGGAGAAGGCAGGCAGTGCGAAGGCTCTGAGGGGACAGAAGGAACAGATTCTACAAGCACTGAGTCCCCTTTCCTCCTCAGGAAATGTGCACAATGGGACAGGGGGATGGCTCAGCGCACCAAGGCGCTAGCTATACAAGTCCAATTCCCCCAAACCTACATTTAAGGGAGAAATAAAAAGTAGATGTGGTGGCGGCGGCATCCATGATCCCAACACTTCTGTGATGAGATGGGTGAATCCGCACATGGGTCATCTAATCCAAAGTACCCGAGTTCACAGTGCAACCCCAGTAGCAAGGGACCCCATCTCCATGAGGCAAAGGCAAGACCCTCCTCCAGAAAGAAAGTATCCTCTCACACACACATGCACACACACATACACACACACACACATGCACACACACATACACACGCACATACACACACATATACAAGCACACATGCATACACACATACATACACATACACACACACATACACATATACACACACATACACACACATACACATGCACACACACATACACACACACATGCACACATGCACACACACATATACATACACACATACACAGGCACACATGCACACACACACATACACATACACACATATGTACACATACACATACATATACACACACATACACACATACATACATACACATACATACATATACACATATATACATACACATACACACATACATACACACACATGCACACACATACACACATGCACACACACACACATACACACACACACACATACACACACAAACCAATTTATTCAGTCATTCATTTCCAAAGCTATCCTTTTAATTCCTATTCCCTTTGTTTGTGGGAGGCACATGTGTCCCAGTGTACACAGAGACCAGAGGACAACTTGTCTTTCCTTTCACAATGTGTGTCCCGGAATCAAACTCAGGTCATCAGGCTTGTTGTGGTGGCTGTAAGCGCCCACGCTTACTTAATGGGACGAGGTCATATGATACAGACGTGAGGAATTAAATCAGGCCAGGTTGGAGGGGCCACAGCAAAAGTGGGGCTGTGACAATTTTATCGAGAGCCACCAGACTTTTACACCTTTATCAGAAAAAGACTAAAATGGCAATTGTCAGAATCAATACAGTTGCAGTTGCTGGGTTACAGTGATATTTGCAAGCCACACAGGGTACACAAGATAAATGTCTAAGACCAGCTGTCCTGTTGAGTTTTCATGCTTCCTTGACTACTAAGGGGACAAACAGAGAAACACAGAGTGGCCTGAACTCTTCACAGCCTGAGGGAGTGCACCAGTCTCTCAGGAACTGGAAGGTACACTGTGCCCCAGGAGCCACAGACTCTAGCCTGGAAAACCTATGATGCCTGCCTCTCGGGGCAGCTAGGCTGGGCCAATGCCATAGTTCCCTACAGGTGACAAGTGGCTTTACCCACTGAACCATCTTGCTGGCCCTAAAAGGTAAATAAATAGATAAATAGCACCGTGACCAGGTACTATTTTGTAATTTTAAAAAAATGTTGTTTGTGGGGAAAGTTTGTTATCCTTTGATTCTTGGTGAGACTCTAAACACAGAAGGATACTTCGGGCACTCTGGGGCACTCTGAGCGTCCGATGTCACCGCAGAAGCGGTAGAAAGAATGAGAAAAGATGGAATGATACACATCCGTAAGCCCAGCACTCAGAAAGCTGAAGTATAAGGATTTCAAGTTCAAGGCCATTCTGGGCTACACAACAAGTCACTGTCTTGTCTCAGAAAAAAAAAAAAAATAGAAGTAAAATGGTATCTCAAAATAAAAACAGCAAAATGAGGAGGGATGCAGTTTTCCAGGGTAGAGCATTTGTGGTCATGCACAGGCCCTGGATTCAGTCCTCACCACTGGAAGGAAAAGTAAGAAAAAAAAAAAAAATGGAAACAACATAAATGTTCAACGATAGGCAAGTGATTCGTATAGAAGCATCAGCTTATCCATTTGCATGAGTGAGGGAGTCATCACAGCGTTCAGGGTAACAAACAAACTATAAAATCAGCCATATAGAAGTTAGCATAAAACAGGCAAGAAGAAATATAGAGAACTTCAAAAAGATGGTATAGCATAGCCTGCTTTCCTCAGTGCAGAGCATGTTTACTCTGCCATCATCGTGGTGTAGATGCTACCTTGGCCACGTAGCCATGGCCACTAATTGAGAAAGTCATGTTGCGTCTCTATTGCTGCAATAAGACACCACGAACAAGGCAGCTTACAGAAGAGTTTGTAGGGGGCTTATGGTTTCAGAGGGTGAGAGCCCACAAGCATGAGGCAGAGACACACAGAGAGACTCTCAGAGGGCAGTGAATGGTTTCAAAGCTGCACACCAACAAGGCAACGTTTCCTAGTCCTTCTCAAACATCTCCACCAACTGAGGGACCAAGCATTCAAACATAGGAACTTACGGGAACGTACAGGGGCCGATCTCATTCACAATGGGGAAAGGGTTTTCCTTTCTGTGACTAAAGTTTATGGATTAAACTGACAGGAGAAAGCACACACATTTTATCTGATACTAATATTTGATTTCCTGTTCCCAGGGACACAGAGTCACCCCCAAGAGTAAATGTAGTCTGTATACCATCTTAGAGATGAACAAGGAACTTGTGCAGAATCGAGAAGACCAGGAAGACGGCTTGGGCTTTGAGGGGTGATAAATTGCGGGACGTTAAGTTGGTGGGGAGAAGTAATGGTAGATAAGAGCAGGTTTGTAATGTGTGTTAGTGCAGACCTATCTCAGAATGGATTTTCTGTCTCTAGTGTTAAGAGTTATTCCCTTCCCAGTGCAGGAGAGGGGAGGGAGACATCTTCACCAACGGGAATTTGAGGCGCCCTCTCTTAGGCAGATAAAATGAAGGCACTGAGATTTACCTGTTTCTTCATTCTACTTTAGCACAAGCAATCCCTGCGACAAGTGGCACATTAAGTATGCAAATCTGTGATTATAAGGACGACGGGGGACCACACTTGAGTCTGAGTTGGAGTCCAGAAGGAAAATGGTGGCAGTCACTAACACAGGAAAGAAAGGAAATGGCTAAGAACCAGGGTGGTGGGGTTGGGGAGAGTGTGGGGAGGGGACACATGCAGAATAGACACAGAGAGGCAGAAAGCACTAGCTGGAGTTGCAGGTGACTCAGACGCATACTCACAGAGTGTCATGCTCCAGACTCCGGAATCCAGGGATGGCTCGTCTCCTGGGACACAGAAGCTGTGAGAGATGTGAAACCTCCCTTCCTGGCATCATAGCAAATCAGCAAATCAGTCGCATCTCCCAGATTCTGTCATCCGAACAATCTGCGAACATTCCTATCCACGTTACTCACACTCCTGATGGCTATGCTAAACAGACCTGAGCCATGCACTAGCCTTGAACGTGCTCGGAGAGCCCCAAATATGTTTCTATTATGACCCTCCCTCTCCCTCCGTCTCTCCCCCTCCCTCCCCCCCCTCTCTCTCCCTCCCCCGCCTCAGCTTTTTGAGACAGGGTTTCTCTGTGTAGCTTTGCAGCCTGTCCTGGCACTCACTCTGTAAATGAGGCTAGCCTCAAACTAACATAGATCCACCTGCCTCTGCCTCCCAAGTGCTGGGATTAAAGGTGTGCACCAGCAACGCCCGGCTTACTTTTCTCTTTTGATTGTTTTGTATGTATGGGTGTTTTGCCTGCATGTATATTTACTCACTACTTATGTGCCTGGTGCCCATAGAGGCCAGAAGAGGGAATGGAATTCCTTAGATCCAGAGTTATAGAAGGTTGTGAGCTGCCATGTTGGTGCTGAGAACTGACCCCAGGTCCTGGGCACAAACAGCAATTGTTCTTAACCACTGAGCCATCTTTCCAGCCCCACAAATCTTTCATTGAGTTTGCTTAATTTGCTAGAGTCTGGCTTAAAGAATGTAGAGAAAGAAACACGTCGTGTGGAAGTTGCAGAGCTCCCAACCCTTCCCTGGGAGCACTACCTTCCAGGAGCCTCCATATTTTCTGTTTCTGGAAGTTTCCATCACCTGCCCTTCAGCGATGGCATAGCTTAGGTGTAGCAGAGCATGGGTAGCACATAGAAATGTGAACATATAGAAATGTGAGCATACAACAAAGTGTGACCCAAGGACACTTTGGCGGAGGCACTGAAGCCGGTCCAGATCACCTGAACCTGAGTGTGCAGCATCCCTCCCTCCAGGTTTAGGGCAGTCCCCCATTCTGGAGTGGCTTTCCTGTGAGTTACCATTAGACACAGTAAGCTGAGAAGATTTAAGAATCATAACTTCTACAGCCTGGGCTGGGGAGGGCGTCATGAACCAGAAAACCACGGCTGATGAGCCGGCAAGATGTCTCCACACATAAAAACATTCGGCATGCGAGTCTGATGACCTGAGTTCAGTTCTGGGAACCCTCGGTAGAAGGAGAGAATCAGCTCACCGAAGTTGCCCTCTGACCTCCACTGGTGCTGTGACATGCACGTGAACACACAGGCACACGCACACTTGCACGCACAAGCATCACTTAGTGTGTCATGCTGGTTAAAAAGCGTCTCCTGACAGCCTTTTCTCCTCCCAACCCATCTCAGTCCCGAACAGCTGATATAGGAAAAGCAGTAGACTCGGTTTAGATTTCGCAGAGGTTTCAAATCCAGGGTGCAGCCCCGGAAGTGGCTGTACAAGCCTTCAACACGCATGCATGCGGAGAATCCCCATCAAGTCCCCCCCACCCCCAGGCAGCGCTCTCCTGGAGGCCAGCCATGAAGGTGCTGGTGCCCAGATCACTTTCACCTTCCTGCCCTACACCTCTGCCTCAGTTTGTCCACTCTCCCAAGGACCCTTGCAAGCACTTGCTTCCCTCCGCCCACAGGCATGCGGTTCCAAACCAGCCCACAGCTCGCTTGGTTTTGAAGGTGCGGTAAAGGAATCATTGGTGCTTGATTTTCCCAGTGACATTCCAGCTTCCAGCTGTTTCCACCCCAGGACCTCTGTGCCCACTGCCCACTGCCACTCAGGAGGTCAAGCAAGAAGCTTTAACTTAGCTCTCTCCTTTAGTTTCTGGGAGGGTTTGCTGACCCCTCAAACCACCTGCTCCCAGCAATCAGGGTTCTTGGGAGGGCTGATGGCTCCACACTGAAGCTCCGTCTTCCACTTCCCATAACAACTGCTCCCCAAGTTTGCATGCTCACAATGATGGGAGGCTGAGACACTGTTCTGTAAAGGAGGCTGTTAAGGTTACTAATTGCATGCTATAGGCTTACAGGTACTTAAGGGAACTATGGCTCAAACGGACCTGCCAGAAGTTTGAAGGTATCAGTCCGAGTAGATAATGTTTCTTATATCCCAGCACTCACAGAACCTTCAGTAGCATGAGACCTCTGGAGATCAAAGCCTTCTGCCTTTCAACAGAAGATGTGCATGGCACCCCTGAGGCCTGGCCTGGCAGAATAATTTTGTCAGAGACACACACTTGGCAGAGGTGTGAACCAGGACACACACTTGGCGGAGGACGTGTGAACCAGATCCTCCTCTAGCCAGTGGGCTCTCCGTAACACAATGTCCTTCAGAAAGTGCCAGCTGCCTTTTGGATGTTGTCCAATACAGAGTTGTGAAAAGCGACCGTTGTTTTGATTTCCCTCCAGGAATCTGTGTTGCCTTGAACACAAGCCACGCACCCTGTAGCTGTGTCTCCAAACTGACGACAATGTAAGCAACAGGAAGGACAGAATGGACTCCACTCCTGAGAAGCACAGACAACCCACTAAGAAGGAGAGAGGAAAGCAGATATACAGGCATTTGAATGAGCTGACAGCATTTCCTTTAAAACAAAACAAAACAAAACAGAACATACACCTGTAGGGTGGAAAGAGGGAGAAGCAGGGAGCAGCTCAGGGAATGTGAGTGTGAAAAACATTAAGAAATGCAGGTGGGCCAGGCATTGAAGGCACACGCCTTTAGTCCCGGCACTCGGGAGGCAGAGGCAGGTGGATCTCTGTGAGTTCAAGGCTAGCCTGGTCTACAAAGCTATAGACAGAGACTTTGTCTCAAAAACCACAAGCAAGCAAACAAAAAAGTGCAAGAGGATGGAAATCTCCATTTTCTCTCATCAGTGGTGTATGTGAACACCACCACACATGGTGAACATTGTGAAGACAGCACAGATGTCCACATAACCACTATCACAATTGTGTTTGAAGGTTGCTTGAGTCTGACAGCTCCAGCTACAACAACTCCAAATTTCAGACTTTTTTTTGGGGGGGGGAGGGGAGTGTTCTTCAACTTCTTGTCCTCAAACTCCATCAAAATGTCCTTTTCTTTGCCTTTCTCTCGTGGTGGCAGTCTGTGAAGCCATAGTCCAGTCTAAGCCTGCGAACCCTGGACTGCTACACAGCCAATCAATAGCTGAGTTCTGCCTGCTGGACCCAAGAAAGCACCACATATGAAATCTACCCTCAAAGCACCTTCCTCAGGAGCCTCAGGTCTGTGCTAACCACAGGTCCGACTCCTCGTGACATCCTTTCTCCTGGCTCTTCTCGGAACTACCCTTTGGTTTTCTTTTAATTATTATATAATTTTTTTAAGGCTGTCTTAGTTTCACAGAAACTCCCCTTTCTGGAGCCCTCTGCTATTAGCATTTGCTTTAGAGTGGTCTACCTGTTACGAGTGAGCCACTAGGAATACATTGTTAGTAGTGCTTTCCATAATGTGGAGTAAAGGTTTGAACAAATACATACTCAATGGCACGCAGCCACCATCACAGCACCATACTGAACAGTTTCACCATTCTGAAAGCATCACGTCCGTCTACACTCATCTTCCTGAATCCTTAGACTCCCCTGATAATTTTATTGTCCACCCGAGCTTACCATTCCCAATTTTATACGGTCACAAACACGTCCTATGTACATAGCCTTTTCAACTAGGTTTCCTCCCTCCTTCAAATATGCATTTAATGTTCCTTCATGCTTCTTTTTTAAATGAAGGCAAGTCTGCTTGGCTCATAATTCGAAAGCACAGTGGCGAAAGCCACTTGAGGCTGTAGTGGCAAGAGTGTTGTTCACACCTGGGCTCCAGGCCATGGAACTGTGCGGCTCACATTCCGAGTCAGTCTTCCTGTCAGCTAACCCTTACAGACATTTCCGTGGAGGCGTGTCCCTTGACTCCAAATATACCACCCTTAGCCCCAGCTTTCCTCCCCTGGTCTTCAAATGCTGACGGACACTCTACCTCCTAATGCTTCACCTCTAGGAGTCCCCAGATCTTAACGGTTCTAATATTTTTAAAAAAATACAAAGTTTCTTCTGAGACTCAAGGTAATCACTTAATTGTGAGTTCCTGTGAGGAAAATATTTTAATTACAGACTTCCAACATGTAAGGACACACCGTAAATATCGCCATGCCAGAGGGGAGGAGTGGAAAGACAGGAAGCAAAGCCCAGAAGGAAGAAATACTGAGCAGGGGAGACATCAGGGCCTGCAGCTCCATGTCTGGCCTCTGGGGTGATTGGTGGCATCGCTGGGCCCCTGCGGGCACGGACAACCCCATCCCTTCAGTTCTGCTGACTCCACTCTGTACCTATAGTTTTTCCTCAGCAGATAACCCTGTCCTGGCATCTCCAGCTCCTTGCAGTCTCCGCTGCCTCCTAGGATTTACCTCTCCAGTTTTACACAGTGGCGTCTAGACTCTAGACAACACAGTCTGAGCTCGGCGACTTTCTAGATAGAACTTTGGTGCAGGACTCCACTGTCCTGCCACGCCTAGCCTCCTGCTTGTCTTCAAAGTCAGTGTCACATGGATGGCAGTGACAAATTCTGCTACCGGCTCACAGTTGAGGTCCAGCCCCCACAGCTCTAATGGCCTCTGAGCACCCGGAGGGCTGAACTTGGGAAAACACTTCCCTAGCTCACTGGTCTCTGAGCAAGGAACACTTGCGGTGGCATTCTCCATCCAAGTTCTCTCCAAAAGAAAGGAGTCTCCCTTTTGTGGGTTAGACGTGAAGTGTGTCCTCAGAAAGCTCACGTATTGAAGACTTGGGCCTTGGCTGGCCGTGCCCCTTGGGAAGTGGTAAAGACCTTTAGGAGCTGGGGTCTAGCTGGAAGAGGACATCACTAGAGCGTCTGTGAAGGTTGTACCTGACCGCAACCCCCTCCCCTCTCTCCAATTCCTATCTACCGAGAGATAAGTTGTGTCTACCACATGTTCTTACTGCCATGATGCTCTGCTCCACCACAGGCCTAGCATCGGGGGAGCCACAGACTACAGGCTGAAAGCTCTGAAATCATGAACTAAATAAAATAAATAACCGGTCCGTCATAGTGTTCTCTCAGGAATCTTAGCCACAGCTGTGGAACGCTAGCACAGAAGCTCATTGCTCACTGTGTCTGGGGGCTATGATTGAATCCAGGCCCCTGAGCATGCTAATCACACGTTCCACTACTGAGCTGTATCCCCAGTCCAGCTTGTTGACTTGTAATCATAGTAACATTTCATTATGCATCGAAGGGGATGTTGACTGCGGTTTAAGGTTGGGCAGCTTTGAACAGAAGAATGCACAGGTCTGGGTGTAAACAAGCTTGCGGCCTATTTGCATACTGTGTGACACGCAGACACGCCCACTCCTCAGCTGAGGGAAGGTTTCTATTGTAGATGTGAGGGAGAGAACAGCCAGGGGCATCTGGAAGAGTCCAGATCACGAGAGGAGCCGAGGAGGGGGAGTGAGAGAGAGGGGCAAGAGCATTTGCTTCTTTTAGACCCGGCAGATACATGTTAAAGAGCACAACTGCTAAGACAGAGGCTGGGATGGAGCTCACAGATTTGTGCTGAAACTGAGTCAGGAAACTAACCACTGAGTGGGAGAAAGGAATACAGCCTGCGGACCACTTCCAGGTGTCTGTCGGCAGGAACACACATCCCAAAGCTGTGACAATGACCTTGAAGAACAGAGACCTATATAGTTGTTTTATTCTACCAGACAGGTGCGCTTTGAACCTGAGGTTAACGTAAGGAAAGAGGCAGGGCGAGGTGAAGGCTGAGGTGAGAACATAGCCAAGGCAGAGTCCCGGTTGATCACGGCTCCCAAAACCAACATTTCAAACACTTGGGGAACGGTTTGTTTGTTTGTTTTGCAGGTTTTATCTGTTCTTAATATCAGTTTCTTGATATGTTCAGATGTCAGTCCTTTTCAGACTATATTTTACAAATATTTTCCCAGCTGTGATCTATCTTTTCATTCTCTTGTTTTTTTCTAAATAAAATGTGTTTGTTCTTTTTCCTTTTTTTTTTTTTTTAAACCCATTTCCTTGCAAAAGACCTTTGCTATTGGCCTGAAACCTGAAGTAAAGGAACCTTCTATAACGAAATTCTTAGGGGCCCTGGGCAGGAAGCCAAACAAACCCAAGTGTCCTGAAACAGCCTAGTCCAGAGACAAATGAACTAGGAATAACAATCAGGAAGAAAAAATATCCCCTGCTGCCACAGTCTAGAATAGAGGCTCATATAAGACCCTGCTGGAAGCTGTAATCAAATATTAAACTCTCAGAACATATGCTTTAGTCAGGACAGCGCTATGTAGTAGCTTAGCTAACACCTCTCCCTCTTGATAGGGTCAGGGCGAACTGTGGCTGGAAGCTGGTAGACCAGTTGGTCCTCATCAGCCCATGAGCACTACATAGGAAGGATTAGTGTATCTAATTTACCATAGTCTAAAGGGGGGTACCATTACAGATAAACTCACTGTCTCCCACACTGGCTCATCTCTGAACTATATTACAGAAACAGGTAGTGAGTGCCACCTAACACAGCCCAGATGACCAGAGGGTCCCTGGCTGTGTGTGACTAGCCACGATAACAGAACACACAGCGGGCCAGAGACCAACAGAGAGACCCAACACAGAGGCCATGGCATGACCTGAAGTTTCTGTCCCAAACCTTGTCAAGTCACACACTTGTCCTGAATGCTCTATAGAAACAGGATGAACTCGCTCGGTAGGTTTCACTCCCTTAGCTGCTCACAGCTGCCAAACACCCAGCAGGAACAGGGAAATGGAAGGTAAAGAATATGAGCCCTTTCTTATTTAACAAATTTATGTTTGGGGAATTTCAAACACAAGCACATTGCATTTGAAACATTTCCACTTTCTCCCCTTGACTTTCCAACTCCTCCGTTCCCTCTCCTTCTTAGATTCATAACTTTTTCTATAATTATAATCGTTATGTCCATTTAGTGTTGCTCATATGCCTATGTGTTTAGGGCTGATCACTTTGGCTTGACCAGTCAGGGGGTCTTATTCCTGGAGGAAACAGATTCTCCCTTTACCAATAGCCATGTTCAGACACGGTGTCACTGGTCAGGAACTCTGCGGTGCAGGACTGTAGACTGGGGCACTAAAGCCCGTGGTAATGATCTACACTAAAAAAGAAGTCATGTAAGGTTAATTAGGGCTCCTCCAGCCCCCACCTACATCACTTAAAATAGGAATAAAATACAGTTGAGAGTATAGTTTGGCACCAAGAACTTTTATGTATTAGAATGCCTGCTTGGCACGTGCAAAGTCCTGGGTTCAATGTCTAGCGTATCATGGAAGTATAAAAACTGAAAAGTAATTAAATTTAACAAAAAGTAAACAAGATGTAAGAGTTTAAACCATTCTGGCTGGTTGTTTGTTTTTTGTTTTTTGGTTTTTTTTGTTTGTTTGTTTTTTTGTGTGTGTTTTTGGTTTTTTGTATGTTAAATGGCATACACTTTCTAAAGTATTTCTACAGCCCACACCACATCTTCTCCCTCTCATCCTACCCACTGTGAGCCTCACGTCATCGTGGGCTTGTGGATGACGTCAGCCCTAAACTGGGGCAGCCCTTCGGGTCTGCTAAAGAGTGCATTCACAAACACCATTAATCATAAGCTATTTCCCTCCACCCACTTCCACCTGCTATCATCACTAGACATTCTACAGTGACTTATCTAGCTATGGTGATGGCTAAGCGAAGAGTGGATTCTCAAATCCCTGTAGAGTGTGCTTTGCCGGTTACTAGATACTTTCGGGTTTAAAAATAAACTTTTTCTGTTACCAGTGAGTTCTACAGGTTTATCATGTGTTCTGGCTCCCCACCCCCCTTTTTGATTTGCAAAATGCAAAATCTAATGATGAATATATATGCACATTTTCAAGACTGGGGAGGTAGTTCTGTTAAGCTTTAAAATAGTAATTTCCCCCTACATAATGCCCTAGTAAAGAAAAACTCCTTTTGCTTTCTTCCTCCCTCTCTGCCTCATTCACAATTCTTCTAGGTACTGAGAATTTTCTATCATGGGGTCAACGAACCATCCAGTACTGTGGTCTCATAGCTGCCTGGGGTTCAGAAAGATGAATGAAAGAATGAAAAATGACAGAAAAATGCCAGGACAGAAGCTGTGGCTCGGTGACAAAGTGCTTGCCTAGCACGTACAATGTTCTGGGTTCAACCCTTAGCAGTACCCAGACAGACAGACAGACAGACAGACACACACACACACACAGTATGGCATTTGACATGGCAGGGTGAGTACTTTGTGTTTGGGAATGTTGGTTTTGTTTTTTGTTTTGTTTGTTTTTGTTTTTACGTGTTGAGACTTGACCTCACAATGTAGCCCAGGGTAACCTTGAACTCATGGTCCTTTTGCTGAAACCTCTTGAGTTCTATGCTCACAGATGTGCACCACCACACTTGGCTATTTTGAACTAACAGGTAGGGGAACACCTCAGAAACAGTCTTAGAACCAAGGTCTCTGACCTTCCATTAATGTGAATTTGGAGAGGAAAAGACCGGGGGTGGGGTTGGGGGGTGGGGGTGGGGGTGGGGGATAGCTCCAATTTGCAACAAGGCACTATAGCAGAGATCTGGAATAGCTTTGGAAAATTTCTTACTTGCCAGCTTTTTTTTTTTTTTTTGGTCAGTTGTCCCAGGGTCTTGTCTGTAAACTCTGGAACCAGCCAGGGGTCTCAGCTGTCCCACATTGGATGCCAATATATGAGGAGAAGGGAGTGGCACCTTTCTTCCTGTGGTAAGGGAAATAACCAAGATGAGGTGGAAAGTGCCTCTTGCATATTGGGTTTGATACAGCAGAGACAGCCATGCAGAAATGGCGCTGGTTAAAGGGTATGTGATCTAACACTGGTACACTAAACCTGGAAAGTGGCAACTTCTAGACTTCCCCTGCCTCAGTTAGCAATTCTCCCCTGCAGGGAAATTATCTTTCCAGAAAGAGGGTCTATGTCCTACTATTAGGCAAAGGCAGCTCATGGATTTCTTCAAGCTCATACACAGAAAGTAACAATGTCGCAGAAAGTAACAATGTAGGCTTTGTGGCTTATTGGTGGGGGCAGGTCTGGTTTCTAAGATCTGCCTCAGGGAAGAGAAGTTCTCATTTCTATGTCTGTCTTCCAAGGAATATACAGGGCAAGAAATAGAAGAAATAGGAAATAGTTATACAGACTTTGACTCCAAAGCCTTCCAATGTCTTTTAGTTTAAAATATACAAGTAAAACCACCATACTTTGGATATCATTTTCTCAGCCCCAATAAGAACAAAATAATGCTTCCCCTTATTGCTAAGGAGGCAAATATAAAATGCAGTATACATTTATTCAGAAGCAAGTTATGCAAAGGAGTAAGAGCAAGATCATGAATAAGCTATGTCAGCTACATGGACAAATGTCAGAATTTATTGTAATATATACTGAGAAAGAGTTAAAGAGGTTGTAGGCTTCGAAGGGGCTGTCTTCTACAGGTGCAGGCAGGGAGTCATTACAGATGCAAGGCAAATTCTCTATAGGGAACCAGGTAAGAGGTTTTAAGAACCCCAGGCTGAGTCCTGACGGGGGCTCAGAGTTGTCCAATGTAGGTCTTGAAAAGGGCCCATTTCAAGTGTCAGTTTGAAGTAGCCTGATGTAACAGGCAGGAGAAATCACACTTGAGCTGGCTTCTGGGGTCAGAGGTGGAAATCCTTGACTATGACTATTTTCCTGGACAAGGTTCGTGGCAAGTGAATAGTCATGCAAGCATGGACAGTCTCGTGACATGAACCAGGTGAGGAGTTACACCGTTGATTAGTCTGCTGTGTTCAGTAGGCCCAGAATCTTGGATTTTCTGAATTATGCCCATGTGTTTGATTTGATAAGTCATAATTGCAGTATTTCATAAACGGGTTGGTTACAATCTGGGCCTTATGGCTTGCACTTGACAGAAGGGGGGAATTTATTTCCACAAACAGGATGTAGCCATTCAGCAAACTGCAATTTTATAAAACAGAACTACCCCGGCTAACTCAAAGCCCGGAAGCTGCAGTTCTAGACACTATGATGTGCCTTGGAGGGGGCACAGCCTATCACCATGGGTGGGTTCCCTGCAGGTCCTTTTGGGAACTACTCTCCAGCCTAACAAGCAGGTTGGTAAGGAAATTCCACACAAAATCTGAGGGAGGAACCTGGCAAGATGGTTCAACAAGCTGGGCTTTGGTGGCACAGGCCTTTAATCCCAGCACTTGGGAGGCAGAAGCAGGCAGATCTCTGTGGGTTCCAGGCGAACCTGGTCTACAGAGCGAGTCCCAGGACAACCTCTAAAGCAATACAGAGAAACCCTGTCCTGTGGGGGGGGGGAGATGTCAGGAATTAAGAGCACTAGAGCACTGGCTGTTCTTATGGAGAAGGAAGGTTTCGTTCCCAGCACCCATATGGTAGCTCACAGCCGCCCTTAACTCCAGTTCCAGACAATCTGACACCCTCTTCTGACCCACAGGCACCAGGCACACGTGTGGAATGCATATATACACACAGGCAAACATACATGTGGACGTAAAGAGACAAAGATAAGGCAGACAAGTGGGTAGACTCTCTGCCTGTTCCAAATGGCCAACCCCAGCTATTTCACCTCAAGGAGCACCTCTAAGGTTACCGTTGGCAAAGTTATAAAAGAGTGCGTGAGACCCCCACTAGCATTGTCAAGGAAGGGAGGGGGCTTCTCCCCAAAACTGGGGAGCACCACCAGGCTCAGCAGGAGACAAAGCCCTCATTCTCATTTTTATCAATTTGCCTGTACCAATTCTGATTACTGTGACGAAGTAAGTGATTAGGTAATGGAGGACCCATTTATTACAGCTGGCATTGCAATAAAACAGCAGGAGAGGCTAATCCACACTATTTTGCTGGGTAAAGAATTACAAATCGAAACAAAATTACTATAAATAAATGTCCCACTGCTTGTGAATATACTAAAGTAAATGACTAGGACCTGGAAATGCAATTAATTTTGATCTAATGTTCCGTGTAAAGTGTGGACTTAGGGAACCACACTAACCATACTTAGCCAAGACATCAAATCTTTACGCCTAAGACTTAGTGTTTGCCCAGTTTCTCCCAAATGCTCGGCTGTGCATCTGAAGGATACAAAATAACAACCACATCCCCAGTAAGAGTCTAGGAAGGTTTTTTTCCTTCTTTCTTTCTTTCTTTCTTTCTTTCTTTCTTTCTTTCTTTCTTTCTGCTGAAGGATTTAAGAGATTGCTAAACAAATACAAAAACCACTACAAATGCCAGGGGCTCAAGGGCCCTTGGAGTATCTGAACCTGAGAATGTTCATACTGGCTTAGAAGGAGTGTCCAGTGTTTCTAGAGCAAAGGTGATAGTTCTAAGGAACCCTCCCCCACCACCTCCTAGGGAGTTACGCATGAAGCCTTTACTCTTCTCACCACTGTGTTTCCCTGCAGTATCCAGGTCAATTACAGTCCTAAATTTACTTCCAGCCATTTTTGTGCTCTTGCCCCGATCAAAGCAGCTTAAACTGCACCCCATTTTGAAAAAAGCATTCTGAAATGTCCAAGTTCCCAAGTCCCAAAGGAGAGCAAGGCAGGCTGGAAGACCTTCATCAGCAGTTAGGCATGGTTAGGCATGGTTGTCCAAACACAGGCTCTCAAACAGGGCAGAGAGTGAAGGGCTGAATGGAGTCTCCAGTGTCTATTTTATCTCTCCACCCAAAGGTTTTTCTCTTAAGCTGAAGCCGAAGTTTGTGTTCTTGACACAGTTCATTTGTTTCAATGGGAAAGAGAAACAATCCAAAGAACTTCTGAGAGAGAGAGAGAGAGAGAGAGAGAGAGAGAGAGAGAGAGAGAGAGGGAGGGAGGGAAAGAGGGGGGGAGAGAGAGACCCTGGAAGCTGAACCCAGGACCTCACATACTAGGCAAGTGTTGTACCACTGGGCCCAGAAATTATTTTAAAAGCTAAAAATTGGGGCTGGAGAGATGGCTCAATGGTAGAAAGCATTGGCTGCTCTTCAAGAGGACATGAGTTCGATTCCCAGAGTCTACATGGAGGCTCACAACCATCTGTCACTCCAGCTGCAGGGGATCCGACTTCCCTTCTGACTTCTGCTGGCACCAGACACACAAGTGCTGTACAGACATACACATGGACAAAAGGACCTATGCACATAAAAATCTTAACATAAAAATAAACTAAAAGCTACAAGTGGTGACTCACGCCTTTAACCCCAGCACTCGGAAGGCAGACGCAGTTGGGGTTTGAGGCCAGCCTGGTCTACATAGCGAGTTCCAGGACAGCCAGGACAGTTACACAGAGAAACCCTGTCTCCAAAAGAAAAATTAAAAAAAGGCTATAAATCATGACGTAAATAGCACTAATACCATTGGGGGCAATCTAAAATCAACCATACAAGAACAAATACCATTTGAATGTTGCTATTTGTTCCTCTCCTCTAATTTCTGGAGGACTCTGTTTTCAGAAGTTGTTTTTGAGGAAAGCAAACCTTTGTGCCACAGAACCCATCAGGACCTAGTTAATAAGTTGTGTGATGGATTCAATTCGACAAGAACTCGGTATATCTGTTGCGCACCTGCAATGTGTTGGTGACATAGAGAATCACAGGGCAGACAATGAACACAGGAGCAGCCTTTTCAGGATGCCGGAGGTGCTAGAGGGAAGATGCCTTCACAAGCAGATGTCACTGAGAGGTAGCAGAAGAGCCCAGCCGCAGAAGAGCCGTCCACGCTGCTGAGACATTAGTGAAACCAAAGGCAAAGGTTGTTGCTGATAGTGAAGGTGAGGGAGGTCTCAGAATTACAGACAGCAGACAGAGCCCTCTTCCCAGTGTTCCGGTTCCTTTCACAGCCAGAAGAGGAGCTCACAGATGAGACACGTAAGGAATTGAGAAGAAGTTGCTGCCGTATACCTTTTATGAAAAGTTTTTATTATAACTTAATGACATCAGTCCTCTCTTTCCTTTCCTCCCTCCGAACCTTCCGACAGGCCCTCTGCCTTCAAATTCAAGGCCTCTTTTTAAAACTATTATTGCATATATGTATTTTTACACACATGTATATTCATAATATATAGCCTGTCCAGTCCATATAATGTTACCTATATGTATGTTTTCAGGGCTGGCCATTTGGTGCTGGGCAACCAGTTGGTGTGCTCTTCCCTGGCTTGGGGAAGATCACCTCTCCTGCATCCAGCTTCACTCGGTTGCCTGAGGTTCTCCGGGTAGTGGGGAGGCCTCGTGAGCTTTACCCTGTCCAGTTCGGCACGTTCGTTGGGGTTGCCCCTGTTCAGCTCACATTTAGATAATCATATTGGTGAGGGTTAGTAGGTGTGTTTTCTGACACTACCAGGAGACACAACCTCACAGCAAACTCCTTGACCCCCCTCTTCTGCGGTGCCCCGAGTCTTAGACGTGGGGGCGTTTTGTAGATGAATCCACTGGAATTGGGCTCCACACCTATGCATTTTAATAGGTCGTGATTTTCTATGGTGGCCCTCCATCTGTTGCAAAAAGAAGATTCCTTGACGAAGGGTGGGTGTGGGGACTATTATTTATAGACTGTTGTTACGGATAATACTGGACTGGTTTAATAACTTTGGTACAGAGCAAAAGTACATGACCATAGGGTGGCTTGGGGTTCTGAAGCATACCCCAGCCTTCTTAAGAGCAAACTCCAGTGAAGGAGAGAAGTATTCATGAGCTAAGGCAGGAAGGAGATGAGGAGTTCCAGGAAAGGATGAGGATTTTCCTAAAACAGAGTTCTTTCTGCCCTTCCTGTGTTGTGGCGTCAGATACATGGCATGAGCAGACACTTTGCAAAGCAAATGATATGAAGGTTCCTCTAGCATGAAGAAAAGGTCAGTTAGCAATGGCCTCACCCATGTCGGTCCCAGCTGATTGGGAATAGTCTGGCTTTTTACAGTTTACATATTCATATGACATCCTGCTGAAAAACAACTGTGTTCGTGTCTACCTCTTTTTAATTATGCAGTAAACCTCTTTTTAAGAGAGAGAGAGAGAGAGAAAGAGAGAGAGAGAGAGAGAGAGAGTGTGTGTGTGTGTGTGTGTGTGTGTGTGTGTGTGTGTAGGTTCTTGAGAAAGCCAGAGGTGCCAGAGTTACAGGCTGCTGTGAGCCACCCAGCATAGGTACTGGGAAGCAAACTTGGTTCTGTATCTGGCCTCTACATCTTTTAACTACTAGTCCATCTCCCCATGCCCCAATCAGCCTCTTTTGTTCACCTGCTTCAAAGCATACCGAGAATTCCCAAGGAATGTCAAATACCCAAATGTGTGTGGAATGGAGTTAGTAGTTTGGTGGCAAGACAGAAACTCAGAGAAGAGAGGGACACAGTGTGAACCCTGAGTTTTCCTTCCTAGACACTGTCCGTCACAGTGGTTTTGCATTGGAAAATAGCAGGTCTCACTAAGGAGCCTTGAATGCAGAGTACAAGTCCCATTTGTTTATAAGAAATCATCTAGTTTTCCTAATGTGCCAAAGTCACCCTGTAAATGTTGCCACCTTCCCTCCTTAGCATTTAACTAGGAAATGCTTTCCAGAAATACATCCTTTGTTTTGTTTATGGGAAAGAACTCCATTAGCCAGACATTGGCCTATGCCTATAATAAACCCCAGGATCATAAATTTGAGGCTATCCCAGGCTACAGAAAAATTTCAAGTCCAGCCTGAACTGTCTTGACCCTGTCTCCAAAAGTTAGGAGTTGGGCTCATAGCTCATCTGGACGATAGAGCGCTGGCCCAGCACCACAACAATAAGCTTCCCTTTCCCACTTTCTACCTCCAGGTGGATGCTGCAGACTTAAACTCTCTGTGGAACACAAGCTTTCCCCCATTCATTTGTTTGGTGTTTCTTTGTTTTATGGTAGAAATCAAACCCAGAGCTTTGAGCATTTTAGACAACTGGTATACCCCAGCCCTTAAACTTCTCAGCTCTTGCCATGCATAATGGCATACACCTATAATACCAGCATTTATTCAGCAGAAGCAGGAGGACCAAGAGTCCAAGGCCACCCTGATCTACAGCGTGAGTTCCTGGAGGTCTGGGCTATCTGGTGAGACCAAAGGGAGAAGAATTCATTGGCTCTGAAAGAATAAGGTGGGCAGGGGAGGTATTTGCTTGCTTTTAATGCACACACACACACACACACACATACACACACACACACACACACACACACACACACACACACACACACGGGACTCAATAATCCACTTACCCATGTAGAATTGTCCCATTTGTTTGACACCACTTTGTACCTAGTCACCAGACCCAGCAACCTGAATATCCACCCTGATGCCTCCATTTCCTTTGCTTAATATCATGCCCCGTTATTCTCACCCTCCCCACAAAATTTTCCATTCCTGATGTATCCTCTCCATCTTTATTGTCACCTCGTGTCTGCTGATTAATTAGGTTTCCTGGCTTCCCTGCGGTGTGTCATGTCCTCTCTCTTATCTGACTTCTGTCCAAACTCTGTACCCTGGCCCCTAGAATTCCACCTCCCTTGGCCCTGCCTGTCTCTCTGGCCTGTTCTCAGACTTCTCCTTACCCCTCCTCTCTCCACACACTGTTCTCCAGCCAGGTCTAGCTCACCTTTGTCTCTCTATTTACTTTTGCCTCTGTCTGGAATGTTTGCCTAGCTCCCCTTATACCTAGCTACCCATCACCCCACAAGTTTGTATTCACACCCCCTAGAAGGACACTCTGACCCCCCCCCCTTAAAGTCCTTCCCTTTTCAATCTCTGTCATAGTAATTGGTCTCTGTAGAAAACTTCATGACAATTTTATCTGTTCTATATTTACTGGCCTGCCTTTTCCAATAGAATGCTGTGTTCATAAAGTAAAGTAATAATAAACATTTTTGTGTGTTAGAAACCAGCCTGGGTGTTTTATTCATGGGAGGGTAGCACGCCAAGTGTCTCCTGGAAACACTACCTTTTGTTTTTTCACAACCAAAGTTCCCAGAATGTACATATTGCTCCACAGAGTTCTTTTGTTCGTTGTAGGCTGATGGAAATTTTTATAGTTACACCTTCCAAAGTCTCACACATTTTAGCAAGACAATGGGGGGGGGATTTTTCCAGTTACCTTCCAAATTCAGAGACAGAATGGCAGCAGCAGGTCAATTGAGAATTTTGCATTCCCTGTGTCCTTAGAAGGTGCTGTGACTTGTAAATGGCAGCATGACTGTAAAACAGGGAGGTGGCCAAGAGGGTCTGTCCTGCATAGTGTAGGCCACAGGCATTTTGAAGTGCAGTGAGTCTCGACGGAGGGAATGTGGCCCTAATGCTGTTGATGGCAAAGGTGACCTCAGCCTCATGATCAGATGAGTCATGTTCTGTCACTGACGCTTGTCCTAAACGCCCTTTTCCGTTACTTTCCACGTCCCACCCCACCCTTGCTTCTGCCTGGTGCTAGACCAGAAAAGTCTACAGCATCTAGGAGAGCCATGGACTCAGGTTAACTGGCAAGAGCAGTCATTGCAATAGAACAAAGGCCAACACAGTTTCAACTTCCAGTGAACAGCATGTCACACATGCGCTGTCCTGATATAATCATCATTTAATACAGAGGCACACAGGGAAGGGGGGGTGCATGTCACACATGTGGTATCCTGATGCGATCATGGTTTAGTAGTGGGGCTGTCTATACCCTTGCAAATTGACCGCTTAGTATCAGCAAATGAAACTCATGAAAGACAAAATGAAAGAAAACATTCAAGTGAGTCTGTGGAAGGTCACAGAAAATGTGACACGAAGGGACGGGTAAACGTGGAGGCTTGCACACACCCTGCTTTTGTGCTTTGCTGTGCGGTATCACCAAACCTCATGCATGCTAAGTACATGCTCTATCACTGAGCCACATCCTCCAACCTCACAGACACCTAACAGAATGAGGACAGTAAAGGTAACTGGAAAAATTTCCCCCACGTTGTTTTGCGAAAACACATGACACTTTGGAAGGTGTTACTGTAACAGGAAAAAAAACCAAAAACAAACAAAAAACCAAAACCAAAAACAGATAAGTGGCTTTCTTAGAAGAGCTAAGATATATATAAAAATATGAATGATGTTCTGAAAGACAAATGGCTCCCACAGAACATGGGAGACAGAGGTTTGTTGACAATGTCCATCCAGGTTTGGCACAGACTTCTCAACCCAGAGGGTGAGAGTTGTTTTTAGGAGAGTGGAGGGCATGTGAAAATTGATTTCTTTGTGCAAACCCTCTGCTTTTAGGTAGATAAGGAATTTCGGGAAATGAAATGCCTTCAATGCTAAGCAATTATCCTAGAGAGTGGTATATATATGTCAGGCCCTACAGGAGTCTTAGTGTATTTCAGTTATGCTGGGGAGAACTGAGGAGAGGGTTAGGTTGGCTTGAAATGTATGACTGTCTTTTCCTTTTGGAATAATATGATCTGATGTGCATTTAGCATCTTCATACAGAGATGTCTCATTTCAAACACAGGCTGTTGTATTTAATCAGACATGTTGACATTAACTCATTTTAGCAAATTTAGATATTTAGATGGGGTGTGTGTATGTGTGGAGAGTGTATGTATGTGTGTGTGTGAGGTGTGTGTGTGTGTGTGAGGTGTGTGTGGGATAGAAAGGTGTGTGTGTATGTGAGTGTGTGTGAGAGGGGTGTGTGTGTGTGTGTGTGTGTGTGTGTGTGTGTGTACCGACTTCTGGTCCCAAAGCACAAACTGCAAGTTTCTGCTGTATGTCCAGTAGCATCTAATTCCTTTGGAAACATATCACTTTTAATCTCAGCAGCTCTGAAACATAGGACCATCTCTTGTTTGTTTGTTTGTTTGTTCATTCGTTGTATAAAACAAGGTTTGCTGTTTATCTGAGGCTTGTGTGAAAATTACAACCTTCCTGCCTAGATCAATGACTAAGTTATCCACCATCATTGAGCCCTCATCTAGTAGCTGATGGAAACAGAAGCAGACACCCACAACTAAACACTGAGCCAAACTGGAATCCAGAGAGGGAAGACAGAGACAGCTGACCTGAACAAGGAGGAGCTAATGGGCCCCCAGACTGATAGCTGGGAAACCAGCATAGGACTGACTCAGACCCCCTGAACATGGTTCTCAGTTAGAAGGCCTGGACAGTCTAAGAGATCTCTGACAGTGGAACCAGGATGTATCCCTGGTGCACAAAAGGACTTTGGGAGCACATCCCCTATGCAGGGATACTCCCTTAACCTAGAGACAGAAGAGAAGGCCTAGAACCCTACTCCAAATGACTTGACAGATTTAGATGACCCCTCCTGGAAGGTGTCACCTTACATATGGAGTGCGGGGATGGGAGGGAAGGGGGGGCATGGAAGGGTGGGAGAGAGGGGAAGAGAGAGGGAGGGGGAACTGGGATAGACATGTAAAATAAAAATAAAAAACAACAAATAAAAAAATAATAAAAAGTGTTTTTTTACAAAAGTGTAAATTTAAAAATAAAATATTGCCTTACTTCATGAAAAAAAAAAAAAAAGAATTTCCTCGTTTTCCAGAATATGTTTTTAGCCACAAATTCCCAGGTAAATCTTAGTGGTGCACTCCTTGGCCTAGTGAACGGACCCTTCCATCATAGCCTTGGGTATTGGAACTACCTGCTACCATTTCACATTGAAAGCTGAGGCCATATGTCCAATTCCTCTAGGGCCCTTGATGCCCTAGCACAGGGCACATTGGCACATTGATTTATAACTGTCTCAGGAAACATTTGCTAATGGGAACGGATCACGGAGCCTTGACTTCCTTAAGGGTGTGTGAAACTTTGTGACTCTAAGGAATGGTGAGGTAGTGAGAATCATTACCTCCGATAGAAAGCACAGATACAGGAGTTTAAAACATGCCTGTGAACTGGTTAACATTTTTGTACCTTTGCAAGGTCTTGTGTGACATGTGGCCATGGTGGTGACCTGAGAGGGCCTGGGTAGAGGCGTGGATGGATGGATGGATGGATGGATGCATGAATGAATGAATATGAATGAACAAAACCAGTTTACACCAACCAGCAATCAAGGATGGCTCCCAGACACGGGGATCAGCCTGTGCCAAAACCATCAATCATCAAGAGTTGACCTGTGAGGAAGTAGTGTTACTGCTGTTGACAGACTCAGGCTAGGGTTCCTAGTCAAGCTCTGGGATGTGCAGACATCTGATACACGGGCCTTCATCTTCATTATTAATCTGGTATGCAGGGTCATTAGTGCTGTAAGCCAAGTGCTATAGCATCTGAGCTTTGTTTTGCTCAGACGCTTGCAACAAGGCAGGCTCAAACCCCCCAGGACTAATAGGGACAGTTGAGTGGTTTCAGCCAAAATCTTGGATACATGGGATAAGCTTGTCTGCAGGCACACTTAAATCCGCCTCAGAAGGTATGTGTGCCAAATCAGCTGTCTCGGATATCATACCCAGTCACCTAAGGCTCAGTGGGAAGGGAAGCAGCAGTTGCTTCATCTCTTGAGGAGAAACATTCACCTCCCCATCCTCAAGAGAACAATAGGCATGCTGACCCCCTCACTGTGGACACAGACACCACAGCTCATAGCAAACCGGAACTCTGCGGTGAACTGAAAGCGAATGGTGGGAATAAGATCTGGGAATGGAAGAAGAGATGGTGTGCATAGTAGGGAAGTTGCTATTCTCCAAGACAGTCACTGCTGTGGGTCAAGCGCTGTCCTCACAAAATTTGTGAGTTGAGAACCCAAGTTCCGTACTCCAGGTTGTGTTCTATTTGGAGTCGCAGTTTTGGGTTCAAACCCAATCCAGCCGACACCCGTTTCTTTCTTTGGTTTGTTAGGCTTCTTTTTTTTTTAATGTTGGTGGTGCGCGCACCTGTGTGTGTGTGTGTGTGTGTGTGTGTGTGTGAGAGAGAGAGAGAGAGAGAGAGAGAGAGAGAGAGAGACATTGTTTTTGTTTTGTATTACATTTTGGTACTTTGAATCAGGATCACACTATGTAGCCTAGCCTTGCCTTGAACTTGTGGTTATGTGCAATGAGCAAGGAGGGCATGACCAAATGTTTCAATATTTCAATGCTGGTGTGTCACAGAAGGCTACAGATTCCCAGAAGGCCTTGCTCATGCTACCTTGGCTAACTTCTCTCTCTCTCACACACACACCCACTTCCTTCTTTTGCAGAACTGTGCCTTTTTCTCGAACTGTCCATGCCTCCAACCTCCTCCTGCACCCCCCGCTCCTCAAGGCAGATGTGTCTCTCTTGAAGAATATGCTTGGCTAGTGATTCCTTCTGGCGAAACTAGATTATTCTATTTCTCAGTTCTCTCTGAACCATAAATTCATGCCTTTCAGGTTGGGCCCTCCACAGCCCGTTCCACAGCAAATTTATTGCCCACTCCATCTTCCTTTTGCACTACTTAATCTGCTGTATTTTAATTGGGTAATAAAACTCTGTGTGCCACCCGGAGAAATTCCAGAGCAAGCAATCATCAGGGACATTCTCTCAGCAGCCAATTTCTAATTATTTATTCAGGCCCAAAGCCTAATTCCGCCCCTGAGTGTGGTGGTTCTGAGCTGCTGCACTCCACATTTGTGGCTCTGGAGCCAGACACAGTGGGGGCTGGGCAGGCAACCCTTGGGGTCCCCCGTGAGTGCATCCCTGAGAAGACTGTCTCTGGAGCTGGAGCTGGATGGGTGAGTGTGGGAAAAAGGCCTGCCTGCCATTGTCATAGGAATAGCAGGGTGGCCCCAGGGCTTTGCACTGTTAAGTTTCAATACTGCTCAGAAAGGAGCCTGCCATAGTAAACACACATGTCCCCCATGAGGCTAAGCTGAAGAAAGAAAAGACTAGTCAAGTCTTGCCTTCAGCAACTGGAAGCACATTTACACGGGTTAAATTGTATATCAATAAAAATATTTCTATGAAATAAATGTATAAAGTGTCAGGGTAGGCCATGGAAAGATTATGAAGAGAGTTTTTGTCTCTCCCATAGATCTAGTCCTTTTAACTATGGCACAAAAGTCCAAATATTTGGAAAGGTGTGACCATGCACACTTTTAATCACACCACTTAGAAGGCAGAAGCAGGGGCATCTCTGTTAGTTCAGTTTCAACCTGGTCTACTTAGCAAGTTCTAGGCCAGCCAAAACTACATAGTAAGACCCTGTCTCAATAAAATAAATTTTTAAATTTGGTAAACACAATATTAAATATTTAAAAGTAACCATGTACTCCTGCACTAAGTAAAGTCAAAAGATAAATGACTGGCTAGGATAAACCAAATCAATAAGAAATATCAGTACCATGTCAGAAAAGAGTAATGTATGTGTAAATATATATATATATATATATATATATATACACATATATGTATATATGTGTGTATATAGAATCTATTAAAAGAAATAATAACTATAATTACCTCTTGCATATATATATATATATATATATAATGTATGTGTGTGTGTGTGTGTGTGTTTGTGTGTGTGTGTAGGTATAGGTGCAAGCGTGTACATTAGCTAACCATCCTGCCTCAGGGATCCCATTTCTGCTTCCTGACAGCTGGGATTACAAACAGTGGCTACTCCTGCCCAGCTTTTACAGACTCTGGGGGCTTAAAATCTGTTCTTCACACTTCCATGGCAAGTAGTTTGTCCACTGAACCATCTCCCTGGCTAGCCAATAACTAACTGTTTAAAAAGTTTAATTGTTTTTGGTGTTGTGAATGAAAATTGAATGTAGGGCCTCACAAATGCAAGGCAGGTACTATGTCACTGAATTATACCCCGGTTCTTTCTTCCTTCCTTTCTTCCTTTTTTATGACAGGATCTCAGTCCATTTCCCAGGCTGAACTTGAATTTGACACCCTCCCACCTCAGCCTTCTGAGTAGCTGGAATTATGTACCTGTGCCACTAGCCTTGGCTTAAATATTTTTTAAAGCCCATTTTTAAAAATTGAAAATCAAAATTATGATATTTGTTTTTCTTCATCCAAGTAGCAAGGACCCAATCTTGTGCATTGTTGATGGGAGTATAAATTGGTCTACAGTGAGTAAATTGACAATTATCTATCTGAAATACAAATAAAGACATGAATTGCTTAAATGGTGACCATAGTACTGAGAAACTCAGCTAGGTGAATTCAAATACCTTTGTACAAACTAGGACCACTGTGATAGATGTAGTCCATTGATGTCAACATCAAGTGGTACAAGATTATAATATACCTTTTGAACTTAGACACTTGTCTTCCAGGTATACACACATGGGGGAAAAAAGTATGTCACGTCAGGGTTATTTACAAAACACGGACTATTGCAGCTAAAAACTTGAAATTACCTAAATGTCTATCAAAAGAAATTGAGGGGCTGAAGGGATGGCTCAGCAGTTAAGAGCCCTGGCTGCTTTTTGAGGGCACCTAATTTCAATTCCCAGCACCCACATGGCAGCTCAAAACCATCTATAACTCCAATTCCAGGGGATTTAACACCCTCTTCTAGCCTGACATATAGACAGGAAAAAGTTCTTAGTTGCCAACGTGACTACATCTGGAATTAACTAAGACTCAGAAGTGGTGGGGTACACCTGGAGAGACTTATGCTTAATTTGAAGAGGGAAGATCCACTTCTAATCTGGATGCTTTGAGGTGGGGAAATCCCCCTGTGATCTGGACCACACCTTCTGCCAGCATCCTATATAAAACAGAGAGGAGCTTAACTCTTTCTTGCTTTTGTCTCCCTAGAAAGTGCATTCCCTCAGGACATTAAAGTCCGCTTCTGCTAGATTCTGGCTAATACTGAAGACCAGCTAAGAAGTCCAGCCTTGTAAACCAGATTCTTGGACCATTGTTGGATTAGCTGGACCACAGTCTGTAAGGCACTCTAATAAATCCCCTTTCTATAGATACAGAGAGATTTCATTCTATAAATTCTGTTATGCTAGAGAACCCTGACTAATGCACAGTCCTACACGCACACACACACACACACACACACACACACACACACACACTATAAATGTAAAACCTTTTTAAAAGCAGAATTGTTTTAATCAGTGATTGTAAACTCATACAACAGAATAGTCTTTAGCTGTTAAAAATTCTGAATGAGTTGCAGGAGTGATGGCTCAGTGGTTAAAAGCACAGGTTGCTCTTGTAGAGGACTAGGGTTCAATTCCCAGAGCCCAAATGGCAGTTCATAACTGGCCTCTGAGCATATGAGGCACATACATAGTACACAGTCGTAAACAAAGGCAACCACTCATACACATAAAATAAAAATAAACAAACCTCTTTTTTAAATTCTGGATAAATCACTGAATCAATATGAGAAATCCATTCATAAAGATAGAAGCATATAACTCACACACGTATGTAAAGTGGTTGTCAGGTGTGTAAAGAAAGATGATAGGGCATAAAATATATCTGTATGACTCATGTACTTCAAAATATTCAGAAGGATTCAACAAGAAATAAGTAACCCTGATTATTTGTCAGTGAGTGTTGAAGTGGGAGGAATTTGGGATTTGTTTAGTTTTAAAGCTTTATGAACTTCTTAACCTTTGAACCATGTAAATGTCTTATCTATTAAGGTAAATACATAGATATACAGACAGACAGATGGATGGATAGATAGATGATAGATAGATAGATAGATGATCGATAGATAGATGATAGATAAATGATCAATAGATAGATAGAAGATAGATAGATAGATAGATAGATAGATAGATAGATAGATAGATAGATAGTCAGTCTTCTGGTGAGGAAAGGGAGAGAAGACCCAGAGACTGATTACACATAGTGTGGTTTCCTGACAACAAAACCACATCAGAGTCTTAACTTTCTTCCTCCAGAGTCTGTCATAATGATAACAACTCCAAGAGGTGGGGGCTGGGGGAGCAGAGGAGGAGAGGGGAGGGGAGGAAAGAAGAGGAGGAGAAGATGCAGATAAGTTTGGCCTGACTCACTATCCCTGCATCTCTGTTTTTGTGTTTGTTTTGTTTTGTTTTTTCCAGAGTTTTTCCGTGTCACAGCTCTGTTAGACCAGGCAGGCCTTGAACTCACTGAGATCCGCCTGCCTCTGCTTTCCAGTGATACCAATGCCAGCACAGCTCTACTTTTGATGCTATTGTCAAATATTATACACAAAACTCGTGTGTGTGTGTGTGAGTGTGTATGTGTGTGTGTGAGTGTGTGTGTGTGTGTGAGTGTGTGTGTGCGAGAGAGAGAGTTCTACTCATCTAAATGGCCATTTGCAACCTTGTTTTCTAATTTCTTCTTTTAGCAGCCTAAAATAAAGGAAGTGATCTGCATCTTTGGACTTCTGAGAAAACCTGCCTATCAGAATCTTACTAATTTTTACTGGAACACAAATACAATGAAAGGGGAGTAGGCCATACACCCAAAACACTGTACAAACTCAGGGAGGCCCCTCTAGCTCTATCAGATGTCAGTCATCCAAGATCCACATCTGCTCTTAGTGATTAATAGTCAACACACATTTAATGAGAGCTACATGATAACTTCATATTTTGTTTTCTTTCTTTTTCTGGTAGTGGCTGTTGTTTAATACAGGGTTTCACAATCCTCCTGCCTCTGCCTTCTCAGTGTGGGATTATAGGCATTGCACATGACTGGTAGGTATTTTGATATAATAATAATCTTCCCACAAAGTCTTTTGAGATAAAGCTCTCAGTTTGGCTCTAATGTTAGTCATGAATGCACAGTAAGGGATAAGAGTTTATTAACAAAGGGATTTGATGTCTTCATAGTTGGACTCAGAAGAGGGAAGGTCAGGTCATCTTGGGCTATACAGCAAGACCTCTTTCAAGAGAACAAAAGAATAAAGAAAGAAATCAGAATTGTCCTGGGGAATTTGCTTCCACTCATAGCGCAGCCCATGAGTTGAAGATCTAGAGATTTAGGGTGTCACACAGCACAGATTGTGAATCTAGGGTGTCACACACTCATAGCACAGCCTGTGGATCTAGAGAGTCACACAACACAGAGGTTGTTTAGGCATTGCCAGGAAAGACAGAGAAGTCTGGATGTTGGTTGGGTAAACCTGGGTCCTGTGGAAAAGACTTCGAGAGAAGGAGACCGACTGCCTCTGTTGGTTGGAGTCATTGGATGCAAGGTTCATTCGAAGATGCTTTTGAGTTGAAGAAATCCTATCCAGGTATCAGTTGGTTGTAGAAGGAGAGCCAGGCTACTGGAGAGCTGCCCAGTGAGTTCAAAGAGATGAGGGTGGGAGAGAGGACTTGGTAGAAGTCTACCTACAAATGTACACAGGGCTAGCTAACTGTCTCAGCTATACAGGCATCCCCTCTCACCTCAGCAGCCTTTCCAGGCTCTCCCATGGCTTGCTTTGTTGCTGACCACAGCACTTCTAGGGCCCATCACAACATAACTACAATCATTTCTCATCTAAGTCATGGGGCTTCGACTCTGGGCAGTAGTGGACGGCATTGAGAAAATTCCCATTGGGGTTCTTTTCTGCAATCTTAATAAAAGCAGATTACTGTTCAGATGGGACTTGCCCATGGGCTAGCCCAGGCTGTCTTCATAGACCTTGGAGGGGAAGACAAACTTTGTAAGGAGCTAAGTGTGTCTCATGGACCAGAGCTGAGGGCATACATAGCACAGTGGCACATCTAGCATATTTGAGGTCCTATGTTCAAGCATTTAGCACAACAGACAATTAAAACAGAAAACAAACTTCCCGAATGAGTCCTTTCTGAGCCATGGATGATACTGTTGGGTTCCCAGCATCTTGAGGACTCCACATGCATCTTACCATCTCTGTTCTCAGTTATTTACCAGCAGACTAAAATACAGTGGGGGTTGCGGGGACCATCTAGTCATCTCGCTAGATAGTGGAAAAGCATCTGGCAAAAGTCAACACCCATTCATAATGAAAACTAATGAGAGGTGAGCTTCCTCCACCTGACAAACCACACATGAGAGCAGCTTATGTCACAATTTCCCCTAAAGACCAGGGGCACTCAGACAGCATCAAACCACAAATGTTTGCCAGGAACAAGGGAGGAAAAGCAAGAACAAAATGTATCCAGATTGGAATATCACATTCATTTCCATAGACAGTCTTATACAATCAATTCTGGGAAATTTATGCTTACTAATAAGTATGGCAGAGATGGAAAATGCAAGTCCACTATGCAAAAATTGACTTCATGTCTATAGACTATCAACAAACAAATTAGAATTTAAAAGACTGAGCAGTGATGGCACAGCCTTTAATCTGCCAGAGGAAGGCATATCTGTGTTCAACCTCAGCCTGGTCTACAAAGTGAGTTCCAAGACAGGGCTACACAGAGAAACCCTGTCTCAAAAACCAAACAAAAAGTTAAAACAAACAAACAAAAAACAATGCAGTAAAACTGCATCAGAAATACAAAATACTGAGCTGGGGAGGTAGTTCAGTTGGTAGACTACTTGTCTAGCATATGGAGAACCCTGGGTTCATCCCCCAACACTACAAAAAACAGGCATGATGGTGCATGCACTCAGGAGGGGGAAGTAGAAAGATGAGAAGTTCAAGATCATCCTCAATCAGCTACATTGTGAGTTCCTGCCAGCGTGGACTACTTGAGGTTATTTGTATGTATGTATGTATGTATGTACATATGTATATGCATATATGTGAAAGACTTATGTTTACTTCAACAAAATATGAGCAAGGCATGTGAGCTGAACACATCAAAACATTTCTCTGAGAAATTAAGAATGACTTAAACAGGAACACTTGATGGTCATGGAGGGTTAGAAGATTAAATATTGTTAAGAATTGACTATCTCCAGTTAGGTCAAGAGATCCAGAACAATCCCTAAGAAAAAGTCAAGATGATCTTTTGTAGAAATCGAAAGGATAATTTTAAAATTCATGGAAGTACAAATAATATGGCTTAGCCAAACAGTTTAGAAAAAGGATGAAGTTAGAGGACACAGACCATTTGAGTTCAAGATTTCTTATGAAGTCATAGTGACCAAGATAGTGTGGTATCACAGAAGGCTAGACACAGAATTCAGGAGTCAGAAGTTCTTTCTGGAAAGAGCCTGACGGTAGGCGTTATAGACTCTGTTTGAACTTTGCCTGTGCATCATAGATGAATGGGCTTCATTGGGTTCTAATGAACCCTTATTTTAAAAACAGGCGGTGGGCCAGAATTGGCCCTCGACAAAGCTTGTCGGTCTCTGATATAGACTAAAGGAACCATGGGTACAGACATAGAAACCACAAATATGCTCAGCCTACTCTTTTATTTCTTGATTTTCTTGTAGATTAGTGTGGTCTGGGACTCACAGTGCTTCCTTCTGCTGCCTCAGCACCCTGGGAGTGAGAATTCAAGGCACATGTGTACTGCCGTGCCAAGCTTCTCAAGTGATTCTCAACAAAGATGTGAAGTAACTCAACAGATATAGATAGGACTTGGGGTCTACTGAGAAACACACACACACACACAGATCTATCGGGCTGATAAGTCAACCATGATGAGCAGTCTATAAACTGGAGGGTAAGACAAATGATTTTCAGTCTGAGAGCCAGGCCAACAACCAATACAACCCTGAGTCCAGAGGGGAAGAACTGAAGAGTCTAATATGTTCTGCTGGAAGGTCCACCCAGCCAGCCCTGACATCCATATATATACCCAAAGAGTCTGGGACATGTCAATCTCCCTCCCCCCCCACTTCTCTCTCCCCAAACCCTGCCCCATTCCAGAAAGCCCACCATGGGTGGCTCCTCCCCTGGAGATGCCTGAGACCTCACCTACCAGTTACTTAATACCCAGCCCACAGATCTGCCATGTGTGCTCTGTCCCCTACCTTCCTGAGGGTCACCCAGGAGTGCTCTGCTTTGCATTGCCTTTGTTATTAAATCTGGATTTATTAATTCAGTTTGATTTGGCTTATTGCATTGGCAGAGGCAGCAGAGGAACCCAGAAACCAGGATCCAACACTTAATTAACATAATGTTCAGGACAGCAGGAGAAAAGCACCCTGCTCTGGAGCCTGACAGTGAGTTTTCTCCTCCTCCTTCTCCTCATCTTCCTCCTTCCTCCATTTTCCTGTACCAGCCCAAGGTCATGTTTTCTCCATCCAACTCACTATTCTCAGGAAACACCCTTTAAAAACTCCAGGGAGTCTTCTCTACACATCCCACAATCAGTTAAGTCAACATCCAAAATTAGCCTCTGTGGTCTTTGGAAGAAAATGGCCCCCAAAGGGAATGGCACTATTAGGAGGTGTGGCTGAGTTGGAGGAAGTGTGTCACTGTGGGGGCGGGCTTTCAGGTCTCCTGTGCTCAAAATAGCACCTAGTGTCTGAGACCACTTCCTGTTGCCCACAAGTCAGGATATAGGACACTCGGCTACTTCTCCAGCACCATGTCTGCCTGCACATGCCACCAAACTCCCAGATGCCATGATGATAATGGACTAAATCTCTGAACTCATCATAAGCGAGCCACCTCAATTAAATGTTTTCCTGTATAAGAGTCACTGTGTCTCTTCACAGCAATAGAAACCCCAACTAAGACAACCAGTCAGTGGAGAAAGGATTATCCTCTAAATGAGCAAGATTGAAATAACTGGAAAACTATTTGAGACTAGGAGACCTTGGACTTTTACCTCATTATAAAAGAATTCAAAATTGATCATAGGCTAAATTGTAAAAGATTATAAAAGATAAGAAGTAATAATAATAATCCCTTTTGTTAACCACTGCTGTGTCTGATTAAGAAATACCTCCCTGTGACCCCAGCTAATGTGTTCCCCTACCAATGGGGAACACGGAGCCTGAACCGGATATCTCCTTTAACCAAGTAAGACTTCCAGTGGGACCACAACCTACAATTTACCCCTACCTACAAGATGTACTGAGTTGATAGAGAAACCATGGAAGTAGCCAACCAGTGTCATGTCCAGCTTGAGCCCCATACCATGAAAGGGAGCCCACCCCTGAAACTGCCAGCAAGGTCAAGACCCAGAGGCTGGACAGCCCAGAGACCTAGGACAAGACCAACAGTAAATACAGAAAGACCTGGCCTCTGAGGCCACCTGGATGCCTAGGAGCCAGGCTCCTGCCCGTCAGTCACAGCTTACAGAATATTCACTGCTATATTCTTTTTGAGCCAGACACAGTGAGTAATTTTGATAAAGTCCATTTGTGTCTCCCCTCCCATTATAACTAATATCTTCATTGTTACCAATCTCTGACCCTAACACTGGGCCATAATTCTCACTTTTGGGAGTTGTGAAACAGTAACAAAATCGAGTGCTGACTCAGAAGGGACTGGAGGGCGGGGAGGCTGGGAGCATGGTTGGAGGGAAGGGGAAAGGGGAGGTTCCTGGGAGAGGGAGCCTCCCTCCTTTAATCCATCTATGGGCCAGACCCCATGTGAATTGGAAATGAGAGGACCATGATGACCCCGGTGGGTGGAAATTCCACTAGGGTCACGCAGTATATAGGAGGGTTACTGAGGCTGGGTGTCCTCTGTGATTGAAAAGTGGCTATCCAAGTTCTAACCGGCAGGGTATTTTATTTATTTATTTTTTTAAAGACACAATCTCATTACATGGCCCAGACCTGCCTCCAACTTTCCACTCTCCTGCTTCTGCCTCTGGTGCCCTGTCACGTCTGGCTATGTATCAGGTTTGTGCAATGACAGGGGCCTGGATGTCTGGGTGTTTGGTCAGCAGGGTACTTCTCTTTCATTATTAGTTAATTAATTACTTTTCCCAGCCAAATCACAGCTTCCCCGCCCTTCCTCCTCTCCTCCCAGTCCGTCTCTCCAACCCTCCCCCATCCACTCCTCCTTTCTCTCCAGAAAAGGGAAGGTCTCCCATGTATATCAGCCAACCATGCATGGCATGATGCAGTGAGACTAGCACCTCCTCTCCTATTGAGGCTGGACAAGGCAACCCAGTAGGAGGGAAGGGTCCCAGATGCTGGTAACAGAGTCAGAGACAGCCTCTGCTCCCTCTGTTAGCGGTCCCACAAGAAGATCTGGCTATGCTGAGGACAAAAAGATTGCATGCTATAAAACAGACTATTACCAAGACAGAAATCCTTAAAGCATTTCCAGCCTATAGAACAGGTAACTGAAATATCTGATGTAGCCAGAAGTATTCAGTCAGGTACCACTGCAGGGAGAATCATGTCCACGCCCTCATTATACAGATGTCCTGACTAATGAGGGGACACGTTAGAACCCTATACTTGAGCTTAACTGTGACAACTGTCCTTTAACATCCAAGACCCACTAATACCCAAAGCACATCTATTTGCCAAGGTGGCAGACTCTAAAATATTTAGTATCAACTGTAAACCATTATGGAACCATCTCTTCTGGATGAAGATGGGTCACCCTTTATGACTGAGCCTGGGTTTCTCAGGCCCTGAGACCAGATTGAACCCATAGGTCATTAAGCAGGAAAGGCCAGCAGCCAAGTGAAAAAATACAGTACTGCAGAAGGGAAAGAAGACAAAAGAGTTACCAAACACTGGGCAACTCTAGGGGTCCTCAGAGACAGCTCATCCCTCACTAAGGGATAAGATGCTCCTGGGGCCGGCAGCTCCCTCAGAACTCCAGTCTACTCACCCACAAGAGCACAGAAAGGCTGTGGGAATTATGGTGTCTACCACCGATTACAACTGCAATACAATGGAATAGTAATGTCAAGAGGCTCTAATGAGGCACCATGAGGACCACTGTCCCTTTCAGAAGTAGGAACCAAAGCCTCTGGTTTAAAGAGTGAAATGCCACCAGCTATGGGACGCACGTGTATCAGAAGACAAGACAAGAAAGCTCAGGGGAAGGATGGCTCTTTCTCAGAAAAACGCCCACAATGCCTCAAAGGGAGCATCACTTGCCAACATCAGCATCCTGAAGCATCTGTCTAGATGCTTCAGCAGGCGAAGTGCTTGCTGCACAAAACCTGTCAAGGTGAGTTTCCGTGACACCCAGACCCTACAGTGGAAGAAGAGAACTGAGTCCCAAATTTACCCTCCGACTTCCATGTGTGTGCCATGGCACGAGCTGACCACACACACATATACTCACTCACACTCACACACTCACACTCACACTCTCACACACTAACACACATATTCACACATCCACTCACACACACTCTCTCTCTCTCACACACACACACAGTCACTCACACACACACACACACTCACACAAGTAATAATATAAAGAAGAGCCTGTCTATGTCTATACATAAATAAAATACTACCCTCTCCTCAGTGTGGAGATAAGCCAATAAATTAATTTCCAGTAAAAATGAGATTCTCCTTCCCACTCCCTCACTCTTGCTCATGCTAATTTCTCAGATCCTACGTGACCATCAGAATGGCTACACTAAGTCCAGAGTGAACAACCTCAGGACGATGGTGAGGATTAAACTCATGTGTCATCTTGCTGGCCCCTGGGTGTCTGTGCAGTCAAACATTATTCTGGGTGTGTCTGTGAGGAGGGTGTTTCTGAATGGGACTGACATGGATGGGTAAACTGAGTCAGGCAAACCTCACTCCCCCTTTTGGGTGGGCTTCTAATCTAGAGAAGGCCTAATTAATGAACAAAATGCAAACTGAGGGGAAGTTTGCTGTCTGTGGTGGTCTGAGCTGGGAGTGGCCTTGTCCTGGCTTCACCCTTCAGGTAGGGTGGAGGTTAGACCATCAGCCCTCAGCTTCCAGTGCTCTCAGGGCAGCAGACCCAACTTGAGCGACGCTGGAGCTTTGGTGGCTTCTCGGCCTCCACAATCACTCAACGCATTCCTTAATCTTTTTTATAATAACTAAACATGTATGTATACATAAGATGCGTGTAGCATAATATAGGATATAAATGTTATATATGATATTGTATACATTATAGTGATGATATTAATAAACTTAATAACTTTAAAACAGTGACTCAAGTGTATGACAACCAAATGAAGTCTCTCAAAGCCAAGCAAACGCCTATCTTTCCCAGTCTTTCAAAAGCTCTGGACAGAGCTTATGATACTCATTTCCGCTTGAATAACCTGCCTTATTCCCACATCCTCAGCAGGAGATGCTGAATGTCAAACAGGCAATGTCTAATGAGCTGTTCGCTCTTCCTACCTCTCCCAACTGTCACAAATCCATTCTATGAGTCCCTCACAGCGTCAAGTCTTCACCACACCCGGTCTCTCCCGCCATCTGTAGAACGCATTCTCGTTTTCTCTCCCTTCCCTCGGTTTAATTACCCACCTCATCTGGTTTTATTTCTCTCTTTCGTGTTTGGTCAAGACAGCTTTGTGTCTGACTAAACCAAGCTGAGATCTGATAATAAAGAGAAAGCATTTTTTTGGACATCCTTACTATGAAGCAAATTTCCAAATGGACCCCAAACCACTGATAGTCAGTCACTTGTTCCAAACAAGCCCAAGACCTTTTCTTTTATTAGCGCCTAAGATGACCCTTCCCTCCTGACAGAATGACTCCTGTTAGTTTCCTGTTTAAGACATTGCTGGGAGAGGCGGCTACCAGTGTCTAAGAAAAACAGTTGCCTTGGAAACTCGCTTGTGTAGAGGAGCTGGTGTGTGTGATTCTGAAGAAACTCAGGAGCTTACACAACTTCACAAGTTGCAGGATCTCCCTGTGGATTTCCAGGCTGGCCTTTCTGGTCGCCCCACACACCAGCCTACTTTCACAGCTGGATATCCCCAGACCTCCTGGAGCTTTTCCTAATGGACCACTCTTGATAGGCGCTGTTAATGCTTTGCTTTTTTCCAATATGAAGTTTTGATAAGGAAATGAAAGAGATGTCAAAGAGACTGTGAAAATAGGCCTAATAACCTACTTCCTTTGACACCTCAGACTGGCTGTGCCCACGGAAAGAGACAAGAAACTCTCCATTTTCTCACCCCACAATAATGCTGCTCTGAGGCCGTACCTGGCTGAGGAAAGCATCCAGTAATCATTTTCTTCTTCCTTTCAAATGTCTGTCCATCGGGTTCAGATGGGATCTCCTTCTATCAAGGTGTCTTCCTTTTTCCTTAGGGGGATGTTAGGCTTTGTACTATTAGGGTGTTCAGAGTATTAAATGATGTCTTCCAACATAGTGAGCATTCATCTATTTTATTCAAAATCAACTGTTTAAATATGAATATCATTTTAAAAAAGAAAACTCCACAAAAATACCCTGAATAATGCTTGGCCAAATATCTGGGCACAGTGGCCCAGCCAAGTTGACACCTAAAATTAACATTTAACGATTCTATAGGCCTTAGACCTTCCTCGTCCTGTCACCCTCCTATGAGAAGTGTACCTGGTATCTTTTTACCACTCTCTCAGTGACGTTCATGTCCCTGACCACCAGCTCATTCACACTAAGTGGCAGAGTGAGCAAAGCTGAGCCTGGGTCCCAGGAGCCACGTAAAAAGCTGTGTCATGCCTGTAACCCAGCACTGTTGGGGACCAGAGACAAGACGATCTCTGGAGTTTGCTGGCTGCCAGCCTGGCTCCAGGTCAGTGACACTGTCTCAAGAAGATATGTCTCTAGGAGAGTGACGGAGAAGAACACATGCTGACCTCCACATCTGCACACACATGTGCCCACAACGTACACATGCACACAGCACACACATACACATGCACACACACACATGCACATATGCACACAGCACACACATGCACAGGCACATGCACACACACATGCACACACACAGGGAGAGGGGTATCACTATTGCCCTTACACTAAGAACACAGTGGGAAGTAAAACACAATTGACAATGTGGCTTTTTAAGGATGTTGAGCACCTCCCACAGATTGTGGTCGTTTCTCAGAAGGCCACAGATGCAACTTTTAAAGAAGGGGAGGAGAAGGGCGAGGGAGGAATAGGAAGGTGGAGGAGGACCTCACTGGCCACTCCCTGACAACACAGCCTCTGTCAGCTTTCCAAGCTTTGCCCAGAAAGCCCTGCATCTATTTGGTCCAGCATTATTCTCATCAAACATTTACCAAGCACCTTCTAGACTATCGGTTGCTATACCCAGCTGAGCCACAGGCATCAGCTAAGGCAGACTTGAAGTTGGAGCGCTTGAAGGCACTGGCTACCAGGTGTTTCACCAGCCGAGCAAACAGAGATAATTTGAAAATCAATGTCAATAACTTCTAGTCATTTCCTAAAATATCACTCCCCGTCTACACATGACATGGAGTCCTAGACAGTGGAGAGCTGTGCTCTAGCCTACTCTGCTTGCAAATGCTAAAAGCTGCACGCTCATCTGCCAGGACCATTTAGCTTGATGTGACTACCTATATGTCTTTGGCCTTGGGACCTCTTCCAGCCTCCCTGCCCTCCCCATCCCCAAGAGTTCTCGGCTCTCCCCGCCACCGCTGTTAGTTACTTATAATTCACAAAATTATTTTAAAGATGTCTAAACGAAGCTGCTTTTTCAAAAAGCATATTATGATAAAATGCATGATATTTACTTCACCTTTTTTAAAAAAAACATAGTTTATTTTGTATAAAAAATATGTTTTGCCTGCATGTGTGTATACATACCACTTTGCCTGCCTGGTGCTGGCAGAGACCAGAATTGGACATTGACTCCTCTGGGACTGGAGTTATAGGTGATTGTGGGCTGTCATTCAGGTTCTGGGATTTGAACTTAGGTCAATGCTCTTAACTACTGAGTAATCTCTCCAGACCCATACTTCACCTTTGTGTGTGTGTGTGTGTTTGTGTATGTGTATTTGTGTGTAAGTGCCTGTGTGTGTTTGTATATGTGCTTGTGTGTGTGAGTTTATGTGTGTGCATGGGTGTGTAACTATAGAATCTCAGAATTATTTGGAGAGACTGCCAGGGCTGTTATTCTCTCTGGTATGCCCAAGCTTCAGTGATGCAGGTACCTGAACAAGGCCAGCAGCAGGAAACTCGCTGTTTGCTGAGGCAGCCCAACCATTCTCTACATCACACAGACTAATCTCCTCATGTCCATACTCATTAATCAGGGAGTTGATTCTCCTAGAGAGTCTCTCTCTACACAAAATAGAAAGACTCTTCAATATTTACTGTTTACCAATTTTACTATTAGCATAACACAAAATACTATAATATAATGCTCCCTTGGATCTGAAAGGGACGTTTGCATGTGATCAAGCTGTTTGAGTGATCCTTGTTGGCTTTAATAGTATAGTGTCAAATGATTGAAAGATAAAAATAAGTAATAAAAATTACCTCTATAATATACTCGTGCAATTCTTCCTTGCTACTGTTCAAAAAGGGAGTCACGGTACTGCTTTCTGCATGCCTTCCAGAAACTTTTCTACACAAACATAGATGTTCAGTGCCTGACCCTTTTGAACAATTGGAGGCATGCCATGCACATGTTCTGACTCCTTCCCAATGGTAGATGGGAAAGATTTGTCTGTAGAAAAACAAGGACGGGTTTTATTTCCACCCCTCCTGGTTTCCCTTTTGCTCTGCCTTGATTCTGAGCAGGCTCTCACTATGTAGACCAGGCTGGCTTGGAACCCAACTATGTAGTCAGGCCAGGCTGACTTTTCCAAACAATAAAAGTGACATTTGAGTGTTACCTGACTTTACCTATCTTCTATCATGAGTGGTGTGGATAGATGGCTCGGAAGTTAAGAGCACGTCCTGCTCTTGAAGACCAGAGTCTGTTTCCCAGAGACCATGTCACGTGAAGTCACGTGATTCACAACTGCCTGCAACTCCAGCTCCCGGGCACCACTTCTCCGCCCTTCTCTGGTGCTCATATACCCACACAGAGACATACACAGATACATATGATTTAAATAAATAAATAAAAATACTTAACCTAAACCATACTGATGACAGCCAAGGACATGAGGAATTGCTCAATGTCATGATATGTCAGGGAATTAATTGCAAGACAAAGGCAGGATAACATAACCACCCCACCTTGGTTGGAAGGACTTCTATCAAAAAGTTAACAAACGCTGGCAAGCTGAGGAGAAGAGGACTCGGTGCTGTTGGTGGGAAGTAAATATGGAGCACAGTGTGGAAGAGCTTCAGAGTCTAAATTAGAGCTGCCAATCTGAATATTCCGGTCCTGGGCTGTGTCCAAAGGAAATGCAATGGAGGCACGAAGGATTTTACCACACTGTTGTGTTTACTGTGGCACAATCCGAAACAGCCAACCGGGGTCATCAACAAGTAAACAAATGAAGAAAGAAAATGTGTGCATACGCACTGGAATATCATTCAGCCATTCAATGAATGAAACTCTGTCACTTTTAGAGACATGGATGAAACTGGAGAACGCCACAGTAAGTGAAACAAGCCAAGCTCAGAGGCTGTATTTGTATCTTCTCACTGATGTGTAAATAACTGGTCTCTGTCTTAGCCATTCTTCTACTGCTGTGACGGAGCACTTAACTGGGGATTAGTCCATTGTCATCATGGCGGGGACCACGGTGACACAGGCAGGCAAGTTGTTGAGGAAGTAACTGAGCTACATCCAGATCTGCAGGGAACAGGAAGGACAGGCTGGCTTGGGCTTCTGAAGCCTCAGAGCTCACCCCTGTTTACACACTTCCTCCAACAAGGCCATATCACCTAATTCTTTCAAATAGTGCTGCTTCTGGTAAGTAAGCTTTCAAATATATGGACCTTTAGAGATCATTCCCAGTCAAACCAACACAGCTCACAGCAGATAACCAAATGGTGATTGCTGCAGGGTGGAAGGCTAGAAAGGGGAAAGACATAATGTCCTAGCTAGGTTTCTATTGCTGTGATGAACTTGGGGAGGGGACAGTTTATTTTCACTGATAGCCCTTCCAGACCGGAGTCATATCAGGAGCTCAAGGCAGGAACATGGAAGCAGGTACTGAAGTAGAGACCATGGAGACTGTTGTTCACTGGCTTGCTCTTCATAGCTTGCTCAGTCTGCATTTTTATACTACCCAGAGCCACCAGCCCAGAGGCGACATCACCCACAGTGGCCTCAGACCTCCCACATTAATCATTAATCAAAACTACACCCCCCCACACAGACTTGTCTACGGGACAATCTCATGAAGGTGTCTCCTCAACTGACAACCTCTCTTCCCAGCTATATCTGGGTGTGTGACAAGCTGACAAAAACCAACCAGCATACCCTGATTTGATCATTACGCATGGTAAGCGCATACTGAATTACCATATTCTAACCCATCAGTATGTATGGATATTATGTATATAATCAAAAAACTTACATGGGAGAAGATAAAAAAAATTACTGGGGTGAATTTGATCAAACTATTTTATGTATGTACATAGGTACATGCGTGAAATTGTCATAATGAAATCCGTAATTGTGTATAATCGGTTGTGGTGGGCTGAATGGCAATGGCCCCCCAGGCCTGTGTATCTGGTCCTTGGTCCCCAGTTGGTGGAACTGTTAGGAGGGTTGAGAGGTGTGGTCTTGCTGGAGGAGGTGGGTCAATGGGCTGGGCTTCAAGTTTCAGAAGCCCATATCATTCCTAGTGGTACCCTCTCTGCTTCCTGTGTGTGGATAGAGATGGAAGCTCCCAGATACGGCTCTGTTGCTGTGTTTGCCTGCTTGCTACCTGACATGTTCCTGACATGTTCATGTTCGAGGACTTTAACCCTCTAAGGCCCCCAGTTAGATGATTTATTTTATAAGCTGCACTGGGAGTGGTGTCTCTTCAGCAACAGAAAAGTAACTAAGACATTGATGTACGCTAATAAAATCATTTAACAACTATGCAAATTCTTCCTATGGTCTCTGATCATAAATGACATTGTCATACCTTTCATTAATACGTCAAAGTTATTTCATTGTCTATTATATGAAGGGTAAATATTTTTACAGCTTATCATTTTGTTTTACAAAATCACTTAAGGTAGGTTCTGTGCAAACTTTCTACTTTAGTTGGATTAGGGGTAGAGATGATGACTTCATAGGTAAGGCTCTCTGTCACACAGCACGAAAACCCAAGCTCAGATCCCCAACAGGCTTGTGAAAAGCATCGTGGCCCACACATGTACTCCTGCGCTGAAGATATAGAGTCAGAAGATCTCTGGGGCTCACTGCAGAGCCAATGTAGACTAATTGGCAAGCCCCAGACCCTAATAATAGGAAAATGACTCCTTACAGGAACAACACCTGAGTGTGTCCTCTGACTTACACATACATACACACACATGGGGGGTGGGGAGGAGAGAGGGAGAGAGAGAGAAAAGGTGTGGGTGGGTGTGTAAATAGATAAATACATAATTTTAGTTAGGTTCAATCCTACTTTGAGGTGATCAAACAAATTTCCCTTTCCTTGTCTATTACCATTATTCCTTTTTATCGATCTTTGAATCTTTAAAAGTGTGAGAGTTGCAGACTTTTAAAATATTACTTACTTTCACTGGGAAGTGGTGGTGCATGCCTTTAATCCCAGCACTCAGGAGGCATAGATAGGCAGATCTCTGTGAGTTCAAGACCAGCCTGGTCTATAGAGTTCCAGGACAGCCAAGGCAGTTACACAGAGAGAGTTGATTTGAAAAAAAAAGAAAGAAAGGAAGGAAGGAAGGAAGGAAGGAAGGAAGAAAGAAAGAAAAGAAAACAGCAACAAGTTTATATATATATGTATATATGTGTATATATATGTATGTATATATATATATATATATATATATATATACTTACTTTCATGTTTAACATCATGGGCTGGTTTTGAAAATATAGTTGATGGAACATGGCTGTTTCCACATGTATGTACATGTTTTACACTACCAGGACAGAACAGAGACATCTGAGCCCAAAAACCCTAAAATATTTAGCTTTCTGGTTACAGGAAAAGTTTACTATCTCCTAATACAGGAAAAGAAAAACACACTGGTTTCTCTTGGCATAAAATATGTGAAGGAAAAAAATCCACTAGGGAAAAAATAGATCCAATATGGTAGGCTCCTTTCTTTGGTACAGTCCCCTCTCCTGGAGGGCACTGGAGAACTGTGCTTCCTTTTTGTTTTAATCATACTAGTTCTCTTTCAAGAACACCACAAATCTCTCATTGTTCTTCTGCCAGGTGGGCCAGAAGCTCCGCTTCTCCCACTTGTTCAGGTATTAATGATGTGTGGGACCGTCTCTGGGGAGCCGTGGGCTGTGCAGAGCTGAGGTTCTTTGTTTTAAGCCAGTCCTTTGGAATCCCGGTTTGTACCACGACTCCACCTCCCTCTCCCCTAGGATTGACAAGGGTCTCTTCTAAACTGGCATTTATCATTTTTTTAATGCGTTGTAACGGGACCCAGAGGACATCCCCCCCTGAACATTAGACGAAGGAATCCCCCTCCAGTGTCTCCATGGGTTAACTCCAGTCGCTTGCTCCAGCTGGCCGCCCTTGTTTCTCAGACGCCGCAATTTTCTCCACATTACTAATGAATCTCATTAGGCCCATCTCTGCCATTCGGAGACTGCTTCCCTTCCTGCGAGGCAGCCATGAAATACTGAATAATAAAGGGGAAACTTAGGAGACCGTCATGCGGGGAGAGAGGCGATAGGAAGTGTGGGATGAAATGCTAGCGGGTTGAGCTATATTATGGAGATAAACTCAAAAACACTTCGCAGGTATTTAATTTACTTTGTATTTTCATTATTTCGGTATAATGGTCAGTCCCAAGGCACAAATCCATGAGGTATGTGGAAAACGCAATAACACTCATACACGACTAAAATTCCGTGTGGGAAGAGCAGTCTCGCTGCTGGAAGTAGTTTTACACACAGAGTTCTGTTAGATTCCCATGGTGATCAAATGGGTCGTACAAAAGTGCACTCACAGATAATTTTTCTCCATTCCTATTTAAAGGCATTTATTCTTTTTTCAGTGCTAGAGATGAAACCCAGGATCCTGTGTGTGCTATGCAAGATACCACGCCCCTCTTAATTATTCAATCCTTATACAGATGAGCCCTTCATGTTATTCAAAATTCACACATGAAAGACTTCATGACAATAGTGTAAAACTGCTCCCCCCTCTCGTCCTCACCCTCCCAGTGCCTCCTTCCTGTTTTCTGTGCGTCCTGCCAGAGACACCATATGTAGCCAGTACTTGTATCTACATGTGGGCTCCCTTCCTTTTATATTTTTGGTTGTGAGCCTAGCCGTTAATGGCTGAGCCATCTCTCCAGCCTGGACTCCCTTCCTATTGCAAAAATACATTGATGTATTTGTCATTTTGGACTGGGAATTTTTCTCAGTAGTGTATCCAAGAGATCTTTCAAGTAGTGTCTGATAAATTTCCTCTTTCTTGTGGTTTCGTATGGATAAACTTTGATCTACTATCTTGTAACCATTATCACTGCTGTTTTCAGGGCTAGGGACTGAACCCGGGGCCTTGGGGGTTCTCAGCAAGTGTCTGATCACCTAACCTTCATCCTCTGGCCACCTAATTAACCTCCATCTTCTGACCACCTAAGCCCCATCCTGTTTGGCTCCTATTGATATGTTTAAATGCTTTTATACTGATGTATTTTAAAGCTATGCCTGGTCATGTTTTCTTTGTTTCCTTCTTTGTTTTTTGTGTTTTGTTTTGCTTTGTTTGGCTTCTCCATGTAGCCCTGTCTGTCCTGGAACTCTCTCTATAGACCAAGCTGGCCTCAAACTTAGAGATCTGCCTGCCTCTGTCTCTCGAGTGCTGGCATTAAACATATGTGGCACCACCATCCAGCCTGATTGTGTCTTCTAGTGAGTAACTTCATATGGTGTTAAAACTATGTGTATATTTTAAAAGTTCACAAGTATTGTAAATTTTCATCCGAACAATAAGATAGAGCTTTCAAGTAACTAAGACAAGACTGAACAGTGAATTTTTAAAGGATCTAAATGTAGAACAAGTATCTTTCAAGCAGAAAACAAGAGGTACACGTTGATGTGTCTAGGTATGACAGAAGCCACCAACCGGTTTTGAAATACAGCTGAAGGAAGCATCTGTCGGAGGAAGGGTAAGAAGTCGGTATTCTTGATGACTCCATGCTTCTGTCCTTGTACTCTTAGCCCTAGAGTCAAGTGATGGATTAACCCTAGCCAGCCAACATGGGTTTATATCCTGCCAAAGTTTACCTGTGTTACTGAGATTCAGGCTCTCCTGCCTGCACTGAAAAGTTGAAGAAACTAATTCCATATACCTACAAATAGAAGGTAGGAGACTGATTTGGCTAGTTTATGTCAACTTGATATAAGCTAAAGACATCTCAGAGGAGGGAACCTCAGTTAAGAGAAGAAAGAAAGTACACTGTGCAAATGGTACAGGAGACCTTGGCATCTCGTAGATGCCAGCAGCATGGGATGGCCACCAAGTACAGGATCATCAGCCTAGAAGACAAGCTGTGTGTGCTGCCTGTGGGAGGTGACAAGAAGTGGCACACTCCCCTTGAGGGAGCCCAGAGCCCCCTGAGAATCCAGACACGTGACATTGAGTTATTTATGCGGTCGGAGTTCAGTTTTGCTTTGTTTAGATTGTGACTGCGCCTTCGTCCTCCTCTCTTGAAGTAAGAAAGCTTTCAATCTTTAATTTTAATACAAAATCCCATAGTTTGAACATGGTTTTTTAAAAGATTTTGGAGTTTTACAGAGACTTTTGAAAGAGGCTAGGTAATACAATAGAGACCACTTTTGAAGTGTTTGAATTTGTAAGGCTGTGGGGCTTTTTAAGTTTATAAGATGTTTTCAGTTGTGATGTCTTCGTTAATATGTAGTCTTGGGGATGAACAAGAAAGGCAAGGTTGTAGCTTAACAGTGATGTGTTTCTGTGTCCAGTTGACAAGGGGCCAGTTGTACTGACTAGTTTTATGTTAACTTGACACAAGCTATAGCCCTCTAAGAGAAGGGAATCTCCATTGAGAAAACCAAGAAGGTAAAAGAACTAATGAAGACCTTCCAAGATAGTCAGCTCATCGACATCCCTCCATAAATTGTGTTTCCTCGCCAAACACTAACTTTGGCCCCAATGAGACACTGTCCATGGTGCTGACAACAGCTCCACGGCTGAGGCATAATTGCTTTCCCAATCCCTGAGGGCATAAAACAAACTATACATTAACAACCCAGGGACTTTGAAAGGACAATAAGGGGAATGAATGAGGCAAAAGGCCCCAGCCCCAGCGGGATGGGGGGAGAGACACAATATCTTCAAGGTTAGATAAAGAAGGGGAGGGATTGGTGTCTGATGTGGCATTGTTTACTCATTGTCACAGATACTAAAAGATAATTCTGCCACCTCCATGCTAGGCCTGGAGAGTCTAGGCATGCCTGGCATAGGGGAGCATAGGCATGTTGTCGTCCTTTGCTCTTTGATACTGCATGAATGGGTCCCCTGAGGACTCAAAGGAACGTGAGGCTGTTGAAAGGACTGTGGAAAGGGCTGTCTCCAATTTCTTGAGTAGGCAATTTCAGAAGTAGGATGGATTGCCATCTGCCTGAGCTGGTTTCACTGTAATCCTGCCAAAGGCTGGGGGTAGACTGGTAACCTCTTGAGACCCTCGTGGTATTTGAAGTTAGAACTTCAATGAAAACATTCATCCTGTTCTTGCTCTTTCACTAGAGCTTCAGGGCACCCTGGATTTAAGCTAAAGTCACATCACAGGCTATTCTGATTATTTTGTCCTCTGTAACATCAGTCACCTTCAAGTGATGTTTTTATAAAAATGAGAAGTTAATAACTTTCTCAACCTGTCATTTATTTCCCTGCCCGGCACAGAAGTATAATGCGAATTCAAATTCAATAAGTTCCATTCATGCCTTAGTGCCACACTGGAATTGAACAGTGTCCTTTCATTCATATGATTATGTTTGAAAAATTTTATACTCCACTACAAAAAGGAACATTTTGATTTATACAAGACTGAAATATAAAACATGCTCATTTTTACAGGTCTGTGCTTGATTTCTCTCTCTCTCTCTCTCTTTTTTTTTTTTTTTTTTTTTTTAATGGCAGGTTTCAAATTGGAAAGAGCACGCAATGTTGGGGACTGGGACAGATATTCCACAAATGCTAGGATGTGTTTTCCAGCATTTTGAATGACCTCATTAGCAACTGAGTTGGCTTTGTTTGCATGGTTATGAAAGCAGTTTCTGTTGCTACAGGGACATACAGCTTTTTAAGCTATCTGGACTGCCATTGAGCAGTCAAAGCAGAATCAAAAAGCAGGGCATCTTCCAAGGGGTGAGATTTCCCCATAGCCTCTAGGAAAATAGCTCATTCTCCCCAAGGGTTATCTGATTCCACATATAAGCACTGACTCATAATTCACCTGATAGTCCCAGTTTGGAGACTGTCTTTAAGTTCTTTTCCAAACCTCACCACTCCAGGCTCTGACTCATGTCCAATCTCAAATCCTTTTAAGAAAAACTACTTAGGGGAAATAATATTGCCCTCTCTTCCAGATCAGTTCCCAAACATTGTCTTTCCTTACATGAAGCTAACACAGACAATTGTTTCTCATGGCACTATGGTGACCCTTTCTGCCAAAGCATGAGTAGCAAAGACAGGACAACATGTCCCTTTCTGCTCTACCAAAGCTTATCAGAACTGAGGGGGATGGTGAACTTCACAAAGTTTTCCAAATTTTCAATACATTCTGTCTTAGCATTTCTATGACTGCAACGGAACACCATGACCAAAGAGCAAGTTGAGAGGAAAGGTTTATTAGGCTAACACTTCATTGTTGCTGTTCATCATTGGAGGAAGTCAGGACAGGACAGACCCCCAGAAGCAGGAGCTGATGCAGAGGCCATTGGGGGTGCTGCTTACTGGCTTGCCTCTCCTAGCCCACTCAGCCCACCTTCCTATAGAACCCAAGACCATCTGACCATTGGCTGGGCCCTGCCTCATTGATCACTAAATGAGAAAATACCTTACAGCTGGATCTCATGGAGGCAATTCCTCAACTGGGGCTCTCCTCTCTGATGACTCTAGCTTGTGCCAAGTTAACACACAAAACCAGTCAGTTTACGTCCACTCCACAAGATAGCTGCATTGTATCTTTCCTTTATTGTCTCTGTGCCCATAAAGCCAACAAGCACCAACAGAATCCCTGGGAATCTGGATTAATTCAGCAAGTGAGAAACACCAGGAAGACAGGATGGAAAGCAGTGGACGGGCCAAGGCCTTTCCTTCCCTAGTTCTCGTGGGGATTCTTTGGTTAGATCTATCCTGCTGTTGCTGTGTGTTTGCTTAAGGTATGGTGGCCCATGCTGACCACCCACTACACTGCACAGCTGAGCATTGGTGACAGCTCATGAAAGCTGAAGACAGTCACTGTACAACTTGCAGGCAGCTGACTGGGTTGGACAATGTCTCTTTCCAGGCAGCTTAGCTGGTCTCTGCCTCTTCCAGGAAGTGTGCCTTGTCTGAGAATGGTTGTATAAGCCCGGGAAGAGAGAGGCCTAATGAATCTGGTCTGTTTCGGAGACTTCCTGAAACTATTGAGTTGTTTATCTCCTGAGATTAACTAGATTCTCTGCAGGTTGGAATGTTTCACCTCCCATTAGAGCATCTTGCTGTCTCAGATCCCCTCAACACCCTATGTCTTAATATGCTTCCCTACAAGATGGAAGGATTATCTCTGAAGGAGGTTATTGCTACACAACAATGGCTCACTGTTTCATGAATAACATGACTTGCATGATCACTTTTAACTTACAATTATTCTTCCTGTGTCAGATGATGAGAATTCTATAACCTACAGCATATAATCAATGCCTTCATACCTTGACTATGGAGAAGCTTCAGTAAGCACACCAAAGGGACAAAATCCTCCATGTCTCTCAGCTAATCTCGGCCCCATCTAAATCCCAAATGTCTCTGTACGCCTTGCCTCTGGATCTTTCTACCGCATACTGGAAATAGTTGTCTGCTGGCATATCCCAACACTATTTTGGGGATCAAAACCAAAGCCTTTGGCATGCTAAACAAGCTCCCTATTGCTGAGCTACATCTCAACTCTTGGCTTCTGAATTCCAAAGGCTTTAAAGGAAGGAAATGTACAGACAGACTGAGATCATAGGATAAGCAAGGATGACTCCTTCTGCCCTAGACAGAAAGGCATCCTGGGGGCAAATGGGAGGAAATTACCTTTGAAGGCAACAGTTCCTAGGCTGGAAAAGAAAAAAAAAAATGGGGGAGGGAGCCAAGGAACCATATAAGGAGTAGAGAGATTCCAAGCATAGTCTCCTTCCTGACCCATGGGAAACAGCTGTTCCCATGTTAAGAGTGAAAGGCTTCATCTCTACAGGGTAAGATACAAAGGTTCTAGCTTTGGGTCCAGCAAGATAGTTCCGTGTGTCAAGGCACTCACCACCAACCCTGACCTGAGTTTAATCCGTGGACCCCACATGGTGGAAGGAAAGACAAACTCCCACATGCACTGTACACACATATAGACACACAATGCACAGAAACATACACACATACAACACAACACACAACACACACATACACACACACACCACACAGTACACACCACACACACACCATACATACAACAACACAGACACCACACACACACACACACACACACACACACATTCCCCAATGGCTCATCTACCCAAGTTAATATCTTCTTAATGTGACAAAAGTATTTTAAATTTCCAAGCAACTCTTTGTTTTCTAGCTGGTTTTTATAGCACCATATTCTTATTTATCCAAAGCTGTTTACCAGCTGAGCCATATCCCTGTCCCAACAGAAAGGAATTTTGAATAGTTGTCAAAAATATGAAAAAGTGATCGCCTTGACTTAGAATAAAAGAAATACAATAAATGAAATCTCATAGCCACCCTTTCACCTTTAAGACTAACACATTTTGTAAGAGTATGAAGACGCAGGCCCTCTCATATAGGAGTATGAATTGGCATGGAAATACAACTGAAGATACGTCTTAGCCATAAACTTCATTTCTAAATATTTTCTCTTTAGATATGTTCATGTATGATTGTCTCTGCGATATTGTATTCATAGATTAAAAACGTCAAGCAACCTAATATAAAGCAGGTTAAGTTCATCATAGTATGTGAATAAACTGGTGTGTTTTATAAGAACAAAAAAAAAAAAAAAAAAAGAGCATCCGTGTATGTGTGGTACACACTGCAATCCCAGTTCTTGGGAGGCCGAGGCAGGAGGATTGCAAATTCAAGACTAGCCAGGGCTATACAGCATGATTCTGTCTCAAAATGGGAGAGGAAGGGAGGGAAAGGGAGGAGAGGGCTTATCACTTATCAGCCAAAATGGAAAACATACTAGTTTGAGAAAGAACAGAGTTTGTTACATACACTTTGGTTACCTACTTCTGTGCAATAAACCACCCCCAAACATAACAGACATCATTTTACTATGCTCTCACATTCTGCAGGGCAGGATTCTCTGAAAAAGCACAGTCAGCAGTTTGCTCTGTTATGTTCCACTAAACAGACTTGGAGCTGAATTGACACCAAGAGGCTGACACACCACAGCACTCATCCTCGGCCCTCACACATCTCACACACACACTGTGGTTTGAATGGGAACAGCCTCCTGTAACCTCGTGTGTTTGAATACTTGGTCCCTAGCCGGCGGAGCCATTGAGGAACGAGGTAGTGCATGGCCTTGTTGGAGGAGGTGTGTGTCGCTGGGAGTGGGGGCTGAGGTTTGAAAACTCTCCAGCCATTGCTAGTGTGCCCTCTCTGCCTCCTGACTATGGACCACGATGCGAGCTCTCAGCTACCTGCCCCAGCACCATCCTGCCTGCCTGCCTGCCTGCCTGCCTGCCTGCCTGCCTGCCTGCCTGCTCCCCACTATGAACAACAAGGACTCGCCCTCTGAAATCGTAAGCTCCAAATAAACTCTTCTATAAGCTGTCTTGATAGTTGTGTCATATCATAGCAATGGAAAAGTAACTAAGACACACACACACACACACACACACACACACACACAAACAACAATAAATATTTTAAAAAAGAAACAAGCAAGTAATCCGTGAGGAATTTGAACTCTGAGTGACAGCTGACTTCTTTGGAATCTAGAAGATGAAAGGCAAAGCTTGTACCGCTTGAAGAAATCATTTCAAAATAGAATCACACCCAGATTTCTCATCAATTAGGGACGAGGTAGAAAATGGGTTTTGTGAGGACCCTACAGTTTTTAATACTTCATCACCCATGTACCTCGTTAAAAAAAGATACTATAGTAATATAAGCCATTAATGCTCTATAGAAAAACAAGTGTACCCAGAACTGGTGTGATTCCTACAGCAGATAACATTTCCCTAGCTGTATTAAACTCATAGTTATGGTTTAAATGAGAAAATGCACGTCAACTCTCTGAGATACCATATGGAATCATAGGATAGAAACAGGAATTACAAAAGAGCTAGGTCATCCTCTTCTATAGAACAAAGCCACTATAGATCCAGCATCCAAATACCAGGTATCTAGGCATGATAGCTCACACCTTTAATTCTAGCACTTGGGAGCCAGAGGCAGACAACCTTCTGTGAGTTACAGGCAAACCTGATCTACATAATGAGTTCCAGGTTAGCCAGGCTTCACTGTGAGACCCTGTCTCAAATACAAAACAAACAAGCAAAATCCAGCATCATTTGGAAATCTAGGGGACAGTAGCAAAACCCAGCAACCTCAAATATTAAAAACGATTGCCTTTTTTCCCCGACGGTCTTATGTGTCCGAGGCTACCCTCCCACTCACTAGCTATTAGTGAAGGATTACCTCGAAGTTCTGATCCTCTTGCCTCTGTCTCCTGAGCAATCCCATGACCAGTTTATGCCATGCTAGTGTTCTGCGTTAGCTACTTTTCTATTGCTGTGATAAATCACCATGACCAAGGCAACTTACAGAAGAAAGAATTCTCTGGGCTCATGGGTCCAGAGGAAGAAGAGCCAGCCCACCGTAGCAGGAAACATGGCAGCAGGAAAAGCTAAGAGCCCTCATCTTGTTTCAGAAGCAGAGAGCAGAGAGAGAAAACTGGAAGACAGCTTCTGGAACCTCAAAGCTCACCTCAGGGCCACACCCCCTGAACTTATCCAAACAGTACCAACATCTGGGGACCAAATATTCAAATATCTGAGCCTAAGGGGGACATTCTCATTCAAATTGCCATAATCTTCAAACCAGGGTTGTTTGCCTTTTGAGTTTAGGAATAGGCAGGGGGAAAGAAGAGACCACATTCTCTATCTAAGAAAGCCTAACAAGCTATTCAGTGTGTGTGTGTGTGTGTGTGTACACATATACATATTTGTTTTTGACATATATGTATGTATGACACATATATAAGTCAAAAATAAATATATTTAGCTTTTCCAATTAAAAAAGTTTTATTTTTCAGTAAAAATTTTTTTTGTATGTGTCATCATTGTGTATGATATGTGTATGTACACACGTACACACATATATGGTATAGAGCATGTGTTGATGTCAGAGGACAACTTTGTAGAAGCAGTCTTCTTCTTCCACCCTTACGTGGTGGGTTCTGGGGATCAAACCCAGGTCATCAGACTTATACCTGCAAAGCCAGTGCTAAATACGAACCCTAAATATGAACCAGTGCTGGTACTCAGGATGGTGATGTAGCTCAGTGGTTGCCTCACATGCGCAAGGTTCAAGTCTCAGAATTAGAAGAAAAAAACAAGACTACTACTACCCAGTAAGCATCCCTTAATGATTGCTATTGTCCTATCCTGTCATAATAGTCTTGGAAAAGGACATCAGATTTGTGTTTCTGAAGCTTTTGCAAAACCAAGCCCTCACCTAACCAAGTTGTTAACAAAGGATGTTGTCTACAAAGGAATCTACCCACAGGAGCAGAGCCCACGAGGCAGGAATTTAAGGATCAGCAGGAATGAGGGGAGGAAAGCAGAGACACTTCCAGGGTGCATGCATGTGTAGCAAAGAGAGAGCGTGACCTTTCCCACGTCCCTTCCCAGAGCTTTGACTCTCTGAACCTCTGTTCATCACACATCTGAGTGAGTCATTCATGCCTCTGGTCCTCTTTAAGGTAGGAACAAGTGGTCTGGGGACTGGAGGTTTGTTCCTGTGCTGTGCACTCACTGTTTGCACAGTAGTCTTGGTGGGTGTGCAGAATCTCCGGAAAGGGAGCTGAAGAAGCTGTCCATCACAGGAGGCCGGGAAGGGGCTGCCCTACAAGACGCTGAGCAGCCAGGCAGTTCCTTGACATCCATGACTACTGTCTATAATGAGATCCATGATGGCCACCATCTGAAAACCAAGTGTCCATTACCCAAAATGCTCCCCCTGGAGCTCAGCCAAAGCCCTGTATTAATTGATGCACCCACTGTCTAGAGTCTCCGACAACTGTCTCTACAAACCAACTGTACCCCCAAACAAGACGGGGCATGTGACATGTATATCTAATATGCCTCTCGCATAAGGGATTATTAGGATAGAGGTGGGAAATGAGATTAAAAGTAAGCCTGCCTCCACAGTCCATCCAGACAAGGCTGTTTAAAGAGAACTCTGCTGCTCAGGTCCCCCATGGGTTAATAAGATTGTGAGGTCCTGGCAGCCATGTGCCTGCTATGGGAAGGAAGGGACAGTAAAGAATGGAATTAGACACCAAGAACTGGCAGAAGAAGTCATCACCCTACCCTTCAGTCTGCTTTACTTAGGCCTGTTCTGGCCCAGCATCTGCCCCCGGAAACACTTCTGACTAATCCAGTGTGGTTCTGAGTCTCAAGGGTGCAGCCTCCTATAGACAGCCGGGGCTGTGCAGCAGAGCCTCAGGGGCCAGTCAGGCCTGGCTTGGACCCTTGGTTCCAATGCTTGTTACCGGTAAAACCTCTTAAAATTTACTCTGCCCAGCCTGCCAGGAGCATCAGCAGGTTCCCAGGTGGCCTGTCAAACATGGACTAGAGCTTGCTTTGTTCTCTGGAAGGAAAGTACTGCTGCTTGGCCATCTCTGTGCTTTGGCCTTATTTCATTTTAATTGCAAACTTCACAAGTAGTCTGAAATTTTATGGGAGTGCTCTGAGGTCAGTGGCTTAAATTGCTACTTGTGGTATGACTTTGAATGATTGAATTAATGATGCATAAATATACACATAATGACCTGTATTTATTAATAGAAATTAACTGAAACATCCAGAATTCCTGTAGTCTAGGAGACTGCACATCCTGAGGTTAGGGTCTTACCAGCTGAGTAAACAAAAGCCAGCTATCTCTGGACCTAGGAACATGTCTCCCCTCCCCTCCCACCCCCGCAGGACCTCCATTCTCTCCTGGTGAGATGCTTCCAGAGGACCAAAAAGTAAGACAGATGGAGATGGATGCCAGAGGTGCCTTCAGTAAGGCTGTGTGCCAGGATTACTCAGCCTTTTTCCCCCTCAAAGCAGAAGTTAGTTTCAAAGTTTCAATTGTGCTAAAAGGTCAGGAACTGCATTTGCAAAACAAAATATTGAAATGAGTCATATATTCAAGTGGCTAGAGGACTGTTTACAGCATTGGCCCTGGTGGAGAAACAGCTGACTGACCTTAAGCCATCCTCTCAACTTCCTGTGGGTGCTGCCAGCAAGAGCTTGTGGAGAGCTGGAGGTGCTGGCTCTCCTTTCTTATTGGCTGAGCATTTGACCAATGGCATGCCGAGCTTCCATCTTCTGTGGTTTCCATCTGATGGGTGTTTCTCCATCCATCAGTGTTTCTCCATCCATCAACTGGGTTTTCTAAACAACCAGGGTAGTAGAAGCTCCAGCAGCAGTAACTGCACAGCAAAGAATAGTCCTTGCTGAGTGTGTGTGTGTGTGTGTGTGTGTGTGTGTGTGTGTGTGTGTGTGTGTGTGTGTGTACACAAAGATGTGTGAATCACTGAGGTTTCAAAGGTCTGGTTGCAGACCCAAGTCACTGGCAAGCACTCTCTACTCAATACTGTCTCCAGCCTTGATTTAAAATGTTTGTTTTCCCAAAACCTGGGTTCACTGGTATAGTGTCAAATATAATCATCAAAAAAAGGAAATAAACCATTTGCTGAAAGTTGAAGAACAAGTTCCTGGCTGATCTAGTGTATGTTCTCACGCTGAAGGGTTCCACCTCCATGGTCTGACTAATTGCATCCTGAAGACGGGGTTCCCCTGCTACCATGCCTGGCAAACATTTTAATCTCGAGTCCTTGTTTATAAAGTAGAAGAGAGAAGATCTGAGCCCTTAAGAGTATCACATGCAATATAAGGTCAATCATAGCACAATTACAAGAAACCAGGAGATGACATCATATTATAAATTACAGGTTACTCTGATACAGTTTTTCACATTAGAATTTTATTCCATTTGCTCACCCCAAGAAACTGCTCCTAAAGCATCTAGTGGGTAGCCGCGCATGCCAGGAACCTAAAAGCTAAGAGGACTCTGCTCAGAGAAGCTCCAGTTTACTTCTCAAAATAGAAAGAATGTTTCCATTCAAACAGGAACTGCTTCCTATATTAAATCCGATTCTTTTCTTTTTGTTTTTATTTGTTTATTTTTTTTCTAAGAGGAGGTCTTATTCTATAGTGTAGGCTGACCTGGAACACATTATGTACACCAGGCTGGTCTCAGCTCATGGTAATCCACCTGCCTCAGCCTTTCATTAGAAGCATGACCCTCCATGCCCAGTTTCCTTATCTTTTATGAAAGGCTACAGATGTAGTTTGGTGGCACTTTCCTTGAGTGTGTAAAACCCTGCATTCAATTCCTAGTACTGAAATAATAAATAACAAGCATAATTATAAAATAGTAGCTTAGATTATCGCTCAGTATGGTCCTGGGAAAATGCTGCAGGATCTTTTTTTTAATCTTAATTTGCATTGAGCATGTATGGAATACTTCATTTTAAAACATTCTCTAGCACAAAGCCTGGCCCAGAACATGATGGACACAGACGGAAAGTGGCTGGGAACCTAACAATACTGAACTATCTGAAAGCAGGAAACGGCTTTCCTTCTTGTGTGTTTAAATATGTACCTGGGGTTTATGGGTGCAAATGTGCCATTGTGAATGACATAGGGAACTAGCTGACTCTGACAAAGGTCCCCATTTACAGCCAGACTCGGTGAAGTTGTTCAAACATATCACCTAAAGAACAGAAAGGTTCAAACATATCACCTAAAGAACAATGAAAACACAGGCCGGTTGGCTTTCTGGCCACGAGTGCTTCTATTCCAATACATAGTTATTCTTAAACACTCTGTGCCATCTGTCTTGGGGGGTTTGTTTGGACTAAGTGGGGATGAACTCATGCCAAAAGTGCACGGAAATGTTGTTTTACTGACATTCGGTTAGAGAGTTCTTGACTAAATTAAGAGTACAATGCATTCATTTGCGACACATACATTTATGAAGGCTCTCTGTTTTCAAATGCAACACAGATGTATCACATCAAAAATATACTAGAAAAGGTCAGCTTCCTCTCCTCGCAGGTGACTTTGCATTATTCACTCCAGTCCAAGCCTAATCATGGATGTAGAAATAAAGAAACATACCCAGCCTAATAAATTCCAGTCCTCACTAAGAAAACCATCCAACAGAAGTCTGCAAGCTCAGTGAAGGCAATGCCAATAAATCAGCTGACTAATGCGATCCATTCTTGCCAGCTAGGATGGCTGCAAAAGAGCTCGCCAGCAACCTCTTGTCTAAGTAGAAACTGAAAAATACAGGCACAGTGAGATGGGCTAGCAGCATCGTGGCAACAGGACTGTAAAAAAAAAAGACAAAAGACTGTCAGCAAGAAATGAGACCACAAATTGCAGTGTAATTAGAGAGTAGAACTCTCGGGGCAGATAAATCCGAACAGCACAGATCAGAGTCTCCCTGACAGATGCTTCTGGGAACAGAAAGAAGAATAAGACCAGAGGGGCCTGCAGGGTGCTTCTTGCTGCAAGGTAGTTATACTCACATTTATTCTGATTATAAAAACCCAAATCCAGTATTTAAAGTTCAGTTCCATGTTTTCCTAGTTGTTCATCCTCACTGGAAACAACTGGATCTTATTTTTAAAATCCCTCAGCCCTGGGAGCGCTGCATCTGTCTTTAAATCCCAGCCCTTGGGTGAGAAGGGCAGGGACAGTCACAAGTTCAAGGCTAGTTCACAGCCACTACACGAGGAGTTACAGCCCAACTTGGGCTGTAGTCTTAAACAGAAAGAAAGAGGTTAAGAAAAGAATAAAGAAAAGAAAAGGGAAACCAAAAAGGCAAAGAACAATAATAGTAATGAGTTTAAAAATGAGTAAGTAAAAATACCTCTGTGAGGGTGCCGTGATATAGGCCAGCACTCAAAGCCTAAACCAGAAAAGTTATCCCTGGAAATTGCTCTCAATAACTTGAAGTTTTTGTTTATTTCATTTTTTTTTTTTTTTTAGGAAGTTGATTTTGCCACGCCCGAGCGACCAGAGTACGGAGCTGGCAGAGGGTGTCGGGATTGAAACATTTAACAGACCACCACAAGAAGTGAAGAGGAAGCTGCTGCCTTTTATTACAGAGAGTATATACCCAAGCCAAGGATGGGCTAAGCATAGGAGGAAATCGTGTACCGCCCACACCCGGGGTCAAGGCATGGGCACTGCACACCGGAAAGTTATGAGAACAACCTTGTCCGATCAACCTTGAGAGCTCGGGAGTTCTACAGCTGGGTGGGGAGGGAGAGAGCTGTAAGGGACGAGTACTTACATTTCCCAACAGATTAAGAAGTCATGGTATAAATTTATGCTATAATTACCTCAAAAAAAACCTTTTTTCAGATAATACATCAAATTTACAGAAAAGCTGTTTTTTTTTTAAGTCAGTTAAACTCAGACTCCATGACAAATTGGAAACCTGGCTTCTCCAGTCTAGGTTCAGACCTGGTGCATTTTAGACAGATCTGCTACACTACACCATGATTTGTGTAAATACATCAAGGAGACTTTGGCCAGAGTTCCTTTTGGCCTATACCACTCTAGATTAAACTGGGCAGGAGCCAGCTATGGTTACTTTAGGCCCCAGGGACTCAATACGGGTTACGGAGGCTTATTGGGAGCCTGTCCCCAAAAGAGACCATGGAAGACATCCCAGAGATCCAAAGACGAGATATGATGCTGTGGAATGATTGACTAGGATAGTTGTGATGTTCTCTACCTCTTGGATTCAATTCTAATTTTCAAGATGAGCCAAACACACGCCTCCTAAAACAGTCTAGAAATGGATTGCACACCAAAGTTTTCACTGAAGGCTAGGAGGAAAGGATTATGGGAAGCCTAGGTCTCCAGACCATGGAGTAGCCGTTGCCAAGACAATGCTTACACAGAGAGAGCCGAATCGTGGAAGAAGGGGCCCCCATAGGAAGCTGAGCACACAATGACAGCCACTGTTCATTTGAAGCCCAATTGTTTGAGGAGTTGTATCCCTAACCCTCTCCCTAAAACCCTCCTATCTCTTGCCAGGTCCTCTCATTAACATGGCCCTGCAGCTGTCGGGGCCTGAGGTAGTATTCACGGCTCCCATTACCACTGAGGGATCTTCAGATGCCCAGGGTCTGGTCAGCCACCTGAGACCATATTGGTGTCTGAGGGCCATGCTGCCTCCAGGACCATACTGATCCCAGTGGTTCATGCTGCCACCAGGGCCATGATGACATCTAGCACATGCTGCTGCCAACCCCTATGTATGGGTCCATGATCCCACTAAAGCTTGTGTCTGTGATGATGTCCATGGCCCGAGTTAGCTCAGGGGGTTATTGGAATCATGCTGAGCTGAGCCAGCCTTGCCCTTCAGTGGCCCTGGGATAACTGCCTCTGCCCCTCACTGGGTACTGCAGCAGGAGAACTGGAGCTGGTCCTCGGAGGAGAGTTGGTACCCAGACTTGGGAAAGATGGCCCCACCCATCTCCACAGGCATGCACTTCACCTGGGCAGAGACTAGAGCTAACCCTGCTACCCAGAGTGCGGAGGAGCCAGCCCTGGGAACCGCAGAGAGCCCGTTCTCAATGGTGCAGCAGAAGCAACGGCTCACTGCAATGAACACTTGCAAGTAAAGGCGAATGGCTAACGGGTAAACTGTGTCTCAAACAGGGCCACTCTACAGCTTCCACACGAGACTCCTCTCCTTCTCCAGTTTGTTTTGGTTTGTTTGTTTGTTCTGTTTGATCTTCGGTTTTTCTCCTAAACTTTGTTTGTTTGTTTGTTTGTTTTTGAGTGGGGGGGTTGCTAGAGGATGGGGAGACAGTGGGATCCGAATGGGCGATAAGAAAATCCACAAAGAAATCAGTAAAAGTTAAAACATTTGTTTAAAAAAAAAAAAAAAAAAAAAAAAGAAGGAGGAGGAAGAGGAGAAGAAGATGGCGTGTAGCTCAGTGGTGGATTACATGTCCAGCCAGCACACCCATGGTCCTGACTGTAATCCCCGGAACCACCAAGACAAACAATCAACAACAACAAAACACTAAATAGAATTTTAGGGCTAGGTTTTGAAGGCAGTCTTTTTTGGGGGGAGGGGGTGTTGTTTGTTTTTAAAATATGATCATTTTCTAAGACTTCCCATTTCAGAGATTGCTATCCACAGATCTGGTGTGACTGAGCAACAGGCTGTAGCACTGAGCATTGGAAGAGGGAGTACTTGCAGCACTCAGCAGATATTCAATAAATATTTGATCAGTAGACAGATTTGGTTCCTTACCCCTCATCGAAGACCCCAACCTATTATGAAGGATGGGGTGTTTACTCTGCAGCATCCATCACACCAACCCATCTCTCTATTTATCATCTGCTTTGGGAGGGGGATCCCAGGTCTGGATTGTAAAATGGTCTCTGGATCTATTCTGGCCACATCTCACTAACTTCTTAGCTGTGAGCAGATTATTTTCCCAAAATGAAGATGTGATCTTCTCACCCAACACTAACCCTTCTTTTCTACATTTGCCACAAACAAACAAACAAACAAAAATACCACAGGGCTTATTACAGAACAAATGCATTTTTTCACAGCTCTGGAGATTAGAAGTCTGACGTCAGATGTGTTTGGGGGACTGGATAGATGTCTCGGCGGTTAACAGTAATACTGTTCTTGTGGAGTAGCGGAGTCCAGTTCCCAGCACTCACTTGGATGGGCTCACAACCACTCATAACTTCAGCACTAATAACCTCTAACTTCCGATCTGACACCCTCTCCTTGCCTCTGTGGATACCCACAGAAACATAAACACACACACAAACATGCAAGCACACACATACATAAACACAAAATGTAAAATAAAAATAAAATCTTAAAAAAAAATAAAAAAAGGTATCTGATCCCCTGGAACCAGATTTACAGATGGTTGTGAGCTGCCATGTGGATACTACAAACTGAAGCTGGGTCCTCTGGAAAGAGCAGCCAGTGTTCCTAACCCCTGAGCCACCTTCCAGCCCCTCTCTTTAATTTGTTCAAGTTTTTTGGTGGTAGTGTTGTTTTTTTTTTTTTTTTTTAATGTATCTGTGTGTCAGTGTGTGTATCTGTGTCTGTGTGCATGTGTATCTGTGTGTGTGTGTGTGTGTGTGTGTGCATGTCTGTGCATATGTGTCTGTATCTGTGTCTGTGTGTGCATGAGCGTAAGTGTATGTGTCTGTGTGTTTATGTGTGTATCTGTGTCTGTGTGCACATGCACACATGTGTTTGTGTGTATATATGTGTGTGTGCATGAATATCTTATGTGTGTATGTGCGTGTGTGTGTGCACGTGTGTGTCCTCCACTTGTATACAAGCCTCTACTGAAGGCTGCAGCTGCCTTCAGAAGCCAGGTCTTCATGTTCCTGCAGCTGTCACCTGTTACTCCTACAAACTTTGGTCATTGCCGGCTCCCTGTTGGTGTCATCTCTGACGCCTTTACCAACACATGTTCATACCTAGATAGAGACTTTTCATTAAATTGCCCTCTGCTTCTTCTTGGGCCTCTGTTTCAGCCGTGAGCTCCTCGCCTGACCCTTTACAGTCTGGCCTTGCTGAACTCTGCACTCTCACCTTCTGCGTTCCTCTCACTCTGCAGTCTCCTGACAACTCTTTGGACTAGACTCAAAAAAAAAACAAAACAATCACCAACCAACATACAGGCCTGGTTTATCTACTGTATCGGTGACATCTTGTAAATCAGGTCCTGGGAAAGCTGATGCTGAGACAGAGCTGGGTGCAGAGAGGTCACTGGAGTGTCCTGTCAGCAACACCCTAAGGAGGAAGGCAGGTAGGAGACATCTGACTGAGGCCGGCCGTGCGAGCCAAGGCCTCACCTAGCCCATGAGAGTTGAAGCTGGGATCGCGGTAACAATGAAGGAAGGAGACCAGCCTCCACCTAACCCAGCCCTGGAAGCACCCTGCCCTAGGATGAGACAGAAGCTTGAGGAGACAGTTTCCTTCCACAAAGACATTTCGGGAAGAAAATCCATGTGAGCTGTTAGCAGTCAAGACCCCTGGGGGGTGGGGAAAGGAACCCTGGGCCCTGAAAGGAGGATGTTGGGGCAGACTACAACATCCACCGAAAATCTCTTACCTAGGAATTTACTGAAAGGGAGTTGAGGCCTAGATCAGAGTTAGAATATTTGCCTAGCTTGCAAAAGATCTTGAGTTTGATCCCCGGCACCAGAAAAAAAAATAATAAAATAAAAAAATTAAAAAAAAAAAAAATATATATATATATATATGCAAACTAGTTACTACCAGTTGGTAGGACTACAGATGACTTCTAATATCTTCTTTGTTATGTGTGTGTGTGTGGTATATATTGCATATATGTTATAATTTTTTGTATATTATAAGATTGTATATATATTATAGTATATTGTGCATATGTTATAATATATATGTAATGAGCATGCATTGATTACATAACCAGAAAGACACAATAAATTGGTTATCTTAAAAAATACTGTGACTGGGGCTGCACAAAACAATTACATCCAACTTGTTTGCCAAGGGTTTGTCTAATTACAATTAGAATCCAAAGAGAAATGCACCATCATTCGACTTGGAAGGCTGCTTGCTACAGGCAGCCTTCAGCCTGCTCACTTCTGTACCTCATGCCCTTCCCTTCCCCCAGCTCCCGGATGGACGCTGTGATGTTGACCTCTGCAGCCTTCCCCTTCTGTCACCACACACACACACACACACACACACACATTTTCACATGGAAGGGAAGGGAAGGGGGTGGGTGGGCAGACATGTGGGAGTAAGGAAGGAAGGAAGGAAGGAAGGAAGGAGAGAGGGAGGGAGGGAGGGAGGGAGGGAAGGAAGGAAGGGAGGAAGGAAAGAGTTTCTGTTTCTATCAATGGTTTCTTCTTCCCACGGCTAGAGCATGATTCTGTGAAAAAGTCTCTGAATTCTAACCATGAATTTGTGAGTGTTTCTACCATATTTGTGCTATGTTTCATAACTTGCACAGTATGATATATTTTTCTATAAGTAGACTCAAAACTTCATCTTTTACAAATGAGACAAAATAAATAAATAAAAATAAGCCATCATAAATTGAATATGCCCATTACAAAGGTCTCAAATCTAAAATGCTTCAAACCCCAAACTTTTCTGAGCGGTGATGTAATGCCACAACTAGAAACTTCCACAACTGACCCCATTTAACACATGGCAGCCAAAACACAGACACAATGGATAAATACATAAAATTACCTCTTTGCACCGGCGCCGGGCAGTGGTGATGCACGCCTTTAATCCTAGCACCTGGGAGGCAGAGGCAGGCGGATCTCTGAGAGTTACAGGCCAGCCTGGTCTACAAGGCCAGGTCCAAGACAAACTCCAAAAGCTACAGAGAAACCCTGTGGAGAAACAAACAAAGTTACAGAGAAACAACACACACAAACAGTTACCTTGATGCCAGATGTGACGGCACTCATCTATATCCCAGCGTTCAGGGAGCAGAAGCAAAGGAATCAAACATTCAAGCCAGTTTCGGCTAGATAGCAAGCTTGAACCCAGTTTGTGCTACCTGAGACCCTGCCTCGGCAAATTAATAAATATAAATAAAGAAATAAAATCACCTTCGTGCTGTGTGTAAAATGTATATATGAAAAATAAATTAATTTCATATTTAATGTTTAGAGAGTGGTTCAGTCACCAAGGTATCTAATTATGTGTATTGAAATACTCCAAAATACAAAAACGCAACTTCCTAAGCTTTTCAGGTAAGGGATATGTAACCTGTAGTGAGTTGAAGCAAAACCAAGCACATACTCACAAACCCAGTGGTAACTGTGAAGCTCCACAAGGGAGTCTTGCTTCCTGGTTTCATTTACACCCATGTCTCAACAAGCGTTGAGACACTGGCTGTCTTTTGTAAGCTCCGCCAAACAATTTAAAGTTGCTTTACTGTGTTTAAGATGACAGCAGCTACTAATTAGAAAGTCAATTGTGCTAATTCATCAGAATAAGAAATGTTTCTCAAGTCCTCACTAAATATAGAGGATGTGAAACATGGCCACCAACCAAATATGATGGTGTCCCAAGGAGCAAGCAATGAAAGAGAACTTATATCTTACATTCATCTTTGTGTGCTCAGCTCAGAAGCGCCATGCCCATTTGTGTGTGTGTGTGTGTGTGAGAGAGAGAGAGAGAGAGAGCTGGAGAGTGAGTTTATATAAGCTCAGAGGTAGGAACTGCCATTTTGAACCATGGAATTCTCTGAGCAGAATGGAATCTTGTATTTAGAAACTGCAAAGTACCCTGTCTAGTGCAATACCCCAGAAGTCCATACCCCAAGGTGGCCAATGCAGGACTTCAAAGGCATCTGCTGAATAGGCTGTCTCCAGCGTTGGATATGAGTGACTCAGCCAAAATCCATACAGCCACCTAACCAGTCCCGCTGGGGTAGGACCATGCTTCCCGTTCTGAGGTTCCATTAATTCATCTTTCAATTAAAGGAGTCTCCTGAGTATTATTACTCACCATGGAGGGATCGTAGCCCTCCATGGGTCTCCACGTCTTCAGGAAAGACATTCCTGAATGCAGAGCAGAACCAAGGCCCTGGGGTGCCCATTTGGGTAGAAATCAAACAATAGACCAGGAGAAAGTGGCCACCTTACATCTCTGCACTGCACCCCTGGTGAGAAGGCCTTTGCTGGGTACAGAGATTTGACTCTGGCAGCACTTGGCCTGACAGCAGAGTTGCACACAACCACTCCCATAGCTTAGTGTCTCAACTAAGCTGTATCACCAGAGTAACTCCTCGAGGCTCCCAAAGACAGCTCCACCCAGACCAGTTTATCAGTCTCCTGGGCGGGAAGAAGGAAGCATGCTTTAAAAGTTCCCCAAGTGGTCCTGGTACGTGCTGGCATTGCACACACCACTTTAGGTAGAAGGGGTTCCTCTCTAATTCAAAGGAAGAGGTCCCGAGACACCAGCCATTTAGAAATAGCCCCAACTTCTCTTTAGACCTAATAGGCTAGCAGCGGCCTACCCTTCCTCCTCCCCAGCTACCTTGTGATAAAGTAGTCAACCGCACTTAGCATTCATTGGGCGCCTACCCTCTGTCAGTCACATCCCAAGAATTCAGAAATGAATAAGACACATTCTTTCATAGAGCAGGAATGTTGACAGAAACGTCAAAACTATTTTTTTTTCTGGCATAACAGGAAATAATGGTGCCAGTGTTTATCCAGTACCTACAACGGGCTGGGTTCTGTGCTGGGACTCTGTCTGGGTCTCTGCCCTCCTTAGGAGATAGGTCACATCGCTCTCAAACCATGTGGCATACAAGGCTCTGGGGTAACAAAAACTTCATGTCCTTTGACTAAGATCCTTTAGCATGTGGTAGCATGCAATTAGCTATGAGGTAACTGAGGTGGCCTGTCTCTACCACCCTCACCTTGGCTGCACTGACTGGATGGAGGCAGCAGCTGTGCTGACCAATGCCTGAGCTCAAGGCCGACGAGGACTCCATACTGAGCTCCAGGACAGCCTAGGGATAGTGAAACTTGTCTCAAAAAAAAAAAGGGGGGGGGGAATGGAGGGAATGTGGGCTGAGGAGGGAGGTGGTCCAGGTAGTGGGGTGCTTGCCTTGCTGGCAAGAGGACCTGAATTTGATACTCAGAATCTACATTTAAATTTTTTTAATTAAGAAAAAAAAAAAGCAACAAAACCTGATCACGGTGGAATATAGGCCGACATGTTTGTGATCCCATGCCAAGAAGGTGTACATAAGTGAATCTTCGGGGAGTATTGACCAGCCCAGATTACTTGGCAGCTCTGGGTGACCACTGCCTAAGGTTGCTTCTGGACATCCACAAGCATGCATGCAAACATGCCTCACATACATTAGCACATACCCGAATGCACATGCTCATGCACACACACACACACACACACACACACACACACACACACACACACACGAGACCATGGAACAGAAAGAAAAGAAACTGAAGAGTCTCACAGGTACAAAATGAAGGCATTTGAAGGCCGGCGAATAGCCCGATGTAGCTGAAAATGGGGTTGGAACTTGGTGCTGGGGTCAGACTGGAAAGCACCTTAAGTACTAGAAGTGGTGATTTATGTTTTAGCTCTTGTAGGCAAAGGGAAGCTATAGTTTTAAACTGAGGAGCAACATTTTCAGGCAAAGGGCACCAAGGAGGAGGGGAGCAGACACACAGCTCCCAGAGATCGTGCCAGCTAAGGAGTGCAGGGATGGGGGTAACGAGAATCAGAAAAATGCCTGGATGCCTCTGTCTTTAAAATGACAGATTTTTCAGCCGCTCGAAGATTGAGCCACAGGAGAAAGGCAGCCCCGGTCTATAATGAGAGAGACTTGGCAGGTGGCGGCCTGCCTGGAAAAAGCGAGGTCTGTGGAGAGGAGGTAATGAGCCCCGTTCTGCATGTGTGCAGTTTCTCAAACCTTCCTCCCTGCCAGTTGCCAAGAGGCATGACGGTTAAACCGCTTCAGACCCTTCTGGCTCTTGGAGATATTTCTCTTCAGAAATCATAAATATGGAAACTTCCTAAAGTGTCTTAGAGAGAATTCAGTTATCTATCATCTAGAGAGAAACTGAGAAGCAACCCACGATGGTGATTTTTAATCATCCCAAAACTGAAAAAAAAAAAAAAAGAAATTAATTCTTTACACTGAATAACCAATGCCAAATGGGGTCTATGAACAATGAAGCGTACATACCTTTTTCAGCCACCTAAACTCACACACTAGGAGTGAGTTAGAATGCGTTTAGTCCTAACTACATCTTTTGCATCTTTGAATTCATGACACGTTGTGTCAACTCACATCTTGCCTGTGTAGTCTGATTTTATCTCCAAGTAAACTTGGTCAAAGGAACACTCATGTAATTGTCATTCATTACTCAACTTAGCCATCAATTACATGACTGTGAGTATATAAACTGTAACCGTGAAATAGAATAGCCCAGGGTAGTTCTGCACGCGCGTGTGTATGTGTGTGTGTGTGAGAGAGAGAATGTATGTGAGTATGTGTGTATGTGTGTGTGTGAGAGAGAATGTGAGTGTGTGTGTGAGTGTGTGTGTGAGAGAGAGAATGTGAGTGTGTGTGTGAGTGTGTGTGTGTGTGTGTGTGAGAGAGAGAGAGAGAGAGAGTGTGTGTGTGTGTGAGTGTGTGTGTGTGTGTGTCCATGCTTGGGTGTCTGTGGAGGCCAGAAGAGGACATTGGATTATGTGGTACTGGAATTACAAGTATTTATGAACTGGGAGTGCTGGGAATTGAACTCTAGTCTCTGAAAGCTCAAAGAGCAGCAAGAATTTTTTTGGAGGAGGGATTGGTTTGTTTTGTTGTTGTTTTTGGGTTTTGTTTTTGTTTGTTTGTTTGTGTTGAGACAGGTTTCCTCTGTGTAACAGCCCTACTCGTCCTGGAGCTCATTCTGTATCCAGGCTGGGCTTGAACTCACATAGATCGCTTGTCTCTGCTGGGATTAAGTGTGTGTGCCACCCTGCCAGGCCAATAGCCAGAGTTCTCAACTGCTGAGTCATCTCTTAGCCCTGATCTTTACTTACATCTTATGCTCACTGAGAATGTAGCTCAGTGTAGTGTGTTCACTGTCATCTACATGGCCCTGGCTTTATTCCCTAACACTGTAAAACCAATGTACTAAGATGAAGAGACACTTTCAATTTGGGTTTTCTTAAACAAGTGTTTTAGGTCAGAGCTTGCTACAATGGTCAGCTGTTCAGATTTCAAGGCAAAGCCTGCTGTTCTGGGCAGGTAAAGACTTCTGTGGTCCTAGCAAGTCAACCTAAACTCCAGTACCTGCCGAGCTGCTACTGCACCCCTCAGCTACACCTTCAGCCTCTTCTACATTTTTCAGATGGAGTCTCACTGAAGTTGCCCATGCTGGCTTTGAACTCACTCTGTATACAGGCAGGCCTTTAACTCTCCAGCCTCAACTGCTGAGTAGCTAGCTTGATGGGCCTGGTACAATTCTGCCTGCGTACCTTCCTTTCTTCCTTCTTTCCTTCCCTCCCTCTCCCCCTCCCTCCCTTCTTCCCTTTCTTCCTTCCCCCTTCTCAGAAACGACTGTTGCTTTGTTTCTGTGACTTAGCAAAGCCTGCACTCAGTAGCCACTGCTCACACTGAAATGCACACATGGCATCATGAGCTGGTGTCAGCTCTCATGTCAAAATCAACTCAGGGAAGGGAGCCTTTACTTGAGCTGATGGTTTAGGGTGGAGGCCACCATGATCTCACACCCCTTTCTCCTCGACACTCAAACATGGCACTCTGTGTCACAGTATCCCAATCCTGCCCCCAGAACTCTCATTTTCTTCCCTTAATCAAAATGCAGTTAGTCCATCTCTAACAGCCCCCACAGTCTTTGACATTCCCACCACTATTCCCAAATCTCTTCTGATAGAAATCTCTTAACCATGTGCTTCTGAAACACACACACACACACACACACACACACGGTATATTCTTCACAGAGTGAACATGTGAACATTGCCATTCCAAAGACAGAGTGGGAGCCTGGAAAGGAAAGCTTGGACAACCAAGACCTGCAATTCCATGTCCAGTGTCGGGGACTCGTGACAGAATCATCTAAGCTCCAGAGGGCTTAGAGACCTAGCCATTTGTTATTTGCCGCACTCAGACAATCCCACCATCCGACCCACCCAATCCCAGGCAGCTCCGTTCAGGACCTACAGCTTTCCAGGATGGGCATCCCATGGCCTTGACATCTCTAAGATCCTGGGGTCTCCACTGCAAAATAAGCTTCACACAGTGGCCTCTTGAGGCCTCCTAATAGGGAGTCTGACCCTGCCTGCTGCACATTGCTCCATTTCAGCTGCTTTCTGAAACCTTGGCGCAAGCTTCCCTTACTCCTGCATCGCTCCTGCCGGTGTAAGCTCTACTGCCACGCTCTGCTGCCGGCTTGGGATGTAGCGCTGGACCCCTTGGACCACAGCTACAGTAACTTCTGTGTGCTAACCCTAGGGCAGCACTCCTCTGGGTGGTTATTTTTGAGAAGCAAACCCCTTTAACCCCATTCTTAATTCAGTCCCTTTACTTTCAGTTGAATTTGCATCTTCCTAAGTTGCAGCTTTCGGTGAGTGGGCCCTGGCCCTTTTGTCCCAGTGAAAGGTGACATGTTTCTTTATCACAGTGTCAGTCGCTAACAGTTAAAGCTGCCTGCCTTGTCTTATACAGCTTTCTTGGCCAAACAGTACATTTTCATACCTTCCTGTCCCATTTGTAAGAGTAGTGACCAGAAACAGGTAGACAGACTGAATGCTACCCTGTCCTGAGATCCTGCACTAAGCAAATTACTTTTTAGATCTGCCTCCCCCATGTTCTCAGAACACGAGCAGAATGTGGGCTGAAATGCTGGGGTTTTGTGAGCTATTTGGGGAGGTTTAGCATCCTGGTTTTCCAAACACTCCCCAGAATAGCCCCCAAAGTGCTGCCTACAGGATACTAGGGCTTTTCCAGTTTGAAATTCCAAACTCTTCCATGCTCTGCAAACCAGCTCTGAAGAGCCAAAACCACACGGTCGGTCGGGTGCATCTCCACAACAGAACTGCTCTCAGCATAAGCTTCCTGTGTTTGTTATTTTATTTATTGCCGTGACAAAATACTGGACAAAAACAAGTTAAGCAAGGGTACATTTTGCCTCACAGTTTGAGAGTATGGTCTACCGTGGCCAAGGATCGCTATCCATGTTCACAGTGAGGGAGAGGAGGAAGACAAATACCGCTGCTCAGCCAGCTTTCTCCTCCAAATGCAGTCCAAGGCCCATTCCCATGGGACAATATTACCTGATTCAAAGGCTTCCCTCCTCAGTTAAGCCTTTCTGGAAACATTCTCATAGGCACACCCACAAGTATGTTTCCATTTTTAAATCTAGATTAGCCACACAGTTGTCTAACCCTCTAAGTAGTAAAATTAGCAGCCTGTTGTCAAGTTGTACACAGAAGGCCCTGGGGGGGGCACAAATAACTTACATCCACAATCTCTCCTCCAGCTGTATCGCCTCCCCCTTTACAGCCTGTACCAACAGCCTCATTATCAGATGACCAGAGACAGAGAAGTCTTAGATATGGCTCTGCGCAATATTCTGTCATTACTCAAACATGAACACTGGCAGCTTTACAAACATTCCTGATTGGTCACTTGCAATTGAAGTCCCCCCCCCTCCGTGGACAGAATTGCACGCAAAGGATCTACTGCTGATTTTGATTTTGGAAAGAGTCAAGAACAGAAATATCAATCTATACTGATTCATGGGTTGTGGCCACAAATACTGGACTGGATATTAGTAGGAAAAAAAAAAATAGTGACAAAAAGTCCTGAGGAAGAGATGGATTTGGAGTTTCTGTCCCGTGTGAATGCTCACTGAAAAGCGCCCTCAGAAATATGGAAATAACCAAGAGAGTAGGGTGTGTTTGTGAAGCCCAGACTATCCTTCCTTGGTGCTGACTGATGATGTCATAAACAATGTAGCCAAAGTATCAGGAGCTCAGGAACATGGTCCTGTTTGGCCACCGTGGCCAGAGCCATTGCTACAGCAAAAGCCAACACCCAGTCCCTAAGGAACCCTGTCCTGCAGGCTACCCAGCCCATCACCTGAGGAAGGTTAATTATGTCAGGTCCATCACAGAAGGAGCAAGGGCCTCTTGTTCTTACTGGAATACATGGACTTATTGGATGTGATTTGCCTTCTCTGCATGCAGTGCTCTGACCAAAATCCCATCCATCTCTGTCCTTATCACACAGCACTGCTTCAAACCAAGGAGCTCACTTCACTGTCGTGGATGTGTGGCAGTGGGCTCCTGGTTAATATGATCATGTCATATTCACTATAGTCCTGAAGCAGCTGGCCTGACTAAAGAAAAACCTTCCTTTGAAAATTCATTACCATGCCAAGCAAAGGCAATACCTTTTAGGACTGGGGCTGTGTCCTTCAGGAAGCTATACATGCTTTAGACATGGTACCATTCCTCCGGTAGATTTCAGAGCACCAAGAGTCAAAGATGAAATAGACACCACTATTAGTCCTAGTGACTCATTACCAAAATTTTACTTCCTGCTTAAGACCTCATGCTCTGCTCATCCAGAGGTCTCAATTCTTTACAAACAAAAACAAGCAAGCAAACAAAAAAGATTCCAACAGAACTAGTTCAGTGACCTGGCACTTTCCTAGCATCCTTGAGGTCCTAGGTTCTATCCCCAGCCATTCAAGTTAACAACAAAAAGAAAAGAAGAGGAAGGAGGAAGAGGGAGCTTCCACCAGGAGACAAACAGTCCCATTGAACTAGAGGTTGAGACAGCAACCAGTCACCTAGGGATCCTCAAACTTCTGCATCAAAGTCCAAATAAAGGACTTGTTCTAATCGTCATTGGCCCTGATTATCAAGGAGAAGTCGGGTTGCTAAGCTTGACACGCATACCTTTAAAGCAAGTTTGGTTGCCACACACCTGTGATCCTACCAGCTGGGAGGCTGAGGGGAGAAGGGCGCCCTGCATTCCAGACGAGCCTGGAAAGTGAAACATTGTCTCAGAAAATGGAAAGAATGGAGAGGAAGGGAATGGAGGGAGTCCGGGAGGGGGGAAGATCTTAGGGCTCTCTCTTAGTACTACCATGCCCTCTGAAAAAAGTCAGTAGAAACCTGCAACAAACTTCAAGTGTCAGGGTCACTCCGCCAGTTTAACCACAACTAGATGACAGAAAGGAAATACCAGATTAGCAAGGAAGAAGACAGCTATAAATACCAATAGCAACTATGTGGCCCATAGCTTACATTCTCCCCTAAGATTTATTAATAATTTGTAATAACGGCTAACATTATAAGTTACAGGATGAGTGCTAAGTGTGAACGCAAGCCAGGCATGGTGACTGGTAACTCTAGCACTCAGGAAGCAGAGGCAGATGACTGTGAGCTCAAGGCCAGCCCAGGTAATATAGTGAGTTAAAGACAAAGGAAATGTAAGCAGCGGTACCTAACTACCATCCTAGGACTCAGGAGACTGAGGCAAGTTCACTCTAAGTTTGAGACCAGCTTAGTCCACACACAGAATGAGACAGTCTCCAAAACAAAAACAAACATGAAAAACAAAGAAGGGTGGGAATTAGCATAACTAAGACTGGGAAGTTTCTGTTTGTGAGCAAAACACTTCTATGTTAGGCAGAGAGGCTATTCTTCCTCTGTAGACAAATCATGCTTCAACAGTCTGTGACAAGATGAACTGCGATGAGTGTCCATGTCGATTTTAGACCTCCTCCTAACAACGGGAGTGGGGCTGTCTCTTTCATCTGTGCTTGGAATCCCTTTCCTCCTACCGGGCTGCCTTGCCCAGCACTGATACAAGGGTTTGTGCTTAGTGGAAGCATATCCTGTTATGCTGTGTTTGGATGATATTCTCCGGAGACCTGCGCTTTTCTGAAGGGAAACAAAGGAGTGACCTAGGGAAGAGTGGGAGGCACTGAAAGGAGTAGACCATGAGAAACTGCAGTTGGGAGTATTGAAATAAAAGAAAAAATAAACTTAAAAAAATAGTCCTCAGCCCCTGGAGAAGGGGAAAGGGACAAGATCTCCCAAACTAATTGGGAGCATGGGGGGGGGGGTGGGGAGAAGAGGAACACAGGTGGGCATGAGGGAACAGGAAGACTGAGTCAGAGGAAGAATAGAGGAGAGCAAGAAAAGAAATACCATAATAGATGGATCCATTATAGGTTTTAAGAGAAATCTGGCACTAAGGAAATGTCTGGAGATCTACAAGGATGACCCCAGCTAACAATCTAAGCAATAGTGGAGAGGCCACCTTAAATGTCCTTCCCTGACAATGAGATTGATGACTACCTTATATGCCATCCTAGAGCCTTCATCCAGTAGCTGATGGAAGCAGAAGCAGACACCCACAGCTAAACACTGAGCTGAACTCCTGGAATCCAGTTGTAGAGAGGGAGGAGTGACGAGCAAAGGGGTCAAGTCCAGGCTGGAGAAACCCACAGAAACTGCTGACCTGAACAAGGGGGAGCTCATGGACCCCAGTCTGATAGCTGGGAAATCAGCATAGGATTGGCGCAGACCCCCTGAATGTGGGTGTTACTTAGAAGGACTGGGCAGTCTATGGAGCCTCTGGTAGTGAATCAGTATTTATCCCTAGTATATGAATGGACTTTGGGAGCCCATTCCACATAGAGGGATATTTTTTCAGCCTAGACACACAGGGGAGGGCCTAGGCCCTGCTCCAAATGGTATGACAGACTTTGAAAACTCCCCATGGAAGGCCTCACCCTCCCTGGGAAGCAGAAAGGGGATGGGATGGGAGTTGATGAGGGGAACAGGGAGGATGGGAGGATACGGGAACTGGGAATGATATGTAAAACAAGCTTGTTTCTAATTTAAATTTAAAAAAATTATATAAAAACAAAATAGTCCTCAGATACTCCAATGCTAACCTGGTATGCTTTGTGGTGCATGGAGTAATCTGTAGGTACGATTGCGGAGTGTTCTGGGTCATCTAAGTCTTTAAGGACAAACCTAAGGACGGAGTCTCCAGCCTACCCTTTCTGGTGATCCCAGAATCACAGTAAAGATGTTGGGAGTCCAGGAATGCATTTGATGTGTGGAAGCAGCAAGAGGAAGCAGCCAGCTTAGGACACCAGAGTGATCTGCAGACCCCAGGCAGATGAGGAAGTGTCACTTAGAATACACTCTCTATCTCATTGGGGTTTCCCCCACAATTGGGACATCAGTTCCAATGATCAAGGCCATGGTGGTTTCTCAGCCCATGGTCCCTGAGCCCAGCCCTGATGTCGTCCTCAGAGTGACAGCGCACAGCTTGCTGTCCTCACCTAGGTGCTTCCCCATCTCAAAGGCATTCTCTCCAGCCAAACTCATCTGTCAAGGATACCCTGAAATCCAGCACTCAAACAGCCGTTGAAAAAGTAGGTGTGCCACCTTAAAGGGTTAAAGCTGTCGACTTGGAACCAGATGTGGTGCACACCTTTATTCCCTGCACTCATGAGGCAGAGGCAAGTGGATTTCTGTGAGCTTGGGGCCTTCCAGGCCAGCCAGGGTAGATACATAGCAAGAACCGTCTCAATAAATAAATAAATAAATAAATAAATAAATGGGTGGGGCCGTGAAATTCTGTGGCCAGACCTACTGCTAGCCGGCCCGTCAAAAACAGACATGTAATATTCCAGTGAGAAGGACATCAAAGTAGATCCTCAGTGGCTTATATAACTGCCATGATCACCCATAAGTATTGTTAAAAAAAAAAAAAAAAAAAAAAAAAAACACTTAAAAAACTGAACAGACATAGCCAGGTAGTGGTGGCCCACACCTTTATACCAGCACTTGGGAAGCTGAGGCAGACAGATCTCTATGACTTTGATGTCATCCTGGTTTACAAAGCAAGTGCCAGGACTGTTATACAGAGAAACCCTGTCTAAACAGAAAAAAAACAAAACAAAACAAAAGAATTCAGCAGACTGCTCTTTCAGCCATTTCTTTCCTTTATTTACAGTTTGTGTTCAATGCAAATCAATTCCATAACATGAGAAGTTACTATGAATCAAAGCATAAATACACAAACACAATATACAATCAAATAGATGTACAGCATCCAGGTACGAGGTGAAAGGGAATGTTCATTCACACACACAGCAGCTTCGGGTCTGAGGTCTCCCTTGTTACCGGGTAGGTTTCTAAAGATGGAGAAAGTGACTCTGGTCATCAAGACTACTGTGGTCATATTAGATCCCAGAATGTGTAAGCATCCATGTGTGACCATGCGAACAAAAGATTTTTTTTCAAGGATATAGAAGGTATGTGTGTATCAAGGCAGTTGGAAAAACTTAACTGTAGGACCAAACCCCCTTTCAGGCACAGGACCAATGTCGACCAATGTCAAACTATCTAACAATATGAACTGATAACCAAAGTATTCCAAATGTGGCTATTCTGATGCACTGTTTTTTTTTTTTTTTTTTTTTTTTTCCTCTTTAAAAAAAAAAGTATTTACAGAAATTGTATAAAAGATTTTGTGAATTCAATGCAAGTTAGCTTCCAGTCTTCAAGTCCCAAATACTAGGTTTACGGTTTTGGCTCCTTTGTATATTTGCCAGTAGGATTTCAAGATTCATAATTTTACGTTCCTTACAGGCCACACTTTCAATTATGAAAACCCCTCAACATACGCAGACATAAAAAGCAGCAACTGAAATTGGCTGAGGTGGATGTAACTCTGCTGTCTGGAACCAGTTAAGTGATCCTGGCACTCTTGCGGAGTGAAAAAGACGATGGAAAATGCCTACTATTTGACTTTAAAATAAGATTTATTCAATGATGGCTGGATTTGGGGGTGGATTCCAATCCATAGTTGCCTGGCACATGTCAATTACTAAAAAAAGTCAAATATAATGTCAAACCCAAAGCCACACAAGGAGGGGGTAAAATGTTCAGTTCCAAAGAGAACAGCTCAACAATGTGGAACTTTACCTAGAGTTCAGCATATTAAATTAGTAGTAATGAAACAATACAGTGAGGATTTAAAGAAATACCTGGTAGTTCCTTCCAACATTTACACAAATAGCATCAGAGAAACCTTCAATGTCACCTAGCTGTGTGTTACAGCCTCACAGGTTGAATGAGCCAATGAAAACTGAATCTTCCTTCATCCCACATCCCATCCTTATCTCTCTACATAAAACCTATTCTTGATTTCAAGACAGAGTTGTAAGTGTCCATATTTCCTAAGCCTCGTTCAAGGAAATCACGTCAGTGTTGGATGCTACCGCTCTTCATCTTGAACATAGAACTCCAGCAGATTCAATATTGGCATTCATCATCTGTCATACCCTTCACATGAATTTTCTGTCGAGGTGTGGTAATAGTAGATCTGATGTGGACCTGTTTCTTCCGGGTCACATTGGACTTGTGGTTACCATTTGGGCTGGGTCTAGAAGATGGGGAAGTAGAGACGTTTCTTGGCCTGAGTCTCTAACAGTAGAGATGTAGAAGAGAAAGTGAGATGGCGAGGAGACCAGCTGTTGACTGCAGAGCACTGCCACCTGCTCTGGTGGTGGCATTAGTTGGATTTGGGGCAGTAGAGATATTCTGGTTACTTGAAAACGGTGCAACAGATGTTTGGTTGCAATAAATCTAAAATACATTTAAAAAAAAAAACACATGAATTTTCAGAATCGCCCACAGCTACCTCCATTTACACTCTGTAGTAACACTCAAGCGCATGGTAGAAGAAATCCAACACAGCACCTCAGGGACGCTAAGCATTAGCTCTACCACTGCACTACACCCCCAGTCCCTGACCCACCCTAAGACTGCTTTTTCCCATTATTCTCTCAGCTACATCATTAAATTCTGAATTCACTTGGTCCCACCAAAATGATTTCTCTTCAGTTTTAGAACTGCATGTGTGGATAACTAGAAAATACGAATGGTAACAATCGAAGTTCTTCAAGCTCAGTGTGGTGATGCACCATCTTAGCACTTGGAAGGCAGAGGCAGAGGATCATGAGTTCGGGAGGCCAGCCTTGGCTACATGAAAGCCTGTCTCAAAAAACAAAGTTCTCTGGACTATGTAAGTGTCAAGAGCAGGGCTGTTTCTAACTCTGCGTAATGTAATAAAGTACTTTCCTAAAGTGTTTTCTGATGTTACATGGCTTTGCTAGTATTGCAGTAAGGTTTCCTGTTTCTCTAAAACAAGGGGACATTTTAAAGTTGAGCCAGGTTGGTGGCTCATCTGTAACCTTAGCACCAGTGGATTTGAAACAGAGATCTAGAACTTAAGGCCATTGTGGATGGATTTTATAGCTAGACTCTGTCTCAAGAAAACAAAACCTGTGTGTGGCCAAGAGTTGTGGCATACACCTTGAGCCCCGGCATTCAGGAGGAGGCAGAGGCAATCAGGTCTCTTTGACTTCAAGTCCTGCCTGGTCTAAAAACCAAATTCCAAGTCAGTCAGGGCTACACAGTAGGACTTGTCTCAAAAACAAAACAAAACACAACAAACAAAAAACCTTGTCTGTAATGGGCAGGGGAGCGGATCTTGGGAGTGTGCACACTTGAGGGTGGTTGGGTTTGTTGGGTCAGGATCCATCCTGGTGTGCTGCATCTCTAGTTCACAGCCTGGGAGCCATTACCTCCAGGAAATATATTAACACTTAAAAATGTAAAAGGGCATTGTGTATCCCATCTGCTCATTTGAAATCTTGACATTATAACCCTTCTCAAAACTGGCCACAATGTTTATCTCCAAGTGGAAAAAAAAAAAAAAAAAAAAAGGAAAAAAGGAACTAACCACCTAGGGATGCATAGCATTAGTAGAACACTTGCTAGCAGGTGCAGGCTCTTGGGCTTGACTACAAGCCCCAGAGGTTACTAATGATGACTTTCATCTGGATTTCAAAAATGTTTAAGATTCCTTGCTCTAAGGCGGAAGGGCTCCAGTTAAAGCATCCCACCTTCACAAAAGGCAGGGTTCGGAGTTAAATTCACTAGCTCCCAGCCTGGTCGCTGGCTCTGCACAGTGGCCCAGAACCAAGGCTTCCCTTGTGTGCCCCCCCTCCCCATCCTAGTGACATATTCACCGCTGGTTTGGCGAGCCACGAAATGCACAGTCCAGAGAGGCACGTGATACTCTCCTTTGTCATGGAACAAAGGCTGATCCGAGTTTTCAGCCCTCACCGAAAGGGAGGGTTTGCCAGGGCTTGCGGAGAGCTTCCGATTACAAGCAAGAGTGAGGACGACGTGGCAGTTAGGTAAAGGAGTCTGGCCAGCCACACGTCCATTCGGCCGCCCCTTGATCCAAAGATAAACGCTCCTACACCCGAACTAGCTCCTTTTGTTCTACACCGGTAAGGCCATTAAGCAAATATTGACTAAAGAAATGTACAGATTGTAACCAAAGTAGACTGCCCACAACAAAATCCTGATCCGGTCACTTATACTTACTGGCACCTACTGTGTGTAAGATAGAGCCGGTCCTATCAGGAAGTGGTATTCCCAGGAAAGGGAAAACACTAATATGTTAAATTGTTTAAAACAGAGAGCCTGTCTCGGGATACAATAACTAACTGTACAGCGGATGATTTAAAAAAAAAAAATGATTAAGAAAAAAAGAGCCGAGTGAGCCAATCTGAAAGTCTAAGGTTTAAATGTTAATTATTAAGTCGGCATTAAAGAATTTGCTTAACCAAAACCTCTCTCTTAACCTTTCGATAGGGGAGGGGTAGTGAGGAGGACAAGGGAATCTGGGTGAGTGAGACCTGCGGGTTCCGAGCCCCTCGGGGGAGGGGTGCTGAGGAAGACCCCCCCCCTCCGGGCACAGCCAACCCACAAGACAATGGGATACAGTTACCCAAGCGCGCTAGATGTCTAGGGACCAAGGACCCAGCACGCCCAACTTTTCAGAAGCCGGAGACACTCCTGAGCGAACCGAAGGCGACCTAAAGCCACCCGCTGCGTCTCCCTGTCCCGCCCTGGTCTCAGCTTCAGGTCTTATTCTGGGCGCGGCGCTTTCACCCTCTCGCAACGCACCCGGAGCAGCGCCACCCTCGCCGTTGGGGATGATATCTGTACCCGGGACAGGTCTAAAGAGGAAGCCGCGGTGGAATAGGACAAAGCCTGACGGAGATTCGGGACACTAAAGTCCTGCCGCTCTGCCCCCCCTAGAGATAGTGGATCTAGGCTGAGATGGATCCCCTTAGGTGGCCAGGGATGGAGGTGTGAGGTCGCACCGTGGGAGTTTGGGGCGTCGGGAGGTCCCGAGCCAAGCTTCAGGATTGAGGACTCGGGTGGGAGACAGAGCCACTGCCAGGGCTTTCTGGGCGATCCCCAAACCAGTTTGGACGGTGGAGGATGGGCTTGTGCCACGCTCCCCGAAGCGGACCGTCTCCTCTCTTTGTGTGGTTCGCTGGGAGCGCGAAGACCCTCCGTGGGAGGAGAGGGGGCGCTCTCTCTAGGGAGTCCACATCGCGGATTCCCCGAGTCAGTTACACAAAATTCTCTCCCTACTACCCCAGTGCGTGGCCGGAGGTAGGAACTTCATCCCTCCTACTCACGCACACGCCCCCAGGGCGCGGCCGCAGTGCCACACCAAGCGCAGGGCCTCACCTGCGTGGGTAGGATCAGTGCCAGAAGCAGCAACCCCAGCCCCAGTCTGACCACCATCGCTCTGCCCATGTCCGCTCCGTCGGCGCGCGGCGCGACTCTCTGGATGCTCGGTGCGTGGAGATCTCCTCGGCTCGCGCGGACGCAGGCAAGGTGGGGAGCGCGGCGGGCCGGCAGGACCTTATATACCAGGACAGCCACAATAGCCGTGACGTGGGGCGCCCGCCCACCCGTGCTCTCCGCCTCCCCTGCCGCCTCCCCGCCCCCCGCCCCCCTGCGCAGCTCTCGCACCCCCTCCCCCGCCGTCTGCACCCAGCCCGGGGCGACTTGGGATGTCCCGGAGCGGCCAGCGCGGCAGGTGGGCGGGCGCCCGGAGTTCTGGCTGAGCTAGGGTTCCCCGAGGCGGGCTGCGAGTACCGGGGCGGGCGACTCCCACACGGGACCCCAGGCGAGAACGCGAGCCACACACGCCGCCCAAGTTTCCTTTGTTTCCCTAGCCCTGCCATCTTACCCCCCAACACAAAAAGTCGGAGTCGCGGGCTGGGTTTTCTCAAGTGCCGGGCGCAAGGGGGAACAGGGCAGGACTGGCAGATCCCTGGGCCGTGGCGCACGGGTTTGGCGAGGAGACCCGGCGCTGGCCCTAGGCGGCTGCACGGCGGGGCTTGCAGGGATCCTGGGCCCCAGAAGTGAGTATGCTCGGCTGGGCGGCCGCCCCTCGCCAGGCTGCTTGCTTTGTGTTTTGAGCTCCTCTAGTCCTGCATCTAGCAGAGAGCACCCGGGCTACCCCCGTGGCATCCACCGCGACCTGGGGAGCAGCCAGCTGCGCACGGCCATGGGGCGGGACACCGCGAGGGACTGGGTTTCGGCTCCAGTGCCTGGGCTTAAGGACCAGGACTGTACGAGACCTCCCACCCAGAGAACACCCCTCCCCCAACCGCCGCTCCCACCAAAACTCTGAGTTCCTGGGGACTCTCTTGGGGCTCTGTGAAACAGCACTTGCTCACTTTTCGTCTAAAGAGCAAACGTTTTCAGGATCAAGCCATTTCTTTCCCATAGTTGCCGATTAGTGGAACCGTGGAAATTTTTTATTCATCTGTCTGCACATTTTAATGGAATCTCTCTTTCAACCGTTCTATTGTGAAAACTTCAAAGCAAATTTTAAAATAATTTAGTGGTAGAATATTTTTAAATTTTAATCACAGGGCTTAGACCCTTTGTATTTAAAGTTTAGCCTATGTGTTTTTGCAGACCTTAAAGCAAAACAGACCAAACCTAGCAACGATGGAGATTTGTTTAAATTTCAATTTTTGCAGAACAGCCTCATAAAAACGAGGTTAGTTTTACGGGAGCAAACTAAACAATGGAATCCACAGTCGTTGGTTTATGACTGCATTAGCCTGAGCCTCACGGGCCAGCCACAGCCACCCAGTAACTTTCCACGTGTGAGCTGTGCTTGGGAACACAGGAATTTTTGTCTAGCACCGGTGAACTTTCCTGTTTAACAGTTACCACACTGTACAGAAACGTCCTTTGGTACACAGCCTGGGCACTCCCTTTCCAGGGTGTCGAAAGCACAACTAACTCAACAGCACCTAGTCCCAAGGGCCCTTCTTCAGAGGCCCAGGACAAGGCCTCAGAACTACTGGCTGGTGCTGCTCACTGCTCTCATTTACTTCGTCCTCTGTTTCTTTTTTCTCCCCCTCTCCATTACTCTCCATTCTTCCCCTTCCTCCTCTTTCTTGGTATTAACTGAAGGAAATGTGCTGGGGCTGTGGTTAACAATACAGCCTCTGGAGCCGGGTGCTCCAAATGCTGTGAGACATTTGTACTTAGGGGAAAAAGCTGCAACTTCATCCTTTGTAAAAATGGAGACGGTAATAGCATAATTGATGAATTATTAAGCAATTACTGTGCACCAGGTATGGAAGCCTATGCCTGGATGGAATAGGAGCTCTCAGAAGGCAGAGGCAGAAAGATCACTACAAGACCAGCCTGGCTTACGCAAGTTCCAGGCTACCCAGGACCATATAGCAAGACCCCCTGTCTCAGAAACCAAACAACAAAGGAGTAGTGTGTGTGTGTGTGTGTGTGTGTGTTAGAACAGTGCTGACCTCCTAGCTCTCTCTTGATGTTTGTTCCCTATCCAGGGTAGCAGGAAACAAAGTGTTGATCCTGAGCACATGTATGAAGGTCAGAGAACTTGCAGCAGTCCGTCCTCTTTCTACCATGTAAGTTCCAGGATTTGAACTCAAGCTTCCGGGGCTTGGTGGTAAGAACCTTTTCCTGCCAAACCAACTGGCCAGCCTCCATGTGGCATTTTATTTGTGTATCGGTGAGGTCAGTAACACAGATGGCATCGTTATCATTTTTATTCTGAGGCAAGGAGATGTTAAGAAACTTGGCCACAGCCACTTGAGCCAGTTATGATGCCACTTCTAAAGTTACAAAGTTTCCTGACCCAGGTTCCAAATTACTTCTGCTTTGCTGAAAAGGACAGGGACCAGGGTAGATGATACAGCTCAGTGGTGCTCACCCAGTATGTACAAGGTCCTGGGGTTCATCCCCAGTATTACCAATTGAGAGAGAGGAGGAGGAGGCTGAGGCAGGATTGTGAAGAGGATGCTACCCTGGAAACTTAGCAAGACCCTGTCTCAAAATAGGAATAGAAGGGCTGGGATTACAGCTCAGTGTAGACCATTAGCCTAGCGTGTACCAAGTCCCTGGGTTTAATCTCAGGACCAGGGAGTGGGGTCAGGTGCAGAGACTATGTCCTTTACGCCTAGCACTCAGTAGTGGATAAATGGACTAATATTAAGAGAGACAATTAGTTTGCATTTTGATTTAAAAACAGTAAGTCTTATTATTAGAGAAATACAAGATTAAATATAGAGCTAAGTCATTTGATTTTTTTGTCAGTTTTCAGCAAAATGGGTGTGAAATAAGGTATTAATACAATAAAGTATGCTTTCTGTGCTTTATTATACAAACAGTGCCTGGAATTTAATTAAAATTCCCCTCTATTCAATGATGTCTGGGCTCACAATTCTCTTTTCTTCCTAAATTCTGTGCTGCCCTGCACTTAGCTGGCATTGGGTCCTTCAGTTTTATCTCAGTCTTTTATGCAAGCTTTGTTCCTCACTCTCACCAGTCCTGAGCCCAGGGAGGGGAAGTCCCAAGTCCCTGCACAAGCACCCTGAGTCAGCTGGTGCTGTCTCCCAGACACTCTGTGGGGATGTGCTGCCCTCTGCTGGCCACAGAGATTGTCAGCACCCACTGTCAAATAATGAAAAGTCTTCCTTTGTGATGATAAAAAGCTCTGAAATTTTGATGTAGCTAACAACCACACTGAGTTTCTTTTGCAGCTAGGTCATACTTTCCCTTTCTATAGATTTCTTTTTTCAAATTCTCCCAGATCTTTAGCTTCACCCAACAAGAAAACAACTGTAAGAAGAAGCAGTCTGGGCTACTTTTGCATGCAAATAAAGTAAAAGGACCCTTGCTGAAGCTCCCTAGTGCATCGTTGTTGCTGCTGTTGTTAAAGAGAATTAAATAAAAAGAAGCAACTTCTTCCCCCCCCCCACAGGGTTTCTCTGTAGCTTTGCAGCCTGTTCTGGAACTCACTCTGTAGACCAGGCTGGCCTGGAACTCAGAGAAATCCCACTGCCTCTGCTTCCCAAGTGCTAGGATTAAAAGCTTGCTAAAAAACGAAAACAAAACTTGCACCATTACCACCCAGCAAGAAGGAACTCTCAATGCCTTTGTTCAAAGTTTTATGAATTACTGTGTTGGCAAGCATGTAAGGAAAGCTCTCAGGTGTTAATATTGCATGGCCCCTCTGGCAATTTAGTCTGCACTGTTAATAATGTTAACAATAATGTTAAATTTAGTTAAAGATAAACTTGCACAGCCAGGTGGATGCACACCTTTAGACCCAGCATTCAAAGTCAGAGGCAGGTAGATCCCTGTGAGTTTGAGGCCAGTCTCCTCTTCAGAGTGAGTTCCTGGATATCCAAGGCTACACAGAGAAACCCTGTCTCAGAGGGGAAAAAAAAAACAGCTTGGACAAAGATGAATGATTAACGTGCAATTATTAGTTATTGCATGGAAACAGACTGAAAAAAAAATCACTTAATTATCCAGAAATTGAGGTCTGGCTAAAGAAATTATAACTTATTTAGACTATAAAATAATATAACATCATTAAAGACTACAAAAGAACATTTTATTCTTTTATATAGTATATGTATTAATATGTATATACATATATAATATGCATGTTATATGTCTGTATATGTATTACATGAAGAAATCTCTATGGTCAATTCTTTTTTTTTTTTTTCTTTTGGTTTTTCAAGACAGAGATTCTCTGTGAAACAGTCCTGGATGTCCCAGAATTTGAGTTGTAAAGCAGGCTGGCCTCAACCTCACAGAGATCCACCTGCCTCTGCCTCCTGAATGCTGGGATTAAAGGTGTAAATTTACCAGCAGTGGTAAATTCTAAACCTATTGTTTTTACATTTATTTATTAATTGGAAGAGGTCAGAGAGCAACTTACAGGTCTTGGTTCTCTTTTTCTGGTGGATCTAACTCAGGTCTGACAGCAGGCACCCAACCTCAGTGATCCTCCATGATCATTTTTGTTTTACCGTGGAGTTTGTCTTCTGTTGGCCAATTATTCCTGGGCCTGGGGCCTGCTCTGGAGTGCAGATCTTATTATTTTATGGGTATGGGTTGTTGTTCTTTTGTTTTAACTATAAGATAAAGCTGGGGGGGGGGTCCCACACGGGGGACCGCCAGCTGAGGGTGACCAAGGCGGAGGGACAAACACGCCAGGCAGACAGAGCTTGAGTGGGGAGTTTATTTAGGAAGGGGAGTGAGGGGTAAAGGGGAAAGACATAGAGACACAGGGAACAGAAGAAAGAGGAGAGGGGGAGGGGAAGGAGACTGGGAGGGGGAGAAGGGAAAGAGGGAGAGGAAGGGGGGGGAGCCGGAAAGAAAGCAAAGAGAGCTTAAGTGGGTGGGGTCCTTTGCACCTGCGTGGAGACTGCTACTCATGACCCTGGGCTGACCAGAGTACTGCCTGAGTGCATTCTGCCAGGTGACAGGGCCAGGCCAGCATAACGCCTGAATCGTTACATGGGTGTCTTGTGTGCATGGTGTCTGTGTACTACACGGCCGCACTGTTCAAGGAGTCCAGACTAGGGCATCGTATTCCTGCAGGTAGAGATGTGAGCTACCCCGTGGGAACCAGACCTGGGTCCTCCGGAAGAGCGAAGAGCGCTCGCTGCTCTTAACTGCTTTTCTCCAGCCCCCAACTACCTCCTCTTCCTCCTACTCCTTTTGTTACAGGGTCTCATGCACCCTAGTTGGCTTTGACACATAGCTAAGGATGACCTTAGATTTTGTTTTGTTTTTTTGAGAGAGGGTCTCTCTATGTAGCCCTAGTCCTGACTGTCCTTGAACTCAATATATGGACCAAGCTGGCCTTGAACTCACAGAAATCCACCTGCCTCAGCCTCCCAAGTACTAGGATTAAAGGCATGCATCGCCACGGTCAGATCATGATAAATTATTAAGTTTTTTAAAACAGTAAGATCAGACACTGAAGAGGCGGCTCAGTGGTTCAAAGCACTGGCTGCTCTTTCAGAGGACCCGGATCCAACCCCTAGTACCCACATGGCAGCTCAGAGACTTCTGTTATTCCCGGTCCTGGAACACTGACACTTCTTCCCATCTCCATGGGCACCAGGCACACATGGTGCACAGATAGACAGACAGACAGAATACCTACACACATAAAAAATTAAGTTTTTAAAGTAAAATATGAACTGGGTGTGGTGATATACAGCTGTTACTCCAGCACTCACAAGACTGAGACAGAGGAGTTCCATGAGGTCAGGGCCAACAGATCCATAACCCCAGTGTCTGGGTGGCTCAGGCAGAATCCAGGCTGAAAGACAACTGGGGATCAACGAGAGACACTGTCTCGAGGAATAAGATAAAGATCAATATAGGAAAATACCTGGCATCCCGAAGTGGAATTTTATTGTTCTTAAACAGGAAACGTGCTGGAGATGTAGTTCGGTTGGTAGACAGTTTGCCTGGCACAAAGGCCTGGGTTCAGCCCCCCCCACCGCCACTTAGACCGGGTGTGGCAGTGCGTGCCCATAATCCCAGCACTCTGGAGGTGGCAGTAGGAGGATCAGAAGTTCAAGGCCACCCTCAGCTACATAATGAGTTTGAATCTGGCCTGACCCACATGAAACTTTGTCCGGAGGAGAATTAATGATGAGCCATAGAAAGAGGAAATCTATTAGGCTAGTTGCATGGCTTCCATCCCAGCACCGGGGAGGCAGAGGTGCGCAGACCTCTGTGAGTTCAAGGTCAGCATGGTCTACATAGCAGGTTCCAGGCTAGCCCGGGCAACATAGTGAGACCCTGTTAAAGGGGAGGGCATAAAAACCAACACTCAATGCAATGAGTATGCTATGGTTTGTTGCTTCGTTTTGTCCTAAAGTCAAAGAAAAACTCTTTCCAAAGAGACATACACAAGCCTGGTAACCCTTGCCTCTGGGGGGAGTTGCCGACCAGGGCACGGGACGCCACCTCTTTGTAAATTAGTTGTGCCATTACTTATTCACAAAACACAAAATAACTTGAACAAATAAGCACAAGGAGTGTTCTGCGGCCTGGGCCTTCCCAACTCACACAAAGCATATTTACAGGAAGCCGACTTTCTCCACCCTGTGGCCTCAGAATTTCTTTCCCAGTCTGCCTCAGGAGCTCTCTTGGACAGAAATTCTGGCCTTCCCTCATCCCATCCACCTGTCCTGTAACAACTGTGAGACTACATTCTTCCTTCAAGTCCAGATGGCTCACACGCATACAGACACACACATAAGACTTACAGGAAAGTGAAGAGAAAACAGGGAACTGAACTGTAGGAAAGGAGCTCACCTGGCACCATCAGTTGCCACATGCTATTCTCCCACAGCTACTGGAATTGCAGAGGCTCTGGAGGGAGAAAGCTTCAGGGGACAGGTTCAGCCTCCTGGGAAGGCCAGAGCTGAGAGGCCTCATTTTAATAAAAAGGCTCCTGACCACCAGGGACAGGCTGCAGAGCCCAGTCCTAATGGGGACAATTAAGTTCTAGAAGAAAAGAAACCCCACTCTCCCCTCCCAGAAGAAGTCTGCAGGCCACTAGGGTGTGCACAATGTGCCAATGGCAGGCTGAGTCCCATGATCCTCTGCTCAGGAAGAGTGCAAGATTCTATGCATATTTTACACTTGCATGGTTTAGTCCCAACTTTGTGTCCCTCTGCTTTCTTGAGGTTGCAGGCTTTTGTTTGGTGCTAGGCGCATTTAGCATATGTGCCTTGCAGCTGAGCTACACCCCAAGCTTTCTCGGATTTTAATATTCTGTTAGGGCTAAAGCTACAGGGACCCTTATGCTGTGAGAGATTAGTGAGGTTTTAAGTAGGCTGGGAAGTCAGATAAAATATCTTCATAACTCAAAAGAGCAATGGCATGTTGAAGGAAATGTTACGTGAACCTGAAACAGGACCGCATTTCCCGTCTTTGTAAAATCCCTTCTAAATCTGTTAACATGGCTCTTCCAGGATCACCCTCAGCATATCGAAAGCAGATGTGGACTCCATCTGGGATGTCGCTGCAAGGAAGAGCATTTTGTTCTCCTCATCCCATCGGTTAAAATGGGACCAGAGGGACTTCACTGTCCCTGCTGAAGAAGAGTGCCTGGGTTATAGCCATACAGAGCTCTGATTTAAAAACAGAGATTCTCAATATCCACTTAAACATTTATTTGCAGGTAAAAGTAACGTAGAGGCTAGAGAGATGGTTCAGCATTTTAACAGCACTGGCTGCTCTTCCAGATGACATGGGTTCAATTCCCAGTGGCTCACAACCCTCTGTGAACTCCAGGTCTGAGGATGCAATGCCCTTTTCTGGCTGGTTTCCAGCAGCACCAGGCATGCAAGTTGAGTGTAGACATGCAGGCAACATACCCATTCACACAATGTTAGAGTCATTCATGTGAATTAAATATAGAACAATTCGGAAACTATTCAAAGCTGTAAGAGTCCTATGAAGGACCAAGCATGGTGGCTCATGCCTTTAAACCCATCACTCAGGAGGCAGGGGCAGGTAGATCTTCCTGAGTTCAAAGCCCACCATGTCTACATAGTGAATACCAGGCCAGCAAGGCTGCGTAGTTAGACTCTGTTTCAAAACAAACAAACGGACAGACAAAACAGGTTATCACGGGCCGGGGATACAGCTCACAGTAGAATACTTGCTTAGCATGCACAAAAGTTTAACTTTAATTGTTTTAGGCAGGAAACAATTAAAAAGTTCTAGTCACAAATGTGTGGCCATATTTCTGGGAGGTTAATGAAATAGCCTGGGTAACCTGGAATCCCCTGGAGTCAGAGAACATGAGGCAAACCCAGTCTCCTCCTTCCTAGAAAAGATGTCTATTTTTCCATCCAAGCATCGTCCTTTCCACACTTTACACATCCCCACCCAGAAGCGATGAACTAGAAACTAGGCATGATAACATGCACTGGCAATACCGGCACTGGATAGGCTGAGGCAGGAGAATCATAAGTTTGATTGAGACAAGCCCGAGCTACATGGCAAATTTCAGGCCAGCCTGGGCTACAAAGCAAGACCTTGTCTCAGAAAAGCAAAGGAAATACATAAGGCCTGAGGAATGTTCATAGTGTTATCCTTGGGGTTTCGTTACTTCAGGAAAAGTTCTTATCACAATTTACTGTATTGTCGTCACTGGGCATGTTTTTCAAAAACATTGTAGTGACTGTCCAATCATCTTCCCAGTTGGACAATTTCTCGTAGTATAAGTGTCCTCATCTTAAAAATTCTTTGAAAACACCAGGCGTGGTCTCTGCCTCGCATCGAATCCCAGACTTAGGAAGCTGAAGCATGAGGATCGCAGTGGGTTCAGAACCAACCTAGGTTACAGTTAGATGCTGTCTCAGACACAAAAACAGAGCTGGTAGATGGCCAGGCCTGAGTTCAGTCCCCGTGATGGAGGACTGCTTACAGGAACGTGTTCAGGGATTCCTTCCTTCCTGCTCTGGCTGTCCGGGAACTAGCTTTGTAGACCAGGCTGGCCTCTAACTCACAGAGATCCGCCTGCCCCTGCCTCCCGAGTGCTGGGATTAAAGGTGTGCACCACCACTGCCCAGCGAACATGGGCATCTTCCCAGTGGTTGAACAACTAATGAAATTGTCTCCCCTTCCCCCAACAACCATCAATTATCAATAGCTCCTCCCGACCCACGATGTAATGTTGATTAGCACCATCACGTGCAGATCTTGTGTGGGTAATTAAGCAGAGAGCTCGAGAGTTCGACAGCCACCCCACAGCATTCCACCAGCTCTTACACTCTTCCTAAGCCTAAGGAGCTGGACATAAGACAGTCTACTTAAAACTGAGCGCTCAAGGGTCACTCATTCTCAGCTCTTTGACCAGCCATGAGTCTCTGCAGTCACCACCGCTCGCTGTAAAAAGAACCTTCTCTGGCCAAAAGATGAGAGCAGCTAATCTATGTACAAAAACATAAATATTTAGAAGGCAGTTTGGGGTACAACATTTAGCAAAAACAAAAGTTCTAGTCCTCCATTAGGGACCTATCAAGTCCCCACTAAGTTTGCAGGACCAGGCCTGAACTCCCTCCTGTAAAGCAGACATCAACTCCAACCAGAGAGCAATTGGTTACCCTTGTATTAGCCATTGCTACTGTTGCAACAGTGGGTAGATCTGGCCTGGGTAGGTCAGCAGTATAGACTCAGGATCCAGAATGTAGCCTCTTGCTGCTGCACCTGCATGACCAGTGCAGCACCTTCCAGCACTGTGAAAGCTCCACCAGGGAGGAAGCATCATCTCATTTCTTCCCTACTGCCTTCAATGAAAACATGTGCTGGGCTTTTTCGGTTTCCCACAGCTAGGAAACGACAGACTCAATTGAGGAATTGCCTCTATCCGGCTGGCCTGTAGGCGAGAGCGTGAGGTCAGTTCTTGATTAATGACTGACGGAGGAAGTCTCACTGTGGGCAGTGCATGTAAGAAAGCAAGCTGAGGGAGGGAGGGAAGCTGAAGAAGCAATGAGGGGCAAGGCAGTAACCAGAACTCTTCCATTTTCTCTGCTTCAGCTCCTCCTCGGGTTCCTGCCTTGACTTCCCTTCACGTTAGACACAACTGTAAGCTGAAGACAATTTCCCCACTGAGAGTCCCTCCTCGCAGGTGATTCTAGCTTGTGTCAAGCTGACATAAAACTAGCCGGCACACAAGGCAATTTTATTTCAGCTTACAGCTGCCTTGCTCCTCACCGAAAACGGTGTCAATCCCTGGGATTTTTGTGCATTCTGATATGCTTAACGTTTTCCTAGTCTTCCCCTGCACAGCTATTGTTCTAGCTTGGTTTCCTCTTTCCTGTGGCATCAGGGATGTGTTTATCTTTCTCCTCAGTCTGAAGGATTCTTCCAAGTAACTCGTACATCTGGCTTAAGAAGATCATAAATTCCTTAGTCTGTTTTCAACTCCTATTAGAACAGAACAAGAGTTAGGGTATCCCATGCCCTGGTGGAGTTCGAACCCGTTACCTTATGGAGTAAGTTGAGTGGAGCAGTTGGTTCCCTCCGGGTAGTCTCTCAGCTTGTCTTGGCTGAACTGGGTGCTTGTGTTGAAGAGGCATATGGGAACCCTTGGCTTCTGCTGAAATCTGTCTTCCACGGAGCCAGCATGTGAGGGAGGGGTGGCTGCTGGTTTGTTTCCAGGCACCTGATTCACCCTCACCACACTGTTTCAACCTCACCTCCTGAAGAGCCAGCTCGTGTGAGGAGAAACATGGTCTAGGGAGATCGTCACTCATCTCAGTGGCTCAGCCCCCTTAACCCAGCACCAGTCCATGCCAGTCTGCAGCGACGGTCTTCCCTAGTTTACCAAAATCAATCTCAGAGGTTGTCTCTGGCAGGGAGAGCTCTTACCGTGTTTTCTCTCACCAACTTTCCTCAGCGGGGCCTCTAATTTGACCTCTTGTACAGAAGCTCTCTGTTGTTGTCTGCTTGATTTTTGTTTTTAAGGCAGGGTCTTCCTGGGCAGTGGTGGTGCACGCCTTTTGTCCCAGCACTTGGGAGGCAGAGGCAAGAGTATGTCTGTGAGTTCCAGGACAGCTCCTCACAGAGAAACTGTGTCTCCGAAAAACAAAAACCAAGGAGCAAGTTGCAGCTTTACGAGATGCCATCACGGAAGTGACATTCTTGCTACAGTCCCTGCTCAGAAGCAAGCCACACTCAAGTTCTCAATGGCTTCTTCTAGCTAGTACCTATAACACTGGGCTACACTATCCTGTAACACCAAGTCTAGAGCTCTGGGGACTACGAGATACCCAAACACTGGTATAAACAAGCCTGTGTTAGGATAGAGGATTCAATCTCAAAAGAATTGCAAGTATGAAGATATAAAACATGTTGCTGGCCAGGTGTGCTGGCACAGGCCTGTGGAGGTGGAGGTCAGAGGATTGCAAGTCCAGGCTGGCCTGGAACTCATAGAGATCCCTCCACCTCAGCCTGCTGAATTCTGGGATGCTGGGAGTCAAGCCCGGGACTTTGCACACCCAGACAAGTACTCTACCACGGAAGTATGCCTGTCAGCCTGCCACAACAGTTCTTACAAAGACCACTGGTTACTGTCCTCACTGATTTTTACTCACAGCTCCAGGGTTCAGTTCATCTTGCCAGGGAAAGTCACGGACAGAGAAAGAGAGGGCTGCGTCACGTTTGACTTCTTATTCGGTTGGTGATCGTAGCCCGTGGAATACTGCCACCCACATTTAGAGTGTGTCTTCCCACTTCAGTTAACCTAATCTAGAAACTTCTTCCAGCACTACCAGAGCTGTGTCCCCTGGGTGATTCCAGATCCCGTCACCTTGGCAGTCCTGCTTAGCCAACACACCTGTTAACTGTTCTTTCAGCCTTTGGTTTGTTCTATGTTTTGTTATCCAACGAGTGCTTCCCAGAATTCCACGGATGGCAGGTTTCTCGAAGGTTTTATGGCCCTGGTTTTGGGATGGGGATCTCCTTTAGTAAGAGTCTTAGGGAGCTGTAGGCTTACAGCTGGGAAAGGAGAGCAAATGTTAATTGTGTTGGGATTCTTGATTCTTAGCTGGTAAAGGACTTCAATTAGTCCCCAGAGTGAGGGGTTCCTTTCCTCCATCGCCATCATTGTCTTGCCTTCCTTATTCTGCCATAATTTTAGATCTTGTGAAACTGATATTAGCCATCCCAGGTTAATTTCAATTGTCAATTTGATGTGACTTAGACTCACTTGAAGATCGGGCATCTGGGCATGCCTGTGGGATGATTTGCCCACTGTGAGTGCCTATGGAGACAGACATCTCTGGTCCTGATAAAATGAAATAAAGAAATCCTGGTGGCCACAGTCAAAAGATCATCTCCAAGCTCTTCAGCAACAAATACTAGTAGGCAAGATGCAATACTCACAAAATTGTCCTTCTGTTCTGTGCTTTGAGGCAGGGTCTCCACGTGTAGCCTATTCAGGCCTCAAATTAGTGATTCTCCTGCCTAGTTTTCCACACACCTGGCATAATTTTTTTTTTTTAACCCGGGTAGAAGGGATGGGGATGTAACTCAGAGGCAGAGCACTTGGCTAGCATGTGTGAGGCCCCTGTTTTGATTCCTGGTACCAAGGGGAAGGAGGCAGGGGAAAGGGAGGCTGGGGAGTTAGCTCAGCAGCTGAGAAAGCATGAAGGTCTCAGTTCGAATCTCCAGAACCCAAGTGTGCTTGTCAAAGTGCTGGTGGGGGCAGGGAGAGGGAGAGACCTTGTGTCACACAAACAGGTGTCCCCCTCTGGCCACCGCACACATGCACAGGTGTGTACATCTGTGTACATTACCACGCTCACAAACATGCATACATATACATATGTATTCACAAAAAGGAAAGAAGTAATGTAGGAAGGAAAAAACGACGGTGCCCATGTGGTGTTCAGTGACAAGGAGGTAATGGGAGGGGACACTAATTGCTAATCTTTTGCCTCTTGGCCACCACCCACCCACCCCACATCACGGAGACAGGCTGTCCTGACACTAGCTCTGTAGACCCAACTGCCTCAAACTCACAGGTATCCACCTGCCTCTGCCTCCCAAGTGCTAGGATTAAAGGCTTGTACCACCACTGGGCTTGCCAAACACTCTTGAGGCAAAGATAGATTTCACCTGGGTCTGAGGTAACACACCTTTGTACCAAGACAAATTCTAGATGCAGGGTATGGGGCCAGGCGGCGAACTTTGGCGTTATTGCTGCGGTTGTTACGCCAATGTCAAAATCAAAGATAGCTTGAGATTGTGGCAAGGCTACAGACTACACAAAGACCAAGGAAACAAGGAAAATGAGGCTGACCTGCCACTCTTGCTCAGTTCTTCTGTCCCGGATTCCACCTTCCCGCGGAGCCATAACACCGTTTCTCCCTTCCTTTTCTGTTTCAACTCTCCGCTCTGCAAATTAAGACCCAGGGTGGCAGTCTGCACACCTGCCCCGCCTGCAGAGTAATTCTTGAAACCCAATCCCAGCTCTTCTCACTAGAAACAATGTATTCTTCCAGTGCCAGATAAAATCACTTTGCTTTCATTAAACAGCTCACTAGTCTCTAACTAGGGGCCGATTCCGTTACAGAGTTCCACGTTCCTGACACTCTGGCAAAGAAATAAGGCAGAAAAATCACTGAGCAGGACACCTCCCCCAAAAGGGGGAATTGATTAAAATTTCAAAACACAATTGTTTGTTTTTCAATTTAAAAGTTATGTATTATTTTGTGCGGGAGGTTGGCAGCTAGAGGAACACTTCCTGCAGTTGGTTTCCTCTGTCCACCTTCAGGTGGATTCCAGGGACTTGAACCCAGGTCTTCCGGTTTGCACCTTTACTCACTGAGGCACGTTACCTACCAGCCCTTTCTTGAGGCATGGCTTCATGTATACCAAGATGGCCTCAAACTTGCTAGGTACCAAAAGATGACCTTAAACTCCTGACCCTCCTTCCTGTGTCTCCCAATTTCTGGGACCACAGGCCTGCGCCACAAGGCTTCAGAATTTAACTTTAAAAGCTGGGGGACCCGGGAATGATTGATAGGGCATGTCTGTAAAGCTCAGCACAAGGATGTGAGGAGGAGCCTCGGCTGAGGTCCCGGCATTCCCTTTGCAGCCCCTTCGAAGGCATGGCCTCAACAGCCAAAGATCTCTCATGAGGCCTCAATCCATCTATGTATAGTGCGTGTGCACATGCGTGTGCCAGGACTTTGTACAGACTGAGTATGTTTTACCACTAAGATACCTATGGCCTCTGGCTTTAAATTCTAAAGGTTCCTCAAACTTACTGTACCACCCGGCATTGAATTTCTGGGCCTTTGAAACACATTAAAAAAAAAAAAAATCTAGACTGTGGTTGGGGAGACGATCCAATGGTTTGGGACACTGGCTGCTCTTCCAGAGGACCTGGATTCAATTTCCAGCACTCACGTGGTGGCTCACAACCATCCATAACTTCACCTCTTGGGGACCTGAGGCCCTCTTTAAATACAGACATACATGCAGAGAAAAACACATGCACTAAAATAAGTAAATAAATAATCCAAACCACACTACCTGCCTATTGTCCCCAACACTTTGAAGGCTGAGAAAGAGGATCACTTGAACCCAGGAATTTGAGACCAGCCAGGCTAGGCCACGTTAGCATGATTCTGTCTCAACAAGTATGGAAGGGAAGCTTTAAGGAAATTTGATTAAAATGTTGATATTCTCACACACAAACACATCACACAAACATACACCACACCACACACAAACCCACAGAACTATAACACACACACACACACACACACACACGACACCCACTGTACCCCAAGGATCAAACTACTAAAATACAGCGAGTGCTTAGCCACTGGGTTACATCCCAGCTACACTTTTCCTCTTAATAAAATTTTCTTTTCTTCTACAGACATGATCTTGGTCTGGAACTTTCTATATAAACTGGCCTTGACTCACAGATATCATCTGTCTTCCCTCCCCAGTGCTGGAATTAAAGGCAAATATCACCACACCTGGCTTTGTGGGGGAGGGGTCCTAGGATATAAACCCAGGGCCTCTTACACAATAAACAAGCACTCTGCTGTGTCCCCAGGCCTCAGTAACAATTTTGAATTTTTAAGAAAAATAACTTTTGAAAGATGTAATATAAAGTAATTTCAATTTGTATGTATTTTCATGTTTATTCATTTTTTAAAAATAAAAGCTCAGCCAGGCATTGGTGGCTCATGCCTTTAATACCAGCACTCAGGAGGCAGAGGCAGGCAGATCTCTGTGAGAAAAAAAAAGAAATAAAAAATAAAAGCTTATGATTTATTGTCTTCATAACACAATCAGCTCAAATTTGCATGTGTCTTACCGGAATTCACTCTCTTAGATCCACAGCTGGGCTTAACAGGCTCTACGAAAGCTTCATTGAACTGTTAGCCTTTTGGGGAAAACAGGCTTAGTCTGCCCAGCCTAGGACTGTCTCCTGTCAGAATGCCACTTTCCCTGGACATACAAAGAATCCTTGTCCTGTGTCATTTTGGGGGCTGTTGCTTGTCACATTTCAAAGATTTGTTTAAAAACTATGTGCATAAATGGGCGGCGGTGGTGCACGCCTTTAATCCCAGCACGTGGAAGGCAGAGGCGGGCGGATCTCCATGAGATCCATCAAGGTCAGCCTGGTCTACAGAGGCAGTTCAAGGACAGACAAGGTATGAAGAGAAATCCTGTCTTGAAAATACAAAACAAAGTATGTGTATGTGTGTATGGGTATGTGTGTACATATGCTTGCTGTGCCCTCAGAGGCCAGTTGGATCCCTTGGAGCTGGAGTTACAGTTGTGAGCTGCCCTACATGAGTGACAGGAGCCAAGCTCTAGTCTTCTGCAAGAGTAGTATGCGGTCTTCACTGCTGAGCCATACCTCCAGTCCCTAGTTGTTTACTTTTAGAGGAAGGTCTCATGTAGCCTGGGCTGCCTGGAACTCTCTAATTACAAGGACGACCTTGATCCTCTGATCCTTCTGCTTCCCTAATTCTGAGATTACAGGTTGTAGGTACACACAGCACCCTGTGGGGAGAGAGGAAGTGTATGGTTGCCATGAGCATGACCACATCAAGGACCCCAACACCTCACACCCACGGAAACGGCAAAGGTGTTGGGATCCTTGAGTATAGATGTTCAAAATGGCTGAGCCGTAGCTTAAAACCAGAGTGTGCAGAGACTACCAACTGCAGCTTTCAAGACCTGGATGCTGACATTTCAGAACTATTATCCTCAGTTTTCCCTCCTAGAGGACTGCTCCCTGCAGATCAGCCAGCCCACATCCTCCTCTCCGCGTTTCCAAGGTTCTGTTGGTGCATCTACCAGAGTGCACATTCCCAGTGGGTCCTTTCTTCATTCTCCGCCTCCCCAGTTAGATCACTCTCTAAGCCTTATGGATTGTGGCAATGTCTAGTTTATTTAGCTAGCGATGGGACTCAAATCGAGGTCTTGTATGTGCTAGGAACTCTACCCACTGAGCCATACTGTAAGACCCTGTTTTGCTTTTGGAGACAGTGTCTCACTTTGTAGCCCAGGCTGGCCTCTGTAGCCTAAGCTGGTCTCAAACTCACCAAGGTCTCACCTCCCAAGTGATGGAATTACAGGCAGAAGTCACTATTGCGGTTAAATGACATTTTCCATCAAGTCACCATGCCCTGCTTTACATTTTATTTGTTACATATTTTTGTAGTACTGCAGGACCACACATGTACTATGCAAATACCCTACTACTGAGCTTTAAATACTCTATTCCAAGCTTTAATGTATATTTGAAATGAAAACCTACTGGCCAGGTGTAGTGGCACAGGCCTATAATCACAGAACTGAGGAGCTGGAGTCAGAAGGATCAGAAGTTCAAGGGCACCCTTAGTTACCCAGCAAGTTCAAGGGCAGTCTGGGCTATATGAGATCATATTTGAATAAACATAAACATAAATACATAAATCTTTTTAATGATAGATATAAGGGCTTTTGCAATTTACTACTTTTTCCTTTGTGAAGTATTACTAGTTGTTATGATCAAATGTTTTGGCAATACCTAAAGAATTAAGAAACCAGGCGTCGGTGGTGGCTCATGCCTTTAATACCCAGCACTTGGAAGGCAGAGGCAGACATATCTCTGAGTTAGAGACCAGCCTGGTCTACAGAGTGAGTTCCAGGATAGCCAGGGCTACACAGAGAAACCCAGTCTCAAAACAACAACAACAACAAATTAGTAAAGGAAATAAAAGTGTATTCAAACTTGATCTCATATTTTGTGTATGGGTGTTTTGCCTGTATGTATATCTGTGAGCCACTGGTATGCTTGGTGCCCTTGAAAGCCAAAAGACTGGTTTCCTGGAACTGGAGCTATAGATGGTTATGAGCTGCCATGTGGTGTTGGGAATCAAACCATGTCCTCTGGAACAGCAAGCCATGTTCTTAACCGCTAAGCCATCTCTCCAGGCCCTATCATTTTAAAAAAGATTTCACCCTAGTAAGATGGTTTAGTGGGTAAGGTGCTTGCTAGAAAGCCTGACTACACAAGTTTGATCCCTGGGACCCACATGGTAGAAAGAACTGACTCCTGAAAGTAAACACACACACACACACACACACACACACACACACACACACACACACACGTTAATGAACTGGCTCAGGGTAAAGGCTTCTGCTGCCCAGGTTAAACACCTGAGTTCAATCCCCAGGTCCCACCTTATGGCAGGTGTTAACCAACAAATAAGTGCAACTGTGTATCCCTCACAATGTCAACAGTGTAAACATACAATTAGAGCACTTGAAACAATTTGTAATTGCTGTTTCCTCTTACACAAACACAACTGTGAGAGGAAGAGTCGTTGATTTGCTGAAACAGGGTTTCGTGTAACCCAGTCTGACCTCAAACCTGCTATGTAGCCAAGGCATGCCTAGCAGCAAGATGTCCTGCCTTCAGTACCTCAGTGATGGGCTTACGCCGAATGTCAGGTGTTTTATTCCTATTTATATTTAAATTTGTAGCTCAGCCTGGCCTCGAACTTTCCAGTCTTAAACCCAAGGAAAACCTTGAACCCCCGCTCTCCCTACCTCCAGAGTGGTAGCATTACAGGTGGACACCACCGCACTAGGTGGAGAGTTCAAATGTTGCCTACAGTTTTCTAGAGCCACCACCTATAATTCACAAGGACGCCCAAAGCTTCGGCTATTCCAGAGACAGAACCTCGGCTTTCAAACCAAGTTCTTCTGGAACTGGCTGCCCTCCGAGCTCAGCAGACCTGGGATGCCCCCACCCACCCACACACCCACACCTCTGCTTTGACAGCGCGGTCATCCGAGGCTCCGCGTCCAGCAGAGGTCGCTGTGACGGCGTCACCGTACTGGCTCGCTCCTGGGCATCCACTCTTGCGGCGTGGGCTTGGGCGGAAGGGGCGGGGCAGGGGCAGGGGCAGGGGTGGCTCGGGGCCGGCGGACGGCGCCGTCTGGGGAGGGACCAGCCGATTGCACAGGTGAGGGCGCCCCTACTGGCCCGCCGGCCCGGCTCCTCGCGGGGTGACTTGCGGGACGCCGGCCTCTGCCCTGCAGCGCTGCGGCCCAATCTGCGAGCACGTCCGGGCTCCGCAGAGTCGGACCTGCCCCGGGGACGCCTCCCGGACCCCGGGGCGCTGGGGCTGGGGCCGCAGCTGGCTGCAGACACCGAGCCCGGGCCGGCGGCGTGGGTTTCCAGTTTCCTTTGACCTTGGGGGACCTGGGGAGGCGCGGGATGGGAGCGCTCCTGGGGAACCCGTCCTTGTGTAGAAGCCTGCCCCCGATCTTCACAGAAGAGAGGGTTTTCGTACTGCAGTAGATCTCGCCCACTGGAGGCCAGGTTCCCGGTCTCACCCAGTGACAGGCTGGGAGGACGCGGGTCCTTGCTCCTCGCCGTGCGGTCAAGGGCAGACGTAGCCTTCGATAGCACATTCTGTAGCTTTATAACCCCCTACTGTCTGTCTCTAGTGCAGACCGCTGCCTAGAAGATCTTGTAATACGGACTCCTGCCGGGCCATTCTCCTGCTAATACTCTTTCTGTGTCTCTCCTGCTGCCCGGGTCACTTCCAAACTTAAGATATCCAAGACTTTTGGAGATCTAGTGTCAGTCCAGATACACTTTGTTCTTTTTTGAGCTCATTCTAATGCAGCTTCTGGTCTTACTCTTAACATAAAGGCTTGGCTTTGTTGGTTCCGTGTAGCCCAGGCTGGCATCGTGTTCATTTTGTAGTGTAGATGTCCTTGAACCCCCAACTTCCTGCCTCCATCCCAGATACTTGAAATACGGCTTACACCACCATTCCCAGCTTCCACAGCTTTTTAACTTTAATTACCAGGCACTATTCTGTGCACTTGAGATAAAGTGAAGGAGAATAATATAGGAATAAAGAGGAATTATACTCATGCATGTGTAAGCACGTGCAGACAAGTAACATCCAGCAAATTATGTGGGCACATGCATAAGAACTCTGGGGTGGGGTAAGTCTGGTAAGAGGGAATGGTTGGCAAGATGTGAATACAGTTGGGATGGTTAGGCCCCACTGAGGAGATATTTGAGTTTGGACTTGCAGATACCAAGGCAAGAGTGTTCTAGGCCCATGTGGGACAAGGGTCCCTAGTTTGGCTAAAATGTGTCCCTGAAGTTTCATGTGTTGGGAATTTGGTGCAGTGCCATTAGGGAGTGCAGGGTCATGAGGGTTCTTCTGGTGAATGGACAAGTCTGTTCATTGATTAGTGGGCTATTGAGGCAGTACATGACTTTATTTAAAAAAGCTGTCTGGCTTGCTTACGCTTCCACCTTGAGATGCAGCAAGGCCTTCCACCAGATGTCCACATCTAAGGTGTGCAGAAGGGAAAGGCGGTTTTAGGGGGTTAGGGAAGAATAGATTAGGTTGACATTGACTTTCCAAGCAAATAGAGGTAAATAAATCTCTATTCTTTATACTTTGCACTGGCTCTGTAATTCAGTTGTAGCCATGGAAAGCACACTTAGAGTAGTCCCTTAAGAACTGAAGCTGAGTAAGGCCGGAGATCTTTTCTGTGGGTTGTTTTGGTTTTTTCCAGGGCAGGGTCTTACTGTGTATCTCGCTGGCTGTCCTGGAACTCACTATGTAGGTGAGGCTGTCCTTGAACTCACAGAGGTCAGCCTGCCTCTGCTTCCCCAGTTCTGGAATTAAAGGTGTGTACCACTATGACCTTCAAAAGACAGGAGATGTTTATCATTGTTTAGTTATGTGTTGGTTTTGTGTGTGGGGGGGGTACGATATGCATATCTCATTTAGGGCTGAGCAGGTAACAGGCAATTAGTCCAAACACTTAGATTGGTTTCCATCTTGACTGATAACCCACTATGCAAAGCTGTTCTGACTCATTTCTGGGCATAAATGTATGTATTTGGAAGGCAGTTTGACACCATAACAGTGTAACAACAGTAGATTTCTCCCAGTACCTTCCTAGCCATGGTCCTTTTGACCAGGTTTACAATAACACCTTTGTTTGTTACTGGTTTTTGGAGACAAAGTTTCTCTGTAGCTTTGGAGCCTGTCCTGGAAAGCTTTATAGACCAGGCTGACCTCAAACTCACCTGCCTCAGCCTCCTGAGTGCTAGGATTGAAGGCATGCACCACCGCCTCCCAGCCAGGAACACCTTTCTTAATTCTCAGGCTGTCATTAAGTTACCCAGGCTGGCCATGAACATACTCCGTGGACTAGGCAAGTGTTGGACTTCACGTCTTCCTGTCCCACCAGGCCCAGAAGAGTCTTTTGAGTGTTTTTGAGGAGTTTGGTTTTATAGACAGTCTGCTTTGTGGGTCATTCTGGCCTGAAATTGCACTGTGCCAAGCCTGAAGACTCGCGCAGAAAGGCCAGATGTGTGGTGTGTGTCTGTAATCCCGAGTGAAAGGCAGACAAGAGAAGTAGCCTGGAGTACAAGATAAGGCAGGAACAAGAGACCCTACCTCACGAGCAAGGTGGAAAGAGCCCTGACTCCTGGAAGACGCCCTCTAACCTGCACACACACCCTGACATACACATCTTCAACAGTAATTGACATAAATAAACAGACCAGTCCAGCCGTAGTCCCCATCACTTGGGAGGTGGAACAGAAGTGTTCAAGGCCAGTCTGAGCTACCTGAGACTGTGTCTCAAAGCAAGGAGGGGACAATCACTATAAGCCAGACATGGCAGGACATATTTGTCATCCCAGCACCCATCCACAGGAGGGCTGTGAATGTAAAGACAACTGGGCTTCACAAGAGCCTCCCTGGACAAAAGAAAAAGTGCTGGCTTTTGTTTTAAGCCTCCAGAAGGGTGATGTTACATTAACCGAGAAAAAGAGCTCCGGGTGGAGAGGTCTGAGGTCAGGAGTTTGACTCCTGACTACCCCTGAGGTGCCTTTAGTCACGCATGTGGTCATGTCAGACATTCATTTGGACACTATATCTGTTAGTTAACAAAGAAGATGCCTAGGTCTTAGCACTTAGTTGTGGCTGATTTGTTACTGCACAGCTTTATGAAGGAAAGTACGGGAAGGGTAGAGGCCTGGGGCAAAGAGAAGGAAACCAGGCGTGATGCTATCTACCAGTCTGCCGTGGCATCATGCAGAACAGTTCAAGGTTTAGCAGAAACCGATCACAGTTTCAGCACGGGAAGCCCACTCCTTTCTGTTTGGGGGTTCAGAGAACTCTGCTGAAGTTCAAGTCCAAAGACTCTGGTCAGCACCAACTTGGCAGCTGGCCTCCTACGAAGAGCAGCCAAAGGTCTTTTATACCAGCTCCACTCAGGTGTACAAGTCTGGAATTTGGCAAGGATTTAAAGCCACAGAAGCCAGGTATAGTAGTCCATGCCTGTAATTCTAGTATCCTAGAGGCTGAGGCAGAAGGATCAAAAGTTCGAGGGTAGCCTTTGCTACTTGGTGAGTTTACAGCAGCCTAGAGTACATGAAGCCTTATGTCAAAGGTTTTCAGGGATGGCAAAAGCCATATTGGTGCTACCAGAGCCTGGAAAGGGACAGACAGATGGTAGGGAATGACAGAGGAGTTGGGGCAATCAGGGACCACACCAAAGGAAAAGAAACTGTGAGTTGTCAAACCCTTTTTAGGAGAGCGTGCGTGGGATGTGGAAGCAATGTCAGGCAGGTCCATCAGCTGTTTCCCTCTCCACCTCATCGCCTTGAGCCTGCCCAGGTCTCAGTGAACCGGAGCTCACCACTGTGACTAGGCTGGCTGGTTAGTGAGCTAGCTCTCCGAATGTCCTTGCTTCCCTAAGCCTGGGAACTGCAGGCACCACAGCCATGACGGTCCTTTACATGGGTGAGGGATTCGGACTGAGGTCCTTATGATTGTGCTGTTAGCACTGAGTCATCCTGCAGCCCCTAGAATCCTTTTATGTTTGTTTACCTCTTTGGATAGGTTCTCCTGTGTAGACCTAGCTGGCCTGGAACTTGCTGTGGAGACCAAGACCAGCCTGACCCCAAACTCCTAAATGCTGGGATCACTGGCAAGTGCCATCTGCCCCATTTGGGTTTTTGTTGTTGTTTTGGTTTTGTTTTGTTTTGTTTTTTTTTTTTCTTGTATCCCATATCCCGGGCTGACCTTGAACTCCTGATCCTGTTTCTGGAGTGCTGAATTACATATGTGTTTCCACCGCACCCAGCTTCCTTTTTCTGTAAATGGAACGTAAGAACCCAACATTGGCTGCTTTGATTTAAGAGGAGCTGCAGAACCTGGCCAGTCACTTTTTCAGACACCCCACGCCTTACTCAGGGCTCTCCTGGGTTCTCATGTCCCTCCCTTATCTAGGATAATGCCTTCTCTCAACTTCATGGTTTTTCTACGTTTTTATGTAGACTTCCATCGTGTGGGATGTTTGCCTGTTGGGAAGTGAAGGAGATCACTGAGAGAGAGTGAGTAGCTAATAAAGGTAACATTTGGCTTAATGCTTGAAACGTTTGATATATTTACACATGGATATGATATAAGTTGATGTCTTCAGCTAGAATCTTCCCTAGTGTAGGTAAATATGCTGCCTGTGGAGCTGGAGAGATAGATAGCTCAGTGGATAACACTGGCTGCTCTCCCAGAGGATCTGGGTTCAATTCCCAGCACCCACATGGTGGCTCACAGTCATTTGTAATTCCAGCAACAACCTCTTAAGGCCTCTGTGGGCACTACATGTACACAGGGCACAGACACACATGCAGGCAACACCCATACAAATAAAACAGAAGTAAATAAATCTCTAACGATGCTGTCGGTGGTGGATGGGTACAGAAAGAAACACTTGCAGATGACGCTGAGAGGAAGCAGAAACATGCTGCAAAGCAAGGGCTCTGTAATGTTTAACCCTTTACTTGGTATTTGTGCTCACGGGTGTGTGTGTAGGTCAGGGAACAGACACCCTGTGGGGGTCAGCTCCTTCCTTCCACCATGTGGGCTTAGGGGCTGAACTCAGGCTGAGGTGGCAAGCACCCTTAACTGTCCTAAGCTAGGATTTATGATGAAGAATGTGGACACCCATGGACTAGAGTCTGGCACTCCTGAAAGAAGTATGTTTTCCTTCATTCTGCAGTGCTAGGACCAAATAGAGCCTTGCGCATGCTACATAAGCATTCTACAACTGGACTACATCCCCAGTGTAGAATATGCTATTGTCACTGGGCAGTGGTGGCGCACACCATTAATCCTTGCACTTGGGAGGCAGAGGCAAGCAGATCTCTGAGTTTGAGGCCAGCCTGGCCTACAGAGTGAGTTCCTGGACAGCCAGGATTACACAGAGAAACCCTGTATCAAAAAAAAAAAAAAAAAAAAGAAGAAGAAAGAGGAAAGAAAAAGAAATATGTGATTGTCTTTCTTTATCTTAATTCTATAAAATTAAAAATCTTTCTTAGGTAGGTCTCCAGTAAACTAGAATACATGGAAATATAGTTTCTTGCCTGAAGGGTGGCCCAGGCCTGTAATCTCCACACCTTGGGGCTGAGGCAAGTGGATCACTCATTAGCTAGAGGCAAAACTGGGCTACACAGTGAGTTCCAGACCAGCCTGGGCTATGGAATGAAACTGTCTCAGGAAACGGAACAAGAGCTGGATAATGGTGCAGTGGTTGAAAACACTTGTTGATCTTACAGAGAGCCTGGGTTTGATTTCTGCACCCAGGTGATGGCTCAGTTCCGATTCCAGGTACCTAACGCTCTTCTTGACCTCCACAGGCACCAAGCATGCAGCTGGTGTACAGACACACATGCAAAACACTCACACACATGAAACAAACAAATCTAAAAAAGAAAATTTCAAAAAGCAAACAAGACTGGCGGTGAGAGGAAAAACCTTACACCTTACACTGACCGGTTCAGCTTAGCAGTTCCTTCAACAGTGCATCAAAACACAAACAAAACCCTGCAAAACCCCAAATTCAGCCTGCTTCTTGCCGGTGAGTCATAAAGTATAACCCTGAAATAAAGGAGGCCCGCCTCAGACTTGAGATGTGAGACTTCTGCCCAAGAGCTCATCAGGTTTTATGTATGTATCCACCTAAGCATGTGGAATCTTCCTTATTAGCAAAGCATGGCCTTTAAAGTCATCTTGGCCTTATGTGGTCGCACACCTTTGAATCCCAGCACTCAGGAGGCAGAGGCGGGTGGATCTCTTGAGTTTTGAGGCCAGCCTGGTCTACACAGTGAGTCCCAGGAAAGCCAGGGTTGAGCCAGAGCTTCTGTGCCAGATAGATAGATAGACAGACAGACAGACAAGGGGGAGAGAAAGAAACAATTTTACCATGGTGATGTTCGGGAAAATCTGCCACCCCTGTATGGTTTTGTTGTGTTTATGGTAAGTAGGATTTGATGCTGTCTGTCAGGTCCAGAGATGACTGCCTAATGTATGGGCCACTCCCCTCCTCCCTGTCTGGCCCTGAAGAACAGTAAGAAGGGGAAACGCAGATCAGGCTGCTGTGCTCATTCTTAGCTTTGATTGGCTAGGGTCTAGGTTGAAATAAGTTTGAGAGATTCACTCTGGATTTTATGAACTCTTTTGTTTTTTCTGTTTTGTTTTTCAAGACAGGGTTTCTCTGTTTAGCTTTGGAACCTGTCCTGGAGCTAGCTCGTTTAGACCAGGCTGATCTACAAGAGATCCATCCGCCTGCCTCTGCTTCCCAAGTGCTGGGATTAAAGATGTGTGCCACCACATCCAACCTTTTTGTTTTTCCTTTAGTCTTTATTTTAACAAATCATTAACAACTACTAGTAATATGTTTTCAGTTGTAATCAATACCCAGAGCTGTTTAGGGCAAGGAAGATTAGAATCACTGTTTGCAGTTTTGTGTCTCCCTGGATCCCTGAGACGGTCCCGTGAGTAAGCATGGCGATTGTAGCTGGAAGGCTGGCTCGACATAGTTAGTGTGTGTGGCCCTCAGCCTGGGTGGACGGACTGACGGCAGCGGTGCTGTTGTCCAGGGCCTGTGTGTCATGCTCGTGTGCTAACACAGTTGAGCACTGGCCAGTGAATAATGCTCAGCTGTTTCCCATTGCAGGGTGTGCCAGCATGGCTGTGACTGGTGGTAAACTGCTTGCTGGTGCTCTCAGACTCTGGCGTGTGCTTCAAGGGACATCTCCACACAAACTCTGTGCTTCCTGCAATCGATACTTATATTTTTCCAGTACCAAGTTAAACACATCAAATTGTAAAACACTTTTCCGTAACAGTCTCCCTGCGAGACTTTTAGTATCTCCAAAATGTATTTTTCCGTTTTCCATACGACTCAAAAGCAATATCAGCTCCAAAAACTCCACTAAAAAGACTCTGCCAAAAGATGCAGATGAAGAGGACTCCGACGAGGAGACCCATCACCCTGAGTGGGAGGAGGAGCAAGAAGAGGAGCTTGAGGGTGGCCCCGGTGTGGTCAAGGACTACAAAGACCTGGAGAAGGCGGTACAGTCTTTCCGGTATGACGTTATCCTGAAGACGGGCCTTGACATTGGGAGAAAGTGAGTATAATGGACCACCTGTCTGGTTAGTGTAATGTGCCATGACAAGCACCCAGCCTGTGTTAGGGGAATAATAACCAGAGATGTGAAAGGTGACCTGTACCAATTACGTCACTCTACCGATGAGAGAACACCTGACTGCCTTTAAACCCTATGTGCCATGTTTCTTTGATCCCAACACACAGCTGGTGTGCTCTGAGTCACTGACGTAATGACATATTTCTCTCTTTTTCTCCACAGTGGTGGGGATCAAACCCAGAGCCTTGTACACGGTGGGCAAGTGTCCTATTGCTGAACAATGCCTCTGCCCCTAGTAACAGCCTCTGAAAGAGAAGGGTTCAGTTTATCAGAGATATGTAGCTATTGATTTCCCGTGTACTACAGTACAAGAAACTACATGCAGAATCAATGGCAGGAACAGGAGATGCTGGTTAAGGACACAGGTTTAGAAGCTAGCATATTAGCTCAGTGGGTGAGTGTACTTCAGTGTCAAGCCTGATGACCTGAGTTCAGTTCCCGGGACCCACAGAGCATAAGGAAAGAACTGACTCCTCCCACTGGTTGTCTACAGATCTTCATACATGTGCAATGGTACACATGTGCCCACAGTCATTCACTCATATACATATGCAATAATCAATAAAAATAAAAAAAAGATGCAGTTTCTGGCCAGTGAAGTAGCTCAGTGGGTAAGGCTGCATATAGACTACAGACCTGAGCGAGCCCTAGCCCCTGATCCCAGGAGGAACAGGAGAGCTGCTTCCCCTGAGTATTCTCTGTCACAGACGCACTGTGGCATGCATTCTCTCTCTCTCTCTCTCTCTCTCTCTCTCTCTCTCTGTCTGTCTCTGTCTCACTCACACATGCGGCTTCTTGAACTAGCATGCTGGGTCACACTGCGATCCAAGCACCTGAGGTTAATTCAGGGCCCTGAGGTAGTTGGAAGTGGGCCTGTGGGCCTACACTACATGCTAAGGTGCCACCTCAAAAAACAAAAAATGCTGGCTGATCTCCGTAAGAGCTCTACACAGTGATTTCCAGGACAGCCACAGGGCTATTCAAAGAAAGCCGTGCTTTTAAAAAAAAAACCACAAAAACAAAAATAAAATGGGCCAAACTACTAGTACTCCAGACTTTATGCACAGTACTGGCATGCTATGCACCGTTTTCCCCTGTAAAACGGGGCTAACAGAAGTTACTTTAGGGAACAGGGGCAATGGCTAGGGTTTCTTTTCCTTTTTAAAAATTATTATTGAGGCCAGCCTGGTCTACAAAGTGAGTTCCAGGGCAGCCAGCACACACAGGGAGAAATAATTATTTATAAAATGTCTGACATGAATGGCTGACAGGCAGCGGTGTGCATGCTGTGTTGTGTGCAGTCAGAAGGCTGCTTTCTGGTTCCAGCGTGTGAGTTTCGTCTTCCACCTTTTAAAGCCATGTCATCACTCTAGCTCATGCTGGCCTAGAACTTGGCGATTTAGTTCCTGACGGCCTCAAACTCACCGAAATCCTCCAGCTTCAGCTTCCCTGGTGCTGGGACTGCAAGGACGAGCCTCTAGGATTAAGATCTGTGTAAAGTATCGTAAGTGGGCCTATCGTGTAGTAGTAGGCCCTCGTGTTGTAGCTGTTGTAAACCCTGAGTCCCATGCAGTGCCCGGAAGTGTGAATTTTGAGATTTCTTTGGCCCAGTCATTCTCTGCTAGATGTTCTATATCCAGTGGCTGTTGCTTTATTGAGCTGAGCCCTGATGTCCATCACCGTGAGTCAGGTCATCAGAAGGAAGGCTTTGTGTCTTGTCTTCTCTGGTCATCAGTGGTTCACACTGAGGTGAAAGGCTGTCACATTGGAATTACTCAATCCCAGTGCACACGGGGTCCCTTAATGCCATCTCTGTATGTGTGTGGTGTCTGGGTTCTGTCCCAGCGCAGAGCAGGACACTGAACGTAGGAAAGACCCACTCACTCTGCCATTACAATTCACTGGGCTAGTGCCATGCAGCCGCCCACCCACCCTTCAGAATCAGAATCGCAGGTCTCTCTGGTGCCTGTGGGTGATGCCACTTTCATGTCAAATTTTCCACTCAAATGCAGGGGTTTTCGTGGGGACTCGCTGAGGGGATACTGATAGCTGGTGTTTTCCTCAAAGCTGTGTGATTGTTGAATGTATTTACATTTTAAGTCTTTTTCTTCTTCTTCTTTTTAATAGCAAAGTAGAAGATGCATTCTACAAAGGCGAACTCAGGCTGAACGGAGAGAAATTATGGAAGAAGAGCAGAACGGTGAGCCATCCAGCCTGTAATGACAGCCTATCCATGGCCCTGTCTGTTCCCTGCTAGTCAGTCTGTCCCCAACTTCCCTTGGGCCCTGACGCCTTCTCTGAGGTGCTGATCATGCATGATCATGCATGGGAATCATCCACCGGCCACTGTCTTGGAATTGGAATAAGCTACCCTCAGACTTCTAAGGTATTAATGTTACCCCCATGGAATCATGGCAGGTAGCAGTAGACATGGGTGACACACACCATGGAAGGCATCAGGAAGATTGCCACAGATTCAGCCAGTCAAGTCTACTCACCTAGTTCAGGCTAGCCCAGACTGTATTTCAACAAAGCAAACAATGTTAACAGATGTTACATATATTTTTAATTAAATATTACTAGTACTTAGCTTAGATTCTTACGGGCCATATTAAGGCTTTTCGGTTTCTCTTACTCTATGTGGGTGTGTCCTTTGTTTGGGCATATGCATGCAGCTCCTGACAGAGAAGGTCAGAAGATTCCCTGGAACTGGAGTTACAGTTGAGAGCTGCCATGTGGGTGCTGGGAATGAAACCCAGTCATCTGGGAGAGTAGCCAGTGCTCTTAACTGATGAGCCTTCTCTTCAGCCCCTCAGCCATGCTTCTCAGTTCTTGGTTTTTCAAGCCAGGATTTCTTGGGCTGGAGGGATTGCTCAGCCATTAAAGGCTAGACCCATAACCATAAATATAAGACAGGCTATCTCTGTATAGCCTTGGCTGTCCTAGAACTCCGTCTGTAGACCAGGCTGAGCTGGAACTCAGAGATCTGCCTGCCTCTACCTCTTCCTCCCGAGTGCTGGGATTAAAGGTGTGCACCACCAACATCAGGTTTCAACCATGCTTTTTAACCATAAGATTATATGACTTAACAAAACTTAATAAAGAAGATACAAGAAATCTATAACTGATGGGCGTCAGTGGTACACACCTTTAATCCCAGCACTTGAGAGACAGAGGCAGGCAGATCTCTGTGAGTTTGAGACCAGCCTGGGCTACAGAGCTAGTTCCAGGACAGCCTCCAAAGCCACAGAGAAACCCTGTCTCGAAAAACAAAAACAAACAAACAAAAAAAAAGGAATCTGTAATTGAAAGCTTGACACAGGGCTGTAGCTCAGCTGATAGAGTGTTTGCCCGGCATTTGTGAAGAAGCCCTAGGTTCAGCCCCTCAGCAGCATATAAACTCTAACCCCAGCACGCAGGAGGGTCAGAAGGCCATACCCCTCTACAGAGTGGGTTGGAGGCTAGCCTCAAATATAGGAAACCTGTCTCTTGGGGAGAGGGGGGACAGTGCTTAAAACCTAAGCCTAAGGCCATGCTTAGAAGCCTAACCTATTAGCAATGAGTAGTGAGGGTTAATGAAGAGGCCGAAACAGTTTGGAAGAGTAGCTTTTATTTTTCTTGCATGTACCACAGGCCTGCTAAGCAGGATCTGAGCTACCCCGAGTTGCCCTGGGATGTGGAACATTCGGTGTGTCCTCTGCATTGTTGAACACTGATGAGGCTCCTTCAAGTCCTTTCTCCGGGGGTCATGCAGTCCATTGCTGCCACCTTAGCGCACAGAAAGGGGAAACTTCATCCATTCTTGTCTCAACTCCTAGTCAAGGCCAAAGAGCTCTGCTAGCCTTGGGCTGGCAGGGCAGAATGACCTGTCAGTCATTGCTCAGTGACCCTGGATGGGCCCCTCTCCACCCCGCTGCTGCTTCCCTCACTAGCTGGTCTGCCTTCGCTACTGCATAGCCTCACCTTCCGAACACCCCCCTCTGCTGCAGCCCACGTGCAAACTTCATTAGCTGCTGTTCTTCCCTTGCTTTGAGGGGTCGTTAGCCACAGCCTAATTGCTGAGCTTCATTCTGCCTTGGGTGTTCTGTGTGTCGGCTGCTTTCCAGATTTCTCCAGAGGGTCAGCAAAGGCAGAGGCCAGTATTAACACTCGGCTGCCTTGTTACTAGGAGGCCTGGTAGCCATAGAAACTGCAGCTAAGGGGAGATTTGAAATGTAGATATTTGAAACAGCCACTAATCCCAGCCAGTTTTGCTTTGTGCCTGAGAGGACCAGGCCTTGGATGGGACTAAATAAAACATGCCTGCTTCCCCCAGCCTGCTCCATGGAGCCAGCGCCAGCTTGTCTGTGTCTGCAGCTCAACTCCCCTGACTCCACCTGCCCGCGCCCAGCAAAGGTTTTCTGTGTTCTGAAAACCAGGTGGGTCGACAGTGCATCACACTGCAAGCCTGAGCATGGGGACTGATGCTGTCCTAAACTTGGCTCCCAGGGTGGGGTGGGCTAAGAGTAATCCTCTGAGCTCACTTTTTCCTTTTCCTTTTTAAAAATGCTTTTACTAGTGCTTATTAATTATTCATAGTCATTTCATTATGGCAGTTTCATACCTGCATGTGATGAATTTTTATTGTGTTCACTTCCACACTCCTCCCATGCCCTCCCCCTCCTCCCCTTCCCTACTAGTTACCCTTGTATTTTAATGGAGCTTTTCTTCTCCTCCCCCTCCACACAGGCCCCACTCCCAGAATAATCAAACTTTTAACAACTTAAGTTGGGGGCTGGAGAGATGGCTTAGCAACCAAGAGCACTTGCTGCTCTTCCAGAGGACCTGAGTTCAATTCCCAGAACCCACATGGTGGCTGCCTGTGACTCCGATTCCAAGGGGATGCATTCCATCTCTGACTCCCAGGCTTGCCCATGGCATACAGACATACACACAGGCAAAAGATCCATGCATAAAACAAATCTAGGAAACTTTCAAGTGAACTGGGATAAAATGTGCCAGTTCTAAGCTATGTATTTTCAAGATACTTTTCAAAATTAGTTTTTGTTTATGTGAATGGGTGTTTTGCCCACATGTATAGTATGTGTGTTTCTGGTGCCCTTGGAGGCCAGACCAGGGTGTCAGACCCCCTGGAAGCGCAGTTGGGAGGTGGCAAGGGCAGGGGCCAGGTCTCCAGGCCCTTCAGTAGAGGCAGCGGCCCACATACGAGTTGCTTTACGGCACAGAAGCAGTTGTTGGTCCTGGCTCATGTTTTGACAAACAGCAGCGGGTGGCCAGGGTGTAATCCTGGTCAGATTCTCTAATGTTCTGAGCTGCTTGGACCAGGAAACACCCATGTGTTCTCTGGTAAGATTGGTTTTGCCTCTGCCCCTTCTGGGCTGTCCTCCCTTGTGGACCAAGGCCGCCTCTCTCTCTCTGAGTGCACGCTCACAGGACAGGCAATCCTTGCTCTGTGGTGCAGATGTTTTAACAAACAGGCCCATCCCCAGTTCAGATAGGTCACCTGGGTTAAAAAAAATCAGTGCCGGTTTCTTCCTGGTGCATCCAGTACTTGCAGACAGGTCCCCCGAGGGTGCCTTCCCACCCTAGGCCATCCGTCCGCCACTCATCTGTCAGAGGGCGGTCCTGGCTGGCTCCAGTCCCTCCTGCACATTTACCCACAATGCAGTTCAGACCCAGGGTGCCGGTGTCAGAGGACTGAGCTCTTGGCGCCCGCCCGCCCTTCCTGTATGACGACCACCACATTTGAACAAAGCAGGGCTGTTTGGATGGCCTAGGTTTCCCAGGCTGGCGTCAAGGCTGTTCCCTTCTGTCCTCAGGTGAAGGTGGGAGACACGTTGGATCTGCTCATTGGAGAGAACAAAGAGACAGGGACAGAGGTCGTGATGCGCATTCTCCTGAAAACCGTCTATGGCGAGAAGACGGAGAGTGACAAGCACCGAGTGCTGTTGCGAAGGTGGAAGAGCTTGAAGGTGCCAAAGAAGTCCAAATAACCAGGCTTCTCCCCACGGCGGCGTCCCGGCTGTCAGGAAGGGCCCGCATGAAAAGGACACTTTTACTGAGTCACTGGAGCGGTTTGTGGAAGCTGGGATCCGAGGCTTTCCGCCTCTACTGTGCTTCTGAGAGTTCCCTTGTCTTGCAGAGACCGGGGCCAGAGGGGGCGTTTGACCTGCCTGCGGCTCCCACATTTACTACCTCCGGTCATCGTAAAATAAATTGGCCTTGTTTCTTTGCAGGTTCGTTTTACTTTTTCAGACGGTCTCACTGTATAACCCAGACTGGCCTCAAACTCACCAAGACCCACCTGCCTCTGCCTCCCGAGTGCTAGGGTTAGAGGAGAGGTACCATCACCCGTCTCCCGTAGCCCAGACTGGCCTTGAATTCCTGATCCTGATTCTAACTCCCAAGGAAGAGCACGGATTACAGAACAGACAGGTAACACCACGGCTGGCTTCTTAGTGTTTGTTTATTTAAATATTTACCACCTAGGGACTAAGTTTCTCAGATCCAGGCTTGTGGCTAAAGCCAGCAGAGTCTGATAGGACAAGTTTGGTTGAACCTTTCACCACTTACTACACACCAGTCTTGGCTCCTTGGGTTCGCCTTCTCTGCAGTCCAGAGTAAAGCCTTCCCCCCCCCCCCCACACACACACACACTTCCAACTGGTCTACTTAGAGCCCGTCGAGAATGATTTCTTTTTAGGTTAAACCAATGTAGCCAGAGGCCAGCTTGGTAATGGCCCTCAGGCTAAAAATGGCTTTAACATTTTAATGTTAGTGCTTAAGAGCTTGGTCTTCCAGACGACTGGGGTTCAATTCCCAGCATCCACATGGCAATTATCCATCTGTAACTGCAGTCCTAGTGGATTTGATGCCCTTTTTTGGCCTTGGTGGGTACCAAGCATTTATGTGGTTTACACACATACATGCAGATAAAACACCCATATGTGTAGAATATAATTTTAGTTTAAAAAATTTCTTAATGTTCTCTTATAAATTTGTATATATATGTGCATATGCATACATATATATATGCACATCATATGCATACGTACGGGCACGCACAAAAGACGGTTTCTATGACCTACAAAGCCTAAAATGTTTACTATCTGACCCTTAGGTTGTGACAGAACAATAAACATACTTATCTCCTATCCCTCCCTCTTCTCAGCTTCTCTTTGCAAAGTCAGTTGAAAATTCGAGAAGCCTCGGATGGTGAGGGCACACCATCCAGCAGCAGGTCTTCTAAAAACAGCCCACCACAACCAAAACATGGCCATATCTCTATGCACGCCACAGTCCTTCCTGACAGGAGAAAGTGGAGCAGCAGAAGCTATTAGCTTTCTTTAAGGCTTCTGAATGTAACTGAGGCCGGCTTTCAACGCAAGATCTTCCTGCTTTGGCCGTCTACCTGCTAGATTCCAGGTGTGCACTGCTGTCTGGCACAGAGCTGGCCATTTGAAAGGCTGTTAGTAATCTGTACCTGGTTTAACTGCTTAGCAGGTCGGACCCATTCCCAACTACAATTTTTAAAAATCAAACTATCGGCCTTTAATCCCAACACTAGGGAGGCAGAGGCAGGCAGACGGATTTTTGTGAATTCGGGGCCAGCTTGGTCTACAGGCTGAGTTCCAGGACAGCCAGAACTACATAATGAGACCCTGTCACAGGAGGGGGGAAAAGGGAAACAGAATAATCAAACCAAGGGCCAGAGAGACAGCTCAGTGGTGAAGAGCCCGTCTAGTCTTGTGGACCCAACGTTAGTTCCCAGCACCCATACCAGGTGGCCCAAATGGCCTGTAACTCCAGCTCCAGGAGATACAGGGTCTCTGAGGATACCCACACTCCCCATACACACAAAACTACTGAAATGACTCTTAAAATGTTTTAAAAACCAAACTAAGAACTGATCACAGATGATGCTAGTTGGTCATAACACGTGGCAAAAGATTGCTCTGTCAAGAGTTGCCTTCAGTGTGAGGGACTTGGAACATAGTTAGGAAAACTAGCAGAAACTTAAGAGCAGTTCACGATCCATGGCACTCTGTCACATCATTACTGAAGCTAACGACAGCTGCCTTTTAATGTGGTCCTGGCAAGGCATCCCCAGTAAAACTGTGACCAACATAATGAGCTAATCAAAGACAACCCCTGGACACACTCCAATGCAATGGTTCTCAACTTGGGGCAACTTGTCCACTTTCCCTAGGGGCATTTGGCAATAATTACAGTTTTAGTTGTCATGATGGGCAGGGCGCTAGCGACACCAAGAACGGAGAGCCTGGAGATGGTGCCGAACATCCCTTAATGTCCAAGCAAAGGCTGGAACAAGGAACAGCGTGTCAGCTGTTCTAATAGGATGACAAAGCGGGAAAAGTATTTTAAATATATTGTTTAGATGTGTTGGTGCATGCCTTTAATCCCAGCTCTTGACTGGTAGAAGCGGAAGGATGAAATGTTTGGGGGTATCGTGGGTGATATGAAAAAAAAAAAAAACCAAACAGACCCCAAATAGTTAAAAGTAAATGTACCCTGCTTTGTGAGCACAGCTGCTGTGTTCAAAGGCATGAGTACTTTATGGTTGTGCCTGTTTGGTTCATCTGGGCTTTTTACCCAAATGACAATCCTCTAGGAAACTGAGATTCCTGCCATCTATGCTCTACACAGACATGGAGACTTGTCTCTGCCCCACATTCCCGTGCTGAGCCGTGGTAGCACACCTTTAATCCCAGGCGGAAGGCAGAGGCAGGCCAGCCTGATCTACAGAGGGAGTTCTGGGACAGCCAAGGCCATTACAGGGAGAAACCCTGCCTCAAACAAAAACAAACAAAATTCAGTGGACGGGATGTTCATGGACCTACCTCAAAGGGAAAAGGCGGATGTCTGTCTTACCTTGGCTCTATGAAGGCTTGCTGTACTGTCGGAGAAATTCCAGTCCACAGCTGCCTGGTCTCCAGGGATCATGACAGGCACATGGCATTCCCAGAAGAGCAGCTCCTGAACTGCTCTGAGTCGCACAGCTAGTTGGATTGCTCAGAATCAGCCTCGGAGTAGCTTTTGGAAATCGCAAACACTGCAGATCGGGGGTTTTTCTTTTTTTAGTTCCCCGCAGGGCAGCAGCTGTTAAACATTGACCAACTCCCATGAGAGGTTTTCCTTAGGAAGCACACTGCCCCTCCCAGTCCTTCCCAAGCAACCCCCCCCCACGCCACCCCCGCTATTGATAACATTTTCACTGCCTTCCTCTCCCACCTGGGCAACCATTTCACATGTTTAGTGGGCATCATTTTTGTGAAATGCATTGCACTGTTTTGCTTACAGGAATTTCATAAATGCTTTGTTACATATCTCATTTCATACTCTCTTTCCCGGTGTGTAACCCGTTACTTCACACCGCGCCCATCCACGTTCACCGGCTCACTCACTTTCAGAGGGACACTGGCCCAGACTGTACCCACTTCCCTTCAATAACACGGCGCGGGCTTGCTTTGCTGTTGGCTGCTTCCCGTGAGCACACACCAAGGTATCTGTGGCCCCATTGCCTCACTCGGCCCCTGGTTTTTTTTTTTTTTTTTTTTTTTTTTTGGCAGAATCTCTCCGGCTCTACAACAGTCACTCAACTTTACTTTCTAATTCATGATCCCCTGCCGCAGCACGATGACAATCATGCACCAACACACTTTGGGTTTCCTGGGGTTTTGTTGTTTTTCCCGAGACTGGGTTTCTCTGTGTAGCTTTTGTAGACCAGGCTGGCCTCGAACTCACAGAGCTCCACTTACCTCTGCCTGGGATCAAAGGCGTGCGCCACCGCCTGCCAGCTTCACACTGAGACTTTTAGAACGCCCCTTTATGGTCCTCTACCACAGCCTCCCATGATTACAGGCGTGCACCAACACACTGAGACTTTTTAGAACGCCCAGAGATAGACAGGTGAAACTTAAAAGACTTCATCGGGGCAAACAATACTTATCTAAATGAACACTTGCTCTTCAGGGGTTTCCACAGGTAATACTCGTTTCTGCAATCAAAGTCACTATTAAACAATACAGATCCTATCAACCTTTTTTTTTTTTTTTTTGGCTGGGTGTGGTAGTACGCTTTCAATCCCACTTCCTGTGAAGCAGAGGTGAGTGGACAGCAGCCTGTCCTTCATAGCAAGTCTCAGTCTAGTCAGGGCTATATATAATGCACGTTCTTAAAAACCAAAAACAAACAAAAAAAAAAACCCAAAACCACAGGTGTTGGTAGTGCACGCCTCTAGTCCCAGCACTCGGGAGGCAGAGTGGGTAGATGGATCTCTATGAGTTCCAGGCCAGCCTGGTCTACAGAGTGAATTCCAGGTCAGGCTCCAAAGCAATATAGAGGAACCCTGTCTTCGAAAAACCAAAATTAAATAAATACTGTTGGGCAGTGTTGGTGCCCACCATTAGTCGCAGCACTCAGGAGACAGAGGCAGGCAGATCTCTGAGTTCAAGGCCACCAGGGACACACACACACACACACACACACACACACACACACACACACACACAACCTACCTTGAAAAAATAAAACAACAAAACACAAAACCAAACAAACAAAAAAGCTTTGGGATCCTAGCTCTTGATTCTGAAGCAGAGAAACCAAAAGCTAAAACGTAGAAGCCAACTTTGTGTAATGCAGCCCGTGTTAACCGCCTGAAGACAGCAGCAATGGCCACAGGCCTTAGGCAGAACGAAGTGTGTGTGTGTGTGTGTGTATCTCTCCACACACAATTTCCCAAGGATGGAAACGCCTCAGAAACAGCACACTTACTGTCATTTCAGGCTGGGACAAACAGGAAGGTTGGGAGAGCATGTAGTCCCGAAGTTGTGCCTCAGGCCAGGGGACAGCTTCATTACACCTGCAATGGCCTGGCTGTCTTCAGAACACAGCAGCAAGGCCCCATCTGCTCATGCCCAGGCACGCACATCTTGCAAATCGGCTTCAGGCAGGACCTGTCAGGTTCTGTGCTGTTAACATCAGGGCCTTCCTGCCAGGCCTAAATGGGCTGTGGAACCAGGCACTCATGGGGGCAGGGCTGGTCAGTTATGGAGCAGGCCTAGTAGCTGGCTGGCCCTCCCAAGACATTTGCAGAATGGATGTGCCTCCTCTAGAGGCAGTAAGGCCTTACTGCATCCCTTCCTTCCTTTCCTGGCCTAAACTCTAGGCAGCTCTAACCTTTGCCATATCTAGCTAGCTCCTTCCTCAGTGGGCTGGTCTTCCCTACCCCCCCTTCCTCAGCCTTTCCCTGACCCACTTCCACTGTTCAACCCCTCCCAACATTTACCCTAGTCTATGGGGCAAAATTTCCAAATCTAGAAATAAAAATTAAGCCAATAAAGACTTTTAAATTGAGCCAGGCCAGGCGCGGTGGGGCACAGGCCTATAACCTGGGCACTCAGGAGGCCAAGGAAGGTGGGTGAGGTCAGAAGGGCAATACCCAAATCTCAAGAAAAGCAGCAGGATGCAGTGGTCTGAGTCTGAATCCCAGTACTCAGGCAGGAGAATCACCTGAGTTTGAGCCAGCCTGGTCCAGTGCATTCCAGGCCAGCCGATCTCTGCTTCAGAAAACAAACAAACAACAACAACAAAAAAAAAAAAACCCCAACCAAACAAAAACCTGAAAAAACAATCATTAACAGAGAAGTACATGCAAATATGGAAATCTGCCTCTTCCCACTTACCAAGGTAAGCTTTCTCAACTGAGGTTATTACAGAGCAGTTTAATATTCATACAGTAGACCACTTAATTCAACTTTCCCCCCAGGCATGACAGAGCATGCTGTACTTTTTTTTATGTGTATGAGTGTTTTGCCAACATGTATGTCTCTGGTAGCCAAGTTGGCCAGAAAAGCATACTGAGTCCCCTGGAACTGGAATTACAGATAGTTGTGAATTGTCATGTGGGTGTCAGAGATTGAACCTGGGCCATCTGGAGTGGTCTCTACACTCTGACACATGCTCATTTTCAATCAGCCAAATAGAGAAAGCATGCATCTTTTTTGTTTTCAGGTTAGCTTCGAGGAACTACAACCCACATGACACACAGTGAAAAAAATTGGGTCCAAGGGAAGCTCTGCTGGGATGGGCAGGGCTGGCGCCCGGCCAGGAAGGTGAAAAGGTTCAGATGGGTGTCACATTCGATGGTGTGTGTTAGAGTGGGGAGTCCTGCCACTCACTGTACCTGGGTTACAGGCACTGAAATCCCCAAACACTCATGTTCTCCCTTGTGACTGGGAGGAAGGTGCAGTCAGGCAGACAGACAGACAGGTGCAGACACACTCTTAAATGGCGAGAGCCCTAAAGAAATGAAGTGTTAAGAGACCACAGTTTTTCTGTTTTTATATTTTATATAATTAATAAAACAGTGCTTGTATAAAAATTCACACAAAGTTGCTAAAGAGCATACAATTTCCAAAAATGTCCTGGGTTTGTGTTACATTCAGTTTTCTAAGGGTGCACTCAAATCAACGGTAACAGGCAGACATGACGTGGTATCTCATTCTCTTTGGTAAAACTGTCTTCATTGTTTACTCCTCACAGTAGGAACTCTGATACCCACTTTGTGCAGGGTCTGCTCATGCTGGGATGTCAGACATTAAGGCTGGATCTACGAGAGGCAAGGACTTCCCACAGCAGTACCAGCCCCTGGGCCCTCACCCCCCACACTTCAGAATGACCCGTGACCTCCAACTAGGAGTCCCCAGGTCCCTCCTGGTCAGGCAAGATGCAATCTCTGGGGGAACATGGTAGAAAGTGAGGCTAACTCTACGAGAACCCAAGTGGCCACGCTGTGCTATGATCAGGGCCAAATCCAGCCACCACTAAGTAGATCCCATTGGTCGGTTGATGATTGCTGCTGATATGAACCCCCTCACTCCCTAACTTAAAAGGAAAGGGAAGTTTGGGGCTCAACACTGAAGGGGAAGGGCACTGAGCGCTAATGACACTGGACACTTTATTCCCTGACAAACGTTTGTCATCATACAGATACGGCCACATGAACTAAAAGCAGGATCCGAACACTATACATTCATGACTATCTTCATACACTCTTTAACAACTTCCTAACAGAGAAAAACAAGACCTCTACCACCCACTGTGAACTACTACCTTACTCAAGGTCAGAATGTCTGTGCTAATCTTTAGCCCTCTGTATACAAGGCGAAAAATCCTAACACAAAGGAAGAATTTTGATGGAGAACAAGGAAAGCAGTGGCCAACACATTTCATGAAACCCATTTAATTATGAAAAAATAAGTATTTTATATTTATATTGCTTCATGAAAAAAAAAAGAAAGAAAGAAAAGAAGGCCCGCTGGACCACCTGTATGGCTGGGTGAGTGAGGAACCATACAGCACTGGGCAGGAACAGCTCCCAGAGTGTCTGTCTCTTTTCACTGAAAGGGACAATGAGACTGGGGGGGGGGGGCGGGGGTGAAGCCCCACATAGTTAAAAGTGTTAAGGAAACCAAAATACAGTTTCCCAGAATTCAACACGCCCTGGGTTACAAAAAGTCCCGCTTCATTCCTAGAACCGGCCGTCTCTCTGATGAGTAGACAGGACTTCTAGTAACAGACTGTGCTTCTGACCTCCCGGGGTCACACTCCACTCTCTAGAAAGCAGGACAATTCTCACATGGCTTGGAATCCTCTTGGTTACAGCCTCAAGACCAGAAAAAAGAAAAAAAACCCATGGGATTCTCTCAAACTAGCAGAAGCAGTAAGAGAGTTCCACGGCCATCTTTGGGGTTGTGTGTGTGTGTGTGTGTGTGTGTGTATGTTCGTCTAAGGCATTCGAGAGAGGCCCGAGCTAGGGGAAAGAGGGAGTCTTCTGACTGTCCCTATTACCTTCTTTCTGGGCACAAAAGAAGGTAGCTTTGTGGAGCCCCCCACACCCATCTCTCTTTTTACTAAGGTGTGGGCATGTGACAGAGCCACGAAGTCCCTGTGTACCTCTCAACATCAATAATTTAGGTTTACAGTTACTGCATAAATAATCTGAAAAGGACAGTGAATAGAAGCTTTACAGGATTCAAAGTTATGCTATTTTTTAAATGCCCATTGGGTACATGCAAAATTATATCATATTGTCTACTAGAACTAAAGTTCTTATCTGTGAGAAAATTCATAGATTATTTCTATCATTTCTGCATATTAAGGTAGCAAAATAGTAAGCCATTAAGTTATCACATTTGTAATGTTCTGCAAAGGGTTTTATGACTACCCCAGGCAACTCAATCAATTTTCTAGTCAATGATAAGATGGATTCAGTCTGGGAAACACTGCCTCTGTTCCTTCTTAGGCACCTGGCCCCAGTGTAGAAGAGATGTGCACCTCCACATTAGGGGTGAGCCAGGATAGGACGGCAGAACTTCCTGGAAGGTTTGAGGGGAAAGGTCTGAGTGGGGTGAGGCAGGGTCTGGGTGTTCCATTTAAGATGGTCTGGGTCCTTCCAACACCTGCAAAAGAGCCCTGGGCTCTTAGAGGTACAAGGCCTTGCTGCTCACTCGAGGGGCTAACACTAAGGTCTGGGGATAGGGACTCTGTACAAATACATGGAAAGTAAACAGTTCCTGGTGAACCCAAAAGAAGCTCACCCGTAAGTCACACAAGATGTCCCTGCACATTGTGTTCCAATGTATCTGTCCCTCCCATGCAGCATGTGCGTGCGTGTGGAGAGGGGACGGGGCTGCGGAAGGACGGGGTGAAGACTGTGAACTATGCCTCCACGCCTATCTACATTCAAATCTTCTTCCAGTGTTCTCGTCTATACATACAGTGAGCACCGCACGGCAGCGGCAGGCAGGCTGCGCCACAGGTAACCTTTCTGAGGGCCCCGGCAGAAGGGAAGTCACATACAGTATCATGGGGCTACACACTGCTTATATTTCTTATACCCCATCCCATCTGCTGAATGCAAGGGGCCTCGGGGCTCTTCCAAAATCAGATGTCAAACACACCCGAAGCCACAGTTACCCATAATGCCTGAATATGGCATCTTTAAAAAAAAAAAAAAATGCTTAAATCTAAAATCATCTTTAAAAATCCCAGCAAGCGAAGTAATCTTACAGTATCTCATCTCAAATATTTTAAGATTTTTCTTCTACATAAAATGGCTCCCAAAGAGCCCAATGATTTTCTTTAAAAGGATTTCATTTTAATTAAAAATAAAACAAAGATTAAAAAGGAATATGTAAAACATGGGGAGGAACAAGCTGCTGAATGTTGTTTTTGAGACGGGGGTCTCATTATGTAGCCCTGGCTGCCCTGGAATTCATTATGTAAACTAGACTGCCCTTGATCTCACTCAAGTCCAATGGCCTCTGGCCTAGAGGTGTCAACCACTACTGTCTAGTTTAGATTTGTATTTTGAATTGTGAGGGCTAAGGAGGGCTCCCCAGCCCTGAAAGGGGACCTTACCCTATCAATTCTGATTTCACAGCTTGGCTACTCCCAAACTCTGGCTGTGCCCACCAAGGAACACAGAACAAAGTCATGAATACAAGAGACCAAATGGAAGGCTTCTTTCTCGTGGCTGGGTAGGTGTTTACGTGTGCAAATGTAGGAAACCACTCCCCACTGACATAAGGTGCCTGTCTGTGGGTACCATACATGAGCTCCGGCGGATGCTCAGTCCCAAGCGCACCCATTGCTCAGCCTGCGGTGACCCAAGTCACTGGGCAGCCTCAGCCCTGTCACTTCTCCACTTTCTTGGCTTTCTTGAGGATGTCGCACTTTTTCCTATTGGGGCGGCGACACCGCTCATCGATGCTGGGTATACATTCATAGTGCCACACCTCCTCCATCTTCTCCACGGGGTAGACGGCTTCCACGTAATGGCGGATAAGCCTCAGCCGCGTGGGGTCCAGCTGTTTCTTGTTACAAGCCCCGGAGTGGTTGTACTGCAGTCGAAGGTTCTCAGCCGTAAAGAGTTCAGGGAAGAGCCTGACCAGGAGGCGGGCAGCGAAGTTGCCCACTGACAGGCTCTGCTGCACGATTTCACGGACCTCCTTGTCCGACAGCAGGTAAGGGGAAGGCACCGGAAAGTCGGGCGAGGGGACCACCAGCTCGTCCAGGGGGATTTTGCAAAAGTCTTTGCTGCTCCTTTCAGGAGGCAGCGGGGGCCCCTCAAACTCCTCTCGGAACCTCTCGGGGTTGATTGCATAACTTGCTAGGTCCCGGCACTCGGGGCCAGGCACGTGGACCTTGCGCTGCTGTTGGTAGGAGCGCCGCTGCTCCGTGTCCCTGCGTCGACAGCGCTCGTCCAGCTTGCCCACGAACTCCAGAGTCCACACACGGTCGTTCTTGGCTCGAGGGTAGAGCAGCTGCACGTAGTGTCGGATCAGCCTGATGCGGGCGGGGTCCAGCTGTTTCTTGCCCAGGGAGCCGCTGCAGTTATACTGTTTGCGCAGGTTCTCGTGGGTGAAGAGCTCCGGGAACAGGTGCACCAGCAGGCGGGAGGCAAAGTTGCCAATGGACAGGCTGCTCTCGTAGATGCTACGCAGCTGCTCCTTGCTCAGCAGGCAGTCTGAGCCTGGCATCTCGAAGTCAGGCTGTGGGATCTCCAGCTTGTCAAAATCAATGGGCACCAGCCAGATCTTCTTGGAGCGCCGGCCAGGCCGCTCGCCCTCGAAGTTGTCCTCCACCTTGACCACTGAGATGTCATCTGGTAAGCTGGAGGAGTCGTAACAGTCATCCCGCGGGGCCTCGCCCTCGCTGGCCCCCTCCAGCCCCAGGCCCTCCAGCTCATCGTTGATGCGCTGGGCACACTGCTGCAGCCAGGCCTCCTCCTCCTGCATGTCGGGGAAGTATATCTCCGTGTAGTTGCGGATGATCTGCAGCCTCTGCGGATCCAGCTCTTGCTTACCACCCTCGCCATAGCAGCTATACTGCTCGCCCAGCTTCCGGTGGTCAAACAGCTCCGGAAAGAGCCGGTGCAGGAGGAACACAGCAAACTCACCTGGGGAGGAGGCTTCATCTAGGAACTCGGTGAGGTCCTGGGTGTCCACCACGTGGTCCGAGGCGATGGTGCTACTGCGATCCAGAGACAGAGCTTCTTCTTGGTCCTTGCTGTCTAGGAAGTGGCCGGCATCCACTTGGTCTGCTTCAAAGAAGTTGGTGACCTGGCTGCCTGGCTGGCTGTCTTCCATTTCCCGCTGGGCCCAGAAGCGGCTGAAGAAGTCATTCAGCTGTGGCAAGCACTCGGCCTGCCACACAGCTGTGTCCTTTACAGAGGGGTAGTAGACCTCCACATAGTTCCGGATGAGCTGCAGGTGCAGCGACTCTAACTTCCGCTTGGCGGCAAAGCCGCAGGCACTGCAGCCACGGGAGAAATCCACGTCGCTGAAGAGCTCGGGGAATAGCTGCACGAGGAGGCGACAGGCTAGGTCGCCGCAGGACAGGCTCTGCTCCACGATCTGCTTCAGCTCGGCAGAAGTGAGCAGGTACTCAGGGGGAGGCTGGAACTTGGCCACCAGCTCAGAAGGGCTCACCTGCTTCTTGATGCGGTTCACCTCGAGGGAGAGCAGGTCCACCTTGCTGTGAAGCTGGGACATGTTAGATGTGAGCGTGTTGAGCATGTATAGCATCTTCTGGATCAGGACGTAGATATTGGGCTCCCCATCAGTGGCCACCCCAATACCACATTCCCTTTTCTGAGACTCATTCAGCAGGCGCAGAGGAGAGGGGCTGGTACTGGAGTTTGCCTTCTCAAAGAGCTCATAGGGGCTGAGCAGGTCTCCCGAGGGAGGGTTCTTCTTCTCCATGATCTTGTGGGAGATGCCATACAGAGGCTTCTTGTAGGAAGGGGTGGTGGCCTCACCGGAAGGTTCTTCTTCAGACAACACACAGCTCCCGCTCCTGCCCCTGCTGGCTGGCTCTCCATTTCCCTGGCAGGGTGAGCTGTTCTCACGGCTGCGCATGCCTGCCAGGAGGGCCTAAGAAACAGAAACCATTTTGAATAGTTGTGTGTTCCGATACACTGCACTAAGCCCGGATGGGTGGGACAGCACAAAGGAGCCATGGTCAATGCTCTGTTGTCCAAACAACTCTGCCCACGCAGAAATGCACCATACGAATACAGTAACATCTGGGTGAGGGTCAACCGGTCCCATCTTCCTACTCCTTGAGAAAGGGCTCAGGCTAGACCCAGGAAGGATCCTATTCTTAAAGGATAGTTCCAGGATTCTTGTCCATAGGGCTAACAGAGACCAAGCTGGTAGGGCTGGGCAAAATCTTCCAGGGAACAGGTGAGAGACCAAATGAACGTGAAGAAATGCCATGGCTGCCCAACCACAGAAGGCCACCCCTCTCCCCTGGTCTACATCTCACTGCTCTCAGATAGGAATGCTGGCTTGTGGCTATGGTGGCTTCAGCATGTATCGCCTAGGAGCAGTTTCCCTGAGGTACAAAGTAGCAGGGGCACAGCAGCAGGCTGGCCACTCTCCCACTGCCAGGACTTAACTCTTGATTGACATTCCACACGGGCTGGCACAGACCCTCACAGAGTTCACGGAGTTAAAATTCTGTAGGTGACTCTGGCTCTGGGACATCTCAGTGTTGCCATCACCAGTAAAGCTTCTCTCCACAGCCAGCAGACGAGCACCTCTCCTGAGCGTCTCCAAGAGTGCTGGCTAAGGACTGCACTATCCAGCCTCCTTTGGGACAGAATAAGCACTATGGAAAAGGGCCTCAGGGATGTCTCCTCCCTTCACCCCAGAGGAACATGCCCACCGCTCTCTCCACATCCCCAGCACAAGTCCACTCACTATTTTGGACCTCACTGTTTGCCTTCCTGGTTGCTACCTGTCTCAAACTGGACATCTGAAGAGAATTATCTATACTCAGAAGGACACGTGACTTCTGAGAAAGACGCAAGGACAATCTGGGGGCAAAAGGAGAATTTCCCATCTAATAATTCTAAACAACTGTATATCTATATGTAATAAAGCTTGAGTAAATAAATTTTAACTCAAACCTCAAGCTCCATACAAAATTAATTGAAAATGAATCATGAGTCAGGCAGGCATGGAGGCTCTAACTAATACCCTAAGATTCAGGAGACTGAGACATAAGGATGCTGTGAATTCTAGGCCAGCCGGAGTTATAGGACAGCCAGGGCTACACAGAGAAACCCTGTGTCAAAAAACCAAAAGGGGAGGGGGGATGGAGGAAAGGAGGGAGGGAGGAAGGAAATTATAGACCTACACCTGAACTTAGATGCTAGCAGGATGTAGTAATGCTATCTATAATCCTTGGATAAGACTGTCAAAGGAAAAAAAACCGAGGTGGTTGGGAACTTAGGTCAGTGTTAAAGTGCTTGCTAATAGGCAGAAGACCCAGGGTTTGATCCCCAACACTGCCCCCACTAAATAAACAACTAAACTAAACAAACAGATTCATTTTAAAGGTTGCCACAGTGGTACATGTTACAAGTCCCAGCACTTGGGAGGTAGCAGTAGAATCAGAAGTTCAAGGCCATCCTAGGCTATATAACAACATATTTAAGAGGTGGGGGGGGAGAGGGAAAGCTGTTAAACCTTAGAATAGCTGTAGAATGAAAGACACCAGATTGAAATAACCAAAAGGCCTGGTTATTTAATGTCACATATGTAAAAATTCTAGAAAATATATCTATTGTAGTTCCAGAAAGCAGATCAATGCTTGCCTGGGTGGTAGGGACAATTAGTGGACAATAGCCACACAACACGAGTGATTAAAGTTTTACCACTGTCTAATCTCTGCCTAAGAGAAGGAACCCTGGGAGCTGGGTGGAGCACTGTGGTACGGTGCTTGCCAAATAGATTCAAGACCTTTGGTTTCGTCCAGTAGGGGGTGGTGGTGGTGGTGGTGGTGGTGGTGGTGTGTGTGTGTGTGTGTGTGTGTGTGTGCAAGAAAAACAAAAAACCACTGGCTTTATGAAGCCAGGAGGCTGAGGTAAGAAAGTGTGCAGGTGCCCAGACACCCATCAGGGCCTCCCTGTGTGACCTTTGATGCCACAGTTTCTATGTCCTGCAGCAAGATCACTGTGAGACACGATGAGATGATGCACACCGAGCACAGAGCCAAACAATAGTAAGCACTTAACAGCGGGGCTATACTAAACAAGTCCATTTTGTTTTGTTTTCTGTGTAGGCCAGGCCAGCCTGGCATTCACAGGGACCTGTCTAGCTCTGCGGGATTAAAGGCCTGCACCACCACCGCCAGGCCAACAAGCATTTGTCCTTCTGCATAGAGGAGGTAATGCTGTGGGCCTTTTATTCCGTTGTCACGGGTGCTCTCGAGGGACCAAGTTCCCACTGCACTGTAGGGCGACACACTCCAAAGGCACTTTCTCCGAGGGTCTGAGGCTGAGCTGACGGATTATAAACACTCTATAGAGTTCTTTTGCTTGGCTGTTTGCCAGAAAGAAGGACTTTTCCCAATGACAGATACTGAATCCAGGGCCTCAAGCATGTTTGACCTCAAGCACCGAGCAACCACAATGCTCCACCACAGAACTGAACCCAGTGTTTTTTAAGTCTTATTTTAAGTAAACATGCTTGTTTTTAGGAGAGATCTCTCGCTGGCTGAGGCGAGGCCACTCTTCTGCAAGTCCCAGGTTTGGTTCCCAGAGCCCACATGATGGCTTAGAACCACGTGAAACTCCAATTCCAGGGGAATTCCAATTCCTCTACTGATCTCCTTGCACCAGACAGCATGTGGTACACATATCTGCAGGCAGGAAAAACACTTTTACACATAAAATAAAATGCAGAGAAACGTTTTATGTGTAATTACGTGTTTGTCCGTGTGTGGGTAGCAGCATGTGAACACAGGTACTTGCAGACGGAGCTCAGAGAACTGCCCGGAGAGGTGTGCAGTTGTCCACTGCCTGATGTGAGTACCGAGGACTGAATGCAGACTCTCAGCAAAAGCAGCCTGGGCTCTTAATCAGCCATCTCTCCAGCCCCACCCCCTTTTTTAGACAAGAAGATTTTGTTTCACACTACAGTAAGACCCAAACCCAGGGCCCTGTGCATGCTTTCAGTCCTCATGACCCGGCCTCCCGCAATGCTGGTCATGGTGGTGGGCAGTGCCTGGAGCACCGGTTCAGCACCTAAGAACACACCTGCAGGGAACCCAAGTTTGGTTCCCAACACCAACTTCAAGCAGATCACGACCACTCCAGCTCCAAGAGGCTCAGACACCTCTGGCCTCCCCGGATACCTGCACGCATGTGCACATACCCACAAAGACATACATACATACAATTAAAAACAGGACCTGGAGAGATGGCTCAAAGGTTAAGAGTACCAGCTGCTCTTGAGTTCAATTCCCAGCAGCCACATGGTGACTCACAGCCATCTGCAATGATTGATCCAGTGTACTCTTCTGGTCTGTATGCATACATGCAGCCAGAACATTATACATAACGAATAAATTAAAATAATAATCTTTAAAAATAATTAGTTTCACAGATCTTGGGATTTCTATGAGGTTTTTGCCAACATGAAAATCTTAAGTTTCTACTCACAGTATTTAACCCTAAGTGCTGCGGAATAACTGGTTTGTTTTTCTTTCTCCAAGACAGGGTTTCTGTGTGATACCCTGGCTGTTGTGGAACTGAGGCCGCCTCTGCCTCCTGAGTGCTGGGATTAAAGGTGTGTGATGCAATGTTTGCTTCATGACAAGTATTTCCACTGGCAGATGTGAAACAGGATTCTGTGCACTGAGGTCGAGAGAGGCACTTACAGTACAGGGAGTGTTCTGCAAGAAAACTTGCCCTAGTGGACAATCGGGAAGAGAGGTATAGGAGAAGATTCCTAGGAGACTGGCTCAATACCAATCTTGAGCTAAACCTAGGGATTCTCCCACATTCCTACACAAGCAGAGAAAACCTGACTCCCATGATTCTTACCCCAGTCTTAGTCTTATTAACACAAATATCGCCAGTCCTACTAAGCATGACAGAAACTCTTTATCAATGGAAACTTTTTACTAAATTGCCTGATTTAAAAAAAGAAAAAGAAAAAAAACAAAGAGTCCTAGCAGAGGGCAATGTTCTTGGCTCACAGAGACCCTGGATACACAGTTCATCTAAAAACAAGCAGAAGGTTCTTAGATATCCCTATGCTGGTGTCCTGTCAACTCAGAGCTCAATTAATTCCACAAACGCTGCCATGGCAATGACACGCTGGCTGCATTTACTGCTGATGATAAAAATCTCTGCTCAGCTATCTAGGAAAATCAAATCTTTAAATCTGCGCTACTTGGCACAGGGTACCTGACTGACAGTTCCCTATTCTCCAAGGTGCACCTTCCAACCATTCGGGAACTCTGTGGCACAGCTCCGGCTCACGTGCTAGCATTTAGCCTAGATCTTGATGGGCATTCCATTCACAAGCACCTGCAGACTCACCAGGGGATGCCCGAGGCGCTCAGCTAGAGAATGGGACCAAGCAAGGGGCAGCAGCTATCCTGGGGACACACCAGGGGTAGGTACGACCACCGTGCTCTAAGTACTGGTCCCCACCCACAGACCCTCCAGCAGTTACTGAATTCAGCTCAGTGAATAATGAGTGCCTGAACAGGGTGCAGGGTGTCGGCCAAGGAGTGGGAAATCAATGTGACATCAAGTGTAGGCCACATAATGTGGCAGGACAGGGCTAGCACTACTCTTCTAGAATCACGGCAGTGACAGCGATACTTATCTTGCATTTTCAACAGAATTCTCTGTGGACCATGTAGTGAAAGGTCTCTCAGGGTTCACTCTACCTGCTGCTGATAGGAAACCGCCTCCGACTGCCGGGAAACTAAGCAAGACCCTGGGCACGCTAGGAAAGAGTCACACTCAGTGCTTTCTCTCCAGGCCACCCTGATGCTGCCACAGCAGCAGGGGACGTCTACATCTAGCCTGCGTCCCTGCAGCCCTCATCCCATCAGCTCTGGGTTAACTGCACAGGTCCCGACGGAGCAGGCTTGGTGGCGCCAAGTTCTCAGCCTTTCTGTTCTTCGTGGGGAAAACGTCGATACCTATATGCCTCAGTTTCTGTGAGGCATGTCAGGAAACCCCAGCTTGTTCAACAGTCAGACACCCAGAGGACATCGCGCGAAGCATGAACGACAGAACATTTTTATTCTGGGGGTTTCATGGGTTTCTCTGAGTAGCCCTGGCTGTCCTGGAACTCGCTCTGTAGACCAGGCTGGCTTCAAACTCAGAGATCCACCTGCCTCTGCTCTGAATGCTGGGATTAAAGGTGTGCGCCACCACTGCCTGGCAACAGAAGACTCACGGCCTTGGGAGAATGGGGTTAACCTCTGCCTGACACAGCTCTTGACAAAAACCTCCACATCTGTGAACAAAACGATTATCACCCATCTGAGATGAGGCTCAGCAAGATTGCCACCAAGTCTGACCTACCCAGGGTCAGTCCCTGGGACCCACATGGTAGAAGGAAAGAGCCAATGCCTATAAACTGTCCTCTCTCTCTCTCTCTACACACACACACACACACACACACACACACACACACACACAAGCTTCAAAGATCAAACTCTGTCCCGAAAGCTTGGCTGTAAGCATCTTTACAAAGACCAAAACAAGATCTTTCTTGCTTTGCATCTTAGGCTGGCCTTGAACTCACTACACAGTCCAGACTACCCTCAAATGCTGTCCTCTGCTTTCTGAGTGCTGGAATTATAAGCCTTGAACAGCACACTGGGCTGTTAATTCTTGTGACACTGAGGACTGAACGCAGAGCTGTGAGGACTTCGGGCACGCTATATCGTAGCTGTCACAGGCTGACCACTGATGGTGTGCTCCCTTCCACTCTTGAGTTGGGGAAGTGCTGAGGCATCCCATGCTCCCTGCCTGGCCCCATCATCACACCCAGAAGTCTCAGGAGCTCCAGAAAGAGGGTGCACACGAGACATTCTAATCTCAAAAACTTCTACAGCTGTTCTCAAACCTCTAGGGTTTGAGAATACTGATTTACAATGATACAAACTTACACAAACTTCCAAGGAAGCAAATACTAGCCAGTCATAGAGCTATATTTACGTGGCTGGTGCAGGAACTCCAGGTTAGCCTGGGCTGCAGGGTGAGAACCTACCTCAAGAGATTAGGGACGGGCCATGGAGGCATCATCTTTCATTCCAGTACTACATATATATTAGATATATTTCTACATACTCTCTAGGACTCTAGTCTATATATAAACTCATAAAGTGATTAGGTCTATGTATAAAGATGGTTCCTCTAGGCCAGGCGGTGGTGGCATAACACACCTATAATTCTATTAAATCCTAAAAAGAAAGCTGGGTGTAGTAGTGCCTGCCTTAGCCCCATCAGAGGCAGGGGGAATCTCTGAGTCTTAGTCTAACCTGGTCTACATAATGAGTTCCAGGATGGAACTCACAGAGACCCTGTCTCAAAACAAACATCTATTATTCAAGCACTCTGAAAGCCTGAGGCAGGAGCTTTGTAAATATTAATCTTCTGTGTACGGAATAAGTTCAAGGCCATCGTGGGCCACACTGTAAGACCTTATGGGGAGAGCCAAAGTTACATTTGAAGTTTTCATTACTAGAGATCCATGAGACAAAAATGCCCCTGATCTGCAAGCCCCTTGCCCAAGGACAGATAGTTCCTGAAATGCTGGAGACTATTGTTTATGAGAGATAACAAGCCACATGTTTTTTTATTCCCCTAAACAAGTTTGCTTGACCCATCTGCATTGATGGGTTTGATCATATGTGGGCAGGAGGTATGAAGGCAGGAAATACATCAGGATGTTGCTTGCCCCTGATTGGACCTCATGGGAAATGAAATGAATCATATGGGCTTTCCTTCTTTAAACCCTTGTCATACTTAATTCTGGGCCATTTCCAAGGACCCTGGGTATGGACCTAGTCAATATTTAATTAAAGCTTGCTTCAAAATTATCTTTAAACAAACTGGACAGCAACCACAAAACAACAACACCACAAACACACACACATACACACACACACACACCAAATAGGAAACAGTGACAGGACCAGGGCATGCTCAGTGTGTGAAAGCCTGACAAGAAAGTTCAAACCCACATACAAAGCTGGTTGTGGTAGTCTGTCCGCATCTGCAATCCCAGCATTTCAATAGCAAGTCAGGAGGCAGTATTGCCCAGAAGCTCACTATCAGCTAGCCCCGAGTCAACTGTCACAACAGTGGTAACATACTATCACTATCAGCTAGCCCCGAGTCAACTGTCACAACAGTGGTAACATACTATCACTATCAGCTAGCCCCGAGTCAACTGTCACAACAGTGGTAACATACTATCCAAATGTAACAAAAAGCTGGAGATTGCCAAAGTAACTCTTTGCAACTTAGAGGAAAGAGCTTTTGTTTTTTTGTAGCTCACAGTTCCAGGTTATAGTTGAATGTAACAAACAAGTCAAAAACTTGAGGAAGCTGGTTATATCACATCCATATCACTGTGACAGAGAGCAGTGAATACATGCCTGTAGTCTTAGCTCAGCTCATTTGTTTCCACTCATGCAGGTCAGCATCATTGCCTAGAGAATGGTGCCACTCACAATGGGCAGCTCTTCCCATTCAATTAACACAATCAAGATAAATCCCCACAGACACGCCCACATGCCAATTTACTCCAACAGCTCCCTGACTGAGAGACCCCTGCTCAGGTGATTTTAGATAAATTGATAATTAACTAAGGAGGCAGAGGCAGGTGGATCTCTGAGTTTAAGGCCAGTCTGATCTACAGAACTAGTTCCAGGACAGGTTCCAAAGCTACAGAGAAACCCTACCTAGAAAAACCAAAAAGAAAGAAAAAAGAAAAAAGTATGGAAATATGCATCTTTGAAAGTATATGTTACAAAAGCTAGATCTAAGGCCAGGCATGTTGGCGCAGGCACACACCTATGATCCAGCACTTGGGAGCTAACAGGAGACTCAGGAGTTCAATGTCAACCTTGGTACATAGTGAGCTAGAGGCTAGCCTGAATTACAACAGACCAAACATCAAAAAAAAAAACAAAACAAAAAAAAAAAAAAAAACAGGGAGCCATCACTAAAGATCTCAAAGCCGCTGAAAAGATAATAAAAGGAATACCATTCTGCAGTCAAATTGGGGGGGGGGTGCATTTGATAACTCAGATTAAATGGGCCAATTCCTTAAAACACAATCTGTTAAAATTCATATAAGAAACAGAAGATCTGAACATAGCTGATCATACTAGAAAATGAATCAACTTCAGTCTTACAACTGAAGCCAATTAGCCCAAATGATTTCAAAGGTATATTCCATAAACACTGAAGAGACAATATCATACATTGTGGTGGAGACTAATGCAGGAAGACTGCCATGAATTCCAGGGCAGCCTGGGCTATGCTGTAAATTCCAGGGCAGCCTAAGGTGCATAGCATAGCATAGCATGTCTTTGTCTCAAAGCAAACAAACAAACTTAAGATCTAAGAAAGTAGCTCAGCTGGTGAAGAGCTTGCCTAGCAAGCACAAGGCTTTGGGTTCCAGGTCCTGCACTGTGTCAGCCAGGCTCACTGGTTCAGACCTATAATTCTATCACTTAGGAATAGTGGCAGGACAGCCTGGGCTACATAGGGCCATGTCTTTAAAAAATAAATACATAAAATATAAGACCCACCCCCCCCCCAGGATCCCATGTGTCCCAGGCTGACTCAACAGCACTATGCAGCTACACAGCTGAGGCCCACCCTGCCCAGGAAGTTCTGATCCTCCTGTCCTGGGTCCTCCAGAATGCAGGATTACAGGCATGCACCACTGTAATCAGAATCCCCGCATCCTAAGCAAGCATCTTATCAGATGAGTCGCATCTCCATCCCAACAGTGTGTCCCTCCAGTGCCTTTCGGACCACACACATTCTATCTCCACTCCTCCAGTAAGGCCTGGGTGCTTTCATTTGAACACCAGGTGACATAACAAGGAATGCCACAGCAGTATTTCCCATTAATACAGACACAGGAATGGTTGCTATACCATTGTCAGACTTAATCTAACAATGAATAAAAAAATACTGCCAGGTGTGGTGACACACACCTTGGAAGGCAGATCCTTGAGTTTGAGGACAGCCAAAGCTGTCTCAAAAAACTAAAAACATATGGGGAGAGGAATGTGGTGTGTGTGTGGTGTGTAAAATGATCCAGGCCAGAGAAGCCAATTAATGTAAAATATCACAACAAACAACATAAAGGAGAAACAGCTATGTAATTGTATAAATAGATGGCAAAATCCAACATCATTCATAATTAAAACCTCTGCAAACAGGGCTCAACTTGTAAAGGGACATCTGGGAATGAGGTTGGGGGTTAGATGGCTCAGCAGGTGAAGGCACCTGCCACTACACTGAGGACCTGAGTTCAATTCCTCAGACGCGTATGTTGGTAGGAGAAAACCAATTACCAGCACAAGGGTTAGACAGAGGCTGCTGTGAGTTAAGGCCAGCCTGTTCTACATAGTGAGCTTTAGGAAAGCCAGGGCTATGCAAAAAGGCTCTGTCTCAAAAACGAAAAACAACAACAACAACAACAAAAAAAAAAAAAAAAAAAAAAAAAAAACAAGTATCACCAGGAGTGGGAGGTGAAAGCCTTTGGTCCCAGCACTGCAGAGGCAGAGGCAGGAGGATCTCTGTGAGTTCAAGGCCAGCCTGGTCTACAGAGCTAGTTCCAGGACAGGCTCCAAAGCTACAGCGAAACCTGTCTTGAAAAAACAAAAAACAAAAACTAATAAAGTACCGTAAGTTGACCTCTGACCCTAAACACACACACACACACACACACACACACACACACACACACACACACACCCTGCACAAGAATAGACTAGAAAATTTAAAAAGAGTTATCTTCTATAATCCTACTCTAACTTGATAGTCCCTGGTGAGAAACTAGAAACATCACTAATATCATTTGGAACAAAACACCAAGTTTCAACATTTCTGTTCAACATTGTGCTAAAGTTGTTAATATAAGGAAAGAAAATTGAAGCTACGGTCCTTTCTCATGCACTAAGGAGACAGCTCAGCGGCTAAGAGCAATTCAGTGGCTGCTCCTCCAGAGGACCAAGGTTTGGTTCTGGCTCACAACCATCTGTAATTCCAGTTCCAGGAGATCCGATGTCCTCTTCTGGCCTCTGAGAGGGGAGGGCAACCACATGGTACACAGTGGCAAAACACTGGTACACAGAAAATGCAATACAACCTCAAGGTGCTTGGCCTCAAGGCCGTTTCCACCACTGCATGCACACCAGGACATGGACACACGAAGAAATGAACGAGTGTGAAAAAGAAAGGTATAAATCCAATAAGAAACATCTATGTAAAGAATACTATGGAAAGTTACTAAGGGCTAGTGCGCTGGTTTGAATAAAACCATAGGCTCTAAATTACCGGGAATGGCATTTTTGAAGATTAGGAGGTGTGGCCTCATTGGAGGAAGTGTGTCATTGGGGTGGGTTTGGAGGGTTAAAAAGTCCTTACCTGGCCCAAGCACTTATTCTCTCTGCCTAAGGAGCCAGTACCGAGTCTGCCTGCATGGAACCATGCTCCCCACCATGATGATAATGGATCAACCCGCTGAAACTGTAAGCAAGACCACAATTAAATGCTTTCTTATGATAAGAGTTGGCTTGGTTGGCCACACACACCTTTAATCCCAGTACTCAGGAGGCAGAGGCAGATGGATCTCTGTAGTTCAAAGCCAGCCTAGTCTAAAAGGAGAGTTTCAGGATGACATAGAAGGAAAAAAACAAACAAACAAACAAAAAAAAACATAGCTTGGTCATGGTGTCTCTTCACAGCTATAGAATAGGGACTAAGATAACACTGCTTGCCTAGCATGCACAGAGCCTTGGGTTCCAGCCTCAGCGCCACATAAACAGGGCATACAGCGCACACCTGTAAACCCAGGGCTCCAGAGTTAGAAGCAGGGGGACCAGAAATTCACTATCCTCTGCCGCTGCAGTGTTGAGGGCTAACTGGGTCAGCGGGAGGTGGGGTGAGGGTGGGGGTGGAGAGAGCTGGACCCCTGGGCACTGAAAATGCTCAAGCAGGTAAGAATGCATACCTAGCTCTCCCAAAGACCAAGAATGACGAGGAGGCCAGGGCTGAAGGCAGAAAATCTGGAGCTAGATTCGGGAGTCTGGAGAAATGCTTTTCTAAAGCATCTAAAGGTATTTGCAGGACCACAGAAGGCTCCATCCTAGCTAGACACCAGCCCCTACTACTGTATGTGGTACATCTCACTGCCCACCTGAACTGCAGCTACAGTTCATTTTCCATTCTCAATCTCTATCAGCCCTGAGTTAAGTTAGCACAAGCAAACAGTAACAAAATAGCAGCTGGGCATGGTGGGGTAAATCCCAGCACAGTAGGCAGAGGCAGGCCAGCTCTGCAAGTCTGAAGCCAGCCTGGTCCACATAGGGGCTATCTAGGCCAGCTAAAGCCCTGAGACTCTGTCAAGGAGAAGGAAGAAAAAGGAAATATAAAAATTCAGCCTAGTAGCAGGGCCCTGTGATGTCAGCCACTCTGGAGGCTGAGGCAGGAGAATGGCTACTTTAAAGCCTGTTGGACTACAAGGTAAGTTAAAGGCCAGAGCAGGCAACCTGACCAGACTGTCTCAAATAAAAAGTACAAAAGTAGCTCAGTGATGAATGCTTGCCCAGCCCAAGGCTGAACGTAGCTTCTACTACGAAAGAAGAAGAGGAGAGGAGGGGAAGGGAAGGAAGGAATGGAGGGACGGAGGGAGGGAGGGAGAGAAAAAAGCCTTGAGTCCCAGGACTCCTAGAGCAGAGGCAAGTGGATCTCAGTTAAGTTTGAGGCCAATCAGGGCTATAGAGACCCTGGAGGAGGGAAAAAATGTAGGTAGGTGGGTAGGGAGGGAGGGAGGGACTGTGGCAGAAAAGAATGTTCACTAAGGATCAATCCCCCTTGTAGATATACATACTGGGCTTCATTTAGGGAAAAGACCTCCTACTCCCAACTTCCCCAGGATCAGCCTTCCACATAAAGCCACAGAGGCGCCTGTGTACAATTTCTGCCAATAACAAATGCTTGCCCACACCCCTAAAGGCAGAGCAAAACCAAGAACATAAAGTGGTTGTATTACGAAGACGCCACTCTCCCCACAAGGACAGTGGGAAGGGTTTCAGCTGACGGTACCTCCTAAAAGCTGAAGCGAGAGGTCAGACAACCCAAAAGAAACCCTTCTCATGCTCAAGAATCCAACAGCTGGACAGATGCCCATGAGTACAGAGATTCATCTTGGAGCAGAGGGAGTCCGGCCCTCACCTCAGGTATCAACCGCCTCCTCTTCACACTGGGGACTGAGTCTGCTTGGCCGTCGCTGCCCAGCTGCTTCCTCTTGCTGGACTCCTGGAGGGCAGTGAGGACGTTGTCCAAGGGGTGCCTCTCAGGGCCCCTGGAATTCCGGGAGCAGTCCAGGGCAGCATGGTCGCCTTCTACCTTCACAGTGCTATTTTTCACAACTATGGCAGAGAAGAAATGGGGCTCAGTAGGAAGATCAAGGCTGCTGGGAGAACAGCAGGCTCTCGCTTGACCTAAGGGACACCCTCTGTCCCCGCACCATCACTTAAGGGTACTGACCGTCACTTCCCAACACGGTCCTTTCCCTATACTTGCCGGTGCTGCCCCGTAAGTTCACGGTTCAAATCCAAAGTGGGTTTAAAAGGTTTTCTTTGCAGGGAGGAGGTAAAGGGAAAAAGTAAATCTTATGCGTGTGCTGGTGCTAGATAGACCTAACTAACTCAGAGCCAAGGATTCTAACACTGAACTACATCCCCACCCCTAGATAGATAGTATCAGTCTGTGAGTTTAAAAAGCACTCAAAATAGGTGTATAGATAGGGAGGTTGCCAACTATGGGTAGGAAGGCTTCTTTCTCATTAAACACTTTTTAAAATCTGAAACTATATGAATATATAACTTATTCAAAATATTCAATTAAAAACTTTTACCTTCTTCTACATCTTCACTGAATTCAGTTGAGTTCATCTTCTATTCCACTAAATGAAAAGACAAAGACAAGGTCTTCATTTATTGATTCATGTCTTAATGTTCCTCAGCCACAGAGACTCCCTTACCCCCCAGCCCAGCTTTGGGATCAATGATTAAAGGCTTTGGTACAGATTGTAAGCAAGTGTGAGACCCATCTTCCAGAGGTCTCACTATGTAGCCAGCTGGCCTGGAACCCCCTATGTAGACCAGGCTAGCCTAGAACTCAGAGATCTGCTTCCTCTGCCTCCAGGGCTGGGATCAGAGGTGTGTGCCACCATCTGCAGCTTAAGCAAGCTCTCTGCTTGTCTGCAGAAGCAGCCAGGCCTGTCACCTGCTTGACCCACTACCAGAGCATGTGAACAGAGTGCTCACTGAGGGCCGTTTCCTGAGTGATGCTCTGACCAAATAAATCAGTCTCCTAAGACTCCAACATGGATGATCCCTTCTTTACCCCTGCTTACAAACCTTCCCAGGAAATAAAAGAGGGGAGGGCTGTGAGTCTCAATAAACAGCTGAGGGGCTAACATGGGCAGCCAAGACAGCTAGTGATGTAGTCACGTGTGGTGATACATCCTCAGGACATCCTCAATCCAAATGGAGATGTACCAGAATGTCAATGCAAATGGATTCAGACAGCCTAATAAAAACTGTAAAACACCTCATTAACAATTGTATTTACTGGGGCTGAAGAGATGGCTCAGTAGTTAAGAGCCCTTGCTGTTCTTGCAGAGGACCCAAGTTCAGTTCCCTGCACCCATGCTGGGTGACTACCATAAAACTCCAAGGGACTCTTGACACCCTCTTCTGGCCTGAGGGTACCTTCAAACACCTGTGCATATGCACACAACACATGAATAAAAAACAAATAAAAAATTGTATTTATCATCTGGACTGTGGAAGTGCATGCCTTTAATCCTAGCACCTGGGTGACAGAGGCAAGTGGATCTGGAGTTGAGGCTGGCCTGGGCTAAAAGGTGAAACCTTTCCTCGAAAAAAGAAAGCAAACAAACAACAAACAAAAAAGTATTTATCACATGTTGAAATTATATTTTACACTTGCTGAGCTAAACAAAATAATTTATCAATTTTACTTTTTTGTATTTGGTTTTTTGAGACTGGGTTTCTTTGTGTAGCCCTGGCTGTCCTGGAACTCACTCTGTAGACCAGGGTGACCTTGAACTCACAAAGGTCCACCTGCCTTTGCCTGAGCACTGGGCTTAAAGGCGTACGCCACCACTGCTTAGCTCATGTCGATGTTTTGTTTTTGTTATAATTATTTTTATTTCTATGCATGGGTGTTCTGCTTGCATGTTATCTGTGCACCACACACACGTGTGATATCTCAAGGCCAGAAGAGTGTATTAGATCCCTGGGACTAGAGTTACAGACAGTAGTGAGCTACCCACCATGTGGGTGCTGGAAATTGAACAAGTGCCCTGTAAAAGAAACCAGAGCTCGTAATCACTACTCATCTCTCCCAATTTTTAAGGAAGGCTGTTAGACAATTTAAAGCTACACATGAGGTCCCACTGTCTAGCCCTTCCTTCAGAAGCAGCCTGAAGAGGCAAGGGGAGGGGCTGGTGCTGCGCACTGACAGCCACCCCTCTCCAACTGCAGCGGCTATGATGGGACTCATACCATCACTGAAGCCACCAGTGGGTCTCTGCTGTACCCAGATCCTACCAACTACAAACACATACTAACACAAGTGACATTTTAAAACTATATATCTACCATGGGATTGGAGAGATGGCTCAGTGGTTAAGAACACTAGCTGGTCTTCCAGAGGTCCTGAGTTCAATTCCCAGCAAGCACATGATGGCTCACAAGGTTCTGTAATGAGATCTGGTGCCCTCTTCTGGTCTGCAGGCAGAACACTACATATGATAAATTAATCTTTTAAAAAAAAAAAAAAAAGACAACTGTATCTACCACATCCTTTACTGTTGGCACTGGGGACCTGTGATTCTTACACCTGATTCAAGTCACCACAAACACGTTTTGCTTTGGTTAAGGATAGAGGAAGTGGAAAAGAGGGAGCTTATGGACCCAGGCTGACAGCTGGGAAACCCGCATAGGACCGACCCAGACGCCCTGAATATGGGTGTCAGTTAGGAGGCCTGGGCAGTCTATGGGGCCTCTGGCAGTGGATCAGTATTTATCCCTAGTATAGGAATGGACTTTGGGAGCCCATCCCACATAGAGGGACACTCTCTCAGCCTAGAAACATGGGGGAGGGCCTGGGCCCTGCTCCAAATGATTTCACAGACTTTGAAGATTCCCATGGAAGGCCTCACCTTCCCTGGGATGGGATGGGCGTTGGGGGGGGGGCAGGAGAGGAGGGGAGGTTGAGGGAGCTGGGATTGACATGTACCACAAGCTTGTTTCTAATTTAAATTTAAAAGGGGGAAAAGGATAGAGCAGGTGGGAGCAGGAGGTTTCTCGAGACATTTCTACAACAGAGATGTCACTACAGCATCCAGCAAGCTACAGGGCGTAGCCGCGGCCTAGCATATGTCCACCATAATGTCCTGTTTTAGAGGGGATAAATGGGAAGGAGAGGAAAAGGAAGTAGATCTAGCTGATCTACTCACATAACAATAATAACTTCAAAATTGGTTAACAGGTTGGATGTGGTTTGCAAGCCTATCATCCCAGATCTCTGAGGCAGAAACAGGCAAGAGCTCTGTGAATTTACAGCCAGGCCAAGTTCCAGGATAGCCAAGTATACACAGAGACCCTGTCTCAATAAAAAAAAAAAGAAAGAAAGAAAGAAAAGAAGTCAGCCAAACCAACTGGCCAATGATAGCAACACTTGCACAGAAGCAGTGTTCTAACCAAGTCAAAGCCATGCTGGGTCAGGCCGGCTTTCATCCCTGAATTACTACTGCAGGACTAAAATTAGATTTATTTAAGGTTAAAAATAATGCCCATCCACAAAGCTATCTCGTACCTGAACAATATAAAGTGACAGAGAAAACAGAACATCAATTTCAAGAGTCCATACATTATTTTTACCAGAGATGACTTTGAGTGCCAACTTCCATCTCTATCAACAAGCGAACGTTCATCTAAGCTGGGAGACCCTCAATCAGGAAGGCTGGCATTGGCAGACTGAAGCTCGGATATTATTCCCAGCCGGGCCAGGGGATGGATCAGAAAACACACTCAGGGCACTGGAGTGCCCAAGCCTGACCGCTGCCCTTGGAAACACGGCCCCCAGTCACATAACCCATTCCCTCCGGGGAGGGCAAAGGTAAGCAGAAGAGAAAAGAGGAACAAGCACCTTCTACAGATCGAGACCTCGCTACACAGACCAAGCTGGTCTTGAACTTTAGGTAGCCTAGCCTGGCCTTGAACTCCATCCTCCTGTCTATCCCAAAGTGCTGGGATCACAAGCATGCGCTACCATGCCCAGTTACACAGAACATTCCGGGAGGAAAAGGAGGAATGGAAGGAGACGGGTGGCTTTGAGGGATTAAAAAGTGGTGATGGGTAAGTAAAGAAGCGTTAAAGGGTGGGCAAACACAGGGGCCGTGAGAGGTGTTCACCTGCCATTGTGTCATTCCTCCCCCCCCCCTCTGTGTGTGTGTGTGTGTGTGTGTGTGTGAAGGAACGGTAGTCTGCGCTGCTGGTAGAATGTGTTGGAACAAGTCTTGGTGAGCCAGATGCTCTGAACCTTGTGAAGCCATACCAGACTCTTTAGCACATAACTGTGAGGCCTAGAGACTCACAGTGAAGGGAGCAGCATGTGAGCCACCTGTGAGCAGGAGGAGAAACTGGAAGGACCCAAGGCGAATGAAGGCACTGCCCAGCTTCCTGGGCGTTCAAGACACCCAGAGCACTTCTGCTCCAGAACGCATCTCCATTCCTACGTGGACTGACTGCAGAGGCTAGGCTAGTGCAAGAAAAGCTGAGCTGTCTGTCTCCCACTTGCAAAGCCTGGATGGAAGCCTAAAGCCACCTCTGGTTTCTGAGAGGGCAGCAGAGGGGAAGGCCTGGGCGCTCTACATTCCAGTGCTGCCTTGGCCTGGGGCTACTTTAATCCCAAATCCACCAACATAGCATCCGGAGGTGCGGAGCTTGCTCATCATCCTGCCACAGTGAATGAGAGGCAGAATCAAGCTTGAAACTAAGTGAGTTAGTACCTCCACCCAGGCAGAGCAGGAAGCAGTCACCAATTGTCCTCTAGGAAGTGCTTTGAAGGAACACAAACCCAGTTGCAGACTTAGGTCTTGGTCAAGCAGCAACTAAGGAACCCAAGTCTCCTTTTGCTGCAAGAAAGCTACCTAGTAAGCCAGGCGGATACAGGGTTGGAGAAGGACACCTCCCTACCCCCACAGTGCAGGAAGCTTCCAAGAAGAGGTTGGGCAGGTCACTCCCTGCATCCCCAGGCTAGCAGCAAGGAGATGTGTATCACGCTTCTGCCTCCACTTCCCAGTCATCTGCTTAGTGAGGGTCACATGCTCTCCATGGGTGGACACAGAAGGCCCAGATGCCTAGCATGCCACACACATTCCTTCCCATTGCAAAACTGAAGGCTATGGAGGAGCCAGAAGCTCCCGCACTGTTCTGCGGCCTCTCACTCCAGCCCGCTCCTTTTCAAAACCTTGTTCCTCAGCAGACCTTAGATTTTAGAACACACACACACACACACACACACACACACACACACACACACACATCCAAATCAATGGGACAGCTATCCCATGTACTTCAGAGATGTCTGAACAAGGTAAGGGAAAAATTAACACGAGAGATCCTTATCTCTGGTTAAAATGTCAAGTTGAGCATGGTGGTACATGCCTGTAATCCCAGGATCTTGAGTTCAAGGGCAGCCTGACTAAAACCAGTGTGTGTGTGGGGGGGGGGGGACAGTCAGGACAGGGCTTGCCTCGCAGCCCTGAGTCCTGAGTTGGAAGTCCAGCACCACATAAACCTGGCATAGTGTAAGAGACATGGTGAATCACGTCTGAAATCCAAGCCCATCCTCACCTACATAGCCAATTCAAGAACAGCGTGGGATATGAGACCTTATCACCGCACCCCAACTTGCTTTTGATCAGTAAGCCGCCCAAATGCTAGGGCTTTGGGTTTGGATCCACACAGCAACCCCTAACCCCCTTTTCTTTCTGAAACTGGGCCTTATCTGTAGCCTAGGCTGACCTGAAATTTACTATGTAGCCGAGCCTGGCCTTGACCTGGAGAATAATGCTTCACTGTGACCCTCTTCATGACCATGACCAAATATTTCTGAGACAAAGATTACAGGTATGGCCACCACACCCAGCTGCAAATGTTCCATCACATTTACTTATACTCATGGGGGGGGGTCAGAGGTCAACTTGTAGGAACTAGTTCTCTCCTTCCACCATGTGGATCCAGGAGTAGAAGTCAGATGGTCCATGTTCAGGCTTGATAGCAAAACTACCTTTAAGCACTGAGCCAAGATTTCTTTTGTAGCCTGGCCCTGAATTTGCAGAAATCAGCCTGCCTGGGCTTCAGCAAACCACAGACCCATGAGATTTTTTTTTCCCCCGTTCAGAGGACAGAAAGTATTAACCAAAGCTACTACTGGTGGTTGGGGTAGGAGAAATTCCATCTAAGAAATAACTTTGTCAATGTCCATCAAGATGTAACAATCTTTCCCATCACAGTCATGTTCTAAAGGCCTTAACAGGCTCTTCTATCGCCCACAAGGCCTCAAACACTTGAAACTTCTGAGCCCTGAACAGGTCAACAAAGCAAAGGTCACAAGCAGGGAACTGGTGGGAGGGGTGGACAGACACACACACACACACACACACATGCACTCAGGCATGCACAAGCGCCTGCTCTCACCTCAGTCCGTCCTCTCTCTCTCTCTCTCTCTCTCTCTCTCTCTGCTGAGTGCCCAAAGAGCTCTGGCCATGAAGATGCTGGCTGGTGTGGAGAGTCCCACTAGCCTGTTAATCATAGACAAGCTGTACAGAAAGCTGAGCAGAACACGTAAGTGGACACACCAAATGTGCCCCGGCCTGAGCGGCCTCTGCTCACTGCCCGCTGCTGTTTTCTCCACCATATGAAGCTAGGAAGCCAAGGGCTACACAGTACCTAAACAGAAGACTTCCCATCTTAAACCGGCAGGAAGAGATGGGCATTAAATTATGTGTAAAATTTAAAAAAAAAAAAAAATCAATTGTTCATTGTAAGGCTACCCAATTAATAGAAACATACTTCAAAGTTCACTGGGGATACCCCAACTATGTAATTTTAAAAGGCCATAAAGCAGCTGAAGGGAAATATGCCCAAATGCTAATTACCTTCAATTAGCAGGATTATGGATGATTCTTCAGATTTTTTTTCCTCTACTTTTCAAATACCCTACATTAAGTATGAAACAGCTTGATACAGAAAATTTTTTGGAGTTCTTTTTGCTTTGTTTTTGAGATAGGGTCTCATTAAATAGCCCTGGCTGTCCTGGAACTCATTATGCTGACCAAGCTGGCCTCAAATGCACAGAGGTCTGCCTCCGCAGTGCTGGGATTAAAGGTGACCACCACATCACTACTTTTCAAAAAGGAGACAAATTTCTGGGGAGGAACACGTTTGAGAATTGCTGGGTGTAAAACAGGCCAGAACTCAGCTAGTCATTTAGGTAAGGAAACTAATAGTCTAGCAGAGATATCAACCTGCGGCTCATGGTCACACTGAAGACATTTGAATTTATTTCTTTTTGTAACTTGATTGTACCTGTCTTCATCATGAACTTCATAAATGTTAATATCATACCACACTTACAGAAGGCTGGACATGCTTGGGTGAAGCCAGCAATTTACTGCGGTGAGAACATCCTATTGCTGGGGGTCTGAGGGTGACAGGGCTGTTAAATGTGGTGGGGGCTAATCAGAAAAGAAAAGGAGCTGAGTACGGCTGGCCAGGTGGACAGTGAGTAAGGAGGGAGCTATGTAGCAATCTGACTAGGGAAACAGTCCTCAAGAAACAGAATGGAAGTTGACACCTCATGTGGCAATTCCTCCGCCCTCGAAGGACCACATCTCTGTCCCAATTGGTCCCCAGGTCCCACAAGAACAGTTTTCCAATGCTGACAGACAGGGGTGGCTGGGGTGGTACACTACCCATACTTTGAGTTCCCTGAAGACAGCCTGACAGAAAAGGACAAATGAGACCCTGTCTGCCCCTCAGGCAGGCGTAGCAGCAGGCCCAGAAGTGAGGAAACTTGGAGGCTTAGTGAAAATTAAAAAGTTCAATCCCAGCTGACTCCAGATTCTATCCCATTAAACGAGAAACAGCCATGAGGGCTGCCAGCAAGCTACGGTGTAGGCTAAGGGCTGACCCAAGCTGTCCTTACCTCAGGCCAACCAGACACAAATCCTCCCTCACCTCAAGGTCTGTTTCCAGATGTCAAGCTATGTACGTACTACCAGATGGATTACCCTGAGAACAGGAAGTAGCTGGGACCCAGTTACTCATGAATGGAGCTTGACAGTCCCTCACACACAAAAGGCCAAGCAGTGAGAATATGCTCCATTCATTGTAAAGATGATACTGCTGAAACAAAACTCAAGGACTTGAAAGGCTTAATGCATGAAAACTAAAAGCTTCCTTCAACCCTTTCCCAGCTGCCACCACAGCTCTCTCCTCCAAGTCAGAGCACGTTGAAGGACAGCTAGAGCAGTCTCTGTGTAGCCGGCTTCCCGTGCCAACCTCTACTGTGCAAATGGAGGCAAAGGGGTCACCCTCTGAACTGCACTTGGGAGGATGTGACAGGGACTAGGAACTAAGAAAGGTTGGGTGGACTCCCAGGTTGACAGACTCCAGTCTTCCTGGGACACTGAACTGAATGAAGCCTGGTGGTCACAGTCCCTAATCCCATAGGCTCAAACACCTCAACTTCTCAGGAGGCCAAAGGAATCCAGGGATGCCCACAGGAGGGACTGGTGGACCCGCCCTTAAGAACATGCAACTCGACCAGGTATCGGTACATGCCTTTAGTCCCAGCAGCTGGGAGGCAGAGGTAAGGGACATCAGCCAGAGCTACACAGTCAAGACTCTGACTCAAAGGAGAAAACAGAATGTGGGCTGACAAAATGGCTCAGCAGTTAGAGGTCAGAAGAGGTCTCAAATTCCGAGGAACTGAAGTCACAGACAGTTGTGCAATGCCACGTGGGTGCTGAGAACCAAACCTGGGTCCTCTGTGACAGCCATTGTCCCTCCTAACCGAGCCACCTCTTCAGCTGTTAGAAACTTTTAGCATTTAATGCTTGCCTCAGACTTAATTCTTTTCTCCTGTGAAACTCAACACACCGGCCTCACCTTAGAACTCTGCAAAGCGTAAGAGGGTATGAAGGGCATGGTGGGGATGCGCAGCAGAGCTCTGTGCAGTTTGAGGGTAGTCCAGTGTATAGTCAGTTAGAGGCCAGCCAGGAATACACAGTGAGACCCTATCTCAATGAAAACACAAATCAAAGTGCCTGGCACACAGTACTCAATAAGACCAGGGAGATGTTTCTTCAGTGGGTAAAGACACTTAGCACCCTCGTGTTAAACAGAGAGGAACGACTCCTTGAAAGTAGTCCTGACCTCCACACATGCATCATCATGGCCCTCAGGCACCTGCAGTCCTGAAACTCGTGAATCTCTTGCTTCCAATTCTGTAGTACTGATTTAAAAAGCATGCCCCATACTTTACAGCCTTCAGTGATAATTTTGGGTTTTTCTTTTCTTTTTTGCCTCTTTCTTCCTTAAAAGAACTGCAAAGTTAAAACAAACGCCTTAGAAGTTTTACAGAGTTTATTAATTTTCTTTCAAATGAAAGAAACAAGCTGGAGTGAATGAAATGAAATCAAATGTCTTCCCCGAGGACTGGAAGACTGTTCCCATGCCATCTGCCCTCATGGGGTTTGTCTCTGGGTTCACAGGTCGGCTGGGAGCCTCGCTCTCAGAACGCAGCAGCGTCCTACCCATGGGATTTGCAGGACATGTTTGCAATTTGTTTCTATTTTTAGACACATCTGCAAATGCAGTTTGAGAAACACCAGTCCTCAGAAAACCAGAGCATTTGCCCCTGCGTTTTCTCTAAAGCTGCAACAGCCACTGCCTTCCTTATGCAGTCAACACACAGTCACCCAGCAGACAAGGAAGCACCCAGCCAGGCTTACTGGCCCACATGCTTGAGTCACTGTGTAGCTGAGCTCTGACTCTTCGTCTCTAACAGGTTCTACTTAGGGTCTCTGTAGCCTCAGAACTCCCCCCCTCAGACCACAGGCTGTCTCCAGCATCCACTCTAGGGCTGAACAAAGGGGCCTCACTTTCCTAAGGGACAGAAGCGGAATCTCCTTTGTGTTGGCCACTTTTTCAAGAGTGTTCTGTCTTGGGAGCAAGCACATAAGCTAATTAGTGTTCTGGGCACAGCCTGGCTGCTCCAGGCAAGCTTTGGTCCAGCACTTTCCTAGCTCCATGCTCAAACCAACAGCCCTTGCCTACAAGGACTTTCTACAGTTCTTCATGATCCCCGACAAACAAAACTTGGATGGGCAAAGGAGAAAGAGCCATTGGCAAAAATAAAAAACAAAAAAAACCCGAAACCTAACAGTGAGAGTGTGGCCAGACTGACTACAATCCCAGCACCCAGTGAGCAGAGAAAGGAGAATCATGGGCTCTAGTACAGCTGGGCCTACATAGAAAGGCCCTGAAAGAGGGTCTGGACTCTGGAGCACCGACTGGACTGTTTGGGAGGGGGAGGGCAGGGGGGGGGGGCTGTGTGCTGGAGATGTGCTACCTCATAAGTATCTGTCTCAACCCTATCGCCCTGTCCCCCAAATAAAAACAAAGTTAAAAATGGCTTCCATCAAGGAGTTACTGATCAAACTTCAGTTGTAAAACAAGTTTGAAGTCTGCTTTTTTCAGACAGAATTCTAGCTAACAGGCCGTGTGTGAAGCACCACTCCAGGAAAAAAGAGTGCCCTGTTTAACATACTAGAGATGGAATTCGAAAATGCAGAGTTCTTGATTTGACTTTTGTGTGTCCCCGACAGGGCTCACAAGTTTTGGACAGAGATGATGTTTAAAGATGTTATATTGGAGTCTCAGGAAGGGTAGGAAGGCATTTGTCAGCTCTGGGAAGGAAAAGGGCTGAAAGCAAGGTGATGCTCACAAAATCAAAAAGACTCATCTCTGTCAACACACACGGGGGTGTGGCACTGCACTTCCTGGGCCCCAGCACTCAAGAAGTAGTAATAGGAGGACAGGGTTTGGACAGCAAGTTCCAGGCCAGATAAGGCTACAGAAGATGGCATGAATACATCCCTCTAAACACCAACAGAAAGAAGTTTGACTACACAAACCTTAACCCTAAAACCAATACCCAGTTCCAATAGTTAGGAATAGGTATAGTTTGATTATCGTGGCATCTACAATCTCAATAATCAAAATTAAGAGCCACACCAAAAATAAAAAAAAAATAATAACAAATCATTATTCCCCACACAAATGATTTATTGCTGGTTGGCTGCCAAGCTTCACACTTCCGCACCTTCTGTAATCTGACTTACTTGAGATGAGCCGGTGTTCCCTTCCTATCACTGCAGGGATTTCCTAGGCAATTCTAAAAATCAGCAGACAGGACACTCCTGCAAATCTTACATTTTTACCCAATCAGATTTCTGTCAGGGTTGAGTCTAACTTTCCTCTTCCTAAATAAGATCCTGCCAGCACCTTTCCTTCAGTGCCAAAAAGGTTCCCGAGAGATAACTGCTCAATCTCTAACAGGCTGTTGGGAAATGGCTATTCTGTTCAGGGTCCTAACTGGTCTTCCATCTTCCTGTGAGTGTGGAGAGAAAAGAACATCCACAGGAGGTAGTGCTCCATGAGCATGCAAGCCCAGCACTAGGAAGGCAAAGGGCACAGGGCATGGTGGCCCACACCCTTAATCCCAACACCAACTACAGACAGGTGGACTGACCCCTGAGTTAGAGGCCAGCCTGGTCTACAGGGCAAATTCCAGGACAGCCAGGGTTACAGACAAACCTTGCCTTGAAAACAAAACAAACCAAAAAGGCAGCAAGATCACCCCAGTCTGGGATGCACACTGAGACCCAGGCTCCGAAAATAACAAAAGCTGGGCAGCAGTGATGCACACCATTAATTCCAGCACTCCTGGCAGAGGCAGGTAGACCTCTGAGTTCAACCAGCCTGACCTACAGAGAGATTCAAGGACCCTGTTTCAGAAAGACCAAACAACAACAACCAAAAGTCAGGAGGGAGACACCTTTAATCCTAGCATTTGGGAGGCCTAGGCATATGGATCTCCATTAGTTCAGGCCAGCCTGGTTAAGTATCAAAGCTCCAGGCCCATCTACATAGTGAGACCTGTCTTTAAAATTACAAACAGGGGGGAAAAAACAATAAAACAAAATCCCACAAACATCATCTCTGGTAAAGCCCATAATAGGTGAGCCCGGCAGGCACTGGAATACTAGCTTTGTTTTTAACCTTTGCAATGCCTCTGATAGGAGGTTATAGAAGCACCAGTGAGGTCTCTCCCCCCTCCCCCGCGATTCAGGGGGTCAAACCACTAGGTTTGTTGACAAGAACTTTTACTGGCTGAGCCATTTAGCTGCCTGTAACAGACTTTTAAAGCTCTGGAGCCATTTGTTGATTTTAGTGCTCAGCTACCCAATTAGCAGGAAGAAGCATTCAAGAAGTCCTCCATTCCTTTGTACATTTAATGATCACCTATTAAGTTACCAGTCCTGAGTTGGTCTGATATAAGTGGGAATATAAAACAGTTTGACCAACACACACACACACACACACACACACACACACACACACACACACGTTGCTTTTTTTTCTGTTTAACAGTCCTGACTGCCTTCGATCAGGCTGGCCTCTTAACTCAGAGATCCATCCATCTGCCTCTGCTTCCTGAGTACTGGATGGGATTAAATGAGTGCACCACTATCACCACCAGGTAGCGGCTAGATTTTTAAAAATGTTTTAAAAACTAGTTTGGGACTGGGGATGTAACAGCTGTTAGGGTGTTTGCTTAGCATAGCTGAAGCCCTAATTTCCATCAAGCGACACAAAAATTGGTCGCAGAGGTGTACATCAGTGATCCCAAATTGACAAGGAAAATTAGTAGTTCAAGGTCACCCAGGCCTACAAAACAAGTCTGAGGTAGCACAGGCTGAGACTGTCTCAAAAAAGAAAAATTCCTGCCCAAATCCTAGTTATTCTGGGAACTTGAGGTCCTGTGAGCGCTAACAGCGCTGTAACTGTGGGCTGGAGAGATGGATGGTTCAGCGTTTCAGAGCCCTTGCTGCTCTCACAGAGGACACGGGTTGGGTTCCCAGCACCCACGTGGTGGCTCACAATCATCTCCAGTTCCAGGGGATAAAGCCCTCCTCCGCTCTCCAGGAATACGAGGCATGCATGCGTGTGGTGCGAATCCATATACGAAAGCAGTGAAAAACAATGCACGGGGGGAAAAACAACTTTTTAAAAGGCTATAAATTGGGGTTGGATGGTCGCAAAAAGAGAAAACCGCAGGTACGGAAGTGGACCGCAGCAACCAGGAACCCTGCCTTACTGTCTTGGACACAGCAGGCTTGCCACACACACGCCACTCGCCTCCGTTTCCTGAGCCTTTAGCGTTCTAGCTCCGTCCCCTCTAGCTCGTGACGTGTTATTTGTGGGGGAAAAACATTCAAAAGTTAACTTCTACAACTCTAAAACTTTCCTGACTCCCAGGTACTTAACCCTAATGCAAGAGCATCTCTGGCCGGCCTCCGCTCCTAAGTCTCCCAAGTGATCAAACTCCTACTACAGTGAAAACTAAAAGCAAGCAAGCAAACAAAAAAAGCAAGCCCCAAACCCGCAGCCCTCAGAGTGGCCCGGCGCGGGGCGCAAGGCCCTCGCTAGCCCCGCACAGCTCCGGGCGCAGGCAGAGCCCAGTCCGCGGGGGGACAGTCACGAGGCCCCGGGCCGGCCGTGCGGCCCCGCCGGGGAGGCCTCGCGCCAGCCGGGGTGCACAGCCAGGGCGCCGCTGGGCCCGCCTCCAGCAGCCGGGCAGCGGGAACCCCGGAGCGCCGTGGGACAGCCCGGGAGGGCGCCGCGCCCCCTGGCGGCGGGGCTCGCCCCACCCCGCGCCCGGGCAGCCGGCGGCCTCGCTCGATCCCTCCCTCCCTCCCTGCTTCCCTCCGCAGCCTCCCGGGGGCAGCGTCCGTCCGAGCGGCGGCTCTCCGGCCTCCCGCTCTCCGCTGCCTCCGGCACGACGCACGGGGGCCCCCGCCACAGGCCGGCGGAGCGCGAGCGCCAGCGCCCCGGCCGCTCCATCGCGGGCCCGGCGGGGGTGCAGAGCGGGCGCGCGGCGCGAGTGGGGCCGGGCTGGCGGCGGCGGCGCGGACCGTTCCACCGCGCGTCCCCCCCGCTCCTCCTCCCTCCTTCCCTCCCTCCCTCCCCGCCTGCCCGCCCGCCCGGCCGCGGCGCGCGTGCTCCCGGAACGCCATGGAGCCGCGGCGTTCCGAGCGGGCACAAAGGGGGCGCGCGGCACAATGGGCGCGGCGAGCCCGTGGGCGCCCGCTTCCCCGCCGCCGCCGCCGCCCGCCCCGGCCCCGGCCCCGGCCCCGGCCCCGGCCCCAACCCGGCCGCGCGGAGACGGCCAGCCGCTCGCAGGCGGCCCGCGCTCACCTGGGACGGGAGTTGTTACTTTGCGGAGCGGGTCCGCGCCGAGTTCGGGCGCCACGTGCGGGGGGCGGGCGGGCGGGCCGCAGTGGGGGCCGAGCGCGCAGGGCCTGGCCGGGGCGGCCCCGCCGACTGGCTGGGGGCGGCGGGCGGGCGGGCGCCGTGTATTTTCCCCTGTCTTTGTGTGTGTCCGTGCGCTGCGCTCTCGCGTGACGTGACGGGACTCCGTGTGTCATTTCCGCACAAGGACACAGGAGCCCCCGCTGCAGTGGAACCTCGAGCCCTCCGCCCCCACCGCGCCGCCCCTCCCCCTCAGCGGGGCACACGCGGGACCGGCGGCGCCGGCGGCGGCGGCTGCGCTCGGGCGTGAGCGGCCGCGGCGGGGAGCTGGGGCGCGCCGCGGGGCGGGCGCGCTCGGCCTGCACCGTGCGGCTGGCTCCACGTGGGCCCGCGCCGGCGGCCCGCACCCACGGGAGAGCGCCCCGCGCCATCCTCTGCCACGCGCCTTCCCCGGCCCGAGCGTGGCCCCGGTGCCTCTTTCTCTACTTTTTCTCCGTCCCTCCTCCCCTCTCCAACCCACCGGGGCGGGGTGGAGGGGGGACGGCGCGGCGCGTCCTCTCCGCCCGCGCCTCCGCATCTGGGGCACTCGGCGGCGGCGCTGCACCCTCGCGCGGACCTTCCCGCGCCGCGCCGGGCACAAAGACTTCGGGGCGCGCTGCTCCCCCCCACACACCGCCCCGATCCGCATGGAGTCCTGGGGGGGGGGACGCTGGAGAAGGACCCGGACCCTGGGGCTCGCTCGCCCTGGCCACTGCCCCGGCGGGCTCCGAAAGCCCAAGTTGTGCGGCTGGAGGCTGCGGGGCGAAGCACGCGCTCGCGGACCCTCGCGGCTCAGACTCAGCCCCGGGCGCGCAAAACAGGAAAACTCCGCCGACTCGCTGAAGACCGACCGTCTGTCTACACTAACCTCCCCGACTCTATACAGTTCAAGTTAATAAACATGAAGCCGACCCCTCGCGTTTTCCCAACTTTGGGGGGGGGGGGCTCAGAGGAAAACCCAAGTCAACATCTAAACCGTGTGCGTAGTTTGGGTAAATAATGACGCAAAATATCTCTTATACCTTTAACTTGCCGGTGGGGGGAAATGTACGAAAAGAAAAATGCAAATGGTCCCGTGTGCTGCCCACAGCTGACTGGCTGCGAGTGAGGGCCATGTGGCACAGCCGGCGCGGTCAGTGAATAGATAGGGTAGATCTGTAAAAGGGCGCACAAGCTGGCCCCCAGCTACCCAGCCGCCGCAGCGAGGGTTGAAATTAACATGTAGGCAGGGATTACCGTGTCTTCCAGACCACACCAAATGGAAATTTAAGTCATTACGCAAGTTCCTCCCCTTCTGGTTTGAAATCTAAATGGCCCCGAGTTTAGTTATCGAAGACCTTTGAGGGACTGTGGAATGTTCTGGAGCTGCGCGCGAGTTGCAGACTTGGTTTAAGTGCTATGCAAAACTAGCTGGCAGCTCGGAGAAAGGAGCCCAGCATCCTAGGGGTGCTTTTATAAGCGAATCTATACGTGCTCAGTGTCATTCAAAACAGGATGATGAAAAGAATAGAGCCCAGATAGCAGCTCTTCAAATTCAAAAGGCTTGGGTCACCCTATCTACATTTAAAATGGGGCGGAGGGAGGAGGGGAGGGGGGGATGGTTAATTTATACATTCCCAGGAGACAAAGTGGAAGTACTTGGATTTCCTTGGGGAACTTGACTTTTGCACTTGTGCATTAAATAGCACGTATGATACAGCACTTCACTCGACTGCGTTAACAGATGAAACAGTTTTATTCTCACCTTCAATCTAATGTGACAGTTAGAATTAGAATTGTAGAAGGAGTTGTTGCATTTCGTTAGTTCCGTTTTCTAGGGTTTCCCAGGAGTCAGGAACCTTGGAAAGTAGCATTTAAGCTCTTTGCTGTATTGCTTTAAGAGAATGTAAAATGGCCATGCTCAGTTTTTGGAAAGAAAGACAGGATATATCTTTGGCCAGTCATTCATAGTGAGGACTCGAATATCTAAGGGAAATTCAATGGAAATCGTCGCTTCTTTGTTCATAGTGTTAGAAACCTAAGTTATTGTCAAATAATACTTTTTGTTGTTGTTAGTAAATGGCATTCAAGGTAAATGGCCATTCTCAATCGGCAAACCCAGGTTCAAAGTACACTGACAATGACTGCAGTGTGGTTTTGACAGTATACTTTTACAGTAAGTTGCCTCATGGTGGAATGCACACCTGTATCCTAGCACTTTGCAGGAGGAGGTTGTAGGATTTTTCTTTAGACAGTGCCACACAAGACCACTACATGGTGAGATTTTTGTCTACAAAAAAATAATGTCTTAAAAGAAGTAGAATTCATTACTGTCTAGGGATGAAACTTAGCTGTATGATTTTATGGTGGATTTGTGTTTGGGATTTTTTGTTTTGTTCTGTTTTGTTTTTTTGAGACAGGGTTCCTCTGTAGCTTTGGACCCTTCCCTGGAACTTGCTCTATAAACCAACCTGGCCTTGAACTCAGAGAGATCCTCCCATCTCTCTCTGCCTTAACTCTTGTATGTGTTTGTGGGTGTGCCTGAGGAGGCCAGAAGAGTTGGAGTTTTAAGCCATTGAATGTGGGTGCTAGAAATAAACTCTAGTGCTCTAGAAGAGCAGGAAGTGCCCATAAGCACCAAGCCATTTTTCCAGGCCTGTGTGTCCATGTCTGTGTCCATGTGTGTTAGTTCTCAAGTGTATGAATGAAAGAATAATTATACAGATAGATAAAAATGTATTGAACAAGTTGCATCAAAGATAAATATTTGAGAAACTCGAATGGGGTATAGTGGCACGCACACACCTTTAATCCCAGCACTCAGGAAGCAGAGGCAAGTGGATCTCTGTGAGTTCAAGGCCAGCCTGGTCTACAGAGTGAGTTCCAGGACAGCCAGGGCCATACAATGAAGCCCTGTGTAGGTAAACAAAACAAAACAAAAAAAACTCTAGAATGTACCAGGTGTGATGATGTAAACACCTTTAGTCTGTATACTAAGGAGGCAGAGACAGGGCAGATCTCTGAGTTCAAGGCCAGCTTGATCTACAGACCAAGCTCCAGGACATCCAGAGCTACACAGAGAAACCTTGTTTGGAAAAACAAAACATCCAGAATAATAATAATAATAATAATAATAATAATAATAATAATAATAATAAACCCAGTCCTTAAAAAAATAACACAGCCCTGCACTTAGCTTCAACACTCAAAGGTGAGGAAGTTAAGGCAGCCTGAGCTACATCTGTAGAGTTCCAGTATATTCTGGCTATGACAGTTTGTCTAAGCAAAACAAAATAAAAAAAAAAATAAAAACAATTACCTGGTTTCTGGAGGATCTGCTCCATTTTTTTTTTTTTTTTAATTATTTTATGTGTGTTTGACTGTATCAAAGTACCAAACGCATGCAGTGCCAGTAGACACCAGAAGAGGGGATTAGATGCCCTGGTTCTGGAGTTACAAACAGAATTGCCTTGTAGGTGCTGAGCCATTTCTCCAGCTGCTCCCCCCCCCCCCTTTTTTTTTTTTTTTTTTTTTTTTTCTTTTTAGACATGGCCTCATTGTGTAGCTCTGGCCGGCCTGGAACTGTAGACCAGGCTGGCCTCCAGCTCACAGAGATTCACCTGCCTCTGCCTCAAGAATGCTGGGATTAAAGGTGTAGGCCACCACACCTAGGACTTCGAAAATTTTTATCTGGAAAGTGTTTTGTTAGTTTTTTTTGACGAGCTAGCAGAGAATCACCTTATCCTGCCTCTCCCTCCCAAATCCTGAGATTACAAACCTATGTCATCAACCTCTTTTAGGAAAGTATCTTTTTTCCATCCTTGATACTGGGGCTCGAACCGGGGCTGGGTACGTGGTAAGCACTGATCTATGTTCCTGATCTCTCATTTTACCTCGGTACAGCTAGGGGCAAATTGCTTCCTTGGCCATGTAAAACATTACATAACACGGGATAGAAGGCCAATATGGGAAATGACATGAAGAGCAGGTTATATATATATTTCATAACCCATATATATGTTCGGTTTCAGATACCTTTAACTGTTACTCTGGGTTTTTAATCATTGCTAAAATGTGTTTTTATTTGCCAAGACAATATTTAGTGGGACTTTTTCCTTTCTGTAGTTAAGTCTTAAAGCAATGCAAAGGATTTTACTGTTCCTTGTGAGACATTTTCACTTTATTTCTTGCCTGCTGGATCTATAATTTTGCCAAGTCTTCAACTGCAAACTGAAGTAGCTGGCAGATCCAGGTTCTGTGGTTACTCACAATGAAGAAAACTGCATTAACCTTATCAAAGATATACCTTGAGACTTTGCTGAACTGTGGTAAGGGGTGGGGAGAATTCTAGTTCCAGTGGAATGATGGACAGATGTGTGACACATCACTTAATGTAGGAGATCATAATGTGGGGTTTGGGGTTCACTGCTGGGGGTAGAATCCAGTAATACCTGAGAAATTGAGGTCCTCTCTTGGGCTGTTAGTCTCATTAATAAAATAATTTAAAAGCTAGGCAGTGGTGGCACTTGGGAGGCAGAGGCAGGTGGATCTCTGTGAGTTCAAGGCCAGCCTGGTCTACAGAGTGAGTTCTAGGACAGCTAGGGCTGTTACACAGAGATACTCTGTCTTGAAAAAAAAAATGAAAACGATGACATAAAATAATTTCAGAAGAGACTCAACTGTGCATGGTTTAATCCCAGAGTCAGAGGCAAATGGATTTTTCTTTTCTTTTTTTTTTTTTAAGTTTGAGGCCAGCCGGGTCTACATGGTAAGTTCTAGGACAGCCAGGGCTGTGTTAGAGAGATCCTGTCCGCAAACAAAACAGCAAAACCCAAGCACAAATGGAAGCTCAAGGACAATTTCATTAGAGTTTAAGAGAAATCAGCAGGGCAGGAAAGCTGCAAATTTAGGCAGAAGTCTAGAGAGGAGACAGAAGGAGGAAACATCCATGTCATTGAAGCTGGCAAAGAGACCAGTCACATGGCAGACACACAGCCAGGCTCTGGAAGGGCAGTTTTCAAGAAAGCAAAGACGCTCTTGGAGTCAACAATAGTAAACTTGCTTGCTAGGAAGAAGAAAAGCTGCACCTTCCCAAGTCAGGATCAGAAAGTCAGTGACCCTGAAGGCAACCTCACGGCAGACTGTGGGGTCTGCAGGAATCGTGAGAAGGAAAAGTAGTCTCTCAGGGAATAATTATTCCATCTACTGTAGCATGACTTAGGGTGGGCATGCCTAGCCAGGGGCACACCTTCCTGAGGTTTGATCCCTTGGCCAGGTAACTGACCCACCTGCCTGGAATGTTAGGTCTCTGCCCAAGCCAGAAACTCTAGCCTCTTGACTAAGAGTGTTCCCTTTGTCAGGACTCTGTATGTGTTAGGCACAGGCTTTACCAGTGTACCAGTGAGCTACATCTCCTGCCACCAAAATGAGATGAAAAAAGAAAAGCTAAAAAAAAAAAAAAAAATTCTTTATGACGCAGGGACAGACTTGCTATTTTATGTGAGTGTGAGCTATTTGGCTCTAATTTTAATTGATTCCTCGTTAACATGCCGGGATTCTCCGAGGTTAAACTGTACGAAGAATAAACACTGCTCAGTTTCAAGCCCTTGAGAAAACTCATTCTGAGCCCAAAGTGCTGCCTGGAAGCATTACAGCCACCAAGGCCCCTGGGCCCAGGCAGGGGGATGCCCAAGGACCCACAGGCAGGCTCCCTTACACTGATCACAGAGCTGCATGGACAGGAGCCCAAGGACGAGGGCTTCCTTGCCAATCAAATGCACATAAAATGGGGAAAAAGTCCAAGAAGACACACACAAGTTGACTGGTAGGAGTTTTGGTTGTTTGCTTATTGAGACATTGTTGCTATATGGCCCTGGCACCCTGGGATTTGCAAAGCACCCCAAGCTGCCCTCAAATTCAAGGCAACCCTCCTGAAAGCTGAGATTATAGGCCTGTGTCAACATACCTGACTCAAGTAGAACAAATTTTTTTCCTTTGGTTGGTTGATTTGTTTGTTTGTTTGAGACTAGGGCTCATATAGCCTTAATTGAACTCAAATTTGTCATGTATCCAAGGCTAGCCTTGAACTTCTGATCCTGCTTCCCCCACCACCCAAGTGCTGAAATTATTTTGTGTACTACCAATGCTGTCCGTGCCAAACAAAAATTTTTTAAGTAATTTAAGCTGTGATGGCACAAGCTTGAACTCCTAGCTACTTAGACGGCTGAGGCAGGAGGATCATTTGAGATCAAACTAGTAACATAGTGAGTGCATTAACGGATAAATGGATAGACATATACAGATAGACGATAGATATGTAGGTAGATAGATAGATGGGTGGGTGGGTAGGTAGGTAGATAGATGGGTGGGTGGGTAGGTAGATTGATAGGTAGGTAGGTAGATAGATTTTATGTCATGAATTAAAACAAATCAATGAAAGCTACTGAAACAGCTTGTGGATGCCCCAAGTTGCCCCAGGCCCTATAAAGGAGACAACTGATCCCTGCAAGTTGTCCTCTGACTTCTACACAATCACTGTGACACATGTACACAAACGTGTGCACGCACGTACACACTCTAAACATAACAATTTTTAAAGATTTTTATGTGTTTAAGCCTCGTGTGTTTGCACACACATGCAGCAGCTATGTGTGTGTGTAGAGGTCAGAGGACAACTTGTGGACATCTGTCTTCTCCTACAATGTATCCTGGAGTTAAAAAACTCAGGTTGTCAGGCTTGGCAGCAAGTGCCTTTTCCTGCTGAGCCATCTCAGTCCCCCCCACCCCCACACACACACACATACAACAGGGCCTGTGAGGTGGCTCAGCAGGTAAAGGCACAAGTCACCAAGGCTTGTAACCTGCTTATGATCCCTGGGACCCACAGTGTAGAAAGAGAGGATCAAGCCCTCTGACTCCCCTGCACACACCATGGCATTTGTAAAGCACTGCCCCCATACACCCGTGCACACACATGTAAATTTAATCTGGAAAAAAAAAAATCCAAGACTAAAGGAGTGACTGAAGAGATGGCTCCATAGTTAAGAACAGGTACTACTGGCTGGCCGTGGTGGCGCATGCCTTTAGATCCAGCACTCAGGAGGTAGAGGTAGGTGGATCTCTCCGAGTTCAAGGCCAGCCTGGTCTACAGATCGAGTGCCAGGACAGGCTCCAAAGCTACACAGACAAAAAACAAACAAACAAACAAAAAGAACGGTACTATTACTACCACTCTTAGGAGGATCTGGATTTAGTTCTAAGCATCCATGTTGGAAGCTCATAACCATTTGTGTGTAACTCCAGCTATAGGAGATCCAACATCTTTTTTTGAATTTTGTAGGCACCCACACCTGTGTGCATTTCTCTCTCGCTCACACTCACACACACATACACACACTAAAAATAGAAGTATAAATCTTTCAAGACTAAATGCAACCGGGCATAGAGGCTCACAACTTTAATCCCCGCACTCGGGAGGCAGAGGTTGGCAGATCTCTGTGCGTTCAAGACCAACCTGGTCTACAAAGCAAATACCAGGATTGTTACACAGGGAAACCATGTTTGGACAGGAGTGTGAAGACTAAATGCAATGATGTACAAAGTTAGTCAGTGGTGGTGCATGCATTTAATCCCGGTTCTCAGGAGGCAGAAACAGGTGAATCTCTGAGTTCAAGGCTAGTCTGGTCTACAGAGTGAGTTCCAGAGCTACAGAGAAATCGCCTTGACACCCGCCCCTCTCCACACACACACACACACACACACACAAGAAATGTATATATACGTACAGACACATTAAAAAAAATACCTAACAGAAATGAAGTCAAGAGCTGGGCTTCACAACAATGATCCCAGCACCCAGGAGGCTGAGGCAGAAGGTAGGTATGACTTTGAGACCAGCCTGTCCACACAATGAGTTATAAGAACTGATTTATAATAGGAAGGACCCCATCTCAAAAAATAAAAATTAAAAAAGAGCCAGAGTCAGGAATGGTGGCACTCAGTTCAAGGCCAGCCTGATTTACATAGCCCATACCCATAGCCAGGACCTAATATAGAGACTCAAGACAGCAATTCTAGCATCAAGGCTACACACACAAGGATGCTTGGTTGGTCTGATCACTGCACTAGCAGCTACTGAAAATTAGTTCGGTAACCTCCTCTGGGGAAAAACAAAAAGCAACAGAAAATGAGTTAAGTGATGCATACTCATGTGCACTGTGGAAGCTTTTTTTATAGATATGCAGTGGTTACGGCATCTTGCTGGATGAAAAGAATGAAGAGATTATTTGTAGTGTAATCCAAATTTAAAACAAAACCAAGCCACAAGCCAGCTGTGGTGGCAAGGGCCATCATCCTTGCTCCTTGAAAATTTGGGGTAGAAGTTTGCTACAACTTGAAGGCTAGCCTGGGACTACAGGAAAATCTATAAGAAATGCAGGGCTAGACACCAATGGAGGACAAGAGAGGAGGGGAAAGGAGAGGGGAGGGAAGGAGAGGGCAGGGGAGGGGAGGGGAAGGGAGGGGGAGGGGAGGAGTAAATGGAAGGGAGAGAAGAGGGATCTTACTGCTGCTTCTTGTACATTTATGAAGCATTTTATTTTATATTTCTCCCACAGTAAGTACCAATTGTGTGTGAAATTATTTCCTGTTGCACAGACTAAAGTCAGAGTTACTACCATGGGTTGGAAACCAAAAAGGCTGAGCCATGCCCAGCTCACAGGAAGACTGTCTGCACTCACCATGCCAGTCCCCTTTCCCCCACATTCTGTTATGATGCATTAACATTCGAGGTAATAATGTCCCTAAGTAAACATGAGATCTGGCTGCAGAAACTGTGGCCCCCATTTACAAGACTCTAAAGAGGCCACACAAATTTACTAGATAAGTGAAGGCATTTGAAACAATGTTCAAGGTTTTAGATTACCCCCGCCCCCGCCCCCCTCTCCTTTCTTTTTTGGTTTTTCGTGCCCCAAGGATTGAGGAACTCTGAGTTAGAGAAGATAAGCTGGGCTACGAGCCCTGGTGTTACCAGAAATTCTGATGAGTCCTGCCAGAGTCCTGCCAAGGAAACCAGCATCCCCCACTTGAGGTTCTTAGTCTCCTTAATAAAAATTTAAGAATGAAAAGCCGGGCGGTGGTAGTGCACACCTTTATTAATCCTAGCATTCAGGAGGCAGAGGCAGGTGGATCTCTGTGAGTTCAAGGACAGCCTGGTCCATAGAGCGAGTTCCAGGACAGGCTCCAAAGCCCCAGAGAAACCCTGACTCAAAAAAACAAAAACAATTTAAAAACGAGTTCCAAATGAAGCTAGAGGACCAACTCTATTAGAGTTTAAAAAGAAAACCAGGACAGGCAAACTGAATTTTGGCAGCTCCTTGGAGAAGAGAGAGGAAGCCCAGAGACCGTGAGAAAGCCTAGCGTACCGGAGGAAGCACACTCAGGCCATGGAGGAAAGAAACAGGAAGTAAGAGAAAGGGAAAGTCCTGGGTAGCATGCTTTTTCATCTGCCACCAGCGCCAGCACACAAATAACGACACGGAGACTTATTGATTATAAAAGCTTGGCCATTAGCTTAGGCTGGTCCCACTAGCTCTTACAATCAAATTAACCTGTTTATATTAATCTATGTCCTGCCACGTGTCTTGGCTACTTCTGCACTATACTATATGTCTCACTCCTTTGGGGTCTTCCCAGCATCCTTCTGGCGTACTTCAGATAATGAGGTTTCCCCCTCCTCCTCTCTCCCTGGAAATACTGCCTAGTTCTTTATTAAACTAGTCACAGTGACATATCTTCACACAGCGTAAACAAACATTCTGCAATAGTCCAGACTCAGAAAGACAGGCAGACCCGAAAGACGCTCAGCTCCCAGTCAACTGTGATGGGTGGGGGATTGGGGAGGAAAAGTGTGTGATCTCATTAAAGGGATAATTATTCTTCCCATCTCTTTATCAAGGCTTAATGTGAACCTGCCTTCCCGAGGGCTGGCCCTGCATTCCCAAGAAAGGTGGTCCCTTAGCTAGGGACCCACTGCCTGCCCAACTACAGTGGAAGGCCTTTATGCAGGCCAGAGATTCCACTCTGTTGACTAAAAGGAAATCAGTTTTCCCTAACACTGCCCTTACTGCTGCTGTAACACTGGCTATGGAGTGAGACCTGTCTCAAATGCAAAAGCTAGGCTGTCTCAGTGGGTGAAGATGCTTGCTGTCAAATGCAACAACATTCATGAGTCATGAAGGGGTGGAAGATGTAAGGTCCAGGCTTCACAAAGCTGTGTTCATCAATGATCGCCGTCTCCAGTCCCATCTATTAGCTGGAGTTAAGTATCTTCAGGAGTCCTTGGGTGTCCTGGCAGCTTGTACTGTCCCTTCCTAAAGACTAATGGACTGAGTGGTGTCTCCCAGAATTCCCGTGCTTAAGTGCTAACTGCAGTGCACCTCATACTGTGACAATATTTGGAGATAAGGCCCTGAAGAACATCACAGGCATTAAATACGGCTGTACGGACAGAGCCCTAATCCAGTAGGACTGAAGCCCCCAAGAGAAGCAGCCCTGTGAACTGGAAGAGATGGCAGATCTCTGTGAGTTCCAGAGCTACTTAGTGAGACTGCAAAGCATTTATTGCTCTTGCAGAAGACAGGAGTTTGGTTCCCAGCACCTTCACCAAGAGGCATACAACCACCTGTACCTCAGCCCTCCCTTTACACATGTAAATATGTACCATACATCACACACAGACAAAACAGATGGCATGCAAATAAAATTAAAATAAGTCTTGTAACAAAAGAGGAGGCCTTAGCAGGGGCATGCCCTGTGACAGCACCATGAAGAGGTGGCCACTAGCAAGTGCAGGGGAGAGGCTTCGGCACTAGGACTCCCAGCTCTCAGACCTTCAGAAAGTTAATTCCCACTGTTGGGGCTGGATAGATGGCTCAGTGGTTGAGAGCACTGGCTGCTCTTCCAGAGGTCCCAGGTTCAATTCAATTACTGTCTGTAATTCCAGTTCACAGGACACCCATGACAAAACACCAATGCACATGAAATAAAAATAAATAAATAAAAGAGAAAAACAGCACCCAGCACCAGTATGTGGTTAGTCCAGGCTGACCAGAGCAGACTGGATTGCCACTGCCTTCTGTCTCTCCCTTCAAGAATGTAAATTCACAAAGGACAGGGCCATCTCTGACTGCTGAATGCCCGAGTGCCTGACACTGTGCCTATGACACAGCTGACACTCACAAGTACCTCTGAAAAAGTAAATAAATGATTAGATACAAATGTTTCAATTTTCTTTTCCTTTGCAGAGGCAAAGAAACAAAGGGCTGTAAAAGAAACAAAGGGCTGTCAAGTCTCCAGCCATGACAGTTCACACCTATAATCCCAAAACCAGCCAGGTTGGGGCAGGAGGATTATGCACAGGAAGCCATCAAGACCTGTAAAGGGAGACAAAGGGGGCTGGGAGAAGGCTCAGGTTTAAGAGCACTGGCTGCTCTTGCAGAGCACCTGGACACAGTTCCCAGCACCCACACAGTGGCTCACATCTGCCTGAAACTCCAGTTCCAGGGGGCCACACACACCCTCTTCTGACCTCTCCATAGGCTCCTGCACACAAGTGCCCACCCCACCCCATAAATAAGCAAACAATTTAAAAAAATAAAAACAAAGCCAAAACAGGAATGGTCAAGGCCCATCCCTAGTCTATATAAAAAGAACATTCTAACTAGGAAGTGGCGGCTCACGCCTTTAATCCCAGTGCTCGGGAGGCAGAGACAGTCATATCTCTGTGAGTTCAAAGCCAGCCTGGTCTACAGAGCTAGTTCTAGGACAGAGAAACCCTGTTTCGAGAAACGTGTCATGGTGTGCAGAATGACTGGTTATTAATTCATGGTAAGCCTATAAATTCTGCCTTTCAGTATTGTTGTACTAGGTCTATTGTAGCAAAAAAAAAAAAAAAAAAAAAAAAACTGTAGGTGATGGGTTAAAATATGGCAGTTTGTCCCCAACACTCAGGGTGCTGGAGTGGTCTTCCTCCCAAGCTTGCAGATGTACCCTTTCCCAACATGTCCTCACATGGGGGTGGGGAAAGGGGCCAGAACAATCTCTCTGTGGTCTTTCTCATAAGGATGCTAACCGCATCATGAGAGCCCCACCTCCTGACTTCACGTAATCCCAGTAGCATCTCAAAGGCTTCATCTTCAAATATCAGGGCCCTGGAATGATAGGTAGGGTTTCAATATCGGGACGCAGAAGATCATGCTTGCACTCAGTCCTGAGCAGTTTGTTTTAGCCAGGTGCCTTGGGTAAGCCCTGCTCTCCTGTGCCTAAGGCAGAAAGATCTGCAGTTCAAGGTTCTTTTCCGTAGTGAGTTTAAGAAAAGCCATGGTCGCACAGGAAGCCACGTGGTGAGGTTGTGGCTCAGCTGGTGAGGTGTTTGCTTAGTATGCAGGAAGCCCCAGGTTCAAGCCCCAGTGTGCATGCAAATGTAGCATGCAAGGTGGACAGCGTAAATAGATCGTGGTGGTACAAACCTGTAATCCCATCCTTGGAAGGTGGAGGCAAGATCAGAAGTTCAAGGTCACTCTGGCTCACAAAGAGGGTTTGAGGCCAGCCTAGTTTGGGATACAAGAGACTTTGTCTCATAATATAAAACCCAAAGACAACCAAACAAAATCACCTCAAGTAACACTGTCTTCAGATTTTGTCATCCTGCTTGCCCTATCTGTCACAGAGCTGAGAGAGTTTAGACAGGTATTATATCCCGTGTCCATTATAAAACAATGCCCAGAGGGAGTATATGCATTTAATTAATTTATTTTGTATTAAAATAATTTGCTTTTATTTTATTTGCATTGGTGTTTCGCCTGCATGTATGTCTGAACGAGGGTGTCAGATCTTGGAAGTTACAGACAGTTGTGAGCTGCCATGTGTGTTCTGGGAATTGAACCCGGGTCCTCTGGAAGAGCAGGCAATGCTCTTAACTGCTGAGCCATCTCCTCAGCTCCCGAACTTATTCCTTAACAATTATTACAGCCTAGGATGGACCGGCACTGCAGGAATTTATACCTGCCCCAAAATGAATGTGACGGTGACAGCCATTGTTGGTTGTTGCCTTGACGACATCTGGAACTAACTAAAACCCAGGAAGCTGGGCACCCCTTTGAGGGGTTTCTCTGTGTGGTTCTAGCTGTCCTGGAACTCCATTTGTAGACAAGGTTGGCCTCAAATTCGGAGATGTGCCTGTCTCTGCCTGGAGAATGCTGGAATAGAAGGTGTGTGCCACCATTGCCCCACCTAATTCAGATCTTTTCAGGTAGAAAGTTGCACCTTGGATCTGGACTGTACCTTCTGCCGCAAGCCTGCATAATGACAAGGAAGGAAGCTCTCTCTCTCTCTGTCTGCCTGCTTGCTCTTGCCCTCACTAGCAAGTCCATTCGTTCACTGTCATTAGAGCCTCCTTCTTTGGGATTCCAGTGTGTACTGAAGACCAGCTAAGATACTCAGCCTCCCAGTCTAACCAACTCCTGGATTCTTGGACCTTCCGTTCATAATTGTTGGATTAGCTGACCACAGTCTGTGAGTCATTCTGGTAAACTCCCTTTCTATGAAGAGACCCATTCATTCTGTAGGTTCTGTGACTAGAGCGCCCTAGCACAAGAACTAATGATCTTGTCATCTGGGTTACTCTGGAAACTGAGGCAGGAGCACCACAAAGCTGAGGCCAGCATCAGCTCTATACAGACTTTGTCTCACTGGGAAAAGAAGGAAAAGGAAATGAAGTAAGATGAACTGAGCCTGTAGCTCAGACCTGGAGAGCTCACCTAGCAATCCCAGAGCCTGGCTCTGTACCTGGTTCTATCTAGGACAATGACAAATAAGTGACTCATTTAACTGAGCTGCTCCTTGTGACTTGACCACTTGCAGTTGTAATTCTGTGCCCTGGTCCCTAGCTCTAGAGTCTACAGATGACAGGTGTGGCAAATACTGTCCTACTTGTGAGCTTCACAGGGCTGGGGTGTGAATTCCACAGCCCTTTGGCTGGGATCCTAGCTCCAATAGCAGCAGTGTGACCTTGGGAAGCCCCTTGAGCGTTTAGTCTCCATTTCCTTATTCAGAGCATGCATGGGGGCAGTCCCACCCTGTGGGCTGGGCTAACAGTTGGGCCCTGGTGTGGTGATTGGCATAGGTTACTTCAATCAAGTGCAACTGTTGTTCGTCCTTCCTTCCTTCCTTCCTTCCTTCCTTCCTTCCTTCCTTCCTTTCTTTCTTTCTTTCTTTCTTTGAGGCAGGGTTTCTTTGTGGCTTTGGAGCCTGTCCTGGAACTCGCTCTGTGGACCAGGCTGTTCTCAAACTCACAGAGATTCACCTGCCTCTGCCTCCGGAGTGCTGGGATTAAAGGCATGTGCCACTCCGCTTGTCACAGCTGTTGCTCTTATTGATTATAAATGAGATCAGGGAAGTGCTTGAATAAGTAATCCACATAATACAACAGTTGGGAAGGGTGTGATACCCCACTCCATATAGACAAAAACAAAACCAGAACTCACTTTCTAGAGCTGCAGAGATGGCTCGGTGGTTAAGAACACTTGTTCTTGCAGAGGTCCTGAGTTTGGTTCCCAGTGCCTTACAATCAATCATATGAAATTCCTATTCTGGGGGATCTGATGGCCTCCTCCGGCTTCTGTGAGCAGGGCACACACACACACACACACACATCCACACACACATGTGTGTGCAGAGACAGAGGCAAAATACTCATACACGTAAAATAAAAATAGTCTTGCTGGGCAGTGTTGATGAACACCTGTAATCCCAACATTCAGGAAGCAGAGGCAGGGGGAGCTCTTCGAGCTCAAGGCCAGCCTGATCTACAGAGTGAGTTCCAGGACAGCCAAGACTACACAGAAAAACTCTGTCTCGAAAAACCAAATAAATTAATAATAAATAATCTTTTTTTTTTTTAAGGGAGAAAGAGACCTGCTTTAGCAGTGAATACACAAAAATTACATGACTCGTTTAATTCAGTGCTAGTTGGAAGATCTAGTATATCATTCATGGTCTTTTTTCTTTCTTTTTTGGTTGAGGAGATATATCTCATTCTGATTTGGGCTAAACTGAAACTCATGTAGGAGCCCTGGGTGTCCTCGATCTTCATTACTCAGACCACTACAAATTTTCACTCCACCCACTGTATGGACTCTCAAATATATCAATAAGGCAACAGACTCCAAACCACATCCTAATAGCCACTCTTCTCCCGCTGCCTGTACCGGAAGGAACAGTGCACGCACCCTCCACCTTCTCCAGGACAGGAGGTAGTAACCTCCGCTGCATGTGTTCTGGGATTTGGGCTAAGTAACCTAGCCAGGGAGAAAGCACAGTGATGGGGGTTGGAGCGGCTCTGAGGTTGAGAAGAACACGTGCAGCTCTTGCAGCGGACCTGAGTTTGGTTCTCAGCACCAAGGCGGCTGGCGTATCAGGCATCTCACAACAGTCTGCAACGCCAGCTTCCAGCTTCGGGCGAGGATCCTCGGACCTCTGCAGACAGCCGCACTCACTTGCGCGTACCCCCCACCCCAGAAACAAACACAGGGATACTGGAAAATATAAACTCTTTTAAAGAGGAAGTATATGGATCAGGTCGTGGCGGCTCACACTCTTCATCCCAACACTCCAAAGGCAGAGAGGCAAGAGATCTTGCAGCTACCTGGGTCTACAAAGTGAGTTCCAGGACAGCCAGGGCTCCACAGAGAAACCCCCAGCTCCTGGGTTTGTAATTATCTGAAACTACTATGTTTGTGAATTCCTCCCTGTTTGAGCCTTTCAGCCTGGGTACTTCCGGCGGGGGTTGGGGTGGGGTGGAAGTGGGTGAGGGGAGGGCTCCTTTAGGGCTCTACCCACAGTTTTCTGCAGAACTGTCTGCCATTACAGGGCCCTGTCACCTCGCTGCAAGACTGCATATAACAGGACAGGTGGTGTAGACATCTACAGGGAACAGCAAACGAGTCATGTGAACTACGATTTTGTCTCTTTGACCCAAAAGAATATGCTTCATTTTAAAAACAAAGCACTCCAGCCCCGAATGGTTCGTTCAGTGTGAGCTGGCTTCCATTTTATTTATTTATCTATCTATCCTATTCTTCTGCTCTTCTATTTTTGTTTTTCTCTCTTTTCTTTCTACAGCATTACAATGCATTAGTCCTCTCTTTAGACGCCTGCATCCTTTGGGCTGGCTTAAATAAACTTCTTCTTTAGAAGAATCTAGCTTTAAAAATTTTTTTTTCTTTTGAACTAAAATGAGAAAAAACAAACAAACAAACAAAACAACAACAAAAAACTACCCAACTTCAAGCAGTTCATTCTAGTAATGGAAATGAAAATCAGGCTCATATGATTCCTTATCTAAGAAGGCGGCCATGTGTCACGTGACACATGGACAAATCTGCCAATAATTTAATGAGACGTGGAAATCCAGACTTTTAAGTGAAATTGCCTTTTCTTTTCCTCCCTCTGCACACTGAGCTCTATCTAGCCCAAGCCCCAATTGTTTAGATTTTTTTTTTTTTTAAACTATGCAGCTCGGACTGAGTTCAAACTCATTATGTATACTTCGCTAGCCTTCAACTCAGAGATCCACTGCCTCTGAGTGCTCGTATTAAGTGTGTCTCATCACCCCAATTGCCTAGAATTTTAATATGAGATGGCTAGAATTCACAGGGCCTACTGAAGTCTGTATGGGTCAGATCCCCTCCCCCACGGTCTCCCCTGTGACGCGCTGCAGCTGCTAGCTAGCCCTGCCGCCCCCCTAAGGTCACCTGGAAGCCAGCTAACCACCAGACAGAGACTTTCAGCTTTGCCTAACACTCAAACCTCTGACTGTTAGGTCTTGAGGTTTTGGAGCCCTGATGGGGATATTTGCTCAGCACCAGGAGAGAGGAAAATACCGAGAACAGAGAGACATGCAGATTTGTAGCCCAAAAAATACGGTACTGTTCTATTTACTGGACAGATGAGGTTGTGTAGTCTCTTATAAAAATTCTAAGATTTTCCCACGCTGCCAGACACAAGGAAGCCCTAGGAAATTGGGAAGAAAACCCCAGCCCTGCTGTTTAGTAGTTCTTCCACTATGGCCAAGGCAACTCTTATGAAAGAAAGCTTTTAACTGGGGCTTGCTTACAGTTTCAGAGGTTCGGTCCAGTATCATTGGGGTTGGGAACACTGGAGCTCTGTAGATCTGTAGACAGAGACTCTGGGCTTGGCATGGGATTTTGAAACCTCAAAGCCTACTCCCCCCCCCCCCCCAAGTGATACACTTCCTCCAACAAGCCAAACCATGCCTCTCAATCCCTCTAATCCAAACAGTGTCACTTCCGGATGACTAAGCACTCAAATATATGAGCCTATGGGTCATTCTTATTCAAATCATCACAGCTGCCAATTAACGGGATAGTCAATTTCGTCTCTTATTGCATGTATGTAACAATAGCTAAACATGGTACCCAGCACTGAGGAGGCTGAGGCAGGACTGGACTGAATAGTAAGACCCTTTATCTTGCCACAGGTGGTGGTGGCACATGCCTTTAATTCCAGCACCTGGGAGGCAGAGGCAGGTGGGTCTCCAGCCTGGTCAACTGATCGAGTTCCAGGACAGCCAGAGCTGTTTCACAGAGAAAAGGCCTGGTGGTACATGTTTGGAATTCCCAATACTAGAGGAGCTGAGGCAGGAGGATTTTCATGGTTTGAGGCCAGGTTTGGTTACATAGTGAGTTCCAGGCTACCTTGGGCTATGGACTGAGATCTTGTGGAGGCTTAAAGACTAAAGCAATAGAACCCTGGCACTCTGGGAAGTACAAATGAGAGATCTTGGGGTTGGGGGGGGTCACTGAAGTTACCTTATTTCATCCCTTTCTTGGGTGGTGGAAAAGAGATGCTGGGCTCACTGTGGTCCTGATTTGAATGATCTGGAGTGGGGCATGATGACCTGACTCCCACCCTGCTGGCCCAGCACTGAGCAGGGATAAGAAGTTTGAGCGTGAGGGAAATGGGCCGCAGGATTCCAATAATCCACATCTACTGTGCTGCCCTCTGGATATTCCACATTTGAAAGTTCAAAAAAGTAGCTGGGCAGCAGTGGCACATGCCTTTAATCCCAGCACTCGGGAGGCAGAGGCAGGCGGATCTCTGTGAGTTCGAGGCCAGCCTTGTCTACAGAGCAAGTTCCAGGACAACCAGAGCTACACAGAGAAACTCTGTGTTGGAAATACAAACAAAAAAAAAAAAAAAAAAAAAAAAAAAAAAAGAAAATTTAAAAATCAAGCACAGCAGTGGTGGCGCATGCCTTTAATCCTAGCAGAGGCAGGCAGATCTTTGAGTTCAAGGGCAGCCTGAGCATGGCCTACAGAGTGAGTTCTAAAATAGCCAGGGCTACACAGAGAAACCCTGTCTTGAAGAAAAAGAAAAAAAACATATTAATTTGTTTTATTGTATGACTCTTTTGTCCTGCATGTTATACATGCATACGATGTGGCTGCCTGCTGTCCAGGAGGTCAGAGAGGACATCAGGTCTTCTAGAACTGTGCATATGCATTTTTTGAGCCATATGGGTTCCAGGAATTGAAACAGGGTCTTCCAAAAGCAGCAAGTTCTCTCAAGTGCTGAGCCATCTCCCCAGCCCCTACATTTCAAAAAAATTAAAGTGCTAGGTTCTTCTCCAATGACTTATTTGTTTATTTATTTATATTCTTTTGAGACAGCTGGTTTCCAAATCACACAGATCTGCCTGCCTCTGCCTCCTGAGTGCTGGGATAAAAGGTGTGGGCCACCATAACCAGCTGTGTGACCATTCTTATTTTCAGTAAGTTAAGACTATACTTGAGCAAAATGTACAAAATGTGCTTGGCAATAGGCAGGTAAGGAAATGCCTTTAGTTACTCCAGGGTCTCTGGTCTAGACCCGAGTGTATGAGTGAGCTTTTCCAGCATGTATGTTTTCATAACTGTAGGAGTGACAGTTTGGCTCCTATCAGTTATAGAAAGAGCTGAGAGAGACCACTTAGGACCTAAATATAGGGCTGAGCACGCTTGTCTTGGCAGGAGAGCTGTTTGCATGACAGCCTGGCCAGTTTCCATGTGACAAAAGTTTTCAAAATTAACTCCTTACAGACATTTGAGTCGTTAGGGAATGGAGACATGGATGGGCAAGAGATCGCCACAGACCTTCAGTCAGGGACTGTCTCTGGAAGCAGAGAGGTAAATCAACTGGTGGGTGAACAAGGAGCTACAACAGATCTTGGAGGCAAGGGGGTAGGGGGCAGAGAAGGGTAGGAAATTACCAGTGCAGCTGAGGCAGGAGACTGGGCAGTACTGTGGTCCTGTAACTCAGGCTTTTGAGTAGCTGGAGGGTTAGGGGAGGGAGAAACCTAGGAAACAATGGTGAGCAGGCCTTCTTCCAACCTGTGCCAAGAAGCTTCTGGCGTGTGACTATTTCATAAAAGTCAAATGTCGCCACCGACTGGCCGGAGGGAGGGAGAGCAGGGGACACCTTTGTCCCAGACCTCCAGCTCTGGCACTGTCTACACTGGGAGATGCCAGGAAGCGTGAAGGGCCGAGAAAGACATCCAGGAGCCAAACACTGTCCCTTTACAGCCTGTGTCTCCACGCAGCTTCTAAGAAGGATGGGCATTTTGTTCTTATTTTGAGACATTGTCTTGGCATATAACCTATATTGACCTAGATTCATGACCCTCTTGGAAAATTGCTAACATTTACGCAAGAAGATGAATATCCTCTGGAAGGAATCTTTTTACCTCGACATTCCCTCCTCCTCGCCTTTCCTTTTCTTCCTTCTTGTTCTGTCTCTGGCTTTTTGAGGCAGGGTCTCATATAGCCCAGACTGGTCTTGCACTCATTATGCAGCAATAATAGCCTTGAAATTCCAATTCTCCTGTCCCACAGTAATTACAGGTGTGCTCCACCACAGGTTCTAGAATAATAACTTTATAGCCAAGTAAATACTTAGAATAATCCAAAGCTCTAAAAAAGGTATTATTATGTTCTGAGCTTTGCAGGGATCTTAACTAACCACAGAAAAGCCTCATGATTACACTCATAACAAACTTGAGGGCTGGAGAGAGAGCTCAGTGGTCAAGATCACGTGTTAGCCTTAGAGCGGACCAGAGTCCAATTCCCAGCATCCTCTCGGTGGCTCAAAACTATCAGTGCCCACAACTGTCAGTGTTCACACCAGCGGCTCCAATTTCAGGAGCTCTGACATCTTCTTCTGGCCTCTGCTGACACCAGGCATGAACATGATACACATATACAGATAAGTCACTCATACATATGAAATAAAATAAGCACGGCCTTAAAAAACAGATCAAAATTCAATTTTAGGCACCGGGGAGATGGCTCAGTGGTTAAGTGCTTTCTGTATAAGGGTGAGACAAGAATTCTGGTCCCCCAAACCTGCCGTGTAAAATGCCATTCCAGCCTCCAATGGCACCCAGAGGGGATCTGCAGAGCAAGTTGGCTCATGAGACTAGTCATAATACTGAGGTCAGAGTTTGACTGAGAGAACCCGGCTCAGTGAATAAGAGCCACCGAGGATGATTCTGGACACCAAACATGGGTCTGCACACACACACACACACACACACACACACACACACACACACACACAGAGAGAGAGAGAGAGAGAGACAGAGAGAGAGACACAGAGAGAGAGAGAGACAGAGAGAGAGAGGGAAAAAGAAAGCAGCATATCTGTGTGAGTCAGAGTCATCCTCTGTTTCAACGGGACCAACCACTGCCACCAGGTGGCATCAAACTGTAGCCAAGTCTAGAATGAATTTAGCTCTGTCAGCTGGGCTCCCAGAATTCCTCACCATACTGGTCACTCACGGTATTGTGAGCTTCCCAAACACTGTGGCCTCACGTGTCACCAGCCTGCACTTCATCCAGCCAACTGCGGTTTGACTATATTAAATTATAACTATGCTTGAGGGACATACTCTTAGACAAAATGCCAAAGGAGCTGAAATTAGACTGTGATAATTACCTTATACACTCCAGTTCATTGAATCTCTTCTATGTGTAAGGTATGGATTGAATAAGGCAAGAGTCATTTTTATAAGTTAGACATTGATATCATAGTTCAACCTGTAAGTTAGCTATTATTGATGTACAATTCCTAGGGTGCGGAGGGCGCAGACACACCCACACAGCTGAGCCCAGGAGCTTATAGGCTGCTTTTTTTTTTTTATTATTACAAGTGTTAGTATCACTTTCTTTATTGTGGGTGTATATGTGTATGATGGGAGAGTCTCCAGTATGCCAGAGTGCATATGTACAGGCCAGACACCAACCTCATGGATTTGGTTCTCTCTTCCTTTACATGGGTCTGGACATAGAATTCAGGTCACCAGAATTTTGCGGCACTAACTCTTAACCCCTGAGACATCCTGCCAACCTTCCCTGTAAGGAGTAAGGTTTTTTCCGCCCGCCGCTGGTCTTGTCTCGCCGCTGCCGCCGCCGCCGCGCCAGCCCCAATTAACACACCGAGACTCTGTATTTGATATAATGCTGTTGGCCGGGTACTAGTTTCTTATCAGCTAGCTCTGTCTTAAGTATTAACCCACTTCTATTAATCTAGTATTTCCACGTGGTCTCATCTTACCGGGGAGTGAGGCCGGCGTCTCGTCTCCCCAGTCTCTCCATCTTGACTCCTCCTTACTACTTCCTCTTCCCTCCTTGTTTCCTAGTCCCTCCTCTCTTGCTTTCCTATTGACCAACAGTGCTTTATTCATTAACCAATAAGAGAAACATATTTACAGAATGACATCTACCATCACTTCCCCTTACTGTTTTTGAGACCAAGTCTCTCACTGAACCTAGAACTCCACAATCCATAGCCTGGCTGGCCCCTGGGGTTCTGTTGTTGGGTTTTCTCAGTTCTGGGACTATAACACACGCACGTTTGCATTGGGCCCTGGATTTATTACATATGTACGTATGTATTATTTTTTACCACCTTTTTGTCAGAAGAGGGCACCAGATCTCATTACAAATGGTTATAAGCCACTACATGATTGGTGGGAATTGAACTCGGAACCTCTGGAAGAGCAGCCAGTGCTCTTATTCTCTGAGCCATCTCTCCAGCCCCATTTATTTATTTATTTATTTATTTATTTATTTATTTATTATTTTTCCTTCCTTCCTGCTTTCCAGGCATGGAGGATGACCTTGAACTTCTGGTCCTCCAGATTAGATTACAAGCATGGACCACCATGCTGGGTTTCCTAAGGCTCTACAGATGGAAGCTAGGGTTTCCTGAGTGCTGAATAAGCACTCTACCAAAGGAGCTCCATCCCAGTCCCCGCCCTGATAGATGATTTTAGACAATGTATGTGAGTGTGTGAGTGTGTGTGTGTGAGTGTATGTGAGTGTGTGTGACTGTGTGTGAGACTGAGTGTGTGTGAGTGTGTGTGCATGTGTGTATGAGTGTGTGACTGTGTGTGACTGTGTGTGAGTGACTACGTATGAGTGTGATTGTGTGACTGTGAGTGTGTGAGTGTGTATGACTGTATGTGTGTGTGACTGTGACTCTGTGTGAGTGTGTGTGTGACTGTGTGTGTGTGTATGTGTATGTGTGTGTGTTGCATGTGGGCCAAGGAGGATGTTAGGTGTCCTGCTCTATCATTCTCCACCTTATTTCTTTAATACAGGTTCTTAGCTGGGCGTTGGTGGCACACACCTTCCCAGTCTCTACTGGGAAGAGAAGCAAGAGAAGATGCTACTGGATTTTGGGGGGGGGGTCACAGCCCTGTGCTCCAACAAGCCAGGTTTGGCTACCCATCCTCAGTAAGCCAATTAAAGCAGCCAAATTAACAGTGAAAAGCAGAAAAATTAGATTTATTCAATGTGGCCACATTGGGAAGAGGGTTGGAGAGACTGAAGACTAAGGGTTTAAACAGAAAGCAGGCAGACATACATAACAAACAGGTAAGGTATGGTCTCACCTCTGTGGTCTTGGCTCCAAATATCTCTTGCAAAGTCATCACCTCTTGTTGGGTTTGAATAAGAATGCCCCATGGGCTCATGTGTTTGAATGCTCAGGGAGTATGGCATTAGGAGGTGTGGCCTTGCTGGGGTAGGTGTGGCCCTGTTGAAGGAGGTGTGTTACTGGGAGTGGGCTTTGGGGGCTTGAATGCTCAGGTTAGGCAACAGTCTCTCTCTCTCTCTTCCTGCCACCTATGGATCCAGATCCAGAACCCCCAACTCCTTCCCCAGCACCGTGTCTGCCCTCACGCCACGCTACCATGCTTCCTGCCATGACGATAATGGGCTGAACCTCTGCATGGGAGCCAGCCCCAGTTAAATGTTTTCCTTTGTGAGAGTTGCCGTGGTCATGGAGTCTCTTCACAGCACTAGAACACTGACTAAGACACCTCTCCCTGTAGGAGTTTCCTGGAGGAAATTTCCAATTCCTTGGGGCCTGCCTCTTCGTTGAATACTCTGATAGCCAGTGAGGTGAGCGCAAATGTCTCTTCAGAATGTGTTTGTTCCTGCTATACAGACGGGTCTCGGAAGAGATGTAGCTCAGAGGTAGGACCTTGCCTAGCACATACAAGACCCCAAACGATGAAAATGAAAATAAATTCCCCAAGTTGCATCTGAGTGAAAAAAAAAAAAAAAAAAAAAAAAAGAAATAAAAAGTTAAGGAAAGGGACATAACTGCTCCTAGGTATGGTGGAGAAGAAAGGTTATTATAGATTTGTGGGAGAGCATAGCCAGAGGCAGATACAGCTGGGAGAGTCCGGAGCGGACATGGCCAGGCTCAGCTGGGCCATGTGGGGGGAAGGGGAGGGAACCAGGCACTGTAGCCAGAGGACAAAGGTACAAAAGCAGCAGGTAACCAAATGTCTGCCCACATAGGGAAAGGGCAGCCCAGCCCCTGGGCTGCAGAGCTCAGGGAAGGGGGCGGGGTGTGCCAGTCATACCCTGTGACAGGTGGGGACTGAGGGTCGCTGGGAGAACCCGGAGGCCAGGTCTGCTTTGATATGTTACACAGGCACCTCAGCTGTTTGTCCTGGGTTTGGAACTTAACAGTGCCATACCCCACTAAATGGGGGAAGGCAGGATTTGAACCCAGACATAGCCATTCTGTGTTAGAGTGTATTGCCCTCCACGATGTCTTACTCCCATGAGCCCCACGGTGTGGGAGGGAAGGTAGAAATGACGTCCATCTTTGTAGCCAGGCAGTGTGCCTCACATGGCAACACTTATGTATGTCAGTGCAAAGGAGGCGAGAACTCAGCCTGGCTTCCTCTCCCCGAGGGTTTCCACAGGGGAATCACAGTGTGGTAGAATGAAGAGATAGCAAGGAAGGTTGAGAAAGAAAACACCAGTTTGGAGAAAAAAACCTCTGTCACGCCGTCCTCTTCTGAATGACCGAACAGGTCATCGAAGTCGCATTTTGTGGTTCAGCAGTTCAGAGCATTCACTTTTCCTGCCCCATGGCAGCTCACAACTGTGTCAATGCAGCTCCAGGAGATCTAACACACACACACACACACACACACACACACACACACACACACACACACACACACACACAGAGGCAGGCAAAACACTCATAAAAACAAAATAAATAAGATTATTAAAAAGTTACATTGTGCCAGGTGGTGGTGGTATACACCTTTAATACCAGCAGAGGCAGACAGATGATCTCTATGAGTTCGAGGCCAGCCTGGTCTACAGAGTGAGTTCCAGGACAGCCAGAGCTACAGAGAGAAACCATGTCTCAAAAAACCAAGGGGGGTGGGGGGGGAGAAAGCTGCGCCTTGTGTGAAAATGTCCATTATGGATAAGTTTGCTTTCATTTTGCACTATTTTAATTAATTCAATAAAAGACTCCTCAGGGATTATAGAAACATAATTTCAGTATTATTTTCTCCTTCCTGTATTCAGTTTTGTTATTGCTGAATTTGCATGTGAAGCACGCACCTTCCCCTGCCTCTAGCTGGCGTTGTTAAGTAGGTTATAAATAGGTACATCTGACACCCTGCAAACAGACAGAGCTTTCTGATGGGCACACGCTATGGAGGAAGTGTTTTCACACCCTGCTCAATTGGAAAGCTTTCATTACAACTAGCCAAAGGGGATGTGGCTTATTTCCTATCACAGCCTTGCCTAAGAAATACCATCTATGAAGACTTACGGTGACATAGTCTCAAATCAGACATTTATGGTTAAACGATGGCATTCCCAACCAATACCCGTATTTTGATACCGCCAATGGGTAAACTTGTAAGATAATGTAGCTGTTGCTCTTTGAATGAGAAGGAACCCTATAGTCTCATGCATTTGAATGCTTAGCCTTCAGTTGGTGAGACTGGAAAGGATTGGGAGGTCTGGCATTGTTGAAGGGTGGGTGTCACTGCAGTTGGACTCCGAGGTCTCAAAAGCTCATGACATTTCACACTTACCTCTTTCTCTCATCAGGTGTAATCTCTCAACCGCTGTTCCAGAATCATCCCTGCTTGTTGCCATGATGGTCATGGACTCTGTGAGCTTTTATGAGCCCCCAATAAATGTCTTCTTTTATTAGTTGCTTTGGTCATGGTGTCTTATCTAGGCAATGGAAGAGCAACTAAGACATCCTTGGATTAAATAATCCTGTGAAAAGGCAAAGAAAGTTACAAGACTGATGGCTCAGACAACCTGAGCTCAAATCTGGGGACTCACATAGAAGAAGGAGAGAACTAAGTCCCCGAGTTGTCCTCTGAGCTCCACACCTGCACTGTGGTACTCTCTCTCTCTCTCTTACACACACACACACACACACACACACACACACACACACACACACACACAAAGTGTAACACATTTAAAACAATCTCACGACTAAGATAAAGATGGGAGGTGCTATTTATAGTGATACATGGTGGCCCACTCCTGCAGTCCCAGCAGACTGAACTGGGAAGAATGCCAGGAGCTGAAGGCTAGCCTGGGCTACATAGTGCAACCCTGTAAAGAAAGAAGTAAGGGAGGGAGGGGAAAAATCAAAAAGAAAGAGGGAAGAATGAGGAGAAGCCCTATCGTGTCATTTTGCTAAAATCTTTTTTTTTTTTTTATTTTAATAAGATTTTATTTCTCCAGGGAGAGCGTGATGAACACAGACCCCCCCCCCCACTACCACAAATTATGCAGTCAAAGAGTGATGAAATCTATTTTGATTTGAAAACTTAAAAAAAAAAAAACTGTTTGAAAAACTTGTAGTTACTGCAGTGGAACAAAAAATATGACACTCACTTTAACTGTAGGACATGGAATTATAGTTAGTAAGGTCACCTTTTTGCCAGTGTTTTTTTATTGCTGTGCAGGCTACTTCTATTATGGTAAAATGTGGGTACACAGACGCGCTATGTAAACGACGAGGGTCAGATTTGGGGACATCACATTTTTATGGGATGCAATGATGTGGTTTTTGAGAATGTCGTGTTGTGTTGTTATGGCTGAGCAGCGAGAATGACACAGATTTAATGCTGACCTCCTGATCCGATTGGCAGAGAGGCAAAGAGATCAGGGACACATTTTTCTTCCTCCGCGTTTGTCTTTAGGCATCTATATTTGCCCGAGTGTCTGATGCCATGGTGACAACTTAGCAACCATGAGAATCAAGTGAACAGGACCTCATGCCAGCCTCGGAGCATCACAAGTCGATGGGTAGGACATAGGAAGAAATGCTAGATGTTATAAGGAAAAAAAAAAATGTGTGTGGGGGTAATGTGTGTGACTGTCCTAGCTCTTGTCTGTGTCTTTACCACTCACCCACATGGGTATGAAGCAGGCATAAAGGTCTGTATTTGTCTGTTTATTTGTTTATTTTGTGTTTTATTTTATGTGTATGGGTACTTTGCCTTCAGATCTATCTGTGCACCACTTGGGTGCCTACCGCCCACAGAGCCCAGAAGTGGGGGGGTCCCCTGGAACTGGAGTGACAGATGGTTGTGAGCTGTAGTGTGGGTGCTTGGAACAGAACCTGGGTCCTCTGGAAGAATAGCCAGTGATCTTAGTCACGGAGCCTTCTGTCCAGTCCTGGGATAAAAGTCGTAACAATCCCAAGGCAGGAGCTAGTGGGATGGTTCAGTGTGTAAGTGGCGACCATAGCCAGGCAATGGTGGCGCACACCTTTAATTCCAGCACTTGGGAAGCAGAGGCAGGTGGGTCTCTGTGAGTTTGAGGCCAGCCTGGCCTACAGGGTGAGTTTAGTACAGTAGCTACACAGTGAGACCCTGTCTAGAAAAAAAAAAACAATAAAACAAAACTAAAAACCAACCCCCCCCATGTAAACCAACCAACCAAGCAACAAACTGACCAAAGAGTGCTGACCCCAGAGCCTGATGAAATGAGTTTGATCTCCCTAATCCAAGTGAAGGGAAAGAGTACAGATGTCAGAGAGCTGCCCTCTGCCCTCCACAGACAGAGGTTCCGGCCCTGACTGGCCTGGGTCTGGAATTTTCCCTGCAGATCAGGTTGGCTTAGAACTTGTGGTATATCTTCTGCATTAACCTTTCCAGTAGTGGGATTACAGGTTTCTCTGCTAGACTTTTGGGGTTTTTGTTATGGTTGTTTTCCTTTTTTAGGCAAAACTCATATAGTCCTGGCTACCCTCTAACTCCTTATGTAGACTAGAATAACCCTTGGATGCTTGATCCTCTATTGTCTGTCTCCCAAGTTCTGGGACTATGGCTGTATGCCTTTTTTTTTTTTTTTTTTTTTTTTTTTTTTTGTGGACTGAACTTCCCAGGCTGATTTGTGTTTCCCATCCTTCTGACTGAGCCTCTGAAGAAGCTGGGATTATAGCCCTACACCACCAGGCCTGACAGACATCTCCATTTCTTAAAAAAAGATTGCGTAGTTTCCCAAAGAACAGCACTAAGCAGGCTCCTTAGGATTCAGGGGTTGGTTCCAAAGTATTGGTCTGGAAAGAGACTTGACAGAAATGAAAAGGGCTGGGCACAACTCAGTGGAAGGACATGCATGAGGACCAGGGTCCGGGGTTAGTGCCAGCATAGCATACACAAACGCACACCTGAATTGGGGGCCAAGCTGGACCTGTGGTCTTAGCACAGGGAGTTAGAGGCAGGAGGATTAGGAGTTCAAGGTCATTTTAGGCACTGGAGAGAGAGCTCACTGATTCAGAACACTATTGCTTTTCCAGAGGACCTGAGTTTGAATTCACATCAGGCGGCCTACAACTACTCTGTTTTGTTTTGTTGTTCGTTTGTTCGTTTTTTTGAGACAAGGTATGACGATATAGCCTTTGGCTGGCCTGGAACTCACTATGTAGACTAGCTGGCCTCAAACTCAGAGATTGGCTTTTTTTCTGCCGGTAGAATGCTGGGGTTGAAGCTGTGCACACCTTTATTGAATGTTTAATAAGGATCAGGAGAAACAAACAGGCCAAATAGATGTTTGTTCAGGGAGAAACAACTCACAGCGTAGACAGATGAACACCAGCAGGTTCCTGGTCCCAAGGATGCCTCCGGATGTGCTCCTGTCCCTGTGCTGCCAGCAACAGAGCTCTGAGAGCCCCTCCTCAGACTCAGTTCCTCCAGGTAACATCCAGTCCTGTGTCCACCCCCAATGGGCATGGTCTAAACTCACTACACACCTTGACTCCTTCCTTCCTTTCCTTTGGTTTGTTCACAACCACTTGTGACCTCTGTTCTACTTTCTTCAGGCCTCTGGTGCAGTACCAACACACAGTACATGGATTTTATATTATACATTATAAATATAAACTTTTGTATTATATATTATATAAATTATACTTTAATAAAGATGTTTTGAAAGGAGAATGCAAAAAGAAAAGAAATTCAGTTGTGGTGTTCCATGTCTGTAACCTCCACACTTGGGAAGGCAGGAGGATTTTTATTCTCTATAACATATTGAGTTGGAGGCCAGCCTGGGTGACATGAGACCCTGTCTCATGGGCAATGACAAGGTGGCTTCGTGGAGAAAGACACTTGCTACTAAGCCTGATGGCCCGAGTTTGATCTCCGGAGCCCACATGATGAATGGAAGGAAACTCCTACACGTTAACCTTTGACCTCCACATGTGTACTATGGCATGTAAAAGATCCGACAGGAGGAGCCTTACTCGGGGAGGGGCAGGGAGGGAGGAAAGCTCTGCCTTGGAAACTCACAAGCAAGTGGCTGTGTACCGGGGGACACGTGGGCAAGAGGGCGTTGTCGTTAAAATGCCCTGAGAGGCCAATGCATGGGAGGCGAGCGACAGCAAGAACAGCAGAAGCCCAGTCCACCCAGGCAGGCAGGAAACGTGCAGAAAGCTGAACTGGCCCTTTGAGGGTGTTCTCTACAGCTCGGACGTAGCTTATCCTCCAAAGTTCTAGAAACTGGATCTCTAGTATGGCCACGAGAGGTGGCTGGCCTTTAGGAGGCGGGAGCTAGTGGAAGGTGAGCGTGCCCTGGGGCATCGAGTGGAAGTGATTTGTGCATTCTCATTGCATTAGTTCACCGAAGTAGGTCAGGGCTCCGGAGACTGGGTCATTCCTGGTGAGGTGCTGTAAAGTGGGGTCAGCGTCCTCAGTTCACTGTCTCTCTCCTCTCCCCATGTGATCTCCTACACACACACGCACACGCGCACACACACGCACACACACACACACACAGACTGATGTTTGGAATTTCTGGCTACCAGAATCCTGAGCCAAGTCAACTTCTTCATAAAGAACCCAACTTTAGGCATTTTGCTATAGCAACACAAAAGGTTTCCTTACTGTTTTTTTTTTTTGGTTTGTTTGGAGAGACAGGGTCTATGTGTGTCTGAAGCTGGCTTTGGACTCTCCGTGTACCTGAAGATGACCCTGAACTTCCGCTCTTCCTGCTTTGATCTCCAGACCTTACAGGCACATGACCCTGTACCTGGTTTATGTAGTACTGAGGGTTGAACCTGAACCCAGGCCACGTGCATGTTAAGCTAGCACTGTAACACTGAGCTACAGCCCAGCAAACGCAGACAGGGCGGAAGGAATGAGGGACAGGAGGAAGGGCGGGCGGACTGCTGTGGAATGCTGCCCTCCAGGCAAGGCTGCTTCACTCCTGGTCACAGCCCGGATTACCTGCACAGATACTGCATCCATCAGTTTCCTGCCGTGGGAGCGGGAATGTTTGTAAGTTCCCATCCCTTGCTGAGGATCAATAGGCAGTTAATGGGTACCTGTGGGTAGGAGAAATGTTCTCTTTAGTGGTGTAGCCACTGTTAAGATATCCATGTTCGAGGGCGGTGGTGGCGCGTGCCTTTAACACCGGCACTCAGGAGGCAGAGGCTGGCGGATCTCTGTGAGTTTGAGGCCAGCCTTGTCAGGAGCGTTAAGTTCTAGGACAGCCAGGACTGTTACACAGAGAAACCCTGTCTCAAAACACAATAGCAGAACAAGCTCATAAAATTGTGGCATGAAACATTTTAGGGCAAAGGCCATTTTGTTTGCGTCTTTTGAACGCGTCCCCTTTGAAGGCTTTGGAGAAGTGCAGGTAGCTTCTCATGCCACACAACGGCGTCTCCATGCTGCGGGCCATGAGAAACTGTGGCTGATTGACAGGAGGCCTCCTTGTGTTCGCAGAGACTGGAGTCTGAGGAGGAAGATGTGTACCTTACGTATGGGACAGGTGCCAGCAAGGCTGTGTCAACTGAGCATCTCGTGTAGCAGAGGCTGGCCCTCTCTCTGCAGTGCTGAGGACACAGGTGCGTGCACCACTCCCAGATTCTGTGTTGAAGGATCTTAAAGCAGTTTGTCCCACAAGCCCAGGTTGGCCTTGGCCTAAGGGCATCTCACCGTGAGTCGCCATACTCAGCTTTTTGTACTGTGTGTTGTATATTTGTGCTTGTGTTGCATGTGGTTGGGGCCAGAGGTTGACTCTGAGTGCCTTCCTCAATTGCTCTCCACCTTATCTTCTGGTACCGAACCTGGAATTCGCTAACTCCTCTACATTAGCTGGCTAGGGCATCCTTCCGTCTCTAGTTCCCCCGTGCTGGGATGACAAGTGCTTTACCTCGGTACCAGGGATCTGTTCATCAAGCGCTTTACTTACTCAATCGTCTTCCCCATCCATGCCTCTTATTGTTGTTGCTTCCACATTTTATTATTTTATGTTTGTGCACGTTTTGCCTGCATGCACGTATGTGTAGCACTTGGTGATCCCAGAGGTGAGAAAGTGTTGTAGCTTCTGGAGTTAGGGGCGTTGGTGAGCTGCCAGCTGGGTGACTCAAACCAAACCTGTGTCCTCGGCAAGAACAGCAAGTGCTCTTCGCCACTGAGCCATCTCTCCAGCCCCTCACATTTGTGTTGTGACATGAACTCTTGCCTCTTGCCGCATACTCCAGGAAAGCCTGGAACTCACTCTGCTGCTCAGGCTGGCCTTGAACTCAGGACCCTCCTGCCAAGTCTACCAAGTGCCAGGTTTATGGGTGTTTAACCATGCCTGGGCTTTCCAGTTGGACCTGCTGTGGTGGAGAACCTGCGGGGACACTATCTTTCCAAGCAGGAGATGTTCTTAGCTTTTTTAGTTTCTGGAAAAACACAATCAAAATATTTAGAAAAGAATGTCTCTTGGGGTAAAGGAAGAAAGAGGAAGGACAGGCAAGAGAGGAGGTAGGGGTGTGTCAAAGGGCTAAGGGGCTGGCTACAATAGCAAGTCATTAAGCATCTGCCATAAGGGTATTTATTGTCTGTGGTCCTGAAGCCATCTCAAGAGCGTGGTGCACATGTTTGCTTCATAAATGTCCCAAAAAGGCTGGCACTGGTCTAGATGGTGTGGACTCAGTCACGAACAACCTGCTGTGAGAGCTAACTGTAAGGTTTTTTGGGGTTTTGTTTGTTTTAGTGTGATTATGTAGCATTGGCTGGCCTGGAACTGATTACGTAGACCTGGAAGGCTTAGTTACACAGGCCTGACTCTGCCTCTGCCTCTGGAGTGCTGGGATTAAAGGAGTGTGCCACCACAGCCTGCAAGGTTTTTCCTAAAGCTGGGAGAGAGACAAACAGTATGGACAAGGATTTCAGGCATAGGGAGAAATGAGAATGTATAGCCAGGGAAGGAGAAAGCAAAGATTTTAGAGCAGGGTGTGGAGCCAGGAAGATGGCTCATCACGTAAGCATGAGAAGCTGAGTCCCTCTTCCAGCACAAAACCATCCAGCAGGCTGTGTTCGTGAATGTGCCTGTAACTCCAGTGCTGCAGGAAGACCCTGGGAGACGGGTGGACCTCGGTGCACGTAGATAGCGCTTGGGAGAGGGGGCAGGAACACGGGATTCCAAGGCCAGTCCGTGATACACACTAGACTCTGTCTTTGCTTCTCTTTCTTTTTCTTTAAAGGAGGGGACGGAATAGAGATCACAGAAGCTGCTGGGAAGATAAAGAATGCATGCAGCATGTCACATAAGGCAGACGGAATGGCTTAGGTCACATATGAGGCAGCTGGGTCAGAAGCTCACCATCTAGCTCCCTGTCTTCTGTCGAGGCTCTCGCGGTTCCCCTTTTTCCCTCCCTGGATCTTCTGCAGAGGTCAGAAACGGTAGACTTTCATTTTATTATTTATTTATTTATTTTTGTAGACAGGCTCTATTTAGTCCACACTGGCCTTTGAACTCACTCGATAGCCTCAGCCTCCCAAAGTGCTGGATCCCGAGTGTGGTCACTCCGGTGTGACACGGTAAACTCACAGAGTGACGCAAACCTGGGAGGGACTTCATGACTTCTGAAAGACCACACAGTGAGCTAGGCCTGAGGTACAGGGCAGGCTCCCTGTCTTGCGGACTCACCCAGTAGCATCCGGACTCCTCCGTGTAGAAGTTAATGACTGGAACCTAGTCAGAGCTACAGCATTGTAGCCATAGTCACTAATTAAGCCAAGTTCACTGAGAAGAGCCATTCCAAACAGAGGAGCGGAATATTCTATGGACAAGCTAAGGACTACAGAATATGGTAGTGTGATCATGGAGCCCACCCATAATACCGTAACCTCTCTAGGCTTCCATTTTCTCCTCACCGCGTGCCACACGCTAGGCCTGGATAGAGCTTTTGGGAGGAGGCATTCAACTGAAAAAGCTTTCCCTAGCATTTGAGTGAAGTGGGTAATACAATCTGCTACTGTGTTTGCTGTCTTCAGATAGAGGAGGATGGCGGCTGAGTCTCAATCGACATCATTTACGTAAACTTAGCCTTCTTGTCAATGGTATTGTCGTCGTATTGCATTTGTGCAAACCACAGAAACCATCTCCCGTGAACCACGCTGAGACAGTGTCCGATTGCAGCCTGTGAGGTTGCTTATGCTCTTTCTGTAACTCTGTCGGTGGCTCAAGACCAGAAGTTGACGTTCTGAGGCTAAAATAGAACTCCCACCAATGAAATCCCACTACAATAATTTCATTTCTGAAAGCTTTAAAAACGAGAGGTAGTCCCTAAATCAAAGCATCATAAGTGAATATACTGTATTTGAAAAAAAAAATTGGACTTTCTAATGTGCCTTGTTGGTTTGTTTTTGAGACAAGGTTTCTCTGTGTAGCCCTGGATGTCCTAGAATTCATACTGTAGACCAAGATTTCAAACTCAGAAAATCCACTTGCCTCTGCCTCCCAAGAGCTGGAACTAAAGGTATGTGCCACCAGGCTTGGCTTGAAATGTGTCTTAGACTTGATCTTTAAGAGAGAAAGACAGGGCTCTGCCTTTAATCCCAGCACTTGAGAGGCAGAGGCAGGTGGATCTCTGTGAGTTTGAGGCCAGCCTGGTCTACAGAGCGAGTTCCAGGTCAGGCTCTAAAGCTACACAGAGAAACACTGTCTCGAAAAACAAAACAAAACAAACAAACAAACAAAAAAAAAGAAAGGCAGACAATTTGTGATACAATTGAATCAATACCTGACAACTCTTTAATATTTAACTTCCAAGTATGGCAACGACCTGACATTTTTCCCACCACTCACCAATCTGATAAAAACCCTTGATGTATAAGCTTCTCTCATTATACCCACAGAGAAATGATGTTGAGACAGCAAGCAAGCCCTAGTTTTGCTTAACTCAGAACGACACTACAATGGACGGGCCACCAGGCTCTGATGTGCTCTCCCTGGCTGCAGTCCAGTGTTTCTCTTGACGCCTGCAGCTCCCAGCTTGCTCTGTCCTCTTCAGAAGAAAAACCACAGCCATCGCCCCGGCGCCATCCCTGGCTTGGTCCAATCAATAAGGACTTATTTCCTGTGCATTTGCTGAGGTCACGGGAGTGAGTCTCATTAATTATTTCTGTTGCTGCAGCCTCAAGTGTGCTCTGGTGTGACAGGTGAAAACTGTGTGACCTTTTTTTCCTTCTCATTTTGTTTGTAGTGGTTCCAAAAAAGATAGAGTCATTAAGCAACGAGATAAAAGAACAGGGAAAAAAAAATATGTTTTAAAAATCATTAACTTGTTAGTTACCTCATCATAAAAGCTCTCCTGTCCACCCCAATCTCTGGATTTTTCAGCTAAGAACAATAGCGTCTTTTTAATTTGGTGTCATGAAAATCTGGTCACAGCAAACACAATGTTTTCTAAAGCCGATCTAGCCTCTGAGGGAGGGAAGCTCTCCAGGGCCTCCAGTGCCTTGTTTCCATGGTAACGACACAGGTCAATAGCTGAAGTCACACCTTTGCCAGCTTTGATTGTTTCTCGCAACTGTTAAGAAATAAAAGCACAATAAGTCAGTTTTTGGGTGTACAGTGAGTACCACAATTTAACCAGGGGTGTGTGTTGGAAACAAAGGCAGGGACAGATGTGCCTGTGCTCCCTCACATGGAGGAAAGAGGCCGTCATTCCAGGCATCTCCAGCACCATCCCTTAAGGCTATAGGAGCATGCTCCAGAGCAGCACAATAGGCTGCAATCAGCCCAATTTCATCCCCTCCCACACCCAACCCTTGATCTGCAGAGAGTGCGGGCTGAGCAGAGATTTCTCTGGCACTTACAATTCACCAGCCTGATTCCTTATCCCAGGATCCCCGGATCCCAGGAACTGTCCACTAACATCTTCAATCAAACTTAAAACAACAGCCTCATGTCGACAAAATAAATCAAAATGAAAGTTCAAGCAAGACATAGTATTAAACCTATAACTTATTTGAAATCAAAATATTTTACTTGCGAAGAATGAAACAAAGCATTTTTGTAAAGGATAAAATAAACTCCCATTAACCAACAAACTGAATTACAATTTCTTTCTGTGATTATAAGAAAAGATCAAGGGGTCAGGAAAAGTGGCTGTTATCATCCAGGGACACCTTGGCCCCTCCCCTTGGGACCTGATAGAGTGAGCTACCCCTGCACCCATGGCAAGCAGTACCCTGCCACTCAAAAGGTCCCTCTGAGATAAGCTCTGCCCACTCTTGCTCTCTTTGTCATTTCTCTGAAGAGGAAGGCAGCTCTGTCTGTCTGTCTCTTCTTTCTCCTACTTCCTTCCCGTTCCCCATTAAACTTCCCACGTAAGTTCTGCTTGATGGTGTGTCCGTCCCTCGCCGGCCATGGGATCCGCCAAGGTCCCACTCGCTGCATATCAGAGGCAGGTGGATTTCTGTGTGTTAGAGGCCAACCTGGACTACATGGCCAAACCCTATTTCAAAAACAAACCATGAAACAAAAGACAAAGGAGGAGGGTGTATGTAGATCTGGCCCGGGGTGGGCTGCTTGCTCCTCAGAGGATTCCAGCTGGGTTCCCAGCACCATGTTGGGTGGCTCACATGAGCTTAACCCCAGCTCCAGGGGATCCTGGCACCTGCACCCATATGCACAGACCCATACACATCTCTAATGACAGAGATCTTCAAACAATCAAACAAAATAGAAAAGGCGACATCTTTTGACCCAGTTAGACGGTCTTCTCAGTGAGCACATTGAAGGCACCTCTCATCCCTTCAGCCAGGCGTCAGGCAGTCCCAGGCTAGCTCACCAGAGGCTAGACCCTTGGGTGAGGCCAGGTACCAGACCCAGTTTATGAGTCAGGGAAGATGCATGCTACTTAGGGCTGCAGCAAGGAGCTGTCCGTGCCATCCCTCCAGGGCTTCCCCTCTGCCACCGGGGACAGCCTCATAGAGATAATCTTCAGCCTGGATATCCGAGTCACCGCAGAGAGTACTGTGTATAGCCCTGGCTGTCCTGGAACTCACTCTGTAGACCAGGCTGTCCTGGGACTCAGATAGGCCTGCCTCTGCTTCCTGAATGCTGGGATTAAAGGCGTGCATCACCACTGCCCAGCTCTGATGTGGACATTTTCATTGACACAGTCACTGTGCCGGCAGGCATCCATGCTGCTCCATTGGAACGCTCGGATTTAGCCCTCAGCTAGGTTATATAAAGAGTATCCCCAAACAACACTGCATCCCTATGCTACACCCACCATGCCATATTGCAAGAAGATTTGAAATGTATACTATATTGCAAATACAGTCTTGTCTAAAACCTGTCACTGCTTTTCAACAGCCATAGTAGTCCAAGCTGTTTCAGGAAGAGTGTGGGTAAGTCCTTTCTCGAGTCTTGCTCTTACCCAGCTTCATTTTCTCCTTCCTGCCTTTGCTCATTATTACAGAGAATCACTTGCAGTTTTTAGAGCTGACCCAGGGCTGTCCTGGGATCATCTTCCCATGTCTAGCAAACTCCCCAGATCTCACCTGGGTGGGAGGAACTCTGCTAGCTAGGATGATGGCACTAGGAGCTGGCTGCTGTTTTTCCTCTAGGCGCTCAGATTATTCTGGTTCTCCTGGAGGACAGTGTTTTATTTTCATGTTCTACTCACTGACTTCCTTGCGAGACTTTAAGCTACATACTGTATAATTCATGAAACATGAATAAAAAACATATTCTGGTTTATTACTCTAATTATATAACCAGGAGGTCAGAGGTCCAGAGAAACTCAGTGATTCAGGAGACTAGATGGAACTCAGCAAAGCTTAGGTCAGAGGTCACATTTCTCATTTTCAGTTTTTCTTACAGAGCGCTGTGTGTGTGTGTTCTGGGGATCAAGCTCCTATCATGCTTGTACACCAAGTGCCTTTACCTGCTAAGCTGGTTCACTTTTTGGGGGGGAGAGCATGTCAGTTTGCCTGGCTGACTCACTATAGAGTTCCTGCCTGCCTTACACTCCAGCAATTCTGCTCCAGCCTCCCCCAAGAGATGAAATACTAGCATGTTCCACCGTTCACTCAGAGGCTGCATATGGACGCCTTGGCCTCCAGAGGCACACACTAGTAAACCAGATTCTGAGCACCCACACAGACTATTCCAGCCTAGGTTTTCCAGTCTCCTGCCAATTGCTTCATGCACAGCCAGCCTCAAGTTTCTATTGTAGCTTTGCAGTTTGAGGGAAGCTCCTCAACTGTTCTCAGCTTAAAGTGACGATGGATTAGCTCCTGGTGGAGGGCTTGGGGACTGCGTGAGAGAGCATGGTATAAGTCACTCACAGTTCAGCCTATTTATCGTCCTCCGAGGCCTCAGCTGTTGTTGCTTACGACATCCCATCTAATCAGACCAGCTCTGTTTTGGTTGGTATACAGTGATGTCAACGGAAGCTGGACTCAGATCCTGAGGACACTTAGTAGGGACAGTGTGCCCCCCCCCATTTTCTTTATCTGCAATCTCCCTGGACTCTCGGACAGGTCTATGTTTTAGATTCTAGGTTGGCAAGTGGATGTATGTCTACAGGAATCATGCTGAATTTCTAAGAACTCATGGAGCACCCACTACATGTGAGAGCGGAGTGATCCTTCTCAAGAGTCAGGGGCTGATTAAAGAGAAATGAAATGCAATAACACCAAGGCAGTTGTGCCGGGCTAGAGGTGCAGGGTGGGGTAGACACATTACCCAGGAGACTCCAGAGAGCCTTGCAGAGTGCGCTTTGGAGAGAAGATGCAGGGTCAGGAGTAGCAGGAGGCCGAGTGTGCGGGGAAGGACACAGGAGGACAGCAGCAGGCCTAGTGTGGGACACAGCTCACAGAGTTAGGTGTCAGGGGATCCAGGACAGCACTGAAAAACAGGCCGAGAAAGTCGCATTCCTTTTTCTTCGAAGTTTAATTATAAAGTATTTGAAAACTACAATGCTGTGTATGGATGGAGTGCATGCCTGTAATCCCAGCACCCTAGCAGTTAGGAGTTGGAAGCAGGAGGATCAGGAGTTCAAGGCCAACCTGGTTTATACAAGATGGGGGAGGGAGGAAGGGAGAGAGGGGGGGGGAGAAAGAAGCTGTAGGCAGTAGTATGCTTGTAAATTAGCTCTCATGCCCCCCCCAAAAAGTAATGAAAAATAGCTCTCCATGTAGCATTTGAAGATTTCTGTGGTATAATATGCCTATCATGGCTGATTTCAAGCTGCCATGGGCCTGGGATCACAAAATTCTTAAATATCAGGACTTGGCTTGGGCGCGTCCTTGGTAGCAGGGAGCCTCACCCTAGTTTCAAAAGAAACAGGTATGCTATAGAATATTTTTATGCTGTAGGATATTTTGTGCACTTTATTTTACTTTTGAGACAATGTGTAGGCTGGCCACCAACTCACTGTGTAGCCAAAGATAAGCCTTCAGCCTCTGCCCTCAGTCTTTACCTTCTGAGTGCAGGGATTACAGGCCTAGGAGCCACCTGCCTCCTTTATTAAATCCCAAGGATTCATATGCGCTAGGCAACTGTTCTTTCAACTGAACTGCAGCTCTCGCCCTTCTGTGAACTTTACTGAACCAGGTTCAGCTTAATATTTGATGGTAGTTAGTAGGACATTTAATCCTGTAGCCTGGTAGGTCACTCTCCCTGGAATATTCAAAGCCTCAAATTCAGTTCTCCCCAGGACCTACGGGCGGAAGGACAGAACTGACTCTTAAAAGTTGTGTCCTCTGTACACACAAACACAACTGATAACGTAATTTAAAAAAAAAAGTATGAGTAAAATATTGTTTGAAAAGATACATTAATTTGAGCTTTAAAAAGCTGATCATGAGATTCACATATGAAACTTTAAAAAGCAGATGTGGGCACATACTTTAATGTCAGCACTCAGGAGGTAACAGGACCAGCCTGGTGTACAGAGCAAGTCCAGGCCAGCCAGGGCTACACAGTGAGAGTCTGTCTTAGAACAGAGAAAAGAGCAGATGCCACGAGACATGGTAGCTTACACGTGTGATCCCAGCACAGCGCCCCCCCCCCCACACGCACACACGCGCGCACACACACACACACACACACACACACACACACACACACACACACACAGTCGGAGTTGAAGCCTGAGATCCAGATCACCACACTGGTGCACTTCACTTCACAGGGCATTTATTTTGGGTGACTGTGTTTTACTCATTGTTTAGAGTTACCATTTTGCTATCGCCTATGCTGGCCTAAAATTCCCAGGTTCACGTGATTCTTCTGCCACATTCTTTCAAGTGGCTTGGATTGTAGAGATGTACCACATGACAGCTGTTAAGTGCATAACAACAACAACAATAATAACAATAATAGTAATAGTAATGCTGGTAAGATGGTGTCAGAGAGGAAAGGTGCTTGCTGTATGAGCCTGAGGACTTGAGTTTAATCCTCAGGACTGACACAGAAGTAGGAGAGGACAGACTCAACAAAGTTGTGCTCTGACCTCCACACATACCCCACCGCAGCACACGCACCTACAATCCGTGTACAGACGCATGCGTGACAATAACAAGTAAGCAAGTTTTTAAAAATCAGAAACCAGTTCTTCTGGCTTCATGCATACTTTGACTTTGAAAAAGCAAAAGCTGATGGAAAGAGTTTTGGCTCTAAGGTTTAAAATTCACTCTCGACATAGGACATACAACAACACACACACACATAAATACAAAAGGTGGCTTGTCAGCCCGTTCATTTCCCTGATACAGTACTTTAGGGCACAAAGATAATTAAATCCAGAAGTCAGCCTTACACTTGAGGAAGAGCAGTCCACCCGAAGAAGTAAGTTAAGCAAATCCCCAGCTGGAGCATCCAGTTAAAGACGTGCACTCAAAGACTGGAGTGGGAGAGGGGAGGTGCATTTGTAAGTAACATTTACTAAACACCGCAGCGTGCATGCTGCTCATGTGACCCCTGTCTAAGCAGGAGCCCTGTGTGCTTCTGGAAGCTAGGGCTCAAGTTCTTCTAAAACATTAAAGAGTTGCTGACTGCAGTGGCTCACGCCTCTAAGTCCAGCACTCAGAGGCAGAGGCAGGTGGATCTCTGTAAGCCCTGACTGGTTACAGGGGGAGGTAGCAGTACCTCTGCTCAAGGGTACCAGGGAAAGACGGGAGACAACATCTTCACCCCCATCGCATTTTACCAGACAGGATGCTGGGATGAGATGCCAAGCGACGTGGACAAGAGTCCTCAGAGAACCAACCTTCCTTCCTTCTTCCTCCTTTCTCTTTCCTCCCTCCCTTCCTTCTTCCTTGTTCAGACAGGATCTCCTTCTGTAGCTCAAGCTGTATTGGACCTGGCAACAACCCTCCCGCCTCAGCCTCCAAGGGCTGGAATTACATGCAAAGCCACCACACCTGGCCAGAGAATTTTTCCATAGGTTTCTCTATGTAGTCCAGGCTAGCCCTGAAATTGTGGCTTTCCTGCCTCCGATTCCTGGGACAGGGATTACAGGCTATGATAATCTGCCTAGCTGTGACGATGACCTTATTTACTAGAAAGTAGGAGTACGCTTTAGTTATGGCCACTTAATTGGATATTAAGGTGATCGGCGTCTTGAGAAATGAATAAAGCCTGTCCTCTTGATGCTAGAGTTCACGAGGTAAGCCAGGCATGGAGGAATGCATCTATAATCCTAGTGCTGGGTTACATACTGAGCTGTGGGCCCGGTTGGGCTTGGCTCTCTGGAGACCCTCTGTCAGGAACAAAACTCAAACTGAACCAAATGACGAATCGTTACAGTTTCAGGCGACAGTGAGAAAATGCAGTGCAGAAATAGGTCCTGTGAACGTCTAAGGTCGTGAACAGGAACAGTCCCAGAGGCGAAGGCCCTGCCCACATCGGTGTAGTGAGCTCTCTGGCCGCTCCAGCAACAAATGCTTACCGCCTCCCTGAGGGTCATGGCTGGCACCTGCTCTGTATACAGGGCTCTCCCTGATTTGCAGGCCCAGGCAAAGGAGAGGGCCACAGCCGTACAAACCAAAGACACTTTTACTTTCCCTTTTCTGAGACAGGATTTTGGGTTTGGCCTTGAACTCGTTTCCATCCCTGAAGTGCTGACATTGTAGGTAGGAGCCACCACACCTGGCTTGGCCATTGATTGATTGATTGACTGATTGATTTTTACAGCCACCCTCCCACACCTCACACCTGAGAATACTGGCGTGTTCGTGTGCCACCACACCATGGTGTTTGCTTTAGACATCTTTGATTTATTACTGCATTCTCTCTCTCTCTCTCTCTCTCTCTCTCTCTCTCTCTCGTGTGTGTGTGTGTGTGTGTGTGTGTGTGTATGTGTGTGTATGTGTGTAAGTTCAGAGGATGGCTTTCCAGAGTTGGTTTTCTCCTTCCACTGTGGGCCTGGGGGATCCAGTTCAGGACACCAGGTCCGGGAAAGCAAATGCTTCTACCTGATGAGCTGTCTGACCAACGCTGTTGTTCAGCCTTTAAAAAAATTATGTTTTTTTTTTGTTACTGGCGTCTAATGAGTTTATGAGAATTATCAATGCCATGAGCAGACAGACAGAGGGAAAAGCATGAGGGCTCCGAGGAGAGTTCAGTCCTGAGCCCTGGAGATCACAGTATGACCAGGGCTTTGAGAGAATCAGAGCCTCTTTAAACTGCATGGAGCTGGGCAGTGGTGATGCACGCCTTCAGTCCCAGCTCTGGGGAGGCAGAGGCGGGTGGATCTCCACTCAGGGCACCATCACAGGTGTCCCTCCCAGTTACTGGGGGCCGTGAGGACCCTCAAGGGTGACTAGCAACTGGCTCACGCCTTCAAACAGGGACAAAAGAGAAGGTGGACAATACCAAGGCCCCAGAGGTTATTAGATGGCTCGCGGACGCTGGGAAGACAGGCAGTTGTAATGGGGTTCCCAGCACAGGCTCACCTTTTCGGAGCAGAACCCAAGCCCTTGCAAATATCCAGTTCAAACCTTTTCACTGAGTTACACTGCTGCCGGCACCACCCTCATAGAGTGGGGAGTGACAGGGCCTCTGTGATAAGAAACTACAAATTGAGATCTGGGCGCACTTCACAGCGATGGGCAGTGATTCTACGGTAGAGAAAGAGCAGGATCTGTCCACAGGGACAGATCCATCAACAAGCCATCCAAGACCGAGAGGGAAATCAGGGCGTGCGCCCCAGGAACTGGCTGCTGGTTTTCCTCCACACTCCAGTGTCTCAATGTGGGGGTGGGCATGCGGTCCTTCTGTTAAAAAACATTGTTTTGGGGGCTGGAGAGATGGCTCAGTGGTTGGGAGCACTAGCTGCTCTTCCACAGGACCTGAGTCCAATTCCCAGCACCCATACGGCAGCTGCAGGGGATCTGACACCTTCACACAGACATACAAGTGGGTAAAACACCAGTAAAACAATAAAAAACATTGGATAATTTAAAAAAGAACCACCAAGATGAACCAGTGACTTAAAAAAAAAAAAAAAAAAAGAAATCACTTTTGACATTAGGTGGAGTTTGAACTGACAAGCAGGAAGCCTGCACGGGGTTGATCCAGGCTCTCTGCATATGTGACAGCTGTGTAATTTGGTCCTTTAATGGGGCTCTTAAGAGCATGAACAGCCCCCTCCCCCACCCCCGACTCTTTTACTGGCTTTTGGGATCCTACTTCTCGTCCTGGGTCGCCTTGCCCAGCCTTACTACATGGGGAGGTGCTTAGTGTTAGTCCAACTAGCTATACCATGTTTTATTGATAATCATAGCAGACCTGCCCTTTCCTGCATGGAGATGGAAGAGGAGGGGATTGGGGGTGGGACGGAGAAATGGAGGTGAGGGACTGGGAGGGGAGGAAGGGGGAGGCTTCAGCTGGGAGGTAGATAGATGAATAGAGAAGTTATTTATGAAGCAGGCGTTGAGATCTCTAAAGTAGGTGAGAATGACCTTGAACTTCATGACCCTCCTGTCTCCACCGCCTGAGTGCTGAGGTGATAGGCATCACTACACCTTTTACTTCTAGATTTTTCCCCCCCTGTATGTGGGTGTTTTGACTGCATTCATGTCTGTGTACCACAGGCATGCCTGGTATCCTCAGAGGTCAGAGAAGGGTGTCTGATCCCTTGTGGCTGGTATTAAAGAGGGTTGTGACCCAACGAGTGGGTGCTGGGAACGGAACCCAGGTCCTCTGGAAGAACAGCCAGTGCTCACAGCTGCTGAGTCATCTTTCTAGAGGATTGAACGCAGGGCTTTAGCATGCTAGGCAAGTTCTCTTCCAATTAGATATAGCATCATCCCACAATCCTTCTTTTCTTTATTTTAGATTTATTATGAGTGTGTGTGCACGCGTGCGTGTGAGCACGTGTGCGCGTGAGTGTGTGTGTGCATGTGTTCGTGAGTGTATGACTGTGTGTGTACATGCGTGCATGCGCGTGCGTGTGGTGTGTGTGAAGGCTCATGTGCCATGGCACACATAGGGAGGTCAGACGGCAATTCTTGGGCTGGTACTGTTTGTTCATCTTTACGTGGGTCAGGGAGCAGACTCTGATCACTAGGTTTACACAGCAAGCCTCTTTTAAGCATTGAGTACCTCTTCTTTTTGGAGGGTGGGGGAAGCCCATTTGCGTCTTAGCTTCAGAAATATCAGAGTTGTTAAAGTTTAGATTTTAGAAACTTAGTCCTTTATATGTAAGTTAGAGGTTACTAAAGAATATAGTAATATAGCCAGGCCTTGATGTCGTATACCTTTAGTCCCAGCACTCAGGAGGCAGAGGCAGGCTGATCATTGTGAGTTCGAGGACAGCCTGATCTACAGCGCCAGTTCCAGAGAAACCTTGTCTTGAAAAAACCAAAACCAAACCAAAAGAACATGGTAATATGGATTTGGAATATAAGTCGAGCTTACTAGAAAATGTTTTATAGCACATTTTTATCGCAGATGAAAGCAATCTCTAGCCATGCTGTCAGGACTCAATACTGGCTTTCTTTACTGCATTTCTAGGAGTTACTTAAATGAAGACGAAGAAGGAATGCATATTGAAATTTAATTTTCAGATGTCACAATGCCAGAAAGATAGCTAATAAATGAACAGCATCAAGATCGGGATGGTTCTGACATGCTGGACAATAAGCCATCGTTAGCCAAGGAAACATTTAACAGTGCTAATGGTATAGCTGTGCATCTGGCTTTAAATAATTGTAAAACTAAAAGCTCTGATTTGGCAGTGACTCACAGAAAGTCTCAGAATATCTAAGCCAAGACCATGTTGTAGATATAAAAGGCAAATGCATGCTTTGTAAGCACTGCCAGATGGTCAAGTCCAAAATACAGGTGTGGATGGTCTCACTGCTGTCTTTGGAAGTTAACTTAGGTTTAAAAAGCTGTTTAAGTTAGGCATGGTAGTGCATGCCTTAATCTCAGCACTGGGGGCTGAGGCAAGGCCACCACGTCAATAACATAAGGGCATTCTCAAATAATATGAACTCTTGTGTTCCTTATTTTTCTTTTGTTGTGATAAAACATCATGACTTGTGGGACTTGTAAAAGGAAGAATGTTTGGGTTTGCAGTTCCAGAAGGGGTGTCCATAAATGGCTAGGAAGGAATGGTAGGAAGCTACTAGATCACATCTGGGAACACAAGCACGGAGTTGAGAGTGAACCGAAGGTTATGACTCCCCAAGTCTGCCTCCATGGTGTACATCTTCCAATAATGCTGCACCATCAATGGGGGCCAAGGGTTCAGTACCCACTCAGCCTAGGAGAACATTCATGCTCAAACCAACACTCCCTTTCAGAACAACCAGCCAGCCAAACCCAACCCAGCCCAACCCAACCAAACCCAAACTGGGTCCTAGCTACCCGAGAAGCAGGAGGACTGTAAACCCAAGGTCAGCCAGTGCTACAGGAGTCAAGATCATCTTGGCTGCCAGATGTGTTAGTAGGTAAAGGCACTTGCTGTCATGCCTGATAACCCGAGTTCCATTGCTGAACCCACAGGGTGGAGGAGACCCACATAGTAAAAGGAGACAACAGACTCTTGCAAATTGTGCACATGCCCACTCTACCCCCCACCCCCACCCCCACAAAAGGTCAGAAGTCTGGGCAACTTAGTGAAACCCTATGTAAAATACAGTGAAGTAAAATAAACTTATTTTTGAAAGGCCGTTAAACTCTTATGCTATGAAAAATATTGAGCAATAGGTAACGTACTCACATTCTAATAAGCCCATCTACACTTTTGTGAGTTAAATCATTCTGTGCACTATTATGGGAGCACGTGATATTGGATACACTGATCTCCATTTTGACACCCAAAGCCCACTGAGATGGGACGTAGAGGGAGACATGGGCTCTGGGAAAGAATGTCACTGTTTCTAGAGATGGTGGCGTTGTAGGCGCAGGTGAAGCCACACAAGACCTTTGAAGGTCTAATGGGAAACACTTTAAGCTCAACTAACTCAACAATTACAGGATCAATTCACTTCTGCTGTGTCTCATAACAACACAGGCAACAGGACTGGGGTGACAGTTGACTGAGTTAAAGCACTGGCTATGAGTTTGAATCCCCACAACCATGCAAAGCCAGATGTGCAGTGAGACACTGTGGTCTCAGTGTTCCTGAGAGGAGATGGGAGGCAGAGACTGAAGATGCCCTGAATGCGTGCTGGTCCAGCTATTCTGGTGTACACACCCCAAACAGAATCAATCCTGAGACCCTGCTCCAATCAAGGCGGAAGGTGAGGAGCCACAACAGAGGTTGCCCTCTGAGAGCAAGTGACATGCACGGGCTGGTGACCACTCTCCCATATTCACACAAACATGGAGACAGTGGGGGCAGTGGGCACAGGACTGGAGCACACTGGACCGAGAACAGTAGACCGAGAACAGTGGACCTAGAACAGTGGACCTAGAACACTGGACCTAGAACAGTGGACAGAGAACACCGGACCTAGAACAGTGGACCTAGAACACTGGACCTAGAACAGTGGACCTAGAACACTGGACCTAGAACACCGGACCTAGAAACAGTGGACCCAGAACACCGGACCTAGAACAGTGGACCTAGAACAGTGGACCTAGAACAGTGGACCTAGAACACTGGACTTAGCAGTGGCCTCTTTGAGCCCAGGTTTCCCAGCTATCCAGCAGAAAAAGAACACTCACAGCACACACAGTTATCACCTGAGTTAATTTAAACTGGCAAAGTTCAGAAAAGAGCATGGGGTCCACACATGCGCATAGTGCACCTTGCTTTAAGTATAAACACTCATAGATTATTTCACATGGGATCATGGAGGTGTCTGAAACTGTCCAGGTCCCTACTTGATGATGAACTGGAAACAGGTTAATGTTTGAAAATGAATCTACAAATCAGTTAATGTTTTCATTTACTCATTTAGTTTGATTTTATTGTGACAGAGTCTCACTCTGTAGCCCAGGATAGCCCGGAACTTACTGTGCAGTTCAGGCTGGCCTCAGTCTCCCAAGTAACGAGATTATAGGTAGGTGTGACTGTCACGCCCAGTTTATTTACTTATTTATCTATTTTGAATACTGGGGATCAAACATAGCCTTATACATGCTAGACAAGTGTTCTGCCATTAAGCACACGTTCAGCCTACGACCATTTTAAAGTTAAGTTATTCTCTGTAAAGGAAGGAAACAAAACAAAACACACGGGAGCTAAAGATGGCTCAGCAGTTATGAGCACATGTTGCTCTTACAGAGACCTAGGTTCAGTTCCCAGCACTTATGTAGTAGTTCATAACCATCCATAATAAAAAAGCATTTTAGAAAAAAGCACAGTCTGTAATTCCAGCGCTTGGGAGGCCTAGAAAGAAAGACTGTGAGTTCAAGGATGCATGGGAAACACAGTGAGACCCAGCCTCCCCAAAGAGGAAAATGACTGCTAACTGCCCTCTCTCCCAACATGTCTATTAGGCCCAGTCTGGGTGGTGTGGAGGTCTCCTCACTGAAGTGTAGCATCAGAACTCGTCCTAAGATTGCTGTCTCCTCAGCACACAGTGGTGAGTTCAGAGTGGAGGACTGTGCACAAAGACAGCAGTGTAACCCAGCAACTCTATAATATAAGTGATCACACCCGAGGAGATACACCCTACCAAGCGTGTAAACAGACTTAAACTCTGTGTACACATATGCACGGACACACAGACAGACACATCCACACATGCGGTTTAGGGTGTGGGAATCTTTACGGATACAAAGGTCTGGACAGGATGCTTGCTCCTTCAAGAAACAGAGACAGGAGATTCCTCCTCAGGAATCCCTCCCACTCTTCTAACTAATAAATCCATATTCATGCTACAAAAAAAAAAAAAAAAAAAACCAAAAGCAAACAAACAAACAAAAATTCACTAGTAAAAGGCAGAAGCCAAGATCAGTTTGTGCAGCTCAGGGCCTGAGCCTGATTTTAGAATGTAATTAAGTGGGACAAAATTAGTTTAACTGAAATTTATAAAGGGTCATCAACATTTATTTAGTAGGCTTAGCATCTGAGGTCAGTAATACGGGAGTTAAATTTAGGGTTCACTCCAAAGGAAAATCAGTCATTGTGTCTTGGTTGTCATGTCTTCCAAGGGAAAATTCAGGATTTGTAAATGAATAGATTCATCCATATTCTGATTCAAAGTTTTTTCTTTTTTAATTTTAGTATCATACTCCAAAATAGGAAGTTAATTCTACATATTGAAATTCAAAAAGCCTAACTGGGCCCATAGAGATTTTCAGTAAATTCTGTAATAGAAATTCAACATGCAAACCGTGTCACGGGTGGAGACTGCAGCAGCAGCATGCCATTCTTGCCTGCTGAGTGGTTTTTTTTGAATCAGTATACAGTCTGTACTGAATCTCATGACAAGCACTATGTTGGGTATTTAATGAAAAGGAACACCTTGGGACAAGAACACGCATACCATGCAGGTATCACAGAGGTAACCCTGCTGAGCCATCTTGTCTGCCAATGTGGGGTTTCTGTGGAATGGCATGATGGGTACATGTTGATTCAGATACTTGTCTCCCTGGAGGGGATGGGGGTAAGAATTGTTTTGGTGGTGGGGGCAGGTTCTAGCCCAGGTGCCTGACCTTGCCTTCATGATCTCCTTGAGCATCCCCCCCCCCATGATGGAATTACGGGCACATCTACTATATCCAACTGTCAGAACTGGTTCAGTGGTTATACTGTAAGACTTTCTTGGCAGAGTGAAGAATGCTTACCACCTTTTTAAAAGTCACATTAATCATTACACCACCTCAACGAACATAAACCCATTTACTAGGCAACACCATTTCTGAGAATGGAATTATGCTACACCAGAGAATAATATGCACTATTAAGCCTGCTTTACAACCTGTGTAGTATGTTGATAGAGCATGAGGAGTATGGCAGAGATGCACACACTCTGAGGGGTTGGGTCAGCCAACTGTAACATAATTAGGGGAACACTTAGTGTATTGAGTAAGGCATTCAGCGAACCATGTGTACTATGGTGTGTGTGTGTTAGTAAAAGCACAGAACACAGAAAGGCTGCTGTTGTTTCTACACAGGTGCACACAAATCTTGTCAGGAGTGAACTAAAAATACAGGTCAGCCTATGTTTTAGCACTAGGCCAGGTAGCCCTTCCTCAGGGGAGCCATTGTGCTATGCGCTAGGCGGCCTTCGTGATGAGCCTGGCTTTATGATGTAGTCACGAACAGTCAAGGCCTTCCATTGAGCTAGGAAGTTAAGGGTTGCAGGGACAGGATAAGATCTATTTACCCCAGTCTCTACTTGACATATAAACCACCAGCTGTGTCTGCAGACCCTGCAAGCTCTACTGTTACTTCAGTAATTCTGCTTGAAAACGGAGGGCGCCCTGCCCCCTTGCTTTACAGAAAAGATGTCTAAGCTCATTATGAAGGATCAATACTCTGTCCAATATAAATGGGGGAGGCTTAGTGTGCTTGTAGGAGCTGTGCAGAAAACATTGGGGGAATGGCTTCAGATATACCAATTAAACAGATTATAGCTTTCTCATGGACCAGACAGCGTGACATCCCAAAGATCCTTAATTCTGCATAAAATCAGACTATATGTATAGTATATGAATTTGACAATAACAAAGACTTTTGACTTACTAAAACCACATTCAAAGCTATACAGAAGTGCCTCTCTTTTCTTCTCTCTCATAATTTCAGAAAATCATTCCTCTCCCCTTATTTTTTTTTTTTTTTTAAGACGAGGAAGGAGTATTCCCTTTATATCTACTTCAAACCCATTTTAATGGCTCAGATGGCTCTCCTAGGGGTAGGAGGCTCTATCCCCTACATAAAGACACTCAGGCTCTTCCTGTGCACAGGTGGTTCCTGGTGCCACAAGCTGGGAGAAATAATTGAATGCAGCTGCCCCACAGAGCAGCACACTCACCCACAGCACTAGCCTGCACCGCATTCTTACACGATTTCCAGACTAAGAGGCTAGAGGTCTCCCCAGCTAGAGCTTTGCTTCAACCCAAGAGGTACAAGGAAGTGAAGATGTAACCATTTGGTAGAACATTTACATCAGGAGAGCTTAAGGAAGGGGAAGGCACACACACAGGGAGTTAGAAGGAGGGGGGGGGAGTAATTGGGAGGAGTATTTAAGTAGGGGAGGGAGGGTTAACTAACTACTACTACTACTTTTTGTGTTGTTTTTCGTTTTTTTGAGACAGGGTTTCTCTGTGTAGCCCTGGCCGTCCTACAACTCGCTTTGTAGACCAGGCTGGCATCAAACTTACAAAGATCTGACTGCTTCTGCCTCTGTTATGCATCTCAGCACCTAGCTCAGGACAGCCCCCCCCCCCCCCACACAGAGAGTTTAATTGGAGTCATCCTACATAGAAGTCATACATTGTCAAAGTAAGCATAGTGTCCATTGTGGGATGCCTGCCCTCAAACTGTTGTTCACAGGTGTGTTGGAGGCCCTGAAACAATGCAGGCCACTGCGATTGCTCTTATTTGGCCACCAGAACTTCATAGTCAGACCCTGTGTTGAAGACACCACAAACATGGAGAAACCAAGTTGGTATTGACAAGAAGTGTCTTTCCTGCCAGCTGGCTCCCACAGCACCAGAAGGGGCTATGCAGGTTGCTCAGGGACACAGTTCATCAGCAGTCTTACTCAATTGTTAACACCACGTGCTACAATACAAGAAGGCGTGGCATGGCAAGATAAGCCCATGGGGACAACCAACTGCTTTCTGGTTGGATTTAAGTTCTTCTCCACAGGAGGAAAGGCAAGCCTCATGCTGTAAATCTGCTCAAGAGCCCAGGGCTGGAGAGCTAATGGGCCCCACAGGTGAGCCTATTATTATTTTGCGATATGGATAAGCAAATTGCTCTGTAAACTGGTATCTCTGCACCCATGGAACAGTGCAGCTCTCAGACCTCACCAGAGAAGTTTCTCTGTGCAACGGAGGGCGGTTAATGCAGAAACTCACAATTGGTCCAAGTGCAGAGAACAAGCGTCTGTGTCTTGCTCCCTCCCCACGGAGAGGTCAGCCAGGGGAGAGGAGGCGGCAAGAACATAGGAGGCAGAGGTCAGGGAGAAGCAAAGTGGACAAGCAGGATCACTGCACTCAGGAACTCATACAGCAGGATCACTGCACTCAGGAACTCATACAGCTGGGTTACTGCACTCAGGAACTCATACAGCAGCTGTGGCTGCCTACACAAGTCCCACCCAGGCAACATGGATGGATGGGGGAGGAGGGCTCACGAGCATCTATCCTTAGCTGAGGAACTACCGAGGATGGTGGCTCGGTGTGTGTGCGCGCGCGCGCGTGCGCACGTGCATGCCTGTGTGTGTGTGTGCGTGTGGGTAGCTCACATCCACAAGTGTATGGGAGAAACAAACTGGATTCAGTGCAGCCGGTTACTAAAGAAAAACAAGGTAAAAGAAAACAACAAAAAATCCAGGAAACGAAACTGGGAGGGAGGGAGGGTTAGAGGAGAGGGTGGTAGGTCTGAAAGGAGCTGGGGGCATTAAGGGGTGCTAAAGAATTGCTAAAAATGCTGTATTAATATACAATATTACATTTAGGAACTGACACATACCTTTAATGCCAACACTAAGGAAGCAGAGGCAGGCAGATGTCATCCTGGTCTAAAGAGTGAGTTCTAGGCCAGCTGGGGATGTACAGTAAGACTATGTCTCAAAAATATATTAAAATATATCTAGGTAGATCTAGATAGCAGACGTACATACTTGAGGGAAACTAAGGAACAAAGGAGGAGTCTGATAGGTCATATGAATTATAACAGAGAGATATGCACAGAGGGGTGTCTTGAGTTACTCATCCATTTATTCATTCAGCAAATATTTATTGCCTTCAGAGTACAGTGATGGACACATACACCATTCATGATTGCAACCAAGAGTTAGTTTTCAACAATAATATCTGCTGTAGCCTTAAGAAAAAATGTTAATTATTAAAATATGAAAGCCAAGGGCCAGGGAGATATCCTAGAAGTTAAAAGCACTTGCTGCTCTTACAGAGAATGCTGGTTTAGCTCCTGACGTTCACATGGTAGCTAACAACCATCTGTAACTCCAGTTCCAGAGGATCCAATGTCTTCTTCTTTGGCCTGAGGGTCTGCATGCATGTGGTGTACAGACGAACATGCAGGGGAAACACTCAAGGGGCCGGAGAGACAGCTCAAACTAAAGGCTTGAATTTAAGAATGGGCTGGGCTGTTTGTGGTAGTGCACACTGGTAGGATTTGCTGGGTGGGGAGCATGGGAGGAACACAAGTTTGAGGCTAGACTGGGCCACAGAGTGAGTGCAAGGACAGTCAGGGCTACAGAGAGAAACTTGTCTCAAAAAGAAGAAGAAGAAGAAAAAGAAAGAAAAAAGAAGGGGATGGATCGCCCCACTAATTACTATTACCACTGTGAGCTAAGCAATTTAAGACTTTATGCACAACCTTATAAAGTAAATACCAACAGCAAGGAATATTTGAAGGGAAGTAAGAGCAATTTGCAATTGCCGATGTTCAAACAGTATCCACAGAAGTTGGGCTAGTAACTGAGGAGTCATACGTACTTTATAATGTTGTAATAATGTCATACAAGAGGCTTATCATAGAAATCATGTAATAGCTTTATCCATGATCCACAAAGGAATAGATATAATGATCACTGAATCTATTGATATGATTGAGGTGTGTCGGATTGCTAATACCCAGAGAACAAGAATCTAATTTAAAAATAACATTAAGAAATTAGAGGACTATCATCACCAAAGCCAGGTGACAGCCGCTGGGGAGTGTGACGCAGGGCACTCAGAGCTCGAGGGCAAGTCTAGCGCCAACGGTAAGAAAGACACAATTCTGCCCGAGGAGGCTGGTTACTGCCTGTGGGATCAGACAGGATATTGCTGTACAGCCCAGGCTAGTCTTAAGCTAGGAGGGGCTGAAGCTGGCTGGCCTGGAAGTGACATCCTCCTGCTCCGCCTCCAGAGTCCAACATCACAGGAGGGCAACACTCTGGGCAGTGGAGAAGAAAAAATTCTTTTGAGTGAGTATCATGCATCTTAGGTTGGCAATGAGTCTCTCATCCTCCTGCATCCACTTCCTGGATTACAGGCGTGCAGCCTCTTGCCTTTTCCCTACTTCCTGAGCACTGGGTTACAGATGTGCACCACTCTCTGTGACCAGCTCTGGGAAAAAAAAAATTTTTTTTTTTTTTTTGACAAGAAGTTTCATATGGTACAAAATGTTCTTTAAAACATTTACTTCTTTTTCATTTTATGTGTATGAGTGTTTTGCCTGCATGTATGTCTGTGCCCATGTGTGTTCCTGGGGCCTCAGGACATTAGATCTCCTGAAACTAGAGTTTCACACAGTTATGAGCTGCCCGTGTGGGTGCTGGGAATTGAATGTGGGTCCTCTGGAAGGACGGGCTGAACCCAATACAAAGGCTTTTACCTTCTGCCATGGACGGAAACTGGTCGAATAGGGATGGAAGGTGGCCTTGCAGTTAAGAGCATGTTGTGCTTTTTCAGAGGACCTGAGTTTGGTTCCCAGCACCCATGCTGGGTGGCTCACAACTGCCCATACCTCCAGCTCCAGGGAATCCAACATTCTCTGCACTCATACATGCACACACACATATATTCACACAACTGAAAAATAAATCTATAAATAGTTGCTATAAACTGTCTTAAGCCAGGCCAGGAGGTGGTGGTGCATTCAGCTTTATTCCCAGCACTCTGGAGGCAGAGGCAGGCAGATCTCTGTGAGTTTGAGGCCAGCCTGGTCTACAAGAGCTAGTTTCAGGACAGGCTCCAAAGCCACAGAGAAACCGTCTCTCGAAAAACCAAAACTAAAACAAAACCCAAAAAAGTCTGCTATAAACATCTTATCTCCTGCACTGCAAGTCCTTCAGGAGCAAGACAGGACAGAGAAGGTCAAAGCAGCTGGGAGTCTCCCTTATTATCATTAATTAAAACAGGAACGATAACAGTAAAATGAGAGACTCTGTGCCTGCACAGTCCCAGCACAGGAGAAGCAGCATCTTGCCTAGGAAAAGGGGACAGGGTGGAGGAAACAGCAACATCTGGTGTCTAAATGTGCTAACAAGAATACTTCGTGGGGCCAGCCAGCTATCTAGGGTTGTGGGAAAGCATGCCATAGAAACTGTGTTAGAAATAAGTAAATAAGCTTTGTGTGTAAAGGAAGAGGAATAGTACTTAATTTAAAAAAAAATACTCAATTAAAAAGGATTTGGGAGTCAGCTTATAACAACATTATAACAACGACACAGTTGAAGCATTTATGAACAATAAAAAGAAATGGCTAGCATGGCAAGTCTTGGGCGAGAGACTCCCGATGTAAGAGGAAACATTCTTATTCTTCTCAAAGGAAGTGATCACGAGAGTGCAAATGGTAGTGGGCATCTTTGCTGGGGGGAAGAGAGTTTTCATGTGCACTTTATGCAAATATATATCTCACAACGCCTCCCAGAGGTTATGAGGGCAAGAGAGAGCAGCAGCCACCAGGCACTGATTCCAGGCAGGCACACTGGGACAGCTGGAAGCTGCTGTCCCGTAACCATGAGCCTATCCTGGGAGACAGACAGCAGGAGCTCAGCCTGCCATCCCAAGGGGTTCTCTTACGCTTGACAGGGAACAGATGCCTAAAGATTACTAGCCACAGGACCTTTCCTTGAGCTGTTCTATGCTTAGAGGGAATCTCCTAAGAGGACATTAGGGGGCTGGAGAGATGGTTCCAGAGTTAAGAATGTATACTGCTCTTCCCAAGGACCTGAGCTCATTTCCCAACACCCACAACGGGTGGCTTACGACTTCCTGTAATTCCAGTCCTAGGATATCTGATACCCTTTTCTGGCTTCCATGGGTAGCAACTACCCATGTAGTACGCAGACATACATGCAGGTAAAACACGCATTACATATAATAAAATAAATAAACCTAAAAACAAAACAACAGCAACAACAAACAGGGTCAGTGATCTGGTCCAGTGGGTAACATGCCACCCTGACAACCCGAATTCAACATGCAGATCCTACCGTGGGAGGACAGAGCCCGTCCCATTCCTCAGAAAGTCATGTAGGCGTGCACCATGCACACGTCTGTGCTCTCACGCAAATAATAACAATGCAAAAACTCACTCCTGTACCGAGTCACAGGCCAGATGATAAGAAGCGCACAACAAAGCAGACACGTATGGAGAAGGGGCCACTGTAACGGCAGTCTTTGAGCCTGAATTAGCATGATGTCAGAGGCCACTTAAGGCACCGGGAAAAGAATGAACAGAAGGCAAACTCCACAGTGTTTCACAGGGTCTGGTTTTGATCAAGTGAATTTTGCCAAAGCCCGTATAGCTAGCTAGCTATAGCAGTGATTTAAAAGAGACCGGGAACCAGTCTGTGTCTCCGTGATGGAGATATTTAAACAAGCCATCTTGAAAATGTTAAAAAATTAAAATTGTAGAGAGTCGCAGCATAGGTGCCATGTTTTGCCTGAAGTGGTAAAAACACCATCTGCCTCAGTCTTTTAGCAGCGTGCCCGTCTCGAGGAGCAGTAGGCTCCACTGCAGGCACAAGCTCGCTCGCTCGGCTCCAGCTGGGGAGAATACACAGGCGTTTGTAGATGTTTTTCTAAGTACCAGTAGTCAACATACCCACAATCTTTCAGACGTGTATAACAGCTGCCATAGCAAACCGGGTGTGAACGTGGTCTGAGAGGCTGTGCACCAGTCCCAACGCACGCCCAGGAATTCCTGCAATCCAAAAGGTGGCACTCTTCCTCTTAGTACTTAATGTTAATTATGCTGGGTGGGCAGCTGAGGGACAGGAGTAGTCAGAGAACTGTTCACCCAGGGCTACAAACCCATCACGGTCACTAACTGTCCCACAGCACTGTGTACCAGGCTCAATCTTGACACTAGCTACTTGGTCACAATTCAGTTCTGGTAAGTACACTGTATCTTTTTTTTTTTTTTTTTTTTTTTTTTCAGACAGGGTTTCTCTGTGGCTTTGGACCTGGCTGGCCTTGAACTCACAGAGATCCGCTTGCCTCTGCCTCCCGAGTGCTGAGATTAAAGGAGTGCATCGCCAACACCCGGCTAAGTACGTTGGTATCCTACAAACCCATTTTTGGAGTCCTTTTTTGTTTTGGTATGTGTGTCTGTGTGAGAGTATTGGATCTCCTGCAAATGGAATTACAGACAGCCGTGATTAGCTGTATGGGTGCTGGGAATTGAACCCGGTCCTCTGGGAGAGCAGTTAGTGCTCATAACTACCAAGCCATCTCTCCAACTCCTTTCTGGAGTCTTAATTGTGCAAGTAAGACAGATGTTCTTGTTTTCATCTGACACTCTAGAATTGCCACCGTTGCCCATCTACCTTGAGAGGAAGGATTTAATGAATGGAAAATTGTCATAGGCTCTGATACCTTAAGAAGAAAGATAGCACGGCGTATAAAACACTGATATCCAGGATCCACTGCAACCTGAATTCAATTAAAAAGCCGGGCGTGGTGGCGCATGCCTGTAACGCCAGCACTCAGTAGGCTGAGGCAGGAGGCTGAGGCATTTCAGGTCAGTTTGGATTACATAGTGAAATCCTGTTACAAAACTAAATACATGCCCAAATGAAGAGGAAAAAGAAACCTAACATCTTACCTAGTGAATGTGAAAGGCACTCTGGAAATCCAGCTGGACTGATTTGAAAATGATCACCTCTCCCAGCCCTCCCTTACATCCTCATCTCAGACTGCCTGAATTTGAGTGATGGAGTATAAAGCTAGCATGAACAACTGAAATTAATTTTTTATGGTTTTTTTTTTTTTTTCTTTTTGGATAAAATCAGGCTCTTGGGAATGAAGAAAATTTCAGTAGCAGATAAGTTGAGCACAGTCTCCTGATACGGCTGCTGGGTTCTTCTAATTCCATCACAGACAGATAATCCTATCAGGGAATCCCAACCCGCCAACCACGCTGCCTGCATTACTACAGTGAACACCAATCATCAGTAGTGAGACCACACAGAGCGGAACAGAGAGGGGAGATGGGAAGGCCCCATGTTTGTGTCCCCCAGCCCCACAGTGCACTCAAATATCACTTCAGCACAAGCTGTACCTCGACCATCTATTACCCTAGACACAAGACAGAATTTTCCCTCTTCTCCCTGTAATACTTGGAAGTAAGTCTGCTTCAAGGTGACAAGATCTAGCTAATTACTGGAACCTATCCAGACCAACTGTGTTTTGCCTTTAACTGTCACAATAGCACTAGAAATTCAGGGATATTTTTTGTTCGCTGAGAAACACAGTGATCAATCAGGCTCTGGGAAAGGCAGCTGAGGCAAGCAGTCAGTATGTTCTTAAAATTTCTGTGCCTCCAACTGTGGACACCACAGACACACTTACACACAGACACGTGTGTGCATGCACACATGCACACACACTCATACACACATGCACACACTCACACTCATACACATACACACACTCACACACACATACACATACACTCACTCATGCACACATACACACACACACACACACACACACACACCAAGAGAGCCCGGGCTGCTGCTTTCAGAATATTCTCACTCTAATGGGAAAGAAAAGATTACACTGAATTCAGCTTAGATCAGGATGGCGTTAAGAAAGAGGAGAGGAGGATTTACTGTGATGTCAGGCCTGTGGACTCTTGTTCACATGGTCATCGTGGTAATAGCACAAGAGACCACAAGGTAACTAAGTGATTCATCAGGTTCTGCAGCAAGCTGGCAGCATAGCCATTGCTTGGTCTAGAAATGCCTTTTTTTTTTTTTTTTTTTTTTTTTTGAGTCAGGGTCTTACTGTATGTGTGCATAGGCCAGGCTGGCCTCAAACTTGCAAAGATCCATCTGCCGCTGCCTCCCTCATGCTGGGATAAAAGGCGTGCACCATCACCTGGCCGTCAAAGAACTTTGATAAGAAATTCTGTGGGGCTGGAGAGATGGCTCAGTGGTTAGGAGCACTGGTTGGTCTTCCACAAGACCCAGGTTCAAGTCCCACACCGTCACGGCAGCTCGCAACTGTGTGTAACTGCAGATCCAGGGGATCTGCTACCCTCACACTGATACCAATGCACATAAAACTAAATAAAATAATAATAAAACAAGAAATTCTGAAAGTCTTTGAGTCACAAATAAGCTCCAGTGGTCACTAGTCACCTGTCCTCGAGGGCCTTCTGACTGGAGCTTGCTTTCTTTCACTGGCTTTAGGAAAACCCATCCTTTATCCTCACACTGTTTTGCTCTGTTGGCAGCTTGACCCCCCTCACCCCTGACTAAACCTCTGAAGCTATCAGCCAGTTGCAGTCAAATGTTTACCTTTATGAGAAGAGTTAGCGTGGTCACGGTGTCTCTTCACAGCAATAAAATCCCACACAGGACGATAAGACACCGTGTGCGCTTCCAAAAGCTCCACAGGTGGTGTGGGGCTTGTGCTCGCTCATACAAGGCCCATGCTGTACAATGTGTCACTGGTGCCAAGGTTTGAATGTGTCCCCAAAAGCTCAAGTGCTGGTAACTTGATTCCCCAGTTGATGTGCGATGGTTTTTGGAGGGGGAACCCTTAGGGTACAATCAGGACTAGGTGAGGGTGTGAAGGTAGGCCCCCATAATGCATTAGAGGAGGCATCTAGCTAGCATGCCAGCTGCTTCAAACCACGTAATACCCTCCAGCTCTCAAGAGTTGATTCTTTCCTTCCGCCACGTGGGCTCTGGGGATCTAACTCAGGTCATCAGGCTTGGCTTCCATGTGCTTGGCTGCAAGCCCCTTTACCTGCTGAGCCCTCTTGCTGGCACTCACCATTTTACTCCCAATATCTAATACACTGTATGGAATAAACACATGCATTGTTGAATGAATCTTATTTTATCTGCTAATAATAATAATCTTTCAGATTTAAGCGTCATAATTGTTCTTAATGTGTTTATTTAATATAAAAAATTACATATTGCCGGGCGTTGGTGGTGCACGCCTTTAATCCCAGGACCTGGGAGGCAGCGGCAGGTGGATCTCTGTGACTTCCAGGCTAGCCTGGTCTACAAGAGCTAGTTCCAGGACAGTCTCTAAAGCTACACAGAGAAACCCCATCTCGAAACCCGCCCCCCAAATTATATATTATCTCTTATGTACATGGGTGTGAATGTATGTGCAAGCAAATATACCATGTATGTAAGATGTATGTAAGGTGAGAAGAGGGTGTCCTACTCCCTGGGACAGGAGTTACCTATCTGTCTGTCTGTCTGTCCGTCCATCCATCCATCCATCTATCTGAGGCGGGGTCTTACTATGCAGTTCTGGCTGGAATGGTTTTCTCTTTGTAGATGAGGCTGCCCTAAACTTACAGAGATCTGACTGTTTTTGCCTCTGGAGTGCTAGGATTAAAAGTCTGCCACCATGCCCAGCCATAAGGCTTCTGGTTTGACCTTTCAAATATAAAATGTGACCAAATAATATAGAAGATGCATACAATCTACCTACCTTAGTGTAGTCTAATCTTCCTTTTTCTTGAGCCTAAAACAGAAAAGAAGAAATTAATTTAATACTTCTGGTTTCTCTCCCCCCTTTTAGGGAATTATCTAGTGTTTTCTTTTTTCTTTCTTTCTTTCTTTCTCTCCTTTTTTAAAGATTTATTTATTTATTATGTATAGTGTTCTGCCTGCATGTTTGCCTGCAGGTCAGAGAAGGGCACCAGATCTCATTGTGGACGGTTGTGAGCCACCATGTGGCTGGGAATTGAACTCAGGACCTTTGGAAGAGCAGCCAGTGCTTTTAACCTCTGAGCCATCTCTCCAGTCCTGTGTCTTGTTTATTTTGTTGTTTTGTTTTTACTTTGTGTGTGTGTTGTTTTCTTTTCTTTTTCCTTGTACTTTCTTTCTTAAAGGATAAGATTCCAGTGAGACTGGAAAATGTCTCACTGGTTAAGAGCATGGACTGAGGTTTCAGAGTGCAGTTTGGCTCCCAGGTCCATGTCAGGTGGTTCACATCACCTGTAGCTGCAGTTCCAGGAGCCACTGACGATGCAGCCTCAGGAGCCACCTGCACCCACAGGCACGCACACAATTATACACATACACATACCCCACATAATTAAAAAAGAATGAGATTCAATTCTTTCCTCCACACTGCCTCTTTTATTTAACATACATTGATCTATACACCTATTCATATAGTCAGTGATTTCCCTTTCTGAATAGACAAATATATAGGTACACCTGAAGAGTTTTTTCAACGCTTGCCTCAAATTTACACACACACACACACACACACACACACACACACACACACACACACACTCATTTGCCCTGTAGGCACACATGGAGGATAGAGGTTGATATGAGGATGTCTTCTTCAATCACTTCTCTACCTTACTTATTTATTTACTGAGATAAGGCCTCTCTGTGTAGTCCTCATTAGCCTGGAACTTGCTCTGTATACCAGGCTGGTCTTAACCGCACAGAGCTCTGTTGACTTCTCCTGAATGCTAGGTTGAAAGGCATGTACCGCCATGCCTGGACACACTGCTTCCTTCCTTTCTGGCTAGAGAGCAAGCTCCCAGGATCCACCTCTCTCAGGTCCCCAGTGCTGGGGTTCCAGACATGTGCTGCCCCATCCATCTTTTACACGGGTACCAGGGATTCAAACTCAGGTCCTCACGACTGCATCGCAGTTTATTCAGAGTCATAGCCCACGCCTATGTAAGAAGTTTTTAAAGAGTAAAAGTTGAAAGCATTTGCACACCCTGTCTGGATTTGTCAAGGGCAGAGGTCATGAGTCAGTGGACATGCTTTAGTACAGGTTGTGCATTCGCAGGCTATTTCATACATAGGCATGTGCCAATCATCAAACTATAAGCTTAACCTACGATATTCAAGTCTCCCCAGTTGTCCTCTGGGCCACCATGGAAGAACTGTCTTGGGTCACACATTTAGTGACAGCCCACACCACCCCTGAATTAGAATTAATCAAGATTTACTGGATCTGGTTTTTATGTCTTTTTTAGCCCCCGACTCTAAACCAGCATCCCACCTCTATTCTTTTCTTTCCTATTCACTCATTCGCTTGTTTACTTTATTGAGTATACAGTGGGGGAGGGCGTGGATCAAGAGGAAGGGACGTGGTGTGTGTGTGTGTGTGTGTGTGTGTGTGTGTGTGTGTGTGTTGAAAAGGAGGGAGAGAGAGGCAGTGGTGGTGCATGCCTTTAATCCCAGCACTTGGGAGGCTGTAGTAGGACCAGACCTCTGAAACCGTGAGCCAGCCCCAATTAAATGCTTTCTTTATAAGAGATGCCATGGTCACCAAGACTTTCCTAATGGGCCCTGCTGTTAAAGCACCCAATTTCTGCAGACACACAACCTGAAGAGACTGACTACTGGTGTCTGGCCACCTCAGTGTCCTCTGAATTTTATTTCTTTTTTTTTTTTTTTTTTTGAGACAGGGATTCACTATGTGGTCCAAGCTGACTTAGAACTTTCGATCCTCCTGCCTCAGTCCCCTGAGTACTGACTGGGATTACATGCATGTGCCAGCATACTTGGTCTGTGTATCCTTTTTATTTGTTTTCAGTAAATACTTTAGGTCTGTGAAACTATTTCATCTAGACAGCTTAGCTAGTGTATAAAAGGATCATTTATTTCAGAAAATATGGTAAATATTTAAAGACTTAGATGTAAATAATACATACATTTCCAGTTGATGCATAGGTATAATATATATATCTCACATATATACAATAGGGAGTAGACACTGACAAGTATTTTTTTGTAAAAAACTCAAGAATTGGGTCTGGAGAGATGGCCCAGCAGTCAGGAACGCCGACTGCTCTTCCAGAGGACCTGGGTTCAATTCCTGGCACCCACATGACAGCTCATAACAGGATCTGATACCCTCACACAGACATACATGCAGGCAAAACACCGACACACATAAAAATAAACAAACAATTTTTAAAACGCTAGAGTTAGAATCAAAGAGCACAATCTAGTTCATTCAGTCAGCAAACATTCCAGGAGCTACTGCTTCAGGGAAGACGGAGCTTGGGCACAGTCATCAGCAGAGCAGGTGATCAGTCTCCGCCCTCGCTGCCTCATGCATGTGGGAATCACATAGTATTCTTTTGGACAGGCTTCACAGAAATGTCCCTCTAGAACTTAATCCACAACAGCCAGGAAATGCTCTCTCTCGCTTACTAGAGTAGTGTCTGAAGGAATGGGTGGAGAGATGAATGCATTCCGTTTAAATGTGTCGCTTGTGTACTGTCTAGTCCAGAGACTGAACTAGTTCTCTGCATCTAGGAAAGCTGGATGGACTAATGCATAGCTAACGAGGAGTCCAAAGTGATGCCTTACAAATGTGTGTGCTGTATGTGAGTGGACATGGCCATTCTGCACACATCTGGACGTCAGAGAAAATATAGGCTGTCTCCCTACTGCTCCCCACCTCTCCCTTCATACAGGGTCTCTGACTCAGCCAGAAGCTAGCTGGACAGTGAGTCCTGGAAACCCGTGCCTTTCCCTTAAAGCTGGGGTGGCAGGCATGTGCAGGCATGCCAGGCTTTTTATGTGGATGCCTGGTATTTGACTATTATGCCATCTGACTAGGTCCACGTAAGTTTCACCCATATTGTCAAATGCCGTTTTCATTTTCTATTTACAGGGAATCTAAACTACCAACTTTAACATAGAACAAGCAAAGGATGGGAGTGGGGATGATCCAGCAGCACTAATTAAAGGCTTCCAACTTGGACTGTGGAGATGGGTAAGGGCATACTTAATGCCAAGTAAGTCCCAAGACTCACATGGTCTAAAGAACTGACTCGTACAAGTTGTCCTTTGACTTCTACAAGTGTGCGGTGGTGACACATCACACACACACACAATGTTTCCCTTTGAAAGCAGCATGTTAAAGAAACACAGAGGGTCATAGCAAGTAAAAATCCTGTCGATCCGGTTCAGTCTCCAGAAGTCACACGATGAAGGGAGGGTGTGGTAATACATTGTTTATGATCTAATAAAACTTGCCCAGAGACCAGAACTCAAAGCCAGCCACAGCCATAGGAACTGGGCGGTGGTGGCACACACCTTTAACACTAGGACTCAGGAGACAGAGGCAGATGGATCTCTGAGTTCAAGGCCACCCTGGGCTACCTGAGAGTGAATTAGTCTAAAAGAGAAACAGAGCTCAGGCCTTTAATCCCAGCACGAGAGAGAATGTAAGGAGCTCAGTGCAGTCTGGAGATGCAGTCTGAGGACGGGATCGTCCTTTCTGTCTGAGCATTGCTGGAGGTGAGAACTCTCTAGTGGCTGGCTGCTTTGCTTTTCTGATCTTCAGCTTGTTCTTCAATATATGTCTCTGGGTTTATATTATTCATACTATGGGAGGGAACTGACTCAGGAAAGTTATAACAACTTCCTGAACTGGGATTCCACGTGTGTTCTACCAAACCCTGCATGGAGAAAACAGATCTTCCCGATAACCAATTAACTCCGTGTGCATGTGCGCTGAGGGGCACTGCCAGGGACAGTGTAGCGCACGTTTATAAAGGAAGTTCTAGAGCACACAGAGCAAAGAGGAAGCCCTTCTCCACCCTCTTCCAGGATGATTTGGAGACAGAAATCAACCAGATCCCCTTGTGCTAAAGGTAGAGCAGCTCAGAGTTCTGGCCAAGTAGAAGCAACCTGGCTTTCTGGTTACAAAGCCTGATAGGTAGAAGAATACGGAGAAGCCTCTCTATGCTGTCCGAACCATTTCTGCCTATCAGTGATGCAGCACGGGAGGTTTCTGACAGGAACTCATCCTCAGAGTGGAGCTGCTGGACACTGCATTGTACCATCACTCCATCTGGGGTAGCTCCTCATAGTCTCTCCCTTCCGCCCTCCAGCAAGCAAGGGAGCAATACACAGGCACGGGAAAACTCTTGGTGTTTAACTTGCTGACCAACTCTTAAAAGAGAAGGAAGGGGCTGGTGTTTCTTGTTTGTTTGTTTTTCCCATTTAATAAATCTCTCTGCTTAGAGGTCTTAATTGTCCTTTGCAACCTGAATTCCTGTTTTTTGGAGAGTCTGGGGAAGACACGAACTTAAAGTTGCCCAGTTTGACCAGGAGAAAACAAACAAAAATCTACTGCTGCCTCGGAGAAGCCTTGAGCAAGAAACCAGGCTAACCACAGAGGTGGTTTTGCCCAGGAGAAGGTCCCAGCACAATGGCCATCAACCTGCAGGGTGCACTTCAAGCTCACCATATTGAAAATGTAAGACTGGCTTCCTTTTACATTCCTCTTCCCGTTACCCGGCTGTGGCAGCCTGGCTGCCTCACCCAGCCCACACCTGCCTAGTTTTATGTGGTGCTGGGGACTGAACCCAGGGCCTTGTGCCTGCTAGGCAAGTACCCTAACAACTGAGCTACATCTCTAGCCCATGGTGGCATTACTTAAGAAATATTTGGATTCAGAAGATATCCAGGCTCATCATAATTTGTGGCCAATGCTCACAACGTTACTTCCTTAGAAACGCCTCGAAAATAACGCAGGCATGATGGTGGAATCTGTAAACCCAGCCCTCGAGAGGCAGACACTGCGAGGAAGTCAAGATCATTTCAGGAGCCGGCCCAGGGACCCATCAGACCCCGTCTCAACCGATCCTGCACACACTCCTCCCCACAACAAGAAATGATTCAACCTGCCTTAAACGACTAGAAGAATCTCACATATGCAGCTGGCTGATGAGGACTCCTAACGCGGATCCCTTCACTAAGAAACAGCTTGTATTACTTCTGTGCACAGTGAACTTATCTAGCAGTCCTTGTTTTCTTTTTTGGAATGAAAAGTAACAGGATATCCAGGGACGAGTGTGTTACGGCTCAGCGCGGGTCGCGTGTAGTGCGCTTTAGGTGTTTCATGGCTGGTTGGGACAGTGCCAGAAAGCCGCAAGCCTAAGTGACAGACACTTCGGTGCTTCCAGGGACAGCCGAGAACTTGATCATAACTCTTACTCCTTCGGGTGACTTACAAGGGCAGCAGGGAACCTAGCGGAGTCATTAAAAATAAGCTTGCTGACCTGCAATAGCCCCTGGATGTCCTGAGAGAGCGGGGCATTGCAGTTCTCTGAGGGATTCACTTTCTTTTATCATAGTCGGAATGAAAACCGAGTAATGACTTTACCTTCCCGGCAGCCATCCGCTAACTATTTTCACCTGATCATTACTTTTCAGCAGCTACAAATTTAAAATTAAGGTGGAGAGTTATCTGTTGAACTCAGTGTGGAGACAATACTCGACAAGCATTCAGCCGCTGCGGGGAGGGGCGGGGCGGGGCGGGGCGGGGCCGGTTTCGTAGCTGACTGTCTCCTGAGTAAGGGTGTACACGCTCATGGCTTAGGAGGGGGAGACACAGTAACCATCAAGACAGCTGCAGGAGCCTTTGCGGGAGGCAGAGCCTGATACAACAATTTCCAGGTGCTGCTCCACCCGGAGTAAGAGAAAGTGGTCTTCTTGCTTCTGTATCCAGTTACTAGTCCTCACCTCTGTAGTGCTGCCCGTACTGGAACTATGTAGACCAGGCTGGCTTGGAGCCCAGAGGTCCATTCATTTCCCTCTGCCTCCTGAGAGCTGGTATTAGAGGCATGTGCCACCGTACCTGGCATTTGAATGTATTATTTAAAATGTCTGGTTATGTTGTAGGGATGGCACGTTGGGTGTGACGAGGTCTGAGTGGGCTTTCTTATTCCTCCCTGACGTCTCAGGTCCTGAGGCCTGTCAGCAGGCTTCGTGACTCCCCGATCACCCCAGCAGTGTTACTGGTGACATCTCCTGGTGCCAGTTCTACATAGAGATATCTATTTTTCTTGTATTGCATCTCTTTAGAAGTCTATGTTTCAGATTCATTTGAGAACTAAAACATGTTTTAGAAACAGCCCAGTCCAATGCCGTAAGTTTACAGAAGGTAATAAAAATGACACAAGAGCCCGTGAGTACAGCTACACAATGCCGCAGAGCCCAAATCAGAACCCAGGCCTTCCCCTTCGAAAACACCTCTAACTCCAAGGGAGAACTGCTAGCTTTCATCTAACTTCGTAAATCTGCTGTGCATTCTAATGCAACCCAATCTGAGTTAGCAGAGACCGTTGTCTGTCTGTCCTCAGCTGTGTGACAGTTCATTGTCTCATACTTCACTCATCCTTTTTCATAGTTTCGTTTGTTTGTTTTGAGGCAGGGTGTCATGAACCTGGGATGGCCATGACCTCCTGGTCCTCCTACTTCTTCTCTGGGATTTCAGGTCTAAGTCACCACACCCATCGCACAAGTTTTTAAATGGGTCAGTTTTAATTTTCTTCCTTTTACAATTGATATTGTAGTCTGTTTTGCCCACATCCCTGAAAGTTTTCTTATGACTGAGGGCTGGGAGTGAAATCATAATTCTAAAACAAAAACAAACAGAACAGTATTTAAAAGTCATGAAGTATAGACCTCTCAGAAAAAGGCCTGGCTCCCTGCAAACCCCATGTCCTTAAGTCCTTTCTTCTATTTTTAAATATTGCTTTTTACTGGTTTTAAAGTTTTAGACATTACCCGTTGATACGTGAAAGAAATACTCGAATCTCTTACATGTTCAATACCTCCCCCTCCTTCCTCCTATTCAATCACACTTTTCGGTTAGTCTGTATTCTAACGGGTGCCAGATGGTGACAAAGACGTTCAGTCCTTTTGTGACCACACAAGCCCCTCAAATGCCCCTCGGCGTGCAGGAGGGCCATGTGTGTTTTTCCTGTTCCCCAGGGAATTGCTGCTACACAGACTTGCTGCCCAGCTACTCGTAAGGACAACGAGGGTCAGGTGGCTCAAAGACAGTGCAAAGGCCAGCAAATGGCAAAGCAGTTCAGAAGCAGAGAAAGAAATATGGCATTAATAACCAGGTGATAACCAGGGCAGGGTGAGAAGGTGCCGGCACAACAGTCCTCGTAAGCATTCACCTGAGCAAGGTACTCATCTGGACAAAGGCTGGAGAAAACGCCTGAATGTAGAGCCAAGTCCAAACAAATCAGGAGAGAAAGGCAAACATAAGCAAGAACTCAGTGAGGAAGGGCAAGCGTGATGGGACCCGAGTGCAGAGGGGGCCTCCTGCCCACTTCCACTTCCTGCAGATTTCCGCCTCCTGCCCACTTCCGCTTCCTGCAGACTTCCGCCTCCTGCCCACTTCCACTTCCTGCAGACTTCCGCCTCCTGCCCACTTCCACTTCCTGCAGACCTCCGCCTCCTGTAGACCTCCGCCTCCTGTAGACCTCCGCCTCCTGCAGACCTCCACTTCCTGCAGACCTCCGCCTCCTGCAGACTTCCGCCTCCTGCAGACTTCCGCCTCCTGCCCACTTCCACTTCCTGCAGACCTCCGCCTCCTGCAGACTTCCGCCTCCTGCCCACTTCCACTTCCTGCAGACCTCAGCCTCCTGCCGACTTCCACTTCCTGCAGACTTCCGCTTCCTGCAGACCTCCGCCTCCTGCAGACTTCCGCTTCCTGTAGACTTCCGCCTCCTGAGTGTTCTGTGGAACTTTGCACGATATCTCTCCAGTGCTTTTCATTTCCTTCTCATTTTTGGCTTAATAATTCTACTTTTACAATTTTGATTAATAATGTTTGAATAAAATTTGGAACTGTTCCCTAACTCTAAATGGTATTTGCATCATTTCATAAACAAAATCCATTTCTTATAAAATATTCAGGACTTAAATTTTTATGCTATATAAATATTGGTCTCTAAGCCATATGGGACACTGTCATTACATTTCCTTTCTTATGCATTTTTAATTTTTCTCTACAGATAGGCTAGTAATTGCTTCATTTTATTCCAGGTATTCAGTGCGGCTGTTTTATTTATTATTGTGCAGTTCTGGGGATTGAACTCAGGCCCAGCCTTTCTCATTTGTACTCTTTAATTTCAGACACGGCCTCACTAAGTTGTTCAGGTTGGTCTTGAACTCACTCTGTAGCCCAGGCAGGCCTTGAACTTGGGATCTGCCTGCTTCAGCCTCCTGAGAAACTGGGATTCAAGCCTTGACAAATTCTGCCACTCCATTTCTTGGACACTCTTTTTTGGGGGAGGGGAAATCTTTGAACAGGGTCTCTCTGTGTAGCTTTGGCTGGTCTTGACTTGAACTCACAACAGAGATCCACCTGCCTCTGTCTATCGAGAGCTGAGACTGAAGGCATGTGCCGCCACCACAGTGAGGGAGGCCTTGGACTTCTTCCCTTGATTCTGTGTGGGCCTTTGGAGATACAGGCTTGTAAGCCCCTGTGTGGGTGCTGGGAGATGAACTGGGGTCCTCTGCAACAACATCAAGTGCTCTTAAGCACTAGGCCATCTTTCTAACCCCTAAATTTTATTTATTTATTTTTTTCAGACAGAGTCTCACGTAGCCCAGGCTGGCCTCAAACTGGATAATGTAGCTGAGGATGATCTTGAACTGCTAATCCTCCTGCTCTCCCCACAAATGCTGGGGCTACATGTGTGAGCCACCATGCCTGGCATCTATAATTCGCAATATGGTCAAGCACATTAGGTAACTTATCAATTCCAGTTTCTTCTCTCTCAGAGATACTTCTCCTGGGGAAGAGCAGATGGCTCAGCAAGTATGAGGGCTGTAGCTTGGATCCCCAGAACCCACAGAAGAGTTAGGTGCAGGAATGTAATCCGTTATCCCAGCTCTCCCACAGGGAGATGGGAGGCAGAGACAGGAGAGTCCCTAGGAGCTCATGAGCGAACAACAAAAGACCTACCTTAAACATTCTGGGAGCGAGGACTGACATCCGAGGTTGTCCTTTGACCTCCACATGTAGGCAGTGACGCATGTGCACGGTCACTAACATACAAAAACGCGCTCGCACACATGAAAAACCGGAGAGGATTTCTCCTAGAGCCCTGTGTCCTCTTGTCTCAGTGAAGCCTGCATACATAGCCATCTGCCTAAGACTTGTTGGCATGTCACATAGGAAGCATGGTACTCAGGGACTTGGGCTGTCCCTGTAGTAGACCTGCTTGGGTTTGAATCCTTGGTATGCTACTTGGTTGTTGTGTGACACTTCAATAATTACTTAACCTCTCTGTGTCTCAGACTCCTAACTGGAACAAAGCGGTAGGCCTTATCATTGTTCATGCCTTCACTCAATCACTTGCTTTTTCTTGTGCATACCAGGGTGTGCAAGGCATCCTCAGCCCTGTCCCCTTGTGTTGAAGGAGCGTGTCCCATCCTCTCGGGAACAAGGACAGGGAAGGCACGTTCCCTGAGACCCTGCAATGTCCCATTTTCATCCCCAGGAGCACAGGCAGAAGAGGGGTTAGGTCTCCGTGCCCAGCTGCTCATTGCCTATTCTAAGCTTGTTTTGTTTTCTTCCTAACTCATTTTTATGTTATATGTGAGTGCTCTGCTTGTATGTATGGCTGTGTACTACACATGTGCCTGCTGACCCCATAGGCCAGAAGAGGGCATCAGATCCCCTGGAACTAGAGTTCCAGGACAGTTGTGAGCTGCCAAGTGGGTGCCAGGAACTGAACCTGTGTTCTCTAAAGAGCAGCCAGTGCTCCTAACCAGTGAGCTCTCTCTCCAGTCCCACAAGCTTCTGATGAAATAAATCTGCAATATTTTTATGGTTTATAATCCGATGTCTTGTTCTGGGGTTGTTCTTTTTCATATACTACCTGGTTCAGTTTCTTAGGTTTAATACTGTGCTAGCATAGTGTGTCTAAAATGTCTGTTTTTCCTCACATTGTTCCTGTTTCCTCTAAGTTCCTTCTGTCAGTTTGCTTTAGGCTCTCCCTTTAATGGTGGGGTGTTTTCTCAATGCCCCGAGTTCCCCTGCCCCACATTCTTCTCCAGGGTGAGGCAGCTAGCCATGTGACAAGCTGAGATTGGTCACTGGAGGTGACTGGTCATGTATATGGAATGCTTACTGAGGGGTCTCCCAATGCTCCTCTGCCAGTCCTTTCTTCGGGGCGTGGCAGCTGCCTAAGGATGAACTCTTGGAGTTTTCTCTGGTGAATATGAGGGATTTTAAGCTGGCTGCTAGCATTTTGAAAGTCAGTACAGAAGGAGGGTCAGGAGAGGGGACATTTTGTCTTTCAGAATGTGGACCCTCACTCAGGCACTCTTCTGCAGGACCTGCTTCCCCTCTATCCCTACCCGCAACTGTGCACTCACCATTCCTGCACCCACAGACTCGGTATAACAACGCCAATTACAACCATGAAGTTAACTGAATCCCATGAGCCTGGGTTGAAAAGGTAGGAAGTCTTTGTACAGAGTCCCTGTACTGGGAGAAACCACATGGTTCCCTCTACTGTGCCACCCCCAGGACACGCCCCTTTATCCGTCCAACTCCACCGCACTCCCCCATCCTTCTGCCTTTGATAATGTTTCAGAATGGGTGTTCAAGGCCCAAGTTTGTTTTAAAATAACCCAATGAGCTAACAGACAGAGCTCCTGTTATTGTGAAGTGTGCGCTGGAGTCCACATATAGGAACCGCAGTCAGCTAGAGGGTGGTGCACTACCATGCTCAATTTCTGAAAGCCGCTAGGAAAAAGCCCAAAGTTAGTTAGCATTCACACAGACACCAGGGCTGTGCTGCAGGGTCTCTGCACTCGGATGTAAGAGAACACACTAGTGCGGCCTCTAGCATATGACTAATACAGGTTATAAAGACGCCACCTGTGAAGAAAACAGGCTTCCGTCATGCACAGGAATTGTGTTCTAAGATCAACTATATACCAATGGTATGAAAACCAGGGGTGATGTCGACTTACCTCTCCAATCTGCTTAATCCACACATCTCTTCCAAGAAACTCCTGATGTAAGACGACAGGTGCTGAGTTGAGGTTAAAAGTCTTCGAGTCACTGGTCTTGTCTTTGATAAAAGGCTGGAGGTCAGAGTGTATCTAGAAGGCACAGTTATGGAAGGTATATGAGAACAATGTGTCAACTCAGGAAGTACCAGTTACAGAGTGTTTCCACCCACAGTAAGATTTAATGAGTCCATCAACGTCCTGGAAGACTTAGCCACAATCTTTAAAATTCTTTAGAATTTAATTTTCATGGTGTGTATGCCTCTGGTGATGGCAGCCTCTCTGCCATCGGGCTATACCCTCAGCCCCTTCTCCTTTAAGTTAAATGAAGAGACTTAAACAAAGCTAGTCAATAAAGAAACCCAAGTTTTAATAAAATATGAAAAAGCTCATCTGGAAATCACACACACACTATATATACACGTATACATATAAACACACACACAAACTTGTATGGAATCCTGTCTTGTATGAGTTAAGTGACACTGGAAAGTATGTGACTGAAATTATGGGAGTATTATGATGTTTTTTTTTTTTTGAGACAGAGTCTTCCTATTATGTAGCTCTGGATGCCCCAGGTAACCACATATTGAAAGTGAAGCAGCCACAAGGCAGCGGATTTAGAGATTTTTATATTTCGTATGTCATTAAGGCATCCTTCCCTTCTAGCCTCTCCTACACTTGGGAGAGCTCTCACTTTTTCTTAATAAATCTATGCTCTAGCTTCTATAAAGCAATTAAATCACATATTAAAATTAAAGCTTTCAGTGTTATTCAGTACAGATTTTATGAACTTTTCATAATTTGTTTCACATAAGGGTTTACAAGAGAACTGCAGTAAAAACAAAAAGTAGCCTACCATTCTGAGAAGGAGATATCACGTGTTATTTGATAATTTTTTCAGGCAGCAGGAATTACACAGTACTTGCCGATGCTGCTGCTTATGTAACCCCGCCCTCCCTGACTGACAAACTTTTCGCACACAATGAACACCTTCCCAGATACAAAAGCGGCTTACGAAGCGGCAGCAGTCTTCTGTGTGCATTTAGAAGAGAGAGCGTGAAATACCTTATGGCTCATGGCCATGTGCTTCCCATACTGAAATGCCATGCCCTGGACCGCTGCATCGTGCTGTGCTAACTCCATTGCAGCCTGGCAGCTCTTTGCCAGCAAGGCACAATGGGACAGAAAGGTCTGCTCCTTCCATGTCGAAATTCCAATGTCGTCTGTGGTAGAAGGCTCCTAAAAGTGTAAGACGGCAGGGGCGACAAGGCATTAGATAAATTTATCTGTGTTTTTTAAGACTAAAGGCATTAGGAGCTGGCCGGGTCTGGTGGTGTACGGTTGCAGTCCTGAGCCCTGCGCCAGCCACCAAGAGCAGTGCACTGGGCGTGCACTGGGTAAGGAGTTTGAGCCAGCACCAAGTCTAGTGAGTCTCGATTCCCACGCATCAAGGGACGAACGTCAAAACAGAATGCTAACTGAAAGGAAATGACGGAGTAGTTAAGAGTACTTGCTGCTCTTGCAGACCTGGCTCAGACTCATATGGCAGCTCACAGATGTCTAACTACAGTCAGAAGGAACCCCGATGCCCTTTTCTGATCTCCATGGGACCAGCTACACATGTGGTGCACAAGCATACACATAGGCGCATACATTTAAAAAAAGCTATTTAAAAATAACTCAATTTATGACTCAATTATTGTTTGCAAAGCAATTTAGATATGAAGACTGATAAGCAGCTTGTCCTCAAGAAGCTCATGGTCCAGGCATAAAAGGGACAGAAACACATGCACCCAGAAGACAAAGCTTTTAACAACATTAGATGCGACTAGCATACTATTTTTGTGGCATTTTAAAATTAACACATTAATTTTACTGTATATTATTGTCTGTGTATGTGTAGCTGTGTATGTGTGGAGGCTAATTGCAGGACCTGAGACCACCAAAGGTTTAGTTCTGTTCATTATGTATTTCTTACTGGGATTTAGACTCTTTATTATTCACCATTTTCATACTTTTAAATTATTCATGGAACATACAACTTCTGAAGAAGATTATTCAGATAACCAGAAACAATTAATTTATGGTCCCCTGAAACCTACTGCCATAACTTAATTGGACCGTAAGTTAATAACTCTGCTCCTAAGTTAATCAGGAATGTTATTCCCTGAACATCAAGTTATTACCTATTATGAACTTGGTTATTAATGAAGCACAATCCTTCTACTCATTTCTACCAGACTGTCACATATATACTAAGAAAATATTATCTAGGAAAATTAATGTATACTTTCAAAATGCCAAGGAAACTGGTGTGATAGCCACATCTAAACCATGCTCTTTAAACATCAGATATTCAAAATGGGCGTGAAGTGGCTGAGTGTAGCCAGAGTAGAGGTTCAGATATACTTACTGCCATACAGTATGCACAGGTTCAAAAAACAACTTAAATTTAGTCTGAGAATTTCACACCACACATGCAATCTTATGTACTTATTTATTTTGAGAAGGGTTTCAACGTCTTACGTTCAAGGATGGCCTTGAACTCTGGATCTCCTCACATCTACACCAAGTGCTTGGACACGGATGTGTGCACCATACCCTGCTACACAAAGTTTTCTTCTTTCCTTGGTGGTACTGGGTACTGAACCAAGGACTTCCAGCATGCCCGGCAAACATGCTATCATTGAGCTATAACCTCAGCTTGTGTGTGTGTGTGTGTGTGTGTGTGTGTGTGTGTGTGTGTGTGTGGTAAGACAAGGAGTTAGTACATAGTTTAGGGTGGCCTTATAACATCCTAAGTGCTGGGCACTTAGGATGCCTTACGTGAAGTTTCTTTGTACATTTATGTACTTGTTTGTCTGAGCTCAGAAGACTGCCTGATTCTGCCTCCCAAATGCTGGGATTAAAGGGAGTAATACCATGCCTGGCCCTAAACAGAGACATTACTGAAGATTTATTATATATAAAAAGACGATCTACTTGATGGGACTTCTTTATTTTAGGAAAGGGTAATATGTGTCATGGTGTATGATGAATACCTGTCAGAGGTTTCTCAATTTAGAGTACTGTAACTTTGATCTGTAGCTCATGATCTATTTTGCTCAGGTAAAGCTGTCTGAGATAGCAGAGGGGTGGCGGTTGATGCTGCCTGAGATTGGTGGTCTATTCACTTGAGCATATGCACACCCAGGGTGTGGACTTCGGAGTGTTACTAAGAAGCCATTTCTTCTCAATTTTTGTCTGTGAGATGCACACTCTGAGCTGTCTTTCTCATGAGGTAAAACATCTGTTTCCATTCATGGGAGGCCATTTGTTACCGTGGCTGTGAGGGCTTCAAGATTAGGTCCATGCTCACTGGACAAGCACAACCTTGCTGGGGAGGGAGAAGCCAGAGTCTGTTGTGATAAACTGTTTTGGTCAAGAGTTTTAGAAACTCGGAAGCTGACCATCTGTGCAGTGGAGAGAATATTTTTTTTTAAAGATTTATTTATTATGTATACAGTGTTCTATCTGCATGTATGCCTGCGGTTCAGAAGAGAGCACCAGTCAGATGGTTGTGAGCCATCATATGCGTGCTGGGAATTGAACTCAGGACCTCTGGAAGAGCAGCCAGTGCTCTTAACCACTGAGCCATCTCTCCAGCTCAGAAAGAATGTACGCAGAGGTTGGCGATGTGCTCAGCTTGGAGCATGTATAGGAAATGACTATGTCTATTTCCAAATGTACCCTCACACACATGCTTTAGCTTCATGCTACCCACTTTAGATTCATGTTCTGGGTCACTGTTGTCATAAATATGTGTTGGGTGAGTGACTAGATTCCCTTACTATCACATTTTAATGCTTATATTACCTCCTTTGAATTATTTTTGTTTTGGAGGGACAGGGTCTCATACAGTAACAGGCTGGCCTGGAATTCACAAGTTTCTGAGTTCTGGGATTACAGGTGTGGTTACCATGTCTGGCACACTTGTAAAACAGAGTAAGGGACTGACGGGACGGCTCAGCCATTAAGATCACACTCTGAACTGTGAGGACCAAGCACCCAGGTCAAGCGAGCACAACAGCTAGTCAGTCACTCCCGCTTCAGGGATCTGACGCTTTCTGGAAACTGTGAGCATTGTAGTCATGTGTACTCTGCCACAGATAGAGAATTAACAATAAAAATAAATAAAATCTTAAAGATGAAAGTGAGACAAATATATGAACACTTTCCAACTCTCTGAAGTCCAGGGCTAGAAGGAAGGAGATGAAGGTAGCCTCATTCATCCTGCTGGCTAAGGACATTTCTGTATCACTTAACATGTCACCTCCTACGTCAAGTTTTAAGTATCAAAACTCCTTTTTTTGGTGTGCTTTTTGTTTTCTGTTTTTTTGAGACAGGGTTTCTCTGTGTAGCTCTGGCTGTCCTAGAACTCACTCTGTACATCAGGCTGGCCTCAAACTCACAGAGATCCGTCTGCCTCTGCCTCCTGAGTGCTGGGATTAAAGGGATGTGCCACTACTTCCCAGCTAATTTGAAAATTTTTATGTGTATGAGTGTTTTCCCTGCATTCATGTCTGTGTACTACATACATGCCTATTACCTACAGAGGCTAGAAGAAAGTATAAAGTCCCCCGGAACAGGAGTTATAGACTATTGTAAGCCATTATGTGGGTGCTGGGAATTGAACCAGGGTCTTCTGGGAGAGTATCAAGTGCTCTTACCTGCTGAGCTATCTTTCCAGTTCTCGTATTATCTATTAGGGTAAAAGGTAGGTGGTGTGTAAGATTGGATGGTGCATGCCATCAATATATTGAAAAAAAAAGGGCACAGCCCTATATATTAAGCTTAGCGGTAACACTCCTTGTAGAAATGCATTGAAGAGGTCTGTAATGAGTATGTCTTCAGGAATCACTAGGCAATATGAGGAGAAAAGGGTGGTGTGTTAACAGCCTCATCTAATACGACAAAATAATTTGCTTTGATTTACATCCTATGCACACAGGAAGATAGTAAAGTAGGTATACGTAAGCTTCCCACTCATGTAAACCATTTTAAAAACCACTGGAAAGTTGTGACAAATGTGTATTGCTAAAACCTTTCAAAAGTGTTTTTAGGGGCTAGGGAGCTGGCTCAGTGGGTAAAGCGCTTGCTGTGCAATTATGAGGACCTGGGTTTGGATCCCCAGTGCGCATCTGTAGCCCCAGCTCCAGGGGTGGGAAAGGAGGGCAGAGACAGGAAGGTCCTGGGAGCTTATGGTTCAGCCAGTCTCCTGAAGCGTGGAGCTGTGACTTCAGTGAGAGACACTGCCTCAAAATGAGTAAACCCTTTGACTAGACTTCCTCAAGAACACAACGCTCCTGAGCCCACTCCAGGGGTTTCCAGTGAGAAGTTTTAGTTCCCTACCACATGGGCCCCTATGAAGGGCTATTCACATGATATGACAACTGGCTTCCCAAAGAGAGCGACTTATGAGGAAAAGCAAGACCAGAGAGAGCGCCTTAGGCCCTTACATCCCTGTCTCAGAAAGGAGAGCACTGGGAACACTAAGGGGCGGGGCTCACTGGTGACCTACCACAGATGGAGTCTGTGGTTTCAGTTATTGGCTCGACAGTGTGAATATTTTAGTCTCTTAAGACATTCTGTTAAACTGCTTTCTAGAAAGAAGCTTTTGAGCCACATACTGACAGCCAACTCTGAGACTGTCTTGCTGCTGACCAACTTCATTATTTTGGTTGTTAACAAGTAAAAAGTGATACATCATTACAAGTCGAGTCATTTCACTGATTAGCTGATTGTATGTCTTCCTATTACACCTTGACCCATGCAAAAGTTTAGCTAAAACAAGGATGAGCAGGCAGGGGGTCAAGCCAAGTGTAGCCTATGTGCACTGATGATGGAGTGAGGCATGACTAAGGTACTCTTGTCCACTACTGCTACAGATGAATGTCTGTGTCTTCTCAAGGGGAAACACAGAAGCCACAATCCCCAGCTCAGTATCTCTACAGCAAGAGTAAGTAGTTAAGGTTACATGAGGTCATAAGCCGGTGGCCCCAACTAGTAACATTAGTGCCCTCGTTGTTATCAGATAACAAAAAACTCTCTATGACCATCTTTCTTTGCTATGTGAGGATAGACACAGGATGTCCACAGAGCCTACAGAATTACACTCTCTCTACAGTTAAGGACTTAAAGCAGTATTCTTTATTTTATTTTTTTTTTTTTTTGAGACTGGGTCACCTATATCCCAGGCTGGTCTTAAACTTTCTATGTTATGGAGGATGACTTTAAACTCCTGAACTTAGAATAGTTCACACACCTGGTCCTGGATGTGCTCACCCTGAGATGCTCATGAGAGTCCAAGAGGAAGTGCTGAGTAAGCAGTAAGCATTTAGCTTTGGAGCTCAGGAGTAGCTTTGATGTAGACAAAGGGTGGGGTGGTGGGGCTTGGTTATACTTCTGTTCTCTGAACAGAATGCTATTCTTTAATCTCCTCTCTCTCTCTCCCGTGTGTGTGTGTGTGTGTGTGTGTGTGTGTGTGTGTGTGTGTGTAGGACAGAGAACAACCTGTAGGCACCAGTTCTCGTGTGTGTGTGTGTGTATATGTGTGTGTGTAGGACAGAGAACAACCTGTAGGCACCAGTTCTCGTGTGTGTGTGTGTGTGTGTGTGTGTGTGTGTGTGTGTGTGTGTGTAGAACAGAGAACAACCTGTAGGCACCAGTTCTCGTGTGTGTGTGTGTGTGTGTGTGTGTGTGTGTGTGTGTGTAGGACAGAGAACAACCTGTAGGCACCAGTTCTCTGTGTGTGTGTGTGTGTGTGTGTGTGTGTGTGTGTAGGACAGAGAACAACCTGTAGGCACCAGTTCTCATCTTGCACCAGGTGAATGAGATTCCAGCAGTCAAACTCAGGGTTTCAGTCTTGGTATCAGGGACCTTACTCACTGAGCTATCTTGCCAGCAGAGGTGCAGCGCGGGGCAGCTGTGCTGGGGCAGGGACGCACAGACCACGGCCGCTGCTGGAGTGTGAAGTCCTGAGTACATGTGCACTGTTGACACGGCACGGCCATGGTGAGGACTCCAAAGCCTTGGACCCATGGGACACTGGCGTCTGAGAGTCTTTGGACAATTGACCAGAGCGTGTAAACTCTAGCAACTGTGGTTTCTTCCTCATGGATATTTACAGCCTCAAATTGTTCATCTACAGAAAACACTTATCAGAAGTAGTCAATCCTCCCCGCCACCAACAGTACCTAAGAAATACACTGAGATTTTGGGTTGTAGCTGGTAGTAGAACCCTATCTAATCCTAGCTTTACTATATGTTCCTTCTTCATTCCCTTGCTGTCCCAGGGTCTAGGGCCCAAGCTGAGAAGATCATGGCGTTGTAGGGATTCTGTAGATTTTTCATGAGATGATTAATGAGCTATGAAACGTTTTTAAAATGCTATCAGCATTTCACAAACATGCTTGCCAAGCTTTCCTGAAACACTAAGTACAAATTTTGCTCTCTCTAGTGTAGTGGTATATTATTTATGATTTAATAAAGCTGCCCGAGGAGTCAGAAAGCAAAGCTATAGAGGTCAGGCATCGGTGGCACGCATTTTTAATCCCAGGGCTCAGGAGACAAAGGCAGATGGACCTCTCTAAGTTCAAGGCCACCTAGGTTTACAGAAGATTGGATCAGTCTAAAAGAGTAACAGACCTCATGCCTTTAATCCCAGGACACATGAGAGGTATTTAAGACAGGAACACTGAGGAGAGGTTACAGTCTGAGGCTTGGTTAGAGCGCATGGAAACAGCATCAGCCCGTTCAGCCTGAGGTAGAGGTAAGAAGCTAGTGGCCAGCTGCTTTGTTTTCTGATCTACAATTTGAAGTTTGAACCCCAGTATCAGTCTCTGGGTCCTTCTATTTTTCGTGTTATACTACAAGCTGAGGATGGTTCATACGGGGCTTACTCAATGGCTCCTATCCCTGGAAGGTAGGGACAAGCCTTTAAGGTAGAAGCTTTTGATAGGTTTCACACCAGCTTCCCAATGACAGGTATTGTCTAGCCTCCCAGATCCACACTGATGTGACAATAGTTTACTACTGGTAAAGTCACCCTCAGGTCCAGTGGCTTTGGAGCCCTGATTTGGGTATAACCCTATGATCCCTGTATAGGGAAGCCGAGGCCTACGGGGACCATTCTTATGTAAACCACCACAGATTCCTTTGGCATTTCCCTCTATTTCCATTGCCAGCAATTGTGTGTTGCTTCATACTGTTTCATTTCAGTGACCTCTCGCTGGACTCCCTGCTTCTCATTTCTTCAGCTTGTGCATTAGTTACACTTCTCACTGTTAGAGCCAAACACTAGATGAGAAGTAACTTAAGGGAGGAGGACTCTTATTTTAGCTTCACAAGGTTTATAGCTAATCCAGTAGGGGAAACTCACTTAGTCAAGAAGCAGAGAGCAGACAGGAAGTAGCCAGGACAGGAAACAGCTTCCAATTTACCTTGTTCACGCTTCTACAACAGACTTTTTCAAAGATCTTCTCATTTAGTAAGATCCCATGGTGTCTTCCTACTGCTGTTTTTTTTTTTAAAATCTCAATTCCTGAGCCCAAATGGCCAACATCTAATCTAACTGCTGGTTTATTTATTCTTTTCGAAATGCCCGCCTTTGCTCAACAGGGCTCTAGCTCCAGCTTTGTTACATTGTTGCCTCTCTGTTCTCCAAATGCCCGCCTTTGCTCAACAGGGCTCTAGCTCCAGCTTTGTTACATTGTTGCCTATTTCCTCCAAATGCTGTCTTTGTTCAACAGGGTTCTAGCTCCAGCTTTGTTACATTGTTGCCTCCCTTTCCTAGAAATGCCCGTCTTTGTTCAACAGGGCTCTAGCTCCAGCTTTGTTACATTGTTGCCTCCCTTTCCTCGAAATGCCCGTCTTTGCTCAACAGGGCTCTAGCTCCCGCTTTGTTACATTGTTGCCTCCCTTTCAGTTCTCATTTGCCCAAAGTGGGTAACTTTTGTTCTGAGTGGCACCCTAAAACAATGTTACTTCTTTTTTTTCTTTAGTTAGCTTTAGCTGAACGCTGGCTTAGCCTTTGCTTGTAACTGATCTCCTTTGGAGAATCTTGCTTGCATTTTGATCATTCAGCTCTTGGAGGGGCTTTCCATGAACAGCCAGCATCCAGTTACCCTAATATTGCACTAACTTATTTCTCTAGTTCTTTTGTTCCTGTGTGTATTTATTACAGTCTTCTCCATTAAGGTGGCAGCTCCATGAAAGCAGAGATACCTCTTCCATGGAGCCCTTGCACATGTTAGAGCAGTGGTTCTCAGCCTTCCTAATACTGCGAACCTTTAATACAGTTCCTCACCTGGTGGTGACTCCCACTATAAAACTATTTCATTGCTACTTCATTAATCGTAATTATGCTATTGCCATGAATCATAATGTAAATGTCTGATATGCATCCCCCAAAGGGGTCATGTCCCACAGGTTGAGAACCGCTGATCCTGTACCTTTTATACAGCAGATGCTCAAAAGTCTAATGTCCCAGCCAGTGTCCGATGTCAATTCCTGACAAAATAAAACATCACGTCTCCCCACCTTTCCATGTGAGTGTGACGCCAGATGTCTAAGTTGTTCTCTGCCTGTTTCTGAGATAGGGTTTCTCCTGAGCCTGGAGCTCACTGATTTAGTTGACTGGCTGCCCACTGAGCTCCAAGTCTGTTTCTGCTTCCCCCCTCCCAGCACTGGGGTGGCAGATACTCACCCAGGTTTCACAGATGCTAGGGATTTGAACTCAGGTCCCCATGCTTGTATGAGAAACATTTTTCTGCCCTAGACATTTCCCCAGCTCCTGAGTCCATTTTGAACTTATCTTCTAAGATTAAGTTTAGAACAAACAGAATCGCCTCCTCTACGAACTCCCTTTTTCTTCCTCCCTAACCCCCTTTCTTTTTTTCTTTCTTTGAGGCAGGTGGGCCTCAAACTCCCAATTCTCTTACTTCAGTCTCTTGAGCACTGGGATCACAGGAGGGCATGACCATGCCCAGTTACGAAATTCTAAATGTGTTGTTCTTTTCTTCTCCAACACACAGCTAGCCTCTCTCTATATGTGGGACTTGCCATATGGTTTCTGGGTAAACAGATGTGAAGGTATTTCATGTGCACACCTCTCCACTGAGCCGTGCACACCTTCAGATCTCAAGGGCAGGTTTGAGCTGCTGTCGTCTTAACTGCAGCTTTGGTTTGGTTGTCTAGTAGTACTCTGTCTACTTTTTGGTACAAGCAGAAGTTCAGCATGTTTACTATTAAGCACTTTATCAATGATGCCCACTTGTGTTCTTCGTTTATTTCTTTTAAAGTGCCTGGGATCAAACTCATGATCTGGCACCTGCTAAGCAATCACTTGAGCAATATCCCCTTGTATAATTTTTAGAAAGAAACAAGAACTATATATAGCATCAGTAATCAAATAGTGCAAACAGGACATCGTTTCTCTTAGTGTTAGTCAAGAAGAAATGATGCTAAATTCAAAATCCAGCAAAGAAAGGTTGTGCTACAGTCATTCCAACTTGTTCTCCATAGTCTCCATTTCATTTTATCTTTCTTGGTGCACCAATGCCTTTTTACTTAGCAGTCTACAAGGATGAATTTCCACTTCCCATCTCTGGAGCTCTTGACTTTTTTTTTTTTTTTTTTTTTTTTTTTAATCTGAAAACTCTGCTGGACTCCATCCAACATTAATCTAACCTCAACTAAACGGATCCACTTTTCTCTAAAAGCAATCTTCCTTCATAGCAACTTAATCATCTTTCCTTCCCTTCCTGGTCAACCAGGTACAAAATTGGTGTCATTTTTTTTTTTTTTGTTTTGTTTTTTTTATTCCCATGATCAAAGTTCTTAACATACGCTCAATAAGCACTTAGCATATCAACACAAAGACACTATATCTTTTACTGGGGGGGGGGTGGATTTTGTGTTTGTTATTTTATAAAAGGATGTTATAACGTAAGTCAAAAAGTCTTGCGGTCTAGCACTCCTGGCTAGGATGGTTTTCCTTTTTTGAGAGAACTAAAACACTGGACAAAATACAGACAACACTGTTCTATGTCTGTGAAGACAATCGATAACCACAGCAACTCTCTATAAAGGAAAGTGTTTCACTAAGGGCTTGATTACAGGATCAGAGGTTTAGTCCACTATCATCATGGTGGAGAAAGCATGGTGGCGTGCGGGCAGATGTGGTGATGGAGAAGTAGCTCAGAGCTCTACACCCTGATCCACAGGCAGAGAGGGGAGAGAAGCTGGGACTGGTGTGGGCTTTTGAAATCTCAAAGCCTACCTCTAAGTGAGGTACTTTTTCTATCAAGGCCACACCTATTAATCCTTCTAATCCTTTCAAATAGCGCCACTCCCTGGTGACCAAGCATTCAAATCTATGAGCCTATTGAGACCATTCTTACTCAAACTATCACAAAGACTGTGATACAAGATGTTTGAAGTCTTAAGTCAAGCAATGAAAAAAAAAAAAAAAAAAAAAAAAAAAGAAAAAAGAAAAAAAAAGAAAGGAAAGTGATATCTGAGAAATGGGAACTAAATTAACCTCACAATGGTTTCATTTACAAGCTAGCCCGAATGCCAAGTCAGTGGAGGTGATAACATCTTGGAGTCGAGGAGAAAGACCGGGTTTCTAGTCAAGCTAGAAGGGTTAGTACAAGTTAGGGGCTTGAGTTCACAGGGCAGTTTACAAGAAGAGACAACGGAGCGGGGGGGGGGGGAGGCTGGGATAATAGCTTCTGTGAAGTCGTCACCTTGGTACCATCTATCTCCAGTATCTGCAGGCTATCGACTGCTGACCACTGTCAATATGTCCAGATGTCCATGTCCCTTGTATACAGTGGCACAGTATTTGCACATAGCTCCATATCTTTCCAAATTCTCTATTTTTTTGGGGGGGGGGGAAGGATGCTGAGGATAAAATCCATGTGCACACTGGGCAAGTATGAGACCGCTGAGTTATCTATCACCTTGGCCTTTGTTTTTGTTTTTTGTTTTTTTTATATGTTGTCTCATACATAGCTCAAGATAGTCTTGAACTCAAGATAGTCTGAGGAGCTGGTGAGAAGGCTCAGTGGGTAAAGACACTTGTCACCAAACCTGATGGGAGTTTGATCCCTGGGACCATATAGTGGAGGGAGAAAACGACTTTTCACAAGTTTGTCTTTGTGCTCCACATGAATGCTATAGGGAACATGCACATAGTGAATGAATAACATTAAAAAAGAAAAAGACCTACAGTCCAGGCTGACCTTGGACGTGAGAGATCTTCCCGCCTTTGGCTCATCAGTGCTAGGATTAGATGCATTCACACCACATACGACTTCTTCCCATATACTTTAAATCTTTTCTGGATTACTTATTGTGATGATTGATCACATCCATCTGCTGATGCACCGGCCTGCCCGCCCATCAGCCTGTCTGCCCCCCCCCCCCATCCATCCATCCATCCATCCATCCATCCATCCATCCATCCATCCATCCATTTTTGAGGTAAGGTCTCAGGTACCCCTGACTAGCTTCTAACTCATTAAGTAACAGAGGATGATGACCTTGAACTTCAGACCTACCTGCTACCTTTCAAGTGCTAGGATTATAGGCCTGCAACAACAGGCTGGCTCTATGCGGCAATGGGACGAAACCAAAGGTTTTGTGCGTTTAGATAAGCATTCCACCAAATGAGTCACGTCCTCATCTTGACCATCCATTTGGTTGGGTTAAGTAAAGTACCTCACCAGATGGAGTGAGCAAACAGGGAGGCCCCACCCATCCTCCAGAGGGGAGCAAGGAAAAAGTGTGCAGTGCAGGTATTCTTTCTCACTTATTTCTCCCGGCTGCCATGATCTGAGCTGCTGTGCCGTGTCTCTACTACAATGGGCTGCAACCCCTGAAAGCAGGAGCAAGAGAGATCCTTTCTCCCTAAGCTATAAACACACAATAGTTAATAAAATGTAAATGCTCTGCAAGGGGTGGTTATAGTACAGTGTTTAGAGAGTAATGACATGCTCATCACAGACGAAGCTGAAGGAGTCTCATCCAGTTAGCTGAGTCTAAGAACTTGTGGATATGGAGGTCCGACTGTACTAACCCATGTGAATGAGCAAAGACGCTATCAAGTCTGGGACAAGAACGAGTCAAAGGGACAGACCAGGTTTTATCATCACAGGGAGGAGATTAGCCTTATACTAACTACTACTGCAGTCCTGTGTGACTACTTAAAAGTAACACCGGAAAGGATCAATCTGTTTCCAGTGACTTCACCGCATCCACGATGAAGCTCAAGAATATTTATGTACGCACAAAAACACCTGTGGCGCAAAAGAACAATTCACAAGGTCGGAACCCAGTCAAAGACAACCTGGAGGAAAAACCCAAACGATGACGCGGAGATAGACCAGCCAGTTAAACCAACGTGATGTAATTCGTGCACAGAGGCATCAAAAGTTTTCATAACCCTATCACATATAGTCAAGCAGCAGCAAGACACACTGAACATACTAAGCAGAAATGGAGACGACACTGGAACTTGGGAGGGGTAGGAAAGAAAGAAGACTGCAAAGTGTCTGAGACCATCCACATACACAGTGAGACTATGTCCCAACAGCCAGGGGAAAAGGGAGGGGTGGCTCGGTGGTTAAGAGCACTGACTGCTCTTCCAGAGGACCCAGGTTCAATCCCCAGTACCCACGTGGTGGCTCACAACTGTCTGTAACTCCAGTTCCAGCGGATTTGATGTCCTCCGATGGCCTCTATGGGCACCAGGCATGCACATGTTGAACTTCAGTGTTCAGAGAGGCATCTGTTCTCTGGCCACGCTGAGGAGAGACAGCAATTAGGGACCTGGTGAAGAGCCCTTTCAGCCTGAGTTAGAGGTGAGGGCTCGTGGCTGGCTGCTTTGCTTTTCTGAACTTCAGCTTGAAGTCTGAACCTCAGTATCAGTCTCTGAGTCTTTTATTTTTCCATGTTACAGCTTCTCTCCCCAAACGAGTCCAGTTCTTGTCACGTTGATGGATACTGGCCAGCACAGAGCACTATGTACCTATTGCATGGCACACAAAGTCCTCTGTTAAGGTTCTATCCAAAAGAAGATAGCAACATGATTATTCCCAGGCAAACCCAAGGGATACAGTATATGTTCATACCGACTGTTCACACATGAATGCTCCCAGTAGCTTTACTGGGAATATCTTAACACTGGAAACATCTTTAATGTTCACCAATAGGTTCACTAATAGATCATAAACTGTGGTAGATCTCTACAATTGGATGTTATTTAGCAGTAATGAACCATTCACATATGCAGCATGGATGCATTTCAATGTAACTAAGTTACAGTGACAATAGATTGCCTGGTTCACAGCAGAAGGTATAGGATGGAGGAGAGGAAAAGAGGGGACTACTGGGGGTGATGGATATGCTTATCAACTTAATTGTGATGGCAGTTTCTTTGGTCCATGCATAACATATATATAGACATCAGTTTATTGTATATTAATACTGATATGCCAGTGCTGCTTTGGTATTAGAGATACAGTGGCACTTACATTCTTGTAGGAAGAGACTTGAAGTTGGTAACAATGATAGAAAAACACCAGACGGTAACACTTTTGAGTAAGATTAAAAAATAATTAAGTAGGATAGCTATTAACGTATTTCCAACTGGGTATGCAGAGTGGGTTCTGAAAAGGCAATACCGATGTGATATGGATGCCAAAGGGCAAGAGTGTCGATGTGGAACAATACCAGACTCCTTCCTGTGGACCACACTGAAAGCCTCTCCCGATGTCTGAGAAGGATCACTCTGTGTAATAGTCCCCTTGTTTAACCATCTCCAGTCTCTAAAAACCGCATCGGCTCCGCATTGTGACGCTGCAGATCTCCCCCCACCGCCAAGTCATCCCTGTAGGGTTGTCTCACTGTGTAGCCCTTGCTGACCTGGACCTCATCAAACGCAAGAGATCTAGCGAGCTACCTGACTCTGGAGCGCTGGGGTTGCAGGCATGTGCCGCCATGCCTGGCTGCAGTGCTATTTCCCCCTACTCCTTTATTGTCACTTGAAAGAAGCCCTGATGTCCCCACCGGGATGTGACACCATCTTGCTATGGCATTTCAGACAATGCACAGAGCTGCTGCAGGCACGCAGAGCACCCATGTCTTTATATTTGACTTAAAGCCGCCTAGGAGCCAAAGGAAGAGAATTACAACCATGAGACAAATACAAGATTCAGGCTTATCCTGCCCCACAACGTCTACGGCTAATACGTAAAGTATGAACTGTGCTTTAAAAAGCCAGCCTGGCTGCGTACGATTTCAGTGGCTGTTAATTAACCAGAGAACTAGAGTGAACCCTCCTCTTTTCTGGGTCCCGGGCCAAGCCACCACAGGTAGAGTCTGCATGAAGCCAGGGAAACAGCGGCTGTTTCTCTTTTCGGTATTAGCCCTAGTCGGAGGCCCGGCTTCACAAAGGACTATGGGTAGATTCCCAAGGCAGAAGCTGTAATCGGTGAACAAGCAGATACAGTTTCAGAAAATGGGCATGTTAGCAGTCCTCACCCACTACTCCAATTTTTGAATTTTAAGTGTATTTATTTTTAAGTATATGGTGTCTTGTCTGCATGTATTTATGTTCTAGTTTTAATTTTATATGCAGTGCCAGTGGAGGCCAGCAGAGGGCACTGGATCACCTGGGACAGGCAGCACAGATGGCTATGAGCCTCCTTGTGGATACTGGGAATTGAACCTGAGTCCCCCTGGAAGGGCAGTGAGTGTTCCCAACCACTACACTATCTCCAGTTTCTACCCCAAGGTGACTTAGGAACTCACTTTGAAGAGTATAGGGTCAAATCACGGTTACAGTAAAAAAATAATTAGAATGGCCAGGTGGTGTGGTACATGGTTTTTATCAATCACAAGACAGGGGAGGTGGAGGCAGTCTAATCTGAATTCAAAGCCAACCTGGCTTACACAGTGAGTTCCAGGACAGTCGAGCTAAACAGTGAGCCTCTCTCTCTCTCTCTCTCTCTCTCTCTCTCTCTCTCTCACACACACACACACACACACACACAAAACAAACAAAAAACAAACAACACACACACACACACACACACACATACACACGCACGCACGCACGTGCACAAATGAAAGGAAAACAGTATAGGGAAAGAGTCTCAGTGGCTGAAGAAACCAAGAATCCTTCCAGAGGCACACCCCAGCACAGTCACTGAGCATGCTTAAAACTCTACCGACGCCAGCGAGCTATGCATGAAATGTGGTCGGTCCCTGGAGACTCGGTACTCAGGGCTTTACTGCGGCTGGTCTTATGGATACTCTGCCTGGAATGTAAGGCAATCCCCACATTCCCAGGACAGCAGGTGTCCAGCATAAACCATACCAAAAGCAGAAGCAATGTAGGCACTGTGAACTGTGTTTATCTATCAGAGAGGGGAGACAGCTCCTAAAATCCAAGATCACACAAGCAGGCTTTTCTAAGGACAGCAAGGCACATCCTTTTGTTCATTAACTCTTTTAGGTTTTTGAGAATGTCATACCCGAGCCCTTATTTCCACCCCTCCACGCCCTCCATCTGACTTCTCCTACTCAAATTCATGACCTCGTCTTTAATTATTATTGTTATATTTATAGTACTGTGTATAAAAAGCACATATGCAGATATAAAACGGTCTTATTTTTGGCTGTGAGCATCAGAGTTCGTGTGTGGGAGGGGAGTTTCTGGAAGCGTAACCAGGGCCTTGGCGTACTCTAGGCAAGTCCTTTACCACTAAGCTTCATCTTGAGCTCCACATTTTTTTTTTTAAATGCAAAGTGTGAAATACAGCAGAGTTATATGCATGAAGATGTTATTCTACTTAAAAATGCAAACACAAAATTTGTGTACTGGCTCAGTAATTTACAGTATAGTACTTATGAAAAAAACTATTAAGTAGACACTAAAATCAAACTTTGAAGACTTTTTTAAAAAATACATTTTTTTTTTTTTACTTTGTATATATGGGTACTTTGCCTGCATATATGTCTGAGTGTGTGCCTCGTGCCCTTGGAGGCCAGGAGAGGACGTCAGATCTCCTGGGACTGGCACAATAGAAAGCTGTGAGCTGCCGTGTGAGTGCTGGGAATCAAAGAATATTTTCTTCTGATCTTTTGCAGGGTTTCGGTTCTGTTTCCACCGGGTAGCTCTGCTTGGCCTGCAACTCACTATGTAGGCCAGATTTGTCCTGAACTTGCATCAACCCCTCTTCTGCCTCCCAGCTGTTGAGATTACAGGTCTGTGTCGTCATCTGTGACAGTATTTTCAACTCTTTGTTGATCATGTAGCTACTTTACTAACAAGAGAGAGGTGGAGACAGCGAGATGATATCCTAACTTTGCTGAAGCAACATCAATGTTAAAATGTGTATTTGTCAAGTACACTGAGGTCATGTGCACTCTGCATGAGCAGGGCTGACACCTGTAAAGCACTTACTCGCCCACGGCGTGTGAGGCCTGGGTTTGCATCCCAGTGCTGACCCGCCCAGGGGTCAGAAAAGTACTCTGGCAATACATTACTGGAAATCTTTAAGCAAAGGTTCTAGGCTTGGTGTTAATCTTACAACCACGCAATACATCACTAAAGAGAGAGAGACCCTTTGAGTTCCCCTTCGCAGTAGTTTACTCACTGTCTTAGGCACGGAGTGACATGGTTCCCCTTTGCACCACTGATGTATAAAATAATGCTTAGAGAGTTTCACTGACTATATACGAATTGCTGCAAACAGCAGCTTGCCTTTTAATCTACGAATAGCTGGGAATTTTGAAGGAGACATTTTATTCCTTGCTATAAAAAGGAATTGGTGTGAGGGTTGGAAATGGTGTGTAATAAAGCAGCATGGGCTGGCAATGCAAATATCTGGCAAATGACTGCGTAAGATGCCGTCTCTCTCCTTAACTGCGGTCTTTGCTTCTCCCCCCTCCTCCTCATTTTTTAAAAAAGATCCATTTATTATTTGTGTGTATCCATGTGTGTCTGTCTGAGTTTATGTTATGTGTTCCACATATAGGCAGGTGCCCCAGGAGGCCAGAGGGCCTCACATTCCTTGGAATGAGTTGCAGGCAGTTGTGACATGCCTAAGGTAGGTGCTAGGAACTAAACTCAGGTCCTCTCAAAGAAGTCAAGAACCCTTAACCACTAGGCCATCTCTCCAGCCCCATCTTATTTATTTGTCTGTTTGTTTATTTGTTTATTTATTGGGGCGGGGTTTTACTAAGCAACCCTGGTTGGCCTGGAGCTCTGTAGACCAGGCTGGCCTCTGACTCCCAAATGCTGGGATTAAATGTGTGTACCACTACATCTTGCTTTTAATTGGTTTCTTTAATTAGCTATTATAGAAAAAAAAAAAAACAGGTTAAAATCTTTTCTTATACCAATAGTACAAGGGTTAATTTTTATTGTAAGGAAGAAATGGTTCACAAGCTAGTAAATGCAAGAGTAAAAATATTTTTTTTTTTTTTTTACAATGAGTGGAACAAAGGATGAATTTCCTAAATTACTTTACATGTTTCCATGATCACAATTTACTTACGCTCTACTAAATATTATTAATGTAAGTTGTGTGTTTTCACTGCTTTAGGAAAATTAGGTATGTATACATTTCTGTAGAAGGTGATTTAGAAAGCACCCAGTTCTAACTATCTCTCACTTTACTGCACTCTGAGTCCACAGATGGTACTCACCAGAAAGGTGAGCTGCTGCTACGGATCTCCATTACTGCATTAACTTGGCACATGGAAAACAGAGCACTATCGTATTCTTTTATCTCTAGAGAGATGAGACGATTTGCAGCTCACTTGAATCTCAAAGCGGTTCTGCACTGAATTGGCTCAAGGCTGAGGAGATTGAGCAACAGAGACCCACAGCATGAGCCTCACTTCCCACATGACCTCTGCCGGTGGCAACTTCTCAATCACACCAGAACATGCCAACCCAGTCTGTGTGATTGTGCGTGGGAGGGGCTGCGATCTCCCTCTCCCTCCCTCTCTCCCTCTGCCTTTGAAGTGATCCCTTTCAGTGTAATGGCAAGCACACTCAGGAAGGGTGGGGGTGGGTTCTGGTTAGGAAGGAAAATGACCTGGGGTACAAATTCAGGCTGTATAAATCACTCCCACGGCTGTGGTCAGCTATGCACTTCTGTTTCCATCATTGAAAAATAATGAATCTTCAAATGGTTTAGCTACTTTTTGAATCTTTAAAGGACCTTGTTTGGGGGGGGGGGCAGGTGAACAAAGCACCGCTATATATTCTTTTGAGAAAATCTATTAGCTCATGAGAAAAATCAGCCAATGCACTCAGTAGTTGGTCCATCACATGAAACTTGGAATAAAAAATAAAAACAACAACAACCAACTCCCTGAGTTCAAATCTAACCCTCCAACTCTTCAGCAACTTAATAAGTTTTAGACTTTAGACTTTGATGCTATTTATCAGCTCTAAATAGGAAGATATTCATCCATAAAGTGAGATCATCCCCCTACTCATCTCATGATGCCAACAATGTAACTGTAAAACTGATGTGGTCATTTATTGTTGCTGCTACTAGTTAGGCTGTCTAGTGTACAGTACTTCCCAGATGTTCACACAACTGTTAGCGAGGTAGGACAACTACAGTGCCCAAGCAGTAGGTCGGCAAACCAACCAAACCAACAATAGCACACTCACTTCAGGACCTCAAGTGAGTGTGGCACACACCTATGCCCTCAGGGTGGGAAGGCGAAGGAAGGCAGGGGCAGGAGGGTTACACAGTGAGTGTGCTTCTTTTTGTTTTGTTTTGAGATAGTCTCGCTTATATCTCAGGCCTAGATGTCATTTGTGGTTCAAGTTTAGCCTTGAACTCGTGGCAGACTGTTTTGAGTCCAGCTAAACTTATCACGGCATTTCATTTCAGCAAGTAAACACCCTAAAGCACAAGATGGGCAGACACTAGCAGTATTGATGGATACCTTACGTGGCGCTAAGTCGAACGAACGCCTCAGAAGCATTGCAGGGAAAACCATGCCTCCACTGCACCAGGCCGCTGTAGTAACTCTTTGGTCAGACCTTAGGTGTGGCCTACGGAAACTATCAAGTCAGGGTTTGTTGAGGTAGAGTGAGAGGCTAAGGCCATAGGGCTTAAGTTCAAATCCTAGCTAGTGAGCTGTGTAACCTTGAAAATCATTCAATCTTTCCTAACTCTCTACCTTCTTATCTCAAACCGGAGGCAGCTCTCTCTCTCTCTCTCTCTCTCTCTCTCTCTCTCTCTCTCTCTCTCTCTCTCTCTCTCGTGATGATGAAATGAGGAGCAGGCACACATTTAAAATGCCACTAGCTTAGCTGCATCACCTCCATGTTACGTGCAAGGCGACTTTTGTCGAGGGAAGCTAGATCATAACTCACCCTCCCACCATTTGATATTGCCCTTCAGTCGCACAGAGAGCCGCTCTTGTCTTTGAAAAATCCAGCAAATGGTCCTCTGTGCTCTACTGTGAGGTCCCCACACACCAGTGTGCCCCTAGGGTGAGGTCAGCTGTGTCCCTTGGGGATGGTGCTTCCTGGAATCAAATGCTAGCAGATGTCCAAGGTATAAAATTCTTCACATTTCACTAACCTTCCAGAGATCCAGTTACTTCATATTAAAAAAAAAAAATATATATATATACACACACACATATATGTATATATGTATATATATATATATATATATATATATATATATATAATTTTAAATCTAAGTTGCTCATGCCCTATGTTCCACTTGTAGTAAAAATTTGCCTTTATTTTATTTGATTTCTTTGAAGTGGACATGTCAGTGCTTCGGATGTGCATACACGCATATTTTCTTTTTCCTAATTTGCAGTGAGGAAAATCTTGCTACTATAGGAGTTAAGGGAGTTACAGTAATGAGACACGGAGAGGAACCCTTTCTAACAGTAGGTGTTATGGTAAATGACTGTGCTGGGCGATGAAGCATGCACCCCATATCTCATCTCCCACTGAAATGAAATAACTGCATTTTAAGGAAATAAAACCTAACCTTTCTTGAGATGACCTGTTAAATGAGTCAAAAAGCCCTCATTCCAAACCTATAAAATTAATCAAAACAATCCAAGTGTGCAACAGTCCTATTTCTATCGCTGAGGCTCTAACAACGCCGTCAATTCTGGACCTCGGTTAGAAAAGCCATTCTGCTCTCGGCCCGCCCTTCCTGCCGGCTGGCCGGCCAAACCCAAGCTCGCTGACACAGAGCCGGCTTTCTCTGGGGAGCAGCTGGGCCCAGCCCCTCAGGATAAGTGCTCCTCCCTGCCAGCGGCCCCTTCTGATGGTGCTACCTGCCAGCCAGCAGTGCCCTGCTGTCTGCATGGCTGCTGCGGACTGAACAGACTGAGATTCCAGCCAGAGGAGAAGAGGTTGTATTAATTGGCTAAAGCTGCTATGTACTGAGCGTATGGCCATGAATTTGTAGCCAAAACACTAACAAAAAACAAAAAACAAAAAACAAAAAAAAAAAAAAAAAAAAAAAAGGAAAGAGAAAAGAAAAATCACATACAGTTTAAACACGGAGCAAGAATGGAAAGCTTGCCGCCTGACCCTGGCTTTGCAGCAGTTCTTCCTACCACGGGCTCGGAACTCTGTACCTTGGCTGACGACGCAGAGTTTTCCTGGTATACGCCTTGCACCAAGTCCATAAGAGCACTTGCTAAAAGTTCCGAAACCTAAAAGACAAGAAGAAAAAAAAAAAAAAAAAAAAAAAAATGAACAATTCAAAGGTGTAGCTACACGTTCTTTTTTAAACTCCAGGAGGCTCAGTCACAATGCCGGCTTTGTGTCTGACAGAAAAACTGGCGTGATGTGCAAAGATTCTGGCAAATGGACTGCCCACCTGGATATTAAAGCTGTGATCCAACTTTTTTCTGGTCCTCGTAATTCAAGCAAAAAGAAAATCTTACGAGCATAGCATTTCACCAGTATACACGAAAATCCAGCAACACCCACTTTGAACGTAATTTTAAATTTCAGATAATGAATGAACTACTAACTCAATTATTTTCAGGATGTTTATTTCTGTCAAGTGTATATTTCTTCAGAATGCCCATTCTGGGAGCCATTGCAATGCTAATTTTCATACAACAAGAATAGAAACAGTAAGAAAATGGCTCCCCTTTCAAGAGTTTGTTCCATTGTACTTAAAATACACCATGGAGTTGGACCTTTAATCCCATCACTGCCCAAGCAAAGAAAGGCAGGCAGATCTCAGTGAGTTCAAGGCCATCCTGGACTATATAGCAAATTCCAAAACAGCCTGGGCTATACAGAAAGACCTTGTCTCAGAAAAACTGAACACTGCTGAGGCATGGGTTAAGACAACAGAAAGCTTTTTTTTTTTTTTTTTTTTTTTTAAGCCAGCCTGTGACTACACTGAGTGTTCAGGGTCTCTGAAAGTGCGAGATTTTCTCAGGGACAGCTTTTAAACTCAAAACCATGTCCTAGGTTGACATATTTCAATTAAAAAGAGCAGTACAAGCAGATCTACAGAAGCCCAAGAGCAAGGTTAGTAGACTTAGAGACTTGTCCATAGCTGTGGAGTTTCAGTTTTGGTAGGTGGTACTGTGTACGCACTGTGTTTTACAGCCTAAATGGTACTTGTATCATGGAGTCAGTTGTGCTAAGGTCTTGGGGTTACTGAAGTCTGGGGCCCTGGTATACCACCAACAATAAAGAATGGACATATTTGGTATATGACCCCTGGGTCAAATATACCAAAAACACTGAAAATTTTGACAGAATTAGCAAATTTAGCAAAACTGTTAGTATTTAAGGCTCAACTACAAGAAAACAAAGAAAAACCAAACCCAAGCAAAATCAAATGTGTTGAACTCGTTCTACAACGTGAACCAAGCAAACAGTAAGTGGTCTCTATGTAATTGTTCACATAGAGCATCTTAATTCAAGAGGCTAAAATAGCTGGATATTTGGTCATGTTCAACACAGCCATTCTAAACAGAGTTCCTTACAGCATCCCCACCATCTCCTCAAGTCTCTACACTGGGACTATTTAACCTCCTATGTTATGCAGCCTGGATCTGGTTTCTGCTCTTGGCTTCCTAAAATTCAGTTCAGTTCTGATTGAATGAGAGGATTTTGTTTCAGCTTCTACCACTGCTGTAACTGAAGAGAGCCAGGGGATGCCCACTTAAACATGAAGACGCTTCAATCTCGGGGACCTTGTCTTTAATAAGCATTTTCTTAGAGGCAAATGACATCGATTTGAAGAAAGACTTGCTTTAAAATGTTAACGCGAACATTTATGTCTATTTATATTCACACTGCATACTGCTATTGATAGGGAAATTTGCTGATTAAAGGCATATTTTTTTCTAGCCCTGCACTTGAGTTAATTTGTAAGACCCATACCACCCCCATTCCTGAAATCACATTGTCCTTAGGTAACTAAATACTCAAGGAATATTATAGCTATGAAAGCTACAGAGGAACTGGAAGCACAATGATCCTACGGTACTACCAGATGTGCTGAGTTATTTAAGTGGGGAACAGAGAAAAAAAAATGAATGGATGGTTTTCTCCTCAAAGTATCAGATAAGCCCTAGTCCCAAACCCAGAAGGATTGAATATCACCAATAGGTCTATGAAAGACTGCAATGAAACTTACAGCGTCAGATTGGATTACAGTTCATACAAGCAGCATCCCAAGATCGCCCTGATGGCTGGACGCAAACACAGATCAATCACTCACCAAGAGATGCTGTGGGTTTGAAACAGTTGGAGCCCTGAGACCAGCACTGGAAATATGAAGAGGGGTTTATAAAGAGAAAGTCCAATGTGGCATGTTAAAATGATGGCATGAACTTTTAACAGTAGATCTGGCTCTGGATAACCCAGAAATTTACCCCCTCTGAAATCCCAGACAAGGCAGAAGCAACAGAAACATCTTGTTCTGCCTCTTTTTCTATTAACACAATTGCTATGTTCATAGCTTATAAATGACCTGTATTTACAAGTGGTTGTATCTGAACATATACGTACGTTGCCATGGCAACCAGAAAAAGAGAAACAAAAGGCGGAAGGGACAGCATGAAGAACAGGAACTGTTGCCTGAAGGAGTTGACTGTACCCTAGGTTAATTTGTCCACTGCACATGTAAATGTTCATTTAAATAATCGTATCAAAGAATAATGGATTTAATTTTCATCTGCTTTAAAGTTGCAAATGTGTACATAAAGAACTCATGCATATTGCACTCTGTTTTTGAGACAGGGTTTCACTGTACGGTGCTGGCTGGAACTCACTCTGTGGGCTAGGCTGGCCTTGAACTTACAAAGAGGTCTTCCTGACTCTGCCTTTGGAGTGTTGGGATTGTAGGCATGACTGACTCAGGCTCTTAAACAAACAAGCCCCACTTTGTGTGTGTGTGTGTGCTTTCTTGCTTGTATGCACACCACATGCTTACACATGTCCATGGAGTCAGAAGAGGGTCCTGAAGGACTGGAGCTACAAGCAGCTCACAGCTGCCTGACATGGGTATGATTACCAAATCCAGATCCCTAGCAAGCACAGAAAATGCTCTTAATCACCAAGTCATCTCTTCCATCTGGAGAGATGGCTCAGAGGTTAAGAGCACTGCCTGCTCTTCCACGGGTCATGAGTTCAATTCCCAGCAATGATATGGTGTCTCACAACCATCTAAAATAAGAACTGAGTCGCTGGGATTATAGCCTACACCACCAGATCCATCTGAATTTCCATTGATTCCTTTCTCTGTGAAATTTTCTAGACTCATCTCTCTTGGTTCTAAAGCATGGAGAAAAATACAGGCCATCCATGCTATCAGGAAAATATAGAATTATAGATAAAGGGGTGGTGGTGGTGTAGAAATAGCTATGTGGTTAAGAGGACTTGAGGTTCTTGCAGAGGACCTAGGTTTGGCTCCCAGCACCCACATGGCAGCTCACAACGGTCTGTAACTCCTGCTCCAGGGGATCCAACATGGAATTCATCTTTCTGTTTAGGAACATATGAACACAGAGCAGCATCTTCTGGCCTTTGAGGGTGCTAGGCACACATGTGGTAAACAGAAAATAAAAATAAATCTTTGAAAGAAGGAAAGAAAGAAAGGAAGGAAGGAAGAAAGAAAGAAAGGAAGGAAGGAAGGAAAGAAATAGAGTTAGAGGAAGCCTGGTGTATCAGAGCGGCAGGGATCGGGTTTTAGTTCCTAGCTCAAATGAAGCTCACCGCAAGTCCAGGGTGGGGCGTGTGGGCCTGGGTGAGTGAGTACAGCATTCTCCCGCAGAGACTGCTGACACCCTCTAATATCTGTAAGGTTCTTTATCATTTACAAACTGGGCTCAAACACCTTGTCTTGTTTCAGGTGGATTCCGTTCCAGCACTCAGCTAGAGGGAGCTTCCAGGCTGGCTGCCTCACTGAGGCGGCGACCTCTGAAGAGCGCAGGGAGCAGCAGCAACTGTGGCCAAATAGGGGTGAAATCTCCTCAGCCACCAGCTGGGCACAAACGGCCCAGATGAGCCCCAGTCTGCACACTGATTAATATAAATGAGTGGCTTTGATATAACCATGGCTGGAGTCTATGAAGGAGGGCTCGCCACTCCATCCTACCAGAGCACCCCTGGTTTAATGAAGATGCTGATGAAAGGTCTGCTGCTGTAAACACACCACTAACTCAGAAGTTCTGGAGGGGGGCTGTTTGAAGGGAAGCTTTCCCTTGCTGCCAGGCATACGAGGCCTTGTGTTTCTGTGGGACAATCTGTTCTACGGAGCTCAAGTTTTGGCTAAGGAGGGACAGCAGAGAGAAATAAATGGCAAGGCCATCAGGACAGGTGCAGCAAGAAGTCTGCAAACTGATAATCTCCACCTTCAATTTAGAGCAGTGGATACAATGCTTAACAAACTACTGGTGACATAGAGGTTTTGGAAAACTTCAGTTAACTAAAGGAAAGCAAAAAAAAAAAAAAAAAAAAAAAATCACGATAAATACAATCTGAAGTAGCTCACAAGCTCAAGAAAACAGGGCACAAAGCGCTGAGATCTCATTCTGTATTACTGGCTGGTGCACTCGATGCACAAATGCTTGCTGGTAGCCACTGGCTGGCTGGCACTGCTCACAAAACTAGTCTTACTAAGTCACACTTCCCTTAACAAGGGTCAGCAAGACGGCTCACCGGCAAGGGTGCCACCAAGCCTGACAACCCGAGCTCAATCCTGGAGGTCCACAGGGTGCAAGTGTAACCAGCTTGACAGGTGAGACACTTGTGTAGCCGACAGGTGCCACCACGCCTTTAATAATCCTAGCACTGAGGTAGAGGCAGGTGTATCTCTGAGTATGAAGCCAGCCTGGTCTACACAGTGCGTTCCAGGACACCCAGTGCTACACGGTGAGATATTACCTAAAGGCAGACACTGGAGTCCCTCAATCTATCAGACTGCCGAAAACCGTGGGCCCCAGAGAAATGAGGATTTACCCAGGGCAAAGGCCAGCCAGAGGGGGAACCTGGCTCTCAGAAAGAAATTTCACCCAGTTCTCACAACTTGCCAGACCACCTAACAGGTTACAACGGAAGCCCAGACAACGATGGGCTAAGGGTAGGCAGGACACCTGGACTGGGCCTGCCTAGATCGTAGTTCATGGCTTTGGCTCTGTTTAAACTCAGGGTCCAGGAGATGGTCTTGGGGTGTTTGCCGGATCACGATTTTCCCTCTTCTCAATGTGGACACTAACTAAATACCCTCTTTCTGCTATCTTCTTTTAATTAGGTTCATTAAGGATAGGTAGCTGGACCTGTCTTATAGCACAGATTATGACCCATAAGTTCCATAACATAGGAAGAACTGATTCCTGCAAGTAAGCTGTCCTCTGACTTCCACACATGCGCTGAGACCACCAGAGAAAAGAAAAACTTAAAAATTCCTTTAGCTAAGTGGTATCCTTAAAGGGGTTTGTGGTTCCGGCATCACTAAGGGCGGTGCTGGCCGAGCACCTGCTCAAGCCGCTGCCCGTGGACCCGCAGACCGAGACCGGGCCCTTCCTGGAGGCGGTGGCCCACCTGCCTCCCTTCGATTGCCTTGGGTCCCCGGTGTTCACGAAAACCAAAGCCGTGTACAACGCTGACCCAGCCAAGTCCAGGACCCTGCAGAACATTCTGGAAGTGGAGAAGGGGATGTATGGAGCAGAGTGGCCCGAAGTGGGGGCCGCGCTGGCACTGCTGTGGCTAAAAGGGGCCTGCGCTTCATCCAGGTGTTCCTGCAGAGTATCTGTGACGGGAAGCGGGATGAGAACCCCAATCTCGGCCGCGTAAACAAGGCCTATGAGAGGGCTCTAAAGAAATACCACGGCTGGCTAGTGCAGAAAATCTTCAAGCACTGTATGCAGCACCCTACAAGTCTGACTGCCCGAAGGCGCTCTCCAAGGGGCAGAACGTCACGGAGGAGGAGTGCCCGGGGAAGATCCCGCTCTTCCTGGTCAACTGCACAGCCACCATCAGCGCCATCTAGGACTTGTACACCAAGATGAACGCGGAGCAACTACAGTGTAGGCGCCCGGACACACAGCTGCCCCGCATCGGAGTAAGCAACCCTGAATCACTGTGAATCAGGCTGGGGTCCCCCAGCTCAGCCGCCAGGCCAGCCTGGGTCTGCAGGGACAGCATCAGCTTGTAGGTCATTGTCTGTTTTCCTATTCTAATGGAACAGTGAACACCTGCTCACTCCCCTGCTTTCCCAGAAGCCCAGGTGGCATTACCTTCCCTCCAGTGTGGTCAAAACCAATTAACTAATGATCGATTGCTAATGATCGATTCCTAGGGTTTTCTGTCTCCTCCCCTACCCAGCTCAAGAGGAGCCCAGCTTGGGTGGGGGGGGAGGCATACACCTCACCCAGCAAAGAAACCTGGTCCATCTCTTGTCTTAGATGTTTGGAGAACAATGCAGTCTGACTGGAAGTCCAGCAGGGTCCCCACTGTGGTGTGGGAACCCTCACATGGCTTGCACATCAAGCATCACCAGCCCTGTTCTCTCTGTCTCTCTCCGTGTCTTTTGTCAGACAGGGTTTTTGTTTGTTTGTTTGTTTGTTTTTAAGCCGAAATGTACCAGCAAGCCTTTTCAAACAAATGACTAGGCACACACAGGTGACCATTTGTGACCGAATTTGCATCCCACTGCATAATTATTTTCTTCAGGGATGGCTTTTCCAACCTAAGAAACTGCCTGTCACAGGCACCCTCCAGCTCTGGAGACCCAAGAAACTGCCTTGCTGCCTTAAGAGTCCTTCTGGTGCTAAGAAGAGCTATACTTTTTTTAAAGTATTGGGGTAAACAAACCCTGATGTGTGTTAAAGAAAAAAAAAAAAAAACCCAATAATCCTTAATCAATAAATCTGTATTTTGAAGTTAAAAAAAAAAAAAAAAAAAAAGGTTGGTGGTTCAGACACCATCAATCACCATTAGGTTGCAGGAAGCCCACACACCCAGAAATGAGCTCAAGCGGGACTGGAGGACTTCTGGAAGTTTCATCAAAGTCAGCACTCCTCAGGGACTTGTGAGACTGGCTCTCGTCTGCCCAAAGGAGTCATTTCCCTTCCCTCTGGCAGAAGGGCCCTATGGCACCTGTGGTGGCTTCCAGGCTCTCTCAGTCTCTACTTCAAGTACTTGTTAGACATCCCACGTCCACCCGGCCTCCTAACCTCCCCTACTGCTGCTCACTCTCCTTATAACCCAGCTACTTGCTATTCTCTATCTCTTGCTTTCCTACTGTCTCCACTGTCCAGTCCCTCCCTGGGCTTGGCCCATGCCCAGGCTACTTCTTCCTTTCTGCTTTGGATTCTTCTAGATGTCTCTGGATAGTTTCTCTCTCTTATTCATAATAAAAAAAACCTTTCCCTTATAAGGGAGTGGTCAGGGATCATGTCTAAATGAATTCTAATATGCGATTTTATCACATCTTACATACTTTTTACTGTATTCAATGGACACATTCTTTGTCTAGATCATTAAGACAGCCGCATACAGAAGAGCTGCAAGCCCTTAGTCAGTCCAGGTCATTTCTCTGGCTCTCACTTTACTTATCTAAGATTACCAACAACAGCTCCAAGTTCAGACATATGTACATTTACATGAGATTTCCATTCACAGTTCTCTAGTTTCTATTTTGTATGAGATAGGGTCTCATTACGTCGTAGCTCAGGCTGGCTTCAAACTTGCTACATTGTCCTGCATCAATCTTTTACAGCTATGAGCCATCATGTCCAGCTGCACTGTAAAATTAACAACTGCTAAAACAGCTAGTTTGTTACCTAAAACCTTTAAAAAAACAAAAGCAATACAAAAAAAAAATTCCTACTTTTTGAATAAAGGCTTTTTTTTTTTTTTTTTTTTGCCATTGACCACTGACTATTTACCATTGACCAAGGCCAAATAATCGCCAATTTAAATGACGAATTGGTTCCAGAAAAAAAAAAAAAGACAATTTTAAAACCTTAAAAATTTGCATAAAAGGGGAAAATGAGGGGCTTATGGAAGGGTCTGGAGAGACGGCTCAGCTGTTAAAGGCTAGGCTCACAACCAAAATATAAGAGATGCTTATAGGAAAGTTGCATTGCTAGAAAGACTATAAGTAGGTGTTGAGACCTGAATGGCTATTTAAAAAAAAATGTAATTCTGAAACCATGGGAAAGAAGTCCATGTATCTAGGAGCCACACTCAGTGCCTGCTTCAGTGACCTGCCTATTTTCTTTAATGCAGATGATGATACCCATGCTGCTTACAGTGTTTCTTCTCAGACGTGTGGTGACAGATGGTGGCATGCTGCCTCGCACAGTAGCTTTCAATGTTTTTAATGTGCAACCTCACAATAAGGCCTACACACATCACACGTGCACTTACACAGCTCAGCTGTCAGTTTCTAATTGGACCACCCTAGGAGGCAGACGTTTGCAAGTCCACAGCATCCGTAGGTTTGTGCTGTAAAAGGGGGTCTGGAAATATAGGCATGACTCTTGTGCTAAAACCCACACAGCTTGTCCAAAACTATACATGTATTTTTCCCAAACACCTTTACAGCTCTCTAAACCCCTAGGCTTCAAGGGAACTCCAAATAGTGTGCTCTCCTGGCACTATGCTACAAAAACTAGTGAGTTCTCCTCCCTTCTCAAAGACAACGACATGGTAGAAATTTGGGGCTGGCTGCATAATACTCTGGGATACTCTGTGGTCAGAAACTCTTCAGACTATTAAGATACACAGTTGGAATTTTCTCGGAGGGGTAGCATAGCATCTTGTGCAGGCTAAGCACATACATATCCCCTAGTATGAAGCTAACCCCAGATCTACAATTGGTTTTTTATTACTTTTGTTTTATTGTTTGTTGAAACAGGGTTTTGCTCTGCAGTCCACTGGCTGGTCTGGGATAGATATACAGGCCAGACTGGGTTCTAAGCTCCAAAACCACAAAAGCAGAGAGTCACTGGAGGTGAGGAGGTGTTATTCATAGTGTAACACAAGTTCTAATAGGCCTTAATAATAAAACCCTGGAGTCAGATATTAGGGGGTGAAAGATCAGAAAAGCAGAGCAGCAGCCACTAAAGCTCTCACCTCTACGAAATCCTCAGACTGAAAAGGGAGTGAGCTTCTATCTCCTCCCTCTTTATCACTTCCTCTCTCTGCCCGACATCACTTCCTGTCTGTCTCTACAGACCTTCAAACCTCTATGTTTATCTAATAGCTGGCTCCACCCTTTGATCTTCAGGTAAGCTTTATTTGTAGAGTACAAACAAGATATCACTCCAACACAGACCATTAGGCAGACACCCAAGCACATGATAGTACACAAAGACTACACACAGACAAAGATGCAGACCGGTGAAGGAAAAAAGCAAGGGCTCATACCTATGGCTTCAAGGCCACACCTATATAAATAAAACCTATATAAAGGTGTCATTAAGCCATAAATAGTTATATGATGGATTCTATCGCTGCTTGCCTTAAGGTTGCCTGGGATATCAGATGTCAGCCATCTTTTCTGGATCACAGCTCTCCAAAATGCCCACTGTTAGCCATCTTGGTCCAAACTATATGTCCATAATAGTGCCATGTTGTCTAAACATGTGTCCTGGTCCTGTGCTCCTACAGAGTTTATAATATGGTTTCCTCTTCTCACCCAAATTGTCAAGACAGAGTTTATTACAGAGTGATGATAAGGGATGCAAATAGGCAGTGGCCAAAGGACCAACACAGAGGAAAACTGTTGCAGGATAGCTGATCACAGATGATCCCAAGACTGTTATTTATTGGAAAAACCTGTTTCCAGCACACACCTTTAATCCAAGAGCTTTCTGCCTGAATACTGCAAACAGGGTTAAATAAAGTCAACCACAGGTCAAGACGAGGAGCGAGCAACCAGCTGGCAGGAAGTGAACGTGAGATTACTAAAAAACCACAGAGACTAAGAGGGAGTCAGGAGGATGGATAGAGAGATGCGCAGGAAGTAGAAGGGAGGGACATTCAGTTTGAGGAGCCCTGTCTGAGATGGCACAGGAGAGGATGCTTCTGGGACACTGGCCGAGGAAGAAGGTCAGCTGGCCTCTCTCGGCCAGCAGGCTTTTACCACAACATTTGGCTCCACAGTCTTTATTGTAAAATCAGACGATTGAGATTTTGTTAAATAAAGAAAACACTCTCTCAGCATTTATGAGTTAACTGTTAAGGTGCCACAAATGCCAGGCAGGATTGACAAGTAGTCTGCAGAAAGAGATGGCTGACTTAAACTTCAAATTCTGAGAGTAGTAGTAGAAGTGAAAGAGAACAGGAGAGAGGAAGAGAAGGATGTGTGGGATAAGAGAGGAGGAAAACCGCTCAAGCTGAGGGTACAGCTCAGAAGGTATACTGCTCACCTAGCATGCATCAAGGCCCTTTGTTTTGTTGTTGCTTTTCTGTGTAGCCCTGCCTTTCCCGGAGCTTGCTTTGTAGAGTAGGCCAGGCTTTCCTCTAATTCAGAGATCCCCTTGCCTCCTGGGTGCTGGGATTGAAGGGCTGCACCACCACACCTGCCAGGCTTTATTTTTGAGACAAGGTCTCTATTATGTAGCTCTGGCTGGCCTCATATAGACCAGGCTAACCGCAACCTGAAAGATCTGTCTGTTCCCGCCACCACAGTGCTAGGATTAAAAGCATGTATCACCGTGAAGTCTTGGATTTGATCCCTGAGCTGTGTAAACTGGATGTGGTGGCTTACACTATAATCCCAGCATTTGAGACTCTGCCTTAAACAGCAGCAGCAGCCACCCCGAAGCCAGTTCCACACTTTACTTTTCTGCTCTGTTCTATCATACTTCACCTCTATAAAACAAGTACTACCTGGTTTCCTAGTCTGCTGACTGACTACTGTCTGAAAATGGCCCCAGAACAAAGGCGATTAGGGATGCCCAGCTGGGTGGGATGGCATAAGTCTAAAATCTCAATACCTAGGAGGATGAGACAGGGGGATGGCAAGTTTGAGAGCCAAGGCCACACAGTAAGACTCTGTCTTAAGAGAGGGAGAGAGAGGGAGGGAGGGACAGAGGGAGAGAGAGAAAGACAAACTGTATGAATAGCAACAAATAATCATATGCATTCCCCAAATGCTTAAAAAGAAGCGTCCGTGGCACAGCCATCCTTTCTGAGAACCCACGTTAATGTTTTTACAGTCACAGAATCAGACCCACCTTGGGGTCAGGCGTTTGTCAGTTAATGACCTGATGGACTAATGGCCTTAAGCTCTGCCTTGGGCACACAACTCCAGCAGGTCATTAGCTGCCACAAGGGCTCTCCCCGAGTCACTATCGCTAAATAAATAAAATCTGCTCCTGGGCTTAGACTCTATAAAGCCAACTTTGGCCGGTAGTGACTTTTTTTTTTTTTTCCTTGAGTGTTTCCAACTCTAATAAAGTTAAGAAAATGATAGAAAAGCTAAGACAAAAATTATATCAATACAACTGAGCTATTAATGAAAAGTGGTCTTAGTTGATCCTTCGAATTCCCTTAGGATTTCTTTCTCATGCTGGTAGAACAGAGCAGGCATCTGATTACAAATGCACTGCAGTTTGCAGCTACTCCACAAGTCAGTTGTTTGGCACTGGAACCACACTTCTCTAGCACAGCAGAGTTATAAAGAGATGGCCTACGAGAGCTTGGTTACTTGACAACGTTAGAAACGCCATCTTATCATTCAAAAAGGAGGAGGACAGGCAGAGCTGTCCAACAGTTGTTCATAAACGCCCAACGCAGGAAGTTGTCATCAAGATGGTTACAAGGCACAGGGTTAGGGACACTTCAGCTTTGAACACAGCTTCCTTCCTCCTATAGCTTCAAACGATTTACGCCAGTGGAAACGGAAGGAGGCAACGCTGATTTCATAAAAACTGACTTCCGGAAGGGCTCATAAGAACGGAGCTGGGTAAATGTGTAAGATTGCTGTGCGCTGTGCCTGGACTTGGTGGTGTAGGCCTGCAATAACAGTGATTGGTGGACACGAAAGGATCTGAAATCCACGCCATCCTTGATTGCAAAGGGAGTTCAAGGCTAGCCCGGGCTACATGCAGTTGTGTCTTTAAAAAAAGAAAAAGACAAAGGAAGAGAAAAAGATTACTGCAGCCAGTGTGGCCAATCACAGTGTGGACTCAGCTCAACACATTTCAGAAGCTGTGCTCTGCAGAACGCGGGGCCTTTGTTTTGCTTTCCCGGGTGTTTTGGGTTCACGCTTTTTGCCTCTTTCATTTTGTTGCCAGACCTTGAAAGAAACATTTACTTTACACGAGGGCTCTGCCAAACAAATACTGTACTATACTGTTTTCACTAAAGGTTTTAATGAGGTAATACACTTAAAAGACATGATAGTAGTAGTAGTTTTCTAGTTTTTTTTTTTAGCATACTTTACATATATTAATAACTTATTACTTTAAAACCCAAGGAAGCAGACTCAGAAAATGAAGTCTATTTAATATGTATCTATGTCAGCAAATGATAAGGAAAGAGCAGAAGAAATAATTTGTTTTAGAGTTCCAAAGTATTTTCATATTTTCATAATGGTATTTTGACTTTTAATTGGCACAGGGAGGGTCTCTCACTGTTATAACACCTAACAGTCTACTTACTTTCTGTGCCATCAATTAGTCTGGCCATGAATATCTATACACAAATGGGTGATACGCAGGGCCCGACATTAATCTTGGGTGTCAAAACTGAAGAGGCCTAAGGTATTAATACAATAATTTCTGAGTGTGTGTGTGTGTGTGTGTGTGGTGATATGTTATTTATAATTTAATAAAGCTTGCCTGAAGGTTCAGAATGCAAAGCTAGCCACAAGTCATAGAGGTCAGGCAGTGGTGATACACACCTTTAATCCCAAGCAGCCATACTAGCTAGCCATAGAGCCAGGCTGTGGTGGCACACACCTTTAATTCTGGGACTCAGGAGACAGGCAGATGGATCTCTGCTAGGTTAAGGCCACACTGAGCTACAGGAAGGTGATCCAGTCCTAAAGAGAAACAGCTCACACAAAGTGATCTCAGTACTTGGGACCACATGCCTTTAATCCCAGCACTAGGGAGGTATAAAAGGAAGAAGCAAAGGGTCTAACGTGGAGATTTAGTTTCTAGGCAGGGAGAGGGCATTGCACTCTGAGCCAGGATCTCTGAGCCAGGCAGTCTGAGGCAGAGGTAAGAGCTAGTGGCCGGCTGCTTTGCTTGTCTGACCATCATCTTGAACCCCAGTATCTATCTCTGGGTTTTTAGTTTCCGTGTTACACATGTAGTGGCACGTGACTATAATTATCCGTAGGTGGACACAGGAGGCCAACCTCAGTTACAAAGCAAGTTTGGGGGCAGCTTGGGTTACTTTAGACAATGTCTCACAAAAAACCCACACCCAATTAAATAATTGCTATAAGTAAAATATACTTGTAAAGGTATAAATGTACATTGTCATAATTAGGCCTCTGATCCTGAATGCTAGGGATAAAGCCTAGGGTCTTCAAAGATCCACCACTGATGTAGATCTCCAACATCAGAAGTGCCTATATTCAATGTATATGACAGGAAGGGAAGCCTTAAGTTCACATAATACAGCATGGCTTGAGATTTCACTTTTGATATAAATTAGAAGGTAAAATTAATGATAAAAGACAGGACAAGCAAGCAAGCAAGCAAGCAAGCAAGCAAACAAACACAGCCGGTTTATTTAAAATATATGGGCTGGGGAGATGGCCTGGCCAGTACAGTACCTGCCATGCAAAGGTGAAAGCTTGCTCTTCAGCACCCATGTAAAGTTCCAGTGTGGCAGAGCATTCCTGTAAGCCCAGCATAGGGGAGGTATAGAAAGGAGGCTCCCTGGGGCTTGTGGGAGACCCTGCATGGTGGCCAGACATGGTGGTACACGCTTTTAATCCCAGCACTCAGAAGACAGAGCCAGGCAGATCTCTGTGAGTTCAAGGCCAACCTGTTTTACATGGTAAGTTCTAGGTCAGCCAGGGATACAAAGTGAGCTCTGTCTCGAAGTGAAGAAGTAAATAAATAAGTGAAAATTAGGTAGAGAGCAACTGAGGAGGGTAACGTGACATCGACATCTGGCCTTTCCATGTGACTGCGTATGCCGCCCCTCTCACACCCAAATGCACATATACACAAATATATACAATACACAAACACAAATATATAAAAAAGATGTACATGCATAAATTGAACATATTTACACTAAGTTCTCCTTGTAAACAGCATATTTATGCCTGTAGGAAGACAAAATTAACATAAGGAGATACATCATTCTGGAAGGGGTACATCTGTGCTGTCAGTTATTTAGAACTCTAAGTCACTAATGCTTAATAGAACAGCCCCCAAGAGTGCCACCGTAACAATGCTCTTGGGTGTCAGACAAGATCAGGCCGACTCCCAGTCTCTCATCTCCATGAAAAAGACTATGGGGCGGAGTGGGGTGGGGTGGGGGGGAGGAGTGGGTCGTGAATTTATTGCTTTAAATGTTATGCTTATCACTTTAAAGTAAGGAATCTGTCTGTCTGTCTCACACACACATACACGGAGAATGGCAAACAGTAATCCCTAAATAAAATAGTCTTGTTTGCACTTTGGCATAATCTTAAAATAGAAATCCAGCCTATACAAACACCAAAGAGAACCTGTAATGATAAATTACAGCAGCTGGAGAGATGGCTCGGCAGTCTAGAGCTCTCACTGCTCTTGTAGAGGACCCAGGTTTGGTCCCTGCACCCACAAGGTAGCTCATAACTTCTGTAACTCCAGTTCCAGAGGAACCGATGGCCTCTTCTCATCTCCAAGAGCTGCTATATGCACGTGGTACACGCACTACACATACATTTTAAAAAAGTCTTTTTCTTTTCTTTTTTTTTTTTTAATGGTTTTTTTGAGACAGGGTTTCTCTGTGGCTTTGGAGGCTGTTCTGGAACTTGCTCTTGTAGATCAGGCTGGTCTCGAACTCACAGAGATCCGCCTGCCTCTGCCTCCCCCACTGCCCTTAAAAAAGTCTTTAAGTTATAAATTATAGTGTTTCTATTTTATGATCTTCCCTCTAATTAATATGTCTCTGTGATAACTTAATGCTCAAAAACTAGTTTAGACTCAGGAATGAGTACATGATCAGAGCATTACTGCATATTCTACAGGAGCAACTATATCAATGGCGTGAGGAAACTCACAGCTTCAAAAGCATAAGTTCAGGACTTTTACATAATGAAGTACTAATAAAAAGTTCCATAACTGAATGAAGAAAAGCTCAATCATTGATTTTAAAGTCACTCTTGAATTCAAAACTTTGTTAATTTGTACTTGTGACTCCATCTATAATAGGAAGAAGACTACTGTCTCAGGATTAATATACCAATTTCCATATTCAGGGATAGTTCAAAACCTATGTGCTACCTAAGGCAATTACCTAGAAGACCCCTAATATCTTTAGGGAAAAGCCAAAGAGAGAATAATTGACTGTGCTAATTTTACCCTTGGCAATTATAAAATAGCTCTGAATCTCATCTGATGGCAGAGACCTTTAGCTAACAGTCTGCCTCTGGAGGGGCAGAAAAACACATCATCTAGCTTGTACACAAATCCATCAGCAGAAGAAAACTGGAAACAGGTAGAATGAATAAGCCATACAATACTATAACTGCTGCAAACATGACAACTTTAATCATCAAGTTAAATATACTGACCCCCCCCCACACACAAAAGCAGGCTGTCACTGTGAAAAACAGTGATATATTATAAACAAATTCTACATCACGTTCTGCCTGACCCCTCATTACTGTGGTGTCTATTTGTTTCTCTCTTTATTGACAATTTTTTCTTACAAAGGAAATTAAAATAGTAAATAAAATCTAAGTATTAACAAGACAGTAATCATTTTTAATTATTGTTTAATAAAATAGGTCCTTTGTTGTAAAATATTCATATTCCTTTAAATTCAGTTCTGAAGAAAACAGACCCACGAGTTTCACTGAAAGGGCTCGTTTTGAACATGGGCAGGTGCTTTGCCAAAGAGGACTCTTGACCTCACTCACTCAGTCTCCTTTTACTGTCTCTGAATTTCAGAACACTGCCCACACAATTTGGACCTCATCTGTTGTGATTGAATGAGGGCTATGGAATGCCTACATTTGGGGAGCAATCATGGACTGACATGGTACTCTAGTTCTTTCATAGGAAGGGAGCTGGGGAAGCATCCTTTGGAGCTGAGCCTGCAGAACCTTCAGAGGCCCTTTCAAGATCGAGGTGAAGAAGATCCATGTTTGGAATGAACAGGACAGATGCACAGGGCAGACAAAGGCCTAAGTTTAGCACAACCATCCAACTCAGGAAGAAACACATTGCTGTCTAAAAAGACATGCAAATGTGCAGGGATGATGTGCACACAGGCCGTGGAGGCACGGGGTTCCCAAAGGGGAGGGAGGGTCCTGTCATTCTCTTTCTTCAGCGACTGCTTGCTGTTGGACATGCTGAGATTTCCGTTTTTCTATTTTTCTGGTCTTCTCTTTGTAAACCAAGTAGTGGTGTTGAAATCCGGTGCCTAATGGAGCAGATGGTGGAGGTCTTAGGTTCTGGAACACGTAGAGTGATGCCTTTGAATGCTAAACACCAAGTGCAGATTTCACAGGCTGGGAAAGTGATTTGGTTTTGATGGTAATCAAACATCCATTTTCACTGAATTCGAGCCACAGTGAAAGAAAGGATATGTGACTGACGCAGACAGTTCAGGAAAAAGATGATACTTAAAATATTATCCCCACAGAGGGAAGTAGTATACACAGTTACTTGTTTACATCACTATGGCACGCCTGTACTTTCAGCTCCTCTACACTTCTGTAAGACGCACAATAGTGCTCTGCTTGATGTCATGCGTGAAACCCTGGGTTCATGCAGTGTTGGCAGAGTAAATCCTAACTGATAATAACAGGGAAACAAAAGGAAATTTCCTAAAAGTATCAAGCCTTAGTTCCTTTTCTAAAGTAAGACCATGTTGAGGGTAATTTCCAAAAAATAGGACTAGGTGCAATTAAGTAACAGATCTAGAATATTTTTCCCCTGGGCCTAACCCATTGTGCCCACTCTCTATGCCTACAGGTTATCAGGTGCAGCTCAATGCACCTGAAACCCCACCACACTTTCACATGTGGACGTGTTCCCTTCTCCAAGTAAGGCCCATGCTTCTCACAGACTACAGCAGGTCTGACAGAAAGGCAAGACAGATGATGGGGTCAGTGACTCCCAGGGACAGTTAAAGACTCACTGTTGCCTTAACATGTGGATCCCATCGAACACCAGTAGCACCGACACTGAGAGCAATAATTAGTAAATGGGACCTCCTGAAACTGAAAAGCTTCTTCTGTACGGCAAAGGACACAGTGGACAAGACAAAAGGACAGCCTACGAGTGGGAAACGATCTTCCCCAACCCCACATCTGGACGAGGGCTGATCTTCCCCAACCCCACATCTGGACGAGGGCTGATCTTCCCCAACCCCACATCTGGACGAGGGATGATCTTCACCAACCCCACAACTGGACAAGGGATGATCTCCAAAATATATAAAGAACTCAAGAAACTAGACAACAAAATATCAAATAATCCAACTAAAAAAATGGGGTGGAGAATTAAACAGAAGAAATTCAAATGGTTGAAAGACATTTAAAGAGATGCTCAATATCCTTAGCCATCAGGGAAATGCAAATCAAAACAATTCTGAGATACCACCTTACATGAACAAGGGAGATCATGATGGAGAAATTTACAAGACAGCTGAACCAAGGTCATGGAAACTCATGAACTCTAGACAAATCTGTAGAGCTAGGCACTGCATATGGGGGAGACAGTTATGAAGATTGGACTATCTGTGGGGCCCCTGGCAGTAGGACCAGGATCTATTCCTGGTGCATGAGCTAGCTTGTTAGGGCCCATTCCCTATGAGGGGATGCCATGCTCAGACTTAATGCAGAGGGGAGGGGACTTAGTCCTGACCCAACTGTGTTGACTCCGCAATAGACAGACCTGAACATCAATTTTTCCCATTCCAGGTTATGTTGTTCAGATAAAGCAAGCACTCTACTAGTAGTCTGTATTCCCAGCCTTGCTTGAGATTGCTCTATAACCCAGAATGGCCCCAATAATCCTTCTTCTCTTCCTCCTCCTCGAAACATTTTAAAAAGATTTATTTGTTATATGTACAAGGTTCTGCCTGCATATGTGCCTGAGCACCAGATCTCATTACAGATGGCTGTGAGCCACCATGTGGGTGCTGAGAATTGAACTCAGGACCTCTGGAAGAGCTGCCAGGGCTCTTAAAACTCTGAGCCATTTTCTCCAGCCCCTCTGTTTTCTGGCTCTGAGGCCCAGGCGAGCCTTGAACACATGATCCCCCTGCCTCTGCCTCAGAGTTTGGAGATTATAGTCTTGTGTCACCATACCTGTTCTTCAAAAATGTTTCCTAGCATTAATTTCTTCTAGTTAATGCTGACACTGCCATCATCACCTTCATCAATTTCAGTAAGCACACAGGGGGAGCCGAGCAGCAGGACACACAGAGCTCTGTGCTTCCATAACCAAGCATGAGACACATAATGGCCATGTTAGCCACAGGTGGACCTTGTCTATTTTTACCTTGGTGTTCTGTAGAAGAGCTAGTCCATTGCAGGCATTTGCTAGAAGAAAGTCTCCACTCAGGATAGCTATTTTGTTTCCAAACTGCATGTCTTTCAGTGGTCCATCAGATGAATTTAATTCACTTAAATTTACTATCCCACGATGCACGATGAGAGCAGTGTGTATAAGTTCTGTGATCTCTGCCAAACTTCTTTGACTAAAACATAAAGGAAAGGTTTGTATAAATGTCAAGACTGTACTACTTTACGACCAGTGCCAGGATTCAGCTTTCTAGAATAAAACCATGCACACATGGTTTTGTGTGTGTGTGTGTGGGGGGGTGTCCTTTTCTAATAAAGCTTTCAGAAGTTTCTCTATTGACTAGCCTGGAGCTTTCCTGTAAGTCTCTACACTACAAATCACTGGTTGCAGAGAAATGATGGCCAGCAGCACTACCCTCCCCCCGCCAGGTTTCACTGAGATAACTTGCTTTCAGTGCATGTTTCTTCTTCAGCTAACTTTAAGATTTCTGGGAACTGTCAGTTACATTGTCAGGTTAAATGTGAATACGAGTAAGGCATGGGCTAGATACTTTCCATACACGATCTCTTCTAGTCCTAAATATAAAGCTAGGGTTTTTTTCTGAAACATGGTCTCTTCCCTCAAGGATCATGTCTCCTAGACTGAGAATGGATGCATACACCTTCGGCAGGAAATAAGGCAGAAAGGCCTGCTGAGTCGGTAATTCAGGACTGTATCTCATGAGATGGCAGAGGATACCTGCCTTCAGTTTGCACACTTTGTGTGAGGATAAAAGTATTATTGTATAACCAAACAAAAACTTCCAATATTTCGATTGTGCAGAACGAAATCTGATGGAATAAAATGCATGTGATAACTGGGACAAACAAAGAGAAAGAGCTAAGACCCAGTTTGGTGGCTGTGCTCACAGAACCAGCACTTGGGAGGCTGAGCTACACACCGAGTCCCAGGCCAGCCTGTCTCAAAACACCGCAGGAACAGAACCTGCCCCCTCACACACATTAAAACAAAAGCAAGCAGTCACTGAAAGTGTAAGCCTCCTCTCAACCCCGTGATGGGTATTATTATTAATCCTCAATTATAGGGGAGAAAATTGTTGCACACAAATGAAATGCATTCTCAAGGACACAGTGACACAGAGCTGGAACTCTGTTGGATTCTAACTACTCTAGATGACTCAGTGTGAATATAATGTGGTTTCGAGGCTACCATTCCAGCCTCCACATTAACTTTGGGCTTGGCTGTACTATTTGCTTGCCCAATCAATAAACATGTCGAAGGGAACCTTAGGCTGGCTTAGGCAGTCACAGAGTTGTATGACCCAGGGAACAGGAGCCTGTCAGTCACTTTAGACATGTAAAAATAAAATGGTGCTATCAAGATACCAACATATACACGGTGGCTTACTATGAAACAACAGTTATTTGATAAGAAAATTAAATACTTAATAATGTTGCTACAACAAAAGGCCAAACTTAGTCTGAACAATGTGTGAGTGTGTGTGTGTGTGTGGGGCGAAAATGGTGCTGTTTTAGCGCAAGCTGAAAAGGCAGTAAGCAAACCGTTACTGGAAAAACTCTCCTGCAGTACCTGGAAAGATAGGCATCTTTTACTAGCTAAAATAAATTACACTTAGTAAGCTTAGAGAGCTAGGTTAAGGAGATTTCAGGTAGGATGATAGAAGTGTTGGCTAGCTTTTTCTATATAACATACACTGTATACGGATGCACATACAATACAAAAGAGAGACAAATTAAAGAGATTTATTCAACTTGCACGAAGTTTAGTGCACAATGAAAGAGCAAAGACTTGCTAGGCTGAAGATAAAACTGTTCCACATTTCCAGTATGTCCAGAATAAAATTCCCAAAGGGAGAAACAGTATTAGGGAAAAGAACAAGTTAAAAGTGTGGGCTGACAGGAGTGCTCAGCAGGTACAGGCTTGAGTTTCATCCTCAGAATCCATGTAAAGTGGAAGGGAGAGAACCTGTTCCCTAAAAGTTGTTCACTGACCTCCTTGCTGTGGCTTGCAAGTGATGGTGATTACGATGGTGATGATGGTGGTTGTGATGATGATGATGACTGTAGTAGTACATACTTATAATACAGAATTTGGCAGGTGGAGGTAGACCAGTAATCCAAGATCGTCCTCCGCTACACAATGGGTTTGACATGAGCTGTGATGGAGGTGGACCTTTCGTCACACATGAAAGCTTCACTTTCAGTATAGAGATGTTTGTCTCATAAAGAATTATGGATGAGTACAAGTCATAGAAACCTGAAAAAAGGGTTAAGGAAGTTTGGAGCATCTCTCAGCCTCACTGGAGAAGCTCCGTGCAGCAGGCCCACAGTGGACAATGAGCAGAGCAGGGCCAGAGCTCCACGGGGAAGAGGAGGTGTAGAGATGAAAAGAGCCAGATGTGCAGGGCCCCATGAAAACATTCTCCTCCAGACACAGGAGGATGGCTACCCTTGTGAATTCACAGAGACGGGAACAGGCACACAAGACTAGCACAGGCTCTCAGAAAGGGTCCCAGTGCAGAGAAGGGGAGGGACATATGGGGTCCTTTCCCAACCAAGAAGCTATTTTTAATTTATACACGCTGGGAAACATAAATTATGAGATGGTGGAAGCCACATCATAGGTGTGGAGGTCACAGGTGGGAAAACTTTTAGGGAATGTGTTATCTCTTTTCACCGTCACGTAGATTCTGGGGACCAAACTGAAGTATCAACCACACTCCAGGGCAGGTCCCATGCCCAGAGTGGCGCGGGCTTACACAGGACAGACTCCATGTGCTTTGTATTTTTTTTTTACTGGAAATTCCCCTTTTAGTTTGTCTGTTTTGACTTTCCTTTTTTGTTGTTTTATTTTCTTTCTTTTCATTCTTTCTTTTTTTCTTTTAGAGAGCAAGACTATGAAGTTGTACGGGGAAGGATATACTATACAAAAACATTTTAAAATAAAATAAAACGAACAAAGCTCTAAGTATGAACTGATTCTCACTGAAAAGGGAGGCAGCTCAGGGGGCAGACCAAGTGTTAGAGAGGATGATGAATCAGGAAGCTAGTTCTAGGTTATTAGGACTGGGCCCAAGCCAAGACAGGTAGTTCTGACAACATGATTTGAATTTCTGGGTGGCTGGATTTCAGAATGGCTATCGACCAATGAGATTCCCTTTTCTTGAGAGATAAGGTCTTACTACCCAAACTCCTGGCCTCAGGCAATCCTTCTTTACCTGCTTAGCTATCTTGCTGTCCCCTCAGGGAACAAGCTTTTAAAAAAGTGGAGCTAAGATATAAAACCAACTTTTAAAAAAGTGACCAAAAGGAAGGGATGAGAATATTACTATGGGGCTGGAAACACAGTTGAGTGGTCAAGAGTGCATCTCGTCATGCCCATCTGCAGCTCACAAATCTTGTAACTCCAGCTCCAAAAAATCCAATACCCTCTTCTGGTCTCTGACAGCACTCCTATGTACATGGCATACACTCACTCACACACACACAAGTAAAACTAAATTTTAAAAATATATTACTATCTCACAAATACTTTCTATTTTTGTAAAACTATTCCCTAAAAAGAAAGAAAAAACAAACAAACAAACAAAAAAAACAAAACAAAATTTGGGGTGCAGTGTGAGGTCTGGGAAGAGTTAAGGGGAGCAGTGGGGAATGACTATGATCAAAATACATTGTGTGCATGTATGAAACTCTCCAAAAACAAAACCAGGTGTGGTGGTGCATGTCTTCAATCCTAGCACTCGGGAGGCAGAGATACGCAGATTTCTGTGAGTTCCAGGCCAGTCTGGATTACATAGCAAGTATTTATGTAGCCAGGCTGACAAAAAGAGATCCTTTCTCAAAAACATCCAAAGAATTAAAAAAATCATTTTTTATTGGTGGTGTCATATTTGACAAAAATCACACAATGAAATTATGAGCAAGTATACAGCACAGAAAGGTCAATCACACTGGTTAAGTCCCTCATGCGTTTAGGTTAGGAAAGTAAAGCCCAGCAAGCCAGAAGCCGTAGGTGTTCTGAACTATCCTGAGGATGAAAATGAGTGACTGTGAGCTTTCAATAAAGACACCTACAAAATAGACAGCAACCATAAACAAGCAGGGACCTTTAAATGCCACATTACCAGAAGCAAGAACAATCAGTAATAATTAAAGGAGAAATCATCATTTATTGCAGCCACCACTTACAAAGCACTTTCATATATACTGCCTACTTGCCCATCTAATCACAGCAGGCCAAGGGTAAATACTTATCTAGGGCCTGAAGTTTGGAAAGGACAAAAGTTGTAACTCAGGGCCACCTTGTCATAGTGACCAATGACACCACAAAATGTTATTTCCCTAATGAATAATAGTAAGTGTGTGTGTGTGTGGGGGCAAGGATATCGAAGTATATACAACGGTGGCATATGCCTACCATGCATGCACTCACCCAGCTTCCAACTTTATTTGTAAGCACCATGGAAAGAAACGTTTGTAGGAGACAGTATATTAAGGAAAAGATGGCCTCTACAAAGCTTAAGTGCCCTCCTCCCCTTTCTAGGGTCTCACTATGTAATCTTGCCCTGTCCTGGATTCTGTCTGTAGAACAGGCTGTCTTCAAACTCATGGAGATCTGCCCTCCTCTGCCTCCCAAGAGCTAGGATCACCACACCCAGCATGCTTTGGTTTTGGTTCTTTGTTTCTTGTTTTTGTTTGTTTTGTTTTTCATGATTTATTCTTAATGATATGTTGTATATGTGTGCATGTGTGTGGGTTGTACACTTGGCGAGTGCAGGTACCCGAGGGGTCCAGAAGAAGACATCAGATGGATGGGCGCTGGCTGGGAACCAAACCTGGGTCCTCTGGAAGGGTGGGTAAGTGCTCTTAACTGCTGAACCATCTGTCCAGCTTCAAGTTTGCTTTTTTTAGTTCTAAGTAACTGGGAATATTAATTAGAATTTCTCCAAATAATTTGATTAGACCCAAATCAATAGATTTATCCTCATCAACAATATAACTTGAGAATAACTCTCCTTTTGCCTGTACCAGAACATAGCTCAGGGTGGTGTCAATCTTGCTCAAGTCACTGGGTCCCTCATCACTGAAAGAAATTGAAGAAACTAAAGAACAGATTTCTCCAAGTTCTCAACTTCGTAGATTCAGGTTTGTGTTGTCATTTTAATTACTTAGACCAGCAAGCAACTGTAAGAAAGAGGAAACCATTGGTACTTTTGGACCCCACTTTCTCTGTATGAACAGGAATGGAGTGTTCAGTTGTCTTTAAACCTGTTCTGTAATTACCGTCTAGCACTGTGCTCTCAACGTCTCAGATTTTATCAGATGAAGAACTTTGGGCCACATTGTACAAAAGTACAATACAGTGCAAACAGGGAAGCAACACAAGTGTAATCTAAGAGAATTTGCTTCTTCTTATTTTATTTCCATCTTACGGACCCAGAGCACCTTAGCTAAGCATTCTGTGTGCTGGAGCTAGAGTTCTCTTTAAATAAAAGTCTCCATGCCGTTTTATGTACAGTTTTTGTACTCTTGGTTATTTATCCTTCCTCCTTAGCCTTGGTTAGAAAGGGGTAATAAATAAATAAGCCAGACGTGGTGGCACTCGTGAGGATCACAGAGACTTGGAGGCCAGCCCTAGCTACTAATGAGTCCTAGGCCAGCCTGGGGTAGAGAGTGAAATCTAGGTGAGCCAATGGTATGAGACCACAGACCCAACCCTTCCTAGAACCCTCAACAACCCTCAACAACAAAAGCCCAAACCAATCCACTTACAAAAAGTGACCAGCATAAGGAAGCACTTGCTGCATTGAAAGAAACTGATGTTTTTTTTTTTTTTTTTTTTAAAACAGGAATTTATGCCCACCAGCACAGAAAGATGTCCCTGTGGGTGCAATAGTGACAGTTACATCTTGGGGTAACCTACAGCCACCTAATTGGTGCCTTGTACCGTAAACGTAGCCAACAACCTAAGCATGGTGGACCCTAGGGAGCCTACTACTGCTACCTTCCCAAACCAGTGTAACCCCAAGCACATTCTAAATACCTTCTCTCATGTCTACAGATAAGCATAGCTTCTTTTTGCAGCAGAGCGAGGCCATCACAGAAATCCCCAACTGGTCAAAATGCAAACAACTTACTGTGGGGTATCTGGCCCCAGCTGATGCATCTCCCACACAATCCCTATGCCTAAGGCTCAGAACAGCTGATTCAAGAATGTCTTACATATGCCAAAGGGAGCTCCACCCTTAAATCTCAGCAGGCTGCGCTTACATAGGCCTTCATATGCATGCATGCATGTTTCTTCGCAACAACAATAAAGCAGCAGAGGGCATGACCTTAATAGCAAATGGGGGGGGGTAACAGGAGGGGCTGGAGTGGAAATGATGTAAATCTAGTACTCACATACGAAATTTTCAGAAAAATGTTAGAAAATGTATACCCAATCATTCTGTTTGAATTATATACTAAGCAATTTCATTTGCTTTTTTATTTCATTTTCCTCAAATACTTCCTCAAGAATTTAGCATCCTATGTTTCAGAAACAAGAAAGGTGGACATTGCTAGTTATCCATTCACCTAACCTCCTTACTAGAAACAAAGCTTTACTGTGTTTGAAGTGGCCATGGACTGACTGCTTTAAGATCTCCTTACTAGCTGGGCACGGTGGCACAGGCCTTTAATCAGAGCACGTGGGAAGTGAACGCAGGAGGGTCCTCATCCTTCACATAAGAGTTCAAGGCCAGCCTTGGCTACTTAGCTCCCCGCCTCAAAACCAACAACCAAACAAAACCCCAAAGTTACCATCAGCAGCTGATGCAGCTCTGTGATCAGGACAAGTCTAGCCAAAGGTGTGCGTGTGCGTGTGTGCGCGCGCGCGCGCGTGCGTGCGTGCGTGCGTGCGTGCGTATGTATGTATGTATGTATGTATGTATGTATGTACGAACACAGGCAGGCAGGCAGGCAGAAGTGTAGGCGGTGGGGCTTCTGAAATAACTCCTAGTAGAAGGAGACAGACTGATTCAGCTGGCATGTACCCCTGACATTTGGGGCTTTCCCTGTGTAGACTGTGACTAGACTTCTCAGAGATCGAATGCGGCCCACAGTCTGTTGGAGGGAGGACAAGAAGGAAGGAGGGCCTGGGCTCTAGAGGGCCTGAGTGCTCCACTGCCCTCGGGCACTCCTGCTGAAATCGTCTTTGCTTCTATTTACAGCCCTCCCTGCAAGTCTCTGCCCTGTGCTGTGACTGAGCCCAGCACCTGGGGCTGCCAAACAAGTATTCCCCCATGAGCTACAGTCTCAGCGATTAGACTTGTCTTCTGAGACAAATAAACACTGTCTTCTTAAAGCTACTGTTACAGTCAGCTTAATCAAGTCCTAAGAGGGACGGTCAATAAAAAATTGTGCTAAAAATGGCAAGACATTTTATGCTCATCCTTCTGCACTCTTGTGGTTTCCAACCGTCTCTTGGAGATGGCTCCACATTATTTACTGGCAGAGAAGGGTTTAACCCTTGCTCATTTAACATGTCCAGAGAGACCACGGTGTACGAAGGTAACACACACTTCTACTGTATTAGGGTAATTAACTGGTATGTTTTATTTAAAGAGTTTCTTTCGATTTAGTGTATGTGTGAGTATGTTTGCATGTACTGTGCCATGTTATGTGTAGAGGTCAGATTACGACTTTTTGGAAGTTGGTTCTGTCTTTCCATCTTGCTTTTGTTTGCTTGTTTTCTCCTTGGGGTTCTGCTGTCTTGCCTCCTCCAGGCTAGCTGGCCTCTGAGCTTCCAGCGAGTTCCGTCTCCATCTTCCATTTCAGTGGCATTGCAAGAGTGAGTCGCCACACTGGCTTTTTAGTTGGATTCCAGGGATTGAACTCAGGTCACTGAGCTTGCGCAGTTTAAATATCTGAAAATCACCTCTAGCCATGTATGGTGGTGCACACTTTGGCCCCTGCAGAAGCAGGAGGATCACTGTGAGTTCGAGGCCAGTTTGGTTTATTTAGTCAGCTTCAGGCCAGCCAAGACTACATAGTGAACTCTATCTCAATAAAGATAATAGTCAGTTCTGTGTCACTCTTTAAATAAAGCTTTCTCCCATTTACCTCCTTCTGTACTTAAAGGTTTTAGAAGATAGCTCAGTCATTCCCCATACCTTCTCATTTAATTATCTATCCACTTCCATGCGCTGCCTAGAAAGTATTTGTTAAAGGAGCAATTTGTTACTTAGCAACAGCTTTAGAAAGGCCTCAGGACTGCTATCACTGATTTCAGAAGGGAAGCAGTGATCTATACTACAGTCAGGGTATAGAGACACAGCGGTAAGTCCTCGGGGTCAATTAGCCTCCTATTAGCACCTTCCAGGTGTGTCATAAGCACACAGCTGATGCTGAACAGTTAATTATTAGATTTTTTTTTTACTTTGCAGAAACTTGAAATCTCGCTATGCTTTAGATTTAGGCCTATGTTGAACCCTTTTCTTCCTAATCCTGTCTTCTTCTCTATTCTCCCATCCTTCCCTCCAGTCCTTTGTCTTTAGAAATATAGACGGGAATAGTCAACATTTATGTTGTCTTCTATCTGGATGTTTACATGTTGATATTTTGAGTTTCTAAAGATGCATTTAAGAAATAAGTGGGAAACCCTGCACCCAGGGCCTCTATGGACGGGACTGTTAACCCCAGGCCACGCTTGATGGCTTTGAAGTAAATGCCACACACTATGTCAAATGTCCTATTTAAAAAAAAAAAAAAAAAAAAAAAAAAAAAGGATAGTGGGTGACTACGGCTGCACTTATTAAATTACTTTGAACCAATTATTTATTATTATATGCTGAGGCCATGTGTAAAATACTTGTTGCAAGAATAGCTCAACTGATTAGTAAATAAACTTATTTCAAACAGTGGCTCCTGGAGGTGAGCAGGGCCTCTCCTGGGGAGAGGAGGGGATGGACGGATGGACTGAGGATGATGACACTCAGCCGACAGGCTAAGTCCACACAGCTGGTAAACTGCACCTGGACTCAAGCCCAGGGCTCTGGGGTTCTAAAGCCTAAGCTCTTTGCATATCAATAGCAAACTCATCAAAACCCAAAACACAACATGTACAAGATTTAGGGTCTTTCTGAAAGTAAAATGGGAGGCCAGAGTCATTTATTTAAATCATTTTATTTAAACCCTAAAACTTTTTTTTTTTGTTTTTAGAAAAGGGATTTTATACTCATGTTGGAAGAATAAATTAAAAAAACTAAAAAGAAGACTTCAGAAGGAAATAAGATTAAATTTAGGTTTTAATACTTGTTAAGAAGCTATGACTTTGGGTTTTGGTGTGTGTGTGTGTGTGCTCAAGTCCACTACTATGATCTGAATCCAGGATCTTGCATATGCTAGGCAAGCAATCACTGGGCAATACTTTCAACCTCTGTAGCTTTAACGTGTATAATAACAGCACAATTGACAAATACATGTTTTTGATGGAATTTAGAAAAAGAACCAAATGCATTTAAAAAATCATATGTGACAAAGATAGCATTTCAAATCCTTACAGAAAAGATATTTAAAACAAAAACAGGGTGTTGGTGGTGCACATCTTTAGTTCCAGCACTCAGGAGGCAGAGGTCAGCCTGGTCTACAGAGTTCCAGGACAGCCAGGGCTATACAAAGAAACCCTGTCTCGGAAAAAAAACAAAAACAAAAGACTGGGCTGCCAGTACTTCATCGCGGATGGGGGAGGAGTTTGTGAGGTTCCACCCCTTCCTGAGGGGCTCAGGGCAGCTAATGGCTGCTGGGGAAGGGCATCATTTTCTTTATTGGTGTAGTCACTGCTGTGATAGGTTGGTTATCCTTGTTCCAGTAGATAACTCCCCATCCCATGCTCAAGCAAGCGACCTTTATTACACTCAGCGAATCCCAGCAGATAAATGAAATGGCCAAGAAGATGACCACGACATTAAAGGCGGAGGTGGATTTGTTTGCAAGCAAGGTTTTCGTGACAGAGGAAGGAGAGTGACAGGAGATGATCGACTCACTTATAAACATCTATGGGTGAACAGCTGGTGCTACATAGTTGCCATTATTAAGTTAAATAATGGTTACCCATACACGCACTGTGATACCAGTACCATGACAGCTGATCTGATAAACTAGATAGCTACTAAGTGACACACAGTGTGGATGGAGAGAGACTGCAATTTTTCACCATTATATTCAGAATGGCAGTCAAAATAGATGGATTATTTTTATAGCTCAAGATTTTCATTTAATATTTTTGGATTTATGGTTGATGTCACACAACTAAAATTCAGTAATAAATGTGTTATGTGTATGGAAACTGCTGTTTGGCGGTGTGACTGAACATGGAGGATGAATGGAAGGTATTTTCCCATGTGAGATTCCGGTGATTGGTAAACGGTAGGATGAGGGAGGCAGCTGATGGCTCCTCTGCTTAGAGACCTGCACAGATCCCCATCTCACACCCACTGTAAAAGGCCTAGGTCCCCACGATGGTAAGGCCCAGAATAATCCACCACAGCTTCGCTATTCTTCTTTCTGAGTTCTTTCCCTGCACTCATGCGGGCTCGAGCATGAACACACAGCACAGACAAGTGCACACACAGGCAGAAGTGTGTCGTCCTGTGTCTGTCCGTCCCCGTCCCCCCCCTCCCCCCTCCTTGCTGGCTCTTAAGCTTGCCAACCATTCTTGCTTGGAGCCTTTTCCTTCTGCTCTGCCTGTGCTGTATTTCTTTGCACATTTACGAGGCACGGGGGTTCACCTCCTCCAGGTCTAAGTGCCCTTCCCCACGACCTTCCCAACCACTCCACAGACTGGCAGCCACCACCCTGCTCCTCTGCTGCACAGCACTGCCTCGTCCTGTGTCTACATTCAAGCACTGACAGATACACATGGGTTGTTTTGCTTGTTTATGTTCTGTTTCTTTCTCCATCATCTCTGGACAAGGGAACGCAGACAGAACGAAAGAATCCCTAAAACGCACTTTAAAAATATCTCACTTAGAGCATTCACTAAACAGGAGTGGGGCTCCCTCCAAAAAGTTAAAAAGCAGCCACCACAGGGTTGGTGAGATGGCTCAGCCTTAAAGATGCCAAGTCTGAAAAACCTGAGTTCAATCCCGGACCAACATGGTAGAAGGAGAGAACTGTGTTTCTAAAAGTTGTCCTCTGACCTCCCTTCCAGTGCCCTGTCATGGGAGTGCCCCCCCAGCAAAACAAAAACAAACAAACCTGCCAAAATAAACAAACAAAACAGCCATAATAAATGAGTATGCTTTCATAAAATTATGTCAGGTAAAAAGTGATCTTGTTTGTGGGGAGAAGGGATCCTCACAAACTAGCTCAGGCTAGTCTTACACTTTCAATTATTATGTCTTAGCCTATTTATTTATTTATTTATTTATTTATTTATTTATTAAAGCAGGGTCTCTATACATAGCCTTGACTGTCCTTGAATTTCAGAGATCTGCCTGCCTCTGCTTCCCAGTGCTAGGATTAAAGGCCTATGTCCCCTCTCCCCATTTGCCTCTGAACACTTTTAGGTAGGTGTCAAACAGTGTATGTTTCTATCTGGGCAGTGCTGGTGAATACCTGTAATCCCAGCACTCAGGAAGCAGAGGCAGTCAGATCTCTGTGAGTTTGAGGCCAGCCTGGGCTACAAAGTGAATTCTAGGACAGCAAGGGCTGCTACACAGAGAGATACTGTCTTGAAAGACCAACCAACCAACCAACCAACCAACCAAACAAACACTATCTGTTTCTATGAATAAACTAGACTCAAAATCTCAAGAGATTAATCTAATATAAATTGTAGTAATTGGAGAAATAACCAGGGTTTTCCTATTTTGTCATTTTATGCATGCCAATGGCATAATTGAGACAGTACTTTGAGGTTCTCCATGATCGTAACTTTCAAAATTATCTGTATCTTATTTCTGAATTTAAAAATAAGAATTCTGTCCTTAAAATAAATGGACTAAAACTCCACATCCTAACCATTAAAAGCAAAATGTCATCCAGGTGTAGAGGTACACACCTGCAATTCTACCTACTGGGGGTGGTGGGCTGAGGCAGGAGGATTCTAAGTTTGAAGTTGGAAAGGGCTACACAGTGAGTCCAATGCCAGCCTGGGCAACCTGGTAACATCCAATCCTTAGAAAGAAATAGGCATCGGTCTATCAGGACTGGGCTGCACAGCTCTGCATTTTGACTGGCTGCGATTCTCTGTAATGGTCCTGTCTGTTGGAAAGAGGAGTTTCCTTGCTGAGGGGTGAGGGCTACACTTACCACTATCGGCTGTGGTAAAGGGGACCTCCTCCCCATGTAGAATCAAATCACTGGGTCTGGGATGACAGCACAAACAGGCATCCTTCCCAGCTGTGCACACACACAATCTCTGCAGGCCTGAAGGGCTGTCTCTTCAGAAAGCTAACCCATAACTGCAAGTGGTGGTTGAGAAAGACCAACACCCACGCCCATGTCAGAATCCCACCAAGACATGAAAACACAGTCCAAATGGAGAATCCCTCCAGGAGCTCTACGGGCAGGGCCTCCAAAGCACACGTTTGTTTTCTTATTTAAATAAAGAATCTGTATGCTACCACTTACAGCTGGAATATAATTTTTTCTTTTTAAATTACCACTTAACGCATCTTTTTCCATCATGATTGACTTCCAAACTGACCCCAGTACAGATGTGCCCTGGAATTAATTCCTGACACACCCACCAGCCCATCTAACAAAGAGGTAAGCTGTCTTAGGTGGCCACACTAGAAAGAACAGAGGGATGTCAGGAGTCAGCAAGGAGGCAGATTATTTCTCATTCAAAATTAACGATTCCACTCCCCAAGAAGTCCGTGTTAAACTTTAGAAGCCCGAATATAGCAACCACAGCTCTGCTTAATGCTCCCCAGGCACACCTGCTTTAATATACAAACAAGCCAGGCATTTGCCACCCTTGAGAACATATTCTTAAACCTACTATCAATGCAAACACCACCCTATCCACACACAATTACCCCTCAGGCCAACCAGATGCTCACTCACACTGTAAAGAGGAAGCTGGCTAACAGCATCTGCTTTCTGGAAATGGTTAAACTGGGTACTTTTATGCCAGCAAAACAGAGCAAGTTTAGTTATCAGAGTCCTTTTGGGTTTCACAGAAAGGGTTAAAACTACTTGAGACTACCAAAAAGGACTAGCAAGACATGTGGGCGCTCCGGCTGGCACCGCCAGGCATCCCTGGGAGGGAATGCCCATATCAATGCAGGTTATCAGGTGGACGGCTGGTCAACACTAAGCAGACTTGCTCTGGGCCAGCTGCGCTGACCTTCCTGATGTGAATTCCAATGAGAGCCCTCTGCACTCCACCATTGGGCTCTGCCATTTTTCACTGCTGCAGCTCCCTGGGCATATGGGAATCCCTAGTGATGAGCACATAAAGCTGCTTCCAACTCAAGTGACGGCTCATTTCCCCCGGCTGAAGGCAGGCAGACATTAATATCCTGAGGAGATCACACCCGCCTCTCTGACCCCATCTACCCAAGCAAAACCACTGCCCTATTTCTTCATGTAATAAGCTTTTAATGAAGAAAACCCAGACCTCTCCTCTCACTGCAATGCGGTTCTACATGAAAAGGTTACACAAATACATCAGGTCTCCTGTCAAAGTTTTCCAAAATAACTGTGCTCCGCCCCACAGGACCGTGAGGGCTGCCACTCCCCCTCCTGTGCGGAGCTCATTCTTCCTGCTCAGGCCCAGGAGTCCAGTTCTCCGCTCTGATAATTACCATTTCTCCCTGGCATGGCAGGTAGAGGATTAAGGAAGTGATTACAAAGAGCGGGTGCTATCTCCACTTTCATTACAAACCCCTCTCTTCCAGGACTCATCATTTAGACGTGAAACTGCTTCAAGCACAATCATGGCTGGGAGAAATGACCTGAGCTACGTTAGAATACGAGAAAGCTAAGAATACAGGGCGAATTGGAGTTGGCACACGTGTTAGTCTCTGAAGGGTTAGTGGGCCCAGTGACCAGAGCCACAACTCTGTGAGCTCTGATGCCTCAGGAGAGGCGGGATTAAGTTTTCTCTCTTTTTGACATAGGGGTTAGGAGACACAAAGGCTGAGCAAGCAACGCAGGGAGGAAGACCATTCTGCAGAGACCTCTGCACATAACAAGGACTGATGGACAGCAGAGGGAATTTGGGCGGGCTCCACATAGACTACAAAATATGTCCGGGGCTGGGAGACGTGAAGGTAAAGTGGGGGTAGGGGGTGGAAGACCCGTTTCCTATGAAAGAGAATGTCAGGACACAGGCTGTTCAGTTGCATGATTTAGATTACTGTTTCTCAACTGACACAGAGATCTAGAGACACAGCAGCACCTGTCCCAGCACATTTAAACCAGCCATGCCAGCAGATGCCACAGGCATGTACTCAGTACAGGGCTGTACACGTGTCCACGACCCTGTCTTGTCTGTTTCCTGGTGTCTATGTGAGTGTGGCGTCTGTGCAGTGTGTGCACACATACACATGTGTGTATGTGTGCTGTCCAGGGTTCTGACCTACCGCTTAGTATGTGCACACATGTGTGTATGTGTACTGTCCAGGGTTCTGACCTATCTACCACGTCTTACAGCATTCCCGAGACATGATGGTCCTTTCACTTAACCTGGAGCTGGAAGGGCAGTCAAGACAACCTAGAGAACCCTAGGGCCGTGGGTTCTCAACCTGTGGGTCATAACCCCTGGGGGGGAGGAGATATCAGATATCATATATACCAGATATTTACATTATGATTCACTTTGCTACTATTGTAGCTAAATTACAGTTATGAAGTAGCAATGAAATAATTTCATGGTTGGGCACCACAGCATGCGGAGCTGTATTAAGAGTCGCAGCCTTAGGAAGGCTGGGAACCGATATAGAGACCCAAGTGCTAGGCAGGAGTGACATTTGAGCTGGGTCCCCAGTTCTTAACCTTTTTTTTTTTTTTTTTTTTTTTTTTTTTTTTAATTGAGAAAATGGAAACCCAAACATGGTAACTGATTTGCTGAGAGTTTTATGACCACTAAGTAATGGGGCTAGATTTTGATTAAAATAATTTCTGCTAGTGTGAATTTCAATTTTCCTGACATCTATCATTTTTTTTCCATGTATAACAGAATACTTGTAATACTTCAGTAAACACAAGGGTCTAGTCTTCATTTCTATTTTAAAATTTATTCATTTATTTTGTGGGCAGGGCTGGGAGGGTCGGCATGAGTCACAGCACACACGGTAGAGGAGCTGGTTTTCTGCTTCCCTCATTTGGGTACCAGGGATAAAATTCTAATGGCAAACACCTTCACCTCTGAGTCAACTTGCTGGCTCCTGTTACTTTTAAGCTTTTGTGTGTGTGTGTGTGTGTGTGTGTGTGTGTGTGATATCTTGTTAGGATGGAGACAGCAGCTGTGGGCCACTGTGAGTGTGCATGAACCAACACTCTGGTCTTCAGCAAGTCTCTGACTGTTCAGCCATCATTCCAACACTTGTATTTCTTCCTTTGTTTGTTTACTTTTAAAGACAGAGTCTCATGCAGCCCAAGCCGGCCTCAGAACTTACTATGTAGGTGAGGGTCACCTTGAACCCCAAGGGAGCGCTGGGCTGAGGAATGTGCACCACACCTGGCTCTACCAAAGGACCACATTCCCCACAGAGGGATGTGGTGTTAATTCCCAGTCATACGGGGGACGTCTCTGGTTTTTAGACACACACACAAGGTTATGAGGGAAGCCCTTATTTTAAAAATAAAGACATATTTATTTCTCTATCCAAGTTCAACAACCCCAGAATTTAAGTCACAGATTCCCTTGGAATGAGACTCAAGACGGGTTAGGAACTGGCGTGGGAAGGGAGGGAATGTGGGGACCAGTGTTACCACCAGGAAAGAAATGTACTTTATTTACTTAGATTTAACTTTAAACCTAATGAAGGGGGAGTTATTAAGATTTCATGGATATAATGTAAATGTGCAGAGGTCAGAGGTCAGCTTAGTCTGCATAGTAAGTCTGGGTCTACGAAGGGCAAGACAGCAAAATTCTGTCTCAAAAAATAACAAAACGAAAAGACAGAGGCAGGGAAGGAGGGCGAGGGAGGAGGAGAGGACCCACGGCATTTTAAACCACTTGTTACTAAAGTCTAGTTTTGCCTAACGTAACACATGGAAACACTCGGAGGCTTGCTTCTGTCTAGCATGAATGGCTATGTTCTATGGGTGTGGCAGAGCTGGTACTGGGTAATCACACGGTAGCTTTAAAGTATGGGCCACACCAAGTAAGTGAGAAAAAAATAGGACATTTAGTACAGTTGTAAAGTAAGTGGAGAAATTCCAAGAAAATGATCTTACCCCAGAGTGCTTGACACTCGTGTCTGACCATGATCGATAATGTTGGCCTGGGGCTCTACAGCTCATCTCCACTTCTGAGGCAAGTACGTAAGTAACATGGCTTATTAAGTTATATGCATATTTATCTTTTGAACGGATTTGTATGTCCGTGTCCACAGACCTGTGTGTGTGTGTGTGTGTGTGCACACACCTCTGTGCACCCGTGGGAATGAGGTCACGGTGTCCTCCTCTGTCATGCTCTACGCACTCTTCTTAGGCAGGGCCTCTCCCTGAATCTGGGCCTCAAGGTTTGTAGACTAGGCTAGAAGCCAGCAAGTCACAGTGATCCTTCTGTCTCCATCACCTCAGAGCTGAGTTTAAAGGTATGCACAGCACACTCAGCATTTTACGTAAGTGCTGGGATCCCAATTCCAGTGGTCATTGTTGCACAAGTGTTTAACTACTCACCGAACCATCATCTCTCCAGCCCCTAGAACTCATTTTTAAAAAATCATATATATTTGATTGTTGGTATGTGTGTCTATGTGTATGTAGACGCTGATGCCACAGTGTTAAAATACAAGGCAGCAGCTTGAAAGGTTGGGAGTCAAAGAACTGAACTGAGTGAACTCATCTGATAAACTTCAAACTTAGATGGAATTGTCTGCTCCCTACAGTTTTCTGCACACAGGGAATGGGACTGTGGTCGTCTATGTTATTGTGTCTAATCAACTGCAACTCTCTAAGATTTCCTAAGTCCTTTGGCTTTTTTCCACTTATCTCCTTTCATGCTTTTCTACAGGTCTGTATTTAATCATCTTAGCTCTCTGCCAACGCTTAGCTTCACATACAGTTTCTTTGAAGGAAGCTGTCACTTCTTACCACTTTGCATGCTTAGACTGTCTTCCAATCAAGGCCACTCAGAGAGTAATTTGAGCCTATGCACACTTTTTTTTTTTTAAATATTGATGGCTCCTCTCTCTACAAGTGGGCGTATTCAAAGAAAGTTTAAAAAACAATAAGAATAAGAGAAGCTGAAATATCTGAGTAGAAGCCACCCAATTTCCTCATTGGGAAACTTCCTAAGGACAGATAATAACAATAGTTTGCAAACTATGCTGAAAGTCCAAAAATTAACATAACATTGTAAGAAACCAGTCTTTCAATCAACATTAGATTCAGAATATATGGTGTGCCATTTTATCCTAAAATACACTAACCTTAATCTATACATTTCACAACCACATGAAATTGCCTCCTTTGAGCTAATTTATGACAAAAAAAATTTACTTATAAATTAAAAGTGTCAGAACAGGTACAGCTGTATATCTTGTTGTGGGCCAGGCTTTAGAAAAAGTACACATGTCAAACCAGGAAGTATAGTTACCTCTTCATTTTCTTTCTTTTTTTTTTTTCACAAGAAGGTAAAGCACTGTGTAAGGGTTCAAAGTTTATCTGGAGATAGAGTACAATGACAAAAAGATTCACCAGGAAAGCTATGTAGTACACAGTATCACATGGGTACTACAGCCCATAGCGACTCAGTGGCAATCCCGCGGAAGGCTGCACTCAGGGGACCTTGCTGATCATGACAGGGCAGGCTGTTACCTCCGAGGGCTAAGGGTGAGTGGCTGCCAGTCCTAACAGACAATGTCCCTGCCACACAATGCACAGAGTTGGCTGGGGCCATGGAGTTTGAACGTAGTGGTAGCTGGCAGACTGAAACTAACGTAGGGGTGGAGCACAGGCTCAGGTGCAATCAATTCCAAGCTCATTTGGCTCTACAGATTCCTTAATTGTTCATGAGCATTGACTGTTTCAGCAATGCTATTGTGTTCTTCCAAAGCTATAACTGATTTACACAGGTATAAATAAATATATCTCCAATGCTTAAAAGAGGGGAGGGGGAAAGTAATCTCTTCTCAGAGCCTGGGACAGCTTCCTTTTCTGGTCAGGATCCCAAAATTATTTGGATAAGTTAAAGAGACTGAAATGACTGAGTGTGCTGCTATCTGCCAAAGTCATTTGCATACAGAGACAAACTAGAATTAACACGCTTCTTATTCTCTGTTTTGCATAGTAATAGGAATTGACAGCTGGATCTCAGAGGCCACAGAAGGTTAGTCATTGCCAGCCAATTATAGAATGTCAAGGTGGTATACTACCTAATCTTACCAGCACACTTCTTGTCTGGATGCAGGTGCCCTGTGGTGGTCTTTAAACAGAAAACTACTTATTAATCAGAGTAGCCTTAGAGAGTTAATTCAGCTTCAGAAGGGCAGAGAAAGAAATGGGGCCAACTAAGGCCTTTGTCCTCATCCTCATTCTGAAGACAAGCACTCTGGAGGGAATAATGAGGCTTTCTGGCGCCCATGTGACCCCCACCAGCACCGGAGAGTGGGCTTAGTGCTGCATACCTAGAGTCCTAGGGACAAAGCCATCCCCAGCTACACTGCCAGTCCCAGGACAGCCTGGGACACATCAGATCGTGCTTTAAAATAAAGACACTCAAAGCAGGGTACAAGGTGTGTGACTCACTCTGTCACACTACAGCTTCCATGCCAAGACCTTTTTTTATGGGGGGGGGGAGGGGAGTATGTTAGTTTGATTGTTTGTAGTAATATATTGCAATAATATATTATTTATGATTTATTAAAGTTTGCCTAAAAAAAATCAGAAAGCAAAGTCAACCACAAGCCATAGAAGCCACGCATACACCTTTAATCCCGGCAGCCAGGAGCTAGGAGGTGGTGGTACACACCTTTAATCCTAGGACTCAGGATTAAGAGAGAGATCTCTGTGAGTCCAAGGCCACCCAGGTCTACACAAGAGTGAATCAGTCTAAAAGAGAATCATAGCTCACACCTTTGATCCCAACATTAGGGAAGTATATAAGACAGAAGCGAGGCCTCAGAGAGGCATCCATTCTCCAGCCACGCTGAGGAGAGGCAGCAGCTTGAGACCTGGTGAAGAGCTCGTGCGTGGATCAGCCCTTTGAGCCTGAGCTAGAGGCGAGAGCTAGAGAGCCGCTGCTTTTCTGAACTTTAGCTTGAAGCCTGAACTCCAGTATCAGTCTCTGGGTTGCTTTGTGTTAGAGTTGTTTTTGTGGTTTTGTTTTGTTTTGGTTGTGGGGTATTGTAAGGGCAGAGAATGGATATGAAGGGAGAGAGAAATGGATGGGATGGGGGGGGCATGATGTAAAACCCTCAAAGAATCAATTAAAAAAGAAGATAACAATGTATCTGTTCAGCTTTCCTTGGCCTTGAGTTTAAGTATAATTTGGGTGGTTCTAATCGAACTGCTCTTGTGTTATACTTGACCACAGAAAATGACTAGAATTCCAAGAGGAGGAAAAGCTGGAGCAGCAGTGATCCACTCTGAATAAAGGGTAGGATGCTGGGTAGTTCATCAATGCCTTACAACAGCAGACTGTCACTCTGAGACTCTAGTCACAAGCATTCAATTGTTCTGCATTTCCACAGTTTGTATGAGTCTCCTTCTCTTCCACCTGTATTGTGTCCAACGGCAGTGAGTGCCTCACCACACTAGACAAGAACTCTATCACCGAGTCTTGTATTTGTAGCAGCATATCTTGAGTTATGGTGCTTACTCCCCACAGTCAGCTATTGAACATGTTAAATAGTCAACTGTGAACATTTCTTCAAATAACATTTGATTTAAATTCTAAAGAGTGCAGGCTGGAGTCACCCGAGAGGGGGAAACCTCAATCGAGAAGCCGTCTCTATAAAATCAGGCTGCAGGCAAGCCTGTAGGACCTTTTCTTAATTGCTAATTGTGTGAAGGCCCATCTCACTGTGGGCAGTGTCTCCCTGGGCTGGTGGTCTTGGGTTCTGTGAGAAAGCAGGTAGAGCAAGCCACAAGGAATAGGCCAGCAAGCAGCGCCCTCCATGGCTTCTGCATCAGCTCCTGCCTCCAGGTTCCTGTCCTGACTTCCTTTTCTGATGAACAGTGATGTGGAGTGTAAGCAAAATAAACCCTTTCCTGTCCAACGTTCTTTTGGTTATACTATTTTGCCACAGCCATAGTAACTAAATTAGACACAAAGCACAAAAATCCAGAATAACCTACTAAACTTCCTGGGCTACCAATAACTACCAATGACAAAGTAAACAAAAACAACCAAACTTCAGGCTAGACATTTTCTCAAAGTTCTAGAGCTAGAATTTCACAATCAAGGAACCAGCAGATTCAGCTTCTGATGCTGGCTGCCTGGCTTGCAGATTGCCCATTCTCAAGCCGTCTTTCCGGTTCTTCTAAAGAGCTCCTTGTTTCTCTTCTAAGAAGACACCAGTTCTGTGATTTCTCCTAATCTTGATGGCTTCCCTGGCAGTTCTGTCTCCAAACCCAATCACAGCTGGGATTAGGAATCCAACATATAAACTTTGATTCAGTTCATAAATTGCATACCACGAAATGACTGCATGTGATCTGTATAGTTTGCTAATATATCATATCAAAGGAAGTTACATTAAAATTAGTCCATTACAGATCATATTTAAAATCCAAGAACATTTAGTGGAAACAAGCACATTTTGATAAGCATCCTGTCTTTCTTCTCTAAAGCACTGTTTTGACAGGCTTTATACAAATTATGAGTAAGATATAGTGCAGGCATTATGAAGCTATCATCTTACTGTGAGAAGATGAACACATGCAATACAAGTAAGATTTGATGAAAATACTGCAGTTACTAAGATCTGGCTTAAGTCTCTGAGCTACTATTTCCTGGCTATGCACATCTTGGCCAAATTACTTAACATCTCCAACCGTAACTGTCTTTACACATTTAAAGGGTTACCAGCGCTGCCCTTGCTTGTGGGGCCGCTGGGAAACATAGCTGAGGTCACACATGTAAAGTGTTTTCAGCATCCTGCCCTGCCGCATGTGTGCTCAACACATGGGAGCTATCCCTAACATCACCACTCACGTCTGCATAGTGTGAGGACGTAATGTGGGGGTCAGGGAGGCTCCCTGGGACAGATGAGGGCAGAGCTGTACCCTAAGGAATCGGTGAGCGTTAGCCAGGTGGGGACAGAAGGGACCCGGTCCCAGAGCAAGAATCATCAGGTCCTCCTTGCCCTGGCTGCCTACGGCACAATCCGTACTCTCTGCTCAGGGTTTGCCAGGCACCTTGCACGCTTTCCTTGCCCACTCTAGAAACCATGCCGGCTAAGCGGCTCAGCGTTCAGGCTCTGGAGTAAGACTGCTTGGGTTCAGACCCTAGCCCATTATGTCCCTTTGAGCAAGGTTGGTTGTTGTCGGTTCAGCAGATCCTACTAGTTAAATGGGAGTGATAATTCAAAGCTTTATCTCTGAAGACTGCTGAACGTAGTGAGTGAGTCTAGAGAGGACAACGGAAGAAGCGCCCGCCTATGCGTGCTGCCTGCCTATTGGCCAAACAGGGTTTTATTCATCAACCAATAAGAGAAACATATACACAGTAGAACATCCTCCACCATCAATCAAAGGGCAAAAAGAAGAAAATTAATATTGTTGTTTTCCTACAAGGTACCAAAAGTTGGAAGTTCATATCTCTTTTCAGGTGATAACAGCTCCGCTAAGGAGGTGATACAAGCCCAATGCATCGCTGTACATGCAGGGCTCAGAGACACCAGGAAGTGTGGACAGGACCAGGCTGCACAGCCACATGTGGAGGAATAGCAGTATTATTTCTTTCCACTCGCAGGGGCCTCCATTTCCTTGGCTTGAAAAGGATGTCCTATTTGACCCACCTGAAGAGCCCTGAGCCCCGCCTTCTTTTTCAGGCGATTTTCAGGTCTTCTGCAAGCAGTAACTCATGTTCTAATTTACATGCCACGCTGGGCACTCTGTTTCACAAGGGTTCTGAATTACAGTATATTCTTGTCCAGACACTTAGAACGTATAATTTCATAGGAGACAGCAGAAATATTATTCTCTTGAAACTCTAATTCTGCTTTCAAGAAATTACAATTAACTAGAGCTAGATGGCTTCTAAAATAAAGCAAGATGCAATTCTAATCTTGAACGTAATACTTTTCATCTGCAAACATTGTATATAATCCCATGGGCTTTCAATGTTCATGTGATTTATATTTATTATCATTTTGCTTGCCAGATATCCTTTCATTTCTCTTTTCAAAGAATATATAATACTTCTGACAAAATGAGAATAAAGGTTTTAAAAGGGAAAACATGGTTAACGAGTAAAACTGACCTTCATGATGGGAGCATCAATTTTAGCTGACCTCAGACGCAGAGATAAGGCTATGCTCTACACGCACACATGTTACTCCCATACTCTAACATGCACACACGTTACTCCCATGCTCTAACACGCATACGTTATTCCTGTGCTCTAACACTCACATGTTACTCCCGTGCTCTAACACGCACACACGTTATTCCCGTGCTCTAACATGCACATGTTATTCCTGTGCGCTACACGCACACATGTTATTCCCATGTTCTACATGCACACACGTAACTCCTGTGCTCTAACACGCACGTTATTCCCGTGCTCTAACATGTACACATGTTATTCCCGTGCTCTAACACGCACCTGTTACTCATATGCTCTAACACGCACAAGTTGCTCACAGAGTCTATTTCTTCACCAGTAAAGACTGCTCTCTTCCTGTATACACACTGCCCTGCATGCATATACACCTTGTGATATGTTGGCCTCTATAGTTATAAAAGAACTCTAGTCCTTCAAATACTCTACAAAGCTAGGGGAGGGAAGCAAAGACATATTTTATAGAGTTTTTAAATATGCACATGTATCCTTAACCAAAAATAATTTTTTCTTTAATTACAGATGCCCATATAAGCATTAGTGGGCTCCAGCGATGCAAGCCATATTTATTAGAAGCAGCATGTCAAATAGGAGTTGACAATTACAGTTTCTATCAATACATATTATGCCAGACGGTAATGAGCCATCCACAAAGGGCTAGCCATCCAAAATAATCACGCCACTTTCCAGAGAAATGTCGAAGAGGTTATGGTTTATTACGCAGTGCTCATTAGATATACAGTGGCAGCATTAGCAAATTTTCCTTCATTTGTGTCTCATTTAAGGATCTGCCCCCACAAGCACAGTCAAATTAGTACACAAGGTTAAAACCATTATGCCCAGAAAAAAAAATTAAGTTGCATTTTATTTTACAGTAATGGTGGATCAAAGGTCCTTGGAATCTATTATTTGTGAAACCATTATCTAACACTGAATATTAACAAAAGGGAAGAGAAAAGCAATGTCCTGCTAGCATTGCTTCAACAGAAACAAAGGCACACTGTCTGAAATAAGCAAACACCACATTACTTAATTAAATAACCCTAAAAAACTATTCTAAAAATAATACTAAGGTTTCGACATCAACTGACAAAAGCCACAAAATTAAAGTTAATGGTGAGGCACCAACCTATAGTTTGAAATGCCTCATTTACACCAACTTATTTTTAAACTCTTTTTTTTTTTTTTCTGCCTTCATGTACAATTTGGTTATACACTCAATATTTACTTTCTCAAGATGATCACCTGGTTTCTCTGATTTGTGACAAGCCTATGCACACATTTATTTATTGATATTTCATAAGTTACAGTGAGTGGATAGAGCTCTTACAACTAGAAAGGCCTAGTCAAATCTTGTAGAAGTTACAAATTTTTAAATGGATACTGCTAAAAAAAGAAAAGAAAAAGAAAAAAAGAAAAGAAAAAAATTCTTGGTAAATCAGCAGGTAACTGTTTAATGGTGGCTGAGTCCCCTGCTGAGCAAATGAGTGCAGGAGCCACTGCAGAAATTTCTAGAGCTCTGTTGATGGAATGTTAAAACCCACAGTGTTATTACAAAGACAACGCTCACTGCCAGACTAATGAGTCACTGTTACACTACAACAGCAGTAGTTTTTCACAGCTTTTATTCAATGCACATCTACTGAGTACTTGTCACGTGTCAGACCTGGGATAGAATCTAAGAATTCAATAAAAATCTAAGATAAGAGGAGCCACAGTCCTGTGTGGCAATGCTTGAGGCCAGATCAGTAAAGGAACTGGACAGAAAATGAAAAGATTTCAAATCAAGGCTACAGAAACTTGCCAGCACGTTAGTATATGCTGGTTGCCAGGAAGCCAGGCCCTAACACAAACTGACAAGAGTTTCCTCTGGTCATCAGAATAGACAATTTTAAAGAATCTTGATACAAGCTAGGAAAAAACAAAAACAAAAAAACAAAACAAAACAAAAAACAAACAAACAAACAAACAAAAACCCTGAATGTTGGTTGCATGGAATTCACCTAATAGCAAGTTGTAGAATAGTTCAGATTGGTTACTCATCTGTGTATTTAAAGCAGAACATTCCCTGGCCAAGTACACATATGGGCAAACAAATGGCAGAGTAGAAAGCGTATAGTCCACTAGTGTTACTTGTACATCTTAGTGAATAATTTCCCAGGACTAAAATTTGAGCCCTGTTGGTTATTTTCCTATATCTTTATTCTGGTAAATGAAGTAAGAATCCCTGTCTTGACCTTTACATGACGGAAGTGTAAACTACGCATAACAGAATGACTTCAGTCCTACTGTTGTTTATCATGTCTGTGTCGGGTCTCAAAATATCTGTAAGAGGCAATAAACGTTCAGGTGATAAAGAATAAACTGACTTAATCTTTTTGGTATGGTATCTAACAAAGTTCAGGCCTGAGTCACTAGAGCGGTGGTTCTCAACCTTCCCAATGCTGCGTAGTTCATTATGTTTGCGGTGACCCCCAACCATAAAATTGTTTTTGTTGCTACTTAATAACTGTAATTTTGTTACTGTTATGCCTTGTAATGCAAATATCAGATATGTAGGATATCTGATATGTGATCCCTGTGAAATTATTGCTCAAGCCCCAAAGGGTCGTGGACCACAGTTTGAGAACCACTATAGTAGAGAAATGGCTTGGTCATTAAGAGCTGATCTGGATAGGGTGTGATTCATTTCCTAGCACACAGATTGGGAAGCTCATTACCTTTGTAGCTCAAGTCCAGGAGATCCAACAGTCTTCTCTGCCTCCTTGGGCACCAGGCATGAACATTGAACATATATATGCATATATGCATGCATGCATGCATACACACACACACACACAAACACACACACACACACACAAACACACACACACACACACACACACACACACACACACACACCACACACAATCTTACAAAAACCGGGACCTAGAGAGATAGTTCAATGGTTCAGAGGATTGGCTGCTCTTCCAGAACACCCAGGTTTAATCCCCAGCAGCCATATGGCAACTGGGCAAGTCTAACCCCAGTCCCAGGGAGTGCAGTGCCGTCTTCTGGACTCTGTGGGCACTGTACACACATGGCTCACAGACGTACATTCAGGCAAACACTCAAATATACACAAAAAACAAACAAGATCTCAAAGGAAAAAAGCTTGAGGAGGGCTTTTTTGTTTTGTTTTTGTTTCTTCTTAGAATAGAGCCCGGCATGGTAGCACATCTGTCTGTAATCCCAGTACTTAAGAGGTGGAGGCAGGAGGATTGTTGAATTTGAGGCCAATTTGGGCTAAATAGCTAGACCCTGTCTCAAAAATCTGCCAAGCAAACACACAAAAAGTAAGTGTTGACAGGTCTAACAGCTGTATCTTTGGCTCTGCTCTATACACAGTCACTTGAACTTATAATAGTTCAACTAATGTGTACATATTTTTAATTTTACTATAGCACAAAACAAATGTATAAAAATTCACACTAAATTTTTGAGCTTTGGAGCTGGTGAGATGGCTTAGCAGCTGAAGGTGCTGGCTGGCAAGCCCAAGCCCAAGCCCAAGCCCCATCTTTGGAGCCCACATGGTGAAGAAGAAACCAAATCACAGGTTGTCCTCTGATATCCACACCTACCCAGAGATACACATGAAAGATAAGTAAGTGTAAAAAGTTTTTTTTTTTCTTTTTTAAAGAAAAAGAAATGGACTAAGATGGGACTGAGAAGGGCATGCATTCAGTTCTTAAAAGCGCATGCAGCAATGGCCACCATCTCTGTAGGGAGACTAAGTGTTGGGCACTTGGGTTACAAGTGTGGTTTGAAGACACTACTCAGGCCATCTCTGAGGACTTCATAGTACACATGGAATTCTTCTCAGAGATGAGTTATTCTCCCCTTTATTTAAACTAATAAAAGTTTAAATTATTTGTAATTCTATACTCAGTAGTAAGCAACAGTGATTATCTTAAGGCCACCAGATGCTCACATTGGCAGTTGTAAATATATCTAATCAATGGAAAAACCAAGTCATTATTGTTCCATAAAATGTTGACAAACAGGTTGCTTACTTTTGAGAGAGGGCATCACTCTGTAGCCCAGGTTAGCCTCGGGCTTGTGGCCATCCTTCTGCCTCAGCCTTCAAGTACGCCTCATAGTCCTGCTCCACCATGCCTGGCCTTCCGCTCTACAAAGGGGCAGAAGAAAAGCAGAAGCCGGGAGGTGACTGGCACTGAATCTACGTTGGTGACTCACTGGCAAAGTCTTCTCACCAAGGCTACCGGAGAAGGCATTACCCACTCCACCAATTCCTTTTTAAAATTATTACTGTTGCTTGTTTCTGAGACAGGGTCTCACTGTGTAGCCTTGGCTGGTCCAGAACTCACTATGTAGACCAGGCTGGCCTGGAGCTCAGAGGTCCACCCCTACATCCAGATCGCCAACTCATTTAACCCGAGGCCAGATGAGGTAGTGGAGAATGGTGCCAGCACGCCACCTTCCATCCTCAGAGCGGGTGGTTCACCAAAGGGCAGAAGCAGGAAATCACAACCAGTTGTTACACTCAGCTTTAAACCGAATTCAATCTGACGTGACATTAAGTTGTAATGTTTAACTTAAAAGGGCTTGAAACAGAAAACAAAATTTCCCAAGTGGTTATAAAGCTTTTCATACCAAAAGTTCTTTGGAAAGGACAGCAGCATTAAAAATGGCAGTGACTTTATCCTGACACAAACATCCTATTTCCTCTGAAATAGTAATTTATTACTTCTCAAGAAAAATATGGGTTTCAGGTACACAAAAATTCCCATTTAAATACAATCAGCACCTAAGGGCCTGTGCCATGGGAAAACAAAACAAAAACAAACAAGCAAACCCATGTGCTTATTAACTGATCAAAACCAAGAGATTCTGGCTTCTAAGCCAATCAGAAAATAAGAAAACAAAACAAAACAAAACAAAACAAAAAAACCCAACAAACCCATGTTTTAAATATTTAATGTAACATTTTCCTCTTTCACCTTCACAAAAAGTGTAAATTAAATAGATACCATCTCAGCTCGAAAATCTGGAAGGGGAAGGACACACAGAGAGTTTTAGGGATAATTCCTGTATTTTTACTTGCCTCTTCAAGAACTTTCTGCCTCAAAGGCCCACACATAGTTAGTCTGGCACCAGAAAGCCAGCCTTGTCTCCTTTGTGCCAGACTGTGATCAGGTTGAACCCACAGGGCAAGGTGCTTCTTGGCCTTAGAAGCCATATGAACCCATAAAGTCAGAAAAAGCAAGTCAAAGAGCTAACAGTAGGTACATAAAACAGACTGCCGAGTCCCAAGGCATCTCCCCATCCCTATAAACTGTTCCTAAGAAAGATTAATTTTCAGCCACAGGGCTGCCGACAAAAGAAAACAGAGTTCACATCAGGTTCAGTTGAAAAATGCAGGTTACTTATTAGGCACTGCAGGTTTACCAAAATCAGACTTGCAGTCATAGGGGCCGGAGAGATGATTCTGTGGGTGAAGATGGAGTGGCCAGCACGACACTGAGTTCAGCCTCTAAACTCCAAATGGGGAAGAAGAAAACCGACCTCTGCAAATTGTTCTCTGTGCTCCACAGGTACACACGCCTCCCACTTCAAATATGTGCACACGTGTAAACAACAACAACAAACTCAACTGCAGCCATGAGCTGAGTTAAACCCTAACAATTTAGTACCAGGTCATTTCAATTCCCTGATAAGTGGTTTTTCAGCTTACTGTTTTTTGTTAAGTTAAAACTGCTTGGGCCTGTCTATAAAAAGAGTTAAAAAGTAAATCCCCCTCCCCCAGAAGTTTTTAATTGAATGACAAAATTAAATACAGAAATGCATTTTAAGTGCAAGTATCCTTCTCCTGTTGCCAGAAAACAACTAACAAAGGGGAGTTCAGTAATTTCATAGGCATATTTCCTCACTCTCCTTCACTGGAACACAGTCATTTGCATGGCATAATAAGCTGTAAATTATAAACACTTTTACATAGCCTGCTGCAAAGAAAAGTCTGCCAGTTTTCTACTATATTGGCTACTGTTCAAGTGATTAACTACAGCTTTGGAAAGAAGGGTGGAAACTTGTTCTGTGTCTCAGTTTGCTGGTACTCTTATGCACAGCCTCTAAAAACCCACTGCATCATTATTTGCAATGGACATATAAATAATTACAGCCAAGGAATTGATGCTCCAGGTACTACAGGACACAATTACCCCTGGACAGCAGTGAATCTTGCAGGTACAGATCATCCAAACTGCTTTGAAATGGCGTCTCCAAATAACGTAAGTGGAATATCAAAACTTTGTAATACCAAAATGTTCAGCAATGAGCATGTAAGGACTAATGTCAAAAGACATGCATTTTGGTGTCCATCTATAAAAGTGGTCCATTAGATATTATATCTAACTAGGACAGAAGTCTAGTTGGAAAAAGGAAAAACAACAACTGGTTTCTATGTTAAAGAAAATACTCAGGCATCAGTATTCCCCAAAAGATGTAGAAATGGACACTGGATATTGCATTTGGCTTTGGACTCTCACTAGTCAGCAGACAACATTCCCTTAAGAAAAAGACTTAAAAGACTCTTAGCATCAAACAAACAAACAATAAAAAAAAAAAAACCCGACACATTTATGCAGCTGAGTTTTGCTGTAATACAGTCAGGCAGGCTAATGTATATTGTGTTATTTATATATGATCAACTAACTCTCAGGATGAGTACATTAGTAGCTTAGCCCGCCTGCTTTTGGTGGTTAATTATACTTGTGTTGTAAGAGGCTGTTCTTATATTGTGTTTTTCCAGACACTCGGGCAAAGCAATGGCGTCTGATGTACAGAATGTTGAACATAAAGTGCCTTCCCCTTTCACTCAACATGTAATTGCTGTATTTGTGCATGCTGTGTAAGTTGGAAATAACAATAAAAAGTTAATGAAGAAAATAAGTACTGCTTGTAATGAATTAGTAATACTGTTAGATTTGTATGTGCATTTTACTGTTGTAAGGATAATACCGTCAATAGAAATATGTAATCAAACTACACGTTTTCTTGAAATTGCAAGATTGTTATGTCTAGTAAGTAATAAATAACACTTCTAGAGGTTTCTATCAATAATGTGAATTATTTAACATCTTATGGAACTACTAACTTGGGACTTTTTCAATTGATCTCCAAACTACTGGCATTACAGTGTTGATATAACACCACTTTTGCTCAAACACTACTAGCTGGATTTCAGGCAGAAATCTGACCCAGAAAACTTCAAGGGAAGCTGGGAAAAAGTCTAGCCGGGCACTGGGGCAGGAAAGCACATGCGTTTGCTAAATTTGTATTCCGTTTGTAGGGACCATTGTGGTTTTAGACATGGGGTCTCCTCCATAGCTTGGGCTAACTCTGAACTCTCTGTGTTGTACAGGTTGGGTCTTAAACCTGTGGTCCTCATGCCTCAGTGTTAGCTTTCACGTTCCAGTTCATGCACCAACACTGCACAGTTTGTGGTTTGTTTTTTAACTGCTAGTTACAAGAGAGTAAACTGAGTTGGTTCTTACAAAACAACAATGGAAACTGAACCATTTGGAAGATTCACCTGGACCCACTGTGTTGGTAGACACTAGCACTTCTAGGCACTTGAGAGGCTGCAGCAGGAAGATCACAAATTCAGTAACGTCCTAGACTCTACAGCCAGTTTCAGGCCACCCTAGATCCCAGAGCAAGACTACATTACTGACACAGTAATACTAACAGCAACAACTACTACCTGAATTTCTTTAAATAATCATGCTACATTAGAAAAAAGAAAAATCTCAATTTATATGTAATATATATTGTACTTGGTACAAAATAGCTTTTGTACACAAAAGTATTCTACCATTACTAGAATGGAAAGTTGCAATTTTCCCCATTATGGTTAGGGACACTTGCAAGTTTAGTTGAACTTTTTTGTAATGGCGCCTGAACCTACAAGACCAGACCAGCTCTGCGGGTATTCAGCGGATGAGCTCTAGCTCCAGCTGCAGTTAGACTTTTTTTATTGGCCTTAGAATCAATTTTTTAAAGGTTAATATTGATGACACACACCCTAAATCTGATACCTTGTAGGCAAAGGGGCTTGGGTGGTTGTTTACAGCACATTTTTACAAATGTGGGTCTATGCCTTTCCCCACAGCTACACTTTTACATTGTAGCCTAAATTCTGTCTCTCTTAGCTATTATGTGATAAGTTTGTAGACACATTCACAGCATTAGTTATATCCTGAGGCCAAACAAAAAAGATCACCTAACTCACTTTGGGTCCCTTAGGTAATTGACTCAGCTCCCATTAGCTGACATCAAAGTCAAGCTAAAGAGAGAAAACCACCAACAATATAAACCCCAGTAGTTGGGGGCAAATTGAAAAGCTCCCAAATCAGTACTTTCCTCAAATGTTAAATAATTCACTGTGGCATTATAGATACAAGCCTCTAGCAAAAGTTACACTTGAATAATTATGGAAGCAGGAGACAAACAAATTGACTTCAGTGGTACAGACACAAATTGGTGGTTTCTCAAATGCCTGTGCCAAATTACTTTCCTACATTAGCAAGTGTGTGAAACACCTAGACAACTGATGATTTACCAGATCAAGTTTGATTAGAGAAAGTGGCCTGGAATTATGTCAGGATCATTCCTAAACATAATTGAGATTCTACATGCTCAAGTATAAAATTTGTTTGGATTAGTCGACAGGATGTCTGGTTTTTGAGACAGGGTCTCATTCTGTAGCTCAGGCAGGCCTTCAGTGGGATCCTCCTGCCTCAGTATTCCAACTGTTGGGTCTTCAGGCATGTGTTCCTATGCACAGCCTTACCTGGAAAGGCTTCGGTGCCTGAAGTGCACGTATTCTCTTACCAAGCTCTACGCAGACTGCTTAGAGACCGCGTGTCACGGACGAATGATGTAGCTGTTTCAGAGGACAATAAGGATGTAGATCCCTGAGCAAACATCATGGGGTAACTGCCCCTGAATTACAGAACCCCTACCATATAGAATCAAAACAGGACTTCAATCCAACGTTGTCACCCCCTATCCAGGAGATTTCTGATAAACCTTAACTTCTAGAATGGGTAGCTCCTCTATAACATGAGAGCGATTCAGTTATGAACAACTCTTCCATACACAGTAGCACTTTAAAAAGGCCATGGGGGATAATAACGTGGCTGGTGTTCATCTTATCCACATGTGCAGAGCTATCTAGATGAACACACAAGCAGACAGCTGACAACCAATCAATGGGATTCCTGAGGGGATGGAGATGTGTGGCCCATTTGCTTTCCACTGCCAATGGGTTGTTAATGATCACTCCAAGTCTTTGTGGACATTTTCCTCTCTCACAATCTCAGCTAAATTTGGTCAAGAATTATCTATAAAATGTGTAAGGTCAAGTCTTGAGCTCTAACACAGGAGCAGTGTGGAGAAGACAGACATCCCTCTAAGTAGGGATTCTCACCAGAGGATCTTAGATTCAATGTCTAGACCAATGTACAAGAGAAATGAACTATGTGAAAGAGAGAAGACAGGTGATCTAGAGTCAGAAATTCTTGCATCTGCTGAATGTATTGTGAGAAAATGTTTCAGTTTGAGATTTGTTTTCTCAAGAGCCGATAACTCTTCTAACAGCACTATAGACTACAGGAGTAACTCACAAAATGACTAGTATCTAACAACACAAACATAAATCAACTCAAAATGCTCAGAGACTGAAACAATCCCAGGGTAACCCTTCTACTGAAAATACTTGGATAAAATGGCAAAAGGTGTACCAAAAGGCACCAGCTGTGGCGTGCATACCATTGACTGCATCTGTGGAGAGCAGAGAACAACGTCTGGGAACTCCCACCATGTAGGTCCTCAGGTATCAAACTCAGGTGATCCAGCTTATCAAATGGGAACTTTTACCGCTGAGCCACCGAGAGGCCCCAACTCTGTTTTCATTTGACTTAGAATCAGAATGCCTGGGGCTGACCAGTGTCACAGTCTAGAGGGCAATGCAGGAACACTTACCATGAGTATATCCCACTGACCATGTCGTAGTTCTGACTTGGAGAGTTGCCGGCGCTGGGCCCGGCTGCTTTGGAAATGAGCAGCACCACCAGGCCCCGCAGCTGGAGGTTGTGCCGGCTGTCGTGCACAAGGCCCCTGGTAACAAGGAGAGGAGAGGATTAACACACTCGCCCATGAGTGGGCAGGTCAAGCTAGACGGTGGCTGCAACAATGCTCAAATTTCCAAGACAGAGCAATGGACTTTTTTTCTAGAATAAAGAGAACTCTAGGAGGAAAGCAGCAAGTTCAGAAGACAGCTGGTAAACTTAACAGTTCTCAATGTGGGCCTGACAATATGGGCCCTCTTCCCTTTCTGGGGCCTCCCACTGGTAACCCCTGACTGGCACTCTTTCATTTTTTTTTTTTTTTCTTCCTGGCACAGACTGGAACGAGTGGCTTTGCGAATGCTCAATAAGCTCGCTACCACGTGCTACACTCCAAGCTCTCCTTCACAAAGCACATTTGCTCAGGTATCAGGAGGATGCTTCAACCTGTTCAGTCCAAGAGCAGCAGGGTCTGTGCTGACAACTTCTTTTGTCAGTCACCAGGGACAGGTGTCAGAGGCTGTCACCTTGCTCCATAAAACAAGAACAATAGCATCTACTTTCTTGTCATGAATGGATGGGCAATGTGAATAAAGTGTGAAATGTCATGGTAGCATGTGACAGGAACCTTCCCATAAGCGGCATTCTCTTTGTTCCGGCAACCTATTTTTCCTCTTTTTTAAATATTTTCCTTCTTCTACTTTCCATTCCTAGGCCTCAACAAGTCCTCTCCAGTCTTCTAATAAATATATATGATCTCCCATAGGTTTCTACTTCACCAAATAGCACATCTCCAATGGAATTCCCAGCCCAACGTCATCTCATTGGAACATTTGTCTCTAGGGAAGAAAGAATGTGTAATAGACCGGTTGGGAAAATAAGAGAATGTTCTAAAAAGACTGTTCACAGCCAAGAATGACTCAAAGGCACACACTTAGGGACTAGACCATGCAGGTTCAACGTTCTATGGTAAGAGGTCTGCTCCTCATCCAAACAACAATGGGAAGGTACTATAGTATTAAAGCAAATGGAAAATGAAACGAAACACAAATCCACTGTTGTTGTAGAAAGATGATATGGTGGTGGGCAGGAGATATAAGCAAGTGGTATAAGGTGTCTGAAGAGGTGGCTTCTGTGATACCCACTGAAAATTATTGGGCTAGCTTAATGCATATCCAGAGATGGGTCAAATCTAAAAAATTTTTTTTTGACTTACTAGGAATATATAACCAATTCTAAAGATTACTAATCCTGAAAAGTCTGTAAATGATATTTGGGGATAAAAACCAAACCAAACCAATCAAATAAGAAACCCAACCCATTCTGAAATGGGCTGCCCTGAAATTCATTGCTTAGCCCAAATGGGCACTGACCCGAGACAATCCTCCTGCCTCTGTCTTTCAATTGCTGGGATCACAGGTGAGAGCTACATGTCCAGCTTGGTTGAAAAGCTTTGCCTCCTCCAAAATTCTACTGTAGATCACACTGAAGGCTGGCTCGCTCAGGGCTGCTCCAACACACCTTTCCACAACTAGTAATGCAACCCCGTACCTCGAGTTCTCCAACCACTGCTGTGCACTTTCTTAAAAAGGGCATCCTCTTAAATTTCATTTTAATACGAGTGTGTCAAGATGGAGGGGCATACAGAGAAGCAGGAGCTGTAAGAAAACAGCTACTGCAGGAAGCTCATAATATATCTGAATACATACTCAGTAATATACAGGTCAGAGAGAAAGGCAGCAGAGTAAAGGGTTACACAATACACGGAGAGAAGCTTCCTGCGGGAGGCTCACTACCCTCACTGAAAGACGGTCAGATTTTGTTGAGTAGAAGAGAATGGGAAGACAGGGAGGCTGGGGCTCCCTTGTCATGCTGAGGGGAAGGAGGAGGAGAAGCAAGGGCAAGAAGGGGGGATGGGAGCCGGTTCAGAAGCCGTGGGACTGCCCATTTAGGCATGATGGTCTCCTAAACAGGCCCAGGGAAGCGACAGCCAAAGGACACCACAGCGTCTGGGAACTCAGGTGCAGTGTGGCCTTCAGCAAGCAGTCTGGGGGTTTGGACAGTTTGTCCGTGAGATAGGAGTGTAATTAGCGCTAAAGACTAAATCCGAGCACGGGGCCTAATAGCATGGTGATGGCGTGTTGGGTGCAGAGGAAACGAGAGTGGAGACCTCATCCAGCAGCCTGGGGAGAGATAATGAGGGCTTTAATTAGGGCAGTGGCATGGAGAGCGGCAATGGGCACCAGGGCCCACTGACCAGATGAAGGAGACGCGAGAGAAGGGAAGGGCGAAGCAAAGGCAGGGGCCGAGTCTAACAGTCAAGCCTGCTGTTAAAGGTAATGATGCCATACTTAGTAGAGACTGGAAATAAATCTGACAGGGAACTGATGTTTAATTTCTGACATGCCAGTTTTGAATGCAAGGATTTCCAGATGGAGATGCCCAGTGGGGAGCTGGAATGGCTGTGGGTACAGATTTAGCAGGTTTCTTCATGGAAGTGATGGCTGAAACAGGAGAAATTGATGGATGAAGGTGTTGTGGAGGGGAAAAGAAGAAAAAAAATGGCAAAGAGCTAAGAAGGGGGGGGCAAGGTGTGGTAGTACATATAAGAAGTTCCCCTCCCTCCCTCCCTTCTGAGAGACATAGTATGCCCTGGAATACACTATGCAGACAAGGCTGGCCTCCAACTCAGAGATCCACCTGCCTCTGCCTCCAGAGCTTCACAGAGCTACAGAGTGAGTTCAAGGCTAGTTCTGTGCTAGAAAGAAAAACTTTGTCTCAAACTACTTACCTACCTACATATATACATACATACATGGAAATGAAATATTGGGGATTCCTAGGTTTAGGGGACTTAGGAAGAATTAGTAACCAATATGAAGGAATGCATTCTACCCACAAACAGAGTCTCCAAGACACGGGATAAAGAAATATACACACACTAATGGTGGGAGCAGGGGGCTGCAATCATATAAGGAAACTAAGGCCAATGGCTGCCTTTCAAAACAGTGTATTGTACTGGCTAGTTTTCTGTTAACGCAACACAAGCTACAGTCATTTTGGGAAGATGAAACCTCAGTGGAGGAAATGCGCCACCAGACCGGCCTATGGGCTGATGTGGGAGGCCCCAGCTTACAGTGGGCAGTGCTGCTGGTCCTGGGCGCTATGAGAAAGCAGGCTGAGCAAGCCAGTAGACAGCAGCATCCTCCATGTGCACTGCATCAGCTCCTGCCTCCCGGTTCCTGCTCTGACTTTTCTGGGATGATGGGCTACAAGATATTAAGATGAAAAAAAACTCCTTCTTCCTCCAGCTGCTTTTGACCATAGTGTCTTATCACAGCAATAGAAAGCCTAAGGAACATATACTTTGCTTTTAAATATTTATTTGTGTATGGGAATGGGTGGGCGAGTACTTACACTGGGTCACAGGGGTCAAACTTGGGGTCATCAGGCTTGGCAGAAAGCCTTGCTTTTACCCCTGAGCTATCTCACCGGCCCAGTGGCTGCCTGTTTGAGGGGCTTTGAGGGTACTTATGATAAAACTCTAGTTCACATTTAACACACCAAGTAATAGAAATGATAATCGCATCAGCTGCTTTCTCACAAAAATCATGTCAAGGAGGCTTAGGAAAGTTTAACCATTACTGGCCACATTGGTCAATTAGTAACGGAAATGCCAAGGTGTAAACAGGATTTGGGCTTGCAAGCCCAGTCTTGAGACAACCATGCAAGATTTCAGGTAGTCACAAGCCTGTATGTATAAGCAACCATTCACATCTATTGGGACCGGTGAGTGGTCCAAAACTCAGGCAAGCCACCATTGTGGTGGTTCTCACCGTCGTGGTGGTTGTCACCGTGGAGGTGGCAACAACCCTTTCACAGGGGTTGAATATCAGATATCACGTTTATCAGATATTTATATTACTATTCTTAACAGTAGCAAACTAAGTTATGAAATGCAATGAAATTTATGGTTGGGGTTCACCACCACATGAGGAACTGTGTGAAAGGTTGCAGCATCAGGAGGTTGAGAACCACTGCTCTGTGGCTATGACAAGGTTGTGATTCGTCCAAAAAAACAAGTGTGATTGGTCCACATACTTCTTCAGGTGTATCGAGTCAGCTAGAATATATTCCCCTAGGCTGCCTGCACTCACTTAGCAATCTCAGGCTTCTCCTGATCGACTTCCAGTAGCACCAACAGGGCTAGTAACAGAAAGAAGCATCAGAAACAGAGGACAGTAGGAGGTAACAGCAGAGAGGTCCTGTTGATGGTGGCCAAGCTGAAGGGGCCAGGCAGCCAGCTGTTTGATGGCCGAAGAAGCAGAAGCAGCTGAACGGTCCAGAGTGGCCAGGGCAGAAAAGAAGGGTAGGTAGAAAGAAGGTAACAGAGGGCGGAGGGCAGACACTCCTGATGGAGAACAGGCTGCAAGGAGGCAAAGGTTCCGTCACCAGAACACCGTCAAGTCTTCAGGGCCTAGGTACCTAGGTCTGCCCGGGAGCTGCAAGGCCATGGCACGGGGAAGGGCTGAGAAGCCCTGATTTCCCAGGCGTACGCAGAGCTCGTAGTCCTAGGGCTGAAGACCCCTTATGGAGGCTTGCCTAGGAGTTTGAGGACTAGGGCTTGCTGTTGCTTCAGCCTGCACACTGCTGCGACACTGTACTGCTGAACAGTGGGGGAAACTCTGGCTGGCAGAGGCCAGCACCTCAAGAGCTCCCTGCTGACCCATGACTCTATGCAGGTGGAGCAAAAGGGGCCCGGATGACTACAGCACCAGCTAATCGGTAATGCTGTATTATGTAATATGATAATAACAACGTTATGTACTAATAATACAGCCATTCCAGATTATCAATCAACCGGTAATATTGCCAATCTGCTCTGAAGTCCTGAGCCCCTCTTCCTAAATTATGACTCCTTCAACCGTGCAGCCACACAGTACGAGCCCCTATAATACCAACATTTGGGAGACAGAAGCAAGAGAACTGTGGGCCGACAGGATTTTTTGGTGTGTGTGTGTGTGTGTGTGTGTGTGTGTGTGTGTGTGTGTGTGTGTGTGTGTTCATGTGGAGGGGCAACTTGTGGAAATCAGTTTTCTCCTTCCAGTGTGTGAGTCCTGGGGATCAAATCCAGATCATTAGACTTGGCAGCAAACACCTTTACACACTGAACCCTGGCCCTGTTTGATTTTGGAGATAGAGTCTTACCATGTAGCCCAGGATAGTCTTAGATTTTCTTCCTTTGTGGCTGGGATTGCAGGCATCTGCCAACACTGTCTCAATTCATTTCAAAATAGGCAATGCACAGAAGCAAGCCCTGAAACAAAGCTAGCCGTGAGCACAGTGGAGTGTTGGCAGTGTTGGCCTTTCAGGTCTGTGCCCAGCGTCTCTGTGTTCCTGCGTTATTTTGTGTGTTTGAAATATATTTTTTTATAGTGATAGAAAGGACATGCTACCAAGCAGAAACAGAGACAGTATTAACTAACAGGTGAATGTTTTATTTTCCTAGTTGTCTTCTTCTTTATTTTTTTAAAAGTATGGAGAAAAAAAAAAAAACCAACAATCCCTGTATTTTAAAGACAACAGAAAAATTTAAAGGCAATAAGCTTTCTCATTTGAAGAAATATAATAAAAGAACCCATATTTGATGATTCCTAGAGAACTGTACTAAGTGCTTTAATTTTTTAACATTCAAACACAGAGCCACAGTTTAAATGGTATCAAAGAAGGCGCGCGCGCACGCACGCACGCACGCACACAGAGAGAGAGAGACAGAGAGCTATTTGATGACAGTTTACTCAGTTGTAAAAGAAAATCTAACACTCATGAAAGTAGTTTTAAACTACTGTAATTTGAGAGTCACTAAAAATAACCTGGATGTCACAGATTTGTATGAATTAGCAGAAGAGCTAGAGGTTAATTTCCATCGACAAAACGACCTCAATCATATTATTACTGCCACCTCTATCCTAAGACTAAATTGTCCTGGACTTGAAACGATTTTAGGGCCTGAGGTGACCAGCCTTTAGAATCTGTGAGTGATAGCAGCCACTGACATGGCTTGAGGCCCACATGCACACCCCACCTGAATTAAATCCCTAAGGAGGCCAGTGCCAAGAACTGCTTCACCAGAGCCCTCCTAACACTGCAATTAGGTTTGATGGGCATGTGGCAGAGGACAGACACCTGGGAAAAAAAGAAAGAGAGCAGAACAGTGAGTGGGAGAGGAAATCAAGCCAGGGGCTTGGCAGAAATGAGTACTGACCACCAGCAGTTTACTGAAATAATTAAGTGTAAACCAATGTCGAAAGGGATCACCTTGGCAGATAGACATGCCTACCAACTTAAAATTAGACATACAGCTAGAAAAAAACAGCAACGGAGATATGATAATTGAATATTTAAAAAAAAAAACTAATGGGATGAAATGTAGCAATTAAAAAATAATATTCAACTAACTGAAAGCTGCTCAATGATTTCTTAGAATAATTGCTATGTATAAACCCCCTTTGCTCACTTCTTAACTTAGTGTTGAGGCTAGGGGTCAAGAAGATGGGGGTCGGCTGGACTACAATCATCCCTGCACCACACAGACACAGACTCAACACCGCTGTGCCGTCACGGCTGAGCACTTCCCACTACCACAGTCTGCCCGTGCAGAGAATAAGGCAGCCAAGTTTCCAAAGGACTTCATGCTCTTCTCCACACAAAGTATCAGTTACGATAAACCCCACCACTCAGATCAGAAAAGCTAACTGCTCTCAGATTAATCTTCCAACTTCTATGACTTCACTTGGTCTCCTATGTAGGTAAGTTTAACATAGACTCCTGCAAAATGTAATGCATATTTAGTGCTAAGAAACTCAGTCTTCCTTGCTACTGAAGAGGTGCAAGTGTGCATAACTGCAGAAATGTATACCTGAACAAGGCGGACAGTCATGTAGTTAGTATTCACATAGTAAGCAGAGGAGAAAGCCAAATGTAAAAGATGCAACAGCAGATGGAGGGAACCAGTAAAAAATCATCAAGTTGGGGGGAAATGGTGATAAAATTTACAGAGAAACAGATTAATACCTCAAGGGCAAATTAGGAGGAGGATAGCAGTGAGAAGTGCGACAGATTCGAGCAAGAAAAACGTGATTTCAAAAGTGATTGAAAAAATAAGACAACAATATTATTGCAATATTATGGTTCAGAAGAGCAAAAATTTTAAAGGAAATCTCATTAATTTTTCCAAAGTCAACACTAATTTAGGATACAAGAGACCAAGACTCGGGGGAATTCCAAGTGACAAGGGTGTGGGGCACAGATTATGTGTGGGCCTCTCCCACATAAGCGTTTCCACCAGAGAACTATGACTGCCTGCCTGAGCTCAACCCATCAGCCCTCATAATCAGGAATGTTGCCACCTAATTAACTTCGAGACCTTGTAGCCATTTAAAATGGCCACCAACGGAGGTGGTGGAAGGAAAGCATTATCATAAGACTATCTCTCAAACTATGTGTCAATAGAAAAACACAATTCAATTTCCTAGAGTTTCATTTACATGCCGGTTAATGAGCAGGATGGCACGTGCTCAACACAGAGCTGGTAACAATAAATTACGTGCAGGTTATCCCAGCCAATTGACATCTCAGAGAACAGTAGCAGTTGATCGACTAAAGAGAGGCAAGGAGGACTCATTCACAGATTGCAAGTAGGCAGATCCTTTCGTTCAGCAGTGTCTACCAGCTTCCATATGTCCCAACTCATCTGGTCTTAACAACCATCTCTGTGCCGGTCATCACTCCTATTCTGTGATGGGGACACTAAGATTCATGGGGATTGTCAGTTGGTGTCATCAGACACACTACAAGCTTGTATTCATGCACACTGGCTGTCTTCCTAGGCAACACTCACTATAAACATATTACAGCACCCAGACTTTCCTACAGTTTTATCTCCAGTGTTTAGTACAATGTCCTATACACAAAGACATTCACCTTTGATGAAATAATGATGTATCCTGTCTAAAAGTACGTAACTGACAAGTGAGACACCTGGGGTAATTTGAAATCTGCCTCTGTAGTTCACATTCATCCAATGCAGGAAGAGAATGCATGCAACAGAATTAAAGTAAGAGTAAACAGGGATGGCGGCTTTAAATCAGGGCTTAAAGGTACTCCATGGGTAAGAGAAGTACAAAAAAAAAAAAAAAAAAAAAAAAAAAAAATTCATTTTTCCTGCATATTGCTTTGAAATGTTCCAGGTCTGATGTGCTGAGAGCTGGACCAATAGAAGGGTGTGGCTTCTTCCTCAGTTAGGGGATGCTCAATGAGGCTCCCAGGCAGGAGCTACAGGGGAGCAGAGGCTCCTTAAACATGGCCACAGAAGCTTGAATAGCTCCATTCACAAGTAGACCTAAAGAGTTATAGCACAAAAGAGTGCTGTGCAGTTGAAAACTCAAAATCTTTTAGTGTAACAAAAAAAAAAAAAAAAAAAAAACAAAAAAAAAAAAAACAAAGCCTCGAAGTCTGAAAGAGAAGCTGGGGTCTAGCCCCTGGCCAAGGAGTGTTAAAACTGAAATAAGGCTCTGAACAGGCCCAGCTTGTGATCTATGGCTCTGTGCCCTTCTGGTGGGCTGTGATAGTCGCGCTGCTAAAATAGTTCACAAATTCACAACTTTGGGGGGGAGGAAATCATGTTCTCTGCCCACTGAGTATCTTGAGCCCCTTTTTAAAAATTGGGAAAATATTAATTTTCCAGAGATATAATTTATACACATTCTGTATTTTTATTGCCAGTAACAGAAATATAGAAAACCTGAATTTGAAGCTTAATGACGTAAAGCTTTGCTCACTTTTGTTCTACCCTGTATGAAACAAAAACACATGCATTTTGTCCTAATATGTAGTAAAATCCAATTCTGCAAGGCAAGTGCTTTACCAGCTGAACCAGCTTAAACAATCCACTTTTAAAAGACATAAAGGGTTAGAGAGATGGCTCAGGTTAACAGTGCTTACTGTTCTTGCAGAGGACCTGAGTTAGTTTCCCAAAACCTAAATGGTGCTCATAACCAGCAATAACTCCAGTCCCCGAGGAGGATCTGAAGCCCTCTTAAGGAATCCGGGGTTCTTGTGCACATGCGGTACACATAAGCTTACACAGGCAAATGAACACAAACTTAAGCCAAGCTTTGAAAAGGCAGCAAAGGCTGACACTACAGCAGCGAAGCCTGGAAAACGCTGACAACACTGGTAATGTTAGGCTGACATTTCTCCCACAGTTTTCCCTCCTAGAACGTTACTGGTCAGCTGACAACAGCCTTCATTTCACTAGGACCCAGGTTCAGTTCTCAGCCCCCACATGCCAGTTCACAACCATCTGTAACTACAGTTTCAGGGAATGCGGTGCCTACCTCTGACCTCCACAGGCACCAGGCACAAATGCAATGCACATACGTACATTCTGGCAAAACATCCATACACATAAAATAAAAAATAAACACATTAAAGAATAGTGTACATACTTATCCGACTTAGTGTGCAGGATTACCACAAACACTAATAATGAACACCCGGCATATAAAATACAATGACTTCTACTGTTGTTATCTGAATGATCAGTGATCTGGGTTGTGGCAAAAGTTGGAGCAGATGCAAATATTTCATCTGCCACAGTGCAGAAACGTTAAGAATAATTTAGAAGAATAAAAATAAAGTGTTTTAAAGAAACAAACCTTGTGAGTACACATAATAATCATTTTAGGTTAGGAAACGTTAGTAAGAATGGCATCTACTTTACTTCCTTATTCCCTAGGCAAGAGTCTCAAGAATATCAACTGATCCTATTTAGTAAACACAACAACATATTTTAAATGTATTTATTCCATGCGTATGTTGGTGTGTGTAATAAGCATGTCTGAGTGTCTATGACTGACTTTCGTGTACGTCTGCATGTGTACAGAGGCCAGAGGAAAACGTTGGGTGTCATCCTCACAAACACCTCCTACCTCCTTTGAGAAAGGGTGTCTCATTGGTTCAAAGATCACCAATTAGGCTACGCTGGCCCAAGAGCTCCAGGGACCCTCTTGTCTCCAGAGTTAAAATCAGCCATGGGGCACCAGACTCAACGTTTTTATGCGGGTTTTTGGGGACTGAACTGTGGTCCTCAGGTCTTTAGCAGCCACATGTTTAAATGTCTCAACAATTCCGCTTAAGGCCACGAACTCTCTGCTACATAGTCTTTGCCACATTCCCTCGTGTGACAGCCGTGGCTATGAACATACATGGTTAGACAGTGTGGTTCCAAGCGTCTTTCCTCCACAGGTATCATGTTACACTTGTTACCTCGACAAGCTACTTTTTATTGTCTTTCCAATAAAAACAAAAACAAACATTTATTGCTTGTAAAACCACATGTGGTACCTTTCAATAGGAGCATTTTCATTTGCACCCAGTTCTTGAAATTCTCAAATTAAGATTCTGAGGTAAAATATCATCAGTCTTGGCATAAAGTTTACAGGGGGAAAAAAAAAAAATACTTTTAGGAGAGGAAAAAAAAAAGCCACTGGATGTTTTAAATTTTTTTTTTCTTCATTTCTGGAAAAAGCTTATGACTTTAAAAGATTGGAGAATTTAAGCAAACACTCAGTGGTTTGGGAAATGCAGTTTCCATGGCAACCAACATGGTCTTCTTTATATAGCATTATAAACAGATGGTAAAGAGTGGTCATGTTTGTTTCTTTGCCAGTATATCAATAAAACTGCTGTAATTCTGTATTGAATACACTTAAACTATTTAATAAATTCAACATACTAACCACAAGATGTAGTAATTCAAATGAATATAATTAACTGGTATCTGGGGTTTTTCCCTTTTAATAAACACATGAAGATCTTGAACAGTGAGCTCACTATACTCCACACAGGCAACAGTCTTCCTTGGCAAGATGCTGCACAAATGTTTTCCCAGCACTTGCCATGCAGGGCGGGTAACCACAAATATGAATCTGATGAGGAGCAAGTAACGATCGAAACAACAAGAGCAGCACCCTGTCTGCACTGATGCTCCTCTGCCACGCTTTCCTAAAGAATAAATAAGAAATTAAGAAATGCAGAGTTTCCTTAACCACCTCCCCCAAAAGGATGTAATGCAATATTGTTATTTAAAAATCTATTTCCATTCCATGTACATAGTAATGGCTTTCAGAAATACAGGTGCTGTGAATTCCACTGTGGTAACTTGCTAGCAAACTAAAAGCAGCCAAAAAATTATGAATGTGATCAGTCTGCCAATAAAAGCTGGAGCAGCCATTCCAGTGTGCATTAGCAACGTGGGAGAAGCACTTAACCTGTACCGAAAGAAGTCAGTCCAAAGGACTACGCAGGAGGCAGAGGCTCCACCGGGCCCAGGAACCTTTTTACTAAGCCCATCTTAGATGTACTACAATGCATTCCCAAGCTAGGTTTTAGGATGCTGTTGTGGGATATTTGCACACTGTGACTGGTTTAATAAAAAGCGGAATGGTCAATAGTTAGGCTAGGCAATATGTAGAGGCGGGTCTTCCAGGAAGAGAGACGAAGCAGGAGGAGGGATCTAGGCCCATGAGGAGACATGGAGAGGAAATAGGAGGCGCAAGGTAACACCATAGGATAGAATGTAGACTGATATAAAGGGTTAGTTTACGTTATAAGAGCTAGTTGGGGACAAGCCTAAGCAAGAGACGCCAAGCTTTCATAATTAATAAGAAGTCTCTGTGTCGTTATTTGTGAGCTGGCGGCCCAAAGAAAAATCTAACTACAGAATGCTTTGCTTTCAGAACAGCTGGGACAATACTGCTATTTTTAATTATATAAAATGATCACTTGTACACATTTACAAAAAAATATCTGGTAAATGGTATTTGTTCTAAATTCTTATCCTATAAATTCCTATATCATGTCTGCCAGTAAGTTTGCCCATTTTTAATCATTTATAAATTCTACGTTTCTTACACTATAATTAGTCTATCAGAAGTGAGATACTTCGCTATACAGGACAAGTCATGATGGTAATGGGAAAAGGAGATTAACTGGGCAATGTGGGATGAACACATTATGATTCAATAGAAAAACAAAATCTTTCCTTTATAACGGTAGACAGAGCCCTGGGGGTGGGGAGGGAACAAACTTCCACAATTAGGGCTCTAACATGCAGGAGACTTCAAACCACCAGTGAGTGTGGTCCGCCTCCCCGTACCCCGGCAGAAGATGTCTCACACCACCACTTCGTCCCCACGGGACACACACCTCAGCGCTGTGCCTCCTTTCTCTGAAGACAGCAGAGGGAAAAACACTGTGCTGACGGCCCAGGACTGAGGCGTGAAGACCTTGCCCCATGAATTATTCCAGACAGCACTGTCTACGTGTCAGAATATCATTATCAAGGGCTTAAAATTAGTTCCTCCATAATGAACAAAACAAACGCTGTCCGTGTTCCCATTCTGGATAACTCCCCGAGACAATCAGCAGTGCGACTCTTGTCATTTGTGAAGACAGCATGTTCATTTTTCTTTCAAGGGCGACCTTTATAATGCACTAGCAGTAATGAAAATCCAGGTGTTGGAAGTGCACTGACGTGCCCTGTCCCTCCCACCCTGCCCCTGCTCCCAGCCACACCTGTGATGCAGAGGGTAGGAGGCTGAGAGACAAGAGAGTCCTGTGACTGGAGCCCTGGATGCTGCAGACTGCTGGGCAGCGATCTCCTCTGAGACTAAAAACCTTTCAACTTAGAGGGAAGCTTCTTAAGATACAGGACTCTGAAGCGACCCAGCCCTTCTGCCCTACACGCGTGTGCACGCGTGCTCGAGACACCATGGTGGCATACCGGCGGCAGGATGGACTCAGCTACATCTGGCTCTCGCAGATCTGTGCGGAAGCAGCGGGGGATGCCCTGAAGACGGAGTTCAAGGCGAACGCAGAGAAGCCTTGTGGCCGCAGCATAAAGATCGAGAAGGTGGAGAAGGAGTAGCTGACCCTGACCGAAAGCATGACCTGCTGAGCCTTCAAGGTGAAGACATGGGCACCTATTACGTTATGGCAGACTAAATTCAACCTCACCTCCTGGGAACACCACCACCTGTCTTGCCGATAATTCGACTATGCCAATAAGTTGACATGCTTCACTCTCAAAAATAAAAGAAGATACAGGATGTTCAAAACGAGGTGAAACATTAAATCATGCAGAGTTCCTGCCTTAGGAAGGAAACAACGGAAAGGCTTCAGGAAGTCCCTGGAAACGACAGGATAGACTGGCCCCTCCCTTCCCAAGCACACAGAAGCAGCAAGGACCGGCCTAGCCACCTGGAAGAGACCAACTGTCCAGAGAGGCAGAGGTCAGATGAACTGCCTGGAGGAGACTCAACTGGGCCAACAGGGAAGGGCACTCTCCAACCTGCTGGGCAGCCTTCAAGCACAGCTCAGTTTACTCCAGGCTTTAGTGAGCTGCCACCCATGCTGCCATGGGCTTTGGTGGCGCTGGCTGGCGGCTTTGAGCATTTCTGTTCCCGTAAGTAGCCCCTCACCCATACTCCTCCAAGTGACCCCATTGAAACTCACAGGCTCACCAACTGGACTTTGGTGTCGTCCTTACTTTGGTCTGTCACTGGTTCCCTATCTGGGATGAGCAGACTTGGTTCTTGTCTCCCTGGTACTGTGTCACACAGCACAGACCCAGAGCCAAGCTATCCTGGGCTACCTTCAGCTCATTTAATAGCCATTCCCTGCCTACCTTTGCATGTAACCTGACATCCTTGTGAATTATCAGGTAAATCTTCATTAGTGGCACATACCAGCTTAACAAATCACACGTTTCCACCATCTCAAAGGCCAAGAATGCTATCAGACAGGACCAGAAACCTACAGCAGAAGCTGGAACCAGCTGGCCTTTCTACCTACCCTTAGCTGGAAACACAGTACCTGTAGATCTATTTTCTCCCTGTATTTAGCTGGCGTTTCATCAGTCTTAGGAGAGATCACATGTGTTTGCTGTACCCTGACTCCCTCATGCTTCCACTGATGAACCTGAAAGCACTTTGATACGTTAACTTTCTTTTGTTCTCAAGTAGGAAACCACTTTCACATTCGAATATGGTTTTGGGGGCAGCTGGAAGTCATCACAGACTATGGATACTTGTGAACTCTTTAAGGTAAACGTGTGTTTCATGGCAACAGGACAGTCTACACACTTCCTTTCTAGCATACTTCTAAAGCATGCTTTAAAAGCATATTAGTACACTGTCTCTAAAGTGAGTACAAGCTAACGCAGTAACCACAGATGTTATCTCAAACTAGAAGTCCAGTGTACAGAAACAGAGCTGGTGTCCGGTGGATTGTAACAGTCTTTATCCTTATGTTTTTCTCGACTTATGAAACCAGTGCATTGCTTGCTTGGTAGAAAGAAGTAAATAGAAATAATTACAAAATTCCCAAATTGTCAGTGACATTCACTATAAGCAGGTGTGGTAAGTGAGCCCATCACAACCACGATACACAGTGGAAACGGCGTCTCCATGTTAGTTTGCTTTCTTACACTTCCATCGGCCACCGGAATGTCCACAAGCCATTTACTTGTTCCTTGAGAAACTTCGCTTGCCTCCTTGTGTATCTGGTGCTATTAAACCATCGTCGTTTTATATTGAGCCCTCATAAAACAACAAGGTTGAGGTTTGGCTCTTTAAAAAAAATTAAAATCCAGAAAATGGAGGGTGGGGGAGTGGAAGGGGGAAATACCAAGCCTAAATGCATTTAGGAACAAACAACCTATTACAGAGAATCAGTGTGTCTGGCAGAATCCTAGAGAGGACAGAAACAAGAGGAAACAGCATTTCTTAATGTCATTTAAATATGCACACAGGAGACAGGGAGATGTGCTAGGACAGACAATCAACAGGAACTCCACTATTTCTGCACACACAATAGGGCCTCATTAGTAGTAAAAGAACAGGTGTCTGGGGACCCATTTATAAAGGCTATTAACTATTATGAGCTGCTGGGACCCAGATTTATTTTAGTACTAGGCAACAGATTTTAAAAGATACAAATTTAAATCTACCCATTAGCATGTGAAAGCAATGTGCAGCTTTGCAATCTGGTTTAATAGGAAGGTATTTTCCTGTAGTCCTGACCATGAGGACAGTGACGTCCATGGGCATTTCCTAAATCCCACAGCCATCTGCATTTATACCTTATCTGAATATAAAAAAGAAAAAAAAATGGAGGAATGGCCTTTTGTTTTTACTTGTCATAATGAAACAGGAACAATCTACAAACAATCTAAAAGAACTAAGTTTCCTTTCAGACTTAAAAGGAATGATGACAAACACAGCCTTGCTTTAAAAAGCAGAGGAGGGCTGTAGACATTTAGAGGTTAAGAGCACACACTGCTCTGGCAGAGGACCTGAGGTCAGCTCCCAGCACTCACAAGGCTGCTCAATACCACCTGTAACTCCAGTCCTTGGGATCTAACACCCTCTTCTGGCCTCCACAGACACTGCACACAGGTGGCACACACACATACACAAGCGGACACATAAATACAGTGTAAAAATAATCTCAAACAATTGGGGGGGGCGGGGAGCAGGAAAGGGAATCACACACAGACCTTCCGAATGCTTATATAATTTTCTGACAGGGTTAGGAATAAGTGGGAAAAATAGCACTAAGATATTGGACTTGTGCCATATCTTATGGTGACTAAAGATCTATAGCAATGAGTATTCAAAGCCACTGTAGCCATGAAATGGTAAAATGAGGGTAAAGTTGAGATACTGACAGGAACGGCAAATACAGAATCATGATTCACATAAATACAGTGATCTTTTAAATAGAATTAATTTAATAAGGCCCAGGGCTCTCAACCTGGTATCTTTGTTGTGGGGGGACTCTACAGTGTAGACTGTTTAATAGCATCCCAAGTTCTATTGGGTGCCAGGAATAGGCTACTTCCTCAAGCTAGGGTAAACAAAATTGTCTAAAAGACATTGTCCCCACAGGATAAAAATCAGCCCTGGCTGGAAATTAACAGCTAGTGAGAACCACTACATTTTGTTAATTTCTAAACTGACAATAAGCACGAGGGTCAGCTAAAGTAAAGGAGTCAGCAGCTCTAGTACTCACTCCCTCAAACAGCTCCAGAGTGAAGGCATCAAATCTTAGGATAACTGGGCTAAGAGACAGATCATGTGTAGTCATGAAAAGCTCTGGTTTTGACTTTAGGGCTTTTGTGTCAGTAAGTTGCCAAAAAGTACAAACAGGAAATAAAGAACATGAGACCATGTTGCTAACGAGAGAGAGCTACCTTTCTTTATACTAAGGCTTGTCAGACTAGAAAAAGACCCCTCTCCCCAGCCCAGCACACACAAGGATGCTTTAGTACTCCTTTCCTACACTCCAAAAGACCTGCCATTTTGCTTGCATACAGATTTTGGTCAAGTACATTTCAAGTGTCAGGAGCAACGGTCTAGGAACATTAAATAATAACCCAGTGTTTTGTTTTGTTCTCTGTGTATGGATTTGGTGGGAAAAATAAAGTTGTAAAGTCATTCTCAAACTTTTCAGAGATCTCAGGAACACTAAGGGTATAGAGTACAGAGTCTAGGCCTAGGCATTTCACAGGACTTGTGCTGGCAAGCACACATTAAATTAACTTTGCAACATAAGTACGGGAGTCTTCTGTAGTTACTTGCTAAAGGGTGAAACACTCAACCACGGCCTGCTACAAGCAGTTCCTGATTAAAAACATGGGATGTAATGATGTGAAAGCAATCCAACCCCCCGGAGAGCCCTGTGACAGCCTAGTTTGAGAGTCAGTGACCAAACGCGGGCGGGTTCAGAATCAGCCAGAGGCAGGAGGGCCTTCCGTTAGTGCTCGCATCTCATCGTCTTAAGTAGGAGCCCTCCTTTGAAAACCACCTGGACGACTGTGGCACTGAGAATCAGTCACAGAGTCAGAGTTGTTCCTCTGGGTTCTGATGTTTTACTGGAAGAGTCACCAAGTGGTTTCAAGCTCTCACAATCAACAAATTTGTTTCCTTAATGTTATAAAAGAAGAAAGTGGTTTGCGTTTTCAAAAAGAAATGCCTACAGACCGGAAAGTCCTCCTAATACTGTTTTGACTCCATGTATAGTGATATCTCCAACATCAGCTACTTGGACATAACTTGCTACAGCTTAATTTACATACTGGGCAATATTTCCTTTAGGAAGAATAGCATTTTATAGCACACAAAAATTTAAAGCAAGTGTTAGAGATACACGGATATTTGACTTCTATAGACGACAATTTATTTTTAGTTGGAAAACTGCAATGACAAACTGGCATTTTTGCCTATAATTTACATACATTACAATATTCATGATATGCGATAAATACCCAAATCCTATTTGAAAACTTGGAAGTAGAATTTTAACAAAATTGTGCTTCACATTTTAAAGAATGTTCTCATTAAAAAACAAACAAACAAACAAGCATGCCAATTTAGTAAATGATTTTCAACTTCTTACTAATAAACTGAAATTCCTTTGACATTCCTTGAAACAATCCTAAGTATCTGTAATATAGTATACATTATACTACATAATATTATATGCTATATACATAATATACATGCCAATGAATTTCTAAATCTCTAAGTTACATTGGCATCCTACATTTTACAAGAGTTCCCGTGGACATTTCACATCAGCAGAGGATTAGCCTAACAAAGGAGCCTTTCATTGTAACAGCCATATGCCACCACACACTGCAGAGCAAAGAGTTTTGAAATAAATGATGCTCTGTGATCTGCTTCACTTTCCAATTTGTATTGCATGGGAAAATTTAGGGTTGATAATTTCTACTTGACCCTACAAGCAACTTTCCACTAAAATACTATTTCATTTGAGTAACAAACCTCTATATTTTTACACAATGGTAATTAGCCTTCCCTCAAAAAGACTAAGCAAGTGGGGCCTCAATTATAAATAACACACATGAAATATTAAATTACACATACGGGATCAGGGAGATGGCTCAGTGGCTAAGGCACTTGCTGCCTGCCAATGCTGATGACCTGAGTTCCATCTCTGGGACCCAGCCCCCACATATTGTCCTCTGACTGCAACACACATGCCCACACACATACACACACTAAATGCCAAATAAGTTATTTTACAAATTAAGATTACTTACACAATACAATCTAAATCACTAGCACTTGGAGTCTGTACGGAGATTTTGAACTACCATTATGGAAGAGCTGGCTAACGAACAGGAAATCAGCAATTCAATCAAAGGAGACCTACTGAATTCTGTGTAAGAACAGTATGAGCTTTGCCAAAGCTGCTCTGTCAGTCCAGTAGGGCAGGGAAGACTGTGAAAGCCACTAGCATTGTTCCCTCTGCCAGAGGAGACTAACTTGCTGTAACAATGAGTCCCATAACAGCAGAGATGGCCCGTGGCTCCATGGGTCTGAATAAGCAGATCTAATTAGAGCAAGCAGCAAGATTTAACAGGCTAGGGAACAGACTCCATGTACTACTGTGGGCTAACCAAAGCCATAAGAGTTGCAGCTGAGTCCAGAGAAGGCCCATGTATTCCCAGTGGATAGAGCTCACAGCATGTGCAGATGAGACACGAGTCCAACAGGGAGCAAGCCAGGGCAACCTGAACTTTCAATATGCTTCCCACCCTGCACAGAGGCTCACTGGGAGAAGCTAGAAGCTTCATTTACTGGTTTCGGATGACCAATCTTTGGCTGATCACTAAGCTAACAGACAGACACATGGGCAACTGCTAGAAAGTAAGACATAGATATGAAATCCGGAGAAAGGAAATGCAAAGCGCAGATTACAGCCCAGGCAAGCCATAAAACAAGCAGATAACAACCAGATTGAAGACAGAGAGGGAAAAAGTCCAGAACCTAGAGTGTCCAATAGTCAACAGAAAGTCATGACTCATCAGAGAAGTAAGAATACATGATCCATAAGGATGTCTTTGTTGCTATTGCCTTGCCTCATTAAAAAAACAAAAAACAAACAAACAAAACAAAAAGAAAAACTAAAAGAAATCCTGCAGGCTACACGGGCGTGTTCCTGAGTATGTGTATGTATACCACAGGTATTCTGGTGTCCATGGAAAATGGGTGGTTATGAGTTGCCTGGTGTAGGTGCTGGGTCCTCTGCAAGTGCTCTTACGCAGGGCACCGTCTATCCATCTTCCTTTAGTGAGAAATTTTAAAGTACAGAAAGAAGTCAAAAGATTCTCCCTAAACAAAGAGAAACAGTTTTGTCCATTCTAAGCTCTAACCCATGGTACCACTAGAGAGAGGATGGAGAACCCATGGTACCAGTAGAGAGAGGATGGAGAACCCACGGTACCACTAGAGAGAGGATGGAGGGATGGGAGTGGGAGACCCTTGAGAATATCACATCACAACAAGTAGTTTACAGTTCTGGATTATGCCCGAGAGTGTGGATGGGTTTGCTAAAATCTTCAGTAACATGAGGTCCAGATATTTTAGCACATACTACTGGCAAGGACGTGTACAATTCAGAGAACATTCACCAACAATTGGTAGATATGATGTTTCAGTAAAAACAATTTCTCACTAAATCATTTATACAAGATCACATTCAAAAGGGATCTCAATTTGGAGAAGACAAGACCATGCAAAGATATAAATATGCTATCAATGACTTCCCCAAAGGAGTTCATCAGAAGAAGAAATTTCCTGAGCTGCAGTTTCCACTGGAAAGTCTGCACTCAGTAGCATCTGCAAAACTAAAGAATCTTCAAAGACCACATAGTGTGGTTTACAATGCTGAACTTTAAGATCACCATTTAAACGCAGATGGAGTGCATTTCAAAGATAGAGGGAATGCTGAACAATAATGCAATTTTAATTTCTCCCTCCTTGGTTATAATCCTGAGTGTTCAAGGATCAGTTTTGTTCACTCCCCATTTAGCAAACATCAATTCTAGACACATAGATAGCAACTCTAGAATGATTAGTTCTACCACATATTCTCAAGTGGCAAAACAAAAGATAGTTCTTGATGATGCTAAAAAGATCTGGGTACCTCTGGGCCTCTAGTTTCTAGGTTGCAAACAAAGCAATCCTTCTTTTATCTCCTCAAGTACAGATGAAGCAAATGTGTTTACCAAATGTCAGCCACCTGAGCAGTACACATAATGTGAAGGTTTTCTGCAAACCACCAGTAAGGAAGGGCTCTTTAGTGCAGGAAAGAAGAGCGGTTTCCTGCTGCCAAAGGGTTTAGAGTACTTACTTAAACTTAGGTTTACAGGAAAGGACACTACATAAGGAGGAGGACAAATCTAAGATTAAACTGGACACAGCTGGTTTAGAGAACAGTTTGAAAGGAGCAGACAGCCGTCTGCAGGTCCATCTCCTCATGCTTTCATTTGCTGCCACCGATGTCAAGCCTCACCTATAATCACACAATCAATTGTCCTATACAATGATTCTAGTGCTTCCCCATATGTGAAATGCTCTGCAGCATGTTCAATAGTGTTATTTTAAAGTGAAAACACTCAGGAAGAATATGAAACCAGCAATAATACCTAAAGCCTAAGAACAAAGGCAGACAGTTCTTAAACCAAGAGATCCCACTGATCTTAAAGTTTAGGGATCTAGGCATACCTAAAGGTTACTTCAAGTAATTATCCACAGATCAAGTCAACAATTTATCAATAGCTTTAACAACAAGTGTGACACTTAGTATCTGCTGGCTTCCTTTTCTAATGCAGGGCACAATATGCTGGGACTACATATTATCCCATGTAATTTTTATGCCAAAGGACAGGTATTTCTTTCACTAACTTACTGATAAAAATTCTGGTCTCACCAAACTCCTGGAATCCAGTTGCAGAGAGGGAGGAGTGACGAGCAAAGGAGTCAAGACCAGGCTGGAGAAACCCACAGAAAGAGCTGACCTGAACAAGGGGAAGTTTATGAACCCCAGTCTGATAGCTGGGAAACCAGCATAGGACTGACCCAGACCACATAGATGTGGGTGTTAGGAGGACTGGGCAGTCTATGGGGCCTCTGGTAGTGGATCAGTATTGATCCCCAATATACAAATGGACTTTGGGAGTCCATTCCACATAGAGGGATACTCTCCCAGCCTAGACACATGGGGAAGGGCCTAGGCCCTGCCCCAGATGATATGGCAGACTTTGAAGACTCCCCATGGAAGGCTTCACCCTCCCTGGGAAGCAGAGAGAGGGTGGGAAAGTGGGTTGGTGGGGTCAGGGGAGGAGGGGAAGGAGAGGGAACTGGGATTGACATGTAAAAAAAAAAGTTTGTTTCTAATTTAAATTAAAAAAAAAAAAAGGTTACTGGAAAAGAATTCTGGACGCACAATTTGAAGGTAGGACCCTATTTGCTGAAGGTCTCACATACTTCAGACACAAGACTTGAAAGAATTGAGCTGGGGCTGATTTGGAAGTCTCCTTCCTGGGGACTAGCTAGCTCTTGTAGAACTAGAAAGTGTTATGCAGGATTGCCAAGGCAGAAAAGCAACCCATAGTCCTACCCAAGAAAACTTAGTTGGACCCCATCATTGCTAGCCATCATTGTGCAAATGCTTAGTGACTAAAGTGTGAGATCCCGTTTCAGAAAAGACCTCTAGAGCTCATGAGCGACAAATGCAGAACAAAAGATGGTCTGTGGCTGAAGACCTTTTGTCAGCAAGAACTTCTTTTCCCATCAAGTACTTCATTGTTAAAGAAGAGGTAAGCATGAGCTGACTACTAGGAAAGAAACCCCATCTTATTCCTAAGATTAATGGTGAACCAAGAAACCCTCTGTTACCAACAGCGTATGAGAGTCAAGGAAACCAAACAGAAAAGTGTTTTAAAAGGAAAACACACACTAAAGGAAGATACTTGGCCCTAGCCAGCCATTTACTAGGCTAGTAGCAAGCTGGGCTTTTAAATGAATTCTGTACAGCTGTGCCTGCTGCGGTAGGGGCTAACAGCTCCTGCAGATGCCGGCAGACACTGCCGAGCTGGCACAGCAGCAGCTTGAAGGCAAGTGTTTCTCTCCCCCATCATGCTAGTAGGGCTGAAGTCTTACGAATTTCAGGTTACACATCCATTTCCCACACTGGGGACAATAAACTATTATTACTGCACCGATTACTTTCCAATATGTTCAATATGTCAATACCGATTATGACTAAACCTAACAAACTGTAACTATACTGTTACTTTACCCACAAAAATCTATCTTGTTTGTTCATTCAACACTTTTGTTTCCTATATGTCTTAGTTAGGGTTTCTATTGCTGCAGCAAAACACTATGGCCAAAAAGTCAAGTTAGGGAGGAAAGGGTTTATTTAGCTTATGCTCCCATATCATTGTCCATCACTGAAGGAAGTCAGGACACAAACTCAAGCAGGGCAGGAACCCGGAGGCAGGAGCTGATGCAGAAGCCATGGAGGGCGCTGCTTGCAGACTTACTCTTCATGGCTTTGCTCAGCCTCCTTTCTTATAGACCCCAGGACCACTAGCCCAGGGGTGGCCCCGCCCACATGGGTTGGACCCTCCCCCATCAATCACTAAATAAGAAAATGCCTTACAGCAGATTTTATGAAAGTATTTTTTCAATTAAGGTTACCTCCTTTCAGATAACCCTAGCCAGCACATTATACGTTTTAGATGTTTCATAGGTTTTGAAAAAAATAATGCATGCTCATTATTTTAAAATTCAAGCAATTTAAACAAGTACAAAAATGTCACAATAAGGGAAATTCTTCTACAATCTACTACCAGAATTTAACATTTAGTTAAAAAAACCTAAATATCTTACTTTGCTAGTCACAATAATGTTTTGCAAAAGAAAAAGTTCATTAAAATTTTTGCATTTTCCAAAAAAAAAAAAAAAAAATGCTCTTTAGCCATTTTTCAAGTGAGATAATTTTCTTAAAAATAACCACCATTTTTTTTAAGTTTAAATTTTGTACCAATACTTGTCTGAGTTGTTTTGTTTACAAAAAATAATCTGATAATTGAGGCCAACTAATTTCCTTACAAAGTTAAAAGTGTGGACACCAGCTAAAAACAAATATACAAAATATGCATGCTTTAATAGGACCAAACTCAACAATATGCCTGCACTTCGGATTTCAGGTTACCTCACGGAGGCAGAATGGAACTGGGGTGAAGAACACTTATTATTTAGAGTCACCATGAAGAGGAGAAAAGACACAAAAGTGGTTGCATATTTTATCCTGACGCTTAGATTCACGTTCTTTTTTAAATCCTCAGGAGAAAACCTTTGTGTCCCACACACGACCTTACTAGATAGCGGAGGCTAGCCTCCAACTCTTGATTTCCCTGTCCCAGCCTCCCAAGTGTGGGATTATAGGAGTGGATCACAAACCTAACAGCTGTGACCTTTAGACAGAAAGTTCTACAGTAACACATTATTATACCCAAAATGCTGAGATCTAAAGAAAGTAATTTAAACATGACTGATGGGAGATGTCATTCTGTATATGTTTCTCATACTGGTTAATAATAAAGCACTGTTGGCCAATAGGAAAGGAAGATAGGAGGGACTAGGAGACAAGGAGGAAATAGGAAGTAGTAAGGAGGAGTCAAGATGGAGGAGCGAAGATGGAGAGTCTGGAGAAAGCAGTATGCCGCCGGCTCCCTGGTAAGAGAAATACATAGATCAGCAGAAATGGGTTAATAATTAAGGCAGAGCTAGCCGATAAGAAACAAGTAACCAGGCCAACAGTATAATATCAAATACAGAGTCTCTGTGTGTTATTTGGGGCTGGCTTGGTGGCGGAACAAGACCGGGCGGCGGCCAGAAAAACAGTACACGTTATACATGACCCATTAGTTTAAACCTGAGTGAAAAACCACTAACATCAATGTTTTCAATGCAGAAATGGGCCAAAGAATTATTTATTTCAATTGCTGGTTGACCACTTATTTTAAAGCCCTGATGTCAATATATGTGCTGTAGCATGCCTTTTCCTTTAGGCGCAGAGACTTACTTATTATCAGTGGTAAATGCTCGGCCTAGCTTAGGCTCATGTCTGGCTATCTCTTTTAACTTAAAGTAATCTCTTTCTCTTTATCTACCTTTTGCCTCTGAACTTTTTATTTCTCTTCCTTCTATACACTGCACTTTCAACGCTTCTACTGTCCAGCAGGTGCCTGCCATGGGTGTGGCCTTCCCTCTCTACTCTCCTCTTCTTTTTAAGCCTAGATTTCTCCTATTTATTCTCTCTGCCTGGCAGCCCTGACTGTCCTTTCTCTGCCTGGCTATTGGTCATTCAACTCTCCTTACTAGGCCAATCGGGTGCCTTAGGTAGGCAAGGTGAAACAAATGTAACACATCTTTAAATAATTAAATAGGCACCCTTACAAAATTAAACAAATGCAGCTTAAACAAATATAACACACCTTTACAGAGGTAAAGTAATACTCGGCAGCATGAACAAATGTAACACATCTTTAAATAATTAAATAGGTACCCTTACAAAATTAAACAAATGCAGCATAAGCAAATATAACACACCTTTACACAGGTAAAGTAATACTGGGCAGCATGAACAAATGTAACACAGTCTTTGCCTGGTTAAGTAACACTCCACAGCAATGTGCACATTAAGAACAATGATGTCTTCATGAGCTGACTCCTTTACAGCAGCAGTTCTCAACCAGAGATCCCTATAAGGGTTGCAACTCAGACACCCTGCACATCAGATATTTACAATGCAATTCAAACGGTAGCAAAATTACAGTTATGAAGTAGCAACAATACAATTTTATGGTTGGGGGGGGTCACCGCAACATGAGGAACTGTATTAAAGGGTCGCAGTAATATTCTTTGTTCTGAAGTGGACTTTTAAATTTGTACAGTCAACTTTCTATATATTACACATTCTTCTACTCTTTAGGTCTCACTTAAAGAGTTTTCTTGTTTGTTTTTTAAATTAACTGAGTAAGATGTTTTATTATGAAACTTTCACACATACATAATTCTGCTTTGCTCATATCCCCATTTATCACCCCCCACCATTGCCCCCACTGGCCCCTTCCCCACGCTAAGCAGGCTCCCTTCTGCTTTCCTGCCCTATGTATGTGATTTTTCTTTTTACAAATATATAACCTGAAAACAATGGCTTTTTAACCAGAGTATTTTGGCCACTTGTAGATCATATAATCATTGAGAAGACTGGGTTCAGATCTATCTTTTTTAATTTAAAAAAAAAAAACTTTTTTTTGATGCACTGTCTCGCCACATAACCCTAGCTGATATACAGCTTCCTATGTACCAGGCTGGCCTCCAACTCAGAGATGTGCCCACCTCAGCATCACCATGCCCAGCTCTAAATCTACCACGCTGCTGCTTGTGTTCTACTCATTCCACCTGTGCCTCCTGGATAGAGTGCTTCTCAGCATTGCAAATGTTGGTCTAGATTTGTAATGCTCACCTTTTACTTTCTCACACTCCACCTCCGAATACTATTACACCCTTTTTAATATAATATATTTGCCATTCAACAGTGCAGTGCAGCTCAGCATGGCACTAGGGAATGCCTTCAACTGTGCACAGCAACAAACCTTGCATGCAGTGCGTACTTAAGCAGTGGATCTGGTTTGTGTACGCAGCACACTCACTGATGGCACAGACAGCATGGGATTCTCTCAGGTTTGTCTAAAAAGTACTCAACCCCATTAATGAAGGACATTTTAGTGAGAACAGTAATAGAAGTGTTTTTCTCAAGACTTTGAAAATGCTCTTTCATAGCTCTTGGTTTAAGTTTCTGGTATGCCGTGGTAGAGATTACCTTGCTCCTCTGTGCTCAATGTGCCTTCTTTTCCTCCTCTTGAATATGCATGTTTCCAGCAATTTGATTATGGTAAACCCTAATGGTTTGCTTCATTCTACTTGGGGTTTGGTGAGACTCTGAAGTTGTTAGTTAATATTTCTCATCATACTTGGAAATTGTAGGGCTTTACTTCTCTAAATATTTTGTTCCCTGATCTTTTCTTCTGCAGTATCTAACTTCCTGCAATCCCATCAAGTGGAATTCATCAGAGACTTCACATTCTACCTCTATTTGGATCTTTAGATTTCTCCTTCTCTGCTTACAGTACTCCTGTTTTCCTGTAATTACTGGACATATTTACTGCACTTACTAAAGCTGTTTCAGCATTGTCTAATCCCATCATTTCCGCTTTCTAAATGTATCTATCTATTTTTTTTTTAGTTATAAATTGTATTTTCTTATTTCTAGACCTGTCTAGTATATTACTGAATAATTCATTTTGTTACCTTTGTGTAAAGAGGGCTGAAGCTGAAGTCTGTCTCAGTTAACAGTTAAATTACACATGAACTAATTTGTTTGATGTGGTCTTCTTACACTCAGGATGGATATAGAAAAGTTTGTGGTTTTTGAGGTAGGGTCTCAACCCAATTGTTCTGAAACTCACTGCAATCCTCTGGCCCCAGTCGCCTGAGAGCTATGATTAAACACTCAGCTTTACAATGCTTCTATTTAGAACTAATTTAGCTATGACCTAAAGGTGTGGGCTTCTAAAGTCTCCCACTGAATATCCCATGTATCCAGAGGACTTTCAACTGGTTTTGTCTGAGCACTAGGAACTGCTCCTAATTTTTTCTTTGACCAGTCTCATGGAATTTCTCCATACCTATTTTCAGGACTTGAAATGACTTACACAGATAGCGGGAACCCTGTCTGCAAAAGTCCTTCGTTTGATACACTGCCTTGTGTGTTCTACCCATCAGGACCTCCCAGAACTCTCAGCTAACTCTGCACTAATAGGGCGTTGTTAAGGTTTCTCTTCCCTGCACCACAATCTGGCAACTGCCTCCAGGCAGAAAGCCAAGATAATCACAGAGCTACCTCTTCTGTTTTCCTTCCCTGTAGGATGACAGTGCTGTGTTGCTTGTTGTCCAATACAGGAAGACAGTTGTTTCGTGTATACTGTCCAGTTTCCTAGTTGCTTATTAAGAAAAGGCAATTCCGGATCCTGCTATTCCCTTGTGGCTAGAAGCAAAGTCCTTTCCCATAATATTTGATTGCATGTCGAGCACTACATATAAGTGCAGAGCCTGTGGTTTGTGCCATTTCCCACAGCAGAATTGCTCTTCCCTCTGCTAAGACAGGAACTGAGCTGGGATGGGCCTGGACAGCGGCTGCGGTTAGAGTCTGCTTAAGCTCTACGTTCCAATGTCTCACAGGTGAAGCTATCACTCTGCGCAGGCTCTTTCTAGCTCAGTAGTTCTCACATCATGCGTCACGGAACCCCAGAGCCCCTAAGTTTTTCTTCCGGGGATCCATGCACTAAAGGCTATAATAATACTAAGAGATTTTACCCTTTCCACTGACAGTGCAAAAGCAATGCTGTGTAAACTGCTGGGACCTGAGCACAAATCCAGCCAGTGGCTTCTCCACACAGCCCCACTCTGCAATGTCATGTGCTCACAGTAAGAAACAAAGTGGCCACTCCTGCTTCATGTCTCCAGTGAATAGTAAAAAGAAACAAAGTGGCCACTCCTGCTTCATGTCTCCAGTGAATAGTAAAAACCGCTGGCTATAGGAACTCTATAGTAACTCCTGTCTCTTTTATGACTTAAGTTGTAACATGAGTACTATGTGTCAAGTAGCTTTGCTATCTCAAGGAAAAGCACTTGTCTGGTTCTTTGATTTAAGGCTGGATTAATAATTGTCTCATTTCCCTCCATAAACATTACTTTTACTTAAAAGAACAGCCAATGGCCAAATTATGCCCCTTCAACTTTAATGGATACTACACATTTTCTTAAAACATGATATTTGTTGCAAATAATAAAAATCAAACTCTAGGTGAGTTAGTATTACAATTGTGGAAAATTTGTGTCAGCCACAACAACCTTGACAACTTTCCATTATTTACCTAGTTTTAAAGAAAATATTTTATATGTATGGTATGTGCCTTAGTGCCTACACATCATATATGCCTGAAGGTCCAGAAGTCAGAACAGGCCTGGGAACTGTTGAGAGCTGCCATGTGGGTGCTAGGAATCAAACTCAGGTCCTCTAAAATAATAGCCAGTACTCTTAACTGCTGAATCATCTCTCCAGCACTTACCTTTCATTTATTGATTTATTTATTTATTTTTATGAGGTCAGTATGGTGTTCTTAAGGACAGTATAATTAAACATGCCAGTGTTCAGAAGGTCCAACTACTTTGATGAGCCAGTATTTCCAAATGACCAATTCAAGAAACAAAATTAAAGACAAGTAAAAGATTATTTTAAGTGTAAAAACAGATGGGTCACCAGGTTCCCTGATACTTCAGGGTTCACACTGTATCTAAGAAGCTACCAAAGGTGAAGGGTCAAAGGAGACCCACACTTACCCAGAAAGCTACTCTTCTTTCCCAGCTACCTAACAGCTCTTCTCAGTAACATCTTGGGGGAAACTTTAGCTATTTTTCCCAAGGAAGTTCATTAATAATACCATATGATAAGCTAATTCATATTTAAAATCCTTTCAATATGCCACGGGAATAGTATCTCCAAGGAATCTTCATTGCTTTATAAGACTGGAATGAGGTCCAGAGGCCCACAGTTTTAAAACCTAGCAAGTCTCCTAAGCAGCATGAGACTGAGGGAGATTTATTCCTATTATGCTTCTATTTCTATGCATGTTTTTATTATCAGTGCAATATAGTCAATTTGTACTATATTCTAGCTTTATTTCTGTTGCTATGCTAAAACATTCTGATCAAAAGCAATGGAGGGGGAGGAGGAGAAATCAAGGCAGAAACTCCATCAGCCCATCATATAGCATCCCCAATCAAAGCACAGGGAAGCTGGGCATGGTGGCGCACACCTTTAATCCCAGCAGAGGCAAATGTGTCTCTCTGAGTTCAGGGCCAGCATGGTCTACACAGTAAATCCAAGAAGAAGAATTAAAGTATAAAAAATTTAAAAAGACCCCGGGGCCTACTTGTGTGCTACACTCCTCTCATCCAATTTTCCCTGCCTCAGTATCAGTCAAGACAGCCCCCACGGTGTTTCCCTCTGCCTTTGCTTATGCTGAGTTCTACCATAATGATTTCGTATGCAGATACATATATAGCACATGACCCCAGGAGGAATAGGTGGGCACAGATGCCGGTGAGGGTTATAGGTTGCTGTCAGGTGCCTCCCTCGACCATTCGTCACCTTAGTTTTGCAGGTGGTGTCTCTCTCGGAACCTGGAACTAACTCACTAACTGGCTACACTGGCTGGACAGTAAGCTAGGGATCATGCGGTCCGCCCGCCCAGCCCTGGGATCGCACACACACATCACGGTACTTAGCTTTTGTGTGTGGAGAGGTACTGAGGATCCAAGCTCAGCAAGCACTTCAGCAAGCGAAACACTGTCACAGCCCCAGCTGTCATATGCTTTCTGTAAAGTTGCAACTCTGCCCTGTTAGTCTATGCACTGGGGCTTGACACTTTACCCCTGGAAAGGAGTGTGAAGGGTGCTTAAGGAAAAGACTGTCAACAGTGGAGCAAGGGTGAGTGGCAAAGCAGTAACCTTAGTGAGACATACTTGAGGGAAATTACAAGGCTAGCAGCCAACATGGGGTTTACATTCCACTGCAGCCAAATATGGTTATCTGGCCTCGATTTCATCCTAAGGGTCAAAATGCTACTAATCTCAGAACATGCACCACAGTAACTTTTTTCTAAAAAGAAGCTCAAACATACTCTTAGAGGGGGCTCTTGAGCAACACACACACACACACACACACACACACACACACACACACACACACACCACAAATCCAGAAAGTACTGCCAATAGAAGGAAATATGGGAACTAGAGTAGGGAGTAGAAATTGTGGACCAAGGGAGCAACAACAAAGTCACTGTTCTCCAAGCAAATGAGACCTGAACTTGGGAAGGGGACTTGTCTTGGCATTGGCTCCCACAAGTTCAAATGCATTCCCAGACACAGCCAGGAGCTACGTAAGGACACAGCTGCCAACTGTATGCAGTACAAAGCCAGGCTGCTCAGAAAGCCTCTCTTCTGCTCCTTGTAAAGATGTACAGGCATTCAGGATATTTCTCAATCCTTGATGTTTTTCATAGATGGAATAGATTGCCACAAAGAGGTAGCAAGAGATCCCAGGGAACAGAAGGGCCAGTCAAACAGTGACTGTATTTGGTCAGAACCAAACTGGGGCTGAATAAGACCTAAGAAGAATGCTCATTGCAGACTCCAGAAACCTGGGACTCTGGGAGAGTAATGAATATACAAAGCATAGGGTTGGTTTTGAGAGGACCTAGCTATAAAATGCTTGGTTTCTTTATGACAGAGCCTTACTATGTAGGCCATGATGGCGTTGGACTCATGATCCCCCTGTCTCAGCCACTACTGTCAGCCACAGTAACAGAATCTTTGCTTTCTTTTTTGTTATTTGAAACAGGGTCTCATGTTGTGCTGTGGTTCAGGTTGGCCTGGAGCTTAATATGTAGACCAGGCTGGCCTCAAAGTCATTGCAATCTTGTCCTACCTCAGCCTCCCCAGTACTGGGATTACAGGAATGAACCGCCATACCCAGCAATAACCAGAGAATATTAACTCAGGGAATAAGGCCTTAGCTATTAGCTGAGTCAGGAAAAGTGTTTTTATACTTAAATAAAAGCTCAATGCACGGGTTAAGTGGTTCTTGTCTAACTCTGCAGAGAATTTCCAGGCTTACCTAAACTGACTTGCATGTTCTCTTAGTCAAGTGTTTGACTGCTGTGAAGAGATGCCATGATCACAGCAACTCCTATAAAGGAAAACATTTAATTGGGTGGTTTACAGTTTCAGAAGCTTAGTCCATTATTGTAGTGGCAGGACACGCAGGCAGACACAGTGCTGGAGAAGGAGCAGATCTTCAAGCAGCAGGACGGGAGACACTGGACCTGGCTTGAGCTTTTGAAGCCCTGAAAGCCCTCCTCTAGTGGTCCAAGTCCTCCAACAAGGCCACGCCTCCTGATCCTTTCAAACTGTGCCACTTCCTGGTGACCGAACGTTGGCATCTATGAGCCCGGGGGCCGCTCTCATGCCAAGCTCTCCAATGCTGAGAGCCACGCACTCCTTCAGAAAACCAGACTAATGCTTTCTCTTCTATTTAAACGCAACTTGGAGGAAAACTTAAAAACCAAATACGTCATAGCACTAAAATGCGTAAGTCCCAGACCCCTTTGCTCCTTATCTGAGGGTACTTATCAGTTACAACTGAGGTACAACTGAGCAGTGCCTACAAGGCCAGTGAGGTGTATTCTAGGAGTAAGACCCCGCCCAGTTCAGAAGGAGACACTCTCATGTCAAGGTTAACACTCTACTTGCCGAAGATACTAAGTTGGATCAGCAGATCTGACCACTGAAGAGGAATCTGGAGGCTGGAGAAATGGCTCAGCAGTTAAGAATGGTTGCATTCTTGCAGAGGATCCAAGTTTAGCTCCCAGCAACAACACTGAACAGTCACAACCCCCTTTAATGCCATGTCCAAGGGATCTGATGCTCTCTTCTGACCTCTGTGGGCATCTGACATACATGTGGCCCGTATTCACTCACACACACACACACACACACACACACACACACAATCTGAGAAGAAGGAAAAAGGGGTGTCAGAAATAGGAAAGGCAATGAGCAACTCTTTGTTATAGCTCCAACTTAAAGACTGGTTTGTTTAAGTTGTTTTATGAATTGTTCTGTATACACACATACTCTCAACCTTTAGGCTTGCTTTAATGCCTACTAACAAAGTAATAACTTAACTGAAAAAACAAACAAACAAACAAACAAACAAACAAACAAACAAAAAAACCAGAATAATGAAGCTTCCAATCCCTCTGTGGCTGTTCGTCACTACATCAGTCCTAAGGCAAAGACACAGACACAGACTGCATCACAGGTATGCACTCTCTGCAGGTCCTCGTCTCACTCAGATCAATGGAGGAGGCAGGAGCTACAGTCTGACACACATGCCCCATTTTTTGATGGAAAAGAACAGAATACTAAGCATGTGACTACTGTGGACATTTTTATTTCCTTACAGTGTCAGAGCTCTTGAGAGTTCTTACAGCAAACAAATCACACATCAGTTCACTATGGTGACACTTAATTCTACTTCCTTTTGTTGGAGGGAGATGCTACAAACTACAAAACTCTTTTCCCAGGACAAAGCAGAACATAAACAGGCAGGACGGGAGCCCACAAGCCTCGGCATGGGAAACAAACAGGAAAGACTCCCGACTCAACAGAGGCACTTGAGGGTAATAAAAAGACAGCAACCGAGGATGAATGGTTCATGCTGTTAAGGATTATAGTCTGATTATTCCTCTAAATGCAAAGGCTATCCAGTAAGTCATATCCGGGTTGATTTGCTAGCAAGGTACTTTCATCAGATAATAAATTAGAGTGTAATTAAAGTGCATTCTGTCTGTTTATCATGGACTAAGATGGCTTAGTATAATTCTCAATTATCTGCATGAATAGACAACATGACAGCATGGGGAGTAACCCTCCTAGGAGAGGGCCACAGACATCTTAGGCCTGGGCAAAAAACAAAACAAAACAAAACCCAGCTAGATGACTTCTCCAGTTCTGAGAGAACTTTTCCGACACTAATAAATGATGGCACAAGTCCTCACTCTTTGTAGCCCACCAGCAATCAGCTACGGGCATGACTAAACCACAAAGGGCAGCAAACAGCTGCATATCCAGCACAAACCGTTTTAGTGGGGAAACCTGGGTGTACAAACAATGGAACGGTAATAAAGGAATAAACACAGAAGCTTTCCAACTAAAAGACTGGCATTAAAAAGTGCTTGTAGTGTATAAGACAATTGAAGAGTGGCGGGGACACTCGGTCACGTTACTGGCTGCACTGTGACATGGTGAGGACTTTTTAAAACTGCCATCTGGCACTCTGTATTAAACACCACACAAATGCTGACCGCTTTAGGTCAGTACTACCACACCACGAACTCTAATAAACAACAACAAAAATACTTGCCACAGCTTGATCCCTCAATAATAAGGGTCTGAAACACAAAAACCCAGCTGAGCCAAGTTATGCATGCTCCGCAACAATTATATGCAAATAAAATGTGCATATTAGAAAGGACGAGGAAGGAAAATTATCACAGTGACGCCAATTTTGTTAAGGTGGTGCAGACGCTAAATCATCACTTCCCAGATGTCTACCTACATCCTAACCTCCAGCCCATGGACAGGAATCTGTGTGGCAAGAATAACTTACTTTTGAAATGCAGGGGACAAGAATCCAGACCCAAGGATACGGACCTAACTTAACTCTCATTCACTATAGCCATGGTCCCAAAATCAAAAAAAAAAAAAAAAAAAAAAAAAAAGAAGAAGAAGAAAGAAAAAGGATCTCCACTAGAGATGTATCCTAGAAAATCTCAGCTGACCCAATGCAATCACAAAGGCTGTCAGAGGGGGCAGGATGGCACTGTGACAGAGGCAAGCAGTCAAGGAATGCTGAAGGCCTCTTGGAGATGGAAAGGCAAGGAACAGATTGCACCAGAAGAATGCAATTTTGCCTACATCCTGATGTTAGCTTTCAGATTCCTTTCAGGCTTCTGGCCTCCACAACACGAGTTAGTAAACGTCTAATAAAGTGGTGTTTTCAGACAAAAAAAAAAAAAAAAAAAAACCTACAGTAACAAAATGTAACAGCAGTGGGAAACCCTGCCATGTTGTAAGCCTGACATTTTTTTAACTTCATTTACTTTTGCTGTTTTTCAAGATAGTCTCTCTGTGTAGCCCCGGCTGTCCTGGCCAAGAGCTGGGATTACAGGTGTGCATCAGCTCCCGTTGGCTGTCGACTTGGTATTTCACATTACATGTGTCAGTGCACTACAAAACAAAAGCTGAGCTAGGGTCTGTGAGTATAGATTTAACCTCCTTTGCTCTCATGGTACTCAACTGTGAGTAAGCAGGATATCAATCAGGTCAGAGAGAAGAGAGACAGAGGGGCAGCTCCAGGCTTTTTTCTAGCCCCGACTTGGTTTTAAGCTCAGATACTGATGTTTCTTAAAGGCCACACGTGTTAGCGTGCAATCAGGGTTGTGGACTGCTGTACTCGGTAGCAGTTCACAGAACAGCGATGCCCCCAGCCCAGAGTGTCCTTCACCCAAAGCACAAACTGTAAATCAACTGAACAACATATTCTCCAAAAACAAACAACAAATAAAACCACCTGGTGATAGTCTATATTAGCTTGAAAATTTGGCCAGGGGATTGTGTTCTGGTTCGAACACTTTGTCAAAGGGAAGGGTGAAAAATATAAAGTCACTGTGCTTCCTGGCTGTTTCTCTTTATGGATGTCAAAATACTCGTCAGAGAGAGGTTCTCCAAGGGGAAAGGTTCATTAGCCGTTAGCCCAAGAACCGCATCCAAACAGAGCAGCTCATGAGTAACTGCTTTCCTAACAACTGACCTAACTATAAAATGGCTAGAATTACATAAAATTAGGCTCATCTTCCTCCCTTCCCCCCCCCCACAGGGTTTTCCTGTGGAGCACTAGAGTCTATCCTGGAACTAGCTCTTGTTGACCAGGCTGGTCTCAAACTCCACCTGCTTCTGCTTCCCAGGTGCTGCTGGGATTGAAGGAACATCATCACCACCCGGCCAGGCTCATCTTTTTCAGTAAGCGTTTGCAATGGTGGGCTCTAACCCTAACAATGAGTTCTTTTACTTTGTAAAAGCAGGATCTTACTTTGGTAGCTCAGACTAGCCTCAAATTCACTGTCCTCCTATTACAGCTGCCAGAAGGCTGGGTAGGAGGTAGGGGTGTGTGCGTGCGTGCGTCCATGTCTGTGTGTGCATGTATGTGTGTGTTCCTAGGAATCAAATCCAAGGCTTTTGAATGCCATGTGACTATTGAGCTATATTCCTATCCCTTTGAGAAAAGGACCTCTCTATGTAGCTCAAACAAGCCTTGAACTTGACATATGGCCTAGACCGGCCTCAAACTCAGTCCGTTCCTTATCTCTGCCTCCTAAGTGCTTGGATTCCAGGTTTGCATCACTATACCCAATTTGATGATATACTTTTTTTTTTTTTTTAATGTATTTTTTGTTTTGGCTTTTGAAACAGAATCTCAGTATGTAGCCCAGGCCAGTCACAAGCTCATGGCAATCCTGCCGCTTCAGCTTCCCAAGTGCTTGGGTTAGAAGTATGAGCTGCCATGCTTGGTTTGATGTGATTTTAAGAGCCACATTTCCCCTCTTTTTCAGGTATCATACGCCCACATTACAGACGTTTTAGCATGTTAATAAGCAAATGTTTTTAATGTGAGAGTAAGGCTACAGAATAATTAGTGACAGTCACGTGCATATCTTGGTCAACTTGCAGTAGCATCTTACATTCTTTCTCAGCAGCAAAATCCACATATAAAAGACATCGTTATCAAGTAGTGTGTCCAAAGACTCATCTCCATAGCAACTGTAACTGTCAGATGTAGCTTATAAGGCCTCAGAGTTGCCACCACAATGCTCACGGAGCATTGGTATTATGTAGTCCAGAGTAGGTTGCTGTAGAAACCTAAACTCAAGTCCCTGACAGAAGAGGAGAAAAAGAAAACAAGAACAAAGAAAAGGTCCTTGAGAACTTACCCATTTACTCCCCTGCTCTCCAGAAGGCTGATGATGTTCTAAGTACTGTTATCAGCCCTGCACTGATAGCACTACAGAAAGATTTTAAATGATGTCAAGTCTCCGTTTAACATTAAGACCGCTTCTTATTCTCTAAGCCCCCTCCTCCTATTCTCTGCTAAACTGGATGTTTAGAGGCTCATGCTAACAAAGTACCGCCTCCTTCTAGCCTCAGCCAGAGCCAGGCCTACACAGGCAAAGCTGGAGAGGTGCCAGTGTTGCACTGATGCATAGAAAAGTACACATTTATGGGATGCCATGTGATGCTTCAATACATGTATATAATGTTCAAACAGAGAGACCATATGTATCTCATCAAATATTTAACATTTGTTTCTACTGAAAACATCCCAAATCCTTTCTTCTAGCTTTTGAAAAACGCATGCTATTTTTCAGGCATACCACTACTGTGCAGGACATCAACCTCCTATTTTAAATTTTATTAGTGTGTGTGCACATGCCCCAGCTCACATGTGGAGGTCAGAGGACGATTTTGTGAGTTGGTTCTTTCCATCCATCTTTACTTAGGTTCTAGGGATCAAACTCAGGTTGTGCGGCTTGCATTGCATGTCAAGGGCCTTTATCTGTTTAGCTGTCTCACCAAACCCCAGAACAGTTTTTTGCTCCTATCTAATGACAACTTAGGTCCTACTGGCCAATCTTCCTCACTGCTCAGTTCTAGGAACTACCATGCTATTTTCAACTTCTATTTGATACCCCTTTTGACATTCCATAAGTCCTGTGGCATCTGTCTTTTATACCAGGCTTGCTTCATTTAACACACTGGTTCCAGTTCCACACATATTGTCAACAGAATCTCATCTTCTTTATGGCCGAGTGGAAGATGTATGTGTGTGTTCCAGTGTGTGTGTTCAGGGCTTCTACTTGCAATTCGCTGGAGAAGAGCCCTGATATCATCTCACTCTCCATTCCAATCCACGTCTATATGCATGTCCATTTTCATGCAAAAATTACCATGTCGTTTTACTTACTGTAGCTCTGCGTAGATAAGTCAGTGGTTAATCTGTTAGTAATACACTAGTCAGCATACGCTTGAAAATCTGAACAGGGAAAATTGTCAAAAGAAAAAAAAAAGGTTAAGAACGGTGATGTATTGTGGGAAGCCACAGCCCCAAGATGGCGCCTGGCTGGATGCCAGGTGGTCCAAGCTTAGCTGTAAACAAGCCTTATTTGGAAGGGCTTGATGGATCTGGTGCGCTTCCTCCTTCTGTGGCCTATCCGGGATCGCCAGGTGGCATGAGCTGATTGGGCAGTGAGCACACATTTAAGGGCTTGCTGGGGCTGGGGGAAGCGGACGCAGAACAGAAGAAGATTGTTCAAGGTTCCTGAAAAAACTGCTTAAAGAAGAGTCCGAGCACTGCGTCACGGGGGTCCAATGTATCTTCCTTCCTGTGATCTTGAGAAAAAGAATCATGCCAGTTCTGAGGATGAGGAAGAAGAAAAGTGCATAAGAAATCCTTTCCTCTTTAAACTGGTAAGAATCAAGAGCAGAATCCTCAAAAGTTGATCTGATGGAATGCAGTTACCAAAGTTCAGGTTTCTCCAGTAAAGACACATCGTTTCTTTATGTACATTCCTTCGAGTGTCTGCTTAATAATGAAATACTGCTGCTTTCAGAGTTAGTGATTAGAATAGGATCTGCCTGTATTTACAGCATTAAAAAACTTGCTTTTGTTCTCTGATCATAAATGAGGATAATTTACAATATGCTGAAACCATCTTGAGGTTTCTGGGGCTTCTTGAGTTCTTGAGTCAAAGTCCTGTTTTGTTTTTTACTCAGAATTAGCATAATACTAACTATGCCTTTCCTAACTTCCACACTTGGCTTTAGAGGGAAGACAGAAGCCACTGCTACTTGTGGTCCATCTATCTAAACTCTAACAGTCTTCAAGCAGCTTAATATGCTTTTCTTCCATCATCCATGGATGCAGCTAGCCCACAGTGATTCATCCTGAACACGTGAGACATGTGCTATCACTTAACTCCCTTAGGGATTACTAACAATTATGATTCCTTCTGATCCAATATCAGGTGTGGTAGTCTGAATAAAAAGGGTCCCGGTAGGCCCACAGGGAGTTACACTATTAGGAGCTGTGGCCTTGTAGGAATAGGTGTGTCACTGGGGGTGTGCTTTGAGGTCTCAGATGCTGAAGCCAGGTCCAGTATGGGTTCTCTTCCTGCTGCCTGCAGAGCCGGATGTAGACCTCTCAGCTCTTCCTCCAACACTAGTCTACCTGCACACCTCCATGCTTCCCAACAATAATGTCCTAATGTCTAAACTGTAAGCCAGACCCAGTTAACTGTCCTCGTTCACGTGTATTGCCGTGGTTATAGTGTCTCTTCACAGCAATAGAAACCCTGAGACAGTTGTCTTTGAGAAGCCCTTTCTACTTCAATATAGCCCAGCAGAGGCTACTAAACTTTTGCTGACATCTTGTGACGTAAGCATACTTTTCAGTTCCATTCTTTGACAACAGTATTATTTCCAATGCTTAGCTGTTATCTTTCTACTTATCCTGTCTTACAAAAAGAAAACTACAAAGGAAATGGAATAAAAGCAGGCGCTTTGAAAGGGCACGCATCCTGTCTGTGTAAAAGAGAATTAAATTAATTTATACCTTTCACACATGTCTTCCAAAATAAAACCATGACTTAACAAGGAAGGAGCTGCTTTACTAGAGTTGCCTGGAAAAGCGGGTCACGTCGCTCTCGAGGCACAGGGGCAACCCCACTAGTCTTGCTTCCCAGTCGACCCCACTGTGTAGCATGAGGACAGAGCTCGTATGAATACAGACATTTTAAAAAGTCAATTGTACGAATCGAATCCTATCTATCAAATCCTATCTATCCAAACTTTTTTTTTCCACTGCCAGAAAGAGGTTTCTGATTAAGGACCCAGATGGTTAAGAATAGTTGTCTAAGTAACTCCAGATGTTGTGTTTAGGGTTTTAGTTAAGTGGTAGGAACTGGGGGGGGGGGGGTTACCGTGCACCAAAAACCAAAAGAACGCTCCCTATTAGAAATGTTTGCCCTTCTGTCTTCAATGAGCCTGTTTTTGTAATGTTACTGGGAGGTTCCAGACAAACTTATGACAACCCAGGTAAGGTGCCAAAATTTAAGAATTAATTTCCATTGCATTGTTACTTTAAAATATGATCTGTGGTTAGCGTACATCAAAATTGTTTTACAAATCACAATCACATGGAACAATTGTAATGAATTGACCAATGGCATGAAGCAGTATTTAGAAACAGCTGTTTATGATACATTTTGGAATGTCAAATCCTGCATATTTTGTGGAGGTTGTGCACCTGTTGGTTAGAATTTGTTCTCCACATATAACTAAATATCCAGTGTCCTAACACTAATATATTTTCATGCAATACATTGAATATAATCATATTTTTCTGAAACATTCAGAGTGTTCATTGGTACACTATACAGATTCATACAGAATTCTATATTTGCTTCTATCCTCAAGGTGTATACCAACTGCCTGGAAGATTTCAAAATAAAAGTACGTAACTGCACCTTGTGGCAATCCAATCTTAACAAGTATTATGATCAGGCAAAGTTCCCCCACCTAATTTTAATTAACCCTGCTAGAATTTAATTGCATTTTCTCTTGGTTTGTTTCCAGGAAGTGTTGATTCCTATCTTTAATCTATGAAGTGTATGTAAGATGGAACACCACAATCCAATTAAAGTAATGACTAAGGCAAAGGGCAGGAAAGGGGTAAGAACCTCCGGTTAGGAAAAGTTTCATTCCACCCACTCATTCTGTGTGCACTTAGTGACAGTTTTCTGCATGGATTATAGATGGGGTAATGGGAATACAAGTCACCTACTTGGAGTTTGCAGTCTTGGGAACACACGAATTCTCAATAGTGTTTATTGTATGGGTATGCCTGAGTGTATGTATGTGCCAGCAGAATCCCCTGGGCCAGGAATTACAGGTGGCTGTGGGCTACTGTAAGATTGCTAGGAAGTGAACCCTCTACAAAAGCAGTAAGTGCTCTTAACCACAGAATCATCTCTCTAGCCCAGAAGACGGCTTCTCTTTCTTTTTCTTTTGTGGAGCAATGGATATTATATTTTGCAAATACACAGAAGAAGCATGCAATGCTGCCTGCACTGGTCACAGCCCTGGGCCACAACTCTACGCAATCCTTTGCAAATGGACCTGTGGTGGCCGAACCTTTCATCTGCCTTTAATTATTTACTGTGACCCCTGCATTATCTTCAGATAAAGACACACCATCTTGTCTTCAGAATGACTTCTGTTGCTGAGTTACACTGCTGGATGGACCTTTCTCTTAGTTCTGGTTTGTCTTTCTTAACTGGGACCATTACCATATTGCCTACACAGCCACACAGCAGGAAGTCTGCCCAGCCATTCCTGGGTTCCCTTCACAGAATTTTTTTTTTTTTTTCCTTTAGCACAGTTGATTATAGCTCCTATCAGAAGACCCAGGGAAATCCAGAATTTCACTCTGGAGGTCCTACAGCATCCTCGATTCAAAAATCTTGAGTACTCAGGAAGATGGGAACACTTAAGGACCAGGTTGATCAGTTTAATCTGTGGTCAGCTGTGAAGAAGCAGCTCAAAGGCTGGGTGTAGTGGTGCATCCCTTCAGCCCCATTACTCAGGAGGCAGAGGCAGGTGCACCCCGCCAGCCTGGTCTACAGAGTGAGTTCCAGGCCAACTACAACTATACAGAGACACTGTCCTAACAAAATAAACAAAACAGGAAAACAGCAGCTCAAATGGTCATCTGGAGGTCTTTACTAGACGAGTGGAAACAGCCATCTCTTGAGACAACAGATGGGGCCACAAGGGAGTGCAAGTCACTGATGCCACAGCTGCTCATTTCTTAGAGGACAGGAGGGGGTAAGCAATTTGACCTGGGGCAACCAAGGACTGCTTAAGGAACGGGGGAACACTTGCATTCAACCCTAACTGTGGCTAAGCAGAGCTTCCTAAATGTGAATGTAGGTTTATTTCTTGCTACTCCAGCTTAAGGTGACAAGTGGGAAGAGGCAGAAAACGCTAGACAGGAAGAAAACTCTGCAAAACCTGCCTGTGTCCTCTGGAACACAGGCTGCTCCTGAAGCTGCTAATGGAGCTCCATGGACCAAAAAAAAAAAAAAAAAAAATCTGCAGGAAACTTTGCTAAACTGACATTGGTACAACCTAAGATTAACAGCCACCTAGAGAGACAGGCACCTCATTTTTAATCCAACTACAAATGCTCCTTCCCTAACTACTGAGAATCTGAGTGCCCACATGGCTCCAGCAGCAGCAATGGCTCCTTAGCAAACAGCTGCTGACAGACCAAGGAAAAAAGATGTGTCAAATCCACAAAGGGAGCTGCCATGAGGTCACGCCTCACCTCCCTCCCATGGTGACACCCTATTTGTTACTGACCCAACCTAGACTTTACAGAACCTACTGTGCATTATGTTCGCCGGTGCCGGGTTCCCGATTCATTAGTAAATCCCATTTTATTCTAAGTGTATTGATGGAATAATACTTTGTTCCAGAAAGGATGGCTATTTTGTCAGAGATACTTCCTAGCTTCTACTCAGGAAGGAGAAAAGGAGCTATGTAGTGACTTATTTCCTGAGCGTTTCTTCTAGGGAGCCTTCAAGGTAGTCTTAGTAGTCCTGAATGTAGGAATTATTATTCCCATATTACTGATGAGAAAACCGAGGCTCTGAGTGACTAGCTTGTCTAAACAGGTGGTAGGTGACATCTAGAAGCTTCTCAAATCCCAAGTCAGGTCTACCTGCTTCCAACTATGTTCTTCCAAAGTTACAGCATGCAGCTTTAACTGCCATGGTTTCTAGTAACTGCTGTCATGACCCATTTCCACCTCATATTTGTACAACATGGCACACCTTCCAGATAATTTTAATCTATAATATTCCTTTGGGCTCGTGACTATCCTTCAAGGGAAGGTGCTGGAGGATGTAACTAGCCTGAGACCACAAAGAAATCATTAGACACAAATAATAGCTAACAATGGCAGTGGTATTTGTTAAGCACGTAAGGTAAAGCTCTTATGTTATAATATGATCCTTATTACAATATGTCAGAATATTCTGCAGATCCTACACACATAGGAAATAGCAGGTTAAAGTTTTAAGGATCATTAAGTGCACGAGCCCATGTTCTTATGTACATTACACAGGTCTGCACCCCGGACTGCAGTGCTCTTTATAGATAGTATACATTTGCCATAATTAAGTTAGGCTAAAACTAGAAGCAGGATGCATTCCCAACTCGGTGCTGAATGAAGAGAGCAGAAGGAACAAACAGGTGACAAGATTAACATCTACCAGGAATGTCACAAGGCAATAGACACAGACAGTCAGCAACATAATTTGGGAGAAATTAAACAATCAAGGTCCCAGGCTATCCTCTTTGGGACAAAAGATATTACCTCAACAATTTAACAAAGACATCATTATTCGAGCAAACATTCACAATCAAGTATATAGAAAAGTTCGTCTGATCAAACAGTAAAATCACGAAAGATGAAACAGCTTCACTCCCAATGCGGCCCCTAGGCTGACCAGGCACACGGCACACTGTTAAGAATCTGTAAAGTTAGATTAAAATGCTAGGCCGAGAACTACCAACTTCCATACACTCACTTTGGACTCATGAAATCACCTCATGAATACTTTGCTGTCGTGTAGTCATGCCTAAAAATTAGGTAAGAAAAATAATTTTATAATACATAAAATGCTTCTAATAAGGTCTCTATATAGCATAGAATTTGTTCTGGAAAACTAGACAGCATTCCTTTCAAAGATACAGCAGCAGGCCAAGGATGGCTGAGGCCGCACTGTCCTTCGGGGAATCCTTAGGAGTCAGCACCATATCAGACAATGGTATCAAGGCCCAAATGACGAACTGTAAAGCTGGCCAGTCAACGGACACTTGTCTGTACGGTGATACAGGCCAGACCAGCAACTTACTGAAGAATCACCCGGACTTCCACTGTTGCAAAAAACAACTATGAAATGGAGCATTGCAGCAGGGTTAGACAGAAGTTTCCTCCCAGTCCATCTGGGATGAAATCTCATTAAGACACGGGTCATAAAGACCTCTAACACTTCCATCCTGTAGGACTGCTCCTTAAAACTCAGTGATAGATAGCTCCAGCAGTTCCTGAAGCTGACAGAGTCACTACATGCCCTCCCTCTCCAAGCATATGTACGTAGTAAGGACTGCTGGAAGACTCTCAGATCAGCCTGGAAAGGACTCTCTGACTTGTTGGGCTGCCTTTGGGCTGTACAGTGTGCTACAGGATCACAGCTTTTGCGAGCCAACGTCCACGTTGTGGAGGCTTTGGAGATCCAGCTGCCTGAGTCATTTCTGCTCCTGTAAGTAACCCCAGTAAACTCCTGGTTCACCAACGGGCTCTGGTGGTACCCTCACTTTGGTTGGTCATCAGTTCCTTATCTGTGTTGAGTAGATTTCTGCTCACATTTCCCCAGAAACAGTGTCACACAATGGGAGGTGATACTCCTAGGTGCCAATGGCACTGTTCATGTGTAAGTCCTCTGTCACATTTCCTAGGTTTCTAACTGGGACATCGTGTTATTGCCTCACACACTCTGGAATACAGTACCTGACAAAAGAAACTTAAAAACAGAACACAGTTCCAGGTCACATCCAGCATGGTAATGGTAGGGGAACAGGGGGCGGGGGCGAGTGTGAGGTAGCTAGTCACATGACAGTCAGTCAGGAAGCAGAGTGATGGATACAACTTTCAGTTCACTTTCTCTTCCTTTGTTCAGCCCAAGAAATGGTGCTGCCCACGTTTAGGGTGAGTCTTCCCACTTTATTTAACTTAAAATAATTCCTCACACCCTGACCAGAGGCTAGCCACTCTAATAGTCCCTCACAGGCCTGACCACAGGCTAGCCTACACTAAATAATCTCTCACACCCTGACCACAGGCTAGCCACTCTAAATAATCCCTCACAGGCCTGGCCACAGGCTAGCCTACTCTAAATAATCCCTCACAGGCCTGAGCACAGGCTAGCCACTCTAAATAATCCCTCACAGGCCTGGCCACAGGCTAGCCACTCTAAATAATCCCTCACAGCCTGACCACAGGCTAGCCTACTCTAAATAATCCCTCACAGCCTGACCACAGGCTAGCCTATTCTAAATAATCCCTCACAGGCCTGACCACAGGCTAGCCACTCTAAATAATCCATCACAGGCCTGAGCACAGGCTAGCCTACTCTAAATAATCCCTCACACCCTGACCACAGCTAGCCACTCTAAATAATCTCTCACAGGCCTGACCACAGGCTAGCCACTCTAAATAATCCATCACAGGCCTGAGCACAGGCTACCCACTCTAAATAATCCCTCACAGGCCTGACCACAGGCTAGCCACTCTAAATAATCCCTCACAGGCCTGACCACAGGCTAGCCACTCTAAATAATCCATCATAGGCCTGAGCACAGGCTAGCCACTCTAAATAATTCCTCACAGGCCTGAGCACAGGCTAGCCACTCTAAATAATCCCTCACACCCTGACCACAGGCTTATCTTCCAGATGACTCCAGATCTGTCCGATGGACAATTAATATTGACCATCAAAGACATCACCTTAGCACAAAGCAGCTTTCCAGGGAAGACCTAGTTCTGCCCTACCTCTCCTCCATCCTTAAGTAGTGATGGGGGAACCTAAGAATGCAGCAGCCTTTACCTTGACATTGTGAATCATGACTTAACTAATGATGGGGAGGGAGCCCATGAAAGATTAGGGAAGAATGGAATAAGAAAAGGTCTGAAAGTAGAGAGGGAAGTCAACAAAGCAGAAGATTCAAAATGGCTCTTTCATTCCAAGAATAAATTTGATTTGGTGATATTTAACAAACTGACAGGAATTATGTCACAAATCCCTTATAACTATTATTATAAACACTATCAATACTATGTTCATACAAATTATCAATGTTTGGCAAATTCAAAACATTATACAGAGTATTGCATAATATTCATTAGGCCTATCTCTAATACAATGCTGAAAATAAAACCGTTCAGTTTGCTTAAAAAGAAAAAAGATCTTTGAAGCCAATAAAATAACATTCCAAAGAGATTCTGGAAGAATAGTAATGTTTAAAACTATTTATAAGTGTTTGTTAAAATGAAGTCTCAGTACACAAAAACAGAAAAAAGAAAAAAAAAAAAAACCAGAAGAAATCCAGCTTCATCGCCAAATGACACTTACTTCTAGAGCCTGCGTCAAGTGTGTGGCCTCTGAAGGGCTAACACCTAGGCCCTCCTTTTGAAACCTCTTCTAGGAGTTGTTTTTAGAAGAACATTCACTGAATCGGTCCTTAAGCCACAAGCACAGACGAGTATGTGCTGGGATGAATAGCTGCTAAGATGTTTCGTTTTTTCTTGTTTGCTTTGAGACAGGTTCCACATGGCACACACCTAGTCTTAAGACTGTATAGCTCAGGATAATCTTGAACTTCTGATCCTCCTGCCTCACCTCCTGAGCACTGGGATTACCAGGAGTGCCATCACCAATCTCCAGCAGCACGTGGTACAGTATGAACCCTAACAACCCCCAGGGCTTTGTGCACGCTAGACAAGCACCCCACTTCTAAGGTGCTGACGATTGTGAATCTATGAGACAGTAAGAAACACTCATGTATTACAGTAATAATGGAGACAAACTGTTAATATTGTAGTAATGATCAAGATAAGAAAAATGGCTGAATTCAAATTTATCAGAATCTAAACAAAGAATTAATGTAAGGATTATAGTACTTAAGAAACGGGCAGCCTACTAAGATTGGTTTTGATTTAAATAACTAAAGCAACTCCAGATCCAATGAACTTATCTGAGATAGGAGAGTATCAAAAATTCTCACCCAACCCAAGATCCATGAAGAAGTTCCTTGAATGGAGGAGAGGCTATATATTTTGGAATGTGCTTTACCCCAAATCAATCATAACCTAGTGAAAAAACAAAACAAAAGAAAGTAACACTCTGTTGGGAGCACAGCGTGAATGTCCTTGAGCCCACAGATCTCCAGAGAAACCAGGAACATTTAAGCACACAGGACTGTGCTGAAAGGAATGGACATGAAGCCTGCTCTTCCATCGACAAGGCTGGGAGTTAGAGGTGACTAATAGCCAGGCTCTAACAACTGGGACCAGAGGCAGCTAATAGACCAATGACCTCTAAACTATCTGTATGCTTGAGGTCAGGCCCTTAAGTTAGTGCAAGTATTCTATCTCCAGAACCCATCTTCTTGGAAGAAATGCCAAGTACCCTGAGATGAGTTTTGACTTAATTATGCTTTCTTGTGCACTAAGGAACTGTATTACACCAGGAAACTTTCCCCCGATTATACTGGGTTTAAATATGCTTGCAAAAACTACCTGGCATCAGACTCTCGAGAAGGTTGGATCCAGGCTGACAAAGTCAATTTGAATTAAGTGAGTTTTCACCTATTCATGGTTCATTTTCCTGCAAAAACTCCATCAATAACCCATGGCCCTACATGGCACTGTAAAGATGGATCAATAATTAAGAGCACTTAGGACCCTAGTTCAATGATCAGCACCCACACAGTAGCTTACAACTGTAACTCCAGTTCCAGATCAAACATCCTTTTCTGGCCTGCATGGGCACCAGCATACACATGTCACACACATACATGCATATAAGACACTCATAGACATAAAATAAAAATAAATATTTTCTTTTGAAAGTTATTAGCACAGAGCTAATGGCTCAGTGGGTATAGGCACTCACCACCAAGTCTACCAACCTGAGTTCAGTCCCTCGAGCCCACATGGTGGAGGGAGAAAACTGGTTTCCAGAGTCCTCTGAGCTCCACAAATACAACTGTGACATGTGCATATCCACACATACATGAACAGATGGGAAAGATTGGGAGGGAGAAGCAGGGGGAGGATATGATCAAGATACAATGTATACATGGATGAAATTGTCAAAGAATGAATAAAAATACTCTTCTAAAACCGTTAACAGTGCAGGTCCACCAGTTGACTGGTAAGGGATGTGTACATGAAGCAAGATGGAGGGCATGTTCTGAGCAGTCTCCTCTCACAGTAGTCAGCATGAGGACCCATACCTAAATTTCAGACAGTCTGACATACTGTCAGACACCATACAGTGGCTCTCCAGGTCAGAGGGGAGAACTATTGTATCAAGACGCACAAAACGGATGCTGATCAAATTCTCTTTCCTTACTGTCCCTGTATCCCAGTGTATTAGAATTTCTAGAGACTGAACTCTTAAAAGACAGGTGCACTGATGGGTTCTGGATGGAGCACCCTGTGTATGGACAGGCCTCCTTTCCCACCTTCTTGTTGACAATCTTTAAAACGCTCTGACATAAAATGATGTTGTATGAACCTGTGAAGATTCCTCCATGAAAATAGCTTAGCCTCCAAGGTTTTGGAACAAGCCAATAGGCATTTAGCAAGTAGCAACAAGCCAACGGGCATTAGCAAGCAGCTGAAGTAACTATTTCCTTTTGAGACATGGCTCTTGGCTCCCTACTGGACTCCAGTGAAAACTGACTAGAACATTAGTGACCATGCAGGCAAGTTATTATTAGATGCATTTCGTTGAAATTCTAGCAGGCCCAAATGGATTCTCAAGGCCCAACTGAGCTGTAAATCAGATCGCTGGCAAAATACCTCATGAGTGTCCTGCTATGTATGTCCATCTCTCACTCTGTTCCTACAGCTTCATGAGTTTCTGTGACCACCAAGCTTGAGGGGGATGAAATGGCTCCCTGCTTACAGAAAGACATAAATACTGGATTAGAATTAGCAGAAGTGCATGGTTACAACACAACTCTCCAGGGGGATCCTGAGAATTAGGTGAGAGGGTAAGTCTTCCCTATGGAGAAGACAGAGATGTGGATGCATACCCTTATTCATTATAAATAGTTCTTAAGTAGTCCAGAGTTAGGATTTACAAGGCAATTTTGGACATGTCTAATAGACTTGGGCTCAATGACAAGAACGTAGATGGGGCATGTCTGGACAGTCGGTGACAGGGTGACTTTGAGAAGGACAATTTGGGTACATCTCTGGAATGGGACACCACCTGAAAACACATGTTCTGTGTGACCATAAAACTACCTCACTAGAGAAGAATGGCTATTCTCAATGCCTGGCCAATTCAGTCCTCCATTAAGTGGCAGTTCTGATAGCTGGAAGGCTAAACACATCTTAACAAGGACATCTTTTCATCAAGGCTAACTTGGTGGCATCTCTGCTAAATATACCCAAATGTAAAGTCCTTCAGATGAGCCACATACTCAGAAGGAGCAGAGTCTGGTGACTCCTCGCAATAGTGATGTTAATAACTTGTCAAACTCCTCAGAAGAGACACCAATTGTGCTTATATGTGATTTGCTTATCATACTGCTACCATTGCAATGACCTGTGGACTCACTTGTGTGTTCACATGACATCCAACTCAGCAGTACCTCAGGTGAGTGAAACCATGATTATGGCAATATAGGAACTTCTGTGTTTTTAAACAGACATTTCCCCATCTTCCAGAAGCAACTGGCTCACAGTACGGTAAAACAGCCCATACGACATGCGCCGGGCCCCCACAGGGAATTGCCTTGTTGGAAAGTTGGGCTACTGCTGTGGAATGCAGTTTGTGAGTTGAACTAGCATTGGACACAGCACTTCTCACAGCTACAACTATTATGATTTCTCTAGATTTCGTTTTGTGTCCAGGGAAAGAGTGCTTCTGCCAAGAGACTCAAAAATGCTGCTCTGAACTAGAAGCTAAGGTTGCTACCTGGCTCTTCATGGCAGAAAAAGAGCAAGGGAGACTTAAATACAGAGATACAACAGTTACCAAGAATAGATAGACAGGTAGGTGGGTGGATGGATGGGTGGATGGGTAGATGGTTGGGTGGGTAGGTGGGTAGGTAGGTAGGTAGGTAGGTAGGTCAATCAATCCTAGTTACAATGGAACCGAAAATGAGCATAAAGAACAATTTGTCCTTAGAAGAGACGTACTTATGACTCTATCATGCTGTTTTATAACTTTTATATACGGACAGCTGGGCTAGGCCATAAACGATTAAACCCTTCATGATGAGGATAAGAATCAACCCAAGCAAAGAATCCTAGGTAGCTGAGGTCATGGCCATTTACAACTATAACCCAAGTCCTTATACATGAATATTTAGCTATGTTCCAGTAATACTGTTTAAAATTCAAACTAACACTACAAGCAGTAAGAAATATTTTTCTTTTTCATGCAAAAGCAGGTTGGAAGAGGTCACAGAGAACTATGAAAATTGCAAGGATACTTGCTACTGTCCAGTCCAGGATGCACATGACGGGACACTCAAAACTTGCTTTCAGAGCCCCCACTACATCAGCACTCAAAGCAGTAGGGTGGGAGAAGGGGTTGGGGTGCAGGAGAGCCCCCAACTCCTTTCAAGTATTTCTACCAATTTATCTTTATCCTTTATTTTATCTTGCCAAAGGCCAATCACATGGCCACTCCTAGTGACAAGGAAGATCAGGAAATACAGTTCCTCAGCTGGGGAGCATTGCTGTCCGGAGTAAGTCCTGGGGGAAGACAAAAGGAAAGTTGAAAAGGCAGCCATTAGCCATTGCTTTTGTGTCAAGGCTTCTTGGTATTTCCTTGCCCTACTCTGTTCTCTATCTAGATGGGCATAATTGTTAGCTGATCAATCTGACATTTAGCCCGCAATTTAAACAACATGCAAGCTGAGTCAAAGTATAATGAAAAGATCAGCTACCACTCGGAGATCCTAAGCTTGACAGTAGGTTACCTTTCTGGAGAGGCCCCATGGAGGACCAATTGCATGGTGGGGGGATCCTTCAAATTATCTATACAACAAAAACACAGGGGCACAGTACATTCAGGCAAAGGGAATGCTACCTTTTGTCTTACATTTCATTTCTTCCTTGGAGAATTTCTTTCTCTTACTCTGTGAAATATATCAGTTTATCACCCAACTGGCCAAGGGGTGGCCAAGGCTTATGCAGGGCTGATCACCACCGTACATACTACCAGCATACAGGGAACTCAGTTGGGTTAGGTTTGAGATGTAAGAAAGGCCGGACTGCCTCCCATGGGACCCTGAAGCTAGAAGACCCATCCACGGAGTAATCCAGCCAGAGCCAATGCTTCTGACACAATACAGCCACAGAGACTGGCCATTCCTGCTTCTGGCTTCCCTACCACTTCCCTGTCCCCATCAGAGGTTCCAAGACCCAATTAGCTCCTCCTTGTCAAGTTATCCCAAGTCAATTTGCTTTAAAACATGTTGATACAATCCTATGTACTATCTTTGAGGGACTGGAAACCCTGTATGTTCAATCTGACCTGGGCTGAGTACTTCCAACTCTGGCTCTGGTGTCCATCTTCCTTGTTGATACCTGAACCACCTCTGATTGCATTTTAGACATGTCTTCCTGCCACAGACACTGCCCCTGCAAATAGCTACTCCGATTACTTGAGATTTGTTCCTCGTCATTTCCATAGCTGCTACTTAAATCCATACCCCACCCTCATCCTTAGGCTCCCTGAGAGCACATCAATGTCAGTGCTCAGGAATCTACCAGAGATGTCTCTGATGTCTACTTAAATCCATACCCCACCCTCATCCTTAGGCTCCCTGAGAGCACATCAATGTCAGTGCTCAGGAATCTACCCGAGATGTCTCTGAGGTCTACTTAAATCCATACCCCACCCTCATCCTTAGGCTCCCTGAGAGCACATCAATGTCAGTGCTCAGGAATCTACCCGAGATGTCTCTGAGGTCTACTTAAATCCATACCCCACCCTCATCCTTAGGTTCCCTGAGAGCACATCAATGTCAGTGCTCAGGAATCTACCCGAGATGTCTCTGACCCTAGAACCACTCTTCTTTCCTATGGCGTCAATTAATTCTTCAACTTTTTAATCATAACACATATGTAATATTTTATTGTACTGGTGGTTTTATATGTCTCCTTTATTGAACTAGAAATCTTGGTAAGGAGTAGACCAATGTGACTGACTTCATGTATGGTAGGTTTTGTGTTTTCTATGATAAGCACAGAAACCTGGCCATTAGGGGACACATTTAAGAAGAGCTAAAGAAGAAATTGATGAACTATGGCAATCTTCTTCCAGGTCTCCGTGCACCCAGCTTATCTTTTCTACGATTTATGATCTCTACAACTGCTAAAGCTGCTGACAATGAGATAAGGTTGTATCTTATTTATCTATTTATTTATCTACTTATTTATTTATTTATTTTTGGGTTTTTGAGACAAGGTTTCTCCTTATAATAGCCCAGGCTGTCCTGGAACTCACTTTGTAGACCAGGATGGCCTTGAACTCACAGAGATCTGACATGGGATGTCTTTCTATATGCTGTGAATATGTGTTGCTTTTATTGGTTGAAAGATAAAGCTGATCTGGCCAATGGTCAAGCAGAATACAGCTAGGCAGGAAATCCAAACAGAAATAAAGGAAGAAGGTGGAGTCGGGAGACGCCAAGTAGCTGCCAAGGGGACAAGATGCCAGAACATTACTAGTAAGCCATGGCCATGTGGTGATATACAGATTATTTAAAAAAAAAAAAAAAAAAATGGGTTAGGTAATAAGAGAGCTAGCCAGTAATAAGCCTGAGCCATTGAGCAAACAATTGTAATTAATATTAAGCCTCTGAGTATATATGCAGAAACTGGCGGGCAGGATGATAAACCTCCAACCACAGAGATCTTCCTGTCTCTGCATCCCAAATGCTGAGGCAAGACCACCCACCCAGCTAAGATTACATCTTCTTAACGCAATATAAAGATCACCTCAAAAATCTGGCCTCAACTTTTCCTTTATCTCTTAAATCAGCTTATTTAGTTCACAGATATTCCACTGGCAGTAGCCAAAAACTAGAGACAGCCCCACTGTTCATGCACTGCTTATCAGTAAGCAAACTTTTATATCTGTGATGGACAAGCCTATCTTGATGGTTTTCTGTCAGTCTGTCTTCTCAGACTCAACTGATAAATGCTCCCATCATACTCCCTGTAGGCAAGTCTGTGGAGTATATTCTTGATTAGTAATTATGTTGGAAAGCCCAGACGACTGTGAGCAGTGTCACTCCTGTGCAGTCCTAAATTACACAAGAAGCAGGCTGAGCCAGGTGTGGCGGATCAACCTTTAATCCTCGGGAGGCAAAGACAGGCAGATATCTCTGAGTTCAAAGCTGGCCACACACTGATGAAACACAAAAAATAAAAGACCCAGAGTCAGATATTGGAGTTCAAACTTCAGGCTGAAGAACAGAAAAGCAGGAGAGGGCCACTAGCTCTTATCACTACAGCAGGCTGAATGGGCTGATCTGCTGCCTCTCCTCAGCATGGATGCAGAATCCTGAGACTGAATGTCTTCCTCAGCAAGGCTGGAGAATGAATGCCTGATCCTGACCTTGCTCCTGTCTTACGTACCTCTCTAACGCTGGGATTAAAGGCGTGTGATTCCCAGTTGCTGAGATCATCTTTGTGTGAGCTATTTCTCTTTGAGGCTGGATCAATGTTATATAGATCTGGGTGGCCTTGGACTCACAGAGATCCGTCTACCTCTTAATCCTGAGTCCTAGGACTAAAGGTGTGTACCGCCACTTCCTAGCTTCTGGCTTCTGTGGCTTATGGCTGACTTTGCTTTCTGAATCCTCAGACAAGCTTTAATGAAACATAAATAATGTATCACCACACCCTATCTCAAAAAAATAAAAAGGAAGAAAAAAAAAAAAAAAACAAGCAAGCAATCAAGCAGGCTGAGCAAACCACGAGGAGCAAGCCAGTAAGCAGCACTCCTCCATGGCTTCTGCGTTAGGTTCCTGCCTGGAGTTCCTGCCCTGAATTCCCTTCAAGATGGTCTATAACCTGTAAACTGAAATAAACCCTTTCCTCCCCATGTTGCTTTTGGTTATACAGTTTTATCACAGCAACAGAAACCTAAGAGATGCTACAAACAAGAGTCTTTAGCAATAAAATAAATACAGTTCGTGCCTATGTTCTGCCCAGCTTTCTGGTCATTTACAGTAGAGGAGCAAGTCTACAGGCCTCCTCTTTTGTTTCATCCCATTCCGTGCTATACAACTACAAATTTTCCTAGATTTGCCATGACCGAGGCAATTCTTACAAAAGCAAACACTTAACTTGCTTGCTTACAGTTTCAGAGGTTTCGTGTCTACCATCATGGTGGGGAGCATGGAGAGGGCATAACAGCACTCACAGCCCTGGAACAATAGCTTAGAGCTACATCCTGATCTGCAGGCCACAGAGACGCACCGGGCCTGGCATGAGCTTTGGAAACCTCAAAGCCCACCCTCCTAATCCTTCTCAAATAGTGTCATTCTCTGATGACTAAGTGTTCAAACAGCTCAGCCTATGGGGGCAATATTCAAACCACCACACCCCTGAAACAAACATCTTTCAGAATGTAACTCTTTTTTTGATTGTAGGAAAGTGCTTCAACTCTACACGCCAGCAAGAACTAAGCAGACCTGTAATTAAACATTAATATTTCCACAAGAGAATGAATATCCACACTTACTGGGATGAAGAAGAGGTATAAAGTACCATATCCATTAAGGTCAGGTTATGAGTCTGAAAAGTACTGAAAAGTTTTCTGAGCTTTTAAGATTCTTAAGGTGTGTGTGTGTGTGTGTGTGAGAGAGAGAGAGAGAGAGAGAGAGAGAGAGAGAGAGAGAGAGAGAGAGAGAGAGAGAGAGAGAGGGAGGGAGGGAGGGAAACAGAGAGAGAGAGGGAGGAAGAGAGAGAGAGGGGCAGAGAGACAGAGAATTGGGGGGGGGGCTGAACCATATTCATTCCACCACTGCATCCAGTTTTTTCACAGGACTTTCTTATAAGCCAAATTCAGGTGCAATGGTAGTTTTCAGACAGTTCAGAACTGGCAATGCCACTGGACATCACCTTGGGAAATCCCTTCCTTCACTGTTTAGAACCTGAGAGCCAGAAAGATGAGATGAGTTACCTAGGGTCGCATGCTGTGTACCTGCAGCATGAAATTAGAGACACACGCCTACAGTCCCCCCCCCCTTCTCTTCCATTCCCCCCTCGTCCCTTGCCGGCCCCACTGAGCCTTGATCTGAAGCAATGTATCTCAGTTGTTTTTTTTTTTAAAGTACTGAAATAATTACAGAAAACAAGTTGCAAAAAAATAGGATAGAGTTCTCTGTACCTTGGTCCCAGCTTCACTCAATAGTGGCAAAATTTTACTTGTAGTATAATACTGAAATCCTACCCCAAATCACCTTCATTCTATTTTCATTTAGCAGCTTCACAATCTCGTGTTCAGTTTGTACAGCTTCATCCCTTGTCTATAGACTTACATAACCACCATCACAAGGCTCCAAACTGGTCCATCAGCATGATACAGTTCTTCCTAGTTTCCACTCCTCCCTGCTCCTCAAAATGTCACCTAATTACAAGTCACTTATCCGTTCTCCATCTCTACAGTTTTGGCATTTCTTTGGCGTACATATCCCAGTCATGGTCCACTAGGGGAAGCCAGGGCAGAAGCCTGGAGGCAGGACCTGATACACACCATGGAAGGCTACTGCTCACTGGCTTGCTGGCTTGCTCCCAACGGCTTGCTCAACCCCAGAACCACCTGCCCAGGGTGAAGTACCACCCCAGTGGGCTGGGCCCTCCCACATCTATCGTTAATCAAGAAAATAAGTCAGTCTTCCTTACAAGCCAACCTTATAGGAGCATTTTCTCCTTTTTCCCAGACAACTCCAGCTTGTGTCAAATTGACAATAATAATAATAATAATATAAAATACATTGTATAAATGGAATTATACATAATACAAACTTATGGAACTGAGTTCTTAAAAAACAAAACAAAACAAAACAAAAAACTGGTGTTAGGAAACTGGGTGTGGTGGCTTTAATCCCAGCACTCAGGAAGCAGAGGCAGAGTTCCAGGCCAGTCAGGGTTACAGGGTGAGACCCTGCCTTCAAAAACACCAATAAATACAGTGATAAAATGTACTACCTGACCTCATTGGAGTATGTGGCTCAATAGTGCTAGCATAACAACTGCTCAGGGTCTACCCTTCCACTGAGGTTGGCCACTTGGAATCTTTGTGTAAGGAATTACTCTGTGTTTTTATGGGTTGCTAATTTCACTCAGCATATATCCTCAAGGTTCATCTCTGTTGGAACATATGCCAGTTTTTTATTTATTTTTTTTAAAGGTTGATTAACATTCCATTGATGCATTCACCACTGATGAACACATGAGCTGTTTCTACCTTCTGGCTATTGTAAATAATGCTATAAACATAAACATATAAAATCTGAAACTGTTTTTAACTTTTTCTGGAAATATACTTAGAAGTAGAATGGCTGAGTCACATGGTAACTCCTAGTTTTAAAGAGTAAAATTTAACTCTCCTTACTTCAAATACTTCCTTTGGGACTCATCCAAGCTGCATGAACTGGTTGGTATCAATACTTTTTTCTTGTCAAGTGGTGTCTATGTTTGGGAGGGCACATATATGTTTAAATAGATGTGTACAGGTGTGGAGGCCAGGGAGGGTCACTAGGTGCCTGCCCTGATCTTGTTCCCCCTTATATTCTGAGACACAGTCTCTCACTGAACTCAATTTATCTCTAGCTGAGATCGTTAATAATACAGGCTGGCTGGTCAATGGGCTCAAAGGCTCAGCCTGTTCCCATATTGTACCACAACACTTGGGTTACGGAATCCACTTGTGCAACTCTTGGTGCCCAGCTTTTTTGTGGGCACTTGGAATCTAAACTCAGATGCCCACGCTTGTACTGTAGGCAATTTAGTGACTGAGAAATCTATTCAGCTCCACCAAATAGAATTTATGGGTATGTGTTTATCATAGTGTGACCAATTATTCATCAATGAATGATATTTGGGTTGGTCCAGCTGGGAATATCAAATCCCCATGGTGAGAGCAACTTAATTGTCAACATTTGCTAATAAGACCTTTGCACAATTACATCCAACTTTCAACATTATAAACATCCCTGTATGGGTTCTGATATAAACATGTTTATTTCTTTGGGATAAATGTTTAAGAGTTGGACCAATGAGATATACAATATATATTTAATCTTATAAGAAACTGCCATTTTCCAGATTGGCCATACCAATTTACATTCCTATAAGCAATACATGCAAAATCTGGTTTTTCTGTGTCTTCAGCAGTTATCTGCTGGTGCTTATTTCATTCCCTCTCATGCGAACGTGACAGCATCTCCCAGTGAGGTAAATCTGCATTTCTCTAAGTGCTAACCCTGTTGAACAATCATAAGCCTACCTGTCACCTTTTCGTTCAACTGTATCATTTCTTTTTCCACTACTGAGTTTGTGACAAGGTTTCCTGTTTAGCCCAGAGTTTGCCATAGGAGTCCTCCAGTCTCTTCATCATCCTAAGTACTGGGATGACAAGCCTCCAGCCTCTTTACATGGTTGACAGAAATCAAATCCAGGTTGCTGTCCTGGCATAAGGAGCTGAACTGGCAAAGACATCTCCCAGCACAGCAATTTTTCTTCATAGTTGAAATAAATTACAAATCACAAAGTATAAGTTGTTTGTTAAATGATAAAGTTTAAAAAAAATAAAAACCCTAACAGCAGGTTTAATGCTGGTCCAGCATTATGTGTAAAAGCCTCACGATGTTAATGACTTCTACTTGAATAGTCCTATACCTGGATATTTGTTCAGAGCTGTCTACTTTTGTCTGTCTTTGTTAATCTTTCTGCAGGTGAACACTCTGATAGTGGGGAAATGAAACACCACTTCTTGGCTGTGACTGAATAAACACAAGTCAGTGCAACATCTGCACCTGTAATCCTTAAGCCAAACTCTGAAAAACACGCAAGATTTCCTCTTAGGAAAGCCATTTATCCACTGAGCTGAGCCAGAGTAATGTTAAACACACACACACACACACACACACACACACACACACACACACACACACACGGATTTATCCACTGAGCTGAGCCAGAGTAATGTTAAACACACACACACACACACACACACACACACACACACACACACACACACACACACAGAGTATAAAAAGGTGAAAGAGAAGAATGGATCAAAGCACTGGCCAGGCCCCGGAGTTGGCATGAGTGTCGCAGCGACCGAACAAGAGCGAGCACGAGCGGGCACCGGTGGGTCGCTCACCTGGCAGTGGAAAGCAGAGGATGCTGGGTCCCCACCAGCTTCCGGACCTGCATGGCGATGTTGCTGAGCTCGTCACTCAGCAGGCAGCGGAGGCTCATGAAGGAAGCGGGGTACCCCACGATCTTCTCCGCCTCTGACACCACCTGGTTCCAGTGCGCTGGAGACCTGGAGGACCGACCGCGCCAGGAGATGGTGTCGTGGGACCTGGGGCACCGCCGCTGGCCACCGGACAGGCGCAAGAGCAGCTGCCGCAGGCTCATGTTAGAGTCTGGGGTGTGTGGGGTCTGGGGTCGGTCGGGGAAGCCGTCCAGGGACGGATGGCTCAGGCAGCGAGCAGGGGCTGCACACGACTGCCGGGGTCAGACAGTGCAGACCCTCGGACAAACGTGGCTTTCTGGATCTGCAGCCGTACCCGGGGACAACGTTCGCTGCTTCTGCGACCTAAGCTGCCGGCGCTCGAAAAACAAAACAAAAACAAACCACACCGGCCACCGCTGGCAGAGGCACAGCCACAGCCTACATGGGGGGCGCCATGTCGGCGGCGCGGAATGCGGCCTGCCGTGAAGATGGGGGCGGGCCGACGGGCGGCAAGACGCGCGCCTTACTTTACGGCGCCGCCGACTCCGCCCCCGGAGGGGCGGGGCCTGGGCGGCGACCGGAAGGCGGTGCGGACGGATGGATGGAGGCCCCGGATCTGGGAGGGTTCCCGGTCTCCCGAGCACTGCCCCGGCCCGGCCCGGCGCAGCGTGGGTGAAGAAGAGCCGTCTGCGCCTGCAGAGGGGTCGCGCGCGGGGCCGTGAGCCGCTGCCTCCACCCCGCCCGGCCGCAGAGCTGGGCGCTCTCTGCACCAGGGTGGCCCCGAGGATGGGATGGAGCGCGGCTGGCTCCCCTCTCCAGGCCTGAAGATTCACCGGCCTGCACTGCATCTCATGTGTTGGCTCGCTTAACCTTCCGTTGCGTTTTAAAGATGTTCCTGTCCCCTGCGTTTTGGGGAAACTGAGTGATGGACGCACGGCCAGCACGGGTTGTAAATGACTACGGTCACTTTGAGCGAGAGTGTGAAGCCAGGCCTCGTGCACGAATGCCGGGCTCGAGCTCTTCCACCGAGCCACATACCAGACCTAGCAATTTGCTTATTTGGATTCATAATCTTTACCACGACATTAAGTAATATGCCGCCCAAAGGATTATTATCAGTGTGATGACGAGCTCAGTATTGGAAGGCACTTCTTGCTATATAGGCCTGAGAGGTGTGAGACTTACTATGTAGCAAGAGACGGACTGACCAGTAACTACTGAACCTTACCTACCTCTCAGACTATGGCATTACAGATGAGGGCCACTCTGCCCCTCTAGTGCTACCTACTCAAGTATGTCTAGCGTGTTGCCTTTCTATTACTCAAAGCAAGTGTTAAGGTCGCAAAACCTTAGGTTCAATCATTTGCAAATAAATAAATAAATTTAGGAAGCTAAGTAAAATGTAGGGCAGTGGTGCCACCCCCTTTAATCCCAGCATTAATGAGGCAGAGGCAGGAGGATCTCTGTGAGTTAAAGATCAGCTGGTCTACACAGCAAGTTCCAGGACAGCCTCCAAAGCTACAGAGAAATTCTGTCTTGAAAATGCAAAAGAAGAAAAAAGAAGCTAAATAAAGAAAAGAATAATAAAGGATTTTTGCCTACATTTTGCAATCAGGAATAGTTTTTAAAACTCAAGCTTTCAAATTTTGTAGTTCATATTTTTTAAGTTCATATCATCTAAATGAACTAGACTTTGAAACTACATACAAAATGAAGATTTAAAAGATAAAGAGAAATTGTTCACACTGTAAAACAAAATGCTTTTATCTGCAGAAGGTGTAGTCGCAGATCTCTTTGACTGCCAAATCTGTGATTTTAAGTTTCTATCTTAGGGCCAGCACTCAGGAGGCAGATGCAGAAGCATCTCTGAGTTCAAGAACAGCCTGATCTACAAAACCAGTTCCACACTAGCCAGGCTGGGCTCCGTAGTGAGATCCTGTGTCAAAATATAAAAATAAAAATTCTACTTTATTTACAAAAAAATTCAGTGTAGATAAAGCTTGGAAGTACATTTTATTGGAGGTGAATCACATTTAAAAACACTCTCCCCATAAGGGAGGTAAACTGAATCTTAAAGATAGTTTCTATGAAAGAGATATGTTCCTAGCAATAAAGCCCAACTCTGTTACTGTATAGAAATAAATGTGCAAAGTCGAGTATTTTGCCATTCTAAAAAGTTCCAAGGCCTGAGCTTCTGGGTTATCCAAGGAGAAAGAAGTCATGAAAATCCAGAGAGAGAAAGACTGAATGTGATATATTGTGCACCCAAGGCTGTTTCTTTTCCATCATGGTACCTTAAGGGTAACTTTTAATGCATTTGCCTTAATAACAATTCACAGCATGTACTTTAATTTCTCCACAGAAGCCAACTACATTATTCTCTGGTCATACTCTATTAACCAGGTTTTTGATTATTCATGGGACTTCTGGTCCCATTTACTTTAAATAACCAGCACTTTCCTTTATACTTACAGTTAAAAGGTTGCATTATATCTAATGATAATCAGTCTTAGAAGGACAAAATTATATTTGGTCTTTAATCCTCAGATAAATATATATTTCCTTAAATCTTCATAGCTTAAAGAAATGTCTGAATTGCTAATGACTTTTGCAGGAGCATGGAGGGGGTGTGTCTGAGATTCTACCCTTCCTTTGCTACTGATAATAGATATTTTAAAATGTGTGATTGTGTTCATAAAGGAGGAATACAGAAGTATTTCTCAGCCTCAGCATTATTGACATTTTGAAACATGATTCTTGGTTGAGGGGGGAAAGAAACCTGTCCTAATTCTTGTAAGATATTCAGCAGTATCCCTGACCTGTGCCCACTAGATGCCTGGAAATACCTTTTCCAAACTGTGACAACCAGATATCTTGTCCCTAAACACTGGTGAGTATCCATCCTCGGGATGACAAACTAGCCCACTGGAATATGAGAGATACTGAAAGCAAACCCTATCTCCAACTATGACATGTATTCCCACAAAGCATCAAGGGAAAAGTCTGTCAGAAGCTCTGCAAGATTGTAGTCGGCCATACACAGAAACTCCAACTTAGTAATTGGATATTTCCCAAGGCAGCAAACTAACAGAAGGTGGTCATGTTTCTTCTCAGAACCCCTTCTCAGTAAGTGGACTTACTTAGCCAACTCTCTGCATTTAGCCAACCTTAGAAAGAAGCTTGGCCATATTTTGTGGCCTCTTCTTTAAAATCACAAGCTAATCTTAGGAAACACAGGTATCAAGGTTGGTGATGCTGGGGGGCATTAGCATTCTCGTGATTTTGTGACTAAAAACAGGTAGAGACATTGCAACCACTCGTCTGTTGCTCTCTGTGCAGTTGCATCTTGTTTATCCTGAGAGAGCTCTTGCATGAGCAAAGGAAAGCATTGTTGTACACTTCGGAGCTGGATAATAAAGGGATCCATGTAATCGGTAGCAAAACCCCACAAGTTTGACCACCTGCTTGATTGACGGCCGTGAGGAGCAGGGACAGCACCTACTGACACTAAGAATATAAAATAGCACGCAGCAATTAATCACAATGTTATGTATACATTGCCTTTTGACCCAGAAATATCAATCCTAGGAACCAGTTCTAAAATGCAGAGTGACTAAAGCAGTTGTTCATTACTGTGTTATTTTTTAATAGAAAATAATACAAACAACCTCAAATTGTAACTGAATAAACTAAGGTAGATTCATCGTGAGATACATGACAACTGAAAAAAAAATTGAGGGTCATCTCTTTATATATTGTTCAATATATATATATGTATGTGTGTGTGTATCAAATTTTAAAAAGGTGCAGATAAATATAACATTTTGGGGAAATAGGTAAGCTATGAATATATTTTAGCATAACTTTTGAACAGGAAGGAACAGAGATTAGCATAGAGACTAGTAACTATTCTAATACCCTTGACTATATGGCTTTGGCTTTAGAATCATGTATACATTTTATGTAGTTAAAGTAATTTAAAATACAAAAGAAAAATTAATACCTAGAATTTGAAAATTAACTGAAGCTAATTATGTAACTGCATATTAAGTTTTTGTGTCATAATTATTCCATGTAATAACTAAGTGCTTTAAGAAAATGGTATTTTCACCATACATTGCCCATAGAATCTTTAGATGAGCAGATCTTATTCTTATTGCTCGTAGAAATATAGAGGTATTACTTTTAAACTAATCCCATATGTTATATACAAAAACAAACAGAAGAATTGTTAGGAATGAGGATTTTTCAGAGTGAGTAGAATTCATATAATACTGAAGTTGAATTAGAAATAGTAAGTTTATGATTTTTTTCCTTTCAAAAATGTTTCTTGATCTCAATGACAAAAGTTTTGTATTTATTGAAGAAAGCATCTGCTTGATGCATCCCTTAAGAAGGCCTAGAAATGATGACAGTTGTATAGTATATTTAGTGTTGTGTTGTACTTTTGATACATTGCTGTCTATAAAAAAGTAAGGAGTTGCAAAAATGCTTGCACACCCACTGTTGGCCCAGGTGGAAAGGCCTTCACAGTGTACAGTTTGTCAGAATGCGGACCTCTGACAGTTGGGGTGCTTTGGGAACCGGGTCCTTTATAGGTCCCTCTGGGCAGAGGGCGTGAAGATGCTGGAATAAAGGGAGATGACCTGAAAAGAGCCAACAACTAGCAAATCCGTGTGGGACTTGGCAAGTTGTGTGTGTGTGGGGGGAGTAGTTTTGCTGAGCAGGGGCAGGGGGGGCGGGGGGGCGGGGCATGGAAGGGACAAGTGGATGCAATCTAAATACATTATATACATTTATAAAACCACCAAAAATAATGTAAAATAACAAAAAGTAAGGAGGAGTCTTGGAGGAGGAGTAGATGGCATGCTGAAACAACAACAAAATGTTTGTAATGAACCTGGAATAGCCTGTGGTTCCAGAGATTAAGAAAAAAGATCAGCAGGACAGGGCAAAGATAGAAAGGCATCAACATAAAGGGGTTGGGAGGGGGACAGCGTGAGCATCAGAAAACAGTGAGAACCACAATTGGTTAAAGTTAATTGATTGCATATGAGCTCATGAGTTCATAACTAGATGTGACTTGGGCAATCTGAATATTGTCAATTGAATGAAAGAACCGAGTGTTTGTTCTGCCTTTCCCGTATGAATTCCATTTAGTGGTCTCGTACCCTGGCTCGCCCCCTTGAAAACCGAGCCTGAGACAAGGGTGTACTTTTTAGGCAGTTGATTTTGGACAGTGGTCTCAGGAAATAGCAGTGGATAACTAGGGAAAGTGGAACAAGGAAAGTCAATACGACAGTGTTCTTGGATTAGTCATCACTGTGGGCAATGAGGCTCCGGGCCAACGAGAGCACACTTAGTAACTGCCAGCTGATGTAAGAAGAGAGCAGTTATTTACCATCTTGCACCCTCATTTGGTCCAAGTTTCCCTCTTGGAGCTCTCCTTCACACCTCCAGGGTGTCATCTGTGTGTTAGGCAGATGTATCCCCTGCCTTGTGGAGTCAGAACAGGTTGTGGTGGAGAGGCAGAAGACAAGATGCAACGTGTCCAAAACCTGTGCAAATGTACACAATGAGGAGAGGTGCTGTTGGGTAATGTTTGTAAGAAGCAGATAGTCCCAGAAATGGCCACAGCCAAAGGTGGGGAGGGAGGAATAAAACAGGGAACAGGCTTCTACTAGTGGGATTACCAACTTGTCTCAATCAATGAGAAAAGGCTCTTCGAGGTAAAAATAATTCCACCGAATAAAAGAGAATGGGCAGAATTAGGAATTGCCATTTTGTAATTCTTTGTAGATCCGTTGATTCAAGCGTCAATTGTTCATCAGTGTGAGGATGGCAGAGCACTTTGCCATTGAGAGCTTGGGCTAAAACCCTCTGGAATTAGTACTCTGTCTTGGTGCCAATGGGGAAGGTCCATGCTCACATGCCTCCAGAGGAGGGGAATCACCAAGCACCTAAGTGTATCTAAAATGGTTGAATCTTGATTACATCAACTCTCTAGTTTCCAATCTTTAACAATTATAGAGGGGAATAGAACGATTAAAACGCCATCACAAGGAAGCCAACCAACAAATCCAGCCCTCGGAGTAAACTGCATGAGTTTCTCCGACAAGATGAGGAGAAAAGAAGGAAGAGTATAAAGGATTTTTAAGAGAACTAACTAACCCTGTGCAACAAGCAGACCTGTTTGGACCTCACTCTAACAAGCTGACTATAAAAACATCAAATAAATGTAAATATGTTTTTGATATAGTGCATAATTCAAATGGGGTTATTAATCGGTGTAGGTCTGTAAGAAAAATGTCAACATTTAAAAATTATGCACACTAAAGCATATAAGAATAAGATAACAGTATCAGGAATTTGCCTTAGGGCACAAAAGAAGCCAGGATCTACAGACCTAGGCCTGTGACCCTAGCTTCTTACAAGGAAGAACAGAGAATCTTAAGATCAAGGCTGCCCTGGGCTTCAGAGTAAATTCAGAGCTGATCTGAGCAACTTTGTGAAATTCTCACTTAAAAATAAACAAATGGAACACGTACTCTAAAATTCGGGACACTTTTGATTTTTCTTTCTAGGCAAATGGTATTAATTTTACCATTTTGTGGAATGTGCAGATATTTCTGTGAGGAGAATAATTTTTTTTGAGACAGGTGTCACTAGATAGCCCAGGCTGGTGTCAAACTTACAAGTGATAGGATTGAAGATATGTACCCCATGCCCATCAGGATCTAAAAAATTGGAAGCAGAAAATACGTGTCTTCATCTCTACTCTACAGAAGAAGGAACGAAAGACTTGGCCAAAGGAAAAGACCTGGAAAGTAGAAGAGTCAGAATTAACATTTGCTCATCTCTCTCCAGTGCTGACTTACTTTCAAAGTATACTATGCTTAATATATTTATGCATTTACTTTACAATTTTAGGTACACATTATTTTTTTTTACATAGTTTTATCACTGTTCCATGCATGATGCCAATAGTCTCTGTCTTCTGGCAGTCACCTACACTACTTTTACGAATTGGCCAATGGCTAGTCTTTGTTATCAGTAGCATCCACAGAGACAGCATTTCATTTCCAATATTAGCTTTTTAAGCCTGGTGTGGTGTCCCATGACTTTAATCCCAGCACCTGGGAAGCAGACACAGGAAGAGCTCAGTGAGGCCAGCCTGGTCTACATACTGAGTTCCAGAGCAGCCAGCGTTGTGCAGAGAGGCCCTGTCAAACAACAACAGGACATCCAAGCTTCTACCTCAGGCTCTCTCTCTCTCTCTCTCTCTCTCTCTCTCTCTCTCTCTCTCTCTCTCTCTCTCTCCCTCCCTTCCTCCTTCCCTCCCTCTCTCTCCCTCTCTCTCTCTCTCTGCCTTCCCCTCCCCCATCTCTCTCCACCACCACCCCCCCACTTTGCTTAGGGAAGCCACGTCACAGACACAGTGAAGACTTAGCTCCCATGCAACAACATAAATGAACCATCTTGGGAGCAGATCTGCCAGCTCCTTCAGGGCCTGAAGCCCTGAGAAGTTACCCAAACCAAACACATCCAGGTAAGATGCACCCAGATTCCTGACCTTCCTAATGACGTAAAAATAGCAAAGATTTATTGTCTTAAGTTGCTAAATAATGAAACATTTGTTACATTACAATAATTAACACAATTATCTACTAAACTTCATGCTCTCTGAGGAGACATTGCCAATTCTATTCCTTTTGCCACCCTACCCAAGTTGTCTTGTCTTTTATTCATCATTCCTTAACAAATGCTATTTAATAATATATGTATTCCTAAGAATATATCATTTGGCTTGCTGTTTTTAACTTAAAATGGAATCTACTCGACATTGTTTCACCGAGATTCACTTGTAGCCATGTGTATAGTAGCGCTTCGTTTGTTGTCACCATTAAATTGCATCCAGTCTATACATTTATATGTACATAGTGTGTGGCATACATACATGTGTATATGTGCATGTTCTCATATATTGGGGCACATGTTTGTGTGATTATACATGCATATTGTGTGTATTTGTGTGGAAGTTTACTGTCCTTTCTGATCACCCTACACTTTATTTCCTTAGGCAGAAAATCTAGCTGGACCCAGAGCCTGGTAATTTGGCTACTCTGGGGAAGCAGCTTATCCCCGGACTCTCGATTCCCTTCCTGAGCACTGGGGTTTCAGGGTATCATGTCATGCCTTCCTGACATGCCTTCACCTGGGTGCTGGGAATCCAAACTGCAACCCTGGCTCTTGCTCAGTACGTGTTTTGTCCACCGCACTATCCCCCCAACATGTTTCCAGGCTTTCTTTTCCTGTTAAAAGAATGCCATCATGAACAGGTACGTGGATGTGTCAAAGTGCATATGGCAAAAGGTCATGGTTAGCAATGGAATCTGCTTTGGGGTGAGTGAATATTCAACTTTAAAAATTATCCCAAAGAGCTTCCCAAAGTATCTTTTCCAGTTTATACTTTATCAGCCACTTATGATGGACCCTGTTGATCAGGTCGTCTCAAAATCTGATATTGTCAGACTTCTTCCGATAAGTCAGTTTTTGGGACCTCATTACTGTAAATCTCTTCCTTTGTCTTTTCACTAGATTACTGCCTGCATTTTCTCCATGCAATTAAGGGAAAGGTGTTTAAATCCACAACTTCTCACCATGCTTTTCTTCCCCACATGCTCATCCCTCATATTCACAGCAGCCTTTCCTCGCCATTATCTTCTCATTCGAAGTGTCTGACCTCAGAACTACTATATTTAGGGAGGAAATGGACCAAGACCCATGCTCCCTTTTCCAGTGTCTCATCCTACAGGGCACAGTGTGGAACTGACTAGCAGGGCTGCTAGTTAATTTCACACTAGGATTAGCTCAACAGGAGAAGCTGGCCCTTTCCTTTTACAAAGACTCTTGCCAGGGAACTGTTTTCTTTAGAAACTTGGACGGGGAAGATTTCTGCTGAGGTTTTCACTTGAACACAGACAGTATTATAAAAGGCCAGCCACCTGGGTTTTACAGCGCCGTCCTGAATAACTACATGGCCATAAGGCTCATCATTTAGCTCCTCTGAGTTTGAAGCCACTCGTCTGTAAAAACAAAAGTAGGTGGCCCCTGGGCGGCTTTTAAGTGCCAAAATGATTTTAAACAAAATTGCCCAGTAGACTGGTGCTTGGGGTCATTTTCTTCTCTCTCTGTCCTTACTTTCCTCTCCCTAGCCTGACTGATCTTAGCATTAGCCTTGGCTCAGATATGAAGTCTACATAGAGGATTTCAGAGAGTCTCTTATTGTGGTGCATCTCTTCTCTTTATTTATTTGAGGCAGATTCTCAGGTAGCTGTCCTTGAGTTTGCTATACAGCCAAGGATGACCTCGAACTTCTGACTCTCCTACCCCTACGTCCCAAGAGCTGGGATTATGGACATGCATCACCAAGTTCACTTTGCTTTTGTCTTCAGGCACTGTGCTCGCCACTGCCTCCCACATGCTCAGTGCCATGTCGGTGCCATAGAGCTTCTGTGGCCAATTGAATGAATAATAAATAAACGAACTAGGACCTATTCTCCTTTCCCATCTTCACACAGTCTATCATAGAGATTTTTAAAATTGAGTTTTATGTGTCAGCACACCATCAGAATCAAAGTCTCTAGGCTTGAGGACCAGATAGCAGTATTTTTCAAGTACCCTCCAGGAACTTACAGTCCGCAGGCAGGGTGGGACTACTGTTCTAAATGATGACCCAGCTTTTTTATTGTTGTTCCCTTTCTTCCTTTTCCTTCTCCCCATCCCCTCCCCTACTCTTGTCCTCCTCTTACTCCCTCCTTAATTTCTTTCTTTCTTTTTTTTTAAACAATGGTAGATAAAACTCCATTTCCTAGGATTCTGGTGAGTTCATATGTGTTTATATATATATATATATATTCTATTAAAATATAGATGAATATATATTATACTTTTGTTATATAGAATGTAATATGAGGTAAAGGGAAATTAGGACACATACATACATTTTATGCATATATATATACATATATATATTCAAATTATGCAGTGCCATGGTATCATATCAGCAATTGATTCCGTACAGTATCTAAACCCTAAAGGCTATATGAACAGATTTTTTTCTACCTTAAGACACATTTTTTTCTCCAACAGTAGATGATCTTTCAATCAGGAGCCCCCCCCCCATCACACACACACACACACACACACACACACACACACACAAATCCACATCAATTAATGCTAAGAAATCACTTTACACATTTATGAAAAAACAGTCAAGCTTTTTGTTGATAAGTTGAGTGACTAATTCAGTTAAATAAGTCATTGTGAAGTATTTTGTAGATTCACTGTCATTCCTTTCTGAAAACTATGACTTGTGTTTGTTTAAAAATACTTGCTGTTCTTGCAGAGACCCAGTACAGTTCCCGCTTACAACTCCAGTTCCAGATGATCTGGTGCCCTCTTGTGGCCTCTGCAAGCACGAGGCACACACACACACACACACACACACACACACACACACACACACACATACAGAGTGCTCACACACAAAAGAGGCCCAGAGGGGGGAGGGGCTCTGTTATTAACATTGCTAATATGGAAGCAGTGATATCCATTTGACAGGCTGCAAAGGATTCGCTAAAGATCATTTGAGAAGATCAGGTGGGTAGGGCATATACCCAGAAATTCATGTAAGAGAGATGTCACGGTCAACCATCATAGTATCAGAGCTGTTTCTTAAGATTGTCCTTGTTTGAATCACCCAGAGGAACTCTGCTGTATTCTGTCCTTTGAAATCATGCCATAAATAAACATCTGTAGTAAATATGTTTGAACATTATAGGGCTTGTAGGACTATGTTGGGAGTAATTGGTTTGAAGTGCATAACAAAATAAAAGGAATATGCTGATGCCAAAAGCACTAAGAGTCACTTTATTTTTCCAAGAATAAAAGAGACTATGCCTCTAAAGTCTAAACAAAGAATAACTACAAAAGCTGTTCTTTCCATGGACAGTGACAGAGCTTGGTGATTAAGAGGTCAGACATGGGAGCCAGATGCCTGCTGCTTGAATCCAGCTTTGCAATTAACTAGTAGTGCCATGTTGAAAAATCCTCTAAACTACCAGTACTGTAGTTTTCTCATTTGCAAAATGGGAAAAATAAGAATAAGTACTATCAATGGACAATTATTAAGATTAGAATGAGCACATAAATACAAGGAACTTAGCCCAGTGAATGACATAAAGTAAGCTTATAATAAAACTCCCCTTGGCTTCCACCATTCAAGGGAAGGGCTTTTTACCTTCAAACCAAAAGGGAATATGAAGCTCTTTTATTTTTTCAACTTTTAGGAAGACAGCTGCTTTTAATTCCCAAACAAATAATACAATTTACCCACATAGCATAAGCACATAGATGCAAACAGACAATTGAAATGCTGTGATGCTTTTGAATGTCACAGTAATTTTGTTCTAAGGCTGTTCCCACTTACAAGGCTTAAAATTTATAATTTAATTTACTTTTTTTTTTAAATTTGAGACATGGTCTAACTCTAGCTCAGGCTTACCTGGAACTCACTATGTATAGCTCAGGCTAACATTGAGTTCACCATAATCTTCCTGTCTTGTCTTCCAAATTGCTGGAATTACAAGCATGAACTATCAAGCTAGCATTTTATAATCTTACTTTAGATATTATTATTAAGAACATCTTCTAAAATATTCGTGTGTGTGTGTGTGTGTGTGTGTGTGTCTGAGTGTATGTATGTGCACCACATTTATGCAGGAACCCTGTGGAGGTCAGAAGAAGACTGGAATTACAGGGTACCATATGAGCTGCCATGTAAGTGGTAGGAACTGAACCTTGGTCTTCTGCAAGAGCAGTAAATGCTCTTAACTGCTGAACTATCTCTGCAGTCCTCAAAAGATCTTTTGAATTCGGCTCATGGTGTTGCTTCTTTTTATTATATAATTTTTATCCTAGTTTAATTTTTAAAGATTTATTTTGTCTTAAATCATGTATATGTGTATGTATGCACACCATATGAATGCAGGTGCCTAAGGAGGCTATAAGTTTTGGGTTATCTGGAGCTGGAGTTACAGGCAGTTGTGAGTCACCTGACATGGTGCTGGGAATTGAACTTAGTCCTCTGGAAGAATAATATGCACCCTTAATCACTGAGCGATTTCCCCAGCTCTATCGTAGAAAAATTTAAACTCACATGAAACTGGGAAAAGTAGAGCAACTTTAGGTATGCACTTTAGGTAATTATCAGCATTTTGTATTCCCCTTCCCAACAATGCTAGAATATTGTTAATCAAATCCCAGATAATATAACATAAATATTTCAAAAATAAAAACCTCCTTTAAAAAAAAAAGTAACTCCAGGACAACTGCACTTAACAAAATCTCTAAAATTCTTACTATTCAAAGGGCTTCAGAAATGTCTTCATATAATTTGCTTACTTATAAATATTTGGCTTCGTATTTTGGAAGACAACTGGCTTCACTCTTACTCCCTAGGGATGTAAGCTTCTGTAGTAGCAATTTAATAATAAACAGACTGGAGAAATGGGTCTCACAGCAGGTCTGGGTATTTTCTGTAACACTGACCAAGGATTTTGTCACATGACTTAGATTATTTTGCTGCCAAAGAAAGAAGAAAATAATGCTCCTAAAGTAGTTGTCACAGCTCAATGGCTTGCCATTAAGCCCCATGAGCTGAGCTGCATCTCTGGAACTAACATGGTTGAAGAAGAGAAACAGCTCCTGAAGTTGTCCTCAGATCACCACAGATGCCTGTGAACACAGGCATGCATGGACTCACGGAAATAAGAACTAAATAACTGCTTAAATTAAAGAGCGGCAGGGTATTGGTGGTGCATGCCTTTAATCACAGCACTCCCTAGGCAGAGCCAGGTAGATCTCTGTGAGTTCCAGCCCAGCCTGGTGTACAGAGCGAGAGTTCCAGGACAGCCAGGGCTACACAGAGAAACCCTGCCTTAAAAAATAAAACAAACAAACAGATCAAAGTGGTCGTGGTGTGGAAAGCAGAAGGACCCTTCTGTGGACATTGGAGACCCTGTGCTGCACACATCTGGCCAGCGTCTGTCTTCAGACATCTTCTGGGTGTGGTGCCAGCTGTTTATTGATTCCTCCACTCTCTTCCTTAAAAATATTTCCACAGGACTTATTTGTGACAGTTATACTTTGGTTCTCATATTTTATAACCATGCCTCAGGGTCTCTTCCTCCCTCCCTTCCTCCCTCCCTCCCTCCCTCCCTCCCTCCCTCCCTTACTTCCTCCCTCCCTCCCTCCCTCCCTCCCTCCCTTCCTTCCTCCCTCACTTCCTCCCTCCCTCCCTCCCTCCCTTACTTCCTTGCTTCCTTTTTCTTTGTTTCTTTCTCTACTGAACCATTTGTATTCCTTTGAAGGCCTAAGTCTGCATTCCTTTTCATTGGACTTCATTTTTAGTGTTTTTAATGTTGATTTAATGGCTGCCAAAGCAGCCCCTGAGTGTTTTAATGAGGAGACACTTTGTAATTACTTTATAGGTTACTTATAATTATCAGAATAAATAAGGTTTCCCTCTCAAAGTAGGTGGACAGAAATAAGTCTCAAAGGTAGTGTTTAAGCAGATAAAATGTTAATATGTTTGTATGGAGGAATTCTAAAAATAAGAGAAGCCACATCTTTGAGTGGATTCCTACTATATACCCTTTTGCAACCAGGAAAGCAAACGAGAAAAACATCTTCATTGACTAAACTTTGAAAATAGTTGATGTTTTATCTTGCCTACTTATTTTCCTCAAGTCTGATTTTTTTTATTACAAAATCAGTATTGCTGTTCTTTTTAATATATTTTTAAATTTTCATCTGTTTATGTATTTATTTTGTAATACATTTTTGGAGTTTGGTTTGTGAAATCCATTCAGAAGAGCTAAGATCCAAGGTGCGCGCACACATACACACACACACACACAGAGAGAGAGAGAGAGAAAGAGAGAGGGGGGGAAGAAAAGAAGAAAGAAAATGAATAAAAAGATATAAAATAAATTACTTATAGTGGTCTTCATTTTTTTTTTTTTTTTGGACAAATATTTATCCCTGTTTCCTCTGAGGTAGAACATCATTTCTTCCCTAGCAACGCTTGTTTTCATTAACAGAATGCGGGTAGAAGTCACATGGGTGCTGATCCCAAGCCTGGCGTCATGTAGTTAGTTCCATTTATTTCCATGCACTTCTACCAGCAACATCAGGTAGCTGTAAAAGGATACAAGACATGGAGCCCACCAGACTTAGCATGCACCCTGGGTTATGTGCACCACAGTTTCAGCGAGGACTGTGCAGAAGAGTTCAGCCTAGAACATGTGTGCCTAGTTGACCTGCAGAGCAGACTGATAAGAAATGTAGCAGTAAGTCCTATGAGATAGTAGGGCCCGATGAAAGCTGTTGGAAAGCCACAGAGAACTTCCTTCTTGGGCTTTGTATCCATTTAGTTCTGCTCCCCATTTCAGTTTGGACCTGAGGCTGCAGTGTTGCTAAAATGAAATTCATTTATCAGGAGAACTCTCATTATAAATATGAATGCTACATCATCACATATGTAATGCCCAAGCAACTGGGAATATATCTTGTACCGATACATAACATGTATGATCTATGGAGTCAAAGAAATTAATTTGACCACATTTTTGTGTCTCTGAAATCCAAGTGTAACTTACGATTGATGGCAAGTAGTAGCTTAATTGCTACAGTGTTCGTTGTGATTATAGTATCTCAGTAGCTTCCAGTGATGCCTATTTTGGGGGAGGGGCGTGTGCCCACATGAAGGCTTTGGCTCCACTGGCTTTTGCTGTGGTTGATTTGGTTGAGTTTGGCAGGTCTTAACTCTATACAGCTAAACATGTCGTTTTAGAACCCAGACAGGACTAACCACAACCTCGGACTCTGGGTGGAGGGACAGAAGCTGATTCAAAGGTTACTAACATATTTAAAGCTGCTTCGGTGAGGCAGCCTAGTTTGCTTCCCGTTGCTGTGACAAAGCACCATGACCAAAAGCAACTTTTGGGGAGGAATGTGTTTATTTCTCTTACACTTCCGCATCACAGACCGTCATTGAGGGAAGTGAGGGCAAGAACTCGAGCAGGAACGTGGAGGCAGGAACTGGAGCACAGACCACGGAGGAGTGCAGCTTAGCGCCTTGCTTAGCCTGCTCTTATGTAACACAGGACCAACTGCCCAGGGTGGAACTGCCCACAGCTGCCTAGACTCTCCCACGTCAACCATCCATCAAGACCAATCAAGAAAATGCCTGCACAGACATGTCCACAGGCCTGACTGATAGGAGCATGTCCTCCTTTGAGGTTCCCTAATCCTAGGTGACTTGAGTTTGTGTCAAGCTGACAAGAACTGTCCAGCCCATATGGTCTTTGTCATATCCACTCACGTTCAATTGGCCAAAGCAGGTCACGTGAGAAGGGCTGATAATGGAGTGCAGATGTGTGCTCTGCCCACTGTGAAGCTGAGAAGGCATGTGAGGACAGAAATTGGGAGCAGCAACAAAATCTGCCATGGCAACCTTTTTCCTTTTCTTGTGGTATATAAAACAATGGTGTGTTTCACAATGGCTGGCATCTTAGTGTCAGTGCAATAGACTATATCATGGCTTAAAAGAATCTGTCCTCTGGGCATAATATTTTATAAGCGCCTTTCTTTTTTTTTTAATTAATTATTATTTTTATTTTTTCTTTCTTCTTTTCTTCCGGTTGAGCTTTACCAAAAAAAAAAAAAAAAAAAAAAAAGCGGAGACTTGTCCATTGTCTCTTTGGGATTTTCCTCTCCTTAAATCAAAACGCTTGATGACGGAGGTAAGGGAGACTTGTTGGCACCTTTCTGTTAACCCCTAGTTAACTCATTATTGTTACCTAATTTTGTAGATAAAGGAGGTTGAATTATGGGCAAGTGATGCGAGGACTGTGTCTACAGCATTAACTATTAACTAATTGTTAATCATTTAGCTCTTTCTCACACAACAGAAACTGATACAGCATCTACTACGGCAATGTCCTTTCTTGTCACTGGAAACCAGCAGGATTTCCATGGCTCACGATCATATGGAGTGGCAAGTAGCAGCTCGATGAGAACATTTCAGATACAGACAGCAGCCATGACCAACAGCACCCGCTCTTGGGGGGGGGGGTGCGCTTTAAATAAAACAGTGAAATCTGATGGCAAGGATTCAGCCTTACAAAGACCTTGGGGGTGGGGCAGGCAGCATCCCAAAGAGACTAGCAGATGCGTAGATTTCAGAGCAGTAGAAGAGAAAAGGACCTTGGGATAGAATATGGTGAGCAATTTCAGGGTATGGGTTAAAATGAAGATTGCGATGAGAGGGCTCCAAAGGCAGTGGCTTGCATACACGACAAAGCCTCGTATTTTCCTCACGACAGTGAAAAGGCTCAAATAGACAGACATGTCCTGCTGCTCTCTCCACGTGACTTCCACCCTGGGTTGGCATGGGCCACTAGTGCTTGCGTCCCATTACCATATGCACTGATATCCCAGCTAACAGGAGTGACGGAAATGAGGTAGAAGACACTCAAACTAGAGGGCTGGAGAGGTGGTTCAGTAGTTGAGAGCACTGGCTGCTCTTCCAGAGGACCCAGGTTCAATTCCCAGCACCCACAGGGCAGCTCATGACTGTAACTCCAGTTCCAGGGGATCTGACACCTTCACACAGACATGCACGCAGGCAAAACACCGACACACACAGACACACACAAAATAAAAATAAATCTTAAAAAAAAAAACAAACCTCAAACTAGACGTTTACACACATTGCTCTGCTCATGTCCCAATGATTGAAATTTTGTCCTATGACCATATATTAGCTATGAGGGAAGCAAGGAAAGGCTGTTTCTTTGGATTCATGCAACTGGATAAACTTTGCTGACTATTTCCAATCATGAAAGAGGATAAATAGTTTCATCTGCAATGTACGGTAAAGTTGTTGATACAGACAGAATCCTGGGTATGTAATGTCATGCAGGCAAGGAGTTCGAACTATATTGAAATGTATTAATTCTCTGTTGTTGCTTTTCAATTTCAATGCTTTAAAATCAGTATTTATCTCCTCACTTTTTTCTGTGAATCTGAAGTTTTGGATATGTACAGTGGGGTGGGTTCACCTTTGGGTCTCTCAGACCACTGACATGAAGCCATGGGCTAGGGCTATAGTCATCTGATTGAGGCAGGGTGGGGCGGGGGATGCACTCCCAAGGTGGATTATTATGTATTTATTGTTGGAAATCTCTTGATTGGTGGAAATTCTTGAAGGCTGTTTGATGCAGGCTTCATTTCTTGCCCCGTGAGTCTTTCTAGAGACTTCCTTGAGTACTGTCAGGGTACGGCAGCTGACTTTTCCTAACTGAGTAAGACAAAAGAGAAGAAGGAAATCACAGCACATCTCATGCCCTGACCTCAGACACCACCCCTTGATGCTTTGCTTCATTTTGCTTCTTGTACGATCATCAAGAAGATGGGATCATGTTTCCTCCTTTTCATAATCACTTTCCCTAATTTAAAAACAAAAACAAAACCAAAAACCTCTGCTTGAACCCTGTCGAATGGTGTCTTTGTCTCACGGCTTTTCTTAAATCGCAACAACAGGTAGATGGCTATTACTTAGTTTTAGCTGTTAATAAATGTGACTAAGCCTATGGGTAAAGTAGAATTAGACAGTAAGGTCCGAGATGCGTCTCAGATGTAGAGCAGAAAAGACATAGCTGACTATCAGAAAAACTTTAAGGCATGAACTGCTCATCTTCATTTCCAGACTCTACTTCAGTAGACCGAAGGTAGGGAGGTGATCAATCGAAACTGGAAACTGGGCTGGTAAGAGGTCTCAGCAGGTGAAGTTAACCACAAAGCTTGACATCTTGAGTTCAAGCTCCAGGACCCACATGGTGGAAGGAGAGAAATGACTTCCCAAACCGTATACTGCCACACATGCACCATGAATACACTAGCGACGCCCCACCTCCATGATAAATAGATAGAATATACTAAAAATGAAAAAAAAAAAACAAAGCATGAAACCCACACCTCCCTCTTTTAACTAGTCATTTTTGTTTATTACAATTGCATACCAGAATGCATTATATATAATACATTGTATCTATACCCGTGTATAGATATAATGCTCCATCTACACATATGTATGCGTATAGATGAAATGCACTCTAGTGCTCTGCCTCCCATCCCTCTTCTTTCCTATACACATCTTTCCCCTTTATCCATGCCTTTTTTTTTGTTTTTGTTTTGTTTTATTTCCTATGGAGTTTAACCAGGGCCATCTCCATCAGTTAGAGCCTGGTAGGGTCACTTACGGGGACACAGCTCCATACTTTGCCTCCCTTGCTCACACAATCTGTTAGTTGCCAATGGTTCACCGATAAGAGGTAAAGCCCTCATCCTTGGCTGGCTGTTGGGTGGCCCTGCTGGTACGGGCTCAGCTACTGTAAGTTCACGATCACCACGCACGGCGAAGTCATGATCATAAAATGGCACCTCAGCCTCCTTCCTATCTTCCAGTTCTGACATCCTCTGAGCCCCCTCTTCTGAAACGTTTCCTGACCTGTAAGGGAGGTGTTACAAATGTCTTGTTTAGGGGTGAACACTCAGCCATCCTTTGTCTACAGCAATCCAGATGTAGAACGCCTGGCTCCTTCTCTGGCACCAGGCAAATACTTCTTCATTAAGAAGTCTGGAAGCTTTCCTTCCTTTTCCTTTTGTGGATGTTAGTTCTTTGTGATATCAGATCTTCTCTGAAGGGCTATAGTGTACTTGGAATTTTCTTTGCGTCTCCAACCAGCTCCCAAACAAAGACATGGAGACTCATTATTAATTATGACTGTTCAGCTTTAGCTTAGGCTTCTCCCACTAGCTCTTTTAATTAATTAAACCTGTTTTTTATCCGTCCATATTTTGCCTCTGGGCTTTTTGCTTTTCTTTTATTCTGTATATCCTACTTTTCTGCTTGTGTCTCCACGGCATTTCTTTTCTTCCCTCCTCTGAGCCTAAATTCCTCCTACTTACTCTCTCTGTCTTGCATATATCTCCTCTTTCTGTCTTTCTTCCTTCCTTCCTTCCTTCCCTCCTTCCTTCTTTCCTTCCTTCCTTCCTTTCTTTTTTGTTTTTTGAGACAGAAGGTTTTCTGTGTAGCTTTGGAGCCTGTAAGCCTGTAGACCAGGCTGGCCTTGAACTCACAGAGATCTGCCTGCCTCTGCCTCCTGAGTGCTGGAATTAAAGGTGTGTACCACCACCACTCAGCTGTACTTCTTGCTACTGGCCATTCAGCTTTTTATTAGACAAATCAGGTGCCTTAGGCAGGCAAGGTAAAACAGCAACACATCTCTACATAATTATCAAATGTAACAAACACAGCTTTATATAGTCAAACAAATGCATCACATCTTTGCATAGTTTAATTAATATTCTGCAACACTACAGTGAATCTGTATCTAGTCCTGAGATTTTTTTTGATTGGGATATTATTATTATTATATTATTATTATTATTATTATTGCTTCAATCAAATTATTGACCATAGGCTTTTAAAAACTATTTCATCTTGATATAATTTGACAGGTCATGAGCATCTAGAAATTCATTTTTTAATCTTTAAATTTTCCAATTTAGTGAAAATAGACTTTAAAGCTACAACTTATAGTTTTCTGAAGTGATCATTATCTTTTTCTTTTTAATCTCTAATTTTATTTGTTTATGTATCCTCTCTCTTTTGGTTAATTTGACTAAGGGACTTGTCAATATCATATATCATTTCAAGGAAACCAAGTCATTTCTTTTTCTCCTTTGTATCATTTGTTTGTATTTCATTAATTTCTGCTTTGGTTTTCAATATTACTTTCCATGTACCACTTTTAGCTTTAAATTGATCTCATTTTTCTAAAGTCTTAAGGTGCGTTATTAAGTTATTAATTTGAAATTTCTCAAAATTGAGAAACTGTTTTTGTGTGTATGTGTGCATGCACACGTGTGCACAGTGGCCCTCAGAGGCCAGAAGAGGGATTGGATCCCCTGGAGTTTCGGATGGTTGTGAGATGAATGTAGTCTATTTTGATAATGTTCCATATGTTGCTGAGGATAATGTGTGTTCTTTGATGCCTGTTAAGTCCCCTTGATTTAAGGTATCATTTTATCCCATTGCTTCTGTATTTCATTTTTGCCTGGATGATCTGTTTACTGGAGAGAAGAGGGTATTGACATCCCCCACACTTACTGTATTGTGACAGTCTGTGGCTTTACATCTCCTAGTTTTGTTTTATGAGCTTGGGTGGACCTGTGCTTGCTGTGTGTGTGTTTAGAAGTGTGATATCATCTTGATGGATAGTACCGCAAAAGAGGATGAAGTGGCCTTCTGTACCTCTTCAAACTATTTTTTGGATGGCATTTATTTTGTCAGATATTAGAATAACGATGCCTGCTGGGGTGCTAGTTTCATTTGCTTGGAGTACCCTTTTCCCTCCTTTTATTGAAGGTAGTGACGTATCCTTGATGGTGAGGTGTGTTTCTTGGAAGCTGCAAAATCATATATCCTGTTTTCTAATGCAATCTTGCAGTCTGTGTCTTTTTATCAGGGAACCAAAAAACACCCATAGTCAGAACTATTAATGACAAAATTATTAATTTTTAAACATTTTATTAGGCTTTTCTATGAGGCATGATCTCACTGTTAAGTCTGGCTGGCTTTGAACTCACAGACAGCCACTGTATCTGCCTCCCAAGTGCAGGGATTAAATGACATGCTACCACATGGCTTCCTAGACATTTTTTTTTCATTATTCACCAGGTATTGTTTATTTTCCCCTGTGGTATCTAGGGGATGATTATCCTTTTCTTCATCCCAAAATATTAATTCCAGTTTCCTCTATAGAATTGGCTTAGTAGTAATAAGGCCCTCTAGTTTGTTTTAATCACAAAAGGTATTTATTTCTTTTTAACTATAGGAATGTTTTACAGGATATAGTATTCTGGGTTGGAAGTTGTGATGTTCCAGAGCTTGGAACACATCTTTCCAATCTTTTCTGGCTTTAAAATGTTTCATGACATAAACAGCTGTTACTAGATATGTGACTTGGCCTTTTTCTCTTCCAGATTTTAGTATCCTTTCTCTGTTCTGTGTTCTTAGTGTTTTAACTGCAATGTACCACAGGGAGTTTCTTTCCTGGTTCTATCTATTCAGCATTCTTTAAGCCTCTTGTATCTGTTTTTCAATGTTTGAGATTTATTATTTTACTGAAAACATTTTCTATACCTTTATCTTGGAATTGTTATCCACTTCCTCTGTTCATAACTCATAGATACGGTCTTTTTGTGGTGTTGTAAAGATTTAGCATGTTCTGCTCATGAGGTTTGCTTTTTAATTGAGTGAGTAATCCAGGTCCTCCACTGATGGGAGATGTCATTCTGTAAATATGTGTCTCTTGTTGGTTAATGAATAAAGCACTGTTGGCCAATAGGAAAGCAAGGTAGGTGGGACTAGGAGACTAGGAGGAGAGAGGAAGTAGTAGGGAGGAGATTCAAGATGGAGGACACAGAGAGAACGCCAGCCCCTCCCTCCCTCAGGTAAGATGAAATCACGTGGAAATACTTAGATTAATAGAAATGGGTTAATGTTTAAGACAGAGCTAGCCAATAAGCAATGATAACAACAAGCCAACAGCTTTGTATCTAATACAGCATCTCTGCGTGTTATTTGGGGCAGGCTGCCAGGAAACCTACTCATAACATTTCACCTTGTCTGCAAGCCAGATAGTCTTGTCTTCCAGAGGGTCCATTCTGCCTGTGAGGTTTCCACTGAGCGTTGTATGTGTGTAATTGAAATTTTCATTTCCAACTTCATTTTAGATTAGGTTTTCTTTAGTATTTGTATGTCTTTAATTAATTAAAATTTCATACATTGTTTCCTTTTGCTATTTGTTTGCGTGGTTTGGGTCACTTTGTTCCTAACGTCTCTCAGTTCATTCAGGTGTTTGTGTATGCTCTCTATAAATTCTTGAACTCTTTGCACATTTGCATAGTTGTTCTTTTGACTCTCATGTCTTGTTGATTTTCATTGATTTTTCTTCTAGGTGACCATTACTAAGGGGTTAGTGATTCTTTGGATGGGGGGGCATATTTTCTTGGCTTTTTATATTGCTTATATTTTCCCAATGGATCTAGGAATCTGGACTTAAGCTGTTGGTTGTGTATTTAGCTCATTGGACCAGAGATTAGAGATGGAAGGTAGATGAGGTGACTTGAGGGAGACTAGAAGGGATGGAGTGAGTCAGGATTGGGCTGTCTTTCTGGGTCCCTGTAAAGTCAGGCAACCTGTGTATGTGGCCATTCCCCTAGAGGGGTCTGGGCCCTACTGTTTTCTTTATTCAATGAGCCAATAGAGATGTAATAATCATTACAACTTTGCAAAAATGAGACGATTATTATGCAATGGACTCTATTATCCAAGATAGTTCCCATGTAATAATTCCTACAGCTTCTCTCAATAAGGTAAATGCAGGGAAAGGGAACCTGTCCCTGTCACTACCTCCTAAACTCATCTGCTGCCCTCCGGACTGCTCAAGTCCACGTACGATGCTTCTTATTTCTGAGCACTCCTTCTGCCTTTCACCTGTTGCGGGATGATCTTACTAGCCCTGTATATGTGATCTTCTTCCTACTTCATTTTATTTTATTTTCTTTATTTAATTTTGTGGTGCTTGGAATTAAACTAGGGCTTCATGGATGCTAGGAAAATGCTCTACCACTGAGTCACACTCTCTTCCTCACTATTTTATGTTAATACTCACTGGTTTCAAGAAGTCCCAGAACTAACAAGTCCATAGTCAATTAGAATGAGGTCACTCACAGTCTGGTCTTATCTTACCCATGGTCTCCCTTGGGTACAATCATTACAGGAACTCTGAATAATTTTGCTTCCTACTGTGGAATAATCATTCTGTACACCATGAATAGGTATTACTCTCATTGGTTAATAAAGAAGCTGTTTTGAGCCCGGTGTTGGTGGTGCACACCTTTAATCCCAGCACTAGGAGCCAGAGTCAGGTGGAGCTCTGTGAGTTCAAGGCCAGCCTGGTTTATAGAGTGAGTTCCAGGCTACACAGAGAAACTCTTGTCTTGAAAAAAAAAAACAAAGCAAAACAAACAAACAAAAAAGAAGCTGATTTGCTTATAGCAAGGCAGGATAAAGGTGGGACAATCAAACTGTGATATTGGGATGAAAGGGACAGACTCAGGAGAGATGCCAGCCGGCAGACAAGGAAGCAGGGTTGTAGAAAATGAACTAACAAGCCACGAGCTCAGGGAAGCATAGATAGGAAATATAAGTTAATTCAAGTGTAAGAGTTAGCTAATAACAACACAGAGCTATCGACTGCACATTTATAAGTGATACTAAGCCTCTGAGTAGTTATTTGGGAACTTACAGAGGAGAGAGAAACATCCAAGGTCTTTCTACATAGCCCTGAATGTCCAAAACTCACTATGTAGTCCAAATTGGCCTCAAACTCACATAAATCTGCCTGCCTCTGCCTCCCAAGTATTGGGATTAAAGGTCTGCACCACCATGCCTGGATTTGTTGTTGTTGTTTAATTAAAACTTTATTATAAAGAATTTTCAAACGAAAGAACATCACACACCAAAATTAACCAGACCCAAAGTCTATACATCTCAATGAATGCCTATAAAATGCTTGTTTGAATGAAATAGATCCACCATTTTATCTTGTGTTTACACAGTGAAAGACATAAGATAATCTCACAGCAGAAGTGTTATTAACAAAATGCATGAATGAACATATACCCTGGGACCTGAGCACACTTAGCCCAGCCCACATCTGCTGCATTTTGCAATTCCACATAATGGCATCAATAATTCTGAAGCATTGCAAAAATTCTCACAATTCAAAGATGAAATTAGGAATTTCAGTGGCCAGAATTGAAATATAAGGGTCTGTGGGTCTTTTTAAAGGCTTAGTCACAGCGAGTTAGAAGCTTAAGCTAACAAGTGCATTTCATTCCCTAAGCATTCTAATTAATTGATGCTTAGCATATGGGTTACTAAATTTGCCTTTTAAAGTTTGCATTTAGAGGTTGCAAATACATCTATTAGTGTGAATTTCTAGGTCAGTAAGGTTTTGATTTGCAATATTTAATGTTTGCATAATTTAACCTTTGTCTGACTTTGAAAAATTATTCCACAGACTTACATTTACTTTGTTAATGGGATGATTTGCTACATAGTGGCTACAGGGATGGCATTTCATGATCATTAGGGACATTTCTCATTGAGTCTGGTCTTCAGTTGGAGTCTCAGAAGTTTACTTCCCATTCTAGAAGCCAAATGAAAATCTTTAAATAATCATTATAATTTATACATACTAAAATTACATATATTATTTTAAAATACATGCAATTATATCTGTGTGTGTGTGTGTGTGCATGTGTGTGTGTGTGTGTGTGTGAGAGAGAGAGAGAGAGAGAGAGAGAGAGAGAGAGAGAGAGAGAGAGTTTTTCACTGTATGTATAACCCTGGCTGGCTTGGAACTTGCTATGTAGACCAAGTTGGCCTCTGCCTGCCTTTGCCTTCTGACTACTGAGATTAAGCCATGTTCTGCCATACTCAGCATAAAATGTTACATTTTAATTGACACATATTTATGGAGTTCAGCCTGACATTTTAATACTTGTATATAGTGTTTAATGGGCAGATGATGATAAATGGCATATCTTTTTTTAATATTTATTAGTTTTTCTTATTTTACATATGGATCTCAGTTCCTTCTTCCTCCCCCTCCCATGCCCCCTCCCTCTCATCCCATCCCCCCCACTCCACAGGGAGGGTGATGCCTTCCAGGAGGAATCATCAAAATCTGTCAAGTCATTTGGAATAAGGACTAGGCCCTCTCCCTGCCTCTAGGCTGAGGGAGTATCCCTCCATGGGGAATGTGCTCCCAAAGTCCTTTCATGCACCAGGGATACATCCTGGTTCCACTGTCAGAGGTCCCTTAGACTGCCCAGGCCTTCTAATTGAGAACAGCATTCAGTGGTTCTGAGTCAGTCCAATGCTGGTTTCCCAGCCAGGTCCATGAGCTCCCGCTTGTTCAGGTCAGCTGTCTCTGTGGCTTTCTGTAGCCTGGTCTTGTCCTCCCTTTCTGCAACTGGATTCCAGGAGTTTGGCTCAGTGTTTTGCTGTGGGTGTCTGCTTCTGTTTCCTTCAGCTATTAGATAAGGGCTCTATGATGGCATATAAGTTAGTTATCAATCTCATTACCAGGGAATGGCATTTAAGGTAGGCTCTCCACTGTTGCTCAGATTGTTAGGTGGGTTCATCCTTGTAGGTCTCTAGACATTTCTCTAGAGTCAGTTTTCTCTTCAAACCTTTAATGGCTCCCTCTATTATGGTATCTCTGGTTTTTGCTCTCATCTATTCGTCCCCTGACTCAATCTCCCTGGTCCCACATGTTCTCCTCTCCTCCCCTTCTCTTTCTCCTAACTCCCAAAAGCAATCTACAGATTCGATGCAATCCCAGCACAATTCTTCACAAGACCTTGAAAGGATAATACTCAACTTTATATGGAAAAACAAAAGACCCAGGATAGCCAAAACAACCATGTACAATAAAGGAACTTCAGGAGGCATCACCATCCCTGACTTCGAGCTCTACTATAGAGCTATAGTCCTAAAAACAGCTTGGTATTGGCACAAAAATAGACAGATAGACCAATGGAATCGAATGGGAAATCCTGATATTAACCCACACACCTACGAACACCTGATTTTTGACAAAACAGCTGAAGTTATACAATGGGGCGAGGACAGCATCTACAACAAATGGTGCTGGCACAATTGGATGATCGTGTGTAGAAGACTGCAGATAGACCCATGTCTATCACCTGCACAAAACTCAAGTCCAAATGGATCAAAGACCTCAACATAAATCCAGCCACACTGAACCTCTTAGAAGAGAAAGTGGGACGTACCCTTGAACAAATTGGTACAGGGACCGCTTCCTGAACATAACACCAGTAGCACAGACACTGAGATCGACAATTAATAAATGGGACCTCCTCAAACCCAGAAGCTTCTGTAAGGCAAAGGACACAGTCAACAAGACCAAATGGTAGCCCACAGCCTGGGAAATGATCTTCACCAACCCCACATCTGACAGAGGGCTGATCTCCAGAATATACAAAGAACTGAAGAAACTAGTCACCAAAACACCAAATAACCCTATTAAAAACTGAGGTACAGAACTGAAGAGAGAATTCTCAATAGAGGAATCCAAAATGACTGATAGACACTTAAGAAAGTGCTCAACATCCTTAGCCATCAAGGAAATGCAAATCAAAACAACTCTGAGATATCATCTTTTTTTGACTATATATATATAATATATATAATATATAATATATATAACATATATAACATATATATTATATAACCAAGTCCATTTAAATGAAAACAAACATTTGTAGACAATATTTGCGAATTTGGGTGTTGTTCTTTCCAAACTACTTCCTGCTGGTAAGGGGTGCTGTCATGGGGGATTTGAAGAGGATTCAGAAATCCTGGCTGTACCAACCCAAGGAAGTTCAAGGACAAGTTACTGGGGAAAAGGATTTCTATTTTTGTTTCCACAGAAAAGAAAAGACATGGATTCCTTCCAGACTAATGTGGTTTGATCAAGCCAGACCACCTGAAACAGAGTACCGGGTGATCCTACATTCAAAACAGCTGAGATATCATCTTACTCCTGTCAGAATGGCTAAAATTAGAAACACCAATGACAGCTTATGCTGGAGAGGATGTGGAGAAAGGGGAACAGTCTTCCACTGCTGGTGGGAATGCAAATTTGTACAGCCATTTTGGAGATCAGGAAAATGGGAATCAGTCTACCGCAGGACCCGGCAATTCTGCTCTTAGGCATACACCCAAATGATCCACATCCATGCAACAAAGGCATCTGTTCAACTACATTCATAGCAGCATTATTTGTAATAGCAAGAACCTGGAAGCAAACTAGATGCCCCTCAACTGAAGAATGGATAAAGAAGATGTGGCACATTTACACAATGGAACACTACTCAGCGGGGGGTGGGGAGGAGGAATGGAATCTTGAAATTCACAGGCAAATGGATGGAACTTGAAGAAACCATCCTGAGTGAGGTAACCCAGTTACAAAAAGAGGAACATAGTATGTACTCACTCATGTATGGATTTTAGACATAGAGCAAGGGATCACCAGCCTATAATCCAGCCAGGAAAACTAGGATACAAGAAGGAACCTAAGAGATTCATTGATACAAGGTTCCTCACATAAATGGCACATCTTTTAACCCATACACTTATCATCTCAATTTTCATTTCTTTGCATTGGGAGCAATCAAAAGTCTCTCTGTTAGGCATTGGAAATGTTCAAATAAACAATTGTTGCCAACCATAGTTATTCTACAGTGCTATAAAACATTAGAAGGCTTGAAGATAATATCTCTGTGAATACCAGGTCAGCCAGTGATGGGAGATGTCATTCTGTAAATATGTTTCTCATACTGGCTAATGAATAAAGCACTGTTGGCCAATAGGAAAGGAAGAAAGGCGGGACTAGGAGACAAGGAGGATTCCGGAAGGAGTAGGGAGGAGATTCAAGATGGGGGTTGGAGAGAACGCCAGCCCCTCTCTCCCGTAAGATGAGACCACCTGGAAATACTTAGATTAATAGAAATGGGTTAATAATTAAGACAGAGCTAGCCGATAAGAAACAAGTAACTGGCCAACAGAATTATATCTAATACAGAGTCTCTGTGTATTATTTGGGGCTGGTGAGGCGGTGGGTCCAGGCCGGCAGGAAAAAAACTACTCATAACATAATGGCATAACATAACATAACATAACATAACATAACATAACATAACATAACAATGTGGACCAAAGAACTTCCACTTAAAACTTAACAAAAACTTAAGAAAGGGTTTTAGAAACAAACAAACAAACAAAAAACAAACAAAACAAAACAAAAAAAGCAGAGACAAGCAAGGTTTCTAGATAATAGCATTTTTCTTCGTTGGACTCTGCTTTGCTAGAGACAGAGACTTGCACAACTCCTTTAAGGGAAATTTCCTGACTCAGCATAAGCAGCAAATATCCACAAGGCTTTTCAAGTGCTCTGCTAACAACTGAAAGGTGTGTATGAGCAGTTGGCAATGGCAGTGACCACTTCTCCAAGCTGGCAGCTCTCAGTTTTGGCGGTAAAGGTACCCGCCGCCATCTTGGATAGACCGCAGCTAATACAGCTGTGGCTTTCAGTTTAGCAATGTTGTTCTTTACCAGATAAAAGACTCATGGCCACAAAAAGATAAAGATTTACAGAAAGACAGATTCACATCAAGAAAAACCACTAAGGGTTTGCAGTGTGTTTTAAAATATATGTAGGCTTGGGAGAGAAAAAGAATAAAACGGTTTTAAAAAGACAGAGAGTAGATGAGTGTGGTGGCACATGCCTTTAATTCCAGCACTCGGGAGACATAGGCAAGCAGATCTCTGTGATTTCAAAGTAAACCTGGAATATAGAGTTAATTCCAGGACAGATTAAAGTTATACAGAGAAACCCTGTCTCAAAAAATAAAAATAAATGAAATAGAGTAATAAAAAAAAGTCACTTAAAGATGGAAAGCACAAAAAGAGTGGATACTATATACTGTTCTGTTATCTTTAAATTGTTTGACTGCTGAGGAAATGGCAACAACTGTTAAAACAAATGCTGCTGGATCAATCCAATTTACATATTTTAAAAATGCTTTGTCTCCAAAATTTAAGTCTAAGAACAGGTTACTTGGGGGAAGGATTTCTATTTTTGATTTCACCAAAAATGAAAAGCTGTGGATTCCTTCCAGACTAATGTGGTTTGAGTAAGCCAGACCCCCTGAAACAGCGTCCCAGGTGATTCAACATTCAAAACAGTTGGGACAAGGCAGCCTTACAGACTACAGCCAAGATTTCTGCATCTTCTTAGGATCCCCATGACAGCATCCCCTACCAGCAGGAAGCAATTTGGAAAGAACGACACCCAAATTCCCAAATATTATTTATAAATGTTTGTTTTCATTTATATGGGGTTGGTTATAAATGGTTAAGGGCCACAACCAATCTTTTTAAAGGTAAAAAGAGGATTATGGTATAGATGTGAATGCTTTGTTTTGAAATAGATTTTCATTTATTGATAAAAAAATTAATGTCAATTTTGTGATATGCATATTTCTTCTCTTGTTTAGGTGTTGTGTTTATATAGCCCATTTAAAAAATATAATGTGTAATTTAGCACAGATTATAGGTAGTTACCTATGATAGTCAAAATTTAGGGTTAAGTTAGTTAGGATTTCTAGATATACAGAGATGCATTTGAATAAATAGGCATTCTTCAAACCTTTCAAAGACCTACAGAATATGGCATTTAAAATGGTTTAGGGTTTTTCTTGACAGTGAGACATAACTGCTCTTGACAACACCACCTGCATCAGAAAGGAAGATAGACATCGAAGAAACGCGTTATGGAATTTGCTTTTAATATGGCAAGACTAGCCATTTGGACAAGATACTGCTCTTGTCTGGACTGTTTGCCTTTATGCTGTATAAACTGGACATGCAGAACCCACAGGAAAGTGACTGCTGATACTTTCATTGCAACAGGGTTCTTGCTTCAGGAAGAGTCTGCCAGACATTCTGCAGGATACAGAGAAAAATGACTGACAAACTACCATTACAGATGGCCAGTTTGAAGTTTCCTGCTTTGCTGAAGAGTCTGCCAGACACACTATAGCCTGTGGGCTGAAGATGAAAGATTACAGAAGAACTTCAGGTGCCTGACCAGGTAGGGAGATAGATGTCTCTGTCATTTCTAGAGTTTATATATTATCCTTCTGTGGTCTTTGATGGAGTTGAAGACAAATAGTTATGGTTATAGTTTTCCTCAGTTAGAATTAAATATAAGTTACATAGACTTTAGACACACAAAGATAGAATAGATGATAGAATATTTTCTTTAAATCTTACTAAATGTTAATGGACTAAATATTGTTAACTGTGATTCTTATTTGATAGCTGTTGTGTGATATATTTTGCTATGCTAAGGTTAAAAACCTTTTTGTTTTAGACAGAAAAGAGGAGATGATGGGAGATGTCATTCTGTAAATAAGTTTCTTGTATTGGTTAATAAACAAACAAATCAATAAATAAATAAATTGGCCAATAGGAAGGCAAGATAGGTGGGACTAGGAGACAAGGAGGATTCAAGGAAGTAGTAGGGAGGAGATTAAAGATGGAGGACAGAAAGAGGGCAGAACTCAGGGCCCTCTCTCCAGTAAGATGAGACCACCTGGAAATACTTAGATTAATAGAAATGGGTTAATATTTAAGACAGAGCTAGCCAATAAGAAATGCTAGTGACAGGCTAACAGCATTTTATCTAATACAGCGTCTCTGTGTGTTATTTGGGGCTGGCGCGGCTCTGGGACCTGACTGGCCAGGGAAATCCTACTCCTCCCAGAGGTAGACCTAAACAGACCTCTGTCCTCTGTAACTGAATACTGGATACCATGTTTGATTGCAAGATATTAAAATGTAGTATGCTACTTTTGAAGTGTTGAGTATTTTGTTATGGATGATTTCGTTTCCATAACAACCATGTACAAATTAGAATAAAGATGAAATTATAATTATTTAACACATCCATGAGCTTGGTTTCCACCCCAAAAGTGTTAAAATAGCTGCGCATAGAAGAGCAGCAGTGTAGCATGGGTCAAACTATGCCTCATCTCTTGGGGACTCAGCAGGATGGAATTTGTATTCATACCTTCTTTTTTCTGATGACACCTTGTGCTCAGCCATACTTTCCTACGGCACAGTAAGGACATCAGCTCTCTAGGATGACTGGAAGAAGAAAATGGCATAGCGTGTACAAGACACTGTTGTAGGATACTTGATCACATCTCACTGTGTGAACCTGTGTCTCTGTTTTACCTCATCTGGCTAAGGCACCTTCTGATTGATTTAATAAAGAGCTTAACATCCAATAGCCAGGAAGGAGAGGAAAGGCAGGACTTTCGAGCAGAGATAAGAACTCTGGGAAGAATCTGAGGCATGTGGAATTCACCGTCCAAACACAGGGGAAGTCGGAAGTACAGAATGAATGGAAGAGAGCTAACAAATCACATAGCAGAATGCAGATTAATATAAATGTGTTAGTTTAAGGTTTAAGCGCTAGTTGGGAACAAGAATAAGCTAAGGCCCAGCTTTCCTACTTAATAAGAAGTCTCTGTGTCAGTATTTGGGAGTTGAAACTCCAAAGGAAGACCTGTTACAAGGCTCACAAAAGGGTCGTTTTGATACTTGCTAACCAATGTATAGCTCAGCATAGGACTGTCAGAACATCTGATACCACAATATCCAAGGGAAATTATATTATTATAAGCTCACAGTTGTTATTTCTACAAATCAAATAAATAGAAGCATTTTGAAGCTTTTCTATTGGCTCATGGCTGGAGTTTCAAAACTCAGGGGGCTGAGGCAGGAGAAATCCTCGGTATTCAAAGGTAGCTTAGGCTACATGGTAACAGGTTTGGGGGAGCTATATAGCAAGAGTCCCTCTCAAAATCAAACAGAGAGGGAGGAGTTTTTATTTCACCAATGAATGCCATCAGAGAAGGCAAAGGAACTTAAAGATAACTGAGGTATTATGGTGAAATTTCTGTTTGAACTTTTGATTAACAATGTTGCATGTTTAAATTGGTCTTGTTATAATGTTTCTTTTTTTTTAAAGATTCCATCTTATTATTTTTAGTTTTGTGTGTGTGTGTGTGTGTGTGTGTGTGTGTGTGTGTGTGTGTGTGTGGTTCATGCACATGGACTGGATTCCCTGGTACTGGAGTTATAGGCAGTGTCGAGCTGCTGGACATAGGTGCTGGGGACTGAGTTTGGTCCCTCTGGAGGAGCAATATGCTCTTTTAACCACCAAGCCATTTCTGCAATCCCAAACTTTAATCTTTGCTCTTTTGAGAAAGGGTCTATGGAGATCAGGCTGGCCTCGAACTCACAGGCATCCACCTGCCTCTGCCTGAAATATAAAGGCGGGCTCTTTAAACCTTAATGGAAATTATTGGCCATTTGAGATAGCCCAAATATTATATGGTGACAAATAGGCTTTTTTTTCTTAGACTCACTGATTGGAACTGTGTAACAGATACACAAAATTTTGATTAATTAACAATATTTTATGTTTCAATTGGTCTTGTGATATTTCTTTGGAGCCAAAAGCTATTTTCATTTCTATTTATATAGAAAACAATTAGGCAAATAATGCCCCAAATTTACTTAAGTAGATGGAAAACTCTATTGTTTAAATTGCTGAAAGCAAATCTGAGTCAGAGTAAATAAAGACGCAAGCTACATTAATGTGAAATCCACAGATATCTGCTAGACGTGAACTTTATGTTTTATAATTGAACTCCCTCTCCATTTCGTAACCTTGACATGAGGAGGCGGAGGTGAAGTCTCAGACAGTCTCGCTGGCCTGGGCTTCCCTTGGTCCCGTTTATTCTTTTCTCACCAGGATGGCCTGCCTGTACCTGGGATCCTCAGAGTGGGTGCTCGTTGGCTGTGATACTCTTTCCATGGCATGCACCGAGACAGAAGAATTTCCCGAGTCTCTGTGTAAACACTTTGGGCACAGCATAGCAACAATTCTGTAGTGTCTCAGAGCCACAGCTGCCACATCTTCAGTCGTACATGACATCACATGTGGACAGAGAGGACTTACAGTCACACAGGACCTTCTTCTGGCCAGGCTCCATGCCAACCCCCCCCCCCCCCGTGCCTGCCTGGACCATGTTGGGCTGGTATTTTCTCTAAAGCTCCCTTCTGTTCTAAGTTCCATCTTGAAAGGAAGGAGAGAGCCACTCCTGCTCTTTTCCTCCTATCTTCGGAGTCCTTTGAGACCTGTCAAGTGTTGTATATGTCCGTCTCCTCTCGCCTAGGCACTGGGATCTGGCTGGGACTCTATAGTGGCAGGCTCTCTAATATCTGAACACCTTTCTTCAGTACGACTACTTTTCCCTCGAGCTGTGATCTCTTTCTGGATGGGAAAACTCTCCTTGGCTTACTAATTTTGCAAACCTCACCTTCACAGACTTTACAGTCTGAATCTTTCATGGCCCTGAATCCTGATACTCACAATCCGGTTTTTCAAATTCAACAAAAATGCCCCCCCTCCACCTACTGCTTTGCTTTGAATTTCACAAGGCCATTTTAAAACTAGAACATCCTAGGCGAGTCATGGAGCCCTGTGGATTTCCTTTATAATAGCCTCCCTAATGCAGTAGATGCCGAAGTCCAACCTGAATGAAAAAATGCATGGGATAGAAGAGATTTAGCAGAGACAAACAAAACACCTCTCAATATATCAAAATGTTATCTCTCCACAGACTGGAGCTGCCTTACACCTAATCTTTGATCTAATTTCTCCTTGACTTTCAACCTTATTGTATTTTCTAATTAACGACTCCAGAAATTGACGAATGGACCATGGCCAGACCACATATGGCAACAGGAATCTGACTGTTGGGCTGTAGCCAAAGGCAGAGCAGCCAAACCAGCATCTCTGGCTGCCAGGGGAAAGGTTCAGCATTGGTTGATGCCTGAAAGTTTCCCAATTCCTTACCAATTCCCTTCCAACTCATAGCTAACCAGGAAAAAGCCAAATACTATGCCCCCTAACGTGATTGTGGAGGACACCTTGCTTCTTTCTACTCAGCTACGTCTTCATTAGCTTGCCTGCTGCTTCTCCACGCCTGCAGCCTTCAATCTGGACACACCTGCAACCCTTCTTTCTTTCCCTCCCCACTATGATGCTTTCCCACTACCATGCCTGCCTTTGACTCCCTGCCAAGTGCAAGTGATAGTGGCTGTCTCCCTTGCTCTAAATAAATAGCCTTTGTTCTCATCTGGGTGGGATTCACAGGTCTCCCCAGATATTATATTCAGATGCATGCTTTGATAGCTGAGTTTAACGTGTGTGTGTGTGTGTGTGTGTGTGTGTGCATGCTTCACAGAGACATTTGGAATAAATAAATACTGGGCTTTTGTTTCTGCTTTGACCAGTAAGAATTAAAACTTATAACTCAAAAATGACATTGTCCCTGAGTTTATAGGCTCTAGCATGCTTGCCCCTGATGGATCCAACTATAATATTCTCAAACGTGTATCTGAAATCCTCATCTTTGCAAATTAAAATTAATACATGTTAACAATTTACTATCCAGAGGGACCCTCACACCCACAAGAAGCTGATGTGAGCTGTAGTGGATAGAAAGCCCACCCGTGTTCTTCTGGTTGAGGGTAGTCTTAAGTTGGCACGGCCAAGGATATGAGCATTCCTGGAGTAGAAGTGGGAGGATTCTCCACTCAAGGGTGTTGGGCTATATTTGTGTTCAATGGCAAAGCTTGTCATGACCATCTGGCTGGCATGCATAGTAGAACTGGAAGGAACTTGGGCCTTCCCAGGCATAATCGACTGTCTTTCTATATGCACCTGTCCACTCCACTTTTCAAGCCTCCTTCCTTTCCCATGACCTGCAGGTTCCCTGTAATCTTGTTATGTATTCCCCTGTCTTCACTACTGTCATCTAGCTCAGTGGTTCTCAATTGTGGGTTGTGACCCCTTTGTAGGGGGTCACATATCAGATGTCTACACTACAATTCATAAGAAAATTACAGTTACAGAGTAGCAATGAAATATTTTTCAGGTTGGGGGGTCACCACGACATGAGACACTATGTTAGAATGTTGCAGAATCAGGAAGGTTGAGACACACAGAACACTCCTCAATATATGGAAATGTCACCTCACCACAGCCACCTTGCAAGTCCTCCCTGAACAACTGTGCTTTAGCTCTCTTAAGATTCTCTGCAGTCTAGGATCTCCACATGGCAGCTCCTCCTCATTTTCCTTGTCAAATTTCCTCTCAGAGGCTTTGTGTTTCAGCTAAAGTAGACTTACCACCTCTACCCTTTCTAAATACTTCTCAAAGTTGAGCATGGTGGCTGTAACCCCAGCACCTAAGAGGCTGGTGCAGGGGGATTGCTACAAGTTAGAGGACAGACTAGATGCCATAGTTAGTTCTAGACCAGACTGAGCCAACAAAGTGAGAAAAAAAAAATTCCAATCTTAAAACTAACTAACTAACAACAATAAAAATAGCACCATCTGCTTTGTTACTTGGTTGCTGGTCTCCTTTAAGGCTCTGAAGTCTGTGAGGTTAGACATGCTGCCACACACTTGGACATGGTGTCATACACTTATATCCTCATCCTTGGGGAGGCTGAGGAAGGGATATCAAGTCCAAGTTCAGCCTAGGATACAAAGCAAGCCTTTAGAAACAAACAAACAACAAACCCATTGTGAGGTTTGAGAACCTGTCAAGTTTTGCTTGTTGCTACCAAGTACCCAGAAACAGTGCTGGAGCCTCCAGCACATATTTATTGAGTTAATGAATAAACAAACAGTAAACCCAGACAGGTACCCATTCTTGAGGGAAAAAAAAAAAAAAAAACCCAAAAGGCAAACAGCAGCAAAACCCACAAAGAAGCAGATGTATAGGAGGCCCAAGACAAGAGTTTCTGTATAATTTCAGGTCTCAGACTCCTGAGAACCCTCTGTTGTCCAGGGCTAAAGCCCCATGTCAACTACAACTATGGTTTCTAGAACTCTTCTTGAAATTCATCCTTGAATTTTGTTCTTTGCAGCTAAACATAATCATGAATTATGGAGCATGTTTTTAGTAGTTCTTGTCATGTGGTATTTATCCGTTTTTGAATTTTTCTCTTTTTACACTCAAAATTTGTATTTTTAAATGTTACCTTATTTTATTGAGCCATACAGTTTTCCTCCACAATCCTTCCCTCTTACCCTCTCCCCTCCTCTCTCCTCCCTACCCCACTCCCAATTTTCTCAGGAAATCTTGTCTTTTTCCCCTTCCTAGGCAGATTCATGTATTTCTCTCTCAGGGTCCTCTTTGATACCTAGGTTCTCTGGGGTTTTGGCCTGTAGGCTGGTTGTCCTTTGCTTCATGTCTAATATCCACTTATGAGTGAGTACATAATGTATTTGTCTTTCTGTGTCTGGCTTACCTCACTCAGGTTCTAGTTCCATCCATTTGCCTGCAAATTTCAAGATGATGTATTTTACTTCTGAGTAGTATTCCATTGTGTAAGTGTATCACATTTTCCTTATCCAATCTTTGGTTGAGAGGTATCTAGGTTATTTCTAGTTTCTGGCTATTATAAGTAATACTGCTACGAACATAGTTGAGCAAATGTCGGGTGTGAGTATGCATCCTTAAGTATATGCTGGGCCTTGAGGTAGATTGATTCCCAGTTGTCTGAGAAACAGTCATACTGACTTCCAAAACGGCTGTACATGTTTGTACTCCCATTAGAAATGGAAGTGTGTTCTCCTTACTCCACATCTTCTCCAGGATGAGCTGTCATCGGAGTTTTAAATCTTGGGCCATGGTATCTCAGAATTGTTTTGATTTGCATTTCTCTGATGACTAAGGATTTTGAGCATTTGTTGAGCATTTCCTTAAGTGTCTTTGGGCCATTTGAGATTTCTCTGTTGAGAGTTCTCTGTTTAGATTAGTACCTCATTTTTTTTTTATTGGATTATTTGGTATTTTGATGTATAGTGTTTGAGTTCTTTGTATATTTTGTAGATCAGGCCTCTGTCAGTTGTGGGGTTGGTAAAGATCTTTTCCCACTCTGTAGGCTGCTGTTTTGACTTGTTGACTGTGTCCTTTGCTTTGCTGAAGCTTGTCAGTTTCGGGAGGTCCCATTCACTCATTATTGCTCTCAGTGTCTGTGCCACTGCTGTTGTATTTAGGAAGTCGTCTCCTGTGCCAATGCATTCAAGGCTACTTCCCATTTTCTTTCCAATGAGGTTCAGTGTGGTTGGTTTTATATTGTCTTTGGTCCATTTGGACTTGAGTTTTGTGCATGGTGATAGGTATGGATCTATTTGCATTCTTTGACATGTCAACATCCAGTTATGCCAGCCAGCACCATTTGTTGAAGACACTTTTTTTTTCTATTTTATAATATTGGCTTCTTTATTCATAGTGGGGATTGATATCGAGGTCATCAATTTGATTCCATTGGTCCACCTGTCTGTTTTTATGCCAATACCAAGCTGTTTTCATTATTGTAGTTCTATAGTAGAATTTGAAGTCAGAGATGGGGATGTCTCTGGAAGTTCTTTTATTGTACAGGATTGTTTTGGCTATGCTGGGTTTTTTGGTTTTCCATATGAAGTTGAGTAATGTCCTTTTAAGTTCTGTGAAGAATTGTGTTGGAATTTTGATGGGGATTGCATTGAATATGTAGATTGCTTTTTGGTAAGTTTGCCATTTTTTGCTATGTTAATCCTATCTATCCATGAGCATGGGAGATATTTCCATTTTCTGATGTCTTCTTTAAGTTCTTTCTTCAGAGACTTAAAGTTCTTGTCATACAGGTCTTCCACTTGTTTGGTTAGAGTTACCCCAAGATATTTTATGTTATCTGTGGCTATTGTAAAGGGTGATGCTTCTTTGATTTCTTTCTCTGCCTTTTTTTCATCTGTATATCAGAGGGTTACTTTTTTTTTTTTTTTTTTAGTTAATCTTGTATTTTGCTACATTAATGAAGTTGTAGGAGTTCCCTGGTAGAATTGTTGGGGGTCACTTATGTATAGTATCATATCATCAGCAAATAGTGAAAGTTTGACTTCTTCTGAAGCATATTTTAATCAAAAGACCAGTCATTGTACATTTGGTATGGCTAGAGTCCTAATGTTTACACTGGTGTATCCTAACAACCACATTTCAGTGAACTGAAGAGGTGTTTGTGATACAAACATTAAATACTTGCCTCTATTTCTCCTATCTTTTGGAGGACTGGGCAGGGTTAAACTTCCTAGTTTCCCTGTGGGTCTGTCAGATCTTTGTGACTAACTCTAGATAATACATATGTTACTGCCATGTGAAGTCCTCTCTACCTTCATCTTCTCCACAGTGACTGTCAAAGCATACACACATATGAAATACATCCCAAAACATTTCAGAGAATAATGGCTGAAGAGATCTATGATGATCCTTAGATGACTTTGTTGGAGCTAGAAAACAAACCTTGCTTGTTTTAAGCTTCTGGGATCTTTCCTAAGACTGGTTGTTGCACCCTTATTCAAGGAAATATAATGCCCTACTGATTGGGAAATATATTAGTTACTAGCCTATGTACCATTAGCAAGAAATGGATACCACTTAAACAGTAAGAGTTCAAGGTAAAATGCATTTTAATCTTAGATCTGTGAAAATATGGGCCTTAGATTAGGTAAAACATAGAGTGTTACAGGAATTCATTTAAGTCAGATTAGAATAGTATTTAAAACTCCATAGCTGAGTTGGACAGGAAGTTGTGAGTCCACATCCCGGTACTTCTTATCAACTTGTGTAAGATTCAGATTCACTGCATGACTTAAAGATAACAAAAGTAGCTTTGTGGGGTTTTATGAATAATAAGTGAGATAATTCCTAACATGTATTCAACATCATAATTTTATTTTAATCCCTCACCTTTAGCTAGAGCACAGAACTTGTTCAAGATGAACACCCATTTCAAACATTACGCAGGAAAACACTTAAAGATTTTTTTTTAGGGTGCATTAATCAACTCTGGGTGACAACAAATATCTATAGGAAGCAAATATCTACAGAAGACCACTCTGGGGTCTTCCCATCTGTTATCTGATATGCTTTCTAAGTAAAGCAGACACAAATTAAGGTCAAGAGGGGAAAACACAAAAATGCACCTGAGGAATATACAGAAGATTGGGCCTGTGTCTATCATGGTGATTGGCAGGACTAACAAGGGGGAAGTGAGGACTAATTCTATCAGGCGAGGCTTAGGCACTGTGGGGGGGGGGTGAGGGGGTGGGGAAGTCTTTTCCAGAATTTATGTTATTGTTTCTACCTACAGTTATGCTTCCACAATGAAGTTATCCAGGGAACATGATATCACTCAAGATTCCAAGTGCAGAAAGCATCAATTCTTGCTCTAATGGTTGTTCTGTAGTACATTTGCAAACACACAAGTTCATGAATGTATGGAGATCATAGTTCAAAGTTCATGTCAGAGTAGGAATTTTCCTCAGATATATTTTCTGTGGTTGCATTGCCAGTAAAGACTTGCTTCAGGGCATGGGTTCTGATCCAGTCTTCTTCAGTTTTCTGGAGCCCACAAAGGAACAGGTGGCCGATTAATGTCATTATTTTTATTAAGCACCTGGGCTATCTCTTTAAAGTCACTTTCTTTGAAAGAAGCACTGCTGTTTCTAAATATAAATCTGGGTATAGTTTACCTTTTCTGTTTACTTGTTTCTTAACTTGTGAAACTGTATCTAAGACGGGGGGTATACAACTTGTTACTTGATATCAGCTCAACAACAGTGAATCAATTGTGACAGCTCTGGCACCAAAGGAAACAGAGCAGACTTAAATATGTTTCCAAGAGACAAAGGCTTCTTATTGCATAGTTTATTTTACAACGCATGCCTGAAGTTTTACACTTTTTGAAAGTAAAAAAAAGTTTCCCACTACTTCTTTAGCTAATAGAACAGAACAGAAAGAACAAACTTGCTCCCATCCACATATTGTGTGGGTGAAATTCTGATTTAAAAGCCCCCACGAATTTCCTCCTTTTCCTCTGCCAGCAACAGTGTCATGGAGTCCTTGCTCAAAGTGCAGCCCACCAAACACCACACGTTAGTGATCTGGAAAAATAGGTCTGGGCTTCTATTAGACTCCTTACTACTGGGTCGATGAAGGTTTGCCAAGGTCTACTGCAAATTTCGAGACCCAGCCAGTGGACTTGGGGGTCCCAAGCTGACTGTACCTGGATATCCTTCCGAGGCTACTGGAAAAATCTCACTGAAAATGCTCCCTCGATTTCCATCCCCTCTTTCTTAATTTCTTGAAACCTTGCTAAGGGTCCCAGGTGTTACCTACCCCCAAGTACCAACCTCACCGCCCCCATTCCGGGCTTCGGGTGCCAGCCTTTAGTCACGACCGGTAACAGAGAAAGCTGGCTCATAGAAGTTTGTCAGTCCTCTTGGTTGGCTTGGGATAGATGATTACTAGGAGGATCTAGGTACTGCCTTTCCTCGTACCCCCCGCATGTGTAAGGAAGAGTTGCTTTCCCGGATACACTCCCACATATTTGGAATTCGGTGTGCACCAAACAAATTATGCTAAAATGCAAAGCAGGCTTCATAGACGTGTTCAATCCTCCGGAGTATGCTCCCAGATATCTTTAATTCGACGCTTAAGAGACAAAACAGTGCTAAAATGCAAATTAGGCAATGCAATACTCAGAATGAACCCCACTTGATAAGCCGAACTGAGATTTAAATGAAAAGCTTACTCATACCCCTACACCGATTTCATTCTATCTTCTAAGTACTTAAAAATGTGTAATTTTAAATTCCACCACTGTCATAATGAACACTCTGTAATAGCAAGCTGCGGAACAATGGACACCCCCATATCACATTGTGTCAGGTGATTACAAAGTGGAGCGGCGCGGCGCGGGAAAACTGAGCTGTCCCTTTGCAGTGTGTAGGAGCTTTCAGAGAGCCTGATCAAATGGTTCACACCAATACCTCAACCCAAAAGACAAGGACAGGCACAGCCGACCTTGGCCCAGGGCGTGGACAGAGATGGCCCAAGAGGGGACACGTGAGCGTATGAAGGATTAGCTGGGCTCTGGAACCGGCAGATTCGAGTCTCCTGCAAGAGTGTGGGACCTCGAGGGGAGGAGAGAGGGTCCTGCTGGGAGTGGCGAGGGCGCGGGGCTCCTGGAGGGAGGGGTCATGCGCGAGATCCTAGGCACACAGCAGTATCCACTAAACCCAACCCATTCCATTAAGTCCAGGGCATAACCAGGGTGCACGCGGGGTCACCGGGTAAAGATGCTACTTTGTAACAGGGTATAAGAGTGTGCGTGGGGCGGAGGGGGAAGGGAGAGAGAAAGAAAGAAATCAGGGAGCTGAAGGCTGAGTTGTCCTACTTCTAAGTCGTTCTCAGGAAGGCGGAAGCTTCCTGGCAAACAGTCCGAGGGCGCGCCGTGATCGGGACCCCTGTAAGGGACATCCATCCTCCACGCAGTCTGCTGTGGCCCCCGAAGCAGGACACTCGAGCCTGAGCGGTGGGTCCGGTCTGTTTCACTCCACTACCAGGGGCTGCAACCCCGGGGCCGAGTGCCCGCTCTTCTTTCGGATCCCTGCGCCCTTGTCCCGCTCAACCTCCACCCTTCACCCCCACACATTTTGCCTTAGCGGCCTCCAGGTCAGACTCAGAAGCCAACTCTGAGCCCACGGGAGCCCACGTCTCGGAGTTCAGGAGCAGGTGTGTGTGTGTGTGGGGGGGTCTGCCCGTCGCCCCTGCGCAGGGATCGTCGCAGGGAGGCGGCGGCCGCAGGAGTGCCGGTGCCCGGCGCCCAGGAACAGGCGGCCGCCAGCAGCCCCCGGAGCCGCGCAGCATCCGCGTCTACAGCGACCGGGAAGCCACGCCCGCTCGCGAGCGGGGGGCTGGCCTAGTCCCTCCGCCCCCCCCCCCCAGCCTCCCTCCCTCGGACCCCTCCCCGCGCAGTCCCTCCCTCCGCCCGCGGCTCGGCTCGCGGGAGGCGCAGGGCGCCGGGGCTGGCGCGCTCTCCCGGGCGCACACACACACATCCACGCACGCACGCCCAGAGCAGCTGTCTCCGCCGTGGCCGGCGCTCCTCTCGCCCATGCGGACGGACAGAGCTCAGGAAGATGGCTGACGACTCCGTGGGGCCCCGAGGATGCAGCCCGGCGGCGGCGGGAGCGGGAGCGGCGGAGGCGGCACCGGCAGCGGCGGCAGCAGGAGCGGCGGCGGCGGCGGCAGGAGCGGCGGCGGCGGCATCCCCGAGACTCCCCGGGCTACCCTTCCCCGTGACGGCCACTGACGGTCTCCGCCGCTAGAAGAGACCCCGCTCCTCCCTCGCCTGCCTCCCCCCTCCCGGCCCCGGCCCCGCCAGCACCGCTACCTCCGCCAGCGTTGCCACCATCAGCACCACCTCCGCCACCGCCACCGCCGCCACCACCACCACCGCCGGCGGCGGCAGCAGCCATTTCATCTCCACAGAAACCAGACACAAAAACATGGCAGAAATGGAGAAAGAAGGGAGACCTCCGGAAAATAAAAGGAGCCGGAAACCGGCTCACCCCGTCAAGAGGGAGATCAACGAGGAGATGAAGGTAATTTCGGACCCTGGGGCCGGGGAGACCGAGCCCTTTCTCCCTTCGGGCTGTTGTGCAGGCTTTGGGGGGGGGGGGGACGGAGAGGACGACAGGGGCGCGCTTGTCAGTTTCTGTCGGGTCCCCGGGACGTCTCAGCTCCCCCTCCAGGTGCAAAACCGAGGCCAACTCTCGGGCTGCATCCCCTTAAATCTGCCAACTGCAAATCTGATGGGGGCCGGGGAAAGCATACCGTTTAACCTCATAAACCCTAGATTAGTGCAGATGTTTCAGGGCGAGGGTACCGGACCCCACGGGCGAGTGGGCACGGCGCAGCGGCTTTCCCAGTGGTGGTATAGTCTTTCTCGAAAATGAGCCTCCGGACCCCTCCAAAGTTAAGAGCTGTCGAGCCGGGGCACCGATATAACCTGGATTGCACCCCTCTTCCCAGTTCGTCCCCAAGCTCGGTGATCCCTCTTTGCTCCAACTCGCCAGCGGCGATCGCGTAGCTGTCAGTGCTCGAGGCTTGGGCCAAAGCAGCTCGGGTCAGGGACTGTGCAGTCAGCGGGCTCGCCTCTGCCGCCCCCGGCCGCTCCTTTCCGCTGCTGCCCCGGGTCCCCAGCTCGCCTCTGCACGCCTCACTGTCCAGTTAGCAGACCTGAAAGCCAGCTGTCTGAGGGGCGGCCTTCGCAGCCGCCTGCCCATTGTTCACGAAGGCCAGCCCTGAGTCCTCTCTGCGAGGCCGGGCTCCCTGCCAGGCCAGCGGTCCTCCAGAGGTGGAGAGCGCAGCCTCCTGGCGCTCCAGCTGTTCGCTCTGAAGCCAGAGCACATCGTTCAGCCTGGACTCCTCTGTCAACCACACTTCTTTATTTTCCTCAAAGTTGTGCGTTTTGTCTGGGCGATGATTTTTGTCTTGTGTGCATTTCACTAGTTAAGCGATTAAAAAACCCATATATATATATATAGGGGGTATATATATATATGGTTTCTATGACTTACCAAAAAAAAAGTATAAGGTGTTTTTTGTTTTTGTTTTTGCGTTTTTTTGGTGTTCCCCACTTCTGTACAGAATCCTCGATATAGTCAGGTGACTTGGTCATTTTTGGTTAAGTTTATGTTTGTAAGGCAAACTGGTTAAAAATGGTTTGGGACTAATTCACTGTCACCGCGTTTTGGCATCTTCTTGGTTATAGCAAGCGTATTTAGTGAGGGGTACTGTGATGAATCCCGTGCTTAGAAAGGGCACGGGTGTATGCTCGTAGCTTTACCTCTCTCCTGGAAATCTCACCAGTATGGTACATTTTGGAAATAGGGATTTTATTTCGGGGAGTGAAGAATTTAGTGTCTGGAAGTAGGAGGTATCTATCTGGGAAAGTAAAGCTTTGCCTTGGAAATTAAAACCACTCCCTGTTAACAGAAGCCACCCATTGACTCCAATGAGGAAGGAAGGAAGGAAGGAAGGAAGGAAGGAAGGAAGGAAGGAAGGAAGGAAGGAAGGGAGTTGTTTTTTCTCCAGGAGGCAGAGTGTGCCTTGCAGTTTTAGCCCTTCCCTCTTATCCTGTGTTTCTTTCTACTTTACTTTCCCTGGCGTTTTAAATGAACGGTGGGCTAAGACAAGGGAAGGCCACTAGGAAATCACAGCTAGCTCTGGCCCTTTAAAATGCTGCCTAATGCCCTCTATATGGATGGCAGCTTTTAAGTTTCATAGGTTCTAGAATTACAAATTAGCTAATTTTAATCAAAACATGTGAAACATTATCCCGGCTGGATATAAAGGCTGACTGTGCTCAGTGCTTGGGGCTGGTGTTGTTGGCTTTGGCTGCAGGCGCACTCCGTGGTTTGGGAGATAGTTGTCCTTCTACAGTATAACAGATGTTTGTCTGCACTAGAGAGGAAGAAACAAAAACAACATTGTGTGAAGGGGGAAAATTACACAGTTTTCAGCCCATGCTTTTGCCCGAGTGTGGGATTAACCTGGATGCACAGAATTTCCTCTTTTTAAAATGTTATTTTTTTTTCCTCCAGATTGCCTTCTACTATTTGAAGTCCTAATCCTTGTATCACTCTGGAACATTAAATGAGAAGTTTTTTTTTTTTTCCCCAGCACATAAATCGATTGTGACATTTTATCCCTAGTTTGGAACAATATGAAAGACCCTGGCAACATTCAGTCATGTCCATGTTCTAGGATATCTAGTGGGTTTATATCATTCTTCTACATACCCCCCCCCCAATCCTTACTTAAAAAGTAGGTTCTCAAAGTGACAGAGTTATTTTGAACTTATTAATATTTTTTCTGATTTTAATATTAATCACCATACCAACAAAACCCCCTCCCTACCCCCATGGTGTTATTATCCATTCAGTTTCCTGAACAGAAGTATAGGGTAACCTAACAAGTTGGTTGCTCTGTATAAAAATGTGTGCAACAAAATGTCATTGAGAACACAATGTAGCCTTGTACAGCTTCATATCAGTGGCTCTGGGGCAGCTTGGCTGTATTTGCCTTCATCTGAACAGCTTTCATCTGGACCAGTGTAAACTAAGCCCTGGTAAGTAATCACTGCCCAGCAGAGAGAAAGGAATGTATACAGCTAGCTGGGACTAAGCTGTAAAAACGGAAACCTGAGCCCCCACCTCGGATCACATATCAAGGCTTGAAGGTAGGGGGAAATGAAAGGGGAAAGAGGAGAGAGCGAATGGAAAAGTCAGCCTGGGCAGTGGACGATCAGGAGGAGGCCCCCCCTTGGGGAGATTTGGCCCAGGGATTAGGGAATTTTATCGTGGTGTACAGTGACCTACTCAGGTTTCAGCCCTGCTCGGATTGAGTTGCTTCTCTGTGAGAAGAAAAGGGACTGGTGTGTATGTGATTTCTGTTTTTTTTTTTTTCCTCCTCTGGGTAATAGAAAGGACACTGGTACAAGTGTCTATTTTAAGTGCAGCAAATGCGCAGTGATGAGAGTGACCAGCAAAATTTTTGCCTCACCCAGAGACTTTCTTCCAGATTGTCTGAACATGACAGTCACACAGTTGGTTAAAAATGGCTGGAGAAGACAAACGGGCTGAGATTCAGCTGACACCAGTAATGTCAGTGGAGGTGGTCTTCATGTGGCTAGGAGCTAATGTTGGTTGCTGTTTCACTAGATCAGATATCGAGTTGCATTTTCGTTATCACTGGTTTAATGGGTATGGCAGTTGTAACAAATTTAAATTTGATACAATGTAATTTTGCATGTGAAAAGTACACGACTTGGCATAGCTTGGCTGTGATGTACTTCAGGGGAAGTATCTTCCCAGCAGGAATGTGCATCTTATTGTGAGCTCTAAGATGTTTCTTTATCTTTTCTTTTTTTTTTTAAATTCTTGGTTTTTTTCCTAGCTAAAGAAAAATTGAATGCTGTATTTACAATTATGCCTTATTTAATAGTGACTAGTAAAGAGGATGTTAAAAACATAGCAATCAAAAGGGTTGTTTTATTTTTATTATTACTTTGGGCTTCTAAAATGACTATGAGGATTATATCTAAGTCAATGTGTCACAATACATTACAATGGAAGTCAGAGTGGAGGAATTACAATATAATGGAAGAGTTAATTAGCTTAGGAGCTCTTCCAGAGCACAATAGATACGATATAAAAACAATGAATTAATGAATGTGCTAGTATACATGTATGTATAAATTTTCTGATTGAGACATGTATTTGTGCACATAAATCTTAGTGAACTTAGTGATGAGCTGGTCCCAAACAATAGCACAATTAAAAAATTTCTAGACTATAAGTAGAGATAATGAGTCAGATTTTTTCATTTAAAACTCTTTGGTAAAGCTTATGTGATTAGATTAGGTTCTCTGGCCTAGAAACCTCTTAAACAACCCATTATTAATTTACATACACTGTTTGGTTTCTTTATCTAGTACCCAACTACAGAGTCATTTGTGTAAAATGTCACAAGGTCTCACCTTTGCTGAAAGTTTCTGTCCACAAATATCTCCAATAGCTAATTTGTACCTAAAATTATACCTTGATCCTGCTTCCCACAGCTTGAGGTAAGCATATCTGTTAGTGCTAGCAGGAAAATTTCCACAGGGTTTTCTAGTTTGTTCTCTGTGGGGCTTTAGAAATGGCTTCTGTTGATTACAAGGACAGCACAGAAAGCTGGAGAACTGATGAGTTGAATAACTTGGTGTTGAAAATTATAGAAATTAGAGTATGGATTGAAAGCCTGGGTGTTTAAGACTGACTAGAACTTCCACCCAAAGCAGGGTACATCCTAAGTCTTAGCTTGGAAAACACCATCCTGGCGTCTGTTGCATCCCAGGAAGTTAGTAAGTGGGCTTGGGTCAAGATCCATCCCACCCAAGGCCTTCACACATCCTATCAGGCTGAGCAGGAGCCTCAGGTGTGCCCTGTGGCTGGGTTGAGTCCCTACTCAGGTAAGTCAGGCACGGCCCTAGCCTCTTAGGAGTGGAGTTGGGATGTTGCTGAGATGTTGCTAGTGGGGCTCAGAGAGCTAAGTGCTCTGCTGTGGTGGGATGGGGGGGTCTCACAAAGAGTCTCCTTTGGTGACCCACCGAGATGGGTCACCTTCTCCAAGCCTTATACAGTTTGCAGGTCCCAAATACTAGGAAATGGAAAGGAACCACTCCACTTCCTCCTGAATCTGAAATAAACATTTGAAATAGAAGAAAATGAGTCTGACAGACTCGCTCCCTTCTGTGTTTCCTGCCTCTACGCTTGCCAAGCTCTGCTCTGCAGAGCCAAGCCCTGCTTTTCTTGTGTGAAAGACAGACTTATAGGAACCAAGAGGTAACAGAGTTTTAAGGAAAGTAAAAAACAGAGCCTCAGTGAAGAGTAAATATTAGTGAGCACAAGTGCTTCGCTAAACGGAGAGTCCCAGAGAAAGGCTGAACTCTTCAGACCCTGATGTCTTAGGAAATGCCCATTTGACTCACTGAAGCTTTACACTCCTCTTTGAAAAATAAAATGTTAGAATAGAAAAACAAGAAGGTGAATCATACACAGTATTCCCGCTGGCTAAAACTTCCTTCCTGGGACTGAGATGTCTGCACACTTGCTCTCTCTAGTGAAATTATTGAATACTTTCCTGAAAGAGAAGGGATATTACAGTGTAGAAGGAGGGGAAAACAATAGACCACTATTTAAAAATAGTGCCAGCTGAAACATACGAGCAGACATGGAATCTCACACGAGCAAGGTCTACTGAATGTATATTTTAGAGTCTGTAGACAAATGGATGGCCATTAATATCACTCATCTAAACAAAAGCCTAGGGACTGATGAACTGCAAGAAGGCCAATGGCCTGGGCACAGGCAGGAAGATGATGCAACAAGTTTTGGTGGGTTTTTTTTTTTTTCTAGTTTTGCAGCTGTGATAAGGCACAGCTGCACGCAGCTGTACACCTGCGTGACTGTGCCAGCGAGGCCAGTATCCACAATTTCACAGCATTCCTTTGACCCTTTTAGGGCAGCGGAGTAAAATGTGGTAGGTGATTGTTTGCTGTCCATCTCATGGGAACAACACAGGTTTTATATGTTCCGTTTTATATGACACTTCTATAGCCACGGAGTTTGGAATGTATCTGTAGAAGAGTAAGATTGTCCTCGGTGTTACAATGTATCCTCTACTGCATTAAGATCAGCATGGAGATGGCTGATGACAGAGCACAGTGGTCACCTCTCCAGGGCCCAAAAAGCGAGACCCAAAAAGCAGAGCTCAGTGTGTAAAGTCTATACCATGAGTGCCATTCAGGCCGCGGTGACTCGTTTGTGCCTGGTGATGGCCACCTAATCAGTCATCAGTGGGAGTCTTTCTTATGGCATCTCACGCAAATGGGACTGTGAATATGGAAGCACTCTGTAATCAGCCAGGGACTCTTTACACATCTCTTCTGCACTATCTAAATTCTATTTCCTGACCTTTTTTCTTAGCATAACCATAAAATAAAACTAGTCCACTGGGTCTGTGTTACGAGAGGCAACTTAGACGCAGCTCCGGGCCCATGCTCAAACTGATCTGAGCAAGTTCTCCCTTCCCTCTGGAACGGAGCAAGGCCCTGCCATGCTTTCTGCCATTCCTTATCTGTCTCTCTTAGCAAGCCCATGAGGCTTTGAGGGTGGGCACCACACGTCAGGCAGAACATAGGGACATAGCCAGAGAGATAAAATATGTTCCAAAACTAATTATCATCCTGTTATCCAAAACCGTACCTAACAGAGTACCAGCACCTCCCTCCCTACACCCGTTTCCCAGCTTGTGAATTGTTCAGGACTGAGAGTTTCCTTTTCCTTTGAAAGCATTTCTCATGTACTCTACACTTGGATAATACATGTCAGAATGTTGTGAAGTTAGGTGATGTAACTGACAGATTCCTTTTACTATCATTGAAACCATGGATATGACTGATATAGTTGCCTATGAATGAGACTATACATTAATTAATTTTTAATTAAAGTTAGCTTTTTACTTTTTATAAAAAATAGTAGGATGAGTAATAGAAATGGGCAAGATGCAGGGCTGGAGAGAGGGATTAGCTGTTAGGGGCACACATTGTTCTTATATAGAGAGGCCTGGGTTTAGTTCAATGCACTCATGTTAGGTGATTCACAACTGGCTGTAACTCCAGCTCCAGAAGATCTGACGCCCTCTGCTGGCCTCCATAGACACCTGTATACACACATGCACATATACTCACACCACAAAACACATGTACACACACCCCACAAATAACAAAAGTAATAAAATAAGTATTAGACAAGAAATAGACAAAGAACAACAAAGCTAAGATTTTCCCACTAGACATAATTATTGTGAGCATCATATATTTTATGCTCTTTTCCATTTGTGATACACATTTTTTAAAAAAAGTTTTTTTTTAATTTAATGTGTTCATAGCTTTTCAAGTCACTAAAATTTATTTACTGCATATATTTTAGCAGTAGTATTCTATTTTGGCTTTATATGATATATGTATATATATTTATAGTATGATTAAACTGAAATGTATTTAACTAAGTTCTAGTTGTTTGGTATTTTCCCCCCCTAAGAAAACAACGTTGAGATAAGTATTCCTGACCATAAATATTTTTGTGCCTATTTTCTTAGACTAGTTGCTAAAATGGACACAAAATTACCAAGCAAATGGTTCTTAAACATTTAAGGCTTTTAATTCATGGAGTCAAATTATCCTTTCTAAAAGTTGTAGGAATTAGAGTTCTGTTCAGAAGTATGAGGATGCTAGTGGTATCATTCTCTTTGAAGAAAATGGAGGTAGGGTCTCACATAGCCCAGGCTGACCTCAACCTCCTTATTCAGCAGAGTTTCTGATCCTCCTGCTTCTACCTCTACGTGCGGGGGGTTACAGGCATGTGCCCCAGAGCCCAGCTTATGCAGTGCTGGGGATCCAGCTCAGGACTTTGTGCAGCTGAGCTGCATTTCCAGCCCAGAACTTTGACACTTATAGAAGACTTCTAGTTGAATGAGAGTGTCAATGACATGTTATGGGAATTAAGATTCAACAAGGAACACACACACACACACACACACACACACACACACACACACACTTTGCTAGTATCAAAGGAGCTTGAGAGGTGTAAAGAGGGACTGGAGAAATGCCTTAGTGTGTAAAACTGCAAGCCTTAGAACCTGAATTCAGATCCCCAGGACCCATATAAAAATGCAGGTGCAACAGCATGTGTGTTTGTAACCTCAGCTCTGCGGAGCCTCCGGGACAGAAATAGGACTCATGGCTTTATAGCTGCCAAATCTACTTGAATTGGTGATCTCCGGGTTCAGAGACAGAACCTGTCTCAAAAGAAATAGTGTAGGGAAGAATTGTGAGCACTTCAACTTCCTCCTGCTCTACATACACATATGCACATGTGCCCACATACACATGTGCGTGTGCGCACACACCCACATACACGTGTGCACACACACCCACATACACGTGTGCATACCCATCCACATACACACGTGCGCACACACCCACACACACAAGTGCAGTGAGGCCACATGCACACACACACGTGTGCGCACACACCCACACACACAAGTGCAATGAGGCCACATGCACACACACACACATGTGTGCACACACCCACATACACATGTGCAATGCAGTCACATGCACACATACACATGTGTGCACATAAACAGACACACATACACATGTGCAATACAGTCACATGCACACATACACGTGTGTGCACATAAACACACCCACACACCCACATACACATGTGCAATACAGTCACATGCACACACACACATGTGTGCACATAAACACACACACATACACATGTGCAATGCAGTCACATGCACACATACACGTGTATGCACATAAACACACACACATACACATGTGCAATACAGTCACATGCACACACACGTGTGTGCACATAAACACACACACACACACACAGAGAAAAGGAATGAGGAAGCAGTAAATTTCTTCCTACGCATCTGTGACTCTGTGAGAGCATGCCTTCAGACTAAGTGATAGGGCTGTGGTCTTTCCTTCTGAGGCCCACAGATAAAGGAAGCGAAATAAGAGACGCGAGGAAGAGATGGGGTGGCTACTGGAAAGACAAAGCACTCAGCCGCATGTAATGTCAAAAAGTTGCAGAACGAGAAGTTTCCGTTTTAACTGTGAATTTTGAACATTCCATCTCTAACAATACAACTAATTAGGGAGAGTACAGGCCAGCGATCCAATCCAAATGCAAGCAAAATTTCAACAGAGGCAGATGTGTTCTGGTTGGAAATCACTTGATGACAGTGACATCCTGTGGCACAATTTCTTCGTAAGTTCTTGATTGACCCAGGAGGTAAATTATTTGGAATTGCTGGCCCCTTTGCCATCGATTTTATAGTGGAATTAATCCTGGCATAAGCATCAGATGATTAATTTCAACCATGTGGATGCCTAAACAAAACCTGGATAAAGGCACCACCAGTTGACACAGTAGCATGGATGGAGGAACTGTCACAAGGCTCCATCCTTAAGTGGAGAGCCATGGCAGTTAATGGCTGCTGAGGGCAGGGTGGGGAGGGGCGTGAGGTGGGGAGGGGCAGTCTTCTCCAGGGATAAGCCCTCTGATATTATCCAATCCCGGGTGATCAGCCTTACAACATATGCACAATACCAAAATGGACCCAGAAATGTGTGCATGTGTGTATGTTACATATGTGCGTGTATGTAACAATAATAGGAGAGGCAATACATTTGAGAGGGAGTTTGGGGGTACTGGGAGAGTTGGAGGGGGGAAGGGAGAGGTGGGGATGGTGTAAATATAGTACTCATGTGTGAAATTAAGAAACTTAAGTTAGAAAAGGAAGAATGGGAGGGGCCTCTGTTTTGGTTTGATGCTCCATGATCTGCCTTGCTCCTGTTTTCTGCTGTCAAATGAGGGTTTCACTTCAGGTCACCAGGAGTTTATTGTGAAAACCAAACACCCACCACACAGGGCTATGGGAAGGAACACAGATTTAAATGCAAAGTGCTATAAGACTAAGGAATTGTCATTATAATTTTAGTGACCTATTTTCCAAACCCAAATTGGACCACATAGTATAAGGGAGGATTTTTGTGTCACTTCCAAAGACAAGAAGGCAGTCTGTAAAACGTAATTCAGATGCCAAAATACTGCAATTTTTGGCACATTCTGATGGTTCCTGAGAGCAGTGATCAAGTATTTGAAATAACGACCGCTCAGTAAAATTCATGCTGTGTGATCACCATCATTTTGAGATTGATTTGCAAAAGCTGCTTTGTTTTTCACATAAGTAGAAATTCCTTGATTTCATTTGTAATTCTAAAGCTAGGAGGAACTTTTAGAGAAAATTTATGTGTAAAGGTGTTATGCATACATGTGTGTCTGTGCACCACATGTATGCCTGGTGTCTTTGGAGGCCAGAAGAGGGTGTCTGAGTCCCAGTAATTGGAGCTACAGATGGTTTCTTGTTGCTATATAGACGCTGACATTTGAGCCTGGGTCCTTTGGAGGAGTAGCCGGAACTCGTAACTGTGGAGACATTTCCTGACTTAGGTCTTCAGGAGAAACGCTGCTTGAAGGCTTGAGGAAGCACAACACACACACACACACACACACACACACACACACACACACACACACACACACACACACACACGAGACAGAGAGAGAGAGCCTGTACAGCAACATCTATCTCTACTTAACGCCGAGCACTGTTACCTATGTGGTCACTCAGAGTTTTCACTCCTTGTCCACCCCTTCTTAAACAAACAAACAGCATAAAAAAGGACTAACTTTAAGTTGAAAATTGCTTTCTAAAGGACAATAGTATATGAGAGCGTTGGAACACGAAGCAAGGTGCGCCTTTAATCCTAGTACTTGGTGGCAGAGACAGGCAGACCTCTGTGAGTTTGAGGTTAGCCTGGTCTGCACAGTGAGGCCCAGACCAGCCAGTGCTATGTAGCCACACTCTTTGTTTAAAACTGGAATAAAAGTATTGGAATTCTCTGCAAGAAAGATTTGAAAATATGTCTAGGCCATAAACATTTCACAATTTGCCTCACCTGGAATGTTAGGTGGCAATGGCAAAAATCTTTAATTTTGGTTTGCAACATAATGAGTCTATGTGCTATCTACATATTATTAAACTCTACCTAGAAACTTAGGCTATTAAATGGTTTACTCCTTGAGGATGTTTGGCTTCTTAATGCAACAGTGGGGTTGGGAGAGTTTATAGTATATCTCTTGTTGGTTTTAATTTTATCATTGATTTTTATGTGTATGGGCGTTTTGCCTGCATGTGTGTCTGTGTCCCACATATGTGCATTACCCATAGAGATCGGAAGAGAGCATCAGATTCCCTCCAGAACTGGAGTTATAGACAGCTGTGAGCTGCCTTGTGGGTGGGAATTGAACCTGGGACCTCTGGAAGAGCAGTTAGTGCTCTTACCCGCTGAACCATCTTTCTAACCCCTCTAGCCTATTTCTTATGACTATATATATTCAATTTCTCCGTTTCACTGTATTCCTACCTTCTCAAATGGTTTAAGATGTATCACTTGAGCTTCTGTACCCCCGTTGTTTCCTGGCCCTACACTCATATATCAGAACAATACAGCATTTATTTTCATTTTCAGTGACAAGGAAAGGAACATTTTATAGTCACTTCCATGACATTTATAGTAACTTGAAAATGGTGGAGTAGATCAAATTCATATTGACTGTTCCACGAAGCCTCTGAGTTTCCAACAGGAAACATAAATAAAATGATAAAAATGTCCAGATAACAAGACTTCAGTGTTAATAATCTAGTTGAGGTTTCTGTTTTTTCCTGATGTCTGAAAATTCTGCATGCATCCTATGCATCCCTCAGATTGGTTCTGAAAGGATGAATGAACGGATTTGCAGCTGGGACTAAAACAAACAAATCTATATGCTCAGCTGGGAAGTGGATGCATGAATTATGCATCTGCAGCCTTTTTGTGGCTTCAGAGCTAAAGACTCAGTGGAGAAAGTAGTGTCTGTCAAGCAGGGTACCATGAGTCTTCAGACTGAACTAGGAAAGGGTGCACAAAACCAGATGTAGTAGCTGGGGGTTACTATGCAGAAGAACATCTGTCTTGTTGGCACATTTCTCTTAGAGATTGGGGCAGTCAGCGACTAGACCAACAGGATGGATTGAGCTTGGCTTTTAGTGCTGTTAGGAATGCAAGGCAAAAACCATCCTTGGAGACTTCTGCTGGTGGAGGGCCTCGGTTTGTGTGCTGAGACCTAGTCATTCCCGGGCTAATGAATGAATTGGGGCTTAGGAGAGAGTGGCATCTTATTAAAGGGACCTCCTTCGATTGAACAGGACAACATTCAGCCCAGTCTTCCTCAGTGGTATTACTGAAGTTGCTACATTTATTATTCATAGCAAGCATGTCGTCTTTATGTGTTCATGGAAAGAATGTCTATTTAATGTTGTCACGGCCAGCCATCAGAGATAATAAATGCCTCGCTAAAGTTTGATATAGCTGGCTGTTAGCCATGCAAATGGTGACAATCAATCTGGCTATTTTTTTTTTTTTTTTGAATTGCAGGTGTACTAAACGATCATAGATTGACCCAGTTGAACCTTAGAACTTAAAAAAAAAAAGCAGCATTCTATGGGTGGTTTGAAATTACAGGTTTATTTCTGTGGGATCAGCACTGTAATATCTTCTATGGAACCTTTCTGAGATCTGAAGTCACAGACAGAATTTAAGAAAACATAAAACACATGCTGACAGCCCCCATACTTAGGCTCAGCCTTGGCACTCCATTCAAGTATATAAACAATATACCCCAGTGGAATTCAACTACAAAGAAGTTAGGATATGTAGTTTTTCTAGTTAGGTCTAGAAGGTTTATGGTTGCCTGATAGCTGTTGAAGCAGTAAGATCAGTAGCACGCATAGGCTGACGTTTTGTTTCTGAATATTGCAACTGATAAATTGATAGATGCAATCACTTGGCATAAGAATTAAATCTGTCATCCAGACCTACTTTGATATCTCCAATAACAGCAATAACACCTTACATTCACATATTAGCTTATAGTTGATAAAGTAGTTTTATCCAAAATCTAGCTTGTCAGAAGACATAGTGACCTTTAATTTCACGGAGAATGAATCTGTCTCTAACACAATTTATAAAACAAAATATCCATCAAGTTAACAAATACCTTTGCAAAAGGAAAACTGTAAAGAGGGACCTTTGAAATCTACTCAGTTTTTTTGTACAATACTAGTTGACAACTGAGAAATTATTTTTTGGTTGAGACTTTGTTTTATTTGCAGTAAGAGGCACATTAAGTAACAACACTGAGTCAGAAAGCAATTATAATTTAAATTAATTAGAACTACAAAAAGCTCATTTTTATTTTCAAAATATTTCTTAGCTTTTTTGCATGTTTCCTTTCAATAATTTTGTATTACCGAAGAACTTAAGCTTTGCAGAAGAATATACTAACGTAAGACTTCCTATTCGTAGGGGAAATTGACAAGTACCTTTTTATTGTCTTTAAATTGCTAGTGTCTGAAGGCCTGTCATAATTGGATAAGCCATTCTATGACTTAAATGCATTACAGCCTTGGACATGATTGAAAAGTGAGCAGTCCTCTAGGGATCGCGGGGCTGGCATGAAATGGATATGGCTAACAGAATTTGACTTGTACATTTTTTACCAATAATTATTGACTAACAGAATTAAGCATTAGCTTCTGCTTCTCTTCCAGAACTTTGCAGAGAACACCATGAATGAACTTCTAGGCTGGTATGGCTATGATAAAGTTGAATTAAAAGATGGTGAAGACATTGAGTTCAGGAGCTACCCTACCGATGGGGAGAGCCGGCAGCACATTTCTGTTCTCAAAGGTAAGGGTGTTTAATGGCTCTCTGCTCATGAAAAGCAGAATGAACTGTCTCCACCTGCTGGAATTGAATTGCTCTGGGTCTCCTTTGGTTGTTATGCACACAGCTAGTTTAAACCTCAGCTCCTCACACTGTAGGCTCTGGCCCACATGGGATCAAGTAATAAATGTGGGAGTTGTGCAAACTTTGGCAACAGCAAAAGGTTTCTGAAGATATAGTGCCCTCCACCCCAGTTCGTTGACAATCAATGTGTGATGCCTCATACAGCTTCACCGAAGTCTTGATTCTGAACACACAACATGAATGCTTTGCCCCATACAAACTGTCATGCCATGTAGTGACAACAAATGCCTCCTGATACACAGCTATGTTATGGGTTTCAGTGTCCTTACTATGCAAAGTTCTCTGCTCTTATAGAAGTGCAATTGCTTTATTATCGAATGCAAAGAAAATATTTTCTGATGTCTCTCCTCAGTGTTTACCAGATTGGTGTATTTTTGGATTTGTTTTCTTAGACATTTCTTAAAAATGTCATTTGAGTAGCTGACCTGAATTGCATCTTTAAAAAATTATTAAATGAATCTTGGGTTGGGATTAGGACTGAATTTCCAATAATTTCCAAAGTGGCTGTAAACATGCTTCTGGCGTTTTGTACTATGTATTCTGTACAGTGGCGTTCTCAGCATTGGCTATAAGTCAAAATATAGATCAACCCTGAGAAATGTTGGTGTTCTGTATCTGTATCAGATATCCAGCCAAGATTGGCTTCCCTGTGTAAAATTACACAAGCACATCTGTCTCATTAACATACAAATTCACCTTCATCTGTAATAAATGGCAAAATTGCATGTATAGTGATAAAAGAATTGTTTTAGGATAATTTCTGTATGATGAGTTATCAGCAAATGTCTGAGCGGTACACATTATTTTACATACCTATACTCCTAGTGTTGTGTAGAAATTCCTTGGATGAAAGGGAGTTGGGAGTGGAAAAGTTCCAGAAGCTCAGCTTTAAATGTATTCCCAGTTGTGCTTTTCTGTAAGCAGAGTTGCACCAAACATCAGAGCTCAACAGAAAACAAAAATAGATGCAGTTTTGTGTCCTTCCAGCAATGGTAAAAACAGGCCAGGACCCTTAAGTTCAGAGAAAGAGTGTTTGCTGACCTTGAGCCCCATTGACACATCATCAGTGCTGGGGACTTGGCTTTCTGTGAAGTGGGGTGTTGGGTTTATATGTTCAGAGAGCAGGCGGAATTCACTGATATCTTGTGAACCCTCCTGCCTTCTATTTGGGTGGGAATTCTAAATGGAAGCCTTATTTTTCCTTTTGTGTGCCATCTTCCCTCTTTCACTGCAAGAAGAGCAGAGCAAGTTGTAGATGGTTAGATCAAAGTCCAGCGGGAGTGTGGAGATTGCAGAGGAATGGCGGAGCAGAGTTTATACGGATTTGGAGCGGGCAGCAGTGCAGACTACCCAAGTGGGAAGCCTGTATGACTCTAGAATTAGTAAACCTAATTTTGGAAAGAGAGTGTGTGTATAAGTAAAAAGAGGAGGAACATGAGAAGCAATTTTAGTAAAATGTGGGCACAACACCGACTGTTGGCTCTGTGTTTGTGTTGCATCAAAATCTATTGGCATAATACCTGTTCAAATATTTTATTCCCGGTCTTTAAGAAAGAGCCTTTTCTTCTTACATGCCAGGCAATGAAATGTAAATGAGCTGTCCTGCAGGCGTGTGGAATAGAATGTTCATGGCAAATTTTATGTCGAGCTTGCTTGGAAATTGTACACGCCACGCTATGAAGATAGTATCGTCAGTTTCACTGTAAATGAAAAAAAAAAAAAAAGCTTATATTCTATAAACTAATAGCCTGAGCAGTGATTTGCCTGGGTAACATGGGAAGAGTCCGATGCTTCTCATGGTTGAAACTTTCCCCATTCTACCCCCTCCCCCTCTATGATACAAGGATATAAAATGCACTACATTGTAAATTTTATTTTTGTGAATTTTTAATGGGTATTACTAATACACAGTGCAATAGTAGTTTTTTTTTTAAATCATTTGGTTCATTTGATTATACCATGGCTTAGATTTATAATGCAGTGGGACATAGTTACCACTTTGGGATACATTTTAGACTTTCTCCCATAACTTGCTATCTATCACTTTGTACATGGAAAAGGTTAATTGCCTCTCAATTTCCTGTGGGATTTTACAGTGCTAAAATTCATCACTATGATTCAACTGGGATATTAGCTATCATAGTGGAGCAAATCATAAAGAAAAGCTCTTTGGAAATTTTTGGTATCAAAACTATAAAGCTTCAGGGTGGACAGAGTTCTGGGAAATTGCTTAAAGGTTTGCACAGAAATTTCTGTTCTGTTACATAACCAATGTACTTGAAGAAATAAGGAAAAATTTAAGTCTAATGAATAAGTTCTTGCTTATATTGAATGTTTTTTTCCTCTCTCTCTCTCTTACAGAAAATTCTTTGCCAAAACCAAAATTACCGGAGGACAGTGTTATTTCATCATACAATATAAGCGCAGGCTATTCAGGCCTTGCCACTGGGAATGGACTCAGTGACTCACCTGCAGGGTCAAAGGACCATGGCAATGTGCCTATTATTGTCCCTTTAATTCCACCCCCTTTCATAAAGCCTCCAGCAGGTAAGCGCTATTGGGATTCCCAACCATAATGAGATCGGTACACAGTTGTTTCCGTTGCCTTAAGATAAATGATTAAAAACACAAATGAAGATGGTTTGATGACTGTTTAGATAAGTGTTAGCTCACACATTGCTTAAAATATTACTATTATCCAAAAATAATCCGTTCTGTATTTCTGCTTGGGCTGTAGCATTCAACTGTCTCCAGACCTTTTCTTACCATCAGACTCAGAAAAAAGATATCTTCGTTTTTTTCTTTCCTTTTTTTTTTTTTTAAGAATAAAATATATATAATGCCTGGTTAACAAAATGTACATGATTGAATAGGGTGGTGCTTAAAGGAGGGCTGGGTCTTCTGGGGTTTTCTGAGGAAAAGGGCAGTTTTGTAAGAGGACATATGGCAGGCATGTTCCTGCACATGCCTTCCTCTAAGTTCTTTCAAGAAACAAGTTGTAGTTTGCATCATCACTGAGTTCTCTCTAATTCCTGGAAAGCTGCCTCTGAGCACTTAAGAGGAGGGAAATCTGGTCCCACTTGCACGGAAATGTAGTCGGTTGTTGTGTATTTCCAGAAAATGAGATGGCTGTGCATTAAGTCTTGGTGTGGAGGGCTGAACGTGACCATGCTTACTGTCACTTTCAAATGTAGTTCATGCAGATACCCAGTAACACTCTGCCAGCTGTTAAATGCTGGGATTGTGCTAGATTGCTTTAGTTTTATTACTAGTTATTTTTGAGTTTTATTACCAGTTATTTTTGTGTGTGTCAAATTGAACATTGACAAATACTGAGTTATAATAGCAGTATTTATTGTAACATGCTAACACTAATGCTTGTGTTCATATTTGAGAGGACAGACGTTGGTTATACGTCCGTAAACAGTGAGGGCATTTCCAGGTATTGATTCTTCAGTTTGTGTTACAGATGTATTTATACATTGTCCTAAGCATTCCTTTATGGTTTTGGCCATATTCTCTTGTTGGCCTACTATATTTTAACAAATAAAACTGACCCATCGTACAGAGGTCATTAGATACATTATTAAATTAAAACTTATTTGACATTAAAATCACTATCAGTACTAATTACTAGCATAATTGGTATATCATATATTAGTCCCCTTATTGATGATCCTATTTTCCTTTGGTTGGTTGTTTTAATGATAGAGACTGGAGTTTCTATCTCCCAAGGACCAAAGATATATTTTGCATAGGTCAGTTGGTGAGAAAAGGGTAGGTAGTTTTGTCAATGTGGTGTTCCCAACTGAATGCATATTCTAGGGCTGAGGTGAGGGCTGCAAGGGTGTTAATTAGTGGGTATGACAGACTAGCAGGAACACTGGCTTCAGACTGAGGAAACCTGGGTTTAAATCTAGGCTTTGTCACTCACCAGCACTGTGAAAGGGGGCGAGTTCTGCCAGCCCTGCTCCTTTCAGACCCCTCATTTACCGCATGAGCACAAGGTCCTACCTCATGGGGTTGTGGAAATGAGGGTGAACACCAGGCGCCAGGCATGAGAGCTGCCACATGCAAGTTAGTAGCAAACATGGTACCTCTTTTCCTTTTCCGTTTCGAACCCTAATCCACACTGGAGTCCTCGTGCACGTGATTTGTGCTTGGAAAGGTGTGCACCCAGACACAGATTCATCTCTAAGATTCATCCGAGCAAAGAAAACAGCTTGAGTAATTAGCATAGCTTAGGCAAGCAGGAGTGAGGCCAGAGAACCTGCCCTGAAGTTTCCTGTGGTGCCTGCCACGTGGAATTCAAGCACACAACTTCTATTTAACTCTAATTCCACACCAGATCAGGAAATAGCAAAAGGGTAGAGGCCAAAAACTGAGCCTTGGAAGTCGTAGCCCGAGGAATTAGAGTCAGGGTAACCAAACACCAGTGGTTTTCTGCTGTCTGCTGTGGAACTCCGAGGCACTCATCTGTGGCGAACCAATTGTAGGGAAGGACATCTTGACTTTTCCCTCATCTGCTCTGACCATGCCCTGTCTGCCTTGAGGTTCCGTGTGACAAGATCCCGGGTATTCTCTGCCATCTAGGTCTCACCAAGCAGAAACTCACGGAAGAGACAACTTTTGATTTCATAAGCTAAGGCAGGGTAATAAATCTTTCTTGTGAGTGGTCTGGCAGGATTTGTGGGCCATACTGTCTCTCACAGCTACCCAGAGTGTTGTTGCTGTAGCAGAAATACAACCTCAGATGATGTATGTGCCAAGGAGTGTGCCTGTGTTACAACAAAACCTACTTACAAAAAGGAGAATAAGAATAAGAATAAGAATAAGAATAAGAATAAGAATAAGAAGAAGAAGAAGAAGAAGAAGAAGAAGAAGAAGAAGAAGAAGAAGAAGAAGAGGAAGAAGAAACTTAAAATAGGTGGTGGGCAGGGCTTTGACTGAATTTCCTTCGAGATGGGATAAGATTGGTCAGTTCCTACCATAGCAGCTAGCATTGAGCTGAGTAGAGCCTCAGAGTCAGGCTGTGGGTGTGGTACCAACCCCACCCATAATGTTTGTTGAATGAAGTTTTTAAATGTGTGTGTGTGTGTGTGTGTGCGTGCGCACGCGCGTGTGCGTGTGTGCACACTCACGTGCGTGTGACGGTGTGCATGGGAGCGTGTACAATGGTGATGGATAAAAGGACATCTTGGTGTAGCCCAGCTCTCTTTCCATCTGTGTGAATCCGGGACCGTCTGTCTGTGGCAAACACTTCACCTGCTGAGCCATCTCGTTGGTCCTTGTTCATTCTTTTATTTCATCCAGTTTTTATAGTAGCTCTGCGAAGTAACATGTTGGGGTGTCGATAAAGACGTGGAGCTCAGGCAGGCTAGATAGCTTCCATGGATCATGCGTCTCCTAAGTGCTTGGGGTTCCCTGACTCCTAATCCAGGATTCTTTTTCAGATAAAGTAGCTCTTTCAGAATGGTATTGCTTATTAACTATTGCCATTACTTCCAGATTCCCCAGTGGCAGGAGATTAAGCTTTTTCTCGAAAGTCCATTCTAAAAGTCCCTGTCTTCGGGAGAGACTCAAATCCTTCACTGTCCTGGAGAATCTGTGGGTCTATGAATCCCATGGCCGTTCAGAGGAAAGCCTAGCTTTCAATGGCTGCCATGGGAAGCACTTGCGATTCTTCCTGCATCTTCCGCATCTTCCGCATCTTCCGCATCTTCCGGGTGTGAGAGGCTCTGTCTGGGCGGGCACTGGTTCCCAGCAGTTTCATGAGCTAAGGCAGACTCGCCCCTCTATCCCATTCACATCTTGGCAGCAACTGAGCCCAGTGGAACGCTGGTGACCGGGAACACAGATACCACATTCGCTTGGGTTTCCACTCGTATGCACAGCTGCATAGGAGAACTGTGGGTGAGCTCACTTCTGGGCCTGTGGAACTGCTATTCTGGCCCCGCCCCACCCTCTCCTTCTCTCTGGGGAAGGGAGCTCCCTGCGTTTCTGTGATTACCTCTGCACTGACCCTGCTTTGGCCTCACATGCTTGAGTCCATTTTCCAAAGCTAAGCTGCCCTTCCCCCTTGGAGACAGCTTCTGGCCCTGGGTGTAGCATTTGTGACATCACATGCGTTACTATGGCAATAGACTTGTTATAAACACAGGGTAATAGCCCTGCTTTTGCTTTTCTTTATTCCCCCGTGCAGTGAAGGGGATCACCGTGAACCTTAAATAGTAATCACGGACTTTTGAGCAGACTGAGGCTGTGGTGCAGCCACTTAGAAAGCTGTTATAACAATATCGGGGAAATAATAAAAAGCACCGACCAATCCTTTCTATGCCAACACATCTTCATCTTTTAATGTCAGTAGATCCACAAACCTCCAGGGCCAGTTTTTCAAAATCACACCATGAACACAGTCTGAACTGGCAAAAAACAAAACAAAACAACGTATTAGCAAGATTTTGAAATACTGCGCAGGTTAATTTCTTGGTCACCTTGCCGCAGCTCTCACGCTAGGGACTGAAACAGGCTCAGCCCTTCTTTCAGAGAGTTATGCCCAGAAAAGGCTCTGGCAGTAAAGCAGGACTGCTACCATAGCAACTCTCTACTCTACCCCGCCAAGTCTGAGAAGCAAGGCATCCAGGGTGGGTTTTTAAAATAAAATCTGTTGGCTAAGACCCTACGATCATTATTGCTCTATGGGGTAACCACCACATTTAGCCACTGACCAGACATCAGTCTTTGTAGTAATACTTTTGCAAAAGATTATCCCATAACAAGTCCTCTGCAAACATTGGGCAGGCTTAGGTCTGTCTGCCTTGCTAACGTCTGTTCAAAGGTATGTGGTACAGCTGAGACCACATCTAGTGCCTTTTCTTCCTCCTTCCTTCTTCCTTCTTCCTTCCTTCCTTCTTCCTTTCTTCCTCCTTCCTTTCTTCCTTCTTCCTTCCTTCTTTTCTGTCTGTCTGTCTTTCTTTCTTCCTTCTTCCTTCCTTCCTTCCTTCTTTTCTGTCTCTCTGTCTTTCTTCCTTCCTTCCTTCCTTCCTTCTTTTCTGTCTGTCTGTCTGTCTGTCTGTCTTTCTTTCTTTCTTTCTTCCTTCCTTCCTTCCTTCTTTTCTGTCTGTCTGTCTGTCTTCCTTCCTTCCTTCCTTCCTTCTTTTCTGTCTGTCTGTCTGTCTTCCTTCCTTCCTTCCTTCCTTCTTTTCTGTCTGTCTGTCTTTCTTTCTTTCTTTCTTTCTTTCTTTCTTTCTTCCTTCCTTCCTTCCTTCTTTTCTGTCTGTCTTTCTTTCTTCCTTCCTTCCTTCCTTCCTTCCTTTTGATCTGGGGCTTGTTTCATGATCATATTTTACTCACAAGAATTAAAAATGACAGATCAAAAGTCAGTGCGCCTGAAGAACAGACAAAACGAGGCGATGGAGTCTGAAAGCATCGCCGCTGTGGAAACTCCACAGTGGGAAAGTGTGGGAGACAGGAGTCAGGAGTCTCCTCAGAGGCCCACAACTTGCCTGTGCTGAACCTAGAATCCCCGTAAATCCCCAAATACTTTAAAATGAAATGAAATGTGGAGAGAGGGGGGGGGGTATGCTCTCTTGACGCGTTTATGTGGCCGTTTTGAATAGAATGCCTTTTGCCTCAGATATTAAGCGCCTGTGTTTGTAGTCCCCTCCACTCTCCCAAAGGGAAGGTAAACATGAAGCCGCCTGCACAGCACACATGGGCTTGTGTGGATGAAGTTGAAATCAGTCTCCCAAAACCAGCTTGGTTTCCTGTCCGCACACAGATCTTGCTTTTATTTGAAAACAATGACCATTTCCTGTCCCCCAGGGTGGGTTGCATTCAGCGAGCTTTCCCAATTTGTGTTCAGGCAAAGTCATGGAAATATGATATATATATATATATATATATATATATTTTTTTTTTTTTTTTCAAGACAAATCTTGAAATTCCTAAGTGGTTTTAAGAACTGGGCTCCAAGGAACTGTTAGCTTAGCTGAGAATATGGAAACCCCATGTGATCTCTAAGCTCTATGTATAGAGCTGAGTAGCCCACAGTTAACAAGCATGTTACTTTTTGGCTCTTACAATTCTTACATGGACTTGTTATAACCAGGAAAGTGGGAATCAGAATGTGGTTTGCATTACGGTCATTATTTATTTTATCTGTTATTCAATAGTCTTGGGGTTTGCATGTGAGTGATGTGTTCCAAATAACCATTGAGAAAACAGGCCTTTAATAAAAATTGCTTTGGCATTTATTTATTTGTGCAACTCAAAATATGATTATTAAATAAAATTACCTCGAGTTAATGGGATTTGGATGACTTACTATTCATGTACTAGATATATTTATCTAGAGAGAGAGAGAGTTCACTGAAATCTTGGAGTTTTAAGTAATTTTGGATGAGGCAGGAATTGAATAGGAACAGTTAATAATGCAAAATCATCTTGTCACAGTTAATACTTTCAAACAGTTATGATGGGCCAAGATAATAGATGGCATCGTTTGACTTTCCCCAAGATCTGCGAAGGTACTCCTATTAACATTGTTTTACAAACAAGGAAACTGAGACACAGCAACTTGGCTGAGGTCACGTAGGTAATAGTTGATTCTTGAATTTGCATATTATGTTTCTTGTATTCATAACCATGGACTTATCCAGAACACTTTGCCAATCTTCTGGTTGGTATTAGTTACTTATGTTCTTGCTGTGACAAAATATCAGACAAAAAGCAAGCTTAAGAGGGTTATTTTGGCCCACAGAACGGTCCAGCAGGGCAGGGGCTGGAGGAAGTTGGCCACCCTGTGTCGAGTCAGGAAGCAGGGAATTGCTAATGCTTGAACTCAGCTTTCCTGTGCAGTGCAGAGCCTCAGCCTATGGAGTGTGCTGCTCATGGCCAGACTCATCTTACCCTTCAGTGAACCTAATCTACTAATTCCTCACAGGCATGCTCAAACACTTGGCTCCTGGGTGATTCTAGAATCTGTCAAGGTGGCAGTCAGTATCCATTAGTATTTCCAGAATGCTACTTATGTTGTGGCGGACAATATGGCTATACATTACAATCCTGGGTAACCAGGAACTTAGAGTGTATACTCAGTATACAATGAAACCACCCACCAGAGCCAGGTGTGGTAGTGAATACCTGTGATCCCAGCACCTGGGAGCTTGAGTAAGCTCAGGTGTTCAAGTCCTGCCTCAGCTACATAGTGAGTTCAAGGCCAGCCTAGGCTACAAGACCCTGTCTTTAAAAAAAAAAAATCTAGAAACCAAGGCAGACAAGCCGCAAACAAAACGGACAATATCATTTCACTTTGACTGTGGACGTATGACATCATGTTACCTGTGGTTATAGTGTACATAGTGGAAGTGAATAAAACTGCTGTTCAATCAAGTTGGAATCATACTGAGACATAGCCATTTGAAACTCGGCATGATTGGGGGGAAACACGAAGCCCAGAAGGCTTAGCTACTGTTCTGATTTATGTATGTATGTATGCATGCATGCATGTATGTGTATATGTATTCCTGATTTATCTGTGCACGCGCGTGCACGCATACACACACACACACACACACACACACACACACACACACACTTGTGAGACAGGGTCTCACTTTGTAGCCCAGCCTGGCCTGAAACTCACTGTAGCTCTGGCTGAGCTGTCTCAGTCTCAGTGTGAGCTGCCAAGTCCAGATTGTTATGTTTATACAATCAAGGGTTCTTGAAGAAAGGTGTAAGGCAGATTTTAGTGTGATCATCCCTAATTCCAGAAGGAATGTATGATCTTAAGGGTAATACAATGCAGCGGAGAGCCTGTCTGTCCCGGCAGTAACCCGGCAACCAGAGCTGTTGACTGACTCCAGCTCTGCCATTTATTGCCTACATAATAATAGATGGGTCACTCAGTCTCCGCGATCATGTTTCCTTGTCTACAAAGTTACACAGTTAGTCACCTGATGACTAAAATTCCCTGTATCTATAAAATCTGACCACCTCAGTTAGATTCCCGGAACCACATATAGGTGGGAAAGGAAAACTATCTTCAAAAAATTGTCCTCCAAACCCTGCATTCTCAATTAGTCACACAGTCACACGCACACACCGATACACGCACACACACAGACTAAAACAACCATAAAATCCAAATCCCAACTTTGTAGTCACCTGATTTTATTCCCGGAGGGAGTATTTTTACATATGCTATCATGTGTACTTGTTAATTGGATGAGCAAGGTTAAATAAATGTATCCACGTGTGGAGTTACAGGAGCCAAAAGCCTGTGGGAGAGTTGTACCACTTGGAACACTGAGTGTGTGTGTGTGTGTGTGTGTGTGTGTGTCACACCCATGCCTCCCACAGTGACCATACATACATACTTACATACATACATACATCATTGGTTCTCTCCTTCCATCATGTCATGTGGGTTCTGGAGATTTAACTCAGTTGTGGGGTTTGGAGGCAGGTACCTTTGCCCTCTGATCCTTCTTCCTCCCCCACTCTTGCATATGCTTTATTGCGTTTATTCAGTGCATGTAGGACTTGCATAAGAATAATTTCAAACCCTAATACATTGTATTTCGAGCATATTCCCCTCTCTTCTCTCCCAATTGGTGCCCTTTTGCTCCTTAATTTCATTTCTGTTTTCATGTCCTCTGTATGCATCAGTGTAAAATCTAACAACCACACGTGAGAGAAATATACTATTATTTGTCTTTCCAAGACTAGTTTATCTGTATAGTATGATTATCTCTAGTTGTACCCATTTTCTTGCAACAACGTTAACTACATTTTTCTTTTTTACAATTTTACTTTAAATTATTACATAACTTTCCCTCTCTCTCATACCCCCATGTTCCCCTTCCTCTCAAATTCACTGTTTATTTATCTTTATTATTGTTGCATAAACACACAGCCACACAAAAAATAAATATGCTTTTATTTATTTGTACAACCTGCTGAGCCCATTTAATGTTGCTTGTATGTATGTGTTTTTTAAGAGCTGACTACTTAGTATCTCATAGCTGATTAGGAGAGACCAACTCTCCTTCTCTTAGCATGGTTATTAATATTAACTAATATGAATGTGACCATTAATTGCTTGTAGCTCTTAATCTAAGGGTCAGGCCCCAAGAGCTTTCCTCTGTCCATTTGGGATGGCAGCTGGTGTTGCATTGTTCAGGTCTTGTTTAGACAGCCATATTATTGAGGTATCATGGGTATAGTTACTTTGTCACAACTAGAAAATACAATATTGCTACAGACTTCCTGCCCTTCAGTCTTTCGGTCCCTTCTTCCCTCCCACTGAGCCTTAGGTGCAGGGGTTGTGTTGTAGACGCCTCAGCCGAGGATGGAGCATCTCAGTCAGGTTGCCCTCTGAGTTTTGACTAGTTGTGGATTTCTGTAATCATCCGCATCTGTTTCCTCTTGGATGAGGACACATGTGAGTATAAGGACAAATATGTAGAATGAAGTTAGGATGTGTACTGGGTTAGGAAAGTGGCTGTAGTATGTTCTCTTCTAGGATCCATGACCTCACCAGCCATGGGTTAGTTGGCTAGATTTACATTACTGCGCCCAGTTTCCCTCCTGTTAAATGGGCCTTAAATCCAACTAGACAGCTGTCAGTCACTGCCCCAAACAGAAGTGCTGTTACTGCACCTTTAGGTGTCTCTTGCCATGCTGGCCATTATTGTGGTCCATAGGCATTTCATCTGGGTAGGTCTACTGAGTGTCCATCTCCCCTTTTTGGCAGCCTGTGTAGTACTGGAAAATACTCTGAGAGCTAGTCCTCAGGGAGGATTCTGGGTCAGATCGAGCTTATTGTCTTATGTCTGAAGTGCATGGTGTCTTCAGCAATGTGGTCTTACCCTCAACACCCGGGAAGCAACCAAAGGCAACAACAATAGTCTGTATTGTTTGGGGCGGGGTGTGGAGGTCTCTAGGACTCCCTTAACCAACAATTCAAAAGGAGGTTTCTCATTCCTGGTACTGGGGTTTTAGTTAGATAATCTATTGCTCTTGGTGCGAGCATTATTATCTCAAGTAGTTAAACTGTGTGTGTGTGTGTTGTTGTTGTGATTTTATGTAAATAAAAATACTCAATATGTTTTCTTCAATTTGGTATTATTTATCCCTTTTCTCTCCCTTTCCTCTCTGAGAGGAATTAAAGTCCTTCACATTTTTCTCGTTCCCCTTCTTACCCCCTGCATCTCACTATTCACCTACTTAGAGCTCTTATCCCCTCCCTCCCCCAAGTTACAGTCCCTTTTTCTTTTCTGATTTCTGTCGTTATTCCAGGTTATGTACTCATTTCTGAAGAGTCAGAGATAGGAACTGCAGATGAGAGAGAACATGTACCATTTGTCTTTCTGGGTCTAGGTTACCTCCCCCAATATATATATGGTCTTATTTAGTTTCATCGATGGAGCTGAAAATTTCGTGATTTCCTTTTTCTTTACATCCAAGTAGTATTTCGTAGTGGCACCACATAAGTATCGCATTTCCATCACCCATTCATTAGTTGAATGACATCTAGGTCGATTCCATTGCCTAGCTCTTGTGAATGGAGCAGCAATGAACACGGCTTTGCTGAGCAAGGATCTGTGGGGTTGGATGTCGAGTCCTTTGGGCAAACGCCAAGGAGTGGTAGATCTGGGCCATAGGATAGATTTATTTTTTATCATTTTGAGACTTCTCCACACTGATTTCCAGAGTGGCTACACCAACAGCAATGAGGGTTTCCTCCCCCCACCCCAGCCCCCGAATCTTTACCAACATTAGTTCCCAGTTAACTGCATTTTTATATATGGTGAAAAAAATTATACTGTGCATATATGACACATTTTCTTTACCCATTCCTTTGCTGATGGACACCTAGGTTGCTTCCACGGCTTAGTGCTGAAATGAACATTGATGTACCAGTATCTCTGTGATGTGTTGAATTGGAATCCCTTGGGTATATACCCAGGACTAGGATATCTGTGTCATACGGCAGATATGATTTTAGCTTTTGCAAAAGTTACACATTAATTTTTCATGGTGCCTGAATTAATTTTCCTTCTGCCAGCAGTGTATAAGGTTTGCTTTCTGTCTGTATCCTCATCAGCGTTTGCCTGCTCACATGCTCTCTCCCTCCCTTCCTGCACACCCCACCCCCCACTGCAGGGGGTGTGTAGTCAACGGTGACTTCAAACTTTTGCCACTCTTGCCAACACCTCTTGAGTGCTGGGATTGTGGGTGCGCACTGTCAGGTTCTGTGCAGAACTCAGGGTTTTTCCGTACTGTCGGGCATTTTACCAACTACGCTACTTGCCCAGCCCCAAAGCTATTTTGTTTTCTTAGTAACTGTTGTTATGTCTGAAGTGAAATAGGTAGGGTCTTGGTATACTGCTGATTTATATTTCTCTAATGTTGGTGAGGTTGATCATCTTTTCATGTGTTCATAAAATATTTGTATTTCATCTTTTGAGACTGGTCATTCCATTAGCCTGTTTGTTGATTGGGTTGTTTGGTTTCTTGCTTAGTCTGGGTTCTTTGTGTATTCTAGATATGAATCCTCTGTCAGACATACAGCTAGCAACTGTTTGCCCCCATTCTGGAGGCTGTCTCTTTATCCCATTAATTATATTTAGAAAAGCTTTATAAAATGTTAAATTAATCATACATAATAATGAGTGTCATTATGACCTTTCTATTCATGACCATGATTTATTTCAATTGTATTGGAGCATTTTTTTCCCTTCTGTTTGGAACAGTTTTTAGTGATTATTAATTGTTACAATGAACAACACAGTGTCTTGCAATAATAGATTTCTTTTTAAAAAGATGAAAAGCAGTAGAAAACCGATACTGTCTAGATGGAAAGATTGCCATTTCTGACATGATACTTCATTGTTTTGAAGTTACATGTGAATTGTGACCACTGGAAGTAATTCTTAGAATTTCTTCACAAGTCATATTCTACTTAACTTACCAAACCAGGTGCAGGAAGAAGTAGAAAGACTAAATAGTCCTATATCTACTAAAAATCAAACAATTAAATCCTTTCTCCAAAGATAGTCTAGAGATGCCATCAGTGATAAATTCAGTGAAGTATTTAAGAAAAGAAAAGACACTCTCCTAGAGATCTTAGCATAACTTTGATCACTTTACATACCAAGGGTATTATAATAAAGAAAGGGGTGTTTTAAAGTAACTAGGTGACATTGAAATAGAAAACTTTGGGTTTACAATGTAATCAAAACATTAAACCAAAGCCAGTGATATATATAAAAGGGTAATTAACTGTGAATGATTTGTTCCCCCCCCAGGAACACAAGACTGATTAAAATTGATATAAATTGTAAAACTTAGTATAGTTACATTAAGATAATAATTCAAAATTTTATGAATCTTAATAGGTATGGGGAAATAATTAGATAAAATATAACGCCATAAAAATCTGTGGCAAAGAACAGACAGCTTCTTTTTTAAATTTAATATTTTTTTCTTATTTTACATGTCGATCCCAGTTCCCTCTCCCTCCCAATCCCCATCCACTTCCCAGGGAGGATGAGGCCTTCCATAAGGGATCATCAAAGTCTGTCAAGTCCTTTGGGGTAGGGCCTAGACCCTCCCCCGTGTCTGCAGGGTAAGGGAGTATCCCTCCATGGGGAACGGTCTCCTGAAGTCTTTTCTGGTACTAGGGATACATCCTGGATCCACTGTTAGAAGTACCACAGACTGCCCAGACCTCCTAACTGAGACCCATATTCAGGGGGTCTGGGTCGGTCCTGTGCTGGTTTCCCAGCAACAGATAGCTTCTTTAATGCGATAGAGGAATCCACAAGCATCTGTGGCAACTCTGCAGGAGGAATCCCCAGAGCTCTCTCCCAGAGACCAAGATGACAGACTTATAGGGTGGCCATTGCCACCGTTTGTATTAAAATATAAAAATACTAGGATTCACCAAAAAAAAAAAAAAAATCCTGGGAAAAGAAATAAAAAGGATTTGAAATGTTGTTTTGTGTAGATCCACAACCTTAATCTACAGGTATTATAATTAATGAGTAGCTTTATTGAGATCTGTATATATTAACCACAAAACAGTTTTTAAAACTTATGTAAAGATTATATAAACCAGCTTCAAATACTTAAAGAAAAAACTAGCAAGATTCTTTCAAAGATTACATTGCTAAGAAAATTAAAAAGGATGTAAATAATTGAGAAATCTGTTTATAGATTAGAGACTAATATTGTAAAAAGGTATGTTTGTCCCACATTGATCCATGTGTTTAATTGTGATAAAAATTCAGCATAAATTTGTGGAGATACGAAGGCTATGGTAGCACATGGAAATGAGTCCTTTATGAGAGAATGATGGTGATTGGATGAAGTCATGGAGATGAGGTTCTTGTCATGGGATCAGGGCCTCTCATTAGAAATCAGAAACTTTGTCCTACTCAAGATTATGCATGGTCTCAAGCAGGCCAAAGTTTCTTAAGTTATGCACTTATAATAAAGAAAGCGGTTGTTTTGATAGACAATTCAAATAAAATTCTCTATTGATTAAAATATACTTTTTACCTGGCTAGATGACTCAGCTGGTAAAGGCGCTTGCCACTAAGCCTAATTACTGGAGTGTAATGATCAGAGTCCATATGATAGAAGAGAGAATTCAATTCATTGTCCACTAACCTCCATGTGTACACCCACACCTTGGTACTCTCTCTCTCTCTCTCTCTCTCTCTCTCTCTCTCTCTCTCTCTCTCTCTCTCTGTCTCACACATGCACGCTCATACATGCAAGAAATAAATGTAATTTACAAAAGATACTCTTTTGCTTTTGTTTTTGTCTTTGAGACAAGGTAGTAGTCTTGGCTAGTCTGAAACTTGCTTATAGACTCCATACTGACCTCAAAGTTATAGCCATTCCTTTAGTATTCCAAATGCTAGCATTAGAGAGATATGCCACCAGGTCCAATCTTACAGGGATTGTTGAGTCCAAGTCTAACCTGGCTATATAGTGACTTTGTCTCTACATTTTACAAAGATAATTTATATATTTAAATATACATCTTTTAAAAGATGTGTTTATTTTGTGCATGTGTGCTCTATCTGCATTACACCTGTATTCCACAAGAGGGCTTCATATCCCGCTATAGATGGTTGTGGTTCACCATGTGGGTGATGGGAATTGAACTCAGGACCTCTGGAAAAGCAGCCATTGTGCTTATTTGCTGAGCCAATTTATTTTTAAAAGAAGGTCTCACTGTGCAATGCTGGATGGCCTGGTAGGCCAGACTGGCCTCGAACTCATAGAGATCTACCCGCCTCTGCCTCATGTTGGGGTTAGAGGCGTGCACTGTCACATCCATCTTTATTTTTTAACGTTATCTTTAAAAGAATGAAAAATGGGGCTGGAGAGATGGCTCAGAGCATCTTGCTCCTTCAGAGGTTCTGAGTTCAATTCCCAGCACCCACATGGTGACTAATAACAATTCCCTTCTCTCATACAGGCATACATGCAAATAAAGCACTCATACACAGAAATAAATAAAATAAATCTAAAGAGCAATGGGAAACATAATCACTGAGTAGGAGATGGTGTTTTAATTTATGTCCCAGCAAAGGATCCATAATTTTAAAATGTAGAGAAGACATACATAAAATATAAAACTACCCAGTAGGATAATGAGCAAAAACTATGAGCAGATACTTAACCAAAGAAACATCCAAGGGATTTATAAACGTTATAAAATTGTTCAATCTCGCTGGCCACTAGGGATATGAGGTTTAAAATTATAGTGAGATGGGGCTGGAGAGACGGCTCAGAGGTTAAGAGCCTGTTCTTGCAGAGGACCCAGGTTTGATTCTCGGCACCCACATGACGGCTCACAACCATCCATAACTCCAGTTCCAGGGCCTCCAATGGCCTCTTGTAAGCTGTACAGGCACCAGTCACACATGAGGTGTAGAGACGCACGTTAAACAAGCCACTCGTACACGTAAAAAAAAAAATATATATCTTAAATAATTATAACGAGACAGCATTCACACGTGCTAGAATGGCTGGGGTGGAAAGGACTGATGGTGCCCAGTGACGGTGTGGACATGAGCAACTGGGCTCCGGTGTGTAAACAATGAGAGTGTAAAGTAGCACACTACTCCTGTCAATGCTGACACATAAATCCCACGTTAGACAGGTGCTCAAAACACACATGGGCATTTGTTAGGAAAGACTGAAGGATTTCCACTGTGGCATTAACAAACCATAATGGAAAACAAGGAACACATTCATCACCGGTGCTTGGCCTGGACTCCTTCAGGTCTTGAACTTGGACATGGAATTGTGTGTATAATATTTATTCATAGATTAGGAAATATTAGTCTTTCCTCCCTTCTAAAAATAAATCATCATCTCAGATATTACTCCTGGTACACTAAGATTCCTCCTGACACAGCCCTATCCCCCCCTCCCCCAGCTTTACAAAAAGTCTTTTAACTCCCTATAATTTAAGCAACTGGCCCTTAGGATATAATTTTTGCATTTTTAACCTGTACCTGATTTGCTTATAGCTGCCCTATAAGGCAGGGCCTCTATCCCAGACTGGCCTCAACCTCCACAAATAAACTAGGATAATCTTTAACTTTGGCCCTTCCTGCCTCTGCCCCGAGTGCTGGAATCTACAGGTGTGTACCTTCCCGCTGAGTTTTCTGTGGTGCTCAAACTGTATTCACACTAGGTAAGCAACTGTACCAACCAAGTTACATCCCAGCCCTGGCCATTCCTCATTATTGAGCATTACCATCTAGTTAGGTGCAGATGAATCATGGTAAAGTCTAATGAGTGAGATCTAAACCGCCTGGTGTGAGTAATCCAGAGGCTCCTTGCCTTATACTTGTGTGTGTGTGTGTGTGGTCCCCTTTGTGAGGCTTCTCTTACATGGCAGCATGGGTAGCCCATTGGGGGCTGTTAGACGGCCACTCACACAGATGAGCACTGTAAGGGGCATGGCATACTAGATTAGTGGGGAATAAAAGCTAAGGTGTGCATCTTCTTTGGGCCCTTGGTGGGTAGCTACGAAATGTATTTTAAACTCAAAGGAGAGCCCATGTGATCGGGTGCCAGTCTCCTTTGGCCAGTTCAATTACATAAATTTCTGCTGGCTCTTCCTCCTCCCCTTGGTCCTCCATCCTACTTGCTGGAATCATGTGCCCATTAAAACACTTGTTTACCTTTGCCTCGGACACTGAGGATGGAAAAAGCGTGTGTGTGTGTGTGTGTGTGTGTGTGTGTGTGTGTGTGTGTGTGTGTGTAAGACGACAAAGACCAGAAGCCGATGGAGGGGGGGGTTTAAGAAGTTACAACCTGAAGAATATTTATCTTTCCCTGTTAATGTTTAATATTTAATAAAGGAATAAAAAGCGGAGTACTGCTTTGCTGCTGCTTCAAATGTTGTGGTGCTTAGAAAGATTCATTTATAAAAACTGTCTTGTCATCCAAATAGTTTCCTGGGCCTCCTATGGCGAGGAGATAGATAGAATAGCAGCAAAGAAATTAAGTCAGGGATATTTTAGCAGAAGGGAAGGAAGAAAGAGCTGCCTTTGCCTATAATCTTTAAATAAACAAAATGACATCCTCGGGCTCACTGGTTATATTAGTGGAGGGTCCAGGACTCCCTTTTGAAGGGGAAATACCATCAGATTGTGGATTCCAGAGGCAGCCTCAGGACCTGGCTGCTTTTAGGACACCCTGCCCCAGGTCACCAGAGGCTAAGATGCTGCCAGGAGGCCACAGGAAACCTTACTCTCTCTCTCCCTTGCTTGTCTGGGGTGGGGGGTGGGGTTGGGATTTCTGGAATTTCTTGTTGTCCTAGGGGCATTCCCAATGCTGACTTCTCTAAGTTCCCATATAGTTGAGAAGACTTGCTTTGTGGACTTGGCCAAGAAGAGTGGAAATAATGGTCCCATTCTGTTCCGGAACTTTTCCTTGCCGTTCCCCTGTAAGGCAACTTTGTTCTGTGTGATTACCAAAGACAGGGTCCTTTGCTTCAACCCTCATATCACCCCCAGTGCGACCCACTCAAGGCGGCAGTGCTCAGCAAACATTGCCTTTTCTTCTTAGGGTGACGCCCCACAGCAGACACTTCGTTCTGATGAACGGAATAGACTCAGTTCCCGTTTTACCTGACTTATAATCTAGCAGAAGAGACAGGTATTAAAACATATCAAACAAAATCAAATCCCAATCATGTCTGAGGAGTACAAAGCCCGGAGTGTTGTAGGATCCCTCCAGGTGTGAAGACAGAAAGCCTTTGTTAAGATGAGGTTTAATATAAGCTAGAAAAGCTTGTACTGGTTAAGGATTTGGTAGATAAGGAAGGAGCACACGTAACATCTCAGAGCTTCAAGGAAGCCAAGAAACCAGAGCCCAGAGAGTAGACAGGCTGAGAAGCCGATCACGGGAGCCATAGAGACCATAGAGACCAAGCCAAGGATGTCCACCTTCTGGGCAAAGAAGAGGAGGACCCTAAAGAGGTTTATTTATTTTGTTTTGTTTTTGTTTTTTCCATGCAAGCAATGATCATATTTTTGTTTAAAAGTCCTTGCATGTAAAGTAGAATGAACAGGACAGGAATGGTATAGGAGGCTACCTGTACATAAAGCAAACGATGCTGGTGGCTTTGCTTGGATGGAAAACAATAAACACTTAGAGTAGTACCTTTCATGTAAGTAGACTAGGCTAATATTTAATGAATGAATGGATAAGATATATTAGGATATTAGCATTCTTCTTTTTTCTTGTTTTTTTTTTTTTTTTGATTTTGTTTTAAGACAGGGTTTCTCTGTGTAGTCTGCCCCAGAACTCACCCTGTAGACCAGGTTGGCCTCAAACTCAGAGATCCCCCTGCATCTGCCTCCTGAGTACTGGGATTAAAAGTGCGCGCACACACACACACACACACACACACACACACAGCACACACACACATTTATCCAAGGTATTTAGGACATGTGATTATTGACAAGTGATTATTCAGCATGTGGGAGGTTGAAAGGCAGAAAGAATCCCAGACTTCTGTCACTAGGTTGTGGGTGGGTGGTGGGGCCAGGTACCAAGGTACATGGCCTGATGGAGTGGGCTGGTTATGGGGAGGAGTCTGTGTGCAGCATCTGATATGAAGTCTAGGGGTGAGTCGTCAGGAGCGAAGCGAGGTCATGTTCTTTGTTAACAATGTCCTAGCCAGCTTTTCTTGGTTCTTGTAACAGTGTTCTTGTTCTGCACTCCTGTGCAGAGAGGCTTGTTAACCTGGTCATTATACGCTGCCTCTTTTTAAGCAGAATGTTCTTCATGGAAGGACAGGCTTTGGGCAGCTTTTCTAGCAACAATGAAGATGCAAGCATATGCTTTTTAAGTTGAGTCCTTTGTTCCTAATGATGTGGATTTGCCAATCGGCTACTCAGTGAGCTTCAAGTGTGAGGGGATAGACGCCTATAGAGTCTTTGTCCCAGGGCATCTTAGGCCATAAGGTCAGACCCTAGATGCAGGTGTGGGGACAAGGTTTTACTTAGCTCCTTGTCTGGTGTATCCACCCAGGAGTGTGATTTATTCAGACTGTTAAGAGCAATATTTTTTCCTTTTGTTCTATTGCTGACTTTTACCACTTCCCTCAGGATTTTACAGGGGAAGGCTTGTCTGCTTTGTATTTGCTGGGAGTAGCAGGTACCATAGGACTTTGTAACCAAAGATACCTAGCCTTAGCCACATGACTGTCTTTCTGCCCAGTGCTAATAAAATGTGTTCTTGGCAACTGAAGATCTGATTCTACACAAACTAGGGGACCTCTTCCTGATAATTAATGGCCCACAGAGACCACAGAGCTTATTATACCTTGGTGCTAACATACATAGGTACTAACTCAGCTGCCCTGGGGAGGGGCCGCCTCTGGAGTTCTAGCTTGAGAGTTTTAATGTAAAGACATGTAAATTTGTGAAATACAGCATATATAAAGATCCTCAATTATGTATTGGTGGAACTAAGGCATACTTCAAAAAACAAAGCAAAAAGGCCCATAGTTTGGCTAGCCCCGTATTTTCCACACATCTTTAGTTAAGTTCTCCAGGAGATGATGTTCTGTGGGTTATGCTTTGTGAAATGTTCCATCTCAGGCTCTGGGTTTGGCTTATTTTGTAGCCAACTGTTTTCCACTTCCTTTTCAGGTTTCTTGGGTGATTATATAGGGAAGGCAGAAGGTTCTGAGAGACAGAGGAAGGCTTGGGCCGAAGAGACAGAGACCCATGGGCCGAAGCCTCTTCACTAGCCCATCATTCGGCACCAGGAAGCCAGAAGCACGGGCTTAAGCGTGTAGTGCTGAAGGTTCCAGGTTCCGCGTGGTAGTCAAGAGGGAATTAGAGGTTGGAGATCCCTTTTTAGAAACAGATAGAACTGAAATTTAGACAACCCCCCTGCCACACGCCAGATTTGGGGATCTTCACATGTGTATAATATGACAACTTAGGAGTGACATAAGTCTAAAAGCCAGATTTACTTCTGTTTAATGTATACCCTGTACCCGTAACCTGAACGTAACTTTGTACAGTAATTTTAGTGCCTCCATGTTTTGATCAAGACCTATCAGGGAATTTTCCAGTTGTGTCATGTTGGCCTTGAAGGATTTCAGAGTTCCAGGTTAGGGTTGCTCACTGCCCAGTGTTGAGACTTTGTGGGCTCTCCTTTTATTTTCTTTCTCTGTCCGGTACTGGAAAAAATAAGCAAGGAAGGGATGGTGTGTGGAAAGCAACATCATTCTGTTTGAACTTGATTCCAGAGGCACTCCCCAGCAAGCACTCTCTGGATGACTTTGGTTTGACTAGAAACAGAGATATGGGCTCTCTGTAATTAGAATTATTTCTGGGTCCATTGCACCCTTACATTGAGTCCTTGTTTTAGTTTCACTCCGAAGTTCCAACCTGTTTTTATTGTTATTCTGTAAGATCAGAACCTCATCGCCTTTCATCTGTCCATCCACCTGTCCATTCATCCATCTGTCTGTTTGTCTGTTGTTGGTTAGTTTTTACTCTTTGACTCTTTTTAGGGCCCCAATACCCAGTTTCCCAAATGAATCACACAGAGTCTTATCATTACTCATAAATACCCAGCCTTAGTTTGGCGTATTTCTTGCCAGCTTTTCTTAAATTATTCTGTCTACCTTTTGTCTCTGGAATTTTGTTTTTACCCTATATATCTTTCTTTACTTCTTACTCCGTGGCTTGCTGGGTAGATGCGTGGCTGACCTCTGGAGTTCTTCCCTGGCTCCTAGCTCCTCCTTCCAGATTTCTCTTCCTATTTATTCTCGCTGCCCACCAGCTCCACCTACCCTCCCTCTTGCCTTGCTGTTGGACATTCAGCTCTTTATTAGACCGATCAGTTTTTTTTTTTTTTAAACACAGGAAAATAACAACACAGCTTCAGAGTTAAACAAATGCAGCATGAAAGAATACACAATATCTTTGCATCATTAAATGAATATTCCACAGCATAAACAAATGTAGTGTATCTTAAAATAATATTCTACAACATTCATTCATTCATTCATTCATTCATCTGTCTGTCTGTCTGTCCATCCCTCTGTCCGTCTGTCTGTCCCTCCGTCTGTCTGTTTATCCGTCCATCCAACCACTTATTCCTTCATTCTTCATGGTTGTTACACGTCAGGTGCCAAGCACTGGTGCTCTCACGCTATTTAACGAGGCCTCTTCTCTCCCATTGCAAAGTGACCTTCAGCCCTTCTTGTACCCATATTACCTTTGCCCTGTGCTGTCACACTGCCTTGCTCAGCTGCACGTCTTTCCTCCTTTCCTTGAGCTCTCTCTCCTTCCAAGCCCTTCAAGATCTAACTCTCCCACCGTGCTCCCCACACATCTCCTGGAAATCCTGGCCCTCTCTTATTGCATGCTGCATTCTGCATTCTGCATGCTGCATCTCGAGCCACACATCTCCTGTCTTTTCTCTTTCAAGCAATGCCACATCCTGTTCAACTCAGTGTCCCTCACCTGTTAGCCACCTAGCAGGAATACCTTCATGTAAACCCCTAATTATTTCAGGAAACACAACCTTAGTTTCTCTATCTATAATGACAGGGGATAATAAGTATATAATTAGAAACAAACTTCAAGAGTTCCATTATAAAATTAAAAAATTAACTTTAAATTCTCTCTCTCTCTCTCTCTCTCTCTCTCTCTCTTTGTAATTTGGGTTAACATGCATCCGTTTCTTTGACTTATTTGAACCAAGTTTTAGTCTGCATGTAGAGAACTAGATCTTTTATTCTCTTCAGTTTTTGAGGTTATAATAGAATCACAATTCCCCTTCCCTTTCCTCCCTCCAAACCCTCCCATATATCCCTGCTTACTCTTTCTCAATCTATGGCTTCTTTCTTTCATTGATTGTTGTTACGTGCATGTACGTCTGTTCTTAAGTACATAACTAGAACCTGCTGAGTCTGTTACTTGTATGAATATGTTTTCAGCGAAGACCACTTGGTGTTGGATTAACGGTTGTTTGCTCTTCCCCGAGGAAGGCTATTTTTCCCACTTTCCTCATTCCTTAGTTGCATGTCGTTGTTCTTTGTGCAGGCTTGAGACTTCATAGTGTTTACATTGTCCATGTAGGCATGTCTGTCGTTGTCCTTATTCAGCTTATACTTAGGCAGTTGTGTTGGTGAAACTTTGTGGGTGTAGTTTCTGACGTTACAGCGTCTCACAGCAAACTCTTCGATCGCCTGGCTTATGGTGTTCCTGCCCCCTGTTTCTGCAATGCTCCCTGAACCTTAGGTTCGGGACTGTATCGAAGATGTATACGCTGGCTTCGGGCTCCACAGCTCTGCATTTTGGTTGGTTGTGTTCTTCTGTAATGGTCTTTGTCTATTGCAAAGAGACACTTTCTTGATGGAGGGTGAGGACTATACTTATCTGTGGGCATAAGGACAAATATTTAGAATGTAGTAAGGGATTGTGCTGGTTTAATAAAGTAGTGGTTGTAGGTTCTCCTCCCAGAACTATGACTTCCCTGGCCCTGGGTAGTTGGCTAGGTTTCCAGTAATAGAATAGTTTCCCTCTTGTTGAGTGGGGCCTTACTTACGATTACAGAGCTGTTGGGTACTGTCAAGGGATGTGGGCTGCTACTGAAGCCTGAGGGTTATTTTGCCATGCTGATCATTGCTGTGGTTCCTAAGTGTCATAGCTGAGCAGGACATTAGTTGCTTCCTTTCTTTGAAAGCTTGCAGGCCTTCTGGTACCATGAAAACTAATCCTCAGATGCATGGTATGTTAAGTAATAGGGCTTTACCTTCCACTCTAGTGATAAGATTTTATTTGGGAGTAAAGTGCTACTCAACTTAGAATAATGTGGAGAGCTTATGTTCTTGAAATTAGTTCAAATCCACTTTCGAAAGAAAATTTTGTGGTATTTTGTTCTTCAGAGACTCATAAGTTGACTTTCTATTAGTTATCTTTTCAACCTGTGGCCATAAAATCCCAACAGAAACAACTTAAAGGAGGAGTCTTTTATTTTGGCTCAGGGTTTAGGTCCACTACGGTGAGAGACGACAGGGTGCAAGAAGAGGCAGAGGCTGTTCTTGCCATGCTAAACCAGCAGGCAGAAAGCGTGCTAAGAGCCGGGGCCAGGTGTAACCCCCAGGGTTACCATGCTAGGAGCCAGGAATAGGTGTAACCTCTCAAGGCTAGCATGCTAGGAGCTGGGGCCATGTGTAACCTCGAGGGCTACCGTGCTAGGAGCCAGGGGAAGGTATAATCCCCCAGGGCTAGCCTCAACCTCCCAGGGCTGGCCTCCAGGGACCCCTTTACCAGCTAGGCTTCCCCTCTTAAGTGTTTCACACCACCAGCTGGGAGCAAGCTTCAAAATGTGAGCCTGAGAGGGACGTTCGGATTCCAGCCAACAGGCCTTTATCATTTAATTCTATCTATTCCTTGAATGGGAACTACTGTGCATACATTTTTAGTAATGTAGACTCTTCTCTTTGGAAAGTTTTGATAGTTCGGTTACCAAGGTGCTAGACGTTCAGTTGTTACTCTGATACTTTGTAAAAGAGCAAACTTCTCAGGCACTCAGAACGATCCACCCATGTGTGGATTGTTAAGGTAGTCACTACAAAGAAATTGCATCTATTAATTACGGAATATCTGGCAGTATGGTGATATATTTGGTAACATCTTGTCAACTATTAATTCAAACATTAATAAAAGAATAACTGTGAGGCTTTTATTAATTTCAAGGAGTAAAAAAATCTAAGATAGTAAGATCTAACCAGTTCCTTGATTGTTCCTTGTATTCAAAGAAAGTAAATGGTTCTACAGACATCACTGGTGGAAGGGGCGTGGCTGAAGAGACAGATGCCTCTCCAGATCACACACAAAGGACAGTTGTCACTTCCTGTGTCTCTCGTTCACAGTAATTTTTGGGATGTTTACTTTATGTCGAAGTAGTGAGATGCTCATTGCCACTCAAGAGACTTCCAACTTCTCCCAGCTAGAGTGGGCAATATTAGTTCATGGAGCACGAGAAGCTAGGGCATCGAATGGGTGATCTTTGTACCTTCCCCAATGTCTCCGACATCGTCTCTTTGATGAGACGTGATGAAGCCACGCTGTGTTTCATACAGTAGCCACTTAAGTTTGCAAAGCAATTTGCATATCACCTTACTTGCATGAAGAGTGTCACACCTTGAAGCTGTCAGGAGTAGATCTGCCCCCTGCTTTTGTTTCTAGTGTTTCCTAGCTATATGCCATTCGTCCCTAGTACTTTCATATCTGCTGTGCTGAATTTTAGCACTAAAAAGACTCTGGGAGCTGAGGGAAATAGCTCAGTCTGTAAATTGCTTGAGAACTTGAGTTTGGTCCCCAGCGTGCATTAAATAAAGGTGTGGTAGGGTTTCTGTAACTCCTGGGGAGGTAAAGACAGGCAGATTCCTGGAACTTACTGGCTAGCCAGTCTAGCCTAAAGTTAGCTCAGGCCAATAAGAGACCTTGCTTCAAAGAAAATGGACTGTGATATATATATATATATATATATATGTATGTATGTATGTATGTATGTATATATATATATATGTTTATTTATTTATATTTTAACATATCGATCCCAGTTTCCTCTCCCTCCCATCCTCCCATGTCCCCCCTGACCCCCATCCCATCCCCCATCCATTCCCCAGGGAGGGTGAGGCCTTCCAGGAGGAATCATCAAAATCTGTCAAGTCATTTGGAGTTGGGCCTAGGCCCTCCCTCCTGGCTCTAGGTTAAAGGAGTATTCCTCCATGGGGAATGTGATCCCCAAGTCCTTTCGTGCACCAAGGATAAATCCTGGTTCCACTGTCAGAGGTCTCATAGACTGCAGGAAAATGGGAGTCAGTGTACCACAAGATCCAGCAATTTCACTCTTAGGCATATACCCAAAAGATGCACATCCATGCAACAAAGACATCTATCTGTTCATCTATGTTCATAGCAGCAGTATTTGTAATAGCCAGAACCTGGAAGCAACCTATATGACCCTCAGCTGAAGAATGGATAATGAAGATGTGGTACATTTACACAATGGACTACTACTCAGTGGAAAACAAACAAACAAACAAACAAACAAAAAATGGAATCTTGAAATTCACAGGCAAATGGATGGAACTAGAAGAAACCATCCTGAAGCAGACACCCACAGCTAAACACTGAGCCAAACTCCTGGAATCCAGTTGCAGAGAGGGAGGAGTGATGAGCAAAGGGGTCAGGACCAGGCTGAAGAAACTCACAGAAACAGCTGACCTGAGCAAGGGGGAGCTCATGCATCCCAGTCTGATAGCTGGGGTTTTAAGGATGACATCTAAAGTTGTCCTCTGGCCTCCATAGACATACATGAACATATGTGTATGCGTGTGCACACACACATACACACACAGACACACATACACACACAGACAGGCACACATACACATAGAGACACACAGACAGGCACACATACACATACAGACACACATACATACACACACATATACACACACATACACACACACAGAGACACACATACACACACAGACACACATACACACACAGACACACATACACACACAGACACACATACACACACATACACACACACATATACATACACACAGACACACACAGACACACACACACACACACACACACACACACACACTAAGCCCTATGCTTAGCAGTAACCAGAGGCTTCTTGTGTCCTTGCTAACCCCCATTTGTTTTTGTTCTTTGTTTGTTTGCTTGCTTTTTTTTCTTTTCTCACTGAAATCCTACCCTCAGCACTCCAAGTCTTCCCTTATTGGGAACACTTTCCACAATAAATCATTGAGTCTAAAATAAAATAAATATTATTTTCAGATATGTAGATGCTCTTTGCTTTCAGGAAATTTATATTTGGTAGGAAGATATAATAAAACCAAATAAGCGATCCTCCAGTGATTGAATTTATTATTAGTGGACATTTGAGGGATCGTTCTTTGAAACTAGGAATTCATAGTGGCACATTTGAAATCAGGTATGTGGGTGGTCTCCCTTTCCCACATGGAAAGCCAGCCTGACCCATGGCCCGGTGACTCTCTTCCCTGAGGAGGGCGGTGGTTAGGACAGCCGTCTTATTCCTCAGCATCTGTGGAGTGCTTGCCACTACCAGCTTAGCCAGAATATTTGCAGCATTGTGTCTCACAGTCATAAAAGAGCAAAACTTGCACTGTGGGCCCTTTAACTTGTTTGTTAAAAAAAAAAAGAAAGAAAGAAAATCAATCAACATGTATTGATTGAGTAACACTTCATCTGTCTCCTCAAAGACACTTGACCTTTTTGATTTCATGCTAAATCTACCTGCGTGGCTTTGAGCTGGCTGTTTGTAAGTAGCCAAATCAGGGGTAGCTTTTGTTCCTTTTCATTGACCCCCCCAATGCATGGTGAGTAGTGTGTCATCTTACATGCTTTGAAAAGCCCTGGCCGCCGCGGTACAGTGGTCAGGAGCTCAGGCTCTGGAGGCTTGCATCCATGCTCTGGTATATGCTTGCTCTGCGAGCTGCAGCAAATCACCTCTAATCTCACCCACCTGGTGGTGGGTGGTTGTGATGAAGAGTAAATGGAGCCAAGGGTAGACTATGCTGTGCCTGGCAGCTAGTAAGTACTGAGTGGTGGGCAGCCCTGATTTCCGTTTGGTACAGTGATTCCAGTTTCCACAGCCTTCTTCGTGGGCTCACTTACAGAGCACAGGGGGTTGTATAGAAGTTCCGGCAGCAGCCTGTGGAGTTCTCAACCTGTGGGTGGTGTCCCTTTCACAGAGGCCACATTTCAGACATTTGCATTATGATTCATAACAATAACAAAAGTACAGTCATGAAATGGCAATATTATAACTTTATGGTGGGGGGTGTCACCATAACACGAGGAACTTTATTAAAGAGTTGCAGTGTTAGGAAGGTTGAGAACCACTGCTATAGCAACTATTAACTTGGACTGCCTTAAGCTTTTCAGAACTGAGTCATTCCAAGGTGAACTTTTTTTTTCTTGCAAAGCGACTGAAAAGAAAATCAAATTTAAACTTTAGTTTGCCTGCCGTGTGTGTGTGTGTGTGTGTGTGTGTGTGTGTGTGTGTGTGTGTGTGAAGCAAGTGTGTAGAGAGGGGTCAGAGGACAACTTTTGGAAGTTTTTCTATCTTCCCTCCAAGTGTGTCCTGAGTATGGAACTCAGGTCATCAGGCTTGGCAGCAAGTGCCATGCCTTGCCATGCTATGACATCTCCCTGACCTTTCCTTTCATTCTGTTCATAAATTAGCTGTTCCCACAAACAGATTGACATGGGTGCTGCCCAGGCTCTCATTTCGTGGTATGGGGAGCACACAGGAGTATCTTTAGGCAACTTTGCAACATGTTTCAAATACACTTGAGGTCTTAAAATGAATATTTGAGTGCATGAATTCTAGGAATTGTGGCAGAAGATAAACACCACCAGCAAATACTTTCCATTTTTTCCTCAGTTTTGGATTCTCATGAATGTTGCAATTAAAATGACAATATAATTGTTTGGGGTCCATTTAGGCCCTCTTGGTTTTCTGTGGGCACTTATCAAGTAGTCAGTATATGTGTTCACTGCTGCAGTTGAAATGGCCTAAGAAGATCACTGACCCACGGCCATCCTTATTCTTAAAACTCACTGGATAAGGCAATTGCTCAAGCCACTTCAGTGAGGCATTCTGGAAATGTTCAATCACATACTTCTCTGTAACATAATAAACACATTTTTAAATTCAATCTTGGAACTATTAATCTGGACTTTTTATTCTGGAATGCCCATAGAAAAATGTCTTATAGCTTTTTGAACATTAGATTAGAAAGAAAATGCTACAAACATTTTGCTTAATTACATGCTGAAGACGTGGTATACCAACTTTCATGATTAACTGAAACATGCATATTTGATTGATGTATATTTATATGACAGCATATGAAAATTTTATCATGATATACAAACTGTTCATTTTGGGAATGTTATTTAATGCTCTAAACATTTTGCCTTTGTTGCTGCATTGTTAATTATGTAAAATATACAGGCTAATTGCTGTAGCATAAAGTGTAATATAAGCCTGTCAAATGAGTCCTCGGTGTTACAATCCCAACTCTCTAATGGTGCAGACTTTGAGCCTACACAAAAGATAGGAAATAAGTTTTTATCTAGTTTGAAGGCTTTTGAAGCGATAAAACATTAAAAGACCGATTCACTTAGTAAAAGGCTAAGTTGCCAAGTCCTCTAGCTTGCCAAGGTAAAGCACACACACCGTTATCAGAAGTTAGTTTCCTTTCTGCTGGTGTGCTGGAACTGTCCGATCAAAAGCGAACTGGGAAAGACAGAGTTTGCTTGGTTTATACTTCCAGATCACAGTCAGTCACTGAGGGAAGTCAGCTTGGGAGCTCAATACAGGAGCAGAAGCTTTGGAAGAAAGTGGCTTGCTGACTCCCTCACGGGCGCTGCCCACAGTGGGCTGGGCCCTCCTACATCAATTAATAATCACATTAATTCTGTATAGACACACCTACAGGCCAATCTGATCTAGGTGAATCCTCAACTGAGGTCCCCTCTCCCCTATGACTCTAGGTTGTTTCAAATTGACAATGAAAGCTAACGAGCACAGCACACTTCAAGGTTAAAAAAAAAAAAAAAGATTTAATTGAAACACATTTTGACTGTAATTTCTTAGGAAAAGTTGGCTTTTTAGGGGCACTCATTCTCTAAGACATTGTGTCTGGTGACAGAATCTGAGCTGTGTTTTGACCGGTGAAATTCATTTAATCATCACAATTCCTTAATTTCCGAAGTGCGGCGCGTTAATTAGCTGTTATAAGACTGGAATACCTGTCGTATCTGAAAATACTTTTGTGAACTCTTGGAATAACCCTGTTCAGAGTCATCTTTGGGCCATTCGCCGTTGAGAACGTTGATGATACTCCAGAAGATGTCTGCTGGGCCTCTCCCAGAGCATCTGCCGCAGGAAGCAGAGTGGACAGGAATACTGATTTATTTAACAACACAGATGCTAACTACCATTCTACAACTCTTCTCACCGCAGAAGCAGAAATGCACAATTCCTTTGTCTTAGCTCTCACAGTATAACTTTCTAGTAAGAATTTTTTTATGAGCCTGATGTGTTTCAAATTTTTATGTTTTTATTGGTTAGGGCCTGTTGTAAGAAACAGTCCTTGCCACTAGACAAGTGGACCTCTCTGGTGACCTGGAATGCCCTTTGACCCTATACATATATCCTCCTCAGGGCCAGACCACTGTGGTGGTGGGCTAAGCATGGACCCTTTTTTTTTTTTTTTTTTTTTTTTTTTTTTTTGTTCAAGACTGGGTTTCTCTGTAGCTTTAGACCCTGCCCTGGAAATCACTCTGTAGACCAGGCTGCCCTCGAACTCAGAGATCCACCTGCCTCTGCTTCCCTAGTGGTCGGATCAAAGGTGTGCGCCACTGCTGGGCTAGCTTGGCCCTTCCCAGTCTCTGCTGTAGTTCACTGTAGCAGAACCAGGACTTTAAAATTCATGTTTTCTTTTTTTAAACCAGACTATGTAAAGGAAGAAATACTGAGGGGAAATAAATGTTGTTGAATGGTTTCTTGGGAAATGGGGTCTTTGTTAAACTGTGAGACCAAATGACTTCCTTCATGACATTGTTTTCCTTACAGATTTCACCAGAACCAAGACCGTTGTCATGTGCGAGAGCTCCACAGTATCATCTTCTTTTTCAGGAATTTAAGATTTTTATGGTGTTGTATCAATTGGGATGATAGGAATTATTAGTGCTACTTGCTTTTGTAGTGATTGTGATAGTTAAACTATTACTAATCCAAGAATGCATTTTTACCTATGGTCACTGAGAGAGCTTCTGCTAACTTTTCATGCCATTCGAAGTATCTATCTGTAAGCAGGTGTCATACAGAAATCACCTGAAATAGAAATAAAAGCTTTCTGAACAGAACACGTTCATCCAACGCAATAATGATGTTACATTTGAATTCGAATTATGACTTTATTTAAAGGATGTTATGTTATCAAAAGTGTTTACTAACATCAAGATCCTCTTTTATCCTATCTCATTTCATAATGAGCCATAGACTCTGATATGTGACTTGAGAAATAGTACAAGTTATTTAAATGATGGTGTTTATTCTTTTCCAGTCCATAAAGGGCTGCAGGTGGTTCTGAGTGGATACTTGGGGAGAACAGCCATGTCACTGCGTTACAAATTAGTTTGCTTCTAATTTTGCAGACTGATGACCACAGTGCCTCAAACCAAATTTTTCCCCTGGAAATGGAATGATCACATGACAGACTTTATGAACCATGAATATGTCAACAACTCAATGATCAGGCCTTGCTTAGAAATTAGTCTTTGGGGGATTTTACTCAGAAATCAGACACACTACACTAGATCTTGTTGGGGATTTTGTGATTCCCATTCATGTCTGAATTATGAGTCTGTGTTAGTACAAAACAAATTCTCTAAAGAAGGCCTGCTAATAGCGGTAACTAGAGCCGCACAGGTGCACACACACATGCACACGGACACAAACACACATGCATATTCACATATATGCACTTATACCATACACAGAGGCACTCAGACATGTACACTCAGACATGCACACACACATTTATACAATACAGACATATACTCACATGCACACAGACATTCAGATATGCATGCGCGCACGCACACACACGCACACACACACACACACACACACAGAGCCAAATGAGAGGACAGAGAACACAATTAAAATATAGCGAAATCTCCCAGGAGGCTTCCAGGAAATATCTTAAAACATTTCTAACGTCATCTTTTATTTCCCTAAAAGAGCCCAATACTCCCGAGTTTCAGCCCCATCCTACTGCAGTTTCTTACTATCTGCATTGTGGTTTACTCCGTGTGCTTAATTTAATTCACTCTCTTTGCTCTCTTTAACAGCCCATCTGTCTTAAGCAATAATGGATGTGACAGTCGCGGTAGCTTATGCTAGTTAAGTTTTTCTTCTCATATAAATGAAATGAAATGTAGCATTTTAAATATTAAAAATACTTGCATGCTATCTAGAACCCACTCGAGCACCATGCTGACATGGTTGAGGGGTCTTCCAGGAGCTCAGAGGACACCCCCATCCGAGTCTGGCTGAGAATACCCTCACACCCTCATTACCACCCCTTCATCCAGCCCAGAAACCACATCAAATGGAGCCAGGTTAGGTCAGGCCCATGTTTCCCAGAGGTCACCAGTGCCTGACGGCTCACTGTAGAAGGCCTTCCCACTGCCAGTTGCTTGAATTTGGCCATTCACAACTTTCCCTATTTTGATTAAACACCTGACTTGGGAGCCATATTGACTTATCTATAGTGGGGGGGCATGCATAGTGCTGCTGGTCCCTGACAGAGTTCACACAAGGGCATTGCATGCACATACAGGTTCATATGACACACACATGTTCACATGACACACATATGTTCACATGACACACAGTTTCACATGTACACACAGGTTCACATGGCACACACAGGTTCACATGACACACATGTTCATATGACACGCAGGGTCACATGCACACACAGGTTCTCATGGCAAACACAGGTTCACATGCACACACATGTCCACATGTCACACACAGGTCTGCATGGCACACACATGTTCACATGACACACAGGTCACATGCACACACAGGTTCACATAGTGCGGATGGCCCCACCTAATGCCCATTTTGAAGACTTTCCACAGGACCTTTGAGTAAATGGGCTGTTCATTTTACAAGCTTCGTTCATTTGTCACTATGGCTGGTTTGACTAGGCACTTTGAGAGGAGGCTAAGAAGTTCTGGAACTCTTGTAGCTTTGTAGTCATGCTCTGGCTTCTAAGTAAAATGCCTTTGGAAACACCAGCATCCACATGCCCCTAAGGAGAAAAAACAAACAAATGCACCCTACCCCCTCCCCTGTTCCCTAAGACTGGCCATCCTACTCCATCAGAAAATGGTGAGGTTTGGAAATTGCAAGCTGACCCCGGGAGCTCTGTCGGGGTCAGGGTGTGTCTAAATATGAAGGATGTTTGCTTCTGATATGAACGTTTTTCTTATACTTTTATTATAGAAGATGATGTGTCAAATGTACAAATAATGTGTGCCTGGTGCCAGAAAGTGGGAATCAAGCGCTATTCCCTGAGTATGGGAAGTGAGGTGAAAAGCTTCTGCAGTGAGAAGTGCTTTGCGGCCTGCCGGAGAGCCTACTTCAAAAGAAACAAGGTAAGCCACCGAGGCAGGCCAGGCCACTGGCCACCTCTCGTGCGCATGCGCCTCCTAGCCCTAGCTGTGGCCCTGCCCTTTGCGTGTTATGACTTTGTTTTCTCCGTTTCTCCCTGTCATGCCTAACTTTTTGGAATAAGAAGCCCCATCCTAATATAACTAACTTGTCCATCAAATTTTCTTGGCTTGGTGTTTGAGTTCTGAGAGGGTGAGTGAATCCGAGGAAGTCCCAGCTGCTATCCCAACCAGAGGTGGCTTTCCAGCAGTAAGGGGGTACAGACCAGAGCCCACCAGAGAAGTGACAGGTTCCTCAGGAGAGTGAGACATTAGCTGTAGAGGCTTTAGTACGTCCATGCTGTGGGGATATGGCTGCTGCTTTTCCAAAACCTGACTCACAGTCTAGTCAAGACAAAAGTCTGTCAACCTCCCTTGACACACTGTATTAAAGTTGATTGATCTTGACAAGAGTAGCTCATTTTGAGACTGCAGTAAACACAGGAAGAGCCGTAGTTACAGTTTCCACTTTGTTTTGTTTTGTTTTTTTTTTTTTAAAAAAAAAACAGCTTAGGTCTGAAAACGGCCTTTTAGGATAGTATCAGCCACTCTTGATGGGAAACAGGATACACAATGTTTTACCAAGCACACAGACACATCTGCACACTTAACACTCCAATCCTTAAAGAACTGCTACCACCTTTTGCCACCAAGTATCTAAGTTTCTAGGCCTAAATTTCTCATAGATCCCTAAAACTTCCTTAAATCATGATACACTACACGCTTTGCTAAGTATTTGCATTTCCTTTTCTGTAACACAAGATAAAAACCTGTCCATTCTTGCAGCAAGAACTTGCCTTTTTTAAAGTCTAACGTTTGCAATCCTGAATGCTAATCATGGCTCACTGCATTGCAAGCAACATCGCAGCAAATAATCTCCTCAAATTTGGGTCACACTCATTCTGCCAAAAAACATAATGCCTGAAGAATTAGGCTGCAGAATTCAGCGGGTTGGAATTTTAGTAGCAGTCTTTAAGAATTAGGCTCCCGATCTTAACTGGAACTAGGAGGCAAGTAAACAAATTGTCTAGAAGTCTTTGGGGATGGTCAAGAGTGGGGTTTGCTTTCCCTCAGGAGAGGGTTAGAATTATCTCCAAGAGCCCAGGGCTCCCCATTGTGAATGCTGAGCATTAAGAACAACAATTCTGGGAGTGGGCCCAGTGATTTCTTCTTTAAAGCCCAACTTACCACAACAAAATGCTTTTCATTCCTCCACAGAATATGTCTGTAGAACAGGGCATTTTGTCATTCTAGAATTCTGAGGGGCTGAGGATCTGAACCTTGAAGGATTGCTTCTAGTGAATAAGACCAAGCAAGGCACATTTGTCAGAACCTTGATGATGATACCAGTTACACTTTGTAAAGTAAGTTTTACTGCTTTGTAGTAAGCCTTGGAAGAAAGGCATCCATGCTAGCCAGTCTAGAATCCTTTGTTATACAGTATATGTATATATAATTCATGTACATACACACACATTAAAAATATTGTGGTAAAGTTTAAGGTCAAACTGAATTTAAGCTTCCATAGCATGCATTTTTAAAAGATGGGTCACGGGAACCAGGGAGGCCCACATACTACACTTTCCATGAGGGGCTCCTGGGAAGGGTGTTCAGTATCTTGCAAACCTTGGGAGTTGCTGTGGTTTGACTTAGCCAGTGCCCTTGCCTGCTGGTCTCTGTGGCCCCTTAGTGCACACATTGTCTGTCTTCTATCCTCTGTATGTATTCAAAAGTTCTGCCTGTGAAGTTTTTCCAAACAGAGACACAAATGTGCTGCTTTACCTGCTGGCTTCTTTTTTTCCCTGAGTGTTACCTCTGAAACAGTATCCTATTGTATTACTATAAACATGTACAGCTGCTGCATTTCTGTTAACTGGTAGGATTTTGTGGTCATTTCATTTAGGGATTAAATTTCCTAATGGCTCGTATTAGATCTCAGCCCTGTATCCGGCCATTTCTAAACTGCTGTTATAAGCCCTGGCGTGTTCCTCACTGCAGACAGTGGCAGATAGGTAGCTACGTCTTTTCTTGTATCATTTAACAAAGCCCTTAGTCCCCATTGTTAGAATTGTGAATGGTATCTTAGAGACAGGAAGAAATTCTTCCCATTTCTACATAACAATAGTTCCATCTTCCCGGTGTTTCTAAATACCAAGAAGTAGATGGAAAATGGTCAACAGTGCATATACAGAGTATAGAGTTTTGTCTTAGGTACACAGGAGACTTTTTTTAACATGTAAAATTAACTATGGTGTAAATTACGTTTTATAATGACAGCCCATTTCTTGCTGGATAGCATGCTGAGATCTAAAAAATGGCCTCCAAGGTGAACCCAAATTGCATGCATAACTAACTTTACAAAGAAAAAACCCTCATAGACAAGGTAGGTAATTTAGGAGCAGTGTTAAGTCGACCTGTGCTTTGTGTCTGAGCAACAGCTGCATTTGTGAATGTAAGTTGTCCCAAATGCTTGCGTATATCGGCAGCATGGTATTGCTGCTAAAAAAATAGGGGACAAAAATAGAACAGGCCAGCACTCAAAACGAAGGCCCATGAAAATGAGCTCTTTAAATTTCATTTGCTTCTCCAGCCTTTCATTTTCTTTGGGACTCAGATGGTAAAAAACGTGGTAGTCACCTCTAACTCTTCTAAAGCTTGCCATTTAAGTCAGGTGAGCTTGGGGGAAGACAGTTAACCTGTCAGGGTGTATTTTAGTGAACGTAAATTTTAATTAGAAATTATTTGGATTGCTACAAGCATGCAAGCATTGTGCAAACTGCTCCTGCTAACATTCTTCGAGAGGCCCATGAGCCACAGCTCTATTCACTTAAGGCGTTCAAGCAGCTATGAGTTTACACCTCTGGGGTGTGTATAGTGTTAATTCATAATGTATCTTATAAAAATCCCAATTTCTTCAAGACTCAACTGCTGACTCAAAGACTTCTAAACCAGCACGGGAGGGGCTTGTGTAGACTGTGGGCATTGGGTGAACAATGGCGCGTCAATTTCATCACTTGAGACAGGGACAGCTTTTCTTTACCCCCCCTTTATTAAAAAATATACTTTTTTCATGCAAAACATCCTGATTACAGTTTCTCCTCCCTCTACTCCTCCAAATCCCTTCCCACCTCCCCTTCCATCCAGATCCACTGTCTCTCATTAGAAAAGATCATGTTTCTAAGACTTAATAAAATAAAACATAAGATAAAACAAAACCCATCACACTGAAGTTGGACAAGGCAACCCAACAGAAGGAAAAGAGCCCCAAGAGGAGGCACAAGAATTAGACACACACTCGTTCATGCACTCAGGAGTCCCAGAAAAACACTAAACTGCGAGCTGTATTGTATGTGCAGAGGGCCTGGTGCAGGCCCCTGCCCGCTGGTTTAGTCTCTGAGTTCCTGTGAGCTTTGCTCGGTTGATTCAGAGGGCCTTGTTCTCCTGGTGTTCTCCATCCCCTTGGCTCTTACACTCTGTCTGCCTCTTCTCTCATGGGGATCCAGACAGAAATAACTTTGCAGAGGGCTAATAGCTCACTCGTTTCCGACCCCCTTTTTGAGGACACAGTGGAACAGGACTTGAGAATACTTTTATCCTGAAGTTCCAGAAGGAGTTGGGAGGTTGCAAAGCATCTTTACTGTGTTTGCAACAGATGCAGAAACGTTGGGTTTAACCTTTTATTTTTATTTGTTTTATGTGTTCTGTGTGTGTATGGGTGTTTCGCCTGCATGTATGTGTCTCAGATCTGGAGTTGTAGATACCTGTGAGCTGTCATGTGGTTTTGCTGGAAATTGAACCTGTTCTTTGGAAGAACAGCCAGTGCTCTTAGCCAGTGAGCCAACACTCCAGCCTGAGTTCAACCTTCCAGTATCTGTTTTACTTTGTAAAATAGCAAAGTGCTTAAAATATTCTTTTTATTATACCTCTAAAAGAGAACAGTAACAGGACTGCAAATAGTAGTCTTTTCCACTTAGCATTTATTTAATCTTCTTTTCTTTTTCATGGGAAATAAATATCCTGTTGTTTAAGCCAGCATCTAGGAATAAATCAGGAAATCAAAACTGAAGAGGAGTGGCGGGTGTAAGCCAAGGAAACTGTCCCATTCCCTGTTCAAACCTCAAGTTTGTAGTGTTCTCAGTGGCACTGGAAATGCAATAAACGCAAACTCCTACGACATCAAAGTTTTGCTCCCTCATTCTACTTTCCACGAATCGAGACAGGAATAGATAGACTCTGCTTCAGGACATCCTGCTCCCCCTGGGCCATCGTGACGTGAAGCAACGGTCATAGGTGCTAGAGATGGAACACTTGCAAATGATGTCATGGTGGCTTCGTGACAAGTGCCATGAAAACAAATGCTCTACAGGGCAGGGGAGATTATGCAGGGAGCGTTCCTTTTCCTTCCATACTACATCCCTGGATGCAGCCCAGTCTTTACCAGAGGTCTCTTGGAGGGACCCATCACTAGTTAGCATCATCATTGTGTTATTTGTAGTCATGTTTTTATTTATACAGATGGTGCTTAGTTTTTGTTTTTTTTTTTTGTTTGTTTGTTTTTTATTGTTGTTTTTCTTTTTTTAAAATTAAACTAGAGCATAGCCCAAAATGATTTCTTGGTTTCAGACTTAATTATAGACCCCAGGAGTGTTGAAGAAATGTGTAACAATTGCTCTGCTAATCTACTGATTAACCTGTGCAGTTTTTTCCCCTTTAAATACATGCACAATTTAACTTGTAAAATGGCTATCGTTCACAAAGGTTTGAGAAGGACATTAAGAAATTACTTGCAATTAATGTCCTCTAACTGCCTGAAGCTCAGGCCAAAGACTTCATTTTACTTGGTGTTTGCAGACTGGCTCCAAAGTCAATGAGGCCAGGAGCCTAGGGTTTAGGGTTATTCTGTGGATTTCCCAGCTGTTATCTGGCCTAGGGAAGCTTGCACAATTTGATCGTCTGCACTTAGCCTTCAGGAGGATGGCCTTGGTTCTTCAGTCTCTTGAGTCGAAGGTTATAGACCTGCCCACTGCATATCATGCAGGGTGGTCCTCTCCCCAGGCCTCCCATTTGTAGACTGGAGGCACAGACAGGGGCATCCTCACAAAACTGGGAAAAGAACAACAAACCCAAATGTTTTCCTGTCCCCTCATATTTGTATGGAGTGGAATATTAGTGAACCACGTCGATGGGTCCCTCTGTGAGGAAGAGAGGGACGATGCTAACCCCCGGAAACACATTGCCAGAGTAGGGGAGCCCTGGCAGGTGAAGCCTAGAACACAGGCGATCCGCAGGCAGGTGGGACACAGTACCCTAAGAATGCCACCTGAAGCCTGGGGCACAGAATCCTTGAAAAAAACGTTTGTGTAAGGGAGACATACACACAAACAGAATGGGCAAGTGGGTTTGGACTGAAAAGAAGATCTTTGGAAATACTTCTGGTTTCTTAATGGGCTACAGTTTTGGAGATTGTGAGGAGAAAGAAAGAAATAATTCTGACCTGTTAATCCAGAATGAATGCAGACTTCTGAACATCGAGTATTTTTAAATAAGGTGAGGAGGTGACAGAGAATCTAAATATCTCAGTGTTCTCAGTGAATGGAAAGCAGAGTGTGTATTTTCGGTAAATCTGACCCTGGTTTCCTGTTGATCAGTAAGCATGTAGGGCTGTTGCCACATAGGTTGAGATGTTCATTTGCAGCCTCGGTAAATCTCTGGCTAACCCGTCTGGTGATAGCTAATGCTAGTCACTTAAATCAAGCCTTCCTCATCTGAACTGCCAGTAATTATCCAATCCATCTAGGAGGCACACTCCCTTTTAACATTAACCACGGTGTCAGATTACATCAGACACATTGTGTCCGGGTGACTAGGGCTGCACGGTGATGAATGTGCACATTTGGAGTTCACAGTCTATCTATTTGGACATTGGGCAGTTCAGTAAGCAAACAGCCAGGAGAAGATCTATTTATTTGGGACACACACTCTCCTTATTGATCCAGCTCCTTGCCTTGTTACTAATGACATTGAGGTTTATTGGAAGAATGGACAAATTATCTGAGGAGCCATTTTGATGGCCTCTTTCCTCATAACCTGAATCCAGTAACTCAGTAACAGGGTTACTCTCACTGCCTGACTGCTAAAGGAAGGCATCATGAAGCCTGTGGATGAACAGAGGAGAGGGAAAGTTTGGACATCCTGTGTAAGCTAGCCAGAAAAACCAAGAGAAAAGGGTCATGCATTTTCCTGGGTTGACGTTAAGCTTTGTTAATTCATGCTTTGCTAAAAATGCTGAATATCTAAATAAATGCATGCTGAAAAGGCCTGGGGGCTTGTGTTGAGATATTTTAAGGTAGTAGAATGAGTCCAGAGGTTTGTTTTTGTTTTTTTGTTTTTTTTTTCTTTCTCATAGACATTTTCAGTGTCTGATTCTAAAACCTAGTATACTCAAGGTCATGTACACCAGATACCAAGCTTTGGGTGTGCCTGTGGTTATTTTTAGTTTCCCTTCATTTCAATACCTCTGGGTAGCTTTTGAATATGTAAGTAAAAGTACGAACTGGGCAGGCTGTGTAGCAATCTTTTTTTCCATGGGTTCCTGGCTTTCTGCTCATATTATCATTGGGATTGAATAAAGAAAATTCTTGCTTCAGAGAGCCATTTAATTTCTGTCCCTGCATATCCGATTGAGTAGAAATTCCCTGTTACGATCCGATCTTAGGGTGACTGTGTACACAGTGGAATCTAATGTTTGTTAATGAACTAACTACCTGGGGAGGTTTACAAACATTTATTGTGGGCAGGGCTGTACATTGCTACAAGTAACCAATGGTTTAATGGAGCCACAGACAATGCCTGGACTCTGCTATAGTTTACTGAGCAGCCTGGGTGAGTGACACTCCTGTAGTCCTTTAACACAGATGGAGATGATCAACGGCTGGCCATGGAAGTCAGTGTCCAGTATTTGTCTCATTGCTCAGATTAGACTGAGGCTGTGACTTGCTCACATGGGTCTTTTTGTTTTGTTTTGTTTTTTTGTTTTATCTTCCTGTTGTCCCTAGTACTAAGGATTGATCTGGGGTCTTGAATACGTTAAGTAAACATACCACTGAGAAATATATCCCCAGTTAATACATTTTTATTTTGAGAAAAGGTCTCATAAAGTTACCCACTCTGGCCTTGAACTCACTGAGTAGACAGGTAGGCCTTGAACTTGTGGTCCGGCTTCTTTAGTCGCCTGTGTAACTCCTGTTACAGGCGTGTACCACCGTGACAGGCTCGTAGTTGTTCAATGTTTCATTGCTGAACTTAGCCCAGAGATGAAATGATAGTGGGGGGCTGTCTTTAAGATGTGTAATATTATTTAAAATAACATTTTTTAAAGTGATGAGATTAAGCTCAAGAATTACATTTATTTGAATGTGCAGAGTCTTTGTAGGTCCTCCTCCAAATGAAAAGAAATAGGAGAATAAAATCCACTCATGATTAAGTCCCTAAAATGTCAAATTGCATAGTGTTAGAGGGCCCTGATTAATCCTTCCATGGTAAAATATTCCTCATTAGTTTGCCATGGTTAAGGGTTAACTATTATAAATTCAGATATTAATGTATTTTCTGCTTAATTAATTTCCAGGTAGAGGAAATATAGTTAGTAGATGTAAATTTTTTACTTCCAAATGTACTTTGGAAACATTATAGTGATGTATGAGAAATCTTTGGAGACATGGAGGGGAAATCATTCATAAATATGTTGAAATGTATTTAATGTATTTAACTACTTTTGATTGTGGGGAAAAAAAACCTGCCTTGACTTTGAGATGATTATTTTCCTACAGCAAAAGAATTTATGATGTAAATGAAATATTTTACATGCAGTTTTTTAAATCACACAAATTTGAAATTTCTTTTAAAATTATCTCTTTTAACTTCTGAATTTCTTGACTGGCTCATTAACATTAAAAGCCACGCCCTCCCCACTGAGTGTGTTTTGGAGGCTCAAAGGGTAATAGGAATTTTGAGATATTTATGACTAAAATCTCACCAAACGTTCATGTTAAAGTGATTTCTGCATAGATCCAATAAAAGATGTGTTACCTTATAAAGTGCCTTGACAGAATGATTTATAGTTGAAAGATGGTTAAAATTTTATGTCTGTGCATGCGAGTTTGTGTTTTAAGAATCTCTGAGGGCCAAACTCTGAATCCGAAGGCTTGTGTGTCGATTAGTTTGCTGCAATGCCCTGTGTATCACGGATGTGAAAGATGAGGGGGGTTTGCCTGCTGGAAGTTAAATGCTTCCTTCTTGCTCTCATTTGTGTTTAGTCTAGAAAAAAAAGCACGCTTAAAATTTGTCCCTTTTTTCAGCTAGTCATTATTGCGTAGTAAATAAGAATCTGGGAATCGATAGGTTGATGGATGTTTATTGGGGGAGAAATCACTTACACCAGAAACAGATGACCACCACAGGTACCTGTCCCAAGGATGCTCTCTGTCTTTGACCAGAGAGCAAACTGGGGTCCTGGACCCCAGACCTAGTCCTCTCTGGTCACACCCACACCTGTCCCCATACCCCAATGGGCGTGGTCAGTGCAACAGGTGCAGGCAGGATGGATATCTCATTATAAATTGTTAAAAATATTCTAAGATCCAGATGTGGTGGCTCATGTCTTTAATCTCAGCATTTAGTCCAGTGGGATAGATGTTGTACACATGTAAAAATTACGTATGTAATATAATTCCCGGTAGTGATAAATGTTATGAAAAAAAGGTGGAGTGAGGGATGGACAGTGATGGGTGCTTTATATCTTGTGATTTTTGATGTCATGACGGAGAAGGTGTCGTGTAGGACGGAGGGAAGTGAGGAAGCTTCTTGTATGATGGGCTCGTGGCAGAAGGTGCCGGAGGGGATGAGAGTAGGACAAGTAGAGGCTGTGAGGCAGAAACAGGCTTGGCAGTCCTGAACAGCCCAGGAAGGGCGGGGTGTCTGGAGATGAAATGATGTGGATGGCTAGGAGCCAGACCATGGAGCTAGAGAGGTCATTTGGGTTTCGTTCTAAGTGCAGTGCAACCCCCAGAAGTTGTTGTGGAGGGTAGTGAGATTATCCAATGGTCATTGCTGATTGAACCCCATTAAGGCAATGACTCATTTACGATCCTGCATGCAAACGGGATTTGGAAAGTAAGAAAGGCAACAGAATTCCCATCAAAGTTGGGTGTGCCTGGTAATAGAAAACTAAAAATATCTTATTTGCTGAATTATTCATTAGTAATTATGAAACATTTCCCAGTAGCTCAAGTCAAACCAATTCAGTGGTGTTTCTCCTTTAGGGGAGGAGCTGGTATGGAGAAAGTAACAAGGATGGATACTGTTGCCTATAGTGTAGATGGGCCCACCCCCAGCCTGGTGGAGGGGGGCGTCAGGGCAAGTACCTCACAGACTTGCATCCATAGGCTTCTCAAACCCTGCCTCTAAAAGTGAAACCATGAAAGGAAGTGGCAATTTTGCAGGACCATCTTTGGGTATAAGGATTATTTTACAGTTTATGTTATCCAAAAAAAAAAAAAAAAAACAGATGTACGTGGGTAGCTCTTTCTAGAGTACATCAGGCCTAACAGGCTGGTTTAAACAATACAGGTCACCTGTGCCCCTGAAATTAGTCCATACTTTGGAGTAGTATGACCCGGCAGTATAGTGGTCTTCTGTGGCCCTGTTGTTTTACCTTTGCCGGTTTTTATAATCCTGTAGAGCGTTGGCCGTATTCCAAGGCCAAGTGCCCAGACGTTATGGAGTGGCAGCTAGCAGCATGAGGACTCCAAATTCCCTTGTTCTCATATCCAACTGAACAAGAGGCTGTGTCCTAACATCCCACTGTGACTGTCCACACCCGCTTTTATCCCTGGGCAAGGGACCACAGTGGGGGCCACAGAGCTCTAATTCGAGCTCCCTTCTAATGTCGATGCTGTGCTTGTCTCCTCCTAAGCTCCAAAGGCTACATGGGGAGAGGTGACAGACAGCCTGGGAAGACAGAGAGGGGACCTAAGTGACAGCCGATGGTAGGGGCTGCACATGTCCATAGAGAGAAATCAATGATCTCAAGTTATTTCAGGAGATTTATACGCAGAAGGTGCTGCCTATCTAGTCTTGTGTAGTTGATGTAATCTGGAATTTCAGTGTGGATTACAAGCTTAACCTGTGGTTACCACTTAGGTGGCTTAGATGAACAACCTCTTCTACCCCGGACCAGCTGTTTGTGAAATCTGGTTTTTAGAATGCTGTAGTAACAGGGTTAGAACTGACTCTCTTTGCTGTTGGTAGATGTTAGAATATGGGATTATATACACTAAAATACTCTGTGGTTGGTTGTTACGTATCTCTATTCATGGAGGGTTGTAAAGGTACATTTCTAACAGAGAGCCTGTACATAATGTATTTTCATTAGTGTGAATGGCTTGGGATAGGCTGGCCTGGTACCATCTGCAAATGCAGACATTTGGCCTAGACATGTGATGGGATGAGTTGCTGTTTCCAATGGCTTGCCATCTCTCATACTGAAGTTACTTTCTCTGTAGCTCTAAACCATGTCTGCAAAACAGTAGGGAAAGGGGAGTGTTCAAAAAAAAAAAAAAAGTGATGCACTCCACCCTGGATGCATCATGATCGGGTGGCTGAAAGGGAAAGAGGCTTTGAAAGGTGCAACCTTTACAACATTAATCTACGGATCTTCCAACAAAGAGCTACCCAGCCGCTACAGTGAGTTAAGCACCGAGATGGTCGTTGTGCTTATGGTGGCCAATGAAGACTTGGTTCCTGCCCTCATGAGCATTGCCGGCATTTTGGTTAAGTGATAACACAGGTGCCAAGTTGGTTTGTGACAAGTGCTAGGCCAGTGTGGGCGTGGTGCTGTGAGAGCCGCAAGTGGGGGTATGATTGGTCAGGAAGTCTTGATATTCCACACACAAGTGGTGCTAAACTCGGAATCTGAGGAGTGAAGAGCTGGTACAGAGGGGGCGTGGAAGGAAGAAGACAGTGGGAGATGTCATTCTGCAAATATGCTTCTCTTATTGGTTAACGAATAAAGCCCTGTTGGCCAATAGGAAAGCAAGATAGGTGGGACTAGCAGAAGTGGAGGATTCTGGGAAACATAGGAGAGTCTCGATGTGATCTCAGGAGGAGAGGACTGGAGTCTGGCATTCTCGGTAAGATAAGAGCATGTAGAAATACATATGTTAGTAATTGTGGGTTAATAAGTTATACAGAGCTAGCCAATAAGAAGCTCTAGCCATTGGCCAACAGCATTAATATTAATACACCATTATTTGGGGCTGACGCGGCTGTGGGACCAGACTGGTGGGAAAGTGCTGGTAACAAAATGGTGCCCAATGTGGGGCTCGAACCCACAACCCTGGGATTAAGGGTCCCATGCGCTACCGACTGAACTAGCAGGGCTGTGCTAAGGAAGTAGCAGCATGATTTCCACCTCTGCGTCCATTCCTTCCACCAGCCTCACCTACTTGGTGAGTTCGAGGCCAATGACTCAACAGCAGTGTGGGCAGCACCTGAAGAAGGACTGATAATAGTCTCCTTGGACTTCTGCGTGCAAACGTGTACACCCACATATGCGCATCCATGCATATGTGAACATGCACGCACGTGTACACGTTGCACGCTCACGTACACACACAGACTCACAGGTGAAAAAATCATCAAGCAAAAAAGATGTCCCTCAAATTGTAACTCCTGCATCCGTTTGCTGGTGACTCTATTCATCCTACCAAGTCTTGGGGTTATTGCTCACCTGCTGGCCTTGCCTCCCGACTTTTCATTTGGCTTCATGTTCTGTAGTATTAGCCAAATGTGAATAAGCTAACTCATTTCATAGGTGATGTAGACAGTTCCTAACTCCTAAAGGCGGGGACAGTTTGTGAAGGGAACACAAGATGGGTGAGAAATGTACTGGCATGAATGAAGGGCTGAAGTATTTCGAGCACGATATTTACTGCTCGACACACGTCGATTTTGATGGAAAGAACCACAAGAAGGGTACAATATCCCGTCACCCCCGCCACCGTCCTGGGTTGGGAGAAGCAATGTAGTAATGTAGAGGGAACTCTGTAGCCATGTTACCATTAAGGCAAGGGCAGATAGGAAGTTCGGTAATGAGTCCCATGACAAAGAGATACCGATTGGCACTCAGGTTCCCAGACTGGACAACCGTGATCAAACGGAAAGAACATAGCATGTCGTCTGCCACAGCGACAGAGGGTGATTTGTGTGTGTGTGTGTGTGTGTGTGTCACAGTAATGTGGCGGGAAGACGCGGATCCTCCCTCCCGTCTTTGTCTCCTTTGTTCCAGCCTGCCATGTAATCTTAGTGCCTAGGATCATGCTGATAATTCTGTAGAAATGCAGTGACAAACAGGCAGGTAAGCAGTTCAGATGCTACCCTGCTAGTCCCTGCCGGGGTGATGTGCACATGAACATTCCTGATGAGAGATGTCTGCTTTGCTGTTCGGGATGCCAGATGGCGGAGCTGGCCCTCACCGAGGCTGTGCACACCTGCAGCTGGCCTCAGGTGGCTGTGAACGTCGAGGGAGCCCGCAGTTCGACTGGAGATGGCGGCCCTGCCTCCAGTTCCGGGAGCGCCTGAAAGCCGCACAGAGTGACAGCCGTTTCCAAAAGAGGCTGATTTTAAAAACCGTGATGAAAATGGCTAACAGCAGGCTGAAGGTTAAAGTGAAAAACTTAAAAACCATAAAATCTGCCTGGAGGCTATTTAAGCAAACTGTTCTAGAGGCACAGATGGTTTGCATACCTCTGAGCCAAAAAGGAGAAAAGGAAAAAGGGGACCGTAAAGCTGGCGCGATTAAGCAGACGACTATGAAAGTTTTATTAGCGCTAAAAAGGCATCCTTTGAAAAAGTGGGAAATGTGTCTTAGGAACTCGGAAGATGTGTTAAAGACCAGTGGGGAGTGGAGGGCGCAAGTGGATGACATCTCAGAAAGCAAGCAGGGATGAGGGCGCAGCACCACTGCGAGCCCTGCCTATGAGAAGCTGGGCTCCTTGGTAGTGAGCAGCAGAAGAGACAAGGTACACAGTCGGGTGTCTGTGTCAGCGGATTTCATAAAGGTTGGGTACCGCCGAGATAGTAGTTTGAATCTCCAGATATCATCAGTGAGTTCAAGACACTGAAGAGCCGGGAAGCAGAGGGGCCGCGGGTCTCAGGGGTGTTTGTTCACACACACACACACACACACACACACACACACACACACGAGCATGATTGCCACACTCACAGAAAGGCTGGCTTTTGAAATTGAAGAGTGGGAATCCTCCAGATTTTGAGAGAAGTTAGATGGTGGGACCCAGTGGGACAGTATGGAGGCTTCAGGTCACCTTTCAGGGAGCCTCCCCAGGGGAGATATGTAGACAGACGACTGACAGACAGTACTTATGTCTTGAGTTAGCCTTCAATATTAATCCAAATAAAAGTGGCCAAATATAACCTGACCAAAAGTGAGGTTGTCTGGGTTTTCAGAAATTCACCTAACTCAGGTGGTGTTTGCTGACTCCCGTCACAGGCCCTTGAGGGAGATAAAGAGCAGGAGATGAAGAGACCCTTGCCTTGGATTCAGAACCTGGGTGGTATTCCTCAGGGTACCAGTGAATTAGCAGCTCCCGCCCCCAGAGCTGTGTTACCTAACAAGGGGGCTGCTTATTCAGAAGTAGAGGCCAAGCAGAGGACTTTGCTACTTCCTTTGCGTTGCTTTAGTTTGAAAACACACAGATTGTGCCTCCATTGGCCACCCCTCAAAGCCAATACAAAGTTTTCCCTGTTGTATTTGCTCAGTACCTTGAGAGGGACGCTTGGTCCGCTGCAATGGGGGTCTCGTTGTGGTGTCTTCTTAGAATGAAAGAAGTCTTTTATATGCTTGGCTGTATTAAGAATCAGTCTTCAAAAAATGGATAAAAGTATGCCAAAGTGCACGGTGATAACTGAGCTATGACCTACTTTCATAGGAAACATGCCGTTCATTTTTCTTAACCTGATTTTATGAAGGGCCAGTGCTGAACTTTGAAAGCGTTGACACAGAGGATTAAATGTATTTTCATTAAGTTCCAGGCTATACATGCACGAGAAACCGAAGGCTGCACAATTGCAACTCTGAGGACAAAGGGAATTGACGATCAGGCTACTCCGCTTATAAGTGCGCCCTGCCTCTTGCCACTCAGGGGTAACCTTTGCAGCAGACCACCTCAGTGAAAGCCAGGGTCAAACTCTGTGGCAGATGGCTTAGTACGCGGTGCATGTATTAATGCGTGGAGGCAGTCCTGGAAACGCAAGCAGGTTGCTAACGACCATGGATAGCGCTTGCGAGCTGCTTCTGCCGAGCGAGGTGTTCCGGCGTCATGCTTCAGGGTGCAAGCTGCTGGTCTGGGGTGGGAAAACATGTCCGTCTTTGTGTCATTCAGCTTTCCATTGCTGTAAGAAATATCTGAGACAGCCAGTTTACAATGAGGTTTAGTTTGGTTTATTTTGGGACATCACAGACGGAGGGCACATTGGCGCTAAGCTGCTGGTCTCCTGGCCGGGAAGCAAAAGAGGAGGGAAGGACAGCACCCTGCAGGGGTATGGCCTCCGTGGCCTAAACCTTCGCACTGGGCCCCTCTTCCTATAGGATATAATACTCCCCAATTGTTCCACCCTGGGTTCAAGTCTTTAGCACGCGGGCCTCTGGGGGACATTTGTGGTCTAAACTACAGCAATGTTGCTCTGTGCCTCAGGAAGAGGCAGTGCCATTTCAAGGTGGACAGAGATGAGAGAAAGTGGCACACGTCCCATGGTTAATCTTCCATTGGTGCCACTGAGAGAGACCATCGAAAATGAGGAAGGTGTCAAAAGTGAAGGAAGGTAGCAGGCACTTCCCGAAAGCCAACACCACTTCAAGCCTGACTTCAAATGAGTAAAAAGGATACCTCACCTTCTGGCTAGTTGGCACCAGAAGGAGCCTTGTGTTGGTGGTAGAATTTCCAGGTTTGTTTTAATCCTGTATTTGATAAATAGAAAAAAACCATTGGCCTCCCAAGTTTCAGTGCAAACTTGACTTAAAAAAAAAAATTAATTAAAGGAGCTGGGAAGATTGTTAAGTCAGTAGAGTGCTTACCATACAAGCTTGGGGACCAGAGTCTGATCATAACACCCACATAAAAGCTAGGCCCTGAGGCATTCATCCAAAAATCCCAGTTCCGAGGAGCCAGAGCAGGAGGATGCTTGGGATTCGCTGGCCGTCTAAGCTGACTCAGTGAGCTCCAGGTTCACCTGCCTCAAAACTTAGGAAGGGAAGGTGAGGGGACTCCCGGTATCAATCTGTGGCCTCCACATGGATGGGCACACATGTGCCCATGTATCCACGCATATGTGCGTACATACACACAAGAATGAATTAAAACCCAGGGAGATAATTAGGAGGAGGCGCATGCCAGGTGGGGCTCATAGAAATCATTTGGATTTATTGAAGTCTAAATTCAGACAACCAGAATTAATTGGGAGTTTAGAAAGATTTGGACAAAGTGCCTTAAATGTTTCATTTAGGGTGTCAACATTAATTGTGATGAGAGACGAAAATGAAAGTTACTGGCATAAATGGGTGTGGAGCTTAAGTTACTAATTCCACCCTCCCCAAGTGCCGGTGCCTCCTGATCAAGCGTCTTCGCTCACTTCCTTCACGTTTCCCACACGGTGATCTATACCAGTGAAATTTAATTCTTTATATCCATGTAATTCAGCTTGAGACAAGATGCTTGACATCCCCATGGCTTCAAAAGTGACTGAATGTTTGACCAGGGGCTAATAAAAGTGATGCAGACCTCAATTTCTTTCTCCTTATGTACATTGGGAGATGAGGCAATGTTATGAATGAAGCTCCTGTCAAAGAGATTATTACAGATAGCCCCTATAACGTGACCTCTCTGGGGACACGAGGAGCCTGGAAAGTGATTACCATGACTGAGCTACTGGAAACCAGCTGTGTAGAGGGGGATTTGTGGAAATATGGGCCTTACTCTGGGCGGTCCACTCAGAGAGGATGGGGGAAGCTGGCGTTTGACCTACACTTTTGTTCCGGAGAGGGCAAGATACATCTCTATATGCATGTCAGTGTCTTAAATGAATGTACAAATCAGCCACTCAGGGCTGGGAATGTGGAACTCAGAAATGTGCATGATGGCTTCTGTTGAAAGGGTGTCTGAATGTGTGAGTCTCTGTGCTCGTGTAGACATTGACCTCAGGCTCCACATGTATTTACTGAGTCATTTATTCAGCGAGCAGTCTTGGTGACCCACAGCATACCAGACGCTGTTCTATGGCTAAGGATGCAAAGATGAATGAGGGAAGATCTCCATTTCTAAGGACCTCACAGTTAAATAGAAGAGACCAATAAGCAAACAAGTGCTAAGATGTGAGTAAGACATGCCAGAACAGATGTGGGTTAGGAACCAGGGACCATCGTGTGGCTTACCCAGCCCAGGGCCAGTCCCTCTGCATGAATGAACAATGCTAGTAGGAAGGCCAAAATGTACATTCAGGGAATGGGATGAGAAGAACTAAGCTAAGGATGGCAACTCTCAAAAACAGATGTGAGTCAGGAATGAGGTCCCCATGTCCCACATCACACAGTGAATATATAACCTTTATCATATTCCTGCAGTGAGTTTCAACCTCTCAAAACATTGCAGGCTCTATAAGAATTCTTGAAACAATACAATATGACTTAAGATGATATTGGTGGCGTTGGGAGAAAGTCACCTTCAGGGGCCAAAGGAAAAAGAGACACACGGACATTAGTGGACAGGGCTCATGGTTGTAGCAACGGAGGCCAGTAACACACTCTTTGACAGTCTCATACCTGCAGTAGTCCGGAGCTGTCCAAATGAAACGTAATGTTAGAATACTTCCCAACTCCTTTTAGTTACAGGCGAGAACGCTGTGAAGTAGGAGGCTTGAAGGTGTCACTCGGTGAGGGCAGAGGGACACCAGACACATCAGCTCTGGTGAGGATGTCAGGGGCAGTGATGGGAGGGTGGTAGTCACTCTTGCCAGCAGGGTGACGGAAACATCTTCAGTGGTTAGGAGCTGGACACATTAGCCTTCGAAGGTGAGTCGTTGTGCTGATTTTCAAACGTGTGTTGGCTGTGAGCCAGTGGTAAGAAATAGTTTCCCTTGTATCTTCTTCTGTATGTGCGCGCATGCATTCATACCTTATGCCAGAGACTGAATCACCAACATGCTGGTGTGTCCTTGACTTACCAGGCCATGTCAACAGAAGATTTTCTTACAATGCTGTCACAGCTGCAATCGGGCTAAAGCAAGAATTCTAAAATGTGTCATGGCTAATAAGAATTATAAAATGCATCATTGCTTCAAAAGTGCTAAAATGTGAGAAATATGTGGGTTTCAGAACATACACACAAAGCCCAGGACGTAGTTATTAAAATTAAAAAAAAAAAAGTTTAATGTGACTGTACTTAATTTTTATGTGATGTGCTATGATATTTTGTTTTGTTCCATTCTGTCATAAATTGCCGATTCGACTCACTAGTGGCTTGAGAACCCATTGAAAATACTAGGAGACTTATTTATGTGAAATATCACTGTAGTGACATATTCACTCTGTCCGCACCTGTTGCATTGACCACACCCATTGGGGGCGTGGGCATGTGTGGACATGACCTGGGGGAACTAGGTCTGAGGGAGGGGACCCCTCTTGATTGCTGGACAGAGACAGAAGAGCATCCGGAGGCATCCTTGGGACGGGAACCTACTGGCATTCATCTGCCTCTGTTGTAAGTTGTTTCTCCCTGAATAAACATCTATTCAGCCTATCTGTTTTTCCCGATCCTTATTATTCCACAATATGTCACAACAACAGAAGGTTAGGGGTCTTCAAATTCTCACTGTTGGATCCTTCTTGACTGTAACGGCAACCTCCCCAGGTTAGATGGAGGTCTAAACTTTCACTGGAAGCTGTCTTAGTGGGATCGTATTTATCCTTTAACACGGCCAGTGGCTGCTCCATCGATTCCTTGTTGGAGAATTGGGAGCAGTGGCCATATTGATCCGATAGTGAAAGGGAATGCTGGGATTTTAGGATGAGCTGTGTCAAGTTCTTTTTCAGGTGATCATGAAGTAAGAGGAGGCAGGAATGTCGGGTGGGGAAACAGGATGCAAGGGTTAGAGAGCCATGACGGGGTGGGGTGGGAGACCTCCCAAACAGTTTCTCACTCTAGCTCTCTGAGCTTTGAGACACACTGCCTGTCACCACAGTGGCCTGGTCTCAGGTATGTGCCATCATGCGGTGCTGTTACATGTGGCCTGAGGCTCATTTTTCATAAGGACTGACCAACATTGGGGGTGGGGAGGGGGAGGTCTTGGCTACCGAGGAGTAGAAGACTCATAAAGTAGTGTATGTCTGTACTCATAGCACTCAGATAAATCAAACTGAAAGATCGTGAATCCGAGGCTAGCTTGGGCTACAGAGCAAGGCCTTGTTTAGTACCGCCTCCCCCCTCACAAAAAAAAAAGCTGGTTGGTAAATAATGGTAGCATGGGCTTCTGCACTAAAATAACTTGGCCTTCAAAGCCACATTGCAAGTGAGACAGAGTGGAGAGGCCTATAAACCCACATGGACAACGGCACAAAGTGGGCACTCTTGACCTTTTGTTTGAATCAGGGTCATTCATAATCCACCCTGGAGCAGGAGACATGCACAGAGAAGCTGACAGATACAAGGTTCTAAAGCCCGTTCTTGGACCTCTGAATCCAAACCTTAGGATCTTTTGAGTTACCGGATACAGGAGAACTCAGTTCCCAATCTGCCCTAGTTTAAACCATTGATAATGGGAGGTTTTCTGACCTGTGCGGCCCACGGCCTGGCATTCAGATTTAGAACAGGCTGTCTCAAAATCAAAACAAACAACAACAACAACAACAAAAGATTTGGAACAATGGAGGCACCCCAGCGAGCATCTATCAGCATGAGGGCCAGCAGGGCCAGGTGAGGGTGAGGTTTGTCATCACCAGGCAGGGTTTTAGAGTAACTATCCAATAATAAACCTCACACGATTAGGAGAAACAGCCTCCAAGCTGAGTGTGATGTGCCCGCCGTCCTGGTATAGGCTCTGGGAGTCAGATGTCACCCTTCCCAACAGTTTGACCACTACTTAAGAACTGACCCACACCTTTTGAGATGGATGGTTTTAAAGTCACAAAGCTGGTGATGTTACAGAGCTATAATGGATGCAGGATGCTCCTGGTCCTGCTCAGTGAGATGTTGGATTGAGTAAATCTTGCTGCCCCCATGTCCTGTCCAATGTATTGTACCATTTAACGGGACTCTGCCACCCCCGAAAGGAATTTAAACTGTCAACCCGTTGAGTGTTCATCTCTACAGTGAAATTTGTAGTTGGAGGCAATTTGGCTTAATTTAACCAGGACAGGTTTTCACGTCTAGGAGAGCTGGTGTGGGCATGGGTGGGGTCCATTGGAGTAGAGTCTGGGGCTCACAGGGCACAGAATGGCTACTGTGGGGGCTCCGTGGCATCTGCCAGAGGAAAAGGCACACTGTTCTGCTGCTCCTCATCACAGGCTGCCATCCCGGCAGACTAGGGAGCCATCCCAGGAAGCATTTTCTCCTGAGTTTGGGGAATGTTCTCTAGGGTGGGCTGGGGTGGGCAGGGGAGAGGCTCTTGTCTGCGAGCCTGCCTGGGCTGCAGATGGAAAGGCTTGTTCAAGTGTGGCAGCATCTTTGTGTCACTTTAATGGTTTGATTTTTTTTTCTCTCTTCAAACCTCCTTCTGAGGGAAATCTGTGATTACATTTTTTCCCCCTCCGCACAGGTGCTAGGATGCATTGCGCAAACACAAACATATCCCACTTCATGAGAGGATTTGGAAGTCATTTTCCTTCCATCTGTCTGAAGTGGATTGTGCTCTAAAACCGGCCATCCGCCTACCCATTCTCCCACGCACCTTCTCGGTGACAAGAAGGAGATGGCATTGTAAGGGAACCGGGAAAAATAAGATAAACCCGAAAGGCATTTCAAGGGATGGCTTATTAGTATCACTTGGGCAGCTATGAATAACGCATGACAGCTTCTGGACTGCAGCTATTTCCAGAACAGAACCCTCATCTCCCTTCTCATCCAGTACCCGTTCAGAGTAGATGTTTTTCTGTATCATATTCCCAAACCCTTGCAGAGCCTGGGTTCCTTTGACCACAGATCATATTCGTATGCCCACGGTGAGTTCTTGACCTATAGGTAAGCCAGCAACGCTCCTTGGGAAAGGAAGGACCGCAGAGGACCATGCAGCTGTACGTGTTCCTCGCTCAGACAATCAGAGGCCCAGCAGGGCACCTTCCCAGTGCAGCTGCACAGCTTCTCGGGAGCTCTCTGAGGCCCTGCGCCCTACGTGCAGATTCCAAGCTACATTTAACACAATTGCCCATCAGCACTTAGGAAGCAGTTACCACAGAAACCCAGCAGAGACCAATTAGTCACATGATTAAATTAATTAAAATAACCCAGGGCATCTGCCATCTTGCTTCTTTCTGCTGCAGATAGTGCATGACCCAGACCAAACTGCAATTGGTTAGCCATGCTGTGGTGCCGTGCAATCCTAGAATTACCCTCTCGACATGGACAGGGGTTCTCCTGATTTTGTTTTCGTGCTGTAAGGACTCTGTTAGGTTGTTTTGTGGAATATTTCTCCTCTACAAACCAGGCAGATTCAAATTTATAAAACATCAGGTTTAATAAGCAATAGGATTTGTTGTGCTGGGGAAGAGGAATTGCAAACATTTTGTTTTGTGCATAGTTGAAGACTTTTGGAGACTTTTAATGAGTACATTCACCGCACATGACCTGAGAATTGTGTGACAAGTCACAAAAACTAGACCATTGCTCTCCTTGTTAAAGTAATAGGGATGTTACATTAGGTGTGGGCAGCCTAGGTGCTTAGAGATTGTCTTAAGTCAAGCATGGCATCTAGTGATCCCACTCAATGACTTATCATTTATAGAAGGCAGAAACAGACACCCCAAAGCTGATCCGGTAAATCAACATTGTCCTTGGTATGCTGAATGACCTAATCACAGCCCTGCGAAACTCTCTGTGTAGTCAAAGGTTATCTGTTACCACGGGACCAACCTTCTGTACACCACACACACACACACACACACACACACACACACACACACACACACACACACACACACACACACAGAGAGAGAGAGAGAGAGAGAGAGAGAGAGAGAGAGAGAGAGAGAGAGAGAGAGAGAAAGCCTGGCAAAATGCACAAATGAATTATATAGCTCTTCTGTTTTAATGTGGGCTTGTTTTAATGTGGTGCAGCCTTGTCTGTGAGCCTTGCCTCTAAGACAGGAGGCTCACACATGAAGAAGGTGGTGTGTAAGCAGTCAGCTGGCACAGCTCTTTCGTTAGCAATAGACACTGGGCTCCTTTAAACTCTCCCTCTCCTTGGGTGGATGAGAGAGCCTGGTCAGACCTCCAGACAGATGTGTCGGCATGGCCCTTCTGAAAATCAGGACTGATGAAAGAGAGCCATGTGTCATTTAAAAAGCTGCAGCTCAACATATTACATAATAAGCCTCAAAGGAACTTGACTGATACTCTGTCATCAATAGCACTAGTAATAGGAATATGTGTTTGAGTCACAGTTTATCATTTATCAGACATTTGGATAACTCTAGGCTTCACCTGAACATGCCTTCTCTAATCCTTTCCTTTATTTAGTGTGCGTTTTGTATACATGTGGTACAATTGCTTCCTTAGCCCAAGTGTCTATTTTGTGAGTGAAATAGATATCAATGAAGAGCAGACTAAGACTGGAGTATGGAATAATATGCTTCCAGTTTTCTTTTGAAGTCGACAGAGGAATGAACACACAGAACTTTATTGCATAAATATAATTAATGAAGACCTCTGGGAGAAGTGATTTTCAAAACAAATTAGATAAATGTTTTAATTACATACATATATGTATATACAAACACACATATATAACCAAATATTAGTGATTCTGTAAACCATAGACTTTATGTAAGCAAAAATTTATTTCTGTTATATAGGGGTATCATTTTTTTTTCTCTATTAAAATTATGGAACACAGCCTTTTGGAAATGGTTAATATTGCTTTTTTGGCAAAATGAAACACAAATTAATGTATACTTCTTCTGTTAGTTGTTTACAAGGCTTGGTCAAAAATAAGCCCAAGCAATCAGAAAATTATTACAAAGTACTTTAGGTGTGTGGATGCTGAAACAGATTTCACTGTATTTGGTCACATTTGGCCTAGGAGACACTGCTTAGTTATGAAGTGAAGGTATTGCCCATTGCTGCCAGCATTCTGAACCCTGGCAACCCTCTGTGGGGAGGGGCTGGTTATGAAAGCACCCGTTCATGTGTCCAGTTGTAAATTTCCGACCACTGTTTATCGTCTTCTGTTGTCCTACTTCATCCCATTTCACCAAGAAGGGCCAGCAAAAGGTGGCTCTGCATAATTTATGAATTATTTCTCCTTTCTTTCTGCCTCCATTGTCCCATGTTCTATGAACACATCATATGCAGGCAGGAATGAAAAACTGAAGCATTTTATATATAGGATGTTAATTTACAGGGTCAGTTCTGACAGGCTTCCAAGGTTGGGAAAAAAAAAAAAACCTACAAAATTAACTTGTGTGAAATCTGTGGTTATAGGAAACAGTTGCTGCTGATATTGATTTTTCATCCCTTTCATTTGATCTTCCTGGCAAAACCTTAGTCCTGAGTACTTACTGACACACTCAGATTGTCAAAGAAACCAGCTTGAGATGACTGAAAATGAATTACTTTGGAAATGAGTTTGTGTCTGTGTTTTCATAAAGATCTTGTTCTTTAGTAGCAAAGGGGCAGGGCAGCTTCTGCTGCCGCTTCATGGCCTTCCCATAAATCCTCCGGAGAATGAGGCAGGTACAATAAATTAATAAATGAAATGGAATTAATAAGTAAAGCTGCAGAAGGCCATGGCTAGTGTGTTAGTCTCAGCATGCTAATTCACAGCACTCTAGGGAGATTTAAAAAAAAAAAATTCAAAAGTCCCCCTGGTGGTAGTGAAAATGAGCAGCGGGGGAGAAGGGAAAGGAAAAAAGAAAAAAATCGAGCAACATCTGACTGTATTCAGCAAAGAGCCCCTTAGAGAAGCAGCCTCCGCTGCCCTGTGCGGGCAAATGCCTTTGTTTTCATTGCACATGGTTTTACTGGCTATCGCGTACTTGTACGGATATTTATTTTCCATTGTCTGTGTTTCCTGTTATCATAAAACCCCACAAACGTGGCAGTTTTGTCTTGCTTGCTGCTTTGTCCCCAGTAATGAAAGCTGCATCTACCACGCACAAGATTTTCGATAAATATTCATTGAATGAATGATTAAACCAGGCTCAATTTAAATGAGGAGCTGAGTAAACTCATCTTTTTGTATTTTGAAGTAAGAGGTATTAGAAGGAATGTTAATTTGTTTAGCAAATTAGATTAGTTAGAGGCTTAAAGAGAGGAACGGGAAGCTACCTGTGAACACCTTAGGAACCGCCTTCTGGTTTGAGCAGGGGACGCACACAGAAGATTGGAGAGCCCCTCACTAGTCGATCATCACATTGCTTTTTCTTGTTTTCTCTACACAAACCCTTTAGTACAAAGAACCTAAATGGACCGGGGGCTGAAAAAGAATTAAGATTTAACTTCCCTTAGGAAAGCAACAGAAGCGTGCATGAGATACGGAAAACAAGAAGGCTGAGGACTAAAGGGTGTGTTGTGCATTCTCCTCCGTGCAGGTGAACGGGTAGCGTGCAGGTGAACGGGTAGATGGTCTCTGCATCCGGAGTCCCTCACACATCCTCATGGCCTCATCAGGGAGTCACTGCACACACAAAACCTTTGCAGACTAACTCGTCCTCTCCCAGGCTGCCAGGAAGGGCGTAATTATCTTAGTCTCGGCCACTGTCATTGGAAACCTGTTGTTTTACAGTATATGACATTTGGGTGACACATTGATCTGGTTATTTGCGCTTAATACCACCCACATGGGGTTTGTACTCTGCCAACCGCAGCAAACCCTGACACTTGGAGTCCACAGTCACTTAGCAGTCTGCGGTGTATATGCCAATCTCTTTCTCTCTTTGAAAGGACTGTATTTGATGCATGGATATTTGATAGAATTGATTTATGACCCTTTCGGAAGGGACAGCAATAAGGGAGGGTAGGGGCTGTCTGATGCCCTCAGTATATATCCAGGAAAACGCACAAAATAGTTTCAAAACATCTTCTCAGCCAGTGAAGTAATGATACACGCCACGCCGTATGAGAACCCCTCGGGGGTTCGTTGTTTGTTTTGTGTGTCATCTGATCTTTCATTCTTTGCTTTCACCTTACCAAGCTGCGTTTAGAAGTAGGGTTTCCAGTTCCCATCCCATAGAGCCTCCCGCAGCCGTGTCCTGGTCTTCTATGTAGACACCTGAGGTTCAGATGGGACTAATCCAGAAGAGATTGGAGAATGTCCTGGGTACCCACCCTATGGGACAACACTAAGCCAGAATGTGAAGGCTCAAGAGTGGCCTACTCTCCTCCTGGTTCCCGCCTCTGCCCACCCCACAAGGGGCCCCTCCTGTGGTCTCTTGGCAGTCCTGAGCTCTCCACACCCATCCTCTCTTTCTCTAATATTTGTTTCCAGGGCCTTCCTGGCTCTAACAGCTTCCCCACTCACCTGTGGGCACCCCAGTGACCTCCGTTTTTAAAGTTGTCACTATGTTAGACACTATCCTAAGTATTGAATCCCCGTGGTATCCTGATGAAAAAATATTGGTGCCCCCGTTTCTTATTAGAGGCAGCTGGGATGCAGAGAAGTTTTATAACTTACCCAAGGGGGATGGCTCAGAAGTGAGCAGGCGAGGCGTGGACTCAGGCCTCCTTTCCCCCAGGCTGTGCTCCTGACTACCCCACACTAGACTGAAGGTGGGCCTTGACCAGGGGGCAGCAGTGCTCTGGACCACTGCTCAGTTCCACTCTTCGTCCTGTATCCAACTAGCACACCCCAAATCTTCCCAGAAGTCCAACCGCCAGCCCAACTGCAGATCTCCATTTCCCTGACTGCTTTCCTTCTACATGCTTTTGTAAGGTCTCTGCCACTAATCCAACCCTTTCTAAAAATTTCTTTATTTTCAGACAGGGTCTTACTTGTAGTTTTCTTGTATCAGTCTCATGAGTCCTTAGGATCATAGCCCTGTGCCACCAGGCCCATCGGGCTCATCTATCCTCCCTCCCTCCCTCCCTCCCTCCCTTCTTTCCTCCCTCTCTTCCTTCTCTTCTTCCTTCGTGTTGGGGATTGAACCCATGGCTTATGTATGCACGGTTGGCAAATGTTCCACCATCTAGCTCTACCCGCATCGTGGCTGAGTTCCGAAAGACCCCCAAGTGTGTACTTCCAGCTTGGAAGCAGTCTCAAGACCACTTGCTTGCAGTTTCGTGAACACTTCAGGAGCTCTCTTCTGGAAAGGTCCATCTCTGTGCTGACCCAACATGGCAAGATGTCAGTAAACGTGCGTGGAATCTAAACCCATCCACACACAGAGGCTGTGAGGGTTAAGGTTCTGTGAGACGTCTTGAGAATAACCATACTGGTAAAGGAAGTTTGAAGGGATGTGTCTTCCGGTCTTGAAATGTCCTGCTAAACACATGCTGGAAGAACACTGGGAGAAGAGAAACAAGGAGCAAACGCTTAATGAGCTCGTAAAACAAAAACAAACAAACAAAAACATACATGGTGACACACACTATAATTGGAAGCAGATAGATTGCAGGTTTGAGGCCAGGGCTGTGAAATGTAGTGGATTCAAGGCCAGCCTGAGACCCTCTCCCACAAAAAAAGAAAATATAAGGTAAATATATTTTCGTTGTCTAGAAAGCAGTTTGGAGAGATGAGGTTTTCCGTCAGGTGTGTGAACCGTTTCTCTGGTCAAAGCGTCATCATTGCAGCTGTTTTCCCTAGCCTTCATTTCCTTGAATATGATATGCACTTGTTTTGAAAATGCCCCTCCTGACCTCCTAAGACCCCTCTCCAGGAGGCTGAGGCCAAGTCACCCTGGGATGGGCTGGGGCGCTCCCTGGGCGAGGGGAGCCCCTCCTCTGCACCAGGTTCTGTGTCCCTGTAAAGCATCCTTGGTGGGGAGCCTCTGGCTATAATAAAGGAGCGTTGGCCAGATTCATTGTCAGGTTAAGAAGCCCTTTGTTTCTGTTTAGTTTTCTGAAACAAGACAAATTATGATATTTTCTGTTAATTTCTTTCCTTAATGAGTTTCATTAAAATCAAAGCTTCCGGAAGACTGAGCCTTGACAGCTGTCTAAGGGCTGTTTCATTTACCAGGGGCTGCTAAGACTGAATAATTATTACAGCTTGATAGTTTGCAAAGAAGTAAGAACAACAGAGGGAAACAGACTCCTTGAACGGTGTGTCATGTCTTTATTTTTCTTCCCGTGTCTGGGGTTCCATGGTATTCAAAAGAGATCATTAAAACGACGCATATTCTTTGATCCACAATATTACAAAATCATCACACGCTTGCTTCTTAATGGCTCCCTGATTCTTAAATACCGAATTTCAGTTAATGATGGCATATTAAAAGGAAGCTTTCTAGAGGTTAATAATGAAAATATATTATCTTCAGGCACTAGGAAGCTGTTCGGCACAGGGTGCTGCAAGACTGGGCAGCAGTGTATTCTACACTGTGCTGGTTGAGGTTGGGGAAGCATAGCCTCTTGCTTTCTCCAAACCATTTTTCTGTTTGACATAATAGAAAAGAATTGTTAAAGTCATGGTCAGAATTTCACGTTTCCTGCTAGAAAGAGCAGTGCTCTTATTGGGGGGCGGACTTGCTTTCCTTCACAGTTTTTACACAGGCGTGGGGACAAAATATGACTGTCACAGTGCCACAGCACCTTGACAGACTGAACATTGAGATGGCCTACGCAGGTTGCGGGGATTAACCCTGAGAGATCTTAGAAAAGACAAAAACATGCAATTCTATCAGACGTGACCATATAAAGTGAATTCTGCTACACAGGGTGTGATGTGTGTCTCAGTCCATAGTAAGAAAGGAGGAGGGGACAGCTGAAGTAAAGTGGGCGTGGATCTTGATAACTGTCCACCTGGATAAGAAGTAACGTGAGGCTCAGAAGTACCACCACTTTCTGAGTTATTCTTAAAATTCATAGTAACGTTGTTTGTTTGTTTGTTTGTTTGAGACAGGGTTTCTCTGTGGCTTTGGAGGCTGTCCTGTAACTTGCTCTGTAGACCAGGCTGGCCTCAAACTCACAGAGATCCACCTGCCTCTGCTTCCTAAGTGCTGGGATTAAAGGCGTGCGCCACCAACGCCCGGCTCTCATAACAACTTTTTAGAGAGTTTTCAGAGTGTGTGTGCATGTGCATGTGGGTATGTGTGTGTGTTGCATGCACATAGCATGTAGGCGTGCATATGTACATAAGCATGTTGAAGCTACAGGAAGACATTGGGTGACTTCCTCTGCCCATCTGTCTTATTGCTTTAAGACAGTGTTTCTAATGGAATCAGAACTTTGTATTTGGGCTAGGCTGGCTGCCCAGCGAGCTCCTGGGGTCTCACTGTCTCTTTTTACCTGGGTGCTGAAGATTTGAACTCAGTCCTCACACTTGCACAGCAAGAACTCTTACCCATGGAACCGCCCCGGCCCCTGCCCCCAGCTCCATCATAAAAAAGTTAAAGATGATGAAACAGCATTAACAGATTTGTATGTGAAAGGAAAAATAATAAGACTGTGGGGATTCAGTGTTCCATAATTTCACCAGAAATCTTTACATCATCTGAGGAACATTGTCTTGTCATTGGCAAATGTATATAACGGGATAAAAATATCTTTACAATTAGGAAATTGATATCCCTAAAAAAAAAAAAAATTGATGAGGTGCAACCCAGTGCTTGCCCTTAGGTCTGACTCTTCTTAGATCAGTGTATGAGTTAGAAAATACTAAACTGGGGATGTACTCTTCTTAGGAGAGAATTTCTAGAAGGAAGTCTAACGGTTCATAGGGAGGCACCGGTTGCCGACAGCCAGCTTCATGGCCCATATGAAAGGAAAGTAAGATAAATAGTGCAGACCTAACCCCAGAAAAGAGGAAGCGTTCCACTGTTACTCTATTAGACAACAAGGCATTATCCAGTGGTTCTCTGAGATGGCCCCTCCCCACAGTGGATATTAGCTTGTAAGGCCCAGAGCCTCAGGAGTGGGAAGGCTCAGGAAGTCCCTCAAGACTTCAAACAGGGAGTTGACCAGCTTTAGCTGCTGGGAGGACTCAACTCTTGACCCTGGTGAATCTTGGTAGTTTCTTGAAGAGTTATGGATCCCCGGGGTCAGGGAAACTGATTTCCATTTTTGTGCAGTTTCTATACAGTGATAATGGGAGGTGGATAATTGAGCCAGAGAGTCTAAGTTTCCTTCAAATTCTGAGCTTCTGTGCTTAAATAAGACAAAGAGAAATGGAAACGCTTGGATACAAAACTGGGGTGTCTGTGTAAGTGTGACTCTGCATACACAGATGTGTGAGCCCCTCTCTGTTGAAGAAGTTGCATCCATCGTGTGAGCTGCAGGATGGCTGCCCACTAAGTAGCAGACTGAGTGTAATCTGGCCCTTCCATTTCTTAAATCTTTTAATACGAAGGAGCCTGGTCTTTCTCAAGAACTCCTCATTAAAGTGTAAAACACTCTCCCGTAGTCTTGACGCTTGGAAGGGGGTCTTATTCCATGAAATCTACCACTATCTTATGGAAATCTCTCCCTCAGGAGGTCACTGAGCCCAGGGCTGCAGCTGTGTTTTAATAAGGGCTGGATAATTTTATGACCAATAACATTTGTCGTTACACATGCTACAGGAAGGTTAATCAAACCTCAGCCTTCAGGGCATAATCCCGGTTCTCCCAGGAATTTCCTTCCAGAATCTGTGCTTGGCTGGGAAGGCCCCTTCCCCTCCTCATATCCAGGTTTGGGCAGCAACTCTGTGTCATACTGTCAGCAGCATAAAAAACCAGAGGCACAAAACCCAAGTTGCAAGCCTTCAGTAGACCAGGTATCAGAGCCTGGTGCATGAAGGCTGTTTATTTTTGCATTTGAAACTACTGTCAAGTGGTAGTTCTCAGTCAAGGGAGCCAAGGTTAGGGCAACTTGTAGACCTGAGATACCAAATATTTTTTTCCCAGCATTTCTCTGTTGCTTAGGAAACCTGTAAACCAGCTCAAACATCTCACTTGGGGAAATACTGAAGTGACATTCAACTGGGAAACAAACTGCCTTGGTTTGCTGAAGAAAACAGCGGCATTGCCTGGAAGGCAGTGGATCAAAGCAGAGAGGGCATGAGGGAGAGCTGGGAGGGCTTTGGAAGCTGACGTTGAGACGCCGCCAGCAATGAAAGTTTTGAGATGATCAGTGTTTTTCCTTTGGCTTGGATTATGTGATGAGATCAATCTGTGACATTTACACTGATGCTGTCATGAAGGAGCAAAGTCTCCTTGTCATTTGAAGGGCAAAGGAACCCCAAGAGGACTTCTGAAGAAAAAATGATATTTAATGAAGCAACCTGGCTGCCATAGGTAACCAGAGGCAGGGCCTAGTTATCTACATATCCCAGAGTCTCCGCCAGGCCTCACCGAGTCCTCTCTGTCTTGATCTACTTTAGAACCTGTCTTTACAGAGACACAGGAATGTCACTGCAGGGTGAGTCTGACCAAGGCCAGATCATCCTCACAATGGTCTACTATCCCTTATCTCTTCTTGTGCTGGTGTCTCTGAATTCAATGCAAGGCTAGAGCATATCTGATCCAATTGATGTGTGTGTGTGTGTGTGTGTGTGTGTGTGTGTGTGTGTATGTGTGTATATATGTGTATGTTCATGTATATAGTGAGCGTGTGTATGTGTGTGAGTGTGTGTAAGTGTGTGTGTATGTGTGTGAGTGTGTGTGTAAGTGTGTGTTGTATTCATGTATATAGTAAGCGTGTGTATGTGTGTGAGTGTGTGTAAGTGTATGTGTGTATGTGTGTATGCTCATGTATATAGTGAGTGTGTGTACGTGTGTGAGTGTGTATGTGTGTCACACACAGAGAGGAGATGCTAAGATAGAAATAGGTCTACTTCCCCTATGGTCTTCTGGGTAGGCGGTAACTCAGACTGACGCTAGGCTTCCAGGGTTCCTGGGTTGATAGATATGAACTGGATGGGTGGATGGAGACCAAGGGAAAGAGGCAGAATTCTAACAGTGAGCCTCTTTATCCTTTAATACTTTCCTGGACATTGGGCATCATTGTGGGAATAAATAGGATGAATGGATCATAGTAACTAAAACCTCTAAACTAAACAGTGAGGTTCTATTAGACTGTAGAATGTGTGTCTAAACTCTAGGTATTAATGCTAAGCCAGAGACTGGGGAAAACAACCGAAGTGGACCTGAGTCGTCGAGTGTTTGGATATATTGGCCAGACTCAGAACCTTGTAGGCAGTTCCAAAATAGCTCCAAAGTAGGTAGAAAGGCATCGAGACTCGTCCTACCTGCCCTGGTGGGGGGTGCAGGGGTAGGGTGGGAGGGGTAGAGATGTGTGTAGGTATAGGGGTGGGTGGGGTGGGCAGTTGAAGCAGAGAGTTCCCACTGCTACAGGAAGCACAACCTTGTGACACTTTGTGTCAGTTTCTGTGTACAAACAAATTTTTAAAAATTGTCCCCTGCTCAGGAAGCTGACATCTGTCACTTTCATAAATTGGAAATGACAGACACCCTGAAGGGTGATAGGCTGGGAACTAATCAGCTGATTTTCCATCAAAAATAGAATGCGCACAGGCTCTGCTGTTGACTGGAAGGACATGGCATGGTCTAATCCCCACGGTTAGTGGGGATTTCAGGTCGACTGTTAACCCTGGTACCTTCCCAGCGAACCTGAGCCTGCCCTCGCTTTGTGGAGACCCAGCCTCCTGGGCTGGGCTGGGCTGGGCTGGAGATTAGGGTGAGAGCATCAAGCTTCTATATTCCTTCACTGTCTGCTCTCAAGGGACATGGCCTCCTCCCCTTCTCCAATGTGGACAGGGAAAACAAGCACCAGACTCTCGAAGGGGAGGCCAGGCTCTTCAGGAAAGAGGCCCGTGGAACCGAGGTAATCTCCAGCTCATCGCGTCTCTTGGCATTTCTGATTCTCCCTGGCTCTTTGTTCCGTGCTTTCCCGGTGTGGCTGGACCACTTGTCTTTCTGTCTGTATCACCTCAGCATCCACCATGGCCACTTCATCCACATTCAGCCCTGATCTTGCAGCTCAGTTCTCATTCATCCTTATCTGTTGCATCCTCTTGGCATATTCTAGTTCTTGCTCCTGGGGGGGACGGGACATCTGATTGAGTCAGGTTATCACCTGACAACAGGAAGTATCATGGATTATTGGATACCTCCTCACCTAGTGGCTGCCCTTGGATCACATGTCCAAGATTGTTCTAGTATGCTCAGGCTGGATTATGTACAAAAAAAAAAAAAAAAAAAAAAAAAAATGGCCACACCATCCCGGAAGGGGGTGTGGTGGGCAGACACATTGATTGATGTCTCAAGTCCTCTGCCTGATATTTATTGTACACAATGTCTAGCATTGTGGCAGACATAAAGGATGGTCCAAAGCTCCGAGTCTTTCCTGGTTCAGGAGGCTTCCTTTTCTCCTGTGCTACAAAAATAGGAAACGTACAAGAACCAGGAAAGACTCACAGAGCTTTTGATCACCCAGAATTTCAAATGGACCGGTAATATTTATCGTACACTATCATTAATAGACAGAATTAAGTGGCAAAAGGCATTTCTAGTTATTGGCTTTACTCTATTTGTCTGTATATTTCAACTCATTCTACAAAACCAGACACACACACACACACACACACACACTACAACAAAGAAGCATAAATCTGGACAAGGATTATGCTGAGCAATGGAGATGTGGTAAAATCGCCCGTGGAGTCCTTATAAAACACAATCTAGTAAATATGTATTTTAATGTTTTTAGCAATTCCACAAACTAAAACCATATTGAAAACGAACAACTGACTCAAATAAGCCAAAGCATGCCTGAGGCAACTCTAAACTTCCCACCAGTTTGGGGTTGACTTCCGTCACTCCTAACATTTGTGAGAGGAGATGGTTCTAAACAACACAGAAATGGAATCACACAAGTTCCGCACACAGAATAAATTAGGTTGGGAGCAGCACAGACGTCAGCGCTGTGAGCCGGCTGCACCCTCACACTGACGGTTTCAGTGCGCCGACTGTCCTCGGATGAGAAACAGCTGCCCAAGGGGTTCTTCGCGTACCCTCCCCCCTCTCCTTTTGTATTGGACCTGTCAGCACCCTGTGAAGAACCCTGTGCTGTAATTTATGTCTGTGCCTCCCGTTGGATCCCCTGGCTACGGCTTAGCGTCTTCATTTGTGAAACAGGAGAGCCCTTCCCAGCAGGCTGGAAACCTTCATGTGCTGACCCCTGGAAAACGGTCTCCATTTATTAAAAATCTCTAGACCCTTCCACCCTCCCCCTAACGTATTTAACATGGAAAGAAAAGAAAGGAAGAGAAAGAATGGCTAGACAACCTATCATGCCCCTCAGGTGTCCCAAATAGAGGGACTTTTGCATCCCGAGCAGGATCAGATTTGGCTTCCGGAAACACTTGGGAGATGCTGGGAGGGCAGATGTGACCCATTGCAGGACAATGGGCTGATGATCCGGGGACCAGAGGATGAAGATAACGATTTCATTGCTATCCCCTACCAAGTAAGTCAGAGAATTTCCACATGAATTTCAAACATTTCAACAAAAACAGAAATCAGAGCAGCATTGGATGGACCCCAGCAGAGCCTCCCCACGGTTACCATGGGACTAAGACCCTCAATGAGTAGGAGGGGCTGAAATACAGGCAGGCTGCATAAACCCAGCCCACCTTGCCAGGCTACCTCTTTGTTGCAGAGTAGCAGGCGCCTTAACTTTTCCTTACTTTTTTTTTTGGCTAGCGTTGCATCTTATAAGTCAGAGTCTAGCTTCTCCTGTCCATATTTTTTTCTGCACAGACGGTTTCCCATTTTGCAAGTGTTTGCAGCACGGCTGGGCCCCGAAGCTAAAACACAATGCGTATGGAGCGCAGTATGCATTGAATTCACCAGGTTCTTCCCACCATATGGGCTGCACAGGGTGCTTTTCGCTTGAGATGCCACTGCCAAAGTTGCCAGGAGCCCAGAGTAAGTGGAGGAGAGACAGGGTGCAGCCCTGGGCTTCACCACACCTTGGGATGAGCCTGGTGTTCAGCAGCTGCCTGCTTTCTCCCTCCCTCGTTTGACTTGTGTCTCTGTTTTCTAATCATAAACAGTCCTGTTATCAGCCTTCTCTCTGAGCGGTGGCCCACTGTACCAGCCATTGTTAAGGCAAACATGGAATCCCAGGTGAACTTCCAGGAAGAGAGCAGAGGAAGTGATTAGTACTTACGCTAATGAGATGATCAAGACTGTGGTTAAAGACTCGTCAGTTACAGAGGGGGCATGGCAGGAGTGGGAACCAGATGATGTGCCTTCTCTTTCTCCCATGCAGTTGTTGTCTTTTATTTCCCACACGGCACAGCACAACGAGCACTGTCTGCTCTCTGTGGGAGAATCTCTCAGTGGAACATCCTTCACGCTAAGTATGATTTCATGGTGAGGAGTGTCAGGTCGTACTTGCATGGTGGTGCTGCAAATCCTTCTATCTTGTAGCCTATATAGTGACATTCAGGAAGCTTCACTTTGACGTTGGCTGCTTAAAGAAGCATAGCATCTTTGACTTTATTGAAAAGTTAACGCTCATTGTCAGTGTAATAACAGTGCTGTTACAGCGGATCCATTGTGAATGGGTCAGTGCCCCTGCCTGGCTCACTGACTTCACGTTTCTCACAGGCTTTCCCCCTCAGCATGCCAATGCCTGCCTTTCAGACAATAGAAAGGGATGTTCATGCTTGTATTTTTCATGAATCCCAAAGAAGTCACTGCTCTTGACTATATGCATGATCTAGAACACTTCCTGAACTATCTGTGTGCTGACACGTTTACTGATAAGTGGGTCTGGGAAATTCCTGTGCTCGGTGACCATCTACTTGGAATGACAAGGCTTTGGCAGTTTAGCCTTGTGTGTTATCACTCAATTTTGTCTAGGGAAAGGTCACGGTTGCCCCAGAGGAAAGAGGAGGCCAATGCAGAGACTGCCCTGTTCATGTGGAAATCTAGCTGGACAGAGACACAGCTGTGGTAGGCGGTACTCCGTGAGATATGAGGGTGACACCTTTAGGCTGAGTTAAAGGTGGTAAAAAGAGAAGTGGCTTTGTTTTCACTCTGCCAGTCAGGACTAGGTGGTACTTGCTACCCATACCCGACTGAAAGAGCAGTTATAATCACAGGTAATGCTGAGGCTGTTGTTGGAATGCCCAAGAAACAGAACTGAGCATTTATGATATGTGTTGGCATCTCCATTCTAAACCAAGGGTCAAAGGGAAGAAAATGCCTTGAAGTTAATAAAATTCACTGTCGTGAAGGGGGGCTCCTCAAAGTCTGTCCGAGGAAAAGGCACAGCAGAGTCTCCCTGTATTGTGGATGATGCAGCCAGCGTCCCTTAGCAAGGGTGGTGACAGCAACACCGTAGTTCAATCCTCGTTCATTTGGTAATTGGTTATTTTAACACAAACTGTGCCTGAGGAACATGATTACACACCTGTCAGCCATCTGATGGGAAAGAGAGTGCTCTGTGAGCAGAGGGACAGGCCACATTTCTACTCTGGTCTCTGTGGAGTCTTCTCTATCAAATATGTCATTTTTCATTTCTACTGAAACAAGACAGACATGATAGCTACAGCCTTGTCTGGATCATTTATCGGAAGTGCTGCCACAGACGCTAATCTAAACTAATACAGTTCCATTTTGATTACATCTTTGCCGACATCAGATCCTAACACCCGGGAGGGCAGGGAGTAATATTAAGAAACAAATGAATATAAGCTCTGAGTGGTACCTGCACAGCAGCTTCCTGTGGCAGGGGGAAGTGGTGGGGAGAACTAAAAATCAAGATGTTTTGTACAGGAAGATATTTTACATTAAGATGAAATCAATCATTGAAATACAAGGAAGCCTTTCTGGTTGCTCAGATGAAGGGGAATTACCATGATGGGTCACAGTGAAGGATTATAAATAACAAAGCATGTGCTGAAAATGTAAGCACATTAAAAATAAATAACTCAGTGGATACAGGAGCTTGCCGCCAAGCTCAACAACCTGGGTTTGATCTCAGGGACCCAGGCAATAGAAGAGAACGCATCCCTCCCCCAAGTTATCCTCTGACCTATATGGCATGGAGCACTCTCCAATAAACAAATAAAGGTATAGCAGTGATACTTGTTAAACTCCAACCTCAAAGGCAGTAGTTAGAACTGAGTTCTAAAACGAATGAAGACCAGTAACTGCTGTGGGGTTAGTCCTTGTCTCACAGTTTAAACCAACATTCTATGAAGTGGTGAATCACATGTCACATGTTTGGACACTAGTCAGCTTAGAAAAGGTGTGTGAACTCACAATCTGTATGCACATGGCTTACGTGTATACATGTGTTCCCGCTGAACACAGAAATGATAAGGACACATTCTGTTATTGGGTTAGGGATGATGCTTATTTGTGATGTTAATACATAGGAAATACAGAGTATAAAGATAAGCAGTGTGAATGATAATCACAAAAATGGATATCAAAATCCTGCTGAGTTCTTTGGCATACTGTGAAGGATGTAGAATTTGATGGAATCCTGGGCTGCTCATGTGGGACCACACACACACACACCACACACACACATACACAAACACAAACATACACACATACATACACACATATGCACAGAGAGAGAGAGAGAGAATAAATAAATAAATAATTTCATAAAGATCAGCTTAAACAAAATTAGCAGGAGGGGTAAGGGAAGAAAGGAAGATAGAAGGGCTCCTGTGCAGGAGCAAAATATACGATCAGACAGCAAAAGGGCTTTCCACTCAGGCTGCAGCCACACTGTGTGCACCGCTGGAACCCTGATTAGTGTATGCGTGCACACGTTTCCAGACCTCCTTGGCTCTTTGCCAGCGGCTCCCGATGGGTGTCCCCCGCCCCAACCCCGGTTCCTAATCACACTCTTTCAGCTGCACACAACTTAAATTTTTAATCAAAATTTCAATGTGAGAATCCCCATTACTTCCTGCCAGCTGATCTTTTCTAGGAAAAAAAAAAAAAAAAAAAAAAGAGGATTTGTGACATTTAAGTCACTGTCATCCATTGAGTGCTTACTCTGGGGCATGGTTCCTGCCTCCGCCCTCCCAGGGTTGACCTCAAATAAGCTTTATCACCACTCTATGCTTATGTCCCAATGAAGCTGCTTTTCTTGATACTGTGTAGAATATCTTACCCGGAGCAGCTTGTGGGAGGACGTACTTGTGTAGACTCATGGCTTGAGGGGGCTCTGAGGAATGCCTGAGAGGAGGCAGCTCAAAGGCGGTAGATTACCCCATTGAACGGGGATGTAAGCATTAGGCTGGCTTCCTGCCTTTCCCTTTTTAATTCAGCCTGGGACCCCAGCCCTTGCAATGGTCACCCCTACATTCAGGATGGGTCTTCCTACCTCAGTTAATCCCAAACACCCTCACAGGCACACCCAACGGTGTCTCGCCCAGCCTGAGATAATTCTTGGTCCAGTCAAACTGATAATAAAGACCGGCCATCATAGTCTCACATGACACGCTTGCCTCTGAAGAATTCGCTTCTGACTTGATCGTAACTCCGCTTATGAGCATGTCTTTTATACTTGGTAGGTTGCCTTAACATAGGAAATTATGATAATTTAAAACTCCAAAATTTAAATGAGATAGATGTGTACTTTAGATCAATCTAGCGTATGGATAGACCTCGGTAAAGGGAATCTGTGGCTTCGTTGTTACCATTGAACCTGAAAAGTTAAAGTGTGTTGAATGTGGGAGCCAAACGCAGTTCACTTCAAATGTCTACTTACCCAGTTACCTGCTACTGCTGGCCTCAGCCAGTGCTCAATGATAGTGAACAAAAGGAAGCCTGGATAGAAGTGGAGAAAGGCATTGTGTAAGCATCCTCACCAGCACCATCCGGTTTCTCCTTGGTCACATCTGGTGGTTCTGCACTGATACCATGCAGCACATATTATAGTCTGTAGGGCCACCCAAAACATCCCTATGATTCAAAGGCGAGGTCTCTCATCACTTAGGGAGTGGAAATTAATTGTACTAGGACACTTGGTTACATGTAAATTCTACTTGCTTGTGTTAAAAGGGGAAGACTCCCCTTTTAGTAATGGTTTTATCCAATCAAACCAGTTTGTTTGTTTCTGTTTCACAATTATCCAAGAATCACAGGAACTGTTTTGCACACTCTGGAGTCTGGTGTCTTTGAAAGCATGCCTTCATCTCTCAGCAGGAACAGATTTGTGCTCTTACCTTTGAGTCCTAGAACGATCTATCCATTTGTGGAGAGTGCAGATGAAACTGAAAGACCCCGCCCCCACCTTCGGCTGCCTGTCAACTTCAGGGTGTCTTCTGTCCTTCTGTCCCAGCTCCTCCAGGAAGGGTTTCTTGCATCTGGTGTCACACCTCTAGTCCCTGACCTCTCTCTCCTCCCATGGTCCTCAAAGGCAAAGAAGCCATTCCCTTCTGTCCTGAGACAGAAGCTTGGGTCTGTGCTTTTGTGGCCTGTGCTCCATTACACTTGCACATTGGCTTTCAGCCTCCTAACGGGAGCCCCTTGCCCTCTACTCCTCTGAGTGAGCTATGAGGGAAAATGAGAGGCAGGATTCTCCCTCCCACAAGGCCCCACGGGCACATGGGTAGTGATCCATGTCTCTGCCTTCTTTCTAGTAATGCCTGCCACTCCTGTTGCCCTCTGTCAGCAGACACCCTCTGCTGACGGTTCCATCCCTTGTGACCCAACAGCACGCAACCCAACTTTGCCTTGTGAAGCGCTTGAGTCTTGGCAAACTCACTTCCGTCTCCTCCCAGGCAACATGGAGGTGGTAGGGTTATAGACCAAGGTTTGGGACACTTTAATGAGCTTCAGTCTATGCGGGGCTCAGCCCAGTGCCCAACCCAGAACAACAGTGAAATGTTATTACTATTGCCAAAGAAACTACTGTGTCACGTTTTCGTCCTTTGTGTCTGGTTACTGAGGTGGGCGTGGCAGCCCCCCAGTGGGCTCTTCCCAGTCCAGTGTATGGCACCTGAAGAAATTTGGGCAGTTGGGATATTGGTGTCCTAAGACCTGCAATAGTTTTGAGTGAATAGAGCACACGAAGGAGCTGGCTTGTTTCTGTGGTGGAAGGAACGCCTCATTATTCTCAATTTGTGCTAAGAAGAGATATGGAAACCCAAGCAGTATTTTACCTTGCTTCACTTAGGCTTTGATCACAAAATGCACCTCCTTGATATAAAATTTAATAAATAATAATAGTAATAATAATAAAAGAGAAGCAAGAAATACTTAAGATTGCCCTCTGAAAATAGACCATGGCTTGATCAACTGTGGGCTTCGATGGAGCCATCTGTAAGCCCCAGTCAAATTCTGCCTAAATGAGTCTCCTACTTAAACATGCCACAATCCCAACTTTTATTACCTGCATTCATCATCTGCAGAGTGGCTGGGATTTAAGATGAGGACTCCAGAGAGTACCATTTGAACGGAGGTCATTTATTTATGACGCCCTACTGCCACCATCTTTACAGTCAGCTCCGCTGAGAGCTTCATTGGCCCTGAGTATGGGAACGGTAATTTAGGTGGTTTTTCTTCTTTAATCCTGGCGACATCTCCGTTAACAGGTCAAGTGGTGCATGGATGGTAACTGAAGCTGTCGGGAAGACCAGCATGTTTGGAATGACATCTGGACTTTGCTCTCTGAAAGGCCCAGGGTGGGGGTGGGGGTCAAAGCCAATGGGTGTATCACCCCAGCTTTCTCATTTTCCCTCCGTACCCATGGGCATAAATCATAGTATCGCTATGTGGTACTAGGACATTTATGTGCACAGTGCATAGCAAAAGCAGATTCACTCCAGCCCTGGGCTTTATTTTTTTGTGGTCAGGCTATTGTAAGATTGTACAAGCGGCATGCCATACTCTATTTCTTCCTAAAGAGATCATATTTTTAAGAGAAATTGTACCGGGGGCATAGTTAATAGGATGCCCTGGGCTAGAGAGAGAGAGAGAGTAGGCCACAGTGAGGCCAGGATGTGAGGATCCAGGACACATCTACAGGAGGATGGCAGATCCTGGCCGGGCCAAATGTTCAGAACAAAAGTTTGCATGTAGGACCATTGGGGGATGCAGTGAGAGCTGAGGGGGTGAGGAAATGGCATCTGGATGGGAGTTGATAAGACGGATACCACTGGAGAAGTGTGGTACCCAACAACAGCCTTGGGGCTTCTGCCCGCCTGCCCTGTCGGTTGCAGGTCACATGGGGAGGGCATGGCCTGAGTTCAGCTTTGGATAACCTAGAGATATAGCTAACTTTATCATGTCTCGGCCCCCAAGATGGAGTTTCTTTGGTGAGAGGGGAAAAAAAAAGTTGTTATCACTCATGACAGTTGTGACATCATACTTTGACAAGTATTTCTATGAGTCCAGAACTGACCATTCTGGACCTCAGAATTAGAAATGAATTCGAGGAGATGGTTCATTTGATTTCATGCCTACTCCCATGACTGCCCTCACCGGGTAGTACCCTCTGAGTTGTTTCTTCGGAAGTACAGTAAAACAGGCACCGAGGTGCTCACCCAAATCCTCGCATGTTTTCCAGTGCCCATTGCCCCTTTGCCTGGAACGGTACATGCATGTTGTGGTAGGTACCATGAGGGCTGTGTTCTGCAAGCATGAGCCAGAGCAAGTGAACTCACCCAGAACCACAATCCAAGCCGCTGGCATTGTTCTCCCAGTGGCTGAGCTAATTAGCGGCCCACCTGCATTGCCACATCTGTCTTCTGGGGGTGGAGGGTGTTGTGGGTTGAGCAGAAACTGGCACTTGGCCTTTGTCTCTCGGAATCACAGTCATACCTCCATGAATGATCACAGTAAGCCTCAGCAAGTGTTCTCCAGTGTCTCTACTTCAGCCAGGAGTAGCCAGTGCCTTAAGCTGATTCATATGAACAATAGTCACGGTTACAGCCGTGCTTGTTGACCGCAGGGCCAGGCATGCCACTGACACAGCAAGCACCTTTGTGGTCTGCTCAGCATGACCCCCAGGGTTAGAAATCAGTCCTTAGAAACTCACAAAGGAAATTCCGAGCGTGAGGTCCACAGACAGGTCTCTTCTGGTACTGAGGGGCCACCGTGCCATAATTAATGATGAAACCTGCTTGAAAAGAGCATGAAGAATTTGTCTTGGAGGTTATTTTTCATCAAGCTCGAAGCTCCTTCTGTGTTAGTCTGTGCTGACACGCGGCAGCTCCTTTCTTTTCCTGAATTCTTTGCAGACGCCCACCCTACCTCTGTGACATCAGACACTTCCCTTTCCTAACTTCCTTGAACATTCAGTCCCGGGAAGTAAAAACAAAAGATTATGAGAACACACACACACACACACACACACACACACACACTAGTGACCCTGGTGTTCACAACTTATGACACAGGGACTTCTTCAGCTGACAGTACAAGACAACTAAGCAATCAGGGTCTATGGAGTTAGACTCAAGAGCCAGACTGCCTGGGTGTGAATTCTGGTCCTATTACTTGTCAGCTGTATGACTCATAAATTACATCGCCTCTCCCTGCCTCAGTTTCCTCGTAAATGGAATAGATATTATAGTAGCTGTCCATAGGATTTTCTTTGGGGGTGGGGTAGCTGCCTGTGTTAAATATGTGAATATAGAGAACACTGGTATAGAGCCTGGTGTATGCCGAAGACAGGAGGAATGTTGGCTGTTATTAGCAGTCTCTGATAACATCCAGAGCAGTTTCTTAACCTGGTTAGTAGTGCACTTCCTAATCTCATTTGGGACCCTGATGTTTCTGGGGGAAGACATCTTGTAGATAAAGATGCCCCTCTAGAATGTCTGGATGCCCTTTGAGCCTTGCGGATGGGGTCCCGGGGAGTCTCCTTGCAGCCCTTAGCTGTTTTATATTTCCTCTGACGTCTCAGGTCCACCATGAGGTCTGCACACACAGATATGCACCCAGCAGCCCCCTTCTGCCCAGTGATTTGAGAGGCCGGGATAAAAGGACCAAGGGCAATGTCTCCAGGAGGCCAATTATTTAAGCATTTTATGGGTGCCAACCGGTAGCAAAGCGGAACCATTTTTGTTCGCCTGCCTTTTGTTTCCCCCTCACAGGTCCCTGGGTAATAGATGCAAATGAATAGTGGAAAGGCAAAAAGGCAGGCGGTGGGCGGAGGAGGCAAAGGGGGAGGGGAGCAATCGAGGAGCTGGGATAATCCAGTGTGGATTAAGGTCCTGGAATAATCAGAAGCTGCCAGGGTGTGATGGTGGCGCAGCCATAATAGAGAGTAGCAGAAAGGAAGGAACTCTATGCCCGGGCTTACCTGTGGACGTTGTGAAATAACAGTTCTCACCAGACAAAGACATTTATGTGGTCTGACAAAGAGAGCTGCAAAGATAAATGCACAAGAAGGCTCACCTGCCCAATAAAGGAAAAATGGATTTAAAAGTGAAAAGTAAAAACGGAGGCTTTCTGGACCACTTAGAAGCCACCCTGATGACCCTGCAGCACACCGCTGTGCTGGGGTGAGCGTGATGTATCTTGGTTCTCATGGCAGCTGTGTTCCTGGCTGATGTGGACTTTGCTGCCCTAACTGTTGTTGTGCAACCCGTTAGGGCCCCCAAGAAGGACGACCATTAATCAGGCACAAGCTAGCTGGGTGCTTTTGTGGCTCTGAGCAGTTCTGCCCTGACATCTTTAAGATGCTGTGGAAACCATAAACATGATTCAGTTCCCATTATCTCCATGTTGCATATTTGTTACCATTATTCTTTGAAGACTCCAAATTGGATATTAAAAATTTATGATATATATAAAAGTTTTCACGGAGTTAAAAAAAAAAAAAACCTGCAGCAAATAAGACCGTCTCATCCATCAGAGGTGTTTGAGCTGTCAGAGGAACCTGGAGAGCCATAGGGGGAGCCAGTCTGCTGCCCACAGACAGAGGAGCATGGGGAGTTAGGAGGAGGTGTGCTGGGAAGCGGCTTCTCCTTCCCTTGCAGGCTAAATGGGAGTTTAAATACATTTTGTTAAAAGAACAAAGTAAAAGAGCTCCATCACAGGACTCTCCACAGACTGTCTTCACCAGCTGATGAGCTGGGAGGTCCCTGCTGTAAAGATGAACAGTAGTATGAACTGAGAAGGCTCCCAGGTCTGGGGACTGATGCTTGTGGACACCTGTCCAGTGCAGAGAGCCCCTTGCCACTAGGAGAGCTCTGTCCACCAGAGCTCTCTGTCAGACCTTCGTGCAGACACACAATCCAAATTACACAGATCTCTATTTGAATGGAAGGCAAGTCAGAGTAGGGAAAACAAAATGTTTCTCAACATCGGTTTAAAGCACAAGCAGTGTTAATGAATCCATTCAAACTGCATTTACAGGTGTCTTAGTCAGGGTGATTACTGTGGAGACAAAATGCAGCTTGGGAGGAAAGGGTTTATTTGGCATCACTGAAGGAAGTCAGGCAGGAACTCACACAGGGCAGGACCCTGGAGGCAGGAACTGATGCAGAGGCCACAGAGGGAGCTGCTTACTGGCTTGCTCCTCATGGCTTGCTCAGCCTGCTTTCTTATAGAACCCACGACCGTGAGCCCAGGGACAGCCCCACCCGCAATGGTCTGAGTCCTGCCCCATCAATCACTAATTAAGGATGTGCCCCACAGTCTTGCCTACAGCTTCTTATGGAGACATTTTCTCAATTGAGGGTTCCTCCTCTCTGATGACTTTACCTTGTGTCGAGTTGACGTGAACCTAGCCAGCGCACAGGGTATATGTTATATAGGCACGGCTAGGGCATATATAGCGCGTGGTCTCTGTCCTCAGAGGATTAGAAAGGATTAGTTTATGAGGGAGAGAAGACATGAGTCATAAGCAAGGTGAGCTCCAATGAGGCATCCAAGACTGGCCTGGGACATTGGGAAAAGGTGAGAAATGGGACCCAAGGGAGAGGGTACCAAGCGGGGTTAGTCTAACTTAGGAATGGGTGAGAATTTCACAGAAAAAGAGCAGAGGTTCCGTGTAGGGGGAAGCAGAAGAGAGAGACGTGGAGCGGAAGGATTGTTGGCCACCACCCAAATCAGGAGCGCTGCTGGGCAGCCGTGGGCTGAGAGCCTGCTGAGTAGAAAGGACAGGCGTTGAGCAGAAGCACATGGAATACACAGTGTCGGTCAAGATAGGCAAGTGGAACTCAGGCAAGGAGGGAGTTCTGGGGATCAGGACCAGAGTGCAAAGCCGTTGTCCACCCCTGTGGTTGGAGGGTAGGAATCCATTCACTTTCACCCCATCCCTCACGTACAGAGCCCCTGTAACATGCCAGGTGCTAGACCACACCCCGGAGATTTGCAGTTGATTGGAACAGCTTTTTACAAATAGGGACCCAACTGAATCGTTTGCCCCCCGGGGCTCAGGTTAGGAATCGGAAAAAGATTTCACAGGTGTCACCCAAAAGGCAGTTGCAGTTGAGGAGGCTCAACAATGTGTAAGAATTTTCCAGGAGGGGAAAGGAGAGATGGATTCTGTTTTGCCCCATGGAGATGAGGGTGAAGGACAAGAAACTAGTCGAGGGGTTCTGGGGATTTACACTGAAGGACTTGGCCCATTGAGATGAGAGCAGCTGGGTTGTAACTCGGGGGAGGACAGGGAGCCACTCCAGAGACTTCGCTATGCTGTTCCAGGCAAGGGTAGGAGCTCTAGGGGTTCTGCCCTGCAGGACAGAAACCCTGGCTGACCTTTTTTGTTCCTAAAGGCGTTCATGGTCCTACAGAAGGCATTCTGTGATAACTGCCAATTCCTCTGAACGCCCTTGATATATGAGCACACACTATCAGAAAAGGAAACGAAATTTCCCCAAAAACGGGGTTCTCATCCACTTAACTATGAATTTGAAAAGGAAAGTTTTATTGCTTCTGGTTCAAAACAGTAGTTATAAAATAGAAAGTTAATGTCCCCTTTATGTTTCCATAATGCCTCATCTCTAAACCTAGTCCCACAACTTTGAGATGCACTATTTTTGGTGTTCCCAAGTCTGGTACCAACACCACATGCGTGGGCTGACACAGCTGCATCTCCTGTAGCACTGGGAGAATCTGGAACGTCCGCCACATTCTCTGCCCCTTATCTCTGACTCCAGGGGAAACCTTTTCTTGTTTCCATGGAGGCAGAAACATCCCTCTTATCTGAGGTAGGCAGATGGAGTGTGTCTAGAATGTTCTAAAGGCAGAAAGAAATGGTTTTGCTTCAGTGTGAACATTGTATCAAGACTTTTTCTCACAGGAAGAAGTGGTTTCTTTGAAGAATTCAAATTTGTTACAGAGGGAATTCAAAATAAAACAAATAGTGATTCATAGAAAAGTGAATGCAAAGGTTAGGGCAGAGAGGGTTAAGTAGTTGGTGCAACAGGAAAACCCATGTGGGAGGCCAAGCATGGTGCACATACCTGTCATCCCAGGGTTTGAAAGGCTGAGGCAGGGAGATCTTGGGTTTGAAACAAGCATGAACTCTGTAACAAAAGCTTATTCCATCCAGAGAACAGAAACAGGGCTGGGAGATGGCTTAACAGTTAAGACAACACATTGCTCTTGCAGACTACCAGAGTTTTATTTCCAGCATCGTGTGTGTGTGTGTGTGTGTGTGTGTGTGTGTGTGTGAGAGAGAGAGAGAGAGAGAGAGAGAGAGAGAGAGAGAGAGAGAGAGACCAGAGCTCACAGCTGCTTCTGACTCCAGGTGTGTGTATGAGTGTGTGTGTGTATATGAGTGTGTGTGTGTGTGTGTGTGTGTGTGTGTGTGTGACTTCAGAGCTCACAGCTGCTTCTGACTCCAGGTGTGTGTGTGTGAGAGAGAGACTTCAGAGCTCACAGCCGCTTCTAACTCCAGGTGTGTGTGTGTGTGTGTGTGTGTGTGTGTGTGTGTGTGTGTGTGTGTGTGTGTGAGTGTTTGAGCTCGTGCTTGAAGAGAAGAGAGTTCACAGCTGCTTCTAATTTCAGCTTCAGGGGAATTTGAGGCCTCTGGACTCTGCAGGCACCTGCCCTTACTGTGAGAATGTGCATACACACAATTAAAAACTAAATCTTTTTTTAAAAGCACATGTAGAAATCTTACAGTTTTAATGAATTTTTTTTTAAACTTTTGTTTCTTTTATAGAGAAATTTGAAGTTTTCTTAGAACAGTAAGACAAAAATGTACCTTTGGCCTGACAGTCACATTTATTATTACATATTTGCACTAAAATGCAACAAAACAGACTCTCATTTATGTTTCCCTTTAGAAGCACAAACGTCTAGCACATTATTCAGAATAAAACTGTTGGGAATAAGACACATGGAGTGAGTTAGTCCATCATCCGGGGTCTTGACAACATTCCTTCACTTCAGAACTTGTCACTTGAGAATAAACCAGACATTCACATAGTCCTCCAGGCACCAGTGGGTGCCAAGAGCCACCAGTAGGGTGGTCCACTTCTGGCAGTCCACTAGATGTGTATTGTTTGTAGAGAATTTATGAACAATAGTAAAACTGACTGCAAGTCCCTCTGCTCAGTGTTATTATTATGGCCTGCTGTTTGGGAATAATTTCAGCGTGGGCATCCTCATCTGCAGGGGTAGTTGGCTCCCTCTGTCTGCACCCCCAAATAGAGCAGGTACAGAACAAGGCATAGGCACCAATGTACGAGATTCTAAGACAAAGCTGTCTTCAAACGAATCTACATGTAAGATTAGTAGAGTTGCGTGGAGGGAATGGTGACAGGGAATGGTGAGAAAGTGCTTTTTTTGGAGAGTGTTTTCCAGGCCACAGTTGAAGAAAGTGATGAGAGACCCAGCTCTGCCTTGTCCTCAACAAAACTGCACCCTTGCTGGGGAAATGGAAGTCAAGCCAAGAGAGAATGTGGTCTTGGTTGGAGAGGTGGGAGAAGGCGTTTGCCAGGAAGTCAGACGAACGCTCTCCAATTCTATTTGTTCATTAGAATCCAAGAGGCAAACGTGGGCAATCATGAAATTTTGCAGACCCTCACCCTTTAGAGTAAGACCCACCTCTGGGGCCACATCTGCCAGGCATTGCGTGGTGTCTCAGTGTCTTTGTGATGCCTGGGAACGCCCTCCTTAGTCCAGGGGCTCTCGGCTGGGCTTGTACAGTGCCTTCATCTGGGAGCTTTTTATTATTTGGTTTTATTTTCAGAGTTCACAAAAAAAACTGCACTCTGCATTTTAATTATATTTGTGAAAAAAATAAAGAAGACTCAGGAACCAATATGCCAGTAAACAAACAGGAAACAGCCCCCCCCCAAGATGGTTCTAACACGAAACCAGGGTAGAGAGGGCTACTGCCTAGTTGAAGCCACTTAATTCCACCTAGGAATAATTTAAAATTTCATTTGAAAGCTTCATAATGCAAGTGGGTGTGTCAGGGCACGCGTGCACACGGATGTCAGGGTGGTGGCTCCACATTCCTAGGACTTTGCGTGGCCTCTGTCCTGGCTAGACAATGGGGTTGGGTTTTTTTATCTTTCATAGCATTTATTTATTTATTTAATGTGTGCCTCCACATGTACCGGGGCCTTTCCATGGTACATGTGCAGAGGTCAGAGGGCAACGTGGGAGTCAACTCTCTTTCCACCATATGGGTCCCAGGGATTGAACCAGGTCTCCAGGCTTAGCTGCAAGTGTCTTGTCCACTGAGCCATCTCAGTGGCCCCGCAGGATAGGATCCCTTAGACTCTGGAGTGAGGCTGAGTGTCTGAGAGAAAAGACAAGTTTCTGGGTTCTGTTTATTTCCTACTGTTTTTAGTCCTCTCTATTCCCATTCATTCCTACTTAACAAAACCTACTAATGATAAGACTTGAGATGAAACTTATACAGCACACTCAAATCTTAGGTAATGGGGACGTTTTTGTCCCCTAAACACATAAAAAAAGTATGTGAGCACCTTGCATGTAAGTGGGATGAATGTATTTTTTTTTTTGCCACTTATGTTGAAAATATCCCCAGGCATCTGGTGTGTATGAATGTGTATACATAGTACATGCATAATAAACATATTCCACCTTATGAATATTTATACACAAGATACATATATATTGAATATAGGCATGCATATGTAAATAGTAGCCCTTGTAAACGATATGCAAATTGTGCTTATGAGCATATGTACCACAGTGCATCAGGAATATAATAAATCCACCACCAAGAAAGACTTGCAGTTTTGAGGCGGTATTTTCTGGAGTTGTTTGTGATAGGGTCTAGTTACTATCCAGGTAGGTGTTATTTCCCACCATTGAAGAGTAAGTCACCGGACATGGCGGCATTACCCGAAACAAATGTGGTTCCTTCCCTTAAGAGGCCTGTTCCTCCCTCACACAGTGACTTAGGAATTTTCTATAAAGGAGTTAATGTCGCTGTCGCCCATTGGCATCTCAGAGCCTTCTTACAGCTGCCCTTGGTCTGGGTACTCACTGCTGCCACATCTGTGGGGCCCCATAGAGTTCCATCCTCCCACACTGGGGCTGCACTGCCGAGGAGTCCTGATTCAGTGCAGTGGGCAGGAGCATCGCTGGCTTCAGTAGACTGTTGAGCGGCAGGACACCAGTGCTCAGTTCCTTCTCTGTCACGTACAGCCTATCCCAGGACACATCTTAGTTTGACTCTGCTTTGGTAGGGGATAACAGCAGAAAGAAAAGGCTCCGCATTGCAGAGATGGCCATAAAACTTATCTCAGAAATGAAACCCTCTCCACACGGACCTGTTATAAACCATCCTCCCCTGGCCCTGCCATTCCGTTTCCCAGCTCCACCCAGAACCCTCGTGATAAGCAGCAGAAACCTTTACTAAACACAAGCTATACAATTTTCGAATGTGCAGCGTACGGATTCCTTTTAAAACACAGTCTTCAGCGTAGCTGGGGAACTCTAAGTGACACTTGTCAGGTCAGATTTTGCTCCGTCAGAGAAACAACACACAAGGGCTGTCATTGCAGTGTCACGGACTCTGCTCACGCCCCGCCCCACCCCGACCCCCACCCCATCCCCACCTATCACAACAGGTAGTTCTCAGCTGTTCCCTTGGTGGCAGACATACATTTTATCTAAAAAATCAGCAGACAGAACTACCTGCTGCTTCCTGCGCGGCTCTCTCTGTGTTTCTCCTTTTTCCTACCTCATTGGGGCCTTTAAAAACCAGCTGGCGGGCAGCCAGGAGCTCATCATTTGAATGCAGTGCAAAATGGAATATGCATAATTATATGCAAGCCATATGTGAGGAAGGCAAGCTCAGCTGTGGATTTTAGGAGGCCAGGAGAGAGAGAGAGAGAGGAAGAGAGAGAGGAAAAGGGAGAGAGGGAGGGAAAGGGAGAGAGAGAGAGAGAGAGAGAGAGAAAGAGAGAGAGAGAGAGAAGCTGCCCAGTGCAAGAGTCACCAGATGAATGGGATTAATGAGTGTGCTTCGGACACGCCCTCTTCACCCGCCTCTCCCTCAGGCCAGCTCCAAACCAGAAACCAATGGCCATTAGGAAGAGAGGGCCAAAACCTGTGTTGCTGATGGATCATGTTAATGCCTCTATTGAAATGGCAGCTTTCTTAATTGACAGCATAGATCAAAATAACCAGTAACTCTGAATGCAGCTTCTGAATTAAATCTAATTTTTTTTTAAACCACATTTGATTGAAGAATCATTGTTCTTACGAGATCATCGATCCTTTAGGATCTTTATTTAAAGATTGAGGGGAATCAATTTATCTTTAATAGTATTGCAGTTCAAGATATAATATGCAAATTGCTTTTCTTATGGCCTTGCTATTAGAATTTCTTAAAAGTGCATTATCTAGAAATTGCTTAAGCATGCCAAAAAGTTTAAACACGTATGTATGTCATATAATCCTAATTGTGCAACGGATATTACAACACTCAAGTGGTGGTGATCTCCAACAAAACTAGTTGATTTTTGGTTTGCTTTGTGTCATTCGAACTATCTCACCACGATGAATTTGCATGTTCAAATTAAACAATACAAAGAAAAACAGAACTCAAATTCTGATCTCTGAAAGGCATACTGCGTATTTAAACAAACTACTTAATAATGTTGTTATTTCTGGATTCCCGTTTGTTTAATGATCTGAGCTGTTATGCTTTTAGCTTTTTTTTTTTTTTTCCTTCCATTATTTGTAAGTCCCTAAATAGGCCGTTATATTTCCCTTCAGGCTAGAGATGAAGATGGACGTGCTGAAACTTACCCCCAGCAGCACTATGCTAAGGAAACTCCAAGGCTTGCCTTCAAGAATAACTGCGAACTACTTGTAAGAATAACATACTTACAACAAGTCTAGAATGTTACTTTAGCACAGTGAAAACAGTTTTTTGTGAGGCTTTGTTCATGATTACATAATTTATGAAATATATTTTTCTGTATAGAGTTCTAAGTGCTAATTCTGATATCACTGCATATTAATTATAAGATCTCAAGTTGTTTGCAAATCTTTTATATCTGATTCTAGAGCGTGAATGGCCCTGTCTTTATTAGCTTGTTTTGTATTGTAGTTTATAAGCAGTCACTTGGAGAATGGCTAGTAAAGTTAAAAATATAACTTGATACGTGGAGCTTGGAGAAAACCCCACCCCACCCCACCCTTCCTCCTACGCCCTAAGTGTACGCGATTGTAGCGGACAGTGGTTGCTGGGCTTGCTTCTGATAGGAAAGATAGTCCATTTGACACACAGCACTCCCTTTAGGATTTGAGTATTCCTCCACTCTCTTGCCCAACTCCACAGCTTCTCTCCTGCAGAGGGAGGGAGTCAGTATGACAGGGTGGGGGGTGTTTACTGTGGAGAGAGGAGGACATCAGCTGTGATGAAACTCGGTTCCAAGGCAAGGTTAATTTGCTGTTCATTTTAGCATTTACAGGGAGACAAGATGAAAAGCAAGCAGGAATGCCTATTATATTTCTATTAAATGAATCTGTTGGGACCTAACACTCTTGATTAGCTTTTGAAAACGAGTGCTCGGCAATGCATTCTCTGTTTACTTTAGGTAAACAGAGAATAGATTGTCATTTATTTAGAGATGCCAACACCGCTTTTGAAAATGAAGCTTTAGGAAGGATCTAGCATGTTGCCCCTAAATGTTCTTTTCCTTCCGATTGCATTAAAGCAGAAACATTTGCTCCAACTAAATGAAAACAGGGACAGAAAATGAAGATGCTCGGCTGTTAACATTTTGAGGTAGTTTAATTCCTGTTTGGATTTTTGGCCAAATAGAATAGAGCTTTGCCAGATCTCTGCATTAGGAATTCCCACGTGTACCAGCCTTTGGATTTGGCTCTGACACCAACTGTTCATCAGAAACAAAGTCGCCAGAGAGCAGAAGACTGGAAAATACAGGCCTTTCCCTTCTGGTCACAGCCGCTGCCTTGGACAGCGAGACCTTCCTCCAGGCATGGCAGCAGGCATGATCACAGTAGCAGCACTCAGCCTGTGTGTGCAGTGCCCTTGACCAACCAACCTGCAGGCAGACTCGCTGCTTATAAATGCAGTCGCTCACATGAAAATTTAACTCACCTGATATCTTATTTGAGGGCTCTTAAGAGCCCAGGTCTGCTCTATCATTACCCACTGCAGGCCCTTTACACTTTTTTTTTTTTTTTTTTTTTTAAGGCTTTCTCGCTAACTGCCTGGGGTGAGAGGGAGGGCACTTATGATGTTTTGGTATCAGAATGCTTTCAGCGTGCCTTACTTCTTTTTAGAAAGATCGAGAGGACCTATATACTACCCTTAATCCCCCTACGTATGGGGAAAGTAGATGTGCTTGAATGTAAACCGGGGGGGGGGGGGATTTTTTTAATGCGAACATCGTCTTCAGATACCTTTAGAGAATAAATGCTTTGGGCTTGCCTGGCTTACAGCAGGACGGTGTCGTTAGTTTTGAGAGGTTTGGAACAATTTTCATCATAGAGTGGTCGCTGTCAGAAAGGCTTTGTTTTGCCCCCACATCCTTTCCTGTGATTAAAAAAAAAAAAAAACAAAAAAACAAACAAAAAACCGAAGAAAACACAAGTGAGCTTATTTCTCTAAGGAGAAATGTAAAAATGCACGCATGTACATAGATATGCTAGCTACAAGAAAAGCATTGTGTTTGGCTGTTGTGAATGCCCGAGAAGTTAGGCTTCTTTGCAAGAGAACTGTTCATTCTTAAGAGAGAGATGGGAGTTCCTTTCTTACTACAGTCCAGAGGAGAGGTTGCAAACTCTACTCCAAAGTGCCTTTTTAGCTTAAGGGTGGTTCTGGCATCTTCTTTCATGGCAGCCCCAGCAGCAGCTGTTTGGGAGAGTAAGAAAAGTACTGAGGACAACGGTCTTTGGAGTTCCCAGGTGATCAGAAGCACACAGCTGGAAGGCTTGTCCCCGGGGCCACAGAACTGTGTACCAGACTAGGGAGACAGGACACTGACTCTGTATCGTTGATGGTTGAATGTCTCTGTGCCCCTCCCCTAGCCCACACTTCTTGGTAGAGACAGGAATATTGAGTAACTTACAAAAAAGCAAAGTGAAATCAATGCCTGGAATACACAAGTGTGTGTGATCAGAGTGCACCAACAGAGACAGCGTTGGCTATAGTGGATTCTGCCGTGCAACGGTAGAGTTCCTCTAGGGTATTGATTTTTCCATTTAGATCCCAAACTGTGATATATGCCTTTACACTAATGTACTGTACACATGACTAGATATTTGGCTTGGTGGCCAAGATTCTTTCTTTGGTGATAACATAGGGATTTCCTCAGTGGCTTTTAAATTAATTTAGAAAATGGAAGGCTATAAAGACCAATGATTAGATAAACAAGTCCTATGTGATGGGTGGCAGCTCAGTGTGGCCACCTAGCTCTTCATAGACGTGTGTGTGTGTGTGTGTGTGTGTGTGTGTGTGTGTGTGTGTGTGTGAAGAGTGGGCTTTCCTACATAATCAAACTATGACTAAAGAAGACAACAATGTGTGTAATTTATATCATCTCCACACTAAAAGCAACACAGCATTCGAGAACTAAGAAGGAAGTACAGTTAGAGCTAGCCATGGAGACCAGGACTTGCACCAAATTCCAACTCCATTGTCAGTCCCTTTATGGTCATTAAGTTTCTCTCAGAGAAATAAGCTTGGGACTGCAAGGTTTATCAACTCCTCCAATGAAATGCCCATTCGGCTGTGGACTGCAGGAGCTGTGAAAGGAAATTCTTGAGGATGTTTTGAGTTCATATTTTCCCATTCGCCAATTTCTTGTTAGTTCACAAGAACTGGCTGGGTGAAAATATTGTAGAAATAGAACATAACACTGGGCCCTGGAAGGGAAAGATGTACAACTAGAGGGAGTTGTTGTTGAAAGGTTTGGAGAAGGAAATGAAGACAGAGGAATTATTGACACCCGTGTGTGTGTGTGTGTGTGTGTGTGTGTGTGTGTGTGTGTGTGTGTGTGTGTGTGTGTGTTTATTTAGGCCAGGCTGTTAGCCAGTGAACCTCCAGGTTTCTCTGGCTCTCCAGAGCTAGGATTATAGATTAGAAAGCCAGCAAGTGTAGGAAGCCCAGAGAAGGGCATAAGAGAAGGACGTGCAGGAGAAAATAAGCTTGTCCGACCTGGCTTCAGCTTCAGGAATCATCACCCAGAGTCTGAATCTTTATGGCTATCTCTTGGCTGCAAGGGTGAGGGCTATGAAGAAGGAGAGGGAGGCAATCCACAGCTGGGAGGCAAAATAAAAATAGTCTGAGAAAGAATTCTTTCAGGTCACTTACAAGGCCAGCGAGGGGAGAAGATGAAACCTATTTTGGTGTTGTGGCCTCGTGAACAGAGGTAACGGGGAGCAGAGAGCTCTGCTGACTGCTCTACCTCGGTTCCTTCTGGAGGCAGGCAGGTAGATTAGAAGATGTGGACACGCAAGTATCTTCCGTGCATTATGCTAGACAAGCAGAGAGGGACATGGAATAGGAAAAAGACACGGGCACTGACTAGGAGTAAGTGTGCTGTTCAATACAACCAGGCACACCCAGCATGGTAGCCACTAAGTATACCAGTTCTTGGGTGAAACAGTCAAATTTGCCCCTTAGATACGACATCACAATAGACCCAGGTTTTTCATCCCTTGGGCCTCTCTGAGTTTACAATCTTCATCTGTAGAGCCCCAGGGGAGATAGTAAAGATGACATGATGGTGTATTTAAGGTCCCTATTGTCAGTACAGATCAGCTATGCAATTGTGATCCTTATAGTTGTTGTGGTTGCTGCCATTCTGGTAAGCTATGTCCTGGAAAAGTACCAGGGAACTTTTGGTGTGTGGAAGAGGGTGAGATTCTTGCCTCGTGCAGCCAGTGCACTGAATGGAAGATGCTTTTGACCCAGGCCTTGCTAAGGAAGATATTGATTACAGGAATTGGTGTGTCAGGGAAGGCAGGCTGGTAGGAACGTGCAGGCCACGTACCCTGTGTAGCATCTCAGTTGGCCGAGTGTGGAGAAGAAGCTGAAGACTAAGAAGGCAGACGGGCAAGTCCGTGAAGAGTCCTCATGCATTTCTCATCCTATGGATTCTACCTTGTGAAAATTCCTAGTGTTTCTATAGATTAAGATGACTATGGAAAGTTTAATATTCAATACTATATGAGAGTCATCATGCTTTTCCCCAGTGCAAACACTCATCAGCTAGACACTAACCCTGCTCGCTTATTTCTTTTTCTCGATGTCCCATTATTTGTTATTATTATTATCATTACTATTATGTTTTAATTGAAATAGAGTTAACATTGTATTCTTCCTCCTATCCTTCCTTCTAGCCCTCCCCAGGTATCCCCTGCAACTTCTCCCATGCTTCTGCTCAAGTTGATAGTCTTTATTATTATTATTACTATTATTATTACTGTTATAAACACACATAAAATAGGTCTCCCTCATACACACACACGCACCCTGCTGTGTCTTTGTTTGTTGTTTGTGTGTATATGATTTCAGGGCTGACCACTGTGACTCTGCATTGGACAACCAGTAAGGGAGCTCATCTCTGAGAGCAGTCATTGGTTTCCTGTGGTTCTTTGTCTAGGGGTGGGGCACTGTGCAAACTTGCCCCTTCCTTCCACATTAAAACGCCCATTGCTGTAACCATCGCTCCAATCTTGTGGATGCAGCCACTTCTAGGAGAGGCCGTTTCAAGGTGAATGAACTTCTTGGTATTGTGGCTCTCAACATCTTTCTTCCTCCTTGTCCTCACCGATCCCCGAGCCCTAGGTACAGGAGCTGCGATGTGGATGCATAGGTTGGGAGCTGGGGTCTTCACAATCCACTGATCTTTGCCTTGTGTCCAGTCGTGGTTTCTGTGGTGCTTTCTATTGCTGCAAAGAGAGGCTTCTTTGATGGGGTGTGGCAGCTGCACTCATCCATGGGTATAAGGATAATAAGGCATAGAATGTAGTAAGAAGTTCTACCCATCTGCCAAGTGGATGTGGTAGATTCCTTTCTAAGGCCCGTGACCTCGCTAGCACAGAGAAACTGGCTGTGGACTACAGTACTAGGCATGGCTTCCCTCCTGTTGAGTGTGGCTCGGGTCCAGTTGGGCAGCTGTTGGTTACTGCCAACACGTGAGTACTGCTCTTGCACCTTTATATCTATCTTGACTATCTTGCTATGCTGCTGGTCACTGTTATGCTCAGAGGTGCTGCAGCTGGGTAGGACTATGAGTCGCTTCCTTCCCTTCGCAGCTTGCATTGTATTTTCTAGAACCATGAATGCTAGACCACCACAGGAAAGGGACTGTCAGCTCCTGTGTCCCGAGTGTGTCATGTTTTCAGTGATAGGGGCTCACCCTCAAGCCCCGAGAGGCAAGCTATGGCTACACTCAGTTGGGAGTCACCTGGCTTACCCTGACCAGGAAGTTTCTTGTGCCTGGAACAGCGGTTTTGCTAGTCTGTGGTTTTTGTAGAGAGCATTGTCAACCCAAGTGACTTAACTTCCTTCAGGGTGTGTGTGTGTGTGTGTGTGTGTGTGCACTGTATGTAATTTTAAGTAAATAAAACTAATATGATTCCCCGTGGCTTTATCAAACAACGTTGATATTTGTCCCTCATCCCCACCCCGACTTCTATATTGGCTTCCCTCCCTCCTCCTCAGTCGAAGCTCCCATGTTTCCGTTTTCTGCTTTGTATTACCTGTACCCTGCTGGTCCCCCTCAACCCTGTCTGTGGTCCCTGGTTTCTGTGGTTGCTCCATGTTGTGTATTTATGTCTGAGGATTTGGAGCTGGGAATGGCAGATGGGTCTGCGCTACCGCGTTCAGCACAATCTCTTCTACGTGCAAATTTCATGATTCTATTTTTCTTTATAGCTGTATTGTACTCCACTGGGTGCGTGTAGTGCCTTTCATGATCCTTTCGTCTGTCAATGGACATTTAGGCTGTTTCCATTTCCTAGCTATTGTGAACGGAGCAGCAATGGAAACGACTGAGCAAGTATCTGTGGAGTAGTGTGCTGAGTCCTCGGGGCATGTGCGAAGGAGTGAGTGGTATAGCTGGACCATATGGTAGATTCATTTTTATTTTTAACCTTTTTTTGTGGATTCTCCACACTGATTTCCAGAGCAACCGTACCAATTTGCATCCCCGTGAACAGTGAGTGAGCGTGTTTTCCTCTTTCTCCACAACCTGGCCAAGATACGTTATCAGTTATTTTGTTGATCTGGTCCATTCTGACTGGGCTGAGATGAAATAATTTGTGTTCCCATAATTGCTAAGGATGATGGGCAGGCACTTCCTGGAGAGGTTTTTTTTTTTTTGCCATTTTTATTTGTTCTATACAGAATTCTGTTTAGATTCCCATTCTTAATTGGGCCATTTCCCTGGAGGATTATGAAGTGTGTGTTCTCTTTTTTGGTGGACAGGTTTTGTTTGTTCGTTTATAGTTTTGGTAAAGGTTTTGGTGTACGCCTTCCCAGACTGGGAGTACTGCGTTGACGCTGGTTAAGAGGGGAATTGGAGCTTTGCATACTCACATCAGACAGAGGTCCCTCACTTTGCACTGTGTCCCCCCCTGCCCGGTGTAACCTTGTATGTCTTGGCAACCAGGCCACATTCTCAAAGCCCTAAGGATGAGGTGTGCGTACCCCAGTTCCGGGAACGGCTTGAATCTTTGCTGTCCTGCCTCTACTTCTACAGACATTTATTTTCAAATAAAGCCAACTTTCTTTGAGCCCAGTGCGCCAACACCTGCCAGCCCCATCATAGCAATGAAGGGAGATTCTAGAGGTCCATCGTGTATTTGAATTTGTCATGCCATTGCTGTAAAGAAGATCCCTTCAAATGTGGTAGAAACTGCCGCATTGCACCTGGGATGCAATCAGCTTTTCAGAATAGTTAGTTACGAGGAACCACAGTCTTTCTCCCTTTGTGACCAAAGCCGCCTGTGTAATCCCACTCAGTTGAAACGTACAGGTTGTTGCTTTGATGTTGCAGCTGAGCCACACAAGTACAGCTGAAGCAAATAGAACACTCAAGGGCATAAACATGCATGGCACATAGTGTGTCATCATTTTCCTACGAGAGTGACTGCCGTAGGCCCAGAGGGTACAATGGCTCAGGGAACGGCGGGGACTAGCCGACTGCTATCTAGAGAGAACTGGCCTATCTCATCATCTTTCTACCCATCTTTCATATCCACGTCCACTTGGCATACTATTGAACTGCTCCTATATCCCCGTAGGATTCTGAGCTGGCTTCTATAAAAACAAAAGACCTTCTGGAAATGAGAACAATGGTCTTAAACTAAGCGAGATTTGGCTCTGACAAGGGGGGGCATTTATGCTCATTGGCAAGACCATTTTGTTTCTACCATACCGAAGGGGTGACTGCCATATCAGATTTCCTGTTCCCTCTGCACATTCCTCTGCCTCCCTACTTTGTTCTCTGGTGCTGTCAAAAGGCTGTGGGCTCCTCTTTCTGCTATGGCCTTGAGTTTCTTTCTTTTTCCCCCTGTATAAAGACCCTCCAGACCACATGCTCTCCCCTTTTACCTGTACAAACTGTATTCTAACTCTCTTTTTAGATGGGCTAGAGTTGATAGCTCCTGCTGTAATCCTGAGGCTCTGGGGATGTAGGGGCCTTGATTTGATACGAGGCCCTGATTGCCAGCAGGCTCTCCTCTTCTAAGGCTTGGAGAAATCTTTGCCTTTCTAGTTTCAGGGCAGCTGCACGGGAAGGTCTGAGGTAGAGAGGTTAGCTTTTCACGTGGTACATGATGACATTCTTAGAGCCAGGGAGACAGAAGTGAGGCCACGTGTTCTTTAAGGGCAATGCTGTGGTTTGGCAGGTGAGATCAGGAGTCTTGCCAGCTCGGCCAGCTCTGTGACACAGGCAAAGTTCCCATCCCAGAGCCGAGAGGGTAAAGAAAACACCCTGTGCTTCATAGAGTCAACCTGAAAACCAAATAAGATCATGTAGGAAGCACTTAGTGTGCCTGCACTTAGTAGGACCCTTGTTCCCAATGAGAGAGAACTGGAAAGTTTCCAAGGGTTAAAGGAAGCCCTGTGGCTAATGCACAAAGTGCCCCACTCTCTAGTTAAGCCTCTTCCCACCTGTTCTGTAGAATATATTAAAAGGCCAAACTTTGGTGTTGTTTTGGTTTTGAGACCATTCTCAGGGATAGCTAGATCAGACACCCTCCTGCCTCTATTTTCTAGGTGCTGGAATTACAGATGGGCATCATCCTACCAGGCTTCCAAGTCTAGTATTTTAATTAAAATAAAAAAAAAAATACTCCAGGGAAATCCACACATCCATTCACTTGCCTGTCTGTGCCTGAGGGAACTAGAAACGCCTGTTCACTCATAGTCAGTGTTGCTGGTTGTCGAAGCACTGCAATGTCTGAGTCCTGTTTTAGGGAGAGCCTAAAAGTTAGTTTGGTAAATGGACCAGATTTAAGAACCTTCACCACTGTGCCCATGGGCTGGGTGACTTTGAACAATTACAAACCCATGAGAACAGTGACAGCTGTCTACTAAGGCTGGCGTGAGGTGTGAGTGAATGGGTTTCTCTAAGTTGCTTAGCATAGTTTGTGATTGTGCTCAGCCTAACATTGCTTGCTTCGAAGTCCAAATTTTCAAGCAAATCTGAATTTGTCATATGCGTATACATACAGAAGCCATGGCACAAGGTGGGTGCAAAGTACACCGTGTAACTGATACTTAGACTACACTTAAAATATATTTACTACTCTCAAAAAATAAGATCTACGTGATCCAAGACCTCTTGAGCCTGCCTGACCTTTTAATAGTGAGGGTGTTCATCTCAGAATGCAAGTAGGTTGGGTGTGGAGGAGCACACCTATAATCCCAGGATGCTGGGAGTCCAGGCAGGGGAATGCTAAAAGTTCAAGGCCAGACTGGGCTATATAATTTTTTTTTAACCAAGAAAATATAGGTAAAGGGAAACTGTCATTTATGAAGAGAAATGCCTGTCTTAGCAATACTATGCCTCGGGCAGCAGTAAGAAAAGACAGAAACCCTGTGTGGATAGCTCCAGGGGACGGTGTGGTACCAGCCTTCATAGAACTTCTCTAGATTTCCCTTCTAACCGTAACTTTGCTAAGCTGCTACTGTTTCAACTTTATAGACAAGGAGTATTCTGGCTGGTGAGGAAGAGGAGAGTTTCCAGTGGGCAGAGCTGGGTTTGACCCACATCTCTCTGACCACACACCCCATCCTGAGTTCAGACCAACTTATATTTCTGCCTTCACAGAGCCTTAAATCATTCTCTAGGTTAGTGGCAGAGGAGTTCAGCCCATAATTGTGGGATGAGGGAGTCAACTCTTCATAGCATCTCTATAGCAACAGGTCTTAGGTAGCCCCCGAAGCTGAGAAAGGACATCTGTGTGACAAATAGCAGTTTATTCAGCAACAGAGGTTGAAGCTTGAGAAGTCTCAGTTGAAGTAGGGAACAGAGCCAAATCATATGCTTTTTTAATTCTGTAGACTTTGGACATTAACAAAACAGCTGTAAACTATAGAAAGACATTTTAATTTGTCATAAATTTCGAAAATCTGAGAATCATAGAATATATGTAAGTTCTAAATTTCCTTTTGAAGAATTTTGATACCTTTTTATCACTAAGGTTAATATTTTTATATGTGTCTCTATATGGGCACATGCAGGTGAGTGCAGATGCCCATAGAGTCCAGAAGAGCTTGTTGGATCCCCTAGGTCTGGAGTTACAAGCATATGTGAGTCACCGGATGTGGGTGCTGGGAACCAGAGCTTGTGACCTCTGCAAGAGAAGTGTGTGCCCTTCACCCTGGAGCCATCTCTCCAGCACACTAAGGCCACTTTAGGCTGGAACCACCATCATTTTAATTGCTAGAACTCAACGATTACCTAAAATAACAGGGAGAAATTGCCTTTGACATTTTCTAGGGAACTATAGGTCATTTATCAAGTAAAATTAAGGAAATCAAACAGGATGCCCATTTAGCAATATAAAAGTGTACAAGTAACCAGCCAGAACTCAATCAATCACATTTTGTCATGGACTTGGTTTCTATTTAGAAGAAAAAGCCAACGAGAGCCTGTTGTGGGAAAGGAGAAAAATATATATAATCACTAGAGTTGGAAAAAAAAATGGTGGGTGAATAATAAAGGAAGTCAGGAAATTGAAGGCAGGCAGGTAGGGTGGTGACAGCCCGTTGGAGCCAGCAAGAAGGAAGGTAGATGGTGGTGTTGCAGGGAGGCAGAGTCAGGAAAGCAAGAGCTATTGAAATAATGGCGGCCCACTGCATTTGGCTGCCAGTGTCTTTCCTGCTGTTCTGGTCTGAAGCATCATGGTGTCCTGGAGGAGTATCCCCTGCCTTCCAGGCAGCTCGTTTCCCCTCGCATGGTTCAGTGTGCCCAGGAATAGAGCCACTTGTCAGAGGGCGTTTCCCACTGTTCCTCATGGGCAGCCCCGGCTGAGAACTCTGCGAGATGGTAGTGTTGTCTGTCATCTTTCTTGTTCATCTCTGGACCTCTGGAACCGTGCTTGCCTCGTGGTTTTCCTTTGTTTGTTCGTTTATTCGCTTGTTTGTTTGTTTGCTTGCTTTTGGATTCTAAGATTTTTTTCCCCACCACTAAGATTTTAACAACTCAAAAATGGGAGTCACATATTACAATGGATGACCTGTCATTGTTCAATCGGCAGCACTTTCTCCCTTGAGGTATTAAAATAATGGCGCCCTAACGGCCCGTGGTATAGAGACTCGCTGAGCTGAGACACGGCTGCTCAGGAATTATTTGTCGAATGAATGCCTGCGCTGGGTCTCGTCCTGACAAAAATGAAATTCCCAAAAGTTAGTTCTGGATTGTATCTGCTGAGGTGGAGTTGAGGGGGCCGGGCAGCCTCTGATTACCCTGACCCAGAAAGTTCCTGCTGTACATTTTACCACAGTACGTCCCCTGCAAATAAAATGTTGAACCAGCTAAACTGGCTTTAAAATGACAAACAGCATTTTTGTCTTAATTATCCAGAAAACTGCTTATCTATCAATATTTCACGAAGACGCTTCTGGAGAGAAGTGGTGGACTCTTCCTCCACGTCTTTCAGCAGAAAAGGCTGTAGGCTTCACCAGAATGGTGTGGATAGCATGCCATTCCGTATGTTTTGTAAATTAAGATGGCCTTATACCTCACCATCACAGTTAGCAGCATTCTTTAGATAGAGATGGCCCCAGCCTACGGAAGAGAGAAAGTACACAGCGCTGTGTTTCCTGCGTTCTCAGAATGTTGATTGACAGTTAGTACCAGATTACGTTGTGGATAAATTTGTAAGAGGCCCTCCACTTCTCCTGGTTCGGGTTCCTTAGAATGGAAAATTCAAATCTAAGTTTGATTCTAACATGGTTTGAGGCATTACCAGTGGGATAAATGCCACTTTGGGATCATGAGAAATATTTATATATTTACTGGGTAGCTTAGAATTTGGAAGTGAGCAGCGTTGTGCATAGATATATGACACATAAAATATGAAGGCAAATTTATGTGTGCTGTGCAGAAGTGTGGACACGTACATACAGAAAAATGAAAGCAAAGGAAGGCTTTATTCAAGTGTGTATGAGTGTTATGGCATTTAACTCATTTCAAACATTTATCTAGCATTCTTCTCAACTAATTTAATGTTTACATATGAATACATAAAAATAAATAACATGGAAAAATCAAGTTGCAATGAAATTTTTATCTCCATTTTTTTCCCCCTTAGCTTGCATGCATTTTGATTTTTAAACAGTGTCTGACTGTCATCAAATCAGCCAAGTTGAAAATTGAGCTGTGTCAATGGAGACAGCCAGTCCTGATAATTCAAACCCAAAATACCTACTCTCCAGGGATATGGTCTCCCCGGTTTATTTTGTCTGAATAGTTTCTTATTTCTTTAATTTATTCTTTTGTATGTGCCACATGGAAATAGGACCTATTATGCAATTCAGAGTCTATAAAGATTTTGAGCCCTTAAAAATCGTATATTTAATGTTATGGACACCTCTCAAAAGAAGAATTAATGTAAGACTCTGTGTGTGTGTGTGTTGTGTATGTGTATGTGAGAGAGAGGGACACATAGAGATTTTTGAAGACTTTTTTTCAATGACATACATTTATTGGATACCTTCTGCTACCCCAGTGCAATAGGCATAGATCAAATTATAATTTTAAACTATACTTATACAAAGAATATATTCCATTGTGTTGTAGTTTTCAGGGCACTCTTGGGATTAGACACTAGAAACACACCACACACACACACATACACACACACAGAGAGATGTTGAAATAAAAGGTCACCTGATGATGGGCTGCTCTTATCAAGAAAATGTAGGTCCTCAGAAGAGTTGAAACCTGAGCTGCTCCTTGGAGGATAAGTGGCTAGGGAAGAGCATCCCTGGGAAGATGTGTGTGATGGTGAGTGAGAGCAGGACCATCATGCCCCTGGGAGAGGGGAGCAGGTGGACACTGGGCTGGTAGCATTCTGTGAGCGAGAGCAGAATTACCCCATAGGGCATTTTCAGGAGACTGAAATCAAAGCAGCTGATTGTTGGAATCTGTATTCACTATCTGAGTCAGGAGTTACTCCTATGAAAGAATGTTTTCCCAGATTGGAGAAGAACTGGAAACTTCTAGAAGGCAGGCAGAACAGTCCAGGCATACCACGATTAAGACAAAGACTTCTCCCAGGTGGAAGGTGAGAAAGAGGCTCTGCAATTGATTGTCCGGACATCTCGACCGTCAAGTTCTTCCAACCATCTTAACGTGTTTAGCTGCAGAGTCCTTTCTCAGACCAAATGTCTAAGTTTAAATTTTTGAGCAGCAGTCTTAATTAAGTCACTAGTTATGTCCAATGGGGAAAATACATCCAAAGCTAAAGGAAGAAACACATTTAAAGTGTCTGTGATCTAGGGTGATCCTGGAGTCATTGTGATTCAAACTGTACAAGAACAAACCAGAAAGTGGCTGTCAGTCTTGAACGGCTTAAAGAGGAGCTCTTCATCCGCAAGGGTGCAGCCATCCCTTCCCTCTGGAAACTGCATACAGGCTTCTAGTATACATACCTGGTATCTCAGACTTCGCTCTGGTGGTGGGGTTGTTGGCTTTGGTGTGCTGGGAGGATCCATTTCCATACCTGTCAAAGGGATGGTAACTGCAGGCTGCTTAGGGTCACTGCAAAGTTAGATAAGGTAACACGTGAGAAGTTTTGCATATAACGGGGTGTTCAGTAAAAGGAAAATCCCTCTTTAATATTCAGCTTTCAAGAGAAAGAAGGAAATAATACAATCTACAAATCCTTTAACTTTCATTTTTAAAGATGGCAAGAAAAAAAATGGCATGGTATCAAGATGTCTTGGCTGGTAAAGTCACCCACTGCCAAGCCTGATACCATGCATTAGATCCCTGGGACACATGTTAGTGGATCAACTCCCCACAAACTGTCCTCTGATCTTCATATGTGTGCTGTGCCCTGTGCACGTCTCCTCTGCAAATAACATGTTTTCAAAAAGGCAAAAGATACAGGGGACAGAGCTCTTCTTGCATGTTAATGTGTTTCTTACATCTTGCAGTATATACATGATAATAGAAGTGCTATCCAGCCAACGATATTCCTAAAAAATTTCAAAGTCTTTATGCAATAAAAACATTGTGTTGAATTTACTGAGTTTACTGTAACAGCACATTGCACTAACACAGAATGATTTTTTTTTTTTTTTTTGAGAAAAAAAAAGAGTTCACCAGAAAGGATTTGTTTGTTAACCACATTTATACAGTGTTCTAATTATGACCGTTTAAAATCCTGCTTTCCTTTTGAAAGTGAACAAAAATCATTGGGGTTTTGGCCTCTCCTTGTCCTCATTTCTTGCTGATAGCTTTTAAACATGTGAGTTAGGTGTTTCATAATTGACTTGGCAATCTGTTTTCCTTTGGTCAGTCTAGAATATTAAAAACAAAACAAAACCAAAAAAATGAAATCAGAGATCCAAAATAACGGGAGGGAAATGTCACAGAGTGGCAGGCAACTTCCTTGGTCAGGGCTCTGCCTCTTTAGTTTTTATTTTACTTTCTGATGCAAGGGTATCAAGTAGCCCACACTGGCCTTGGATTTCTAACTCACCCCCACCCTGAAGGCTGGGGTTACAGGCATGGGCCACCACACCTGACCAGGACTCTGCTTTAAAATAGTTGAGCTGCTCGCATTCAGACGGCCAAGGTCATGTTCAAGATTAAAATGTGTGGCAGAACATTGGGGTGCCTGTAAGGGCAGGAGGAGATGCACAGGGTAGGGAGATGTAAGGGCAGGAAGCTAGGCCTAATGTCTTCCCTCTGACCTGCCTATTTTCCTTCTGAGCCTAGTAACATACTTATTTAGTCTCATTTATTTTAGCTTTGTTATACGTTATGAATTGCAAGGGTATTGAGGGATTGCTTTATTTATTTATTTATTGATTGATTGATTGATCCCAGCAGGAATTAGACTACATGCAAAGTACCCTTTTCTTCTTGTGTAATGTGTCTAGCCAGGACAACCTTGTGGATGCAGCTCGTGAGACTGGCTTCTCCAGGAGCCATTAGGTCCTATTAGGCTGTGCCTGGTAGGCTGGCTTGCACATCAAACAAAAATGACTCAAATTCATTGGTTCCCGTTTAAGTGTTCTTCAGAAAGTGATGCTGGGACTAACATGGTTGCTAGTGATGGGAGCTAAGCCTGGGTTTGGCAATCTCTCCTCTTCACTCTGGGCTGTCATCATCACCATCTCTTTAGTGTGTGCTGGCCAAAATGTTGGCATCTCTGCTTTCTCTGTTTTCCTAAGTTAGACTCCATGCAGGAGCCCTGCCATCTTGCTGTCCCCAGAACATGTCACAGACTCTTTCCACTATTCCATCAAGAAACTTTTATTGGGACCCTATTATATGCAAGGCACAAGATCATCTTAAATGGCTGCAAGATTAGCCATTGAATCTTGGCTGGGTGGTTGCTTTGAGACAAAGTCTCATGCATCCCGGGCTAGTCTCATACTCACCATGTAACCTTGAACTTAGGATTCTGAAGCCCATTGAGTGATGGGACCCACCTGTTCACTACCACACCTTCATTGTAGTCATTGTTGTCCATGTGGTGCTAGGCATCAGACCCCGGGGGGCCCTGATGCTAGACAAGAATGCTATCAGTTATACTACAGCCCCTGTCCTTCTCCCCCTGAGTGTTACAAGATGATTTACCTTGCATGATCAAACTACGCACATAGAAATTACACACACACACACCACACACACACACACACATATATATACACACACTGTTTGTGTATTCACATATATAAACTATTTGTATGAATAAAGGCCTTTTACTAAGAGCTCTAAGTAGATACTCAAGAAACACCTAAGGTATGAATGGATCACCAAGCCATGCTGGTGTGGCTCCCTATTGGCCGTTCTCCACAGCGTACTAAGGCTCCAAAGTCCCTCCCAGTTCTGGTGGGTTACCAGAAGCATCTGCAGGGAGGCGACACTGGCTGAGTAGGCTTTCTTTCTGACACATTGTTGAGTTGCCAGATTCATGGGCTCAAGGGACAATGGCCCCATCCTTAAAATAAGGCACACTTTATCTGTTCCCCAGCCCAACAATCCATATTTGTTTCCCTAATGAGTGTGGGACCTGTAAGCATCTTCTCCGTGTTGTATACATCCCCCTGGATTCACTTCTGTGTTGGAGGAACGTGCCAAATGTAATATCCAGAGCATCGTGTTTTAAAATAGGTGTTTCTGGTTGAGAATGGGGCTCTTGGTAGATCTCTTGTTCAGGGTGCACTACGTAAAGCAGGCCTGTACTCCTGTAGTAACATCATCCTTGGCTACACGGAGAGCCCAAAAAGCATTCTTTCATGTCTTGCAACTATTCGAATTAAGCTTGCAAGTGAAAAAATTAACTTTGGAAATGTTACTATATTCCTAGGATGAAGTGACATGTTTTCTCAGGCTGGCCTAGGATGGCAGGCAGTGTGTCCACACACACCACGCACATGATTTTTTATACAGAACGTCAGTGAGCCCAAGACAGTTTCCTCCACACTGCTCCTCTGTCTCATAGAATTACCATGAGAGGATCATCAGACTTCCCCTGGAAATAGAACTATGTGAAGTCTTGGATTTTATTACAGGATTTTATACCAATAATTACTTAAAATTTAATGAATTTCACTACTGGCTTAATTGCTTTTGAGTAGTTCCACTTAACTTATTAAAGAGAAGCAAGGACATACTCATTTAATGAGCAGCGGAAGTCTTGCCCTCACATCTGCCTACATTCTCTTTTCAATTAATCAATTATAGTTCGATGGTGTGTAATTACACATTAAGAAAGTTATTGGATATCTCAGCATGGCTGTCCCAAGGGGCTCATGAATACACTAATATAACACACCTGTAATGACCTGTTCTCAATCTGCAAATTACACTCATTTCTCTCTCTCTCTCTCTCCCTCTCTCTCTTCTCTAAATTGAGATAAGAGCAATTACCATTAACTTTTTGAGTCTCATTTAGCCAATGTGATATGGAAAGAGAAAAGGAAAAAGAATTGAGGGGGGGGGAACACACGGTAAAAAGGAAAAGGAAAGATTCTGCTGCTGTAATCCATCTGCCCTTTGCAATTAGCTCCCAGAGACTCAAGCCTGCCTGCACAGTGGTCCTCCATCAGGGCTGTGTACCGAATAGAACCAAATACCAGAGACAATCAGGCCAGCAGTTTAGGGACTCAAACAGTGACTTGCCTCTTAGCTCCCTTCGGTAGCCTGGTGAGAGAAATAGGAAAACAGGAAAAAACTTGGCTTATTTCAAATCAAACCGAAGTCTGGAACGGATCCCCAGTTCAGGAGCATTAAGCCCTCCCTGCATAGCAGCTAAGCCATGCTAGGAGAAAAGAAAAAAAAAAAAAAAAAAAAAGGTCCTGCTAAAAATACAGCATACACAGAGGGTACATTTTACTACATCAATGGCCTGAAAGGTCTGGTGCTGCCACAGGGTCTATTTTGGCCATGCTCCCATTTATGTGAACCCCGTAAAACCCAAGGAGAACCTCTAATCCAGATGATATAGTCAGAGGCATTCAAAATGTCTAAGCCAGCCATGCGATTTTAAGCGAAATGCCGATGTCTGCACAGCTCAGATTCAAGAAGCAATCTGTTGACATTTTCAGCAAATGCTATCTTAGTGTGAGACAGAGGTAGCAACGTCTTCCTGTGAGTGCTCTTCAGTGCGAAGGGACTCTTCCCCCATCCTCCCTGCTCCCCTGCAACAGAACCCCCCCATCCCCTCCCCTCCTCCCATCTCATCCCCCCACTCTCATGTCTTAGGTTAGATCTGGCTGCCCATCCAGACAAAAGGGGACATTTGGACTCAGTGAGCGGATGTCCCTGAACATGCAGATGAGTGACGAGCCCTCTGGGTGGGGATGAATTTGCTTAGTTGATGTTTTCAGTTCTGTTTCCCCTGCCTACAGCCACCGGTCACACACACCCTAGTGGTCAGTTGGGCTGAGCCTGCCTCCCAATGTGCCTTTCAGAGAATATCCAAGACCCTGCTGGCCCTGAACAGAAGATGTGTGGCAATGGCAGAGGCACCCTGTGTACTTTCAGGGTGTGGCCTTTCCTGGTACTCCTAGCCTCCAGGGACAAATGTCTCTGCCCAAAGGGCTGTCTTCCTGTGTGGGCTGCATTTGTGGCATCTTCTGGGCCTCCTTGAGGTTGAATTGTAAATAGTAGCCACCACATAAAACATGCCATCTGTACCCCTGTGGGTAGTATGATGGAACACAAAAAAAGATTTATTCCAGGAATATGAACTGATGTTTATAGACATGCCGGGACTGGCTTTGAAAACATAGTGGAAAACTGTCTCAAAAGCAATTTAAGTACCAAGTAATAGAAGCCGGAAGGGGGGTGGGTGGGGTGTCGTGTAGAGGCTCAAGGAGGACTCTGTGCTTCGAGAGAGATGGCCACTTTCTGATGATGAAAGGTGCTGGGAGGAGACATCCCCCCAAGGTTCTACAAGAGGCACCCATATAATCACTGAAGGGGCTGGAGGGCCAGGAGGTAGATGGAACAAATTACCTTGCCTTGGGACAGCTCCTTTATTTATTGGGCTGGGATTCGGGCTGTGTTGGAGGTTATCACTTGTTGAGGGCATTATGCCGCAGCAGATACCAGTGTGTGAGAGTGTGATGACTATGTGATTCAAGATTTGCCTCTCCTCTCCTCTTTCAATATATCGTCGTTCTTCAATGGATTCTAATGGCCCCCAGCGTTGGGAAACAGTGAACACTTTTTTTTTTTTTTTTTGAGAACCCCATGAGTTATCGACATGGTTCTTCCCCCTTGTGTGAACTGGAAGCAATTTGTGCCACCTATAATACACATATGAAATATAAAGTCCCAGGCAAGAGCTGCCAGGTTCACCAGTATATAACCAAGCTGTCTACATGGGACTATTTCTGGTTCCTCTCTTAGTACTCCTGTGCGACTTTGCTTGTTGGTTGTGCCATCACTGAGTGCCTGTTAACACTCACAGCCGCCTTAGCCTGTGCGACAGGCAGCCTCCTGGCAGTGGAATTGTACAGTTCTAAGTGTGCTCTAGTTTATTGCCTTGTGATGCAATTGTGTTTCACTGTTCGTCATGCTCTGTAAATACCCACTGCCTTTATAGAGAGTGAGGCCTCCCCTGAGCACAGGGCTCTCGTATTTCAAAGCTCAACTCTGACCCTCCATCCTGACTCAACTCTTGCCTTTATGCGTCTTCATCTTTTGCTGTACTCTGGGTTTGTGCTCAGCATCATCTTCCCTTTGGTAAGGACAGGAGGGTGAAGAGAGAGAAGGCAGGCCTGTGAGAGCGCCCCCTGGAGACAAATGATAAAGTAACACCCTCCAACTTGGCCCTGCAGGGAGGAGTCCGGACCCAGGCCTCAGAGCTGTGCCAGTACCTTGGAGCCTTTGAGTTTGATATTTTAAATTCTTTAAGCCACACTCTGGCGTGTGCACGAGTCATCACATGCATGAACATGTGCATACAGCAACTTTTTATTGAAGGTTCAAGTTACCAAAGAGCTTTTTAGCATGGTGTTGAAAAAAAAAAAAACTTAAAAATTCAATGTGATATTCCAGTTCCTAAAGATTCTTTGGCCACCTGGTCCCAGGAATTTCTCCCTGGCCACAGTCCCCTGCAGGTCTCTGCCTCCTGCCAGCCTGTTCTGGTCCTCTCCCTAGATGCATACTTCTCTCTACATGCACAGCCCCTATACTTGTATTTGCCTCAGCTTCTCAGCTGAGCTGATTAGAGACAGCCTCGTGCTCCCATGGGATCCTTTGTAAGTGTCCCTTTGCTCTTAAGTGTTTTTATGACAACATTTTATGTGCCCATGGGAATAGAACAAATCAAAGGAGGGTTGACATTTGCGCAAGGGTTTTAAAGCCCAGGCAGCTTGTCTCCAGCCACAGAGCTGCAGTGAGATGCCTGTCCGGTGGTGGAGCCATCTCTGCTCTCATTCTACTTTCAGAGGCCCAGCCCTGTAGAGGCGCAGCTCTGTGCTGCTGCCCACGGTAGCCTGAGGAGTTCCCTCAGCCCTTTAGCGACCTGACTCAGGCAAAACCAGATCCTGGGCCACACCACAGAAAAGAATCTTGGGGGGCAGAATAGTATGAAGCAGAGTTGGAGTTTATTAAAAGTAGAAAGTTCTCAGGGAGAGAAAAGGCTCCCTTGGGAACGGGGTGTGGACCTCTCAGATGAGAGCAGCAGGTCCATGTCTATAGGATTCTGGAAGCTTCTGGAATTTCACTGTTTAACTGTGTCTAGAAGACCCTTTCCTTCTCTTTCTCTCTCTCAACTCCCTTTCGCTAATTGAGATGATACGGCTCCTAGATGGATTGGAGCCACTAGGTTGTACAAGAAGTTTAGGACATGTCCTTTTGGTGTAGACAGTGTTTCTGCTGACAGTCTCGGGACACTGCAGGTCAAGGCACAGGGAAAGCAGAGAGGCCTTCAGCAAATGTTGCTGTGTTGGAATTCTTGGATCTGAGCTGGTGAGGGGCTTCTGTTAGACTTCAGAGTGGGAAGGTCCTTTCCCAGGTCTCTGGAATTTTCCTTGCATTTCTACCCTGCCCACTAGCACAGGAGTACCCTGTCACAGCTCAGTCGTGAAGGCTTCTAGCAAAAGGCGAGAAAAACCCACTGGTGCAAACCTATCTGCAGAACTGGTGCATTGGCTCTTTCCCAGCAGGCTTGGAGAAAGCAAAGTGGCTTGACTGCAGTAGCAGGCCCGCTGGTCCAGCTTACAGAGTGACCTCAGCCACAGCTGAGAACCCCACCCCCATCCCACCCGCACATATCTGGAAAGTAGAGTCCGGAAGCTTAGCTCCCTGTTGTACCTCTCACACTGCCTCTGCTGGCTACTAGAAAGCAAATTCATCTTTCCTCAGACCCCACAAGCTCTTCCACAGCCCTTCAGAAACATGCATGTTCATATGATGGGACTATCGCCGTAGTCTAGAAGCCATCTTGCGGAGTCCAGAAGAAGCAGGTTGCAGGGGGTATGCAGGGGACTCATCTCAAGCCCAGCCTCCTCCTTGACTGTCTGTGCGTGTCTGATGTCTAAATTGTAAGGCTGTAATATAAAAAAACAAAAACAAAAACAAAACAAAACAAACAAACAAAAAAAAAAAAACCAAGAAGGCGAAGCAGCTAATGGGAAGCTAAATTCTAAACTGCTTCTATTTACGTTTATGTATGCTGGGAGTTTGGGCCCCATCCTTTAATGGTAAGAATAAGAGTGTTCTGTCCCAGCACCTGCTCAGGGGTCCCACACACTGTCTTGCAGGGGAGGCAGGGCTCAGCTTACTGTCTCCTCAGGCAAGTTAGCATGCACTGGGAAGGATAGCCAGGTGCGAAGTTAAAAGTGCTTAGTGGATCCTAACTCGGGCCTTGCCACCCGTTCCGTGGACAGGGAACAGGCAAGGCAGTTTAGCGTGCTGCAGGCTCTGAGGACTGAGGTTTTCATACTCCGGTGAGAAGGTCTCTTTGTCCACAGAGAAGGGACTGAGGAGAAAGAGTGTGTGAGGTGGCATTTGGGCTGATAAGCATCTGACCTTTGACCCAGTCCCGGAGCATGCTCGGAGGGATGTTATTGATACGGCACCTGCTTTTAAATGTTCTATCACTCTACATGGCCAGCAGCTCTTCTCTGCATGCCTTGCCTACCCCTCCCATTGTGGACAAACATTGTCAGAGGATGTGTCCTGATTCTTTTCAAGCATTCGGTGACAATTTGTTGCACAACAGGAAATGGACAGTAACTTAAAGGATCGTGTGTATGGCCACCTGGAATTCCTGGGACGGGCCCAACATGAAATACCCTGGTGTGTTACCATTCATTCGTGGGAACGCGGTGCGCCTCCAGCTGGCCCTTCATGCTTTGCTGCTGATCTCAAATGTTGGCACTGCTGCAGAAAAAAAAAAATTAAGTTAATGAATATAATTTTTTTTTCCATTTAAGAGCCCTCCCCCACTTTTTTCTTACACATTTGGCATCTGGCACCTATTGTAGATAGAAAGCACGTGCTTGTAAAACCGGACAAGTAATAGCAAAAAGCAATTGCTCACCCAACTCAGCACTGCGACTCTGTACACAGGGGCAGTGCCAGGCCTGAGGTCTTCTGGGTCCTGTGCATTTAGTGCCATCAATAGCTCATGTTTGCTGGTTTTAGTTTGATGATAGAACCCATCGTATCATCCTTCTCCTCTAGAGCTTCCCCGGGGCTGAGTCAGGAGTCCCATGGCCTCCGAATAGATGGGAATCTTTATAGGGCTGTCAGTGGAGAGGGCTGGACTGGGGTACCATAGTGAAAGGGATGGGCCTCCCACTCCTGAAACCCCACTCTGAGGGGCTATTTCCTTGTGTGTTGATTGCTAAGAATTGACATTTTGCTTTTTACTGGCCCTGGACCAGGGCCCTGAAGGAAGAATGGATAACCAAGGGAAAGACAGAACAGTGAAGGAAAAGGTAGGGCCAGTATCTCACGTGGTCTCCATCAAGATTTTGTTCAACAGTGGGGTCATCTCGCCCTAGACCACCCAGGGGAAGGAAACACGCTCATGACTTAGTGGGAATTCTTGCACATTTGCTGCCTTGTGCTGTAGTGGCAGATGGGCTGGGGTGTGATGCTAAGGGAAATGAGGGCGTTATTTGTATACTCTGATCCTTTCTTGGGATGGCTTATCTCTCCTTTCGGATATGACATCTGCCCTAGCTGTACACCATTAAAATGTTCTTTTTCCTTTAAAGGAAAAGTAATTCAGGGGACAGACATAGGCCAGCATCTATAATAATTACTTTTAACTTTTTCAAAATATATTTTCCTTATTTGTGTGTGTGTGTGTGTGTGTGTGTGTGTGTGTGTGTGTGCATGAATTGTGTGTGTGCTCATGTAGGCATGTGCATGCCATGACATGCATGTAGGGGTCAGAGGACAACTTGTGGGGGTTGGATTTCTCTTTGTAGCATGATGGTTCCAGGGATTGAACTCAGATCATCAGGTTTGGCAGCAAGCATCTCTGCCCATGGCGCCATCTCAAGAGCCCACCGCTGACTCTGAAATCTAGAGCCAGGCAAACACTAGTTGTGCCCAGTGACTCGCTTTAGAGATGGGCATCTCTCTGGAGCATGCCCTCCAGGGTTTTCTAGCTGAACCTTTGTGTGCAATCTTTGGGAGTACAGGTAGGGCAAATACTGTGTAACAGCACAAGTCACATAGCCTGTGCTTCTGCTAAAGGCAAGTGTCAAAGAGAGATTCCAAGGAAGAAGAATTCATGCGGACATGGAGAGGAGCAGTAGTGGATCTGTTGGGTTTGGCACCAGGCTTAACCCATTCACCACTGCAGGCCTTCTCCCCCAGATAGTCACACAGGAACTACTCTTCTAGTAGTTGTTATGACAAATAAGGCAATTTAAAGGGAGGGTTTGTTTTGGCTCACAGTCTGAAGGTGCAAGCTACGGGCAATTTAAAGGGAAGGTGTGGTGGCAGGGGGTGCCATGGTAACAGGAGTGTGGCTAGGAACCCTCACCCTCTCACAGCTTGGAGAAACAGGAAGTAGGAAGTAAATAGGAAATGCAGTCAGGCTGTGAATGTCAAGGCCAGCCCTGAGGGTTCCACTTCCTCTGGTGATGTTCTGTCCCCCCAAGCTTCCATGGCCTTCCCAAACCATACCACTAGCCGGGGAGCCCGTGAGGACATTTCACACCTGAACCACAGCATCCCAGTCTGTAGACACTATTGTGATGTGCACTTGCTTACTCAGGAACCTGAAGCCAGGTGAGCTCTGTGTGACTCACTCGAGAGATGGGTGTTCTTTTTCAGTATGTTTCCTACGATTCCCCCGTCAGGTCGGATGTGTCCCACAGACCTGCAGTTTCAGTAGGTTTTTGATTACAAACCCTAAAGTTGGGGGTTATTTGTAAGGTTTAAGCATGTAATGCTACTAATATGTTCATATGTGCATTGTGAATTGCCCCAGATGATGGACAAGAATTGCAAATTGGCACCCTAATACTCTCTTATAAGTGGATATCTTTCCACCTGGGTGTGTACCGCAGCCCACCTTCAAAACTCCCTCAAGGGAAGTTGCACAATCTGTTACATGAGTTTGTGTTTTATATTGCCACGATCTATTTGGTGTAGGTGTCCTGGGAAGGGAGAAGATGGGGTCCCAGAAGGTCTGTGGGCTGAGGGAGCCCAGCATGACCTCAGATCATTGTTGGCCCCAGGAGAGGGCTAAACCAGATCAGAAGCAGAAAAGACTGGACAGTCCTTGAAGTGTTACTGTATCAACTTTCCATTACCAAAGCCAAATACCTGACACAATTAACTTAAAGAGAAAAAAGTGTGTGTGTGTGTCCCTTACAGTGTAGGAGCTTCTACTCCACAATCAAATGGCTCCATGTGTTGGGCTATAATGGAGTAATCATCCACTTCTTTCTCTAGGAACAGAAGGGACTAGAAGAGGGAGAGTCTGGGGTATCATTCCCTCTTCAAAGGCCTGCCCCAGTCTCTAAGAGTGTCTCATAATGTCCTAGCTGCTAAAGGTTCCACCATCTCCCAGGAGCAGCACCCTGATAGCCAAGCCCTGAATGGTGGGCATTTGGGGGATGCTCATCCAAGCCATAGCTGGTACCCGAGTGGCCCCAGCTGTCAGGATGCAATGTCATTTTCATTAGCATCCCACTTCTATGTGGAGCCTCAGCATCACTATGCATACAGAATCTTCAGTAGCCTGTAGCCACGCTGGGATCCCATAGGGTTCCATTCATTCATAGCCATCTGTTCTTGGTAACATCTTTCCCAATCGGAGATGGCTTTTACAGTCACAAAGGTTCTGAGGTCCGTGGAAACTGAAGACTGCACTTTAGCAAACCTCCATCAGACTCTTGTCCAGTGTCAGGTTGATTAGGGAATGGCTGGGCATAGAATGGAATGAGATGATGACTCCTCGCCCACAGATCTCACTGGTGAGTGTGACAGTCCATATAGGTCTGCAGAGCAGGCGCCTCTCTCTTCTCTGAGACCTCTCTGGATTGTCTTCTGTAAGAGGAATCTGTTCTGGCTCCTGCAGTGGAGGGCACCCTGGAGGGAACTGGCCCACAGAGATGGCAGAGAGAGTGGAGGGGGTCGGCGGGGGCAGAAACAGCAGTCTGGGATCTGAATGCTTGTGCATGGCTGCTCAGATGGTCTTAGCAGATTCTGTAGGGTTACCATGTAATCTCCAGGGTTCTGCCTTTGAGTAGCTGAATCAACATCCTGAAGAGGACAGAAGAGCAGCAGAGCTCAGTGGAGCTGTCTGACATGTTAGAGTGATGAGACTATCCAAAGGCCCAAGTCTTCTTCCAAACACAACCTTCTGCCTGGTTCCAAATGAATCTAAAGCCATATTGTCCTCCTCTACCCAAATGCTCTCTCTCTCTCTCTCATCTCTCTCTCTCTTCCCTCCCCCCTCTCTCTCTCACACACACTGGGCTGGAGAGAGAATTAATAAGAGCAACTTTGAATACTTGCCTTGAAAAGAATCAAACGTTTGTCCCACTGGTAGTTTTTAAATGGATACATTATTGCCTAGGTTACCATTTGTAGACTGTGATTTTAATACCTAGAAGACAGAATGAGTCCATAATGTTGGTGGGAGCAGCTGTCTGCTTGGCGGGGCTACATGGAGAGTCCCAGAAGCCGGCCCCCCTGGTTTCTGTGCCATCAACCTGCAGGCTTTACTCCTGAAGGTCAAATGGCTCTGCCCCATGCCGCTGCCCACCCCCCTCTGTTCTCAAGACTGCAGAAGTGAGGCTGGGTAATAACAGAGAACACCCAGGAGGCCTTTGTTGAACCATCTGAGCCCTGGATGTTTATTGGCAGTTTCCCGGGAAAGGGTGGTGGTGGTGGGGTGATCCTGGCAGAGCCGAAGAACAGTAATCTTCAGCAAAGAAAGGAAGAGGCCAGCAACAGCAACAAAAACTTCCTGCAGATGTGGAACTTGAAGGAATCCAGAGAGAGCAAGCCTATTTTTAGCAGGAGTGAGAGTGCAAACCATGGTAGACGCCACAGGCTGCTGTCACTAACATTTGGCTATAAGCAACATTTTCATATTTAAACGTGACAGCCCAGCGAGTTGGGAAGGGGAAAAAAAAAATGCTGTCTGCTCGCTGAATAAAAATGATCCCCTTCCCTAGGCCCAGGGGAAGGGCCAGCTCCATGGGATGGCCAGCCAGCCAGAACTGGGTTCACCTGTATCGTCATGAATATTTATATGTCAACCATGGATCTCAGAATGCTGAACGGTACTGGTGAGGATGCTGCCCTTTCCCGGTGGTGAAGCTATGCCCTGTCTCCTCTGTAGGGAACGCGTCCAGCGCACTCTGTTCAATTAAGCGTACATGTGTGGAAATACAACACTCAAATAAGCACGAATAAAAATATATTAAATTTGAAGAAGTTAAGCAATACCATCAGGAAAGCCAGTGAACTTGAGGTGAACCCAAGAACATAAAAAAAAAGAGGATTCCAGAAACATGAGCTTTGGAGCAGTTAGCCAGACCCCAGAGGAGACATCTGCCTTCCGTCCTCCGTGCCCTGCACAGGTGTCTGACTCGGGCTGCTGGCTGCAGGCCTGACACACACATGCCCTTGAATGTTTATGTAGCAAACATGCCTTCAAGTCCTGTTAGAAATCGACACTAGTGATGTGGCTTTGGAGTTGGGGGAAACAGTTTCCTAGGTCCAGGCCTGAGTGAGGACCTCTATGCCCCCACACCCATTCTGATTGGAGTCTGCTTCTGCCCTGCTCTGGTAAATGTTGACTATTAGTGTCCTTGCAGTCCAGTGGTGGCTCCAGACTGAGTCAGGGGCAAAAGGCAAGATCTGCAGGATCCAGCTAAAAGCCTTGGGTCAGCATGGTTACAAAATGACATACTGGGATTTTTTTTTTTTTTTTTAAATTTCCGGCCTGTGTTGACATTGGTACACAGGCCCAGGAGCTCAGACTTTTCCAGACAGCCAGAAGAGTAGAGAGAGATGAGGTTTGCTGAACCTCCCTCTTTTGAGAACAGAGCAAGAAATTAAAATGTCAGCTCCCAAGTCGCCAGCATCACCAGGGGCCGTGTTATAAATGAAGTATCCTAAACCCAGCCGTATTTAGGAGGGAGGGCTAGGGAATTTGGGGAATTAGACTACTGGAAATATGCTGAATGCATGCGGCATAGTATTTTGCCATTTTAAGCATATAGTCTGATGGCATCTGCAATGTTGTGGAGTGGTCATGAGTCTCTGTTGCCAAAATTTCATCATCACCCTAAACAATCAGTAAGCAAAACTCATTTACCCCCTGAAACCTCAGCCCCTGGTAACTGCTGTTCACTCTGGGGATTTGCTTGTCTCTTTGAGATATTTCATACATGTGAATTCATGTGTGCTCTTTTGTATCTGGCTTAGTTCACATAGTATGTTTCCAAAACTCAACTACGTCATGGCATGGATGAGTACAGCCCTTTTATGATGGGTGATACTCACTGTGTGGACATACCACATCTTATTTATTAACTACTGATGGACACTTGGGTTGTTTCCACCTTTCAGCCGTTCCAAACAGGGCGTGCTACACACTTCAAGCAGAGAGCAGCGCTAGCTCTGCAGTTTAACAAGCCCTCTGGGTGGCTGAAGCACACTCAGTTGTGAAAAGCCTTGGCCTGGAGCCCTGGAGCTGTGTTGTATGCCTGCTGTGGTTCCTCTGTCTCAGGTAGGGACAAGGCTTGGGCCACTTACATTTCACTGCTCCTGCTGGAAGCATACTTACAATCTAGGAGGTTCTGGAGCATTCTCAGGAGGAAATGCCTCTCAGAATAGAAGACACCTAATCTTTAGATCTTATTTAGATTTTATTTCAAGAGTGATGCCTCAAAATATTTTGTAGGGATAGCATAAAAACACTGATGGAAGAATACCTAATCATACTCAGGAGAGAGACAGATGGATCTCTGTGAGTCTGAGGCCAGCCTGGTCTACTTTACATAGTGAGCCCAGGCTAGCCAGGGCTACATAGGAAGAAAGACTTCATCCAATTATTTTAACCAGGCATTCTGACCTCAGCTCCAACTCCAGCCAGGACTCACTCATGTCTAGAGAAACCAGGACTGGTCAGAACTGTAGAGATGTGGGAAGGAAAAAAAAAATGTATTTGCTAGAAGTTTTAACCGCTTGGCTAAATGAATGATGGTTGCCTTTAAATGTCCAAGTCCATGTAGCTTCTTTCAAGCAATCCCTTTCTGCTCAGACACATTAAATAACTTGCTTAGGGAAATGACAAAGTCAAGATTAGAATCTTAAATTCAAATACAAGTTGCCGAAAAAATAAATTCATTCATAGAGGATGCCGGATGCTTAAAACATTGCTCCTTCAGGGGTATGTGAAGGTTTCACCTGGATGTAATAATTCAAGACACAACTTTGTTTGTTTGTTTGTTTAAAGGCAGAGTTTTGTGTTGCCCAGGCTAGCTGCAAATGCACTATGTAGCCCAGGCTGGCCTTGAACTTCTGATCTCCCCACCTGATAAGTGCAGGGGATCAGAACTTTGTACATGCAGCTGAGCTACACAGCAAGACAAAGAAATGACTGTTTAAAGGTGGCCTCCTGTATTGAGGAAGAGGAAAGGAAGGCCTTCAGTGACTGAGCTCAGCTGCTGTGACCCCTGAGATGCAGGGGCAGGGGGTGTTGGGTGAGACAGAAGCATGACCCTGCTCTTATGTCATGATGTCTTATGGACATGGAAGCATCTGCCGATGTTCCTACCCTGGGGAAAAAATCATGCTCTGCTCTGGCATGCGTGTGCATGTGCGCGTGCGTGTGTAGGGGGTGGGGTTGCAAGAAGACAGTGCTCATATCAGCGTTTGCAGATGAGATCACAACTTGAATGCTTGTGAAGTAGTGAACTTCTCATTGGTAGAAGCTTCACAATTGGCTGGCCAGCCAAGTGCATGATAGTAGAGCTCCCTGCTCTGAATGAAGTTGGATGATTCCCTCCCTAGTACCAGATGAACGTCAAGGCATTAAGTCTCTAGGTTTCCAAATATTGGTCAGGTGTTATTTGCTGGATGAAAAAAAAAAAAAAAAACCAGTATTTAAAAGGAATTTGATAGCATTCTGTCATGTTAACCGTTTAAAGTATATACCGCCTCAAGAAACAAAAACAAAGCAAGGAAAACCACCAAGCATCAGTGTAGGGATTTCAGGAATATTTAATTGACGACTCATTAGAGATTTACCGGTGCATTCCCCAAGGCCAGCACGGCTCAAGTGGTCCCTGATAAAAAGCATGGCCATTCCAGACATGTTGCCATTTCCTTTTCTATGCCAAGAGTTTAAAACCTCACAGCCTGCTGGGATTGGTAGTGCACACCCTTAATCCTCACACTTGGGAGGTAGAGGCAGGTGGGTCTTTGAGTTTGGAGACCAGCCTGGTCTAACAAAGTAAAACTGTGTCTTGAAAGAGACAAACAGAAACTCACAGCCTGCTCTAAGCTGGGGATGTAACTCGGTGAGTACATTTCTTGCCTAGCACTCACGAAGTCCTGGATTTGATCCCTAGCACCCCATGAACCTGGCATGGCAGTGCATGCTTGTAACTCCAGGACTCAGTAGGTGGAGACAGGAGGGTGAGCTGTCCTAGGCAACATGGTAAATTTGAGGCCAGTCTGGGATTCATGAGACACTGCCTGCCTGCGGCGAAAGGGAAGGGAGGGAGGGAGGGAGGGAGGGGAGTGAGCAGGAAAGGGAGAAGAGAGGGAGGGAGGGAAAGAGGAAGAGAGGGAGGAAGCAAGGAAGGAAGGGAGTAGGAAGGAAGGAAGGAAAAAGGAAGTAAACATGGAGTCCTCCACACACAAAGCCCTTTGGAGGCAACAAAGGGGGGAGACCTAACTTGAGTGTGAGGTGTCTGAAGCACGCATGGTGGTCGTCGTGTAGCCCTTTATGCACTATGCAGTCCACACCAGTGCAGTCTGAGGGTTTAGGTGGCAGGTTGGTGGTCCTCAGACATCTGAAATTGTAAACACCAAGGAAGGAATTTATGTAGCTCAAACCAAAGGGTGTCATTAGGGTAGGAGTAATAGATTGAAACCAAAGAGGCGGTGGCCACTTCCGGAAGAATTACTAAGCTTGTGCGTATTTTCTATGCAGTGTTATTCTGTGTTTCCCACCTCACTAGAAAATCAGAAGGACAACCTCTGGGATAGTTCATGAGGCCAGGGCTTTTCCTAGAGCATTATTTCTACTCCAGGAATTGCCTTGTTTTTTTTCTGAAGTCAAGTCCATATGGACAGCTCTTCCATGGAGTAGAAGATACCCAGGTCCTGGGACCATACATCATAACTTCAGGACCCTGGACTAGACCTGTGGGTGCCAATCATTCTCTGGGTGGGGTACAGAGACCCGGACTCCCTTTAGAGACAATTGCACAGACAATAATGAGTTATTTTGCATATGCAATAGAAAGACTTGAGCTGACATTTGTAGAATATTTTCAGTACATCCATGGTCACAAGGGTTGGCCACTGAGGAGGCTCTTTTTCTGTAGTGGGTGTATCTCCCATATAATTTCCTAAGTTAAATCCTTTCCCATTAATAAAAAGTATGTTTTGCTCTTTAAAACAGCCAGGTAGCATGGTTGGTCTGTGCCACTAGCTTTGTCTCAAAGGGGAATACAATTCTTAAATTGCAAGAAATCACATTGTTTTCTGGAGCTCTCCATCAGGGGCTGGGCTCAGATGCTGGTCTGATGATAACCTTGCCTGAACAGTGGGGTCTGTCATCTCTCGAGCAGCTGATACTCACAGAGTTGGCTCTCCCTGCCCTTTGGCTGAGTCGGTGCTTGTTATTATGGCCTGCCTAGACCCCTGTGTTGCAGGCTGTCTGGACCCAGTCTGCATTCATCTTTGAACTGGGAGAGGACGGCCCAGGCAGCAGAAACTCTGAGCCACAGAGAGAGGATTGCCCAGGGAGCTGCTAGGTCAGGGCTCATGCTTGAATCTGACGGGTGATGAAACGGAGTGGAGCTGGGGAAGGCTGTGTGGGAAACCATATTGTTCACCCAGAGGGAAGTTGCCCGTGAGCACCTGAGAAGTCCTAGAGGCTGGGGGGCACTGTGTGAAGCACAGTTGTCCCTTAATGAGCTTTGCTTATGTGCTCCAGGGTCCTGAGTTTTTATGCTGCAGCCTCATCACAGTGTGGGGCAGCGTCCAAGAAAACCCTTTTACACACCCTGCACATCCATTACCTCCGAAAGGGTGGGTGACCCCGTGACCTTACAGGACATTAAAGGACTCTCACAATGAGATTAATTTGGCTTCTTGCCAATTTAAAATGCCAGTGCTGTGCTGGGGAATTGTGGGAGGGCATTAAGAAAATGGAGCAAGCTTCCCTCTTAAAGGTGGAGTGATTATTGCCCGGGATCGGGTTGAACAGGGGGTTAGTGTTACATTTACTGCGAGCAAAGCACCGAAGCTGTGTCAAGCTAAGAACACAGTTGTCTGTGTCGGTATGACTCCCATTTACAGCGCGCCAAGCAGCGGGAAGTCCGGCTGATGTAAATAGATTAATATTTAAAAAGTAATACACAAGGATGAGGTTCCAAACATGTTAATGTTTAATTATTAAAAACCCGTAATGGAATTCCGATCCAAATTCATCTCTCACGTCTCACTGGTTCTCAGTCAGCTGGTATGCCAGCTCAGTGCACAGCTCACTGGCTTCCCCGCAGCCAAGACCAGGGTCTCTCCAAGTGCCCAGTGACACAGGTGCAGCCAGCCTAAGAAGTTCCGTGCTTTCTCACCAGAGAACTGTTGTGACACTTTTAAACCGATCAGCAAGTAACTGTGGAGTGTCAACAGTGCATAGACTAGAATTGAAGCTGGTCTAATTGGTAAGGCTTGGGAGTCCGGCTACCTTGTAGGAGTCACAGGACCAGGGGACTGCACACATTGTGTTTTAGGATGCTAGTGCTAGGTTGGATTTTCTTTCCTCGTCTGGGGATGGGCGGAGCTCAGTGTGGAGCAATCATCTAGTTTACACAAGGCTCTGGGTTTGAATCCAGCACCGTATACAGCAAGAAGTTTACTGCGTCCTGGGGTGGCTGGCCACTGGGTCCTTTCTTCAGAGCACAGTTCTTCTGGCTCCTTGACAGGAATGACGTTGCCCAGAGGCCTGGGCCAAAGGATGGTCAACACAAGAGATAAAATGTTCAGTGAGTCAGAATAGAATAAATCAAGTAGACGGGCCAAATTTGTTTCAAAACCAGTGTGCCGGCAAAGTCTAATTGAGCTGCTAGTTCTTTAATTTTATGTTCCTTATCCACCAAGCCAGACAAAGCAGGTCCTTTGTTATAAGTACTGATACGCCCTTCAGGTTGCCTGTGTGCTTCAGCAGTGTGTGAAGAGCTGTGATCTCGTGAAATGCTCGTCTGTCCTGTAGAAGATGCAGTGGTACCCCCCAAAATGCTGTGGGGTGGCATCTCAGGGCTCAGAAGGTCACACCGAAGGCAATGTATTCGCGACATCCTGTTGGGGGTGTGGATTGTGTAAGGAAGACAGAGTTGAGTTTGTCGTGACTGCAGAAGCCGAGACCACAGGGTGAAATGTAATAAGACCTCAGCCTCTGTGAGCACAGGAAGCCTATCGCAGAAGGGGCGGGGCACTGGGCCTGAGTAACCTTGATTCCTGGCAGGACGGTGCCTGCTGACTTGTAGAAGGGCCAAGTGCAGGAATCACCTTCACCTTCTCTTGCAGTTCAGTTTCATCTGACAGGTGGGGCCTGAGCTCTCGCCACGTGCAGCCTGAACCACGGGGGCATAAAGGCCCACAGCTGCAAAATGAACCTTCGTTTGAAGGGTAAGGGTGAGACTTGGGCTTTCTGGCCCCATTGTTCCGGCACCTGGGTCACTGAAGTGAGTTTGTTCCCCTGCAATATCCTACTAGGAGTAAATAATAAATAAATAAATAAATAAATAGTGGCAGCATTCTAAATCTGAAGTTGGGTCTGCCCAGGCTAAACGATGTTCAACACGTCTTCTTTCTTCGGAGCTTCTGGAGGGTTAAGTGAGGAACTGTGCTCTGAGAATCTCCAGCATGGCATGGGCCATGGAGCTCCTGCCAGCTCGTGTGCTGTGCAGTCCATGGTTGAGCAGAGCAGAGTGTGGGTACAGGCGGTGATTCTCGGGAAGCACTTCGGGAAATGGAGTGAGGTGTGAGTGGTCAGGGAGATGGCAGGGTTGAGCTAAGGATTAAATCAGAAGGTCAAGTTGGACTGGACTCTTGATCTTGCTAAAAAAAAAAAAAAAAAAAAAAAAAAAAAGCTCCACAGTAAGATAGGAATAGCCATGGCAACTCACCCTCATGGAGTCTGGACTGTAATCCTGGCTTCAAAGATGGAACCCGGCTAATAACCCGGCGGTGGGAAGCTCTTGTTGTCTCTAGGAAGTGAGCATCCTCTTTCTGGATTTAATAGGAGGCTTAGCTCCAGCCACTTCTGGTGTGTGTGTGTGTGTGTGTGTGTGTGTGTGTGTGTGTGTGTCTTTCCATATGTTGCAAATAAGTGTTGCTTTTGTTGGCGGATGAATAAAGGATGAATAAAGCTGTTGCCCAGTGGACAGGCAGGATTTAGCTAGGTGGGAATTTTGAACGAAGAGGCAACTGTCTGCCCACTGGGACTCATGACCCCTCCTGTCCTTCCTTACATCCTTACTCTTCTCAGTGGCTTCTGGCCTCACGACGGTGGCCACCGTCACACTTCTTGGTCATTTCAAACTGCCCCACAAGAAAATCTAGTAGGTTCATTAAATTGTTATCTCTCTTAAGCAGAAATCCATGCTAACATCTTACATACGGTCCTCTGTGATCAGGAAGGTCAGGGGTGCACAGCCATCGTGGGCACTCAGCCTGTAATGGGGGTCTGTGCTGGTGTGAGGTTGTTAGCACATACTCTTTTTCTTCTGTCTTCCTCCGACTTCTCTCCTTCTTTGTACGCTCCGGCCTGTTCCACAGGCTCTCTCAGGTTCTTCCTCTTTACCTCACTGTCTTAGATCACCCCCCCATGATCTTTTGTGAACCCTTCCAGTGGCACGGGCTGTTTCGATTAGGCATCTGTCATGCTCATTTCTCTTTTGTACAGAAGCTGAGAGCCCAGGTTGCATTATAGAATCCTCCTCTTCAGAGGAGGCCAACAGATGATGTAGTTAATCTTCCAGGAGTTGTAAAGGCAGGGCTTCCACCCAAATGTTGACTATGCCACTGCGGCCAGCCTTCCTTTGCTTATCTCTAAAACAAGAGACGCTATCTGGCCGCTTGTCTCTTTACAGACTTCTGGTGAGTTGACTGTGGCAGTGTCTATTGAGCTACTTGAAGTTATTAGAAGGGGCTGAATATATAACAGTTGTGCTCAAATGCATACAAATGCTGTGTCTGTGTCCCAGGCTGGCTTGCTTCCCATCACTCAGCCGCCCAGGACTTTGCCTGGATGAGCAGATTAAGTCGGGCTAACCTAGGATTTGCTGAGAGAGTGGAGTCGCTTGCGGGATGCTCAGTGGAGGATCTAGCATTTGTGGGTGTTTTCAACCTGGCAGCTGCACTGCAGGATGGCTAAATTCACAGAACAAAGGTGGAAAGGAACCAGCAGTCCCTGAGCAGGAGAGACGCTCCTTCTCAGAGACAAAGAAGCCACTGTGTGGATGGAGCTGAGAAAGCCACAGCAGCCCTGCCCAGCCTGCCCCGGTCCCTACGTAGTAGCTGTCACATGGGGGTTAATTAGCAAAAGGATAAAACAATAAAAAAGAAACTCAGATGATTCCTTCTTCCCAGGTGTGTGAGCACAAGCATACTGGGTGTCTTGATTTTCCAGCAGAGTGTACTAGACAGCATGAATGTCACATTTGTGTGTGACTGGGCATAAGGGATGATGTTGGCGGATCTGGCCTGGGTGACTGGTGCTGGCCTGAAGCTGAGCCTAAGGCTAAAACATCCATAGTGAACTTAAGACCACAGTCTGGCCTGGGAACCTCCTCATTATCACAATTATGTCTGTCAAACTCTCCACAGCCACTGGGAACAGCGGAGACCCCGAGAGCTGAGTGCTCTGCTGATTTTGGTTTCTTGGTTGCGTTTTGTGGCGCAGTTTTACTTCGAAGTACACATCACAGGAAAATCTATACCACTGGAGTTTCCTCTATTTTTGAGGAATGGATTCAGTAAAAGAATGGTGAATAAATAGGAGTAGAAAGAAAGGAAACTTACATTTACAATAAACATTTTTAAAAGCCTCTTTATACTTTTTCAGAGGGCTTTCATTTCCACTGTTTGCCTTGACCCTCACGGCAGACCCTGAGTGTAGGAATGAGGCCCAGGGGCACAGAAGAAGCTTCCAGGGTTGGGCAGGACACAGGTGGACAAGCCACGCTACTTCCCAGGGACAGCGTGGGATGGATGCAGCAGGCCAAAGCAGTGGGTACAAAGTAGCAAGAGATTAAAGGCTCTCATCAAGCAGACACAAGAGCAGGGGCCGAAAGGCACCTCCGCGCTTAAGAGCACCCGCTGCTCTTGGAGATGACACAGGCTCAGTTTCTAGCACCCAGAGGACAACTCACAACTGTCTGTTCCGGGGTGTTTGACGCCCACTTCTGACCTCCAGGTACCTTGCATGCACAAGGTGCACATTCATGCAGACAAACACTCATACTCACAAAACAAAGACAAATCTTTATTTTTCTTTTTTTTAAAGAAAGCATACAGCTGTCAGATGAGGAGGAGAGACACAAAAACTATCCCAATGAGCCTAAAGAATTGGGTGTGATAAGGCAGTATGTGAGAGTGGGAAGTTCGGTTCTTCCCCACACAGAGCCACAAACAGGAGCGAATAAATGACCCCCAGTGTCTGCATCAACACAGGCAAAGAAAGACCAAGTGAGGAAAACCTCACAGATGCCACTGAGACCAAAAGGAGGCCCGATGTAGGTAGACACTAACTCACATATGCGAAACCATTCTCACCAGCCTGGCTCACAGGTGGGTAAGATTCAGGAGAATGCATCCTTGCCTGGCAGGCGACACCGGCACGTGGGAACATAGAAAGGGCCAGGAAATGAAAGGAAGCATTGCAAGAGTAGCTCGAAGGGAAAGTAGTCGTGGGGTGGTAAATACAAAACATGGGGCAGGCATTAGAAAAGAAACTGTCCTGCTGAGAATATTGTCCCCTCGTGAGGAACCTCTTCCCAGACCACCGTCCTGCCGGGTGGATGCAGATGGAAAGGGAGAGGTGCCAGCCATCTTGGGGATGCAGTGGCAGAAAGGGAGGGTGGATGCTGCATCTGGTCAGCCACATTCTCTAGAGCTTGGGAAAGCAATTATTTTTAATTCCAAAGGGAGGTGAATCTGATCCTACTGTCAGAGGTTTACTAGAAGGTTTTTGTTTTTGACGGTAAAAAGGAGGTAAGTTTTTAAAATGAGTATTAGGGGGTCTAAAATATAAAAGGAGCAGAGTGCCTAGGACACATGCTCGAGCTACTAACAGGAGTCAGGAAGACCATGCCCATGGAAGTGGGGAGCGGTGTCTTGATCCACATGCAGAGCAAAATCAAAACAAAACTAAACACCTCCCTTGAAATAGTGAGTCTGTATGGAGTTTTACTTTAGTTTTGTTCATTCATTGTTTATTTATTTATTGAGGTTTTTTGTTTTGTTTTGTTTTTGAGATTCCTTTGTGTAGCCCTGGTTATCCTAGAACTCGCTCTGTAGACCAGGTTGGCCTTGAACTCACAAAAGTCTGCCTGCCTCTGCGTCCCAGTGCTGGGCTTAAAGGTGTGGGCCACCACCTCCTGGTGATGGTAGGTCTAGAGGCACCCATGTCTTAGAATCTGCTCTGTGTGTGGTTAATCTTGAGGAAATTATGAGTGTGGGTACCAGAACTTTAGTAATGTTCACTAGTGTAATTTATTAGTATTACCCCAAATTAGGGCTTTAGTAAGAACTACCTGATAGATGTGACTTCTGTGGAATGTTCTGGAAAGATCTGAGGACACCAAAGACTAAAGTGGGACCACTGGCAAATGTACATACGGTCCAGCCTGTGGTCCGGAACCAGAGACACATGCAGGAGACTATTAAGGAGGGGTGAGTAAGGCAGTGTGAGCCAGGGCATAGCCTGGTGCCTGGCAGATTCCAAGAAATCATGCGGAGCTGGTGAGTAACTAAGACACCAGGAACTAACTACCTCAAGCCACCAGGGAGCAGCCAGACGATGTGCTGGTGTAGAAAACAATGCAGGTTTTTGAGAGGCTTCCTGCACATCTTCGGCCCTGTCCCGTGCATTTAGGAAATGCTTCTATTGTCAAGGGGGAGGCCAGAAGGAGATCATGGCCACCTCTGCATGGGAGTCTGCTTCAGATGTTGCAGGTAACCATAGTGCTTTTCTCTAAGAGTTGTTGATATACGATCAGCTCTGATGTGGGCCCAAAGCCCACATAGTTTGAGATATGACTCCCACCATTTTCTAACTTCATGAAGGAAGAGGTGCGTGAGTTCCCTCCCATAGAGGCCAGCTCTCTCTCTCTCTCTCTCTCTCTCTCTCTCTCTCTCTCTCTCTCTCTTTCTCTCTCTCTCTCTCTGTGTGTGTGTGTGTGTGTGTGTTTTGTTTTGTTTTTGAAACAGGGTTTCTCTGTGTAGCCCCAGCTGTCCTGGATCTCACTCTGTAAACCAGGCTGGCCTTGAACTCAAGAGATCCACCTTGAGTTCTATTCCCCTCCCTCCCTCCCTCCCTCTCTCTTTTTTCCTGTGCTGAGGATAGTATCCTCAGGGTCTGTGGCTGGCTAGACAGGTGCCGGACCACAGAGCTACAGCCCCAGATCTTTCATGCTTCCCATTAATACATCAGATTGCTGGAACCTCCCTGTATACGTGGATGACCCAGGCATGGAGAGAACTCCAATAATCACGAACTGTCAAAAATCCAAGCAGACGTAGAAGACGGGGAGGGAGAAGGAATCAGGCCCACCGGGAACATTTGAAAGGAAATTAAAATATCTATTTGGGACACAGAAAACGTCTGTGTAAACAAAGCTCTGACACTAGCTAGATGTGCATTTGGGAACAGTGACTTCTGGGAGTGGGTTAGAAACCAGGTTAAAGGGGAGTTTTTAGTTAAAAGCTGTTAGTTCAGCACTGACCATTGGGGTGAACCAGTGACTGGGTGGGCAGATAACTGCAGAGAGGCTGGCTTTCCTCGCTGGTGGTGGAGTCAGCAGGGCAGGTACTGGTTCTCCTTAGTGCACAGTTGCACAGCCCGAGGCCATCTTGAGCATACTGTGGTTCTTAGGTTTGAACAAACACAGGCATTCTCTTAAATTTTGGTTTGCAGCAAAGATGGCCCATTAAAACTAAAACCCTGCCCTTCCCATTTCCACAGGAGACCTCACTGTGTGAGCAGGAGTACCGTTGATGAGGGCCTTCCTTCTCCCCTCCACAGTGCCCAAGGCACAATGAGCTGTCAGTCAAGGTTCACTGGTGAATGTGTCAAGAGGGTTATGTGATACACAAATCCTCCGAGGCAGATGCTAGCTGTGCCAGCTGGAGTTGTTAGCAGTGGAGAACATGGCAGGGCTGAGATGTGACAGACAAGGGAGAGGGTGGGACTCTGCCCTTTGCTTCCGAGTCCTGTTTACTCATTGGCTGGTCTCCTTTGTCTTTGTGCGTCCATCCCGTCGCTACTGATGGCCTCGTTTTACAGATGAGCGTGTGAAGTCCCTGGTGCATGGGGACTCGAGGCTGGAGAAGGACAGGAGGTTGTGTCAGGTCAGACTGTCACTATCGGGTATCTTCTGTGTCCTCTCATGGCTGCATTCCTGAGGCGTGCACACACACACACACACACACACACACACACACAAAGAGAGAGAGGTGGAGAGAGAGAGAGAGAGAGAGAGAGAGAGAGAGAGAGAGAGGGAGGGAGAATTTTTGGATGGTTCCGTGTTTGCTGTCTGGATGATTCCTGCTTTGAGAACAGATTACTTATGACCCATGGGAAGCCGCCTTTTGACTCTGTGGCTGTCAGGAAGGCCCTTTAGCCCCTGTGTACAGGGCAGGAATCCACCTTTTGCATTGGCTGTGGAATCGGAGGCTTGGATCAGTCATGAGCTACTAGGTAGAGTGGGCAGAGCTCACCAGCATCCTGAAAAACAGGGACATTTCTACTCTGCTTTAGGGAGCTCATGGCTCCATATTGTCCCTCAGGAGGGACCAGAGAGCATCCTTCTTAGTGTAGAAAATCTCCATAGAAAACTGGCATGTATGTTTTCAGTGGCTTTCAGGTGGCCTGGCCCAGGTAGGTCCCTGGGGCAGATTCCCCCCACGTGTGGTAGCCTCTCCCACCTTCAGACCGAGCTGGGTGGGGTTAGTCTGGCTTAAAGGCAGCTATACTATGGCTCTGGTCCTTCCTTCGGAAGACAGTTCTGCCATGTAATGAGTCCAGCAGATCATCCATCAGCTCTGATTTTAATAAAACATGAATAGCACAGTTTATGGCTTCCACTATTCAAACAGCAGTTGAGCCTAAGAGGAATTACTCATTTTAATGGTCCTAGCACTCATTTCCAGGCTGTCATGCTGCTTTGTCAAGCTTTTGCTAAATTACAGCCTGGCTATAGCACAGAGGGTTCAGGTGGTGCTGCATAGAGGCTCCTCGGGATGGTGAGCAGCTGGTACACAGGCCCGTCAGCTGCCTTTCTTGTCACCGCAGAGGGCCCCTCTCTCACCTCTAGGACAGGATCTCCTGGCCGGCTGGGTGAGGGCAGGTATCTGTGAGAAACACTGATTTGTATCAAGACAGAAACACGTCTCATTTTCTTGCAAAGACACATGGGTCAGAGGAAAACAGCCATATTCCCTTTTCACCCTGGCAGGCTGGAAGTTAAAAGGACAGACTATAGCAAGCCTAGCTGGCATACAGTTGTTAGTACGATCCATCCCGTTTCACCGATGGAAAAAAAATCAAGGCCGGGAAGTAGTGCCAGCTCCTTCCTACACTTCGTGGTCCCACATTCCACGAGACTTTTGTAGCATCATTGATGTCCCAGGTGTGTGAAATTAGGGCCCTCTCAAGCCCACAAGGAAAGCGTATGGACTCCATCTAAGACCCTCAACTCTTGCTTTGAGGTGATGACCTACAGGTGGGACAAGACTTGAAAGCCTTTCAAAGCTCGAGTGCTCCAGCTGCGTCTCTCCACCCTCCTGCACTTTGCTCTCGAATGAGCTCAGGGCTCTGCAAGCCAGCCTGGACTTTGAGATCAATGTCACATTTAACCTGCCAAGGCCTGGAGACTCCCTTCCTGTGACAAAATACAGTCTAGGTTGCAGAGCTGCGGTGACATCATGAGAAGGGGGGGGGGTTACTTTTCAAGCTGCCCATGGCATTCGGGAGAAGCTAATATGTTGTTACTGTTCCATTGCTGCAAACCATCTTTACACAGACAAGACAGATTTCAGCAAAAGAATTTAATTAAATATTGCCCGATGCCAGATTCCCACTCAGAAAGCAGCGGTGGGTTCCATTAAAGGGTGAACTTTACTCCCACAGCTGACAGCTGATTAATGTGTTAATTAGAAGCCCTGCCCCACCCCCAGTGGCCCAAACCTTCTCTTAAGCCCAGAAGAATGTATATATTGTGCCATGTGGGTAACCTATCGGCTTATATATGGTGGCTCTGACCTTGGACATTCATGTGAAAAAGAAGGTTCAGTTGCCAACATGAATAGCTTGCTTTCTTCCCATAGCTCTGAAGGAGTCACAGGAACCCGAAGGTGTGCCTTTCAGGGTGCTGCTATCAAGAGCATGGGTAAGCTCAGCCGAGGCAGTGTCTTTGGAGCAGGGAATGGTGTAGGTTACCACACATCTATTTCACAGGAAAGGAGGGAAGCCATCTGACCACTGAGCTTGTAAGTGCTGCCCTGGCAGGCGGCCAGTGAAGCCGACCATAAGGAAATGTTCCTTCTCTTGTGTAGAATTGGACCCATCTCAGGAATGGGAACTTGATCTTCTGGAGGACTTTGTGCTGGGCTCGAAGGGAACACATGTGTGCTTATCTACTTTGTGATCTTTTTGTCTTCCTGGTGACCTGGAATGGATCTGTGATCCGAAGCATTCCAGCAGGCCTGCTCAATGGCTTGCATTTGCTCATCGATTGTTGGACAACAGCAGCAAGGTTCGCTCTGGGACCTGTTAGGAGAGAACTGGGACCAGAGAGGCCAGGTTCCCGAAGAACAGAGGCTGGCTTGGAACCATGCAAATCACTACAGAGCTCTGGGAGTTGGGCTTATCTTAAAATGTCTGAAGGAATTCTAGTACTTCTTGACATTGTGTGTCTTGGGGGAGGGGAGGTAAAAAGTCTCCAAATTAAAATAATAATATGACAGAATTTAAGTCTGTCCACAAAGAAAGGAATATCCCCAACACCACAGTACAAAAACCACAGCTTATGAGATAATGGTCATGTGCTTTGCTTATGCAAATGTTATTTATTAAGAAGAGATGCAGTATATTTTCACATAACTACCATAGTTTAAATAATCAGCTGAGGCTCCCATGATGAAACCTTTGATTGCACAACTGTCATTAGCTTGATATGGGGTGAATAATGGTGCTGGTTTTACCACTGCACACGTGTAGCCATTTGCACTATAAATCCATTGACCTCATTTTAAATGACGTGTCCCGTGAGGCAGACATGATTCATTGCTTCTTAAGTGACAATTTACCCCTTCTAGTAATGTTTTACTTCATCAGAAAGATTGCTTTTTTGTATTTTTAGGTCTGTGTTCTGAACTGAAATGTAAGGCCTTATTATAGTCAGGCTTACAACACCCCAAAATGGAGGTTCTTTCAAAAGAATCAGGAAACAAGTGCTAGCATTAGGCCTTTGGGTGGTGGTGGTGCATATCTTTAATCCTAGCACTCAGGAGGCAGAGGCAGGAGGATCTCTGTGAGTTTGTGGCCAGCTTGGTTTATAAAGTGAGTTCCAGGACAGCCAAAGCTATACAAAGAAAACAAAAATCCAAAACTGAAAGGAAGGAAGGAAGAAAAGAAGGAAGGAAGGAAGGAAGACATTAGGCCTTTAATTTGAAACACTGGAGTTTTGCTTCTGATGCCTATGATTACTTTTCTGTGGGAAAGGGTGAAATGTGGTGAAGAACTCTCATTTTATAATTGGGTGGTCTATGAGCATCAGATATCAATGATTATTAAAAGTGAAGGGTATGAAGGGAGAACTGGTAAGTTATAGTTAGATTATTATGTGTTTTGTTTTACACCCCACTTGAAAATGTTTATCTAGTTTGAGGAAATCCTATGGAGGAAAAAAAATATCAATCTAGCTAGCAGTTTCAAAACCAATTAATGATTTCATAAAACTCTTCCCTATGGTTGTTAAAGAGCAAGATCCAAAGGACATGTGCCAGGAAAGTCAGTGTTATTTTAATTAGGTTAACTCATTGATGACGTCTTTTCAGTTTAGGAAGAAAGAAGCTGTGCTTGGCCCCTCACTTCAAACTTACACATTTATACCTTAGGCTTTCTGTGCACACCCACTGTTAAAACAGAAGCAGGTAGCTGTATTTCACGGTGGAATTTAAATGCCACACAATATGTTAACTTTATTTATTATTTATTTCTTTATTTGGAGACAGGGCCTCACTTTGCAGCTCTAGCTGCTCCTGGAACACACTCTGTAGACCAGGCTGACCTAGAACTCACAGAAATTCTCCTGCCTCTTTCACCCAAAGGTTGGGATTAAAGGAATGCACCACTACACCTGACTCTAACTTTATTTCAATGATTGTATCATGTTTTCACTAACAATTTACTTAACCTTAATGTAGATAAGAAATGTGAAGGTCTCATCCTCAGAGGCAATTTCCTATGTGTCTGTAAGATGGGCATCTCACTGATAACAAAAAAATGTCCCCTAAGTCCAGGAGGACCCTAAAACACTGTTAGTGGAGGAAAGGAGATATGAGTATTAACATTACATTGTAACAACTTTAATGGCGGTGGCAATGGTTTAGATAGCTATGTTGAAGGAATGCCCTTACTGCCAGAGCCCAGTCAGGAGTGTTCTAGTCTCAGATTTTCGGAAGAAGTATTTCGAAAGGACAAACAAAAACGAATGATTGCGAAAGCATGCATCTTATTCAATCCCACACTGTCAAGCTTATCAACCGAAAGCATCATTGGAAAGAAAAACTCCAAACACGGAGAAGGGAAAGAGAGGCGTTACACATGCAGACCCACATCTGTACCCACAGTCACACGCTAGTATGTCATCACTGTTTACAAGCAGAGGAAGCTGAGACTTGAGTGAGACGGTAATCAAATGCCCAGCATATGTTGTTTGTGCATTGTTTATGTGGCCAATCATTATTAAAATGTATAATCTTTTAATTGTATCAGTTCATGATCATTAAAAATCACATACACACATGCATGCCCAGCAACAGAACTAACACACTTCAAAACTGAGATCCCATTTAGAACAATACTGGAACCATTGCTCCATAGCAGGACGTGAATTTAATCTTGCTGAATTTAATGCCTTCCCTGATGCTGTATGGTTTGGATTCTATGGAAACAATAAAGAAAGAAGAAGAAAGAGAAAGAAAGATTGTGTGTACAAAATTCTGTCAAGAAAAGTGAGGCACTGGAGGAACTATTGAAAGTTTTGACATCTGTTTATCTGTTTATAGCGATGGCAAGATCACTCATATTAATTCTTGTTTAAAATGCCATATGAAGGGAAGGCATTTGTGCAAACAAGAGTCATATTTGAATTGGAGATCATGTCTTCACCATCTGTGAGAGCTGATGGTGTTGCAAAATTAATGTGTTAATGAAATCACAATAATTTCTCCAAAGTAACGGGCTCTGAAGCCGAGAGTGACTATTTTTTGAACTTTGGTGTCTAGTGATTTCCAGTTGGGAAAGGCTCTGAGTCTTTAATTAGCTCGGCAGCCCAGCTTTGAAATAAATTTGGTGATATCTTTCTTTTGCCAGGAGTAGATCTAAAGGGGGGGGAGTGGAAGCCATAACAACTTTTGGGAAATGTTCTCTGGTGTTTGAAAAGTTGTTAAATATGACTGCCTGCCAAGAAATGTCACCAAAAATTCTGACTGCTGAGAAAGAGTGGGCAAACAGCTCAAAAAATAATTCTAGCTTGCTGAAACATCACAGGTTGGGAGAGTTAAACCTCACACAGATTTCATGGCTAAGTCCAAGTTGCTCCTTGGAAGCCAGACAGAAGGATGCTGGGTGCTTTATGCTATTGGCTAGCTCAGCACACTCTTTCCAACCACGTTATTGGATGCAGTCGATAGCACGGAGTGACTACATAAATAAGGGGAATTTTAAGAGGTTGTGTTGCATGACCATTGGACTCTCTGGAGATTCCTCTCTTACAGCGTTGTTTAGACATGTGTTTGCAGTAAGCCCGTGTAAGTGAAACTGTGAAGGCGAGTCTACTGAGTAAGTGGACTGGGCAGGTGTATCCCATTTTGTCAGAGCCATCTTCAAGTCATTTGTACACTGTTAATACCGTTTTTTGAGAGAGAGGGAGAAAAAGAGAGAGATTGTGGTTGGTTGTTGCTATTTTGAAGATCCTATTTATAAAGCAAATTCATCATTGCACGAACATTTCAGAAGTTTACCTTTTAAAAGGAACCCCTCCAACTCTCTGACAGATTATGATAAAGTTTGCAAGAGCCTTTATGTGAAACATGAACACCGTCTGCCCGAGAAAGCTTATCTTACCTTGTTGTGGTTTTTATTGCTGTGTTGTAGGTGTGTGACTGGTGTAAACACATAAGGCATACAAAAGAATACCTGGATTTTGGGGACGGGGAAAGAAGGCTTCAGTTCTGCAGCGCAAAATGTCTCAATCAATACAAAATGGACATTTTCTACAAAGAGACGCAGGCCAGCCTTCCAGCTGGGCTGTGCAGCACATTACACCCTCACATGGAAAGCAAAGCAGAAGGCGCCGGGGTGCAGCTGCTCACTCCAGACTCTTGGAATATCCCGCTAACAGATGCTCGGAGGAAGGCCCCCTCCCCGGTGGCTGCAGCTGGCCAAAGCCAAGGCCCTGGCCCATCCTCGTCCACCACCGTCTCTCCATCTGACACTGCCAACTGCTCTGTCACTAAAATCCCCACGCCAGTGCCCAAGTCCCTTCCCATCAGTGAGACTCCAAGCATCCCTCCTGTCTCGGTCCAGCCACCTGCTAGCATCGGACCTCCTCTGGGCGTCCCGCCTCGCAGCCCTCCCATGGTGATGACCAACCGCGGCCCAGTGCCGCTGCCCATCTTCATGGAGCAGCAGATCATACAGCAGATCCGCCCGCCCTTCATCCGCGGGCCCCCGCACCATGCCTCCAACCCCAACAGCCCCCTGTCCAACCCCATGCTTCCGGGCATTGGGCCTCCACCCGGTGGCCCCAGGAACCTGGGCCCCACTTCCAGCCCCATGCACCGGCCCATGCTATCGCCCCACATCCACCCCCCAAGCACCCCTACCATGCCTGGGAACCCCCCGGGGCTGCTGCCCCCGCCGCCCCCGGGCGCGCCCTTGCCCAGCCTTCCCTTCCCTCCGGTAAGCATGATGCCAAACGGCCCAATGCCGCCGGTGCCCCAGATGATGAACTTCGGGCTGCCGTCGCTTGCCCCGCTGGTGCCGCCCCCCACGCTGCTCGTGCCATACCCAGTGATCGTGCCCCTGCCGGTGCCCATCCCTATCCCTATCCCCATTCCCCACATCAACGATTCCAAGCCCCCCAACGGATTCTCCAGCAACGGGGAGAGCTTCGTTCCGAATGCCCCGGGCGACTCGGCGGCGGCGGGAGGCAAGTCTGGAGGACGCTCCCTGTCTCCTCGGGACTCCAAGCAGGGCTCATCCAAGTCGGCCGACTCGCCTCCGGGAAGCTCCGGCCAGGCTCTGAGCCTGGCGCCCGCCGAGCGCGGCCGTGGGGAGGTGGTGGACCTGACCCGGCGCGCCAGCAGCCCCGCGGGCGCGGGAGGCCAGCCCGGCTTCGCCGGCGTGCTGCATGGCCCGCAGGACGGCGTCATCGACCTGACAGTGGGCCACCGCGCCCGGCTGCACAACGTGATCCACCGCGCGCTGCACGCGCACGTCAAGGCCGAGCGCGAAGCGGGCGCCGCCGAACGCAGGACCTGCGGCGGCTGCAGGGATGGCCACTGCAGCCCGCCAGCCGCTGGCGACCCAGGCCCGGGCGCCCCCGCGGGCCCCGAGGCTGCCGCTGCCTGCAACGTCATCGTGAACGGCACCCGCGGCGCCCCGGCTGAGGCCAAGGGCGCAGAGCCGCCGCCCGAGCAGCACCCGCCCCCCTTGCCACCCAAAAAGCTGCTGTCGCCCGAGGAGCCCGTGGTGAACGAGCTGGAGTCTGTCAAGGAGAACAACTGCGCTTCCAACTGCCACCTGGATGGGGAGGCGACCAAAAAGCTGATGGGGGAGGAGGCCCTGGCGGGGGGCGACAAGTCGGACCCGAACCTCAATAACCCCGCGGACGAGGACCACGCCTATGCTCTGCGGATGCTGCCCAAGACCGGCTGCGTGATCCAGCCTGTGCCAAAACCCACGGAGAAGGCTGCCATGGCACCCTGCGTCATCTCCTCGCCCATGCTCAGCGCGGGCCCTGAGGACATGGAGCCGCCGCTGAAAAGGAGGTGCCTCCGAATTAGAAATCAGAATAAGTAAAAAAGGTTTGTATGTCCATCTGGGAGCTCCTCCAAGAGCCAGTACCCCTCGCCTTGCTTCTCAGAAGGCGAGGACGAGATGTAGCCATCACACCATCCTGTCCCTTACCTCTTTCCTCTTTCACCGTGCACTGTGTGTGGCCAGGTACCGTCGACTTGATCCTACACCTATGACACCTGGCAGTGTTTAGTACACCGTTCCCAGTTTACAGCAGAGGGGCAGCTAAGTGATCACCCAAGCCCTTGAGCCTGAGTTGAAAACTCTTTCATACACATTGTTTATTATTGGGTTTATACCTAATTTACCCCCACTGAAACGGGTGGGTGGAAGTGGAGATTACTTGGGGAACCTTAATGTTCAGCCATGAGGCTGCAGGGCAGTATTGAAATGTCGAACCCATCTGGAGTTGGTGGCCTGCTTGGCTGACACTTACCCTAGCTGGTCAAGATGACCTTAGGATCCCCATCTGTTGGCTAAAATTAAAAACTAACCTTCCTCCCAACCTGCCATGTCCCCCGTTAGGACTCAGTGGCTGAGCTGGTGATTCTCATGTCTACATACAGACCTAGATGAAATGGTCATGTATGCGATCTACATCCTTAGTCACTGAGGGTCAGGCCAGGGCTTCTGTGAGATCATGGGGATCACATGCGAGCCACTGTAGTGACTCCTCCTGCCAATCCTAATTACATGGTTGTCTTATTAGAGTTCCTAGTGATGCGAAGAAACACCATGGCCATGAAAACTCTTATAAAGGAAAAATATTTAATTGGCTTACATTTCCAGAGGTTTAGTCTGTTATCAGCACTGTTCAACATGGCAGTGTGCTGGCAGACATGGTGCTGGAGAAGTAGCCATATCCTACATCTTGACTTGTAGGCTACAGGAAGTGAACTGAGTGTTATACTGAGCAAAGCTTGAGCAAAAGAGACCTCAAAGCCCACCCCCACAGTGATATACTTCCTCCAGCAAGGCCACACCCACTCCAACTAAGCCACACCTCCCTTTGGGGGACATTTTCTTTCAAACTACCACAGTAGACATTGGAAACACACACCACCAAGAAGGAAGCTGTGGTTTAAGAATTTTTGCTCAGTAAGAGCTGGTCAGTGGGGGTGGGGAGCACATTGTTGATTTCAAGTCTCTCCACCCAAACTCAGAATCTGAGCTCCCCCATCTACCCAAGCAGACAACAAGCCAAAACTTCGGTTTATATTAAACATTTATGGAAAGGAAAATAGAAATAGGCACTCGTCTAGCTCTTCACTTGAACACTGCTCCCTCTGGGGACTGGGAACACAGAAGAATGTTCTACTGTACAGTGAGGGATGTAACCCAAGCAGAAAGCAGGCCTCGGGTAGGAGAGGCAAGAAAAGTTTTCTCCACACTAGTGTGTGCAGGAATTTCTGTTTCTCCACTAATATTTCTTTGTAGCTAGAGCCATAAAGCAGTTATCCTCAGTCTCTTGGTGGAGAAACAGAGACACATAGACCGGTTATCTTCATTCTCCTAGTGGAGAAACAGGATTGGGGAACTTGACCAACATCATCTAACCTGTAAGCACAGTCGTGATTCAAACTCAAGCAGTGAACTCCAAAGCTGAATGTCCTTTGAAGCACAGTAGGAGAGCCAGCTACGAGTCCATCACTGTGTTATACAAAGTCTCTCATTGCTTTGGAGAAGAGTTCATGAAGCACAACAAGCCTCTACTTAGCAGCTTTCCCCATTCTGCATTCTTGTTTTATCTAGTGATAAACACAGTCCTAGACCACCAGCCTCCTGCTTCATAGTGGGGATGTGGGCACCTCACATACAGCCAGGGGCTTGAGTAGAAGCCCTGAACCTCAACAGAAGGCTTGTTGCCTACTGTGAGAATCTTACCTCAGCCACCGTGGTTTGGGGTCTCTTTTTCTACTGGTAGCTTTGCCAGTAGGAGCAGAACATCAGAAATGAGGTCACAATTCCTTCCTGATTAGCTCTACAGTTTCTGCAGTCTGAAGACAGGTGGCCTGAGCTTTCTCACAGGCACCTCAACTGAAAATGCCCCAGATAATTTAATCTCTGTGACAACAGCACTTTGAGTGATGGATTGATGTGTGACATGAGAAACAAAACTTTCAGAAAGCACTGGGAAATGTCACACACACACACGCACACACACGCACGCACACGCACACACACGCGCAGGCACACACCACACTCGAGGTATTAAAGGAAGAATGGGAGGTGAAAAAGATCACTGTCATTAAGAAGTGACCAGGACAGGAACAGGGACACTACCCTATAAGTTAGCTAAAGACCAAAAGAAGCATAAACTATAAGAATGACCTGTTTCTGAATGTGTAATCAGGTGAGGGGCTTGTCTGTAGACCAGTATCACTACTAAAAATGTTAACTTGGCCAATTCTAGAAGACGGTGTGATCAAACTGCCCCTTAACTCATGTGATGGGAGAATCCTTTTTTTTATGGTGGGTCCCTGAAGAAATTATAGCTTTTTTAAGAGTCACAAATAGTTTTTGTGGGCTGCAGAGAGGAGGCAAAGCAAGAGGTTTAAGGAGGGGACCACATCTCGAGTAAGTCAATGCTCCTCCCAATGTGTCACCTCCCAGCCAAGGTTCTACCGACATAATTCACCCATTCTCTGGCCCTTCTGATCCTGGGCACAGGCGGTGCTGGTTTTGCTCTACATCCTCAGGAACTCAGTTTGTTACACGGTTGTGGAAAATTTGAAATGCATCTATTAACTAGGTAGCTTTTTTGCCTAATAGTGAACTCATTGGCAACAAATTAAAGCTAAAAAAAAGAAGGGCTGCTGGGGAGACTCTGGGTGGGTGAAGTGTTTGTCATACAAGGGCCCCCAGCACCCATGTAAAAAGTGAGCCCCCCCTGTAATTTCAGCAGTGGGAGGCAAGAGATGGGAGGGTTCCCAGGTCCTGTGTAGATAAATCAATTACCTCAAGGTTAAGCAAATGGCAACACCTCAAAAAATAAGATGGGACACAGCTGGGGAATAGATAAACCTCTGGTACCTGTACGACATGCACACACACACACACACACACACACACACACACAAGAATGACAAGACAGGCTGTGAGGTGTGGGTGATTACTTCCCACATTCTTTTGGCAATGCGTCCCAGGGTGGCTCACGGAGGGTCTGTAACTACACTTTGCTCTTGATTCTCTTTTCACCATGATCACCTTCTTCATACCGTACCACGATTTTGAAGCCGATATTCTGAAATCAGCAAGCCAGCTGCATTTGCCCTCAAAGAACCCGGACACATTTGTTAGATTGTTTTTGCAAGTTGCAGCCCCCCTCTCCCATTTTGAAATTCTTCTGTCCCTGCTTTCCTGACTTTATCCATTCTTGTCTGTTCATGTGGCTGTAAATGATTTCAATGGGCAGATGATTCTCCCAGATGTGGAACTGATTGAGTTGAAGATTTTTAAAAGGTTGTAAACTCCCTTTAATCTCCAATATTTAAAGATCTGGGTACCAGTCCTGCATCTTCGGTAGCCAGGAAAAAAAAAATACCCCGAATAATAAGGAAAACACTGTCCAAACTATTCTATCCACAAAAAATTCCATTTGTAAATGGAATAGTCATTGTTTGTTGTTGTCTGGAAGCTTGGTGGATAGCAGTTTGTATGTTTTCCAGATTCCCACAGCTTACACTTGTTTATGGGACATCGGGGAGTTCAGAGTGGTCATGTGTAAATTTCTGGAGATATTCAAAGAAAATATCCCCATTTCTTGGTTTTCCAGGGAAAGAACATAATTTTAAACAAAATAATCAATGGGAAAGATGAAGACCAGGAATACCCCATTCCCCTTCTGTGCTCCTGGGGTGGGAGAACCACGAAGCTCCCCTACTCTCATGGCTCTCAAGTCTCTGACATGTTTCTAGAAATGCTCCTCCCTGCTCAGCAACACAGGCTACACTTTGCATCTGGAGAAAGCTGGAAGAGGGTCATGTCATTTTGGGCTCCTTGGAGCTTAGTCTGGTCATTGTGACAACCCCCAAAATGTTGTTTCAAAACATAGGGTTAGTTTTGCTGGGGAAGCCGAAAGGGTGTCGGTTAAAATGTACTGGTTCCAGTTTTCTTTCTCATACCGTGAAATCCAAGAGAGCAGACTCTCTGGGAGGAAGTGGTTACAGAAGTCAAAGTCATATCATGGGTGCCCGCTTTTAAAGAAAAGGAAAACCACAGAGCGTGGGGAGGAAATCGGTACAAACGGGCCATGCTCTGCTCCTAGGCCAGACCTGCTGCAGTATTTAATGACTGTAAGTTTTCTCTGGGTGACAGTCCTGAGTTTGAGGTTATCCTGTCTCTCAGTAAGTGCTTACCTGCGTGTATCTAGTTAGAAGTAATACAGAGAGCCACCGGGTTGGTTGGTATACACCCAGAACAGGTGGGTCCCTAGGGGTGCTGGCAGGTTAATATATACACCCTAGGAGTGCTGGCTTCCATCATTTCAGCTTTCTGAAATAGCAGTGGCAAGATGAGGCACAGCAATGTTCCATCCAATGAACTCCGGCTGCCCATACCCTCGGTACCAGAGGTTTAAACAGGAAGGATCTAATGTGCAGCTTTTAGATACTGTGTGGTGAAGGCTTTCCCAAAATATGGGATAACATGTGTGAGCAGATGAGGCTCTGCCGGAATCTGAGATAACATGTGTGAGCAGGTATCCAGTGCTTGGGGATGAAAACATCACCCTGTCCCTGGAGCAGTACTAGAACTGAATTGAGGCAAGAGAAACATTTGGTGCACAACCTTGCAAAAAGGACCCAATCCATCCATCCTGTAAGTGCAGCACTCCCAAGATCTTCTAGCCCAAGTGGCAGAAGGATTATATTGCATCCTTAGTAGGCAATATCTCAAACTGGAGTTTTTCTTGTTGCTTCAAGAAAGCTCGGTTAATTACCCAATTAACCGAGAACTTGTTTTTGGCATATTTTGCTGTGGACTCAATGTCACAAAGTCACAGGTGCCAGATTCCTTTAAAGGATTGCCTTAGTGACACAATACAAAAAGTTAAAAGATACCGTACCCAGTAAGGGCCTGTGGTGGCAGAAGAAAAGGTAACAAATGCCATGGCCACCAAGGGAACAGGCTGGCCCGAGTCACAGAAGTGGGCGGTGAGTGAAACTGGCTTGGGGGGGGAGGGGTACCTGGGAGTGACAGTCATTCTTGCCAATTCCCCAATGTGACGAGAATGAGAGAGAGGGGAGCAAGGAATGAAAAACAGGAAACATTTGACCCATAATTAACAAGCAAGGCATTGCCCAGAAGGGCTCTGGAAATAGGTGACACAACCAGATGTGGTGACTGCGTCCCTTGTCACACTGAAAGCAGCTGCCTGTGCATCCTGATTCTGTCACTCACACCTACGTGCACGCAGACAAGCCTTATGGAGAGGCAGAGGTGGCGCAAGCCCCCGCCAGTGGCGCACACTTAGCTCATGTGTGCACTCACCTCCACACCACGGTCTCTCTCCTACAGACTTGCTGTTCAGAGATCCTGCCAAAGGGGTGGGAAGGTTGCTCTGCTTCCCGGCACCGTGTCCTGTACGGCCTTCCTTGCCTCCTTCAGTTACCACGTTAGTGCATGTCATACGTGGACGGATGCTAAGGACGTGATACATTTGTGTGCGCGCAAACTATTTTAAGTGATTCAAAAGGCATAAACAAGCCAGCTTGAAGAGGTGAAGAGTTTGGTATGGGCTGTGTTTAATGGGACCAATCAGATGGCAGCCTGAGTGACACTCTTCTTCAGGCAGCACAGATCTGAGAAAAAAAGGAAAAGTGAATCCAGACTTGAAAATGCCTGGCCAGTGCTGGGGTGGGAACGAGATGTTTTTTAAAAAACTTTTAGAAATGTTTTTATTTTTATTTTTCTTTCTTTCTCTTCTAACTCCCTGACACAGGGTTTCTCTGTGTTGTCCTGGCTGTCCTGGAACTCGCTCTGTAGACAAGGTTGGTCTCAAACTCACAGAGATCCACCTGCCTCTGCCTCCCAAGTGCTGGGATTAAAGGCAAGCGCCACCTGGCTAGAAATGCATTTTTATGTGTAAAGATGTTTTTGCCTGCGTGTGTGTCTGTGCACCACATGTGTGCAAGTGCCCATGGATGCCACAAGCCAGTGTCAGATTCCCCTGGGGCTGGGGTTACAGGTGGTTGTGAGCCGCCATGTGGGTGCTGGGAACTGGACCCAGGTCCTCTGGAAGAGCAGCCAGTGCTCTTAACCATGTAGTCATCTCTCCAGCCCCAACACAGATTATTTTAGGGTTCATTTAGAAAATGCTATTTAAGGTGATTAGAACAAAAGCAAACCACACAATGAACCTTGGGGCAAATAGCTAGTGTTTCCAAATAGTTCCTGAGTGTACACCTAACTATTCTCTAGTTGCCCAGTGCACAGCCTGCACACGCACAAGGAAGGGAGCAGAGAGCCAAACAATATTCCCTGGATCCCCAGTCAGGGCTGCGACAAGTCCAGACTTGGCTGTACCCACCGCTGTCTCATTGTCCTTTCAAACCCCCAAAGACAAGCTGTGTTTTGCTTCAGGTAAAGCAGAGGCAAAGAGGGGATCGCTTGAGTTTAAAGAGTTAAAGGTGAAGCTGTGCTTAGAAAGTCACATGATAAGAGTTGGCCCTAATGGCCAAAAGATACAATTTAAAACTCCATGTCTCTCTTCTTTGCATAGCTCTATTCCCCAGCCAGAGACTTTGTCTGGACAATGAATGGCATTCCCACCTAGCGTGTGTGTCCATTTGTAATGATAGCCTCTTCACAGCTGCCTTGTTCTCCAAGTATTTCTAAAATGTTACATTCTTACACTTGAGACAACCCACAATAGCAAACTAGCTAGAAGTCAAGTGGCTAAGCTGCGTTCAGTGAGCGAAGGGCAACCGGTATTTTATCCTTCCTTTCCTGCTTTACAAATTCAGACTGTAACAGGATCATTCGCTAAAGGAATCTATACGCGCACGCTTTAAAAATTGTGCAAACTGGCTGTTGTGTGAGCAAGAACGATCAGGTTTAAGTTCCCCTGCAAAGTTCTACATGCCATCAACAAGCCCTTTTGATATTTTAAACCTATATTTAGAGTAATTTCAAGATATTTGGAGCACATGTGGTTAAATGTAAAACTTGGTCATTACGACTTGTTAGATGCTTATACTTTAAATATTTATAAGCCATTTTTAAGGGCTTGATCCAAAAGTCATCTCCCATAGAATATTGTAATTGTGTGGTATCCAAGTGCCATTATGGAAGATTGGGGAAAGTCATTGCATGCAGGCACATTCTTCCTGCTTTTCTGGTTTTAATTCAAATGCCAGTTTTAGTGGACTCAGCTTTTTTTTTTTTTTTTTTTTTTTTTTTATAACACGTGTTAAAACTCCTAAACAGGATTGGTTGTCTGCTATTAAGAAAGATCATCTCCCAGACCTCATACGGTAAACTCTTGCAACTTGAACCGAGTTGAGTTCCCTCCCTCTGAGTGTGGTTGGTGAAGTTCCCCTTAGAGGATCAGGTCTCGATCTGTGTCCAGCTGAGCTTGAAGCAACAGAACCTCCTCCGAAATGTTTCAGGGGCAAATGTTGGTGGATAGACTGGATTCTTTACGTTTGCCTCTAGTCATGTGGAAGATTACTCTAGTCTTGGTCAGTGGAGCCTGTTTGGGCAGACAGGAAGAAAAAGGAAAAGGAGAATGCCTTCCAAACTCACAATCCACTTAAGCTTAAGGTCATAAATCGCAGACCGATCACATGCCTCTGGGGCTCACACTCTTTTATGGCTAGCAAAAACCAACCTTCTGGTAAGAAGGAGGGAAAAGAAGGCTTAAGAGGGCCCATAAACCTGCCGGGACATCTATTAGCACTTACCAAACAGGGTTTTCATGAGCTAAGTGTAAATGAGTCAGAAACATATAGATAGAATTTCTTTTAAAATACACATGGGTTTAAAAATTAAAGCCAAAGTGCTTGGCAAAATAAGGCTTAGTTTTAGCCAAACCCCAAACGTTTGAAGAAAAAAAAAAAAAAATTCTAGACTTTGCCAAACCAAAAATATACCCAGGTCCCTCCGTTTCCCTCATTTGATGTGATGACATCATAAACGTGGGACTTAATGGATATTTTCATATCATCCAAGGTTTGAGCAATGTGGATCTCAAATACGGATTGAAAAACTATGAACAATTTGAGTGGAAAAGCCTATGACCTTGCAAATAGAGACTAGGGCCACTGGCTCAAGGTCTTGTCCTGGTTTTGAGAGCATATCTTACTCACCAGCAGACCCCTTGTTTTTTGTCTGGGCTGTGTATTTGTGTATGAATGAGTGCTGTGTCTTGTACAAAAAATAATAACTTTTTGTTTTGTTTTTCAAGACAGGATCTCATGGAGTCCAGGCTTGCCTCAAATTCTTTGTACCTGAGGGTGACTTTAAACTTCTGATCCCTGAGACTCTACCCTCCAAGTGCTGGGATTATAGTAGTATAACAGTATGCCCAGTTTATACAGTGTTAGGCATCAAACTTGAGGCTTCATGCATTCTAGGCAAGCATTTGCCACCTGAGCAACATACCCAGCCTCCAGAAGTAAAACCTTTAAAAACCCTTTATTTGATATTTATAAATCCTTAATTTGTATTTAATTTATATGTTGCGATTCATAAAGCACAGTAAACACCTAGTTATATCCAAAATGGGGGAGGCAATTCGTTTTGCTTTTTCATTGTTCAGATATAATCTCCATTTTCCCAGGAGATAAAATACCCATTTCCTACTAGCAATGTCTAATACTTTCTTATTGTGGTTATTTTATTAATGAAACTTGGTGAGGAAATAAAAAGAGAAATAAAGAACTAGAGGTCCTTATTCTGGGAGAGTTAAGAGGCAGGAAATAACCAAGGCCACTTTCAGAGGCACCTTGTAGAATATGCAAGCCAATACAGTATGCAAACTTAGGCTTCATGGAAGAAGAGCCTGGGGCCAAGTTCCTGCTGTTATTCTAACTTCCTGCTTGGGGACAGACAAAGTGGGCATTATTGAGCAATTCAAGGAAAAGGGTCTCTTGATGGCACTGTTTAAAGCATATGAATCCAGTTGACTTCTCAACCCAAGAAGGGCTAGGGGCCAGGGTGGTGGTGGCACAAGGGAGGCAGCCAGATGTCAAGGCACAGGTACCTTGAGCAAAGGGCTGAACCACAGAGGGTGGAGCAGATCCATGAGGAAAATGAGTAGGGGACAGGGGGTGGAAGCATTGGTTATGGATGTGGTAGTGATTATAATTAATGTGATCTGGCCCAGAGGAGTGATGATGGGAGCTGTGTTTGAGAGAAATTACTTTAGCAACTGTTCATACACGGAAAGGAAGCAACAGAAGACTGGCCTCGCTGATCTTGGAATCTTGATGACAGGCTAATTCCCAGCAGTGGGTGTTATCACTAGAGGGTGAGAGACATTGGCTGCCATGTCTGTGTCTTGTATGTGAAGCCATCGTAGCAAGAAGGCAATGAAGAGCTTTCTTTGTCCTAGGTAGGCTTCATGGCTTAGGATAGACAGTAATCTCACAGTCAATAGGCATTCTGTGATCAATAAAGGGTATGCTGATGGGCCTTAGGTTGTCATGGAAACAGAAGCTCCACATCCCACTGTACCCCAGCAGCAATGAGCAGATGTGGGGTCTTATCTGGCAGCCTTGATTTGTTTGGGAGAGTTAAGAATATTAGGAACTGTGCAGAAGTCAGGAATTCTCTAGGTAGAGGCTTTCCTGATGAGGGCCAGGAAGACTGCAGAAATACCCAGCCTTCTATCTTCAGTCAGGGCAGTAGAAGGCTCCAGGGAAGGGCAAGGTGGAGCTGCTAACTCTCAGAAACCTACAGACACATTTTCTGGGGACCTGAGTCAAAGGTCATCTGCTAGGGATGCTCTTTTATCTTTTTTCACCTCAGGGGCTGTAGATCTGAAGCCTGTACACGTGGTAAAAGCAGACTCCTGGTATTGACGGGTGGTGATATCATGGCTTTGTGGTTCAAGCCTCAAAGGATCCATGTACTAGGAAGAAGATGTGTCTTCAGCTCTGTGAGCTCCCTCTGTGTCAGGACAAGATTTCAGTGAGGGGTAAGGGAATATGTAAAGTGTAGGAGCCCAACGAGCAAATCAATAATAATAAAACTACCCATAATTGCATGCAGTTCTGTGTAAATGGTAAGTGATGCCAGGGGTTGGCCTTGGAGACTCCATGCAGAGCTGCTGGATATGTCACATGTGTCAAAGTGAAGCCATGGTCCCAACCTCATAGAGCCGTCAGGGTCAGCGAGCTCCCTGGCTCGGAACTTCTTATAAAACATGCCCGGTGTCTCTGCAGTCCAGAACATCTATCTTTGCATGTGTTCTGGAAGACAGATGTTTCCGTGTTTTTCTTCTCAGACGTGACAGGGCACAGCAGAAGTTCCCACCAGATTTCTCGTGAGAAGACGAGACTGTTCAAGGTCATATAGGACCTGAGTCCTCATCTGCCTCCGTTCCCTTCTAGGACACCGGATCCGACAAAGCTGATTAAGTTACATACCCTGGGCCAAGGACCAGGGTCACTCTTTGCCACCTCCTGCATGGCAGCTTGCACTGAGCAGTTTATTTCAGGGAGGAATTAGGCATAAATGAACATCTGGGCTCAAGGGTCTCAAGGCTGAGGAAGAGCAGCCATTAACCGCACTCCCTGTCTTTGCCTGCTTGGGGGGTGGGGGTCAGATTTCTCGCTCCTACTTTTTACAGTGTTGTTCTTACTAATTGGAGCCTTTCTCCCTCTCTGCTACTGGTCGTATGAATAAATAAAGTCTGGGAGAATTGCTTTTCCTTACCTAAGGTCTTAAGATCTGCCACGAGTCCTGGGGCCACACATGGCTCCTTTTTTCACTTTGGTGTCTGTCATACGGCACCTAGAATGCCTACGTCCGATGACGCAGGAAGGGCAAGCTAAACCACGGCACAACCAGCACCTGCCGTTTTCTTTTTTTGTCCGAGATAGAATTTTGGCAAGTCTTTTCAAGATCCTGCGGTAGAATTCGGAAGAGTCACCCAGTCCGTCTAGGACTTTGCACATGCCGCAGGGACAGAGTGACAGCTGCTCAGACAATCACAGTTGGGCTGTAGGCTAGCCAAAGAAAGTATATCAGCCATTTATGGGCATCGGATGGGCTTGAATGAAAACATACTTCTTGCTTACCAGAGAACATTACAGAGCTCTTGTTTGCCAAAGCAAAGGAGCTAAACAGTGTGTATCTTCTGGGTCCTTCCAGCTCAGACATGCCCTACCTCCTCAATGGTCAAGGTAAAAAAGCAAAGAGATGAACATGGACTGAAGGCAATATTCCCTGTGTTGGGGGAGGATCTTGGGCTTGGGAGTTCTGGGAGCTGGTGACCCCGCACAGGTCATCTCCTTAACCTTCCTGGCAAATTGTTTTGTCTGTGTTGTGAAATGAAGACAGTCACCCATACCTTAGCAGCATTGTTTCTGGGTGAAGTGGGTGCCTAAATGAAATAAGGACAAAATACACTTGTTTTCAACTTGGTGTGGTGTTGCACATAATCTGGGAAGTGGAGGCAGGAGGCTCTATAGCAAGTTCGAAGCCAGCCTGGGATACATGAGACTCTGAAAAACAAAAAATTAGATAGATAGATAGATGGATGGATGGATGGATGGATGGATGGATGGATGATAGATAGATGGATTGATGGATGGATAAATGATAGACAGACAGACAGACAGATAGATAGATAGATAGATAGATGCAATACTCTTGGTTTAAAAAGTAAATATACGTGGGCAGTAGTTTTAAGACCCATAAGGTGAAGAATGAAGTTTCAATCCAGAAGCCAGTGTGGGACTACGTCAGTTTACCTCTGTAAGGAGTACGGTTTTTCCTCCCGCTGCCGGTCTTGTCCCGCCACCACGCCAGCCCCAATTAACACACCGAGACTCTGTATTTGATACAATTCTGTTGGCCAGTTACTTGTTTCTTATCGGCTAGCTCTGTCTTAAGTATTAACCCATTTCTATGTATTTCTACATGGTCTCCTTACCGGGGAATGGGGCAGGCATCTGGTCTCCCTGGTCTCTCCATGCTGACTCCTCCTTACCACTTCCTGTTACCTCCTTGTCTCCTAGTCCCTCCTATCTTCCTTTCCTATTGGCCAACAGTGCTTTATTCATTAACCAGTATGAGAAACATATTTACATAATGGCATCTCCCATCATACCTCAGCCTCTATATGCCCGCTAGGAAGAAGTGCTGTTCTATTATTTTCATTCAATGATATATAAGAGGAGAGATGGCGTCCATTTCAAAGATTAAAAATGTGCAACCTGGTAAAAGCCATTTCAAAATTCTTCACACAGCCACGGTTGACATGAGAGGTAGCAAAGGCTTTCGGCAATGCCTGGCCAGGCGGTATAGCCCTGGCTGCGATGGGTAAGGCATCGAGCTCAGGGTTTATCAGCTGCTGCAGGTGGCTCTGTTCATTGACCACAGGGTTCTACCCTTGTGAGTGTCCCAGAATAGCCGCTGCTACCTGAGAGCAGTCTGTCCTCAGGGACTCGTTATTGTCCCAGATAAACAGTGAAGCCTCTGCCAGCACGTAATGGCTGTATTTAACTCCAATAAGTGATGGGTGGCTGTGCTCAAGTGAGTGGATTTCTACTAGAGCCCGAGTAATTGGGCGGAGGCAAGCCAGCTCAGCAGTGGGCATTTGATGCCATGGGGTTTTAGACACCTGGGAACAAATATGACAGACAACAGAGGACTTGCCTTATAAATAAGTAAGAAAGGACAGGCCTACTAGATTTTGATGATGCAAATTACAAAGGTATTTAAAAAACAAAGTAAGAGTAGAAGTTTGGGTACTAGTCCAGATTAAAAGAGGCATGCTTCTGGGCAAAGATGATATCTCACACCACAGAAAGGCTAGCCTGAAACTGTTAGGTTTTAAATGAGACCATTTTTTTTTTTTTTCAGGTCCACACTTACTTTTGGGAGTGGTTGTCTGGAAATTTTCTAAAATGCAGTGGCATGCATCTCAGGTCATAAATCAGAGTGGTAAATGTGAGAATGTCCATGTTTTGAGAGTATTAGCATGAAAAGAACTCACCAGTGTCAAGACTCAGCTTTGCTCTTAGGCCTTTGAAAAGTTTTGTGTGACAAAGGAAGATGGGTAATCTAATCACATTTTCAGTAATGCTTCCCCCATGAACTTGCCAGGCGGACAGGGTATCTCTCAGCGTGTTTAGTGTGTAATTGTAATTCCGTTAGATGATGCTTCACTATTCTGGGCAAAAGGGGAAGGCATGTCTGGAATTTGAAGACAGCTGGCCGCCCATATGCCAAAGAGACCAAGCATGGGAGTTCTAGGATTTGTATATGGGAAATACTCAGTATAAGACATGGCTGCTCTCTCTGTCGTGTGTGTGTGTGTGTGTGTGTGTTTCTCTGTGTGTGTGTGTGTTTCTCTCTCTCTGTGTGTGTGTGTGTGTGTGAGAGAGAGAGAGAGAGAGAGAGAGAGAGACAGGCAGACAGACAGACAAGGAGAGACTCCAGCGAACACGGATGATATCCTGCCTTTAGACAAACGCGTCATTCAGAAAATAATGCAAACTGTAAGGTATAAATATGAGCACTTTCCCAGTATCCTTTGCATTCAGAGGCACTCCAGAAATCTCTGCTGTGGGAGAGATTTGTGCTTACACAAGTATACACATGCATGCTTGTGTCCACAGAGCAAGAGAAACCAACCTTAAATTCTGGACTGGAAGATCCAGAACAGGCACCTTCCTTATGTAGTGCCAACAGATTAATATCCAATTGCACAAGTTGCAAAGCCATATACTCGGCACTGACCTTAGTCAAGGGTCCCTAATCAGCCCGGGGGCAGGGAGAGTAAGCGATGCTGTAGAGAGTACCACTCAGGGTTCCCTCGGCAAGCCTCGAGGAGAGGCCGGTGAGAGACATGTGGACAAGCACATAGATAACAGCTAGGACGGGCGAGCCAGACTGCCTGCCCTGTTTCTTGTAGTTTCCACTCTGTGCAGATGATAATGTTCCCTGGCCACTAACACCAGGCTCATCGCCTGTGTCACCAACATTAGGGCTGCCTTGAACCAGCTGAGGAGGCTTTCTTTAATACAGCTCCCACCTCGGAAGTCGCCTGCAGAAAGAGACTGCCACTCTCTGGCCTTTGGGGATGTCCCAGGTGCACAAGTGTGCCAAAGAGACCAGAGGAAGAGGGACACATGGTCTCCTTCGCACTCTCTTAAAATAAGCTCCGTGTGAGTAGACTTGCAGAGCAGCAGGCTGGGACTGCAAAAATAGAACACCATGCAGCTGCACCCTTTGGTACTTGGGGGGGAAAACACGTATTATTTACCAGACAATAATAGATACCAGAGAATAATAATGATTATTATAGTGTTTGGGATGGCAAATGCTGTACTTAAGGTTCCAGAATGGCTCTCATTATAAGCCCCGATTTCCCAGTCTCTTATGAAAGCCTAGACATTTTCTCTACATAGGCTGATGTGGGGCATACTTGGTCTTTGTCCAATGGTGATTTGAATACAAAGACACTTATCTGAGAGATATCCCCTCCCCCCCCACATACACACACCAACACACACTTTTGGTTGTGACTGCATTAAAGAAAAATGCTAAAGACATCATAGAGCAAACAGTAGCAATAATTAAAAATGTTGGTGTCTCCCAGTCACTGGAAGAAAATGTTAAAAACTCCTTTTCCTTTTTTCCCTTTCAAAGAAAGAATTTGGACACACACACACGCCCTTGCCAATTCCAGGATGTGGTCACTCTTGGTCTCAGGCCCAGAGGTGAGGATATTTCCCTGTCCCCTCAGCAGGCTCTAGGCTGTGCTTGACAGCAAAAGATGTGTCCCCAGAGGAAGTGGCCCTGTGCCTTCTAACCAGCTTTTCATAGCTCAGCTCTTCTGTAATCGCCTATGGCTTCTGATGTGCCCCCATTTCTTGGTGGTTTTGGGGGGGGGTGTCTCATCCTCCACGCAGGAAGTAGGTCTGGAGGCTTCGAACTCTGTATTCCCAGTAAACACCCCCATAGCCAAACCTGCCTGCACCAAATGAAAAGATTTCCATGGCCTTGTAATTCCACCCCCCACCCCCGTTGCATATTTGTGGCCTTTTGCGGTTTCACTTTGGTCATTTAATATACATATTAAATGCACACGGATCTGGTGATTTAATGTGATTTGGGAGACTCGGGCATTTCCTGCCATGCACACCGAGAGTTTCAAACCTTGTTTTTGGCTGGTAATTATTATCATCACTATTAACACCAGGATTTGGACAGCAGGGTTCAAAGCGTGGGCTTCAGCTGAGCTTTCCCAGCTTCTTGCTCTCACGCTAAAATCCTGGTTCTCACACCCTGAGCGGATTTCCTGGGCTTCCACAGCACCCGTTACTCCTTCTACAAAGTGGAATTGTCATATTTTATCTCGGGTTGGGGGGTTCTCTTCAACTCCAACATTGTATCAGCTCTGTGAAATTATGTGTTCATTATTCTGAGGATAATTTCAAAGATGTTTATGAGTCATGTGTTACCACTTCACGTTTGCCGAATTTTTCCCTTTTGTGTTTCTGACAACCACATTTATTGGCAGAGGGGCTCTTTGGGGACACAGTGGGCGATGGCTCCTCAACTCATTCATTTGACAAAATGTGGAGCACCGATGACTAGGCCAGCTAACGTAGAGGAGAGAGACAGACAGCCCAGGCAGAGCCCTCAGAGTGTCACAGTTTGCAGGGAAGGCTTCTAATTGGCTGGTGCTTGGGAATGCCTGGCTCTTCAAGAGGCTGTGCTTCAGATGAAGGGCTTGGTAGCAAACAACAGAAGCCCATGAGGATGCAGAGGTGGTACCTCAAGTGAGTGGTGAATGTGGGGGCGGAATTCCCCAGGAACTAGTTTGAAAGTTTGGTTTGGATCATGTTCACTGGGTGTGGGTGGTTTGTTGTCTGTACATCTTGCACTCTGGTGTTGCTTGGATGTCAAGAGCTCTCGGTGGGTGGCTTACCTTTGACAGGTAAGACCCACAGATGGGGCAGCTATTTCTTCCAGCTTAGTCGCCTCCACAGGAACTTCTGAAGAGAAGGGTGTGTACGTGTGTGCATGTGTTCTCTACCCAGTATGACTTTACTAATAGTGACTCTCTGAGAACTACACCAGAGTTCATATGTGAATGACAGCAATGACCTTTGCAGATCTGGGGTCTCTCTCTATGACCTTGCCTGGCTTTGGAGTGACCCTGGTGGCTCACAAGACCTCCTGCTGGTTAATCATGTGGTTCTATGGAGGCTGAAAGCTGCTGGATGCAGGAGGATGCTGTGGTCCTTGGGGAGGGTGTGGTCCATCATGCTCATTATGGTTTCGGTTGCTCACAGAGCTGGCAGGGCTGATGCTGAACAGACTGAATGAAGCTCTCTGGAATCATGCTGCTGAGGCCACAGCTCTGGGACTCAGCTGAGGGGGGGAGGGCTGATGCTGGGAGCCGCAGCTTGCTCAGCAGCTCGCTCATTCTGAACTGGTTCTCTACAGCTAGGCAGGGTGGAGGGAGGCGGGCACGTGGGTAGAGATTTGGTCCAATGCCTTCTCATGGCCCCTTCTCATCTCTTCCCAGGAACACTCGCTCCCAGGGTACCTTGCATGGAAAGAGGGCGTGGAGCAAATCATGTCATGCCATCCAATGACACCAGCTGGTCAGCTCACCACCCCCCTCTGGCTAAAATTCAAGCAAATAACACAGCTTCCTGTCATTAAACATCTTGGAGGAAGCAGCCCTCCCTGGTGGCCTCTAGGCCGGAGAAGCCAGCGCATCTTGGACCCACCAAGCTTGGGCCCAGCATTCCTGCTCCCTTCATCCCTGCTTCTCCCCAGAGGGACTTGGGGATTTCGCTGGTTAAAAACAAACACCACCAACACGCCACAAGGACCAATGAAGGGATTTCTCCTCACCCCATTGTCAAGGTTCTACAGCGGAGGCCAGAAGACGATAGGGATTGGAAAACGGGAATCTCTTTAAATCTTTCTGAGGACTGCTGTGGTTTGCTGCTACGATAAGAATTGCGATTTGCTTTTATGACTTAGAAACAGAACTGTTCACGTTTCGGTGAGGAGAAGGGATGGAGCTGGGTCCCGAAGCTTCAGACCCATCTCTGCCCCGGCCCACGATGCACTTTTAAATGAAGAGGTAGAATATTTTATTGGCTAATATACTTTTCATGTTATTTTTTACAAAGGCCACCTTTATCCTTTTTGATGCCACATTTTCAGTGTTACACTTTTATGGCTTTTGATTTTCGATCTGCCAGATGTTAAGGAGCGGCATGGATAGTTTATACTGTGGTTTTACGGAGACCGAATGCCAAGAGGACTGGTAAATGTTTATTCTCAGCTTTCTCTTGAAATGCCCCTAAATAGCGCCCGCCCCATTTGGGAACAGAGCAAGAGTGTCGAACTGAAGACCAAAATGCCCTCAAGGGGTAATATAATCCGAGGGGGTGGGTATTTGCTGGGCGTCAGGAAAGACTCGGATGAAATTTCAGCCCTGATGGTTTTCGGAGATCCAGGAAGTCAGTGAGACAATCTCTCTATACGCAGAGTCCTTTCATGATAATTAGAATGGTATGGACGAGCCAATGCAAACAAGGAGAAAGTGAGAGAGATCACCCGGGATTCTGTTTCGCTGTTTGCTTTCTCCTGCCATGCTTAAGAGAAATGTGCAATCCGATCCTCAGTCAGTGGGTGGAGGGTAACAGGGTAGATTTTCTTGTGTGCACTTGTACAGTCCTAGCCGCGAGTCCAGAAGTCCTCTAGAACGTGTGGACTGGCGCTGAGTCGGTGAGACAGTTGTGGAGTGCCCCAGTCTGAGTACAGAAAAAAAAGAAAAGAAAAGAAAAAAAATTCAAAAAAGAAGAAAACCTTAAAAAAAAAAAAATCAAATCAAATCAAATCACGTTGTGATTCAGTGTATCTGTTTACTAACTCTAATAAAAGCAATTGTTCCCTCTGGAGGGGTCGAGGTGCCCCACCCCTCCAGGCCATGGAGCCTCAGCGGGAGGGTGGCAGTCATGGCTTGCAGCACTGGGGCCGTGGATGCGTGTACATACTGTATTTCTATATTCTCCTTTGTACAGTCGAGTCAGGCTACTGTCTTACAGGTGCTCCTTATTTATTAGAGCCGTGAGGGCTTGGGGGGACACACCTGGCGAGCAAGCTCGCTTTTTAAACATGACATGGGGGGGGGGCAGGGGAAGGGAGGCGGGAGGGAGGGAATGCTCACGAGCCCAGGGAGAGATTTATAAAAGGGAACGGAAAAAAAAAAAAAAATCCAACAGCAAATTAAACCAGCCGACAGCCCAACACCAAACCCACCCGAGAGGGGGCTGCAGCCCCTCTGGGTACCCCCTTTTCTGCAGTGTCAGATTCATCAGACAAAATAAATACCTGAGAAACAACACCGGCGCACTCACGTGTGCTTATTTGGCTCCTCTCGTTATTATGAGCACCCTTGCTGTTTGCCTTTCCGTAGAGCGCACTCACTCTTACCCCCTCAGCCCCTGGAAACAATGCTTTCAATAAGAAGATGGAGTGTGGGACCACCGTGGGGTCACGCATCTCCACGGCCCACACTGCCATTTCAGGGCCAGCTACCCTCTGTGAGCACTGTGTCCAGCATGGTGAGTCTACAGTGAGCCCTGGGGCCTGCAAACTCTACTGTCTGCGTGCCTAAGCCCCGGCCTCAGCTCTGAGACTTTGGATCTGAGGCTCAGGCAGTGGCTTGAGATACAGGAGGAGCACGTGCCTTGGGTCCCACTCACCCCATCACCCCCACTGACCCCACCTCACCCTTCTTGCCCCGAGTGCTTCCGGGGACGGGGCTCTGGTTGCGGTCTTGCGCAGGTGGAATGGGTTCTTCTGAAAAAACGTCAGGAGACTCCTACGGTGAAACTCGTATCAGTTGTGGTTCTAATCAGTGTAGATTGGATTCTGTCCTCAGATTCTGTGTGTGAAGACAACTTCAAACTTAGGAAAGCAAATGGCTGTCCGTGACCCCACAGCTAGTTGGTTTAGTGTGTCAAAAGCAAATGTTCATTAAAATATTAGACACTGTCGACTGAGCCTCCAAAGTGGCCAGCTCCTGGAGTCTGGAAGCCTGGTTCCTCTCTTCTGGAGCTTGGAAGGCTCTTGAAGGTTTCCAGTTAAAGGTTACATTTATGGAAGTCACTCCATGTGAACGCCATGAGGGTAATGCTGTGTGAAGACCCAGGGCACCTTGTCTGTGTGCCTGTCTGGGTCAAAGCCCCCCATGACATTATTCATCTAGACTTGGCCATAGAGACAGGCATCCAGGATTATTGATCTTGCTTTTGTCTGGCGTCCAAGATTGTTGAACAAATATTTCGACCCTCCTGGAAACAAAAGGTACCGTTGTTCCCACAGGAAGAGTCCGCGGTATCTCGTTAGCCACCAGTTCCCTTTTCCTCCTTCCTCCCTCCTGATGCCGGTGATCTCTGAATGTGTCCCTTGCTCAAGCTGTCACAAATCACATACAAAGAGAACTAGGACAATTATGGAAGCAAGAAGCAGTGTGCGTTAAACACATGAACGGGATCCTCATGTCCTCTTCCTCCCAAGGGGGGGGGGGAAGGAACAAAAAGCTCAGTGGGTTTAGTTACTATCCAAGGTCACACGACTGGGAAACTGCAAGTCCTGCTAGACCTGCACCTGACCTGGGGGAAGTTGCTGACATCCTCAGGAAGAGTCTCGTTGACATCCTTTAAATTTGCAGCAGTGAACAGCGGTGAATGGTGGTGTACGCCTCTAATCCCAGCAGAGGCAGGTGGATCTCTGTAAGTTCAAGGCCCGCCTGGTCTACAAGGTGAGTTCTGGGGCAGCCAGGGCTATGTAAAGAGACATAAAAAAGAAGAAAAAATACAGTAGTGGTTCACTAGAATCTGGAAGCGGCCTTTGTTTTAGACCATTGGTGATCAACCTGTGGGTTGCGACCCCTTTGTGGGTCGAATGACCCTTTCACAGGAGTCACCTAAGACCATCAGCAAACACAGATATTTACATTATGATTGATAACACTAACAATATTACAGTTGTGAAGTATCAATGAATATAATTTTATGGTTGGGGGTCAGCATGCCATGAGGAACTAAAGGGTCTCAGCGTTGGGAAGGTTGGGAACCGCTGTTTTAGACTAACCCGCAGGGTGAGTGTTGAAGGTGTTGTCTATAGCACCCTACTAGGAGTGGAGTACCACCGAGTCTCTGTTCTGAGAGTGCATTCCGCCAGCCGTATTGTCCTTAAAAACTGTCAAATGCTACGGAGCACACTGTACATGTCTACTGTGCTGGGCAGACCAGAAAAGAATGAAGCTCACGTGCTCGGTCTCAGTGGCTTCCCATGCCTAACAGGAAGACAGGCCTGGGACAAGATGGGCCACTTCTTGGCCTCACTAAGACTTTACCTGAATGTCTCCTGGGGCTTATTTAACTGGACCTCTGGACCCCACAGTGACAGATGTTCCGCTGCGATGGAATCCCAGCTAGAGCTACAAGCAGACCCTAGATGCCACAGCCACAGGCCCAGCTGAGGCCTGGCAGCCTCACCACCCTACCTACTCCCTAGCCTACAGCTTGTGTCTGAACTGGGAGCCCTACTCTCTCCCCAAGTCCCGTCCTGTCCTGTGCCTTTGTCCCCCTTGGGTAATCCCCACAGCCCCTGCTCAGAGCTCTCCCTTCTTCTTCGTCATGCTAACGTTCATGACAGGCGGGCCACACTGCCTGTCCAGCCACACACTTCTCCATGTCCTTCCCATTACACAGTCTTAGAAAGTGGGGACCATGTCTCATTGGCCTCGTTTGCTAGTCTCAGTAATGGGAAATTATTATTATAAATAGTTGTAATCCACCGCTTTCAAGGCTCACTTCACAAGCTAGCACTGTACACACAGTCTGACTCCCTGAAGAGCAATAGGTGTGTTTCTTCAGGGTCCTGTGCCTTCCATTTAAATGGACCGAGGTCACTTCTGGCGACATGATTCGGGCTGCTCAGAGGCAGGTTCTGTGACCCTCTTCACCCTGTGTTGGAAGAGTCGCTGAGTACCCTCGGAACAGAAAGTGTTGGCTAAGCTGAAGCACTTTGCCTCTACCAGCCTAACGCTAGAAGATGACGGACAGCAGAACCCTGCAAGCAGAGGCGTGTGCAGTGAGTGCTAAGGCCAATGTTGCACTTCATTTTCTGTTGCCAGTGCGGAAGAGGGCACAGTCGCTGTCCCTGTGTGCGGAGGGCTCAGTTACTGCCCCTGTGTTCCTGTGCTGAACACTGAGTTGGGGGGGGGGGTCTCAGAACAATAGCATTATATCTAGAAAAGCCTTAGCAATAAGATCATGCCTGGATCCTTACACTCATTTGTAGATGGCAAGGTAGACTACAAACCCAGAAAGGAACCCTTTGTCTCCCAACGAGCAGTTGCCACCTCCTAGTGAAGGAAGAGCCTTGCTGAGGAAATGGCCGATGCCTTAGGGACTTACTCCACAGAGAGCCGAGGGTCTCACTCACACTCACTTTACCTCTCAACAGCACCATCATCGCGGTCATCGTCATCATCTCCATCATTCTCATCACTACAGCCCCCCTGTCTCCATGATTTCCCACCCCATCCCTGCTTCACAGCGAAGGAAACAGGCTTGTAGGGGAAGGAACTTTCTGGCCAAGGCCCAACCCGGCAGGGCTGAGGCACCTGGGAATTATAATCTAAGAGTTCAGACCGCCTCCACGGTGCCTGGGCAGTGAGCATGTACTATAAAGATATCAAAGGGCCTCTCATTGTGTCCAGGGAGGAGAAACAAATAACATCGTGGCTACCTTTCCTGACGCCTAATTCCGAACGGGACCGAACACATGGCTGTCCCAGGGAATGTCTGTGAAACATGGAGCTGTGTGCATTAGGGCTCCACCAGCGACTCAGAGAAAGAGATGGGAAGTGAGGACAGGTTTGTTACCCACATTACAGGAAGAGGGGCTACCTGAGAACTGAAACTCCTTCCATTTCTCACTGGTTCTGGCTTTTGTTTGTTTGTTTTTGAACTTCAAACTAGGGTCTTTTCCATGGTACTTCACTATCGGGTGAAAGATTGTTAAAGGAGCCAGTAGGGCAGCATCACAATTGGCTAACCAGTGTGAGCCTCATTTCTGGGTGAGGAGAATAGAGTCCAGGCAGGGTTAGAGACACCTGGGGTCTGAGCTCTGAGCCCTGAGTGCAAGGTTCTCTCAAAGGCTGTAGAATACTGCACAGACCCAGCTTAGCTCATCACTCAGTTTGCTCTGAATGCCAGTGGGATCTGTACCCGGTGATGGCACTTCAACCTGAGCCAGTCTTATGACAATGGATGAGGTTCTCCTCTCTACCTCTTCACACACGGATCTGAGTCTCACTAACAGTCAATCAAGCCTCCAAGAACCCATTCAATTGCAGTGGACACAGATCCAAAGCTTGTTAGACCTGCGAGGTGGGTACCATCGTAGTCATTTCGCCCGCAAGGAAGCCAAGCACACAGAGACTTGCTGCAGAACCTAGAACCATGTTCGGGCACTCCAATACCTGAGCCTACCTAGCATGCTCACACTGGGCCATCCCGTGCAAGGGAGAATTTCTGCATACACAAGCGCTTGTGTGACCGAGTCCTCTTACAGTTCACACTTTCACAAAAGCCATCTCATGGCTAAGAGTGACCGAAGCGCCATGGAGGATGCAAAAGTAGTTCCTTATCCCAAGTCATAGAAAAGGCTAAGTTATCTAAACACCTGGAGGAGCCTCCAGTAAATTCTCAGCCTGAATGAGGGGTCTGCTTTGCAGACATCACCTGCTTCCTAAGCCAACAAATAAGAATGTTCCTGAGGACCGTCCAATAGCTCACTGCTGTACTGATTTACCCTCGCTGCTTTCCCGCAGCCAGCCTGGGAGCGCAACGTGAATGTCTGACACGTGTGGACTGGCATGCTTGGTAGGCAGGTCTTGGCCCCTCTGCCTGTCTGCCACCCACAGTCTGAGCAATGGACTGGGCTCCAGCAATCTCCTCTGTCCTTTTATTGCAAAATCCCCCATTCTCAACTCCCGAACCTCTTGAGATTGGGGCTGTTAGGAAGTCCAGTGTTCTGAGCAGCAGTTGAGGTTCCCAGCCACAGGGCCAGCAGCTCACAGAAGACACAGGAAGAGCATGTTCAACTTTCTGTTCCCAGAAGGCACTGGGTTTTGAGGGTGAAAGGGAAAAAAGCTCTTAGACTACTTACTTCCCTTCTCCTGTGTTCATGTAAACATAGACACTTGGTTTGAATGGCCCACATAAAAGCCTTCTCTCTTCTGGCATTGGGAATGCCTTTTAGGAAAGGCTTGGTCTGTGGGTGAATGAGCTCTGGAAGCATGTGTTTGGCCTTCATAAGGCAAGGGAAAAGTAGGTGGTGGGCATAGCAGGCCAACCTGGGAACTGTATGGTACCTCTCCCTCCTTTCTGGGCTTAGTTAGACAGGAGGAATGGATTATTACAAAGTAGAAACAATGAAACAGTAGGGGAGAAAAAAAATAGTTTTGTGAAACGGCAGAGCCCATCGGCAGCCCTTTTACCAACACACTCCTGAGCACCCCAAAACCGGCTTCCCAACCACCCTGTTTACACCATTTGTAACCGTCATAGGCAGAGGCTGGATTGGAGCACAGGTCCAAAGGCCAGGAATGCAATGAGATAATTTTATACATATTGATTCTTTTAAAAAGTTTGTTTTCACGAAACTCTAATTCACACACACACACCCCGTTATTCCGCCCCCCCCCTTCCTTCTCTTTTTAGCTTTTGAGCCTAACTGCTGCACATTTTTTAGTCCCGTTCTTTGTGAAATACTAATCCAGCCCAGGGTTTTCGTTTTCCGGCTGTTACTTTTCAGAAATTGTATATCTGCATAGCAACCCCAAGAGGGCCGCCTCTGTCACGTATCACATGTCAGAAGATGAAAAAGGCTCCAAATCCAAGCTCTCCACAAACTTGGCCCTCCAATGGGCAGCCAGAGCGCCTTGGCCTGCACATAAACGGCAGTGGAGACATGGCCGGGCCAGAGAGGTGCAAACTTTTATCTTGTTGATGACAGCAAGCGACACATGACCTCAGCTCACTCGGTGGGGACGGTCAAACCAGAAACAAAGGCAGTATTTTTCTTCCCTCTCGTCCCTGCTGTCAGCTTCCAAGTGCAACCTGAGCCTGGATTCCGAACCCAGTGTCCAGATTAGGGGTTGTTGACTCAGATTTAGTGGTGAAATGTGAGCCGGACCTCTGCTGATGGCAAGCCTTGAAGGAGCAAGTTTACTTAAGCCAAGAGAGAGATTGCATGTCAGGGAGCCTGGTTTCCCTTTATCACAAACTTCCTGGTCTGCCCTCTACTTTAATAGTTTCCACCACCAGAGAGAGAGAGAGAGAGCCTCTTAGTTCCATCTCTTCAATGTCATAAATCAGACATTAATAAAGTGTGTATGTGGCTGGCCTTTGCCACACTCGGACACCCTGAGCTTTCTTTGCTCCCGTCCGGTGGGCAGCACTTAACAAGCAGTGCAGATCCCACTGATGAAAAATGAGTTTGACCCCGCCATTTAGAGCCTATTTCCCAATACCCAGGCTCCAATGCCGGTTACAAACTTGCCTTTCGAGTCATTAAGAGAAATCATTACATCGCTTCCCCCGCCCCCCTCGCTGTGTCTCTCCTTTTTGACTTTGGCATCCTCTTAGCTTTTCCTTGGCTTCTGATTTCAACCCTCGTTTAGATTCTCTGCGCCTTCGGTAATTTATGTGCAAGATATTTTCCCAACCTCCAAATGTTTTTCCATTTGGCAAAGTGTGTCCTGAAGCCTCCACACAATGTAACTGTAGAGTTCATTTATGCTAGAAAACATAAGCCCGGGTTGATGGAAAAGCCTGAGCAGCCAGCATCAATGACCCCGCCGCCCAGGCTGTCACAGACGGATCCTCCAGGCCCCCCGGGGGACTTGGGGGAGGTGGGGTGGGGCTCAGGAGGAGCGCCTATTCCAGGTTGACACAGAGGCTTGGCTTCTACCTCCCTTGTCTCTGGGGAGGGAAGCTTTCCCAGCAAGCTCTTTCTCTATAGCTTTTGGAAGCTTTGGGGTGCCATATGGACAATCGTTTCGTTCCTGAGTCTCCTGATAGCTTTTACGTGAGCAGCTATAATTTGGACCGCTTCCTTCAGGTCTGATGTCCCTGTAGTATGGATCTGCTAGGGTTGTGGGGAGCCATCCCTGCAGTCAATCCTGTGCTATTTCTTCTCTGGTACAGAGCTCCATGCCCCTCTTGGCAGGGGGACTGGAAACCCGGCAAGGGACGAGGCAGGACCTTCCACAGGTCACTGGACTGATTTCCCTAATGACTGCTCAGTCCCAACTCAGTCACAGACAGATTTAGGACTAAGACTCAAATCAAGGCACTGCCTCCCCACTAATGCAGGGCCTGGCCCTTTCCCTGGGGCTCCCTCCCCCCAAGCTTGGGCAGGCTGGGCCCCTCTGTGACACAATCGGAGAGGTTTATGGGATGGTTTCTGTCCAGTCGTTTAGAGGCCATAACCAGACAACACTTGGCTTCTGAAACCCGAGCCGTCGTCATTCAGTAATGGGCACTTTTTCTTTCTAAACAGTTACAGTGGAACAAACTCTCCTTATACCCCTGTGTTAAGAGGGGGCACATGTCTCTCAACTGTTGACCCAGTAATCTGTTGATTAAATAAGCAAATCAAAGACGGAGAGTCTTTCTAACAAGGAGGAGGCAGGGCAGGGCGGTATTTTGCTTAGCTGGCATGGCCTGAGGTTACAAGAGTCCTTTGCCCTTACCAAGGCCTAGGTGGGTAGAATGGGTTGATGGATACTGCTGAACTGGCTGTGAATGAGACATGAATCATCTGTTGTTATCAAGATACCCCAAGCCGGAGTACCCAAGACGGGTTGGCTCCAGCAACTCACTCAGCTGTATTTTCAGGCTTTTGTTTTATCTTTCTTGATTGATAAAGTAATTATCAAAATGCGTTAGAAAATAATAGCCAACTGGTGAGAAAAGGAGCAGTTGGAAGAAGCTGAGCAATGGAGGAAGGCTTCCCAGTGCAACTCCAGGTTCTCTGTCTTCTCTCTTCTTAGCCCTGGGGGGCAGGGGGTTGTGCTACTCAGGGCTCTGTCTCCACAAAGGCTACCCTACCCCACAGTGTATATAACTAACCCTCCTGCCTTCTCTGCCTCCTCTCTTTACCTCGTCTCCATCCCTCTCAGCTCGGAAGCCTTCCACAGGCCAACCAGAACCCTAGCAGATGTTTGTGTTTTATGAGCCAAATGGAAGCTTGAGGATCAACTGAATACCAGCCCCACAGAGAGGAGGAACTGGGCCATCTGACATCAGAACACAGAATGTATCCTGTCCAGCAAGGCTGGGGATCCAGAGAGCAGAAGGAGGCTCAGATAATGAGCTGGCACAGCCCACATGTTGGCCCATTGTTCCATCCTTCTGAAGGGCATGCAGAGGCTCTGATGAAGGCTCAGGAAGTTGGGGTGGACCTTCCACAAGCCCACCTCCCTGGCTAGTAGTTCTGGCCCATAATAATTGCCCCTGGTGCCAGAACACCATGTGGTACCCTGCCTGGCTCCTGGCACAGGAAGGAAGAGGAGGTTAAGGACATCTACCATGCAACCAGCTTGGAAGTGCCGTGCTATCTCAATAAATGTCCCTGACCTGTGCGTCACAATGGGGCCAAGTGAGGGGAGCGGACAGATGGAAAAGCTCGGCTCTTATGTCAGCTACAGCACTTGCTGCTGTATGCCATTGGCTCCGTAGGTCTGCAATGTCTTCCACAGTTCATGCCTCCATCAGTGATATGTAGAGCCTGGTAACTACCCTTGGGTTACTTCTGGGATCAAGGAAGAATGTTCTGGAGCTGTGTGGCCTCAGATCTGTGCATCATCTCTCTCCACTGTGTGACAGGTGACTTGAGCTCAGCCAATTGGAGGCTTGGGAGAAGGTATCTCCCAATCTGCCTCTGCCTGAGACATCTTTCCCCATGTCTCTGTGGTAACTCCTTGAGAACGGCAGCTCTGCCAATGGCTTCATGCCCTAGGAACACCTGTCCATCTTCAGTTCCCCATCGCCTTGGCAACCAGTTCACCAACCTGTTCACATGCAAATGCCTCGGGGCTTTCTACTTCCTGGTTGGATCAGGGAAGAGCATTTGAACATGTGTCTCGCAATTAGGAGGAAGCAGACTCCCTGAAGAACTCACTCTGTAACACAAAGGGGCAGGGCTTCTGACTGTAGACTGTAGACACCAGATTGCAAGTTTGACCGTACCGATTTCAGGATCTTACTGGGCCAGTTACAAATCTGCAACCATTTTCGGGGGGGGGGGGGTTCAACTTAGGACTTTACAAAAGTTAAAAAGAAACAAACAAACAAACAAAAAAAAAGGAATAAAAACTATGCGTGTGGCTTTTAAAATCATATCTCAAAATAAAAGTAATGCTCACTGAATATTCCAGGGCACCTTCCATGCTTGTGCTCCCACCTGGTGACACTATGGTGTGGGCTGGTATGTCTGGATCCTCCTATGCTGTTCTTATCCATCCCCAACCCCAACCTCTCCAGGCACAGCAGGCAAACGGAGTTGCATCCCCGCCTCCTTTTATGTTTGTTTGTGGTCCATTTTTGCTAAATGGTCCAGGCAGGCTTTGAAGTTGCCATCCTTCCACCTCAGCCTCCCAAATGGCCACCATGTCTGGTTTGGGCTCTCCCAGGCTCTGCTGCCTGCCCACCAGTCCTGCTCCACACCAGCTCTTGTTTTTGGCCTTTCTCTGCATCTCAGCAGGTTCCTGGTTAGAGCTCCCTCCAGCACAGCACCAAGCTCACCTCCATCAGGATACCTGCTCCATCCCAGGTCAGGACTCACTCTTTGGGCTCTGAGGTGCTGCAGGGCTGGGACGGGTCGTCTACTGCTTTTGGCAGGAAAACCAACTTCCTTATTGAGGTCAGAATTGAAAATGGATTTCCCCATTGAGCAGAGAGGGAGGCCTATACTTCCTGTGCAGTGTAATTAGTCAGCTGCCCTGGCTCGAGGCCCTCCCTGATTAACCATTCCCTGCCCAACACGAAGGAGGCTACAAAGGTGGTGTTAGCTCTAAAGCAGTTCCCATTATGTTTCAGTCAGCTCACTGTGGGCTCCTCTTAGCCTGTGAAGTCATTGCGGGAGAGCCGTGTCCTGGCCCCCAGGAGAGTTCCGGGCTGAAGCAGCTTCACGGAGCAGGACAGCCTGCAGGCCCAACAGTAGTCACTACATCTTATCACTGCCATGGCAACAGGAAGAGTTACGTTAATGCCATCTCAAAGTGAAGGCGCTGGGAAGACATTGGTTCTCCCTGGCTGCCTGCAAGCTGTGAAGCCCCCACTGAAGGTGTAGCGTCACCAAACAACCTTGCAGACCCCTTTGTGGCCTCAGATGACATTGCAAATCCATCTGCAAGTATGGCGTCCTCAGATGGGTGTAGCCTTCCTCCATTGCTCACACTACTGCAGCACTGTTGATATTAGGTGGGCCGAGCATTCAAGCAGGTAGCGGTGAGAACCCGGGTCTCCATGGCCCCTCGGTGCTTTGCTCCTGTCACCCATATCTTACAGCAAATTAGACAACTAAAGGGCTTGCTGCTTTGGAGGGTATGAGCTGTGCTCCATGGATGTAAGCATCCAGGAAGATGGACGGCATTCGGCAAATAGTGCCTGGTGAATGAGTGTGATTCTGACATAATGTCTAATAATATGATCTTAAATGTTAACACTTCAGATAAAATGAAATGTTTAACTGTGGGCTCCGTAGGGGGAAATACATAGACATATATACGTAACTGTATTATAAATGTTGCCATTATACGGGATGTATAGCTCTCAGTTTTAGAAATAATAATGAAATATGCAACGTTCTTTGTTGTAAATTCCACAGAGCTAATTCACTCTCCCCGAAGGAACTTGTTGGTTTCTGCTGAGCTCTTGGAACTGTGCCTCCTGGCTGCAAATGGTGAATGAGTCCATGATGGCTATGTCATAAATGTTGAATAATATCTCCTTAAATGTTAATGTATCAGATAAAAGGAAGCCTTGAAGTCAGCGGGTGGGAACTCTCACATCCATCAATGATGTGAGTGACTTCTAAATCAGGTGGCAGTTTCCTGCTAGGAAAATAGTTCCTGAAACGTCTGGGTTAGTCGTAATCGCAACAGCACAGACAGGATTCACCTTTCCTTTTAGGTAGAGGGGCTTTTTGTGCCTATGACGGCCAGAAGAGGGCGCCAGATGCCCGGCCTGAGGTTACAGATGATTGGGAGACTCCACCTGGGTTCCGAGAACCGAGAACCGGAGCCTGGACCCTTTCGAGGAGCAGGAAGTGCTCTTAATAGCGGTGCCATCTAGTCCAGATATGATACACTTTTATGTTTAATCCCATTAAAATCTCCAGCACTTGAGTCCCAATGAGCATCTACTGCATGGGAATTTCAGGCTACCCGTGCGATGCCACTGTGATTAGTCATTAGGCCCCGCCCAGCGATACACCATTATATAATATTCAGATATAATATCAAGAGCGTAGATGCTAATGCAATGTAGGAAAAGAATTGAAGCACAAAATGTTTGTAGTATTTCCCACTCTGTTTCGTTATGTTGCCTGCGTGTGTGCATGTGCGCGTGTGTGAGCGCAAGCCCGAGGGCAACTTCGTGGAGTCATTCTCTCCTTCCACGTCTACATGGGTCCTAGGAATTGAACCCAGGTTGCCACCAGGCTTACGTGGCAGTGCCTTTACCAACTGAGCCAATTTCACCGGCCTCTGCTTTTTTCCCTGTTAATACGATTACTTAAATTGTGTTGCTGTTGTTTTGAGACCAAGTCGTCCTATACAGCCCAGGCTGACCTTAAATTTAGAGATCCCCTGCACTGGCCTCTCGTGCTCAGTACAGACAGGCATGTATCACCATACCTGCCCTTTTTTTTTTTTTTTTTTTTTTTGTCGTCGTAGTTTACGTTTGTTTTTTGAGGCAGGGTCTCTGTTATATAAGTCTGGCTGTCCTGGAATTCCCTATGGAGACCGGGTTGGGTGCTGGGATGAAGGGCGCATCACCACGCCCCGCTATTTATTCAACTTATTTATTTGAGGCAGGGTCTCTCTATGTAGAGCTGGCTGGCCTGGAAATCATTATGATGCCTGGGCTACATACAAAGTGGGATTTTAACCTCAGTAAACTAAAACAAAACAAAAAAAAACAAAACAAAAAGCATTAAGAAAGTAATTTACTGACACAAAATTCTAGGCCTGCTTTTGTGGGTGCTCCCTTACCCGGTGGCTTTCAGGGCCCTCCCACGGGCCTGCCGTAGGCGCCCCGTGGGCGTTCCCGGACTGAGGACCTGACCTCTCGCTTCTTTGGAAGGAGAGGATGAGATTACCAGAGCTTTGGATCCATTTTTGGATCAAATGGAAACCGCAGGCTAGTCCTCAGAGTAGCCTTCTCCTCTTACACGGAGCTGGCTGGGCTGGGGGTGGGCAGGGCTGCGGGGGCGGGGATTCTGAGGGCGGGGCCGGGGGCGGGGTTCGGGGGCAGGGCTCCAGGGATGACATTCCTGAGCACCGGGCTAACAGTTCCTTCCCGCGGACCAAGGCACTGACACACGCTGCTCACAAGGTGTGCAAGGCTCGCTCCCCTGTCCTCCGTCAGCCAGCGTCACTTTGCACATGGCAAGCCCTCCTTTCCAGACTCAGTTACATTAGCCCTGTTTCTGTGACACCCGGGTCGTCACCCACTCTCTCCACTTTTTCTTTTACTTGTACCCATTCTGAGTGGTGCTTCCTGAGCTCCTTCAAGGGCAAAGATCTCACCTTGACTGAGAGACCTACACAACAGACGCTTTGCAGCTTGGTCTCAGCTAGATGCTTTGCAGCTTAGTTTCGTGATTCTTAGGGATTGTCCCTGCGCCTTCTAATAAGTCTGTGGGTGTTCATGATCCATGTGTGTTCACAGGCCACTCTATAAGAAATCCAGAATGTTCATCTTCTGGCTGAGAAACCTGGGTCTGGACTCCTCGCTCTAATAGGAGCAATCATGATGCTTTCGGACTGATTTCTTTCAGACTGAATTCAGACTAAATTCACACTGAATTCTTACAAGGTGAATAATTAAAACAGTCACAGCCATGCTGGTGGTCCCCACTAGGAATATTAACCGTGCCTTGAACACGAATTAATTCGTGCCACTTTTAGAAACGGCAAGGCACCACTGTTAGAGGCCTCTGCGTGTAGACATCTGGCACCCGTTTGCTCTGTCGATGGTGTCTCTTTAGAATTACAAGTGAGTGCTTTCCTTGCTGCCATCAAAACAAGTCCCTTGGTGACTTCTGCCTTTAAAGTGCCATTTGCCTTAATGGTATTCACAGAAGGCCGCTTGCCACATGACCCATGTCCTGCAGGGTGTTCCCTGACCTCCTTCTCAAGCCCACTTGAATTCTACGGCTGCAGAGACAGAGCCCCCAAATAGACCTGCTATTCAAGTATGTAGCCCAGGCTGACTTTCATGTGTAAGTCTTTATTTTGGCTGTCCATTGGAGGGGGCTGTATGTGTGGGTCTCTCCCTTGAGCAGCAGTTCCTACCTAGGGGGCACATGACTGCTGCCCTGGCTTGATCAGAGCTGGGTAGCTCCTGCCCAAAGGAAATCCAGCAGACCCCCACAGTGGTTGTGTGTGTGTGTGTTTGTTTGTTTGTTTGTTTTGGGGGGGTCACCAGCCATCAACAGTCCTAGCACTGTGGATTCAGCTACATGGGATCTCCTCCCTCGGTCCCTCTGCCCCCCTCCCTCCCTCCTTCCCTCCCTCCCTTCCCCTCCCCTATGTGTGTTTTGAGATGGGTAAGGGGATAGGGATGGTGGTGATTCCTAACAGTTTGGCCCCTTGGTTTGACTCTATCTAGGAAACGAACAGGGCTGTCTCTCCACCACAAGGTGTCAGCAGTGACCTGGCCAGGAGTAGCTCAATGCATGGACCTTTTGATCCTGCTGTGTCGCCCTGACCACTTCTGAAGTTCAGCTTGAAGGGCCAGCCCAGGAACAGGTGTAGGGTGCGACACCAGGAAGCCAGGGAATGCCCAAAGGCAGAATAGTCCAGGGCAGATTTTGTTTTTAATCTCTCCTGAATTTTTGGCTTGCATGTTTACTAGTTATGGGGATTTGCCTCCTGCCTACAAAATAACATAGTCTCCGCCTTTCAAGTGGTAGTAATCACAGGGCAATTCGGTTCAAACAACATAAAACGATTTGCATTATCAGCTGGCGATGTGTGCACAAGGGTGCAGCTCCTCACCTAGGCTGCATCATGGAGCTATCTGAAGACTTCAAAGCAGGGGGAAGCTGGCTGACTCGGCTCAGGGTGGGACATAATGGCGTCTCTAGGTATGAGCTGCCAGCCATAAACTTCTGCTCCGGCCTGAGTCATCTTCCCACTAGATTCTCCCTGGATGCTTTTTTACAGCTTGTGTCCAGGGAAAAGCTGGCGACGAACGCTTGCACTTTCCTCTTCAATGAGCCTGCTTTTCCATCTTGGAAGAGGATGAAATGCACCTCAGATTCCCTCAGGACACTGTCCCCAGTGGTGGGATGATGGGAAAAGATGATGGCAAGGAAATACTGAGCTAACACTCGGGGAATTGAGTGAAGGTGTTTTTTTCCACTGGTGGCGTTATTTATGACGTCCTGGCTAGCCAGAGCCCAGCATAATGGAGACTTTGGTTCCAGAGCAATAGAAGTAGCAGAGATTAGTTTTCTGCTTCGCAACTCTGTTGAAAACATAGACCCGGCTGATATTAAAATCCAACCCTGTCAGAGGCCAAACTGAAGACTTAAACCTGACACGCAGGCAAATATTTGAGTGTGTGTGCGTTCTGATAAGTACTGACTAAATACTTAGTTTTAAGTTTGTCTATTATCATATCAAATAATGCCAAGTTGCTTTTATTTTTTTTCTATTTGTTTGTTTGTTTGTTTCAAGGCAAGGATTTCTCTGTGTAGCCCTGATTGTCTTGGAACTTGCCAGGAGACAGAAGTAGGCAGATCTCTGAGTTTGAGGCCAGTCTCAAAGCAAGTTCTGCCTCTCCTTCCAAGTGCTGGGATTAAAGGTGTGTACCACCACACCAAGCTGAATACCAAATTCTTAAACCATTATTTTTAGAGATAGCATAAATGACACCTGCTTTGGGTTTTTCCCTTTTGATCCTGATAAAACTTGTTTTTTTTTTTTTTTTTTTTTCCTTTCTTTCTTGCTTTGTTTTTGCTTTGCTGGAGATTGGATGCTGTGACGTGCTGCTCGTGATAGGCAAGCTTTCTACCTCTGAGTGACAGCTCCCTCTCACTTACTGTAGTTTTGTTACAACACTGGTCAGCATCTTGACGTAGTCCCTCTATTTGTCCTAATTTTAAGGGAATTTTGGAGATACCTTTCACTATGTAGCCCAGGCTAGCCTGGAACTCACTATGTAGCAATCGAGACTGTAATCCGGCAGCCCCCTGACCGATGGCTTTTTTAAAAAACAATATAAATGTTCTAGGTCCATCTGTGGTTTTCCTGTCCCCGGACTGGCCATTTCTCAGTTTGGAAGTCAAGATCTGTGTGAGATGAGCACATACTGGAGCTGGAAAGTCACTGTTTCCTCAATTTTCAGCAGAGAGAACTAAGAATACACAACACGTAATGCTCGCCCATGCTTACATGAGAACTACCGTTATGTCTGCATCTATCCATTTGAATGCTACTAAGAGCGACATGACTTTATTCTGCTGCCTCTGATTATCCCAGGGTCAGAAGGCGAACCTGGCTCATAGTTTTGATGTTCTATCATTAAGTTTGGTGCCATGTTCTTTACTAGGATAAGGCTATTTCCTCTCTCCTTCCAGTCTGCTAAAAAATTGAGTTATAGAGTTATATATTTCCAACCCACCATCTACTGCCAGAATAACATGGCATATTAAAGTGACTATATGAAATGCCAAGCTCCCTTTGTGTCTCTGTGTTAAATCTAACTGTATTAAAATCTAAAAAGAACTGTTTTTATCCCTGAAATTTTGTACATGAGACTGCTGGGATTTAGTAGGTCAAAAACAGTCAAGAATTAGCAACCCACATTTGTCTTGCTAATGATGTGTTTAGAATTTCTGTACGGTGCTTCTCAATGAAGGTTAACACAAACATTCTTGACGTTTGTTGCTCTTCTATCCTGAGACTCGAGCACACTGAAGCTAGGGATAAACCATGGGGGGGGGGGCGGCGCTAAAGCGTGAAAGTCAAACCTTTGCGGGGACAGTAGATGAGTGAAAGAGGAATCAAAGAGAGGATGTATCACTGAGGGGCAAGAAGCAGTTTGAGCTAAAGCTTCAGGGTGCGCCCCAACCCAGCCTTCCAAACCGTGGCAGCGGCCTCCATCCTTTTCTGTCTGAGGGTCTCTCTGCCTCGCATGCTGCCCACACACATCCAGAGAATGGTGTGGCTGGCAGAGGACAGAACACTGGTCACTGGAGATGTCTCTGTGCTGGAGGAGAAGGAGAATTGGGCTTCCTAGCATTCATACTGTGGGTAGACACTCACAGTTGTCCCCAGTCTGGTCCACTTCTTTCCTCAGGGTGACTGCAAGCACACTGTCCTCCCTTGCAAGCCGATGCCACACTGCACTAGCCCTTGGCCATCCTAACACCCTCTTCTCTGCTCTTACTGGTGGATCCAGATGTGAGCGGCAGACTTGAGTGGGTCCGGAAGCATCCTTCCAAGAGAGGGGGTGTGCTGATGGCGTTGGGGGAAGTGTGAGTCTGCACAGTTCTGATTTCCTCTGGTTGGTCAAAGGCAGACACAGCTAAGATCTGGACCCAGAGATAGCCCTGCTGATCTGAGTCTGGGATCTGTCTGTGAATATCTCCCTCTTGGCTTGAGCTTGGTATGTCTGTCTCCTGACAGAATTACGTTGGAATCGGCTAAATGAGGCCATGACCGAAGGTTTATTCATTGCTACAGATCCCCATTATTTTAAATTGAGCCAAAGGTGTTACCTACGCCAGGAAAGTATGTTTCCGCTGAGCTCCACCCCAGCGCTACCCACCCACCAGGAGGCTCTCAGGTTTGCATGTACAGTCCCCAGCTTGTGGGATTACTTGAGAAGGATCAGGAGGTGTGACCCTGTTGGAAGAGGTGTGTCACTGGGTACCTCTGTGGCTGCTAGCTAGCAGAACTACATTCTGACCCCTGTACCCAGAGGACAGACTGTGCTAAGAATCAGACACTGGTCTTTACAACATAATGGAGCTATGAAGAACAGCAAATGTGCAATCTGAGATGAGTGTGCCAAATTCAGTCTTTTTTAATTTTTTTTATTTATTTTATATAACCAAGTCCATTTAAATGAAAACAAACATTTATAGACAATATTTGGGAATTTGGGTGTTGTTCTTTCCAAACTACTTCCTGCTGGTAAGGGGCGCTGTCTTGGGGGGATTCGAAGAAGATGCAGAGATCCTGGCTGTAGTCTGCAAGGCTGCTTTGTCCAGGTGTTTTGAATGTTGGATCACCTGGGACTCTGTTTCAGGTGTTCTGGCTTGATCAAACCAGCTGGAAGGAGTCCACAGCTTTTCATTTTCTGTGGAAACAAAAATAGAAATCCTTTTCCCCAGTAACTTGTCCTTGAACTTAAATTTTGGAGTCAAAGCACTTTTTAAAATTTATTATTTTACATGTCGATCCCAGTTCCCTCTCCCTCCCTCCCTCCCCCTTTCTTCCTCCCTCCTTCCCTCCCTTTTACCCTCTCTGCCCTCTCACATGCACCCTAACCACCCTCCCCTCCCATCCCCCCACCCCAATTCCATATGTAGGGGAATGCCATCCAGTTGGGGTCATGTAGATCTGACAGGTCATGTGAAGTAGGGACTAGGGCTTCTCTCCTGTCTCTGGGTTAAGGCAGTTATCCCTCCATGGGGGATGTGTTAACAAGGTCCTTTTGTGCACCAGGGATACATCCTGGCTCCACTGTCTGAGGTCCCTTAGACTGCTCAGTCCTTCTGTCTGAGACCCATATTCAGGAGGGCCTGAGTCAGTCCCATGCTGGCTTCCCAGCTATCAGTCTGGTGTGCCAAATTCAGTCTTAAAGCTTCAAGTGTGGGAATTGTAACTGGGGTTGGGGACATTAATAGATTGGAAATGCTTAAGCATTTTTGTCTAGCTGAGTGTGGGAGTGTGTACCTTTAATCCCAGCACTCAGGTGGCAGAGGTAAGCAGATCTCTAGGAGTTAGATACCATCCTGATGTACATGGCAGGCTCCATGACAGCCAGAGATACATAGCGAGACCCCATCTCAAAAGACAGAAACAAAATAATAGTATCTTTGGCCACCAGTCCCCTATCTGTCTGTCTCTATCTTATATGTATGTGTGTACATGAGACAGAATCAAATGTCACCACCACCCCTTAGGATTCACCTAAGGGACTTGCAGGTCAAGTTGGCTAGCTGGCTGGCTGGCAAGCCCTAGAGCCATCCCCAGCATTGGGGTTACAAATATGTCCCCACACTTGGCTTATTTTTTAACACAGCCTCTGGGGCTCAAACCTGGGTTCTCACGCTGGCACAGACAATGTAAAGGCCTGCTCTCGAAGCCCGCCCACAGCCACGGGCTATGACCTGCTTCGGCAGCAGGGAGTGTAGCCAGGGCTCTGTATGATCAGCCAAGGTGGCTAGGGGAAGGACCAAGAAACTGTTCAGAGTGCCTGTAGGGAGGGCAGGAAGATGTCCCAGCGAGTCCCTTATAGTGCCTCGGATTCCACCGCTCTAGCAAGGATATTGACAGTTAGGCAGCATGACAGCCCACAGGGAAGGACGAGCCACCCCCGGTGTCCACCATCATGACTGAAACAGCTATGCCAGCCTGCTGGGACACCAGGGCTCCCTTTGGGTGGGCCAGGACGGTCAAGAACTTTACTGGACTGTCAGCTCCCCAGCAAGGACACGGAGAGTTATTAATTATGGGATCTGGGCAAATAGCTTAGGCTTGTTTTTAACTTAAATCGACCCATTTCTATTAATCTACGTGCTGCCCTGAGGCTCATCTCTCTCATCTCTGTACTATCCATCCTGATTCCTCTGTGTCTCCGGGAGGTTCTACCTTTCTTCACAGCGTTCTCTGTCCCTGGAAATCCTGTCTAGCTATTGGCCTTTCAACTTTTTATTCAACCAATCAGAGTGACACACCTTCACAGTGTACAAAAAGAGTATTCCATAGCAGGCCAGATGTCCAAAATCGAATCTCTGCATTAGTGCCTGTCAGGTTAATAGCTCTTTGGGGGTGTACAGCCTTTCTGCTAGTCAGTCTATGTGGCTGTGGCAAATACTGGAATCAAAAGACAAAAGGGATGATCGGGTTTTGCTCGAGCTTTCAGGGCTTCCCGTCCACAGAAAAACAGACATTTACGTTATTCATGATGGTAGCAAAGTTACAGTTATGAAGCAGCACCCCACATACTCACCACAGGCACAAGGCGGTCTTCCGAAGACTTCAGGAGCATATTATCTCTTTGTCCAATCCAACCCTGTGTGTAACTTTAGGACGGTGGCCTAGCTAGTTTTATGCCGACTTAACACAAGCTAGAGTTGGTTGAGAAGAAAAAACCTTGGTTGAAAAACTGCCCGCACCAGACTGGCCTGTGGTGCTTTTCCTTAGTTAATAATGATTGATCTGGGCAAGTATTGCTCATTGTGGGCGGTGCTAGCCCTGCGTGCTTTAAGCAGGCAAGCTGGAAAAGCCACAGGAAGCGAGCCAGTAAGCAGTGTGACTCCATGGCTTCTGCTCCGGCTCCTGCCTCTTGCCTTGACTTGCCCTGACTGCCTTCTGAGAAAGGTCTATGATGTAGAGGTAAGCTGAAATAAACCCTTTCTTTGCCAAGTTACTTTAGTCATGGTTTTATCACAGCCATACAGACTGTAAGACATTGGCCTGCTGTGGGATATTTGTACACTGTGTAAAGATATATTGCTGTGATTTGGTTTAATAAAGAGCTGAACAGCCAATAATCAGGCAGGAGAGGAAGCAGGATGGACCGTATGTGACAGAATATAGATTAATATAAATGTGAGATAATTAAAAACAAGCCTAGGCTGAGGCCAAGATTTCATAATTAATAAATCTCTGTGTTGTTATTTGTGAGCTGGCAGCCCAAAGAAAAATCTGACTGTACTGGCTCTGCTTCTCCTTGATGAATGTGCCTAAGGAGATATGGTGGTTTAAATAAGAGCGGCCCAGCCCCCGGAGGCAGGACTTGAGAGGGATTAGAAGGTGTGGACTTGTTGGAGAGAGTGGGTTTCAAAAGCCCAAGCTAAGCCCAGTCCCAGTGAGGTGAAGTGACTCCAAAAACCTCCAGTAGGAGGGAATGTAGTGTTGTAATTAAGCATTGCCTAGCATGTTCGTTTCTGGGTTCAGTCCCCAGCACGACGTAGATGGTATTAAACAAACAAAACAAGCAAACAAGCCCTCCAAACATGGCTGTAGTAGAAGACTTAGGGGTCTTCTGTAACTGACTAATCGCTCCCACTCTGAGACATCCTTGAGGGAGCTCAGGCCAGGTGTGACTTCTGCTCCACGGTGTCTCTCCTGTGACAAGGCCAAGGCGGCTGAGAACACAGCCTGGTTTGCCATCAGAGTGACACTGGCTGTCACCTGGTGATCGAGGAGTAAAGGGGCTGTTCTTCCAGGGTCCTCAGAGCAAGCTGAGGAGAGCTGAGTCTTTTCCTTCCCCCAGGCTGCCACCACAGACGGACCTGGCAGCTGGCAACTTCCCCTGCATTCTAGCTACCGGTCTGCTGTCCTTCAGGTGCTCATAGGAGACCTTCTTAAGGCGTCAGCTCTGCCTCAAGCACCCAGGACAGACCCGTTCCATCCCCCCCACACCCCATCCCCAACCCCCACTCTGCTGCCTCCTCCTCCCACACTGAGCCCTAATCAACAGCTGCTTTCCAGGCCCTGAGTTTCCCAAGGCCTTCTCCGGGCTCCACTGCTCCAGTTCAACCCCCCACTTTGGGGCCGGCTCACATCAGAAAAGCGGCTTAGAGGGGGGACACCACCCAGCTGTCCAATCAAACATTAGGCGCCCGGATGAGAAATCACAGCTTGCAGTTGCATCCAGAGCTTGACCAGTCCCTCGCCATAAATCATGTTCTGTTGTGCTAGAGCAGCAGGTCAGTAGGACCCCCAGGCACCTCACCAGAGCAGCTCTGAGCACAGCTCTGAGAAAAGAGATGACTGCAAGTCAACAGCCCAACCCACTAGACTCAACCCTCCAGCCTTAGGGAGTCTAGGCACAGGACCCTGTTGTCTGTACCGCACCTCAGCCCCACTGGATTTCCAGAGAGTTTTACTCAATGCCTCTTTAAAGTGTCTAATTTTAATGAAGAACCTTCATCTGCCACCCTGTTTCCAGGTTTGGAAGGAATTTTCACAAGTCACAGAGGCCCTTGGAAATGTGTTTCCTGGTGGGAAATGCAAAGCTGTGAGACACAAGATGTTCTCACTCCGAGTGAGAATGAGGGGTCCAAGAGGAGGGAATAAAACACTCCCCCTCCCCCCTCCAAAAAAAAAAAAAAGTGTTTCAAGAGCCAAGTAGAAGGGTACGGAGGTACAGAATAGGGCGTCACTGCAAGTGTAGACAGGGCAGTTCTCCAGACAACAGAGTCCTTCCTGGAGGAAACGCTAGGGCGTCAAGTGAGGAGATGACACAGATAGAGGGAAATGGTACCCACAAATGGAATGAGAGTTGAAGACCCCAAATACACACCTGACACACACAACAATAAAAACTCAGACCCATCCCCAGCTTTTTGAGCCGAAAGAAAAAATAATAATAAAATCAACAACGCTTGAACTGGAAAGTTCACAGCTGAACTGGGTCCAAACCAACACTGCCCAAGTGGGACTGGGCAATACGGACAGATGGACGGGCAGCGCGGGCAGACGGGTGTGCATTCAGCCACGGGCCCTCCAGAGGTGAGGCTGGGGTACACACCACCTGAGCGCTGGCGCTGGACTCCCCAGACAGCTTTCTCCCAAGCTCTACCCATCAAGGGAACCGCTTCCCCAGTGCTCACCCGATAAGCGATAAGGTTTGCTGTGGACGGTGTGGTACACCCTCCACAGGGAGCGACGGAACCGCCCAGATCCCTCTCTGGGCCCTCTGGGCCCCCTTAGCATTCTGGGAAAGGGATTGGTGAATATATAGACACACAGGCAAAGGAGGTTTAGGAATATGAGGGCATGGAATTCCAACATCAGATGAGCCAACAGATTCAGTGGGGAGAGGAGAGACGGAGAGGCACACAAGTCATGGACGCCTCCACGCCCATATTGTAAAACGGCAAACAAGAGGCATGAGTTGGGGCTCTCCAGGGCCACTGAAAAGCCTCCTCTCAAGACCATGAGCACAGCGCCTTAGGGTTTGAATTGACCAGGATTAGGATTTACTTACTTACTTACTTATTCACTATTTTTTATAAGCCTTGGACATGGCAGAGTCGTCTGCAACTGGTGGTAGAAAAAGCCACCGTTTCCCAGCTCTCTCTCTCTCTCTCTCTCTCTCTCTCTCTCTCTCTCTCTCTCTCTCTCTGTGTGTGTGTGTGTGTGTGTGTCTGTCTGTCTGTCTGTCTGCCTGTCTTTGACACCCAGTCCCACACCATCGCCAAATGACAGAGTGAATGAAGCTAATGAATGAAACTGAAACACTAGGACCTACCTGGTTTGTAAATGACATTTGCAATGTGTTTCTGTTTACCCTTCCTCTGCTAATGAGACACTACTTGTAGATGCAAACTTTTTAAAGAATGTTATCTTCAGCCTGGAGAGAAAGAAACTGTAATTTGCAGTTTTTGCTGGGAGTGATAACCTTAGTAAGTAATGGGATTCAGTGATTAACTGGTGCTAACAAAACAACCCTGTTAGTCTAAAACCAGCAATGGTACTGCTGCTTAATCCATATTTCCATTCCCGCCATCCCCAGAGATCTCAAAGAAATATTTCTCACTTATATAACCTCCATCTTTCAATGCAATTCATTACTTCCACTGAGAGGTTAGCCATAAGTTAGGAGCAGCTCCAAGACAGGAACCAAGTCAACCTCAGAGAAGAGTTCGAGAAGAAAAGCGATTCTACTTAAAAAATGATTTTTCCAAATGGAAGTTGTAATGGGGAAATGCGTGAGTTCATTGGGCACTAAAATGAATGGATGGTCTCAGCAATCAGAAGGCTTGATCTGTCCGACTCCGTGTGTGGTATGGCCCTCTCAATTCCCAGAATTCCCGGTAGCCACAGCCTTTCCCAAGGACCAGCCCACAAACCAACCCCAGTCTGTTCTTAATACTTTCCTGCTTAGGTCACCATCTGAGAGCCCCTCGCAGGTGGTCCTGCTTACCTCAACCACTTCACGAGCTCTGGGTTCTCCCTACCTGCATAGGTCCGGTGGAACCTCCCGCTCTGAACTTGTGGGAGGGCTCTAGGCACAATATATTGTTTTACTGCTAAGTCATGACCTATGTGGCTAATGGACAGCCCAGAGGTGTGCACATATATGTGGGCCTTGTCTGGTCCAACCCCCTGGGATCTGGAAAGATCACACGACTTCATTATTTTTAATACGTTGAGATGAGGCATCCTGGGACAGTTATTAAGGGTCTTTCCTCCTATCCCCAACTCATGAGGTTAGGGGCAATATCTCTTTAAGGACCTTAACAGAAAAACAGGTTGCTCAAATAGTGAGATTTACATACATGTACCAAAGCACTGTGAACATTTGAACTGGGCCCTGGAATCCTCCAGTAAGTCCTTGAGAGGCTCTATGATGGGAGTCCCAAGCTGCCCCAGGCTGCCCCAGGCAGGAACCAGACGGTGGATTGGCTAACGGTCACACAGCCTCTTCTAGAGCCCATTCTATAGTAAAAACGTAGAAGTTGTCTATGTTTGTGATACAAACAGGAAAAAAGTTGTACCACCTTGAAATCTTGAGATTTAGAAATCATGATCATATTCAACCAGGTGACAGTCGGCTCTAAAAACAAGTCACAAAAAATGAAAATCATACACCTTAGAAAGAAACCAATGCCCTCAAACTAGTCAAATAATTAGGGCCAGTAGGTTTTTATCTGTATACATCTGACTATAATGTTTAAGAGAGTTCTTAAAAAGCATAAAATCATAGGTAGGCTGTGGTGGTGCATACCTTTTGTCCCAAGACTTGGGAGGCAGAAGCAAGTGAATTTCTGTGAGTTCAAGGCCAGTCTGTTCAGCAGAGCAAGTTTCAAGACAGCCAGGGCTATACAGAGAAGCCCTGTCTCAAAAAAAAAAAAAAAAAAAAAAAAAAAAAACCTAAATAAAATCAGACTTCTAGATAATGAACAAATTGGCCCAAAGGAAAAAGCTATAAATAACAATAGAAAAAGCTTTGGAAAATTGAAACTTATAGACCACGGCCTTTATATTAAGACTGTCATTACAAGGGTGAATACATCCTTACGAGGCAAAGCACACGCTATGCACGCAGCCTGCTTACCACTCATGGGAAACTGGTGAGTCTGTACAGTGAGGACACACACGTGTGTACACACATTGAGATAACGTGTCTACATGAAGAGTGTGTGACAGCATTAAGTAGAGGATAAATAAGTTTAATAAACTTCCCACATTGAGGCTCAGGAGGAAGGGAACTCAAGCTGTTTCTAAGTTTGGACACAGCTTCTTCCCTCCTGTTTTCTGCATCTTACGATAATGCCCATTTGATTTGCATTTAACCTAGTTATCTTGTGTTTGCATGCTTTGCAAACAGAATTACAGAACCAAATTGCCTATTACAATTTCCCATTATGTGACACAATTACACAGAAACACCTCGAGGTGACAGGATTGTCCCAGTATCGGGAAGCACTGATTGCATCATGCTTGCATAGAGCAGATATTATGAAAGGCAAGGCCCTTTCCCCAGGTGACAGGGTTTGGCTTGGGATCCTTCTCCAATGCAAATTCTGCTCACTATTCCAAGGGAAGCTATTCACTGCAAAATCACAAGCATAGGTATCCTTTTAAGTTAGCACCCTAACGGCCCCGCCCCCTAAACAGGAAGCCCCACTCTTCCTCACAAGCCCTTCCAAATGAAGCACAGGGTTAGAGTGAGGTCCAAGGACCCCACTGGGTGCATGTGAAGAAAAGCACAGCAGCTTTTCAGGGAACCCAAGCATGCACAGTGCATTCTCCAGTCTTGCTCACACCAGAACCCCACCAGCAAATGATGTGCAGACTTTACTGGCTCAGCTTTTCCTCAAGTCCTCAACCTCAACAGAAGCACACAGGTGGAGTATATATACACACACAGAGATACACACACACACACACAGATACACACACATACATAGATGCACACATACTCACACATACTCAGACATATACACACAGACACAGAACCCTCCACACACACATACATAGACACACACATATACATACTCACACATATACACACAGACACAGACCACACACACACACATTCACACATACACATACACTCACACACACATACTCATATACACACAGACACAGACCACACACACACACATACTCACACACATACACAGATGTATACATACTCACACATACACATACAGACACAGACACCCCCCCACACACACATTCACACACAGAGAGATACAGGTACACACATATACACAGATGCATAGGCCCACACACATATACACAGACCCCCCTCACACACACACATACACACACACACACACACACACACACGCACACACACTCTCATAGACACATACACGGACAGACACACATTCTCATAGACACACACACAGACACATGCTCTCACAGACAGACAGACAGACAGACATGCAGTCTGTCCCTTCACGAGTCTTCAATCAGAAAGGAGGAAAGATCATGAAGGGTAAGGGCTGAGAACACAGTCGACTGCTTTCTCACTGAGACAGGAGCTGGACTGACTATGCCCTTGGCTTCTGTCTGCTTTGTGCAGTACAGCGATGGAAGAGGCTGCCCAGGGGAAGCGTGCAGCGGTCACCTCCCAGGTAGGGAGAGGTCAGCATGCCTCCCAAGTGGGCACATGGGGGTGGGGGCTGAAGCAGAATAAAGAGCAGATTAGCTAAGGCTGAGTTGAAAGAATCTGCAAATGAACTGTCATCTTACAAAACAAAAGCCATAACGTTTCAATCATTATCACCCCCACCGGGCAGGCTCAGGCAGCCAGGGTCTCCCAGTGCCCACCAGCTATTCTGCAAGAGGCTTGTCACATAATGACAGCCCCATCCTGGCGCTGCAGTAAAACACACCTTTTGGCCTCCTGAAGCTTTGTGATGTTACAATAGCACATAATTAACAAAACTTTCCCCTGCCAGTGAAAAGAAAAAAAAAAAGATAATTATGATGAAAAGATTGTACTGAATCAGTTTGTTTCATTGTCTTGCACATATGGAGAATATAAAAGTAAATGTATTCAGAAATGCAGCTAAAGGGTGAAATCCTTGTATTAATAATTATTTCTATGTATAGAATGGAGAGCAATAATCTAACCAATGTCTATAAAATGGAAATATTTGCTTTATATTGCAGCTGATATTTTACATTTTCTTGAAGCTAATAGGGCCTGTCTTTTTTTTTTCCCCTTAATTCCCAAGAAATCAAAGATAAGATTGGATGAAAATTAAATATTGTGCCTGAGAAAACAATGGATAATAAGGAAATCTAAGTCCAGCAAACTCTCCCACACTTTAAGAGAAAGATTTTCAGCTCCTGAGGAAGAAACGAAGTCCTGGAAAGACCTTCAGGGCTTTTCCCACCATTTTCCACCATTGCTTGCTGTTTGGACGCGGTCATGTAGTGTTGCTCACATCTCAATAGACTTGAAAATGCCCGAAAGCAGAGCCTCACCCCAGAAATCCTTGTGATGTAGGTGAGTATCCTGTGTTCAGTGCTGGCTTGGACTGGAGAATTCCCAGCATGCTCTTGGACATTAGAGTACTTGGTAGGGGGTGGTCTGCCTGACTGAGCAGGGATGCCTGGTGAGATGGGTGTCCGGGAGAGATCAAGCAATGAGCCATTGGGGTGAATCACGGGACAGAACGCTAAAGGGAGACTTCTGTTCTAACGGTGAGTTTAGAGGAAAGGACAAGAAAGTATGGGCCAAGAACCCTTACAGAGCCAAGAAATGCTGGGCAACTGGACAGTAGAAGCCAGGCAGGGGCCAGCCAGGCAGGGGCCAGGGAGGAAGGAAACAATAGACTGGAGAAAACAATAAAAAGAAATACGGAGAAGGGGAGAACGAAATGGAAAATAAAAACACAAGGAAAAGGACATCAGGTCTCCTTTAAAAACATTTTATGTGTGTGAGTGTTGTGTCTGCTTGTTTGTGCAGCACGTGCATCTCGTCTCATGGAGGCCAGCAGAGGGCACCGGATTCCCTGGAACCGGAGCAATAGTCAGTCACCAGCTGACTTGTAGGGGATCCTGAAGAGAAGTCGGTGTTCCTAAACATCTCTCAGTCCAGGGATGTTTTGAAGAGTTGAAGACTCAAGAGAGGAAAACATCAGAGAGTGTCTGGATGAGGCGAGCAAAGAAGCCAAAATGGAGTCAGGAGAGAGACGGGGGGAGGAGCCCACAGTGGCGGGACCGCATCAGCTGACTGTCTTTAAAACAACTGAACTGGAAGTGCTTTGTGGTCCACCCACATACGCCAGCCCTTACTAGGGGAGGTGGGGGGTGCCCAGTGACCGGTTGGAGAGCTTGGTTTTTGTTTTGCCCTGCATTTTGCTGCCCACAGAGAACCAGTGCAAGAAAACGCGGAGAAGGTTCTACCCGGAAGCTGAGCCGGGCAGGTGTTGCTGCTCAGCTCTGCAGTTCTGAGTTCCAGGTGTGAGACTGCCAGCCTTGTGCTTGCAAGGGCTCACAGGGTCCTCAATGGGACTACTTTCCAAAGAATATGTTGACCATTTCCCATCCAAACACCGTCACCCTTTAAAATAGGCTGGACAAGCAAAGCCGCAGCTGTTATTGCTCAAACCGTCCGTGCCAAGTAAGGAAACCCCACAAGAAAAGGTCAGACTAAGAGGAATGAAGTCACGTCATTTTCGACTTCAGTTGCTACCTCCTGCACCATCAGTCACTATCTCAGTGGCTTTGCATTGACACGAGGGACAGTGACTGATGTCCACGAGGGACAGTGACTGACGGATGTCAACAATGCTTGCAAGAATGCATGTGTCCTAGCTTTAAAGACTTGTCTCCAAAGAAATGCACTAAAATATTCTGAGCAGCGCAACATTCCCCAAACACTCGCCTAGGCTTTTAAAGCGGTTCTGCTGAAGTTGAACAAGCACTCTGGAGTTTTTTTGATTACGTAAAAAAGTTTAGTGGCTGATCCTACTCTCCAGGCTTCTCGGTAACTACTTACATGTGTGGGTGGGCAGGAGGTGAGGGCGGTTAGGGAAGCCCTTGTTATTTTGAATCTGTTCTCAAGGGAGGAGAGGAGTGATGATCAGAAAAGGGTAGGTGGGCTTCCTCTTCTACCTTCCTCCTGGGTCCTGGGTGCTCTCTATCAGTGCAAAAGACAGAGTGGTTTGTCTAAGGAGGCACCTGCCTCTCCCAGAGAACTCTGTCTAAGGGAGAACCCGGCCAGCCAGAAGAAACCCTGCTCCTGTCTTGAAGAGGCATCATGGTTGAGAAAGAAAAAGTGTATTCAAGGTAAAGCTGTAGCTGGGCAAGGTGACCAAGTCTATGATCTTAATACCTGGGGGAAGGGGACAGAGCTCAGGGCCAGCCTGGGCTACCCCGCATTGGCTTAGGGCACCAAGCCCGATCAGAATTTGAGGCCTAGGGCAGAGTGAGGGATTAGAAAAGCCAGGCCCCAGAACAAGTGAAGGCTTCGGACTCTCCTGTAAACCCGTCTCGGTAGCACTCCTGCTCTCGGTAGATCGAGAACCCTGAAACTGGAGGCTCGGAGAATGAGCGGCTCGGGAGCTCAGGCCCTGCTTACTCACCCACTCACGACCAGGAGTGCTCCCCTGCTCCTAATAAATGATCTCCGTTTGCCTTTCTGTGTCCACGTCGACAAACAAAATCTAGTCCTGTTTGGGCGGATACAGGAAAACGGGTCAGGCACGTAACTAAGTGTCTCGTCCGTTGTGTGCACGCATCACATGCTGGGCGGTCTGCTTTGTCCGAGTGTCAGGGTCTGAACATTCACGTGTGACCCCACGGCATCACCCGGACTTTATCTAAGCAGCTGGGTACACTACACACTATGTGTGTTTGGGGTCCGATTTCTAAATAAATCATTGCTCTGTACCTCTTCAGAGGGATGCTTCAGAAAGCAACGCCCCTCCCTCCTCCTCTAACTCTCTCCACTTCCGTTGCATTAACTCACAAACACATGCTCTCTCGGGCACACGCACAGGACGGCAAGGTCAAACGTGTGTGTTCTTAAACTGCTCTTTGCAAACCTACGGCGGTCTGCTTCTCTTCCTACCACCAGTTATGGATTCATTTGTGTGTTTGTTTTTAACCAAAATGGAACATATCTTAAGCATACTTGATTCCTTGTATCACAGACACAAGGACCACGTAGGGTTATTTTTTTTTTTCACCTAGCGTGTACATACAACCCGTATGCTTCTGTGAACACAGACATACAGCTAAATGGTAAACTCCCTCAGCAACTCCCTTTTTTTCCTTTTCGGCGAGACTACAAAAAGTGTTCGTTATTCTTGTCATGAGAGACCTGCGACGCGTCTGGTGTCCTAGCTAGTTATCTTCGTCATTGCTGCGAAGGGACTCCGTGACCATGGCAACTCTTATATGTATGTGATTTACTTCTTTTTATTTTATTTGCATTGGTGTTTTACCTGCATGTATGTGTGAGGGTGTCAGGTCTTGGAGTTACTAGTTACTGACAGTTGTTAGTTTCCGTGTGGGTGCTGGGAATTGAACACTGGCAGCCAGTGCTCTTAACTGAACCGCCTTTCCAGCCCTCATGGCAATTCTTATAAAGGAAAACATTTAATTGGGGCTGGCTTACGGTTTCAGAGGTTTAGTCCATCCTCATCATGGCTGGGAGCATGGAGGCGTGCAGGCAGACATGTTGTTGAAGAAGGAGCTCAGAGTTCTACATCCAGATCTGCAGGCAGCAGGAAGAGAGAGCCACTGGGACTGTCTTGGGCTTTTGAAACCCCAAATTCCACCTCCAGTGACTCAGTTTCTCCAACAAGGCCACACCTACCCAAACAAGGCCACACCTCCTAATCCCTTCAAACAGTGCATCTCCTTGGTGACCAAGCATTCAATATATAAGCCTATGGGGTGGGGTGGGGGGGAGCATTCTTATACTGACTTGACACAAGCTAGAGCCATTTAGGAAGAAGGACTCTTAGTTGAGAAAATGGTTCCAAAGATTGGCCTGTGGAGGGGCTACAGAGATGGCTCAGTGTTTGAGGGCACCAGCTGCTCTTCCAGAGGCCCTGAGTTCAATCCTCAGGACCCATGTGGTGTCTCACAGCCATCTGTAATTATAGTTCCATGGGATCTGGAGCCCTCTTCTGGTGTGCAGAAAACCACCCATATATACATGACATAATTAATTAATAGCTGAGCCTGGTGGTGTGTGCCTTTAATCCCAGCACTTGGGAGACAGAGGCAGACTGTTATCTGTGAGTTGAAGGCCAGCCTGGTCTATGTTCCAGGACAGACAGAGCTATAAATTGGGGTGCAGGTGGTGGTGGTGGTGGGGTTAGCCTGTAGGCAAGTCTGTAGTGCGTTCTCTTAGTGATTGGTGTAGTGGGCTGGTGGTCCTGTGGGTATATGAGAAAGCAGGCTGAGCAAGCCATGAGGAGCAAGCCAGTGAGCAGCACCCTCCATGGCCTCTGCACCAGCTCCTGCCTCCAGGTTCCTGCCCTGTTTGAGTTCCTGACCTCCCCTGGTGTTGTGGAACTATAAGATGTGAAAATCCCTTTCTTTCCCAGATTGCTTTTGCTCATGGCGTTTATCACAGCAACAGTAATCTAACCCAGCATCTGGGTAGAATTTTTACATGGTGTCCACTCCTCTCCTGCATAGAAAGGGAGGGAGCCTGTTGTTTAGATCAACTAGCCAATTTCTGTCTGTGTTATAGATTTGACTACTACATGGAAAGACTCTTTTAAAAATACAAAGATTTCAGAGTTGGCCTCATCTCTGAGGCTCATATCTGATTCGCAGACATCTGGGTCTCCCTGAGAAGTAACTCCTTTTTATTTTTAAACAACCAGAACTGTCCAATAGAGCAATAAGCCAGCTCCTAGGGAAGGGAACTCCCTGTAACAACGAGAGGAAGCCAAGCAAGGCCACTTTTCGTGATCATAGGGAAGGCAGTCTGCCCGAGGTAGTGAAGCAGGGCCTTCTCAAGATTTGGGTGGCTTCACTTCTGGTGAAAGTAGCCTTTGATAGTGCTGGAAAATGACGCGGTGAGTCATTTCACAGTGAGCTGTTTGAGAACGCAAGTCGTGGGAGACGTGGTCCCCTGCCTCAGCACCAAGCACTGAGCCACAGGGCTCAGGCCATGTGGTCACATAGATAACAGCAGCCGAGTGGCTCGTGGATCTGTGTCGACAGAAACAAAGATGCTGCTGTCCCCACAGCATCTAGAATCATGATTCCATCATTGTCAAGCCTGTACTCCTCTCTGATGTACATCCGTCATTTCCGTGTGTTCTCACTCTAGGGGTCACATCCTCAACTCCTGGTCCAACTGGCAGCTGCTGGCCTGGGCAACGGTCTTTCTTAACCCCTACTTCCTCTGCCTCCTGCTAAGTGTGCCAAGAAGCCCCCAGGTCTGGAGGTGGGAAGTTTAGCATGTAGGTCAGGGGCACAGCTTAGGGACATGCTGGCTACCCAGCACAGCGTCTGCAGGCCAGTGGGTGTGTTCGCTCTTAAGCTGGGTGCTTGGTGTAGCCTGTGTGATGGCTGCACGGGAAGGCAGGGGAAGCTGGTGCAGGAAGTGTCCCAGATGTTGCTTATTAGCATTAGAACGAAATTACACAAAGCAAATTGTTAGCAGACATGTTGCCATAATCTTTAACTGGTGGCAATAAATAAGAGTGATCCTCTTTCAAGTAAACACTAGATTCCCCAAAGCCCAGCTTCCAGTTGTCCGTGAAGGAATCACGTTGGATGAGGCTAAGCCTTGGAGGGGAAAGACACTGAGGGGCTGAGGTTCCAGCATCCATGCCCGGGAGTGGGGCTGCTGGACAGCTGCTGTTAACATGGCAATATGGAAGCAGGGATGTTTGTGCTTCTGGACATCTGGCCATCTGCTGGATTTCCCTCAGGGCTTCCCGGTCTGCCCTCTCATGGAGCCGAGGAGCCAAGAGATAAGTCACATGGCAACACCAGAGACAGCAGAGCTGTGATGCAGCTCAGTGTGTTTATGTCACAAAACAAAACAAAGCAAAAGGCAGAGTTGGGTTTTCCTTCTTTCTTTCTTCTTTGCACCCCTCTTCTTCACAAAATGTTGCAATTTTAAAAAAAAAAAATCTACTCCTTCGCAGCAGCTCGTGTCTTTATCTGTGGTTTACACTACAATGTCAGCCCGGCCCACTGGAGGAGTGGGGAACCCTGGGAGCTTATGCATAGGAACACTTCCCGGTTCCTCAGGGAGATCAGAATGCACTTCCAAGACTTTCTATGATGACAACATTCAAATAGAACACTGGGCATTTCCAGTTTTCTTTGACAAAGCCCTCCTAAAAGAATCTAATTTCTTTTTTTTTTTAATTGAATAATTGAAGACAGTTTCAATTTTAGGAAGTATTCTGTGACAGCAGAGATGAAAATGGGTTATGGCCATGTCATGGGCCAGGGCTGTGAGCACAACTGCTCTTTTATTATTTCCCTGAGAAATGTATGCTTTAGTATATTCTGGTTGCTTCTCAAACTCTCAGCCCAGCATGCCCTCCCGAGTTATTCATTTTGAACACAGTTTTTCCGAGGAGTTCTCTGCTCCTTTATTTCTACTGAACGGGAATAAACATTGACAATCCTGTTGAAGAGAAATAACAGGCCCATGCCCTCCCTGACTGAGACTCAGACATGACTGGATAACTGTTCTCTGCCTGCATCTCCCCAGTGTGCCCTTTCCCTGGGCATCCGAGTCCTCAGGCTTGGCATGTCACGTTAGCCACGTGAGAGGAACAAGTCCAGAAGCCAGAATTGTTCTGGTCATCTAACTGTCCACGGGACAGGCCCCCTACATACAGTAAGAGGGAACACCTTCTAGTAACAGCCTGTAGGAGGACTAAGCTGGGCTTTGCCTCCACATTACAAAGCTGGGAAGATATTTAAGAACATGGTACACTCCCAATCACTTAGTTTTCCAACTCTAGTATCAAGACACACACACACACACACACACACACACACACACACACACACACGGGCCACATCTTTATTCTAAAAGCTTCACAAAGGGAATAACCTGTTTCATAAAACATTTAAAAATGCTTTAGGCAACAGAATTGTCTCTTGACTTTTTTTATTTTTTCTCCAAGTGTTTCATGGACAAATGTAATCGGAAATGTTTGGAACATGAGCACACACACTCTTTAGTTTGGAATTACACAATATTTGATCATTATTCACTACAACCTGAAGCAAAACTATGCAGATGAAACAGCGAGTGTGCTGTCTGCCAAATGTGAGTTCAAGTCCTTCTCATTTGGCCAGAGAAACCCCCATGGCCTAGACCTTTAAGGTCTGTTTAGAGGAAATGGCCTGGCGTGTTTTACATTTGAGAAGCTATTTAGCTGCCCTGTTTGACAAGGTTTTTGAGAGGGATGAAAATTAATTATAATTGCGGCACTGCTACAATGATTTGGTCAGCTAATTAGATTCCATGCAAAAACAGGCTGGAAGAATTGGTTCTTCTGTGGTACTGCAGCCCTCATGCCAAGAATAATGAAACTGCTTCTTGGTTTCTTTATTTTTTACATTTTTTTTTTTTTTTTTAGCCAAACCTTAAATGTCTGGGATTCTGCAATCAAGCTAACTTAAGGCTTCGTGTGAAATATGACAGCACCCGAGTGGGAGTCGTGGTATGGGGACACAGCCCCAGTCCTCCCACAGACTTGAACCAGGCCCTAGCTCTCCTTCAAAAGCTCCTGAGGCCTCTCTTGTTTGACTTGTTTGGGTGCCTTTAACTTGGGGACACCTGGGAGGCCCTGGTAAGGTCAGGCAGGACATCTGGAGAGCTTAAGTGTCCCTGGAGGACGTGCCATGAGTCTGCAGGGACAGGGCACAAACAGCTGAGTGGAGTGATCGTTCCAGACCCCGATACTCTCACACCAGCAGCCAGCAATTCTGTCCCCGCGAACTTGTCTGACACTTTCTGAGACAAGGACGTAACTTCAGAGCTGCGGCAAGCACCTTGCCTCATCAGCCTTCCCAAGGCAGAGTCTGCTCACTGCTTTTAACGTCTGAAAGACTCTCCCCATTCAAGGTCATTTTGTCACATGCTAACAATAACGGGCATCAAACTCATCAGACACCTGATGCCTTTCATTCAGTGAGAAGCTTTGGGACTTTCTCCTCTGTCATATTTCAAGTCCAACCACCACTGTCTAAGTCACAAAGATCCTTTAGTGTCCTGCCAGGCTTTCTCTAACAGAGAACATCACAGTGGGCCCCATGGAATGGGACGTTTCCTGTGGTCTTTGCCTAAATTCTAGCTGATCTGCACCATAGGTAGCTTTATCCAAGAGGCTATACCTATCTTGTCCTGGAGCAGAACATTTGACTGAGAACTGAGGGCTCAACCTCCCATGCCCCAGCTCCTCTTGCTGGCTGAGACCTTGCTCAGGATGCAACCTCGGGGAGATGCCTTTTCTAATCCACACTGTGGCCATGGGAGACCCTGTGTTATCTTGACCTCCCCACCCTCCTCAGACACACCTTTAAGGAAAGGGATGTGGCCATGAGTTCTCCATTCAGAATAAACAAAGGAAAAAGAAAGGACTTGACAAAGAATAACAACAAAGAGGTGACCCCCCCCCCCCAAGCCCAGTAAGCCGTGGCTCCATCCCTCTCTGGACACAGCTGCAAAGGGTAGAAAATCAATTTTTTCTTATTACATCACAGTGGAGAGTGAAAACCTATTTGCAAATCGAATTAAACCCGATAAAGATGCATGTGTGTATTTGCTGAAGACTAGAAAAGTTAGCCACAGACACAGTTCCAGAATTCTGCCACATAACTTGAAATCAGCACTCTCCCGTTTCACACCACATTGAAACAGTTTCCTTTCCCTTCTTTTTCTTCAAGAAATACCCATAGCTAAAGGTCACCAAGATTTGCAGCCTCTCAGCCTGCAGCAAGAGTCTGGGAGGGGAGGGAATCTTCGTTTAGGGAGACAGTTGCTTCCAAATTCTTAACTCGTCAGTGCACATGAACTAGGAACCCTTCAGATCACAATTTCTTCTCAAGTGTCAGTCTGGGGTACTGACTATGGAATCAGTCCCCTGTCCCTGTGCAAGTCAGACCTTGCTATGGAAGCCCTAACCCAGCCACTGAGTTCTGCATGAGCAGCCGCTGCAGTCTGCACCCTGAAACCTCGTTGGTCGTCTGCCCCCTGGTGGGCAAGTGAAGGACTTCGCAGCTAAGACTAAAACATCTCGCTTCTCTTTGAGCCAGCAACAAACTTCAAGCTTCAGATAGTGCAAGGTGAGGCAAGACATCCTTGGGAGTCCTGTCAGCCCAGAGCTAACTCCAGTGGCTTCATGCCGATCGGTCCCCAGGACAGTGAGAGGCTGCCTCTCAGGGGGCAGCCTCACACCACCTCCAAGGACAAGGTCCTTCTCATTACTCTGAGAGCCACCCCCCCCCCTCCAGGGCACTCCTTGGGTGACAACATTCAGTTATCTACTCCGTCATGACACAATAGCACCCATAAAGAGTGGCCAGCATGTCAGGAACATTAAATGTAATTGGCTTTTCCTGCTTTTTCTGACAAATCGATGACACAGCTGAGCCTTTGAGAGGGGCCGTTTGGAATGTTAGAAAAGGCAAAGATGCACGCGTTTGATAGAAAGGCAGTCTTGTGGCTGTTAGTTTTAAGGAGACAATCCACTGGGGATGTTGGCTGGGTGCTGGTCAGGTGGAGGGTGCTCTCGAGGTCTGGGGTTTGCCTCCAACTCCAGGAAGTTCAGAACTTAGCTTGCTTCAGCTTGTCAATGTGGTAGCAGAGTTTCAGTGCCGGTCCCAACTTTAGTCCCAGGTATTTCATGATCATGTCACTCCTCAGCAACAACAAGGCATTGCCGTCGATCTCCTGGCACCAAGGGGTTGGGAAGAGAAAACCCAGAAGATGGTCAGAGCACCCGAGTGGCGGCTACGGGCAAGGTGTGCTAACGGGGCAGTTAGAAGGCAGGAGGCTCAGTTGGAGGGCACTTGGTACTGGTTCTGAGAGAGCTCAGGGGAACAGTTACAGCAAACAAATGTGGCGCCCTCGTCTCCCCTGCCTGAAGTCCATTTGCTACTTTGTATCTCTAAGATACAACTGAAGGGATCAGAAATAACTTCACCTCCATTCCAGCTATCCCATGTATCACATTTGTCATCCAACTAAATCCACCCACAGACAGGCCAGCCTGAGGGGACCTGGATTGATGCTCCTGGCTTTAAAGAGGATCTCGAAGCTGGGAAAGGCAAGCAGATTGCCCCTAAAAGACTAGAATGCATCCCTGCAAACACCTGGATCTTAGCGTATGGAGGTCCTGGCAAGGCTCCCGCCGGACCCATAGAAATAAGGACAAGCAATGTCCACCTTAAGGTGGACCTGCATTTGTAGCAATTTGTTATACCAGCAATACAGAATTAATAAGATGAGCGAGTAATATAATAATTCTAACCTTTCTACCCACTTCCATGTTTATATACTTCAGAAGTAGCTAAGTTGTTATAATACTTATACGAAGGCTATGTATCTGAGTGAGGCCTCATGTAATGTACTTAAACGTATTTTCTCATGGAAGCCGCTAAGCCAGCAGTTCTCAGCCTGTGCGGTCGAACGACCATCAGAAAACGCAGATATTTACATTATGATTCGTAACAGTGGCAAAATTACAGCCATGAATTAGCAGTGAGAGTAATTTTGTGGTTGGGGGACACAGCAGTAGGAAGGTTGAGAACCACCATTGTAACCAGTAAAAATGGGTTGGACCACAGTTTGCCTGGCACATTGAAGGTGCGCTGTAAATAATGGTTGGGTGCATACAGGTTGGGTGGGAAAGTGGTTGGATGGATGGTTGGGTAGACGGGTGGGTGGGTAGATGAATGGATGGACAGACAGGTGGACTGACAGATGGACAGGTGGATGGATGGACAGATTGATGAATGGATGGATGGACGGACAGTGAATGGATGGATAAATGGATGGATGGGTGGGTGGATGGATGGGTGGGTGGATGGATGGATGGATTGATGGATGGATGGATGGACTGATGGGCAGATGGACAGGTGGGCAGAAAAGCAGCCAAGGCCCAAGAGAGAGAACAGAAGAACAAAATGTCCCTTAAAAACACTGGTAGTTGCTCTGCTCTGACGGGCCTTTGGTTGTGCTGTCTCTCTCATCTCTGGCTCAAGACTGAGAGGGCTTGGTCTAGATCACCACATTTGAGGGATCCTGAACTCCTCTCTCTTTCCACGCATCCCATCCCCTGGCCCTCCCCCAAGACCCACTACTTCCATACATGCTTTCTGAAGAGTTCCACATGAGGCCCCAGAGCCTGAGGGTCAGCGTCTTTCACAAACCGGACCACGTCCTCTACAGTCCAGGTGGAAGGGTTTCTGCTGCTTGGTCGCCGGGTGTCTTGTACCTCTGGAGAGGGGCTGGAGGCTGCAAGGGAGTGAGCAGAGGAGAGACCATGAGCCAGGGAAACTCGGCACTGAGCTGGTGCTGCCTACTGGTGCTGCCCACCCCTAGCTGGCCTGGGGGGAATCCTTAGTGCTCTGAAGTTCACGGCGCGGTGTGGCGGGTGAGTCCTGTGAGTGAGGAGCAAGGGGCCTAGGAAGGCAGCAGCTGCTCTGTGCCGTGCTGTCCAGGGAAGAAAGTTTGGGGAGCTTTCATCCTCAACAAACAAAAATTCTGGTTCAGCTGAAGCCTTCCAGACCCTCTCTCTGTTCAGTGCTGTCTGTGGCTTGGGATCTGTTGTAAGCAGGTGTTGGTTGGTGACCGGGGGCTGTGGGCTGAGTGACACCGGCCCTTTCTGGGTCCTCTGGAGAGAGCAGTGGGAGAGAACTGAGCTGTGATTGGGCCTTCGCTTTTGGACTTTGCAGAATGAATGATTTGCCACTTCACCTCCAGCAGCCCTGGGAGGGCCCATCTGTACCTGCTCTCAGAGGAAGATGGCATCACCTCACCGCTCGTCCTTTGTCCCAGTACTGGGTTCTTCGGAGTCTTTAGGATGGCGTCTCTCCGGCTGGCCCTTCTCCCTGCCATCCCTGCTGAATCTGTGGTAAAACCACACTGCTAACGGCGTGGCTAATCTGTATTGTCTTCTTGACTGCCACTGCCTCCAGCTGTCCCTGAGGCAAAGATGTGTCTGTGTACATCTGCCACTCAAGGCCCCTCTGAGTCCCCCTTGCCTGTGCACTACGCCTCCAAGATAGCAGCTGTATGCCACAGTGCCTTGCCTTCTGAGATGCAGAGGAAGGAATTGGGGTTGGGGGACCTAGGGACAAGTCCTGGATCTTCCCCTGCTTAGACCACGATTTATCTTAGATCATGGCAGCATTCTCTAGTCAGACAGGCTGAAGGGGATACTGAAGGGAGCAAGCACTGGGCCTTCTGGTCAACCTACCGCAGGAGTTCCACAGAGAAGAGGCTCCCTACACTTCCATGTGGCACACTGATTATGGCCCATTTTCTATTGCTTCCCTGTTTGCCCTCCTCCTTCCCAGTGATATCCCATCAACCATCAAAGCCCAGGGATTAGGAGCTGGGGAGGTGGCTCAGGGAGTAAAGCACTTACTACACAAACATGAGAATCTGAGTTTGAGACCCCCTAAACTCACATAAAAATAAGATATGCTGCAGAGCTGTCTGTAATCCAGGTAATCCTCAGAGGAGATGGGGGAGGGGGGGCAGAAGAATCTCTGGAAGTCTGTGAACCAGCTAACCTAAGGAGACCCTGGCTTGATCAAGGGGGGAAGGCATCACCGAAGACTGTGTTCGGCACACAGAGTGCAATTTATACACAAATGTACAGCTCCATGACATAGCCACATGTATACACATACACACAAAGTGATGAGAGAGACAGAGACACACACATACACACAGAGGGGTGGGGGTGGAGAAGGAGAGCATGAACACAAGAGCTTGCCAGCCCGGGAGCCATCAGACCCCTTTGTGAACGCCATGGCCATCCTCTGGTTATCAGGTGTCTCCCCATTGGACCTCCTCCTCTGGTTATCACGTGTCCCCCATTGGACCTCCTCCTCTGGTTATCACGTGTCTCCCCATTGGACCTCCTCCTCTGGTTATCACGTGTCTCCCCATTGGACCTCCTGCCTCCCACATTCCCTGCAGTTACCACCACGCATATACTTTCTGTAGCCTTAGATCTTAATTCCCCGAGAATCCTCCACGTTCATTTCGCAGCCATGAACCAAGCACTTCCTTCCCTGGCTTGGTCTTGGTCTTGGGTGTTTGCTGAACAATACAACCCAAATCCTCTCATTGCAGGGGTCATACATTATTACACTGACCCCTCCACAGCTGTGCAGACCGTGAATATACTTGAAATGTGGAATTGACGACTGCGGAATAGACCGGTATGTTTTTGCGGAAACACGCTGTCTTTGTGTGAGTGACCCTTGCCACTACTTCAAGGCTAGAAAAAGGCCAAGATACTGAACAAACAGCAGCTTTCCTACAGGATAATTCTAGAAGCCGAGAAGCCGATGCCGGCTCCCTTTTCTAAGTCTTAAGAGGAAACTGGTTTCTTCTGAATCTGTGATGGTTGAGAACTGGATTTTCTTTGAGATTTTTTTCCCCCCTGACCTTTCCTTGTTGGACCTGGAAAGGTCCCATAAGATGGTTTGGCACCAGGCATGACACTGACTTTAATCTTTCCTGGAGCCTCCCAACACTGATGCACACTAGTGAGAGATGATTTTTACTCTGTTTAAGGACATCTGCACTCAACATGGGGCTGAAGAATCAGAAATCACATCTGTCTTCAAGGCCCGCCCACTGGAGCATGGCTGTTAATCAGGGCAGCCATAGATGTCTTGACCACAAAGGCGGGAAGTCTTTAGCAAGAATGGCTCTGGAGCGATGAGAGCAGAGGTCAAACCTATCTTCCTATACTTGGCAGGAGCGAGGGGAAGTCCAGCACACTGATAAAAGCCCGCACAGGGAGGTCAGGGACAGCAGCTGCTGTCTGAGCAGCGCGGAGGGCTCCCTATCTTTGCTGGCTGTAGAGAGCACACATCCAGGCAAGTGTTCTCCATGCTTGGGACTTGATGCCAGCTGTGGGCATTTTTTCCTTTTCCAGGCTGGCTCAGGAGTATTTCCAAAGGGCCTTTTAGTCATACAAGACTGAAGGTGTCCTAAGTCACACCTCAGGAGTTGCTCCTCATCCAAAGCACACAGACTCATGCTGGAGAGGGAAAATGGAACTTTCCAGCAGCGCATCTGCAAAGCCAGTGCAGGTCTGTACTCACAGAGAAAAAAACAACACGCCACCACACCCTGCTCCAGCCACTGGGAAGGTGTCGGGGAGACAGATGTGTCCAGTCTGACCCTGCTGGAGCAGCAGATGTCATAGGTCAGCAGTGATCCATGATGGAGTGAATGAACCCTGCATGGACAGAGAATGCAAGCAATCGCCACCCACAGCATTCTCCAGTGCTTGGTCAGGCCGCTCCCCATGGGCTGTGGAGACGTGAAAAGTGAGACCCAGTGGTGAATGGGTCCATAATTAAATCTTGTTGCTCCTGAGGCCAAATTGATGGTTAACAGAAAAATAGGCCACCGGGAGACTCAGTGCTGAAAGCAATCCCTCAGCCTCTGCCGACACACAGGTGCCACATCTGCAGATCTCCTTCTGTCTTCCCACGAGCACACACATAATTGGGTTTTGCTCATTCATAATTCAGGGGAAACTTTAGCTCACAGTGTGGGAGAGTGGAACAAGCTAGTGACGAGCCAGGAGCCAGGAGCTCCCTGCCTCCCACAGCTGTGCCTGGCTCCGCAGTTCTCCAGAGGGCAGATGTGTGCGGCAGGATCTCTACATTCCCTCCAAGCATACCTCAGGCCAGTGACACTGACATCTCCGAAGGCCTCGGGTGTGTGTCCAAGGGTATTTAGAGTGTGAGGTGCCCAGGCTAGCCCACAGTCTACGCAAAATCACTTGGTTTGAAACAGTTAATGTTTCATAATCTTTCCATTGCAGTTTGTAAGATACTCCGAGGTGACAGAGACCAGAGAGGAGCCCCAATCCCTCCTTATATTTTAATCAGATTTTTCTACTAATCTTTCAAGACAAGCTGACCTGCCAACAGGGCAGAAGATGTCCCTGGAGGCCAGCAGGCCAGGCTGGGAAATATTCCTTCTCAGCAAGCAGCCTCCACCCACTTGCCTTGACACAAAGTGGTCTCTGCCAGGGGCCTCTGGACACCTCTCCTTCAAAGGACTCAAATGTCCCTTCTTATTTCAGTGGGTTTCACCTTGCCTCCCTGGAGCCTTTCCTGACTCCCCAGATGAGGAGATCCAGCAAGCCATCCCCATCTAATACTGCCATACTTTTCCAACAGCAATCACAATAACATGCTGAGGTCTGTCTCTCTGGAATGGGATCCTTCTGCTCTGCTCACTGCACCCTCCTTAGACCTGAGAAGAGCCCCTGCCTAGGTGCTCAGTGGACACCTGCTAACCAGAACACCCCAGTCTCTTAATTGTCTCCCTGCCATCTTGGGAAGCAAGGATCGAACAGGATAAGGTTGTAAAAGTCAGAATTAGCCCCAAAGCTAGTGGAAATTCTTCTATGCCATCCACAACTGTCCAGTAGATTCAGCCCCCAAATCCAGCAACAGCAACCATCTCAGTCCCCTGCTCAGAAAGGTGTGGTTACAGTTGCTGTACTTGAAGCCCCATCTGCCTGACCCAGACCCCAAACTGTGCAGCGGGCTTCCCCACACCACCCTAGCCCTAACTCCCTCCTCCCCACAAGCAGAAAACCCTTTCTTGCCTCTGCCGTTGCCAGGCTTCACACGAGTCCCCATCCTCTTTCTCTAGCAGAATTCTCTATCCCTCACCGACTCCACATCCCATGGAAGCTAACTCCAGCCCATAGGAAACATTTGAGCTATGACTGTGGTCGGGAATTCTATAGCATGTTCAGGAAGCTTTTGTTATCTGAAACCTCTTTACAGCCCTATATAGCTCTGGCTGGTTGTATCTGGAATAAGAGACAGAAGCTCCCAAATATTCGGCTTAAATTCCAGGCAAACCATGCTGCACCATGGTGGCCCTGGCTGCCAGGCACTGGCTGCCCAGGCAGCAGGGACAGGGCAGCAGGAAGTTGTGTTAAGGCTTTATACAGTCATCACCCCATCCCCTCCTGCCTACAGCCCAGGGCACCTTCCAGACTCTGTGGTTTTAATCCATTGTGATTAGTAGTTAGGGAGAAAATCCATTTCTAGGTGTCTTTCCAGGGTTGATGAGTTGGGTGGGTCAAACCCACTGAAAAAGAAACAGTTTCTTGATGCCAGTGATGTAATTTCGGAGGACCAGGCAGGTGTGCAGGCCGGCAGGTGGAAGTATGGGGAAGGAGGCTAAGATTTCCCGGTGCTTGTAATGTGATGCTCGGCTGGGCATGCTGAACCACCATGCTTTCTATCATGCTTTCTATCACTGGTAACTGGGCAGGTTTGTTTCAAGCATGGCAATTGTGGAGAGGCCCTGGATAAAGAGTCACAGTGGGCTGTATTCCTGTCCACCCTCACATTCTTCTCCATTCTCTTCCACTTCAGAAGCCCCCACCCCACCCTGGGAAACAATGTAAACAAAGCTCCTGGAGTAGTTTGAACAAATCCAGGCTTTGGAGTCGGCCACGTCCGACAGTTCGGTTCAACAACTGACAGAAATCTTAAACCACATTACCTGGGAATGTATCTGTGTAACAAACACATCCTAGAAGCAACACATTATAACACGATAAATCCTAAGTAACAGTAGAAAGTGGCCCATGGTTGATGCTCGATAAATGGAAGTTTAACATAAGCTGTTGGGGATGCAAATATAAATGAGACCCTCACAAGACAGGCCGTCGTTTCCCGTGTGTGGCAGGACAGAGTGATACTTAGGCAATAACGGGCCAGGGGAAGGAAAATGGAGAATACAATCACTCTCATACGGGAGTGTTGCTCGGACTGCTAGCTGCCTGGAGAACACCTCCTCCCTCATTTCTGCATAGCAGGGTCCCTGATTCCACCTGATTCCCACCTGTAATCCAAACCCACATTTCCCAGTTTTCTTTGCAGCTACTGGCCGTGGGACTCAATTCTAGAAAATGAGATGTCGCAGAAATGGAAAGTTCTTTCAGAGACTCGAGGCACAACCCTCTGTCTCTTTCCTCCCACCTAGGTGGGTCTCTCTCTCCTGAGGCTGCATGGCTGAGAAGAGGCTCATCTAGGATGGATGAAGCTGTCTGAGGGTCTTGAATTGTACAAAACATCTCACGTATGACTCATGGCGGTTACTGGAGGAGGGATCCACACCTAGAGAAGACATATGGCTTGCCAAAGGGCACACAGCCAGCCCAGTGGGGGGCGACAGAGGAGCAAGCTGAGGACCCCCTGACTTTGGCCTCGAGCCCCCTCCAGCCATCCCAGCTGTGGAGAGGCTGCCGCCTGTCGACGGATGTATTCGTGGATCTATGGTCTTAGTATTTGTTAACCACTTACTATGGCCACTTCTACTAAAGCTACTGGTAATGTATTCAAACTTCCCCCTGGCTCTGTGAAGGAAGGGTGGCTGATATGACCATTTCAACTTCTCAGGCAAGGGAACGGAGGCATGAGAAAACCAGGGCTTCAAATGGGTCATATGGTTAGAGAACAGCAAACCCAGAATTCCAAGCTGCTTCATCCACAAAATTATCCACTCTGCTGGATCGCTTCTAATCCATTAATGAAATACCAAAGCTCGAAAAGGGCTCTGTGAAGCAAGGGTGTCCTACGTCGCCATACGACACGTGCTATGCTAAATTCACTGCTACTCTGGTTACAGAGGGTCCACAGGCTGCAGATTGGGCCCACCTGTTGTAAAGCACCTATCAGAATGGCCTCCATGTAGTTCCTAGAATCCCATGTTCCTCTGAGCAGTCTCGTAGTCCCGTGTATTACCTTTCTCATTACTGGCATAATGACCAGTACTGAGACACCTTTTTTTTTTTTTTTCCAGTCTTTTCTGCTTTCTTCAGTGAACTCATGCCACAGATGAATCAATCGACTTCTTACTATGCAAAAGTATGCTGTTACTATGCTGTTTTCTTCTGGATACAGAGCTGGGCTCCTTCCTAGTCCAGTCTTGCCAATGGATCGTGAGTGGAAACCATGCGCATTGCTTCTGGGGCGTTATCTGTGTCGTCCTCACTTATGTCCGTTACATGCAGGGTGTGAAGTTTGACAGGCATGGCAGAGGCACCATGAACGGGGGGGGGGGCTGCATTGAAGGGGAACACCCCCCCCCCCGACTCTTAAACTAAGCTGTCAATGGCATTTGAGTGAGTGGATATTCCTGTAGTCTGCTAATTATTCCTAACCTAATGCGTCATTTTCTTTATTTATGATCAGAAGGTAGAGATTGGCTGCCTATAAGAAAAGGGAAAAATCTAAGGGGCTTTGTGGAAAGTTCTGGTTTCCAGTATCATGTTCAAACCCCTGTAATCTAACCCCCGCCCACCCCACCCCTGCTGTGTCTCCAGGGCAAGGGTGGAGGCCGTTAAGCCACCAGGAAGCCAGAGCATGCACTGCATTACCACATCTGTTTCCTTCCACATCGTTCCTCTTGGGGCTGGAGGCTGGGAACCTCAGTCCAGCTGTGGATGGACCTCCCGAGGGCACAGGGTTGGTACGGGACCCACTGATGGCGGCGGTGGGACCTCCCGCAGCGTGGCTGTCTCCAGAGTTCAGCCTCTTGTAGTACAGCGAGGAGGGGTGCGTCAAGGAGCCCCTGTGGCTAAAGGCCGAGTCCATGCTGTAGCGGTTCATGCCCACGGGGTTTGCCAGGCACTCTTCGGCAGTGGCTGCCTGAGCTGAAAAGTAAGGATGCCGGGAACAGACTTGAGAGAGCAGTCCAGGGAGCTAGCCCAGCCTCAGTCTTCACAAACCCTGCTCTGACATGGTCACTGTTGCCAGTGAGCATGCGCAAAGAGCGCAAAGACCAGTCCAGCAGAATGAGACCCTGCCTCACCAGAGAGAGGGACCAAAAGACAGGTTCTTCCACGTTTAGGAAATAAATCCACTTGGAAATAAATCCCCCCCCCCAATCAAGAGTTCTGCTTGTGAACTGTACATGTGACCAGTGTGTGAGTGTATGTGTGTGTGTGCGCATGTCTGTGTGCGTGCGTGTATGTGTGTGCGTGTGTGTATGTGTGTGCACTGTGTGCACATGCGTGCGTGTAGGTATATGTGTGTGTATGTGAGTGTATGCATGTGTGTGTGTGTAAAGGTGCACATACATCAAAGAGATAAAAATAAAAAGGAAACCATTCTAGCCCCACTCCACTTAGTCAAAACCATATCTTTTTAGATTCATTAATAATTGTAGATTAAACGACATCAAAACAGATCCCAATATCCCAGCAGAAACACAATCAGTAACAACAAGTGTTCCAGGATTGGAACACAATGAAGAAATACAAGGCCCAGATATCTTCACCATGTCTGGATTCCTCCTTCAAGAAGGTACTGAAAAACTAAAATTTGATATTGTTACGGCAAGTAGCTGGTCCCATTGCTGGGGACTTCCATGGAGACTTCCTGGAAACAAAAGCCATCAAGACTAAAGACCATGACCCTAACTTAGGGGAAAATTTTGTAGGTGTAAAAACATCCATTTTAGGGCTAGAGAGATGGTCCAGCAGTCAAGAGCACTTGCTTTCCCTCCAGACAACCTAGACTTAATTCTTAGGATCTATATGTTGGCACAACTGTCTGTAGCTCCAGGTCCAAGAGATCAAACACCTTCGTCTGCCTCTGCAAGTATCAGGCATGCATATACATACACATACAGACATACATGCAGACAAACAACCCATAGATATAAAATTTAAAAAAATCTTATATTGTAGGGGATGAACAATTCCATATGAATAACGATCCTTCACCTTCAGGCAGTAAAAGTCAGCAAATTAAATTTAAAGCAAATGGACAGAGATTTGAGCAGAAATTAATCTAGTAGAAAAACACTAGGAAATAAAAACAACAATAGCAAAAGCTACCTTTGAAAGCAGTAACAAAGTTAACAAACCTTTAGATGACTTGGCAAAAATATAGGCAACTCAGATCACTAGATTCAGAGGTAAGAACAGCTAAAGTATGATATAAATGACTATAATTAATTAGGTGGTTTGAATGAAATGGTGAAATTACTGGAGCTGACTCAAGAAATGATAATCTGTATAGTATAGACTTGTAGCAAGAGATTGAATCAGCAATTTAAAAAATATCCACAAATAAAGAGAAAACACAAATGATTTATAGCCAAACTATCAACCATTTCAAGATTTAAAAAAAAAAAAAATACAGATTTCTTCCAAAAAAGTAAAGGAGGAGAGAATGCTTTCCAACTCATTTTCTGAAGCTCCTGTCACTTTGTTACGAAATCCAGGCAGACACCCGAATAAAGGAGAATTACAAGCACTAGGACCCTGATCACATGGACGCAGAAATCCTCCCCCAGTACTAACAAGACTGAATCTGACCACATCCAAGAAGGAACCGAATTCAACATCCGAAAATAAATTAATATACAGTATTGATAGAATACAAAAGTTCAAAGACCACAGGACCATCTCAATAGATGCAGAAAAACATGGGACAAAACCTCATACCTTTTCATGGTAAATATCAGTCAATAAGCCAGGACTGAAGGGAATTCCTCAACAAAGGCTATTCGAATCCATAGGTGATACAGTTCATGGGAAGAGTGGCTGTTGATGCTTTTTCCTATGGCCAGCATTGCTTTGGCCATCAGCTTTGAGCTGGAGGTTTCAGCTGTGGCTGAAAGTTTTGCTAAGAAAAAGCAAGGACAGTCTTCCAGATGGAAGACGGAAGTAAAATGACCTCTGTGCACACAAAGGCCTCACTAACCCAGTTTTAAAATTACTGGAATTGATAAATTATCGGCAAGGTTGTAGGGCGCAAGATCAATACACTAAAATCAATTACTTCCACAGAACAACCTGAAGGTGAGATTAAGAAAGCAACTCCACACAATAAGATTAAAAACAGTCAACTACTTAAAAAACAAATTGAACAAAAGGAATCTCAATTAATGCTCTGGCAAATACACAACACTGTTGGGAGAAGATACAAATGAACAGTGAAAATTCCAGTCATAGATTTTTTTTAACCTAAATTAAGATGGCAGTACACTAAAATTGTTCAACAAGACCCACACAATCCCTGTTAGAATCCTCACTAATTTCTTTATTGTAATGAACACACCTAGGATGATTGCCATGAACAGGTCAAGGAGAAACTTTGCCACCCAACCACTCAAGACCTCAGTACCACAAAGCTCCTCCCCCCCCCACCCCAAACAGACAATAGAAGTGTTTGCAGAGAAATTAGAACTCTCATGCAGTGCTGATAAATAAAAAAAACAGCCTAGGCACTTTGGAAAACAGACACATAAGAATTACCACACGACTCAGAAACTGCAAACTGGCTGTGTGCATAAAGGCAATAAAAACATCTGTCCATACAAAAAGTTGTGCACAAGAGTTTACACTAGTATTGTTCAAAGACTGAAGTAACTCCACGTGTCTGCCAGCCAATGAATGGATTACACCTGAACAACAGAGCTATCTCAACACAGAAAGAGCAAAGCAGCCATGCATGCCACGGATCCTCGGATGCGCCGCAGAAGGCCGGGCAGCCTAAATGTCGTGTGCCTGACCACATGCGGCAAGGTGTTTTCTGGAAGCGAGTGCTCTGCCTCTCCACCCTGACTATTGAGTACATCCTGAAGGCCAGCACCACTGTAACGACAGGAAGTAGAAATGCAGTGTGCAATCCCTTTATTGGGAAGTTCTCATAGCCAACCTTTCCCTTGTTCCAAGTGGCAGGTGCTCCGGTGTCCACGACGATGGTTTCTTCTTAGAGCTTGGCACAGAGGCGAGCTCAAGAACATTTACTGGGTAAACACACAGCTAGTGTTATCAAGAACAGGGTCATTACTCAGAAGATGCTTTGACCCATGTCGTTAAGTGGTGACATGTGACTTCATGTAGGTTTGTGACAAACAATGAAAAAGGGTTTAATAAAGACACTTGCACTAAATATTTTAAATCGAAAGAGGGTATGCCTGAGTCATCCTGATACTCACAAATAGAGGACACCGGAACCGTGGGGACATGACTTGCTGGTTTAGAGCTGTTCATGACCCTGGGTGAAAATAAAGTAATAAAAACCAGCCTCCAGGCTGAGGTTCCCAATGGATTGGTCAGAAGACAAAAGCCACCCCAGAGTGCAGGAGCCAGGGCACCCTCCCCTGCAAAGGACACTCCCCTCCCCTCCCCTGCAAAGGACACTCTGGTGACTCCAAAGTCTGCCTAGGTGGGTAACTATGGGGACAAGCCATCAACCTCACACCTGGCTTCTGAGAGACGGAATGAACAGCATTTCAGATACCCAAGCGTGAGGATGAGGCCTGTAATCCCAGGTACTTGGATGCTAGGGCAAAATGGCTCCAAGTTCAAGACCTGCCTAGGCAACTTCGGAACCCTGTCTCAAAATAAAACAGAAACAACAACAACAACAACAGAGGGCTGAAGACAGCGCAGCAGTGTGCACATGCTAACACGGGCAAGCTCTGATTCTAACCTTCAGTACCACCAAGAAATAAAAAGCAAAGACTCAGCACAGCAAATCCACACGGGCCGCACTAAAACAGCGCACGTGTACCAGCGAGAACACACAGGACACCAAGTGTGAAATGGCCGAAGCCACACAAGATTGCTATCATCCTACACTGAAAGGGACTGAGAGACTGGCTTGCTTGGCGTTTCCCTGGTGTCAAAGGTGTCCCCTCGCAGGACGCGTCACAGCTTTAGCTAAAGCAGGATGAAGCATGCACATAGCGGAAAACAAGGCTATCCTTCTCCCATGCTCTGGAGCCCTGAGTGGGGTGGGGGCGGCAGAGGGCAGAGCTGCCTTCGGGAGGGGAGGGGAGGGGAGAGGCCAGGCACCTCCGTGGGCCTTCGTGGTCACTCAGGACCTGGTGGCTGAGGCGTGTTCCTCCAGTCTGTTCTCCCTGTGGGCAATGTCTGTACCCCTGTCTCCTACAGTGCAATGGAACCTCATCAATAAGGACCCATTCACAGGAGCTAGGGCATCACACATCACGCATCATGTGGGAGGACACAGCTTGGCTGACGACAAGTAAATGAGTTTTGTTGGTGGTATTTTTTTAAGATTTATTTATTTGTTTTATGTATATGAGTGCTTTACTTGCATGCACACTTGCAAGCCAGAAAGGGGCATCAGATCTCATTACAGATGGTTGTGAGCCACCATGTGGCTGCTGGAAATTGAACTCAGGACCTCTGGAAGAGTAGCCAGTGCTCTTAACTGCTGAGCCACCTCTCCAGCCCCTACAGGTATTTTGTATTTTGTTTGTTTTTGTTTTGTTTTTTGAGACAGGGTTTCTCTGTGGCTTTGGAGGCTGTCCTGGAACTAGCTCTTGTAGACCACGGTGGTCTCGAACTCACAGACATCTGCCTGCCTCTGCCTCCCAAGTGCTGGGATTAAAGATGTGTGCCACCAATTCCCAGCTCTCCTACAGGTATTTTTTTTTTTTAAGATAAAACCTCACTCAGTAACCCAGACTAGCCTGAAACTCACAATGTAGCCCAGGCTGGCATGGAATTTATAGCAAGTCTGCCAAGCGCTGAGATTACAGGTATAAGGGACCACACAGAGCTCTTATGTTTTTACAGTCACGTATTTTAATATATATATATATATATATATACATATATATATATCCATAAAACACAATTAGCAAATCAGACAATGATATTATTGATGAAAGGCTTGTTGAAAAGGAGTCGATTGAAAGGAGTATCTGGAGTGATCGATCAGCTCTCTAGATACTATTCAAACACAGTAAGGACCGTGAAGTAGGTGGCACATTAGCTTTGGGACCACGCTGAGCTAGATCCAGTCTTTGTCTTGTGACCCTCTTACTGAGAAGCTTCCCCAGGGGGCTGGAGAGGTGGCTCAGTGGTTGAAGAACCTGTACTACTTTTGCAGAAGTCGTAAGTTCAGTTCCCAGCATCCCAGCTGGGTTTGGATGGGTTTGGAATAGAGATACAGAACTGTCTGTAACGAGATCTAATGCCCTCTTCTGGCCACTGTTGTTACATGCATGTACATGCACAAAGCTACATACAGAAACATACATAAAAATGAAAGGAAATTAAAAACTTCCCGCAAGGGAATCTCAATGCTAGGTCACTGTGTTGCAAACCATTGCTTAAAATTCTCTCTTACATCTAAATCCAATTGCACTTGCTTTGCTATAAAAGATGGCTGGTGTACTACTCAAAACCTCGAGGTCATTCAACAGAGAGGTAGACGGACGGGTTGTAGGGTATGGAAAAATTTTAGTGACTTATACGCTTAACTGCACTGTGATATAGACTTGTCATCTGCATCCACTACTTAAAGTGGAAGGAAGTTTCACTGGCAGAGAGAACTTCTCCTTTTAGCTTTGTGGCAGACCAGAGTATGAACAGCAGATGGGGCCAGCAGACCTGGAATCCTCCAGAACACCTTCCTGGAAAACCACAGGTCTGAACATGGGCAGTGTTATTCCATCCTGGGTCCCCCAGAAAGCTCTTCTCATCTGAAATCAGCTCTCGGTCCCCAGTGAGAGAATCCAGCCCGGGGCTGTGGAAAGTGCCCGTCGAGCAAAGCAGGGGGAGGCAGGCCTCCGGCACCTTGCAAGCCTCCCTCCGTGTCCATCCCAGAGCCCAGAGAAGCCACTCTGTGTCTCCTTCAGGGAGAACAATAGCCTGACTTCCGTGCACCCACAAAAGCTCGCGGCAGCGGAGAGGCAAGCGCATGCGCGGCACAGGCGTACATCTCGGGTCCTTTTAGGGTTTGGGCGTCTGGGGAACTTTCTGGAGAGCTTTGTGTTTCTTTTTTCACCATTGTGGTCTGTCTGGGGACTGTGGTTTCCTCGGCTGCTGTCCATGGACAAAGCCAAAGAAATCTCTAGGACAGGTCAAGTCACCCTGTTTGAGTAAGAACGTCCTTGTGTCTGCCAGGGGCTGGGGTACAGTGGGAGTGGGGGGGGCTCTTCCAGGACCCCTGTAGGCAGATCACTTACTCCATTGTCCTCAAACTCCACAGGGAGAGGCGGCAGAAGAGAGAGACAGAGGGGGTTTGATTGCTGACAGCCAAGGGAGCTTGGGCCACTGATCTCACTCAGTAAACCAGACCAGTTCTTGTGTTCTCTAATGAAGCCCGAAATGCAGCAAGATCACCTACAAAAATCCTTCTCACAAATACCTCTTGATCCAGTGATGCAAAGACACTCCAGACTGAGACCTATTCCACAATTCCTGTTCTCCAACCCACCCCATCGCCACACACACACACACACACACACACACACACACACACTCCACCTCACCCCATTTCTCCCACATCAATCATAACTCCCCAGATGAGGGAGCAGCCGTACAGAGCGAGCCTCTGGGTCATTAGCGCTACCTTCCCCCAGGCTGAAAGCCCTGCCCTTTCTTGATGGACGGTCTGGCCCTAACAGCTCTGCCTAGTTCTTGGTCAGTGTCCAGAGGGTTTCAGTGAGGACAGCTTGACCTGGCTACACTAAGAGCTGGCAGCACTTCAGAGCCCAGTCTCAGAGCCCAGGGGACAAAAGGCTGGACCGAAACCTGCCTGGCTCAGCTTGTGAGAGCTGTCAAGTTCCTACCAGGGAGCCGGGTAACCATTCCTGCGGAAGAAAGCCCATAGCCCCAGCACAGCACTGGAGGTCTGAGAGGACAAGCTGCAGGCAGGACCAGGAAGGGAAGGGGCGGGGCTTGCCCCTCTCCCCTCAGCCCAGACACAGGTGCCTCTCATCCTACCTGGGTGCCGGGTCCTTTTCCTCAGGCTCAGTCCACACGCCTGGCAGCTGCAGCTCCTAACCTGTGTCAGACGCTGTGGAACGCAGGGGCCTCCCGTGTCCTCCAAGGACTCAAAGGTGGCAGAAACCAAACACCCAGCGTTTCACTGCAGCCTTCCAGGAGGTTCTGGTGGCAGATTTTCGGTTCCCAGGCTCGGTCCCGCCCTTGTTCTTACAGATAAGCAATGCTCGTTTTTCCCTCGGGGGGCCTCAGTGACCTTGCGTCTTGCCTTCCGGGGTCAAAGGGCACCCGGCCACACCACCCACAGGCGGAGCATTTTATTCGCCTCAATTACATTTTCCATTAACTTAGTCTCTAGTCAATATAGATTTTTTTTTCCCCCTCCAGCTTGCCCCCAGCTCAGCCCGAGGATCAGCACTGACTCCATTCTGGTCCACTTTAGTACATTTACATTTTCCTTTCCGTGAGGAGGGGCCCCCAGAACCAGCTTTCATCTTTAATGTCTGACACCTGAATTTCCTTCATGCTCCAGCATGTTTCTGGTTTGCCTAAGACTTTGTTCTAAGCCATGGGTTGATTTACCTCCTTTGGAAAGTTGGACCAAGGACAGTTTTGACTGAAGTCAGCTGTTTAGAATAATTAATTCCCTTTGGGCTTCAAGAGAGCAGGCTCCATGACCACCTTCCATGGGATGGATCTGTTGGCTCTGCCAAGCCTCTTCACCAAAATGCATGGGATACCCAAGCAGGAAGAGAAGGCGGTCGTGAGGGCCAGTCCACAGTCCTGCCTCTGCTTCCTCCACAGCCCCCATGCCTTTTGTTTTTTTTATAAATTGAGGGCCTGGAGAGATGATTCCATGAGCAAAGAACTTTCCACACAAATGTGAAGACATGAGTTAGATTCCAGTACACACACTTACACTCATGCATACATGCACGTGCGCGCGCGTGTGCGCGCGCGCACACACACACACACACACACACACACACACACACACACACACTTCCTGGACTTGCCGGCCAGCCAGCCTAGCCAACTACTGAGCTCCAACTTCAAGAAGAGGCTGTGTAAGGAAACAAGGTGACTATGGAAGAGAAATGCCTCAGTAGTTTAATAGCCATAGTGTGTGCTCAGCACGGCTCACAAACTCCTTAACCAGCTCCAGGGAAATCTGGTGTCCTATGTGGACTCCTCGGAGACCTGCACTCACACACATATGCATACAATCAAAATAAATCTTTTCTTGTAGCAAAAAGGTGGAGAGCAGCTGAGGAAGACATCCAACATCAACCTTTGACCTTCATACACATGCACACGTGTTATCCATATGCACACACATGCAACCCCTGTCTTAGTTAGGGTTCCTATTGCTGTGATGAAACACCATGAGCAAAAACAAGTCAGGGAGGAGGGGTTTATTTGGCTTACACTTCCATATCAGAAGGAGGTCAGGACAGGAACTCCAGCAGGACTAGAGCCTGGAGGCAGGAGCTGATGCAGAGGCCATGGAGGAATGCTGCTCACTGGCTTGCTCCATGTGGCTTCTTCAGCCTGCTTTCAACAGCACCCAGGACCACCAGCCCAGGAGCCCTCCCCTGCCAATCACTAACTAAGAAAATGCCTACAGGTTTGCCTGTAGTCTGATCTTATGGGGGTATCTTCTCAATTAACATTTCCTCCTTTCAGATGACATTTAGTGGGTGAACAAGACCAAGGAGGCTGAGGCTGACTAGAAGGTTGACTAGAAGCCAAATTAAGAAGAGAAGTATCCCCCAGTGGCTCTAACATGGCCATGTGAATAGTTTGGTCTCTGCTCGCTGGAGTTTGGGCTATCCATTCAATTACTATCCAAATCACTTGGAAAATCTGAAAGACTGCAGATGACTGACGCAGATGACTGACGGGGGGGGGGGGGGGAGATGGTGCCATCTCTGGGAGGAAGTTGATGGTCTGTATGTAGTGAAGAAGGGGAACCAAGCCCCCCCCCAGAGCATCTATCATTCTCTGTTCCCCGACTTCGAGACACTGAGTAGATGCTCCACGCCCTGCCTTCTGGACTCCCCCATCATGATGGACTCCGTCCTGGAACTGTGGGCCAGAACCAACCCTTTCCCCCTTCAGTTGCTTCTGGGAATATTTGAAAGGAACCAAGGTAAACACACTGGCCCTGGCCCTGCTTTGTTTCCCATGGGCTTTTCCTAGACTAGCAATGCTACTTTCAGGGAAAGAAAAAAAGTCAACATGCCTCTGCCATCCCTTGCTGAATCCTACAAATCCAGGTCTAGTTTGTTAAGGACTCTACCTGCCATTTGTATCTGCAGAGGCAGATGAGGATGAGGCATTGGCCTCCCTGCCCCGCATGCTGGCCACTTACTCAACCTGGGCTATTCTGTGGCTGTGGGATCCAAGTTGCTCAGGCTTTGGTCACTTTCCATCCTATGGTAAGGGCAGACGCCAGTTCTCAAAGGAAGAGGTGCATTTGATGCATTTGATGTGTGGTCCAATCAAATCCCTACAGTACAAGGTCTTGGTTATGCAGCTCCTTCAAGCAGATAAACATGGGACACTCAGACTGCATCTGACCCATCAGCCTAAACCCTTTGGGGTTGCTTAGTGTCTCAGAGTTTCCTTACGGGAAGGGGAAGAGCACCACTCTGAAGATGTGGTGTCACCGTCTAAATGGTAAACACACAGGTTGCAAAGCTAGAGAATCAGCTCCCAGGAGCTGGAGAGGCCATGTTTCCCTGAAGCACAGGGCAGGGATAGTCTGGATATGTCAGTTACAGTCAGCGGGAGTCCTAGAAGTCTAGAGGACAGCCACAGCCCCCCCCCCAGCAGTTACCTCATCATCTGCCAATCTTGAGGGAAGTCCCTGCAGCAGGAGGAAGCAACTCCTCCACACTCACCTGACTCCATCCTCCCATCCTCTCTCTCCTGGGTCTGCTCTGTGGTACTGAGGCTGCCCGGGTAGGGCAGGTGGCTGAAGAGGTTGTCACACAGGAGGCTGCGGCACAGTTTGGTCAGGAAGCGGAGGACATAGCCCACGCTGTTCACCACGGGCAGACTCCTCAGGTGCTGTTTTCCGTCAAAGGAAGCAGAGACTGGAAAACCAGAAGCAGCAACTCAGAGCTGGGCACGGAAAGCGGGGAGGGCAATTCGTTCCCCATTCCAGGGGTACCACCCAGGACAGCACAGGGGTTCAGTAGTCATGGCCCTTTGTCCGCTTGGTCTGTGACAGTTCGTCAACCTCTCCTTGGTTTTCCTGACTGTCGCAGCAGCTCTGACTAGCTCTGCTCAGATACTGTGAGGTCTGTCCGTCCATTTGCATTTGTCTGAGTTTTTTTCTTTCTTTCTTCTTATGGCTGGAGCTTGGGGACAGGGGAGAAGGACTACAGAGACAAAGAACTCTTCGTGGGACACCAAAGAGGGGCTATGTCATGCCCACAGGGCACTTCTGGGGTGTGAAGCTCCCACACCTAGTGGAGCCAGTGTGTCCCACACCCTTCCACTCTGTTCTACATTCTGGCTTCTGGGCCCAATCACTAAGCCTGCCCATCCCCAAGGGTCTCAGGAGTGTTAGCACAACCTCCTGACTGGAACAGCGGCAAATCCCACATATCACCTACAATTCCTCTGTAAAGAAAGCTTGTCTCATCTCACCCATTTATTCTTTATTCAGTCATTTGTTAAATGTTGTGGGACTCCAGGATACATGCTTTATGTCCTGGGTTGTCAAAAGCTATTTATCTTGTTCCTCAAACGGTCCCAGCTTTCATTCTGGGAACTCTACTGGGGTTGACTCCTGTGTCCTTTCAATACAACACTTTCGGGTTTGGGGCACTGAGGGATATTCCACGCTCATCCTGCTCCAGCCCTAGAAGCAGCCATTCTCCAACCGTCCTGCTTTCTGTTATGAATGAGAGATGAAGAGAACCCAGTCACAGCGCTCCCGGGTGTCAGGGATTTTGGCCCCTCCAAGTGGGCAGATCATTGGCAGTGTGGATGTGTGCTCTCCTGGTGTAATTACACGCCTATTGATAATTCGACCCAGGAGTCCATCTCTGCCCATGTCTGAAGGAGAAGATATATACAGGCACTTGAGTTCACCCAGACGTCTCTAATCCTACATGCCATTTGTCATCAGAGGACCCCAGGGAGATTTCAGGGAAACCCTCAAGAGAAGAGTCTTTAACTCAGGGCTAGAGAGATGGCTCAGTGGTTAAGAGCACTGTCTGCTTTTCCAGAGTACCCAGGTTCAATTCCCAGCACCTGCGTGGCAACTCACAAATGTCTGTAACTCCAGTTCCAGGGAGCCCAAAACCTTACAGACATATGTGCAGGCAAATATCAATGCACATAAAGTAAAAATAAATATTTAAAGAGAGGGGGCTCTTTAGAAGTAGCATCGATTTCCTGAAGCCGTAAGCAGGGTCTGTCCTGTCTCCCACCTCACAGCCCCTCACCCCAGAACTGCACACCAGCTCCAGTGTGAGGGACACACAGACACCTAACCAGGATGCCCTGCTTTGACCTAGGTTTCCCCAACTCACAGCAACCCTAGCGGGCAGCTTCCTGATTTGCATTGTATCCCCTGGAGGTTGGCAGATGGCAGGAGCTACCATTAATAGTTTTTATTATAACCAGACAGCAAAAGATTCCATTTCTTACATGTAGATTTGGTAAGGCCTGTGGAACTCATCTCCACACAGGCCTCCTGGTTGGCCCGTGAGGATGGGACGGAAGACTATCGCCCCATGTTACAGAAGATGAAGCCGAGGAGAACCCTAGACTGGTTTTCCAGTTCCTGTGGCATCTATGTGGCTCATCTAAAACTGGCTCTGATCCATTATGCTTATTCCAGATACTTTGCAGATCCCCACATAGCACAGGCTCTGTCTTAAAAGGCTGCATGATACGGAAACTGGCCCCGAGGTGGGAGGGTCCTGGGACCTCAGGCCTATCCATTAAGTTACACGTATGTTCTATAAGTGTTCGTGGGATTGCATGCATGGGGGAAATCCCATTTCTTTCAAGAGGATGTGGACTCCCGAGTTCATAAATTCTCCCTCTTGGGGGTGTGGCTAAGGCAGCGCACCCTAACAGGTGTGCTGGGAGGGACTTGAGGCTCCATGATGTTATCTGCAGTTCCTCCTCGATTCTACCAACTTCTGCAAGCTGTGTGGTGGGGTGTTTGGGGAGCAGCTTCTAAATGCAGGATGGATACTGCTGTTTCTCCCGAGTCCCCCCTCTCTCTGGGGGACACTGATGCTCTCCTGTAGCCCTGTTGGACCACCATCTCCAACTGGAACGCAAAAAGCTACCCCTCACTTAATGACCTCCAGGTGGAGGCGAGAGGCATTAGTCGGTGTGATAGCAATCTCCCAGACTTTAGGGAAAACGGTCCCTTCTGGCTTCCTGGGAATTCCCTCAGCCAACTGGAGCTGCAGACATCATCCTTTCTGATGTTGCTTTTCCCAGGGGCCAAGGTCTTGAGGCCACAAGGAGGGAAGAGCCGGAAAGCCAGGTCCAGGCCCAGCTCTCCCAGCTCAAGCGGGGAGTACGGAGCCTCTAAGACAAATCGTATCACAGAGAAGAGGCACAGAGACAAGGGGTCTCCCTCAGCCTCAGCTCTGTCTGGAGCCCTACTGGGTAGCAAGGAAAAGCACAGTTCAAGTGGAAAACAGATGCGAAGCAGTGAAGGGAACTCCAGGAGGTCTGGAACTGCATTTTCCTCCTCTCCCTGTTCCTATGGCCTCCCATGATGGGGCCCTTGAATACCATGCTGTGTCAGACACGTGCACTTGAACCTAGCAAAGCTCCTCTCTTCCTTTTCCTCCCCTCCCCTCCTCTCCTCCTCCTTTTCTCCTTTCCTTAGTTTTTGAGAGAGCATCTCACTGGGTAGCACAATGTCTTAGAACTCGGTGTAGCCCACGCTGGCCTGCCTCCGCCTCTGCAGTACTGGGGCTCCAGGCATGCACCCCCAAACGGTTCCCCAGACTCCTTTTTAACTAACCCAGCAGCCCATCGCCAGGAAATCTGTCTTTTCCTCGGAGCTAAGGAAGGCCATAGCCACATTGCAGAGCCAGCAAAGACACTAGCCTGACTCTCCAATGTGTCTCCAATAATGCAAAGTCCAGGGAGTGACAAGATTTGTACAGAGTGGGATAGAGGGGCAAGAGATTGGAAAGAGTGGGGACTGTGTACTCTGAAGGCCAGTCTGTTCCTCTGGAAGCTGCAGGACCCTGTTTAAAGAGGTGGCCCCTATGATGGGCTGAAATGGCGAGACTTCCCCGGCTATCCTCCATGGTGGTGAGTGCTATAAAAGGAAATAAAGAAGGTTTGATACTCAGATCAAGGTCAGAAGACAGGACTCTGATAAGGCAGCATTTGAGCAGAAACTCAAAAGGCTTCCCAGGAGCACGTAGCATGGAGCGTAAGAAACTCCAGAAAAAGAAGTCAGCAGGAGCAAAGGCCCTGAGGTGGGAGACTAATTGAAGGATGCAGAAAGAATAGCAAAGAAGCCTTCGAACCTGAGCCTAACACGGGAGTGAGACGTGACCCTGAGTTTGGAGAGGGAGCCTGAAGCAACTCACATAGGTCTATGGGCCTTGTAAAGATATGGGCTTTTACTTGGACATAGGAGCCAGTGGCAGATTTAGGGCAAAGAACAAGTATGGCCTTATCTTAAAACCCACTGTGGTTGGGACCTTATTGTGAATACACTTGAAGGCGGAGGAACGGTATTGGAAGTGGGGAGAGGGCAGAGGAGTCGGGGTGAGGACGCAGGAGGTCACTCTTGCTGTCCAGGCCTGGTAGCTGTCTCTCAAGTTGTCCCAAGAGCTGCGTTCTGCTCTCAAGCTCGCAGAGGCCCTGGAGCCCTGCAGGTGAAGGACAGGGTCTGGCCACATACACTCTCCTGCTCGGGGACCACTACAGAGAGAGACCCCTAGCATGCCGCCCACACCCCAGGTCTTACCTGACACCAGCTCTCCACGGTAACCCTGCTTGACGAGGGAGAAGACCAGCCTTGGCTGGTGTGCACAGTCGATGCATGCTTGCACTGCCTGCTGCAGGACAGCTGCGGGCCGCTCAGGCCCCAGGCGCTCAGGAAGCTGCTGCAGCTTCCTCCTCTCCAGGTATGGGCCTGCATCGGCCTGCTTGTTAATGTAGAGGCACACTGTGGGCACAGAGAAGAGTGGATGTGAGCTGTCTAGCATTGCAAGTGCATCAGGCCTGCAGGCTGCCTAGGCTGGAGGCACCTCAGGCCAGTACCAGGCCCTGGCCTTGGGAAAGCTGCAAAGGGCAGGCACGGGACTGAGCCTCCCAGTGTAAGAAGATAAAAAGGCTACAAAGCTGTACTTTGCAATGGTCAGAACTTGCTCTAGAAATGACTGTGGGCAGAGAGATAGCTGGGTCGGCTCTAACTGTGTAAAACTATACCCAAGCCAATTTCTCGTATAGACAGTGTGCATAAAGGCATTTCTATCTAGGCAGGTCTGTGGCAAAATCTTCCTCTGCCATTTTTCTCTATGAACTTTCACCAATAAAAAACATTGTGTAACACTAATCATCCCAGAGGCAGTATGATGATGGTCCAGTGGGATATTTATAATTTCAGGAAGCAATGGTCAAAAGCTATCAATCAAATTTAAAAAAAAGTCCTGTGTATGGATGTGTGTGTGTGTGTGTGTGTGTGTGTGTGTGTATAATCTTTGTATCATGTACCCTGGGGTCTGGTGTCATATCCCAGGAGTTACAGACAGTTGTGAGCTACTATGTGGGTGCTGGGAAATGAACCCAGTTCCTCTGCAAGAGCAGCAAATGCTTTTAACCACTGAGTCACCCCTTCAGTCCCAAATCTTCCACACGTTATAGCTCATCACAACATTTTGGACATAAATCGTGTTAACTTACATTTTTGACTATGTCAATGTATCAAGTATAAATAGATTTTGTGGGTAAGTATCATATTTATGAAACATAAACCTACAGAAAAGTGTCAGAATGTCTCTAAAACTGGTTTTCCACATTCAGTAAATTTTCAGACCACGGTGGGGAATTTTATGAATTTTACAGTTAAAGGAGAAAATGAAAAGCTCACAAATTCCCTTTTTCCATTGTGTGTGTGTGTGTACGCACACACGCATGTGCATGTATGTATGTGTGCACACACATGTGCATGTGTGTATGTGTGTGTGCCAGGCATGCCATGGTGCACCCATGCAGAGCAGAGATCAGAGGACAACTTGAGGAAGTCTGTTGCCTCGTCCCACCATGTGGGTCCCTGGTATTGAATTTATGTCACCAAGCTACTAGGCAGCAAGTACCTGTGCCCACTGGTCCATCTCAGGGACCATCATGAGTCCTTTTTCAGGGAAAGTGTTCCCACTGAGAAGATTCACCTATGCAGTCCTTATTAACACCATAGTCAGTGGCTGAGGGGCTGAGAACCAGCAGATACAAGTTCAACTTAACTCTGTCCTAAAACGGCATAAACGCCTGCCCACAACTATGTCCCCTGTAATTTAACGAAAATTGCCCAACAGGTCAGCCTGACTCCAGACTGCTCTGATATAATGTGTGCTGTCCTCCACCGCCAGGTCTACTGTTTTAAGATTTAAAAGCAACAATGTTACCATGACCTGCTCAGGAAAGCCCCAAGATTCTTCCCTGTTCTCAAAGCCAGCTCCTTAACAAAGAACTTCCTAGAGAAAACTACCTCCCAGGTAAAGTAGAAATGCTATCCCCCCACCCACCCACCACCCACCCCTACACCCCCCCCCCCCGCCTTTCTGTGTCAATGCAGGAGGTTCTGCCCCACAAGTAAAGCAGACACAAGAATAAAGTAAAACCCGATGTTAACAACAGGGTCATTAACTTAAGACATTAACACTGTCTTAAGTGTCTGTCTTCCCATGACATGTGTAAGCCTCTTACCTCAGAGATCACTGTTTAAGGGGAGTGTTGTTTGTTCGTTTGTTTTAGGGGGTTTTGTTTGTTTGTTTGGTTTGGTTTGGTTTTTTGAGACAGGGTTTCTGTGTGTTACTGGCAGTCCTGGAGCTAACACTGTAGTCTAGGCTAGTCTCAAGTACACAGACATCAGCCTGTCTCTGCCTCCCAAGTCCTGGGATTAAAGGCGAGTGCCAAACACCATCACTGCCCAGAGTGTTGAGAAGGACATTAAGAGACAACTAGCAGGACTTTGCGGATGTTGAATAGTAACGACAGGCATCTCCCACGTTTTTGAGTAAGCCTGAGTTGGGTGTTATATTATGGCTTTCTTTGCTCTTGAGGAAACAGAGGCTGAAGTGCTCATGGGGGCAGCTCAGATTTGCAGTCAGGGCTGGAACATGGAGCTTGGAGTCAATTCCCTGGGAACCCAAGAGTTCTGATCTGGAAAGTAGTGAACAGCTGGCCTGTGTACCAGCAGGCAAGTGATGTGGGCCCTACCTATTCAGTTCTCAGGTGCTGAGGTAAGACCCCAGGCTCTGAAGAGGAAGAGCATATGCTAAGACCCTATTGACAGCACCTGGTGAGTGGAATCAATCTGTAGGGTTTTCTCAGCCATGTTCACAGGTTTAGTCTTTATACTACAATGAGGGGGACTAAAGGGACTAAAGGGACTTAAACAGGATGGGAGCAGGGAGTGAAGTTGTGATGAAGGGCTCTGTGTGTGTGTGTGTGTGCGCACGTGTGTGTGCCTTTGTAGCCATCTAACTACTGTTATGATTAAGATGAAGCTGTTGGTTGGCTGATATCATCATCATTACCATCATCAAGAAGAGAGAGGTTGGAATGTGTGCTACACTGGATTAAGGGAAGTGGAAGCAGCTGGAAATACAAATGCAAAACGGACACACTCAAGTGAGCACATTCAGGTCTGGACACACTCAAGTGAGCACACTCAGGTCTGGACATTGTTCTTACTTGTCCGCTCCAAAGCAGCCAGCTGAACCCAACATTCACAGAAAACAGTTTTTAATAGCCAAATGTGCTTTCAGAGCCCAGCCACCATGCCAGATCTTTCTTTGGGATATCTAAGGGAAGCATTTCTTTTCTTTTCTTTTTTAGAAACTGGGTTTCTCTGTGCAGCTCCGGCTGTCCTAGAATTCTCTGTGTTGACCAGGCTGGCCTCAATCTCAGAGATCAGCCTGCCTCTGTCTCCCATGGTGTTGGGTGCTGGGATTAAAAACCTGTGCTGCCACACCCTGGGAAATATCTCAGAGAAATATCTCACAAATTGACTGTTAGATGAAAGGACACCCTGTTACTAGAAAACCATTGCCACCTTGGAGTCCATTGTATTGACCTACCTGTGAGAGCCTGTGGGACCACCAAGCTGGGGACAGTGGCTGCATCCTGAGGGATGGAGCTGAGGTCAGGTTCTGGGGTACTCCGTGGAGGTGACAGGGCCAAGGGAGTCATGAGCACTGGAGATTTGATCTGCAAGAAAGTCTACCCATCAGTGAACATCTGGCAATGTCCTCCATGCCGCCCTCCATCTTTTCTGGATGTCTGCTAACCCAAAGTACTCTGTCTCAACTCCCTTTTGTTGTTGTTTTTGTTTTTCGAGACAGGGCTTCTCTGTGTAGCTTTGGAGCCTGTCCTGGAACTCGCTCTGTAGACCAGGCTGGCCTTGAATTCATTGAGATCCGCCTGTCCCGGCCTCCCGAGGGCTGGCGTTAAAGGTGTGTGCCACCACCGCCCAGCTCTTTCTTGCTTCTACGCCTTTCTACTGTTCAGCTTTGGGAAAGGAGCTGCTGGGTACATTGGAAGGTGGAATGTGTCAGGGTAAGAAAGGTACAACTGACACTGAGGCTTGTGTAAGGATGTGTGTAAGGCTTCAGGTGTGTAAGGATGGAGTGACAGATGTGCACCACCATAACCGGATGCCAGGAAGAATTTAAATGGGGCGGTTCCTATTGGAGTAAACTTAGGAAGTCATGGGTGGAAAGATACTGGGAGCAGGAAATAAAGCCAACCACTTACAGGAGTTTTGTCACGGAAGGGAACGGAGAAGGGACCACGGCAATGGGGAGGGGAGTGGGGAGATTTACCTTGCAGCAGGTGCCACCTCGCAGTGTCAAAAGGGAAAAGACAAAATAGGGACATTGGCCAGGCTGTGGGGGAACTGGGTGTGGCCACTACAGAAATCGGAAGTTTTTGTGTTTCGATTTGTTTGTTTGGTTTTTCGAGACAAGGTTTCTCTGTGTGTTGCCCTGGCTGTCCTGGAACTCATTCTGTAGACCAGGCTGGCCTCAAACTCAGAGATCCGCCTGCCTCTGCCTCCTGAGTGCTGGGATTAAAGGCGTGCTCCACCAGCTCCTGGTGAGAAATAAGTTTAAATGTTGATGATCCAGGGGAGGAGAAGCAAGAGCTGGGCTTTCAGCAGGTGTGGGAAGGGTCAGGGCCTGCCATGGACTGCCACAGGAAGGGAGGCAGGATTGAAGCTGTGTAGGAGCTGAGTGGATGGTAGTAGTTGAAGCTTGCAGACGCAGTTTACTAGATGGTCCAATCCTTCTCCATTAGGACAAACATGGTGTCAGAGGATGGAGAGGCTGTCATGTTAGTGAAGCAGAGTGGGATGACAGGCAGTGAGTGACCCGTGAGTGACACTAAGGAGACAGAGGAAGGTGTGGAAACAACTTTGAAAGGAGAACAGCCAACAGCAAGCATGGTGGCTGCACAGTGGTGCTGTGTGGGTGCCGCGCTGGGGCCTCTTACCCTGCATAAACACAAAGCTTTAATTGGCAGGAGGGATTGCATTTCTCTTCAAGTGTAGTGTCTGAAAACAATCATAGGACCCAAAAGCTAGCAATACACTATTGAACAATAGAAAAGTAATCTTAAAAATGCCTCAGTGGTGGGGATGAGAACTCTGAAACCTACCGTCACTCCCCATCTCTGTGTTGGCTTCCTCAACCGTCTGCTTCCGCAAGGCAGCAGCTGTGACTATCCAATGAGTCCCCAGTTACCTTGCTATGAATGCTATCTTACTCTGCAAGGAGTGTGATGGGGAGGCAGATGGAGGGGAGCTCAAAGGCTTCAAGCAGTAAGCTCTGGGAAAATCCCAGTCAATTCTTGATGGGAGGCGTCCTTCTGTTTGCTACGAATATATGTTGTTTTTATCGATTGGTGAATAAAGCTGTTTCAGCCAATGGACAGCGGGATGCAGCCAGGCGGAAAGTATAGGCAAGGCTGGCAGACCAGGAGAATGCTGGGAAGGGGGATGCAAAGAGTGAGTCATGTAGCTGCCAAGGAAGCAAGAGGCCTGTGCATCACCAGTAAGTCAAGACAATGAGGAGATACACAGATTAATAGAAATAGGTAAATAATTAGGAGAGAGCTACCCAGTAAGAAGCCTGAGCCATTGGCCAAACAGTTTATAATTATTATTCGCCTCTTTGTGTTTATTTGGAACTAAACAGCTAAGGGACCAGGCAGAACAGACTTTCATCTACAAATTCTCCTTCCCCAATTCTCAGTTCACTAACACCAGGAGAACAAAATTGGCAAACGGTGGTTTATTTGCCTGAGGTCTTCAACATGCAGTAAATCAACATGAAGATCTTTGTGTTCCTTCCCTAGAATGACTGATGGCTATGATGATGGTGATGGTGATAATGGTGATGATAATGGTGATGGTTGTGATGATGGTGATGATGGTAATGATGATGATGGTGATGGTGTTAATGATGGTGATGATGGTGATGATGGTGATGATGGTAATGGTGATGATGGTGATGGTGTTAATGATGGTGATGATGGTGATGGTGGTGATGATGGTGATGAGGATGGTGATGGTGGTGATGATGGTAATAGTGATGATAATGGTGATGGTGATGATGGAATGTGATATTGGTGAGATGGTGTTAATGATGGTGAAGGTGGTGAGGATGGTGATGAGGATGATGATGGTGATGATTACTGAAATCTCAGACTCATGAACCACATAACAACCCTAACATCTCATGCTTGTTCTCTGTCATATTTATTAATATTGGATTTGTCTACTGAACCCATTTCACAAAAAGTCATAGTATTACAATTGTCATTTCCACCCATCATTTCTGCCTAAATGAACCAATGAGTCAGTTGGTTGCAAGAAAAGAAAAGCTTCTTATGCCAGGCACTGACTGGTGGTACATGACATTAATCCCAACACTGGAGAGGTGAATCTCTGGGTTCGAGGCCAGCCTGGACTACAGAGTGAGTTTCAGGACAGCCAGGACCATGCAGAGAAACTCTGTCTTATTTACCTTGTGTGGTGGTGGTTTGTTTGAATGAGAATGGCTCCCATAGGCTCAGAGATTTTAATGTTTGGTTACTAGGGAGCTGCACTACTTGAAAGGATTAGGAGGTGTGGTCTTCTAGAAGTTTGTCACTGAGGGTGGGCTTGAGGTTTTAAAAGGCCCACTCCAGGCCCAGTCTCTTTCTTCATGCCGCCCGTGGGTCCAAATATAGAACTCTCAGCTACTTCTTCAGAACCATGCTCCCTGCCATGGTGATAGTGGCCTAAGCCTCTGAAACTGTAAGCCGGCCTCAATTAAACGCTTTCCTTTATAAGAGGTGCTGTGGACACAGTGTCTCTTCACGGCAATAGGAGAGTGACTGGGACACCAACCTCTACGGCTGCTGGGACTTTGTTTATTAAGCAAAGAGGAATCTTCTGCAGACTGTGGGCAGCACTGTGGTGTGGGTAAGTCCCCAGGGGCTTGTGTGCTGGGAGGCTGGTCCTCAATGCATTAAGAGATGCAAGAGCCTTCCATGGCTAGGCCACTGGGGGCATCACCTTGGGAAAGAATTGATTTTGGTTCATGAAGTAAATTAGTCTCTATGAGAGCAGGCTGTTTTAGAAGTGGAGAAGAGTGGCTAGGCATGGTGGCACGTGCTTTTAATCAGCGCCAGCCAGGGCCGCATAGAGAGACCCTGTTTCAAAGCAACAGCAGCAATAAATGGAAACAAAGAAAGCGTGGCTGCCCCGCCCCATGCCATCAGCAGGTGACTCATCTGCTTGCACTACTATAATATCTTGTACCAGGAGGCCTCACCAAGCTTTTGTGCCTCCAGGACTGTGAACTAGTTCTCTCTCTCTCTCTCTCTCTCTCTCTCTCTCTCTCTCTGTGTGTGTGTGTGTGTGTCTGCAACTGGCTACATCCCCAGACCAAAATCTCCTTCCCTTATGAATTATGCAGCCACCACTCTATCATTAGAGCAATCAAAACTAGACAGGAATAGGGAGTCTCTGGCTTTTTTAAAATAAGATTTTTGTGGGAAAATGAAATACAATCACAATTTACTTAGTGCTCAGGAGTTTTAGTTTCACTGCCTAATATAAAGAACTAAAAATAGCCTACTAGAGAGAACCCGGTCAGTAAAGCGCTTGCTTTGTAAGAACGAGGACCTGAGTTTAACAGCTAGAATGCACACACACCTGGCACCTAGGAGGGAGTTACTATGATTTTAGAAAAGTCTAGAACTAGAGGGACACAGATATGCAGCACATCATCTGTGATGTGGCCTCTGCTTCCTCAACCAATACAAGCTGTTCTCCGCACGGTGGGGGGGGGGGGCATTTGTCTTTGCTGTTCTTGCTTTCATTTTTAGTTTGTTTTTTGTTTTTTGTTTTTTTTTTTTGTTTTTTTTTTTTTTTTTTTTTTTGGAACCAAGGTTTCCTCTGTATTGCTTTGGAGCCTGTCCTGGAACTTGCTCTGTAGACTGGGCTGGCCTGGAACTCACAGAGATCCCTCTGCCTCTGCCTCTGCCTCTGCCTCTGCCTCTGCCTCTGCCTCTGCCTCTGCCTCTGCCTCTGCCTCTGCCTCTGCCTCTGCCTCTGCCTCTGCCTCTGCCTCTGCCTCTGCCTCTGCCTCTGCCTCTGCCTCTGCCTCTGCCTCCTGAGTGCTGGGATTAAAGGTGTGCATTACCAACACCTGCCTTGCTTTCAATTTTTGGAAAAAAAAATGATTTTATTTGGTTATTTATATGGACAAAATAAAGTGAAATGCTCATATATTGGTTTCTAATGTCATTCCTCAATAAAAGGACTGGGAGCGTCTAGCAGAAATGGATGGTTCCGAAACCGGGAGCGTACAGAATAAGCTGGAAGTGCCAAGAGGTGGGAAGATCCTAACAACTTCTAGTGATGGAAGTTCACTAAGAAGCAAGGTGCCGACCAACACCCACAGTGGTACTGACAGTATGTGCTTCTGATATGGTTAGACAGAGATAGATGTCCCTGTACCTCCATGATCTGCCCCTATGCCCATGCTAATACATGGCGGAAACACTAGGCAGATCACAGTTGTGTAACATCCCATGAAACTCTTCAAACCTGTTCATCATCAAAAATAACAAAAAACTAAGCAACTTCCACCGGCAGAAGAGCTTAAGAAAATATCACGACTGGGTGTGAGGTTGTGTTGGGTGGAACAGATCAGAGAGATGTTCATACAATTAGAATAAAGTATGGGTTTGATTTATGATAATATATTACCTGTTTGCTGTTTTTGACAAATGTGCCATTGCGGTGTAAGATGTTAACCTTGGAGGAGCTAGGTGCTGGAGGGTGTAAGTCTTAAAGTAGAATTTAAAGTAGATATTACTTTAATATTTAATATAATACTGCAAATATTAAAAGCAGAATCTGGCTGAATGGCGAGTGAGGTGGTGATGGTGAGGGGGTAAAGAGGGGCCTCTTCCTGGCAGAATGAAAGGGATAGAGCCAAAGGTCGGCTGCCAAGATCCCTGCCAAGCCAACAACCCTGATATGCCTGGTCACACAGGGCAGTGATGCCTCATCCTCGGCTCTACTGCTGGAGTAGCCGGAGTGAGCAGGATAGCTTTGTCCGTGTCTCCTTCCCACACCTGCCTTGGGGACACATTTCTTTCACTCTAATATTCACATTCTTTGTTCATTCAAAACTCCCTCAGGGTTGTGAGGGGAGGCCTTCGGAAAGCACAGCTTGGGAATTGAGATCATTCCCTATGTCTAACTTCAGACTGTATTCTAAGAACTTGCCTAGTAAAATGCAGATTGATCCCAGTAAGAAGTATGTGTGATTCCATTCCTAGGGGTGAGCCTGCCACTGGATCCACAGTTACCTTTCACATCTGGAAGAACATAAACAGCCAAGAGATGGAGGGGCTGTATTGTTTGCTCTTGGCTTTGGTCAAATCTGGCATCCTAATTTAACAATCTTTGCCTCAGCACTTACCCAAGGAAATAAATCTATGGAAATACAACATACTCCAGACATCATGATGAAATCAAAGGCAGGGCGAAGGGTGTGTTTCAGAGACACAAATGAGTGAGGCAGGAGGCTGGGGTTCTCCTACCAGAGTTGAGATTCTTCCTAGGGTGGGGGAGTTGCTACAAGTAAGGGGCTGAGCAGGCTGCTGGCTTTCCTGGGGTATGGAGGAAAGACACACAGGGAGACAGGAAGCCAAGAAGAAAAGCCACACCCCGTGGATACAGTGGGGGAGGAGGGATGGGAGGAGGGTTAGGGGACAAAACACCAAGACTAAAAAATGTGGCATCAGAAACCAGATGTGTCCATGAGCCTCGCTGCCCGTCATACCTGTGACATGGCAGTTTTCAGCTGGAACAACACTTCTCAGGGGCATCAAGGTTTGTGCTTGAGTAGCCATGGGCCAAAATGACCGGGCCTCTTGTTGAGAAAGGGGACACTGGACATGTGACCATCCAGCACACAGCAGAACTGTACACGTGGGGTACCAGAACCCACCTGAATTAGTCCATAAGAAATGACTACACAGTCTTCAGAAATACTGCACGTTGATAGTTGTGCTGGCTTGGCCCCATGCGTTGATAGAGAACGGCACTATTAGGAGGTGTGGCCTTGTGGGGGGGAAATGTGTCACTCGGCTTCAAAGTTTCAAATGCTCAAGCCAGGCCAGTCTCTCTCTCTCTCTCTCTCTCTCTCTCTCTCTCTCTCTCTCTCTCTCTCTCTCTCTCTCTCTGCTGCCTGTGGACCCAGGTGTAGAACTCTCAACTCCTTCTCCAGCACCATGTCTGCCTGTGAGCCATCATGAGTCTCTGAACTGTAAGTCAGCCCCGATTAGATACTTTCCTTTATAAGAGTTGGCTGTGGTCATGGTGTCCTGTCACAGCAATAGAAACCCTAACTAAGACAGAAGTTAAACAACTCACGTTTAAAGCTAGAAGTGCATAGATTCACAGTTGAATTAAGTACATTTTAAAAGCACCAAGTGTTCAGAACTCATCACTCTCCAATTGTTTCACTCTGCATCTGTTCTGCCCACGGTGGAGTGCCGGGCAGCTATGCCCTGCTCCCCACTCAGATTCACTTGTTGGTGGCTCAGAGCTGACAGCACAGGGATATCTTCACATTGTAAACGTTGCAAATGTTACAAATTAGGGCTGTGTTTATTGCATTGGTTTACAGAGTTAAGACAGTCATGAGAACATGCTTTAAAAGGCTGCTTCAACTTCAAAGTGTGTCACACAATACGGCTGTTACAGTGAATGACACAAAAAAGTATAGTCCTGATTTTTTTTTTTTTTTTTAGTTTGTTTTCAAAAGCTGGCTTTCAGTTCACAGCCTTTACAAACAGCATGGCAGTCCTACTATTTGAAGATATTGAAATCAGTGCAACTACAGAACGGAAGTCGTTTAACCTTCAGGAAGCCCCTTACTGGCTCCTTACAAAGATCAAGATGTTTGCTAATTATGAAATATGAGGGAAATTTGCCTGCTGCTCTCAGGAGAGTTTTGAACCTGACCAAGATGCTAAGAGGTAAATATTCCTTTTGGAGCAAAGAAGGCCATCATCATGGCTGACGGTGGCTTTCCAGAAACTGTGGTGTTAGGAGGTTATCTGCTTTCTTTGGCACGGGGACAGTGGACACAGAGGCTCAGTGGCGAGCAGGCTCCACTAGTATGGCAGCCCCGGAGCTATAACAGACTGAGCACGATGTGGCCCACACTGGGCATGGACTCTCGACTCTAGAGGACTGACATCTGCCCACCTTTTCCACCTGTAACTCACCCACGTTAGCCCGAGACTCAGAAGCGGTCAAATGCCCTGCTGTCAACTAGGCTCAAATCTAGACGAGAGATGCCTGTGTCATTCTCAGATCAGAGAGAGCTGCTACCTCTGTCCGGGAAGGGACTGACAGAGATGCTGGAGCTGACACCAGCTGGCCCAGGCCCAGGACACAGTCAGAAGAAAGAGACATCCTCAGAATTTCTCAGAAGAAAAGCTCAACTGAGACTCAAAGTTGTCTCATCCACTATCACTAGTTGTAGCGATCACTATTACAATGTTATTAGTGATGTTGCTATTTTGTAGTAGCGACAGTGGTGTCTGTTGTGTTAATGTAGTATCGAATTGTAAACAGTTATTGTTACCCTTACTGAACATGCAAGGGGTGTTTAACCAGCCTCTGACAGAGAAGTTCCTTTCTTTTAAAAATGGTTTTATTTATTCTTTAGCAATTTCGTACATGTCTGTAACACACTTTATCCTGTTCACCCCTATTGCCCTCTCTTCCTCACACTCCCTCTGGAGCTCTTCCTCATCCCGACATATCCAGCTCCTACTTTAATGTTGGCTATTTGTGTGTTTATCTATTTTCAGCTGAGAGAGGGTACTACTTTGTTGCCCAAACTGGTCTCAAACTCATGATCTCCAAGAACCCTTCTGCCTCCAGACATGTGTGAACACAAACCTATGTCATTATGTCCAAGTCCAAGAAGCATTTTCTTACTAATAAAATACATGATCTTTATTGTCGAACCAAGTAAGATCCTGCCATGCTTAGTCAGGCTTTCTTTTTGACAACTTCTGCCTCCCCTACTGTGCCCCAGATACTTAAAATTCCAAACCAGTGACCATTTGGTAAGCGAAGGGAGACCATACGATTTATTTGCTGGCTCTTCCACAATTACAGTCCTGTCCTCAATGCTAAAATAAGGTGTCAGGGTCTGGGGGGGTTGCCACAATAAAACTAGGAGGCCAGGTTACCAACTTTATTTTGCCAACTGAGATTTTAAATCACCAGCTCCTGTCAGTGTGTAGCATCTGATAAAACACTCTCACCAACATGTATGTTAGAATAAAGGGTAATCTTTTGAGGAAATCATTTTAGCTTTGTGAAAAGTTTCACGTGGTTCTTATTTCTCCTGTATTGCTACTGACAGGTGACAGGGTCTCACAAACTGGGACCTGATTTGGAAGTATTCTTCTAGGACACTGAGCTAAAGGCTTATGGAGTCATCTGGGGACATGTGGTCTGAGATAATGCCCATGTATTTTCCTAACTATATGGGAAGTAGACCCAAAAGATAGCTGTGGCCTCTTGTCCCGACAAAAGGAATTCTTCGTGTGGTGGGAACAGACCCGTTTGCTTTGTGCTGGGCCTGTGTGTCAGTCAGCCAACCTAAGCTGTGTACTGTTCTGAGGTTTCCCTGGGTGTCAGGGACACTGGAAAAACATTCCCTTTTAGGAGGGAGGAAACTTGCAGAGTAAATCAAGTTTGTTCCATGGAGTGAATGGCCATTTTTCTTGGCCCAAGAAATTCTGTATCTGTTCGTAATTTTCATTCTTGGGTCACAGACCTCTTAGAGCTTGGACTTGCTCCCTGGCTCTGTGAAACAGAGTGCCTGCCCACTCCAGCCCTCCAGATGCAATTCCCAGACTCCTTCAACAGCACAGGTACCCAAGCAGGTACTGAGCAGAAACAGGCACCCGGGCTAGCTTCTGAGAGTAGATATACAATTCTAAAGCCAACATCGCCATGAACAAAAGAGATTTTCCTATCAGCAAATACCCAGCAGGGGGCTGAAGAGATGGCTCAGTGGTTAAGAACACTCATTGTTCTCCCAAAAGTTCCAAGTTCAATTCCCAGCATCCACGTGGCAGTTCACAACTATCTGATGCTCTCTTAGGGGGTGCAGATGTCCATGCAGACAGAGTATCTATATAAATAAATAAATCTTAAAAAAAAAGAGAGAAGAAAATACCCAGCAGAAGAGTTTGATTTATTTTGGCCAAGAAGAGCTTAAAATATATATTAAATACTATGGGCTAAAGAGATGCCACAGCGGTTCAGAGAACATCCTGCTCTCACATAGGACCCAATTTCTGTGAGGTGGCTCACAACTACCCATAACTCAAGCTCAGAAGAAGCCAATTCCTCTGGCCTCTGTGAACAACTGCACTCATGTACACATACCTACACATAGACAACTGCACACACCCCCAACACACATATAATTAAAGATGATAAGGGGCTGGAACGATAGATAGCTTAGCCACTGAGAGCACTGGCTGCTCTTGCAGAGGACCAAGATCAGTTCCCAGAACCCACATGTTGGTTCACAACCATCTGTAACTTCAGCCCTAGGGAATCCAACACCCTCTTCTGCCTCTTCAGGCACAGAACACACACACAGGACACAGGCATTCAGGCAAACACATTACATATAAGATAAAAATAAATAAAATCTCAAAAAAAAGTTAAGAAAACTAAAGCAAATGACCCTCAAGTCATTTTGAATAACTAATATCTCCCCTACAGCTGTTGGTTTGTTTTGTTTTGGGGGACCTGGGGGAGGGGGTTATGTCATCAGACCCTGCTGCCCACCCACAGCCTCTCCATGTTGTTAGTTCTTATGATGCTCTCTTGCCCTGGACCCGCCTCTTGCCCCCAGATTTGACACCAGTGTCTTTTCTAAGCAGGAAACTATAACGGACACCCCAGAGTCCCATGCTAAGCCTCTGTCCAGTGAGCTTTTCCTACATCCTTTGACATGAGCCCGCTCATGCACGGCATACTTTAAATGTCTAAGGAATAGCATCAGCTCCCACAGAAACAGATGAGGAATAAGTTCTAGAAGCGGCTTCAAGAGCCAGCCTCGTGCATGTAAACAAGGGACAGATGAGCGCCTGACACTCCCATTTAGACGCAAGCTTAACCATGTGTTCAGCGATGGCCTAAAGTCTGCTCGCCTTGTAGCTCCCCGACCTGGTGAAGAAGAAAGAGCATGCACCGCGCGCTGTGACGTCACGATGAGACCTTGTCCATCACATGCTCCACTGAGAGACTTATTTCCTAGTCTGTGCTTACCTAGGCCCCTGCCTTCCATAACATTTTGCATCCGAGCTCTGCCCGATCCACCCCCCCCCCACCCACCCACCGTGGCCCAGCCCGATGTGACTGGGGAGGAGGAGATGGTAGAGGCGTACCTTGTACCTGGGTTTGCGTCCCCTCTTCTTTGGGATTGTCACGGCTGGTACAGAGCCAGCGGGAGCAGAGTAAAGGTTATGGGTTGCCATCTGCACCAGTGTGGAGTGAAGTGGAGGCCGGCCACGCTTCCTCCCTGGGACCTTCTGTGTCTGCATCTCTGCTGGTGCCAGTCTTACTGAATGAGGAGGCAAACAGCAAGGGCAGGAGAGGTCCTGGGAATTAGTCCTGAGAGGAAGCAGAGCGAAACAGAAATGTCTGTTTGGTTTAAAGCACTCGGCTGTGTGTGTGCACACCTACCACTTATGCACTCAGAATAGATGCCTGGATTTAGACACACCTGATGTTGTCACCAGCAACTGAATGCTTTCATGCCTTATAAAATAGTATCTTAATAGCTTTTAAATACTATGCATGACATTTCTATATTTATGCTTAATATGAAATAAATCAATGTCATATTTGATATCATTGTATTACATAAACTCATCCATTCCCCAATATTTAACCTTCTTTCTTTGCTTTAATTATAAATTATCTTCTCTTCTTTTTCTCCTCAAAGAAATGTACTTATACAGGTCAATTCCATTAAAGTCATGACATTTCTTAGTCAAAACGTGGACAGGGGTTTGCATACAGAAATGTTCATTTTAACAATATTCAGAACTACAGAATAAAATAGATATAACCCAAATAACAATGCATAGGGGAGTAGCTAATTCATTTACAACCTGAAACTGCCGACTAGTTTAAAGCCTTTAGCAACACATTTTGCCTGGCATGATATTGGGTGAAGGAAGCGTCAGACACATAAATAAGCGTAAAAGTGATCTCAAGTATGAAAAAGTTTATAAGGTAAAATAAACAAAAAGAGGCATGCAAAAAGGTCACCTAGATAAAGGTGGCCCGGCTGCGGGCAACTGTCCACAACACACAGTCGTTTGTACACGGCAGACAAACAGTGTTATCATAAACTGTTCAGGTGGAATTTCATAAATCTTGAAGACCACTGATCAGCCTTGACCGAGAACCGAGGGATTGGAAATGCAGAGGTTAGATGTCCTGGCATGGTCAGGAATATGTTAAGTGGGGCCAGCTGTAGATTTTAACTCAGGGGCAATGTTAGGTAATGAAATCCACTTCTACAGAGTAGTGGCACCTTCCCGAACCTTCCAGTGGAAATTAGAAGCTTTTGCTGACAAGTCTGTAGATGGTGTCAGGATGAGCTTCCCCGTGCCTTGGTGGGGGTAGCAATGCAGGGACTAGATAGGAAAACAATGGAAATTCTTTTGAAACACAATAGGGGAAGGTTTGTTTTTGGAAATACCATATTTTGTGGGTAGACTCTTTTTCCATGTGGGGATTGAACCTATGGCCCTGTGTACACTATGCAAGTACTTTACTAGTGACCCACACTTCCAACCCAATAACTAGAACTTTAAAGTGGAAATATTTTTAATTTGCACACCGTTGAATGTTTCGGGTAGGAAACAAGCTAGACCGCCCTTTCAGTGGACCCAGGTTCAGTTCCCAGCACCTACCTCACGAAGCCCATACATGCCTGTAACTGCTCACACAAACTGCAGGCACCGCACACACAAACATAATCCCTCATCCAGACACGTACATGTACAAGTAAAAATAAGACAATTCACAGCATCAACCGCCTGTTAAAGACATCAGTTTTCTTTGTCCCTGTGTTTTGAGGAAAATATCCCATCTCACTGATTCGGTAGGGAGTATCTTTTTAAATTCTTAGTATATCGTAAGATAATGACACATCTTGTAACTGAATACATCGTAGAGTCCATGAATTGTGATTACTGTATAAGAATTCATAACATAAAAATCTATTTCTGGACTCCTTGGCACAAACAAATAATGTTCACTGGCAGGAAAGGTTGACGGATCAACAAGAACCAGCAAGATCCTGTTAAGGTGAAAGTCATTTTGACCTACCTACCGTATCAAATTTCTGCTTCTTGCTTACAAGTTTAAAGATTGTAGAAACAGAGTGTACTTTGTAGAGTGTATTTCTGCACCTTTCTACTTTGCCTTTCTTTTTAAAGTTTGTTTTACTTTGTTTAGTTTTGGTTTCAGGAGACAAGGTCCTTCTGTGCAGCCCAAGCTGTCCCCAAACTTGTATCCCTTCTGCCTCTGTCTCCTGTACCCTGGCATGACAGTTGTGCTGACAAGCCTAACCTACTTTGCCTTTAGTGTGGAGATTAACACTGTGTGGAGTAGCAGGAGCGTCAAAGGGAAGCAAGAGGAAACGTGTAGTTAGGGATTGAGGAGAAAAAGCCCAGTGCTTGAAAGCCTAACACTGGGGAGGAGAAACATGTGGCTTTCTCCGGCTGGCACTGGCCTGCCAGCCACACCTATCGAACGAGTCCCAGGGACTAAGTCAGACAGCAGCTAAGAAAGAACATGGAGGTTAATTTCTAGCTTCCGTGCTCGTCTGTACACACGCGGGCTCACACATGTGCATGCTCACACACACACACACACACACACACACACACACACACAAGTAAATAAAATGTGATAAATTTAAAAAAGAAAATGAAGTTTAAAATAAAACGAATCAGCAACAAAGTTCCAAATATAAATAAATCTAAAAAGAATCTTTGACATCCAAAAAGTTAAACTGAACTTTCCCTCAATTGCTCAACATAACAAAAGCCTTTCCTAGAAAAAGAAACCTATCTGTTCAACTAATTTCTTTCCCCCTGGCATCCCCCCCTCTTCCTCTTTTTAATGAGGAACAACCATGCCTTAGGCTGCCTCCCACAGAAGCACCAGTCTTAGGCAGTGTGAGAGCCCTGCTGGATGACTAGTCTGATACATGGTCCTAATCGACCAACAGGGAGCCACTGTTGATGGAATGGTGGGTACCTCAGGGAGGGGAGAGAAAGCCCAAGGCAAGAAGTGTCCAAACCCTCAACCTGCCATGCCTGAGTGATTGCTCACTTTGCCTGCTAACCAGGGACAAATTCAAATGTAAGTAACGAGGTTACTAACCTGAACAATAAATGAATTTATTAGAACCTCTAAGTGTCTCCACAGTGTAATTTTAGAGTTTAGGGAATCACTAGTAAATCACATTCACTTTCAATAAGAGGTCCAGAACAATACTAAAGATAAGGAAATGCCTCAGCTTTGGAAAGCAAGTGATAGCAAGACACATGAAATCTCGTTAGGGAGAGAACTATGGAAGACAGACAGTGAAATTTAATCATGCATAAATAAAGGATTGCGGGTATAGGAAAGGCAAATATTGGGACAGGTAATAAAAGACTATCATCCAGAAAGAATCGCTCTGTGTCTTAAGAAAAATAAGAGTAGTTGCGTGTAATGATGCACATCTTTAATCTCAGCACTTGGAAGGCAGAGGCAGGCAAATCTCTGTGAGTTCAAGGACAGCCTGGTCTTCACAGTGGGTTCCGGGGCAGCCAGAGCTACGTAGTGGGACCCTATCTCAAACAAACGAGACATAAAAAGAAAAAGAAAAATAAGAGTGAATACAAATTCTAATGAAAATAAAATACTTAAAAGTATTAAGAAAAAAAAAATCTAAAGAAAGCCCAAAAATATATGGCCAGGGTTATTCTTTGCAAAATTATTTATAATAGAGAGGTACTGAAAACTACCAAAACACCCTCAAAGAGCCTTGATTTGCATCTTCTTTCAAACTCATAAGATGGAATACTTCATGGTTTTAAGCATGTACTCATGTGCATGCATGTGTGTGTGTATGCGCGTGCATGCATGTATGTGAGTGTGTATATGAGTGCGTGTGTGCGCGTGCGTGTGTGTGTGTATGCGCGTGCGTGCATGTATGTGAGTTTGTGTATGAGTGTGCGTGTGTGTGTGTGTGTGTATGTGTGTGTGTGTGTGTGTGTGTGCATGTAAGCAGGCAAATGAAGAGCACCTCTCTATAGTATATGAACAGCTTCATGCAGGAATCTGCAGTACTCTGTAAACAGGCTGGGTCTAAGAAAGAAAAGCCTCAAAGGGCTCCTTGGGAAGAAAGACACTGAAATGTTGCTTTTACTTTCTTTTGTATGCTGTTTTAAATTGTTTGAGCTTTTAAATCAGAGACAAATATATAAATAGAAGAATAAACAATGCAGGGATGAGTTTCATTCTCCGAGTACTCTTTCTGGTATCATTGCTCTTTTAAAATAGCTTTCCTTTTCTTTGTTTTCTAATGACGGTGCATCCTGAACCACTAAACTCCACTGAGCATTGCTCTAATATCCCTTTAAAAAGAAGTTGCTTTGACTGAGGCTGAGAGCAGCTTTAGTCTCCTGGTGCACAAACTATTGAGGACTTAGTCTTAAATGCGGCATCTATATCAGCCCCTTCGAGACCCAGGGAACACTCTAGAAGAAAGGATAGAACGATTCTAAGATAATCAACACCTGGTTTTATTCTAAGCACTCCACAGAGGCAATAGTAATACGCATATATTATTAAATACATAGTATAAGCAGGATATGAAATGCCAAAGCATCAAGGACAGAAGAAATCTGCTAGCAGAGTGGGGGGTGGGGTGCAGAAGAATCAGAACATGATATCAGAGTTAGGACTTTTCTGGGCAGAAGTGCCCAGGCTGGTGATGCAATAGGGTTGGACAGGGATATTTGGGGGTGTAGGAGGGAAAATAGGTAAATCAGACTGGGAGATAGATCCGTGGATTTCTGTTGTTCCTGAAAGCACCAAGGGGCAAGAGGCACAGAATTGCAAGTGTGACTCTTCCATTCTTGAGGATGGCCCAAGAGCTCAGGCATCAGGGGGGATGTCCTCCCCTCCCCCCACCCCCCACCCACCCCTCCCCCACACTAGTCTCGCAACTCCATCGCCCCCTATTGTCTGACTAACAGCAACCTGATCAAGTAAGAATCACACAGCTTCCTCATCGGCCCTTGCACACAAGTGATGTGTGTGCATCCCTGGGGCCAGAGCCTATGTTTCACATATTACCTGCCCCTCGGCATCAGGCTCAGTGTAGTACCTGGCACCTGGCACCTGGCACCTGGCGGTGTGAGGTAGCATTGCTCACCATGGAGTGCAGTCATCTTACCCGGAGTCAGAAGTGTGTATCTACATTTGTACGGTTTGGGTAAAACAAATCTATTTGGATAGAAGTGTGTTCATTATAAAAGAACACTTTGAAGACCAACAAAACCTTGACACTGGGGTGGAGATGCAGCTCAGTGAAAGAAAGCGTGTGGGATCCACAAGGCCCTGGGTTTGAGACTCAGTGCTTGAAAAGACAAAGTTAAACAAATGGGGGCAATAGGGACTGGAGGGACCGATCAGGACACATATACTCTTTGCGTGTGCACGCACACATGACTAAAAATAAAATAAATCTTTTATTAAAAAAAACAAGGAATGAGGATAATGATAGAGTCTGTTAAATTGAGAAAACGGGTTCTTTTAATACACACTTTCCCCAATTCTGACAACACTTGGCTAACAGAAGACAAAGCCAATACTCGCATCTATTCATTCCTAGCATTAAATTTTTACTCTGTGATTTTATTGTTCTCCATATTTTATTTATAGGATAAAATATTCATCCTATAAATAAAATCAAGAGTCCTTAGAGGCAGCTGATTTCATATTTTGGGGACAAAGAAGGGTCAGGTTAGCCTGAATATCTGATTAGTGCAGAGACAAGGGCAGTTTAGAGGTTACGAGGAGGGTTACTAAAAGGACAAAGAAGAAAGATGTAATGATTTACACATTAGCCGTGACAGTAGTAACAAAACACCCCAAATACAGTACGTGCGTGTGGACACAGTAAGTTCCTTTCAACATGAAAAAGTCTTAGAGAGTTGCACCCAGATATGACTGTACTTATTTAAATATAATTGAAAAGTGGACAGAATAAAATATAATCGGTTTTAGTTGGCTTCATTAAATGTGGGGGTACTTGTTTATAGCTGTCTGATTAAATAAGGATATACTCTTTTTTGTTGTTGTTTGTTTTTTGTTTCTGTTTTTTTTTTTTAATTTTGTTTTGTTTTTTGAGATAGGGTTTTTCTGTAGCTTTGGAGCCTGTCCTGGAACTCACTCTGTAGACCGGGCTGGCCTCGAACTCACAGAAATCTATCTGCCTCTGTGACAGGCCATGTGCAGGGGAAGAGGCCATGTGCAGGGGAAGGAGGACCATGGAAGCAGCCAAACTCATCTACCTTTGACTGCACCCACCCTCCTTCTGCTGCTGAGGAACTCTCCTACCCCAGCAATGAATGGTAGAACAGTCAGAATGACGATAATGAAAGGCCGTCTAGGTCAGAGGCAGGATAGAAGATGTCATAACGCAAGAAGACCAAAGGTGTGAGCCCTGCATGATTTGAAAACACCACAGTAGCTGGAAACATGAGAGACAGGTGTGCTATACATGTACTTAGAACTTACTGGCTGGGCAGCTGCTCAGCTCCATCCCAACTCCCCCTCAGTCCCCTTGGCCAGCCCAGAAACTTCCTTGTAACTCCAGCTCTGTGGTCAGGGCCCCTCAGCCCAGATCTGCTCCTCAGAAGGTGCTGTGAGTGAGGTAAGGGGAGTACAGGCCTGTGAGTGGCTGCCCTTGCCTCCTCCTGGTTTCAGATACTCACTCCTTTTTATTTCAACACCCCACCAACACACAGAGGGACAACACTCTGGAGATCTTGGGTACTAGCCCAGACCTGATGCTGTCCACAACATTCTTTACAAATGGGAGCTGCCTGCCTAAACCATGTCCCATGGTCCCCTGGCTGCTGTGTAGATTTACTCTCTGGGATGTGATGGCCTGAGCTTGGAAGATGGCTGTGAGAAGAGGGACCAGGGAAATGTAGCCCCTCTCCTCCACCCCCAACTTTGCTAGCTCTCTACCAGAAAACCCCTCCTGTCTGGCTCCAGGGTCCTAATCTCTGCTGAGTGACATGTCTTTTGCTCCTTGAACCAAGAGGTGGTCGCTGCATGAACTATGACTGAATGAATACCCAGCCTCCTCTCTCAACTTTCCAGCACCACGTGGCCATCTCCCTCCATTCAATACTTATTGTCTTAAATACAAAAGAAGTTTCCCTGAGGACATCTGTGAAAATGACAGCATGTACCTGCCTTAGGCAGGTCCTTAATGATGGGGTGAAATGGAATCTTGGAAAAGAGCCTCCTTCGGGAATGTTCTGTGCTTGCTGCTTCAGAGGCTGGAGTTGGCCACCCTCTTGTCACAGCTGGAGATGTGCCCGTGAGCAAGCTGATGGGTCTTGATGGGGGCCCTGACAGGGAGGAGATCCGTGTTCCCCAGACTCAGAGGTAAGAAGAGGGACAGGTAGTGATCTTCAAGGTAAATGTTGAAATTTACATAGCACGCTCTCAGATGTCGGGCAGGGACCATGCAAATATCAATGAATACACAACTGAGCATCCCTGAAGGCCCCCTCCATGCCCAACTATGGTTTTGCTTTGGGGGAAATCAGTTATCCACATTCTGAAAATATCACTATAATACAATGAGGAACTAAGGTACTTTGAGAGAAAGATCATAGTCACGTAACCCTTATTACAATATATTACCATGTCAAATTTTATTGTTAGTTACTATCGTTGCTCTCTTACCATGCTTAATTTATAAATTTGGCTTTATCATGGGTATGTGTGTAAGAAAAAAACATACAGCTCTAGTTGTCATTTCAGGCATCCTCTGGGGCTCTTGGCGACCGCGCATGCATCCCTTGAGTAGACAGACAGAAGCGAAAAAAGTGTCCCTGGAAGAGTTCTCCCAATGCAGCTAGCGTCTCCTGCTGCTGGGGTTAGAAGGGGAACTGCAGGTCCAGGGGATGGAGAGAGACCACATTGCTTCCTTCCTCCCTTCCTTCCTCCCTTCCTTCCTTCCTTCCTCCCTTCCTCCCTTCCTTCCTTCCTTCCTCCCTTCCTTCCTCCCTCCCTCCCTTCCTTCCTCCCTTCCTCCCTTCCTTCCTCCCTTCCTCCCTTCCTTCCTCCCTTCCTTCCTTTCTTTCTTCCTTTCTTCCTCCCTTCCTTCCTTTCTTCCTCCCTTTATTTCTTTTAGAACAACTCAGCAAAATAAAATTCTTGTTTTATTGTTGGCCATTGTTTCACACATACATCAAACAGGCCAAAAATAAATAAATAAATAAATAAATAAGCAACTTCATAAACAAACAAAGAAACAAAAGAAACCTTTTTATCTTTGGCCTTTTAAACCATCTTATACAAACCAACTGCTTACAATACAGCTAGGTATATACACACACATAAAAAGTTACTGGAATGTTCAGAAAAAGATTTTTTTTTCAAGTTTTTTTTTTCCCTCTCCTTTGAGATTATAATGAACACAGTTACACCACAAGCAAGGTCAGAAACAGGGCAGAGAATGCTCTGAAGGCTGGTTTAGTCACCCATTAACATTAAAAATGGCTGACTCCCTAACAATATGTACAAAGATGTAAAATGTAAATAAGAAACACAAACAAATTTTCCTTTTAAATTGTTTTTAAGGAAAAAAGTAGAGCCTTGGAAGTTTTGGGGTTTTTTCCCCCTCCCTTGTTGCAAATTCATGTTGTGGTTTTTGGTGGGGTGGTGGAAGGGGCGTGTACCATCTGTGGGTGGCACTGCCCGCTATGGGTGGGCGGGGCCTGCTGCTCTACTGGAAGGTGACTATGTAGGAAGGGGAGGGTGAATAGGCTGCGTTGAATGCTGTGTGCGTTCACATCATAATAAAACCAAGTGTGACCCAAGGGAGAAGGTTGACTTTGACCTCGGCAGCTGTTCATTGCCAGGGCCAGCTGCGCTGGTGTGGGAGGGGCGAGGGGCTCTGAACCCTGAAAAGATTGCAAATCACAGGGCATCGTGGGAGTGTCACACTTGTGAGCCTTGTACACTCACAGTATGCGAGCATTCACACTAAGCAGGAAGTCTATTGATTCCAATAAGTCAGCGGACCAGACCACACTTATCCCCATGGGCCCTGATTGCACTCCTGGCTTCGTGCTAGGAGTCGGTAGAAAAGATTGCGGATCAGGTTCGCATAGACGCTTCTTTTGTGGACCTCAACCCCTTCTGAACTTGCTTAGGCTCCCACCCCCACCCTGCCCCATGGGCACAGGATCAGCTTTCTGAAAGCCCCATGGATACACAGCAGGTATACACATGGATATTTTATATTTGTATCCATTCAGGCTCAACACAGTAGAAGCAAGAAGAGCCCCTGAGTTCCCAGGTTCTAACTCGCAGAGCAACAAAGCAGGCGCGGCGGTGGCTCCGGAGGAGTGGGTGGTGCAGCTCAGCGGCTCTGCAGCCTGTGACACAGACAGGTCGAGGTTTCGGCCTCGGCATCCAGGAGGTGTTTAGGGACAGTCCGGGGCACTTAGGGAGGGCACAAAAAGCAGTCCCTCACAAGCCTCCAGCCTTCTGCTGAGTAGAAGAAGATTGGAACAGTATCACAGAGCCATCTTTCAGTAGGTTATCTGCAGCCGACCCTTGCCTACATGGTCTAGTGGAGACGTTCGAGGTCATTGGGGGCAGCTTGCTGGAACCCGGTGCCCCTACCTTTGGGAGCTGAATGCTCAGTAGAGAGGAGAGATCATCACACACGACATAGCAGAACATTTCAGCGACTACTGGACCTCAAGGACGGGGCTAGAGTCCAGGGCAGTCACAGCCTGCAGCACACTGGCCACCAGCAGGGTGCTCAGAGCCTAGAGCTCCCTGCGCCCCCCAGCCCTGGAGGATATGGAAGCTGGAAACCCCGAGTCTGCAGCCCCTGGACTCCAGGACCTCTGCCTGACTCCCAGCCTCTAATGGGGCTCCCTGCTCAGTTTTGTCTAAGCTTTACACAACAGACCTCAGTCCTCACTCTCCAACAGGCATCGCTGCTCCCATGACACAGAGCTCTTCAAAGACTCGTGTCCCCCACCTCCAGGAAGCTGTCTGGAGGGTGGGTTTCTTTTCCATAGCTCTGCCTGGAAGTTTCTGCTCTAACAGAAACTTCCTGTGCCCAGTTTCTTCTCTTGCTGCAAAGGACTCTTTCTCTCTGAGCACCCATGTTAAACAATCTCTCTCTCCATGAGCTGTGTCTTTGATTGATTTGAAATTTTGAGACAGATATCGCTGGCTAGCCTAGCATTTGATTGATATATATATATATAGGCCAGGCTGGCTTTGGACTTGCTGTGATCCCTATGCCATGGCCTCCTGAGTGCTGGGGTTACAGATGTGCACATCTGGCTCCATCTCCTGGGAGGTGAGTATTTGTTACCTGTTAGTAGTGGGCCAAGGCTCGGGACTACACCCGAGGAGTCTTCAATAACGATTTTCTGGGGCCAGCTACATGACTTAGCGGGTAAAAGCACTTACAGCCCATGAGCCTGGCAACCCGAGTTCTTCCCCTGGAATCCACACAAAAGTGGGAGAGAACCAACTTCACAAAATTGTCCTCCAACCTTCACAAACACCCCACGGCACGCACACACCCATGTGAGCGTACACTCATGAAGAATTAAAAAACAAAAAACAAAAACCACTTCCCAAGAAGACCACCACCCCAGCAAGACATGACATTCATGTGTTTCCAAAATAGGCCTGCCAAAATGCACCTCCGTCATCTCTGTTAGTTTTCACATGGTCTGGAGCCCAGCATTACTGCCCTTGTGTTTAGACAGAGGATGTGAGGCTCAGACACATAGCAGATCTCCACCCATCAGGAGGCAGGGTGTAGCTCTGCGCACAGGCATGTCGACTCTCCTCTGCAGCAGCCCTGGGTGGCACTCACTCATCAGATTGGCAATGTTGCAGGTAGGGCCCAGGGAACCCTGACCCCTCTAGCTACATTGTGTCATTTCTGAGAGCGGTTGGAGATGACTCGACAATTTCAGGAAGACCCTGCCTTTTAGTCCGTGACCACAGTATCTAGAGCCCATGCAGTCATTGCAGGCGATTGCTGAAGACTTAGGCAGTGCCAGTTGAAAGACACTTGTCTGCTAGGGACACAGCTGAGGGTGACATTTATCTCACTGTGTCTCTGAACCTGTGTTCTCTGGTGCAGGGAAAGGCGCTTTCCGGGGCGGCTGAACTTTCTCGCCTTCACCAAACCACCATTTCCTGTTTTGTTCTCTATTTATACTCTTTAGTTTTGAGAAAGTGCTGGTGGGTTGGTGTTTGGGTTGTTCTTCGTTCAATCTCTATAAAGCAAGCTTTTTAAGATGTGGGGTGGGGGGAGAGAGACAGAGAGAGAGACAGAGAGACAGAGAATACAGAGCAAGGTTCTTTCCAATACCTTGCTAAAAAGAATCATGAAAATGCCCCAATAAAACAACAAAATTCCAGCCATTACTAGTCATAACCCCATACCCGCAGATCCATTCGACAGCCTGCAGAGTGTGTGAACTTCTCAAGGATGGTGACAGCCAATATTTGTTGTCACCTTGACACACCTCTTTCCTTATGGTGGAATTGCCTCCATTACGTTGGCCTGTGGCCACGTCTATGGAGGTAATTGATGAGGGAGGGCCCAGCCCACCCTGGGCAGGTGGTCCTGGATTGTATAAGAAATCAGGCTGAGCAAACCAGGGGGAGTAAGTCACGAAGCGGGCCCCCTCCACAGCTCCAGCCTCCAGGCTTCCGCCCCGACCTCACTCACTGATGAACTGTGATACAGACGCTGGCCCAAACAAACCCATTCCTTCCCAAGTTGCTCTTTGGTCATGGCATTTGTCATGGCAACAGGATAAGGACAAACTCTCTGAGACCACAGCCCTCCCAGTGCCCACAGTGCATAGATTCCAAGCACACAATTAATCGTTCATTCTGAAGTCCAGATATGTGTAACTAAGATGTCTTGACGAGTTACTCTTTGGAAAACACTTCTTTCGTGCTATAGAATGAGATGTGGCAGCTCCGTGTTTGCTCTGGAAGACCCACCACCCCAGGGCCGCCATGAGCTGTATGCAGAGGTCAGAAATAAACAAGAACAGTGTAGTGCGGCTTCCTGTCTGGCACCCAGCAGAGCCAACGCTAGCAGCGAAGGCAAACGGGAAGTGCCCAGTTCATTTGACGCGGACTTCGAGTCTCTGTTTGGACTCACCTTCCCCAGTGGACGAGGACCATGCAATAACCAGGGGAGCTGCCTTTGATGGGTGGCAAGTGGAGTGGCAGAGGGACTGCCGAGCATTGTCCCTCGCTGGCAATCAGACACAACCAGAATTTGCCAGGTCTGTGCTGCCTGGATGCTACCAGGATCCCAGGGAAGCCCTGAATAATGAGCAGTGCCCCGTAGGATATGAATTACTGCTCTTCCCACACAGATAATTTTTTTTCTTCTCTTTTTGCAAAGAATGGAATCAGGAGGAACTGTATTTCCTGATCACTTTGTAGCAGTCCCAAAGACAGCTAGCAGGTAAGATAATTTCGTTTTATTTCACAGGAAAAAGAAATGCACTGCCCTGCCTACAGCGTGACACCGTATTCTCCAGTCTACACAGAACCAATACCACGGGAGTAAAGCAGCTGAAACCATTGCATCAGAAGGAGCTCGGCCCTCTAGAAAGCTGTGAGGCTGGGAAGAAAGGCAGGTGCCCAGTGCGGGCATGAACACGAGCCCTGTCTGGGCGCAGGCTGCCACTACTCAGTGGTTCACTGTCCTCTGGTACTTCGCCAAGAAAAACCCACTTTCCAAACATCAGGAAGGCAAGGGCATCCCTGAGTCTGAGAAAAGAATGGGCCGAGGGAGGGGTCGGAGAAAGGTGTGAAGCAGAGCCCTCTTCCAATGCCTCTCCCACTCAAAGAACAGCAAAAGTCACCGAGTTCACTTCTGATCACCAAGGCTCACAAAGGCTTCTGAGATGTCCTGATCAGGGCGGTTGCCCTCACCCCCACCAGGGACATGGTTGGAGAGGGTCACTACCTCTCTGGCTAGTGTTTCCATACCCTCACACAGCCTACCGTCCTGCACCACCACCCTTACAAAGCAAGGTGAAGGACAAATCCTTAGCCCTGAAATGGGAAGTGCCAGCCAGAAACACTGCTCTCGTTGCATGCTTGGCCATTTAACCATTCCGCCATGTCTTCTGCAGAGCACTAAGGAAGTGAAGGGTCATGCAGACGCCCTCGGGAGGACCCCCAGGAAGGCCGAGCACCCCCCCACACATGTCCAGTGAGTCCTACTGATGTATCGGGGTGCTGAGCCTGGATCACACTCACGGGCCACCCGAGGAGAAGCAGGCATGTCACACCCTCAGAGCACACAGTATAGTGGCCGGCTGCCTACATGACAGTGTGTCTGTGGACCGGGTCTGCCACAAAGACTCAAAGGAGCCACTACTTCTATCAGAGCATCCTACTGGCAGAAGACGAGATTACCTCATTCCACACCTGGGCTGGGTGGAGATTTATGTGACCTCTCCAGGTCCAGCCCTGAGCAGGTCCTTAACCAATACAGACTGATTAAAATGAAAGGAAAAGTCAATAAAGGGAAAAACAATGAATCTTTGTCCAGCATGCTCCTGGTGTGGTGCAGTGGGCAAGCAGGGCTGGGTCTCCTTCCTCAAAACTCCCCAGAGTCTTTGAAGCACCAACTAAGCCAGTTTGTAATTAGCATTCAGCTGACCTTCTGCAAACTCTTACCTCTCTGAATGTTTGGGGGATACTTAGGCATTCGTGCAGCACTCTGAGGGGCATCAGGACAAGCACCCGTGCAAGCAGAAAGGCACACCCACAGGGTCATTTAGGAAGAGGCTCAGTGTAGGAGCTGGAATGGACGGCAGAGCAAATGTGAGGGAAACAGGAATTGCCCTACTCCTTAGGTACCAGAAGGCACCAGAAGGTGCCAGAACTACTCAGGGACTGCTTTATTTCTATCTAGTAAAGAACAGGAAAGGATCTCAAAGAAGTGCCAGGACACGAGACAGGAACCAGACAGGAGGGCACAGGAGGTGAGGGGACAGAGATGGGGCCCAGGCACTAGGACAGTCTGAAGGGGCAGAGGGCCAGGTGGACTCACTGATTGCAGCTCAGGGTCACGTGAACTCAGGTCTCAGCAGCCTCTGGAGAAATGGAGTCTGGGGTGCAGCAGGAGCCTACCAATAGGTTCTGGGAATTTTCTGCCGAGTCGGGACAAGCTAGAAGATCAGGAAGGGATACACTTTGTCCCCACTTTCAAAGCAAGTTGGACCCTGAGTGTGATAACTAATTAATGATTTCAGAACAACCCGAAGGTCCATGAGTACTTCTAGGGGATGACACCTTTGTTGGTAATGTGCACTGACTCCAGAAGGACTGATTCCCTTCTAATGTAAGGTTTAAGCTGATGAGATTCTTAAGAGAAAGGGCAGGTAGAGATCAGAAGAATGAAATAACCCCAGGCTGTTGACTGTTGCCCAGTGTTAGACAAACTTCCCAAGATTATTTGTGAAACACACAGTTTGTCACACATCAGCAGGAGAGTAGTGGGGTCAGGTAGAGCTTGTGGCTAGCGAGCCACCGCCAAGGTGGGTGGCAGCACAGACCAGCAGGGCGCCTCTAGTGGCTAGCCTCTGGTCAATGGTTTAGTTGTCATCTTGCTGGGAACATGGATGAGGGTTTGGAAGGCAGACATGCCAAATAACCAGCTTGGGAGAGGCAGGCAGTTCTGTAGATTACATAGCTAGGGTTCAGAATGCTGTAGACATGCAGACGAAGTCAACTGAAGGAAACTGAGCGGATGCTCCATTGTTCACAGAAGTACAGAAACACCGTGGCAGGAAAGGTTTCCAGTGTGAAAAAGATTTAGTGGGGTGGAGAGATGGCTCAGTGGTTGGTTATGATCACCCGCTGTCTTTCCAGAGGACCAAGGGTCAATCCCCAGGGCACTCACGATGGTTCACAACCACCTATAACTTCAGTTCCAGAGGATCTGATGCCCACTTCTGGCTCTGCTAATAACTGGCGTCCTCGTGGTATGCAGACATACACACAGCCAAAGCACCCATGCATACATAATAAAAATAAATAAACTTTTAAAAATATAGATCTGGGGATTTTAGCACAGACCTGGTTCTGACCATGATCTAGAGCATTTGATGAAGGAGCCTCTGAGACCGAGACAGCCCAGGGTCCAGCTCAAAAGACACAATAACACCATTGTCTGCAGAACAGCTGGAGTCATCACCTGTGTCTACACAGAATTGAAAATAAATATTGACTCAGAGCAAGAGGGAAAGGCGAGGCATATGGAGCTTCCCTTTGTGGACCAGTCAAAAATAAAGAAATTATTCTGTGTGGCAGGCAGCAGTGTGAATCCGCGACAAGAGCAGTGTGTCGCGACAGCCCCATGAGCCTCTCCATCACACTGCATCAAGAATTCAGATTAGAGAGAGAAGGAAGCAAAATAGAAACCACCCATACGCTTGTCTGAAGGAGAGAGGAGAAAAGTATTTGTCTTGACGATGTGAGTTTAAACTTATTTAAGCATGCAGTCCAAAACCTACGCATTTCTTTGTGCGAATACATTTTCTTTCTTGAATCAAAACAACAAAGGAAAACTACTTGAAGTAGGTCTTGTGTAGCCCAGGCTAGCCTCAAACTTGCAATAAATCAGAGGATTACCTTGAACTTCTGATCCTCCTGCCTCTACAGCCCAAGTGCTGAATTATATACACCACCATGCTCAGTTTATCTGGTTCTGCGAGCAGAACCCAGAACTTCAGGCAAACACTCTACCAACTTAGCTACGTCATCCATGGCCTGACAAATACAGTGACATTTTCACACGCACACACACACACACACACACACACACACACAAAAGAATTTAAAGTTGGGCATGGTGGCATCTACCTATAACCCCAACATCCCAGTGGCTGAGGCAGGATGATCAAAGGTTAAAGACTAGCCTAAGATACACAGAAAAATCCTTTCAAAACACATTTGAAAATAAAAGTATTAATTAAAAGTGTAATAATGCTGAATTCTCATTACGTCTCGGTCTAACTCAAAAGTGGGTAGGTAGGAATTAATGCATCCATATTTCAACAGCAAGCAGAAGTGAATGGGATACCAGGCAATACCACTAATGGGACCTACATTACAGGACAGAAAGTTCCTGTGCCTGCATGAAATGGGAGCTGGAAACTGTACAGGACCAAACAAACAAACAAACAAAGCTATCCTACTCAAAAGCCCAGCACACTCGGGCTCCTCCTCATCTCTGTTTAGAAGTCTGAGTTTCTCAACATACTCTGTTTCATTCTATCTCTTCTTTGTAGGAGAGAATGACACCTGGAGGCAAATCCTAACTCTAAGAAGCTCAATAGAAAGGCTATGTGGTGAGATTTCCACCCTTCCACACCTGTTGCACTGACCACACCCATCAGGTCATGGGATCAGGTGTCCACGTGACCTAAGGGGACTAGGTCTGGGATCCCGGACCCCAGCTCTATCTCTAGCTGTCTGGTCAGAGATAGAGTGCATCCAGAGGCATCCTTGGGATGGGAACCTGTGGTGGTCATCTGTTTCTGGTGTAAGTGATTTCTCCCTGAATAAACATCCATCATCCTATCGTTTTCCCAGATTCTTATTTATCCATGATAAGGATATTACATCCTATTAAACATAAGAAGGGCAATGCAGGAAAAGAAAGCTATTGTCCTCATCTCAGCCATCAATCTCTTTTACTAAGGTCTTGTTATCAGTCTCTTGTTACATTTCATAACAGGTTTTCAAAATGTATCTTTGAGGTTAGACCCAAGGGGCAGAGTCAGCGCAGGAAGACCATAGCTAAGAGACAGGCTCACGGTGGAGGGACTCACAAAGAAGGGTCTGGCAGAGAGATGCTGATTGAATTGATTTGATTTGATTGAAACTGAACAGATTTAAATGGAGATTCTCAGGATGAGGCATTTAATAAACCTTAGTCTAATCGAACTAGACTGGCAAAATAAAACATCGTAAGTCCATATCCTGGAACACTGTGACTTCCTGAGCCAGCCATCTCCCTGTCCCAAAGCAGCCCAGAGGAACCCATTCAGGCTCCCCTGGTTGCTGACAGGGCAGTGTCTCCAGGATTTATAAATCCATTAGGAAATGACAATGAAAATTGCCATTATTTCATTTGCAGGCTATTCAAACTGCACAAAAGAAGGATATGTATTTAGAGGTGCCTAGATATATATGGTACACCTAAAATAGACATCTAGTTTTAGAGTAGCTTAGTAATGTATTGATTCATGTCTAGCTGAGTGTATCAGACAGATGCTTGAATTCCTAAATATTCTCTGATAGCCTGATTAGTTTGCTAGTTTCCTAACACAGTCCTAGTTGAGTACCTCACGCCTGATAGCTTTCGATAGCCGCAGTGATCTCTCTCACCCGGGCCCAAGTCTGAGGTCAAGATGACAGCTGTGCTGGTTTCGTCGCAGAACCCGGTAGAGCCTGAAATCCACTCCCTGCCTCTTTCCTGGCCTCTCGTGGCTGCCAGCAGCCCTCGGTATTATTTGACCAGTACCCACATCAGTCTAGTTGCTCCCTCCATTACCCGGAGGCTTCTCTCTCCCTCTGTTTCCACACGGCCACCAACCCCGGTGTCATCTCAGCTAATTGCATTTTCGAAAATTGTGTTTCCGATGAGTTTGAAGTGTGAGAGCCTGTGTGGGTATGAATAAACTTTATGCCAATAGCTTATATAAACCTGTTCATGCAGGAGTACCACCTGTAACATTAAGTAGGGTGTGGTTTTCAATAATTAACTCCATGTGCAGTCCTTTTTCCTTCTTCTGTGTTCTTCCCCTCCCCACCCCAGACAGGTCTCAGGTAACCAAGGCTGGCCTTGAACCCTCGACCCTCCTGGCCCCACTTCCCCAGCTCTTGGATTACAAAGGTATGGCCCCCATGCTCGGTGCTATCCAACACAGGGTTCAAAGTTCTATAGACTGGTGCCACCGTGTGCCATCACCTAACTTCTCATTAATCCGGGAAGCTAGTTTTCCCCCTTTTAAGATTTTTTTTTCAAACACAGCACCTGTGATAGCCACTCCAGGAAGTGGAATTTATTCCTCTTTCCCATGAAGTGTTGGGTGTCTTTTTATGTGTATATTGGCCATTCATATATCTTCTGCTTAAAGTGCTTATTCTGGGGTTTTTGCACACATTTTTGTTGCTTGCTTTCATTGTTAAGCAATAAGAATTCTTTATATATCCTTAAAACTTACCTTTCATTTAAATGTATATATTGTAAAATTTCACTACTCTCTTTGGCTCAACTATTCGTTTTCTAAATATAACCTTTTCTATCTCGACTTTTATTTATGTACCCAGGACATGCTAGGCAAGCACTCTGCCACTGTGCTACAAGCCCCTCCAGACTTCAAATAGTGTCTTTTAACAAGCAAATGTGTTCAATATTGTATGAAGTCGATATAAAGACCTTCTGTTTATGGTTGTTGTTTTCTTGTCTAAGAAACATATCATAGAAACATATCACACGCCAAAGTCACGAACCATTCTTCTGTGCTCTCTTCCAACTTGCAAGTCTTGTTTCATGTGAAATTAGTTACCATGTGTCCTGAAACTGGGTTTGGGGTTCACTGTTCCCCCTGTGGATGTGAGTCACCCCTAGCGGTACAAGAGATGTTCTGTTGGTTTTATGCGGCATCTTTTGCAAAGTCATTTAGCCCCATTAATTGGCATCTAATTCTGGACTGGGGAAGGGGGGGTGTTTGGATTTTTTTGTTTGTTTCTTTTGGTTATTATTATTTGGTTTTGTTGAGATAAGTCCTTGTAATTATAGCTATGAATGAGCTGCTTCTCTCTGAGTAGCCCTGACTAGCCTCAAACTCATAACTCTCCTGCCTTAGCTTACGGTGTTACAGTAACAGGTATTTCTGCGTCTAGACTCTTGATTTTGTTCTGTTAACATACCTTTCTATCCTTACACCGATGCCAAACTCTCTAGGTTACCATAATTTATGTCTTGAAATGAGATAGGCCACATCTTTCAACATTGTCTTCCCTTTTCACAACTACTCTGTGGGCTGAGATTTCAGATCAGTGACAGTATTAGCATGTTTCAAATCAACACCACAAAAGTTATTTTGTAATTTTCATCTGATTTAAAAAGAAACCCAACCTATTGCATTTTTATTGGGGATGCTTTGAATGTATGAGTAATTTCAGATGGATTGAAAGTTTCACAATATTCGGTTTACAGTTCTCACATGTGATGCCATTCTGTTTACTTGGGCTCTTTAGTTTGTCTAAAAAACAGTTTTACAGTTTTCTTTGTGCATACTTCGCCAAGTATGTTCTGGTTTTAATGCTGCTATGGAAGGTGCTTCTGTAACTGTTTCTTTTAAGCAGACATGCAATTTATTTTTTTCTATATGTGTGTGTGTTCACACTATTTACTATAATCTTTAATAAACAAAAAATGCAACATTCTAAAAATCTTACTGGTAACATGAATTCCTATGAAATTTAATGCGTTATTGTACATAAGAAATTACTCATCAGATATTTAAGAACACTGCCATCAAAAACTTCCACGTTAGCTGTAATGCTGCAGCCCCTCAGAAAGCTGCAAACTGCATTTTTAAAAAAGCTGTTTTCTCTAGAGTCTCATCAGCTATACAAACGTCTGTGTGATTTTTACACTGAAGCTAATGTTGAGCTGCACTTGGATTTCACAGTCTTAGCACCGCAAATGCCTGAGCACAAACTCCACACACATAGGATAACCATCTATTCTTCCTCGTGGACTTCATCTCCTTCCTCCCCTCCCCATCCGTGGGTTCACTCTTCTGCACTGAGCCTGTTGGCCGCCGGGACCTGCCTGTCTTCCACACCTCATGCATGCCCTTGGCACAGTATGCAGCTTCCTTCGGTTTAGCTGCTTGTTTATTTGTTCCTGCTCTTGGGTGACTGTTCACACCGCTTCTCACCCAACTTGTACACCTTCCATCCATTGATCTTTGCTCAGAACGAAACTAGGAGAGGGACATAGCAGCCTTTTTCCCATCACCTTTGTGAGGAATATAATCCTCCATCTCCTTGGCACAGGAGCACAGTGACATTTCTTCTCGTACTCTATGCATGAAGAAAGCCTAGGAAGACATTTTGCCTGCAGCTGTTGGTGTCTCCATCGCCCATGGTGAAGAAGCAACATCTACCTGGTACAAGCTCTTCCCTCAGAGCCCAACACATATATTTCCTTCATAATTCCGACTCAATTCTACTAGCAAACTAATCGTTTGACCCACAGGTTGAGAACCACTGCTTTAGATTCCCCCCCTCCCCAACATAATAGTCTTACTAATTATTTGAGAACTTCATCGATGCACCCCGATCACACTCGCTTCCCATTCCTCCCAGGCCCACCCTCCCAGCCTTGTGCTCTCTCTCTCAAAAACAAAAGACAAAACCAAGTCCAATTTGCATTGCCTGTATACTCCTTGGGCAGCCCCCCCCCCCGCCCCCGTGGCCAGCCCCTTATAGGTCCTTCCCCGAGGCACCCGCCAGCAGTCATCAAATACAGAGAGCTACACTTTCCCGTCCCTATCTCAGTTTTTAGGAGCTCTCTTGAGTAGCTTCCAGTCTGCATGGTTCCTTTTCTTTTGCGGAGGAGGGGAGGTTGTCGAGGAAGCCTTCACTGTCTCCCATTCTCAGTTATGAGTCTGCAGTCATCGATAACACACTGCAAAACGAGCTTCCTTGCCCGCAGCAGCTGGTGGACTTCCGCATGGCTTCGGCGGCAGGACGCCAGGACATCATCTTGGCATCAGACAGCAGCAGGAACCACGGGCATCAACAAGACCTCAGGCGGCCGCGCGCGCGCGCACACACACACACACACACACACACACACACACACACACACACACACACACTCCCTCCCTCAGCAGCGCAGACCACAGTCATCAGCTTGGCCTGCAGCAGCAGCTCAGGCTACAGACTCTAACATGGTGGCCTCCTCAGACTGTAACAGAGACAATGGCGGTCTTCCGGGGAGGCTTCATCCAGAAAATGAAAATGTCTTGGCTCTGTTGTTGCTGCACTGAGCCAGGGTGATCTTGGGGCTGGTCAGTGAGTTCAGAGGCAGAGCTCTGCAGGAGCTCTAAGCTGCCACAAACCACCCTGCCGGTCCTACTGGGCAACTACATGCTGCCTGTTGGGAGGCCATGCTCCCAGGGTAGCTTCAGAGTTAACGTGGACAGCGGTAGAGGAGCCTATGGCCTCCACAGGTAGGTGCGTGCGTGCGTGCGTGCGTGTGTGTGTGTGTGTACACATACTTATACACCCCCAACATACACAGACACATATGTCACACACCCGCCCACGATAAGATTGCATTTCTTGCCAATCTTTTGCCTTTTTTATTTTATTTTTCTTCCCCCAACCCCCGTTGCTTTCCCGTCTTGTTAGTGACTGAAAACTCCAGGATGCTGAGGTGAGAGATGGCACCCTGCTTATTACTGTTCCTAGGGGGATATTTTCCAGTAATGTATCTCTAAGTAAGACACTACATGTGGGGATGCACAGATGCCTCTTATCAAATTAATAAATTTTCTTCTACTCCATGCTGGGATGAAACCCAAGGCTTGTGCACGCCAGGCAGATGTTCTACCACTAAGCTGTGTGCCCAGCCCTGAGCTCTCTGAGACAGTCTCGCTATGTAGTTTGGACAGTCCTTGAGCTTGCCCCTCCTCTGCTGTAACAGGACCCCAGACCTTAGCACAACTGATGCCGTGTCAGACACACCATCCTGACCCCGAAACCCAAAACATAGGCCCCAACACTTTCCAAAACAGGAACGAACACTTAATCCATCAAAAACTTGGTTCATGCTTCCAGGATCCAGGAAAAGTCCCTAAATGTGCTAACCTTACTGTTTGCCTTCTGCAGTTCTGCTTTTTGCTACCCGAATTGTGCCAACTAAAATGCGGGTTTTGTGCACAAAGGACAAAGAACTGTGAGGGTCAGAGCTGCCCAATTTGGGCAAGTTTCCAGTTCAGCCACCGGCAGGCGATAAAGACTTTCTTTTCTGCTTCTGTGTGTTTTCTCTGTTGGAAGTGCCTCATCACACTCTGATTATAGCCTTCCTTGTTGCCCTTTGGAAGTGTACTTACCCCATCCCCATGGAAGTATACAGTAGACAGCCCTTACCCCATCCCCAACTGACGCTTTGCATTGTCTGTTTAATCAATTTTGAGAGTATAATTTTTCATATATTCCAAAAACTTTGGCTTTATGATTATATCTGTTGCTGGGATTTACTCCACAGATATTTACTCTTACTAGACGGATCGCTCTCTTCCAACTAGTACCTGGTTTTGTTATTCCCCTTCCTTCCCATCTCTTCCTTTGTTAAGATGTGGTAAAAATCAGAGTGGCATTCTAGTCATGGAAAATCGGAAAGCCACCTGGATTTCCATTCACATACTCGTTTACTCACCCACCTCCCCAATATGGCTTCCCAGTCTCAGCTCTATGCTCGCCCCTGTGGAAGGCTCTACCATACGAAGACAGACCTCACCCCAGAGACACTCTTAGTCTTATTAGGGTGCAGAGCAGGAAGGCAGGCAAGTCATAAGTAGGCCCCACCCATGGCGAGGCAGGCTATGCAGGACCACCATGCAGGAGGGAACATCTTCTGTGGACAGGGCGGGGATTGTGCCTAGGACATACACCCCACCCCAAGCCGTTAGAAGGATCTCTTCACAATGCCAGGGTAGAAAAGAGTGAAGCCGTCTGTACAGGGAAAACCAAGAGGTAAGGAAGGTGCTGGAGCTCACCTGGATCCTCCTCTACAGACACAGTTCTTCTCTACAAAAGGGACATGCAAATCTAGAATGCACACACACACAACCGCAGCCATGTCTCTGCTCTGCTCAGAAATGTCCAGGGGCTCCTCCTCCAGCTCAAGAAAAGACAGTGTTTCCAGTGACCAAGAATAGCCACACCACGGCCCCCATTGTCTCCTCCACGTCATCGCCCTCCTGTGCGCCCCCACTTTGCACCTTAGCTTGATTACTAGTTTGACACGCTAAGTCTGCACCTGCCTCGGGGATTTTGTGCTTGGTTTCCTGTTTGTCTAGAATGTTCTTTACTCTCATATCCATTTTATAGGTAGAGACTTGGCCCTGTGTGAGTTTCCTGGGGCCTGCAACACATAAATGACAACGTGGACATGTGCCCTCCATCCTGAGACCTCAGGAGTAAAGCAAGAACAGGGACAGGGCTGGAGACAGCGGTGACCATTTGACTAAGGCACAGAGTGAGTGCATGAGGTAACAGTCCTGATGGGAGATGTCATCCTGTAAATATGCTTCTCTTATTGGTTAATTAATAAAGCCCTGTTGGCCAATAGGAAGGCAAGATACGCAGGACTAGGAGAGGTGGAGGATTCTGGGAAACGTAGTAGAGTTGAGATGGGATCTCAAGGAGAGAGGGCTCGAGTCTGGAGTCTGGCGTTCTCAGTAAGATAAGACCATGTAGAAATGCATATATTAGTGATTGTGGGTTAATGCTTAAGACAGAGCTAGCAAATAAGAAACGCTAGTAACCAGTCAACAACTTTATAACTAATAGAGTCTCTGTGTGTTATTTTGGGACTGACGCGGCTCTGGGACCAGGCTGGCGGGGAAACTGCACATAACAGTACCATACTCATTCTGATAGACTGCGGGGAAGATGGAGACCGAGGCCTTTTGAAGACAGCATGCTTGCTGCCTTTTATAGACGTGAGGGGAGAGTTTAGGATTACTTAATGCGCTCCCTGGAAATCTGACCCTGCTGGTTTTGTGGTCCCCACTGTTTCTGTTAGATGAAAGTTGTCAAGTACAATGGAAAAACCTGACTGTGCTCGGACCCAGCCAAAGCTACACTTCCAACTTGCTCTAAGCTGTGAATTCTCAGCTCAGGAGACAGTGACGTCAAGTTCCATGCATGTGGTGAGCTGTTTTATAGGCCTTCGGATAGAAGAGCACAGATCAGCTGTAACTATGGCAACCCGAGCTGATGAGAGACCACGCTGGCTCTGAAGCAACATCTTCCCGGGCATTAACGTCTGACAGACATTCTCTCTGGAGAAACTGGGACTAGAGAGGACCAGAGAGAACAAGGGCCAAGACATTCACACAGAGGAGGCCGGTTAAACATAAACCTCTGAGAATGTCCAGGGAGATGCCCTTTCTTTCTCTCCTCAGTAAATAAAATGGGATTTATCACGGAGGCAGGTGACACCAGAGAGGGTCCTGTGCCTACTGTCTTCTCTGATTTTTGCATTTGAGACATGTTGGGACAAGTTAGAGGATCTCTTCTCAACTTAGGACAGTCAGAGAGGGAACCCATCCTCTAATCAACACTGAGCTCGGCCCCAGTCTGGCAACACATTCAGTAACTCTCCTGTACTGAAATAGCCAGTGAACCCAGGCAATCATCTCCCCTCTAATCATGACAGGTCCAGAGAGACAAGAAGTCTACCCGGACAGGGGCAGGGCTATAATTCCTGTCCTGGGCTACCAAGCTAGAGGGGTGGCTCAGGGGTTAAGGATGCTCACCGCTCTTGCGGGAGACCCAGATTCAGTCCCCAGAGCCTACATGGTGGTTCACAACCACCTCTAACTCAAGCTCCAGGAAATCTGATGCCCTGTTCTGGCCTCCCTAGGCACTGCAAGCATGCGCGCGTGCACACATGTGTGTACACACACACACACACACACACACACACACACACACACAGTGTGCATAAGCACGTATAGGCACACAAATACACACATAAATAAATCTTAAAAAGTAAAAAGACACCAACAACCTACCCCAGGACCTTATGTGTGATAAGAGGGAAAATCTCACGTATGAGACAGTTAAACCCCAACCTACAGACACAGGAGATTGGCTGTGGGCCTGTGCTTGCCCATGAGACAACGCATGGCTGGCAGGGGACACTACTTTGTAGAGAAGGGGCCTTTAAGGGACAGCAGACTCACTTCTTGCCCTACAAGACTCTTACCCGATCAGAGTAAGCCATTCTATGAGTCTCATCTAGTACGGTCACGTGATAATCATTTTCACTCTGACTAATCAATAAATCAAAGTCACGGTCCAGCTGACTTATCTTTCTGCACTGACCTCCTGAGACTCACACACATACATGTGCGCAGGACAATGCCAAAGCAGTCAGCTAAGACGGTCCAGCCTTGTAGGCTGCTCCAGCCGGGACTTCAGATAAGCCCTGTACATTCCCATCACACTGACACTGCACAACATCCCCAAGAGGTGAGGTAGGTGGGTTTTGGTCTTTCGGTGGATGTTTTTCATTGTTTATGGGTGTTGGTTATGAGTTCTTTTTGGTCATTGTCAGGGAGGAAACTAAGCCAAAAAAAAAAAATGAGATTCAGGGACCTCATTCTAAAAAGAAAAATAGGAGATATAGAAATGATAGGCTAGAGGGTAGATTATTGAATCTCTCTCAGGTCTCAGATGGGGTTGAAGACTAGATAGTACAGTGACAGTTTCCTTAGTTATGATAAAAAGTAAATTAGGTACAAAACTTTTAACTCACCAAGAGAGGCTATGTAATGGATTATTTTCTCTGAATTTGCCAAATACAAATGGACTGGACATTGTGGATGTAATTCTTACTTGATGACTTTTTATTGTATATGGTTTCACTTTGTTAAGATTAATGCCCTTCCTTTTTATTTAGACAATACTTGATAGTTGTTCTTATTGTAATTAGTTTTGCTATGTGAGAGTTAAAACCCTTTTTATTTAGACAAAAGGGGAAAATGTCATGGGAGATTTCTTTGTGTTGCCACTCTGAGACCACCAATAGAGTCAGCCCTTAGCCTGGAGGGTGAAGTCCACATTCAGCTGGCTGGAGTAGACCATAGAGTTTTCTGGTGGACTCAGAGGAAGCTAGAGGGACACACAGGAGGAATAAGGAGGGACAGGCCTTTCCAATCAGTGAAGATTAAGACTGTTTCTCGTCTCTTCCTGGATCTCTCAAGTTTATTCCCTAACACTTAACTCCTGACTTTTATTTTTTAACAAAAAATAAAAAAGTCTCGATATTTCTTTACTGAATACCCATAAATTTCAGGGGGGCAGATAAGGTAGCCACTTTTGATTCATGACGTCATTGTCCTTGTATGGTGTTTAACTCACAACATGAATGAATGAAAGGAAGAAAAAAAGAAAGGAAGGAAGGAAGAGAGAAAGAAAGAAAGAGAAAAAGAAAGAAAGGAAGGAAGGAAGGAAGGAAGAAAGAAAGAAAGAAAAAGAAAAAGAAAGAGAACCCTTTCCAAAACTGTTGCAAGGTCTATCACGGATTGGAGCGTTTCTGTCAATCTTTCACTACCACTTTGTTAAAACAAGGGCTGGGGTGCTGACAGATGAGCAGCCGACAGCACCCCACACCTGCTTTCAGAAACTCTTGGCTCTCCTCACCCTGGAAAGCCTCCTGAGCAGCCACAGAGGTCTGCTTCGAAGGCCCAGGCCTTCCTCTGCTTCCCTGGGCCCCTTAATTAAAATGCCTGCAGCAGAAGGTCCCATTTCATAGCTGGGGGCCCAAGAAGCCTTGGCTAATAATGCTCCACACAGATTAACAGACCGCTGCCTCAGCTTTTCTTTTCCCACTCCAATCTTATTTTCGTATTCATTAGCCGGGTTCTCTGACAGACACAGGTGGGAATATCTAAAAAGTGAGGTAAGCACTCTCGGGGGCTGGGCGAGGGGAAACCTGTGGCCATGTCCTTACAGCTCCTAAACTCGTTCTGCAGCCTGTCCTCCTGGGCACAAGCCTGCCAGTGCTGCCCAAGATAGGGACTAGTCCCCTCCAGCTGTGTCTTCTATTCCCGCTACTGTAAAATGACTGGGTTGTTTATTCTAATATCCGCTTACTACAGCACTTCCAAGAACTAATTACGGTCTGGGAGAGGGGGTTAATCACAGCAGTTCACCCACCTCATGTCCTAAATCCCATTAGCCTAATTGCATGATATTCGGAATTAAGCCTACCTGTGCGCATTGTGCTCTGTTACTCCCCAGCCTCCTCGTGTCTGTCTGTCTGTCCTGTCTGCATCCTTACACAGAATGCCATCACATGAAGATGCGACACGAGAGGTTACCAGGGCTGAGAAAGAGAATGTGGAAGGCGACAAGCGGTCTTGGGGAAGGGTTAGGAAGAGCAAGGGAGAGGGCAGAGGCTCAGGGTCAAGTGACCCTTTTCATTTTTTTCTTTGCTGTGTGCCTTGTAATGTGCACAATGAATGGATGCACCGGCACAATGGGGGTGTGTAGCAACACATGCAGTGGGGATGTGTACCCCAAAATTATTCACAATTAGGCATCCATAAGCAATAGACATATACTGTGCTTATGTAGTTGCGAACACAGCAAAGAATATTTTGCACCCAAATGTAACTAATAGAATCTGAGATTTGTAAGCCCTTGACTGGGGTGGTGAGATGTTACCAGGGAAAGGGACTTGTCACTAAACCTGACGGATGACCTGAATCTAGTCCCTGAAACCAGCATGGTAATACAAGGAGTGGACTGACCCCCACAGGTACAGTGTGGCTCATACGTGCACACACGCTAAAGCAAATGTTTATAAAAAGAGTACTAAGTAACCAAGACACTATGATTTACAAAATACAAGTTGAAGTTAACTCCCCAGTGCCTCCATGTTAAAATGTATGACCCTTGAGGAGTAATTAAGCCACAAGGGCTCCCCTCTCCTCCCATGAATGGCATGTAGCGCCCCCACAAAAGGAGTCAAGATTGATAGACCCACTCTCAGTCAGCCCCCACCCCCACCCCCTCTCAGGCTTAGCATGCCACGTGTGACTGAGTAGCCTGCATCCAACCATCCACAACCACCCCCACAGTGTGAGCAGAGTCCCATGTTACAAGTGACGCCTTTTCAAAGCTATCCGTTTGACAACACCTTGCTCACCGTCATATCAAGATGTCCTCGAACTAACTGGCCACTGTTGACTGTGACATCGGCGTGGGATTCAGGAATGTAGGACTTTGTTCTGACCCAGGCACTGTCACTGGTCTTGCAGAAAGACATTCCACTCAGAGGATCTCAGACTCAGACAACGAAGGATCTCATGGGACAACAGAAGTGGAGGACAGAGAACCCGGAGAAAGGGTGAAAATGCCATTCACAATTTTCACACGTCTAGAACTCTTACCATCAAGGCAATCGGTATTTGAAGCATCTTAGGATGGGCACTGACCACTGGGAAAGGGTCTCATGTTCTGCTAACAGAGTTCACGCTTTGGACCTGACTCAGCAAGCGTGAACTCTGGGGATAGTCTAGCATTGCCAGTGCACCTCACTGGTATTTACAGGGGTGTGGGTGAAAACTGGTAAGACTGCCATTGGCTGGGCTGTGTTCCTCGGGTGCAGAGGCCTAACCGGCAACGTGACTGTATTTGGAGACAGAATTAAGTAAGGAAGAGTGAGGCCGGAAGGGTGAGACCCCAAACCAATAAAACCGGTGCCTTCAAAAGAAGAGAAAGAAGGCTGGAGGGCTGGATCAGCAGTTAGGAGCACAACCCTTGCAGAGGACCCAGGTTCAATTCCAGTTACCTACATGGTGGCTCATAGCCATTCATCCCTAAGTCCAGAGGATCGAAGGTTCTCTTCTGACTTTCCCAGGCACCAGATACGCATGTTGTGCACATACATACATGCAGGCAAAACATTTGCATGCACAAAAAAATAAATAATTGTCTCTCAAAGTAGGGCCACAGAGCAGAGGCCACGTGAGCACCAGACACAACCTTGGCTCGACAAGGAAAGCCACGGCTCTGTGATGCCCTATCTTAGACACCACAACTGGCCACCCCGAACAGTCTTGCTCACGCCGTCAATGAGCCAGACTTAGGGGCGCCCAGCTGTCTGCCTGGATATTGCTTTGTTGTCTCTGACAGCATCTGTGAGTAGGTTTAACATTTAAAGCAGAGGAATGGAGAAAGCAGATTGCCTTCCTCATATGGCAGACCTCATCTAATCTACCTAAGGTACAAAATGCTGGCCCTCCACCTAGCCCCAGGGAGCCCCACCTCCCGCCTTCCTCACTGAGACACTGACTCATAGCCTCCCACTCACTGAAGTTCCTCCTCTTCCTCCTTCTCCTCCTCTTCTGGAGAGTGCATGTTTATTTTATGCACGTGAGTGTTGTGCCTGAATGAGTGTAAGCGCACCACAGTCACACCATGCTTGCAGAGGCCACACGAGAGCTTCAGAGCCCCTGGAACTGAGTTGGAGGTGGCTGTGAGCTGCCTGAGTGCTGGGAACTGAATCAGCTCCTGTGCTGGAGCAGCTGCGCTCTTAGCTGCAAGGCCATCTCTCCACACTGACACCGGGTCCTGCTGGCTCTCCAGTGAACTAGAATTGTGTCCTTGATTCACCTAAGTATCCAGTTTACCAGTGCAAAGCCTGAACTTCCCAGCTTCAGTTTTCACGTGTCCTTCCTCGGGTTGAATCATACACACACGGGCACACAAGCCATGTTGGGAAATTTAAGTACTTGTCCCTTACAGCTCTCTCCCTCCCCACCCAGCTGTAGAACTCCCGTGCTCTCAAGGTTGATCAAACAAGGTTGTTCTCTAACTTTCCAATGTGCAGTGCCCGTGCCTTGCCCCCGAGTGTGGGTGGTGCATGACTTCCTCCTATGCTTAGCCCATCCCCTGGCCTGGGTGTATAAGCCCATTATTCCCTGTAATAAAGGGCAGCAGCTTCCTCTTCTCTTCTCATGATGGTCTGTTAAGTGTTTCAATCCAGACACCCTCTGCCAAACTCAGTACTCTGGCCATGCAGGCGCGGCAAGTGGAGGTCCCACCGAGATTTGGAAAATGAGGAATCGTGGACGGGGTCACTCTATAGCCAGCAGGAGCACATTGGGGCAAACAAGGCACATACTCAGCATAAGCGGCAAAACACACGGCTTTTAAGAAGTGCTACTAACAATTCAATGGTGTGTATGAGCAGCTGGAGAGAGTAGCTGGATGTGTAGGTACATGCCTTTAATTCCAGCACTCAGGAGGCAGAGGCAAGCAGATCTTGTGATTTCAAAGTGAACCTGGTGTACAGAATAAATTCCAGGGCAACCAAAGTTACACTGAGAATCCCTGTCTCAAAAAAGGGAAAAATAAAGGTAAAAGAAATAAGAGTAATAAAAAGCCATGTAAAGATGGAAAGCACACAAAGGGTCTGGATACTGTATGCTATTGTGTTGTCTTTGAATTGCCCAATTGCTATGGAAGGAATAATTGCTACAATACACTTGATTATCAACACTGCTGAATTAATCCAACTTATATATTTTAAAAATTCTTTGACTTTCAAATTTAAGTCTAAGGACAGGTTACTGGGGAAAATAATTTCTATTTTTGTTTCCACAGAAAATTAAAAAGCTGTGGATTCCTTCCAGACTAACATGATTTGATCAAGCAAGACCCCCTAAAGCAGTGTCCCAGGTGATCCAACATTCAAAACAGCTGGGACGAGGCAGCCTTGCAGACTACAGCCAAGATTTCTGTGTCTTCTTAGGATCTCCATGACAGCACCCCCTACCAGCAGGAAGTAGTTTGGAAAGAACAATACCCAAATTTCCAAATATTGATTATTTATGGATTCATCAACAATTGTCTTACTATCATTCTGTTTGACTCCTGGAAATGTTGTTAATGCTTCTGATGGAATGTTGCCTTTGTCAATTTTACTACCCAACTGAGCCACGCTATTAAGGTGATTAATGCCACTCGTGTGGATCCTGTAAAAGCTAGTGATTGGTGAAAATTCGTGTTCCATGAGGGGGAATGAGTACAGCATTGGTCGGGTCGAGGTCTATTGCATTATCCCTACTCAGAGTCCTGGGTATTGGTGCCTGCATCTGGATTCCACAACCAGTATAATAGAGAGGCAAGTGTCACCCAACAGGCACTCATGGCCTTGGCAGTGTGACCTGAATCAGCCCAAGTGTGGCTGCAGATGCTGGAGAAGCAATAACCAACGGCGGGCAACTCCTAGCGGGATCAATGCCGCCTAAGACAGGGAATGATGGGAGCGTTTCCCCATGATGGGTGAGGTATTTATTCCCCAGGTGACCTAAGACAGGGATCGCTTCATTTAAAAAATAAAAAGGGAGGAACTGTTGGGAAATTTAAGTACTCGTCCCTTACAGCTCTCCCTCCCCACCCAGCTGTAGAGCTCCCGTGCTCTCAAGGTTGATCAAACAAGGTTGTTCTCATAACTTTCCGGTGTGCAGTGCCCGTGCCTTGACCCCAGGTGTGGGCGGTGCATGACTTCCTCCTATGCTTAGCCCACCCCCTTGGCCTGATTTCTATCCCTCAGCAAAATACTTGGAGCTAGTACTTTATAAGGAAAAGAGCCAGGTTTGAAACCTGAAGACATGAGATTGGGTAGCCTCTGGTGAAGGCTCCCTTGGCCGCACCACGCTGTGGCAGCTGACTTCCTGATAAGACCATATGCAAGAGGGAAGAGAATCCCATGCAAAGACAGGAAGCCAGAGCTAGCCAGAGGGCCACGCTTTCAGTATTCACAATTTGCTGTCTTGGGAGCTGTCGTCCTACGCCCTCACCCCCAAGCCACACTAGTCCCTTCTAAGTGCAGCTCTCTCAGTGGCCTGATCACTTCTTAATGGTGCCACTACCTAGGCACCACCCTGGGGACCCAGCTCCCAGCCCCTGAACCTCTGGGGACATCCTCAAGCCACACGCAGACCTTGCCAGTGTGTGTACTTTCCAGGGATGTAACTGGTGCACGGATCGAAGGCAGGTTGCTCTGAATTCTGCCCAGAATTGCAAGAATAGTTTACCATGTCAGAAAATCATGTCACCAGCAGCAACAACAGTTCGTGTCAGCTGTTGTAGTCTGCACCGGAGCTTGTGGGGGCGGGTGTCTGTCACTACCTGTGGTGCTCTGGAGAGAATTCCGAACCATTCTGCCTTTACCACTCTCTACGGTTATGACCGCACGTGCTGATGGTCTGTCCTAAGACTGCGGGTGTGGTAGGTTATATTACCTAGGAATTTCACTTCGGGCTTGTAACCAGGGCGTTAAAAGTATTTGTAACAAAAATGAAGGAGTAAGGGCTTTGAAAACAAGTTGTCCATGCCCATGCTGCCTTCCCAGGGGGTTAAGCAGCAAGTGGCTTCCTCTTGGAGGCAGGCGGGATCTGGAACCACTCAGCTGGCTGGGTAGGAGCAGCAGGCTCTGGGCATGAGAGAGCTCTTTCTTCTCTACCCTCGTGGGTGAAATGGCCAGCCCACTGTTCAAACTGGAGAAAGCAGCAGACCGCACACAGCCACGTGATCCTCGGCAAGCTATTTAATGGAACCTTAGTGTTCCCTTCCATGTGACAGATACAACAGCCCCTCGGTGTTGGTATCTTAAGAGACCAGACAAGGTATGCACAGTGTCCCCCTTTGTCTCCACAGCACTTATCCCTCGCTAAGCCGGTTTCAAAGTTCTGCTTGGTCTATATCACCTTGACAGTGAGGACTGACAAAGAGCACCGTCTCTAGGAAGGAAAAGGAGTTCTAGAATTTTCAAGGGCGCCCGAGGTCACACTGATAGGCAGTCAAACAGCTTTTAGGAACCAGAGTCTATGTAATTTCACAGATCAGTCCTGTGCAATTCTGAGGACTGATGTGAGTCCCCAGGAGAGAAAAGGAAACTGGGGGAGTATTGGAGGAGACAGAGCCCTTTGGGTACCACTGGAGGAGAGGAGCCCTTGGGTACCACTGGAGGAGAGGAGCCCTTGGGTACCGCTAGAGGAGAAGGCGCCCGTGGGTACCGCTGGAGGAGAGGAGCCCTTGGGTACCACTGGAGCATCCTAACAACCGGAAGGCAGAGGCTGAGCTCCATTCTGGGAGGCAGACTTTCAGCCCCCACACCCATGTGGGTGTCTGCGATTTGCCTGGGCACAATGGCTCAGGTTGTAAGTTATTGCTTTAAACTCTTTCTTCAGATGTTTTCCCCTCAATAGTGTTTTGATTGCTATTTTTGGCCTTCTAGCCCCTAAAACAGAGTGAACTGGCTGGAAAATTGGGGGCTGTCTTGGATCTGTGGCTCCCATACAAATTCTTCATAGCCCATCCATTGCCTGTACTCAGGGAAGAGAGAGAAAACCCTGGAGCTTGGGAGTGGCTGCCTAAGGCAGCAATCGGGAGTAAGGCGACCTCAGTCTCAGCTCAGCCCAGCCTGCATTTGCTTAACTGGTAACTCAGAACACCCCCTGCTAAAATCAACCAGCAGCAGCCAGGCCTAGGTTCTCACGGAAATTAATCGGCCTTCTGCTCCCCACCCCCATAATAGGCCTCTAAATATTTTTTCTCTTCAGCCTTGAAAATGCCAGATATATTTACAAAAAAATAACCTGACCTATGACCAAAAAAAAAAAAAAATAGTTATATGCATTTCGAATGAAATACAGAAATAGCTGTGTGCATCATAGTTTTAATTTCTTTTTTTCCTCACTGTCCTGGTCTCAGACCAGTTAGTAGGAATCCAAGTCCCTAACATTTGGCCTGAAGAGAGATTGGGGCTCCTGCTAGGGACACACCCAAAGCACTCTGCTGTCAGCACCTGAGCTGTGTCAGCACCTGAGCTGTCCGACCCTTCACCCTTCACCCTTCACGGAGCTGTACCAAATGACTTCCACCCAAAAGGAGAAGGCAAGATGGAAAGAAGCCTCCCTCTACTCCACCAGTGTCGCCAGCAGCCATGATGTCTACACATCCCAGCCCAAACTGAATTTCTCATTTCTCATCCCTGAAGAGACTTTATCCTCATTTGCTCTCGCACTAAAGCAACACGCACTTGTATAGCTTCTCACTTGGGGACCAATTAACTATATCGACATCCAGCTCTGCTGTAGCCCAATCCTACTGTTCGATTGTTTTATTTATGTTGAGTATCTAGTGTTTATTAGGTAATGAACACTCCAAACAAAAGGCTAGTTGGGTGTGGTGGTGAATGCCTTTAATCCCAACACTTAGGAGGCAGAGACCAGCAGAGCTCTATGAGTTCAAGGCCAGTGTGGTCTACATAACAAGTTCCAGGATAGCCAAGGTGAGACCTTGTCTCAAGGACAGTAACATCACACACACACACACACACACACACACACACGCCACCAAACAAACAAACAGGAGCTACATCTAAATACTGCCAGTGGTGATTGAGACATTAGGGGTTTGTCCTACCATTTCTGTTTGCTTAAAATCACAACACCAAAGGTTGTATAGCCTCCCCCTTGATCCTTTCTTGCAAATTAGTAGAAGAGATGCATTCAAGTAGACATTGCACATTTTGGCACCAAGAAGGAGAATTCCTAATAGGTGCCCCAGAAGCCACTAGATGAACCCTAAATCTCAAGGCAAATTCCAGCATGGGTGACAAGTGGAGATAGCATGAGCCAGGCCAATAATTGCAGGCTGAAAAATGACCGAAGCCTAGTGCTACCTGGGGCGTACTGTACTGGTCAGCACACCCGATCGATGCCTTCCACAATGATCTCAGTCATTGTATGTGGAATGAATGGCATTCTTCGTGGCTGACAGTTTGATAGGGCTGACATCTCCACAACTTCCTGGCAGGGAAGGCGGCTGAGCCTAGGAGTGGTGAAGGTAAGAAATTAACTCCTTTCTGGAAAAGCCCAAAAGGAAGGATGCGGCTCGGGACCGGAGATGCCTCAGTCCATTTGGCAAAGTGTGAGTTGCTGAGCAAGCGTCAGAGCTGAGTTTGCATTGTCCACAGCCACACTAAAGGCCAGGCATGGTGGGCGGAGCATGGAACCCCAGCACTAGGGAAACAGAGACTGGAGACTGCTGGGGGCCTACTGGTCAACCAGCCTAGATAATCAGCGAGGTCCTGGGTCATGAGAGACCCTGTCTCACAACTTAAGATAGGCAGCTATTGAGGGAGTCACCTGATAGCAACTTCTGACTTGTACAAAACACAAGTGCACTTAGGCATGCATGTGCATACACATACATATACACACACAGAGTGGGTCTCGCACCAGATGTGGTGACAGCCCAGAAAGGGTTAGGCCCAAAGGGATGTTTCAATTGCATAAACTTCTCATCTCCTTTCCAAAATCAAAAGCATGAGTCTCCACAGCTGACTTCTACCACGTGTTTCCTCCCCAGCTCTGCTGTTCCGTGCTCACCAAGGCATAGCCTGCCAGGCAAAACAGAACTCAAATCCTGAGGCCATCCCAGGCTGGCTTCAAGGCCAGTGCCGTGGCAGGCAGAGCCCCAGATACAGCCGCTCTGAGAGCACGCGTGCCTAGAGGCTAGTCAGCAGAAACACATCTTGTGTTCAACCCTGGTTTTCTCATTATAGACATGATATCCTGGGATGAGAGAAAAAAAAAAAAAAAAGAGGGAAGCCTTCCTTCTACCTGAAGGAACGCGCTCCGTGCTCGGCCAGCTGAGAGCCATAGGCCACCTCGCTAGCTGGATCTTTTTTGTGCTCCTTCCCCAGGTTCTGGGGACAGTCCCCGCTAACCCGGGACAGTCCTTGGCTGTGCCTCACTCACATCTGTCCCTTTATGAACTTTCTGTATGACTTTCAAGCCATGTGTATCCGTTTTGAACCAATGAGCTCTCTGCTATATAAATCAGTCAGCATAGGTATAGAGAAAGGGAAAAGCTTTTGTTGTCAAATTACTCAGCTCTCTGAAGCTGAGTCGTGATATCAGGGGCCTGGGCGGCCAGCATTGCCTCCTTTCAAAGCAGGGCAGGCGCTGGTTTGCCCTGGCATGCCCAACAGCCCACGCTGTGCCTCCCTGCACGGTTGAGACTTGTGCAGGAAGCAAGGCCGTTCCTCCTCCTTCCAGGAGTCCGGAAGCAGGGATGGATGCACACTGGATCTCAAACGTTCCCAGCAGATAACTAAGTCCAGTTATCTGACCGACAGACGCAGCTGCCGGAACACCACTTTCACATGTGTACGTACGTCATAAATAAAACTTCCTGAACGGCCGTGCCCGAGGAATTGCCACCGAATTTCCGGTGATGCTGCAGTGACCATCGGCAACAGAAGCTACACCAGAGAGGCTTGCTTGGAAAGCCAAAGACACAATCCCAGGGCTTCTGGGTGTCACCGGGACTCTGTGGCATGACTTTTTTAGCTTAGTACAAACTCGGGACTGCCCCTGAGTGATAAGTTTTTTTCTTCCTAGAAGGAGTAACCCAAGCTGTAACCTCCCTATAACGTGAGGAGTATTGTCTCCTTAGCTGTGGCTAGAGGACCCTCCTGGTTGCAAGGAGCTGATTTGTTCCAGAATGCACACTTGACTGGAGGCAAGGGCATACTTGTCTTAGTGGGAACTGCCTGCCTAGACCTTAATGCTAGCATCCCAGCCTGAGAGAGAGAGAGAGAGAGAGAGAGAGTAGTATGATGTGATGTGTGATGTGTTATGTGAGTGTAGTAGTTCTGCCGCCCAGACGCCTCTGAGATGTGAGTTGCTAGTTTCTTGTGCCCCACGCCCCGCACACCCCGTAACAATCACTTTGGGTAAATCCGATAAATTGCAAACCTCTAGACACAATCAAAAAATGTCTCCAGCTCCAGCTTCCCCCAAGTCTCCATCTAAATCTTTGCATCTGATGACCCACCAGTAAAAGCTTGGTGGAATTCAGAGGGACACACCGCTTGCCAGAACCGAATCTGAGTTAAAATAAACCCCAGCAATGAAGCTGGCGCCTGCGAACCAGCTAGCGCCTGCGAACCAGATTGTCCCAAAGGCTCCCAGCAGCCAGCAGCTAGAAGACTGCACCCCTGCAGACACTGGGATTTGGGGAGAAAAAGGTGGGAACGGAGGGGGGGGGATGAAGAAAAAGAAAGTAACCAATTCAAACGCAACCCAAACACTCTGAGCTACTCTGGGTCTCAGAAATTTCGCCAGGATTTGAGTGATCCTAATGGTCTTTGAGCCACAACTGAAAATACCACAATAGATGTTGAATTAGAAACCACTAGGTTTGCCAAAGACCAATTGTTAAAAATTGGCAGCGTTCCAAAGAACTTAGCAGGCGGCGCACTGCCCGGGGCACAGAGAATCGCTAATTCTAGAGAAAGTTAATTATCACCTTATTGATAAAAGGGTAATTTTTAAAGCCTGTAGTATGGCTTTTGTGTCTCATTAATTAAAATTTAGAGTAATTTACTAGACACCCTGGCGGCTTCTGTTACATTATATTTGTACCACACCATCTGATTTTTCTTCCTCCCAGGGACCATTTGAATCCCCTCACCTGTCTTTGAAAGCAACAGAAGCATTTTTAAAGGAGGAGAAATGTGAAAATCTCAAAGTCTTTTGGAAGGCTTCGGGATTAAGACATAAAATATGCCAGGAAGCTTTTTTTCAAAAGCTCTCAGAAATACTGAATTTGCCCATCAATAGAAAGAAGCCTGTGTGCTCATCCTGAAGGAAGACTACCCTCTTAAACACCACTCCTGAAATAGGAGAGGGATTTTGAAGGTTTCGATGACTAGATTGGATGAGGGTATGTCTTCATCTTCATTCCAAATTCCATTCTCAAACAAAATCTAAGGGAATGAAACAGGAGGAGGTTGGAATTCTAAATCCCAAGGAGCACACAGTTAGTTACCTGAGACCCGGGGATGCTGAAGCTTGCAGAGGTACCAACTTAGGGAAAAATAAAGGACCTTCACCTGCCCATAACCAATGCTGTTCCAAAGTGTGTGTCACAAGGGATGTGTGTGGGGGGGGGGGGGAAGAAAACCCCTTGGGGCTTGCAAAATTTGTGTCCAACACCCCAGGGTTCCAACAGAGAAGTTATTCTAAAAAGAGAATTCCTTGTTATATTTCCTTAAACTTACTGCAAACACACATTTGAGACCGAACATTAAGATTTAAAAGAAACAATGAAAGCCACCACATTATAAAAGGTTTAGGGCAGTTCAGTTCCACCATTTAGTAAAAAAAAAAACAAAATTCAATTTTGAAAAAAGTTACACTTGTATCTTTGTCCTTTCTGGTGTTGTTAGAATTTTTATCACAAGCAAGCAGTATTGAATATATTTAAAGTCCTTGCTTGTTTGATTTGTCAAAGGAGTCAGGGGAGTGACTGCATCTGGGTTTGGCTTGTTTCCCAGAAGCTGATACCTATGACCTCCAGCCCTCACCCCCACAACCAGAACCAGAAAATGAAACTACAGCTGGTTTCTCCTGTGGGGAGGGGGGGGTGAGGGAGAGGGGGGACACACACACAGACGGCACCAGGGCAGTTAAAGATGTTCAGGAAGGGGTTCTCGCCTGTTGGTTTTCCTGTCTTACTATACATCCTTTCAGAATAAAATAAAAGTAATCATGGTGAGAAATTTAAATGTGGCAAACAACTAACTAAATTTGGGGGGGGTTGTGGGGAAATTTTATTCCTTTTTGTCATACTACAAATTGGACAGACAGATCCTCGGAGGAGCTTCCCCCATATACACCATCTTTAGAGCAACAGGAAAAAACAAACAAACAAACAAACAAACAAAATCCATGTTTTAAAAACAGTTGACAACTATATTTTAAAAGTAGATTGTAGAGCCACCAGGCAGCTTCTGTGCATGGGTTCTGATGTCACTCAACGCTGGTTTTCTAGGTAACTGTCACCCAGTAGCTGTTGTTGAAACAGTAACTAGATTAGCATCTCTAGCAAGCAGCACATACACAATGTCCCAGGAATCACCATATCCAGGTCACGGGAAGAAAGTCTTGACGAGGGAAAGGTAACTACGTCTCTTACTCCTTCAAGAAACTGTCCCTTAACTGGGAGAAGAATTAATAACACAGTGCGCACAGCGAATACGATGTGTCTGTTCTGGCGCGCCCGGACTACTTTTTCGACAAAAGCCACTTTGTCAGAGAACTGACGGTCTAACCCTCTTGGGTTAGGAAATGTCATGGCCCTAGAAAGACAACACAGCAAAGCCACCTCAGGTTTGTCTTCACAGATAACGGAAAGATCTTGGACGCAAACACATCAGTGATGAGGAAAGTGTGTACTCTGCAGCTTGCAAGACCGCCTCACCCTCTGCCCCTTCCGGTGACGCTTTGGGCTGCAGGAAAACAAGTGGAAGCCCGTTCAGGGCTGGAAAAGAGGTGACTTGGTCTTTGAGTTTTGGGAAACCTCTAACCATTCCAAACTAACCTGAGATTTTTCTCCCCCTAATAAAAACTGATAGTGACAACTAGCAATTAATACCTATCCTCAGCTATGACTGGTAAATTAGCAACCAACAACACAAAGACATGGAATATTCCACCTGAAACATTCAAAATAAATAAGTAAAATTCAACTGTAAAACAAATGCCTTAACGTGTGTTTATAACACACCAATTTAAAAAAACAAATTTTAGGTAAATATTTGTAACCTAAAACATACTACAGTTTTTTAATTAATAAAACAAAGCCAAGCCAAGCTAAATTATTACTGGGGGGGGAAATCCAAACAGTTATCTGAGTTCATGTTTGAAAAATTAAAAAATCTTGCACTTTATATGCATCAATAGAGAGCAGTGTGTACATATGAAAAGCATGAACTGCATATCCCTACACTACATCTTCCTTTGAGATATAGTCAAGAAATCAAACATTGTATTTTTCATTTTCAGATGTGAAGTTTACCCACTGGGCTTAGTCTTAGCACTAGACACTTGTGCATTGCCATGGAGGCAGGCATGCAAACCCTCCCAAATAAACTAAAGCAGGTAACCTGTTGTGCTGACTGCCCAAAGAGAAGGCACACCCTCCAACGTGCATCTCCCTTACCTACAGCTTGATCAATCACAGAGCCCTGATCAGGGTGTTGATCGGGTCGGGAGTGTTGACTTGGAAGACAGGTAATATCCTGCACGTGCACCCGAGGATTGCACACGCTACCTTCCAGCCGTGTGCTACTGCTCACAGCTAGTCTCCAACAGCCCTGCTCGCCGCTGCAAACATCTCATTAGACTAATGCATTCAGCACAGGCAGAACACTCGATTTACCATAGCTACGGCAGTGAATTTCCATTACGATGACAGCTCCAACCACATCATGTCCGGAAAACCAGCCAACCACTGGCTTCTAAAGAACACACACATTTTACATGCAGAAAGCGAGGACTCGTGTGTGTGTGTGTGTGTGTGTGTGTGTGTGTGTGTGTGTGTGTGTGTGGTGTTTCTTTCCTCTTTACAGCCCAACTAAGACAAATTCACAGTGCAGCTTTTTGTCCACACGAGCTGCCAGGCAATGACACTTCTGCTTCTTGGATAGTTACTTCCTTGTAATAAACTGAATTATGTCACAATTGTCAGAATGGGTGTTCCCTACATTTCAGTTTTCATTACTCCTCCTCTGTTGCCATAGAAACCAGACTGTAACATCATCTCTTTGTCCCAGTCCTGCAGCAGTGAGGACCACACCAGGCTTATAAGACTGTAGTGATCTGACAAGGCCAATGTTTGGCTTTGGGCGAAAAATAAAAGAGAACAATGCCGACAGCCGGTTATTGCAGAAAACTGGTGTGTTATCTATCGCAGGAGTGTGCCTTTGAGGATGACACACTATGGCTGTACCTGTCAGCTCTAAAGCTGCCCCTCCCGTGTTTAACGCCACACAGCTCCACATCTGTGTGCGCGCGCATACATAAGTGCTTCTCCACGCCCAGACGGGCTTGGGTCCTGCATGGGGAAGGAGCCTCACGTGGGAAGGAACTGTCGTCTCTCCTTCAAACACTGCCTTTCCACTAAAAAAATTCATACCAACCAAGGGGCCTTTTCTCTCCCTTCTTTCTAGGAAGTGAAGCAAGGTTTTCTGGTGTCGACTTCACTCACTCTGGGGACCTGGGATCTGCCCCAAATACAGGCTTCCTTGTAGGAATGGGCAGCAGGCTTTCTCAGCCAGTCCGGGTCATCAGCTAAGCAAATTGGGAAGGTCTATGTCACCGCTTACCAGTTACTGAGAATACAAAAAGTAAAAAAGGAACTTCAACTAGGAGTTTGTCGGAATGGATAAGCAGTCTGAAATAAATTTGTCTCATCAATTAAGTAGGTATGGAAAGCTGATGTTTTTAAAGGCAAAACATTATGCACACTGAGAAAGAAGTTATTCCCTGGGCCACATGTGTCCTCTCTGCCTGTGTCCATGATGTCCTGCTCTGCCTCAGGTTAATTCCCACACTGGCCCTGGCCCAGCTCGGATGGCAGTTCCCATTTCTGCTGGGGACCATAAAGAGTCACACATTTGTACTGACAGTGTACTGTGATGGGGGGTGTCCTTCTGTATATGTTCCTCTGATTGGTTGATGAATAAAACACTGTTTGGCCAATACAGGCGGGGAGACAGGCGGGACGAGGAGACGAGACGGATGCTGAGGAGAGAGGCAGAGAGGCTCCTCAAGGGCACCGTGTGGAGACCAGGAACATAGGACGCACCAGGCGTTCTCTGGTAAGACAAGGCCATGTAGAAACACATAGATTAGTAGTTATGGGTTAACAATTAAGAGAGAGCTAACCAATAAGAAGCCCTCGCCATAGGCCAACAGTTTAATAATCATTGCAAGTCTTTGTGTGCTTATTTGGGGCAAATCAGCTGGGGGACCAAGCTGGAAAAAAAAAAACTCAAGTTACAATAGTGTGGTCAAAGGCTGAGTCAGTGAGACTCCCTGACAAGACTGGCCACGAAAGCTCTCATGGCTTTCCATTTTATGAGAGACCTGGGCTTAGCCAGCTTGACTCAAATGGAAATTATTATGGCCATGGGAGGCAAATGATGTGGCAAAGTGAATGTGTTCACCAAAAGAAGAGAAAAGCGCAGATTGCTCGCAGTTGAGGAGGATGCGTGTGAAGGCACAGGGCCATCGCCTCGTGGGAAGAGCCCCTAGAGAAGCCAGGGCTGGAAAAGCACCATGGGGCCACCACTGACTGACAACAACCCTTTCCGACTTATATTTAAACTCTCTGAGTGTTTTGTCCTTCGAAAATAAATATATTATAAAGCCGAAAGGAAAAAAAGTAAAAATGAAGACGAGGAGGAGGAATTCACTCCCTTAGTTCATTTGGATGTTGAATTTTGATGTTTTGTATTATCTGGGGGGAAAAAATGCAAGTTTGGTAGTCTTGTTTTGGGAGGGTTGTTTGTAACTTCATATAATTGTTTTTGTTTAAAGGAGAAAGGGCCTAAGGAAGAAGGTGAAGAGGAGAAAATGAACTGGAAGCCAGCTAGGTAATATCAGCTTTAGGAGCCTTTTTTCCAGGACGGCTGGGGTTCCGATACCATATGGAGCAGCAGTCCTGCAGGAAGGGTTACGTTGATCCTTAGGCTGGTGTGTATATGCCTTGGCATCGACTCATCCATCACCTGTGCAGAATCCTCTCAGCTTGAGGTGTGTCTTAGAAAGCCCCGCCTCTCAGGACAAAGGCTGCTTTTGATGGGGGTGGTGTCTTCACCAGCAACTTGTTAGTTCATTGATTCTGGTATTGATCACCCTTCAGATAGGGGTAACCCTATGTGGAAATATACAGACAAGAAAAATGAGTCTTGAGGAGGTTAGATAAACTGACCAAGGCCATACAAGCTCGGAGGTGATGGGCAGTACCCATGTGTTTGCTTCTAAGACACAGTAGTTATTTGGTCAACTACACGGCTGCGCTGCCTCTCGTCCCAGGCCTCTATAAACCCAGGCCTTGAACTCACAGACAGCAGCCCGCTTCTGCCTCCTAGGTGGTGAGATTAAAGGTGTGCACCACCACGACTGGCATGGAGGAAGCTTTAAAGAGATCTCACAAAGGAGGGGGGGCGGTGGCGAAGAGGGGAGGGAGGAAGGAAAGCCAAGATTCCTTTCCCAGCAGCGCGGCTTCCATATCAACACTTTGCCCTGATTCCCAAAGACTGGAGGGAGGATCTGCACGGTTTGGGGAGCTGTGTGGCTTATGACCGACTACCATCTCACCAAAGGGAAACAGAGTCAGCAGTGGTTAATGTGATTGGTCAGACCAGATAGGAGTGGGTGTCTTTCATCTTCTGACTTCCCAGTCTCTCCCAAGAGCCCTGCTCTCCCCAAGACTGGGTCTCAGACCGATTCAAGACACATTTTTAAAGTATTTATTTATATTAATACGTATGCATGTGTTTGCCTGCATGTTTGTCTGTCCATCATGAGTGTACTTGGTACCCAAGGAGACCAGAAGAAAGGATGTGAGCTGCCACGTGGATGCTGGGACTCAAGCCCAGCTCCCCTGGAAGAGCAGCCAGCATTTTTAACCACTGAGCCATCTCTCCGTCACCGAAACAGAGATCTTCCAAAATTAAAGGCAAATTGTTTTTGTAAGGAGATGAGAAACAACCCAAACTTCCAATCAAGTAAGTGTGCACACCACAGAACATACGACCCGGAAGGGAATCATATCAAGGAAGAGGAGCTGAAAGACAGCTAAGATCCCCAGGATAAGAGTGCTGTGGACCGCTGCCCTTGAGACCCTTCATGGCCACTGCAGCCATTGTCACCTGCACAAGATCAGCCAACATTTCAACAGGCAGCTCTAATTGGACTTTGTGAACTATGAGCAGAGACTAAGAGGCTATTTGGGGGGGGGGGGCTATGTCGGTAACTCCTGGGTAACAGGGAGAGTAGGGGGTTTCTGGAAGACCGTAAAAGGGGAGCCCGATGATCCAGATGCATTGTTTACACATAGGAAAATGTCAAAGAATAAGTAAAAGATGTTCCATTTTTAACAGCGGATGTCTTAGAGCATAGAATAATAGGAAAAGAGATTCATAACACACGTTTGCTGAGGAAATTGCAGGTTAGAAAATAATATACAGGATAGAATTTTAGTTTGAAAAGATGAACGGGTTTACAAACTACGGGAGAAATGCTAATAGTGATGACTCATTGGTGGTAGAAATGTGAGCGATTCATGCTCCGTTCCTTTACATTTTCTACAAGGCAGTCCTACTTGTTTTGTGACAGCAGGGAGTTGAGTGGAGCCATCCATTATCAGGGACAGGATCTTTCCTTGTCGTGTTAGGAAATGCACCTGTGCTTCTCAAACATCTGGTTTTGTTTTGTTTGACACAGGGTCTCACTGTGTATTCCTAGCTGACCTGAAGCTAGCAATACAGACCAGGCTGGACTCGAACTCACAGAGATCCATCTGCCTCTGCCTCACAAGTGATAGAATTGAAGACATGAAGCTGCCCCCAGAATGTAAATAATTCTTAAGTCTCAGATTTCACCTCTGAAATTAGAAGAGCCCCTCTTGCCTGCAAGGTGAAGACACAGGACAACAGCCTAAGCCAATCCGGAGACTGTTCTGCTGTCCTTTGCTCTGAGATTCCCTTCAGACACACTTTGGAGCCTCTGCGGGGCAGTGAGCACACCCACCCAGTGTCACTTTTAGTAGAGCCACATACTTAGGAAATAACTCGCACCCAAGGAAAAGACTGTTCATTCAGACTCTGCTGAACCCAAACACGGTCCCTTCAGACATGGCCTCCTCTGTGTGGCTCTGCGCCTGTGACCTGAGCTGATACCAAAAACTCATCTTAGCAGAAACACTGAGGTCTGACATTTGGGCTACTCACAGCCCAGACACTCTCCTTTAGGGGTAGAGTCTGGTCAGCAGATTGCAGAATAAGAGACACCGAGGCTGTAAATTTCAAAGTGTGAAGGAGCAGGTTTCTGTACTCCTGGCGCGTGATGTAGAGCTTGGTACATAGCGTAGAATTAACAAGTCACTATTACGGAACAAATGAACGACATCAGGGTCTACAGAGATCCAAGTTAGTCTCAGCAAATGTCTGTCAGGCTTTCGGACATGATTCCTGTGGTGGTGGTGGCGGTTTCAGTGAAAATGGCCCCATAGGTCCATAGGGAGTGGTACTGTTAGGAGGTGGGGCCTTGTTGGAGGAAGTGTGTCACTAGGGGTGGGCTCTGAAGTCTCAGTGTCTCTCAGTTCTCTTCCTGAAGCCTTCCGACCTGAATGCGAAACTCTCAGCCCCTCCTCCAGAACCATGACTTCGTGCACGCCGCCATACTTCCCATCATGATGAAAACGGGCTAAGCCTCTGAAAACTGTAAGCCAGCCCCAATTAAATGTTTTCCTTTATAAGAGTTGCTGTGGTCACGGTGTCTCTTCACAGCAATAGGACACTAATCAGGACAGTTCCTCCTCATCCCTCAAATGATTAATTTTACATATCTGCTATCTTGGTTAGGGCTACTATTGCTGTGATGAAATGCCACAACCAAAAGCAACCATGACCAAAACCAAAAGGAAAGGGTTTATATCCCGTACAGTTCCATCATAAATAGTGGTGAGGGTAGAAACTCAGGCAGGGCAGGAACCTGGAGGCAGGAGCTGATGCAGAGGCCATGGAGGGTGCTGCTCACTGACTTACTCCCCAGGCTTGCTCAGCCTGCTTTCTTATAGAACCCAGGACCACCAGCCCCAGGGTAGCCCCAACCAACAGTGGGCTGGGCTGGGCCCTACCCCATTCATCACTAATTAAGAAAATGTCCTACAGTTGGATCTTATGGAGGCATTTTCTCAATTGAGGCTCCTTGTTCTCTGATGTCTCTAGCTTGTGTCAAGTTGCCATAAAAGTAGCCAGCACATACATATGCCTCCAGAAAAAAATAAAACTGTTTTTGTAAAATTTAGAGACTTTTCTCCTCCTTAGGTATAAAACGTGCATTGAGCTGCAATTGTTTTAAAAAATTATATAATATATGTTATATATTATCATGTTATCTATACAAATATAATATATCCAAACATATACATATATAATTATATATGCAAACTGCACACACACACACACACACACACACACACACACACACACACACACACACAAGATTTCACCAGGTAATCTCTAAGCACTTTTGACAGTTAGTGAGGTTTTCCTTCCCACATGTTGCATGTTAGAAACACACTTTGGATCGCTGAGAAATGACATGAGTGAGGGTCAGCCTGACCCCTCTGTGCTGCCAGAGACTGCAGATGTGCAGGGGTTGGGTATGCAGTATAGGAGCTGCAGGTGTTCTGTGGGCTTAGATCTCAGAAAGTCTGGGGTTTGTTTCAGTTGTAGCGTGTGTGTATGCGCGTGCGTGTGTGTATCTGTATGTGTCTGTGTGTGTGCGTGCATGTGTGCACGCATGCGTGCGTGCGTATGTGCGTGCATGTGTGTGAGTGCATTGTGTGAATGTATGTGCGAGCATGTGTGCGAGTTTGTGTTTGTGGTGTGCAAATGTGTGGTATGTATGTGTGAGTGTGTGGTATATGTGAGAGTTTGTGTGTATGTGTGTGTGTGTCTGGTGTGTGGTGTGTATATAGTGTGTATGTGTGAGTGTGGGGGGTGTGTATATATGACTGTGTGAGTATAGTGTGACTATGGTATGTGTGTTTGATTTGCATGTAAGTGTATGAGTATGGTGTCTATGTATGTGTGTGTGTGAGTGTGTCTATGAGTGTGTGTGTGTGAGAGAGAGAGAGACAGAGAGTGGTGTGTGTGTGTGAGAAAAAGTGTGTGTGTGAGTGTGGGGGGGCATTCACCAGAGAAGATTGCTTGGACCAGGTTTGAACCATTAAAGAGTCTTCAGTAGCCATCCATTGACTACACTGGGTTTTCAGGATCCCTGAGAGCCTGAGCCTTCTTCCTGGTGAGTTTCTAACCCATGCCTCTCCGGAGGTACTGGGAAGTTGCTTCTGCCTGCTCTCAGGCAGACAGAAATGGGCAGGTGCATGTGGATATGTATGGAGGGACCATCATACCTGTGGGTAAGATTTCTTTCCACTCAGAACCTCTGTGAAAACTAGATACCGTAAATGTCTCAAAATAATATATTCAAGAGTTTCAAGATCAGACTAATTATGGCATTCCACGTTTTCTGTAAGCACATAACCTACTCAACAAATCTGCTTGTGCATGTAACCCACAGCACACACATTCCCACACCATCACAAATGGGGGCCTCACCTACCCCTCCTCTGTCCCTCCAGGCTTCTGGCCTCGGATCCAGGGCAGGCGCTGTGGTGGTTTGAGTGAGAGTGACCCCCATAGGCTCGGTCTCCAGGGAGTGGAGCTCTTTGAAAGGACTAGAAGGATCAGGGGGCGTGGCCTTATTGGAGGAGGCGTGTCACTGGGGGTGGGCTTTGAGGTTTCAAAAGTCCATACTTTTGAAAACAGTCTCTCTCTCTCCTTCCTTCCCTCCCTCCCTCCCTCTCTCCACCTCCCTCTGGATCAGGATGTAGCTCTCAGCTACTGCTCCCACACTGCGTGTACCACCATGTTCCTGCCATGACGATAACAGGGTAAGCCTCTGAAATGGAAAGCAAGCCCCAATTAAACGCTTTCCTTTATAAGAGTTGCTTTGGTCATGATGTCTCTTAGAACAGTCACTAAGATAGACACTGTCTTAGTTATACTTTCTATTGCTCTAAGACACACCTTCCAGAGACACTGAATGCCTGCCGTTTACACCCTGCCCTTTGAGAGACTGTTGCCGTAGTCCAGTGTAGTAGTGTGCCCAGCTTCCTGACTGCCAATGTCCAGGCAAGGTGTCACAGTTAGGGTTTCTATTGCTGTGAGAAAACACCATGGATACAGACAATTTGAGGAAGGGATTAATTTCAGTTTATAGTTCCACATCATAGTCCATCCCTGAGAGAGGGCAGGGCAGGAACTCACACCAGGCGGGAACCTGGAGGCAGGAGCTGATGCAGAGGCCATGGAGGGTGCTGCTCACTGCCTTGCTCTTCATGGAGGTGCCATCCTTGGTGAGCTGGGCTCACCCACACCCATCATACCCACAGGCCAATCTGGGGCACTTTCCCGACTGAAGGTTTCTCTTGCAAAATTCAAATCTTTCTTAATATGAAGTTGACATGAAACTAGCCAACACAGAGGTCTTGACCAAGGAAGCATCTAGAACAGACCCAATCATATCTCAGATGGGTTCCTATAGCAGGGTGAGAGAATGAATTCCACTCAGGACAAGCAGTGTTAAATATTTGAGGGACCTGACCCATTACTCCAGGTTGAGTCTGTTCCAAACTCTAAATGTAATGGGAACAGAGTTTTGTACGCCACCCACTGGGTGTGAACTAAGTCTCCAGATGCGAAGTCCCCAGAAGGCTCTTGGCTCAGGGTTGGTAGAGGTGAAATGAGGATGTCCATATTTTTTTTTTAGCCCAATCGGAAAGTTCCTGCTTGGCTCGGAACCCAGGTCAGAAGCAAATGTTCTTCCAAGATAGCAAAGTACAGGTTCACACATAAAAAGTCATTATAAAATCATTAAGGTCCTCTGAAGGGAACAGACATTAAGAGCCACCATTTTTTGCTGAAGGAAATGATTAAAATGGCTGATTTCTCCTTTTTAAAAAAATCTGTGAGAAACGGATGGCGAGAGACCAGAAAGTCAAGGACTTCTCCAGCTTCCTATCCACAGTAAGGTGTTAGGTGAACATGAGAGGTTTCAGCATACTTTTATTTGCCTGTAAGGATGGGCTTTCCAGCACGGCAGGTGGCCCTTGATCGCTGCTCCGCCCCCCCCCCCCAGGCCTTCCTCCTCTGAAGCCAGGCAAGTTGCTGTCCACTTCCCCCTTAGCTATCCTATCCACCTAAGCCAAAAAGAGTAGGAGCAGCGACAGCACCTGCACCCAGAGGGCTTTCTAGAATGGGAAATCCTCAGGACGCACCCGGTAAAACAGATGACCCAGGCCACCCCGAACTTGGGAGGGCTGCGGCGGGGACATGTCTGAGAGCTCGGAAATGCAGGAGGGGATAGCGAGTTCACACCGTGGGACTCAGGCTAGGGGCTTGGTACCCTACTTCCAGAGCATGGAGCAGCCCTCCTAGGCTGCCTCGCGCCGCCTGGGGTCCCTTGGGGAGCGGTGCTTCCTCGCGAGTGGCACTGATCTGGAGCATCACTCTCAGTGTCTCTGCGGACACAGTGATCAGCACTGCAAGCTGCACACAGCATCTACCCTGTCGTCGGTCTACCTACAGAACGCAGCCTCATGTTGCATGTCCCAGGAGAGATCACGACCTTGTCTATCTGCACTAGCGAGCTCAGCCCTAGACCCAGGAGGCGGGTCCCATCTTTTCAGATGGAAGGCTGAAGTGTGGGGAAGTAGCCCAGTGAGAACCGACTCTTTGTTCTGCACGCCTGAGGTCCCTGTGCCCGACAAGTGGCTCAGCAGTTTAGAATACTTATGCTTTCGACGAGGAGCAGCCTTCAGTCGCAACCGTCCTTAACTCCAACTCCAGGATCCAGCGCCCCCTTCTGTCCACCGTGTGCACTGCGCCCACGTGGTTCACTAACTCGCTGGGAAAGGATTGCTTTTTCCTGAGGAAGGAGCCCCACCATTAGATGACTTTTGACACCAGACTGTGGAGGCGCTGTCCTGGGGCTCCAGACTGCTAGCCTACCAAGAGTATTCCAGACTATATGGTGCCTACGATTCTGTGAGCCAATGCTTTAGACCAGCCTCTGCCGGAGTGTGTGGGTACACATACACAAGGTTATGAGAGAGGAGGAAGAGAGAGAGGGAGGCACGCAGGGAGGGAGATAGATGATGTTGTGTAGATTGAAACATCCCCCTTCCCCTAGAGAGACAGGGAGGCTCAGGACATTGAACATTCACAAGAAAGGTATAGCGCTCACAAGGCAGTTCCAGAGCCTTCTAGCTCCTGTCTCTTCTGGTCTGTCAGTGGATGATTGCCTTTTCTAGAGAATAAACCTGTTTTAAAAAGGAAAGAATGGGCTAGAGAGATGGCCCAGAGGTTAAGAGCACTGGCTGCTCCTCCAGAGGTCCTGAGCTCAATTCCCAGCAACCACATGGTGGCTCACAGCCATCTGTGATGACATTTGGTGCCCCCTTCTGGTGTGCAGGCAAACATGCAGGTAGAACTGTAGACATCATTAATTTAATATTTTTTAAAAATAAAAAAGGAAAGAAGAATATCTGGGCGGTGGTGGCGCACACCTTTAATCCCAGCCCAGCACTCAGGAGGCAGAGGCAGGTGGATATGTGTGAGTTCAAGGACAGCCTGGTCTACAGAACAAGTTCTAGGACAGCCAGGGCTACACAGGGAAACCTTATTGGCTGGTGTGCAGAAGGGGACATACCTCAACCCCATTTCTCTGCTTCCCCTTGTCATTTTAATGAATTAGTTTATTTTGTTTGTAATAAAACTCCTCTGTAGAGCTGTTTGTAGCCAGTAACATTCATCCCCTTATTCTATTTGCACACTGTGTGTGTGCATGTGTGTAATAGCATACACAGAAAAAGAGTTAAAAGGAAGGTAGAGCATGACATTTCTCTAAAACACCCTTGCGATTTCATCAGTGGAAACAGGAACCACCACACTGGCAAGGGGCTAGCACCCTCCTTGTGTCCTCTCTGAAAGGCCACCTGCCTGACTCACGGTGGGGTCACTCCCTCCATTTACTTTGGTTTGCCCTCTAGCCAAGCATCCCTTGGGTTTAAACTTTAGGTAATGGAGCAATAAGCACGAATCTACAGCTTCTTTCGGTGTTGTGTTGGTAAAATTTACTCCCGTTGACAATTGTAACTGCATTTCTTTCATACCCGCCGCTTTATAGAAGCCCATTGCATGGGTAATTTATTGCTACATAAAGAATCACCCAACAGGGGGCTGCTAAGACCAGCATTTATTTCGTCACGTCTATGTGAGTCAGGAATCTGAGAGTGACTTAGCCAGGCTATGGCTGCAGTTTCTCTTGTCATCAAGCTGTGCTCGCCAAGGCTTTAGCTGGGCTTGGAGGAACAACTTCATAACGGGAGCATAGGAACGCCCATCTCAGCATAGGACCGCCCATCTCAGCATAGGAACGCCCATCTCAGCATAGGAACGCCCATCTCAGCATAGGAACGCCCATCTCAGCATAGGAACGCCCATGACCGATTCCTCAGTGCTGATGAACCAAGAGTCACATGTGAGTGACTGTGGCATCACCTAGAACCAAGCCAACCCTCAGCGGGGCATACCGTCACCGATGTCCTTATTACCACTGACCTCAGAGCCTAGGTCACACAAGGTTATGAGTGCCAGGCGGCAGGGGGTTACTGGGAACTCTTCACCATAATCTTTACACATAGCACACGATTATCTAGTGCTATTGCTAACCACTTGGGAGTGTCTATAGGACCTATGTGCGCATATTTCCATCGGGACACTGGCTGACAGCAATCTGTATACAACAGGCTTTGCAGGTTTAGCTTCTACCAACTGTTAAGTCCCTGAACCCCTGCATCCGATTAGCCTCTTCAATTCCAGCCATTCTAATGAGTTCATAGCAGGATTCTGTTGTGTTTTAATTTGCCTGTCCCCGGTAGACAAAGAGCCTCGATGGCTTTTCAGGGATTCGATGGCCATGAAGATCTGGTAGACATGAAAAGAGGATCGGATCGCCAAGGAAGGCTTTGCTGTCCATCTGCAGAGCACATGCTCAGCTGCAGACAGCGAGCAACTCTTTGGAATCCGCCTTCACCACACAGAGCCATTTTTAAAGATTTTTATTTCTAATTATGTGTACATGTGTAGGGAAGGTATGTGTTCGTGAGTGCAGCGCTCATGGAGACCAGAAGAGGAGGGCATCGGGTCTCCAAAACTGAAGTTACATAGAGTGGTGGGCTACCTGATATGGTTACGGGGAATCGAACCCTGGTCCTCTGGAAGAGCAGAAAAGTATTCTTAACTGCCCAGCCATCTTTCCAGCACCACATAGAACCTTTTGCCCCAGGTCACCTCTGGGTCTCATAGCTTTGACTTGGAGAGAGGGGTACAGACTCAGCCATATGACAGCACAGGGCACTGTTCCCATGTGAACTTCCTTCCTGCTGGGCCTGGGTTTGACCAGGTCCACACTGGGTCCAATTCTTTCCCTGTCCAAGATGCTTCCCTCCCCCCCCCCATTTTGTTCACGAGTATTGATTCTTTAGAAACATCTCAGGGGGAAAAGAAAGAAAGGAAATCTCCTGTGCCTCAAGCCCCTTGGGATCTGCCCCTGAAAACTAGGAGACCCCTTTTCAATTCAGTAGTCTATCTTCCTCAAGTCCCCCACCCCAAATTTGTCATGATTTTGTTTGGTAGGGAGGCCAGTTCTCTGTCAGTTATGTGGGTGGCAAATACCTTCCCCGTCCTGTGGCTCGCTTTTATCCTCCTTCATTGTCTTTTGAAAAGCAAGAACATTCATAGCATCCTGTTTAAAAACTATTTTCCTACCCTTGGGTCATAAATGTATCCTATATTATATTCTAAAAGACCCCATTGCTTTGCCAAAGTTGGAATTTGGTGTCACCTGAGTTTAATTGTTCTGTAGGGCATGAGATGGGGCCATTCTATACCCCCAAATGGACATGCTATTGTCTCAAGACTATATTCTGAAAATGCCTTTCATCTCACACACACACACACACACACACACACATGCACACATGTACGCACAAACATGCATACACACACATGCATGCACACGCACACATACACATGCACACACGCTTGTCCTACAGCACCAGCTTGACACCTCCATCACATGTGTCACCCACAGATGTGGACCTGTTTGGGGACCCCCTTCTCTATTGTTTACCTGTTTGTAGGCACCAAACTTCACATCTTTGCTCCGTTCCATTTTTGCTGTATTGTGGTGAACTACACAAAAGTTACCAACCCAGCCATCTGTACGAACCCTCCAGTGGTTCTTAGCACACTCAGCAGGAGCAATGGTCATGGCGGTGCACCTCCTGAGGACTTTCCATCTTGTAACGGAAGTGGCCCCCTGAACACTAACTCCCCCTCTGACAAGTCTACTGCCTTTCTGCGGAGTTGCTGTGAGGATCCCTCCAACAGTGCGCAAGAGTCCCAGCTTCTTTGTCTACTTGCAACATTTGTTACTTTCCTCTCTTTATTGTAGCTTGTCTACTTGCAACATTTGTTACTTTCCTCTTTATTGTAGCTTCTTTGTCTACTTGCAACATTTGTTACTTTCCTCTCTTTATTGTAGCTTGTCTACTTGCAACATTTGTTACTTTCCTCTTTGTTGTAGCTTCTTTGTCTACTTGCAACATTTGTTACTTTCCTCTCTTTATTGTAGCTTGTCTACTTACAACATTTGTTACTTTCCTCTTTATTGTAGCTTCTTTGTCTACTTGCAACATTTGTTACTTTCCTCTCTTTATTGTAGCTTGTCTACTTGCAACATTTGTTACTTTCCTCTTTGTTGTAGCTTCTTTGTCTACTTGCAACATTTGTTACTTTCCTCTCTTTATTGTAGCTTGTCTACTTACAACATTTGTTACTTTCCTCTTTATTGTAGCTTCTTTGTCTACTTGCAACATTTGTTACTTTCCTCTCTTTATCGTAGCCAGTTTACTGACATCCACACTTCTGTAGTTATCAGTGTGGTCAAGCAACCTCTCATGTGTTTACTTGCTCTCTTGAATCTTCTTTAAGGAGTGCTTTATTTGAGCACTTATTATTGCTTCTTTGATAAGTCTTTGCCCAGGTGGCTTGTCTTTTGGTGCATTTATAACTTTCTATGTACTTAGAATATCAATTTCTTGTCAGATATATGGTTTTAAAATATTTTCCCATTTTGTAGCTTTTCTCTATGTCTCTCCCATCTTTTTTTAAAAAGATGTTTTCCTGTATAGCCCAGGTTGCCCTGAAATTTTGATCCTCCCAAGAGTTAGGCTTACAGGTATTTAATTTTCATGAAATTTAATTTTTTTTAAAATTTTGTTGTGCATACCTTTGGTATTTTATTCAAGTGATTAAAAAAAATGCTGAATCTAAGAGCATGACAATTCCCCACCTTTTTTTTTAAAGAGTTTTTATTGCTTTAGGTCTTTGGTTCTTTGTGAGTTAATTGTTGTATATGATGTAAATAAGTAAAGTTTCAAGTTCATTCCTTTACCCATGCACATCCAGATTTTTTCCTAGTGCCATTTACTGAAAACACTATCTTTCCCCAATCACTGATCTTGACCTTTGTTAAAAACTATTTGACCACTATGGGTGTGGTGCATATGCCTTTAATCCTTAGGCAGAGGCAGGAAGATCTCTTAGGCCAGCCTGGTCTTCAGGGAGAGTTCCAGAACAGCCAGGACTCTATGGAGAGACCCTGTCTCAAAAACAAACAAACAACAACAAAAATCTATCTGACCAAAATGAAGGCTTATTTCTGGGCTCTCCACTCCATTTCATTAGTCTGTGTTAGCTTTTATGCCAGGGCCTGCTCTTCTGATTACTGCGGTCTAGCAAGTTTTAAAAATGGGGTTAAGAGACTCCTTTAGCTTTGTTCTTTTCAAAGCTCCCTTGAAATTCCACATGGAGTTTAAGACAGTTTTTCTATGCCTTTAAAACAAAAGTAATAATAATAATAATAATAATAATAATAATAATAATAATAATAAAACTAAGCAAAAACCCTAGGGATCATACCAACTCTGCAGATAACTTGGGAGCAGCACTGACATCTTGCTGGCAGCCTTGCCGTTCATGAGCATGGAATCTATCTATCTATTTATGTCTTCTTTCATTTCCTTCAGCAATGTTTTATAGTTTTCATCGCCTTGGTTGACTTCCAAGACTTTTCACTCCTTTTGATGCTACTGTGAATGATGCTTCTGAATCCCTTCTCAGACTGCTCATTTGTACAGAAATGCAACTGATTTTATGTGACTGTATTCTGTGGCCTTGGAAGAATTCGTTTATGAGTTCTAACAGTTTTTCTCTACACACAGAAACACAGCATGGGAACACACATAACCTTTTTCTCTTTCCAATTTTGAAGACTTTTCTCTAATTGCTCAGGCTTGAAGTTCCAGTGTAAGGATGGAAAAATACAGCCTAACTCTCCACTGACCCCAGGAAGCTAGAAGCTTAAAGACACTAATTACCTTAAATTCCAGACCCTGCCCCCCACCAGTAAACAGGTGAAGGTCACACTCCTTGCTGCTTACCTGACTTTGTAAACTGCTTGTGAAACCCCTGCCCCAGTGACCTAACCTAATTGCCATTTGTCACTCCACCTTGGAGCCTGCACAAATGCAGACCTCTAGGGCTATGGAAAGCTGATTGGTCTATAAAGCACAGGCTTGGATGGTTTAAATTGATTGGCCTGCACTCTGTGGGCTCTGGATGCTATGAGATGATTGGTTTACGATGCGCAGGCTTTGTTATAACCCTATAAAAGCTGTCTCAATTCTGTACTCAGGGTCCTCAGTCCTCTACCCCTGCGTGGCCTATGACTGTGGACCCCAGTGCACTTGGAATATAAAAGACCTCATGTTGTTGCATCAAGACCGCTTCTTGTGAGTGATTTGGGATGTCGCCTTTCCTGAGTAGGAGCATGAAGGTTCACGCTCTGTGGGTCTTCCACCAGCTCATATTGAAAAGATGTGTTAAAAATGGACACCCTTGCCTTGTTCCTGGTCTTGGAGGGAGCATGTGGTCTTTCTCACATGCATTGTATGTCCACTGTGGGTTATTCATGTGGCTTTGCTAATTCTCCCCTTTTACTCTCCACTGAGCTCTGCAAGTGAGAAGTGCAGGCTGGAACTGCCCACATGAACACTGACACCATCTCTGTCGAAGAGTCAATTCCCTGTCCTCATTTGCTCTTCCAGCAGCTGCAAACCCAAGGGAACTCCAGTGTTGGCAGTGTGTTCTCAAGCCTTGCAGACACCACAATCTTCTGGCTTGCTCCTTGATACTCGCCCTCTCCAGCCTTGTCCCTCTCCTTTCTGGAGCAATCTCATTCAATGTGCAAATGCCAGGCTTTATTTCTAGCAGCAACTGGAGGCTCATATCCAGTTGCTGACCTCCTCCTCCAAATAATCTCAAAGTATTGCGATCAATACTGAACATCTGACATTACCCCACACCTTGCATTTATCTTTTGAGCTCGTGCAACTCCATTTAGTTGCTTAGACTCCCCCAACCCAAAAAGCAGTTAACTGTTTATCTCATAACAGCATCCAGTCTACTAGGCAACCCAAAGGTGCCAGCTCATAAATCTAAACTCTGCTCCCTATGTCCACGGCTGCCCATGTTTAGAGTGTGTTCTCTCATCTCAGTCAATGTACTCAAGACATTCCCTCCCAGACACGGCCGGAGGTTAACTTCCAGGCATAGACTGTCTTCTAGGGATTCTAGATCCTATCAAGTTGACAATCTCATCAATACTACACCACCCAGCGTGGTGACACATGTCTGAAATCCTAGCACTTGGGAGATAGCAGCAGGTGGTGCTGTGTTGTGTAGGAGTTTCCTCTGAGAATAAAACCTCCCAGTTTGGAGGGAAGCTGGTTAAGACACAGGGTGTTAGAGCAGACATGAAGCAACCGGGTGTGTTTTTGTTTGTTTTCTGTTGTTGTTTTTAAGTTTTGGGTATTATTGTTATTATTATCATCATCATCATCATTATTATATAGAGCATTCTGCCTGCATGCCAGAAGAGGGCACCAGATCTCATTACAGGTTGTGAGCCACCATATGGTTGTTGGGAATTGAATTCAGGACCTCTGGAAGAGCAGCCAGTGCTCTTAACCTCGGAGCCATCTCTCCAGCCCTGTTTTTGTTTGTTTGGTTGGTTGGTTTTTTAAACAAGGTATCCGTATGTAGCACTGCCTGGTCTAGAACTGGCTATGTAGACTAGGCTGGCCTCAAACTCCGAGATCTGCCTGCCTCTGCCTCTCCAGTGCTGAGATTAAAGGCATGCACCACCATGTCCATGAGATGCTAAATGGGAGGTGAAACAAAAGAATGTTCTAAGGGGAGAAGAAACACCTCCTGCAGGGAAGCTTGCCAACCTCAGGAAGTAAATAAAGCTAAGCCTTCCTGTTGTCCCTCTACCTCTTCCTCCCCAAGCACATATGAGCAAAGGGATTATTGCTGACACTTTCAGATAAGCTGAACTGCCTAAAACGCTCTGACCAACTGAGCTACTACAGTCTGGGCAATGTACTCCAGCTTTCCAGGCTTCATGATCTGTCCTCCATGTGTGTGCTGTGTGCGGGGGTGGGGGTAGGGTGGAGGGGGTGGGGTGGGGGTTTGTACTGTGGTGATGCTGTTGTCTGTGAGTCATCTGCTCCTCTAAGAAACCCAAGACAACTCAGTTCACCAAGTTGGAGTTTTGGTGGTATCTGTGCTTTGATCTGCCATCATCTGTCCCCTATCTAGGGTTCATATCTCCCCAAGAATTGTGTCCTATAACAAGCAGCTGTTCAAGATCATCCTCAGGTATGTAACAAGTTTGAAGCCAGCCTTGGGTGCATGAGACCCTTGTCTCAAAAACAGCAAACATTACTTATCTCTTCCATATACTAGACGCACATAACACACCTTTTAGAACATGACAAGGATCTTTGTTTTTTCATGGTTTGTTCTTTGTATCCATGAAGCTATTAAGCTATTATGATAACCACTGTTGTTGGCTTTATCTTCTGTCCCTGAAGTCCCGTGAAGAGCCCTGGTTACTGAGCTCGTTGGAGGCCGGCTGCAGGAGCGAGGTGCACAAAGGAGCGGGGGGGGGGGGGGGGGGTTAAGCACTGGGGTGGGGGGCTTCCATTCCAGCCTGCTCAGTACCAAAGAGCACAATCCCTGCCTTCTGCATCTGTGTTTCCTGATGGACAGGATGATGGTCACATCTGGTCTTTGAAATACTTTGCAAAGTACCGAGGTATAAACAAGCTGTCATCGTCGTAATGTGACAGTTTCTTCTGTGATTCCCTTTGCCTCTGAGATCAGCAGTTTGGGGGCTCGCTCTGTTCAGTCAATATTCAGAAATTACCCATTCCTGAAGAATGGTTTTGGTGTGTGTATGTATGTGTGTTGTTTGTTTTAGTTTTTCAAGGCACGGTTTGCCTATGGCTTTGGAGCCTGTCCTGGAACTCACTCTGTAGATCAGGCTGGCTTCAGACCCACAGAGATCAGCCTGTCTCTCTCTCCTAAGTGCTGGGATTAAAGGTGTGCACCACCACCGCCCGGCCCTGGAGAATGGTTTTAAAAGAAAATCTAGAGAAAACTGGAATGCTCTGTTATTGGTGAGCTAGGGTCTAATGAGTATTGATGTCAGGCTGACTTTTCTGCAGTAAGCGGTGTCAGAGTCCAGCTAGGGTGTGCCTATGGTCTCACACCTTTTCGTATCTGAGAAAGTGGAAAATAGCTGTTCTTTCTCTAACAACTGAAATCTGCTTAACCGTCTGGAGGCTCTCCTCCCCTGTGCCACAGGCTCTTCCAGTCTTCCTAGTCCCCACTCCTCCTGCTACGTCTTCCTGGGTGACTTAGAAAAGCAAGGTCCAGACTTCCTGAAGCTCATGGGGTAGTCTTGTCCATACAAGATGGCAGACTGCCTCAGGATACCTGGGCAGCCACGCTGTTTCTTTCACGCAGGAAGTCCTCTGCTCCTCAGTAATCCTCCCTCACCAGGAGTGACATCTGAGAGGTGATCGTAACGAGTCCCCTGCCCAATCCTTCCACAGTGGCTGCCCATATAAACACAGATGCTCAGTCTGCATGGGAACATGAGGAGTCTGGCTCTCACTATCTGAGGACAACACTCACATTTCAGTTCAATAGTGTGCTAGACCAGTTACTTTCTAAGTCTCAGCCTAGGGGAAACGGGGTATATAAGGAATTCACGCATAGTGTGGGCTGCATGGGGGAATCTTAAATGTCTCCTATAGTGAACATGCTGCTGGGGTGAATTTTTGTAACTGGGTGCCAACAAGAAGAATTGGTAAGAGATTTTTTAGGGGCTTGAATGTAAGCCTGGAGCCACATTCTTCAAGAGATCCAGCATGTTCCGTTTTGCTTTCATCTTTAGTCTTCTGCCTTCACAGCAACACCAAGGAAATTCTCCAAGTCAGGCCTGTACTCCTCCCAGCAGGAGGGTCCAAAGTGCAGGGCCAGCCTTGACAATTTACTAAAAAATTTGAATAATAAAAAAAAAGTGTAAGGTGTATGTGGGCAGTGTGCTGGGAACGTAGCTCAGTGGTAAGAGCATGTGTTACTTAGTATGCCCGAGGTCCTAGATTCTATCTGGGAGGCAGAAGGGTGGGCGTGGGGGTGTGTCTAAGAAATGAGAACAGTTTGACCAGGTGACAGGGATGTCTTGAGCAGACCCTTATAATGCTTTGGGTCCAGTCGGCAAAAGTGAAAGCTATTGGGCCAGCTCTGTAGAAAAGAGAATGAGCTCTCTAAGCCTTTGGGCCCCTCTCCTGGACTCCTAAAACTACACTGAAGACTGGGGGAGAACATTCCATTCCTCTCTAGACAGATATGCAACTGTTAACACTTGAGTCTCTGCCCTGAGAGGGACTTTAAAAGTAGCTTCATGCTTTCAACTAACACAGCTTCACCCAACCTGGAATCCCACAAAGCTGAGTCTCAAGTCTTGTGTAACCCCAGGCCTACTGTTCGCAACACTCATGGCTGAGGCAGGTTAGTGAGAGGCGGCTGGCTTACACCCTCGATGCGATTCCAGCAGTTTCCACTTCCATGCATGCATGGGAAAGACCGATGAGAGTGTGGTGTACACAGGGATGCCTGGGTTCTGTGGCTCTACAGGTGTGACAGATCCCCTCTCTTCCCTGGCTCTTTGTTCTTATGTTCCCCCTTCACATCATGTCTGACCCTCAGAAAGGCAAGGGAAATGCCAGTAGCTTCAGAGCAAAGCTGAAGAGATGCTCTGAGCACTCCACAAACTCCTCCCACAACACCCCTGCACGGAGGGGAGGGAGCTTTAAGCAAACCCCAAAGGTTTCCCTGTGATGCTTTGCCAACTGGATGCTAAGCACCAAATGCAAAGAATATTCTAGAAAGCAGGATGTAAACCAAGTGATTAAAAAAAAAATTCATACTCTGGAAACTTGTTCCTCGTAACACACCAAAATATTAAACTTCTTCTCAAACCTTAGTATTGCCAAAGTTAAATTCCTTGTGAAGCATGCCTCTCCTTAGGTGACACTCCTGACATTTGGTGAGACACCAGGTCATTAAGTCAGCAGACTTGAAAGACACAGGGCCTTGCCAGGTGCAAATAAATGCTATAGCGAAATGCCACCGGCTTCTCAAAAGCTTCTCAGGTAACCATGCTAACCCTTGTCGTTTCCATCATAATAGGCTCATTTGGGTAGGGGTGGGTGGGTGGGGGACTCCTAGGGATGGTGGGAAAACACAACCAATTTCTGCAGCTGCAGCTGAGCCAGAGACTGTCTTGCAGCTGGTCACATGGACCACCAACACCCCCCCCCCCTCCTTGCCACTGCACACTGTGTTTCTTGTGTTGTCTAGAGGAACTTAAGTTTTGAAGGAAGTTGACTAGTGCCCCACGAATGTGGTAGAGATCAAGAACTTTAGGAGCTGGAGAGACTATGGACATGATTATGAGGAAGGATGGCCTAACAAGACAGGGACAACGGATAGCAGTGCACGTAGTAAATGAAGGAGTCCTCTTTCTGGGTGTCAGTCCCTGGGAGTTCTCCAACTTAATGTCCGGAAACTTCCAACCGTCACTGAATTTGCCACATGCGTTTTCCCCCTAATCCAAATGCTCATTGGCAAATTGCTGCCCCCCCCTTCTTCATCTGTGATGCCTCCAGCATCTCTCAGGGAGAAGTCAGAAGTAAGCAATCTGCCCTCACCGGACAACAGGAACTAGTGATGCTGCTCAAGACTGGGTGTCAACCCAACAGCAACCCGGCAGGGTGCTCGGCGAGGGTGCACACGGCAAGGTGAAAACACCTGCGGCTCCAATATACAACAGATGTAGCGCTCACTTTTTAGACACCCCTCTCCTACTGCAACACACTGAATCCAATGTAGGAGGCGCTGCATATTTTCAGTAGTTGCATGTAAGTGAACTATCTACAAATTAAAACAGAACTATCCTTGGTAGAAAGACAAAACATTTGCAAGAGGCTTAAATGTACATTATTGTCAAGTGAGAGGTCTAATTTTTTTTGGAGACAGGGTTTCTCTGTGTAGCTCTGGAGCCTGTCCTAGAACTCACTCTGTAGACCAGGCTGGCCTTGAAGTCACATAGATCCACCACCTACCTCTGCCTCCTGAGTCTGAGTGCTGGATTAAAGTCATGTACCACCAATGCCCGGCTCTATTTTTTTTTAAATTAAGAACTTATTCCCCTCAAAGTAAGTGTAATATTTTCTGTGCATGCAAAATCCCATGTGCTGGAAAGCCACTGCCCATTTGTTCCTTACCTTTCCACACACCTGTGAGTGTGTGCACACACACACACAGGCCTTGGTTCCCTAATGCCTTCTCACAGATGTGTGCCCAGACAATAGCCATGGAAGACAGGCATCATTTCCCTCATGCAGCGGGCATGTTGGCTGTCACAACAGTAAAGAGTGAACAGATTTGTCACACATCCTTTTAAAGGGCTAGATTCCCAAGCTCAAAGTTCCTCTGGTGACATGCACATCTACCCGAGCCACCTGGCATTGCCCGTGTGAAATCTGGAGGACACAAAGCTCAGGCTGTGCATGGCCGGGGAGTCGCAGCTAGCACCCCAGATGTGCCAGACTAGCTTGTACAAACAGAAAAACTGCATAGCTAAACCACACAAAAAACTAAACTTTATACAATAAAGAACGTCACCTTACCACACTGCCTCTTCTCTCAAGAAGTGTACCGTAGTTCTAGCACAATGGACTCACAGCAGACTGTCTCACCCTGCACAATTAATGTAAGGTGCACAGGTAAGGAGATAAGGGTTGGTGGGAGAGGGTACAGAGTTCAAAGGGGAAGGAGGTGATTCTAGGTGGTGCAGATAATTAAAAAAACAAAAACAAAAACATTTCTTAGCTGGGCACAGTGATACCGGCTATAGTCATAAGGAGATTTGTGAGTCCAGGAATTTGAGACATGGTTGAGAACGTGTAACAGCCCATCTCAAATAAAAAATCCTTTTCCCTTTTGAGGTTTTGGTTAAGTCCCACCAAACGTCGCCCTCTACTGGGACCAGGCTGGAAAATACCAGGAAGCTGTGCCCTTTACAATCTGCAGACATGGAAGGGATGGCTAGTTAGCACTGTGCATGGTTTGGGCTCTGCTCATTTGTAGCAGCTACTGACTGCCCAGCTCGTAGCAGCGACAGCGCCCCCCCACCCCCGCCATGTCTCATGGCTCCCTGCAGGAAACACCCACCAGCTGGACACAGCAAATGTAACCTTGCCTCCTGGTGTCAGGGCACGTCACTGTCGTGTCAAATGGCAGAGTGGCAAAAGCCCCAACCTTCAGTTAGCTGAAATGTCACCCTATCTATATCACAGGAGAGTGGTTTCCAGATGTTTTCATCATGCACCCAAATCAGAAAAAGATATATAATGCACCAATAAATGTATTATTTATTTATAAATTATATAAGTGTACAACTGTATATTATGTACATTATAAAACACACAAAAATAGAAATTTAAAAGATGAGATTAAATACAAAGAATCATTATTTTAACATTTTCTCAATAGACTTACTATCTGCATACCCCTGGGATGTACACACCTGCCTGAAACCAGTCCTAAAGCGCCCATGATTGACATTTGGATTTTTAGCTCAGTTTCAGGAAAATGTACAAGATCATGTCTGTTCTGTTTCTGAAGGTCTGTAAATAGCCCTAGTGTCAGGTTTAAGAGTATGATGATGCTAACTTCTTGGGACACATTTGAACTAATCACTGTACAGCTGATAAAAACGTCATGCTCCAGTCCACCGATAGCTGTTCCACTTTAAGGCAGACTACATAGGGGATTCATAGAGTTGAGAAAATGCTTCAAAAAAGAAGCATTTAAAAACAAAGGACCAGTCTTGCTTTATCCAAAGAGGATAAGGGGGAGGGGGGGTGGACAGAGGCCAACTAACTCAATAGCTAGTTCCTAAAATAATAACAACAATCCCTCTGCCTGGTGAAAAGGCGGGGGAGGGGGGCATTCAAATATTAGGCACCACGCCAAAGGAAAACCATGAAAATGAATGGCCACCGGTGTGCTGACCCAAGCCAAGTGTAAGTTAGTAACATGAAGAGGGTCCACACAGCTACAGTGCCTAAGTCACAGAGCCTGGACATGGAAACGCAGTAAACACATGATAAACAGCCCCTCAACAATATGTAGGGTACCAAAGTGCATTTGAAATGCAGATTATTACTGAGCAACACTCCAGGGTATGGCAGGAGCTAACTGGAGAAGATACCTGAATAAATGTAGTAAATGTGTTCAACACCAGGTGTGGTGGCTCTTGCCTGTGATCCTACCACTTACTCAAGAGGCTGAGGCTGCAGGATCACAAGGTCCACGACCTGGGCTGCACTGTGAGTTCAAGGCCAGCCTAGGCTATATATATATAGTGAGGCTCTGTCTCAAAAACACAGAAACAAAACCAGAACATGCTAAGAAAGTCTCAATACATTCATGACATGCAACTCCCTCGTTCCACATGGGGGGGGGGGTTGGCATTCTACTCCTACACCTCCTATAGAGCCCGAGATTCCCAGCAAACAGTAGAGCGGCACTACTCAACAGCCCGTCCTTCTCCACCCTTCGGTGCATGCTGGGAAAGGCAGAGCAGAGAACAGGGGATCGCTCCACGTGCAGAACCTCATTCAATGTGTTGGCTTCTTTTCAAACATTACTAACTTTTGGATGAGGTAAACACCTGACTGGTTTTGAGTCTGAAGCCTCAGTCGGGTCTTAGCAATGCTAAGGTTTGCACCTGCTACCCTTTTCAGCTGGGAGTGAAGTCTCCCTGGGGAAGGCTGTACTCTGATCGACACTTCATTACATTTATAATCAATTTCACTCTGTACGTACAGACTGTGTTTGCACATATGTATTCATTCATCCTATTGACAGAGTGTCAGTGTTCTGAATAGGAGTAAAGACGAAGCAACACTCAAAACTTTCACCTAAATGCAAACCAGGACAAGCCATTCCCTCTGCTGCAGAGGAAAGGGGGAGTGGAGTCTGGTGACTGAGTAGAGGTGAAACCCTAACTGAGGGTGTTCACCTGCGGTCCCGGATTTCTAACCATGGAAGACGTGCTGTTTTTGTAAGCATGGTGCTGTTACCGGACTGTAAAACCCTCACCAGAGAGGAGCTCTGTATACCCTTCTACAGGGAAAACAACCACGAGAGGAGACTTTTCCTGAGCCATCTACTTCAGAAAAGCTAGGAAGTGCAAATACTACAATTCTGTTTCTCCAGCCTCTCTGGCCTCTCTCCTTCACCTGACACAAGCTGGCTCACTCCCCTCACACTTACACGTCTAGCAGCTACAACCAACACTGGAGCTTCCCAGGAAGATCTGATTTGAAAGGCAAACCCACACACTTACAAATAAACGAAACAAATGACTCAGACCCTCAGTAGCAGAGGAAGGGAGGGTCTCATTCAGTCAACGAGCAAGGGTCTAATAAAACTTCAGCTATTAAGTGTTACATCTTAAATTTAAAACAACAACAAAAAAATTCATATGTTTGGTAATCTTCAAATTTTATTTCCAACTACTGTAGTAACAAAATACCAGTGATAATTCTGCATGAAGAGTAGCAACCTTTTAAATAAACAAGGTTGTAAGTTACTATTGCAACAGTACTTTGGCCTATGGAGAGTTTGATAGGATTATTGCAATCAGTCCTATAGTATTGTAGACGTGTGTGTCCTCCGAATCTAGTAATAAAAATATTCCTCTTACCTCAGTGACCCACCACACACACATTTACTCTATGTTGAGCACTGCCCTTTAGGTGGTACTCAATGAGAGAAAATAGCTCTTCCTCCTGGGTAGTTCAAGAGTACACAGAGATAGCACTCACTTCCACCGTGAGGTACAACATTAAAATGTTAGTGGAAAATTAAAGGATTACCCTATTTATGCCCTTTCTCTAGGAGTAAAAAGACAAACACAATTACAAACATAAAATGAATCAAACTTCTATTTTATTAACAGGAGTCCAAAATGAATACAAAAATGCCTCCTTTGTATGCTGTATTATTTTCTTTAGAAGGCTTCTGATAGTCAGGTAGATTAAAAGCTAAGAATGTTGTCCAGCTTCTACTGTGACCCTTTTCAAGAGACTGAATGACATGACCCAGGCATCAGAGAATGTGTGGTCCCACAATCACTTCGGCCCTGAGCTTATCAGAACGAGATCTGGTGCTGAGACCCCAACAGAGGCTCTAAGAGGCCGTAAGCCTCCAAAAGCCATTTTGGTAATAATGTCTGCTAACTCTGGGCAATTAAGAACGGAAAATTCCAAAACGTAGCCCTCTGTGTTGTGTGGAATGCGTGAGAAAGATGGCTAAGACAGATGAAAGTGAAGGTTTGAACTCATGTATGGAACTGTTACAATTTTACCATTTGTGAAATATTGATAAAAGAACAACAGAGCTTATTAACAGATAAAAATTGAGCAGATGTTACTTAAAACAGATCTGTGATGTTTATCATCGTATTTTTAATGTTTACTAAAACTAAAGCTGAGCAAAGGTTGATTTTTCATGTACCTTGACTCTGACTGAGACCGTAAATTGGTCAGGTAATGCACAGCCCACACTTCTGGACAGTTGTAACAACAAAGGATTTATTATCGTTTGCAGATGATATAAGCGCACCACCCCATACCTGAAAGGCTTTAAATACCAGCAACTGCCTACTTTATGTATCCATTTCTAGTAACGACGCCAACACTTCCCTCCACGTCAGTTCTCAACTGCTTGTGTTTTATTATGATTTACAAAGCAGCAGATGTTTGCAGATGTGTGCAAACGCTGTGGTCCACACATACACTGGCTAGTCATCACCTTCCTCTTCCTCCTCTTCTTCCTCAAAGCTATCTTCAAATCCCTCACTGTCTTCCTGGTCTTCATCGCCTTCTATTGCTGCGTCCCACTGTGGGTGGTTCTCTGGCACAGGCTTGGCCTCATGGACTTCCAACTACACGGTGGAATTAAATGTACATCAGAAATTTGAAAAGGAATAATGGAAGAAATACCTGGCAAATCACAAAAATACTCCATTCTACAAATGAAAATACCAAACCCACTTACACAGAAATGGAGATGAATTTCTAATATAACTTGGTATTTTGACCCTGTAGAAGTCGAACCAGTTAAGAATGTACTTCTATGACAAAGTACTAACAGTCCTCCTTCCTGTGCAACAACACTGAGTGGTATCTTATTAGAAGTCTTTGGCTGAGGAAGAAAAATGCAAGCATGCTTTCCAAAGCTTAGCTGGGAGTGACATTCCATGGCTGAGGCAGCTCCTGTATTCTAACAATGGAACATGATTTTGCTCAGTCTCACTCATATAAAAGAATGCCTTGTATGAAAAGCTCAAGGGAAAGAAAGAGTGCTTCAAGCCTTACATAAAGTTTATGCTCTAAGATGATTAAAAAACAAAACAAAACAAAAAAAAAAAAAAAACCCTTCATTTCAGAAATCAATAAACACACCAGTAAGGCCTGTGGAGAAACCTGAGTCCTATTTCCCACCCTCTCCAGGCCTTTTAAAGAGAACAGAGCACACTTGGTAAAGCCCTGAAATGTGCCACATATTATAATATTGTAAGCACATTAAAACAACCACTAAAGCAACTCACAGTTTAAAATGAACTATTACTAAAAAAGCATGAGATGACTGCTTTTTTCTCCCATTATTCTATATGCCCAAACTGGTACTGCTTCCCATACCTTCCTCAGACATTTGCTCAAGGGTTACCAGACTTCGGGAACTCTGGTCATTTGTTTTACATCACTATTCTTACCTTCAGTGGCTTAATCTGATCCAAACCCATGTAGGAATCTGATCTCAAGAACACTGTATACTGATAATTTCCAGGCTTGCCTGGTGCAGGAAACTTCAGTTCTACCTAAGAAGATAAAAATCAATGCTTAAAAGTCTGTATTATGTAAAAGAAGCAATAGAATGTCTTTAAACTTCCTTAGAGTACTTAGGAGCCTCGTAGTACCTCAGGTGACTTACAGAAACTCTCCTAATAACAAACATGAGTGAGCTCTACTGTATTATAAGCACCAAACAAAAAGGAAACCATGTTAATCAGAACTATTGGGGTTCGTTTCTATGTATACAATTCAATAAGGCCTGTTGAAATAACCAAATTCTATGCCTTTAAAATCAAAAAGGCTCTGAGAAGAAGGGGCAGAAGGAATACAAGAGTCAGGTATGCTGCAAAAATAACGACAGAGGCCCTGAGAACAAGGCCCCACAACCCGAGGGGCTGTTGGCAGTTAATATTTGCTGGAGGACAAGGGTGTCATTTTTTCCCATGGTTAAAGTTGCCTATACTCTAGTAAACAGCCTCCCACCCATGCTCAGCATGCTAATTAAATTTGGTGGGCGCACACACACACACACACAAGCACGCACGCTCACACACGCATGCACACATACACACTCACAGACATGCACGCACACTCGCGCGCACACACGCACAGGCACACACTCTCACACACAGACACACAGACACACAGACACGCGTGCGCGCGCACGCGCGCACGCACACACACGGTTTCTGAAGACAAGGGAAAGAATCAAAGGGGACAATGCAGAGATAAAAACAACTAAAACTGATTATATGCATACATGAAAACTCAAAATATAAAAACATTTTTAAAAAATTACATATTTCCACTCAATTATATTTTTCTGTAAAATCTGGGGAGGGAGAATAACCTGATTTACCTGAAATGCCATGAAGAAAATACATTTAAAACGGGCTGCTGAGTGGTGGTGGCGCACGCCTTTTATCCCAGTGCTCAGGAGGCAGAGGCAGACGACGGATCTCTGCGAATTCAAGGCCAGCCTGATCTACATACAGAGCAAGTTCCAAGACAGCCAGGGTGATACGGAGAAACCCAGTTTCAACAAACCAAAACACAAAACTGGTAATATGAACTGTCTACGGCAGAGGACAAGCCAAGCAGGACACGGCCAAGGAGGGCTGCAGAGAGGTGGAAAATTGAAGAGCATTTCACATACACATGGAGATGTACAATTTAGAGTTTGTCCCTCTTGTTTCTTGTCTTGCTGTGGTCCAATGTATCTTCACTATGTTCCTGTTCCTTTCTTTTGAAATAGCGATGTACATTCTGTGCCACAGTATGTTGGAAGTATGTGATTTACTTTTTGTTTTGATTTTGCAGTTAAGGAGACTTTTAAACAATGCTGAGGCTGTGACAAATTACAGGCATTTTTGAAGTTGTACTGAATGAATTTTTGCGTCGTGATATAACTGCAAGGGGGGGTGTTTAAGTGTGGTGGTTTGATCAATAGCCTCCATAGACTCACGTATTTATTTGAATGCTTAGGCACCAGGGAATGGCAATATGTTGAGAAGGATCGGGAGGTGTGGGCTTGTTGGGAAGGTGTGTGGCCCAGGCTCTGTCTCCTGGGCCCACAGATCAGGATGTTGGTACCGCCCCAGCATCATGGTGCTGCCACTAGATAATGTACTAACCTCTGAAACCATAACCCAATTACATGCTTTTCTATGGCCATGGTTTCACTCACTTTAAATCTGGACCACACCTTCTGGCGGTAGCCTACATAAAGGACATGGAAGGCAGCTTCTTTTGCTTTTTATCTGCTTGTCCTCATTCTCATTGGCAAGTTCATATATTTTGTTGCTGAGGAATTCCTTCCCTGGCATTAGAGCCTATTTCTTTGGGATTCCAACATATACTGAAGATCATCTCAGACTGAACAATTCTTGGATTTTCTCTGAGGTTACATGCCCATTGCTGGACTAGATGAACCACGGCCTGTACGCCTCCCCCATTCACTCTATCAGTTCTTTCCTCTAGACCTCTAGAGAACCCTGACTAATAATACAGTCAGTGTCTACAACAATCCTGAAATTTGTCAAAGTCCAAGCTGACAGAGTTTTCTTCCTTAAAAAGGAACACACACACACACACTCTCCAAGATACAGTACAATAGAGTACAGCTCCCGAGAGTAAAATTACAATGTCATTAAGGCAGTCAATCCTGATTGACTGAGTTAGAAACACCCAGACTAGTAAAACACATATCTGGGTGTGTCTTGAACTGAAGACCTATGCTATGATGCAATTATTGGAAGGTGGGCCTTGGCTAGAGGAAGTAGGTCGTAGGAAGCGTGTGCCTATGAAGACCTCATCTTGTCCTTGGCCCTTCCCTATCCTCCTACTTCCTGGCTGTCCTTAGATGAACAAGTTTACTTCCATGCCTGTACCTGTCGTGCAACTAAAATTAACTGACTATTTGCCAAACATGGGTGTACCCTCTGAAATTAATCCTCCCTCCTTTTAAAATACCCAGATACCTGGAGAGGCCACCATATACCCTGGAACTAAAGTCACAGGCTAGCACGAGCCACCTCAGGTAAGCGCTGGGCATTAAACCAGGATCCTCTGAGATCAGTATTTACTCTTAACCACTGAACCATCTTCTCTATCTCCCTTCTTTAATTCCTTCTCTCAGGTACTGGTCACAGAGACAGACAAATAGAATAAAGGGGAGTGGGGGCAGAATTAATGGCACATAATAAAATAATGAATTCCAAACTGAAACAGTAAATTACCTGTTCTTTGATTTTTCAAGGCAAAGTATAGTCTACTTAGCAGTAATCCAAAAGAACAAAAATTTTAGCTTTAAAAAAAATAATTTACTTTATTTCATGTGCATTGGTGTTTTGCCTGCATGTGTATCTGTGTGAGGGTGTCAGGTTCACTGAAACGGGAGTTACAGACAGTTGTGAGCTGTCACAGGGGTGCTGGGAATTGAACCTGGGTCCTCTGGAAGAGTAGTCAATGCTCTCAACTACTGAGCCATCACTTCAGCCCCCAAATTTTAACTTTTTACGTAAAATATCATTAGAGTCTAAAGAGTAGACACAAAGGTTTATGTCTGTAGACAGTGAATGGGAAAACTGCCTCAAAACATGTAAGTTACTGTAGAATAATCCTCCTGCATACTCTGAGCATATATTACTCTCATTGGTTAATAAAGAACTAACTGGCTGGTAGCCAGGCAGGAAGTATGCGTGGGACAGCTAACTGAGAATCTATGCTGTAAGAAAACAAAGGAGGATTAGTAGACCCACCAGGACACACAGAGGGAGCAAGACACGCTGGAGGACAGGGGAAGCCCTGAGCCATATGGCAATACATACATTAATAGAAATGGGTTAATTTAAGTTGTAAGAGCTAGATAGTAACAGGCCTGAGTTATTGACCGAGCATTTATAATTAATATTGAATCTCCATGTCAGTTATTTGGGAATTGGTGGCCGGGACAGAAACTTCTGCCTACAGTAAGTTGCCTGGTATGGTAATGTAAGTCTGTAATCCCAAAACCTGGGAAACAGAGGCAGAAGGATCAGGAGTTCGAAGCCAGTGTCAGCTACATAGAGATCCTGAAGCTAACCCCAACAAAAACAAACACACACATGCAATGAGCAAATTACAATAAATAGAATTAATAAAAACTTAAAGTAGTTGGGTGGTGGTGGCACACACCTTTGATCTCAGCACTAGGGAGGCAGAGGCAAATGGATCTCTGTGAGTTCGAGGCCAGCTTGATCTATAAAGAGTTCCAGGACAGCCAGGACTGTTATACAGAGAAACCCTGTCTCAAAAAACATAGACAATAAAAGTTTTAATAAAGCATCATGAAGTGTAAGACATTAAAGCAGAAATATCGTCGGCTCATCACCTCTTCTGTGTCCTTCAGTGTACACACATGATACGGCATGGATATTAGTGTCTGTTCTTTCCTGTCTGCAATATAGAGCCACCACCACTCTTGCTTTTCCTGCAAGGGAAAAAGAAAAAGAGAGGGCGCGAGCCGTCAGGGAGGACTGGAGAAGCAGCAAACTGTCTTACTTTAAGGGCGCGCTGTCCTTGTCCTGCTCAGTGCTGCATCCTCAGCACGGCACAGCGCCCAGCACATGCGCCAACGGTACAAAACCACTGCAGGACATTCGCACGGCTCCCCAAATAATCCCCTGTGTAGCTCTTGGAGTCTCAACAGCTCCATTAATGGATCTCAACATTAAAAATCTATGATTTACTTTAAGATGTTAAAAGATATTCTAAAAAGGAAAACAATTATTATATCATACAAAAAAAAATCAGTTATTCTACCTAGTGATAAGCAAAAACCAATGTATGAGTGGAACAGACTTGGGCAGCCCAATAAAAATACCAATGCAGTAAACGCTTTACACTTATAAGAGAACACCTCAGATTTTAAGTACATTTATCTTTCATTGCACACTACTAATTTAATAAGCTCAGCATTTCTGGCTGAATTTCTGAAAGATCGGAATACAAAAAGCTCATTAGGAAACCACCACTAGAATGCACAACGAGAGCTAGGAATTAGAAATGATACAACAAAGGCAAAAAGTGATTTTATTAATGAACCCAAAGCCAAGCAGTCAGCATGCACCATGCCTCGCTTTGGTGTGCCAATCACCATCACTGTGCTACGCCTCCCATTAGTGAACACTGCTAGACATTTGCTCAACATCTCTTGTTTTAAGGACTGAGTGGGAAAGATACCTGTTTTAAAGAAAACTGTTGGACACTAAAAATAAACTCTAGGATGTGCTAAATATACATTTAGCCAAAATAGCACTATCATATCCTAAACTCTCAATTTTCTAACACTTAAAAAAAAAAATCTATAGATAAGAGCAAAGATACCCTGTTTAAAAAAAATAAAATAAAAAATTATTGAAATAGTAAATTTCTCTGAGAAATATTTCTATTTATAAATCCCAATCTTTTCCATTTATTTTACCCTTTAAGGTGACTTACTGACATTTTTTTAATGTTTGTATGTATGTTGGTGTATGCATGCCGTGATGCATGTGTGGCGGTCAGAGGACAACCAGTGGAATCGGTCCTCCCTGTCAGTTCCATGTGGGTACCAGGGCTGGGACCCAGGTCGAGGGGCTAAAGAGGGACATGTACCTGCTGGTCCATCTCACTGGCCCTTCTGTCTTTCCATTATTACTTTTATATTTTTTTTAAACAATGCTACTTTAAATGCAACCAAAAGTTCTTCTGTTGAGTTCCATAGGCCACAAACCACTCAGCATGATTAAGGCTAGCAAGTAATCACAAACGTGTAATGCTGAGAACAGCTCCTAATAACAAATTCATTTCCATTTAACCTGAGGATTGCCGAGGCCGTGGGATGATTTCTGGGGTGTGTGTGTGTGTGTGTGTGTGTGTGTGTGTGTGTGTGTGTGTGTGTTTCATTCATGCACACAGTTTATACAAACCTAACAATCTCAACATGCAGTATTAATGGAGACTTTTATGGATGTCAGGTCTGCTGTTGCAGTGAGAAAAGAATGAAAAAAGAAAGTTGTGCTCAAATAAACTTTGTTCACAATACATTATCACATGCAAAAGCAGGCAGACGCAGGCATGGTGGCACACGTCTTCAATCTCAGCTCTAGGGAGGCAGATGCAGGTGAACCAAAGTCAAAACACTGCATTCATCTCATAAAGCCTCCTCTCACTACTAAATGCAAATAGCCATTGAGCACAACACTAGGTAATAGGAGCAGAGATACAGAGGCACAGAAAATCATACAAACTTAGAAAGTTAATACCCCTGTAAACAACATAATCACGGAAAGTTATTCATATTATAGTGTACCCTACCCTTTATTAGGAGGAAGACTGTGGTGCTTTGAACACATAGGATCCCTATAGACTCATGTGTCGGGATATTTGGCCTATAAGGAGTGCCACTATTAGGAGGTATTATAGCCTTGTTGGGATAGGTGTGGCCTTGTTGGAGGAAGTGTGTCACTGTGAGGGCAGACGTTAAAAGTCTCAGGAGCTCAAGCCTATTTACTTCCGCTGGTCCAGATGTTGAACTCTGAGATCCTTCTCTAGCACCTTGTCTGTCTGTATGCTGCCATGGATTAAAGCTCCAAACTGTAATGAGCCCCAATTAAATGCTTTCCTTTATAAGCGTTGCCATGATCATGTTGTCTCTTCATAGCAATAAAATGGTAACTAAGAGAGTGACCAAACAAAAATACACCAGTTATTACACTTTGGAGTAACAAACATGCCACAAAGCAGTCCAAATAGAATGGGAAGTATGAGGAAAGAAGAAATAGAATAATGAAACACTAGGCTGGGTACAACTCACCTCGGGAAAGTAAAGACTGTACACAGGGTGCGTTATCTTTGACTTGGTTTCCAGAAGAGCTCTCTCTTTTCTCTGTATGCTTTGTTGTAACTCTTGCCACTCCTAGGAGAAAAAAGGAAAAAAAAAAAAAAAAAGAATACTTAAAATCTGGTATCTTGTAGAGACTATTTAATGGAGAGTTTCTAGCTTTTTCTTTTGACGATGCCAACCAGCTATTGAGGATTATAAGTTCATTTCCACAAATCTTATCATTGTCTGGCACAACCGTAACTATGCCTCTAAGTCCCACAGCACACTGACACTCCTGTTCCAGATCTGGCCCTGAGCCTATACCATTGCTCCCTTCCTTGTCCATTTTGTTCTTATCATCAGAACTATCTACACTTCTCTGAACTTACTAACCCAGTGCACTTGCCCTAAACCCTGGGGGTTTCTGGTCACACCGTCAGTCTTGTAAACTCCTACTCCTAATTCAGTACAGTGAAATCCTACTATATCAACTCCCAAGAAAATCCTCCCAAGAATGTTCCTCTGTCTTAGAACTTAACCATCACACTACTGTGCCATTACTACAGTTTGCATAACATGTATTAATTCCTGTAAACAACATAACATTTATTTTAAGTCTGTTGGTCCTGACAGCCAGGATGTTCTAAGGCAAAAGCTATTTTGTATTTGTCTTGGACCCTATAGACTAAATCATGCTTAGGATGAAATAGACTATGACTCTGTTGGTTAATTGCTTATGCCTGGTCTTCTAAAGAAACTCATCTGTAGCTGGACAGAGTGGTGAATGCCTTTAATTTCAGCACCATGGCAGAGGAACTAGCAGACTCGTCTTTACTTGCTTTCTCTGTTCCCAACGATAGGTAGGTCCATGAGCTCCCTGTTCCTCTGCAATCCACTCCCCACCTATTCCAAGACTCCCTACCGCCTCAGAGACTACTCTATCTCAGGGGATCGCTTTTTCTATCACAAACCATGAGGTTACTTTTGGATTTATAACCCTGTTAAAAGAGCAAGTGAACAGAGCTCAGTATACACTTCATTTGCAATGACTCTCCTGCGTATTCTCTTCTGCATCATTTCCAAAAATCAAGTGAGGTTTGATGCACATACAATGTACCTCACCGTCTTAATAAACTCTTTAATCACCTTACAAAAACAAGGTGACATTCTAAAAGCTTCCCTTTCAACTGACTCTCCACCATCAGGTCTGCAGTGATGTTTCTTCTCAGCAGGATCTGGAACCCGTGGAGGGGACCTTCACGGGCTGCCCCTGTCTCCTTCCCACCTTCCCTTACTCCTAATTACACAGACATCTTCCACCACTGAACAGAATCGGCTCCATTTCGTAATTTCAACAAATCTGAGAAAACTAGGATTTCCAATCCTTGTTTGAAATGATTTTCCTTTATAATCACTGACAGGAATTCCTCAAAACAAGTGAAACCTTCAAGTAATACAAATCTAAAATGGATGAGTTTTTAAGGCAAGTAAACAAGCAAAGGACTCAACAGGCAGCTCCAGGGATCACCAGAAGCCTGACCCCGGTGATTCAAACTAGCAAGCCTGAGCTCGATCTATCCTCACACAACACGGGTAGGGGAGACAGGGGCCATCACACAGGGCTTACTGCTTCATCGTCTTTGTTTTGCTTTTCATCTTGCTCTCTATCAGACTCTCTGTCACTACCATCATCTTTTTCACTCTGGGAATCTCTATTGGTTTCTTCCTCTTCAGAATCACTGCCTTTGTCGGAAATGTCATCTTCTTCCTCCTTTATTGAAGCTTCCTATAAGACAAGAGCAAAAACGAAAGTTCTGGAAGTCAGCATACATTGTTCTGAGTCTCTGAAGCTAATTTAATGTCAACACAACTGAGCTGGCTCAATATCAGAATTTCACTATTCACAACCAAAGTTCTCACCAGCAAAGAAAGGCAAAGACAGAAAAAATATTAAGAGGAAAAAAACAAAACTTGTGAGTAAAACTGTCTTTACTCACAAAGGATACAACTGCTTATGTGGGAGTTTATTAAAACACCTACAAATGTTGAAACCAAGGCAAGTCACTAAGACTTCTTTAATTCTTTAAGATATAGCTGCTATATTCCTACAAAGCAGTAATAGCTACTGAAAATGAAACTAAATGTCATTTAAAATTACACCAAAGTTACCCAGTGCATAAGCAGTACAGTTGTGCCACACCTGTCCTTCACTGCTGGAGAAAGTTAAAGAAGATCTAAATTTATAAAGACAGGCAATAAATGTGAGTGAACAAAGACCAAGCAAAAATGCTATATTCATTCCCCCTATCAGACCATAGATTCAATTAATGCTAATCTAAATCCAGAATGACTTTTTAGTGAAAATTATCACTCACTCTAAATGTTTACCTGGATGAAAAATAGTTAAGAAAATAAGTAAAATTGCAAGCTGGGGAATTTAGAGTTTAATCTACAATTAAGCTAGTATGACTGGCAAAGAATAAGCAGATGCAATGACTACAGCATCTGCAGTGACACATTACAAGTAATATGGCCACCTGTTCTACACAAAACAGCACTGCAATTCAAGAGAAAAGAACTGTATCTTCAATAAATACTGAAATATTCCATAATTTACATTATCAATGAAATTCATTCAAAATAGATCACATAGCTGAAGGTAATATTAAAATAAATTCACAGCAGCTGTGGTTGCTTGTACAAGATCAAACTAGTTAACATTCCAGAATGAAGCCCCAATCCACAGCATAGAAACTATTGATTAATGATGGTTTGAGGGCAAGAAAAGTCAGTTAAGGGTGTGGCCCCTGGCAGGTTCACCATATTCTGTGTACGGTCCCACACTCATGAGTATACACATAGCACAAACTGGACTACTGGACTATGTTTTTTTAAAGGAGACAGGAATGTGGAGTAGATCTGGGAGGAGTTATTGGACAATTATGATCAAAATACACTGTATGTATGTGTAAAATTCTCAAAGAGTAGAAAATAAATTTGGGATAAAGTATGGGTATGTGGCTGTGGCTGGCCTAGATCTCTGTATGCAGCCAACCAGACTGAGACACCTGCCTCTGCCGTCAAGTGCTGTGGGATTAAATACATAAAGGTGTGTATCACCACACCCAGCTGTAAAAGGCATTAAAAAAATTAAAACTAAAATAGATTTAACTAAAGTAATCAAAAAGCTACTCATACCCAGAATACATAAAGGGTTCCATCAAATCCTTAAGACAAACAATCCATGAGCAAGACTAACAGAACGGCCACTAAGTACATTTAAAAAAAAAAAAAAAACCCACTCAAATCATTAGGTCAATATAAATGAAAACCAACATAACATCACCACAGACCACCCAAATGGTTAAACCAAAAGAAGGGAAACCAAGTAGAGGCTAGAGCACAGGCACTGGACTCCCAGCCTTAGCTGGGGTGGTTTAAAATGGCAGGATTCGGAAAATGGTTCTACTGATGAGTTAAACACAACTCCTTATGACTCAGCCCCACTTCTGTGTAGAAAATGACCATAATAACCATGCACAGAGAGTATATTACAAAAGCACCTTTAGCTAGGTTAGATTAAAATGGCAAACCCAAACAGAGAGACTGTGTTTATGTAATAAAATAGCACTGGAATACACACATGCGCAGTTTCTTTCCATCTCGACTATCCCTACAACTAATACAAAAGTAAGAAACCTTGAGCCAGGATCAGGAAGACTGTTCAGTGGGTAAAGGTGTTTGCCACCAAGCCTAATGACCTGAGTTCAATCCCTGGGACCCACATGACAGAAAGAACAAGCTGTCCTCTGATCTCCATACATGTCACAAACATGCAGACACAATCAATCAATCAATCAATCAATGGTTTTTAAATGTTTAAAGGAAGACTGAGGGGCTGGAGAGATGACTCAGCAGTGAAGAGTACTGGCTGCTCTTGCAGAGGACTTGAGTTTGAGTCCCAACACCCACAAAGTGACTCACAAATACCTGTAACTCCAGTTCCAGGGAATCCAACGCCTTCTTCTGGTTTCACAAGCACCAGGCACACATGTACTGCACATACATACACAAAGACAAAAGATCCATACACATAATATAAAAACTAGGGACTGGAGAGATGGTGTAAGGGTTAAGAGCAAGCACTGATCTTGAGGACGTGAGTTCAGTTCTGTACCAGGAGGCTCATGACAACCTGTTAACTGCAGCTCTAGGAGAGATGACCCCTTCTTTAGAGTCCAGGCACTCGGCACAAATATGCAAACATACACACAAATGGCATACGTTCACATAGACTCATGGATAATTCTTTTTTATTTGTTTGTTTTTTAAGAAGGTTTTTCTCTGTGTAGCCCTGGCTGTCATAGAACTTGCTCTGTAGAACAGGGTAGTCTCCAACTCAGAGACTCATCCATCTACCCCTACCTCACTATGCCTGTCATGAAAGGAAGGAAGGAAGGAAGGAAGGAAGGAAGGAAGGAAGGAAGGAAGGAAGGAAGGAAGGAAGGAAGAGTCAGCATTATAGCACACATCTTTAATCCAAGCACCCAAGCAGCACAGGCATGGGTATGTCCGTACATGTGAAGCCATTCTGGTCTAGATAAGGAGGGAGGGAGTGGGCAAGGGGGGGCGAGTTGGAGAAAAGAATGTCAGGGTTAGAGAGAAGGCACGGTGGTTAGGAGAACCGACTTTTCTAAAGAAGCCATGCTGCGGCTAACAACCTCTGCAATTCCAGGTCCAGAGAACCCACCTTCTTCTGGCTGTATCTGGCTCTCCAGGGTACTGCACATACGTGATGCAAAGACATGTATACAGGCACTCATGCACATAAAATAAATCCTAGAGAATTATGTCATTTATGTGAAATTTACTAATAAGTAAAATTACAGTGACTACAGTCACAGGAGTGGGTAGAGAGATGAAGCACTCGATGGAAGAATCGCTGACTATGAAAGGACATACAGGAGCTCTTCTGAATGCTAATAAGGTTTATAATATTTGTTTTTGTTCATAAGTGCATGTATGTGCCTGTATCTATGTGTGGTATGTGCACCTTGAGTATGAATGATAACTGATCCCCTGGAAATGGAGGAATAGGGAGTTGTGAGCCGCCAACACAGGTGCGGTGCTAGGAATGGAATTCAGGTTCGATGTACGAACAGTAGACACTCGTAACTGCTGCGCCACCTCTCAAGCCCAGGGCTTTAAATCTTTGAGCTGGGCATAGCTCGGGGTAGAGCACTTTCCTAGTGTGCATGAGACACTGGTTCAGTTTCCAGCATTAGGAAGGGAGGAGTAAGGGAGGGAGGCGAATCTCGACTCGGGTTTAATGTGCAGATTCACATGTGAACTTGAGAAGCTGTGTGCGTATTTGAGCCGTCTGCTATCTACAGATCAATCACAGAGACAAGGGCAGCAGACTTACACTCCCGACAACTCCATTGGCCTGCTTCTGCTTCTGCTGCTTCGCCTGAGGCACGGGCACCGCGGGGGGCTTCTTTTTTAAAGGCTTCTTTTTTTTGGACTTGGGCATTTTCTTGGGTCCTTTGCTCTTCTGTTGCCACCCTCCTCTTGCCTTGATCTTGCTGGCATCGCTCTGCTGCAAACCACATGCGGCTACTAAGGCTTAACAGTCACTTTTAGAAGGAACTGATAAAAATGTGTGTTTTCACAAACTATACTACACCCCACAGTGATACAAGCCAACCAAAGCAGCACACAGAACATCTCTTCATTAAGAAGTAAGAAAACGCAAGTGTTACCCCGTCTTCCGCAGGCTGTTCCTCAGCAGCACAGATGGACTGCTCCTTTTCAAATACTTCCTAGAGGCAACAAGAACAACGACATCTATAAGCCCACGTTTGTCTTTCACATAAAACACAAAATATTTTAAAAATGTCTATCTATAAAGGTTTTGTCAATTAGTTGCAATTGAGAGGGTGAGTAAGCTTGGCAGTCCTAAATCTGTACATACGCAGAGAGCAACTGTCTGAAGTACCTTATAGCTGTTAAAAATAGACTCTGAAAAGTACAGCCTCCTAAGTTAACAAATTCAGTGACTTAATATAGGCAAATTCATTATAAAGTCAAAAATATTCCAATTTAAAAGTTCATTTTATTCTATTAGGAATTAAGCAAGAATATTTTAATGAGAATTTGAGTATATCATATTATTCTAGTTTTCACCTTTAAGGAACCACTATAAGTTTGTTCATTATTATTAATAGATTACCAAGAAAATCCATACGTATATCTTTAAAACATATCTAGTAATCACATAATTTAATCAGAATCAACACTAGAACTATCAATTTACAATTTAAAGTTCAATTAGAACTTAGTAAGATGCATACTGGAAATTGACAAGTGGTATAGGTTGTGCTTAAGAAATGTCTTAGAGCCGGGCAGTGGTGGCGCACACCTTTGATCCCAGCACTCGGGAGGCAGAGGCAGGCAGATCTCAATGAGTTTGAGGCCAGCCTGGTCTACAGAGCTAGTTCCAGGACATCCTCCAAAGCCACAAAGAAACCCTGTCCCAAAACAAAACAAAACAAAAACAGAAAGAGAAAGAAATGTCTTAGAATTATGCAGCCAATAAATGAAAACAAACAAGCTCTACAAGGGACAGGCTAGCCTAAGAGGACGATAAACTGGTGTCACCACTTTGTTTTTGTGGTTTTGACAGGGTCTCATCATGTAACCCAACTGGCCAGAATTCATAATCCCCCTGCCTCAGCCTCCTGAGCCCAAGTTGACACCATTTATTTAAATGTCTGCTGTATTTAAATACTGCGTCTAAAACAATTGAAAAAGCATATTTTGTAGTTCAACGTCTTAAACCAATTGTGGCACTGGTCTAGAGTTCCTAAGAGGCACCTTTTTTGTTTTTTAATCTTGAGTCAAAATTTACCCAAATACTTCCTTACCACTTAATACCATAAATTAAACATTGTATTTGATAAGTCCAGCTACAAATACATGAGTGATAACTTTACTAATGGACTTGAAAAGTAGCATAAACACGTAACAGAAATGGAGAGAAAAAGTGGAAGGCACACACGCAAGTGTATTTTAAAGGAGTAAAGCAATGTACGTGGTTATGTGTATATACAAACCCACTGCAGAGATTCGGAATTAATATGGAAGGACAATGAGCAGCCATCTGAGGCTGACACGAGCATGGACAGGCGTGAAAAAGTGGGTTTTCATAAACAGAACAAAACAAGCAAAAACCCAAAACATTAAGCTGTACAGCACACATCGATTTCAGAGTAACCATCATGTTTAAATTTCTTTCTAAGCATTATATCTTTTTCACATTATCTGAAAGTTATTTCCAGTGTAAATTTTAAATATTTTGAAGAAAACTAAAACTCTTAAAGAATTTACTAAAATGAAGGTACTGAAATTAACAATTTCCATAACCATCACATATCAGTATAAAAACTATACTTACAATCATAAACACGAAGAATGAACCTATTTCTAGTTTTTAGTACCCATGAAAACTATCATAAATTATAAAGCATCTACAGAACTTTTTCCATTTAGGTCTTGTTACAAGTTTTAAAAACACACTTAAACTGAGAAAAATAAGCACAAAAATCTTAACTCATGAGGCATGAAAACACAACTACACATTAAGTGGGATGTGCATGTCTGTAGTCACAGCCCCCAGGAAGCTGAGCCAAACGTAACAGGGCAGTGTAGACTACATAGTAAGACCCTGTCTCAAACATAAAACAATATTCAAGCCAGGCGAAGTGCTAGCCACACAAGCATGAGGAACTGACCCACGTGTAAAAGGTAGGGTGGGGGCCTAAAAAGGCATCTTAGTAGTTTAGAATACTTGTTGCTCTTGCAAGGACCTGGGTTCAATACAAGCACCCATGTTATCGCTAGCAGCCATCCACAAGTACAGACCCAGGGCAGCCAATGCCCTCTTCCCATCTGTGAAGGCACCAGGCACTCACAGGGTGGACATGTATACACACAGGCAAAACATTTGTATATGCAAAATGACTGAATTTAAAAAAAATTTAAAAATGAAGCCAGGCACAATGGACAGCACGTGCTTATAATTCCAGTAGTAGGGAGATAGACAAGTGGGTTTCTGGAACTGGCTGGCCAGGAAGCCTCACTAGACTGGCAAACACCACTGCACCATCAGATTTTGACCTGTAGTCTACACACATATACATGCACCCATGTGCAAACACATGTGCATGTACACAAAACCAACAAATATACAAACAAGCCTTCAAAATAATAAATATGTGTGAATAAATAATAAACTACTTACGGCCATCGTCTGCCTCGTCAATTTAACCAAGACTGTAACGAGGGACCCTACTGTGATGTTGTTGCTGTCCTCGTCATCCAACACTGTAAGACACGAGGGATCAAGCAAAATAGAGAAAACAAGTCCAAGTCAATGCAAGCAGCAACATCTGACTTGCCCAAAACAACCTGGTACTTTAGTATTTTGAAGTATTATGTTTTAAGCTTATTAAAAATAACTTATTAACTATCCTGTGAAACCCTCCAGGTATGTTCAACAACTGCTTTATTTAACCCTTGAAAGACTTTTATGATGTATTTCCCACTTTAAGAAACCAAGGTTCACAGCTGCACTGGTACTGACAAATTTCAAAACCAACTCTGCAGATACTCTCTCATTTTACTTCTCCAACCAATGTCTGTCTGTGAGACTAAAATAATGAAAACATTCCAAATGACCTTAAACATTTAAAGGAGACAATAATTAAAGCAGTAACTTCAAATTTTCCTTTGCACTAAAAAGCTTTTTTAAGTGTTAGCTTTGTACAGACATATTAAAACTGGAACAACAGACAGAAGTTTAGTGTTGCCTGTGTGCAAGAATGCCATGCAAACTCGTGTAGAGTTCCATATTTTTAAGCGTATACTGCCCAGCATGTGCTGTGGTTTGAAAGAGGATGGTCCCCACAGGCTCTTATTTGAATGTTGGTGCCCAGTTGGTAGAACTGTTTTAAGAAGGATTAGGAGGCGTGGCCTCATTGGAGGAGATGTGTCACTGGCAGTGGGCTTTGAGTCCTGCATTATCTCTCTGTGCCTCCAACTCACAGGTCAGGACGAAAGCTTTCAGCTACTGCTCCAGTGCCCGCCTGCCCTCCTGCCCGCCCGCCTGCCCACCCTCCTGCCTGCCTGCTGTCAGGCTCCGTGACGTGATAGTCATGGACTCATCCTGTGTAACTAAGTTAAGTCCCAATTAAATGCTTTCTTTTCTATGTTGCCTTGGTCATGGTATCGTCACAGCAATAAAAAAGTAACTAAAAGAGCACAAAAGATGGTAAAGTGCTTGCTCTGCAAGCATTACGTCCACAGTGTGAACTGTCCACACCCACATGAAAAGCCAGGCATGTAAAGTACATGTAATACCAGCATTGCAGAGTGGAGACCAGTGGAACAGGAGAGCTAGCTGGCTGTCCAGCCTAGCCAAAAAGGCTAGTTTCTGGTTCAGTGAGAGAACCTACTTCAATGCAACAGGGAAAAGAGCAATAGAGAAAACCACTGAACATCCCGCTGTAGTCTCGGCATGCTTACACATCCACATATGTGCATGCAACACACACACACACACACACACCTCCTCTACACACAAAAATACTGCTGCCAATAACATGCAACTTTATAATAGGTGTTATTAAATTAATAAATGCCAATTGTCCATAGCTATATATAATTTATTATGTACCAAATATATAGTATGCAGCAAGACTATTATGGAAAGGGGGCAATGGAAACATTTATTTTTGTAATGTACCTCTAAATTTGAAATGATTTCAAAACAGAAAGTTGGGGAGAATTTTCTTTGGTAGGCCAAGTATGGTTATCAGTCCTGTAAACCCATCATACAAGAGAATAAGGCAGATAGATTGCTGAGGGTTTAGGGCTACCATGAACTAATGAAAATGAAACCAGCCACCAAATAAAAAAATAAGAACAGAAAAGAGTATTTCTTTTGTAATAGATATTACTAAACAGAGTAGCATGTGCAATCGTTTAATTTTGCCATAGAGCTCCATACACTACAATATAATAAATAAAAATAAACTTCTCGAGAATGCTGTAGTGGTACCTAGGCAGGGGAGTTAACTGAGGTGGGCAGCTCACTCCTCTGGGCCAGGGTAATGGCCTGCACTGACTAAGGCGAAGGCAGCTGGGCAGCAGCTTCCTGACTGCAGATAGGACGTGTCCTGCTGCCTCCTGCCCCTGCTGCCAAGACTTCAGCACCATGGGCTGTACTCTCAAAGCCTTAAAGTGCTTGCAAGGTAATTTTGTCAGAGCAATGAGAAAGACCATTTACTACTCATAACTTCTACTCCATTGATATCAGCTCATTTTCCTACAGATTTGATCTGTAAGAAATGTCTTCAATGAGAATTTTTGTTTTTACTATTTTCTAACTTTGTTTAGCTTACAGATTTAGTTTAGTGTACTGTGATCAGCTTTATTATACACCAACTTATGGTCTCTAACACCTATAACTGCTAACGCCACTACTAGTTATGAGGTACCACGTGTGGATCAAGAAAGGGAACGCTACCCTTTCTCCACCTGAGAAGCTCCTGTTATTACAACTCAAGCCTGGGACACATGAGCACATTTCTCATTCTGCAGTACCTGTGACATCTACTGCATCAATGTGTACACATGTTTAGTGTTTTAAGGGGGTGCTACATGGCCTCTAGTGATAAAGGGAAAGCAATCATCTCCACCACCATGTTAAGCACTGGTCTTCTAATCTCTACTCTTTCTTCAAACTATGTGAATCCTATGATACATACAAATAACACAGTAAAATGAACTCTTACTTGTAAAATATTAGCTTAAGATGTATTACATTCTTTTATCTTGTGGAATATGTGTTTAGTGATGCAAAGATGTGTTGCATTCTTTTATTCTGTAAAGCTGTGTTACTGTGCCTGTTTAAAACACCTGATTAGCCTAATAAAGAGCAGAATAGCCAGAAGATGGGCAGAAGAGAGATGGACAGGGCTGCCAGGCAAATAAAATAAATAGGGAAGAAGAAAGAGAAAAGGAATGTGGAAAAGGAGGAGGAGAGGATACCAGTGGCCAGCTGCCCAGCCAGCTACAGAGTAATAAGGAGATATAGAATAAAGAAAAGTAAAATCCCAGAGGCAAAAGCAAAGCTGACTAAAAACAAGCCAAGCTATGGCTGGGCATTTATAAATAAGAATTAAGACTCCATGTATTTACTTGGGAGCTGAGTGGGCGGTGGGCCCCCAAAGATCAAAGAGTAAAACAAAAACAAACAAACAAAAAGCCAACTACACTTAATTTTCTTGAAAACAAACCTCTTCAAAGATTATTTTTCTAAGCATGTATGTTTTACAACAACTGATTATAATATAATTATAAATCCCAAATCTGATTCGATTAAAACACTAAATCCCTAAATGCAGTTTTTAAAGACTCATGTTTATTTTACACATATGTGTGAATCACTGCAGGCATGCATGTGTACACATATGTGTGAATCACTGCAGGCATGCATGTGCACACCATGTGAGGCTAGTGTCCAAGGAGTTATAGGTGGACAAGAGCTACCAGGTGGGAGTGTGAATTGAACCTGGGTCCTCTGCAAAAGCAGTGAGTGGTTTTTGGGTTTCTGTTTTGTTTTGTTTTTTTGTTTTGTTATTGGTGTTTTGAGACGGTTTCTCTGTGCAGTCCTGGCTGTCCTGGAACTTGCTCTGCAGACCAGGCTGGCCTCAAACTCAGAGATATCTGCCTGCCTTCATCTCCAAAGTGCTGGTGTTAAAGGTGTGCACCACCACCTGGCATAGCAAGTGCTCTTAACCTCCGAGGCCTCTCCAGCCTCTAAATGCAGCACTTAGACAGGGATCTTAAAGTCTAAAAACTCACCAATCTAAAAGGAAACTCCAGCCTCTAAATGCAGCACTTAGACAGGGATCTTAAAGTCTAAAAACTCACCAATCTAAAAGGAATCCCAAATCCCAGAAAAAGTTGTCTATGTGTAAATACTTTGCAAATGTCCTATAGGCTAGACAAGCTGAAACCAAATGACACTGTTTGGTTCCCTGTCCCTAGCGTCCCAATTTTAGGAAATCATTTACTTCTCATTTATATCAGAATACAAATTCAGTAAGGCAAAGTGCCTTAAGCATAGATCTCCAGATACCGGTAAAAGCACACAGCACTCAATGGTTTTTTAAAAGATTATAAGGCAAAATGTCTGTCATCACATAACAGCATCCATTATGTTGTTTTTAATCCTAATCTCAACTAGACCATGAACTCCTTAAAGACAGAACTATTCCTAACATTTTCCTGCATTCTTTAGGTATACCTAGAGTGTTCTCTCAACAGTGAACTGGTGAGTGTTACAACTCAGAACTATACCACAGACAGAATAAACCAATAATCTGTAATTCTGTGTTCAAAGTACTACTCAGCTACTAAAATGGTGACAGGGCAATTATGTAGGTAGAAAGTGTTTTCACTGAAACAGATACAAAGACAGAGATATAAAACACACACCCACACGGTAATTCTGTTTTCTTTCTTCCTGAACTGTTTCCCTGGTGACAGGGTTTCTCTGTGTGACAGCCTCAGTTGCCCTGGACCTTACAGTGTAGAACAGGCTGGCTTTGAACTCACAGAGATTCACCTGCTTCTGCCTCCCGAGTGCTGGGAATAAAGGTGTGCTCCATCACCTGGCTTTTTTCCTTTTTTTTTTTTTTTTTTTTTTTTTTTTTATTTTATTTTATTAAATTGTTGTTGTTAATTTTCTAAGCTTACTATAGATAAATGTCGATTTCAGCACTAAATAACTATTTAACAATATATTTGAAATCTGTCATCATACTAGGACTCCACGGAAAAGCCCTGAAGGAGGAAGAGCCCATGATGGTCCAGTGAGAGCTGCCGACGGGTCCAGAGGCACAGAGGGTACAACTAGTATTTTCAATACGTCAATTTAAGAAAAGACCACATAGCATAGCCAGGGTTCAAGACAAGAGTGGCAGCCCATGACATGAACAATAAAGCAAGAACCATAGGGAGAGGGTGCAGTCTGCACTCTGAGCATGACTGCCTGCCCAGATCCATGTGTGAAGAATTCAACTAAGGTTAAATCTTTCATATCCTCACTGAGAACTAATTTCCAATTATAGACGACTGATACACAACCTTGTACTTAGCACAACTGTAACAAACATAAAAGCAGGGTTTTAACCAGAGAACTACAGCTCTGCAAAGTCTAACTACAAATGACGTTACTAAAGTGTTTTTAAAAGCAGACACAGTGGTCCACGATGACTGTGTTGTAGAATATTATTTTAAGATGTGTTATAGCTGTTTGTGCCATGGAACATTTGTTTAGTGATGCGAAGATGTGCTGCATTCTTCTACCTTGCATTTGTTTAACTCTGTGAAGCTGTGTTACTCTGCCTGTCTAAAGCACCTGATGGTCTAATAAAGAGCTGAACGGCCAACAGCAGGGCAGGATCAAGTATGGGAAGGGCTGGGAGGCAGAGGAAATAAATAGGAGAAATCTGGGAAGAGCAGATCTAGGAGGAGAGACAGAAAAGGGCTCCAGGCGCCAGTCCCACAGCTACACAGCAAGCCACAGAGTAAAAGGTAAAGAAAGGTATACAGGGTACAGAAAGATAAAAGCCCACAGGCAAAAGGTGGATGCCATAATTAAGTTAAGAAAAGCTGGCTAGAAACAAGCCAAGCAAACGGTGGGCATTCATAGGTAAGAGTAAGACTCTGCGGGTGTATTTATTTAGGATCTGGGTGGGCGGCCCCTCAAAGAGCAAAAACCAAGGAGAATGACTGGGGTATCGGCACCGGTAAAGCACACTTCCAAGTGTGAAGAAGCCTGGACTACATAGTCAATGCATGCTCTACAGGACAACACAGTGAGATGGGGAGGAAGGAAAAGAATGAATATGAGTCAAATACATGAGCCAAATCACCCAATGCACAGCAGGGAGGGCCCCCACTTACCCTGTGACTTTATGTCCATAGTCACATACGGAAAACTCCCAAGGACAGCCATGACCTCTTCATACTTATCATCTTCAAGGAAGTGTAGCAGACTACGGCGATCTGATTCCTTTAAACTGACCAAATCCTGGATAGTTTTAATTTTGTACTATAAAAAAATAAAATTTTTCATAAAACGAAAATTGTGGCTTGCTGACCAGAATAAAATCCAGCAACTTCAGATAAAAGGGTAACGTTATGGACATTTCAGGGCAAGAGAGCTAAAACTGAGGCTGCGTTTCTATAAATTCATTACAGGCTTATTTTTTTTAGTCAGAAAAAAAAAGCAGAGTAAAAAATTAAAAAAAAAAGTTCATATAGAATATTGACTCAAGCAACAACTACTGTCCTAAATTTATCTAGATTCAGTTTTAAAAATAAAGCCTTCCAAGTACAGGTGGTCTCTAAAGGCTTCACTAAGTTAAATGAATTTAAACTAACTGTAATTTAAGCACTAGATACTTAATTTTTATTTTCACAGAGATTAAATCATGAAGCAGATAGAATTTCAACTCTAGGATTCTGTTATTTCAAATTATTACTTAACATTGATGAAATTTATAATGGCAATATGATAAAGGACTGAGAACTTGGATACAGATTCTTACACAGTTATTATCTTTAATCTTCTACTATATACATAGTAACTTTTTTCGTTTTGTTTTTGAAACGGGGTCTCACTGTGTGGCCCAGGCTAGCCTCATGTTCACTACTTAGCCTAGGCCTCAAATTTACCACAGCCTTCCAGCCTCAGCCTCCCAGAGTGCTTATACTACCACACCCACTATAATAATTGCCCAACCTTTAAGTCAAAAACAAAATAAAAAGTATGTGATACATTCTTATTTGATACATATATTTTTGCAATGTAAAAATATTAATTGCTAAAATTCACTCAACCTAAAACAGTTAATTCTATAGTAGTAAAATATTATAAAACTACCTAATTAAGAAATACGGATAAAATGATATTGTAAATTTAAGAAATCCACAGTAACCAAATCTAGAAAACTTTATTCACATTACCTTATGATACAACAAGTTGTTACACTCTGATTAGAAAGCAGTCAACAAACCTTTTTATGGTTCGAAACTCTCCTAAGATTGTCCTCCTCGATGTGTGGGAGCTGCAGAAGGGGGGACTTAAACTGCTGGAGGCCTTGGACAGCCATCTGGGAAAGCTTCATACAGTTTTCTAAGGATGCCAAAGTTGGAGCACGAAACTCCCTTTCTTAGAAAGAATAGGAAAAAAGAGAAACAAACGGGCTGGCTGTACTTTTTACACTTTCATTACAAGGAGTAAAATCAGTAAAAATTCAACATCAGGATTTTGATTTTTCCTTTAGAAACTACTGAAAAAAAAAATGTTAAACTTGGTCAAGTGTGTATTACTGAGCAACAGCCACTAATTTAACAAAAGTCTCAGTATCAACTCCAATAATGGTAAAATATCAGGCACCATCAGTAAGTACCATACGTGGTGGAAAACACCTGTGACCCCAGCACTTGAGTGCCAATCCTAGCACTCACAAGGCTGAAGCCAGGGGACAGTGTTTCCAGGGCCAGTCTGACAGTGCAGTCAGATGCCACAAACACAAACCCCCAAAAGCGCCCTAAGGTGGACACAGTAGAGTACAGCAGGACCGTTACTGCTTAAGAAGCTAAGACAGATTTGGCTACAAAGCAACACCCTACCTCAAAAATAAAAGAGTAAGTAAGTATTTTGTGTTTTTTACATCTATCTTTATTTTTACTTTTTGAAGGCAGCAAGGTCAAACTAGACCCATGCCTCAGCCTAACAAGTGCTGAGATTACAGATATAATCCATGCCTTGCTCAAACTCTTTGTACTTACAAACGCCAACAACAGTAAATAAGAAGATCTTATCAATATTCCAAATGTATCGTAACACTGCCAAGAACTAAAATCACCCACAACAAAGTATAAAGTCCTTTTTTTTTTAGCATCTCCTTTTCCACTAACAGCTCAAAATTCCTTTTCTACACACACACACACACACACACACACACACACACACACACACACACACACAGAAAAGAATGAGAACAATCACGAGCAAATCTGAGAAACCTGACTGACCCAGGACACATACTTGTACTTAAGCACTCACAAAGCTTTAAACTGTGAGTATACCGAGCAAATGCTTACAGGAAGCCCAAATTAGTTACATTTCCTCCTCACCTTCGCGGCTCCTGGCCATGATGATTAGCTGGCAGATTACATTAACCATTTCTTGAAGCAGAGCAGGACATTTTTTCAGCATGAACTGTTGATCTGGCGGGGAAAGAAAACAACCCTGAAATAAGCCATTCTAACCTCACCGTGAAAACACCTTTCCCATTGGAAGGCCATGGCTAACACAAAATGTCCTGGCCCTTAAATATTTCACATAGTTTCAGAATTTTAATGCGTAAAGGAATGTTTATCCTCAACATCATTGCAAAACTGTCCTAATCATAAATTCAGTTCTAATCTTGCTATCTTTGAAAATGTCCTGCTTGTGCTGTTAAGTTCCTATAACTAACTGTAGGTCAATACAAAGACTATGAATGAGAATAAACTCAACTAAACATAGAAAAAAGAGGAGGAGAAAGTTAAAGGGGGGGGGGCATGACTAAACTTGTAAGCTTGCTTGTGGTGCAAGCCTGACCACCTGAGTCCAATCTCCAGAAACAAGCAAAAACAATAGGCTGGCAAGATGAACCAGTGCTTAAGAGAATGGTTGCTCTTTCAGAGGGCCAAGGTTCAAGTCCTAGCACTCACATGGTAACTGACAGCAGTCTGTAACTAAAGTCCCAGCGAATCAAATACCCTCTTCTGCCCTCCTCAGCACTGAACACGTGATACATGGCAGCACTGCAGGCAAAACGCCCATATACATTACAATAAAACAATAAATTAAAGAATTCTAACAGGCTGGGAATGTAGCCAGGTGACAGAGTATATGAGAGTATATGCACAGCACATGTCAGGTCCTGGGTTCAAATACCAGCAATACAGAAAAATAAATCATCATCATCCATTTGAAGGGCTAAAAGACATCTCAGAAGTTAGAGCACTAGCTGCTGTCCCAGATGATTGGAATTCAGTTTCCAACACCCACACAGTGGCTCACAACCATTGTAACTACAGTTCCAAGGAACCCAAGGCTCTCTTCAGGCATCTGTGATATACACGAAGACAGATAAGATTTGGTACTCAACCTAAAAAGCAGACCCGCTGTGTGTGAGAAATGATGAGTTAAAATGAATACGCCTACCATATGTGCACAGAACATTAATAAACTACTACTTTATTTCAAAGTAACTCCAGGAACAATGCCTAAAAATGTTCCTTCCTCTGCCCTAAGCATCCTTCCTAGCACTAAGTACCAAATATCTTTATTTCCAGGAGCCCTGGATTGCAACATTAGCTGAACAGTGGGGGTGGGCGGTGGTGGTAAAATTTCATTCAGAAAGAATGTTTATGTTTTAGGATGGCAAGTTTTTAAGTTTCAACGGAAATACTACAGCTAAAAGATGACATTCATATCAATGAGCTCTCTGGAAACACTTGCATCTCAACCACAGCCTCCGTTTTAGAGAATAGATATTTCAAACACTTATGAACCTTTAAGTAAAAATCAAACCTACTTCTCTGTACTACTACTACTGAGAAGTGGGGGGGGGATAGCATTGGATTAAGAGGGTCAGATATTTGCTGTAAATCTACTTTTGCCCCTCTGAAATCTTTCAAGTTCTTTAATCAAACATCACCAGGAGACCAAGAGCCAGACATGGTGATGCGAATCTACAATCTCAGTCCACAGGAGGCTGAAGTGTCTCCAGCTTGAGTCCACAGAGCAAGTTTAAGGGCAGCTTGAGACACATAACTGAGACTGTCTCAGAAAGCAAAGCCACTTAGGTAACTCTTCTACTAACCTGAAATTATTAAACATTTTCATACAGAGTATTCTGACCTTGAAATAATGAATTTGACATTTGCCAAAAGCTAATGTAGACTTTCAAACTACGTGTAAAGGAATTACATATAGATTTTTTTAATGGAATATAACCAACTATTTGATTGAAAAAAAAAAAAAAAAGAGAACATTGTCTAAACTCTGAATCACCAAGACTACTTATATCTGTCGTTTTGTTCCCATTAAAACTCTTTAAAATGAAGAGTCACAAATACCTTCTTCCAGGGTCTCAGGAATTTTCATTCTAGCAAGATGAGACAGTAAAAGAACTCTGGCCTTCAGGCTATATGGACAGGTAAGTGGAGGTTCATTCTTCTTTAAATTTATGCTGCCAATTTCTCTGATTAGCTAAGGCAAACAAAATAATTATTCAGAAACATGAATCATTCACTTTTGTACTTTACTGCTCATCCAAAAATTTGTAAGATCAGACTAACCTGAGGTATTAAAATATTATCTGTCGGCCTGCTTGTAGCATCTTTATTATATTGAGGATCGAATTCAGAAGCTCCAGCTAAAACCATGATGAGACCTATAGAAATAAAACAAATATAATGGTAAAGTAAATATTTGCTCATCTATTAATCTATCTTCCTGGGATACCTCCCTTAACCCTAAAGCACCTTTCTAATCATACACAACACAACCCTGAAAGTCGTCTGGCCTCCAATACTGACAAGTAAATTAGCATCTTCCTCTAATACAAAAGAAACTGTACTTTTTAAAGTTGTTGCCTATCCCAAATGAGTATGTTTGTCAAATTATGGGCACAAAATGATTGGAAAAATAAGGTCATTTAAAACAGCATGTTTCTATATTAAGCATGTGTTCCATAGAAGTCTGCTAAGAACATTACACTTGATGTGATGTTGGAATGTTGCATGTGAAAGAATGTCCTTCAGTTAAGTAAGACTGGAAATAACGAATTACCAAGAGCAGGAGATTCTCCTTATTCTACGACCTCTCAGAATATCAAAGTAAACAAAAATTCTGGAACTTTCGAGTGCTTTATAGAAATTCCCTGCCACGTGTATTATCATCCTAAAAGCTCTGTAAGTACTGACACTACAATCAACTTCACCCTAATCATGAACCTTTCCTTACCTTTAATAGAGGAAAAAATACATGTGATAACAAAAGGTGGGACTACAGATGCTGAAGGGTAGAGACCACAGTTCTGTGGCTTCCTGGCTAAACGACCTGGGCAACAGTCTTCACATTTCTCCTTGTGCATTAATTTCTTCAGATGTGCCCAACACACAGCAGGCACAGTAAACGTGCAACCTACTACTATCCCCGCAAAAAATTAATTAATTAATTAGTTAATTAATTATTCAGACAAGGTCTCACCATGTAACTTTGACTGGAACTCAATATGTAAACCAGTCTGGCCTGGAACTCACAGACATCTATCTGCCTGCTCTGGCCTCTCAAGTGCTGGGGTTAAAAGCATGCATCACCACACCAAGCTCAAATAATTTCATGTGGAGGGAAACAAATAACTCATCCTTTTCTATAGCCTATGCTCGCTATGTAGTTAAGGGGTTCACAGACTCTATGTTCAATTATATTATGGATTTTGACCATATCTTCCCCTCCCCTTCCAGCTAGTACTCTTCCTTTTCCCGGACAGTCTTGCTTCAATTTTCATGACATATATGTATATATGGGTGTGTATATGTGTATATCTATGATTTTATATATACACATAAAAACCTAGGATCTACTTGAGAGAAACGCAATGAACGTTTTGAGTCTCATTTATTTCACATAATATAGTTATCTCCTGTTTAATCAATTTTCCTGAAACTTCCCTAGGTTCATTCTTCCTTATGGAAGAATTAAAAAAAAATGATGGTTATTAATATATATTTATACTTATCCACTTATTGACAGACACAGGCATATTCTACAGCGTGGCTGTTGTGTGCAATGCCATGGTAAGCTCAGATGTGGAGGTATCTGACTTAGCTTCCTTTTGGAATATTCCCAGAGGTGGCATGCCTACCTTATCATATGATAATTTTACTTAAAGATTTTTGAGTAATCTTCATGTATAGTGGATGGATGAACTTACATTTTCACCAGCAACTGCATCCTTGCCAGCTTTTGTTAATTGTTTTCTTAATAACAGCAAGCCTGACAAGAGTTAAGATAGAATTCCTCTTCCTTTTAAAACACTGGCTTGGAACTCCCTATGTAGACCAGGCTGGCATCAAACTTGGGGCAATCCTCCTGCCTCTTTGAGTACTTGAATTACAGGTGAATACATTCACACCAGGTTTTTAAATTCTTTATTCATTCTAGAAATTCATCCTCTCTCAGTTGTTTAGCTACTGAACATTTTTCTCCATCTTGTAGGCCATCTCCCTACTCAATTGTTGCCTTTGCTATGTAGAAACTTGGTAATTTTATACATTTTCATTAAAGACATAAACTAGTCATCTGGAAAGAGGAAACCTTATCTGAGGAAATGCCTCCATCAGACTGGCCGGTGGGCGTGTCTGTGGGGTACTTTCCTGATGCTGATGGAGGAGGTACCAGTCCTGGGCAGGTGGGCCTAGGCTGTATGAAAAAGTCATGACCGTGAGGTGGAAAGGGGGCCATTCATTTGGCAATGGTCCTCTTGGTTTCTGATAGCTGATGAACTACAAAACGAAATCTACTATAGAGTTAAGAAATACATAGCAATATATAATGATTCAGAAAGCAATGCAACAAACAGCAGTTTCTTCGGTTTACTTACGTTTCATATCCATATTTCGGGTTTTATAAACAAAGTATGTATAAATCTGTGTTGTACGTATTAGAATCTGGTCTCCACTATATCGTATTGACCGATACCACCAAGAGCCCTAAACACAAATAAAATTGAACAAGATATAAAACATGAAAAATGATAAATGTTAAGGTTGAGGCAGCACAATGTTTTTTGTGAATTTTTCAAAAATGTATTAAGAGCAATGATGTGCTTGAGCTTGTTTCATATTTCAAATAATTTATTTAACAAAGACTTACATTGTCAGACACCTAAAATACCACCACAAATCATCAGGCATGATTAAAATGCTTTAGGTTTTAGGCAGAAAGTGTTTAAAATATAAAACAAGAATAAAACCACCCACTGCTATAAGCTATTAAAGTGGTTTCTAACACAAAATTTTCTAGGAAACATTTGGCAAGTATAGAGCCATGTATTGCTGACATGTTTTCATTCATGTTCTCATTCATTGGGTTGTACACAGCAATCCTATGAAGAGGTCAAGACAGATGTGTAACAGGACTCATGGAGCCACACAAACTCCAGAATCAAAAAGAACACAAGGCTCAAAGAAACAAACGATGAAAACTATAAACTTTCTGGTAGCTCTGCATTACAGTACTACACAGCTATGTTTTCAGATGAGGCAGCTAGGGGCTGGGGACAGCTTAGTGGTTAAGACTATATACTGTTCTTACAGAGAACCCACGGTCTGTTCCCATTGCCCACATCAACTAACTCATAACCACTCCAGCTCAGGGGATACAATACTCTCTTCTGAACTCCGTATACACGTACTCCCATGTACATATACCCCCCCACACACACACGTTAAAAAGCAGACCAGGCGTGGTGGCACCTTTAATCCCAACAATCAGGAAGCAGAGGCAGGAGTCTGAGGACAACCTGGACTACCTGTCAAGTTCCAGGCCAGCTGGAGTTAGGTAATAAGACCCTGTTTCAAACAACAACAACAATATCTTCAAAAACATGAGATTGAATCAAAATCTTATGGAGCAACTACCCCCACCTCCAAATTAATTATAAGTGTAGAACTTACCACAACAACAGGAAGTATAACCATAAACGCCAATCCATACACAAGTAAAACCTAGAATTCAAGACAGAGAACAGTTTAAAGTGCCTTGGTCTGGTAGGTTAAGTCAATGTTCACACTATTAAAGTACTCTGTTATTGAAGGTGACTGGATTTTATGGACAGCATAGCTGAAGTACAAACATTACAGAGCTTGTCCTAGGTCATACAGGTTAGCAGTGTTACATTCAAACTCTAGAGCTTGTGTCTGGTATACAAATCACCTTTTAATTTTCTCTTCACTGATCTAATATAGATAACTGAAAAAATCTGTAAATTATGCCTCTCTCCCCTGAAGCACTTTTCTGCATTCATATTTTGCAAGTAGTACTGTGAAATAAATTACAGGCCCTTACAAACTAACTCCAGAGCCTAACTACAAGTGTGTCTTTTCATTATTGTTACTGAATAGTAGCTATTGACTTTTTGCCAACAGCTTTGTCTGCAATCTGTCAGCTACGTTTCTCTTTTCTATTATCCCACACTAACCCTAAGATTGACAGAAATCCTTACAAGCACCAAGGATAGAAATTTCCCAATTTTAATGTCACAAAATAACATTTTCAAAACAAACTATAGCTAAACTGTGTGTATTTTTTGACTTTTAAAGTTTAAAAAAGACTTCTCAGACCAGCAAGATGGCTCAGTAGGTAAAGGCGCCTGCCACCAAGCCTAACTACCTGAGTTCCAGTCCCAGAACCCACATGATAGGAGATAACCAACTCCAGCAAGTTATCCTCTGACCTCCACATCCCTGCTGTGGCCCTGGGCAACACCTACCCCCAAAATATACACACACACACACACACACACACACACACATACACACACACACACGCACGAGAGAGAATACATTTAAAACTAATAAGGAAAAATCATATCAAAATGAAACAGCTCCTAGATCATTACTTTCAAGAGCCCTCAAGTAGAGAACCATCCATTTTTAAACAATGTACGAAGACAATCCCTGGTGCTTTAGGGCTGTAGCAGACACAGTGATGGAAGTCTGTCTGATGACCCACTGCTTCCTCGCTGGGATGGGCATGTTTCAATGTAACATAAAGTAACTTAGCTTGAGTAAAGGTAAAATGAATATGTTAAATTATAAATTCACCTGAGATAAATACGGCTATCATAAAAGCTGACAGTTCTCAAACCAAAAGTAAGACACTACCCAAAAAAACTTTCAAAATAAATTGGTAAAACTTGAAGGCTTCAAACTTACATTTAGAATATATTGTTGCTGGATGGTGGTGACACACAGCTTTAATCCCAGCACCCAGGAGGCAGAGGCAGGTGGATTTCTGTGAGTTCAAGGCCTGCCTGGTCTACAGAGTTTCAGGGCAGCCAGGGCTACATAGAGAAACCCTGTCTTGGGAGGAAAAAAATTCAGCAACAACAAAAAACTAGAATGCACTGTCCTAAACCGGCACTGTAATAATGAGAACCAATTCTTTTCTCTTGCCATGTAGCTTTCAAAACACAGTAAAACTTAAAAAGCATTTGAGAGTTCCTTTGTGAAAGCTTTCATTATATTACACCTTAATACAGTATATGAAAAAAAGTATATCAAGAATATCAGAACAGGCCTTATTTAAATGCACTTACCAGAATTGAATTTTTCTGGTCAACTATCCAAGCTGGCAAGGCAATTCCAAAGCTTGTAGCTGAAATAAAATAAATCATTTGTCAACAGACGTTGCCTTCAATTTTATTTATCTACATCTCAAAATTAAGTTCCCTTCCCATTTCCCCAAAACACCTGAAGATTACATTACATTTATTTCCATTCAGCAAACCCAAAAGACTACACCTAGGCATGTACAAATCTTGAGCAGAAGGATCACTGGAAGTTCAAGGTCAGCATGGATGCCACAATGAGACTGTCTCAAAATAAATAAATGTATATGTGTATGCTACAAAATAATGTGAGTACGAAACATCATAGTTCTCAATGGGGAAACTTTTTACACTTAAATTTCTTTTTCCTAGGAAACCCAAATCCTTTCATGCCTTAAATTCATATACACACTATGAAAATGCAAGAAACTAGTAAAGAAAAAAATGCTTGCATGTGCTCATAGTGTAGACACACGTATGCATGTTTGTATGTGGAGGAGTATGTGTATACACATTCAGGTACCGTGCATATGGAGAATGTTTATTATGATTTTTAAATTGTAAGCATGTGTTTCTATCTATGAATAGGTATGTACATGTTGAGAACAAGTGTCCCCAGAGACCAAGATCAGATCTCCTTGGAGCTGGAATTACAGGCAGCTTTGAGCTGTTCAATACAACACTGGGAAGGCCTAACCTTCTCATCCTGGTCACCCCTCCCCCCAAGAAGAAGGAGAAGAAGTAGTAGTAGTAGTAGTAGTAGTAGTAGTAGTAGAACCACCACCACCAGGTCAAATTTGTTGGGAACTAAAGTCTTTAAGTAAATGGAGAGGCTGGAAAGACTGCTCAGTGGTTAAGAGCACTTGCTGTCTTGTGGTTGTGAGCCTAGCCTTTGAGCCTTCTCTCCTACCCCAGCTATCTCATCAGTTAAGAGCCTGGATTCAGTTCCTAGGACCCACAAAGTGGCTCACAACTATCCACAACTCCAATTTCAGGGGATCCAACATCCTTATCTAACACACACATAAGCAAAACACATAAAATAAAATAAATTTTAAATAAAAGAAAAAAGAGTGCTTGTTGCTCTGTCAAGACTCAGGTTGAGTTCCCAGACCCTCATAACGGCTCGCAATGGCCCCATAACTCCAGCTCTAGGAGACCTGATGGATCCCACTCTTTCTGATCTCTGTTGACACAAACATAAATATAAGTGAAACATATATACACACAAAATATTTTTAAAAGAAGTTCAAGTTTTCATATGCATAAACAGAAAAATCAGTATTCCTCTTATTCTAGTTAATCTTTTCATAATATATAATACTACCAACATTTTTATATTCACCGCACCTTGAGGCCCATCTGGATTTCCAAATTCTTCCCAATTTTTCCGAGACTCTTCATCTGTTAAACTACCATGAAGAAAACAAAGTATCAAAATTAGAAATCCATAACCCAAAAACTGTATTCAAATGTAAGAACTTCATTAGCCAGTCAATACCTTTGTTTTTAGACTTCTTTATTTACGCGTGCGCACGCGCGGCATGCGTGAGTGTGTGTCTATATGTACGAGAGTGCAGGCACACACAGAGACTTTGAAAGTACCTGGATCTGGAGTTACGGGCAGTTGTGAGCTGCCCAAACTGGGTGCTGGAGACTGAACTCTTTGGTTGTTCAGAAGGGAGGATGGTGAGCGCTCCTGACTGCTCCAATGTCACACCTACCCCACCTGAAGCAAACTCACTTCTTAAAAGATATTAACCAAGGCTGGGGATGAGGCTTACTCAATAAAGTGCTTGCTGTGCAAGCATGGAGACTGGAAAGTCCCAGCACCCATGTAAACCTGACAGAGGTATGGCAGCCCACCTAAAACCTAGCATTCAGTTGACAAAGACAGGCCAGTTTTTACTGTTTGGATTTAAGTAAGAGAGGCTTTCTAAGTAAAGAAAGTAGAGAGTATATAGGCAAACACCCAACACCAACCTCTACATACATGTGCACCCACATGAGGGAACACACATACCATACAGATATACATACCCTCCCACAAAAAGGGATTAATGATTAAAAGAATCAAAAAAAGTCTCTTGGAACTCAGAAAAGGAGTATAAGTGTGTGTGTGTGTGTGTGTGTGTGTGTGTATGTGTGTGTGTATATGCTACTAATCCCTAGACCTTGATACAAATTCCTGATTAGTTCAACTTTAGCCAATTAAATCTGATGAAAAAAGGCTATTTTCTACATCCTCTAATAATGTAAGTTTTAAAGTAACTTTTTTCCCCTAAGTCTACTTTCTAAAAGTTCTGATGAAGACAATAATAATTTAAAATAGAGGAGTTACTCCGAAACAGTGGCATTATGCTCTCAAGAGGTAAATATCACCTATAAAATGCCACTGTTGTGGAAAAACTAAGCCGAGTGCCAGGAGAACTAGGAAAATACCTTCTACACAAGAGCTTTCAGGTCAGGCAATATGAGTGACGGAATGATTTTCAATGCCTAAATAAAATTAAGTCCAGACCTGGCCAATAGCTCAGAGCAGAGAATTAAATGACTCTATTTCAGATCCCAGTATATGTCATTAAAAAGCACTAGATGAAAATCTCAACTCCTTAACAAACCTGATAATGCTTTGGAAACAAAAAAGATCATAATAGCCAAATCAATTCTAGGCACAAAGAACACAGCCAGAAGCATCCTCTTAACTAGCCTAAAACTACCTACAGAGCCACAGTGACAATGGCAGCATTGTGCTGGTACAAAATCCAACAGGCAGAACAACAGAACAGAAAATCAGAGATAAACCCACAGTTGTGATCTCCTAAGCTTTGATAAAGGTGTCAAAAACATACACTAGAGGGAAAAACTCTTTTCGTCAAATGGTGGTGGTTTGAAAGAGAAAGACCCCTACAGGCTCATGTATCTCAATACTTGTTTCCCAGCTGGCAATGTTTAGAAGGTGTAGGAGGTGGCCTTGTGTCACTGGGTGGGCTTTGAGGTTTCACAAGGTCATTCCAGGCCCCATCTTGCTCTATCTCCACCCTTCAGATGGGATATAAGCTCCCAGCTACTTTCCAGTATCACGTCTACCTGCCTGCTTGCCTCCATGCTCATCATGGATGAGCTCCTCAAGGCCCTAATTAAATAATTTATTTTATAATCTGCCTTGGTTACAGGACCTCTTCACACCAAAACAGTAACTAAGACAAGTTTAATTAAACTTGGCAAAATCACTTCTCCAAGTCTAACCCTGAATAACTTGTGGTTTAATTAAACTACCACTTTAGAGCTGCTGAGTAAGTCCATAAATGGCAGGTTCAAATATACCTGGTTAATATTTAAGAAAAGTATCTGACATTCATTTTACTTTCCCCTTTCTTTTAAAAGTGTAACAGGCCCTACGATACTTACGCTGCATAAGCTTTTGCTATCCTCATGAACATAACTTCATCACCTCCTTTATCTGGGTGATATTTAAGTGACAACAATCGATATTGTTTCTTAATTTCTGCTACTGTTGCTCCCTAAAAGGAAACGTTTTGTTAATACATATGAATATAATGCAAGAAATAACCCTATTTTTATTTTAAACCATGAACTACTCAACATTCTGACAAAAGAGAATAACATTTTCTCCTATACATTTTGTCTTCATACTTCTTTTGTTCAATAGAGCTATTTTTATCAGGCATTTAACTATATGGCATACAATACACGAGTCACTGGTGGTAATAGTGGTGAGATCATGTAACTGCGCATTTAAATAAAAGTGTACTGGCTTTAAACATCCAAAAACGATCACGAGTAAATTCATGCAGTTAAGTCACAGATCTGCTGTCTTTATATTCTGAGCAGCATCTTATTTCATCTGACTGTCAGGGTTCTAATTTTAAGTAAAAATTTTAAAGAACTGGCATTGAATCTCAGTATCACTTCTTACCAATAATTTTGGACCACTATTATTTCCCCACACCTTTTTATTAAACTCTTGGTAGCCATGATGGTTACAGTAAGGAAAAACAGACACTGGGCTGGAGAGAGAGCTCATGGGTTAAAGTTCATACTGCTCTTAGAAAGTGTGCACAAGTCTAGTTCCCAGCACGAACAAACTGGGCAGGTTCAGGGGATCCAGCATCCTCAGATGGCTTCTGCATTCTCATACACAAACTCACACTCACACATACATACAAACATACATACATAAACACATACAGACATACATACATATACAATTAAAAATAAAACCTTAAATTGTTTAAAAGGAAACCAATCAAATAGAAGTGCTATTATGTGCAAACTTTTCTTCTACAAAGCACAAAACTAGATGATGAACATTCTCCTTAACTTGTATTCTATCAACTTCAAAACCAAGTCATCCACTGAAGAAAAAGGAAGCTTAAAACCACAGCCACTAGATCCAGTCTGCCTACTAAGCTGTTACAGGACCCAGTTCCCCCAGCCAACTCCAGTTCTAATGCTCTGTAGGTTTAAGAACCAAAATCTCCCCCAAAGAATATAATCAAGGGTTACTTAATTCAGTGATAATGGCAATAGTTTCTTACAAGTACCCCTAACTCAAACTTAAGATATTACATATGTCAATCAACATGAATGTATTTTTAAAAATAGTCACTTCTCATCATCAAGTAACCTTAAAATTTTGTTATAAACTAATACTAGTAGCAATCAACAATAGAACAAATATATCTAAATGACAATAAGATTCTTTTTTTAATTAACTGATAAGGCTGAAGAGATGGTTTGGTGGATAAAATCTTATATTGCTCTCCCTGAGATCCTGAGGTCGGTACTCAGCACCCACATCAAGAAGTTTAAAACCTCCTGCAAACTCCAAGAGGTCTGGCAGCCTCTTCTGTCTTCTGTCTGCCTGAGTACACATACAACACAGATACACATAAACCAAAAATACAAATACTTAACAAAAAAAAAAAAAAAAAGGTTAAAAGACAAAATTCTGATTCTTTTGGAAATGTCTAATTTGTTTTAGAGTATGGACCTTTTGTATTCAGGGTATTGTTAAATTAATGATAGTACATAAGAATGCTACTTACAGGATCCAAATTTAACACTTCATAAGGATTGTACTCCTGATATTCTCGGTCTGTTTTGGAAACTTTGTATGCAAGGAATAAGAACAATGCCCATCCTGCAAGCAGAACTATTTTCCTGTTGAGGAAAAAGACAAATGACATAAAATGACATAAATGAACACTACTGCACGGCTCTCTGCAAGCTAAAGAAATAAAACAATCTAAAGCAATTCCTCACCACCATGCTACACTACCGACTTAAACTTAAGTTCCTGTTACAGCAAGGATGCTGTCTTTTCCACTTCTGAATCCTCTAGAATCTAGTAGAGTGCCTTCATGTAATAGATGCTTCCAGTTATTATTTGGAGAATTAAATACAGAAATACTAGACTCGTTAAAATACATAAATGTTAAGCAGCCAAGAAACCACTTAGTGTAAAAAAAAAAGATTACTCTTGACCTTGAAATTTCATAGTTAGTAAGGTGAATTTTTAAAAACTGGCTAGGTATACACAGATGAATAAACAGACTTCTTTAAACTGTAAAGTTTGGAAATAGTCTAGTATCTATCAGCAATAACTAATTCAGGGAGAGGAGTCAAACCATGGTGCAGTCTCACAAAAGACATTTTATATCTAACATGTAAACATGTGCACATGCTAAGGATCTAAAAGAACAATTAGAAAAAATGAATTTTCCTCTCTCCTGAATGCATTCTATATAGTAAAAATCAAATATAAACAGCTTTAAATGTTCATCAATGAATTACTAGGCAAAATAATAATAATTTCAATCATTTAAACAGAGTAAATACTTTATAGTAAACTAAAGTAAAATCAGTCATGAAATTCTTTTAATGTTAAATTTGAAAGGGAAAAACAGTTTTCAAGCTTTGTAAAACAATCTAATTTCTATAAACAGAAACATGATTAGAAATAAGAGTATGAAGTAATCACTATCTTTAGGTGAAAAGTGAACTTTTATTTAGATCCTTTGTATGACAATTTGTTACAATGAATACGATTTGTTAGACAAAAGTATAAAATAATCAAGAAAAACTGTAAAGACTGGCTTTAAGGACAAAAAAAAAAAGTTCCTTATGTTTAAGCTCCTTGTTTCTGTCACTGTACTGAGATGACATCTAGGGCCTTTCCTGTCTGTGCTAGGCAAGAACTCTGAGTTACACCCTCAGCCTGTGTTTCTGCTCTTTGATAGAACTGGGCTTAAATGCACTTATCATTTGGAAATAAGCCTCTCCACCTGGAATCACCTAGAATGATTCCTTATTTTTCTGCTTACCCAATTTTCAATAAACAGATTTTATTCTTCAATGTTTCACAAGCTTTCCTACAATCATGCATTTACTGTCTTGTATCTGTCAAAATCTCGTCCCCATGTGTGCCTACCTACACAAACTCTATATTCACCCTTCAAGTCAACTAAAATTATCAACTAAAAAGCAATCCTTTGAAGAGAACACAGTTCAGAACCAACAATAACTTTTTTCCATTGACTTGCTGCAAATTCCTTGGACATCTAAACAAGATCTTATTCAGTGTTTACTAACCCCTGGGTAGTTTAAACAGCAATGATAACTGAGAGACACAAGTCTCCTTCCATTTGGGCAAATCAATATTCTACCCCCCCCTCCCTCTCTCTCTCTCGTCCTCTCTTCCCCTCCACTCCCCTCCCCTCTCCCTCTCCCCCTCTCTCCCTCAGGAAGGGTCTCATATATCCTAGGCTGCCCATAAATTCACTATGTAAAAGGAGGATGGCTTTGAACTTCTGGTTCTCCTGCTTCCACAGCCCACACAAGTGCTAACTGTCTGCCATGCACCACCATACCTGGTTTACAGGGTGCTAGGGATCAAACCAAAGACTTCCTGCATGGTTGGCCAGCACTCTACAAAAATCCCCAGGAATATTTTAAACTTTTAAAGGTATATAACTTCAAGCCATTTTCTAGCCCACCCAAATGCCCACATGAATGCCCAAAGAGGAGATCGAACCCCGTGTAGAACATCTCCCTCTTTCTCCTGGCCACAAAGCAAAACTCACAAGCTCAACTCCCACCATTATTACATATCAATTAAGAAAGTTTGGTAACTTCCATGATGGGTTTGTACTTTGAAAGTGACTCATGTAGTAAACATAATCAATTCATGGGCTATTACTAGTAACTCTTCCCCAAGTCTCAGATGCTAGGAATATAGATCAACATTGGAACATTTAACTAGATTTGCAAGGTTCAACCCCACTACCACACACACACACACACACACACACTCTTACCCACACTTAGAACCCACTTAAAAAGCCTCCCCTGCCTTGGGCCAAGTGAGCCCTTCTACTGTTCTCCCACAGCAAACCTCCTCTCCCAGTCCTTACTGCTATGGTTTAGCAGTACAAAGTACAAAAAAGTGGTAGGACCAGTTCAGTGGACCAGTCTGAGAATCAGAATTCATATCTCTAACCCACAGAAAAGCCAGACGGTCATGATTGCCCATTAAACCCCTGTGTTCAGGAGGCAGAGATGGGATCTAGGGCAAACTGACTAGATACACTAGCTTGGGAAACTCCATGTTTAGCAAGAAGCCTGTACAATTTTAAATGTCAATTTGCCATCATCTATATCACCTGAATAAAGAACCTCAATTAAGGGATTGCCCAGATCAGACTAGCCTATGGGCATGCCTGGGAATCATCTTGATTGCTAACTGATGCAGAAAGACCTAGTCAGCCCACTGTGGGCAGCCTCACTCCCTAGGCAAAAAGTCCTAAGCTATATAAAGATGGTAGAAATCTAGATTAAAGATAACTGGCAACAGCTAAGCACTGAGCCAGACTCCTGGAATCCAGTTGTAGAGAGGGAGGAGTGATGAGCAAAGGGGCCAAGACCATGGTGGGGAAACCCACAGACAGCTGACCTGAGCAAGTGGGAGCTCATGGACCCCAGACTGACAGCCAGGAACCCTGCATAAGACCAAACCAGGCCCCCTAAACATGAGTGATGGTTAGGGGGCTTGGGCAGAATATGGGGCCTCTGGCAGTGGAATCAGTATATCCCTAGTGCACAAATGGGCTATAGAGGTGTATTCTCTCAATCTAGATACATAAGGGAGGACCTAGGTCCTGCCCCAAATACTGACAGACTTTGATGATCCCCCATGGGAGCCCTCATCCTCTCTGAGGAGTGGATGGGAGCTGGCATGGGAAGATGGTGGGGAGAATGGGAAGATGGGAGAGGGAACTGGTATTGATATGCAAAATAAGATTGTTTTAAATTTAAATAACAATTAATTAAAAAGATAACTGGCAGGAAGAAGGTAGACTAGTTAGTTGTCTGCCCAGAACAGTTTCTGCTCTTGACTGTGATTAGCAACAGAAATAAAACTAGAACATCCTATACCTCAGTAAATAAAGTAGAAAATAATCAAGGAAGACATCAGATGTCAGCCTCTGGCTTCCATACATAAATGCATGCATGCTTACCTGAAGACATGCACCCACTCAATTTGAACACACATGCACATCGTACACAAAAAGATGTGGTGGATCTTTCTTAAGAGATGAGGTCTGGGGGGGTGGGGAACTAGAGAAATGGCTCGGTGGTTTGTTTGCTCTTGCAGAGAACCAAGTTTGGTTCCCAGCACCCATATCAGGTGGCTCACAACTGCCTATAACTCAAGTCACAGGGGGGTTGACAGCTGTCCTGGACCCTCCTATATGTATTTGTAACTGTATATGTATCTACATATGTATCTGTATATATCCTCTTGCCATGATGCCATCTACCAAGCTGTAATGTTATTCCAAAGGTCACACAAACAAATGAGGCTGCCAGACCTTGTACTTTCAACCTCTAAAACTAAATAAGCTAAATAAGCCTTGTTTCTTTATAAAGCACCGAAACTCAAGTATTTCATTATAGTAACAAAGAAAGAAATGAGCTGATACTACTAACTTAACTTATTGTAATTTGGCAGTCCCTCCTAAGGTTCACATCTTTGAACCAGAGCTATTTTGTTCATCGCTGTGTATCTAGCATCTTCTATACTTGACTCATGATAGGCACACAACAATTACATGTGAAATTAAATGTAAAACTAAAGTTCGCTAATACTTTTAGTAATCTAAAGAACACTTGAAAATGCTATTTACACACAGTACACCGTAACTTTTTACTTTGATGAAATGTAAAAGTCTACCAAACCTCATAAAACAGAGTTAAAAAATCACGAAGGCAAAGCAAACATAAGGAAAAGAACGAAACATCCCAGATATGCTAAACTCTTATTAGATGCTTCACATTTGGCGTCTGTTCTCAGAGCCAAGAACAGAAGAGAAGGTTCACGACAGGAAATCCCCCTCCCTCCCAGCTGACAAAAACTATTCCAACCAATAAAACCATTCTCCAGTTTTCAGAAACTGGGGGGGGGGGGGGGGTATCGGCACACAATTGCTTATGCTCTTTGTCCAATTTTCTATTTTTTTTTTTTCCTTCAGTTTTTCAAGACAGGGTTTCTGTGTGTAGCTCTGACTGTCCTGGAACTCACTATGTAGACCAGGCTAGCCTCAAATTCACAGAGATCCACCTGCCTCTGCCTCCTGAGTGCTGAGATTTAAGGCGTGTACCACCACCGCCTGGTCCTGTGTCCAATTTTCTAAAAGAATGTTTGGTTCCTCCAAAAAGACAAACGTTCCCTCACACGCAGATTCAGTAAATTCACTTAGAAAGTCCTCTGCATTTGTTCTTTTAACCATATTTTAAATGTAATTTGGAAGCTACTTGCAGAAGTTACCCAGCTGAGTTTCAGAGATACTGTCAGGGAAGTAGGTAGTGTGAAGCAGCAAGTTTTCATATTTCTAACTTTATCTAAACCATCACCAGAATCTACGTAGTCATTCTCTGACCTTCATCCCGAATTAAAGAAATCATTTATGTATTAATGAAAAGGACTTCAACTTTTTTCCTTGAAAACTGAGGATGGATGGCTCTGGGGAAAAGAATCTTCTTCACAGCCCTGATAACCTGAGCTCAGTCCCCAGAGCTGCCCTGCCCTGCACACTGGTGCAGCGTGCCGGGCACACACCACACACACACAGAGCTGCCCTGCCCTGCACACTGGTGCAGCGTGCCAGGCACACACCACACACACACAGAGCTACCCTGCCTTGCACACTGGTGCAGCGTGCCGGGCACACACCACACACACACCATACAAACTGTAAGGGAAAGTGATAGTGTAGGTTCAGGTGCCTGAAGCACTGAGCAAAAATGGGGTAGGGGCCTGAGACTGAGAAATAAAAATCATTGGCAGTCCAAACTTTTAATCCTCAGAAGACAGAGGCAGATGGATGCTTGAGAGTTTGAGGACAGCCTGATCTACACAGCTAGTTTCAGGCCAGCCAGGGTTACACAGTGAGAACCTATCTCAAAAATAGGAAAAACAAAAAAACAAACCAAAAAGGTGTATGTTTATAAAATTTATTTTAAAATGCTAATAAACAGCAAATAAAAGTGCACAGAAAGCTATACTGGTCTCAGCACTAAGTTTCCATTTAGCTTCACATCACTGAGTAATAAATACTACCAAAGCTAAGATCCCCTATGTGCAAAAAAAAAAAAAAAAAAAAAAAAAAAAAAAATCAATCCTTACCCCCTTTAAAAAAAAAAAAAAATCATATTTCAATCCTCTGAAGTAACACAACTAGGTTTAAAGCTATCCTCATCATTTAAACCCAGATTTAAAATAACTGGTTCAACCCTTAATCCTCTACTAGATTTTCTGTTCCTAGAGTAGGCAGACGTGGGTAATTCACCAGACAGGCAACTGCAGCAGCAACCTCCAGTCCCGATCGCAGATGACCTGGTGCCTGAGCTAAACAAAGCCTGGACATAACCCAGTGTGCAGCACACCCTAACCCTCACAGAGTAAAACTCTTGCTAGTGGCCTGTCTAAGCACGAGCCTGCCAACATCAAGGTATACAGTCCTGCTCCACCGTACTCACTACACAGAATCAAATAAGTATACTAAGCGTATGGCAACACACATGCGAAACTTTAGTTATCATCTTGAAATTCATGCCTGATCATGATCATGTCAGTCTTGGAAATCTTTAGGATTTCCATACAGGCTTCAACATAAAACTTCAATCCTAGGACATAATATATACAGTCTTCAAACAAGAGCTGACTCACATGCCCTTCTCATTCTGACTTTTAATCTGCTCACAGCTCTCAAGCTTACTGATCAAACCTCACCTCTCACAGGCTGCAGTTTCCTTACAGCCATACATGTAAGCCACCCTTGATTCCCTATTCATAATACCTAGCAAAGAGTAAGCTCTCAGTATGTTTCGTTATTGAAGTCCATTACTTACTTTACTGTAGGAATAATATTTGGCTGGGGTTTTAATAACCGTAAACGATACCACATACATCTTCCATATACTTTTCTGATATTCTTTAATCGAATTTGCTCTGTCAAGAAAGAAAAGTAAGATGAGTTAAAAATTATTTTTCACAACGAAATCTGAACTAGAATTAATATCATATTAACTTTCATTATGCTAACATTTTATTGAAACATAAAGTCTTGCCTGTTTATATAGCCCTTACAAAAATTCATAAACTATACTAAGTTGTCTGTCATTTACACCAAATATTATCTGGAAAAGTATAACTAATAAGAAATAATTACCTAACAAGATATGTTCTAACCAACCAACCAGGTTCAGAATTTTATCTACAGAAAATATGTAACTACATTTATAACTATAGTTTTAACATGGAGATCAACTCATAGATGAAACAAGAGTGGACAGTAAAATTCAATATCACAAGTTTTAATTATTTTACATTAAACTGGGAAAGTGGCCAAATCTGTAAGAACTTAGGACACGTTTGTGTAAAAGTTGTGACAAAAGTTATTTTGGTCACTGTGAAGAACTGCAATTCAGTTACAATTGTTAACCAAAGCTAACATGCCATGTACTGTTTTACTGAACCTGACACAAGCATTTGGCTTCATAACTCCTCCCTAGATATAAAACCATGTTTAATGGCTGGAGATGACTTAGCAGTTAAGGGCATGGCTGTCTAGTTTAAATGGGCTGTGAAGCAGCTTAATGATGGCAGTGTAGTTAAGGTCACCATACCAAACCGTCCTTATGGAAAGAAAAAGGCATGCTCAACAATTCCATAGCTCCTAGCTATGATGCCTCCTGTAATGTTCCCAAAAAAGTTAGGACCATGTAACTTGAGTCTAGCTGGGCTAATTCTGTTGTTTTGTTTTTATCATATTTTAAAAACATATACCAAACTGAAATCCTTACATGAAATACCAATTAAGTAAAACAATTTGGCATGCAGGCCCAGTGAGGTGCTTGGTGGGTAAAGGCACTGACCACCAAGCCTGACGATCTGAGCTCCATCCCTGGGACATATATGGTAGAAGAAAACTAGCTTTTGCCAGTTCTCCTGACTTCTATATGTATGCCAAGGCATGAATATGCATGCACAAAGGCACACATCTCTCATGTATTTTAGAATTCTTAAATACCATGTAGGGGGCTGAAGCAATGGCTCAGGGGTTAAGAATAAAGGCTGCTCTCCCAGAGGGACCAGTTTCAATTCCCAGCATCCATGTGGCAGCTTATAACTGCCTGTAACTCCAGTCCCAAGGAAGCTGACATCTTCAGTCCTTGTGGGCACTGCCCACATATGGAGCACAAGACACAGATGCAGGAAATACCCTTACAAGTCAGAAGTGGTAGCATACACCTTTAACCCCAACACTTGGGATTGGAAGAGACAAGGCAAGCAGATAGATCTCAATAAGTTCAAGGCCACCAACCTGGACTACAGAGCAAGTTCCTGGGCAGCCAAGGCTACATAGAGGAACTTTGTCTCAAAAAAACAAACAAAAACACCACCCTTAGATAACAAATTCAAATTGAAAAACAACCCTACCAGGTAGGAAGTTCCACTGCCCTACTTAGAACACAGTGACAAGGGTATCCAATGCTACCTGGCAGGGATATCGATGTAACGAAGACAGATCCAGGTGGAGGAGGTGGTGGCAGAGAGTTTTATATATGCAGGTAGACTGATCAAAAAGTTCCTACAGCCGGGCAGTGGTGGCGCACGACTTTAGTCCCAGCACTCAGGAGGCAGAGGCAGGCGGAGTTCAGTGAGTTTGAGGACAGCCTGGTCTACAAAGCAAGTTCCAGGACAGGCTCCAAAGCAATACAGAGAAACCCTGACTCAAAAAAGCAAAAAACAAAAGTTAATGTATCAAAAACCTATAATCTACATTTTCCTGTCAGAGAAGATAGTAACAAAGACTAAACCTTGACTATTAGTCTGGAAGTGAAGGTACCAATATGAATTAATATAAAAATATATTAATTTTTATATATAAAAATCTCTACTCTCTCTATAAATCCCTACATATTCCCTACCTTGTGTACTAAGATTACAACAGCAAAATCCCAATAGCAGTGAGCTATCCAGATTTTGGCTTCTAAACAATAGGAGCTGGTAATCTCAGTGCCCAGAAACCAGAAATCCCAGTTCCTATCTATAAAACACTGATTACCACAGAGGAAAAGAATGAGTTTCCAATGTAGAAGCAAGCCTCCCGGGATAGACACATCCTCATGCAAGGAATTATCTTAAATGACAAACATTTAAATCCACAAAGATTTAAAGATCTTGAAATGGGAAGGTTATCCTAGGAGGACAATATATCCAGTAGTGCTGAGAGAGAGATAAGAGAGCTAAGACAGGAAGTGATAAAACAAACCAAAGGTTAGAATGATGCTCTTTTGAAGATGAGTAAGGGGTCCAAGCCAAGGAATACAGACTTTCTCGGGAAGCTGGAAAAGGTCAGCAAATCCTCCTTCAAGGTCTCCTGAAGGAATAAACCCTAGCCACATCATTACTTCCTAGTAAAACCCATTTGTTCTTCTATCATTGAAAACTGTACGAAAATAAATCTGTGCTGTTTTAAGTCACTGTATATAATGATCTGTTACAACAGCAACAAAAATTTAATAAAAAACCTGAGAGACAACCTGTTAAGTGAGGTGACCAGTGAATAATGTCAGTAAAAGAGCAAACTGAAATTATACACCACCTGACAAAACGCAATGGAAAGAAAGACTCGTCGGATATAAAATCTGAATCTAATCATGAAAATGCACCAGACAACCCAAATTAAAGTTCATTCTATTAAATAATTGGCCTATAATATTTAAAGTCAGGGAAGATAAAGAACTCTTCAGGACTAAAAGGAAGACTAAAGAAACATGTCAACTGAATGTGATGTATAGTTCTGAACTTGAATTTCTGCCACAAAGGCCGTCACTGAGACAAGTGACAAAATGCAAATGGGGTCTGACAGTAAGACAGTAATGCCAAATTTTCTGATTTTCATGGTTAAATTAAGAACTTAAAAAAAACCACTGTAAATCTTTAATCTGCTTTTCATTAAACTAAGCTTCAACAGATTCCCATTTCAAGTACAAAACTAAAAACCCCTTTAAAAGATTTTATTATAATAATGCTTAAGTCTATGAACCAGACAGCTTGATCTAAGCAAAGGAAAATTTCCCCAGCTAAAAGAACATATACATGGTCTGCAGCCTTGCAAAATATGTACCTACACCTTACAAGCCATACTCTCTGACCCTAAAATTAATGTCTTAGCCTTTTGAAAGAGTATTTAAGTCAATCATCTATTTCCAATCCTCTAAAAGTATAAAAGTATCCTTCAGGTAAAAAGAGAAACTTATTCTAAAACACTTACAAAGCAAACGGTAATACAATGGGCCTGAAGAAAGCCTAGAATAACCCTACTTAATGTTTATCTGCCATTTTTTGAGTAACAGTTAAGAGCAGCTGTGAGCTCTAACCGGACCTATGAGTTCCTAGCACCCACATCAGTGTGCTCACAATGACCTACCATTCCAGCTCCTAGAGATCTAGTACCTCCTCCTGTGGGCACCCTAAACACATGCACCTACACACAACACACAAATAAATAAAAATAAATCTTCTTAAAAATAAAATGTGTGGTTACAGTATAAGGATCAAAAGTATATACTATAATGCTATATTTACCATTTGAAGGAAATTTTCCAGTATCACATTCAAATCCAAAAATATCATATCCTTAATACAAATGGCATAGTTTTCTCTTTTTGAGAGAGGGTCTCATGTAGCTCAAGCTGGCCTCAAACTCCTGATTGTCCTGTCTTTGCCTTTCAAATGTTAGGTAGAACCCCACTAACTTGGAGACTGAGACACAATGATAACTTAAACCTAGGCGTTGAGGTCAACCTAGACAATACATATAGAAAGACCATGACTTAAAGAACTAAACAAGAAAGACTGGGCTTAGAGAGATGGCTTGTCTACTGAAGCCAGCACTGACTGCTCTTCTAGAGGACCCAGTTCAATCCCTAGCAACCATATGGCGGCTAGCAACCATCTGTAACACCAGTTCCAAATTATCTGATGGCCTCCTCTGGTCTCTGCCAGCACCAGGCAGACATGTAGAGCACAGACATGCATGTAGAGCACCAGGCATACATGTAGAGCCTAGACATACATGCCAGCAAAGCACCCATACACATACTATAAATGGAAAAAAAAAAAGAAAGAAACCACCCAGCCACCACACACATACTATAAATGGAAAAAAAAAAAAAAAAAAAAAAAAAAAAAAAAAAAGAAACCAACCAGCCAAACAAGAACAAACATAACCTCTGCTGACAGTAACATTGACTACACAGGAACTTGAAAATTATTTCTTGTGGAACCAGAGACATGCTCAGCAAATTAAGAGCACTTGGTGATCGTGCAGAGGACGTAGGTTCAGTTCCCAGCACCCACACAGTGGTTCACAGCCAACAGTAACTGCATTCCAGAGGATCCAACACCCTCTTCTGAGCTCCATTAGCACCAGACATGCATAATAAACATATGCATACATGCAAGCAAAACACAAAATCAAAAAATTGTTCCTTAAAATGTATGGGAATAAAGCTCTATTTTAATATAATAAACTTTATAGTATGTGGTTTTAAACAGACAAGTAAATTTATAAAGTAAGCATTTTAAGAAAATCCATGAAAGGACAATCAAGCTGATCAAAATTCTGGTTTTTTTTTTCCATTTTATTAAGAAATATAAACCAGGCAGTGCTGTTACACAACTTTAATCCCAACACTCAGGAGGCAGAGGCAAGAGAATCTCTGAGTTCAAGGCCAGCCTAGTATATAGAGCTAGTTTCAGGACAGTCACACACACACACACATGCGCGCACGCACACACACACACACACACACACACACACACACACACAGAGGGAGGGGAGGGGAGAAGGAGGGGGAGGGGAGGAGAGGGCAAACCAGGGCTGGAGGACTGGATCAGTGGTTAAGAGTACTCACTGTTCTTCCAAGAGGACCCAAGTTTGTTTCCTAGCACTTGTGTCTAATAGTTCACAACTACTTAGAACTCCAGTTCTAGGAGATTTAAAGTCGCCTCCTGCCTTCAAAGGCACCCACATACATATGGTGTACACTAACACAATACATAAAAGTAAATTTTTCTAATCTTGCTTAATAAAAATAGCAAATCATATCTTCTATCTATCACTTCACTGTCTAGAAAACTCTCCAGTCAGAACAGGACACCACCAGCTCTCTGACTATAGCCCAGACTATTTCCTCATGGGCCACATGGCTGTCACTTTAATCTCCTTTGTCTTAGAACATGTCAAAAACTTTCCCCTCAGCCTAAAATAGACCTTTCTCCAGTCAACAAAGCATATTAAATGACTAGGCTCCTTTTGTCATCCAGCTCTCAACTGTTGGAATGTCCTCAGGAAGGCCTTCTGTGGACTAACACAGCACTTATTATTATGTGGCATTTTGATGGTTTACATGTAGTATGCCAATTACTCATTCCCAAAATTCCCAGAAGTAACCATCATTACAAGGATGACTGATGGAGGACGTGCTTCTTTCTCTTATTGGTTATGATTAAACACAGATTGGCCAGTAGCCAGTATGGGTGGGGCTACCTGACTAGGAAAATTCTGGGGAGAGAAGGTAGAGTAGTGAAGTCACCAGAGAGAGACGCCATGTAGCTACCGGGAAGATGGGACATGCCAGGCATTCTCTGGTAAGATAAGGTCATGAGATAAGGGGGCAAAATACTTGCAAATTATTCATCTAACAAGAGAGTGGTCTCCAGAATACATGAATTCTTACAAATAAACAACTTTTGCTCATGGTAATTTTTTATTATTATTATTATTATTATTATTATTATTATTATTATTATTATTATTTGTGAAGCCTGTGTGTATGTCTGTGTACCATGTGCATCCTGATGCCTGCAGAAGTTAGAAGACAGTGTCAGATCCCCTGGAACTAGAATTACACATGGTTGTAAGCTGCTATATGGGTGCTGGGAATCAAACCTGAGTCCTTTGGAAGAGCAGCCAATGTTCTTAACCACTGGGTCATCTCTCTAGCCCCAACCTTAGCATTCTTAAAGCTGAGGCTGAAAGACTGTCCAAGTTCAAGACCAGCCAGGGATGCATAGTGGAACCCTGCCCCTCAAAATCCACCTACTTTCCAAAACCTTTCTGGGGGGCATTAACACAGCAAATCGGAGGATGTCTGTCTGCCAGGCTTTCTCAGCGTCACCAGAACCTGTTACAGTCATCCTGGCTGTCATACCCTTTCCCCAGCTTCTGAGTCCTATATAATCCAGCCATTTTGGCTATGATAGTCTTTTAACTTGATCCAAGGCTCCTCTCCTAACTTCCATCCTCTCCTCTCTTCTCTCGCTCTCCTACCTCTGGCCTGGTTCAGTCTGGACCCTACCAGATGCCTCTGGCTACGCTCACCCCCATACCTACAAGGAACCTTCTCCTTAACCACACCAATATCTATCACTTATTCTTCATACACACTCAGGCCAGAAGATAGATGGTGTTGGATCCTCTGGAGCTAGTTATGTGTGGTTTATGGGTGCTGGGAATTGAACTATCCCTCTTAAATTTTTTATTATATGCCTCTAGAACACCATGATGCATATGTAGAGTTTGATGGACAACTTGCAGCAGTCAGTTCTTCTATGAGGGTTCCAAATATGGGACCCAATGAGCAGGCTCGGCATGTGGTGCTAGCAGAGCCACCTCTCTGTCCCCTTTGTGCTTTTCTGCATGAGTATTTGTAGCTTAAGAAAAAAATACAGATTAGAAAAAAATCTGACCTATCATCAAGAGAAACTGAAGACATTACTCATCAAATGAAGAAATAAAGGAATTTCTATTGTAGTTTTATAGGTATATTTACATGCACCTTTTTTTTTTCCTTCTAAAACCATTCTCAGGAGGCCTGGTTGTCCAGTTTTCTGGTTTTGAGATAAGGCCTCACTAAGTAGCCCAGACCTGCAGTTTACAATGTCTTGCCTCAGTCTCCCAAAGGCAGGTGTGCACCTTAAGCCAGCCTCATACCACCTCTTAATTTCTTATGGCAAGTGATTCACACCCCTAAGAAACACAGCCTAGAGCTCAGAGGTAACTCAGAGACTAGGCTACACCTTCCTTAAAACCTTTTGAAGTAGGACTCTCCTATACAGTGCTAACTGACAAAGATGGACATCTACTCTTACCCTCAAATAAGAAGTGATTGACTTGCATACTATTTGAGTGAATAGAAGCAAATGAAATTAGTTTTTAAATCACTTCACTAATCTCTTCAAACAATAAAAAAGAGCCCTGAGGACTTCAGTAACAAATCAAAACAGTGTGTGCTAATAGTGCATGTCAGACACTGTTCCCGGACACTCGACATAAATCCCAGCTTAACCCTAACTCTATAGAGACTTCTCTTTCTCTACTTTACAGATGACCACCTGCCTATTAAAAGCACGGGAACCAGCTAAGCCAGATTTCAATGTCAGGCAGTTTTGAAAAAGGTCAAGGAATCAAAAACTCAACAAACACTGGGTTTGAAAAGATGGCACAGCCATTAATAGCATGCTCTTCCCGGGGACCTGTGTTTGGTGCCCATCACCCAGAGCATGCGTGTGCTTCCCGGAGACCTGTGTTTGGTGCCCATCACCCAGAGCATGCATGTGCTTCCCGGGGACCTGTGTTTGGTGCCCATCACCCAGCGCATGCGTGTGCTTCCCGGGGACCTGTGTTTGGTGCCCATCACCCAGAGCATGCGTGTGCTTCCCGGGGACCTGTGTTTGGTGCCCATCACCCAGCACATGCGTGTGCTTCCCGGGGACCTGTGTTTGGTGCCTATCACCCAGATGGGCCAGCTCACCACTGCCTGGTAACTCCTGCTCTAGGGGGATCTGAAACCTTCTGAATTCCACACAAACTCACACTCACACATACATACTACCCTCCCCCCACAACACACACACATTTAAAAATATAAATAAATGGGCTGGACATGGATGGTGGCACATGCCTTTGATTCACAGCAATGGGGAGGACAATTTTTTTAATTAAAAATAAAAAGCTAAAGCAGAAAGAACAGAGCGGGCTGTGCACCCAAGTCCCAGAACCCACACAGCAGCTCGCAACCATACAACTCTAGATCTTGATTGACTTCCAGGGAGCCCGCGGCCATCTTCTGACCTCAAGCACCAGGCACTCATATGGTAAACCTACAGACACACAGGCAAAACACTCATACACATAAAGTAAAAACAAAATTTGAGTTGTCTTGACAAAAATTTTTACTTCCAATTCCAAGAACTTTTGTTAAGGCCTGTTTCAGAAATGATTCTAAGTAAAAAATGCTAGGACACTTTTTTTTTTTTAATGGTTGTATACATGAGAACAAGTTTCCAGTCTTTTCTCCCAATGGGGTGGGTACAGGATCAAACTCAGGAGGTCAAGTTTATAGTTTATAAGGAAAGTGTGTTTACCCACTGTGCCAACTCTCTGGTCCTAACTTCTGGTTCTCTATCTGGGTTTTGTTGTTGTTGTTGTTGCTTTGTTTTGTTTTGGGTTTATTTGGTGTTGGGGGGGGGTCTTTTTAGCAAAAAGCACAAACCAAAACAAATATACTACCACCAAAAATAACTCCAACTAAAGCCATTCCTAGAAGGTTCTCTAAGTAGCCCTCTCAAACTTACCTATAACTTAGACCTTTTGTTATAAGATATCAATATGTAGCCTCACTCAGATTAGAGTCTCTAGGGACATCTGTGTTTATAAGCTCTGAGTACTTTTACTTGTAGCCTCTGTTGAGAACCACTGTTACAGGAAATCTAAACCATCCATGTCATTACTTTTTCATATAGATCCATTTTATTCAGCCAATTTTCAAAGAGCCAAGAAGACCTTTTACTACTAAAAGGGGTATGAATTAAATATACTTAGCCCAACACGAAAGATTAAAATCAGGACAAAAGATTCCACTAATACTGTTTAGAAAGTCAATTAGCATATCAAATATGGCAAAGACTAAACTATTTCTATTTTCCCAAACCCTAAATTTCACGATCTGAAATGGCACTACATTGTACAATATACTCAAGAGCTCATTAACTCCAAGGACGCCTAGCAGGGACAACTGTGAACTGTGAAACTGAGAGGCCCACATGTACACTTTAAATTTTTAAAAAATTAACATGGAGCCAGGCAATGATGACACACACACCTTTAGTCTCAGCAGAGACAGGAGCAGGTGGATCTCTGAGACTCCAAAGCCAACCTGGTCTAAAGAGTGAGTTCCAACACAGCCAAGACTACACAGAGAAATCATCTGGAAAAACAAACAACAACATTATGAAGAAGGGAAGATGAGGCAGACAGCTTCAGGAGGTAAAGATGCTGCAGCCGTCCCTCATAATCTTAGTTCAATCCTCAGAACACACAGGGTAGGGGAGAACTGACTCTCAGAAGTCCTCCTCTGCCTACAAACATACACGCAAAATAAATAAAAATGTAATTAAAAAAACACATTACTAATAGCCAAAAAATTAATATTCCAAAAGGAAAACAAGACTGATCAGGCAAAAGCTATAAAAACAGCCAGGAAACAACAAATAAGCAACTTATTTTGCTACAAAAACATTTGAAAAACTTTCATTTTCAGGGTCTTTGGATGATATTCATGACCTTGCAACTGGACTGGAGGGAGGGTAGTCATAATAATGAAAGTGTCCATTTACTATCACCACGATTCTAAAGAAGCAAAGTAACAGTAAATCCAGGAGCAAGTCTCTTACTGACTATAAGAGCACTGAAGCATCCTTCATTTCCACAGTGAATCTGGGACCAAACAAATACATCAACAGGTGTATATTTACTGAGGCAAACCTGAAGCAGAGAGCCAGACGTAAAGAAGAAACAAAGTGACAACAGAGTTCAGCGCCTTTTTAATCTAACAATAGGAAACAAACGGCTTTGAAGCTAACAGTGTTTTGAGGCATTCTGGCCACACGAGAAACTTTCCCAACCTCCAGGACAATGACACTCACTGCATTGTTTTGGTTATGTTTGAGACAAGGTCCTTCACTGTGTAATCCTAGCTGGCCTCTGCCTCTCAGAGTTATGCCTGCCAGTGTCTCCCCCAGTACTGAGATTAAAGGCATCCAGCACCATACCAAGTTCCTCCACACATTTTAACCAAGATTTTTAACACTAACATTATTGCAAGGTCAAGATTCATCCAGTCAAAATTAATCCTTCCATTTATACTAATAGCACTTTTCCAAAACGGAAAGGGGCACAAGTATGTTTTGTAGGATATGTTACCAAACAAATCTGTAGGCCAAAATTACCATAGACAATCACTTCCAACTTTCAGAAACACATGTAGTCTTGGTTTCCATAAGTATGAGTCTTTGAATCAGAGCAGCTCCTGATAATCAACCAATCTACCTACTGTCTCAACCCTTTGTCCTCTACACAACCAACCACAATACTGAAAAGTATACCTCCTCTTTGTGGTTTCTGTTTCTTTTTGTTAAGTCACGGTGTGGGGGTGGGCGCCTACACACACCCCTCCTGTGGAAGTCAAGAGGACTAGTCTCAAAAGTTAGTTTTTCCCTTTCATCCTTTGGTTCTCCAGGGGCCAGAATCAAGTTGTCAGGCTTTGGGCCGAGGGCCTTCACCGGCTGGACCATCTTGCTGGCCTATTCTTGAGGAAAGGCCTCATGTTGCCAGGCTAGCTTTGAACTCACTACGTCACCAGTGCCAGTGGCCTTGAACTCTGAGTCATCTTGCATTCACATCTCAAAGGCCTTGGACAGTATTAGTGAACCACCACACTGGGCATGGATCCCTTCAACTTGAAATACTGAAAGAACGCCTTAGGTGTGCCAAAACACATATGTATAAGAACAGCAAAAGCATGTACACCACTGTCCAAAACCCCACACTATCTCAATGCACTTAGAAACACATAACACAAAATGACAACACTAAATGCAATTTTATAAACCAGTCCTGAAAGCGAAACCAGGATAACTTTGGGTAAATTGTTGCATGTAGTGGATTTGCAAACTTATTGTGAAATGTACAGAAGAGATACAATCCTTGCTTGCTCTTTATCCTAAACTGACTTTGGTTCTATTGCGTAAGTAAATAATTTTATAGGACACTGAATTCTCTCATCAAAGTGTAACAAGTTCTGAGATTCACTGGTAACAATTTTTCCCAAGGTACAAACACACTAGACAACCTAGATCATCACCACACCCAACCTAAAAGCAACTTAACACAGACAGCTTTTCCCTCAACGCTGCTGTTATACCCAAAACCTACTAATTACGGTTACCTCCAACAGAAATGCAAGGCACTTGCAGTTAGGTGCCATCAGCTTTAAGAACATCACCCGCCATATGTCTTAGCAAAGTGCATTACAGTGCACCTAACATCCCGTGGACCAAAACGTCGAAATGCGAAGCCAAAGAGCGAGCGGCCCACAACTGCCTCCTCCTCGCGAAGAACCGCGCTGTACTAATCCCTCATCCTTGCACTTTCCAGTGTGTAAACAGGAAACTCCACAGAGGAAAAAGAGAAAGGAAGCGGAGAGAAACCCATTCTCGCTTTTTATAAAAGGGATCGAGGGCAGCGCTTTCAGCCCCCACGACGGGAGCGAACAAATGAAAAGGGAAACGGTGCGTGTGTGTGTGTGTGTGTGTGTGTGTGTGTGTGTGTGTGTGTGCATGTGCGTGTGTGAGTGCATGTGTGAGTCTGTGTGTGCGTGAGTGTGTCTGTGTGAGTGCATGTGTGCGTGAGTGTCTGTGTGAGTGTGAGTGCATGTGTGCGTGTGTGTGCATGTGCCTGTGTGAGTGCATGTGTTTGTGCGTGTGTGTGCATGTGCATGTGTGAGTGCATGTGTGAGTCCGTGTGTGCATGAGTGCGTCTGTGTGAGTGAGTGTGTCTGAGTGTGTGTGCATGTGTGAGTGTGTGTGCATGTGTGTGAGCGCCGGGGGAGTGACAGGGGTGGGCGGGCGGCTGGTGAGCTCGCTTGCAAGTCCCAAACGAGCCCCAAGCATCTGTAACGGGCCCGCGCGCCCCCATCCCCACGCACCCCGGCCCATGCCGCTGGCCCCAGAGCCAGCAGCCAGCACGGGCGGAGGCGGGGAAGACAAAGGGGCAGCGGGCGCGGGACTTGCACGACCACTCGGGGCGGGTGCAAGCCCGCGGACTCCCGCGGACCGGGCGGGCCCGGAAATCGCCGCCCAGCTCGGGCCCTCAGGCCGGGCCGCGCGGGCGGCGTCACCGGGCGGGGCGTGCCGCCGGCGGACTCACCCGCGTTCTGGTCCCGCGGCCAGAGGTAGTAGGTGGCGGGGATCACGATGAGCCCCACGAAGGAGGTGAGGAAGTAGAAGAAGGTGTTGCCGCTGTCATCGTACTGGAACTGCTGGCCCGCCATGGCTCCGCCTCCCCCGCCGCCGCCGCCGCCGCCTCTCCCGCCGCCGCCGCCGCCGCCGCGACCCCGCGCTGCGCTCCGGCTCCCGGCGCCCCGGCCCCGTGTGGCGCAGCTCGGACGCCGCCGCCGCCGCCGCTCCTCCCCGCCCCCACGCCGCTCTCACGGACACGCCGCCGCCGTCGCCGCCGCCGTCGCCAACTCTCGCGAGAGGAGCTAGGCCCCGCCCCGCGCGCCGGGTCCCTCCCCGGCCGGCTCCTCCGCACGCTCGCTCGCCGAGGGAGACGTGGCGCGCGCAGCGCTCAGCCTCGGCTGGGCCCCGCCCGTGGCCCCGCCCCCGGCACCCTAGGGCCCGCCCCCGAGCCGCTGGCCACGCCCCCGGCTCCCGTAGGCACGCCCCCTGCTTCCCCTGGTGACCCGGCCAGCGCTGGGCGCGCGCGGGCGGCAGTCCCGGCTGCGGCTGCGGCTGTGGCTGGAACCTGTGCCCCGCCTCGCACTCCGCTACCCCTCCCGCTTCCCGCCCCCTCCCCGCTTCTGGTCCTCCGCTCCAAGTCAACCTCGTGGAAACGAGTGCCGGAAAGAGCAGGGAAGGGGGATTGGCTGTAGTTTTGTTTGCAAAGTGATGGCCGCACCCATTTTGCGGGTGAAGTTTTCCTGGGTGTTGCAAAGTTTAGGTGCTTGGAGTGGAGCTGCCAGGTCGTCTTTTCGATTGTCAGTAATCCCCCTTCCCGCCATGGAATAAAGGAGAGTGCACGCCAGTGGTTCTCAACATTCCCACAGCCGCAACCCACCAGTCAAAGCCAGTCCCTCACGTCGTGGGGGCCCCAACCAGGGAATTATTTTTGCTGCTGCCTCGTAACTGTAACTTTGCTGTTGTTACAGATCGTAACGTAAACAGCCGATACGCAGGTTGTCTGATGGGCGAGTCCTCAGAAAGCAAGCTGAGAGAGGCTCAAAATGTTGTCCAAATAAAAACAAAACAAAACACACACACACAAACGTTGTCCAAAGGTCACGCTCAGTGAGAAGGTTTGGGGATCTGTTCTGACGCCCTCATTAACAGCTGCTGCCTGTGAAACCACCTTGCTGCATTTCCTCCCCCAGGAAGGAGCCTGGCACCGCTTGCAGCCTGAGAGCTGGCACGCTCTGCTCTTGGCCACTGGTCCCAGAAGCCGGAATCAGCTGAGCTGCGACTCTCGAACCTCGCAACGATCCCACCTAGATTCGGCGGTGGCCTGAGCTGGGTGGGCGTTGCCCTGTGTGGACCAAGGCGACACCGCTGTGGATAGTAAAGGATAATGGTGTGTGACGCCGCCGTTCAAAAGAGAAAGTTCCGTGCAAGTACAAACATTCTGCTACATTTTAAGGCTCGCTTTAAGCTTGGAAGTGGAAAAGAAGTTTGGGCTATGAAGTCAAAACACAATTGTGGCCATCCCGAGGGATGCAAGAGGAAAAAGAATCCCTCACCCCAGAGCATTAACACCAGTCCTTAGGCAGCAGGGGCAGGCAGGTCTCTATAGTTTGAGGCCAGCCTGGCTGCAAAGTGAGTTCCAGGCCAGCCAGGGCTACACAATGGAACTTAAAATAATAATAACAACAATAGCCTGTCACCAGGTGAGACCAAGAACTCCAACACACACATGTATATTCTATGTTAAAGTAGGGAGAACCCAAACTCAAGGCCTGAGTAGATACAACCTTGGACAGGCTCTCATTTCCTTCCCCAGACATCGCCAGAGACATCGCTCACAGTAAAAACATCCAACATCCCTGTGGGTGAAGTGTTTCCCCATGAACTGTAACGCCACCACGTGCCCCCGGGAACCACCCAGTATGAGATACTAACTTCAAACTCTACCAAAACTTCATATATGACCGTTGCCTGGAACAGTCCACTGCCTCCCAGCAGCCCATGCCTAGCTCTCAGCATGCTGCCGATCTGAACACTTTATCCTGACCCAGTGCTAAGACTTTATCACAATAGCACTGACAAACCTCCACTCTCTTCATAACTGTTCCATCCTGGAATTCTTTTGAACGTCAAAGCTATGAATCTGGGTCTGTCTGAGTCAAGGTCCCTAAAATTTGGAAACTTCTCAAGTTGCTGAGGAGCAGGGACTTGTCAGTGCGGAGCTGTATCTCCCCAAACACAACATTGACAGGCCAAGAACAGCTTGCCTTGCTGAGAAATATGCACCACTCACAGACTTGGCCCTGCTGAAGCACATAGGATTTCTCTCCTTAGGTTTGCAAAGTGTTGAACTGGATTTTTTTAATGACTAAATTATGTTTAACTCGGTGTGTATGCAAAGATTAATACATCAGTTTTATAACCTTATGGCAAAACAAATTATTGATCATAAATAACTCCTGCCAGTCGTGGTGGCGCACTCCTTTAGTCCCAGCACTCTGGAGGCAGGGGCAGGTGGATCTCAGTGAGTTTCAGGCCAACCTGGTCTACACAGCCATTTCCAGGACAGTCAGGACTCCATAGAGCAACCCTGTCTCAAAAAATAACAATAACAATAACAAAAAACAACAACAACAAACAAAAAAAAAACCTCCTCTCTTTGAACTGTTTTTCTACCCATTAACCTCTTCAGCTGCAGACCTGAGCTCATTTGTAACCTTGGATTTAACAATTTAAACATGAGATGTCAACATGAACAAATTGTATCACTTACTAAGCCTCTAACTAATAAAAAAAATGTGAAATTCATCAAACCAAAGTATATAAACACTCAGTTTTTTGTAACAGGGTTTCACGTAACCCTAGCTTGCTTGGAAGTCAACATGGAGGCAAGAATAACTCTGAAGCCAGGTGTTGGGCTTCAGCCCAACACTCTAGAGGCAGAGACAGAGATCTCTGTGAGTTCCTGGGCAGCCTTGTCTACATACCAACTTTCAGGGCAGCCTGATCTACAAAATAAGAATATGACTCTGTTCTTCCTTCCTCTACAATCTAAGTACTGGGATTGCAGGCATGCACCACTACACCAGGCCCTACCACTGATGATATTAACTCACAAAACTATTTCTTTTAAGAGATAATCTAGTGATAATAACAGTAACTGAATATGGAAGAAACTGAGCCACAAACACACCTTATCCTTAGTTTTGGCATGTTAAAATGCATTTTAATATCATATCCGAATGTGTCTGTAAGACAATATTTTAATTGCTCGGTAGTTTATTTATTCTCAGGAACAGAAAGCTTATTTTTAGGCTCCTTTTAATAGTTTGTTCTTCCCTAGAATGAATCTTTCATTTATTGGCAAATCAGCCTGAGTTACTGGCATTGACTTTCATTTATGCATAGCAAATAATTTTTGTATTCAAAGTAATTGAAATTATTCAGTTTTCTGTGTAATGGAGTTAACTGCAGAGACCAGAAGAAACCCAATTATTAAGTAGGCACATGCAATTGGTTCTAACCTCCTTCCTCTTTCCCCACACCTCATTACAGTCATCCCCTGCATCCGAAACACAGATAATGCAAGCCCTATACATACTGTGATTTTTTTTCCCTACACATGCACAAATACAATGCCTTTTCTATCTCAGCTATGCATTATGCTTAAACATGGTGACTGGAATTTTGAAGTTTGAGATCTTCTTCTTTCCTGAAAGCTATACAGATAGCTCTGGAGAGATAACTCAGTGGGTAAGGTGTGGTGATATTTTGTTTATGACCTTACAAATAAAGCTTGCATGAAGATCAGAGTGCAAAGCTAGTCATGCTAGTTGGCCACAAAGTGGTGGCACACACCTTTAATCCCAGCACTCGGGAGACAAAGGCAGATGGATCTCTATGAGTTCAAGGCCACTCGAGGCTACTCAAGAGTGAATCCGTCTAAAAGAGAAACAGAGCTCACACCTTTGACCCCAGCACTTGGGATCCCAGGCCTTTAATCCCAGCACTAGAGAGAATGTAAGGAGCTTGGTGCAGTCTCAAGAGCAGTCTGAGGTTTGGTGGAGAGCAGTGTAGTCTGGAGGTGCAGTCTAACGACAGGATGGTCCTTCTGTCTGAACATTGGGAGGGGTGAGAACTCTCTAGTGGCTGCCGCTTTGTTTCTCTGATCTTCAGCTTTAACCCCAATATCTGCCGCTGGGTTTTTACTGTTAATACTAATTAGAATTCATGCTACAGTAAGGGTATGGACTCTTCTCCCAGAGAACCCGAGTTTGATTCCCAGCACCCACACTGGGCAGCTTACAACTGCTTTAACTCCAGCTTCAGGGGAACTGACAGCACCCCTACACACACACACATACTTTTAAAAATAACAAAACTAAATTTTAAAAACCAGATAGAGGGTTTGTTCCCATTAATCTTTTCATATATTAATCTTTTTTATAATAAGTCAATGCCTTTTGCTGTTGCAGGCAGTTTTCTTCTCCGCCTGACCCCACTGTCCTTCATAGCCCCAAATAAACACACGGATGCTATATTAATCATAAAACTGTTGGCTGAAGGTTAGGGTTTCTTACAGCTAGCTCTGTCTTAATTATTAACCCATACCTACTAATCTATGTATTTATACATGACCTTATCTTACCAGAGAATGCCTGGTGTGGCCTATCTTCCCGGTCCCTCCATGGCATCTCCTTCCGGTCTCCCTCTGCCTACTTTCCCAGAATTCTCCTTGTCTCCTAGCCCCACCTGTCTTCCTGCCTCTATTGGCCAAACTGTTTTATTCACCAACCAATAAGAGAAGCATATACAGAAGGACATCCCCATCATTTTGCCATTTAACTTGAACCACTTAATAGCTTCTTTTTTGGCTTGTCTAAATAGTTGCCATTATCTTGCTCTTTAGAGCCATCATTAATTACAATATGCATCTTTTGAACGCCAGCCCCGGCATACCGCAGCTCATCTGAAGACGGAGATGACTGAGTGACCAGTGTGAATAATGTCCATGCCATGGACACCCTGGACAAAGAGATGACTCAGAACCTGGACAGCACACTGCAGAACCAGGAGGGAGTTAGTTCATCAGGACACTACAGCTTATAATTTCATACTTGCAAACTATTTATTGCTGGAACTTTTCATTTAGTATTTTTGATGGTGGACATACTAGACGGTGGGGAATTAAAACCATGAAAAACAAAATCCAAGAAAAGGAGGAATTACATACACCATGACCTTTGTTTCCAAAGCCTAGGGAAACCCCTTTTATTTCCTTTTTCTTTCGAGATGGGGTCTCATGGCATCTCTCCCAACTTGACACGTAGCCAAGGACGACTTTGAACTTCTGATACACCTGTCCCTCTATCCTACATGCTGGTGTTGTTACAGGCTTACACCACCAAGCACACTTTCAAATCACCTTTTAAAAAAAGAAAAGAAAAAAGCCAGTCTTTTCAATCCAAGCATGCTAGCACATGCCATTAATTTCAGCACTTGGGAGGCAGAGACAATCAAAGATCTATGAGTTCCAAGCCAGCAGCCAGGGCAGCGTATTGAGACCCTGTCTCAAAATAAAACAAAAGGCTTAGTTGTTATTGGGGGCTCTGGAAAGGTGGCTCAGTGATTAAGAGTACTTGTTGATCTCTCTGTCTCTCTCTGTCTCTCTGTCTCTTTGTCTCTCTCTCTCTCTCTCTCTGTGTGTGTGTGTGTGTGTGTGTGTGTGTGCATGAGTACTTCCAGAAGCCAGAGGTATTGGGTCCCCCTGGAGCTGTGTTACAAGTGGTTGTAAGCTACCTGTTGTGGGTACAGGAAATCAAGCTTGGGTCCTCCAGAAGAGCAGCCAAGCCATCTCTCCAACTCTGCCCTTGGTGCTTTTACAGAGGACTGGGGTTCAGTTCCCAGCACCCAAAAGGCAGCTCATAATGATCTGTATCCACTTTCAGGAGATCTGAGTCTCTTGTGGCCTCCTTGGGCACCAGGCACACATGTGATGCCCATACATACATAGAAGCAAAAACAGTTATACACATAAAATTAAAATAAGTAGCCGGGCTGTGGTGGCGCACGCCTTTAATCCCAGCACTCGGGAGGCAGAGGTAGGCGGATCTCTGTGAGTTGGAGGCCGGCCTGATCTACAGAGTGAGTTCCAGGAGAAGCTCAAAAGCTACACAAAGAAACCCTGACACACACACACACACACACACACACACACACACACAATTAATAAGTATTTTTAAATTTATGTATGTGTGTGTGCATGCACATACATCCATGTGTGTAAATACAGATGCACAGCTGCCATGAAGCACACGTGGAAGTCAGAGGAAGGCCTCAAACATCAGTCATTACCTTCCACCTGCCTTTTTCCACTGTATGTGCCAAGCTCGCCGACCAGCAAGCTTCCAGGATTTCTCCACACTCAATCGCCTGTCTCCCTTCAAGAGTGCTGAGATTATAGGTGTATTACCATTTCATTTTCACCGGGCAGTGGTGGTGCACACCTTTAATCACAGCACTGGGGAGGCAGAGGCAGGTGGGATCTCTGTGAGTATGAGGTCAGCCTTGTCTGCAGAGCAAGTTCCAGGACAGTCAGGGCTACACAGAGAAACCCTGTCTTGAAAGATTCACCCCCACCCCCCCCCAGAAAATCATTTAACTTTCACAAAAAATCTTCCATGTTACTCCAGAAAAAATATAAAATTATAATTATACAACCTGATATATATTATAGTTGCTATGAATTGTGTCCTATAAACAGAAGAGTTCTAGTAATTTTTCAGTGCCGGTAATCACACCAGGCAAGTGTTCTGCCACTGAACTAGATCCCTAGCCCTAGTTCTGGTAAATTTTATTTTGCATGATTTTCACCCACAATTGGAGTTGGGGGACTGAACCTAGAGCCTGATGCATACTGGACTCTACCACTGAAATACACGTCAGCACAAAAAAAGAAAATTCCAGAGACTTACTACTGTGTATACGACATATTGAGTACTTCCTTTTCCAAAACTAGCTAGCCCAAGGGTATCTATCATACTTGGTGCTTCCAATTCTTGAACCTGACTCCACACATTTCAAACAAGGCTAGGCTGCCCTTCTTCTGCTACACACCCCCTGGGATATTCCCCAGAGTGAAGCAAGGTCTATCTTCCCTTCATGACCCTTCGGTGAGAGGAGATGTAGAGCTTGTGCCATCTAGGCATCTATGCTGGATTATAAATATGTGTGTAGATGAGAATTAACTACTGAAAGCGGTTTAGCATCTCTCTCCCGTCAATAAATGGTCACCACCCAGACAGGAACAAACCCGTGAGAGGCATTTGTGTTTGGCAGGTGCTCAACAGTATGTGAGTGGTAACAACCACACGTAGGGATAACTATACAGTGCATACGAATATCCCCCAACTCATCTCTGCGAGTTCGAGGCCAGCCTGGTCTACAGAGAGAGTTCCAGGACAGCCAGGGCTACACAGTGAGACCCTGCCTCAATGCCTCCCCTCAAAAGAGGAGTGGGTATCCATAGCTACTATAGTCATGGCTAACATTAGGTTAGTGGGACTTCAAAAGCGCACCCTACACTCTAAGCAGCATTGGTGATCTTCCCTGTCTACCAGGACGTGTTAGCGTGAACCATCACTGCCAGCCTAACTCAATAGCGGGAAAGAACTATGACCAACAGGTGGGCCAAGCCCAGCCCTGGTTTTAATTTCTGAGCCATTGGACAAGCTGGCAAGAGATCACAAGTCTTACACAAATGAACAATCTTGTCCTGCTGGTTAGGTCCTGGCTCTGATTCCCTGAGTAGGGAGACAATGTCCAGACTACATAAGAACAGAACTCTTAAGGGACAACCCTCTGGGCAACCAGTCCAAGAAGGCAAGCTTTAACCTCTGTGATAACTGGCCTCGGACTTCAAGACTTGCTAAATGACTATCAGCGTCCCGTGGTTCTTGTCCTGCTTCTGAATCAGGATCGGTTAGCCAAATACTCTTCCTAAAGCAAGCACAGAGCACGGTACTTCTAGTTTGCCTGTCTCCAGTTTCCCCGCAGCAAAGCTGCCTTCAGAGGGGACCCAAGGCCTCCCCTTTCTGCTCTCTCAAGTCGCTTCTACCTTCCAGCCTGGCTTCGAGTCTTTGTCTAACACAAGGGCCTCTCCTGCCATAGTAAGCCCCGGACTGATAGAATATTCCCTGTCTGGCTGGTGATCATTTATTGCTGGGAGAGAGATGCATAAGAGTCAGCATCTTCTCTCCATCTGAACAAACAAGGCAATCACTGGCCTGTAATGGCCATAGAAATAAAAAGCTGTTTCGGGCTATGAAAAATGCTCTTTCTTTGGAACTATTATTGATTTGATCCTCAAAGTTACCCTTCTGGCTGTCTGTTTGTGGGGCATTCCCTGTTCACGTGAATAAGAAACAATTATCAAACCTAGTACCCTGGACAGATGTGCTTTCCTGTTTTTCCTTTCCTTTCTTTCTTTCTTTCTTTTTCTTTTTTTTTTTTTTTACAACATTTTAAAATTCACATTTAAAAATAATAATAATAATATATTTTGTGCCAGAGAGATGGCTTGATGATTAAGAGTCCTGGCTGCTCTTGTGGGGTTCTCTTAAGTTCTGAGACTTCTCCCAGACCCCTCACCTCCATTCTCTATTCAACAGAGCACACATACAGGCAAACACTCATACACACGAACTAAAAGTAGTAGGATCTTGGGCAGAGAGAGGCAGCTCAGAAGTGAAGAGAACTGGTTGCTCATGTAGGCAGCCTAGGTTTTACTCTGTGGGACTCACAACCATCTGTGACTTCAGTCCCAGGAGACTTGAGACCCCCTCCCCTCCCAGGACATCAGACAGGCATGTGGTACACAGACATGCATGCAGGGCAAACACTTATACACACAAAATAGTTTTGTCTGTACAGGGTCTTCCATATATCCCTGGGTGCCTAGAACTCATTATATAGACCAGGAAACTCACAGAGAACTGCTTGCCTCTGCCTCTCAAGTACATTTTTTTATTTTATTTTAAAAGAAGTGTATTTTAGATTATGGAATAAAAAGCCTTCACCATGTGTAATGCAATGTGATACTGTAAGACCCTCAGAATGAGGAGTCTCCCAGTTTCGGTCGGTTCCCCCCAAGAACTCAATGTCCAGTCCAGTTGCTGCAACATGCAAGAGGTTTTAATGAACAGGACTCGTTTGCGCAAACGGGCTCCTCCAGCATGCAGGCTAGAGAGAAGCCCCCTCCCCAGGGCACAGGTGTTTTTAAAGGCAAACCCACAAGCTAGCTTGGGGAGGGGGTGGGACCCTCTGTCCATTGAGTAAGTGACCCTTTGAGGCCAGATGGTCTATTAGGGTCAGCAGACTTTAGGGCCTTGGGTGTGCTAATTAATCTTATCTGGGCAATCCGGAGTTACAGCTATCTCTTTGTTTCTTAAGGACCCTATTTACCACCTGCTGACTCACAGAAAGGAGGGGCAGTGTGAATTCTTGGTAGCCTGCCCTCTCTCAGGGCCGGTGATTAGCAAATTCTGCCCAGCATTCCAATTATTTGGGCTTCATTTAATTTCTTGGCTAGTTTAAGTCTTTCAGTACTTTTCCATCTCAATCTATTTTTAAATTTCAGATTTTTGAGTTTTTGTTTGTTTTGTTTTTTGAGTTTTTTTATTTGTTTGTTTGTTTGTTTTTCCAGACAGGGTTTCTCTGTAGCTTTGGAGGCTGTCCTGGTCTTCACTCTGTAGACCAAGCTGGCTTTGAACTCACAGAGATCTGCCTGCCTCTGCCTCCTGAGTGCTGGGATTGCAAGCGTGCACTACAACACCTGGCTTTACATATTTGCTTATACCAAATTAAGCAAATCATACTTACTAATACATAAAATATACCATTCAGGATAATCTAAAAAGCTTTCTAACAATGTATAGGGGTACGCTACCATAAAACATATAGATGATATCCTATCCTCTAAGTGTATTAAAACTCATTTTATTATTGCATGGTGGCTGTCACTTAAACAACTTTGTTGCAGTTTTTCAACCATAATAGCATGAAAGTCACCTAGGAGACATGTTGAAATAGACTGCCACTGGGCATGGTGATCCACACCAGTAATCTTAACTCTTGGAAAGCTGGGGCAGATCCAAAGTCTGGGGCCAGCCTGGGCTATATAGCAACACACACACACACACACACACACACAGAGAGAGAGAGAGAGAGAGAGAGAGAGAGAGAGAGAGAGAGAGAGAGAGAGAGAGAGAGAGAACGTTTCTAGGTCCCACTCCCAGAGGTTCTGATGCTGCTCCTGGTCTAGGACCTGCACTCTCTAATCAGTCACTTTCATAGATCAAAGTCTCCTTTTATCCAGTGGATAATCATATCCTAATCTAGCTGATGGCCGTATGTCAAGTTTACTGAAGCAAAGAGTATCTTATTAACTATTTGTAAGTCTAGGTCAAAAGTAAGGACCTCAGGATCCCTGAGATGCTCGGTGAGTAAAAGCACCCTAGCAACCTGGGTTCCATAGTGAAAACCCGGTGCTGGAATGAAAGAACCAACTCCCACGTGATGTCCTCTGACCCCACGTGCCTTGCACACCCACACGTGACACATGCACACATACCAGAAAGACAGCAAAAAGAAAGGACTTGAGGGAGACAGACAGCTCCCAAGTCTCACCACTCGGAACTATTTAATGGTTCATCCATTCACTAAATACTGGAGCCACTCTAGGCTGTGGACTACGGCACCCTGAGCTTTTGCTACGGCCAGATTTCCCTTCCCTTCCCGGAGATTCAGAACAGCCCTGGGGCTGTTTCTTAGGTCCCCAGACAGTTTAACTTCCGCTAGATAAGGACAGGTACCCTCCCAGCAGAGATGACAAGGCTGGCCTCCTGCAACAGGTTTTACAGCCCCTCAGCTCTCTGAAAGCAGTGAGGTCCTGTGGCTGGAACACAGCAGAGCATCTGGGAGCTTGTACAGCACAGTTTCCCAACCCCCTGAGTCTGATAAGGCCTGGCAGCTGTGCTTTAGCAAGTGTCCCAGGTGAGTCCTAAGGTCAGCAGAGCGTGGGAAACACAGTTTAAAATGTCTTGGAGCACAACGTAGTCCTCCAAATCGTATTAGTCAAAATTAGAAAGTTCTCCCAATCTTTGAGCGGCATCAAGTGCTGCATATAACAACTCTTGAGGAAACCTGAAAACTTCCCAGTGTTGAGGTCACCCTCTATACTGATGAGACGGGAATCTCTCTCAGGCCGATCCAATTGGCAAGCAAACTTTTGAAGCATATTTCCCGGACTTCCTCTAGTAGCTGCCTCCTGCTGTTACCATGACAACCAATATCCTGCTTAATGCTTAAGTACATGGGAAGGCAAAGGAGATGGCATCAGGTGATTTTTAGGGGCCCCAATCCACTCAGTCAGTAGCCCTAGAAAGCTCTGTTCAATAAATAAATAAGTGAATAAATAAATGAACTTCCACAAAGTTTGGAGGCTTCCGGATTCCACTCAAAGGTGTAGACTAGTAACTCCCCAGTTTTAATGTAAACTCGAAGCTCTCAGGGATCTTGTTAACTTTTTAAAATATGGATTTTAAGAAAATTGAGTCTGCAACCTTCCTGCCTCAGTTTCTGCTTCCTCAGTAGCCGGGATCAGAGGCCTACGTCACCAGCCCAGGTCAAGATTAGGACTCTTATTTATTTATTTATTTATTTATTATTATTATTATTATATTTCTAGCCTGCTCCGATTAGTCTCCATTCTCCTAAAGCAGAAAATCGAGGGGCCAAGCTATAGAGCCAGTGGTTACCAGCTGCAGATAGCTTCTTGGGTAGGGATGGGACCCCGCATCCTCATCCGTCTCTCAGTACTGGGGACCCTGTCTGGTTTGAACCTGTGCAGGTTCATGTGGACATCAGGCTCTGTGGGTTCATGTGGGCATCAGTGTGTCTTGGAGACACTGTTCTTGAAGTCTCCCATCACCCTTACAATTTCCTGCCTCCTCTTCTCCATAGCTCCTTGAGCTCTGAGGAGAGGGTCCTTCCTCTAGGAGAACATCAAGTGCTTTTAACCACTGAGCCCTCTCTCTCCAGCCCCGCAGCATTGGCGTTTTAATAATAAAAAATGCATGACGCTGATCCACCTTCAACTCTTGAAAAGACTTGCAGAAGACTTTGAGATTATGTATGGCATGGCTAGCTGCTGTGACCCTCGCGGTGTTGCTGTTGACCTGACTGGGGCAGTGGGGGAATGAAGGAATGACAGACACACAGACAGACCAAGTAGATGCCTGGAGAGGAGCAGAAAGAAAGAATAAGTGGGCGGTGGCTGTAATCGAAATGCATTATAGGTATGCGGGAAAACGTAATGAAACACATTGTTTTCACACAATTAGCATAAACTACTTTTTAAAATGGGTTTAAAATAAGGAGTCTTTTTTTCCTTTTCCATTGCATACCCTTGCTTTTGGAATCTCCACTAGTGAAAAGGTTGATAAGAAAGGTTTGGACAGAGATCTGCTCCTATCATGGGCCTCCCTTGTACATGTGGCCTGAAGGTGTCCTACATTGGAACCAGATAGGGAGAGAAAATGAGAAAAAGAGAGAGGATCAAAATACACCCCACAGGACTAGAGAGATGGCTAGTGATTAAGAGCACTTCTTGCTCTTGCAGAAGAGACAAGTTCAATTCTCAGCGCCCCATGGCGGTTCACTAACACTTGTAGCTCCAGTTCCAGGGGATCCAACACCCGCTTCTGACCTCCGTATCTGTAGACGCCAGGCATGCATGTGCTGCACAGACATACATGCAGGCAAAATAATCGTACATATGTGTGTGTGGTGGGGCATGCCTTTAATCCCAGCACGCAGGAAGCAGAGGCAGGCAGATCTTTCTGAGTTCAAGGCCAGCCTGGTCTATAGAGTAAGTTCCAGGACCACCAAGGCTACACAGTGAAACCTTGTCTTGAAAAAACAAAACAAAAAGCTAAATCATGTAAACTTATCATTATTCAATAAATTCTGACATTATGGAAACACACAAACATTTTGTCTCTTTCTGGCATAGAGCACTCATGAGGCAGGAGGATCTCCATGAGTTTGGGGATGGCCTCGGTTTCACAGTGAGCTCCAGGACAGCCTGGGCTATAGAATGAAGCTCTGTCCTACAAAGAAACAATCAGTTCCTACTGTGACCCCCATCCCATAACGCCTTCAAACTCTATTTTATTTTACTGGCTTTTTTGAAATGGGAGATTCATGTAGCCCACAAAATTTTAAAGCCTGACAACTTTTTCAGAGAATTGTAAAATACTATACTATAATTCATTATCATATTTGTCACATATTTTAATTTTGACATTTTATTTGTTTATGTGGTTTGGTTATGTGCCATGGCATGAGTGTGGAGGTGAGGGTTTTCTACTTATAGGAGGACAGGTTGAAAGAATCCTCCCAAATTCTGGGATTACAGGCATCACAGATGACCTACTGGGCTCTTGGTTGTAAATGTGGATGGCTTTGTTATGTTTCTATAACATACACTTTGCCTCTTTGCTTTCTGTCCCTTATAGGATGCTCTGGCTTCTCTCCTGGATAAAATATTACAAAAAGTCACCCTCAAGGTCTGGGCCCCTTCTGGTAGGTCTTGAGGTACCCATGACCTTTGCTAAGGCACTGGGGTCTTTTTCGCTTTTAGTTAACTCTCAACTCCAGACCTTAACGAATATATGAGGAGAAGTTTATGGAAAGGTGTAGGGAATGCTTTACTGGCAGTGGGAGTTGATGGATGGGGAGGATGTTTGGCTGGGATACAGGGTCAGGAGGAGAGTTAGGGTGGTATCAAGTCAGTAGTCAGCTACTTTGACAGTAGAGTGTCTTTCTCCCTGGACCTTCTGCTGTGGGGTTTTCTACAACCTGAGCATCCCCTCAGCCCCTGGCATGAGCCCCCAAAGGCCAGGAAGGGGCTCTGGTCCTAGCAATGGGAAGAAAATAATGCTGAAATTTGTTTGTAATAAGTCTTGCATTTGGGACTGTTGTTAATTCCTCCTGACCTCGAGCATCTGAAATCAAGCCCTTGAAGGCTTATTGTTGAGCATTAAACCATTTTTAACTCTGATGATTAATGCAGTTATAAATAAGCTTGGCAAGACATATATTGAGTATAATTTATCATCTCAAGTACAGAAGTCCCAAACTTTAAAATAGTATTCCTTAAAAACTGGTTTTAAATATGCCCTTGACTGCCTTTGTGAACTTGGCTAAGTTGCTTCAGAGTGGGGTGTATGTGTGGTTCTGGTCTATAGAAGGATATAATGCTACACACTCATTTCCTTCAAAGGGTGCCATGAAGGTCAAATCAGACTGCATTAAAATAGTTACAATTTTAATTGCTTGCATTTGCATAGCCCTTTATCATCCACAAAGCATTTCTGCATATATTAATCCATTTGCATGAAAGAGCTTTGAGAAGTTTTAAGGTATCGTGAAAGGACAGCGCCAAGAGTTAGGTTCTGGCTCCTTTTCTCTCTGCTTCAGGGGTTCTTTGGTAAAATGGGGTAGCGGCAGAACCTAGCTCTCAGGTGTGGAGAGAGGGTAGGCCATGTGCAGCATGGGAAGCTGTTGGCTCAGGGCCTACATAGGGGAATACTCAACAAAATTCGCCTTGTCCAGCCTTGTGTGCAAGGTCATCTCCTAAAGGCCTTCCTCTCTGAGCAGTGCCCTCTCTCCAGATGACCTCCTCACCTGCCCCGATTTAGTTTGCTGGCAATCACTCACGCTTACTTGCTTAATGTCTCATGCCCAAGACAAATCTCTACAAGTGTATGTTTTTGTCTACCCTGCTTCTCTGCACCCCCCCAAGCATCTAGTCTTTAGTAGAGGCTCAATAAACATCCTTAGAGGCAATAAATCCATCTGTTATAATTGCTGCCATCATCACCCAGACTCACCCTTGACTCTCTTCCCTCATTATGAATGTTCAAGGTATTGTTCTCGGCTGGGTTTGGTGCCCAGGAGTCTATAGTACCAGCCGCTTGGGAAGCAAGAAGATCTCTCCAGATTGAATCAACCTTCCAGGGAGTTTCTGTTTTCAAGTATGGATACCCACCAGCAGATGGCACTCAAGGCATACAAAACTGGACATTGCCCATCCAAGAACGAGATTTTTTTTTTTTTTTTTTATAAGTGAAGGCAATGAGAACTTTTAAGGCAAACAGACCACCAACTCCTGACTCTTTACAAAGTGATGATTGCATGTGCTCCAAACAGACATTCTGTCTTCCACCAGAGACGCTGGGGGTGAGGGTGGAGAAGAGGGTTCTACCAGAGACAAATTCTTAAATTGCTGAGGCAGGCAGATGGATGCATTGCTTAGGCTGTCATCTGCATATGGTGGCTCATACCTACAACTCCAGCACTTGCAAGACTGAAGCAGAGAGAAGTTCGATGTCAGCTACATGGTAAGTTCAAGGATCTCATACTCTACATAGTGGAACCTATTACAGTAGATACATTAAATAAACAAGTAAATAAAACTTAAAAATAACGTCCACTGCCATAACACTGGAGATTCTCATTCAAAGGCCTGGGGGGTGGGGGGTGGGAGCAGGCGAATGGGCTTTGGAGCTCTCCTAGTGACTGTAGCAGAAAATACTTTGAGAAATACAGATCCAACTCAGCAGACTAATCTTTCATGAGGAACTTATAAAGCTTATCAATTTCGGGGGGGGAGCACAGTTAAAAATTTTTTTAATATCCATTTTTAAAACTTATTTTTATTACATCATGTTGGGGGGGAGCGGGCAGAGGATGTGTAGGAATTGGCTTTCCCCTCCCACCATGTGGTCTCTGGGGATTAAACTTGGGCCATCCGGCTCAATGGCAGGTACCCTTAGCCACTGAGCCATCTCACTAGCCCAACAGGCACTAATTTCGCGCACAGCCTTTAGAGACTCACAGGCCTTCTGAAGCCATCCGAGGGTCCCTAAGTTAAAAATGTCACCTTCTGTCTCTCTACCAAGAGAGGTCACCCTTCAGCTTCAAAAGCACTCCCTGAAAGAGTCCAAGGTTTTTCCTTCTCCATTCTCCTCATCTACAAAAGGAAGTGTTCCCCAGGAAGCTTGTGAAAGGGCATTTCTCCTTTGAAACTGCAGCCTCACCCAGTGCCTCAGAAAATTAAGCCCGGGCAGAACAATGGCATTGTCTGTGGTCGCCATGATGCAAATTTGGGGACTGTAGGTGGAATTTTCTCTGGGCCACCGAACAGCTTCCAAATAAAGATATGGAGACTTATTATTAATTATGAACGCTTGACCTTAGCTTAGGCTTGTCCCACTAGTTCTTTTAACTTTATTTAAACTGTTTCTGTTCATCTGTGTTTTGCCATGGGGCTTTTTATTTTCCTTTCATTCTGTCCTGCTTTCCTGCGTCCTCTATATCTGTCTGTCTGGCCCCTGGCATCTTCTTTTCCACGCCTAAATTCCTCCTCCTCCTTATTCTCCATGCCCAGAAGTCCTACCTATACTCCCCCCCTTGCTATTGGCCATTCGGCTTCTTATTAGACCAATCAGGTGCCTTAGGCAGGCAAGGTAAAACAGCGATACATCCTTATGTAATTAAGTAAACGCAATATGTATTTACAGAGTTAAACAAATGTTCTGCAACAGGGGACAAAAGTGTTTTGATGAAAGCCAACAGTGGGGACCAAAGGACAATGGGGACAGGGTCAGAGAGAGCAGCCCTTACAAGGTGTGTTTCAGGAGTCCCTTCCCCAGCCCCTTCAAACCCTAGGTCTCCTCCCCTAGCTCCATCTCAGCCTATGGTGTGAAAGACAGCACAAGGGAACTGGTCAGAACTGAAGCAGAGTCCTCTCAAACTTACTCATAAGGAGTTCTGGAGGCCAGGAAAGCAGGAAAGCCTTAAAGAAAGCAAGTTCTCCTTTGTAAACCAGGTTTCTCCATCTGCCATTCAGAGCCTATGTAGAAGTGAGGGCCCCTGTATCTGCACACTGTGTGTGTGTAAATCCAGACAATGTTAAAGAAATATTCAAATGACATTTTAAATTCTTATTTTTTAAGTCCTCATGCAAAGCAATGGGTTTCACTATGTAATCTTCATACATACGTGTGTGGTAATATATAGGTTATGCTTTGATAAAGCATGCCTGAAGGGTCAGAATGCAAAGCCAGCCACATTAGTTATAGAAGCTGGGCAGTGGTGGCACACACCTTTAATCCCAGGACTCAGGACACAGAGGCAGATGGGTCTCTGTGAGTCCAAGGCCACCCAGGGCTACAATAGAGTGAATCAGTCTAAGAGAGAAACAGAGTTCAGACCTTTAACCCCAGCACTCTAGAGAATATAAGCAGCTCAGGGCAGTCTCAGGAACAGTCTAGGATTCTGAGGCTTGATGGAGAGCAGTGCAGTCTGGAGATGTAGTCTGAGGTTTAGTGGATCCCCCTTTTAGTGTGAGCATTGGTAGAGGTCGGAACTCTCTAGTGTCTGGCTGCTTCAGCTTAAACCCCAATATCTGTCTCTGGGTTTTTATTATTTGTGATATATATAAACAGAATGAGCAGAGCCGCAAGACAGGGGCAAGGTGACCGTGGACTTTAGTGGCAGCCACACTACTGCCGGGGTATGAATACCGGTTTGGGTTTAGATTTTAGGCACTCTGCTTTAAGGCTGGCTTTTTCAGAGGCATCATCCCTGACAGTGTGAGTTTCAGAATCATGAAGACTTGCCTCGGTGACAAGGATAGATTATACAAATTCCTCTGGATCCTTAATGTACTAAGTCAGAACTAAGTCCCAACCAATCAGATGCACAGCGAAGTCACTTGCATGGTGCTCCCTGGTGCTGCCACAGGGCTGCTGCTGCTGACATCCTTTTATTTTATTTTGGTGCTATGGACAGAACCCTGGGCCTCATGCAGGCTAAGTGAACGTTCTATCTGAGCTGGGGAAGGTTTGTTTTTGTTTGTACTTCTTTCTAACAAGTACGGGACATTCTCCCACAGAGAAGAGGCTGAGGGGAAACCGCTGTTTGACTGAGACTGCACATGGCCAGACTGATCCAGAAGCTAGGTTAGAAAACCCATTTTCTGGGTCCACTTTCCATGTTCTAACGTAAGCAAGGCACTGAAGCCTGGAGCATGCCTGCGAACCAATCACAGGGAGTCACAGGCGAGGGAAAGACGTCGCCTTTGTCCTTAGACTGGCTGCAGACAATATTCATAAGAAGTTAGCAGGAGACACCAGGTATGGCGTGCACAAACAAGCACAAATAACTCACATTCTTGAAAATGGGTTCTTACAAGAACAAAGTCCCGTGGGATTCATTTCGAAAATATTCGTAAGAGGAAATCACTATTGAGCAATATTACTGAAAAGGAGAGGGATATAATTTCAGAGAAGGAAAGAGAAGTCGGGGAGGCAGACAAAGGATTGAGGCAGGATGAGGAGGGGATCTGCAGGGCAGCAGGGAGGCTGCCCTAAGAGATGGGGGCGGGGCGGGGGTAGGGGTGGAGGATGGGGAGACACTATCTGTTAGGGGTGGGGGTGGGGGAGTAGTTAATTGGTGAAGGCCCTTGAAGCCCATGATTAGGACTTTTAATTTTATTCAAGAGGCAAGTAGAGCTCTTGGAGACAGCTCCAAGGGGAGCTGCCCATGTGGGCAGCGGTTCTTGAAGCTGAAAGCTGCGGAAGAGGAAAATGCAAAGCTCGGGCGGGCGGGAAAGCTGAGCTGAGGCTGTTTCCAGAACCCAGTGTGAGAGAGGCAGGCCCAGGGCAGGGTTCTGGGGGTGGGATAGACGGGGTAGAGCTGGGATACAGGACAGGGAGTTAGGTTCCTTCTTCTTAGACTCAGGCACTGGCTCAGCCACCGGGATGCCGTGGGTAACTGGCACAGACTGAGACAGATTTAGGCAACCACACTATTTGAATCAGGTGCTGTGCCTGTTAGATTAGACACATTTGAGCAGCACTGGGGTCATGGGAAGGGACACAGGGTTTTGGTTCTATTTATTTACCCATCCATTCATTTATTTTTGAGGCAAGCTCTCGATAAGTACCCTGGCTGTCCTACGTAGACCAGGATGGTCACAGGAATCCTCCTGCCTCTGCCCCTTCTGAGCTGGTTTTCAGGCTGGGAAACAGGAAGGGACAGACATTAAGAGTAAAGACTGTGATTGGGGAGACAGCTGTACTGGCTGCTCGAGCAGAACACTTGAGTTCAATTCTGAGCACCCACACACAGGCTCACAGCCACCTGTAAGCCCAGTTCCAGGGATAAGGCACCCACATGGCCTCCACAGACGGGAAGAGGGGGAGAGAACCATGGAGAGAAACGCACCAACAGAAGCTTCAAAATGGAAGGGCGGACAGGCTCCAGAAGAGGCCCCTGCAGGCCGGAACAGATCAAGAAGGGCCTCCAGTCTCCAGTGTGGAGAGTGGGCTTCATTAGATGTGAAAGAGAGAGGCGACTCAAACGGTTGTGCCAGCATAAACAAGGCCTGTGCAAGCTCAAGCCACATGAAAGTCCCAGCACAGAGGGGAAGATGGGCATGAAGTCCCGCCCCCAGCACCGGAGCTATTAACAACGGAAAGCTAAAGCTGCTAGAAAAGAGAGCTTTTTAAAGGGTGTGGTTGGTCCCTGGCAGGTGAGCCATGATCCAGTGGATGGCCATACACCCAACACAAATGGGACTCCATGGATTTGAAAAGAAAGCAGGGATACAATGTTTCGAAGTTATGAAAGTAAGGGTGTGGGTTTGGGAAAGGGAGTGAATATGAGCAGTATACAATGTATGAAATTCTCAGGGCTGGAGAGATGGCTCAGCAATTAAGAGCGCCACCAGCTGCTCTTCCAGAAGCCTGAGGTTCAATTCCCAGCACCCACATGACAGCTCATAACCTTTGCATGTGCAATTTGATCTGAAATATCACCCAAAGGATAATGCTTTTATAGACTTGGTGGCCAGCCTTTGCTGCTGTTGCAACTTTTAACAAATAAGATCTACTTAAAGAAAGCTAAGTCATTATGGGGGTGTCCTTCTAGAAGAGATATTGGGGTCATGATCCTTCTACCCCTTTCTCCTTTTCTCTCTGTTTTCCTCACCCCATGCTGGTTGCTGTGAAGGAAACAGTCTTCATTTGATGAGTACAAGAAACAAGGGGCATATGACCGTCTATGAGGAGAGATTCAGTCAACTGAAACCAATCAGAGTGGTACATTGCTACACTGAACAACGGTAATACGAATCATAGCACGAAAGGGACATCTTCCCCAAGCCATTGTGGAAAGTGACGTGACCTGCTGTGTGTGGCATTTCTCTTGTCTTCCCATCCGTGCTTTTATGCACTTCAGCACCCAGGTTTTGTTCTCAGAGATGATTTTCCGTCACACAGAATCTGGTTGTCTTAAGGGGCTAACAGTTTGTCAAAGAACTCCTCGTCTGTCTGGCACATCCTATTATTTGCAAAAAAAAAAAAAAAAAAAAAAAAAAAAAGTCGAATGCAATACTGAAAAGAAAACAACCCTGATAAAAGAAGTTTCCACTGGACCTCCTGTGTGTGACAAGGTGACAGTGTGACCTTCAGAAAATAGCAATACCCTCTGGGTGTGATGGCACACGCCTGTAGACACAACACTTGAGAGGCAGACGCAGGCAGAACTCCGTGTGTTTCAGGCCAGCCTGGGTTACATACCGACTTCCAGGCCAGCCAGGGCTACATATTGAGGCACTGTCCCAAACAGACAAACAAAACAACAACAAACAAAACAACAAAACAACACCAGCTTTAGGTGCTGTTAGTAGAAACAGAAGTTGGTTGTAGGAAACCGGTAGTTATTTTGAACTAGTTGATCATGTATAGTCATGACTCTATAAATATAACCAGAGGAAAAGCATTTAAAATGGAAAAAGTCAGCCAGAATAAGAAGGAAAAGTTAATATAGTAGTAAATGATTAATTTTTTATTGATTTTTAAAATAAGAATTTATCATACATGAGTATTATCTCACAAACCACAGATGTTTGCTTTACATTGTGTAAGTAGAAAAGAATGAGCAGGGTGGTGGTGATCCACGCCTCTAATCCCAGCACTCAGGAGGCAGAGACAAGTGGATCTCTGAATTCAAGGCCAGCCTGGTCTACAAAGTAAGTTCCAGGGTAGCCAGGGCTACACAGAGAAACCCTCTCAAAAAACCAAACAAATACCAACAAAAACAAATGAGAGAAAGGGGGGAGGGAGGGGAGAAAGGATAGAGGGAGGGGAGAAAGAAGGGAGGGGGAGGAGAGGAGGGAGGGGAGAAAGGAGGGAGGGAGGGGGGGAGGGAGAGGAGGGAGGGAGGGGGGAGGAGAGGAGGGAGGGGGAGGAGAGGAGGGAGGGGAGAAAGGAGGGAGGGAGGAAGGGGGGAGGAGAGGAGGGAGGGGAGAAGGGAGGGAGGGGGAGGAGAGGAGGGAGGGGGGAAAGGAGGGAGGGGGAGAAAGGAGGGAGGGAGGGGGAGGAGAGGAGGGAGGGGGGAAAGGAGGGAGGGGGAGGAGAGGAGGGAGGGGGGAAGGGAGGGAGGGGGAGGAGAGGAGGGAGGGGGGAAAGGAGGGAGGGGAGAAAGGAGGGAGGGGGAGAAAGGAGGGAGGGGAGAAAGGAGGGAGGGGGAGAAAGGAGGGAGGGGGGAAGGGAGGGAGGGGAGAAAGGAGGGAGGGGAGAAAGGAGAGGAGGGAGGGGGAGGAGAGGAGGGAGGGGAGAAAGGAGGGAGGGGGAGGGGGGAGGAGAGGACGTGGAGAAAGACACGGACTGGACTAAACTGTCCAGAAGCACAGGCGTTCCACTAGGAAACAAGGCCAAACCAAACTTAGAAGAGCTAGAAGGAAGACAGAGAGTCTGTCTGGAGCCATTCAGGGCCTGAGTCACCTGTAGTGACCAGAGTAAAAAGCCTCCTAGCCAAGCCACTCATTCCCCAACCACAGAGCTCCTCTGGAAGGCCCACCCAACTGGACACTTTCAGAGGCACTGGGAGCCTCTGAGGGAATGAATGCCCAGCAGAAGGACGGAGGCTGCCACTCACTGAACTCACCAAAAATATAACTCCAGGGAGATTAGAGAATGAAATTAAGAGGGAGAGAAAACCGGGCAGGGAAGATGCCTCAGTTGGTAAAGTGCCTGCTGTATGAGCCAGATACTACAGCGTGGGTGTTGGGCATGTCTGCAACCCCAGGACTAATGCAGCAGAGACAGGCTGATCTCTGGAGCAGTCAGCCTAATCCATAGATGAACTTCGGTTTCCCGAGAGACCCTGTCTCAAAAAATAGGCATGGAGGAAGACACCTGAGATCCAGCATCAACTTATAGTCTCCATACATGAATACATGTGCACACATACAACATTCACACATGTGCATGCCCAAATGAACACATGCACTCATCTCTCTCTCTCTCTCTCTCTCACACACACACACACACACACACACAATTTTAGCACCTGCCACTTCCTGCCCTCAGACCTACATCAAGTAGTCCTTCAATGGACTCTGGGATGGGTTCCAGGCTCACACTCCATCCCCAAGGGTCACAAGTTCCTCCTGTGAGATGACATCTTCTCATAAAACCTCCCATAGTACCTTGCATACTGCAAATCACCTCTTCTACTTATTTCTCTATTTTATTGTATGAATGTTTGTTCACATATATGTCTGTGTATCATGTACATCCTGCAACTAGACTCCTGGATGGTTGTGAACTACTGTGTGGGTGTTAGGAATTGAACCAGCATCCTCTGGCAAGAATAAGTGCTCATAACCAGCACTAACCCATGGTTTCCGCATGCCTGTTTACTTCTGATACAGTGTAAGCACAATGTAAATAGTGGTTAGACTGTGCTGCGTAGGAGCAAACAATGACAGTCTCCTAAGACGTCTGTACATGTGTGATGCAGATACAGCCATCCTAGGCCTACCTATCTAGTTGCACAGAGAACAAAGCCCAAACCAGGCGTGCTGAGAGAGACTGGGGGTCTGGAGACTGCAGCAGGTAAGACTCTGCTCTCCTGGATGCACAACGGTGCTTGGTGTATTCCTTTTTAGAACTTTCTGGAAAACGCTTTTAGCTTTTTTGTTTGTTTGTTTTGTTTTTATTTTTTCTTTTTTAAATTAGAAACAATCTTAAAGATAATCAATCCCAGTTCCCTCTCCCACCCATCCTCCCAGGCCCCCCACCTACACCCCTGGAAAATGCTTTTCTAATCTTGGGGGGGGGGGCATGAGGTTGTTTTGTGGTTCTGGCTTTTGTTTGTTTTATAAGAGCATTTCACTTTGTAACCAAAGCTGGTCTCAAACCTGTTGTGCAGCCCAGGCTAGCTTCAAATGCATGGCTTCCTGTGTTTGAGCCTTCAGAGTGTAGGAATTACAGGCGTGCCTCCCTAGACCTACTAAGTTTCTGGAGTTTTGTTTTACAAATTTCACTCCGCATTGTTTGAATCCAAGGATGCAGAACCATGGACACAAAATAGGAAGGGCTAATCCCCTTTGTACTCACATACCTGTGTATGTACTCACCTACCTATCCATGTATGAGCTTGTCTCCTCACTAGCTTGTCAGCTAGACCAGCATGTGTGTTCAAGTCCCAGCTCCCACCCTAGGCAGCACACAGAGCCCTGGGGGAAAGAAGGGTGGATGGATACATGAATGAGAAATTACAGAAAGATTTTAGTCATGAGCATTTATAGTCATGTTTACACTTTGGTAAGGCGTTTACACTTTGGTAAGGCGCTTACACTTTGGTAAGGCGTTTACACTTTGGTAAGGCGCTTACACTTTGGTAAGGCGTTTACACTTTGGTAAGGCGCTTACACTTTGGTAAGGCACTTACACTTTGGTAAGGCACTTACACTTTGGTAAGGCCTCTGCCAAGAAAACTGAGACAGAAGCCAGCAGTGAGACCCCAGGGCCTCGATAAAAAGAGCTAGATTCCAGAGATACTTATGGCCAGGGCAGATCAAGGGTATTAACCGACTAACCGGTTAGAGTTTGAAATAGAGAGTAAATTCAAATTAACCCAGCAAGTAAATTCAAATTAACCCAGCAAGTAAATTCAAATTAACCCAGCAAGTGTTCAGTAGGCAAGGCATCATGGGACAAAAGGAAGAAAGCATGGACCAGATCATACCCCAAGACATCATGGAAGAAAGGGATGAAGGCATGGACCAGGTCACACCCCAAGACATCATGGGAGAAAGGGAAGAAACCATAGACCAGGTCACATCCACAACATCATGGGAGAAAGGGCTGAAGGCATGGACCAGGTCACACCCCAAGACATCATGGGAGAAAGGGATGAAACCATAGGGCAGACCGTACCCCAAGGTTGTTATGGTGGAATGAGTAGAGGCTGAAGGAAATTTTGGTGTCTGGAAGAGCAGGGGAGAAAAACACCTGATTCTGTCAGTGTGTGAAATTGGAGAAGGCATCACAGAGGGAATTTAAGCTGGGTTTTGAAAATTGGGTGCAATGTCAAAGGCAGAGAGTGGTGTGTGATGTTAGGTTTTCTATTTGGTTGTTTTTTGTTTTTTTTTTTTTTTCATTGCAGGGGTGCCCTTTGCTTTTTATTTTGTTTTTTGAGACAATGTAGCCCTGTTTGGCCCTGAACTCACAAAGATCAGACTGACCCCTGAGTGTTGGTATTAAAGGCATGCACCACCACTCCTGGCATAATAGATTTTTACATCCTCTCCAACCATTTTCAATGAATTTAAAAATAACAGATTTATTTCAGTTTTAACTATGTGTACATCTGTGTGTGGGTGGAGGCCAGAGGCCCGGAAGTTCTCCTCAACCAGGAGTTACAGTTGTGAGTATCCCAGTCCAGACACTGGGACCAAACTCGGGTCCTCGCCAATGGCCGTGAGGGCTCTTCTCTCCCAACCACCTTACACATTTAAAACTTTTTATTTTATTATTTATTCATGCACACTTTGTGTGCCTGAGTGGATGTATGTACATTGCACGCATGCAGGTGCCTGGAGAGTCAAGAGGAAGGTGTCAGAGCCTCTGGAACTGGAATTACAGGTACTTGTGAGCCTTCCTACACAGGTTCTGGGAACCAAACCGGGTCCTTTGCAAAAGCCGTGAGTGGGTGCCATCTCTTTACACAGTTGTTGATGGAATTGCTGATGGTTTGAAAAATAGGCTTGGATTCATTTATTCATTTGTTTTATTTTTGAGCCAGAACCTTTGGTACACCAGGCTGACCTTGAAACTTGCCAGGTAGCCAGAGGCTGGCCTTGAACTCCTAAGCTTCATGCCTCCACTTCCCAAGGGCTGGGTCTGCAGGTATGCGCCACCACACCAGTCAGAAATAATTCTTTTTGTACTCCATGAAATGAAATAAAATTCTACAGGGAGGAGAAAGGAAGGGTAATAGCACTCATCCCTCAGCTGAATATTTCGGGTCCCAGAGGATACGCCGCACCAACAAGATTCTATGAAAAAATAAGAAGAAATCAGTTCCTCGTTCAGAGGTGTCATAAGCGGAATCCTCCAGGCTAAGCTGTGCTGACTCCCAGGCTTCACCCTGGGGGAGCAGAGTTGTTTACCGGGCGTTTACCAGGCAGTTAGGAAAGAGCCTTGATAAGCAAGGTTCCAACATGAGGGCTGACACTCTCGTTGCTTTGCTGAGCTTGCCTACAATTTTAAGAAAACTGTCATACTAAGCCATGCTTGGCTGCACTGTGGTTATTAATACAAATTCTTACCTGTCAATTAGTTAACAGGCTAGTGAAAAGAACCCGGCTTAAGAGATTGTTGCTAATGAATATAATACTTTGTGCTCTGGCAAAACATATGCTTGGGTTATATAATTAGAAGACGGCCCCCTTCCTTTCTCCCCACGGGTAGGACATGTGCAGCTGAATAAAGGGGCTATTATACCTGCGGAGGGTCAAAGTCTGTGGGGTCTGTGGCTTATGGTGTTATGACAGATTACAAAATCACTCCGTTGTGTTAGTCGATCTGTTTCCAAGCACCTAGCAGGGAGCTCGCTGGGCAGCATAAGCTGATGGGACAGGAGCCCCATTGGCAGGGGCTGTTGGCATCAGGCAGCTCACATCCGACAGGGCTTTTCTGCCTGACTTCTGTCTCTCCTCTGGCCACAGCCGGGAGCGGTGGTTCCGTCCTGTGACCCCAGTTTCTGACAGGTAGAAACGGGAAGATTGCTTCAGTCTGGGCTACATAGTCAGACCCTGTACAAACAAGCAAACAAACAAATCGGAAACCCTTGTGGTCCCATCAATGCGCTACTAAAACAGAAAAGAAATTTTTAAAAAGTTGCAGTTCCGTGCAGACGAATCCTCATCTGTCTCTTTTTTTCATCCCCTTTGGGGACAGATTTCTTATAAAACACATTTAGGAAGACAGGAGATGCCTATCCCCCCCCCCCCAAAAAAAAAAAACAAAAAAAAAACAAAAAAAAAAAACCTTTTATGTCGAAGTCGGTAGTCATCATCGGAAACCAGGGAGGTGGGAAGTCGCGTGACTGATCGGAGAGTCAGCTTCATTTCCCCAATGCTCTTTGGGGTAGTCCTCTCTTCCGGTCTGCTTTCCTAACAACACCTGCCATTGGCAGAGGCTCCATTTGGGAAGGGAGGGGGTGGTTGTCCACATGCCTGCAGCCTCTCTAGCTCGTTCGTTAGCCTCCCCGAACAGCCATGGGTTATGAAGAGGAAACCCACTGGGGAATGGGACGATTAAACCATGCTCATTAAATGTAATGAGTAAGAATAAAACCACATTTTCCAAGAGCTGCAGAAATATATAGGAGAAAATGTGAGAAACCCCTATCCACAGGGACTTGGAGAGAGAGGCTGTCCCCAGGAGGAAGCCCAAGTATTTACAAAGTTACTCTTCTTGGAAAACACAGCCATTTCCCATCTATGACTTTGTAAGGACCCTTTAGGGGCTTAAAGCACCTATGGTAAGGCAAGAAATGAAAGGAGCCTGGGAAGACCTGGCACAGACAGACCAGTCCCTGAGCCGACATTATCTTTTCCTGTGTCTTCTTTGTATTCTCATAGCGTTTTAATAGCCCCATCAGACAACTTGCCTTTGAACTCTACTCTTCTGATTAAGAAATGTTAGCATGCCTGAAGATGCTGTCTACATGATGGTCTCCAAGGCGAACAGAGAAGAGGCAGATTAACCGTGGGCAGAAAACGAAGAAGCTGGAAGGTGTGAACTCTGTTACCACACACACCTGGACCTTATTTGTTGCTTTCCCCAACTAGCTGTGCAGTTTCAGACAAGATACTGAACTATCCTAAGTCTTGGTTTCTTCAGTGCAAAACTGAGTAATATAATTAGGATGGAAAACCAAAACCATCCGAAAGACCATTCACCGGAAGAAGGTTGGTAGCTGCCAGGGAAATGCTTGCCTCACAAACATGAGGACCTGATCTGATTCCTAGAACCCACACAGCAAGCCAGGTGTGGGGGTGTCCCGCCCCATGGGGTCAATCCTCAGGGACCCTGAAGGAGACAGGGAGAATGAGGGGACAGGAGACTCGAGAGATGGAGACAAGACAGTATTCTGGTCAAGTCTCCTTTAATGAATATAACCACAGGGTTCAAGCAGTGAAGAAATGAGGGAATGGGCCAAAGGGAGGATGTGAGGGAGGCAGAATGTCCTTCCAAGCGGATGCAGGTGTTCTGCTATAAGGTAAGTTGCTGTATGATAAGCCTGCAGCTGGGACTCTTTCAGGGTCAGGTTGCATCATGTGCTTAATAGAACAGTCATAGGAGAATGGAAAATTACCATTATGTTGGTATGTAAGAGAGTAGTAGGAAAGATGGCTCTTAAGATGCTAACTTTGCTCTGGGGTTCCCCACATTGGGGGGGGGGTGCTCCTGGAATTCTGGAAGGCTCCTGGCACACATCGGGAGATCTGTAAGAGGTAGCTTTTATCACTGGACTCAGCCACAAGAGTGGTGGCTTCTGTGTTTTAACATCCCTGGCACACACCACGAATGGCCTTTAAAGCTCAGAGCTGCTTGGGCATTCTCTCATTGAGAGACCCAGGGTAGTGCAACACAGAGCCCTAAGGATGTCGACTAACAGGACTTCATTCCTGGTAGACAATTCTGACTCCAGTTGACACTGTAATGACACAGCCCGCTGTTATGTGAACAACAATCCACAAGCATATAGTTTATTTTATTTGTTAATTCAGCAAATAGTTATCAAGCATCTATCACATGCCCGGTGGTATCTAAGCTGCCAAGGATATATATATACATGGTGGACAAGTGTTATTTTTTTCTTCAATTTTTTAAAATTAAAATATAATTATATCATCTTTCTTCTTTCCTCCAACCCCTTCCATATCCTCCCCAACCCTTTTCCTCTCAAATTCACGGCCTATTTTTCTTTAGTCATTGTACACACACACACACATACACACACACACACACACACACACACACTGCTCAGTTCATTTAGTGTTACTTGAATGTATATGATTTCAGGGATGACCAAATGACATTGGACAACCAATTAGGGGCTCATCCCTAGAGAAGACTATTTCTCCAACTGTCAACATTCCTTAGTGGCCTGTGGCAGCTCTTTGTTTAGGGGTGGGCCGTCATGAGTGTCCCCCTTCAGAGGGGGCATGTCTATCGGTGCTGTTCTTGATCAAGTCTTATTTAGGCAGCCGTACTGTTGAGGTTATCGCAAGTGAAGGTTCATCATTTCTAGAAGACATAATTGCGCAGATTTCCTGTTCCTCGAGATTCTACAGTCTTTCTGTCCCTTCTTCTGTGATGTCCCAATCCCCGCTGTATATCCCCTGTGTCCGGCCACTCCCCTCTCTGCACCCACCCCATGGTCCCTTTTTACTTTCCCGGGCCCTGTGGTTACTCCAGGGACAGACAAAGTCTTGTAGGAAGAAACAGGCAAAGAGAGATACAACCAGTTACCCAAATGAATAGTAGTTATTTCACATGGGTGCAGCAAGGGAACGAGAGAGTAATGGGGTCTGAGTATGGGTGACAGCTGTGCTGTTTCCTCAACCCTATTTCAGTTTTTGAGACAAAACACAACACCAGATGCCACGGCTCAGCATGTCAACTCTCTTGCCTCTCAAGCTTGACAAACTGAGTTGAGTCTCCGGAGCCCATGGAGGGAGGGAACACACGCTCTCACAACACACACTCCACACACAGCAATAGTAAATAATCTTAAAACAGGCTCACCTCATGCTGTGTGATCCAAGCTCTTTCCAGTCTTCTCCTCTGCACCTGAGCTGGGATGCTCCCCTTGTGGGAATGGCTCCTTGCCCTGAGGGAACTCTTGGGGGAGGGGGAGGTTCTACCTGAAGAAGGATGGTGTCACCTATACTCAGACCCCATTACTCTCTTAACCCTTTTGCATTAAAAGTTTTACCAACAAAACAAATTAAGCCATGGTGGTGTATGCCTTTAATCTTAGCATTCAAGAGCTAGAAGCAGGTGGATCTCCGTGAGTTCAAGCCCAGCCTGGTCTATATAGCAAGTTCTAGGTCAACCATGGCTATGTAGAAAAACCTTGTTTAAAAAAATAAGAACAGAAAAGAAAGAAAGAAAGGAAGGAAGAAAGGAAGAAAGAAAGAAAAAAGACATTTCAACAACAGATGGTTGCCCTGGAGACACTTTGGAAACTGAAACTTAGAAGAGTTGCTTGGCTATGAACCAAGTCTGTTGTTCACACAGGTTTGGATTCACTTCAGGACAAGTTATCTTTAAACATACATCTGGAATTATCATCAGTGTCTAGAAGTCAGACCTACGGAAAGAATTCACATCATCCTGTTCCAGCAGAGACTTAGAAAAGTAGTGTTGAGCAGGCACATGAGCAGCAATTCCAGCAGTTGGCAATAGGTGGTGGTATAGGGGCTGAGCATGCTCATGGGAAGACCGAATGGGTCAATGAAGAAGCTTTGAAGGATGCTGGTGGTAGATAAACGCTAGGCTAGAAGACGGAGAAGTCCATACATGTTAGAGGTGAAACCTGACAGGTAGCCTGCATAAGACACAGGCATGGTGTGGAAAACAGCCTCCTGGTCATTGATATCTGTTGAATGAGGTGCAAACTGGGAATTCAGTTTGGCTCATGCTGTGAGTTCTATCTCCTCCTGGGGAATATGCACTTTAAAAAGAAAAACTGTCAAGAATCAACAAGGGTAAAATTAGAGTCATGGATGGGCAGATCTTTAGCCCTCACTCTGGATGAGGTTAATTGGGGATTAGGAAATATTTGGGGAGAAGATCTTTGCAGTAGCTGCCTCTCCCTCCTCCTCTCTGTTTATAGCCTTTCTCACCTCCTGATGGTTGCTGTTCTGGAGCAGAGGACTGTCCGGTATTTTATTTATTTACTCTTTTGGCTTGGGGAGGGGGGGTGCCGCCACCCAGCTCCCAAGTAAATACAACAGAGATGTATTATTACTTATGAATGCCTGGCCTCCGCTTGGCTTATTTCTAGCCAGCTTTTCTTAAATTATCCCGTCTACCTTTGCCTTTGGGCTTTCATCTTTCTCTGTTCTGCACACCTTTCTTTCCTTCTTACTCCATGGCTTACTGTGTAGCTGGCTGGCTGCCCCCGATATCCGCCTCCTTTTCTCTCTCTTCAACCCCTCTCCCAGATTTCTCTTCCTATTTATTCTCTCTGCCTGCCAGCCCCGCCCACCCTTGCTCCTGCCTTGCTGTTGGCCAGTCAGCTCCTGATTAGACCAATCAGGTGTTTTAGACAGGCAGAGTAACAAAGCTTCACAGAGTTAAACAAATCCAGCATAAAAGAATACAATATATCTTTGCATCCTTAAACAAATATTCCACAGCATAAATAAATGTAACACATCTTCAACTGGAATTCTACAGCAGAGGACCTGAGGTTTTGTGCAGGATTTTCCCTCTGTGGTTTCTGATTACGTCTTGACTCAAAAGGCTGGGTAAACCTGCCTCTCCCTGCAGCCCTGCTAGCCCATTCCCTGAGCACTGGGCACCGTTACAGTCTCAAGCTGCCAGACTCTTCCTTGAGAGAGGTTAGTTAGTTTGTGGCAGTACCAGAGCGGGGAAGAAGGGAACTGGGCAGAATTGGATGGTCACAAGAGGAAGAGAGACTTTGTCGGCCTGACATGTCTTGTGAGCTCTCCGACTTGGAAACATTACCTTTCAAGTAGTCCAGGCCCAGGATCAGCTCTCAAAGCCCAGTGAGGAGCAGTGTGAAAAGCTGCCCACACTCAGTTCAAAAGAAGCCATACCAAGCTGTTCATAACAAACCCAACTTCTCTCCAGAGGAACACTTCCATTCACCCGGCCTCTGGAAAGTTGGGAGCTCTACCAGCCTACGGAGATTTCTCCATTTGCCACCTTTTTACAGCAATTGTACTATGTGGCCACCAAGGAAACTAGGGTATATTATCTGCAGGATTGGCTAACCTGGAGTGAAACTTTTACACTTTTGTAGTCAACCTGGTTTTTCATGGAATATTGAAATCCTTTATATACATATGTACACACACACACACACACACACACACACACCAGCCAAAGAAAAATAACCACTCTATTTAAAGGAATATGGAATTCAATAAAATGTAATTGCCTACATGTGATTAAGTTCCATGCTGATCAGTTGTAACTGGTTATCGATTTTTAGCCTGGGTCCTACCTGAGTGCTTATCTGGGTTCCTGTGCTGTCATTATCACTAGATCAAAGATCTGTGAGGTCACCGGTCAGGGCACACTGCTGCAGCCCCAAGGCCGGCACACTGCCTGTCTTATCTTAGGGGACAAATGATATTTCTTCAGTAAGCAAATGAGAGGACATTATCCAGCACCAGGGCTTTGGCATGATCTCAACTGGGTAGGATTATTTCTGGCGTGGCTGAAAGAGATGGATTTTAAGGGATAAATTAAAATCAAACAGCAAGAGGAAGAGAACACCACAGGAGTATCAAATGTGTTGTTTTAGTTCTCTCCCCTGCAGGGATTTCTGTAAAGCCAAAATCAGAGAAAAGGAGAAAGTTCAGGAGGGGGAGGGAGGTCGTGAACTTCTCGAGAACTTGTGGAATGTACAGGAGAGACAAGTGGAGGGCTAAAAGAGGGGAGAGAGGGTCTTGCCATCTCTCTAGCCCCATGATGTACAGGGAGGCTGCCTAGCTTAAAGGTTTGGCTGTGGTGCTTGGCCTCTCTGAAGCCAGATTCCTTCCTGGGGTAACTTAAAAATGTCAAAGCAACCCCAAACTACAAGTCTTAACAGTGAAGCTCACCACCGTTCAGAGAACTCAGGTACAGAGAACTCACGTTCCCTGAACTGTGCTTTTAATTTTTCCGTTAATGATTTTCATCGGAAATTAGCAGGGTTTGGGGGAAGGAAAAAAATGGAAGTGTCAGCAGGCTCCCTTTCTCTCAAAGGCTATGCCTATTTTCCCTACATGTGTATGAGTGTTTATGCTGGTGCCCACGGAGGCCAGAAGAGGACATCAGATCCCCTGGGCCTGGAAGGAGGTACAGTAATTGCTCTTAACCACTGAGGTCTCTCTCAAATCCAGGAGGGCTTTTTTTTTTTTTTTTTTTTTTTTTTTTAACACAAAGTCTCACTTTGTAGCCTGGGCTGTCCTGGGACTAGCAGAGATCTGCCTGCCCTTGCCTGCTCAGTGCTGAGACTAACAGCATGCCCTGCCTCCTAGAGAACCTTTAAATTTTTAAAATTACATTTATTTATGTATGTGTGCATGTGTATATGTCTGTGCATGTGTATTATGTGTGTACATGTGTATGTTCATACATGTCTGTGAGTGTGTGTAATCATGTATGTGTGTGCATGCCTGTGTGTGTATGTGCATGTCTGTATTTGTATGTGTGTGTGTGTGCATGTCTGTGTATGTGTGTGCATGTCTGTGAGTATGTCTGTGTGTGCGCATGTGTGTGACTGTGTGTGTATGTGTGTGTGTACAGTGTGTGTGTGTGAGTGAATGTGTGTGTGTGTGTGTGTGTGTGTGTGTGTGTGTGTGTGTGAATGGAGGTCAACAGCTTTCAGGAATCAGTTTTCTCCTTCTACCACAAGAGTTCCAGGGATCAGGAACTTTCTGTACAGCATAACAAAACCCAAAATGAACATTTAACACTTTACAAATAAGATATTTTTTTTTTTTTTTGCTTTTGGCTATCTATTGAAGAGCTAGAACTTTTCTATTCTTTCTGTTTGGTTGTTTGGTTGAGTGGGTTTTGTTTGTTGAGACAAGGGCTCATTATGTAGCACAAGCTGACCTTGAACTCATCATGTAGCTGAGACAGGCTTTTTTGATCCTTCTGCCTCAGCTTCCAAAATGGTAAGATTACAATTTATCCAACATACCCAGTATTTTTAAATTAATTACAAATGCACACACACAGATACACACACCACACATACCCACACCACACATACATACAAACACACACACATACACACTACACACACTCACACACACATATGCACACACCACGCACACTACACATACAAACACACACACACACAGTACATACTTTCCTTTACTGACCATTAGAAAAATACACCAAATTGATTTCTAAAGGAGTATAAAGTTAGAAAAATAGCCTTACTAAACTAGAACCTGTGTGTGTGTGTATGTGTGTGTATACATACACACACATATATAAATAATGTTTAGCCACACAGGTTTGAGACATGGCTCAGTGGTTAAGAACACTTGTTGCACTTGCAGAGAACCTGGGCTCAGTTCCTAGCACCGACATCAGATGGTTCACAACAACCTGTCTGGCTCTAGAGGAGAAAAACCAGTGACCACAAATTACAGCCAAAGCAAAGCAAGCTTTATTCTGTACAGAGCAGAGCTGGACCAGCACTGTCTCCACCTGAGGTAGGGTTTAGAGATCAGCCCTGAGCCAATTTCTCAAGCCTCTTTTAGAGGATAAAACCTGGAGTATTTGTTACGGAATATTCTATGGTTACAGGAGTGAGGCACAGCCCAATTTCAAAAAAACAAAAACTGAATTTTACAGTAAGCAGAAACCTAACTGAACTAGACTATCTAAATGACTGTTGATTACAAAATGAACTTGGGCTCGTTTCTCATTCCCCCCCTGACTTATATGTCCCTGTCAAATCCTTGATAGGGAATTTAGATTTCTAGTTGCCGAAGGGGCTGATAGTGCATCTTGTCCACTGACCCAGCTAAAGAGACAGGAGCCAATCATATTAGCGGGACTGGTTCACATCAGCTTCCAGCAAGTCCAAGGCTTGAAGCTGGGGCTACATGGTGCAGGTTGCCTTAGGAGTCCTCAGCTGATTCCTGGATGGCATCTGTCAGCCAAGTAGCAATGTGCCAGGACAGATACAGACCAGGGACAGAGGTTAAAAGTTATGGAACTTAACAAGCCAAGGCTTACATGAATGTTAAGTTACAAGAGGGAGCAGTGAACTGCTTGAGTAGACTGAGCCTTTGAGTCACAGAAACATTAACACTTTCTCTTTGTTCAAAGGGCTGGATATTGTAGCACGAATAATAAAAACCCAGAGACAGATACTGGGGTTCAAGCTGTAGATCAGAGAAGCAAAGCAGCCAGATACTAGAGAGTTCTGACCTCTACCAATGCTTACACTAAAAGGGGGATCTACTGGACCTCAGACTACATCTCCAGACTGCACTGCTCTCCACCAAGCCTCAGAATCCTAGACTGCTCCTGAGACCACTGAGCTCCTTATATTCTCTCTAGTGCTGGGATTAAAGGTGTGTATCACCACTGCCCAGCCTCTATGGCTTGTGGATGGCTTTGCATTCTGATCCTTCAGGAAAGCTTTATTAAATCATTAACAGGATATATATATATATGTGTGTGTGTGTGTGTGTGTACATATATGTGTGTGTGCATAATTATGTATATAACAATATTGCAATATATTATATTGTGTTAACATATTAATTAACATATTACAATACATTATATGTATTTTATATACATTACATCTATGTGTGTATGCATATACATAGGACGGAGATGTTTTCAGCATGATGAGAAGCATTTTTAAGTATAAGGACTCCATTGATTAATATGTTAAAACTTTGAATTTTGAAGTCTTGACATCATGTATTATTTTTAAGTTCTATTTTTTAATTCAATAATTTATAATGAAATACAAGTGGCTGATTACTAAGAGCAGTCATAAATGGCTGATTACTGGGATTAGTCACTGCAAAGCAAGTTCCTCTAAGTAAAGGACTAGAAAAGAGTTCCATGGAAACCTGCTTTTGTGAGTTTATCTTTCTTCCCTGGAGACTTAATAACTCCAGGAAAAGCAAGGCCTGGTTTTCATATGTGAAATGCATTGACCAGGTGGCTACTGCTAAACTGGTGAGGCTACCATTAACTATCAACATCATCAGAGATCTGAGAAGGATAAATCATAGCAGGATGCATGAGCCAAATGGCCTCTGTACCAATTAATATGACAGAGAGTTACCAGCTACCTGGATGATTCCCCTAGGCTTCTGTGGTGGATTCCATGACTTCACTGGGGAGGGTTCAGAGGTCAGGGGTCATACAGAACAGCATTGCATCTTTAGTTGCTACACAGAGCAGCATTAGCTTTCAGCTATCAGACCCAGAAGTTCTGAGAGATGTTCCTGTGGATGAAGAGCTTAGGAAAACGGACCTATTTCGACAAAGCAGAGTAGAGCAGTCCACTGGACAGTGTCCGTGGGGCGGGTGGCGCAGTTCTTTGCCCAATGGTTATTAGCATGACCACAATCCAAATGGAGTTGCCTCTGCACTTGCTGTCTTGTTTGGAGAACTTGGGGTTGCTTCTAGGTAGCATTTCTGTCTTCCATGGGAAGTCTTTTCGTTAAATATTTTAAATGCATATTCAGCAGATCTCTGAAGAGTTTGGGGGCCATTGTCTATTAAGTATACTTGATTTTAAATACATTCTATTTGTTTGTAGTTACTTGCTTTAGGTTGACCTTGAAAACACACACATAGAAGGCTAAACAAATTATCCCTATAAATAAATTACATTTGTATTTAGCATTTTACAAGTATAGTTTTGTACATATTAAAGAATTTGATCCTGTATAAGGTGACTATTAACTTGCATCTCTTTATCATCTTTAACAGTTTTATAACAAATTAGTAGCCTTTATAAGATTAGGATTTGTATTTTTTTATCCCTGTTAAAAACTACAATTTTTGAATTGAAGCTCTTTTATAATCAAAATGTAACTTTAAATCATAAGTATAATCCATAGGCCAAGCATTGATGGTACACTCAGGGGGCAGACCTAAGCAGTCTGTCGAAGGGTCTCTCCTTACCTAAAGTCTAGTCTGGCTAGCAGAGACTGGCTTAACTGAACAAGTTATTTAACCATCGTATATCCTCCTGCAGGTCACTGAAGTCCCTCCCTGTACCAGCACTGACAGCTGCAAAGGCCAAGGCCGTCCTAGGAGACTGCTGGAGAGGCAGCTTGAGGATTATATAACAGTGAGACTGCAGGAAAAACCACTATACACACTATCAAGAGCAGTGGTTTTCGACCTTCCTAATGCCGTGACCCTTGAATACAGCTCCTTACGTTGTGGTGACCTCCGACCATAAGATTATTTTATTGCTACTTCATGACTGCAATTTAGCTACGATGGCCTTAGGCGACCTCTGTGAAAGGGTCCTTCCATCCGCAAAGGGTCACGACCCACAGGTTGAGAACCTCTGATCTAGCCAGCCATTCCTGTTCCTGTCTCAGACCTACACGGTGCGGTCCCTCTCAACCCTTCCCTGATGCAAAGCTGGAAAAAATGGTGGGTGCTGCGACCCGAACCCAGGTCCTCTGCAAAGAGAGCCACTGCTCTTACCTCCAAAACACCTCTCTAACCTAAAATCGTATTACTTTGGTTCCATGTGCATGAGTATTTGCCTGCACGTATGTATGTTCATCACGTGTGTGCAGGAGCCCCCAAAGGCCAGAAAGGGGTATCCGATTCCATGGAATTGGAGTCACACAGGATTATAAGCCCCTTTGTGGGTGCTGAGAACTGAAAACCCAGCTCCTCTGCAAGAGCAGTCAGTGTCTTAACCTCTGAGCCCTCTCTTCAGCCCTAGTTGGCTTTATTTCTGCCAAAATGCCAAAGCTTGCCAGTTCTTTTTTTCTTAAGTAATTTGTTTAGCTTTATTTCATGTGCATTGGTATGAAGGTTTCAGATCCCCTGGAACTGCAGTTACAGACAGTTGTGAGCTGTCATGCTGGTGCTGGGAATCGAACCCCAGGCCTCTGGAAGAGCAGCCAGTGCTCTTAAGTGCCAAGCCATCTCTCCAGCCCCCAAAACTTGCCAGTTCTTAGTCTTGACAACCCAGACTCCCGCACAGAGTAGGTAGTTAGTGAATTTATATCGAAAGAGTAAATCAACAAGTGCATGGTGAACACATCTGTCCATGTGTGGTCCTGGATGCTATGAGCCACAGGATGGAACATGCTCCTTAGTAGACAGTGTCCCTGGGACAGGAACACCATCTACACGGCTGAAACAGTTTTCCCACTATGGACCCTCCCAGGAAGAGTTGTGATGGATCGTACAGAGACATTTCCTCAGACAAGGCACACAGGTCCATGCATTATTTGTGTGGGATTTCTGAGAGTTTGTAGTTGAACTCGTGTGGGATACTAATGTCACATAAATAGGTAAATAACCGATCTTAAGGTAAGGGAGAGGGAAGTCTGAATTATAATCAGAATTCAAAGAAGGGAGATCAGTGGGGCTGGACCAGTCCAGAAAACTACACTGGAGAAGAAGAACTTGACCTTGGCAGAGAGGACAGGTGTGTGTGTGTGTGTGTGTGTGTGTGTGTGTGTGTGTGTGTGTGCGCGCGCGCGCGCATGCGCGCATGCGCTTGGGATGATTTTCTGAGCCCTGCTTCATCTGGGTCATCCCAGTGCTATTGTCCAGATATATTCCCAAGTTCTCTTTCCATTTTCTTCCCCTCAGCTGCAAGGTGGGGCGGGGGATGGGGGCAAATCTTTCATCAGCATTAGCGAGGAGAAGGGCCCACAAAGGGGAGCACAATGTAAGAGTCGCTGGGGTCACTGGGCTCTGTTCTGGGGTGGTTAGCGCTGCTAGGCTGCACAGGAGATGGCAGTTTGCTGCTTCAGGTGTCCCTTGGGGGAATCAGCTGAGGAGCGCTAATCCTGAGTGAAACCCTCTTGATTACAAAGGAAGGAGGGACAAGGCCGTATCATTTAACCGCTGAAACGCCCAGTGAAACACAAAGCAGCATTAGTGTTCTCTGCCTGCAGTGCCGAGGTTTAAGCAGTTAATCTCATTTTCGCTGAATGGCATGTTCATTACAGCAAATAAGTAGGTAATGTGTGGCATTACTAAAGAAGAAAGATGAATCAAGCCAGCTCTGGGCATCGTGTCCATATCTTTCTAATCGTCTGCTATAACTTGGTATTTTTCACCAGGTGGATCTAATCAACACTCGCTTAGCAGAGATAAGGTGAGGGGACTCTGAGAAGTATTGCACCTGATTGAGGACGCTAGTTTTACGTGCAACAGCACACGGTACCTGGCAGTCTCTGAAGCCTGCAATTTTTGGTGCAGAAGGGAAAAGCTCCCTAATGCAAGGTAGCATATCCTGCTTTCTATTGCAAAGCTACATTACTGCTGTTTATGCGTTTCATGGCAGCTGAAGGCCTTATTCAAGAACCCTAAACATCAGCTGTTCTCATCCTGTGGGTCTCCCCCTTTGGGGTTGAATATCAGAGATCCCACATATCAAATATTTACATTGCGATTCATAACAGTAGCAAAGTTACAGTTAGGAGGCAGCAGTGAAATAATTTTATGGCTGAGGGTCACCACAACATGATGACCTGCGTTAGAGGGTCACAGCATTAGACAAGTTTGATGGGAGACGTCATTCTGTAAATATGTTTCTCTTATTAATGAATAAAGCCCTGTTGGCCCATAGGAGAGCAAGATAGGCAGGACTAGGAGACAAGGAAGATCTGGGGACAGGTAATAAGAGATTCAACATGGAGGACGGAGAGAGCAGAACTCCGGACCCTCTCTCCGGTAAGTCAAGACCACATGAAAATAGTTAGATTAATAGAAATGGATTAATATTTAAGACAGAGCTAGCCAATAAGAAATGCTAGTAACAGGCCAACAGCTTTATATCTAAAACAGTGTCTCTGTGTGTTATTTGGGGCTGGTGGGACCAGGCTGGTGGTAACCAGGCAGGTGGGAACCATTGTTACACGAACCTGCTATACACAGACATTTCGCAGCATAATACATTTGAGCAATGATACATTGTCATCTTCCTTCAAAGAACCGCTACACTGATTCCAAATCCATTTACCCGACTCATGGCACAACAGACAAGGGAGGTAAAGTCCCCAAAGTGGAGAGTGTTATTGTGTAGCCGGGAGATAACCTAATCACAAAGATAAACACTCTGGGGAGCAGTGTATCAAGAGCCAAAGCCCAGCAGGCAGGAGAGAGGCAGGCAGATGGAGAGATGGCACCATGAGACCCCATTGCAAACAAGAAAAAGAAAGAAAAAGCCCAGCTGTGTGGGGCAATTTGTGCAGAGTGTAACTCAAGGGAAACCACCGGCAGGTGCTTCTGGGGCATTGCTGAGCACTGTTGGGTGCTTACATAGTATTTGTATATTTAATCTTGCTTAATAATAATCTCCATCATTACCTCTCATTTCTTTTCTTTAAGACAGATTCTCACTATGTAGTCCTGGAGCTCACTTTGTAGACCAGGCTAGCCTTGAACTCTCAGAGATTCTCCTGACACTGCCTCCCAAGAGCTGGGATTAAAGGCCCGTGACACCATGCTAGTATTATCTCCCATTTCACAGATGTGGAAACTAAGGCTCAGAGAACTAAGTTGTTTGGCTAAATAAAGAGGAAAGTGGGAGTTTAAAGTTAGGTGTGATTTAAAAGTTTTTGTTTTAATTTCCCCCCCAATATGGCAATTTGCATCCTTTAGAAATATAAGGGAAAGTAGGGTGTTTGTGGCGCACGCCTTTAATCCCAGCACTCGGCTGAGGCAGATGGATCTTTGGGAGTTTGAGGCCAACCTGGTCTACAGAGTGAGTTCCAGGACAGGCTCCAAAACAATACAGAGAAACCCTGCCTCGAAAAAACAAAACAAAATAAACAAAAAGAAATATAAGGGAAGGAGTGGGGAGGTAGAGAGATGGCTCAGCAGTTAAGAGCACTGACTGATTACCCAGAGGACCTGAGTTTGGCTCCTGGCACCCACACTGAGCAGCTCCAGGGGTCTATTGACTTTTATCTCCTTAGGCACCTGTACTCATCTGCACATATCCACGTGCAAGCACACACACACACACACACACACACACACACACACACAATTAAAAATAAAAAAATAAAAGTAAGTTCTTAAAATTTTTAAGTAGATTATTTTATGTTTGGCCCGTATGTATTTATGTGCACCATATGTATACTTGGAGCCAGCTGAGGTCAGAAGGGCATCAAATCCTTTAGAACCAGAGTTACAGGTGGCTATGAGCCACCATGTGGATGCTGGGAACTGAACCACAGTCCTCTCTGCAAGAGCAACACGCACTCTTAACCACCGAGCCCCGCCTCCAGCTCTAAATTAATTAATTCATTCATCTATTCTTTCCTTCTTCCCCCTCCTTCCTTTCTAATATGAAGGGGACCTGGGGAGATGGCTCAGTGGCTAAGACATCTGGCTCTAAGGTAAAAAACACAGAAGTTCACGTGCTCAGCACACGTGGAAGGGACAGTCTTGGTTCCCCATGCTCCAGTAGATGGTCCTACATCCATGCGCACCCTGGCAGCTCCACACGGACTCACTGGGTTCTGGGGAGGAAAAGTGAGTAAAGGACACTGGGAGGGGAAAGTGTGGGAGGGTGCAGAAGAGGTAACAGGGGGTGGATTTGATCAAAACAGATAGATGCATTTATGAAAGTCTCAATTTAAAGATGTCTGTTAGGGCCAGCGAGATGGCCACCACACCTGATGCCCTGACTTCAATGTCCAGACCCCACATGGTGGGGGAAGACCTACAAGTTGTCTTCTAGCCTACATGCATGCCGTGGTACCTGCCCCCACCCCCGGAAAAAACAGACTTTTTAAAAAGTACATTAAAAAAATAAAAATAATTAAAGTACAGCACTTCCAAGAAACATGAGAGAAAACTGGCTATAAAAAGGGTGACATTTACCAACTAAATTCTCAGGGTATTCACCGACTTAGAGCTGTACCCCAGGGCTAGAGTGGGGCTTTAGTTATGGAGAACTTGCTTGGCACACCCAAGGCCTCAAGCTCAACCTTCATTTGCCACTACATGGAGTTTAGAAAATGCTACATACCTCTCGAATCCAGCACCAAAAAATTCCAAGGTATCCTTTATTTGCAGTAAAATTATTAATTAGACAAGTAACAAAACTCAAAACTAGAAAAGCTAAGGAATGATGTTACATCTCAAGTTGTTTGAAGGAATTAACCGGATTATAGTTGGTTGTAGTGGTGTGTGCCTTTAATCCCAGCACTCGGGAGGCAGAGTCAGACAGATCTCTGTGAGGTCAAGGCCACCCTGTCTATAGAGTGAGTTCCAGGACAGTCAGGGCTACACAGAGAGACCCTGTCTCAATAACAACAACAACAACAATAATAATTCAATTACAGCACTTCAATTTCTTCATTATTTCCTTTATTGTAATGCATAAGATAAAAGGTCTTCTTGTGCATACACGCCTCGTGGGTCTCAGGATTCAGAACTATGTACACCTTCCACATGACCATAAGATGAAGCTCTTCTGCACTTCCATACAGCACTTAACATATGTTTTTCAAATCTATTTCTGATACAACTTGCAGAGAGCAGAGACCTCAGGAGAGAACGGCAAAGGCTGCGCGCTCATTAGCTTTTTTATCCAAAAGCAACGGTTTGCGCACACACACACACAGTGTTGAAAGGCGCTCAAGGAGTCGCTGCTCAATTCGAATATGTCCCTTTGCTAACTCTGCACACGAAAACCTGTTTTATCGGCATTGATGAAGATTGCTTTCATTGGCCCTCAACCACGGGCTTCAAATGCAGACCGTGCCCTTAGTGACAGACCAGGGAAAATGACAGCCCACACAGCACATCGACCAGAAGAAAAGCTGGTCCGAGTGTCGCCTGATCGTCACACCTCCAAGGGTGAGCCTGCTCTCACACTGCATATGTGGTAAAGATACAAAAACACAAACACTCCTGTCTCCTTCCAGAGCGTATTGCTGTCTGTGAAGGGAAGGGAACCACACTTTGAGTAGTCAGCCAGAGGAGCCTCCATATTTACAACCTTTAAAAGAAATCCTGCTCCTACCGAGAAACAGAGAATTGACGAACAAAACCATCAACTCCTACATCCTGAGGAATACATAGAACCGAATGATCCTGAGACAAATCACTGTTTTAAAGTTGCTGGAAGTATCTCAACGTAGATTTGTTTTCTGACAGGGAAATGTGTAATTTCATTTCGGCCATATCGATTCCGTCATTTACATAACTGAAGTGCTCCCTGTGGGAGACGGTCATCCAGCTCCCCGCCAATATAAACTATGCAGGGCCTTTCTCAGTGACCACCGGCCCTCATCCCTGTCCTCTCCTGTGGTCCTTTCATCTCTCCCAACCCTGCAAACACTGCAAGATGAAATTTTCGTTAAAATCCAAACACAGTGTGACACACCTGTGCTACATTTCATTTAAAGAATAAGTTACAAGTCGCCAAATAACTTAATGAAATTCACAATGCAAATCCATGGCATAAAATGAAGCCATTGTATCCTGAAGCTAATGAAGCAGTCCAGTGACTTTTAAATTACTTATGAAATAAAGGCAAAAATAAGATGTAAAATAATATCTATAAAAGTCAAGTAAGAAAACCAGTTACCATAAATCTTTTAACAAAGATAAATGTACAGTGTAGCTCACCATTCCTGAAAATTGTTAAGGAGGTTTATCATTAGTGGCTTCAAGAATGACTTCAGGGAAACTAGAGAGTACAGTATCTTAACGTATGATATATTAAATATTTATATATATACATAAATGATAATACTGGCAAGGGGAAGTCTTTAAGTTAATTCTTGGGCCTGCTACCATTTGGCAAGTATATTTCCATCTCCAAGTTGGCTATCAGTGACTAATGTGTAAATGGCAATCTTCAGCTGCTTGTGTTTTGTGTACTTGTGTCAACGAGGAGATATCAGAAGTGTCAAGTAGTCGTATGCCAGCAAAAACAGAGTCCTCGCTTGTCACCCTAACACATATACCTTAAAATATGTAACAGTGCCATGTCTAAAAATTAGAAATACAGAAATCTTTAAAAATGGGTGGGCAGGAAAAGTGAATTTGAAGATTGTCATTCAGATAAATTACAGATCTGCAGCCCGGACGTTTCACGAGAAGATGGTCTGTCAGATCTTGGCTCATCTTCTTCCTGACCCTGCGGTGGGCCAGCTGCTCTCTCACGAGACCGGGAGGTCGAGCCCCATGTTGCAGGTTTCAGGTGGAATTCTCTTGAATGTTGGCGAAACTGGTACTTGACTTGAGACGTTTGGCTGGGGAGACACAAGTACCTACTTTCAACTCAGATGCTCTCACGGTCTTATCCAGCACCTGCACGCAAAACACTGTGTTTGTCTGCTCATTGGCTGAATCTGACCTGATCCAGTTTCCTTAGGATTAAACCTGATGTGATTTTTTTTTTCTTTCTTTATGAACAGCAAAAAAAATTAAGCTAAGTAGAAATTACCCAATGGCTCTGTTTAAAAAAAAAAAAAAAAAAAAGCGGTACGGAATAAAACAGGCATTTACACCTCCAACACTGCAATCATAAAGAAAACCACAAGAAAAGTCGGAGCTACACATCTCACTCCAAGCACCCTCAAAAGACAGAGGCGTCTATAGCTTCTGCAGCACGTTTCATGAAGCCTGAGGGATTTCTCCTAAGATCTAGTAGGACAAGACGACACCCGCTTACTGAATACCATACACTGACGGAATCAGTGCGGACCGTGGCACAAGGAAAGGAAGGAAGAGTGTGTGTACATAAAGGAGGAACATTTCCTCTATTTTGGGCGGTGGTGGCGCACGCCTTCAACCCCAGCACTCGGGAGGCAGAGGCAGGCGGATCTCTGTGAGTTCCAGGCCAGCCTGGTCTACAGAGCAAGTTCCAGGACAGGCTCCAAAGCTACACAGAGAAACCAGAAAGAAAAAGAAACCTGAGTTGTGTGTCACAAATACACCCACAAATATACACACTGTTAAGAAATTGTGTGCCAAGCAGCCTGACTACGAGGCTCAAGGGACTAAGCCACCAGTTTAAACCAGCCATGGCTGCCTGGCTAGGCAGGGTTGTTGTGAACAGCTGAGCGCAAACCTTTCTCATGCTGTAGAAGAGGAAACCCAAACCCGCAGTGCCACATTTGGGGTGCCGCATGCTGAGAGCCGAGGTTTGCGGCCAAGAGCAGGGCTGCTCCCGTGCCCTGTGTAAGCCCTGCACCTAAGTCTCACGGTCAAAGACAGGGACAATAGCCCTGGCATGGCTTCCTGGACCAGTGGGCCGCTTTTAAGTGTGCTAAGCCTGGGCTGGATTTGGAAAGGGAATGTGTAGCTCAGGTTTTTGTTTTGGCTTGGTCTCTACTTACTTCACTAATCACTTCTCACTAATTATCAAATTACTTAATAAAGTGGCAAGGAATAAAGTAAGACCAGGAAACCCAGAGTGCCTGAAGCTTGCTGGCCTCTCTAGTCTAGTTGGTAAGTCCTCACCTCTTCTAAACTCCTACCCAAAGGACCACCTGTCAGTGCATTCCAATGCCCCTAACTCTGTGATGCGGTCACACTCTGCACAGCTGTGATGACTGGGTGGGGGCCATCACACTGAGGGGATGATCAGGTGAGGGCCGTCACGCTCTGAGGTAATGGTGGGTGAGGGCCATCATGATGAGGCACGCAGTGTGAGAGCTGAATTCCATTACAGTGCATTGTGATTAACAGCCTGTAACTGTTTATCGAACAGCAGCACAGTGAAAAGTAAATGAGCCAGGCATCATGGGACAGACCCGCAAGCCCAGCATTTGGGAAGCTGAGGCAGGGGGACTGCCATGAGTTCAAAGTCAGCCTGTGTGCACCCCCTCTCTCCCTCCCTGCCTCACCCCCTCCCTCCCTCAATCTGCTCTGATTCAGTTTCCCTCACTGTGTTTTCTCTACTCTCTATCCCCTGCTGTTCTTGTTCTGATGAACCTTACTACGATCCAGTCAAGGGAGACAAACCTGCCTGGCAGAACAAGCAAATGAACGTTAAGTAACCTAAATTATTCACCTAACACTAGCTTCTTGACTGAGCGTCACCTAGGGCTAGCAAGACGGCTTGGCAGGTAAGGGCGCTTGCCACGCTGTTTCTAAAACAGATCTCTATTTTTTCCTACTTTATGATGCTGAATGCTGTGTACAGGGTCTTGTGCATAAATTAGTGCTGCAACACTGCACTCTGAACTCCTTAACCTAAGTCTTCCAAGTGATAGGCTGTTAACTAAATAGGTGAATGTAGGAGGGAACTTACGTAGGATGAGTTTGCGTTTCTTTTGCTCCGAATGAAGAAAGCTACTAAGGTAGAAGACAACGGGCAGAAAGAGGATGAACACAGAAACAGCGACTACAGACACCGTGTCACTGCAGGTGACTGAGCAGTTGAAGGTTCGACTCCAAAGCTTTCGAGTAATGTTCATCTGGAAAAATGTATATTATATTATTATCTGATATTACACTTATCTGTGATATGTATTTATGTATCCAGACAGCTTTTAAAGCAGCCTTAAAAATCTACTGAGAACACTTTCTTCTGCCAGGGAAAGAAGCTGACTTTACAATTAGTCACTGTATAAAACTTATTCCCAAACAAAAACATCATACTCTAAACACATAATAACCAAGTTATGCTAGAATGCCAACCATTTTATCTCCCAGAGGATGTGTAGTTATAAAGATAGAGCTAAGATTCTGTTTCCTTGTGTAAAGTTTATTTATTGCTGGGGGCCTGCTATTAACCAAGTACAATGTCCTATGACGGAGATATATGGACCCAAAGCCCCATTGGGGGTTTTACTTCCTGAGTACCACTGTTTCGGTTCAGCTCTCTCTAGGATGGTTTGATATTCACACTCGTTCTTAACAAGTAAGCTTAGCCATCTTGATCTTGAGTTCTCTACTTTGAGTCAATGATTTATTTAAAAACAAAACAAAGCAAATTCTCAAGCATCATGTTGCCTGGGGGCATGACTGCCACCTAGTGGTGCTCTGTGAAAAGACAAGCTATACTGGATTCCCCAACATTCACTCTATCTACACACAGTTTCAGAAGCAGCATGAAACACCATCCTGGGCACGGTGGCGCGTGCCAGTAATCCCAGTACTAAGGAGATGAGGCAGGAGGATCACTTCAAGTTCAACGCTGGCCTGGGCTTCACAATGAGACTTCCTTTTAAAAACAAAAGTGTGCACACACACACACACACACACACACACACACACACACACTATCCTGCTCATTGTCCTGTCTACTAAACAATGAATTAAGAAACACCAGGATGGGCTGGAGAGATAGCTCAGAGGTTAAGAGCCCTGGCTGCTCTTCCAGAGAACCTGAGTTCAATTCCCAGCACCCACACGGTGGCTCACAGCCATCTGTAATGAGATCTGGCGCCCTCTTCTGGCCTTCATGGACACGTGCAGACAGAATGCTGTATTCATTATAAATAAATCTTTTTTAAAAAAAGAAAAAAGGAACCCTAGGTCAAACTGGGCAGGGGTGGTGCCCACCTTTAATCCCAGCACTCAGAAGGCAGAGACATGCAGATCTCTGTGAGCTTGAGGTCAGCCTGGTCTACAGAAGCGAATTCTAGGATAGCCAGAACTGTTACACCCAAAAAACTTTGATTCTAAAAACAAAAACAAAAAGGAAAGAGACATTTGGTCCTAGCCCTCAGGGGTCATATTTCAGTGTGGGGACAGAGCATGAGAAATGTTTTCGGATAATCACATATGAAAAGAAATTAATACAAGGCCAGACGGTGGTGTCGAACACCTTTAATCCCAGCACTCAGAGTGCAGAGTCAGGCAGATCTTGGTGAGTTTGAGGCCAGCCTGGTCAACAGAGCGAGTTCCAGGACAGGCTCCAAAGCTACACAGAGAAACGCTATCTCAAAAAATGAAAAAAAAAAAAAAAAAACAACAACAACAAAAACAAAAACTAAGTAAATGAGATCTTCTAAAACCAGTGCAGTAAAACCTAAAACCTCTGTAATCAGCACCAGCTGTACAAGGAACGGAAACGTAAAACCACGCCCACTTTCTACTTTAAGATCAAAGTGTGCCAAATTAACGCATCCATGAGGGGCCTGGCTGATGTCTGACTGACACTGACTGGCTGATGCTGCTCTGACACTGATGGACGGAACCCATCACTTTGTAAGTACTGTAGTTCCTTCTGGTCGAAGGCGCCATGCACATGTTCCAGCGCACCCCCAAAGGAATGATCACACCACACACACACACACACACCACACACACACACAGCCACTGAAACTGTGAACCACGCCAGCGCCAGCAGTGAGCTCTTACCGCGTCCTCCACATCGATGCATAGGTGCGTTCCGGGCTCAGCCTTATTCTCAAGCCCATTCCTTTTCTGCATTTCAGTATACACGGTGCTCAGGTTTCTGTAAGCGTCGATACAGTTTCTGCACACTTCAGAGTAATTTTTTGGTGGGGGGAGACTGTGTGTGCGCCCCTAAAAGGACAAGGGCAGATGTCAGGCACACAGTACATGTTGCTCACGCTATCTCTGCATGCCGATCATCTGACACCCTCTCCCTCCTAGCCCGGGTGACAAAGGACTGGACTGAACCCAGAAATAAACCCACATAGCCACGGCCACCGGACAGACGCGACGACAGCAGCGCGCCCTCTTTAACAAATGGTTCAGGGAAATTGGACCTCCAATTGTCAAGGCTGAAACTCGCCCTCGCCCTGACAAAAATCGACTAAAAAAAAAAAAAAAAAAAAAAAAAAAAAAAATGGACCAAAGACCTTAACTTAAGACCTGAACCTTTGAAACTAATAGAGGGAAATGTGCAGAAAACATAAAGATGTAAGACTAGGCAATGAATCCAGCTGATGGCTGGGAGGTAGGGGTGAGGGGGTAAGGGAGCTTGCTGTTAAGCCTGAAGACCCAAGTACAGTCCTTGGAACCCATACGCAAACCATCCTCCGACCTTCACATGAACCCCCAAGTAAATATATGAAAACAATTCTTGGGCGGATGGGAGGGAGGGAGGGAGGGAGGGAGGAGGGAGGCAGGGAGAGAGGGAGGAAGGGAGGGAGGGAGGGAGGTGGGGTAGTGGTGGTGCCCACCTATAATCCCAGCACTCAGGAGGAACTCTGAGAGTTCTAGGCTAGCCTGGTCTACAGAGTAAGTTCCAGGATAGCCAAGGCTACACAGTGAAACCCTGTCTTAAAAAAAAAAAAAAAAAAAAAAAAAACAAAACAAACAAAAAGAACAGAAAACAAAACAAAACAAAAACCAACCAACTAAACAAAAAAGTCTAATAAGCATGAAGTCACAAATCAACTTTGGGGGTCTGCAAAGCCCTGCCCTGCAAAGGTGCGAGTTTGGAGAGGGAAGAGGAGACGTGCAGGATGGAAGAGACTGGCAGCTGTTCCCCTGACATCTCTGTAGGCAGACGGTGCAAGAGACACATACAGAACTGGAGTCCCTGAACTCTACAGGAACTAATAGTCCAGCCAACAGATGGACAGATGGACTGACATACCTCAAAAGAAATGCAAGTGGCTTTAAATGCATGAAAATATGACCTTGGGGCAAATGCAAATCAAAGCCACTACTCCACGCAATCACATTGGGATCATCAGGAGAACACACACACACACACACCCCTTCGATGCGGCCACCTGCCCGCTTTCCTGGTCACTCGGAAAAGCCTGACTGCCCTTCTCCTATCTCTTCTCTAACATGCTTGGGAGTCCCCAGCATCTTGGGCTCCCTCACTGTTGCTCAAAGCCTCCCTCCCTCCCTACCATGTGGCTGCTGGTCCTCCCTGAGTCTGCCCTCCATCACAGTTTAAATGTCATAGCTTTCTTTCCTGTTCTCACAAAGATCTGTCTGCCTCTGCCTCCACACCCCAGCTGGAATGAATTGTGTGTGTGTGTGTGTGTGTGTGTGTGTGTGTGTGTGAAAGAGAGAGACAGAGAGAGAGAGAGAGAGAGAGAGAGAGAGAGAGAGAGAGGTTTGAAGTAAGGGAAATAATCTGGAGGAGGCAGAGGACTACAGTATGAATGTTTCTAGCCTGGTAGGGTCCCGCCGCCTTTGAGCCCCAAATAACACACACAAAGGCTTATATCAATTACTAAACTGTTGGCTGGTGGCTTGGGTTCCTATTGGCCAGCTCCCTTTTAATTATTAACCCATTTCTATTCATCTGTTTTTCCACGTGGTCTTGGCTTACCGGAGAATACCCAGACCAACTGTTACTCCTTTGGCGGCCTACATGGCAACTGTGCTCTGCCTACCTTTCCCAGAATTCTCCTCGTCTCCTAGACCCGCCTGCTCCCTGCCTCTGTTGGCCACAGTGTTTTATTCATTAACCAATAAGAGAAACACATACACAGAGGACCATCAGAGGACCAACAGGAGGTGGAAGAGAGACAGGGAAGGTCATGGGACATGTGAGCACCATCAAAGCACAGCTTATATACATGTAAGAAAATAATAATGTCATAATATTAATGCATACAATTAATAACATTAATATAACAAGGGAAAGAAGAAATGCATAAAAGTCATTGTCAACGTCAGGAGAAAATAGTGATGATGATGATCTGTGTTGAGGATGCTAGACCATCTGGGTGATGAGCCTTGAGGATTTGAGGCACAGGGCAAGGGTTTCTAGAACTTTCTAGAAGAGATGCCCGGTCTGTGGGCACAAGACAAAGGTATCTAGCACTTTCTAGGTGTCTCTTACTCTTGAAAACCACTACACGGCCTCTGATGAATGCTAAGGGAAGGTCTAAGTGGGCTCTGGGAACTGAACCCAGGTCCTCTGCAAGCGTAGCCAGTGCTCTTAGTTACTGAGCTATCTCTCCCGCCCCTGTTTTCTTTTAAGATTTATTATTATTATTTTGTTTTGTTTGTTTTTCAAGACAGGGTGTCTCTGTGGAACAGCCAAGTCTGTCCTGGAACTCGATTTGCAGACCAGGATCCACCTGCCTCTGCTTCCCGAGTGCTGGGATTAACGGGCGTGTGCCACCACACCTAGCTTTTTCAGCCATCTCTCCAACCCTTTACTTCCTTTCCTTTTTCTTCCTTTCTTTTCTTTTTTAAGACAGTCTCACTGTGTAGCCCCGGCTGGCCTGGAACTGGCTTTGTGGACTGGCAGCCTTGAACTCTCAGAGGTTCACCTGCCTGCCAGCCAACCGCTGGACAGACGCCACCACACTTGGTCCTGAGCTAAGTATTAGTATTTCCAAGTGGAAAAATCTAATTCCTTTATGAGTCCAAATAAATAAGGAAATGTAATGCTGTAAAAAGTTAGAATTAAATATTAAGTTTATATGGCTTACCTGAAGGTTGTGCTCAAAGCAGGCCAAAGTCTTGTTAAATAGGCTGAGGAAATACTCCGTGTTATCTGACAAACCCTCACTGTTGTTTGTCAAGCAATCTGTAAAGACAACGACACAGACAAAGCCCCGGTATAGTAAGAGGTCAAGGTAACGTTGCATGTGGTCACTCATCACTCAGTGACTGTTTCAGCTTCGCTCTGCGGTTACTCCTCATATAAACCAGCATGAACACTTCCACACAACCCAAGTTTCCGGATACATAAGGCTTTTGGCCCTTTTAGTTTCCAAACGTGTTCTTTTTTTTTTTTTAAACTTTTCATGAAGGTCTTAAAACAGTTGCACATTCTCTTCTTACAAAAACAAATGAGGAACTTTTCACCTTGCATTAACTCTGCCTGGATCCTGTCTTTTTGCCTTGGTGTCAATCAAACTCAGTGGCTCTTTCCTCTTCTAAGCTCACAGAGCCACTGACTGTCCCTAGCAGGAGAACCTTTTTCATTTATTCTTCTGAGTCAACCATGCGCTGGGGGCTGGGAGAACAGGCTGATGGGAGTTCTGTCTAAAAGCCTGGTAGAAGCTTCCTAAAGTCTGGGGGGAAACCAAAAACACAGAACTGTTTCGTGTGTGTTTGCAAACCCTGTATCTGCGGCGTTTGCCCACAGCCAGCTGCCCTTGCTTAGCATGACCTTGGGTTCTTCTATTCCCTCCACTTCCTGTGAAGAGGCAAGCTGTTAATGCTTTTCCTTACATTTATTTGTTTGCTTGTTTTGTACATGCCACAGGGCCAGAAGACAGCTCCCAGGACGTGGGTCCTAGAGAGCAAATGCAGGCTGTGAGGTGGGTCAAGCAGCCTTACCCACGGGCTCGGTGGCCTGGCTTCACATCCCAGAACCGGGAGCGGGCCATTTCCGTCTCTCTTCCTTCAATCTCGACTCTCTACCCTCCACATGCCCACAAACACTGCCGTCTGCTTTCTATACTCCAACTCCGCTTCTAAAACACCACTGAAAACATTCCTAACTTATAATGACATGACTTGACTCAAATACATTACTTCCTGATTTCAGAGTCATGAAACAACCCTTGTAGGTGCCCAGTAATTAGTCCAAAGGGGTTTTTCAAACATCTATTCCCTAGTGCCTGGCACACTTCCTGCCTTCTTAATTTTAACACACAGTTTTATTTTGCATTCGCTGGACTTAGAGAGTCAGGGTCATCCAGAGGGAGTGAAGACACCCCCCAGGGAGCTATGGCTGTGACATGGGGAGAAGGGACAGCGTGAAGAGAATTGAGTGGACAGGCACCAGGCCAAGCCACAGAGGACGGCTCACACGCAACAACCGTCGCATCCCAAAAGCTCACGCCGCTGAATAGTATGTCGTTCGTGTGTTTATGCCTATGACACGGAAACCCATTTCATTACTGTAGTGAGTCTATGAGGCAAGAACTATTATCTCCGTTTCTTAAATAAGCAGAAGGGAAAAGCCTGGCCACACAAGCCTGGCCATTGGAGTTGGATTCCTGGATGTCATGGTGGACACAAGAACTGAGCCCTGAGAGTTGCCCTGTGACCTCCGAGGGTGCCCCACGACCTCCAGGGGTGCCCTGTGGTACACACACAGCTCAAAACAATGAACAAACTGTAGAAACTGGGCCGGAGAGATGGCCCAGCAGTTGAGGCCATTTGCGGCCCTTGCAGAGGACCTGGGTTTGGTTCCCAGCACCTACATGGAGATTACCATTGTGACTCCTTCCAGAGGATCCAATACCCTCTTCTGGTGTCCTCTGGCATCAGGTACATGCATGTGGTATACAGTCATACATGCAGACAAAGCACTTGTACACATGAAATTTTTTTAAATCCCTAAAAAAATATTTCCTTTTAAATTTTGAGGCAGGGTCTTAAACTATGTAGCATTTGCTGGCCTGGAACTCATCATGTAATCCAGGCTTGTCTACAAATTTATAGACGTCCACCTGCTTCTGCCTCCTAAGTGCTGGGATTAAAAATGTGTGTCACCACGCCTAGCAAATAGTTAAAATTTGAAAATAAAAAGTAAAAATAGGGAACAGTTTAGAGAAATGAAGGAGCCTGTCCAAGGACACAAAACTGATACATAGAAGGCTGGATTTTACAATCAGTCTGGCCGTTGAGCCATCACTCTCAGACAATGCAAGGTAACACATTTGCATGCATGTGAGCACACACACACACACACACACACACACACACACACACTGTTGCAGCAGTGAACATGCACAGGCCCTCTTGGTGAGCCTGTCCTAGATGTGTGGCCTCTCTGAACCCCTGAATCTACAGTCTCTGAAGTTTATCTTCTCAAGAATATAAGTCTAGCTCTAGTCGGTCATCAATCCCTTTACCAGTGAGCACACTAAGCCAGAGGAAGGTACACTCCAAGACTTACTTACAAGTCAGTGAGGTGCGGAAATGTCAGAAGACCTTCCACAAGCCTGTATTTCCTTAAGCTCAGCAGTCTTCTCTACTAATTAAGCACTCATTACTCCGTGTGTCAGCATCCACAATGCTTGAATGATAAATCTTTGTTGTTAATGTGTAGACCGGGCTATCCTTGGAACTCAGAAATCTACTTGCCTCCTGAGTGCTGGGATTAAAGGTATGGGCCACCAGGCCTGGCTTACTAAAATCTTATTAAAGGAACAACACAAGCTCTGTTATCATGCTATTTTATTAACATGATGCAGCCCCGGCTCCTTTTAGGGCCCAGGTAGAATAGACACAAATAAGAAAGAGCACAATTACAGTCAGAGCATTCAAATATTAGGCTAAAGGTCTTCAGCTTGGGGGCTAGTGTCTCACAGGAGCTCTGGAAGCACAGTTTCACCCAGAGCGAGTGGATGCCCAGTGTCACAATGAGTCCTGTCCTGCCCGGCATGCACAGCCAGGGATGGCAGGAGTGTGTCCCTGTGCAACGTGGGAGCACAGAGCATGCAATTTCTTCCAGGCGAGACACACAAATAAGTCATTTCTTTAGGGCTGGAGAGATGGCCCAGAGGTTAAGAGCCCTGGCTGCGCTCCCAGAGATCCCGAGTTCAATTCCCAGCAACCACATGGCAGCTCACAACCATCTGTAATGAGATCTGACATGCCTGCTGTCTTCTGGCCTTCAAGGGATACATGTAGGCAGAACACTGTATATGTAACAAATAAGTCTTCAAAAAACAATTTCTTTAGAAAATGATTCATAACGACGACCTCCCTGAGGAGCAAGAGAGCTTAATCTCTTCTGTTTTACTGCCTTTTCTTTTCACTTATAATAATTGGAAAATTAAATGAAAAGCTAATATGCACTGATGATCTGATTAAGCGCTGCGCAGGCACCGTGTGGGTGTCCAGTGTCTGTGGGCAGTAGTATTACACAGCAGTTCACTTACACAGGGGTTAAACGTGTCTTCGTTATTAGGAGATTCCTGACTTTCTGATTCAAAACCAAGGAACTGGCGTAACCCCCCTTTATCTGCTGGGGAGAAGGGGGGGGCAGACGGCCATACACAGTGAGGGGCTACATGGCTCAGGAATTAGGAAGCTAGAGAAGGTAGTGACGGCAAGGCTCTCCGTGGGCACTGAGTGAAGTGGCCATCGTGTTCCTGCCTCATCTCAGATAATCAATGGAGCCTCATCAAGGGTCAGATTAGCACAGCTTCCTCCTGCACGAGGACACGGACATCAGCTCAAGAGGCCTTCTTCGGGGCACTGAGGATTCCAGTCAAGACCTCACACAGAAACCGGCTAAATTACTACAACAGAATTCTGTAGCTTGTCTCCCACCCCCAGGGCTCAGGACTGGCCCCCTACATGGCTGGCAAAGCACTCGGCCACTGAGCTGTCTGCCCCTAGTCCCCAGCACTTTGGGGGCAGGGTCTGCGCGCCAACCTTTTGCCTCCCTGCCTTGGCTACCTGAGTGCTGGGGTTGTAGGTGTGCACTACCAAGACCACTCATTACAACTGCGAGCTCGCTTCAAGTTCTCTAATAGTTTGAAGCTGTTTTCCAGATTTATTTACGAGTATGAGTGTTTTGCCTTATTATGTGCACGTGTGTGTGTCTGGTGCCCAAGGACATTAGAAGGTGGTCTAGTCCAGGGGACCTGATAACTTCTTCAGTCCTCCTAGAGTACCTGGCACAACATGTGGGATATGCACATATATGCACTCAAAAACTCACATACATGAAATAAAAATGACTTTTAAAAGTCCCATTTGAGACCAGTTCTAGTGTTCTGTGCATGTGTACATACATGCGCAGGCGTGCACTTGTCAAGGTCACAAGGCGTCTATCTGCCTTCTTTCTTCAGACAGTCTCTCTCACTGACCCCAAGCTCATGGGCTGGGTATCCTGGCTGGCGCCTGAGCCCCTAGGGGCGTGATGCCTCTGCCTCCCAGTGCTTTGAGTGCACAGGCCATAAGACAGGGCCTGGCCTTTTCACACGGTGGGTGCTGGAGACTTGAATCCAGCAAGCGCTTTACCCACTGAGCCAGCTCCCCAGCCACCAGACACCTACATACACTTTGTCTGTCTGTCCGCTGATTTTTTTTTTTTTTTTTTTTTTTGAGACAGGGTTTTTCTGTGTAGCTTTGGAGTCTGTCCTGGCACTCGCTCTGTAGACCAGGCTGGCCTTGAACTCACAGAGATCAGCCTGCCTCTGCCTCCCAAGTGCTGTGATTGAAAGCCCAGCCAAATATCATAATTATTATGTTAAACATTTTATATAGGTTCTACTATTCCAAATATTATAATTATTATGTTAAACATTTTATATAGGTTCTACTATTTTCTCCATTAAAGATGAAGAAACTAGAGTTCCTAAGACTGAGTTAACTGTCCCAAACCTGACAGTGAGCAAATGCCTGCCGGCCAGTCTGACCTCAGAACTCGGTGATCTCCTGACTACCAGGACTCACACAGGTAGCAATGGCTAATACACCATGACACCAGGGACAGCTTCCCTCAAACTTGGTGGTAGATAGACATACTGCCCAGTTTCAGCCATCCTAAAGTTCACCCGCATCAAATCTGACATTCCTTACCGCACCGCGGACACGGCGCACGCACTCACTCACTCGCACAGTTCGCTTCCTGCCATGTGGTGTTGAAAAACTCTGAGACCGTCACAACTATTTGCATTCTGTCCGCCATCAGGAGACTTCTGGCACAGCTTGGGCTCTCTGAGGAATTCTGCAACAACAACAACAAAAGAAAAACGGGAAGAGATAATCTGAGTATTTAGACTTTCCAACAACCCCGAAAGCCATGAAACAATTAGAACATCTATCACAAGCCATTTAAGGTTTTTCTCTGATATAACCTGGTAATAACAACAGCAATAGTAAAAATGGCAGGAAGGCACGTTTCTGCCTAACATTTGTTGTTGCCAGGTTCGCGTGGGAAGGGAGACACTCTGCTTAACTGCTGAGCTGTCTTTTCCGGCCCATTTCACTTCTTGAATATTGCTTCTGAGTCAAGTTCAACTTCTTAATTTCACAACCTCTTCCTTTGTAAGCACGGGGAAATTACAGAACGTGATAAACAGGGTGTAGCAACAGTTATCTCTGGATGATGGAGCACATCAAGTTTTATCTTCACTTTTGCTTTCTTTCTTCAACTGTCAAAACTCTTTCTACAGTAAATGTGCTATTTATATAGCATTTTAAATCTGTGAGTAAGTGTTCACAAATAGAAAAACATGTCTTCCAGGGACGATTTATCGTGAAAGAAGCTTGTGCTACGCAAATAATAAACCCAGATCCTAACGCCTTGGACCTCAACTATTTCCTACATCAGCTAAGTACTGGGTCCCGGCCCTTTCCTCATTTCAAAGCAACTTAACTCCTACTGTTTGCAGGCTTTACAAGAATGCTGGGGCTCCGAGGATATGGGAGTGTCAGAGAAAGCTGTTACACTGTGCTTTAGGAATCTTCGGGCAAACTCACAGACAGGGACTGACACCGCGGGATGAAAGAGACTGAGTTAGGAGCACCGGGAACTGAACTGACAAACATGGGCACAATAAGACCATCGCTGCCATTCATTTGGGGAAGCTAACCCTCCCTCTATATGTCACTAAAGGGATGCACCTAAGAGAGCATTTACTTTTATTTGCTATCTTTATTTTTTAACATTTATTCATTAAATGTGGCGTGTGTGTGTGTGTGTGTGTGTGTGTGTGTGTGTGTGTGTGTGTGTGCAGTTGCCTGTGCACAGGCAGATGCCTGTAGAGGCCAGAGGCCATCAGGTGTCCTGCTCCACCTGCCTCTGCCTTACTCCCTTTAGACAGGGTCTCTTGCTAACCCTGGAACTAGGTTCAGGCTAGTGGACAACAGCTGGCAGGCATCTTTATCCCCCTCTCCCGCCCTGTGTCCCCCGGGTTACAGCTGCATGCAGTCACGCCTGCCTTTTCAAATGGGTGCGGAGGAATCAAATTATCACCTTTACGTTTGTACAGCAAGCACTCTTACCCACTCAGCCATCTGGTCAACCCTTCTTCACTCTTTCGTTATTTGTGTCGTTCTGGGGACCACACACGTGCTTGGCCAGCACTCAAACCCTGAGCTACCTTTTCAACCTTGCAATTTTCTCTTTCTTTTTTCCTCCTGAGATAGACAAAAGAAAGAAAAGAAGTACTTTCTCAGGGCTGGAGAGAGGCTTAGCAATTGAGAACACTGGCTGCTCTTTCAGAGGGCTTGGGTTCGATTTCCAGCACCCACGTGGTGGCTCACAGCCTTCTGTCACTCCAGTTCTAAATGATCCGGTGCCTTCTGCTCTCCATAGGTACCAGGCACTTGCAAGCAGTGCACAGACACACACACACATAAAAGTGTTATAAAAATTTTAGAAAAATGATCTGTTCAACTATGTTCATTGCAGCAGCATTTGTAATAGCCAGAACCTGGAAGCAACCTAGATGCCCCTCAACTGAAGACTGGATAAAGAAAATGTGGTACATTTACACAATGGAATACTACTCGTTGGGGGAAAAAAAAACCCAAAAAACAATGGAATCTTGAACTTGGCAGGCAAATGGATGGAACTGGAAGAAACCATCCTGAGTGAGGTAACCAGCCACAAAAAGACAAACATATTATGTACTCACTCATATATGGATTTTAGACATAGAGCAAAGGCTCACCAGCCTACAATCCACACTGCCAGAGAAGCTAGGAAACAAGGAGGACCCTAAGAGAGACATAATGGTCCCCTACAGAAGGGGAAAGGAACTAAATCTCCTGAGCAAATTGGGAGGGGGGAGGGTTTTAGGAGAAAGAGAAGGGGAGAAGAGGAGGGGGGAGGAGGACATGATGGAGCAGGAAGATTGAGTCAGGGGAAGAATAAAGGAGACCAAGAAAAGAGATACCTTAATAGAAGGAGTCGTTATAGGTTTAATGAGAAATCTGGCACTAGGGAAATATTCAGAGATCTACAAGGATGACCCCAGCTAACAATCTGAGCAATAGTGGAGAGGCTGCCTTTAATGCCCTTCCCCGATAATGAGATTGATGACTACCTTACATGCCATTCTAGAGCCTTCATTCAGTAGTTAACAGAAGCAGAAGCAGATACCCACAGCTAAGCACTGAGCCAAACTCCTGGAATCTAGTTGCAGAGAGGGAGGAGTGATGAGCAAAGGGGCCAAGACCAGGCTGGAGAAATCTACAGAAACAGCTGACCTGAGCAAGGGGGGAGCTCATGCACCCCAGACTGATAGCTGAGAAACCAGCATTGGACCAATCCCAGACCCCCTGAACACGGGTCTCAGTTAAAAGGCCTGGGCAGTCTGAGGAAGCTCAGATAGTGGAAACAGGATGTATCCCTGGTGCACAAAAAGACTTCAGGAGGGATACTCCCTTAGCCTAGAGACATGGGAGAGGGCCTAGGCCCTACCCCAAATGCCTTGACAGATTCTGATGACCCCTCATGGAAGGCCTCACCCTCCCTGGGGAGTGGATTGTGGGATGGAATGGGCGGGGGCCTGTGGGGTGTAGGAAGATGGGAGAGAGAAGGAACTGGGATCAATATGTAAAATAAGAAAAAAAATTAAATTAAAAAAAAAAAAGAAAGAAAAAGAATTTCGCTTTTTCTTTTTTTCCTTGACTGTAGAAAGTTCTTGAAGACTTTTGGAAAGACTGATTCAAAAGGCAGTGTGGGGAACACACTTACAGGTAATGACGTCTAGAGGGGGGATGTGGCAGGAAGACCCGTAGTGTGAGTGTGAGGAAGAGATGGAGGCAAGAGTAGGGATGGAAAGGAAGTTAACGAGGAGACGAGTGACAATGTAGCTCTCGGTGTCCTACGGCTTTATCCCACTCACTCCTCACAACCCTCAGACAGGCAGTGCCATCCTTCTGCACCAGAAGCTTCTTCCACTGTGTGGCCTCATGTAGGGCACTCAACCTCTCTGAGGCTCAGTTTCTGAAAAGCATGGCCTCTCCCTGTGTATACCTAGGTTTTCCATCTGGAAATCAATTCCTGTAGTTAAGAAACTTCACGTGTCTTAACATACAGCACAATGGCAAAACATGCTAGTCCTTGGTTTATACTTGAAAATATTAGTACCCTGATGTTCCATAACCATTTAGCAGAAGCCTAGATGTCAGGAATGCAAGCATCCACTTTCATCATGTGGATGAAGTCATCAACACAAACACACACACACACACATACAGACACACACACGCACACACACAGACACACACACAGAGAGAGAGAGAGGGGGAGAGAGAGAGAGGGAGAGAGAGAGAGAAACAGGATCACCAGTTCTACAGAAATAAAACCTTCCAACACAATCATACTGATATACTGGTTTCAGACTCTAAAACCCGTGGCCTCCCCCGCTAAGCCCACAGCCCCTAGCTCCCGCCCGATGCAGACTTGGGTCACAGGCCACCTCACTGACCTGCTCAATTCTTCCTAGCCTTCAATACAACAAACTCGCCCATCACAGATCCTCACACTTGCTGTTTCTAAACATACATTTCCTGATAGGACACAGGGTTCAACTCCCAATCCACTCCCCAGAAACCCATTAAGTCCTGGAGTACCCTGCAGAAAGCAGACCCCTGAGCTAGTCAACCCCACATCAGTGGCACAGCCAGCCACCAGGTGAACTGGAGAGGACCTGCACACTGGGGAAGTTTTCACACTAGGGGGAAGAGACCCGGGTTCCCACATTGCTGGTTATACCTGGGGGGCAGGAGGGTGAAGGAAGCTTCCACACCCATTGTGGAAACCTTCAGCTGGGCACTGTGGAGTTCCTTCATACATCATGACTCTAATTACTAGAGCTCAGGATCATTTGAATTTTTTTTCAAACCTCCTAACTCCGCAGAACCTACATACATGAGGAAAACGTCTGCAGTCTCACCCACGGTAGCATCATGATTCAGGGGCACTGTGCTAACAATAGGCCTTGTTATTTAAGACAAAAAAAAGGCAACTGGAAATTATGAAATTTGCAGGAAAATTGATGAAACTGGAAAATCTTAAGTGAGGTAACCTAGGTGCAGTAAGGCAAACACCACAGATTCTCTCCCGTATACACAGCCTAGCTTTTAATGTTAATACTTGTGTATTAGTGTGGGGTTTGTGTTGAGCGGGGGCCAGGAAATCAGAGGAGGGGCCACAAGAAGAGTTACAAAAAGAAGCTGAAGGGAGGCGGCAGGAAATGGCCACCTGTGACACAGGAGTGGAAGAAGGCTCACTGAGGGCGCATGGGGGGTGTAAATAGGGGGAGGGCGCAGGCAGGACATCGACTGCCCGGTGGACTAACCGTAGGAGTGACGCCAGCCTGTTACCTTGTACGCTAATTTAAAAAGTAAACCAGGGGTTGGGCTCAGTTAGTAGACAGCTTGCCAAGCATGGACAGAGCATGGGTTTGAGCCCCTGTACTGCATAAAACAGGTTCACAGTGGCCCACACCTGTAATCTCAGCACCTGGCAGGTGAAAGCAGAGGTTCAAGAGTTCAAGGCCGGTTTGGGGGATGTGAATTTTCATCACAAATAAATTAAAACAGAATGAAAAGGGAGCCTAAAGACAACTTACTCAGAGACAAATCAAAACCAGATATAATTCGGCAAAGGGCAGGGGCATTGAAGGCAGAGGCAGAGACGAGCCTGGGAAACACATCCTCTAAGCCTATTTAAACTGTCCTGGAAGCTGACTCTTTCCACAAAGACTGGCTCTGGAATTAACTTGGTGCAAATGAACCCACTTACAAAAATAACAGGCTTTGTGAATGTGAAGGAATATTAGGCTGGTTTAAAACAAGATGAAGCTATAGACAAATTTCTATCCAGTCAAATCAATTTCGACTTATAAAGCAACCAAAACCACAGGTTCATTAGACTGCTGGGCCCCTGGGTACAAAAAGAACTTTTCCATCTCCCAACTTCCGTGTCATTCCTGTTTTTCCTTTACCAGGCAACCCCGTGACTCTCCTTGGGCTGACAGTCTAACCCTTTCCTAGCGTTTACAGAACTCAGAGGAAAACTGTGGCTACCCCCTCCCACCCCCTTTTTTCCCCTTTATGATGTCCTTCACATCACCTTCCAAGTGACCAGAAAAGCTCTCCAAGTACCAAGAAGAGAAGGTAGGCCAATCACGTCCTAAAATTTCAGCCTCCACTGCCCCTGAGCTATTACCATGTGCCTCCCTTTATCTGTGGCTCCCTTCATCTCCACTTTAAGGATGAGGAAAACAAGCAGAGAGCGCCACTAACTTGCTCAGAGCACAAGCTAATAAACAAGCTAATAAACTCCTCCCTCACCAGCAGGTTCCAGATTGTCTTAGTAAGATGAATTCCCGTACCGCCACATGAAGCAACTGGGTTTTTTTTTTTTTTTTGGGTAGTATTTTATATCGAAGGAAAATAATCATGGCCACACTGCCAGAAATTGGCGGCCCTTAGTTATGTCCACTGCAATGCTCAAGCTTCTAATGACTAACAATTTCGAAAGGGCCTTTTCCTGGGACTAAGAACTGGGATGGGGAAGCAGAGACCCCCCCCCAAAAAAAGCCACTCATATCTACTGCAAATCGGTCCCAAGAAGATGCCCGCTTACAGCATGGAGGGAGGCAGCATTCTAAACCCCAGGCCAGGCCCCTGACGCCTGCTCCTGATACCCCAACTCTACAGACAGTCCAACCCCTTTTTCTTACTTTCCCAGACCCACGCCACAGGTGCCTGGGCTGCTCCTCTACCCACCCCGACGTTCCGGCTGATGTTGTCCATCTTGCTGGCGACCTGTTGGAAAAGCGGGTAGCAGGTCTGGCAGAGGCGCACGGGCCGAGCGCTGCGCACCAGACACCCGGTCAGCTCGGCGCTGCTATTGGCGAAGTCCATCAGCATCTCCTGGCATTCGGGCTCCAGATCCGGCAGGTCAGGGGGTAGCAGCGACAGCGGCCCCAGACCTCCGCCCTGCAGCAGAGACAGGGTCAAGTCCTGCACCTCCAGCAGCTGCTGCTCCGACAGGAGGTCCGCAAAGCCCGGGTGCCGACTGCTGCTGAACGGGAGCTCGCCCAGGGCGTACCTCCACCGCAGCAGCTGCAGCAACAGCAGCGCCCGCAGCCACCGCGACGGCCACGCGCTGCGCCGCTCCAGCACCGCGTCCCGAGCCATCCCCGGGCCGGCGGGCACCAGATCGCTCACCGGGATCTTCGGACAGCGGCCGCTTCCGGCTTCGGCCGGCGCAGGCCCCGAGTGGGGTCACGAGGTGCGTGCGTCACGGCCCCGCCCACCTGCCGCCAGAGGCGCGCGGGAGCGAGCTTGCTCAGCCGGGCCAGCAGCTGGGCTGCGGGGCCTCCCTGGCATCTCAGGCCTCTCTCCATCACGCTCCCGGCCCTGCGGTTCCCTGAGTTCTTTCCAGAAGCCTGCGTGGTTTGTTCCAGTCGCTGGACCGCGCGACCTCCTCCAGGGAAGTGTGTTTGGACAGGTGTTTATCTGCTGTCGGTTTGTGTGTGTTTCCTTCATCCTCTCTGGAGAGTGGATAGAATCTTTTGGCAGTTAATTGGTTTTTGAGCTTGTGGCTTGCAGGCTTTAATTTTTTTTTTTTTTTTTAATTGTCAACTGTCTACCCGTACAGAACTTCCTGCAGTGATGGCTACAGTCCACGACGTAGAAGGGCAGCCACTACAATTATAGAACTGATGTTTCTATTTCACTTACCGTAAATGTAAACATCTGCCTGGTGGCAACTGTGCACAACGTTTATCTGCGTAGAACTCACCAAGTTTGCCTGGAACTGAAGAGCTTCCGGAATGCCTCACTTTGTAGTGTGTCAAGCCCTGGGAAATCCTGGGCAAGCCCTTCAACCTAAGACCCTCTTTCATTTGATTTCACGCTCAGGGAGAGCTTATGGACCGCTCTAGCAAATACAGTGACAGCAGTGCAGGCTGCAAAAAGAATCTTCGCTCATGAGCTAAAAGACACTTTTTAAAGACAAGATCTCACTTAAACAACCCTTGCTGGCCTGTAACCCACTGTGTAGACCTACTGTCCTCAGACTCAGAGATCCACCTGCCTCTTCCTCACCAGTGCTAAATTAAAATCGTGCACCACCACCATGCTGGTCTGGGAAACCATTTCCTAACACGTGTCTGACGAACGACTTTGGTGAGATGTCCTTCGCAGCTGTCTGTCACCCAGCTTTCCAGGTTGAGATTATTGCTTTGTAAGTGCAGAGCCATTGCACTAGCCCTGTGGTAACTTAGTGTCTGAAGGGTTTTGGACTTTTTACCCAATCTGCTTGGTTAATGCTTTGTGTTCCTAAGTTTGGTTATGATTGCTAAATTTTGTTTCCTGTTTCTGTAGCCAGTGAACTGAATAGTAGGACAGATGTTTTGTGAAACAATAAATGAGCTTCCAAATTAAAAAAAGATGAGGTGTGTTCGTTTCCTCCAATACTATTACATAACTTTTATGTTTTTCATGCATATTAATTACTTTTCTGTGATAAAACATCATGACCAAGGCACCTTGTCGAAGAAAGTTTACTTATGTTTACGGTTCCAGGTGGCTGGAATCTATGATGTTGGACAAAGGCACAGCTGTAGCACAGGGAAACTGGAGACCCACATGTCAAACTACAGACACAGAATGAGAGGAAGCTTAGAAATCTCAAAGCTTGCCCCTGCAGCTGCCCAGGCCCCGCCCCAGCCCTGGCTCCTGCCCCTGACCACGCCCCTGACCACGCCCAGGCCCCCATGTGACACACTTCCTCCTGCAAGGCCAGAACTCCAAAATTTAGTCTGATTGTCAGATTTTTTTCTCTGAAAAATGACACAGAAAATTATTATTAATTATGAAAGCTCGGCCTGACCTTAGTCTGGTTCCTAACTAGTTCTTATAACTTAACCCATATCTTTAGCTCTATGTTCTCTTGTGTGGCTTGGTTACCTTTACTCTGTTCTGTCCATGCAGCTTCTGTTCCCTCCATCTGGCAACTTTTTAGATCTCCACCTTTCTTCCCAGCTTCTTCTCTGCCCCCAAAATCCTGCCTAACTATTCAGCTTTTTATTAGACCAATCAGAAAGCGTCTATTCCATAACTCCTAAACCTACCCAAACAATGGCACCAACTAAGGCTACTGGACAACACAACGCTCAGGCCACATGCAGGATTGCCTTGCTGGGTGCTGAGTGACTCACACCTTTCATCCCCGCACTGGGGAGGCAGAGGCAGGAGGGTCTCTGAGTTCAAGGCCAACCTGTTCTGTTCTGGGATAGCCATTACTACACAGAAAAACCCTGTCTCAAAAAACCAAAAATAAAAATAAAAAATAAAAAATAAAAGAATGTGAGTCTAGTTTCCTTTTTATTTTAATTTTATGATGTGCATGGGTATATTTATTGCCTGCAGATATGTCTGTGCAATATGTGCATGACTCGTGACCACAGAAGCCAGGAGAGGGTATCAGATCTCTGGAATTGGAGTTACAGATGGATGTGAGCTGCCGGGTGTGTGTGTGTTTGTGTGTTTGTGTGTGTGTGTGTGTGTGTGTGTGGTTGCTGGGAATCAAACCCAGGTCCTATGCAAGAGCAGCCAATATTTTTAATCACTGAGCCATCTCTCTATCCCCAGGAGTCTAGTTTCCTACCATCAAAAAAGAATTACAGGTAGGAAAAGAGAAATGAACTGTGTATTGTTTAACTATAGGAAACAGTGCAAACTTGAGGCTTAAAATACATAGAAGTAAGTATGTGTACTGGCTACAGAAGTAAGTATGTGTACTGGCTACAGAACTAAGTATGTATGTGCACTGGCTACAGAAGTAAGTATGTGTACTGGCTAGTTTTTATGTCAACTTAACATGAGCTAGACTTATCTGAAAAGAGAACACCACACTTGAGAAAATGTCTCCATAAGATTGGCCTGTAGACAAGCCTTTTGGCAGTTTCTTAATAACTGATCAGTGCAGGAGGGCCCAGCCCATATTTGGGCAGAGCCACCCCTGGGCGGGTAGTCCTGGATAATACAGAGAAGGAAGCTGGGCAAACTACAGGAAGCAAGCTTCTGTGACTTCTGCTTTAGTTCCTGTTCCCAGGTTCCACGCTTGAGTTCCTGCCCTGACTCCCCTCAGTGACAGATCATCACCTGGAGGTGTAAGATGAAACAAAGTCTTTCGGCCCAAGTTGCTTTTGGTCCTGGTGTTTTAGCACAGCAATAGAAACCCTACCTAACACATAGACTCGAACACACCCTACCTAATATATATTGAATTCTTTTTCTTTTTTGGAGAGAGAGAGTCTCACGTAGCTCAGGCTGGTCTCCAAAACATTAGGAAGCAAACTTGCCTTGTAGCATAGGATGCCCTTGAAGTTCTGATCCTCTTGCCTACCTGATGAAAATACCAGCACGCAACAGCTCACATAGTATTTGTGGTACAGGGCCTGGTGCATGCTGGGCAAACACTCTGTCTGAGATATAGACCCAGCCATAGTGTGTGTGTGTGTGTGTGTGTGTGTGTGTGTGTGTGTGTGTGTGTCTGTTTGTTCCATATACATGATACCGTGTTCCCCTATTGCAGTAAATAAGGATCAGGATAAACAAATAGGCCGAATAGATGTTTATTCAGGGAGAAATAACTTACAACCTAGACAGATGAACACCAGGAAATTCAACCCGATCCTCTCCTGTCCGAGTCACGCCAGAAAGAGAGAGCCTTTCCTGGCCCCCTCCGACCTCCTTCCACAGGTCACTTCCGCCCATGGCTCCACCCCCCAATGGGCGTGGTCAGTTCCACAGAAGGAGACAAAGTGAATATCCCACTACATTCCCCTTTCTGGGTAAGGTATATAAGAGTAGTGAAAAATAAACTCGTGGCATTTCAGTATTGACTGATCTGCCCTTCTACCTTTATTCTGTGTCTCTGTCTTTTTTTATCATCTATAGCTAGCCTTTCCCTCACCCACACACCCCTACTATGGACTTGGGTCTCCCCCATAAAGACAGCTCCCGACAATTAGACATTAACTGTGCTTGTGTAAAAAACAAAACAAAACAAAAACAGTGTTTTGCTTGTAGAAAATACAATGAGAAGTATTTCAGTACAAGGTGACATTCAGTCACAAACTGACCTTCAGATGACCCCAGGAAAACCAAATAAACAAAAACCCAAACTTTTTCTGTGCTTGCCACTTTCCATAGGACTGAAACTGAAGTATAGGAATATATATTTAAAATATTAGGATAGATACTAGGCATGGTGGTGCACACCTTTAACCCCAGCACTCAGAGGCAGAGGCAGGCTGCAGAGATGACTCAGCAGTTAAGAGCACTGACTGCTCTACCCAGGTTTGATAACCCAGCTGATGGCTCATAGCTGTCTGTTAACTCCAGTTCCTGGAATCTAACACTGGCCTCTGGTCTCCTTGGGCACAGCATGCATACCCACGGCATACAGACATACTCACATGCATATAAAAATAAATAAACCCAAAATAAGGTAATTTAATAAAAATGAAAAGATAAGAGTTTCTTGATTTGTCAGCTACTAGCAGGCCCAGAACATTGGTGAATCCTATAAAGCCTGACAGAATTCTCTATGCATATGCATATGCATATGCATATATATATATATATATATATATATATATATATATATATATATGCCCCCAGGTTGTTCTCTGGAATCCACATGTGTGCCTACCCATGTACACAAAATTTTTAAAAAAAATTATTTTAAGAGAACAACAAATATGTATCAAATGATTAAATCAAGTTTACAAGATCTGATTCTGTGGTGTTTGAGGAGTATTGAAATGAAATAACTGTAGTTTAGGGATGAGTCAGAAATCTCTCCAAGGAGGTCTTACAGGATGAGCTTTACATCCTGATCCACAAGGGGGAGAGGGAAGACTGGGCCTGGCATGGGTTTTTGAAACTTCAAAGCTGACTCAACCCACCCCACCCTACCCCCTGCCCTCCTCCGGTGACACATCTCCTCCAACAAGGCCACACCTCCTAAGTCTTCTTATGGAATGAACGGGAATTCCCTCTTCTTTGACCCATAATATGAGCCAATGAACCAACAGACTTGGATAACTGGGCAGATGATAGCGCCAAGGATAGGACTAGCGACACAGAAAAGGTACAGCATTTGGAATGACAGAAGCAGTGAATCCAGCTGAAGTTGTCAGCTCCAGATGGTTCTGGTTGGGACACCAGAGAGTATTTAGATTGCAGATGTGATGCCTGCCGGTGATTCTGAGTTGGGTGTTGCACAGCTGGTTTTTTTGTCAGCTTGGCACGAACTAGCGGCATGTGAGAAGAGTGGACGAGCAGTTGAGAAAGTGCCTTGCTAAGATCGGCCCGTGGGCAAGCCTGTGGGGCATTTTCTTGGTTGATGGTTGAGGGGTCAGGTGCACTGTAGGTCTTGTGAGATGGCTCAGCAGGTAAGGCACTTGTGCGTCCTGGTTTGGCTTCTATTTCTGTGATGAAGCACCATGGCCAAGAGCAACTTTGTGGGAGAAGAGGGTTATGTGTCTTACCTCATCACAATAGATGGCGAGGAAAGGCAGGGCAGGAACTGAAGTAGAGGCCATGGAGAGACTGCCTGCTGGCTGCTTCCCATGGTTTGCTCAGACTTTGTCATACAAAGGACCACCTGCCCTGCCCACAGTGGGCTGCCCCCCCCCATCAACCATCAACCAAGAATATGCCCTACAGATAGGCAGCCTACAGCCCAATCTGATGAAGGCAAATCATCAGCTGAAGTTGCTCTCTCCTTGGGTGACTTCATTTTGCATCAAGATGGCAAAAACTAACCACCACACCTTACAAACATGCAGACCAGAGTTCAGCGTCTCAAGACCCATGTCAAAGTTGGGTGGGCTGCTAGCAATCTACCCGTGGAAACAGAAAATAGCTAGCAGCTAGCCAAACTAGCTGAGACTGATAGCTTCAGGCTCAGGCAGAGACACTGCTTCAGAACATAAAGAGGAACACCATCAAGAAAGATGCCTCATGGGTCTGGAGAGGCTCAGAGGTTAAGAGCCCTGGCTGCTCTTCCAGAGGAACTGAGTTAAATTCCCAGCAACCACATGGTTGGCTTACAAGCATCTGTAATGAGATCTGGTGCCTTCTTCTGGCCTGCAGGCAGAACACTGTATACATAATAAATAAATAAACCTTAGAAAGGGAAGAAAGGCACCTCATATCAATATGCACCCACACATGCATGCATACCATACACACATCAAGAAACTATTGATGACGATTAGAAATGACTATATTCCTAATTACATACTCTATAAATGAATGTATGAGTGAGATCACAGAGAAGTCTTGAATAGAAACCTAGTACCAAAAGAAAACAAAAGTACAGATGCTCCCCAAATTCAGGTCCTTTATGCCTCTTGCCTACAATTTATACTATCAAGGAAGGCTAGCAAAGGGAAAAATGCAAGAAATTCACTATGTTAAGCAGGCTCCTTTTTACTACAGAAAATGCCCCAAAACACATCAACTTATACAAAGAAACGTTTTCATTTGAACTCATGACTTTGGAGGTGTCAGTGGTGGTTAACTGGCCCTGTGAGTTGGGCTTATGTGAGGCAGGACATGATGCTGAGGAGCCTACAGTAGAGCAAAACCATGAACCTGTAGGAATAAAGGGGACCAGGGTCACACACACCCCTCCTGGGATATACCCATACACTGAGAAGTTCCCCCACCTTCCAATAGTGTGATGATGAATATTAGGCCTTTAACATGTGAGACTTTGGGACACTGTTTGAAAGAATAAGTCTGGGCTAGACAGAGGACCTGAGTTCACTTGCCTGTGGCTCCATCTCCAGGGAGTACAACACCTCTAGCCTCTATGGTCACACACACACACACACACACACACACACACACACACACACTCACACACACGCAAACACTACAAAAAATTTAGTCAATAAGACAAAATGGCAGCCTACAGAATGGAAAAAGATCTTCACCAACTTCCAAATCTGACAGAGGGCTGATCTGCAAAATATACAAAGAGCTCAAGAAAATAGACACTGAAATACCAAATAATCCAATTTTAAAAATGGGGTACAGATCTAAACAGAGAATTTTCAACAGAAGAAACTCAAATGGCCAAAAGGCATCTAATAAAGTGTTCAACATCCTTAGCCATCAGGGAAATGGAAATCAAAAAGATTCTGAGATACCTTCTTACACCCATCAGAATGGCTAAAACCAAAAACACTAATGACAGCTTATGCTGGAGAGGATGTGGAGAAAGGGGAACACTCCTCCACTGCTGGTGGGAGTGCAAACTTGTACAGCCACTTTGGAAATCAGTATGGCGGTTTCTCAGAAATTTGGGAATCAATCTACCTCAAGACCCAGCAATACCACTCTTAGGCATATACCCAAAGAATGCACAATCATACCACAAGGACATTTGCTCAACTATGTTCATTATTTGTAATAGCCAGAACCTGGAAACAACCTAGATGCCCATCTACCAAAGAATAGATGTGCCCAGGAAGTTAAGATCTCCTGAGTAAACTGAGAGGGAGGGTAAAGGGTATATGGGTCGTGAGGTGGCATGATTCAGGCTCCAAAGGGTTTGGGTAGTCTGGCTTATTGTAGCCCATGTGGTCTCTCTCTTAAGCTGGCTCTTCTCATGCCTGCTTCATTTCTTGGCAGCATCCCTTCCTTCCTGGTGTCTCTATGATAGCTTCACTTCCGAAGAATCATCCACCATCCTCTCAGGAACCCTGCAGGGCTTCCCAACCTGCCATACACCTTAGCTGTCCAGGGATTCCTTTGAGTTGCACTGGGAGCCTCAGTGACTGTGTGAGTGTACCCTGCATATCTGCAAAAGCACTGGGTGGGCAACACCGAGATCTGGCGTTCTGCAGGCTGCACCTGCGTGCCTTGCCAACTACACATAGCCAAACAAGTTCTAGATGGGCAGGCCTTTCTGTGGCTCTGTCAAAAGACTGCTCCTCAGAAAGTCTGAAACAAATTTGCATTTCTACATCTCTGGGCCTGCCTTGAGTGGGGTTCTTGCCAACGCCGGGGATGGCCTCGGGGCCTTTTTTCTTTTTTACCAGTGAAATGTACTTAGCTTCTTTTTTAACAATGTGAATCTCTTTAGCAACTGCATTCCCCTTGGCAGCATCTCTAAACATACTCACTTGCAAGCCTAACTGCAAATCTACATTTTTCTACTCTGCTCCTTTGTAACCCTGATTCTCACTATAAATTTGGCTGGAAGAAGCTGGTAATACCGGTTCTGCTGCCTTGGTGCAGCGTCATCCTGAATTTTCCAGATGAACTAATTCATCGCCTTTAAGCTCAACCTTCTACAAGGTCTCGGGTTATGGATGAAATATGTCCAAATCCTTTGCTGCTGTATTAAAGATGCTATAAACCAGAGCTGCGGGTGTGGGAAAGGAGCAGACACAAAATTACCCTTTAGAAATGAGCTTCATTAGGAGGAAGCTGTGAGCACAGGAGGGGGCACCATGGGGTCTTGAGGTGGGGAAGCATTAGAAGAGACAATGTATCACTTCAGAAACAATGTATCTCTTCAGATACATTGTATCCCTTTCAAAAAACAGTGAGGAGCTCCATATAGGAAGGGAGCTCAGAGTAAAAGGGTAAGAGAGAGAGCCACCACAGGGGACATAAGAGGGGACCTGAATGAGATGGAGCCTTCAGAAAACCCCCAGAGGAGGGTACTCTGGCTTTTCTAAATATGGGGGTGCTGGTGGGAAATTCCACACTGTGATTTAGTCTAAGTGGTCGCTTCTCTGTTCCAATTTTCTACATCTGTTACTGTGACATACTCAAGGTAAACCACCTTATACAGAGAAAAGCCTTATTCTGACTGATCACTTGGGAAGTTTCCATCTCCCCGGAGTCCAGGTTGCTTTAGGGGCTGTGGCTGCAGCTCATCCTGGCCTGGATCGCACAGCCAAGTTTCTTTTTTCTCAGTGCCCATGTTTGGGATCACACTAGATTGTATGGTGTGAACTTCCCCCTAGCTCCCCCAAATCCAGAAAAGCCAGAATATCCTTTTGGAGTGTTTCCTGAAAGCACCATCTCCTTCAGGTCCCCTGTCACATCCTCCATGCTCTCTCTCTCTCTCTCTCTCTCTCTCTCTCTCTCTCTCTCCTGATCAGGACTTAGCTCTCAGCTACTGATCTAGTGCCTTGTGCGCTGCCATGCTCCCCCTCCATGACGATAATGGACTAAGCCTCTGACTCTGTTGGCAAACCTCCGATTAAATGTCCCTTGGCTATGTGTCTCTTCACAGCAGTGGAACACGGAGACAGACTTGGTACCGGGAGAAGAGTATCGCTGTGGCAGGCCTGACCATGCACACTGCTTGCTGGCAGAACATGGACTTGGGACTTAGGTCTAGAAAAGCTGTTGAATGCTTTAATGTGGAGCCTGCCCTGCTGGGTTTGGACTTGCTTTGGTCCAGAATTCCTCTCTGTGCTCCCTTTCTTCCCCTTTGGAATGTGCGGTGAGCATAGTATTAAAAGAAAAAAAAAGTGCTTTTTATACATGTAAAAATAACTTAATCAGGAACCCCACTACACCCAAGACTGCACCTGGTGACCAGAACCCAGTGACATCACTTGCCCAAGATAACCAGACTCGTGACTAGAACTCTGCAACACCCACTGGGCAGTGTATAAGCAGAAACCAAGAGAGCAATGCTCTGCTCTGCTCGTCTGTAATTCTGTTGGAGATGCTATCAAGACACCACCTTGATCTTCCCCAGGCAAGGAGAGTCTCCCTGGGATCCTGACCATCGAATCAGAGACTACTGTGAGAGACTGGGCCTGACCTTCAGCTAAGGTATGTCACCCAGCCTTGGGAAATGGGCTTGGGACCATAGTTAGGAATTTAGAGTGTGAACCTTGTGTGATGACCCTCAGCATGATAAAATATAACTTCTGTGACACCAACTATGCATAACTGCTTTCTTGCTTGTAATACAATGGTAGTATATTCTGTACCATTGTATTTATAAGTCGGTCATCTGCTCTTTGATTTCGATTTTCCAGGGGGCTGCATTATGGCCTCTGAAAACACCATGTACTTCCTCAGGAGCAGCTACCCCTGTGGAAAGGTAGGAGATCCAACTCTAAGCATGGTGGGTCACTCCATCTGCTATGAGAAAGAATGGCTTGGAAGATATGTTTTAAGTTCCATGGGGGCCAAGTGTGGTGGTATATATACACCTTAGGCCCCAGGCTTCTGGGGGTAGAGGAGGCCGATCGATGAGTCTGGGGCCAGTCTATTTGCATAGGGAGGGTCCAGGCCATCCAGGGTTACTCTGCCATGAAAAATAAAACACATAAGGGTCTGGTGAAATGGCTCAGCCATTAAGAGCCTCAGCTGTTCTCCCAGAGGATCAGGGTGTAAGGACTCAGGCACTATGCTGGCCTGCCCCTGTCACCTGGCACAATACACTCAGGCAGCACTCTGATTAGCTCAGAGTTCCATGCTTGCGCAGTCTGCACTCAAGTACAAAGGACCCCTTTAAAAGAAAGACCCCCCCCCTTCTGCCTTATGCTCTCTTTCCTTCTGCCTGGCATGTTTGTCCCTCTGCCTCCATCACCCTCCCTTGCCAAGGGATCCGCCAAGGTCTCCCTTGCAGTTTATCGTAACACAGGGTTTGATTTCCCAGCACCAACATGGCAGTTTGCAACCATCTCTAACTTCCATTTTAGAGGATTTGATGCCCCTTCTGGCCTCCACAGGTACCAAGCATGCCTGCAGTTCACATACATGCAGGAAAAATACCCATACACATAAAATAATAAAATAAAATGAAAAGGAGAAATTTCCACTAGAGGAAAGTAGTTTGAAAGGAAAAAAATATATATCTCTTATAATTTTAAGTGGGCATATGTCTGTTGTGGGTCTCCAACCCTTCCTTTTCTGGAGTTGTTCTGTACCTGCAATCATGTATATGAGGAAATGTAACTTCGCCTTTTAGCATACAGGTCTCTGCCATGGAATCCATTCACAGATCTTTCAGAAAATTCACAGCCGTATACTGGGACCTTATGGAACACTGGGTTGTATCCTAGAGAAAGTTTGTCTGTAAAAAACTGTTAAAACCTACTAACCTACATATATATTTGCTTGCTGATTTCTCCCTTTCTCTCTGCTGCCTGCTCTGGTTCCTTCATTTGGATCTGCTTTTACTTGGATATTAAACTTTATAATAAAGAGTACTCAGCTTTCTCAGATATGTGATCTCGTCACCGTTTGAATAGTTTTGGTTGGACGTGTGTCCACAAAGACAAGACAGCATGTATCAGCTTCCCTTGCAGCTATGAATGAAAACTACATATTTTTTTTAAGTCAGACTTTTTCCCATTAAATTTATTTTTTAGTATGTGTGTATGTGTGTGCATACATGTGTACGTGCAGAAGTCGGAAGACAGCTCTGTGGAATCAGTTCTAACTCTTTATCTTTTGCTCTCTTTTCTTTTTTCTTCTTTTATTTTATTTATTTATTTATTTATTTTGTCTTTTGAGACAGACTTTTTCTGTGTATCCCTGGCTGTGCTAGAACTCCCTTTGTAGACCATGATGGCCTCAAACTAGAGAGCACCCTGCCTCCTGAGTGCTAGGAGTAAAGTGTGTGCCGCGACCCCCACCCTGCTACTCCCTTTTCTAAGGATTTCATTAATTTTGTTCTCCACTGCTTCTATTCAGGTTCTTATTTCCGCTGCCATATTTTAATTTTCTGCTTTGTGAATGCTGCATCTTTTTTTTTTTATAGCTGCCTCCTTCTTTAGTCTGTTTTCTCCAGGTTGTGTAACTTTGTAAAGATGTGTTCATGTTGCAGAAAACTACTTTAACTATGTAAAGATGTGTTGCGTTTGTTTATGTTACATTTGTTTAGCTGGGCAAAGATATGTTACATTTGCTTATGCTGTATTGGTTTAATTATAAAGATGTGTTGCATTTGTTTTACTTTGCTTGCTTAAGGCACCTGATTCGTCTGATGGTGTGTGTGTCTGTGTGTGTGTGTGTGTGTGTGTGTGTGTGTGTGTGTTTATGGCTGACATTGGTATTGGTTATATGGCTGGTATTGGTTAACCAGCTGGTGTGCTCTTCCCTGGAGCAGGCTGTTTCTCCCTGCCCTTAGTAGCCTCTAGTTCTTTGTGTGGGTTTGAGGCCACCTGAGATCCACCCTGTTGGGGGGGGTGTTGTCTCTCAGAGGGACCTGGGGTGTGCTTCTTAGGTTAAGGCTGTCTGGCCAGCAAGTTCCAGAAATATCTGTCTGTCTCTGCCTCCCTGGCACTAGGATTACAAGCAAGGTCTGGCTGGTTTCATTTGTTTGTTTCTTTGTTTAATGTTGTTCGGGTTCTCGTGTATAGCAAGCCCTTTACGGACTAAGCCATCTTCCCAGCCCTCTTGTTTGTTTTTACTTTATACCTCTCCTTAAGTGTCTGGTGGATATTGTTCGTCTGCTTGTATTTAAAAGAGGGGTGCTGTGGAACTCAGTGGAAATGCTCTGTTATAGATGGGCACAACCAAAGCAATGGTCTGAAATCATCAATATTGTATTGTGTTATACTGTTTGGATTAAACTTAGGGCATCAGTCATGCTAGACACGCTCTCTAGCCTGAGCTACATCCCCAGCTCTGAAAACATGGATATTTTAAATGTTTTTCTCTTGGACAGGTCACACTTTTCAGAGAATCATCTGCCAATATTCTATCCAGCTGCCTGTAATCTCAGATCCTGGCCGTGGAGAAAGGCTGGCAGCTCAACTTTAAGACAGTAGACTTTTCTCTAAGCTGTGGGGAGGGGACACCGGGGTTGGGAATCTCAGTGGTAGAATACCCGACTAGTGTGCATGGGGCCCTAGGTTCAGTGCCCAGCACTGGGGTGCACACACAGAAACAGTATGCTGACACAAAGAAGGTTTAACACGTCAAATGCTGCACAAAAGATCAGGGCTTCTGGGTCACATAGCACAAGCTACAAGGCAAAGCACTCACATGCAAAATAAAATGAATACATCTCTTTTTTCTTTTCTTAAAGAATCTACAATTAGGGGGGCTGGAGAGATGGCTCAGTAGTTAAGAGCACCAACTGCTCCAGAGGACCCAGGTTCAATTCCCAGCACCCTCATGGCAGTTCAACTGTCTGTAACTCCAGGGGATCTGACACCCTGACACCAATGCACATAAAATAAAGTTAAATACATTATAACTATTACCAAAAGAAAAAAAGACTTAAGCAGAAAGCAGGAGCTGGCCCTGCCAGCCTGTTGGCGGGAGAGCAGGCAGACGCGGGTCAGCTGCCATCCAGGCCCAGATCCAGCACTACTTTGAGTCGGTTCACCCCAACACCTACTTCATCTATGAGCTGCTGGAGCCTGTGAAGGAGCTGGACCTGCAGAACCAGAGCTGCAGGAACACCATGACTCTAGGCAACAGCAGGCAATCCAAGAGGAGTCTCAGAGGTAATCCAGTATTAATGTCCGTGGTCTGTGCTGTTGCCAAGGACCATGTTTGGACCAGTGGTCCTGCTGCAGCCAGGGGCTGTGTTGACATCTGAGGCCCATGTTACCACTGAGGGCCATGCTGATGTCTGTGGGCCGTGACTCTGCCATGTTGACGTGAGTGATCTATGTAGTCACCCGTGTTGATGTCCACGGTCCGTGGAAGAGTTGACATGTACTGATGCTAGAGACCATGCGGATGTCCGTGATCTGTGTTGCCAGGAAACATGTCAAAACCCAAGATCTGTGCTCCTGCTGCCTGTAAAGGACAAGGAAGCTGACTGTGCAGAGCTATGAATGCCTGCAGAGGCACAGTTGACCAAGAGAGAAGGGGGAGAAGGGGGTTCCTGTGACAATTCCTCCCCCAACCCCTCCCCTCCAAAAGGAAGTCGTCCAAGATGACTCTTTGAAACTGTGATGGAGATACTAAACTGTACTCCCCACAACTGATGCAGGGGTGCAGGTGGGGAAGGACTCGGCTTTCTTTAAGGGGCCACACAGTGAGTAGATGGGCAACACAAATTGGACTTGCTTTTGGGGGGGCAGTGGTCACAGGGCTGGGGACAGACATGGGAGGATTGTGAAGTGAGTGTGATTGGGGTGCATGGTGTGCGTTTCCCAAATAATCAGTGAAAATATCACTGGGGGGGAGGGGCAGGGACTTCAAGGATGAAGGCAAGGCCATGTCTCACGACAGCTCTCAGGCTCTGTCTCTCTCTGTCTCCCCCCCTCCCCCCATACTCTATTAACAGTTCAGGTTTTCCTCAGGCGGCATGGTAGAAAATATGCTACATATACTTTATATTCTTTTAAATCACTGTTGGTGATTTCTTCCCAAAACCTTTCCTTCCCTGCTAGATGGTCCAAAGGTTTATCCAGTATGAAGGTTTGGTCACAGTACATAAACATGGCTTCTTGGAGACCACTCTGTGTGGGTTGGGAGAAAGAAGTGTTCAGAGAGAAAGCTGGGTCCACTACAAACCTTCCTTCCTCCTGATGGGAATGCTGTTGAGCAGTGACCTTCTAGCAATCATGCCGGGTTAAAGAAGGGGATGCTGCTATTAAGGCCTATTTAGTAAAAGGAGAAATTTTGAGGCAATTGGACCTTTGTGGATCCCTTCAATTCATACAATATGTATGCATGTATTTTTAAAAACATAACTACTTATTAGGGCCATTCATGCACAAAGAGACTTGATTGTGGCAAACTTCCTCTTGGGTTTTTGTCTAGCTTCAAATGCAAATGTATGTTGACTCTGGATCAACTTTGGAGAGGCTCAGCTCAGTTACTGGCATGCCTGAAGCATCAGGAATATGCAATCGGTGACTCGGTTTCCCTCCTGTAAACCAGGGGGTTCTGGCCTGGGATGCTCAAGCACCTATGGTGTCATAAGGGAGAAACTGAAGACTCATAAGCTATTTATGAAATGCCGTAAATGCCAAAGGAAATACAAAGCTCACCTGGCCAAAGCTGTGCTGGCTACCTCAGACATCATGTGTGTGCATTAGGAGTCAGGGCAGCGAGTCTGCATTGCAGCTGACCTCAGTGCTCATGCCTCTGACTAAATAAATTCTTGGTATATAAATGCTACCTGCCTTGGTTCATTTTCTTTCCTTTTTTGTCTGTTCATTTGCCTTTTTTTTTTTTTTTTTTTTTTTTTTTTTTCCTGTTTTTGTTTTGAGACAAGGTCTCATATAGCTAAGGCTGTCCTGAAATTCCTGATTCTCTTGACTCGAGTGCTGGGATTACATGTCTGGCTAAAAAATCACAGTGTGTTACAAGGTCCATATAGCCTGCCTGCCTGGAACTCACTCGTAGACCAGGCTGGCCTCCAATTGATGGTGATCCTACTGTTGTATAACAGTTTCTTCTGAGAGTGAAACATCCAGTCCTGCAGGGAAACTCTTTAAAAGCAAAGGTAAACTACTCCAAATAGTTTCAGGAAGTCCCTCCCTAAAACCGACTAGATTCACCAGGCTCCTCCCTGCAGGTGGAAACCGTAAAAGCTGAGACTCCCTCTCAGCCAAGCAAGATGAAAAGACTCTGAGATGGGACCAACTGCCAGAAGAGGCAGAAACCAGCCGAGCTGCCTGCAGGCTGTGCAGTGAGCTCCAGGACCCCAGATTTTGTGAGCTGTCACCATGCTGGGGTGGGCTTTGGTGATGCAGCTGTCTTTAAGTCATTTCTGCTCTTACAAGTAACCCCAATAAAACTCACTCACCAAGGTGGGCTATCTGGACTTTGGTCTGTCATGGACTCCCTGTCTGGGGTGAGCACATGCTCAAACATGTCACCCCCAACACATGCTCTTTCTCTCTCTCTGTCTGTCTGTCTCTCTCCTCTCTCTCTCTCTCTCTCTCTCTCTCTCGTTTGTGTGTTCTTTTATTTTATTATTTTATGTGTATGAATGTTTTACCTTCGTGTTGGTTTGTGCAAAACTTACCTGGTGCTCTCTGAGGCCAGAAGAAAGTGTAAAATTCCCTAGTAGTACTGGAGTTACAAGCGATTGTGAGCCACTATGTGGGTACTAGGGGTAGAACCCGGAGCCTCTGCAGCAGCAACACAAGCCAACTCTCCAGCCCACACACAAATCTTTAAAGAAGTTTCTGTCTTTGAAGCAGTCGCCCAGGGCGACTGTGGGTGGTCCACTTGGTAGGATTTATAGTCCCAGTGAAGACACACCACTGGGCAGGGTTTTCTGCATAGGGAAGACCCAACCTGAGTACAGGTGGTACGGTGGCCTGGAGGGAATGAGAACAAGAGCTGAGCGAAGCTTAGGCTCCCTCTGCTTCCAGACTGACTGCAGGCAGGCGCAGTGGGAGCAGCCGCCTCACATCTCAGCCGCCATGTCTTCCTTACCGTGGCTGACTGTATGCCCTTGGACTGTGAGCCAAAATAGCCACCTTTAGGTTGTTGTTCTCAGTTATTTGAACACAGCAACAAGGAAAGCGCTGGTCATCCTGTAAGCGCCGGCATTTGAGGGTGCTCCTGCAACTCCTGGCATCCACACAAACGCATGTCTCCATCCACCCGGTCGCCAGGCCCCCACCCTGGACCATAATGGGTGACGCTTTCAAAGATACAAACTCAAAGTCCAGGCTCAGAAACCTTCCAGGACCTCGGAAGTTTCAGGTTTAACTGAAATCCACATTAGAGCAAGGCCACCCACAGCCAGACGACGTCAGAAGGTCACTGTCAGCAGCTCACACTCTTGCCACCCCACCCCCCACCCCACCAAGGCTCATGGCTCCACACTAAATTGCCAGGCCAATGTGCCTTTCAGAAAAGCAATTACCCCGATTCAAATGAGATGACCCATAATTGCAAATCACCTGTAAATTTACCGTCTGCCTCAGTCTTGGAAATATAATATCTAAATTTGTGGATGAATTAATGGGGTTAGAGGCAATAATGGAGACCCCTATTCTGGCAAGTGTTAGTTTTTCAAAGCATCGTTGAAATGGAAAATTGCATATTTATTCAAAATCAACCCATATGTGACAAATCACTTCAGTTATGGGCAGCAACTCTTCAGAGAGGAGTGGGGCCTCATGATGAGCCCCTCCCCTCTCCATGACAGGATGTTGAAGTCCCAGATTGTATGCAGTTACAGAGCTCATTTTCAAAGGCCTCCCCTGGCTTTCCTCTAACCCTGTTTCTCCCGACTCCTTCTCCAGCCCAGATGGTAACTTTCATAACTCAGTGTATTAGTAACTATTGCTGCATAGCAAATTACTCCAAACTCAGTGGCCTCCTTATCTTACCAGGGATCCGGAGTCCGTGTGATATACCTGGCTCTCCAAGGCTGGGCCATCCAAGGCTGCTTGCTGTCAAGGTGTGGACTGAAGCCGCCATCAGTCAGTAGCTTCTGAGGTCACTCAGCAATTGTTTTCAGAACCCAGGTCCCTGTGAGTTGTTGCAGACGGCCTGCAGCTGTTTATTCACTCTTTTTGTTTGTTTGTTTGTTTGTTTTGTTTTGTTTTTCAAGACAGGGTTTTGCTTTGGAACCTGTCCTAAAACTAGCTCTTGTAGACCAGGCTGCCCTTGAACTCACAGAGACCCACCTGCCTCTGCCTCCCGAGGACTGGGACTAAAGGCTTGTGCCACCACCGCCCAGCTGCTCCTTCAGTCTTAACTAGAGATCTGCCACATGAAGGTCTTCATAGAGCAGCTACAGTGTTTGTTTAATTCTGTCAGAGCTAGATGACCAGGACCAACAACAGCAAAGTCACAGTATTTATACCTAATCTTGGAAGTAACATCCCATTGCTGCTATTCATTAAAAGCAAGTCATAAGGTAAAGCCGAACTCAGGGTGACCCAGGGACCGGAAGACTGGCAGGAAGGCATGCTGCAAGTCATCTTGGAGTGGTCTAACAGAGTGGGTATCTTCCCAGCTAGTTATTTTATGCTTATATGGAAACATAAGTGTACAAGTTACAAATGAGTAATATACGTAAAATATTGTAAATTTACAATTTCAATTTATAGTAATGATCTAATAGATTATGGTGATGGCTACTCTCAGTTGTCTCCTTGACTAGATCTGGAGTTAATAAAAATCCAAGAGGCTGAGTACACCTGTAAGGGAAGTTTGCTTAAGTCATTTAAAGTGGGAAGTCCCACTTTTAATCCAGCTCTTTTAAGGTGGGAAAATAAACCTTTAATGTGACCACATCTCTGCTGGCAGCCTACATAATGACAAGGAAGAAGGGAGCTCTCTCTCTCTCTCTCTCTCTCTCTCTCTCTCTCTCTCTCTCTCTCTCTCTCTGCCTGCTTGCTGTAGCTCTGTCTAGCAAGTCCATACCTTCACAGGCATCAGAGCCTCTTTCTTCAGGGTTCCAGAGTGTACTGAAGACCAGCTGGACATCCAGCCTTGTGGACTCAACGACTACAGAGTTCTTGAACCTTCTCTTGGTAGACAACCATTGTTGGGGTAGCCGGGCCACAGCCCACAAACGGTTCAAGTAAATCCCGTGTGTGTGTGTGTGTGTGTGTGTGTGTGTGTGTGTGTATTCTCAGCTCTGTTCCTCTAGAGAACTCTGATTAGTACAGTCATACATCTGTTTTTGGCATCTATTCACACAGATCTATCCAGACCAAGGAAGTTTCTTTTAACCTATATTCCATATTCAATCTATGAGCTACTACATTTTACTTAAAAATTGGCTAAAGCTATTAGGGGCATAGTACTGGAGCATGAGCCAAGGGTGCCTGCGTGCTAGGCAAGTGCTCCACCACAGGGCTACATCCCCAGTTCCCCTTCCTTCTCCCCTTTTAAAAAACAGGGTCTCTTTATGATGATTCTGCAATTTACTATATAGACCAGGCTGGCCTCAAACTCACAGAGCCCTGCCCACCTCTGCCTCCTGGGTGCTGGGAGTAAACACGGTCATCATCACATCTGAATTTCACTTGATTTTGTTTTGAGACAGGTCTCACTAAATTGCCCAGGCTGGTCTTGAACTTACTTCCTAGCCCAGGGGGACCATGAAACTGCAGTGTCTTTGCCACCGGGCCTAGCCCACGAATGTCTATTAAAATTCAGAGGTTTCCATGGAGTGGGGAGTTGCTAACCATCTTTGTACCTGTCCCCTTGAGCACTGATACAAACACTTCTATAAACCTAGAAAAAGGTAGAAATCAGTCTTTTAACGATTATACTGCACTCACACTGCTCACTTAAAAGATTTAATTTTCCCAGCTTTCACACCAACACAAAAACACTGATTATCATCTAAGACAGTGGCTCTCAACCTACAGGTACTGACCCCTCGGGGGTCCCATATCAGATATTTACATTACGATTTATAACAGTAGTAAAATTACAGCTACGAAGTAGCAACAAAATAATTTCATGGTTGGGGGTCACCACGGCATGAGGAACTGTATTAAGGGGTCACGGGGTTAGGAAGGCTGAGAACCACTGCTCTAGGCCAAACTTCTTGGCTCATGCACATCAGCCCGACTCCTCCCTCTCCAAACCCTGCCCCCTCAGAAAGACCACCAAAAGTCAAGCCTCCCCCAGGCTTAAGATCCCGCCTACCGGGTATTTAAGCTCCAGTCCCCAGATCTGCCATGTGATTTCTCCTCCTCCCTTTCCCATCTCACTTCTGGCGGGCTGGAGGGGTCACCTGGAGCACTTGGCTCATTAAACCTGGCCTTTTTGATTCCGCTTGATCTGGTTTAATGTGTCAGCAGAGAAATCTACTACCAGGGATACAAAAATACTTATCACTTCTGTCAACTTGACCTAAGCTAGGCTAAGTTATCTGGGAGTAGGAACCTCAACAGATGAAATACCTCCATCAGATTGCCTGTAGGCTAGTCTGAAGGGTATTTTCTTGGTTTATGGTTTATGTCATAGGACCTAGTCCATTGGGACAGCGACACCCCTGGGCAGGTGGTCCTGGGTTGTATAATAAAACAGGCAGAGTAAGCCACAGGGAGCGAGCCAGTAAGCAGCATTCCTCCATGGCTTCTGCTTCAATTTGTGTCATGAGTTCCTGCCTCAACTTCCCTCAATGGGCTGTGACCCAGGATATAAGTAAAAAAAAAAAAAAAACTCCCCATGGCTTTTTGGCTATGGTGTTCATTAAAGCAATAAAAACCAAACTGAGAGACACAAAGACATAAATACTAAGGCAACAGGAATACTATACATATATCAAAAAACATTACTCCATACCTCTTGAACATGTATAATACCATATGTTAACTAAAATTAAAGAGGTAAAGCTGACTAGAACAAAAAGAAGCCAAGAGTAATGTAGGAGGGCGATTAATTTCAGGGTCGAGTGCTAGCTTCTGTAACTGTAACCTTTTCATTTGCTTTTTATTTTAAATGTTAAAATTTTAAGTATTGCGTGGTGATTATACATCCCGTGCAGCCCGGGATGGCCTTGAACTTAAAATCTAGCCAAGGAAGATCTTGAATTTCTGATCCTCCTGCCTCCACCTTCTGAGTCCTGCCTGGGTTTCTAGGAGTGCAGTATCGCACCTTGTTTATGTACTGCTGGGGCCCCAACCCATCATTTTTCAAATGCTAGCAACAACCTTTTGTTGTTGTGCTTTTGCTGTTTAGAATATGGTCTCGTTGTGATGCCCTGGCTGTCCTGGAGCTTAAAAATATAGACCACCATTGCCTTGTAGTGGAGCTCTTGTCTGTTTCCAAAGTGGTAGGACTACAGGTGGATGGATGGGCAGATGGACAGATGGATGGATGGAACACACACAGAGAGGAGAGGGGTCAAGGGAGAGCTGGCTATGGTGTCTCATGCCAGGGATCCCAACACTCTTCAAGATCAACCTGGGCGACCCAGTGAGTTCTAGGCCAGCTGGGACTATATAGTGAGACCCTATATCAAAAAAATAAAATAAAGTCAGGCATGCACACCTTTAGTCCCAGCACTCAGGAGGAAGGGACAAACAGACCTCTGTGAGTTCAAGGCCAGCCTGGTCTAAATATCATGTTCCAGCAGCCCAACCAAGGCTACATAGTTAGATCCTGTGTCAAAAAAAAAAAAAAAAAAAAAAAAAATTAGGGAAGAGAAAAAGAAACCAGGGACATAAACATCACCCTTTGCCCTTCCTTGACTAACCAGAAGTACTCACTCTGGGTCATCAATGACAAGATAACAGATGAGTGTTAGCTCTATGTCCATTTCCCTCTCCTGCCATGTTTGTTTGTACTTGGGCATGAGCGGGGGCCGCAGAGCTACCCCTCTCGTTCTTTTGCTCGTATGTCTACTCCTTAGGCTCCAACCTCTGCCAAAATTGTCCTTACTAAAAGTGAGAATCAAATAAATTCCCGGAGGAGTGGGACTTCCATTCCGAGCCACTGTCTCTTAGTAAGTCAAGTTTTTGCCTTAATCCATCCCTTGGGCTGGATTTGCAGCTCAGTCAGAAGAGTGCTTGCCTAGCACACACACACACACACACACACACACACACACACACACACACACACAGAGGCATCCTCAGCAGTATAGTGAGTTTGAAGAAAGCCTGATCTATTAGAGCCTTCTCAAAGATGGCGGGGAATGTCAGCACCTGTATCGAAGGGAGAGATGCGGAGATGATAAAGGTAGAGGTTTCTTAGAAGAAAGTCATGGAAACTCTCTGGAGCAGTCAAGCAGCCAGTGTGGTCGTCCAACAAAAACCTTCAGGTGTTTTCTGTAGTCACTGAGCCCCTGAACTTCTGATAGAGAGGAGGGAATCAGATATGCCTGACCCAACACTAGCCAGACCACATGGGCTGAGGGAGGACCCTGAGCCTAACAGGGTTGCCATGTTCCCTGAGCGCTCAGTACCTGAAGGCCACTTGCTAGATGCACCCTCCTGTTCTGAGTCTCAGAGAAGGTCCTTTCCCTTCCTCTACCTCCACAGCAATGAAGTTCCGCAGTCCTTAAACTCTTAAACTTCCACTTTCTTCCACCAGGGGTCGCGTTGTTTCTTTTTCAGACGCAAATGCACTCTGGAAGAGATCTTGGCACACAATATCCCTTTCTGGAGGTGTCGAAGATGGTGTGAGGGTCCGAGTTTGGTGAGTGGAGAGGAGATCCACAAAAGGGCAACTGGACCGCTCTGTGTCACCAACAATGCCAAGCCTCCCCATATATGAGACGTTTGGATTGCATCAAGTCAACCTGGTTGGGCATACCAGGAAATCCTGGGGCCTCAAAGCCCCTGGGATTCACAGGGACTTGGGGGGTGGCTCCGGATTCTCAGGGACAGCCTGAGAGTCTGGCCCACTTCGTGGCAGGCTAGGGGAAAGAGAAACTTGGCCTCTCCTAGGTTGATACAAGACCAAGAAGTGAAAAGTGGTAGCTGTGGGACCTGAACACCTCATCCTTGAAGGTTTAAACCATATCCACCTAATGTGGTCACCGTAGCAAGGGTTGTGCACCGGTGCGGATGCAGGCGACCACATGTTCACTGGGGACCAGGCATCCATCTCCAAAGCCTTTCTTCTTCCTGTAGGCTTCTTCGCATTTGAATCTCTCTGGCTACACACCAAGAGAGGCCCCCAAATGTAAAAGTCAAGTTGAATTGAAAGCCTATTATGGTTTGTGCGCTCCCAAAGCCCCCACCCCACCCCCATTAAATTGTGTTTCAAAACAACATGGTGACTTTTGGACAAGATTTTTCTGTTTCCCCCATGCCACAATGGAAACGGGATTATTGCTACTGGGTAAAATGTCTGGTTGTGTCAAATTCAGTCCCGAAGGCTGGCTCGGGCCAGCACTGGGGCTCCGCTTTGTGTTATGTTCACGGAGAAGATATTAATTAAAAGAAATACATGATTAAAAAGTAATGAGTTGAATAAAAATTATCTCAGCTCATTTTCTGATTATGTTAATTGTTAAAAACCCTTCAATCACGCCGTTGCAGTCAATGGGCTTTAATGTGAAATTAGTGGGCTCTTGATAACTTACAGTCCAGAATAATCCTGGCGGTTTAGTCATCATTCCTAATAACAAGGATGTTGCTAAGAACAGAAAATTTTACATGATTTTTTGAAACATTCAGCCCTTCCCCCCATGTGTCATTTGGAAAAAAAAAAAAAAAGGCCTAGCTCTCTCGCGATTTCCAACTCTTCTTCCCTTGGCGCCTCGACCATGGCCTTGGCGAGGATTGGAGTTTGTGTGGCTATCGACTCCCGGGCGCTCAGCCTTCTCCACGCGTCAGCAGGTTGCTGGCCGCGGGTTCCCAGAGCTCCTGGGAACCGGAGCGCGCAGCTTCCCCGCCCGGAGATGCCAAATCGCCAGCCTGCCCCCAGGGCTCAACCAGTTTGGGGGATGGGGGAACACCCAATGAGGAATCCACAACGCCAAGGCGGAGCAGATCGGATGGGGCTGAGCGTGGGGTGATCAGAGCTGGCGGAGGAGCATGTAGGGTGAGCCCCTCTGGCCTACAGCTCGCCCCGCAGGCCGAGTCCCCGGACTTGAGTGACTGCGTGCACACCTCCCCCTACCGCTGCTGGGCTCTGGTTCCCATCGAAACCCGGACAGGTAGGGGGTTCAGCTAGAGAGGAAAAAGTCACTCCCGAGAGCGGCCTAGGCTCCCAGTGCCTGGTGTAGAGTAGCCTCTAATGAAAACTAGTGAGAACGCTCGGTGCTTGATGAGTCCAGACCGCCCGGTGTTTTCAGCTGAACCCCCCCCCCGCCCCTCAAGGAAAGCCCCCAAAAGCTCTCAGACTACCTGAAAGCAAATTCGAAGCGTGTGTTTGTGCGCCGCGGGCGGGGGTGTTAATACGCTGATGGAGCGGGATTCCTGTCTATCCTCTTGGGTGCTATCAAACAGCACAAACAGTTCATTCAGTGGGCAAGGGAGGAGGGCAGACTGTTTCAGGCATTCTGTTTTAGGGGGAAAAATCTGAGAAAAACAGACCAAGATGCTTGCTCAGACTGGGCCTGATGGAGTCCTGAATCTTGAGCCTTGAGAGCCATGAAGTCAAAGCTAGAGGGTTAGGCTCTGGACCTCAGTGCACCTGGTTCCAGATGGCTAGGAACCCCAGAATCCCATTCCAGGCATCCATTTACCTTTTGCAGGCGTAAAGGGATTCACCCCGGTACTTCTTCCAGAACTGGGTAGGGAAACAGGTCTGCCCACCTGACATTGTACATACATATCACACACCCCACACCATCTGCAGATTCCAATAGAGCCTCTACCAGCAGAGAAGAAGGCCATCTCCTCCCAGAAGGAGAGTGCATCTCAAAGTGGCTTTTCCAAAGCTTCAACCCTGGACACTGTTTGGACGAGGGGGAGGGGCTCGTGCTTTTTAATTTGTTTTTCTGTTTCTCTGGATACTTTAAAGGGGCAAGTTTTTATTTGTTTTTAATAAAATATAATCTTTCTTTACCCTTTCAAGCCCAAGGGCTGGGGGACGGGTCTCCGGGACTAACTAGCTGGGACTGGTCCCAAGGCTATTTCTGCTTATTCCACTCTGTATTTGCATCCGTTGGTAGGCTGAGGATCATTTTAATAAATAACAATGAACAGGAATGGCATCTAGAGGGCTTGTCGGCAACATTTAAAAGCCAATAGAGTTTATAATTCTACTCTATCGTTTCTTATTGATTAGAGTAATCAAGATAAAAAGCTAGCCGGGCTGGGAGAACTTCAGCAGCATATCATTAAACATAAGAGTCAGTTAATTCTGGAGCTGGGGTAATGTGGCTGAAATGAAGAGTTCATTTGCATGAGATGCTGAGCCCAGTCACAAGGGGGACAAAAATCACTAATTAGGATTGCAGAGTGTCGCCCTCTCCACAAGCACCCTTTCCAGACCACGGTTCTGTTTATGTAAATCTGGGACAGGACTGAATGTCCTTTGTAGATAACCCTCCACACCTTCCTCCCAGGCCAGGCTACTCCACATGGGCAGAGATCTTTGGGAATCTTTCTATCTTCTACTCAGTGCATCTTAGACCTTCACTCTTGTAGCCACTGGAGGGCATCTTGCCCACCTGCTTTTAGGGGTCATTTGGCAGTATTTGGTGCCTAGGTGAGCAGGCCTCCCCACATAGGTCTTGATGTGGTCTCTGATATGTTCAGTGGAGCTCCTGAACAGGACCAACTCTACTGACCTAGCTAGCTAGCTAAGGGACTTGGGACAAGCTTGCCCCTGTGGGAAACCCATAAGGTTAGCCAAAGTCCCCAAACCCATTCCAGTCAACCCAGACACCCTGGGGAGGGACTTTACAAGTGTACAACTAGTGCTTACAGGAGTGTGTGTGTGTGTGTGTGTGTGTGTGTGTGTGCAGCAATGTGTGCCTGTGTTTGTACACCTGGCTTGCTGATGAGGTCAGCTGTTGTGTAATATATGTTTGGAAATTTGTTACTGTATGAACTTATTTTTTTTTCTGCTTGTGTGACACAAGTGTGAGAATGAGCTGTGCATGAGATGTAATGAATGTAATAAACACATGTAATGCAGTGTAAGAAGCAGCAGAGCTGAGACGTTCCCCAGATGAATAAGCCTACAGGCTTCAGGGATGGCTTTGGGTGCCCAGGGTGATGTGGGAACCTGGGCACTGCCTCCAGAGGCAGGGCAGCAACTTCAGCTGGAGCCACACGTCTCAGACCCCCCCCCCAGGTCCTTTAGGCTTCCCCTCCTTCCCAGGCCATTTACCCAAGACTCTGGCCGTGGTCCTCACACCCCCGCCTGGGAGTTCCTTAGAGCTGCTGCTAGAGCTGCTGCGAGCCCTCCCGGAGACCTTATGGCAGTGCCTGGGCTGGCACCCGCTTGACCTCAGCCACTTGAGAACTAACTTTGTCCTCTGTTTGGCAATGGCAACAGGCATCCAGGCCTGTGTTGATTATTGTAGGTGTCCACATGGAAAGTGGCTGTGTTGGCTCACTCCAGCAGCTCTGGCCCAGGCCGGGCTGGAACCCGCAGACCCACCGTGAGTGCGCAGAGCACATGCTCTGGAGAGGAGACAGTCACCAAAGCCGCAGGCCTGCGCGGGAGGGGCAGGAGGGCTGCCTTTCCTTGGCTTCCACACCACCACCACTCCCAATCCCTCTGCAGATTTTTTTTCCTTCACAGCTGGGGGCTCCCTCACCACCCACCCCTGGGCCTCCCCATACAGAATAAAGTCAGTCTGTATTTAATGGTTATGGAGGATGTGAGGGGGATTTGGCAGAAGCAGAAGAGAGGCCTTTCGCTCTCAAACATCTCTCCTGACGTCGTGTGAGTCTACCAACCCATTACGACCCCATATTCTTGTGCGGGTGTCTGACTCGAATGACAAGCGAGCTGATTTTTTCAGTACATAGCTGGGAAATGTAGTGAGTGATAATAGAGATTTCTCTTTCATTTTTTACGCTTGACTTGGTTATTGTTGCTTTTCTTTTCCCGTGATTCCTTCTGAGGATTAGCTCTGACTTCCCCACTATTGGCGGTCAAAGTGGCCCCGACTCGGGATGACAATTGACGGGGATCAAGGGATTGCCCATTCTGTGCCTGTAAGAACGGATTCGCCAGAGAAACTCATCGAGTGGAGGCGGAGGATAAAGACCGTTCGGGGGTAAATGTATTCATTGAGAAGGGTTCTCCCAAATTGCTTCTGAGTTTTTTTAATGAAAAGTAACGATTGCAGCAATCAGCGGCTTTTTGGCGGATTACAAATCTGGAGGGAGCTGCGGCTCTGCATTGAAAAGTACCCCCGCCTCCGCACGGGGCAGGCGGTTCACAGCGGCCCGAGGGGTGGGGGTCCGGCCGCAAGACAAAGGCGTGGAGGGGGGCGCACGGAGGCGGGGAACTCGGGGCGCTAGGGAGCTCCCCAGAGAAGAGGGCGGCCAGAGTAGGTTTGGCACGGAGCCCCCACCGAGGTAACCCAGGAGCAGAGGCAGGGCAGGGGAGGATGACCAGGGAAGCCCACCACAGCACCACCACCTTTGGGTGATTTCGGGCCTCTAGAGCCCGGAAGGTATTTTGAGGGGCCAGGTCTCGGTGATGGGGGGAGGGGGCAATAGGAAGCGCCACCTAGCCACTGGTCTTTGCACGCTAGCTTGTCCCGGGCATGCCTAATTTTGCACCGTGGGAACACGGACTTCCTGAGGGAGCAGGGGTCTTCTCTTGGTGTGCCGGTCAGAAGGAGGGAAAGCTGATCCCCGCCTCCCCTGGACAGCAGCAACAGATCTTCAGGCAGCCTCAGACCGAGCCAAATGCTTCCAGTTCCTCTGCCACTGCGGAATCCACGAACAGAGCCCGTCCCCTGGCCCTCCCTGAGCTCCACAGCGCAGGAAGTCGCTCAATGGAGCACAAACTAGCCTGCAAGGACAACCTGGTGTTCCCACAGAGCTTCCCTGATTCGGCCTCCTTCTTCAAGTATTAAAAAAAAAGAAAAAGAAAGAAAGAAAGAAAGAAAGAAAGAAAGAAAGAAAGAAAGAAAGAAAGGCATATCTTAGTGGCAAAGGGATGCTTTTCTCCCTCACCCCGACTTTTAAAAACTCTCTGGAGTAGAGAAGCAGAGAGCTTAGAGGCCAGAGGAAGAGAAAAAAGCGGCCCCTTTCCTGGGCCCTCCTCGAGTGCAAGAATAAACCCAGCAAGGCAGGTCCATGGCGTGGAAGGTTTAACTTTTTTTCTTCGCAGCTTGTCAATGCGACCATTGCTTTGATGGGACGCTCCTCAAGGTGACACATTTCTGAACTTCACCCTCTTTTCAGACTAACTCCCTACCTCCTTGTTAGTGGCCAGTTCTGAACTTGTGCAGTGTTTTTGTGCGCGTCAGGGCTCATTCACGGCGCCTTTGTAGGCCCCTTCTCCTTTCAGGCCACAGCGTGTTACACCAATTAAAGGGCGACGTGCTGCAAATGTAATGGCCGCGCTGCGATTGTTCCTGACAGGCAACAAAACACATAGATCCACCCCTTAGATTAGGCCGTTGAAGGGGAGGTTGAGGCCGGTCAGTTTACTGAATAGTTTGTGAACTGTAATTCTGAGGGCTCATGTGAAAAAAATAAAGGCTCTTCCCACCTCGCTAGACTCGCAGAAGCTCTAAGAAAGAAAGGAGCAAGAAGAAAAAGTGGCATCCACGGGGCAGAATGGGGTCACTAGAGGGGGGAAACCGCCTGAGGGGCTTGTTCTGTCACTCGGGCAATCCGAAGAGAGCTTTAGGCTCCCCCCTCCCCCACCCTCTGAAAGCGTCCCTCCTGGCTTTCCTAGATGCTGGCCACTCCAGCCTTCTCCCCTGCAGTGGGTACTTGAAGTCAGGCTAGAAGTGAGGTCAGATTGTTCTGGAATATTCCACAGGGATTTGACCTGGCCCTGGTGGGTCACTGATGCCTCCCAGGCTGCAGCTACAGTGGCAGTGTGTGTGTGTGTGTGTGTGTGTGTGTGTGTGTGTGTGTGTGTGTGTGAGAGAGAGAGAGAGAGAGAGAGAGAGAGGACTACTTACTATGCTCGCTCAGTTCTCCCCTGGCTGGACCCTAGCTTTTGGCTTCCAGTCCTCCCACACCCACCCAGACCCTGAAGAGCCCCCTAACTGCCCACCCTAGCCGCTGCCTGGGCATCTCCCAGGGGTCTCCCCTCTCTGGCTGTGCAACTCTAGGATCACCTGAACTTCAGGGAATGTGTTTCACTTGGAGAAGACGGAGAGAGAATTTGCTGCAGCTTTCTTCACAAATAAGGAAGCCTGGAGAAGCGCTAAGATCCAGGATCCCAAGCACAGCCTCTTGGCTCCAGAGGGTCATGCCATACCAATTTGCTTCTGGGACAGTGTTTGTTTCTTATTTAAACAATTATTTTGTTACATGTACTTATCATTTCATGTGTGTGCACACCTGTAGGTACACTTGTGACTCTGTGTGTGTGTGTGTGTGTGTGTGTGTGTGTGTGAGAGAGAGAGAGAGAGAGAGAGAGAGAGAGAGAGAGGACTTCATATAGTGCTGAGTTCTCTCCTTCCACAATGTGGGTCTCCAGAATCAAACTCAGGGCATCAGGCTGGGCAGCCCTGTCTTTACCCACTGAGACTTCTGGCAGGCTCCTGGGGCAGCCTTTCTGTTCTTCACTGTTGGGGGCAACCCCAGCTCTTGGGGCTTAATATAGGTGCTCCCCAACACTCACCCCTGCACAACCCATAGAGCCACCCCTTGCCTGTCTCCCTCCCCCCCAGTTCCACTCAGGAGAAAGTCCCAGAGGACATTTTTTTTCTTTCAAAATATCATTTTATTTATTTACGAAGTGTATGCACATGCGCCATGGTGCTCAGAGGACGACTTTCTGCCACCATGAAGGTCCTAGGGACTGGACCTCTGCTCCTCTGGCTCACCTACTCACTGAGCCGCCTCACCTTACCAGCCCATTCTGTGAAACTTCCCCAGAGGCTCTTCACAAAGCGCCGTTTCCTTCCCCCCCATCACCCCCACTCTCTGCTCAGAAGCCTGCTCCTTCTTCAGTACCTAGTTCAAGACTTTCTGAAGCCGCCCCAGGGTGCAGAGACCCCACATAGAGGAGCTAAGCAAGCTGGAGCAGAGTCAGGCTGGTGAGAGGGTAAAGGTCAGGCTACGTCAGAATGGTGCTGGACAGCTCCTGGAAGCAAGAAGGAACCCTCCTTGATTTGTTCTCAAGAGGAGTGGCGCTGTGTGTTCACCCCCCACCCCCCCTGCACCCTCTTCCCGGCATCTAAGAGCCAGGGAACCAGCTCACTGCAAGTCCTCCCACTCAGTGTCAAGTCCAGGGGGTGAGTGGCAGGGTGACAGGGACTGTGTCACATGTCACAGTGTTTGAACTCTCAATGACACCCGAAAGAGACTACTTCTGTGCTAGGAACACAGTGACGCTCTTTCCTTGCTGACAGGTGTGCAAGTGGGGGGGGGGGACATTTCCTGCCTCCTCAGTACTGGGAGCCCCTTCTCGGGTAACATGACTGGAGAGCCCCAACACCTCCATTTCTCCATCAGCAGAATGGAGATGATGCTGTTTTGTTGTAGCAAATAGTTGTTGAGAAGGATCTGATTTTGACAGAACACAGACAGCCAAGCCAAGGACTTTTAAACAACGCAGACCCGGCTTCCCAGCTTTAATCCCAGCACTTAGGTGGCAGTCAGGAGCAAGCAGATCTCTGGAACTCCTGGGAGGGGGAGGGGGCTTCCTTTATCCAGTTGGTTTACAGCTGGCCACTTCCACATCCTCCCCTCCATCCTCTGCCCTGCGGCAGGGCTAGCCAGGACTGCTGACATCCTTCACACTTGGCTGCCTATGTCCTGCTCTAAGGAGCCTGCTTCCAGGAAGAGCTCTCATGTTGCACGTAGAAGCAGGGCCGTAGGTTCTGGGAAGGCATGGTGGAAATCACACAGACTCTGATTGCTGCTGCTGCTGCTGCTGTGACAAACCAGGCTGAGCAACCACTCATGGCAAGAGTATCCTGGCCCCTCGCTGAGCTTTATAGTCTGTGACTATAAGACTCCTGAGTCGAAGGCAGCCAGCCAGTTGAGAAGCTAGGTTGTGTGTCTGTGTGCCTCTGTGCCCAGTGTGCATGCGTGCATGTGTGAGTGTGCATGAGAATGGGCACTCTTAAAGACTTAAAAAAAAAATTGGATTCAGAGTTAGAAGTGGCATTCATTGAGGACAGCCTATGTCTCTTGGCAATCTGTTTTTGGCATTTTTCTTTGGCTCCCTAATTCTCTTGGCAAAAAGCTTAGCATATTGTACAGCCTCCTCCTTGATTTCCTTAGTGTATTGTCTCTTCAGAGCAATGCTCCAGGGTTTGTGTTGCAGGATGCTGAATCGTGGGCACTTTGGTCCTGAGTTTCTTACCTTCTTTGTTTAAGAGCTTCTGACAACATATTGGAAGATAACATCTTCTTTAATGAGATTGAAAAGCTGTCAGATTTTGCTCCCTTTTGGCACCAACCCTCCAAGAAAAAGTAGTCAAATCTGTCAGTCCAGGAATATCCTTCTTTTTTACATTTTTATTTTATGTGCATTTGTATTTTTCCTGCATTTGTGTCTGTATGAGGGTGTCAGATCACTTTGAGCTAGATTACAGACAGTTGTGAGCTGCCATGTGGGTGCTGGGAATTGAACCTGGGTCCTCTGAAAGAGCAGCCATTGCTCTTAACCACTGAGCCATCTCTCCAGCCCCCTCCTTTTTATTTATGTTTTAAATAACCAAGTTAAGAACACTCAGATTGGCATCTGCTTCCTCTCTCCAGTTCTCCTGGGTCTATAACAAGAATGCCCCTTACTCAGCAGCAGGCCCACTCTGCTGTGGGTCAAGACACCATGCTTCATGGAAAAACCTTGTTTGTGGCTCCCACCGCTCATTGGGACACATAACCCTCCCACCCCAACACATGAGCAGCTAGTTCCATCACCGTGTACATCAGATGGGAAGTACAAAGTTTACATCCATCACCGTCTTCAGTGAATTCCTGACAGCTGGCGGCCAGAAAGGAGATACTCAGCTCTGTCTTGACACAGCTGACCACCAAAGAGGTGCCATGGAAAAGACACAGTTGATCATCTAAGAGATGCCATAAAAACAGAGTGAAAGGAAGACTTTTTTTTTTTTTTCTTTCTTTCTTTTTTTCTGAGACAGGGTTTCTCTGTAGCTTTGGAACCTGTCCTGAAACTAACTCCATAGACCAGGCTGGCCTTGAACTCACAGAGATCCACCTGTGAGATTAAAGGTGTGCGCCACCACCACTCGGCAAAAGACTTTTTAGGGCTCTTCATTCAATGCTGGTGAAATGACTCTTGGAGGATAATGGTGGCATCTGCCACCAAGCCTGATGACCAGAGTTCAATCCCTGGAACTTGCAAGGTAAAAAAAGAGTGTCCACTCCTGTAAGTTGTCTTTATGCATGCAGTGTGGCTCATGTGGATGTGAGGTACCCCCAACACACACACAAACAAAATATAAATTAAAAAATATGAGTTTAAAATAAATTCCTCTTGCAAACTATATCTACCTTCAGCCAGAGACAGATCACGGCCCTTATGTAGCATGAGAGAGGGCCTGGATTCCATCTGCAGTGCTTCAGGGGGAGCAATCAAAGCAAAATGCAGATGGGGAGGCAGCTCAGGGCATGTGAGTGCTGGCTGTGCAAATGTGGGGACCTGAGTATGAATTCCCAGAACCCACGGGAAAGCCAAGCACAGCTTTGTGCTCTTCTGAGCCTGGTACTGCTGTGCCTTAGAGACAGGAGACCATGAGCACTCTCTGGCTGCCAATATCACTCCAAATCCAGTAAGAGACTTTGCCCCTAGGGAATAAGGAGATGGGCAGTGATAGGACAGGACACCTGGATGCCTTGAACATATATGTACATATGACACACGCACACAATGAGGAATTGTGTGGATGTGGTGGTATGTACATGTCCTTCTGTAGTCTAAGGTACACCTTAGCTGTGCAGCTGGTTCCACGAGGCTTTTTCTCAAAGCAAAAATAAATAAATGAAAAGCAAGGCTGAAAGGGTGGCACAGTGATGGAGAGCCCTGGCTGCTCTTCCAGAGGGCCCAGGTTCAGTCCTCAGCCCCCACAGGGGTCAGCAAAAGCACTCCCTCGTGTCACCTTCACAGACATGGTAAGCATGGGGTACACCGATAGATGACCAAACACTCCTGCGCTAAGTAAACCTTTAAAAAACAAACAATGACAACCCAATAAGTCAGACAAGGCTGGCTAGCCAGACTGCCCGATAAGAGTGTCACAGCACCCTTAGGGACCTTTTCTCTCCAACATGGTACCTGTGATGCTTGGAGCCCCTCAGAGGGCTGCACTCTGTGTGAGCCAGCACCACCCGAATCAGTCCATTAGGGAGTCTAGACCTTTCTTTAAATTCTTCCTTACCACCTTCATCCCAGACAGCATTGTTCACCTGATCCGATGTCACTGCCCTTCATCCCCCAAGGAAGGTTCCAGAGGAAGCAGAGCAGTGGAGGGTTTGCTGCTGGAGCAGGGGGGTCAACGGGGGTTTTTCAGGACTGGACAAGACCCTGGTTGCAGAAGATAAGAAGAGCCTTGGAGACCTGTGGGCATCCCTGAAAAAGAGGGGTCGAGCGTGGGGTCCAGGCTCTATCCTGTGAGAGCCACATGTTGCCACCAGATGACAAATGGGAGACAGTAACCTACGTCGTGAATTCAGTGTCATCTAAGGAAAACGAGGCTAAATCAGCATTCATCCCTTGGGTCCATTCCGGAAATATTTGTGCAAAGTTAGATGAAAAAAAAAATACCACATGCAAACCCTAATTTTGCTATTATGTTCAATCCTCTATTTCTTTGCAGTTTCTGATTGGAAAATGTTTTTCTTGATTTGGTCTTTGAGACTAGCATGTGACCTCTTAATTTAATTTTGGGGTTTACTTTTTTTTCAGTCTGATTGTCATGGAGACTTTTTCCTATGGTACAGCAAAGTCTGGGGAAGGTAGGACAGTCATAATTAGATTTTAGCCAATTAAGTCACTTAGCTACCAAAAGCCTTTAGTGGTTTGTAGCCACTAAAGTGTAAGCTATGCTCATGCTGAGAATGTGCTTGAGAGCTCTTCCTGGGTGTCTCTGTGGTATGGAAAGGACAGTTCCCCAGGATGCCTCAAACAAGGCTGGGAATAACCACCATATTCCTGCCCTCTGCTTCCTCAGCCAGTCCCCCAGATAAGCAAGCCCCTGAAGTTGGTACACAGCCAGTAACACCTCTGCCCACTGTCAACAGGACTGGAGACCGAAAACCTCATGTTTTAATTGATTTTTAATTTTTTTTTGAGATATGTATTCCTGGCTGTCCTAGAACTTGTTATGTAGATCAGGCTAGCTTCAAACTCACAGAGATCTTCCTGCCCTGACTCCTGAGTTCTAGAACTAAAAGTGTGCCGGGGTAACCTCGCATTTAAAACATTTTTTTGAGTCTTGGTCTCCAGTATCCTAGTCCACTGTTGAACTTGCTAAGTAGCTGAGAACAGCATTATGTGTCTGATATTCTTGCCTCCACTTCCCAAGTGCCAGGATGACTTGCTCTCCTGTTATGTGGTGCTGGGAATGGAGCCCAGAGCTTTGTACACACCAGGCAAGCACCCTGACAACTGAACAGCCTCCCCAGTCCCTACCCTAATCTTCCCTTTACAGATCTGTGTTTTCTAAGGGGGTCTTGCTATGGAGCCCAGGCTCCTGGCCCTCCTGCCTCTACTATCCAAAGGCTGAAACTCCAGAGTCTTGTGTTACCATGCTCATGTGAAGCCACTTTTGAAAGGTTTTTTACCCATCTGTAGAGGAAATGTTTCCCAGTTTCTTTAATTCTTCCTCCCAAAGAATGAGAAAATTCTGTCTGTGGAAAATGCCTTGTATTTGGGAACAGAAGCCACTCAGATATAGAGCACATCGTGCACTTTAGGTAACGTGCTGGAAATGAGGGTCACAGCTACAACACTCACACTGGCTGCAAACGGAATCACACCACCTGCTTTGCGCAAGTGAGAAGAGGTGAGGACAGGTATTTCCCCCATGCTAGAGATCTTTATGTTAGCAACGTGAGGAAACAGAAAGTGGGTGGACGAGATGGCTTAGTAGCTGAATCACTTGCCTCCAAACCTCACAACCCAATCGATACACCTGGAACCCACATGGTAGGAGGAAACCAAACTCCCGAGGTTGCCCTTTCCCTCCACATACAGACCATGGTATGTGCATGTCCTGCCCCAATAGACAGTAGGCGGATGGATGGATGGATGGATGGATGGATGGATGGATAGATGATAGATAGATAGAAGATAGATAGATAGATAGATGGTAGATAGATGATTGATAGATATAGATAGATAGATAGATAGATAGATAGATAGATAGATAGATAGGAGATAAATAGATGGATAGACAGACAGATTGATAGCTGGCCTCAGGCACCTTGACTCTTACTCAGCTCAGTGGCCTAGGACTTACAGAGACAATCCTGATCTTCTATGTCTTTTACCTGGTGGCCACTAGCACTGTAAAAACCTCCCCACAAATATAACAGGGCAAATGCCAGAGACTGAAATAAAAATGGAGACTCCGGTGTGCTTATCAATTTTCACATATAATTTCCATCTCCCCTGCCTAAAGAAGATGAGTCACCCATTACCCCTTATCACAGGAATAGTGGGACTCAGTGAGTTTTAGAAACCTCTTGAGGTTCCTTTGGTGGGGTAGCTGGATGAAGGGTATCTGACCCTAAATGCCAGCACTGTTCAGTTTTCCCAGTGATGTATTTCCTGGGGAAGAATAGTTGGGCTTGAAAATTTGCAGTGTAAGGGACTGAGCCCAGAGTCTCCTATACACTAGGCAAGCACTCAGCCAACGAGATTCCCCACACCATATCCAGCCAAGAACTACTGGTTTATTACAATAATAATAATTTTATTATTATTAATTTTATGTGTATGGGCAGAGAAACCCTGTCTTGAAAAAACAAACAAAAACCAAAAAACACTTCAGCCGTAATTCCCACCCAAGCATCACCATCCTGTCAGCAATGCGGGGGTCTGAGTGGGTGTTTTGCCCTTACCATCAAATGTACTTTGAAAAGGACAGTCAGGGAAGGGGATGCTTAAAGAATTTTTTCAGTAAGAAGTTCCCAAAGTGGGCCTGCTGATGGTGGCTCACACCTTTAATCCCAGCACAGAGGCAGATGGATCTCTGAGTTTGAGACCACCCTGGTCTATAGAATGAGTTCCAGGACATCCAGGGCTATAAAAAGAAACCCTGTCTCAAAAAAGAAGGAGGAGGAGGAGGAGGAAGAGAGGAGGATGAAGTCTCTGCTGTGTGTTGTGGGTAGGGGTGCTATGCAAACCCAGTTATCCTGGAATGTGCTTTGCCTCTCTCCCTCACACACCTACTTCCCAGTCTTCCTCCACGGGGTTCTACACTCCATGTTGACCTGTGTCCCAAGCTCCTTGGCAGAGCACCCAAGAAAATCGCTATTGCAACCAGCTTTGCGGACAGGCATCATGGCTGTCCAGCCAAGTCGCCTCAGCGTAATGTGGTGTTTCCCCAGAGAGAATCCAGTCCAAAAAAAAAAAAAATCTCACTCATACACAGATAACTTGAACTGGTGGATTTTGTAAGAAAAATGTTTCAGGAACCATGAAGGAGTGTCCTGGCCCAGGCTCAGCGTTCACACTCAGCTGAGAGTACAGGAGCACGTGACCTCGGAGCACCTGAGCCCGGCACCAGGGGCCTGGGTGGGGCAGATGAGTGTCCCCTCCAATCAGTCTGAAGTTTGCCACAGCAATACCACGGAGAGGCATTTGAGCCCAGAAACAATTCAGATCGGGAGGCCAAGGTGCAGAGTCAAAGGACCTGGTTATTGGGTTTCTGGAGAAGCCTCTCCTCCCGGGTGGTGAGTAGCTGCCTTCTGAGTCTTCGTAAGGATGAAAGAGCAGGGAAGGCTTGATGTCTCTTCCTGTCAGGGCAGAGACCTCCCTGGCTTCACCTGGGACATTATATACTTTTACTGTCAGGGTATCACAACATAGTCTATGTTGCCTAGGGCTTGATGTGGCCCGGGATGGTCCTGAACACCACAGCCCTGAGTGTTAGGATCACGGGGGTCTAGGGCTTCATAGGAATTCTGATGCTGTGCAAACTTTAGTGTGTAATACTTCCCCTTTGCCATCCCAGGCCATGCCCTCTCTTATTCTGCTTCCAAAAGTCTGACTCACTCCGCATGGTGGAATAACCTTTTTGTACACTGTGAATATGCGTTACTCTCATTGGTTAAATAAAGGGCTAAGTGGCCAATAACTAGGCAGGAAGAGGTTGGGCAGGAGGACTTGAACACAGGAAGAGAGTGCTGGAAAGAAGAGGGGCAGAGTCTCCAGGAGAAAGATGAGAAGTCAGCCAGATGTGAAAAGGGTCGGACACACGAAATGGGATACGGGTAATAAAGCCACAAGGCAGAGAGTAAATGAACAGGAATGGGTTAATTTAAGTTCTAAGGGCTACTTAGAAGCAAGCCTAAGCTGTCAGCTGCGTCTCTGTGTGGTTATTTGGGAGCTGGCTGAAGGGACAGAACATGATAGCAACAATTCCAGCCTCATTACTAAAGTTCACAGTCTTAAGTCTCATCTGTCACCCGAGTAGACCTCAGATAATGAGGGGGGGGGGTGAGACACAAGCTAATGACACATTCCTGTCTCACTTCGAGCCCTCAAAGCCACCATGCGCTTGCCACCACGGTCGTCCTGGTCCACAGAGAGATATGGTGAGGGGGAGGGTACCCGGGGCATGGCAGTGCATTTTGGGGCAGCTGTTGCAGATAGCAGGTCAGATCCACGGTTTTCATTAACCACACTAATGTCCTCACTCACGGCCCTCCTGGCCTCACCTTACTGTTCTCTGCTTCTTCCATTTTCCCCATGAGGACAGGCTGAGGGTTTCCCACATCTTCTAATTCTGGTTCCTTTATGTTGAGTGTTCCTTCTTCAGTTTCTCTCTCCCCTTATGATCCATTAGCAACAGCAAGGAGTCCTCGGTTACTTTACATATATTCCTCAGACATCTCCTCTGCCGGGAATGAAGAGGGATTGATTGCTAGAGTGCTTGCCTAGCACACATGCAGCCCAGCTCTGAACCAGGAGTGGTGGTAGATGCCTGTAATCCCAGGAGGAGGAAGGATCAGAGGTCAAAGAAAATTCAAAGGGTACCTGAGATTCTGGGGGTGGGGAAGGGAGGGAGGGAGAGAGAGAGAGAGAGAGAGAGATGTTCTTCACTGCTGAGCATCCTATCTCACTGCTTACTAGATCTGCCTTCCAAACACAGGAGAACACAGTTCAGTCACTTTGGGAAGAGTAGGAAGCCTTGAGTGACTTAAGTCCTGAGTGAATAGATATTGTTGACATGGGCATGGCCATGGGCGTGGCAATGCCTTTCCTCACAAAGCAAATCACAGAGCCACTGGCAAAGCCTTCCTCTGGCGACATGTGTGGATGGCGACAGTGTGCACAGAAAATGTCCACCATAGCTGTTTCCCCCAGGACGTTTACAGCCCGCAGATTGCTCCTCTACTGCTCCTGCCCACACTGGCTGCACCTACTTCTTTGTTCAGCTATAGATAGTAAGTCTGCTGCCTCATTTATCTGTATGTAAAGACACGGTGTCCCTGTTCAGCTGCCTATAGTAAACACGCTGAGCTCCTGCCTGCCTCAGCATCGCCATCACGGAGCCCAGCGCACCTAACCAGACTTGTCCGTTCATGTGTCAGTGTGTCTGTCTTTTCCTCGTTCCCTCTGAAAAGATGGGGACTTTCTCCTGTAAAGCCCGTATTTCCATCAGTTCCATTGAAGTCATGTAGACTAGACCCAAGGGGTTTTGGGGGTGGGAGGGAAGGTACAGTCCAAATTATCCTAGACTGTGCTCTGATGTTTTTTCCAATTTTATTTTTTATGTGTATGAATGTTTTACCTGCATGTGTGTGTGTGTGTCACCTGCACAAAAGTACCTGCAGAGGCTGGAAGAGGGTGTTGGACACCATGGAGCTGGCGTTACAGATGTTGTGAGTCATCATAAGGTGCTGGGACCTGAACCCAGGTCCTCTGCAGGAGCAGCCAGTGCTCTTAACCACTGAGGCATCTTTCCAGCTCCTTAAACCAAAGTTTTGTTTGTTTGTTTGTTTTTAATTTTCCATTCACAGCTGTTTTTCATCAGAGAAACTTTTACATGACTCTGGGTATATGAAAAATAGATGTATATATCGCACATTGACTGATAACAAATCATAAAGAAAATTTTAAAGTTTCATGTTTATTTATTTGTTTCTATACCTGTGGTGGGAGAGGTTAGACACGTACATTACACGTGTGGACATCAACAGACAACTTGAAGGAGTCGGTTCTCTCTCTCTCCACCAAACTCAGGTTGTCAGGCTTATAGCAAATACCTTTACCAGCTGAGCCATCTTGCCAGACACCCTCCCCAATTTATTTAAAACAATGGGGGCTGGAGAGATGGCTCAGAGGTTAAGGGCACTGGTTGTTCTTTCAGAGGACCTGAGTACAATTCCCAGCAACCGCATGGCAGCTCATAACCATCTATAATGAGATCTGATGTTCTCTTCTGGTCTGCAGGCATGCATGCAGATGGAAACACTGTATTCAGCCCTGACTATCCTGAATCTTGCTTTGTAGACCAAGCGGACCTCTATTGCGGTAAATAAGGATCAGGATAAACAAATAGGCCGAATAGATGTTTATTCAGGGAGAAATAACTTACAACCTAGACAGATGAACACCAGGAAATTCAACCCGATCCTCTCCTGTCCGAGTCACGCCAGAAAGAGAGCCTCTCCTGGCCCCCTCCGACCTCCTTCCCCAGGTCACTCCGCCCGTGGCTCCACCCCCAATGGGCGTGGTCAGTGCCACAGATGGACTATCTCACTACAGACCTCAAATTCACAGAGATCCCTCCTGCCTCTGCTTCCCAAGTGCTGGATTAAAGGCCTGCACTGCCTCCGATGCCACCCCCCATCTGTGCATAATTAGTTCTACACAAGGAATTAACAGCTCAGTAATTAATTACTTGCTGCTTTTCCAGAGGATGGGTGCTTAATTCCCAGCATCTTAACTCCAGCTCCAAGGGGTCTGACACCCCCTGCTAGCCTCCATTCACATCTGCACTCACATGACTACCCTCATCCAGACATACTTATATACACACAAATAACTCCCGGAATCTAGTTGCGGAGAGGGAGGAGTGATGAACAAAGGGGTCAAGCAAGACCAGGCTGGAGAAACCCACAGAAACTGCTGACCTGAACAAGGAGGAGCTCATGGATCCCAGTCTGATAGCTGGGAAACCAGCATAGAACCAACCCAGAACCCCTGAATGTGGTGTTAGTTAGGAGGTCTGGGCAGTTTGTGGGGTCAGTATTTATCCCTAGTATATGAATGGACTTTGGGAGCCCATTCCACATAGAGGGACACTCTCTCAGCCCAGACACATGGGGAGGGCCTAGGCCTTGCTCCAAATGATATGACAGGCTTTGAAGTTCCCTCCCCCATGAAGGGCTCATCCTCCCTGGGGAGCAGAAAGGGGATGGGCTGGGTGTTGGGAGAGGGAACAGGAGAGGAGGGGAGGGTGAAGAAACTGGGATTGACATGTAAAACACGCTTGTTTCAAATTTAAATTAAAAAATATTATCATAAAAAAAAATGAAATCTTGTCAGATGTTTGACTCTTCAGAAGCCAGAGAGTCTTCAACATTTTTTCAGAGTTGACTGATATTTTGATTTTTATAGCCATCGGTGCTCAGAGAGCTGCTTTACACAAACACATGGTAACAAAGTAGCCTGAGTATGATTAGAGCCATCTCAGAAACTTTTGAAATTCTGTCCTAATCTCAAGTCAAAAGTTCATTAATAATGGTGGGGGGGGGTTCAGAAACTCCAATGAGAATTTTAAAAATCAAATAACCTAACAGAACAATCCAAAGATATATTAATTCAATACTTACATGCTGAGCAATATAGTTGGAAAATACTGAATGTCTTTGTTTTTGGTAATAAGCCCTTATGTTGTTGCCACAGGAGTGGAAAGCTTTATGTGCACTGCAGTTAAAAACACTGCAGCTCATAGCAGAAGATCTGAGTGTTTGACAGTGTATTCTTTGGCACTGCATGAGTGACAGCCTGTACATGTCATGTGTTTAGAACCAAGACTTCAGGAAGTCATGAGCTACATACAACACAGACAAGCTCTCCCAGAAACGCTCTGGATTCATTGTGTGCTTTATTTTGAGTTTCTTTTTGGTAGCTACATCTTTTCACTGTTTTTACTGTTTTGTTTTTCATTAAAAAGGTTTTACTCTTGCCAGTTTCACAAAAATGCAGCCCCATACGGGGGGGGGGGGTCAGTTTTAGGAGCCGTACTCTAGACTAATTTTAGCAAGCATCTAAAAACTCCCCTAGCTACTACTCACGGTCCAATCCCAAAGACACTTGCGCATGCCAGGTAACTGTCCCAGGGACCCTTACTGCACAATACCAAAATCTGTATTCGTCAAGGAAGGCTCTCCAGAGAAAGACAAGCAACAGGGACAGGAGGGTGGATGGACAGACGGATGGGCAGAGATGAGGTTGGTTATCAAAATTATTCAGAATAACAAGTGTCAACACAGGCAAGGCTTTAAGTTTGAGTTCAAGGCAGGGAGAGAGGGGACACCATTGTCTCATCTCAAAGGCAGTGAAGCTAACATGTCTTGTCTCTTACTCTTAGGAGGGTCTGCTAGTGTTTTCCCTGTTCTATTCCATCCACCAACATACATGCTGACCCGTACAGAAGTATATCGATTAGTGTTCCCAGTGCCCTAATAAATACATGACCTTGGGAAGGAAAGGGCTTCCTTAGACTCACAGGTTGCAGTCCACCATTGAGGAGCTTCAGGTAGTAACTGAGGACCGGAACTGAGGGGAAGGCCATGGAGGGACCCTGCCTACTGGCCTGCTCCTGCCTACTCCCTGCTCCTCAGGGCTTGCTCATGTTTTTTGATACAACCCAGCACCACCTGCCCAGGGGTGGTACCCAGCACAGTGACCGGGCCCTCAGGAAAATGCTCTACAAACTTGCCAGTGGGCATTTGACGGAGGGGTCTTCTCAGTTGAAGTTCTTCCCATTTGACTCTAGCCTGTGTTAGGTTGACAAACAACTAATCACACAAGCACACACAAGAACAATGTCTTGACTCAGTATCTGGGCATCCAATGGCCAGTCAGGGTGCTATATAAAATTAACTGTCCCAATTCCCAATCATGGCTTAGAGTCACAAGTCTGAACTGGAATCACCAGGGAGCTGTGAGGTTTTTGTTTTATTTTATTTTATTTTTTTGTTGTTGTTTTAATGCACCTCACTCTACCAGTTCTACCCAGAAAAGTCGCACATTCTCCTTCCAATACAAAGCCCTCCTCAGGAGCATTTCAGGATGCCAAGAGAAGCCAGACCTCAGCAAGCAAGGTTAGGGCAGAGAAGCCACACAGGCACTGTGTGTGGCTCGGCTCCTGCAAGTGAAATACATTTCCTGGCACCACACTCTTGTAATCTCAGAACTTGGGAAGTTCTAGGCCAGCCTGGACCACATAGTGAGCTTGAAGCCAGAGCAAAGCAATGAGAAACTGTCTGGAGAAACGATGCTGCTGCTGCTGAGGATGATGACAAATCAAACCAATCCAAATCAAATTCCCCAGAGAGCACACACTTACTATTTGGGAAGATGAAAAGGCTGAACCACAAACACAGAACAGACTCCAAGTGTTTTAAAATATTTCTTAAATCTACATAGAAAAAATAATAAGGGCATCCCACCTACATCCGCAGTACCCAGACTGAAAGCGTGCAGGCTTGACTGTCCAAATCAGAAACTCTAGATGACTATGGCGAGAAAAAGGTGACGAGGGGGGCCCAGCAGGACTGGGTTTTCCCTGCCTGGAGCTGCTAGCTACTTCGCAGTCCTGAGCTGCACGGGAAGGGGCGGCAGTCTGGGGAGGAGTGGCCCACGAGGATGGGAAGGCCGGGCCCCCCACCGTGCCCGGGTCCCCGCCACCGCCCAGCTCTGGGGAGCAGGCTGCAGAGCCCTGGCAGCCGCTGCACCCGCCTCCTCCCGCTCGCTCGGCCCTCTGGGCCCTCGGGTTCAATGAGGATTACATCATGCCGCAAGTATGCGGGGCAGCCTGTGAACCAAAGCCGGCGCTGGGCGGCTGGTTAACTGCCCCGCGCCTGAAACCCATCCTTCCCGCCCCCTCCCGCGCCCTCTCCCCACCCGGGCCCGCTGCTTTTCGTACCAGTAAGGGTAGCATTCTGGGGGAGAGGAAAATCTGATCAAAACTGTGCGCCGCCACCGACAGATTCTCTATGGATTCTATAGAGGCCACCTGAATGATTTCCCTAATTAATGGATGACATCTTTGGCTGAAGGAGAGGCGATGGATTCGACTCTGTCTTCGTCTTTGTTAACCTTCTAATTAACTTTCGTAGGTCACCCAGGTCTCCCAAACCTAAAAAGTGAAGAGGCCCATTGTGCCGGGAGCAGTAAACTTACTTTTGCTGGTAGGGTACTTAAAAGGGAGACCGATTATAGGCTGAGAAAAATAACTCCATTTAAAAGCTTTGTGGCTGCAGAGAATACATAGGCCCCTCCCTCAGAAAATAATTGAAACACCTTTTATACCAATATTTCTATGCATAATAAAAACAAATTAGCAAAAATGCATCTAAATTCAGCAGCACTTTCAAATTACCTTTTTTTGGAATGTAAGCCTCTGCAAGACAACAAAAGGCAGTTGGGTTTAGTGAAAATTTGCAACTGCAACAGCTCCCAGCCTTTATGAGGAGGGACTGCAAGACAGGCCAGCTAGGGGCTTGGGTACTTCACGGTCACCTCCCCAGGGACCGCTCCAAACGCGCCACCCTTGCAGAGGCTGCCTTCTGACTCGCCTGTCTCAGCAGGCTAACCGGACTTTTTCTGATGCGGGGTTGAGCTTTTACGGTTTCGTTTTGTTCTCTTTGAAATAGGTCTGTTTAGGCTGGCCTATGATGCCTGGGCATCCTCCTGCCTCAGCCTCTCCTTAGCTGGGCAATGGGCATGGCCACACAGCCTCCTCTACAGCAGGGTGGGCAGCTGCCTCTCCCACCCCTCTTCCTCCGCCTGCTCTTTTCGGTTCTGCAAGCTAAACATTCAAGCTACAGCTCTACCAGAAATAGTTTGGACAGCGTGAGTGAAGAGCAGACCATACTGAGTGCCAAACGGGAAGATGAAACGGAACTGTGAACATAGGTAACTAGGACGGGGAGGGGGGGGTACTCAGTGATACACCCGCCAACCACACATGTGCAAGACTCCCAGTTTGATCTCCAGAGAGATTGAAAGACAGAGAAAGGAAGGAATTGTTTTTTCTTCACGTGCCTCAAAGTTTTATACAATTGACGTTTGTGTCTAAAACAACAACATAAAATTCAACACTGTATCATGACCATTTTCTGGAAACACGGGGGCTGGAGCAATGGCTCAGTGGTTGAGAATATTTGTTCTTGCGTAGGACCTTGGGTTGAAGGACCTGGGTTTGGTGTCTATCACCCAGGAGATAGCTCACAACCATTTATTCCTCCAGCTCTCTTCTGATCTTCAAGGGCACCAGGCATGCACGGTACACAGCCATGCAGGCAGGCAAAACACCCACACATGTAAAACAAAACAAATCCAGAGAGAGAACATATAGGCTGGTAAGACTGCTCATCAAGTAAAGTCAACCAAATTTGGGCAACCTAAATTCGATCTTTGGAGGAAGCCCATGGTAGAAGGAGAGAACCAAGCCCGATTGCTTCCATCTGACCACACACACACACTGTGCAATAGGACTAATAACTAAGAAATAACTGTAGTGTGGGGTAGCGGCCCTGGGTTTTGCCCCGGGACCGAAGGCCTAGCCCTGGCAGCAAGAGCGCGATATAATCCTGGTAGCTTGTTGGAGCGCATTCCCTATGGTGGGATGCCATGCTCAGTCTTAATGCCTAGGAGAGGGTCCTGGTCCTGCCCCAACCTATTGTGCCAGACTGTGTTGACCCCTTGTGGGAGCCCTTACCCATGAGGAGGAATGGGCTGGGGTAGTCTAGGGGAAGGTGAGGGAGGTTGGAGGAGGCAAGGGGGTGGGAGGAGGGGTAGGAGGGATAACTGTGGTAAAATGAAATCAAAATATAAAAAAGAAAGAAAGAAAGAAAAGTAGCCAGGCAGTGGTAGCACATGCATTTAATCTCAGCAGAGGCAGAAGCATTTCTGTGAGTTTGAGGCCAGACTGGTCTACAGTGCAAGTTCTAGGATAGCCAGGGCAACACAGAGAAACCCTGTCTCAAAACAAAACAACAACAAAACCAACCAACAACCAAACAAACAAAAGAATTAGGAAATAAGTGTAAAATTTTTAAAAATTCTTTTTACAAGCAGGAGCATGCTCCTTTTGGAATCCCACCCACAAGTGACAAGCTGAAGACCTATATACTGCACTGGGGGTTTAAATGTCTGTCTCCCTGTCGATGGTTAGAACCCACTATCCAAATGCATACACTCAAAGTTAGGGGCTCATGTTAGAATGGTAGTAGTCATGAAATCTTGGGTTCCATCCACAACATTGGGGGGAAAGTACAATCAATAAAGTAGCTGTATTTTTACACGGTCAAAATAGTATATGCATTCATTATTCTTTCTAGCCTTGTTCATAAGCATGAAAAGCCAAAAATTAAGTATCTACCAATAGGAGTTTGGTTAAGAAAACATAATACTTCAGTAGATTGAATGATCCGAGGGTTGAGGGTACAGTTAGCTCAATGGCAGGGTGCTTGCCTAGCATGTAAGACCCTTGAGTCAATGCCAGCATTGCCACAAATAGGCAAATAGATAAGTAGGTGGATTAGGTAGGTAGGTTATATAGGTAGAAGGGCAGAGACTTTGAAGATCTCAAGTTCAAGGACAGCTTGAGATACACAGCAAAAAACACTGTGTCTAATTAAATAAATAGAAGAGGGTTTAGGCAAAGTGCTTGCTGTTTGGGCATGAGGAGATGAGATTGAGTCCCCAGCACCAACATAAAGCAGGATACTGCAATGCACATCTGTAAGCCGAGGGCTACTGTGCAAGCCTAGGACTACAGTGAGAGCCCAGAGCTACCGTGAAAGCTAGGGGGCAGACACAGGGGCTTCCTGGAAGCTATCTGGGGCAGCCAGCCTGCCTTATGCAGAAGTAAACAAGAGACCTTGTTTCAGGCAAGATGGAAGGCAAGGATGGACACCTGATGTTGTTGTTGGACCTACATACACACACACACACACACACACACACACACACACACACACACACACATCATGGAATCAACCTTTTAAAAAGAGAACATGGCTACCAGTCTCCAATGGGTTTGTGCATAGTTCAGCACAATTCAAAGATGGCCCAATCTTAAGAACCTGCCAATGCCATATGTATAAATAATTTGTATTGGACTTTTCAAAGTATGCCTAGAATATAAGACTTCTAAAATGGAAGGCGCATAGTCATTTTTCTCTCTCAAATCTTTAACAATTTTAAATGAAAACAAAATAGTGCATTCTCTGATTTAACTTTTCAAAAATAAAACTCAGCTAACCATTAAGCCTGCATAAATACAACAGTGACCACCTTGGTCAGCATGTGTGTGAGGCCAGGTTCTTTGGACTTTGGAAGGGGTGAGGGGGCCAGGCTGAACATTGCCTAGCATTTGAGACAGGCAAAGAAAGGGACTGAAAAACAAAAAGAATAGACATCAGTTAAGATCTTGTGTTATGCAAATTCTTCTCACCCACTGGGGCCTGATTTACTTGTATCAATCATTCTGAGTGATTCACCCTTCTCCAGCTATTGTAAGTGATTGAACTAAACCTGGGCAAATATTATTTTCCCCGTCCCTTCATCAAATCTGTCTGTCTAAATGGAGCTGGGAATTAGTAGGTTGGGCCATTGGAAATTAGTGTTGTGTCAATGGTTCAAGGGAAGCCATCTTGAGACAACATCTAATCCTTCCCTTCTCAGGATGCTTATCCTGTAGTGAGGACACTGTCAGTTGCCTGGGCCTGCCCCTCCTCTGTTAGCGGAACAGTCCTTTGGCTCCGTTTAAGGAGGTAGCGCATCTTACTTCAGAGTTAGGGAATTCCTATTTCTTTTACCAATGATTGGATTAGACTAGATTTGAGCATGCATATAGTTCTTGGCCACTGAGATGTAAGAAAGGAACAGCAGAAGTTCCTAGGAGAGATTTTCCTCCCACTGGACATTCTCTGGTCCAGCTGGGTTGACCAGAACTCCAGCAGCCACCTGACTATGACAGAGCTGTAAATATACGAACAAAAGTGTGCGCAGTGAGGTACGGCAGTGAAGGAAGGAACCTGGAGCTCAGTGACGCTGTGGTGTCTCTGCGTTGAACAGCTCTGAGCCTGGTCTTCTCACCATGTAAAATAGTAGGTTTCCTTATTGTTCACGACATTTTGAGTTGTCTGTGACCAGTCTGACAAATGTTTTCACTATGCTGAACGGTGTGACACCCAGGGAGTATATGCCAAAAACTCTCAAGTGTCTGTATGGTACTCCTCTAGTCAAGATAGTTTTAAGTCAAAAAGCAATGCCTTAGGGCTAGAGAGATGACTAAGCAGGGTGGCTCACAACTATCTGTAACTCCAGTTCTGGGGAATCCAAGGCTCTCTTCTGAACTCCCTGGGTACCTGGCACTCACAGGATGGACAGGCAAAATACCCAAACACATAAAATAAAATGAGCACAAGTAAGTAAACAAATGTTATTGGTTACACATCGTTACATTGCAGAAGATGGGCAATAGCCAGTGTTGGCCTGCTCACACTTTGTTACTTGAAAATGGAAAATGGTGTGGTCACTTTGAATATAGTTTGGCCGTTTCCCCAGAAAGGTAAACAAGGAGTTTTCCAGGACCCCAGCAGTATGCCCAAGAGAATTAAAAATCACACCCCAGAAATCTGTCAGGGATTTTTAATGGAGCTCTGTCCTACATAGTGAAGCATGCAAAGAAGGTTGAAGGTGGAGTTCATCTGTTAGGCCCTGGCCTGCCTGCCACATACAAAGCCCTACAAACAACCTTTAAAGTTGTGGTCTGTGGCCTGGAGAGAGAGCTCATCATTAAGAGCTAATACCTCCCAGCAGCCATGCTGGTGGCTCCAAACTGCATGTACCTCTTCTAGCTTCCAAGCACATCCCTGTGACCCCAACACATGCTCACACAGACACACACATAATACACAAGGGGAAAATGACCTGGGGTCAGGCATGATGACCCATTCCTTTAATCTCAGCACTCAGGGGGCAGAAGAAATGGTTATCTGGAAGTCCAAGACCAGTCTTGTCTACATAGCAAATTCTAGGCCAGACAGGGCTACATAGAGAAACCCTTACCCAAAATAAACCTTGTAACAAATTTTAAGGTGATGCCTCAAAAGATGGCATGGTAATTAGCACTGGATGTAGCTCCATCCAGTTCTTGCCTTGTGTGGAGGAAGCCCTGAAGTAATCCCCAGCAGGGTGTAGACTGGGCACAGGGGCCTGTACAGAAAAGAATAAAAGCAAGGTATGACCAAGAGCCAGGCTTTAAAAAGAATTATGGCCAAATTAATAAAAGAATGCTTTGTTTTGGATTTTGACAGCCATGGTAGTGTGTGCTTGCAATTCCAGCTGTCTGGGAGGCTGTGAGAGCAGAAATATCACTCCGAAGCCAGGTAGAACAACACAGAGAGACCCCCCCATCTCATAAAGGAAAAGTAGTAGTGTAGCTTAGGGGGAAAGACCTTACCTAGTGTGTGACAGTCCCTGGGTTTTATCCCCAACACACACACACTCACACACACACACACACTCTCTCTCATACACACTCACACACACACACAAACACTCTGACACACACACACACACTCACACACACACACACTCACACACACACACACACACTCTCTCTCATACACACTCTCACACAAACACTCTGACACACACACACACACACTCTCTCTCTCTCATACACACTCTCACACACACACACACACTCTCTCATACACACTCACACACACTCTCACACAAACACTCTGACACACACACACACTCACACACACTCTCACACAAACACTCTGACACACACACACACTCACACACACTCTCTCTCACACACACACACATGAGTGCAGTCATTTAAGCAAACATGAACAAAAAGATTCAATTCCTCAGAAGACTATATGTCTTATAAAATTCATGTTCATCTCTGTCTTGGTACAAGCATTCTGCACATTTCATGCACTGTCTTTTTGTTTTGTTTTGTTCTTCAAAGTAGGGTTTCTCTGTGTATCCCTGGCTGCCCTGAAACTCATTTTATAGACCAGGCTGGTCTGGAACTCACAGAGATTCATGTGTCTCTGCCTCCCGAGTGCTGGGACTGAAAGCCACACCACTACCGCTCATATGTTGCCTTACACATTTTGTACCGTAAGTGAACGAATGGGCCTTAACACATCTTAACAGGCATCTGGGTTTAATCTCTAACACAAGCCTGTGTTCTCGTTATCTGTTTTTTTCCAGAGAGCGTGAGTAGGTTCGTGTAGCATAGCTAAAGCTCTGCACTGTTCCCAGCACACAAGAGTCGGTAAGAGGCCAAGCAAAGCCCACACCTTGAGTCCCAGCACTCAGGAAGCAGAAACAAGAAGACCTCAGTGAGCTGGAGGCCAGCTCCAGGCTAGCCAGAGCTTCACAACAAGGCTCCGTGTCAAAATAAACAGAAAACACCTTGTCGTATTATGCCTGGGATCTCATATGTACTTATCACAAGTGACAGAAATTCTTACCACCAGTTAGCAAATGCAGACACAGGTGTTGGTTTAAAAAGAGACACTTGTAGGCTGGGCATAGTGGCAAATGCTTTTAGTGCCAGTACTTGGGAGGCAGAGGCAGACGATGTCTCAGAGCTTGAGGCCATCCTAGTCTACATATCGAGTCCCAGGTCAGACAAACCTCCCTCTCCCCTCCCCTCCACTCCCCTCTCTCAATACTTGTTTTATTACACAATTTTTATATGAATGTTTGTTTGACTGCATGTATGTCTCTGCACCACTTTTGGGCAGTGCCTGTGGTGGCCAGAAGAGGGCGCTGGATTCCAGAACCGGAGATGAAACAGTTTTGATCTGCTACCTGGGTGCTGGGAACTGAACTCCAGTGTTCTGGAAACATCTCCAGTCTCTTAACCACCAAGTCATCTCTCCAGTATTAGCAACTTTCATATTTTGATACAAAAAAAAATTGGAAATTCAGATTGACTCTTGAACAATCTGAAGGTTTCTTAACAATTTACAAGTTTGTGAGAATATATAAACTATCGGTCTAATTTTTGTAAATAATTTAGTCTGCAGTGCCATTTCCCCAATGCCTAACTTTATTTAATTACTGTTTAACATACTAAAGCCTGGACCAGTGAGATGACTTAGTGGGTAGAGTTACCTGATGGCAAGCCTAAAGACTGAGTTTGGTTTCCAGGATTTATGCATGGCAGAAAGGAGAGAGGGCCATACAGGAGTACTGTGGCATGCCTGTGGATGACGGCATCCCCCCCTGCATTAAATGAATGAATGAGTGACTGACTGAATGAATGAATAAACAAATGAATGAATTTTAAAAGTATTTAAAATTAAAATACTAAGCTCTTTAAGGAAGATGTACTTTCAAACATTGCTATATTAAAAACTACACTCAGGAGACTTTCTATAACACCTGAAACATAAACTGCTAATTGAACTAGTGCAACATCATTAATTTCAAATGTAGTAACTGGCAGTAATTAGAGCTGGATATTGAAAAATAATGAAAACTATAGAGGTTATAAGGGAATATTTAGAATAAAAATGAGATAAATTTGTAATAATCATGCTGACAATTCTGTTTGAACTTAAAACCAGCAGGACCATGGAATCTGTAGGAGCTGAGAGAAATCTTCAGGTTGGGTAACTCTGTCTCTTTATTGTACAATCACTTCTTAGTTCATGAGTCTTTAACTCAGGTCCCCAAAGTGAGGCAGCCTGTGTTAAATAATTTGGTTGTCAACTTGACACACTTGGCAAGAAAGAATCTCCATTGTGAAACTGACTCCATCAGACTGGCTGGTGGGCATGTCTACAAATCATTTTCTTAGTTGCTGATTGATGTAGGAGAGCCCCGCCCACTGTGGGCAGTATCATCCTTAGGCAGGTAGGCCTGGGTTGTATGCATTAGAATGGTTGCTAAAGTGAGCCTGGGAGCAAGCCAGTAAACAGCACCCTTCCATGGTCTCAGCTTTGGGCTCCTGCCCTGGCTTCCCTGCTAAAGAACTGTAGCCAATAAGATAAAATAAGCCATTTGTTTCCTCTGCAACTTGTGTTTGATCAGAGTGGTTTATCACAGCAACACTGCAGGAGCTGAACAGGACACAGGCTCACATGCTAACCAGAGCACAGGCTCACATACTAACCAGAACACAGGCTCACATACTAACCAGAACACAGGCTCACATACTAACAAGAACACAGATTCACATCCTAACCAGAACACAGGCTCACACGCTAACCAGAACACAGGCTCACACACTAACCAGACAGAACATAGGCTCACATACTAACCAGAACACAGGCTCACATACTAACCAGAACACAGGCTCACATACTAACCAGAACACAGGCTCACAATACTAACCAGAACACAGGTTCACATACTAACTAGAGCACAGGCTCACATACTAAACAGAACACAGGCTCACATGCTAACCACAACACAGGCTCACATACTAACCAGATCACAGGCTCACATACTAACCAGAACACAGGCTCACATACTAACCAGAACACAGGCTCACATACTAACAAGAACTCAGGCAGGCTCACATACTAACCAGAACACAGGCTCACAATACTAACCAGAACACAGGTTCACATACTAACCACAACACAGGCTCACATGCTAGCCAGAACACAGGTTCACATACTAACCAGAGCACAGGCTCACATACTAACCAGAACACAGGCTCATATGCTAGCCAGAACACAGGCTCACATGCTAGCCAGAACACAGGCTCACATGCTAGCCAGAACACAGGCTCACATGCTAGCCAGAACACAGGCTCACATGCTAGCCAGAACACAGGCTCACATGCTAGCCAGAACAAGGCTCACATGCTAACCAGAACACAGACTCACATGCTAACCAGAACACAGGCTCACATGCTAGCCAGAACAAGGCTCACATGCTAACCAGAACACAGGCTCACATGCTAACCAGAACACAGACTCACATACTAACAAGAGCTCAGGCTCACATACTTAGATGGAGAGCTCCAAGTTCAAACTGAGTAAGGGTCGCTGCCCTTCACTGGTCACAATGGTCTGTGAAGCAAGCCCTTCTTTTTTAGCAACTGGGATGCAATGGCCTGGATAATGTGGCAAAGTAGACTTAACTCTACCTAAATAATTCATGTTTTCAAAAATGTTGATTTACTGTGAGTCACTGGAGATGGTAATTTGTGTTTCTGGTGTTAGAATTAGGATGGAACCTTTTAGAGATTTTTGTCGTTTCCAATGTTAATGTCTCTTGCATGAACATAGCATGACACTGACAAAAAATAAAAAGAAACTTTAAGAAGTTTAAACTAACCAGGCAGTAGTGGCATTTGGGAGGCAGAGGCAGGTGGATCTCTGTGAATTCAAGGCCAGTCTGGTCTCTAGTTCCAGGGGATCCGACACCCTCACACAGACATGCATGCAGGCAAAACACCAATGCACATAAAATAAATAAATAAACAGCTCAAAAAATAATAAAAAATATTTAAATCAAAACAGCAAGATCGATAAATAGTTAAAAAGCTACTGAAAATTTGTTTCAGTGAAAATATTTTCACGGAAAGAAGCAAAGCATAATATTGAACCTGAGTCATCGGAGGTTCGGTACAAATAAAAAGTTTTAAAAGCTTCAAACACTGCCATCGGCCTCTCTTGCTATTTACTCCCACTTATGGGCTTACAAATGTACTTTATCGGAGTGTAAAACTTTCTACCTTCATAAATGTAACACTTAACGGCATGGCTTCAGACTGAGTGGACACTTGTATGAGGATAGGCAGAGTGCACCATGTCACTCAGAGAAGAGCTTCGGCAGCACGCAACTTGCTAACAGGGCTTTGAGAGAGCCCAGAGAACCCCCTCCGTGGGGAGGATGAGTGGTGTAGGAACAGCCACAGTGCGGTGTGGCCCCCCCCCCAGCCACCGCTTCAGGAGATGGGACAGGCATGACAGAGAGAAAAGTTCTTCTAGGTGGGGCCGTTTGTGTCTCCATGGGTTTCTAGGTCAGCATGTTCGGCCTAGAGTGTTCCTTCTCACGCTTAGTAAATAGGCAGAGACCAGGAAGTCTGTGTTCACACCGTAACTGTCCCCATCACCTCATCCTGTGTGACAGAGGACAGAAAACAGAAGGGCATTCGCAGGGTTAAGACATCACCAAGCAGGCAGTACCTGCAGAGGCCAGAAGACGGGGTCAGATCTGTTGGGACTGGAGTCACAGAAGGTTGTGAGCCATCGTGTGGGCTACAGGAATCCAACCTGGGTCCTATGGAAGAGCTACCAGTGCTGTTAACTGCGGAGCCACCCCTTAGAACCCACGGAGATGGACTGCCTCTGCCTCCCGAGTGCTGGCATTACAGGTGTGCACCACCATGCCTGGCTCGTGGTGACATTTACAGTGAACTTAAGCAAATGTAAGTGCAGTGAGGGAATTCTCCTGCTCTTACATCATCTTGCCATCTCTGGTCATGTGAAAAGGGTCAGGAGTAGTTTTTAGGCGGTTGTCGCTCCCACGGAGATAGGACATTTTCTTCCGTTCTCATTTTTAAGTGTATCTACTTACCATCATAGTTTATGTAACTTTTTAGAAGGCCACCTCGTGTGTGGCAAGAACATTTTGCACTCTGTCCCATTCATAGTTTATGGCAAGCTCAAGCTTTTTTATGCAGGCTCCCATGGTGCCTTTGGATGTGGACAACTCTTGAACACTTAAAGAGACTTTGCAGCAGAGCACCCTTGAGGATAACAGGGCACCCTCCATTGTGTGGGCGAGTCCCGTCCATTCAAGCCCTTGAGAGAAGTGACTGACATATGACAGGAAATCAGAAGGGAAAGTGGGAAGGGAAGGAGACTGGTGGGAAGAGACGGGGAGATTAGGGGAAGGAGGGGAGGGGGAGGGCACGAAGGAGGGGCAAGTGTGTCAACAAAAAAAAAAAAAAAAAAAAAAAAAAACGGTCCTTAAGGACATCAAACACTGACATTTTAGCCAAGTGTGGTGGTACACGCCCACAATCCTAGCACTCAGAACGGGGAGGATAGAGGGTGGAGAGTTCAAGACCAGCCAGGACCATAAAGCAAGATCCTCCCCCACATAAACAAAGGCATTATTAGGTAACACACACAACAAGAGTACAGGGTGAAGAGTAGGGGGTGAAAGCTGAAAGATCAGAGAAGCAGAGCAGCCAGCCACCAGAGCTCTCCTCTACAAAACCCGCAGCCTCTATAGGAGCTCATGTTAGTGAGTGGGGTCAGCAAGAGGGCTCGTGTGTGTTGTGCAAGCCTGGGTTGGATTCCCAGACCCCATAAACACGCAGAAGACATTTCACCCCTCAAGTCGTCTTCTGACCTCCACAGGTATATCACAGTATGCATGCCCGCTAACACGATGACGACGACGACAGCGATGACGATAAAATTTAAAACCTTAGCAGGATGTGGCTGGAGAGCTGGCTCAGCGGTTAAGAGCTTGTATTACTCTTTCAGAAGACTTGGGTTCAGCTCCCATCACCCTTGCCACCCACATGACAGCTCACAACCACCCCTAACTCAAGTTTCAAGGGACACAAAACCCCACTTCCGGCCTCTGAGGTCACCAACACACACACACACACACACACACACACACACACACGGTATACACATGTTGCATGTAGGCAAACGCTCATACATAGAAAATAAAGCATTAGCAAGAAACAGTCTATAAAAAGCATTTTATATGCTCTGCAGTGGAAGCCAGGTGGTGGTGCCACACACCTTTAATCCCAGTATTGGGGAGGCAGAGGCAGGCGGATCTCTGTGAGTTCAAGGCCAGCCTGGTCTACAAGAGCAAGTTCAAGGACAGCCTCCAAAGCCACTGAGAAACTCTGTCTCCAAAAACAAACAAACAAAAAACAAGACAAAACAAACAAACAAGAAAAGCTCTGAAATGGATCTAAATAATACTCCAGAGAGTGAAAATGTAAGTGAATAATCTTTAAAATGGAAGTCATTTTCCATTTAGACAGGAGAGAAGATTAGTGAACTGGAAACAGGTAGAGATTTGCCAGAATACAGTTCAGAAGCAAACAGTGCAAGAGTATTTCCCAGAAAGCAGTCTAGAAATAGTGTTAAAGTGGGAAAAAGAGGTTGAGTTTGATCTAATCAGATCCAGGAATGGTAAGCTGGAGAGATGTTGCAAAAGAGGTAATAGTTGACAGTTTGCCAGTGTGGCTGAAGACAGCAGTGTCACGAGATAGTCACCCCATGTCCCCATGCTGTGCTGGCACTGCGTGCAGAGCAGTCTCTGCTTCTACTGTCCCAGTAATTTACACAAAGCTTGATTTTACTCTTCTATCTATACACCATCCTCCGATGCAAGAGAACAGGCACTCACCAAGCAGAGGAAACCTGAACTCAGCACACCAGTGCCGTGTGTGTGTGTGCGTGCGTGTGTGTGTGTGCGTGCACACGCGTGCTTGCACATGCACGCATGCGCGCGTAGGAAATAATAGTATATAAATAATAATAAATAAAAATTAAGAAGAAAAAAACAGGTGTGGTGGCACACGCCTTTAGTCTCAGCACTCAGGAGGCAGAGACAAAAAGACCAATTCAGCAAGGAAAAAGTTGACAAAGTCTATGAGACAGAAACAGGAGGAGAAGCAGCAGGAAGAGAAGTAGCTGGGTGAGGGAAACTAGAGGAGCAGGAGGGAGAGGAGTAGCTGGGTGAGGGAAACTAGAGAAGCAGCAGGGAGAGGAGTAGCTGGAGGAGGAGAACTAGAAGAGAAGCAGGAGGGAGAGGAGTAGCTGGAGGAGGAGAACTAGAAGAGAAGCAGGAGGGAGAGGAGTAGCTGGGGGAGGAGAACTAGAAGAGAAGCAGGAGGGAGAGGAGTAGCTGGAGGAGGAGAACTAGAAGAGAAGCAGGAGGGAGAGGAGTAGCTGGAGGAGAACTAGGAGAGAAGCAGGAGGGAGAGGAGTAGCTGGGGGAGGAGAACTAGAAGAGAAGCAGGAGGGAGAGGAGTAGCTGGGGGAGGAGAACTAGAAGAGAAGCAGGAGGGAGAGGAGTAGCTGGAGGAGGAGAACTAGAAGAGAAGCAGGAGGGAGAGGAGTAGCTGGGGGGAGGAGAACTAGAAGAGAAGCAGGAGGGAGAGGAGTAGCTGGGGGAGGAGAACTAGAAGAGAAGCAGGAGGGAGAGGAGTAGCTGGGGGAGGAGAACTAGAAGAGAAGCAGGAGGGAGAGGAGTAGCTGGGGAGGAGAACTAGGAGAGAAGCAGCAGGGAGAGTAGTAGCTGGGGGAGGAGAACTAGAAGAGAAGCAGGAGGGAGAGGAGTAGCTGGGGGAGGAGAACTAGAAGAGAAGCAGGAGGGAGAGGAGTAGCTGGGGAGAACTAGGAGAGAAGCAGCAGGGAGAGGAGTAGCTGGGGAGGTAGTGGACCAGGAAGAGGAAGGGCAGCTGGAGAAGGCAGAACCCCGATGGCACTAACAGTAGTGGAGATTAATCAGTTGTGTCAAACCCCCACAGTGGACATCTATCTATACAACAAAGAGAATGGTGACACCACACAGTGGGAATTGCCCCAGTTAACTTGATGCCAATATTAAACCTGTTAGGAGGGAGGAGAACAAAACCCACTGAAGACAGTATGATGTTTGCTTCTTTTCATATAAAGCTGATGAAAAGTAAACACCAAAGTGTGTTAGGGATGGGTGTGTGTAAATATAACTATAACGCAAGCAACGGGGTGATGCCGTCCCGAAGGGGCCTCCTTGTGGACACTGACATTCTCATTTTTAACATAACTACGCAATGCGAGCGTGTGTTTCTTTTCAACCTCCCTTCTCACTCTTTGCTTTCATTACCGTAACTGTGCAGATATTCAGGAAGTATTTTATTATCTGACACATTTCAGTATCAGCCGTTACATCTCTCTTATTTCAATGATCTTGGCTAGTGTGCCGAGGCTCTGACTGCCTCTGCTTTGCTTCCCTCTTGGGCAGAGGCAGAGCTCAGAGGGTTGACTGCCTCAAAAGTGCAAGGCCTTGGAAACATAACGGCGCCCCATCCTCTGTTTGCTCCCTTGGTTTGGTCTTCAGATAGTCTCATGGAGACTAGGCTGTCCTCAAACTCACTCTGTTGCTGAAGGTGACCATGAACTGATAAGCCTCCTGCCTCTACCTCCCAATAGCTAGCTAGGACTGCAGTCTGACCCCCCACAGCCACCGGCCCATTCTGCTACTGGTTCAGTCTAGAGAACCTTGAGATGCAGGGCTTTCCTTATGGCTCCTCACTATGGTGTTCCAGACCTGATGCTGTGCTTGCCCCCCCCACCACCATTCCTGTACATCTCTGCCAACCTGAGCCTGCACTTCAAAGACCTGCCCCTTCCTTGCCTGCGGGGTTCAACTTTCAGAACCTTCTAATGATATCCACATTGAGTAACTCCAAAATAATGTGTGTTTTTTGTTTTTCTAAAAGTAGTTCAGACTTGGTTTGAACGATAACTAAGGAAGGCTGGAGAGATGGCGTAACTGTTAGGAGCAGGCGCTGTATCAAGCGTGGTGGCTCGCCCTTTAATCCCAGTACTTGAGAAGCAGAGGTATGAGTCTGAGGCCAGCCTGGTCTACAGAGAGTTCTGGGACAGCCAGGGCTATAAGAGAAACCCTGACTTGGGGGGAAAAAAAGGAAAACAGAAGAGCAGACTGGAGTTAGGTTCTAGCACCCATTTCCGGTGGCTCGCAACTGCCTGTAACCACAGTTCCACGACTGATCTGACACCTCTGTCCTTCAGGGACACCAGTGCACACAGGCCCGCACACATTTACATAAGTAAAAACAGTAAAACAGGGCTGGAGAGACGGTTCACAGCTTAAGAGCACTGACTGCTCTTCCAGAGGTCCTGAGTTCAATTCCCAGCATCCCACATGGTGGCTCACAGCCATCTGTAATGAGATTCTGTACCCTCTTCTGGGACACATGTAGGCAGAAGACTGTATATATAATAAACACATAAATGTTTTTTTAAAAAAATAATAAAATAAATATCTTAAAAATGGAAAAAATGTCAACCAGGGAACGACAGAAAGGCCTGGTATAGGTATGTCAGTTACCCTCAGTGTGACTGAACCTCTCCAAACTCCCTCAATCGGCAGGCCTGCACCTGTAAAATAAGCTACTCCGATGCTGGGCTTGAACCTCCTGTGAGAAGCCGGTACACACTATCTAACCCACACATCACTTCAGTTTGGAGGTTCACCAGATGGGCTTGTTCTTACATTCATCCCATAATTCACAGTGGCAGGCTTTACACCCTCCCTCTACTTCTGTTGGAGAACAGACACTCGGCACTCGCGCACTTGGCGATAAAGGTCGAATACTATATTAATTTTTGGCAGGAGTTAATAGCTTTCACAATAAGCTGAGATGCTTGTCATTTATTTGTTTGCACTTGCAAAAGGCACCAACAAACCAAAAGAAAGCATGCTGAGAACTAGTGGAGGAAACACGTTGATTCCCAGATTCCTCTTTTGGGAATTCAAAATACACAATAGCCACAGCTGCTCTAGATTCCCACCAGAAATTAGCAGATAAGTTACCATTGAAATTCAAAGTTGTGACATCTTTAGATAAATATTTGTCCTTGATTTTTCACAGCCTCGGATTCAACAGAAATCTGGAAGGCTTCGCTGTCTGGCCCAGAGAAGATCTTTTTAAACCAACAGTTCTAAAATGTGGTTGAAACAGAGCCTAGGCTGGATTTTGGCAGCGGGTCTGCCCACCACTCTTGTTTGGCACCACCAGGTCCGGCTTCTGCCTCCTGCCACCTTCAGCCTGGTCCTGAAGATCCCTTTTACCCCTTAATACCATGGATTTGGTACCCAGTTATCGGAATTCCTCTCCTTCTGTGCCCGTCCGGAGGAGGTGGCCCGATGCCTTATGAAGGATGCCTCACGGAAGATTGTTAATGCCATCTAAACTTAGAAAGTCACTGTAGGACAGATTGCTCCCCCAAAGACACAAAGAGCAGAAGCAATTCCCTAAAATAATCCCTCTTGTTAGCTGTTGGCTGCAGCCCTCTATCCAAATGGCCACTTCCCTCATACAACACAGGTAGCTCCTGCCCAGCTAGAAGTCAGTTCTGGCTGAGGAAGGAGGTCTCTGCCTCTTGACCAGGGCTGGGGTATCTTTTGTAGGCAATCCCACCTCCATGCTCAGCAGAGGCCTGCAAGCTGAGGAAAGCATCTGTTGTCAAAGGAAGTTCTTCGCTATCTCAGTATCAGCTGAAGAGGCCTCGCATCCCTCCTTGACCTCTCATCCTGAGAGGGAGGATGCTGAGAATCCAATCCTGGACTGTCCTCTGCAGTGTTTAGCTATGGACAGAGTTGAGTCTCTAATTGATGTTTGTTTTAAATCATTATCACTTCTCCAAGTATGTGTGTTGAACAGAGTAATTAGGTATCTTTTCCCATGTCACTCTTTCCAGTCCATGTCATCGGTTAGAGGTTCAACCTCCCAGGCTACTCCCCACCCCAGCCCCCTCCCCTCCCTCTTGCTACCCCTTCCCTCCCTCCCTCTCCCTCTCCCTCTCCCTCTCCCTCTCCCTCTCCCTCTCTCTCTCTCTCCTCCCCTCCTGTCCCATTCTCTGTTAGACAGTTTGTCTCAGTAGCTCAGGCTGGCTTCGAACTCTCAGTATGCTGTCTGCAGACAACAGTTGAAGTCTACTGTCCCAGACTTCACAGAGAAGGCTAAAGGCCCCTTCTGTCCTCCAGCCAGGCACATAGTAGCTGCTCAATACAGGAGCCACAAGAGTGACCAAATCTGCCAGGTCTAGGGCACCAATTGGGGCGTTCCTCTCTGTGTCTCCCTAGTGGCCTTCGCGTACTCCTCCCAACCCAGGGGTCACTCTGCTCCAGGGTCAGCGCCACAACCCCACGCCTTTCCTCCCCTGCTCACAAGACCTGGCGCTGGTGGGTGTGGCAGGGAGGCTGCACCAACCCCGGCTTCCAGAAGAGGCAGCGGGGGAGGAGACAGAGGTCCGAGGGCCACACCCACGTCCCTCACCATCCCGGTTCCCCTGCCCCCCAGGGTCCCAGTCCTTTGAGACCCCTTTCCTCTTCCTCCCAGGGTCCACGTCCCTTGTCCCTTTAGACTTCCTGCCCCTTCGGGGTCCCTGCCGAGTTCCCATTCCTCAGAGGTTCCCATCCCTCTAGGGTCGCCATTCTTTGGGGGTCCTCATCCTTTAAGGGTCCCTGTCCCTCCTGGGTACGTTCCTCTGGGATTGCCCACACCAGTCCCCGTCCCTCCAGGATCCCCATCCTTCCAGCCCGGTCCCCCATCCCTCCAGCACCCCCTCCCCAACCCCGTGCAAGAGCTCGGCGGCCGCCCCCTCCCCCGCCTTATAAAAAAGAAATTGACTTTTGTTTGGAGTTTGTGAAAAGTGGGGCTCGGGGCCCAGTCAATGGGGCGCCCCGCGGCGCGGGCTGAGTGGGGCTGAGCGCCGCGCTCCGCCGAGGCCCCAATTAATCCGCCCTTTGTGCGGCCCGCGCCGCCCCCGGCGCTCAGCCCGCGGCATTGTTCGGCCGCGCCGGCCGCGGGATTTACCCTTTTCAAACGGCGGGTTTTGTCCGGCGCAGTTCGAGCGGAAGTTTCTCACTGACAATTTGCCCCAAATAGATAGATTTGTCAGCAGCGACCTTCGGGAAGGAAGCAAAAAGCCACCGGCCTGAAGGTTGGGCCCCCAGACCAGGACTCGCCGCCCCACCCGGGACCCCGCGCACCGGCGCCGCGCTTTTCCCCATCCGTGAAATGGGGCAGCGGGCGCTGTGCCCGCCCGCAGCCCGGAGCTCGGCTCCGCAGCCGCCCAGCACTCGGGTTTCCGCTCCTCCCCAGCCCACGTCTGTCTGCAGCTGAAGGCCAAAGCCCCAGCCAGGCCCCGGCCACCGCGCACGCCGCAGCCCGAAAGGTGGGTCACGCTGACGTCCCCAGGCCGTGCACGTGCTGCTCCTCTTCTGCCCTTCTTAACAGAGATGTCAACCGAGTTAAGTCACAGGTGGTGGTGCCTTTGTAAGTCCGGCTATTGTCTCCTCATAAGTCAAGATAGAAAACGCTTTGTACTGCTCGGCCATGATCTGCAGCTCTCAACTTATCAGATTTCCCACCCCCACCCACCGAAGACCGGCTCCTACCAAACGACCTCACTAATAAGCAAAATTTAAGTGGGGGTAACACGCTGTTTGTGAGAAGAATAGTTACTGATTTCTTCACTTAATGGCAACCTCGAGCCTTAAAATATGCACGGCACAGATCTGCGAGAGCCCCAAAGACACGAGCTGTATAATTCGGGGACAGATGCCCGTTTTCTATCTCCCCGTGGGAAGAAAAAAAAAAAAAAAAAAGCAAAAAGCAAACGTGGATTCTCCACGGTATCTTTTTCAACTGTATTTCCTCGCTTCCAGAAAATTTCTTGCTTGCTGCACTTGAGAGTTTGCACTGAAATAGCAAACAAACAAAAATCCGGTTTTTGTTTACCCATCAGGTGAATTCACGCGTCAGCACCATGCGGAGGAAACCCTAGGTGGTCTCCGACAACATTTCAACGGTTAAGAGCTACAATTTAGAGACGATGACAATACGCACACAGTGTCAACACTATTTAAACAAACATCCCAGACAACAGAATAATGCTTATTAACGATGATGCTCTGAGCTCCTGACAAATTTCCTGTGGTTGTCTGCTACCCAGCAGCTGCAAGTCAGCCCACCCCACCCCACCCCACCCCATCCCCGCTGCGGGGGGGGGGGGAACCAACCTGTTTCAGCGCATCATTTAAACATCTCATTAGCAATCATATGTTCCAGAACAGCCCTTTGAGAGCAACCAAAGTGAACTGCTTAGCAGAAGCGAAGGAACCAGCAGTAGGGATGTCCTCCATGCCCAAGAGAGTGTAAGCTCTCTGCTGGAAGAAAAAGAAAATAAATAAATAAATAAAAACCTCTGCAACGCTGGCAGCTGTCAGTCCGTGACTTCCAATACAGGTTGACAGCTGCATGCTTGCGCAGAGTGATAAAACCCTGCTCATACTTCCACGGTTGTTTTCAAAACTGGTTAAATTTAAGTTGCCTAACTGCACCAAAGCAGTTTGAAGATACTAGAGAGAAATCAAAAGGAAAAAATAAGATTATTATGTATATTTTTTTCTCCTTCTTTCAAATACTCAACTCAAAATTCATGATAGAACTGGGGTTTAGCTCAGTGGTAGAAGATGCTAGGCCCTGGTTTTGATTGCCAATCCATCAGCAGAAACTACTTTAGTGATGAGGGCCTTTGGAATGAATTAATTCCTTGTTTGTGTAGCCCATATAGACATATAATTCAAACCACTATTTAACTAAAGCAACTGGAAATGCCTGTGAGGTATAGAAAATTGGCCAAGTTACATTACTGTAACTAGGCATAAATTCAGGGAGTAAATTTAAGTTACATTACTTTAAGTAGGCATAAATTCAGGGAGTAAATTTAAGTTACATTACTGTAACTAGGCATAAATTCAGGGAGTAAATTTAAGTACCTCCATTGCTTTCACCATCCTTTTGCATAGTTATTTGGTATCCACTAGGCACTAAAAGACATCAAAACATCAAAAACCTCAACCTTAAGAAAGGGGCACCTGAACATTTGTATCCTGTCTTGCAGAGATACACATGAATTGCATGTGGTGAGGGTAGGTGTGAGTGAAGAAATCTGGTGTTTCAAAGTATTTCATTGGTTAGTATTCTGATCTGACAGAAATGTTAGACTTCAAGTCACTGTTTCCCATACCCCAGATTTCGTGTGGGTCATGTAAAATTTTCCAGACAGAGAAGAAAGTCTTGCAATCCAGTTCTTGAGTTGTGAACTCCCATACCTGAAAGGCCAAATCCTGTTCTCCCAGCAAGCAATCCTTGCAAGCCCTGAAGCATGAGATCTGATTACCCCTATCATCATCTTGGCTTGCCTAGATACAGATGTTATTAACGGCTGTAGTTTAGCCAACCCTTTTTTAAAGCGCAGCTGCAGCGTTTGACTTGGGGACCTCCTGTGAATCCCACAGGCTGACTCCATCTCTCTCAAAGCACTTGGGTTTGGGGGGAGGGAGAGGAGAGAGGGAGGTTTGTTTTGTTTTGGAGGGTGGATTTTTCCAAGCAGACTTCCTTAAATAGCCACTCTGCATCTTTGTAAGTGATGTGGATTCTGAAATTACTGAGGACAACAGAGTGCTGGGTGAACTGCATCTCTTGGAAACAAAGCATACTAGGGTGTTGGATGTCTCACTGAGATTGCTATTAAAGACTGTAAGTATTCTCCAATGAGTTAGCCACATTTAAACTAAGCTGCCAGTTTTAACACAACTGTTGTTTCTGTTAGTGCTTAAATGAGGTTTTTGTTTTGTTTTGTTTTTGTTTTAAGCTAAGAGACCCAGTTTGTTAATCTACATTGATCAAATTTAGTGATTAATTGCTTATCCTAATCATTGGCTTTTTCAGAATACCCATTTCAGTGTTTTCTCTTGTAGATTACATCAGTCCATCCACATAACAGAAAAAGACCTCCCAACCTTAATTTCCCTTAGGACAAAAACAAACTACGTGCCATAGAGAAGAAATCTGAAGACATGTGTGAAGCGGCTTGAGATTGCTCCTGATTCTCAGGGCTTCAGTGGGAACCGAGTGAAGCTGTTTTAATTGGAATTTCTAGAAGCCTTCCTGGGAGATGAGGGGTGGCTTCCTGCTATGGAATGGGTATTGAGACACATCAAGAGATCTGATTCTTGGGTGGTCTAATATTTTCAGATGAGTGACTAAGGACAGGGTTTGTCTTTTGAAGCCTCCCAGTCTCCTCATCAGTGAAATGAAGGAGCACCACAGTCCTTTTCTGTCTTGTGTGCCCCTGGAGTCTGAGGTACAAGAAAACCAACTTGACGGGTAAGTTGTAGAAAGTGAAGAGGTTGAAGAAGGACGGGTAGCCAATCTCTCCCTCCCAGGGAGCCTCCCAGGGAGTTGGGACTTTTGCCTCAGAAGTCAAACTCTGCTGAGCCTCAGGAGGTTTGGAAACCTTAAGCCTGTTCCTACACCTTTTCACCCAAGCCTGTTTCATAGTAGTGGCTTTGGGACTCCCACCAAATAAGTTCACTTATGTATCCCATTCTGTAAGTCCCACTGCGGTGAGCCTGGCTGCAGCTGATTCTATTTGAATATCGTTAGTGCAAGGTGCAGTGAGACCCAGCTGCCACATCTCTTTGACACTAGAACTGAATTTCTTCCACCAAGTGGTGAGTGTGTGTGTGTAATGTGTGTGTGTGTGTAAATGCAGAGACAGAATTTGTTGAGAGAACAGGTCTGTCACAGAGGCCAGATACACATGTCTTCCCATTAGTGCAAAGTAACGGGGCGCCCTAAGCAGCACTGTTCTGGATTGTGTTGAGAAAAAGTCCACAACTCAGTGCTCATTGTGCTCTGGAGGAGCTGGAGTTGCTTTCTGGATTGTCCTCAGTGTTTCTTTCCTTAGTAGAGTCTGCAGCCGAGCAACGCGTGAAGAGCCTGGCAAAAGGTCTTTCAGCCTGCAACTTAACAAAACCTTACTGGACACCTGCTGCACCATGACTACTGGGCAAGCCGCAGCCAGGGGCTGACTCTCAGTACAACTTAGACATGATGAAAAACACCTTCCTCTTTCTTGCAAACAAGCATCCAGGAAATAAAGAAAGGGCTCTGAGTTCCCCCACCAACTTCAACAGATCTGCTTGCTAGGGAAGCAGCCTTTCCGTGCTCTGTGGGTCTTTTTCATTAAGAAGCCTGAGAGATGGGAGAACATGGCACCACCTAGGGAAAGGCCAGTGGATGGCATCAGAGCTAGCATCACACCCCAGGCCTCAGACTCTTCCTCTCACCTGCTAGTTAGCAGGAATTGAACCTGCTTTAAACTGGCTGAACAGGGCTCTCTATTGGAGGAAAGAGCGAGGAAGTATATTCAGAGACTGTGCTGAACCCTAGGGCAGCTTTCCCGGACCTCGTGTGACCCATGGTGCTGCTCTCTGATCTGGGGACTTTTGTATACTTCTTCCCCAGCATTTCCTACATTTACCTCAATCTAAAGACCATGTTTAAAAATACCATTTTGGGCGTATGGGTGTTTGGCCTGCATGCATGCCTGGTGCCCATGGAGCCCAGAAGAGGGCGTCAGATCTCCTAGGACTGGAGTTACAGATGGTTGTGAGCTTCCAGGTGCGTGCAAGGACTCAAACCCAGGTCCTCTGGAAGAGGAAGTATTCTTAACCATTGAGCCACACACACTCCCAGCCCACCAACACTATTTTTGGTGTGTCTGCCCCCATAGTCTCTTTGATAAGAAAAGGCCCAGGCTATTAATCTCCTCCATCCCCAGGTGGCACATAGTGGGAGCTCACTGATGAATTTGGTGGACTGGTGGATTCTCCCTCTTATGTTTCTCTTGCGATATAATATGTCTGGCTGGACTTGCCAGCTTTTGCTTAGGTTGAAGGCAACAGACTCACAGGGAGGGAGGGAGGAACCAGAGCCCAGAGCGCTAGTGGGTATGGGCAGGGCTGGCAGAGGCAGGCGGATCTCTGTGAGGCCAGCCTGTTCTACACTGGCAGGGGCTACCTAGTGAGTAAGACCTGGTCTCCCAAACAAAGGGTTGAGAGAGGAAATGAGAGACTAGCTTTGGACCTGGTCCTGGAGGACATCTAGGTTTGGCTTTTTCCCTTTGCCAACCTGTAAACTTATCTTTGTCCCTGTTAAAGATGTCTCTGGGATGGGCGGTGCTTGCCTTTGTCAATCGTTTCCCTTAAGACTCTCATAGCGGAAAATTTTTGTGACTGAAAGTTGAACAAAGTCACAATCCTTTTTATAAATTTCAATCTGGAGACCAGAGAGGTCTAGTCGCTTGTCCAAGGTGAGCTGGGGCAGATTCCTATCTCCTGGTTTCCTTGCAGTGCCTGAAGCAGGCCCCTCGGGAAGTCTGCCAATGACTCCTTTCTTTGCCACATCCTGTAGCACCTCCTATGGGGCGGGCAGCGTGTTGAGGCCAGTGGATGGGAAATGAAGTCAGTCTTTGCTCTACTAAAGATTCTGTTCTTTGAGCTGTGTCCCAATTAGCTCCAGATTTCCACAGTTTAGAGCCAGGGTCCCTGTGGCCTTCAGCCGGTTGGCGTGAGCAGAGGCCAGGCAGCCTCTGAGCTCCAGGCTTCTCTGCCGATCTGGGGGTTGAAGCTCAGGCCCGCCAGCCTATTCTGGAGCTAGTTGCTGCCTTTATCACCAAACCAATCATGCCAGAAAGTCATCACTATGATTTCAGAACTGTATTGTGAATTATGCAAAGCACGGGGATAATTACAGTCGGACGCCCAGAACACAGAATGCATATGCTGCAGGGTGGGTAGCCCCTATGGTGTTTGCCAGAATTGAATAGTTCTCTGTGTGGGGTGGGGGTGGGGTGTGCACCCTTGCCTGTTCAGTGGGTTTCTTGGCACCTAATTTGATTAAGAGTTAGTGCCTAGAGAAAGAACATTCCAATTTTGGTTGGGGGACAGTTTTGAAGAGCTTGGGGGTATTTCCCCACACATAAGTTTTGGTGTCTGCAACTGAGTCATCAGGCTCATATCTCAGGCAAGAGAGGTCATTTGAAATCCAGGAGAGCCGTGTGTCCTTCTACCAGGTCCCAGCCTGGGCACCTGAAAACCCCTCGTTCTCTTCTCGCCCACACATCCTAACATTTCTCCCTGAAGACAGGTCCAGGTCCATCCACACCACCATCTGCCCTCATCTTTGCCTGGGACAAATTAGTTCCACTTGAAGCTCTTTGTCCTTGACCAAGCGCCCCCTTCTGCCACCACATCGCGATGGTGGTTTTGGCGGCAGCAACTATTGGATTTCTGGCAAGAGCCAGACCAGAGGACCCAAAGCTGAAGTCTGGTACCCTGTCTCTAGCCGGAAATGCCTTTCTCCTCTGGGTACCGAGTTCGAGTTTAAGCTGGGGTTAGAGCAGGACTGGCTGGCAGCCCAAAGTGTCGGGGGCGGGGTGGGGAAGGTAATTTTCTCGCCTGCCACGTACCTACTAAACTCGTCCTGGTTTGTAAGACCACAGGGGAGAGGTGGCAAGGGAAACCGTCACCCGCCTCTCTCTCTCTCTCTCTCAGTTGTTGGGGTGGCCGCGCCCCGTGCGGGGCGGCTGCTGTGTGTGGTGCTCAGAGTCCCTTGCCTGGGGGCTCCAGTAGCCGGGGAAAGTTGGGATCACGTGCTGCAGCCGGCGACCTCAGGGCACGGCCCTCGTGGGTTGGGACCCGGGCCTTGGACCTGCTGCGCCCGGCGGGCACTCGGGGGACACCAGCAGGCACTGGAAGCACTCCGCGGCGCTGAGGGTAGGGAGTTGCAGCGAGGGTGAGCCAGCACCCTGAGGACCGCTGACCACCGCTCCCCTCCCCCAACTCTGGGCCGAGCTGGAGGCGTGACCTCTGATCCCTGGCCGGGCCCACGCCCCGAGAAGAGGCTGGCAAGCTCTTGTTCGACAAGTTCAAGCTGCTGAGGGAGCTTAAATAGAATTAATCTCTTAGAGAACGGGGGTCACCGCTCCCTCGGCGCGCGCTGTCCCCGCGCCGCGCCACGACCGGGACGCCAGAGAGCTCTGGAATTCCGGATAGGCGATCCCGGTGGGCAGGAAGGTGGCGGAGCTCTCGGGCGTCTCCAGGCCTGCAAGGAGAAGCCAGAGCTGCCCGCTGGGGACCGACTGCTGGAGGGAAGGCTTCGCTTCCCAGTAGCTCCAGTGCACGTAATGGAGGCAAGAGGACTCCGCCAGCTCCGGGTGGGCCAGTTTTGCTTGCAAGAAGCTGGAGAAGGCCTCCCCGCCGCCGCCGTGCCCAAACCCGCCACGCCAAGGCCGAGGGACTGCAAGACCCCACCCAGCCCAGGCCCCAAGTCCGCGTCCTCAGCTCTGGCTTTCCACAGATAGTTGCAAAAGGAATAAATTACTCACCTCGGGCCAGATCCAAGTTTTACCCAACAGAAGGGGCGCGGGACCAACAATGAACTAACTCACATGACCATGTCCGGGCGCGCACAATCACACATAGACACAGCCACCCAATTTCTTCCACGAATCTATCTGTCTGGCACTCTGGAGAGAGGGGTGGGGGACGCGTTTTGAGAGAGCCCCGTCACCCCTCCCCTTCTCCCTTGCCGTGAAATATAAAAATTCATTTTTATTGCAAGAGCGGCGCCGTCCTCACCATCACGCACGCACGGAGCCGCACTCGCGTATTCACACTCTAACTCGTCAGCTCCCAGAGCGCCTGCATTTTCTTTGGAAGCCGCTTGGAGGTTCATTAATATCATTAGCATTTAACCCCCTCCCTCTTCCCATCTCCTCCCCGCACATGGCTGACGTCAGACCCCGCCAGGAGTTGGGGGAAAAGCTAAGTGGGCCAGGGACGCCCTATTCCCCTCCCCGCGGCTGCCTGTCAGAGCGCTTCTGGAGATATTACCCGAGACCCGGCCCGCAGCCACAGGCACAAAGTCACAGGGTAATGAACTTCGGGGACCCTTCGCCGCTGAGTGCGCGGCTGTCCCCGGAAACTCGGACCTGGCCACCTCTTCCCTTGGAGGATCTCCCAGCAATCTAGTTTCCCCGGTCGGCGCCCGGGATCGGCAGCGCGGAGCTCATCTGCGTCTGAGACCAAGGCTGTGATTTTCGTCTTCCGATAGAAGAGCAGCGGTCTGTAGAGATCTGCCCACCCCGCACGCCTGCGTGGAGGGAGAGATTGGAAACTGAGTATCAGGAATGGGGAAGGAGAGGAACCCTGCCCCCTTTGCTCCATAGGAAGACCATCTCCGCGTCTCCATCTCTGTCCTTTAGTGTCCCGTCGTGCTGACCTCCCCCTTCAGCCTGCCTGTCCATCTCTCCATCTGTCTGTCCGAGCCTGTGTCCGTATCAAGCCTCATCCCGAGCGGCTGAGGTTTTGCTAGAGCCGGGAAGAAACTTCAGGATGCTTCCATTTCCACTGTGGAACGAATTCTGAGCGCCGGGAGAGCAGGGCGGCGCGCGACCAATAGCCACCTGTCCCGCCCGCCCGGGAGCCTTGCAGGCTGGAGGGCGGCTGGAGAGCGGCGGCGGCGCCCGGCGGCGACGTGGGTGCTGTGGGCCGGGACTCCAGCAGTGCCCACCAACCGCTGCGCCCAGGGACCGCCAGCATGAGCAAGCCCGCCGGATCAACAAGTGGGTACCTCTCCAGCAGCCTGGGGGGGGGCCCGGCGCGTGGCCTGGGGAGGGCAGGCTGGGAGGCCGGGGAGGTCCTTCCCCGAGCTCTGTGAATTTGAGCCCCAGGGTGGGACTCTGTCGGGCGTGTGAGTCGGTTGGCCTAGCTCCCCTCAGACTGTTGCGTTGGAGCGTTTTCGTGAAACCGAGAGAGCAATTTCGTTGCTTCTGGATGCTAGCTTCCCCCCGTCTCCTGGCGTGTGGGGAAAGTCGCGACCCGCTGCAGCCCACCGGTCCAGCGAGTGGGTTCTATTTAGCTGCCAGGTGCTGAGGGTGGGAAAGGGTGAGCCGGGGGCGGGAACTGGGCCGCATCTCCAGCCGGCCGCATAATAACGCAGCCGCTCAGAACTCGGAGCTCCAGAGCGCAAAACAACTCTGCAAAGCGGATTTTGAATGGAATGCTTTGCACCCCATTTCTAGCTATTTCAAATAATCCTGCAAAACTGGGAAGCAGAAAACCATTTAAAAGTCACATTTTCCTTAATCCTAAATCCGCGTAGGTCATAACTGGGGAATGTAAAGTATGGAGAGCTACTCTAGCAAAGAAAGGACCAAATCCCTAATCCCAGGGACTTTCCGAGCAGGAGCCCAGCACTGGCGGGAGTCCGCGGCCTGCTCACTGGGGCACTCTTTCCCTTCCGCCAACTTCCTCTCCGGTGGAACGGCCAGCTGCAGCTGATCTCTGCCGACTTCCCGAGACAGGAATGCAGATCTACTCCGCTGTGCTAGGGCATTTGCGAGCACAGAATCGGCTGAACCTGAGATTGCCTAGGCCTGATCCGGCGTTGGGAAGGTGCCTATAGGGTGCTCCGATTTCCCCGCGGCTTTTCAGTTCCCGCCTTCTGCAGGCCCGAGGCTGTGAGTTCTAGGGTCTGTGCAGAGTGCCCACACCCCGGAGATCTCCAACCACCCGTGTTGTTTTCTCCGATAGCATTTTTTGGCGCTCGCTCTCTGTGAGTTCCTTCCCGCCTCCTCCCCCTTCACTTGCCCTCATTGTCCCGAGTCTTTGAAAAGTTGGGAGAGTCCTCGCTACTCCTGAGGACTGATGATGAAGTCTCACTTAGCATGGGAGCAATTCCAGCCTCCACCTCCCTCCCTCTTTCTGTGCATTTGTTTTGGTCTGAGTGCTGAGTTTAAAAAATAGAATAAAGTGAACGTCAACAAAACAGAAGAAAGGAAGTGTTCAGAGCTAGGGCCAAGAGAAGGAACCAAATCCATAGCTTCAGGGTACCACCACTCTGTGACAGGACCGCGGTTCCCCTTAGCCTTGGCCTATCCATGCCCTAGCTGTTCGGATCTCCCAGAAGTAATGCAGGCACACACACACACACACACACACACACACACACACGAAATGTTTTCCTAGGTGTTTTCCCAAGAGAAGCAGAGGAGGAGACCACTCCGGTTGCATCACAAATCTCATTGCAAAAACTGACGTTGGAGGGCCTAGGCTGGTCTCCTGGCACGTTCACTCTGGGGCAGTGTCTCTGACAGTAAAGATAGTTTTGATACTTTTGCCGTTTTGGAGCTTCCAGAGAACGTGAAAAGTGGGGAGGAGTAGGAGAGAAGCCCAGCTCCCAGCCCAGCACCCCGGCTCGTAAACTAGTAAACTAGACAGACGCAGCAGACTCTCCGGACTGGGGCTGGGAGGGGGCGGGGGGCAGGGGTCACAGTGCGTACATGATGTGCGAGGGCATTTTCTAGGGAAACCTGAGTTTTCTGACTTGCTAAGTCCGAGTTTGGCCTTGAAGGCCTCGAGCCTCCATTTAGGTCGCGATGGCTCTCCGGGAAAGGCGGCAAGTCCCTGCTAAAAGCGCCGCTTCATCGAGGAGGTTCTCAGGCTGTGGCTGCCGCCAGCAGGGAACTTGCGGCCCAGTGGCCTAGGCGGTGAGGGGGTCTGCGAGCAGCGGGGAGGGTCTGGACCCTGCGGGGCAGGGAGGTCTTCATCTTCTGGAGAGCACAGCGTTGTCACCCGGATCCCCGCCTGGGTGGTAACAAGACCCTGGCCAGTCACCCTTGCAGTCCAGACTAACTTCTTTCAACAGCCTGTGATGGTAATTACAGTAATCGAAGCTGCCATATATCTTTAGGCAATTATGACACACAAAAAGCCCCGAGGGGACCCCCTGGGGAGGGAAGTTAAGAACCGTTTTCCAGCCTCAGGAAACTCGGCTTGACTCACGTCTGAGCTCGCTCGGCTTGCTAAAAGAGAGGAGCTTTGCAGCAGTCAGCCAGCTTGTCCGTGACCCCAAGTCACCTTAACGTGGCTGGGTGGCGAAGTCTGAGGCGTCGACCCTCCATGCCCTGGAATTTTCGCTTCTCTCCCTTCCGTGTTCCGCCCCAGCGCATCCCCCCCCCCCCCAGTTCCTCCTCTGCCTGGTCAGTCCTTAAACAGGGCCGGCCAGCAAGCGCAAGCGGTGACAGCCGAGCATCCTGGCCCTTGAGCCAGTTAAGTGTCACCCACCCGGCACTGGTCTATTCGCTCGCCTCCAGAAATATACGTATGACTTTAGCCTCCAGGCTGGATGGGAACCCTGGACCGGAGGGCCTGCCACTGCTCCCTAAGGGCTGCCTAGGCATCGCGGGGAAGAGGAGGGTAGCTGGGCCCAGAGAGCCTGGGTTTCGCCGCCAGGGAGAACGGTTGAAGAAGTGAGGTCCTCGTCTACTGTTTCCAGAGCGAGACTGAGTGCAATGCAGCAGAGCTCGTGACCGAGGTTCAGGCGCGACCGCGCGTTGTTTGGGGAGTGGTGACGGGCCCCAGGGGGTGGAGGACAAGACCTACACTCGGTTCTCTCCAACCCCTCCCTCTCCCCCCCAACAATCTCCGCTCCTGCCCTGCGGGAGAGGGAGCGCCGAAGCGGTGGCCGCAACGCCGAATGCCTCCCCCCGCCAGCCTTTGTCGCCGTCCGAATTCCCATGCTACTCTTTTTGACGGGTCACTGGTGGCTCTATAGGCAGGTGCTGCGGCAGGGTTGTAATTACCCCGGCTGAGCCGGGTCCTCACCGACCTCCCCCTGCCGGCCGGGTCCCCCGTACTCTCCCCCCTCCACCTGAGGTTGAGGCCAGGGCCCCGCGTGCAAGCCCGCCCAGGCGCCCCGCGACCCGGGAGTAAGTTCCTACCCAGCGTCGCCTCCCAGGCTCCACAGGCAGCGCCTCTCCTCCCCAGAGCGGCTGCCGAGCTCCCACGAGGCCCGAAACTGCCTGGCCCGGACTGAAACGCCTTTGGCCCGCAGCGGTGGGAAGGAAAATCAGGTGGTGATAATTGTCATTAAGGGTGTTTTTTTTTTTAATGACTTTAACACTTTTTACAAATAGTCCCTTTGTTTTCGGAAGAATTTCTACGTCGGTAAATTGCTTCAGGCACTTGTTGGACTAGAACCTGAGAGAAAACACGCACACACACCCCTTTCCATTCTCCTCTACCTAACACTCCTCCCGGGCCGAGGCTTCTCCAGACTCAGAGAGTCCAAGCAAAGTTCTCGTGTGTGGGGTAGCAAGTCCAGAAAAGCTGGTGTCATTCAAAAAAACAAAAAACAAAACAAACAAACAAAACCCAAAAAACAAAAGCACTCCTCCCTCCTCAAAATGCAGCAGAAAAAATGCAGAGAAAGACTCCCCAGGAAAGGGGGTGGGGGAAAGGACTTGAAGGAGAGGACGCAGAGGTGACTATCCCCCTGCTACCCCACCTCGAAGCCACAAATTGGGTAGCTCTTCCTCCTAGACCCTTGATTACTTCCCTCCCCCTCAACTTTCTCCTAAAAGAAATAATTCTCAAACGTGAAGTACTGAGCATTTTTCCATAGGTAAAGAGAAAGTTGGGCAATTACCACTACCCTTATTATCATTAATAATCTGGGGATTAGCATCACAATAATAATCCTAATAATAACAAGCGCCGGGCTCAGCTCAGAGAAAACTCGATTGCCTTCCGGGCTCAGCTCAGAGAAAACTCGATTGCCTTCCAGCTGCCATCCACCGCTCCAGCAGTGTTTGATTTTCTTCTTTTTTCCCTTTTACATTTCAAGTTTGTCTCCTTGTGCGCTTACTAACAACCTCTCCTCTCATTCTCTCTCTCTCATTCTCTCTCTCTCATTCTCTCTCTCTCTCTCTCTCTCTCTCTCTCTCTCTCTCTCTCTCTCTCTCTCTCTCTCTCTCTCTCTCTCTCTCTGTTAAATGCAAGAGCGGAGGAGGGAGTCGGCCAAACTTTCAGCAGAGCAGAAAGGCAGCGGCGGGCTGAGCTGCTGCCCGGGCCTGCTGTAATCTTTTATTCCAAAATGGGTCTTGGCGATTAGAGGAGACCCAAATACACGTAGCGGTGCATGAATAACGCTCATTGTAGGAAGCTGACACTTGCTCAAGAAAAAAAAAAAGTTTGGCTATAAAATCTCTTCATTATTTGCTTTTACCGCAGCTCCGATGCTAATCCCCTCAGAGGTCAGATTGCTTAGCATCTCTCTCCCCCTCTCCCCTTCCCCCCTTCTACTCCCTGCGCTCCCTCTCACCCCTTCCCGTCTACACTGTCTTTCCTGCGGTTTCAGGCCGCATTTTAGATATCCCCTGCAAAGTGTGTGGTGACCGCAGCTCCGGGAAGCACTATGGGGTCTACGCTTGCGATGGCTGCTCTGGGTTCTTCAAGAGGAGCATCCGGAGGAATAGGACCTATGTCTGCAAGTCTGGAAACCAGGTACTCCCCAGGGTTGAGCTGCCCGGCTCCCCTCGGCGCCCCACCCATCCCATTTCTGCCAAGACTTCCTCCGAATTCCCTGACCTGGGTCCTCTTCCCTCCTCCCTGCCTCGACTTTGGGTGACCCCTTTGACTCTGGAAATGCCACTTAGGGTTAAGGAAGGCGGATGAGTTTACGGGAGAGTCAGAAAGCCCTCGCTTTCCTACACTTTTTTTTTTTTTTTTTTAATTCCTTGGTTGGTCACATTTTGACACTGAGTAAGGCCCTGCCGGCATGAAAACTCAAGGAACTTTAGAAACGAAGGAACAAGGAGCAAACAGAAGAAAGGACCCCACTGGGCTGCCCACCCTCCACAGTCCCATTCTTGGCAGCAGCCAAGCTCAGTGTGCAACCACGGATGGTGCCTGGGAGCCAGGGCCAAGACTACCTTTAGCTAAGACTCCAAAGTAAACGCTGGCTACTTGAAAGCCATGGTGCTTGCCAGCCGCTGGGTCCCTTCAGCTCTGCAGCTGTGGGGCTGCTCTGGAAGTGGGCAGGTATGAGTGACTCAGAAAGCTCCGCGTGAGCAAGAAGGGGGGGGTGCTCAGAGAAAGTTAGGACCCCATCAAGTTCTCAGACTCCTTTCTGCTTACAAGATTACGGAGTACTGGTTCAGTCTGGCACAGGCTCAGAGACAGGGCAGTTAGGGAGTGAGCTGAGCCCAGCTATAGCTTCCAACAGAGTGAGCAGGAGCCACCTGTGACTCCATTCCCAGTTCAGTGGCTCATGGCAACCCAGGAGATCAGCCTTCTGGTCCCACACTTTGCTCATCTTTTGGAGAGGCCTCATCGTTCTGGGAAGATGCCCAAGAGTGCCTTTTAGTCAAGAGGCATCCTCTGGCAACCAGATAATGTAAACACCCACTGACTGTGTACAGGATTCATATCAACTCACATAGTCATCGGTGCTAGTGATTTACAGTGAGTTCTCTCTCTGTTGTAACACCTGCTCTTAGTCAGTTCTGATAGGTGGTTATGACTGGTTAGCATGGGTTCTCAGGGTCTAACTCATCGATGTCACATTAGAACACCAGATTGGAACAGGTATCTACTTAGATTGTTGTTGTTGTTTGAGGAGGGCCTTGGTCTGTGGCCTTGGCTGGTTTGAAACTCTTGACCTTCTTGCCTCAACCTCAGCTATGGGCCACCAACCAGGCCACATTATCTTATACTTGTATGCAACAGACAGAATCGGGAACTCTGAGATGTTATGCTTTTTGAGGCGTTGGCTGTCAACTCAGAGACAAATTTTATCAGTCTGGAAGTGCTTGCAAAGGGCTGAAAGCAGATCCATCAGGCCCGTGTCCCTTCCCAGACAAATAAAATAAAATAAATAAAGGAGTCAAACCCGAGGCCCTTGCTCTGTCTCACCAGCCCCAGATACTTATATACATTTGATATGATTTGAAAACCCACTTGAGACATTTTGTTTTTACATGTTTATTAAAATACTGGGGAAGATATTCCAATTGGGCATTCAACGACATGTAATAATAAATAATTTGAAACTCTTAGCAGTGAACTATGTTGCTGATGGCCAAATACACTCTAACTTTCTTCCAGGAACTAAAAATGTATGTCCTTCTCTTGTTCTAAAACTAAGTAAAGACCATTTCACTTTCTTATTAACAGCCATGCTGACATTTAGAAGTCATTATGAGCATCCATCTACCGTTACTTTAAACAAATGAACATATCTTGCTTTTGGTTTGGTTGGGTGTGGCTCCACACTGGGTATGAGCTGTGGGTTATATCCCTACCCCAAGCCGACCTGCTTTTAGTTGGTGAAGAAGGTTGCGTGAAGCTGTACATGTCGTTTATCTGATGGATATTTCAGGGAGGAAATTACTCATTCCCACTTCAGTGTTTTTGAATATTTAAAACTGTGAAGCAAAATAAAAATCTTTTCCTGTGTATAAGGCTAGGAGTGTCACATGGCTCCATCCAACACAAACAAACACTGAAAGAAAATTATCTGAGCCATCTGTGATAGCCAGGTGGAAGAATCACATATGTAAGACTACACAGTAAATTCCATGTCTCCCTTGCTGTAGGACAGGAACACTGTCCCCAAAGCCCACTGTCTGGGAGTGCAGCTCAATGTTGTGCAAGGCTGCTTCCAACAGGCTAATAGGCTGAGTTCCAGGCTGACCTGGAACTCACCAAGATCTATCTGTCTCCTGAGTGCTTCAGTTAAAGGTATGCATGCACCACCACACTAGCCAAATGCTTTCTTTTTTCCAGACAGGGTTTCTCTGTGAAACAGCTTTGGCTTGCTATCCTGCCCAGTGACTAATACTTTCATACTCCCCCTTTCCTCACAGATAACACATTAGACATCTGATTGCTTATCCCTGCCAGATAAATATTTGTAAAGCAGAACTGTCTTTTTTACCCTTTATCTTGCTAATTGCTAATTGTATATAGTCCTCTTGTTAGGCAGTGTCTCCTGTGCCTTCCTGAGTTTCCCTCAGGCCTTCAGTTCTGCCCCAATACTGTTTCTGCAGGCCTTGCCCTTCTAAAAACCCTGGCTGATGGCTCATATTCCAGGAATGGCTGGGCCCATTGACCTAGGTTGAGGCTAGACCTTAGGACCTCAGGGTTATGTAAGGATGGTTTAACCACAAAAAGCAAAGGAAAGGGCATGGGGCAGTGAAGCCTAAGTGGTCCGGGTTTATCTTTCAGAGCAATGGGCTCTCTCAGAACATGACAATAGACTCAAGGCCATTAAGGCAAAGGATAGCAAAGGCAGTGCCAGCACCAACCGGCAGGCCAGCTTCTTGTGGAGCAGAGGGCCAGGTTGCTGTCTTAGGTCCTGAAAAGCAACGTCTGTACTCTCAGGTGGGTGACTATTGAGTACCTCCCTCTTTAGCTTCCTCTCCTAGTCCCAGGAAGATCTGGAAAATCAGGACGGACCGTTCTCTTTGGCCACCTCCCTGAGGCCAAGGGCTGGTCTTCTTGTCCCAACTCTTACTTACCTGGCCCTGCGAATGCCCGAGGACCTCCCATTTCACTAGGTCTGGACCTGTGCCCTGGGTAGGTGGCTGGCCAAAGTTCCCACGCTGGGCCTCCCACCCCAGGACTGGGTTCCAGTGCCCACCTAAGGGCTCTGGGGTCTCTGACTGCCTGCGATCTGTTCCAGGGAGGATGCCCGGTAGACAAGACACACAGAAACCAGTGCAGGGCTTGTCGACTGAAGAAGTGTTTGGAAGTCAACATGAACAAAGATGGTAATCAGTGCATGCCTTTATTCTCCTAATGTTGATTGAGTAGTAACTAAATTATATGTACAGAACATAGATGGTCCTCCTATGCATGTAAATCACTCTCCCACAGAACCCTTCTCTCCAGATGCTGGGAACTGGCCTCCCTCCCACAGGCAGCAGTCCCCAGCTGACCTGTATTCCCAGAACAAGCCCCACGCCCACATGGGAATCCCCAAACCACACTCACTAAGGCAGGGATCTAACACCCAGGTGGTGTGGACTTGCAGCTTAGGGTCCTAACCCGGTTTCACACCTCTCCTTGGAGTCGTTAGCAACCTCCCTAAGATCTCACAATCTCTTAAGTCTTTCTGGAACTCTCCAAGTACAGAGACAAGATTTCAAGTCTTCGTTGGCAAATTCATTATGCCTGTTGAGTTGGCCCTTTCTGGGTGGACCAGAAGAGAGAGAAAGGGGGTTGGAGAGGCAGGTTGGAGATACCTTTAGGGTACTGCCAACATCCCACTCCTCTGAGCCCCAAATTTGAGAAGTTCCAGGGCCTACAAAGTGGTCCAAGCTACACTCCCTGCTCCTCCCAGGGTTAGGACTTGGCAAGGGCAGCCAGGGCATAGGCAAAGATGGATGAGAGAAAGCCTGGGGTGCAGAGTGAGCCTTGGAGTAGTGGTTCCTCTGAGGCAGAGAGCTTGTCTGGAATGTCCCCTCCTGCTGCTCTGGAAGCAGGAGGGAGCATCCAACCTGTTGAACTTGTGTGTTGACAACTTGTCATGCTCTGTACTGCAGAGGAAGATTGCCCTGAATTAAGTTGTTTGTTTAAACTGTTGGTGGTAATTGTCACATCTCCTTTGCCTTCCTCCCGACACTCAGACACTCACACACTCACTCGGAGATGGCTCTCCCTTGTCCCATCAGTCAGGATCCATGGGCTGGGGTTCTTTTCTCTTGGGGCCTTGGAGGCCAAAGCCAGTTGTGGGGGAGACTTGGAGGTGGAGGGAGTCCATCTCTGAGGACCTGGTTGTGTATGATGTTCTCTTTCTTTGGTGGTGGGAGCGAGGGTGGCTTGTTCCTTCAGAGGTCTGTAGGGTCGCTGGTTTCCCTGGGGTCCCTGGGTGGAAAGGATGCCTGCTTCCCACCCGTGCCGGTGTGGGGGGGAGGGGGAGGAAGTGCCTAAGCGCTCTGTCCTCTCGCTCCTGGGTGACCTTGTGGGCTGCATCCAGGTGTCACTGCGCCTCTGATCCCTGGTCCGTGTCCATGTTTGTCTCCATAGCTGTGCAGCACGAGCGGGGGCCTCGGACATCGACCATCCGCAAGCAGGTGGCCCTCTACTTCCGTGGGCACAAGGAAGACAACGGGGCCAATGCACACTTTCCCTCCGCAGCTCTGCCGCTGCCGGCTCCCGCTTTCTTCACTGCGGTCACACAGCTGGAACCCCACAGCCTGGAGTTGGCCGCTGTATCTGCCACCCCTGAACGGCAGGCCCTCGTGAGCCTGGCTCAACCCACGCCCAAGGTCAGTCAGTGGCTTTGCCGGATCCAAAGAAACTGTTCCTTGAGCAATGCGGGGGAGGGAGCAGACCCACTCTGTTCTGAGCTGAGGCAGGCACGGTGGAGTCATTCCCAGATGCCCCAAGTCTCCTGCTCCTTGTTGAGTCGAAGGAGCACACTAGATCACACTCCAGGCCGCTACAAACGCGCACTCCCGAGAACACTGGGTGGAGGCCAGAAACCTCACCTTTAGGGAAGGCCGAACTGGTCAGATTTGGTGTCTAATCCCAGAGTGCAGCCTTAGACGCTTCCAGAAGCCAGAACTGAACAGAACAATAGTTATTTCCACCTGGGGGAAGGGGCCTCCCAAGGTGCCTGGGATCTATAATCTTGGACGATTTCAGTGAGAGAGAAAAATGTAGAGATCACTCTTAGGGGGGCTGACCCCCCCAGGAGGATTGGCCCTACCAGCAGGAGCACAGCCTCAAGTACCTGGGAAGGTTGCCACCTAGGCCCTGGAGCTGATTCCTCCCAAGGCCCCCACTGAAGGAGAAGCTAGGATTTCCCCTCCAGAGGAGGCCAGCTGCCACTCACACTGCAGGGAAGCCAAACACCTGGGCACATGCACAGGCACAATATTTAATATTGCTTTCTTACCCTTGATGTGTATAATAAGCTCTGGAAAGTAGTGTTATGAATATGTTGTCAGTTATGAATGGGAAAGCTCTGTGAATGATTAAGATGTCTAATTGAAATATTTCCATAATATACTAATCCTTTCTAAAAATACTCATATGCATATTTGTGTTTGGGATGCCTATTAATTTATACTTTTTTCACTTCTATTTTTATTTACACAAATGCAAGCACTTCTTGTCTAAATTGGGAGCCAGGCCTGGGACTTGGTTTGGTCCAAGGAAAGTTTACCACAGGGGACAGAATAGCCAGGAACCCCCAAAGAGCAGAAACGTGCCTCCCTCAGTAAACAGCAATCCCTACCTAGAGCCTGTAAATAGAGATGTTTGGAGGCGAATGAATCCTAAGCGGAGCTCAGATTCCCTTCACCCCCACCCTGTTTGGCCAGAGCGGAGCGCTGCAATGGCTGCGATGTCAGCTGTTCGGGCGGAGCTAAGTTCCCCTCATGTGTACATTTTTTCTCCCTCCTCCCAGTATCCCCACGAAGTGAATGGGACCCCAATGTATCTCTATGAAGTGGCCACTGAGTCAGTGTGCGAATCGGCTGCCAGGCTTCTCTTTATGAGCATCAAGTGGGCTAAGAGTGTGCCGGCCTTTTCCACATTGTCTCTGCAAGACCAGGTATGACCAATGGCGCACGGGGGGGGGGGGGGGCTGTAAAGGAAGCAAGCGATGTAGGTTGGACGTCGCCTGTAGGTATAGGCAATGCAGGAGTACTTTCTGAGCCCGGGGAAACCATTTATCTTTGTCAACATCATTTTAGGGGTTCAAAATATCTACCAATGAGTCATTTGTTAGAAACGTAACCATGTTGTTTCAGGGTAGCTGTATGTGCTGTATGTAAACCATGTATGGAAGTACATTATCTCTTTTTAAAGTTTAGTTGAAGCATCAAAATTTTAAAAATCTGGAGATAAGCCAGGTATGAGGAAGGATGCACAGCTGTAACCCTAGTATTTAGGAGGCTGAGACAGGGGAACCTGGAGTGTGAAGTCAGCCTGGGCTACAAGGAAAACTATTGATAAAATGATGCTTTCTTACGACATTCAAGCTGAGGAAAAGTGGGTTTACATGTGAGATTTTATTTGTATTCTCCACTGTGATGTGCACAGCTTGGGCTAGTGGCTAATCACCATGAAGACCCAAGAGGCTCAATGTCTTGTGGACTAGTGTCTTGTTGGTCTGCTGGGGAATTGGATCCAGGACCTCACATGTGAGGAGAGTATGCTGACACCATGTGACATCCCTCAATTCTTTCCTCTTTTAGACCTTTTGGAAATGGCAACAACAACAAAAAGTGATTTTATACAATTCTTTAGTTATAAATGATGTTCAGAAGTAAGAAAACCATGTGCATCAAAAAACCTCATAAAATGTCTTGCTAGGAATATTAAAAGTTGTCCTTGTCAATGTATTTTTTTTTTTTTTTAATCTTAAGAGGAAGGAAGAAACAGAGAAGCCATGGCTACTGGCTGCTAAGGACACTCACAGAAATTAATGATTTTTTTCAAAAGCCTAATAAGCAATTTTTTGCTTCTTTTTCTTATTTGGATAGTGGTGGTCATATGCTCAGAGAGTATGCATTCCACACAGAGTTCTAAAAGCAAAGGGTTTGAGTCTTTTCATCCCTAACTAATCATAAGAGCATCCTTCCAGATGCTCCCTACAGGGGACAAACACACATTGAGATCCTAGCTTGAAATAAAAAAATGAAGCATTTTAAAAATTATACATTTTAGCCTAATTGTGAATTTAGTTGCAAACCCTCATCATTCTTAGCTTTTCTAAGTAAATTATCTCATACAAGCCAGCCAGCATTGCCGGATTTGAAAATTTTTTTAAGCATAGAGAACTGTCTTCAAGGTAATAGGCAATGTCTTTGACTAGAGTTACTGGACGCCCTTTAATCTTTTCTGTGCTCTCTCTCTCTCTCTCTCTCTCTCTCTCTCTCTCTCACTTCCCCTCTCTGTATGCACATACACCCACTCACTCTCTCTCACATGCATATATATGTATAAATTTGCTGGGTTTTTTTTCCTGAAAACAAGAATTTGTAGACTCTAATCCAAATAAAATTCACTTTCTGTCTGCCACTTAGCCTTTTGCTGGAAACCCTTCAACAATAAGCAAACTACAGTGAAGTGGAATCCAGTATATTAATTTGGAAAAAGGAGCTAGATTTTCATTTTAAATATTCAATAGCACATTTTATTAGGATGAAAATGACAAGCACCTTGATGCTGTCCACTTATGAGTCGCAGAAAAATCAGGCTGGGAGATGAGGTAAACTCAGCAAAACCCGATTAACATAATTACACCCTGATTTTCCCTCATGCCTCTTGGGAATTAGTGATCTCTCCCTCTCCCTCCCCCCCATCTCCCAGCCCCCTCAACTCTCCAGGAAGATGGGGACCCTGACCTACAAGCTTAGTCAGAGTCTCCAGTGCTTTACAGCAGAGGGTACCACCTGCTCAGTTGCTGGTGGCATTTTATGGATTTTGGATCTCTAGAGAAGTTTCTAGGTGACCAGGCAAGGGCATGGCAAGGACCTGAGAGGTAAACCTTTCCTGAGGGAAGGGCACTTTGTGGAACTGGAATGGCTGAGTGTGAAATGTATGTGTCTATAGGCACAGCTTCAGAAAGAGAAAATGTGGGAAATAAGGGGGAAATAGATTATTTGGATTTTTTTTTTTTAAACCAAGACAGGCATTTAAAACACTTTAAAGGAAATTTACATATGGAAATTGTTTATAAATTTATAAATTACACACTATATTATATTATACATCTATTGTATGACAGCTGATGCTTTTGGAAGATGCTTGGAGAGAACTGTTTGTTCTAGGAATAGCACAATGGGCCATTCCGGTTGATGCTAACACTCTACTGGCTGTATCTGGTAAGAATTGCACAATTTAATGACTTTGTTGTAGAAATTACCATAAAAATACATTACTGAAAAAAGAACAACATGTAAAGAATAACAAATTCCTACTGAACAATAGAGTATACCTGTCATTTATAAATCTATATTTAAATGCAAATAATGTTGTTTTGTTGTATTCATGACTGCTTGCATTGTTATTTAAATGCAAATTACTGTGTTTGTTATCATCCAAGAGAAGATTTTATATTAACTTTCATACAATATAGCCAGTTTACATGGAATCAGATATCTCAGAGTGACAATTGAGTAGATATTGATATGCAGAATTTTGTCAAAAATCAATATTAAAACATGAAAATGCCTTCTTTATATTAGAGTATTTATCCCATATTTTTCAATTCTAGGCATGAACAGCGACAACACAGACTCCCAGAAGCTGAACAAGATCATATCTGAAATACAGGCTTTGCGGGAGGCGGTGGCTGGGTTCAGACAGCTCCGATTAGATGCCACTGAATTTGCCTGTCTGAAATGCATCGTCACTTTCAAAGCTGGTAAGCAGACACAGACAGACAGACCTCAGTGCCTTCCCCGTCTCCTTTTGCCACACCCTTAGGTCAGCTACTTGAATGTTTAGCTCTAGAGTGGCCTGTGGAGGGCTGGGGGGGGGCAGTGGCGTTTCCATGGGGCTGGTACTCTGAGCTCGGCCTGGGCTTCCATAGCTGTGCAGGCTTGCATGGTTTCCAGGTTGCCATCCACTTCCGGTACCCTGTGAGCCCCCAGTCCTCCCTTTCCTGACTCTCATGGTTTCTCGGTGGATCTTCATTTCTAGTTCCCACTCACAGCGGTTCTGAACTGAGAAGTTTCCGGAACGCCGCGGCCATCGCAGCTCTTCAGGATGAAGCCCAGCTAACTCTCAACAGCTACATCCACACCAGGTGACCGCTGTTTGCTGTGATCACGTACTTTAGAAAATTGCCTCCTTTGTGAATGCTCCAGCAGGCAGTGAGAAGCCAGATCAGACGTCCTGGCTAATTATCCTGCCAGTTAATTTAGTCAGAATCCGTGTTCTCACCTGTCTCTGGGGGGAGGGCGGGAAGGGCAAATGGAATTAGGTGAGTAGGGTGAACCAGACTATCCCTGGGCAGGTGTCCTTCTTCAGAGGCCAGCCCCAAGTTCATGAAGCACCGGGCCATCTTTACGCTGGCCATGACTGTTGTTTGGGTTTGGTGACTGCTGTCTGCTGGGCTGTCTGGGGTCTTCTGACTGACACTGGATTTTGGTAGAAACTCCAAAGCAGGAGCTCAAGTGAAGTTCCCCAGTGTGGACTATCTGACTCTATTTACAGAAGCAGCAAGGCGGGCTTTTAAAAGAGTAACGAGACCTCTCTAGCTTCTGTGATGGACCTGAGGTTGGAATAGAATCAAGAGGGACCCAGGGAGCCCTGTCTCCATCGCCTACCTCAGAGTTAGCCATAGACACCATGGTGGAGTTAACTATACGGACAGAGGCCACCCCTCGCCTGAGGGGTCAGAGAAGTCCCAAGTCAGCAGTACCCATGGGTGTTAGGAGCTCCTTATTTCTGTCATAAATCACCCTTTGGATGCTGAATGAGTAAAACTGCTCTGTGTTTATAAAATGTCACTGGAATGGCATTGCCATGTAAGTATGCTTTCCCAAAACTGCAATGGTGGGGGAATTTAAAACCCACATTGAACTATGGAATATAAACTGTAGGCACTTAGTTTTGTAGCTCGAAGTTACAGAATGGAACCACGTATACTCTGGACACATTTCCCCCACGAAAGCTGACTGCGTGCCACAGCTAAACTTTGTCGCTCAGAGCCAGGAGAACATTCAGAACACTAAATGGAGAACATGGAACCCAGTTACTGACTCAGCCAGCCCTTTGCTAGGCAGTCACCAAGTCCAGGCAGGCCGGGCAAAGCATCAGAAAGAAGAAGGGACTGCACTTGCTCTTGTGTGACCAGGACGGGCGGGAACGTCACTTCACACAGGACGGGCGGGAAGTGGGAGAAATAAATTCTAATTGGGAAAGAGTGAGAACAGTCCAGGACGACTGACCAATGACAGGGGTGGCGTGAGAAGGGTCTTACACCCTGGAGGGGTTTCAGTAGGGAAGGGTGGGTGAAGTTCCTGCGTGTGTGGGCTGCTGGAGGTGTCTGTGAAGCTGTGCAGAGATGCACAGGGGGGCTCTGAGACGGCCTGGCACTCCAGGAGCTGCTGACAGGGTGGTCTGGGAGGATCCCAGGACAGATGACCACAGTCTATTTTGGAGACATGGTAAGGGCACTGCATCTCTTCCTACTCCCTAGACTCTGGAAATGGCTGGCAGATGTCTGCTTTGTCATGCCCTAGCTCATATCAGCTGGAATTATAGCTTAATGCTCTAGAGTCAGGTATGTGACAAAATAACTATTACTTTTTGTCTTAGCTCTTTCAAATCAGTGGACACTCTAAGTGTGTCCTGGTCTGGAAAAACAAAATGTGAAAGTGAGCTGAAAAGCTAACATGCATCTGTTAGTGCCCTGTAATTGACTTCTCTAGTCATCTAGGATATATGGAGCTGGCTAGGAACTGGCATGTCACAGTGCTATGTTAGAGCTGACGCTCATGAATCTGTGATAGGCAGGCACAAAACATTTAGAACCGAAGAAGAAATTTCTAATTATTCATGCTAATAGATAAAGTCAGGAGTACATGTCCTACAAAATAATTAAAAATATATCTTTATTCCTTATGAATTTCATCCCCATCCCCACCCACATCTCCATCCCAACTTTGTGTATACTTAAAAAAAAAAAAAAAAGCCCAACCCACCGAGTCCAATTGGTGCTCCCTGCATGTACCAAGGCCATCTACTAGAGCAATAGACAACCTACCTGGGCCTGCATCCCTGTAGGAAACTGATGCTCACTGCCTCCCAAAGCCTCTTCATCTAGGGCTGAGACTTCATGAGCCCCTCCTCATTCATGCTGGAATTTCGATCGATTTGAATTGATGCAGGTCTTGCTTGTGCAGCCCAGTCTCTGAGTTCATGTGTTCAGTGGGCCTGTGTGTCTAGAACGCAGTTTCAGAGCGGTCTCCCGAAACCTCCACTTTTTATCATTCCACCCCACACCTAAACTGAGCTCTGAGCGTGTGGTGTGTGTGTGTGTGTGTGTGTGTGTGTGTGTGTGTGTGTGTGTGTGTCACAGCTGCCCTGTTGGTGGCTTGACTGCTCCACAGCCTCTGACTTGCTACAGTGTGATCAGTTGTGAGGGTCTCTGCATTAAGTATCACATACTGAAAAAAGCAGGCTCCCTGATGAGGGTGGGAGCTACCCTACTCTACGGCTACACAGATAAGTATTTACAAAGCCATTTGACACTGTGCCATTCACAGCATAATGCTAGTAGGTGCTCCCTTAAGGCCTGTGACCTACTCAGTCTCAGCCACAGGTTCTTAGCCCCAGTAAACAGCACCGGGCATAAGTTCATCTTGTGGAGCCGCCCTTAAATCCACTACAGAATAACCTTGAGCAGTCAGACACACTGACACAACATGTTGTTATTGTTCCCGGGTGGCACACTACTCCACGAATAATAAGCCGTTCTTGTTGACTGAGTGAACAGTTCTTTCCCAACTGGAGAATAAAAGAGGTAGGAGAGACGAGTGGATAATCCACTTGCAGACAATCAGAAGTTAACTCTTGGGCTTGGGTACAGCTTAGTGGCAAAGTCCTTGATTGCCTCGAGTGCACAATACCCCGAGTTCATCCCAGAACTCACACAAGGCGGTTAAATTGTCTGTGGTTTCTGGACTCTCCCAAATCCAACCTTTCCAGCACAGGTCATTTCCTACAACAGCTTCTCATCATGGGAAAGGTTTAGCATGCTGGCTGGATGCGACAGACACAGTAGAGACTGTGTAGGCTTTCCTCACTCCCTGAGCCCTACAGAGCGCTCTGTGTCCAGTCCTGGGAAGGGAAACAGCCACTGGAGAGAGGGTGGCTGAAGCTAAAGGAGGTCTGGCTTATCACTCAGCACAGAGAACAAGAGGTGACATTTAGGTGTTTTGCTTTTCTATCTGTTAATGTGATTGGCTGGTGTTTCTGTCTGGTTGTTTTTGATGTTTGTTTGAGAGAGTCTCATTCTATACGCCAAGCTGGCCTGGATCCACTATTACTATGTAGTCCAAGCTAATTCTGAACTCATGGCAACCCTCCTGTCTCAACTTCCTGAGTCCTAGGATTATAGGTATGAATCGCCACATCCAACATTCTTTATTTTTACTGTAGATAAGCATCATCATTTCCACCCCACCTTATTAAGTGTCGCCTGGTGCCCTGTCCAAGAGTTCCTATGAGACTTGATTATGTGGGAGTCAAACAGGGTAGATCTTCATCCAGAGCTGAGACACAAACATGGAAGTTGTTCTGCTAGGCTCTCTCTGTAGAGTGGGGCTATCGGGCAGTTAAACACAGTTAACTTCCTGCGGAGGAATTTGGTGTCTCTCAGTTTCTGGCACCTGTGGCCTAGGTAGAACAATGCACAGTCACACGCATGGGTGGCTTTTTCTAGGTGCAGGGTTGCTTTCCTGCAGAGGGTATGGATGCCCAACTCCAAGTCATTGGCTGGAGGAGAGGTGGGGTACAGCATCCAAAGACAGAAGGCCTGAACACGTACATCTGAGTACAAGTGTGTGTTGGGCATCAAGTAAGGAAATTGTTAAGCAATTTCTCCCATCTTTAATTATGTGCCAATTTCATTGACATGAAAGCTGGGTAGCACTGCCGCCCAACAGGACTTAGTCTTAATTTGCAGTGTAATAAGGGTGGAATTATTCCCGAGAGTGACAAAGTATAATGCCTGAATAATAATCGGGAGAACGGCTGAGAGAAAGAAGCCGTTTTATTTGAGAGGAATGGTCTGTTCAAGAGCGTTGAGAATTTAAAACTGTGAATTCCAGTGCCAGCTTCATAATCTATCCCCATGGCCACTCCCCCACAGTGATAATGTTACATTTGTTCTCTGGTTTAAAATTAGCGTCAGGTGTCTTAAAGCTGATTTGTCTAGAAGTAAAAATGTACTCCCCTTGCCGCTACTGAGAGGGAGAGAGGCATGTGTGTGCGACTTCCCCGTTTTCAGGGATTCCAGTCGTTACCCCATGAGGCAGGGGCAGAGGCACCTGCCCGGGAGGTTACCGCAGCAGTCTATAGCACGTTGCCTTGGGGCTGATGTGGGTCCAAGTGTAAGGTGTTAGTCTGTGCTTGTGGGGCTCTGACATTGCTTTCATGGCTTCTCCTGTTGCAGATACCCCACTCAACCCTGCCGGTTTGGGAAACTCCTGTTGCTTTTACCAGCTTTACGTTCAATTAGCCCATCCACCATAGAAGAAGTGTTTTTCAAAAAAACCATTGGCAACGTGCCGATTACAAGACTGCTTTCAGATATGTACAAATCCAGTGACATCTAAGGTCCCCAGCGCCCACGCTCCAAAACGGGGCAGTAGCGGACAGACTTCTACCACGCAGGACAGAGCCTCAACTAACAAACCCTCCTGGAAAGAGAATCCTGGGAATGAGTTGCCTTCAGGAAAAATGCCAGTGGGCATTCAACCATAGCGATGACCCACTGCTCCACGGCTGGAAAGTCAGATGGTATAACTGTCATCGTCGCCCTGCTCTGGGATAGGTGATCTGGGGCCACCACAGGCCGAGCCAGCCATTCGGCCCCTGGCCTGGAAGATCCGGCTGAACCATTCAAAGTTGCAAGCCAAGTCCCACTTTCTGTCCCTTTTTTAGCACAAGTCAGTTGATCAACCATAGCTTTGTGTATCATCCATCATACTGAAGCCGTCGGAGCTCGGTCGGGTTGGAGCATTAACTTCAAAAATAATGCTTAGGTTCTTAAATCAAAAGTATTATTATCAAAAGTTTCCCTTCTATCATAATACTTCATTAAGTGGCCTTCAGAACCAAGTAAGTGAAATGTAGTTTATGCTGTGTAATCCCCCCCCCCATTTTTTTTTTTTTTTTTTTCCGTTCTTCTTTCTCTTAGCACCACAGGCCAGGCAACCTCATCAAAGGAGCTGATGACAAAAAGGAATTTCTCGCCAAGACTTCGGGTTGGATAGCATCTCAAACCACAAGAGCTCTGCTGGAAGATGTCGAGAAGATGAATCCAAACAGCAAAACCAAATAAAGTGGAACCCTTGACCGCAGGATGCTGATCGCTGTCCCTCATCACAGTGCTGAAGCCAAAGGCCGTATGGTCAGCGGGTCACACCCGATGGTACATGAATATGCAAGCCAGCAGGAAGTTCAAGGAGATGCATGCTCAACAGGACCCTGATCCTTCCGTTGCTAACAGCCTGGGGCTCTCGAATGCCTTTCAGAGAACTCTAATAAATAAAGCCTTGAATGCGCACACACACACACACACACACACACACACCGTCCTATACTCTAAGCTGCTCCTTGGGTATGAATCTATACTTATGAAAATGTAGATGCAAACATTTTTAAATAGCTGCCGTACTTTCCACATTTTGATTTATTAGGTACTAGCACCAAGGGGGGGGGGGCGCAGAATTCAGCACTTGGACTAGCGTAGGATGAGTCAAACTTCTCTTGTACAAAGTGAATTAACTGATTTGTGAAGTCAAAAGGTTGTACTCATTGTATTTACAAAGAATAAAAATATATTGAATTTAAGTAAACTCTGCCTGATTTCCTTCCCATTTCCCTGGCTCATTCCTTCCCATCAGCAATAAGATGGCGGAGGCCCCAGCTGGTATCAAATCCAAAGCTCGGAGCCCTCCAGCATGGAGCAGAAAGAACTGAGCTACAAAGGCAATTTCCTTTTTACAGTGAAGCCCATTTGTAGAATGATGAATAAAGAAATAAAACACAAGGTCTCATTCTCTATGACACTCAGATGTAATTGCATCTGTTAGGAAAATGGCTGCCTGAGGATGAAGCGCCTTCATTCCCTGCTCGGTTTCAGGCTCTCGCCAATCCTGACCAGGAGAGAACAATAGGAAGTCCCCAGCGTGAGCAGCATGCACTTTTCGGGGGCAAGCCAAGCAAGAGTAGGTGTGCCTCTGTTCCTGGCTCAAGTGGCCGTGCAGAGAGAATGCTTGGAAGCTCAACCATCCACACCTTGTCTTCTGATTCTTCAGAGACTGGGAAGTCTATCTTGAGCAGTTGGATTTGCCTATTGTGCGCGCGGCTCTGGTTTTAGTCTCAGGACCATACAAGGACAAAGGTCCTCAAATAAGTATGTAAGAACATTCCTTTGACTCTCTTTATGCTTCACAACTCAAGTGTCCATCAACAGAATAGACATGCTGTGGCAGACAGGGAGTGGCTAGGGCCCATGTTTCATTGGGGGTAAATGATCAAAAAATTATAGAGTAGAAAGAAATTAATTGCATGGGACACATGTGACTTGGTGTCATTTATATAACTTTGCAACCTCCAGACCAGATATTCTTTGTAACGGTTTAAATGTGAGAGTGAACATTTAATGCAAGCATGGGCAGATTAAATACTATTTGTAGACAGAGGTCAGGCTTGGGAAGGGATAAGATGGGTAAGGAGTAACAAGAGAACCTTCAAAACATCTGTGTAATTGCTTAATTATTAAGAAACAAAATCAGAAACAGCTGTGAGGTCAAAGACAAGACGCTACAAGACTGGCGGATGGGTCTGGGTTGTTCATTCATGACTTGGTCAGTTTTTGCTTCAGTGCAGCTAGGTGACAATTCCCAAAGCACAAATAAATCAAAGGTCCAACCTTTGTCATCGGATGTAAGTGATAGGTCTGAAGACAAAAATAACCATCACAGATTTTAAAAATACTATGTGTTGGGTGAGAGGCACTGCAGATTTGACTTGAGCTGGGTTTTTGTTGTTACTATGTTTATTCGAGGTGAGGCCTTTCTGTGAAGCCCTGGCTAGCCTTGAACTCACAATCCTCCTGCCTCGGCCTCCCCAAGTCTGTGCTTTCAGGCACGAAAGCAGAGGGCGTTGGGTCTGGATCGATCTCAGTTCATACGCTGCTTGCCTAGCATGCACAGATCCCTGGGTGTGGTCCCCAGCCCTGCATAGGGCAGAAGTCTTCTAGTACATGAAAACTCCAGCCCTGGGAGGTGGATGCAGGAGGAAAGGGGGGGGGGCAATTCTCCACTACACAGCAGGTTGGAGGCCATTCCGGGCTCTGTGAGAAAGGAAGTATATAAAGAGGCCAGTGTTCTCTTCCCATCTTGAGGCTGTCCCCACAGACATTCCAAAGCGAAAGAAGAGACGCTGCTCTCCGTACTGACGTTTTAGCTCAGGACTTTTGCAGAAGTCCGGTTTGATTCTCATTTGTAATAGCAGAGGTGACTGAAACAAAGACATTCCAGTGAGGACCGGTGTTCTGTGGCTTGTCACACAGATTTTGTTCCTGTTTTAAACGCTGTTTCTCTTTAATGTTACTCCCACCCACCTGGGAGGAAGCTCATTCTCCCCCGAGCTTAGATTTGACCACAGGTCTAGCTTTGGCCCATGGAAAGTAAACTGGCCCAAGATTCTCAGATTATTTCATTGATAGCTCGAGGTTTTAAGTCTAATTTAAGAAGATATGAATGGAACCCATTACTGTCTCCCTTGAGCTCCTTTTCTTCATTTTCAAGAGGGGCTTTCTATATAGCCCAGGCTGGCCTCAAACTTCCCATGTAGCCCAGGCTGGCCTCAAACAACTTCCCATGTAGCCCAGGCTGGCCTCAGACCTCTGATCCTCCTTTCTCACCTTCTTGAACGCTGGGATTGCAGGCCCGCCCTGCCATGCCTGGCCCGTCATAATCTTTATTGAAACAGGAACACCTTTCTTTCTCATGTCTCACTGTCCCCTGGCTGCCCTCTGACTATCCACCTAGTTGGAGCTCACTCAGTGTAGATGCTTCGGTGTCTTGGGTTTCTATGGCTGTGATGAAACACCATCACCAAGAGCAACCTGCAGAGGAAAGGAAAGGGCTTACTTCATCTTAGGACTCCCAGGTTACAACTCCATCACTGAAGGAAGGCAGAGCAGGAACTCAAGGCAGGAACTGAAGCAGATGCCATGAAGGGACCAGGATTACCTGCCCAAGGGCAGCACCGGCCACAGTGAGCAGGGCCCTTCAGTGCCATCACCAATCAAGAATGTCCCACCGGCCATCGGGTGGGGGCATTTTTCCAAATGGGGTTCCCTCTCCCCAAGTGACTGTAGCTTGTGTCATGCTGACCTAAGACAGCAAGCAAACTGCGTATCCCATATCGCTGATGGCTCTCCGCCTCCCTCTTTGTCCACTGCCCTGGGTTGTTTGCAGATTTACACCAAACTAAACTGCAAAGAACCAAATTTCTATGCATACTTTTTGTGGCCTTGCAGGGTATTCCCGCAGGATAAAGTCTTTGAGTGGTGTTTCTGGGTCAAAGATTATATGCATTTTTAATTTTGATGGATCCAGCCAAATGGCTCTCCAAAGGGTTGTATCAATTTGCACTCCTGCCAAGAGGGTCTGAGAGGGCCCATTTCTCTGCTCAGAATTTAAAAGTGCTTAATCAGACAAAGGCTTGATGAACACTTCAGAAGCTGTTAGAAAAATACAGAAAATGCATATGTTCCCATCATGAATATGCTTCTGATGTGATGCCGTTGCCTGGGGAAGTGGACCCTGCCTGGCCCCCACGGCCAGAGCTGCATTGCTAGGCCACTTCCCATGTCACAATAAAGGCCGGGAGACAGTGGGTGAGTAAAGATGAAGGCTCGGGTCTTGCTACACAAGCCAAGCTACGTGGGGCTGGAACGTCACTTAGTGGAAAAATATACTGTATGAAAGGCCCTGGGTTCAATCCTCAGCATTGCAACAAACAATCCCCCAGAGAACGCCAAAAGAACAGATTCTCATTTAGAAAGAGCGTTTAAGGAGCTGGAGAGACGGTTCAGTGGTTAAGAGCACTCACTGAGTGCTCCTGCAGAAGACAGGAGTTCAGTTCCCAGCACCCACATGGCAGCTCACAATCCGATGCCTTCTTCTAGTCTGTGGGCAATGAGTGCAGATAGAGCACCTGTGTGCATAAAAAGTGTATCTTGAAACAACTGAAAAAAGAACACTAAAAACGTAATCACTTCTGAAGTACTCTCTTTCTTGCAGGGGAGAGGAACAGAAGAGGGAGGGAGGGAATGAAATTGTTGAGTAGACTTTAGCGACAGCAGGCTGGGCAGTAACTCTCCTTAAACTGAGTTAACTCCAGTACCCTTATCACAAGTGACAAATGGCTTATTCCCCACACGGTGTGCATTTTTAGCGGTGCTTGTAGGTTTCGGGAACCTGTGCTGAGTCTTTGTCTCCAAATACTGCTAACCTCCACAGGGCCTGCTGGGGAGGCCCTCAGTACCCAGCTACACACAGCCAGCTGGCCCATCAGGAGTGTGGCATCAGACACACACTCAGACCGAGTGCTGCCACATCTCTGTAACGCCGGAGTGCTACAATGCTCTAATTGGAAACGGCCAGTGCAGTCAATGTCATCAGGACACCAAGGTCCTAGCTTTGCTCTTTAGACCAGCAGGGTGGCCTACTTCCATGGTACTGCTGTCACTAATATCTTGATTTCTGTGTCCCAGCACACTGAGCCAGAGTCAGGGAGATGCAGGCCCCTTCTTCAGGAAGGCTGGAAGACAGGCAGAGTCCTTGTCTCCACCAACAGTCAGTCTAGATGTCTCCTCAGCCACGAGCCTGGGGAAGGAGCATGGGCCAAGGTCAAGAGGCTGGGCTTCTAGTTATGTCCATGTGATGCTGGGCACATCAGCTGCCTTCTCCATCCTCTGGGTTCCATCTGTGAAAGGAGCATTCAGCTGAGCAAGGCCTAATTGGCCTCCTTCTACTCTGATGTCCCATGGTCATTATCTTCAAGTGGCCAAAAGAACACCAATCGTGTTAAGCCCGTTTCCAAATGTGCTTAACCTTGGTTACCGGCCTCCCAAATCCTTCCATTTAGACAAGTCGGCCTCTATTTTAGCTGCTCATAGGAACATCTGGGAGCTTTGAAAATCTCAGTACTCTGGCTGCAGCCCAGGCCAATCATACATCAGCCCCTGGAGGGAGCGCCCAGGCATCAGGTGTGTGTATGTGTGTGTGTGTGTGCGTATACTGTGTGTGTAATATGTGTGTATGTGGTATGTGTGTGTATGTAGTTTGTGGTGTGTATGGTGTGTGTGTGTATGCTGTGTGTGTGATATATGTGTGTGTATGCTGTGTGTGATGTGTATGGTGTGTATGATGTGTGATGTGTATGGTATGTGTGTGTGATGTGTATATATGTGTGGTATGTATGATGTGTGTGTGTGTGATGTGTATGCTGTGTGTGTGTTGTGTATGGTGTGTGTGTGCGCGCGTGATGTGTATGGTGTGTGTGTGATGTGTGTGTATGTGTGGTATGTGTGTATGATGTGTGCGTGTATGGTGTGTGTGTGTATACTGTGTGTGTGATATGTGTGTATGTGGTGTGTGTGTAGTTTGTGGTGTGTATGGTATGTGTGTGTATGGTGTGATATGTGTGTATGGTATATGTGTGTATACTGTGTGTGTGATGTGTATGGTGTGTGTGTGATGTGTATGATGTGTGATGTGTATGGTATGTGTGTGATATGTGTGTATGGTGTGTGTATATGCTGTGTGTGTGTGTGTGTGTGCTGTGTGTGATGTGTATGCTGTGTGTGTGATGTGTGTATATGTGTGGTATGTGTGTATGGTGTGTGTGTGTGTATGGTGTGTGTGTGTGTGTAACCCAGGACCTTATGCCGGGTACCTAGCCATTGATCTAGACAGACCCCAGCCTGATACAAGTGTGAAACTACCAAGTGACTGGGCTGCAGCTAAGGCCAGATGCCCAGCCCGGGGGAGAGGTGCATCTTCCTCCAGGGTTGTGGGGAGTCTCACCCTTGTTCCTGGTTGCTCCCCTTTCTCTGGTGACCTTTTAAAAAGTTAATTCTCCCTGTCTTCTCTGCTCCCGCCTGTCACAGAGTTCACCCAGCTGATTGCCGAGCTTGTGATTGAGGGCCTCTTCTGACCGATTCCCTTTCCCCCAAAATTAACGTGATCATTAAGGCTTATAATTTCACTCACCAGTGCTATCAATCAAGGGGCTGCGGAACGGAGTTAAGAGTCCTTTTGTAATTGGCAGCAGCCTGGGATCCTGAGCACAGCATTCATGGTCTGTGGGGAGGTTGGAGGAAGGGGGAGCTGGTATGTAGAATAGAGCTGCACCCCTGAACTGACTCCCAGAGCTTGCTTCCCCCTTGGAGCTAGGGAGCTGTGCTCTCCATCTTCTATGGGTGCTGAAACGAAGGAGTCAGGTCTTCCCGCCCGCCACGCCTCTAGGAAGTGTAGCTGGTCTCTAGCACCCTGAGATAAGGAAGATGAATACATTCTTCATACAAAATGGACAACTCCAGCCTGGCTTGGGAGGAGCAGTGAGTCCAGATTACCCACAGTTCAAAGTGGGGTTGAGGCTGTCAGATCCAAAAGGCTGGCACGGTCTTGCCCCTGCTACCTCAGGACCCCAGACACTACAGCTGAGCCCAAAGCAATGGCAACATGTGTTGGGCCTCTTCCTCCTGACCCAGGTAACTCCAGGCTGCCTCTGTGTATGGGAAACTGTGGATCAGAAGAGCTGAGTTCTTCCTGGGAGGGCTTGGGTGTCTGGTTTCAATTCTAAACCTGTGCAGTGCCTTGCAGAACACTCGATACATACATGGCATGATACGTAAGCGGCATGTGGGCCAGCTATTTCAGATACACTGTGCGGTAATAGGGAAGTAGTGGCAAGAAGATCCAGAGTTCAAGGCCATCCTCAGCTACACAAGTTCAAGGGCAGCCTGGGCTACAGAGGGCCCTGACTCAAAACAAACAAGAAACGACGACAGCAATAAGAAATCAAATGCATCACCCCGAGAGCATGAAACACCTTTTTCCTTCTCCTTCTAATCCCCCTCTTTAGGCACAACACAGTGGTTGCTTCATTTGCCACTGCTGCACACACACCTACATACGTTACCATAGCTGCAACCAGCGAACACACTTGGCATTCCTATGCCCTCGCTGTCCTAGCCCTTACATTGCCCACTTGCAGTTTACAGGCTTTCAGAGCTCCTGCTGCTGTTTGCACAATGAGTCTGTTATCGGTGTGTGCCAGGATGCATTTGCCACTGCTTAATAAAACAAATGCAGAGCATTTGAAATGACATGCACAAAGCCTACCCTGGATGGTGTGTAAATTGTGGACTCGTTCTGTATCCTGCCCTCCAGAGGACTTGGGTTCAATTTTCCGTACCCAGCTGGTAGTCCACAGCGTGACCCCAGTACCAGGGAGGCACCAGGTATACAAGTGGCACATAGACACACACACAGGCAAAACAGCCACACCCATAATATAAAAATAAAAACATTTCAGGGCTGGAGAGATGGCTCGGTGTTTAAGAGCACTGGCTGCTCTTCCAGAGGACTCAGGTTCGATTCCAGCACCACATGGCAGCTCACAACCGTCTGTGACTCCGGTTCCAGGGAACCCATCACCCACAGAAAACACCAATGCACGTGATGTAGTTTAACAAATAAAATCTTAAACAAAACAAAACTGAGGTTTCCTGGCTCTCCCTTCCTGAAATGAGGACTCAAGTGGAAAGCAGGCTCTGGGGATGTGCATTTAGCAACCCTCCAACAGCTGTCCTCGGTCCCACGCCTCCCCGAAACACTGTTTGATGCTTCATCTGAGTTTCTTCTGGAGCCACAAACACCAAGATGTAAGGAGTACCGTTTTTCCTCCGCCGCTGGTCTGGTCCCGAGACCGCGCCAGCCCCAATATAATACACGAAGACTCTGTATTTGATATAATGCTGTTGGCCAGGTACTAGTTTCTTATCAGCTAGCTTTGTCTTAAGTATTAACCCATTTCTGTTGATCTACGTATTTCCACGTGCTTTCATCTTACCGAGAGCCCGCTGTTCCTCCTGCTCTTTCCAGACTCTCCATCTTGACTCTCCTCCCTACTGCCTCTTTCCTCCTTGTCTCCTAGTCCCTCCTATCTTCCTTTCCTATTGGCCAACAGTGCTTTACTCATTAACCAGTATGAGAAACATATTTACAGAATGACATCTCCCATCACCAAGACACATTGCTTTCACTTTCGAGCTCTTCCCATTGGTGACAAGATCGGGCAGGGAACGACTCTTTGAAGAGATGGGTCATGGCTGGTGAGATAGCTCAGAGGGTAAAGATGCTTGCCCTGAAGCCTGAAGTCTGACCACCTGAGTGTGACCCCCACCCCAGGATCCACATGGTAGAAGCTAAGAACCACCTTCAAAACTTGCCTTCTAACCTCACACACTTGGTATAACACATGTACACCCATACAGCCATGAAAAAGAATGGGAACCACGCTGGGTGCTGGTGTGCAGACTGTAATCCCAGCTCTTGGGAGATGGAAGTGAGAAAATCAGGAATTGGAGGTCTAGTCAGGCCTACATGAGACCCTGCCTCAAAAGAACAAGAAGGAAACAGAGAGTGGGCCATGTTGGAACTCCTCCATCACTGGCTGTTTGTGTATCTGCCGTACATGGGTTCTCCTGGCAGGCAGTGTAACCCGAGGGTGTGTTGACATTGATCAGGTCCTCCTCAGCAGAAGCCAAGAACATTGTTCCCGGTGCACGGTTGCAGGAACTCAGCGTTCCTGTGATGGGCTGGTGGATGATATCGGTTTTCCTTCCATCTGGTCTACCAGGGGGAAGTAAGAGCTCACCCAGCCAAAGGGTCAGTGAAGAAGGGTGTGGCTCAACCGTGCATGATGAGACCGCCTCCACAGACTCATACGTTTGATGGTTGGGACTCGATTGGTGGGGCTATTTAGGGAGACCAGGAAGTGTAGTCCTGTGGGAGGAGGCGTGGCTCTGGGGGTGGGCTCTGGGGTTTAAGAAGACTGCCTCCCAGTGTGCTCTGTTCCCTGCCTGCCGGCAGATGTGAGATCGCAGTTGCTGTTGGAGCTGCCTGCTGCCTTCACCCCACTGTGGGCTCTAAACCTCTGACAGCACAAACATCTTCAAAACCTTCCTCCTGTAAGTGACCTTGATCATGGTATCTTGCCACAGTGATAGAAAAGTTATTTAAGACATTATGGCTCCTGGAGGCATAGCACTTTCCATGTCTACACAAGCTCTTCACGTCAGCTTCCAGCTTCCTCTCTCTCTCTCTCTCTCTCTCTCTCTCTCTCTCTCTCTCTCTCTCTCTCTCTCTCTCTCTCTCACCACACCATGAGGGTCTCCTGATCTGGCTAGTTTTATGTCAACTTGACACAGGCTAGAGTTATCTTAAGATAAGAGAACCCCAACTGAGAAAATGCCTCCATAAGATCAGGCTGTAGACAAGCCTACAGAGCATTTTCCTAATTAGTGATTGGTGGGAGGAGGGCTCCCATTGTGGACGGGGCCATCCCTTTCTATAAGAAAGCAGGTTGAGCAAGCCTTAAGGAGTAAGCCAGTAAGCATCACTCTTCCGTGGCCTCTACAACAGTTCCTGCCTTGTTTGGGTTTCTGCCTTGGCTTCCCTCAGTGGACTATAATTCAGGATATGTAAGCCAAATAAACCCTATCCTCCACAAGTTTCTTCAGTCATGGTGTTTCGTCACAGCAATAGAAACCAGAACCAAGGCCTTGCCTCAGTAATAGATCTTGAGGAGCAAAATATCTGCCTCATTTCCCATTGATTGCATTAAACCCTATGTGAAGATTTTTGCTGCAGGAACAAAATGCTAGAAATAGACAGCTCAAGAGAGAAAGGATTTATGTTGGGCTCATGGTTTCAGGTCATCGTTGTGGTCCATGGGGGCTGTGGTGAGGCACGATGTCATGGTAATGGAGTGTATGGCAGAGACTACCCACCTCATGGTGACAGGAAGCACAGAGAAGGGAACAGACTGGGAATCCAGTACAACTTTCAAGAAGATGTTCTTATGAATGAACCTCCACCACCTCTCAAGATAGTGCCACCAGCTGAAGGACCAAGTTTGCAACCCTTGAAGCTGTGGGGGACATGCCAAAGACAAGCCATGACACCCCCAAGTCTGGAATGGTGCATCTGTAAGTAAAACAGGATGGGTTCCAAAGCAGGCTTTGAAAACACAGACACCATGAACAGACAGTGTGGGCACTGAGCACTGCTCTGACTCCAGCCAGCCTGGCCAGTGGCTTTCAGAAAAAGAGGGAGCTATTCACCCCATCCAGAACCTCTGAAGAAGTAAGGCAGGGACCAGATGGATACCTCTAATGGCCCACCCTACATTTCCTTGGCCTTTCAAATACAAGCCATAGGGAAATTTATAAATGATGATGAACATCACTTTCAGCCTGGACACACACACACACACACACACACACACACACACACTCACTCAGGTTTCAGCTGGTTTCTAAAGATAGGAAATGAACCTGTTTCCCAATCAGCACCACATCCCTCACACTGTCTTAATTTCACCTACTTTTAGTTTTCACTCTGTCTTAATTGCTCATTATTGCAACTTCAAGGCACAGCAGAGTTCAATGAGGGACTGTCACATTTTGAAAGCCTGCAACTAAACACACCATCTCTGAGAAGTCACAGGGTTTCTCTCTAGAACTTTAGGCCTTTGGTTTGGGAAGGATTTCAACAGAACTGTTAACTTGCCTACAATCTACACTCTCTTTGAATAAAGTGGAACAGACACTGTGGGCCTGCAAGGTGGCTCGTTGGGGAAGGGCACCTGCTGGCTAGAGTTCGATTCCTGGGACTCTGCTTGGTAGGCAGGAACCTTCCTCTGTGGGTTTTCTCTCCCCTTTGCAAGTACATCATGGCATGTGTGTCCCACCAACAGATAGTGTAAAACATAGTTATTATGCTTACGGTCACCTCTCTGGGATGCTTTGCTGGTTTCTGGGTGCTAGGGGGTGCAGGAGTAAAGAGGGAACATCATGAGAGAGCCCGAGGTTCTGGGGACAGAGCTGGTCCTTTACTGGTGCTTCCTTCCTCAGGAGAAGGCAGGCAGGGTCGACAAGCCCCGAAGGCAGGGTTAGCCAACTTGAATTTGTGGGAAGATCACCCTAACTTCCTCTTCCCTTATGAACTAGGTAGCCCAGTCTTATGGATGCATTTTCTCAATTGTGGTTCTTTTTCAAATGCCTCTAGCTGTGTTGACTTGACATAAAACGAACCAGCACAGCCACCAAGTATTGATACTTGAGCCTATGGGGCCGTTTTCATTCAAATTACCGAAGACCCCCATCTCACCTACAGAATCGGGGACAGGGAGGTTGGCTTAAGGAGTGTAGCAGCACATGCCTGTGATTCCAGCCCTCAGGGAAACGGACGCAGGGAGGTAACAAGTTCAAAGCTTGCCTGGGCTACACAGTGTGGAACCCTGTCTTCAAGCAACTGGCTTAAACCACCAAAGACACTTCGGGCTGTGTTTTAATATCCCAAATTCTCTTCCCTGCCCTTTCTCACATATGACATGCAGGCAATCAAACTCCCTGAGTTCTGTGGTGAAGAGCCCCGGTCTGTGACAGTGAGGCCACAGGCTTGCTTCTGAATGGGGGAGATGGAGGGCAGAACGCCTCAGGAAGCGCTTCCTAATCTTCGGGGGGGGGGTGCTAGAAGCAGGGAAAACTGGGAAGTGTCAATCACTGAGCCACACAGGCCTTTGACTGGGGTGGGGCATGAAGCGACTTGCGCGGCTTCTTCAAACCCACAACGCGCCATGGATACTGGCCACAAATGTGGGCAGACAGGCAGGGTGCTAAGGCTCGGCGCACCCAAAGCTGTGTGAGACGGAGACGTGCAATACAGGGCAGCAGAGCGACAGGCACCCCAGCAAAGGACAGCGGTAGGCTGCTGCCCCATCGATCCTCAGGGATCAGCAGTCCTCAAGAGCTGACTCAAGGCCCAGTCGTCCAGGGCCACCACAGACTCTGATGAAACTGGAGACCAAGCCACCACTCATACCTGGATCTATGCTCAGTACCAACACCTGCTGGTGGGTACCACCCAGAGGCAGGGACATTTTCCTAGGACTGTGAGGTCAATGGCACCGTGCCTGAAGACCTGTAGCTTTCCATATAGCCAGGAACATATGTACTGTATAGCCTTAATTATGGATGACATCTTTGGAACATCCCTTCGAATGGCTGTTTTAACCACCCAGATACTTTTTTCTCTTAAGTAAAGTTTATGACCAGGTAAACTTGTAGATCACCTTAAAGATCGGTGAGGACGTTATTTATTTGACCCTCTTGCTTTAGTTCTAAAGTGCTGGGCAAGTCATCTGGATTGTGAAATGACAAGTTAAAAAAATAAATATTTGCTGGGCGGTGGTGGTGCATACCTTTAATCACAGCACTTAGGAGGCAGAGGCAGCTGGATCTCTGTGAGTTTAAGGCCAGCCTGGTCTACAGTGAGTTCCAGGACATCTAGGGCTGTTACAAAGAGAAACCCTGTCTTGAAAAATGAACAAATATTTCAGTTGGGTGCAGAGGCATACAACTTAGGCAGAGGCAGGCAGATCTTTGTGACCAGCCTGGTCTACATAGTGAGTTCAGGCTAGCAGGAGCTACCGAATAAAACAGACCATCCCCCAAACCAAAATAGATATTGCCAAATAAAACTGTATAGGGAAAAATGGTGGGACCCGGGTAGGTTATTTTGTGTCTGTTTTTCAAACAATCTACTGTGTGGAGGGAGGGAACAGAGGAAGCCATGAGTGAGCAAAGTCTTCAGGGACAAGGGCATGGCCATGTAGAGGACTTTAAGGCCTAAAAACCTGTTACCTTGTGGGCCAGGCTCAAGAGGTGGCAGAGCTTTTCCTCAGGGGACTTGAGTGTCTGTGATGACTGATACCAAATAGCGCTCTCCTCTCTTTTACTTACAGCCTATGTCTTGTTAGGGGGCTACAAAGACTCTTGTTAGGGCAGACTGTACCATGTCTAATGATGACCTGAGGGTCCCAGTTGTGGGCATCTGTGTGCCCTCACTGCTCCTAGTCAGAGTTCAGGACTCAAGTCGTCAAACATGTTTTATTTTTATTTACCTAGTAGCTTGATATATTTACTGCACTTATATTTATGATGGTTTACATTTTAATACTTTAAAAATCAATTGATTTAGTGTTGCATTTGGGCAGTTTCCAGGTGCTGGAGGTCTAAGAGATTTGCATAGTCCTTGCTTGCAGCAACAGTGGCTACTGCCTTCTTGGGAATCCCAGTGCAAGTCCCAGGGAAACCACCTGTGCATAGTTGTCCCTATAAGAAATATTTGGCAGCTAAAGAAAGGAGTCTAGAAGTCAGGTGGTGGCGCATGCCTTTAATCCCAGGACTCAGGAGGCAGAGGCAGGTGGATCTCTCTGAGTTCGAGGCCAGCCTGATCCACACAGTGAGTTCCAGGATAGCAGGGCTGTTACATAGAGAAACCCTGTCTTGAAAAAATAAAAACAAAGAAAGGAATTTGGGAGGAAGAAAGTAGAAGGAGAAAGGCCCCTATATACAGCCCCGTTTGCCAGTGGCTGTTAGATGGGAGGTGTGTTTATCAGCTCTCACCTTTAGAGCTGCCATTTAGCAGCTCTGGGGACAAAGGAGGGTGTTCCCACCCTGCACGCCGCCCCGTTCCCTTCCTCCCATTCACCCTCTCTCTCTCTGCCAGTACACCTACCGGGAGGACGAGGGGTATCAAGCATTTTATTGATTGACTGATTGATTGGTTATTTTTAGAGACAGGGTTTCTCTGTGTGATTTATAGAGTGTCCTGGAACTCACTCTATAAACCAGGCTGAGATCCACCTGCCTCTGCCTCCAGAGCGCTGGGATAAAGGGCCTGTGCCACTGGCTTCAAGCACACTTTTGTTTGGTGTAAAATTAGACTAATGTTTCCCCCAAAGAGAGTTAGTTGTTGTTGCATTTCTGACTAAGTACAGATCACAGCTGGAAAAGCACTTGCTTTTGTGAATGGGTTTTTAGGCATTATTCATAGCATTTATACTTCCACAGAGAGCTGCTTTTTTATTTCCTCCCCCCCACCCCCCACACACTTTTGGTTTTGTTTTTTTGAGACAGGATTTCTCTTCGTAGCTCTGGCTGTCCTGGAACTCTTTCTGTAGGCCAGGCTGGCCTCGGATTCGCAGATCTGCCCGACTCTGCTCCCCGAGAGCTGATATTAAAGGTGCTGCACCACCACTGCCCAGCTCCTAAAGTTTTTTAGAAAAGATCTATTTCCAAAGTATGTGTCTGTGTGGGTGTGTGAGTCCAGGTGCCAGCTCCCTTAGAGCTGGAGTTACAGAGGGTTGTGCGCCACTCCAAATGGGAAGCGAACCTGCGTCTCTGAAAGAGCTGTCGCCATTCTTAACCTCAGAGCCATCTCGCCAGCCCTTCATGTCTGATTTTTAGAATCAGTTGCTAATGTATACGAGATTGATGGATCTTAAAATACTATGATAGATGAAGCCAACTTAGGCTGAATGTATCAGGACTGGTTTGATCTGGTGAGCTTCCTCGAAGGTGTTGGGGGAGAACTGCTGTCACCTCCATGGGGGACAAGTTGGCCATAACCATAAAGTGATATTCATAGTTATACTTTTTATTTCCTGTAAGTGTTAGCTGGCTGAGGTGGCAAAGAGCAAGGTCCTGAACAAGGGGCAGCTACATGGTTAACATTCCTGACACTAAGGGCCACTGTCCTACTCCGGAGAGGCAGAGGCCATTGTCTTGGATCCACAGCACACAAAGGGTCAAGCCTGTACCGCAGGTCAAAGTGCTCAGATTACGCCCAAGAAAAGCTTTTTGCAGAAAGACAGCAAATCCCCCGTCAGCTGAAAGGACAAACTTTCTTCACCCCAGAGTCACTGCAATGAAATAACCGGTTAAACATGGTCTGGGTTTACCGAGCATGAAAACAACTGGATTAAAGCATAATCTGGCTCGAAAGGAAATGTACCAAGAAAGCTAAGTAATGATGAGGCCACAGTGAATGGCCATTCCAGTCTACATTTCAGACCAACCCTGCCACCCTCCCCTCGCTTCAGAGTCAGTGCAAAAACTCTCAGGGGTACTGCCTGGAAATGTCGACTCTGTCCTTAAGGCACTCATCTCCTTAAGAGCTCATGTTGGTGCATCCTGGCCAAACTGCCCAGTGCACCTGTGTTAGGAGGCAGCGCCTGCCTCCTGCAAGGCACAGGTGCAGGCTTGAGCATCACCAAGACTAGGGTTTCACTTTCTACTGGCTGTGCGACCTTCGTCAAAGTAAAATTTGCCCCAGCTCTTTTCTTGGCAAAATGAGCAGTCTAAGTTCTGCTCTTTGCATTACCCATGGGCACTTGAGTGTTAACCTACCTTTTCCAGGAGAACACTTACAATCAGTGACTTCTAACTGGTAATCCTAAACACCTGTGATGCGCCTCTCTGGTTTTGACCGGTTTATCTCTCCAGACTTCTTTCTTCTGTCCAGGCAGGACTTGTCCCTTTTGTCAGAGAAGCACTGGGTAATACAAACTCAAGACAGGCCGTAAGAGGGAGGAATGGATGGCAATCTGGCCAGAGTTGGACTGCTTCGCCTTCCTCTGGTGTCTCTGTTTCTGCCTATTTTAGGTTTACCTATTAGTCCTCAACCACCGTGCTTATCCCAGAGCACCACAGGTGTGAACGACGCAGGGAAAGGAACACCATATGTCCAGGTGAGAGCTCAGTATTTACTGGGTTCCTGCCACACACAAACGTATCTCCAAGGTTAAGTGGGTTTTAGGTCTGTGGCCCTCACTCCCCTCCCTGGCTGCAGTTTTAACCCCTTGTTGACAGGAAGGAGGCTGATGGGGAGAACAGGGCGGTGCTGGAGGGGTAACTGCACCTGTCCCTACTTGGAATAAGGCTGTGAAATCTTACTTTGAAGGCCAGGGAAAGGAGAGGTCTGGCTGTTATTTCACGACTATTGTTTTATTTTGTTCTGTATCTTTGCTGTGTCTGGTGGGTTCCTGAACATCATCTTCACACCCCATACTCAGCCCCCATCTGCATTCTCTTCGTTAAAAACACACAGACTCCACTCTTGCATGTGGCTGCACACATGGTGTGGCGCACACGTGTGGGGAACGGAGGACAATTTGGGAGAAGTCGGTTCTCCCCTTCTACCCTGGGAGTCCCTGGGCTTGAACTCATGTACTGAGATTTCGAAGCTAGCTCCTTAACCATGCTGAGCCCACCTGGCTCTGATATGAACCAGGTTGTAGCTCCCTGACCCCTCCCAGCAATCTGGACAGCAGCTGGTTCTCTTAGACGAACCAACCACCCTGAAAGACCCCTTGGGAGCTGTTTGCTCTGTAACCCGACAGCTTTTTGTTTTGCAGTGTGTATTGGAGATCATGCCCCCACCCTTCCCGAGGATTGCCAACCTCATACTCCTCAGAAATAGCACACCTGACTGAACGGCCACCCCGTCCCTCTTCCTGAACCCCGAGTTCCTTTCTGATCCTCACATTTGTGTTATGTTTTACTGTGAGTTTTGATTGACAGTGACTCAAGACCGACTTTGATGAAAGGGCTGGCGTTTGACCTCTCTCGCCCACATTGTCATTGAGTTTACGGGACCACTTCCACCCACAGCACTGACTGACAGTGAAGGCAGCTCTGAATGTGCTTTCGGATTGTGAAATCTGCTCCTAGCCTCCAGGCCAAGGGCATATTTTCCCTGAGTTCAGAATTTGAGAACATTAACAAAAACAATTTCACAAGGTCTGATAATACTTTTTCTTAATTCCCTGTTTTTTATGGTTCGGATAGGCTCTCCTCTCAGGGGGTTTCCTGGAAAACTTTAAAAAAGGCCCTTGACTCAGTCTTAGAGATTAACTGTGATGTTTACTTTCTCGAAGCCAACCTTAAACCCAAACCCCATTCATTGACATCTTTTTCATTCACATTCAGCTGCCACCTTCCCCAACAACTGCATGGAAAGCGTGGTCCTTGCCCACAGGACAGGTCGCCAAGCGTGGGCCCCTTAGATGCAGACATCTTCAGTTATCCATCCCGAGCCCAGTCCATGAAACCTGGGAGGCTGTGTTTTCATCTGTCGAGGGGAATGCTACCTACATAGGATCCTGCACTCACACAGAGCACACTGGGAACACGGGAAACGCACGCTCTATCCACCCAGTTGCAAACTCAACCCTAGGGTGTTGTGCTAATCAACCCTAGCAAGCACTGAGTGTGTAATCTTCAAACATAGCACACTGAACTTATCTGTCCTTCCAAGACACCGATGTATTTTATCTTTTCAATGGCCTTTCTTCTTCTGCTCCTACAGAGGGAGAGTCCTTCAGAGTGACCCATAGCAAAAACACCCTAGGTCACAACCACAGGGCCCTGGTGATAAAAACACCCAAGAAGCCAGGTGCCAACTACACTTGTTATTCTAGATGCCCGGGTAGCAAGTGGCTACAAGGTCAGTTACCAGGATGCAGTCCAGGACTTCCCAAGTTCTAGGCCAGGACTCCACCAACTGAGCAACATCTCCAAGTCCGGCATTAGGTTAGCTACGAGGACGTTTTCCACATCCCAAAGCGGCTGTCCCAGAGACTCCCACAGCTAACTCTGTTAATTATATTTGTGTCGCCAGAACCAAAGGTCTGCAGAGAAACAACTTAAGGGCTAGAAGGGATTGACTTGTGGCTTCAGGGGCTTCGGTCTGCTGCACTGGGGAGGGCACGGTGGTGCCTGGCAGCAGCCATCACAGTGCTGCTGTGCAGGAAGCAGAGCTCAAGTAGGGGCTGGCCCAGTGACCTTCTAGAGCAAGCGCTACTGACTTACTCCTACCAGCTAGGGGTTCACTTCCGGAAGTCTCCTGATCTCCCAACCTACCCAAAACCTCCAATACCCACAGCATTGGCCACACATACCCCTGTCAGTCCCTAAGGGCCCTGTGCTAGGACTGTGAAGTGGACACAGGCCTTTCCTCCCTCAGTCTCCCATCCCAGGCTCTGGAGCCCACGCACCGTGTGCACCACCATGCCTGGCTACAGTCTGGATTTTTAACCTCAAATTTTGCCTGTGTTTAGATGTGAACATGAGGTCAGAGGACCACAGGTGGTAATGAACTCTCCTCCTCCACGTAGGTCCCAAGGGTCAAACTTAAAGACTCCCAGGCTTGGCAGCAAGCACCTCTACTTGATGAGCCATGCTGAGAGTGTCCTTCCTGTAAAGACAGCCTTGATGGTATCACTCCGGCTCACTGAAATCAAATCTGCACGTTCTTTTTGTGGTGTTCGTGTGTTAGATCTGTGTATGGGTGCACTGAGCATTGTGTGTACACATACACCCAAAGCCAAAGCCTGGGTCCTCTTTACTACACTATTTACATACATAAATATGGCATGCTTTCCAATTTCACGTCCTGTGTGCTGGGGTCACTGGCCCCCTGGATTTTCCCTGGGTTCTCGGGATTTGAACTCTAGTCTTTGTGCTGGGGTACCAGGCACTTTACCCCCTTCCCAGTTGCCTTACTTATTTTGTTTTTTATCTTAAACCATGTGTCTCTGAGGGGTTATGCACTTGAGTGCAGCCATCCTTGGAGGCCAGAAGAGGGTGCTGGATTCCCTGGAGCTGAGCTGCTGGATATGTGTGCTGGGGACTGGACCAGGGTTCTTTGTAAGAGCAGCAAATGTTCTTAAGCCATAGAGCCATCTCTTTAACTGTTATTGAAACAGTTTTGTTATGTAGCCCAGGTTAACCCTGGCACTCAATATAATTATCAATCCCCCTGCTTCTGCTCCTTTAAGCTGGGTTACAGGTGTTGACCGTGCCTGGCTGCTTCATACTGTCTTGTAGTGATTCGAACACTACTGTGCTGGTAGATGCCTGTGATCGCAGCATTTGGGAGGCCGAGGCAGGAGGATCACAGTTTGAGGTCAGTCTCCCGAGAAGATGCCCGGGGCTGGAGGACAGCCGATCATAAGGGGTCCCACACTACCTCATGTGCAGATGTGTAGACTAAGACTGGTCGAGACACAGCTATTTTCTGGTCTTGATTCTCATATAAGTCAGCCCCCCCCCCCAAGTTAGAGAGCTCACACCTGCCGCTCAGTACCCTCGCTAAGTTCCCGCAAGTCATTCAGATGTGTGGGGAACATCCGCGGCGAACAGGGCACACTGCCTATCTTAAAAGGCCCTGAGAGAATGACTCGACTCCAAACACTTCTCAAACACAGCCCTTCCCAACAGGCAGTAAGCCTGAGGAATGCTGTTCATGCATCCATCCCTTCCCTGTTGTTTAATGAAAAGGTGCTGGGGCATTTGATATCACCACCCTTTAAAGAGGAGCGGGGTTACGGGAAGGAGAAGTACATAATTAGTTCATAATCCCTCAGTGAGTACAAAGCCATGGAGGAGAAGACAGGCTCTGCAGGCCATGCAATCAGTGTACACCAGAAAGGCATTTCAACTTTTATTTGAAAACAACTTAAATTTTTAGACAAATGATTTTAGTATATAAATTTGAATTTGTTTTTATACAGAATATAAAGATTTCCCTCATTAATCTTCCATGTGAAGGAAATCACGGGCCAGAAGAAAGACACACTCTGCACACTCTGCACACAAAGTACACCTCATGTGTGTGGCACAGCAGCCACCTGGTGCCGCGCACCTTTAACCCTGCACGTAAATTAGGGTCGAGTGGTGACGTCACACACTGAGGGGTTGGGGGGAGAAATATTCTCATCAGTCAGACTCAAGAAGCAAGCATGACACAGAAACTGCAAATAAGACCAAGTCGGCAACTTTAGTTACAACAGTGCAGGTCAATGGGGCTTGTGCGGCTACGGCGCACGGACACATTGAGGAGGAGCTAAGAGAGAGAGGCTCGACGGGGGTCTTCACTAAAGCGAATCAACTTCTTGTCAACTGCCAAAAGGAAACAGGAGAGGAAGGGAGCGTTGAGTGTTAGTATACCCAGGGCATGTTAGACCCGTGTGTGCACAGCATGCTGCGTTAGCTACAACTTCTTCATGGTGTGGATCAGTCACTAACGGTCTCGAGTTTCCAAACTCAGGCGTGCCTTATTTTAGATGGAGTATAGCTTTTATCTATTATTTCATCCTGTAAAAACATGTGGAGACAACGTTCATTCTGGGCCAGAGGATGACCAGCGACCCTGGGAATAAAAAAATACAAACTTTTACTCCCGTGTTGACTAAAGATGGTGTACAAAACAAACACATTTTAAGGTTAGGAAATATGTACAATTTTTAAGTATTATTTTCAAACTACATAAAGCTACAACAGTCTTCTCCTTTGGTCCATAAATGATTTTTAAAATTTTTAGAGGTGGTAAGAGGGTGTAGCAGCTAAAGGTGCTTTTGGCCAAGTCTGATGACCTGAGTTCAATCCCCAGGACCGCACATGATAGAAACAGGAAATGACTCTGCAAATTACCTTCTACAAACACACAAGTAAACATAGTAATAAAAAATAACTCTTAAGACTCTATTTTAAACATACAGGGTCCAAACCAGCAGCCAGCCCATGCCTGTAATCCCAGTACAGGGGAGGCTGAGCAAGGAGGCTCTTAGCTTGGGCAAGCATAAAACATAAAGTGGAAGTAAAACAGGGTGTAGAGTGCAGGGGCTCAATAATAAACAAACACTAAGAAACAGTGTTTCTCTCTGTCTTCCCTCCTAAGTTTTCTTCTGTAACTGGCAACCCAACCTGTATTCAGTCCAAGTTCAGCTTTGCCTTCTCAAAGAGAACAGAGAAGGCTCACAAGAAGGGAACTGCAGGGGTGTGGGGTGAAAGCCTGTCATTTCAGCATCGTGTGGAGAGTTCAAGGCCAGCCTGGGCTACACAGTGAGACCTGTGTGCTACAGTAGGTAACACCTGCTCACCACTCACAGACACCAAACCATCAGTTAAAATGGATGTGTGTGCTCACATAGCAGCATCTGCTAAAATCTGGCTAATATGATAGAACCGAACCCTGATACAGAATCACAGTGGGCACACTTGCTGCCTGCCACAGCCCAGGTCAGAGACAACAATGAGTAGTGCCTGAGAGTTCGTCTGTCCATCTGACTCCCTTCCCTCCTTGACCCTTCTCCTTGCAGACCCAGCTGGGCTTGACCTGAGAGAGAGAGAGAGACAGAGAGACAGACAGACAGAGAGAGAGAGAGAGCCAGCGAGCATACGCACGCGCACGAGCTGGGCAGGTAGTGGTGGCACACCCCTTTAGTCCCAGCACTCAGGAGACAGGTGGATCTCTGACTTTGAGGCCTGCCTGGTCTACAAAGCTAGTTCTAGGACAGCTAGGGACACATAGAGAAACTGTTTCAAATAAGACAAAAACAAAGAAACAAAAAAGAAAACGATATTGGTTTGAGCTTATCAACAGTGAGTAAAAGGCAAACAATACCAAATTTTCTTATACTTTTTCAGAAAACATTTTTCCATGAAAAAAACTTTAAGGTATACTTTTACATAAAACATGCTGATAATATTGCTACTTGCAATAAAAAAAATGATTGCAAATGTATTGTACATTTTATTACTTACACGAGAACATACCTTAAATCAGACAGAGTAAAACAATTTTCTGAATGCCATTTTAAATGTAATTTGCATAAATTATTCAAGAACAACAAATATAAAACACAGGTTAACACAAAAGCCCTCAGTTCAACCACTCAACATGGCGTTCAACTCGCAGAGACTTGTACAAGTCAGGAAATGGCCAGAATGAAAGGCAGCATGGATCTAACAACACTTAAATGACAAGTAGTCTAGGTTGAAGAGATAGCTCAGCAGCAAGAGCACTGGTTGCTCTTGTAGAGGACTTGGGTTCAATTCCCAGTTTGCATGGGGAACAGACACACATGCAGGCAAAACATCCAAACACACAAACTAAACAAACAAACAAACAGTGGCTAGTAGTCATGGAGTGCTGTTCTCTCCATTCCTGGAGGAACGGCAAGCACTACTTACTTGTTTATAAACTGCTCCAGCCCTTGCTTCCTTTCCTCGATGAAACTGTCATCAAATATTCCATCGTCTCCTCTAAAAGGAAGCTGCCGCAAAAACGCTTTCCCAGGGAGCGGGGGAACTACAACCTGCAACAACACGGACACAGTGCGCTCCTGCTGAGGCAGCTCGGGCTTAGTCATTTCTGCGCAGGGCCTGTGTAGCCCAGGGTGGCCTCAGATGCACCATGTAGCTAAGGATCCCCCCCCCCCCCCCCCCCCCCGCTTCACTTCAAGTCTCCTTGCTGGAATCACCATGTGTGCTGCATGCTGGGCCTGTCAGCCTGGGAGCTGGGCTAAGTCAGGGCTTTGTGCAGCCTAGGCAAACACTCTAGACAGAGGGACATGTCCTCAGCTAACTAAAGCTCTTATCAATTTACAGCCAGGAGTAGCAGGGCACACCGTAACTTTAATATGTAGAGGTAGGAGGAAAAGATCTCAGGGTTGTCTTTCAGTTATATATAGTAAGTCTGAGGCCAGCCTGGGCTACGTCGTGACACCGTCTGGAACAAAGAGTTCTTACATTCAAATGTGAGTACAAGAATATGCTTGCACGTGTGGTAAAAAAGAATGGAGAGTGTCTGTTGAGTGTAATGTTGAAAGCTAAAGTATGTTAAAAACAAAGGCTAAAGAATCAAACCATAATGACAAGTACAGGTACTGAATGTCTCCTAGCTTCTAGCTTCTAGCTTAGGCCTTACTTAAAATACAAACACATAGCAGAATAACCCACGTGCACTACTCAAAGCACAATGGTATCGCTCCACAGTGATAAACAAGAATAATAAATACAGAGGCGGCCATGGAAAGCTGCAGAATGTTCACACTGCCTGCAGGAATAATGCAGGTTACAGCTGCATTGGTACAAACGACCACAATCTACAGCCTCACACCGGGCTTGAGACGATCACTTGTACTTGGGAGTTCAAAGGCCAACCTGGGCTACAAGGTGAGCTGAGGCTAGTCTGAGTTATATAGACTTAACTTTCAAAGAGAGTAGGATCAGGAGGCAAAGGCACTTGCTGCCAAGCCTGATGATCTGAGTTCAATGCCCAGTGCCTGCATAGTGAAAGGAGAGCCCACTTCTGCAAGCTGTCCTATGATCTCTGTGGCTCTCATGACAGCATAATACATGTATACACGCACCCAAATGTAGTAACAAATCTAAAGTCATGCGATTCACCAACGTGATGTGATCCTAGGTGTTTAGTCAAGAACAGTAACAACCTAACCATCAAATGATGAATTAATTGGTACAGATTGTGGAAGGGCACTCTTTTATTGAGGTATGAGGCCACTGGGTGCCACTCCTGGGCTTAAAAGGGTAGGTCACCATGCCTGGCTTCATGCTTTTTATTTCTGACTTGTTTTATACAGTTAGAGCTTTTATCTGCAATTAACAATAACCATATGTTGCATTTCTCAATATTTACCCAGATGTTTCAAAGTCTTTTACTAACCTCATTTCCTCACTGGTGGGTATTATGTAGTTTTTGGTAATGAGAAGACTGACTGGCTCGGTACATATTAAACATGTACTCTTCCACTGAGATACACCCCTGGTCTCCAATCATGTTTTTTGTATACATTAGATCTCCTATAAAAACATAAATTAAGCCAGGCATAGTCGCACATGCCTTTAACCCCAGCACTTGGGAGGCAGAGGCAGGTGGATCTCTGTGAGTTCAAGGCCAGCCTGGTCTATAAGAGCTAGTTCCAGGATAGACTCTAAAGCCACCAAAACCCTGTCTCAAAAAGACCAAAACGGTGTGTGTGTGGGTGTGTGTGGGGGGTAATCTTAGTTTACTCAGAGCAGCGTGTGTGTGTAGCTCCCAGGACAAACAGGGTGAGTCTCCATGCTTTACTGACTTCATCAGTCTTCAGATGACCCTGCACACCAGGCACACGTGTGTCCTGATTCCACCTCGCTCTTTCATTTCCTTTCATTTTTATTTTACTGAGCTTCAGAAAGTAACACAGTCTTCACTTACTTCAGTCAACTTTTTCCTGCTACATTCTAGTAACAAAATAAACTCAAAGCTCTTCCAAGAGAAGACAATTCTCAGCAAGATGGACAGTGGCGTCTTTGAAAGTACAGGCAGGAGGGCACTAGTGTGTCACCGTCAGCCTTTAGAGTCTGGGCTGGGGACGTCGCCCCTCATATACAGCACACGTCCTGCTTGTGCCCAACAGCACACGTAAGTAGGTATCCGGCATTCAGGAGGTAAGAGACAGAAACCAAGAGAGCAGTGTCACCCTAAGCTACACAGAGGCCATTCTAGGTCACACAAGACTGTTTAAAAAAAAATAAACAAACACCTGATGCAGGGGCCGGGTGTAGCATGAGAACTTGAGTTCAGATTCCTCACAGGTCAGGTGGACAGCGATGCCAGAGGAAGGCATGGAAAGCCGACCTCCGGCCTTCTTAAGCACACACACACGTACATTATCTGAATACTGACGTATCATATAGTCAGATCAACATTTCATGAAGCTTCTACACACACGTGAGATTATAATAACATGCCCACTGTGAGTCAAACAGAATTGGAAAATACACTGACCCTGAGGAAGAGGAAGGAGGGACTGCATGAAGGCTGCACTACTGAGAAAGAAGGGAACCAGCCCTTGTACTCTCCTGTGCGAACTTACACCAAGTCCTACACCAGCTTTCACCCACTCTAAGATCCCTTCTGGAGAGCTTCAGTTAGAGCTGGCATGTTTTGCTTTCAAGTTACATTGTAACTAAAAGAATTGTTACATTATAAACAAGTCTTACCTTGCTCTCTCTTTCTAGTTCACTTCGAAGCCATTCAAAGTCACTGTATCTTCTTCTAACAGTGGATTCCTTCAGCTTGAAGATAGGAAGATTTGTCTGAAAACAAAACAGTCACTCCTAAGTTAAAGCACATTAAGGCATTTCTGAAAGGGAGGAAGATGTCTGCCACACTGATAACGTGACAAACAGTGACTTCAGTTCTTTTTAAGGTAATCAAGCACACCACTACCAAGCTGTCTCCAGCCCTCCTTTCTGAGATAATTTTGAGACCAGATCCACTAAGTTCCCAGGCTAAGCCCTAACGACCACTCACGGCACCAAGAGTCAGGCCTTGACCTTGCTATCACCCAGGCGGGCCCCACATTAACTCTCCTCTCTGCAGAGCTGGGAATGAACACACAACACAGCTTTGCATGCTGGGTAGAGCCACAGCTCCAGTCCAAAAACAAAGTCTTTTTTGCTTTATCCTTTGAAATTCATGTATCTCGAATGTGTGAGAGGTGGGTGTTCGTGTGGGGGTCTTAACACAGCATCTTTCCTTCTACCTCGTCTGATGCAGGAGGCTCTTGTTTTAGCTTCTAAACTGTCTGTTCCTGACTATCTGGCCTGCACGTTCTGACAGATTCTTAGGGCCCAGCCAGGCCTGCCACCACATCATCTGACTTTTAGCATGGGTTCATGTCTTCAGGTTTGCATGACAAGCACTTTTATTTGTTGAACCATCTCCCTGAACCTCAAATATCTTTTATTGGTTTATTTTAAAATGCCAAAACGGTCAGGGGGAAGTGTTGTGATCTCTGTACTCATCACTAGTAGAAAATTAAGACCCAAACAACATCCCCAAAATAAAAACACCTCCCCCAACATAAACTAGGAGGCTGGAGAGATGGCTCATCAGTTAAGAGCAAGCACTACTCTTGCAGAGGACTCAAGTTTAGTTCCCTGCACCCATTCTGTAAGGGGCTCCAGTATCTTCTTCTGATCTCTGTGGGCACATACCCATATTCACACACATCTTTAAAAGAGGCAAGTAAGGGCTGTAGCTCAGTGACAGAATATGCTCACCCACGTGAATTAAAATTAACTTACAGTGGGTAAGCTAGGCTTACAGAGATGGGTCTTTACAGGAAGAGAACATATTTAAGGTAAGAACTAACTACTGAAAGCTGTCCTCTAACTTCCACATGGGTATTTGGCATGTGCATGTATGTACACACAAATTGGCTGGGGAGCAGCTCACTGATAGAGTGCTTAACTGGAAAGCTAAGGCCCTGGGTTCAAGTGCTAGCAGGGAAAAAAAAAAACCAAGCTACTAAATCCATTAAAATGATTTATGATTTAAAAACTAATAGAAGAAAATTAATTATTTTTAATGTGCATGTAAGAATTAAAATTCTTGTACTCAGGAGGCAAGGCCCGCCTGACATCCACAAAGATGCCTGTCACAAAGTTTATAGAGTTCAGAAATGATTTAATGTAACAAATGGCAAGCTCTATCAAAATTCCACTTAATATTACCCACTTTCTTGGGTGAATTTTATTCTTAATTCAGTATTTGCACTTGGGGAACTATAATCTGTTGAAGAAAGCCTTCCTGCTTTGGAGATCAGGGCATCATGTTGTAGCATCCACTGCTAAGAAAACACTCTTCCTTTGCTAGCCTTAATGCTACCAGTAAATAAATAGCTGTCACTCAGCAGAAGAAAGGTTTTCTATTCAGGGCCTTAAGTTCATTCTGTAGTGGTGTCAATTTTTCCATAGTGTATTAACTTCTACCTTGTATAACTTCGAGCATGGAGCCTCTACAGATGCTATTAGGCATAACAATGTATAGGTTTCAAGCATGAAACCAAATCTCACAAGAGGTTTAAAAGCACTTGAGTTTTCTTTCCCAGGTAACCACAACATTTGTTCATTGTATTAATGACTAGGAGCAAAACTGCACCTAACAAGACTCTTATTATACTAAAAGTCAAACTTATATTTAGAGACTCTGGCTAGATATACAGAGAAGCATTCTCATTCCTCAGAAGGAAAAAACTCTCCCCTGGAGAGCAGGGTGATAATTCCCAGAAAGAAAGCACTGGATTATTTCTCTCTAATTTCACCCATTGGCTTTTTAACCAGGTTCACCCTTCCGCATTAAAATATTAAGTCTTTGTAAGTGTCTAAAGACAGAAAGGTCTTTACAGAGCTGAGCGCTTTCTGCAGGTGAGATTTTACATTCTGAATTCCCTCCTCTCAAATTACTTTACAAAAGGGATTAACTGCTCTCTTTATTCAGTACGTTAAGATCAAGCCTGTGAAAAGAGGTCCCCAAGAATTTTCATACTTCTGGGTACGGAAGTCTATAAAGTTAATCTCTGAAACAACATATCAAGCTTACAGGTACAGTGTTGAGGGGACAGTGCCAATTCGGCTCATTTTCCCTTCCATTCTCCCTTTTGAACTTTTGACACAATCATGATTATATCTGAGTCTCTCTAATTGAGTGAGGAACGGGGGGGGGGGGGGGAAGGGGGGCTCCTCCCTTCTATGTTAACTAGTAGTTTATATATCTAGAAGGGGATCTTTTAGGTGTACTCAGCTGGGTATAATTCTCTTGTACAAGCGCTACTCTGGAGTTCTGACGAAGTCTGGCAGGAACAATGGGCTAGGTGCAGCCAGTGATGGGCGCGCACTTGCACAGTATGCACAAGACGCCTGTAGTGCTCTGAAGTCAAGCACTGAATTCTTATTCCCCACTACATTTAGAATACTGAGCTTGAGTGAGATGCTTGCCAAAGGTTTCCCTAATTAACTGTGGTGGCATCTAGCAATCCCAGAATCAGAGGGCAGGAAGATCAGAAATTCAAAGTCACCCTCAGCAACACAGAAAGTTTTGGGCCAGCCTGTTCTACATGTCTCAAAAATAAAGTTTTCCTGGGGCTGGTTAGATGGCTCAGTATTTGGCAGCACTGGCTGCCCTTCCAAAGGACGCAGAGTTGGTCTCCAGAACACACATGGTAGCTCACAGCATTCTGTAATTCTAGTTCTAGGTGACCCAGAGTCCTCTTCTGGCCTACGTAGACAAATGGTCCACACATGGTCCACACACTCACATGCACATGTATGTGTGAGTGTGTACCCACACACACACACACAGGCAAAACAATCATACATATAAATCTAAAAAAGAAGTTGCCTTGATCACTATTAAGATCACTTTAACTTACTTGATCAAAAGAAAAAAATTGCCAGGTTTTTGTATGAACCACCGAGCTATCACTATTTGATTGCAAACGTTTGGCTACTTTTAAATTATTTAATGCTTATAAATGGCCTGAGTAGGGATAATCCCCCATCTCCAAGTTTTAGAAGACTCGTCTACTGTTTAGCAAGCATTTGTAAGATAACAGTGTTAATATGAATTCGTTATTTAAAATGGCAGTCCTGGCCCTCAGGAAACACCAAGAGAAACAGAAGATAATAATATAAAACTCTGAATGTGTGTGATTAAAACACCCCAAACAGGACTGGGAAGTTGAGTTCACTGATGGAACCTTGCCAATATGTTCAAGGAAGAGATCCCCCAATATCCACACCAAACTACCTATACACAAAAAAAGTTTTAAGGAAAACAACCACAAAAGCAAGAAACTGAGCAATTTGGCCAGGATGATGACAACTGTGACAGGGACTCACATCCGTAGCCCAAGTCAGTTGTGAGTCCTGCTCAGAGCTCTCATCCCTCAGCTCCCTAGTCCCTAGTGTGTGTATTCATTCTACAAGTTCTGTTCTTCTAAAGAGGCCTGGCTAATACAAGGTTATTAGCATGTACCCAGAAGCCAGAGGTACTGGATTTCTTAGTGCCGGAGTTACAGGCAGTTGTGAGCTTCCCAATGAGGGTGCTGGGTCTTCTGGGAGGGCGTATGTGCTCTTTTTTGTTTGTTTGTTTTGTTGCTGTTCCAGACAGGGTTTCTCTGTGTAACTGTTCTGGCTGTCCTGGAATTCACTCTGTAGACCAGGCTGGCCTGGAACTCACAGAGACTCACCTGCCTCTGCTGGGATTAAAGGTGTGCACCTGCCCCCACCCTAGACTGGCACACTCTAGACGAGACCCAAGTGTGTAAGGGAAAGCTGGAAGGCTGGTGTAGGCGTGCACAGCCCTGGCCTTTGTTAAAGACACCTCCTCAAGAGCAAGGGCAGGGAAGGCTGCTCCTTCAGTGCAGTGTGACTGCCAGGAAGGAGCGGCTAGACACATGAAATGATCATGAATGTTTCCCAGGAAAAAAAAGATTAATGTTCGAGACCTGTCTAAACTGATTTAAATACTGGCTACTAACACACATTAAGACATCATATCCACTCAATGATATTTCATTATGCAAAGTTTTTGTGGTTTTGAGACTACATAGCCCAGGCTAGCCTCAAGCCAGTCTGAAGCCCTGGGCTGGTCCTGAACCGTTATTCCTGCAGCAGCCTAAGAGCTAAGATTACAGATGTGTACACATATCTGACCTTAGTATGTGCAATTTAAAGTACTGGGCACCCACTGTCAGCCAAGCCTGGTGACCTGGTGGTGGTCCCTGAGACCCATAGGCAGACAGACAGACAGACACACAGAGAACCCACAGCTGTCGTCCCGTCTCACATTTGTCATGTCACACATGATCACATGTGCATGAAAGCATTGATGCGTGCACAGCAAATAAAAATGTATTAAATTTAAAAAAAAAAAAGATGAAGACAAAGATGGATTGTATCTGCCTAAAATTATGCACGCTAACACAATGATTTAGGGATGAATCTGCCCATGTTACATAGCTCCTATCTTTACTTTGAGAGGCAGCTTTTATGTTTTTGTTTTTTCCTTAAGCAGATTCTGTCTTGCTTTTATCAAATACATTTTTCTATTACCTAAAGAACATCTAGGGTTTCTAAGCACGCAATTCTTTTCTCTGAAAGTCTGTGGTGGAGACAAGCAATGTGCCTGTGTGAGAGACCAGTGTCAGCTTTGGTTACCTACCTCCATCTACTTCCATAGTATTTACTGAGGGGGTGCTCTCGCTAACACGTGGAGACCCGGCCAGCCAGAATCTCCACCACCCGCCTGTGGCTGCCCGTCAGTGCTGGGCCCAGGACACTATCACCACTTCTAGTTCTTTGTCTCAGGTGCTCACGCTCTCCAGAACTTTACCACTGAGCCATTGCCTCCATCCCAATGTGTGTCTGAGTACACGACTGCTGAGGGTAGCTCCATGGCTGGGAGAGAGTCTGCAGGAGCATTGGGAAGGTAGTCTGTGATGCCGCTTTTACATGCTTACTGCACATTTTTAAAGGCTACCTTAAATGTCCTTCCCCTATAATGAGATTGATGACTACCTTATATGCCATCCTAGAGCCTTCATCCAGTAGCTGATGGAAGCAGAAGCAGACACCCACAGCTAAACACTGAGCCGAACTCCTGGAATCCAGTTGCAGATAGGGAAGAGTGATGAGCAAAAGTATTAAGACCATTCTGGGGAAACGCATAGAAACTGCTGACCTGAACAAGGGGGAGGTCATGGACTTCAGTTTGATAGTTCAGGAACCTGCATAAGACTAAACTAGATCTCCTGAACATGGGTGTCATTTGGGGGTGCTTGGGCCGTCTATAGGGCCACTGGCAATGGAACCGTATTTATCCCTAGTACAGAAATGGGCTTTAGGAACCCATTCCCTATGGAGGGATGGATACTCTCTCAGTCTAGATACATGGGGAGGGCCTAGGCCCTGCCCCAAATGATGTGACAGACTCTGATGGTCCCCCATAGGAGCCTCACCCTCCCGGAAGAATGGATGAGGATGGGATGGGGGTGGGAGATGGGAGGATGGGAGAGAGAGGGAACTGGGATTGGTATGTAAAATAAGATTGTTTTAATTTAAATTAAAAAAAAATAAAAACCTGTTCTTTATATTGCTCAAGACTTACGAGAGGACAAAATGACTTCTACTTATCGACACTTTGGACTGAACACAGGTTCTTGCATGCTAAACATACATTTTAGTAATTAGTTATACCACCATATCCATGTGCCTGATTCTAGACACTAATACAGAGAACAGTTTTTACTGCAAAAGGGGCACTCTGCCAGACACCATGTGAATAAACACTGTTTTATGTTCACAGTCTGCTGATTCGGCATATGGTACATGAAGAGGTCTCTGAGTTGAGCGGGCAGAGAAAAGGAAATGGGTGTCTTCCCTGGCCTAGAGGAAATTCGGGTGATGTGCATGCTTCTATGTATTCACTTCCAAGCTGAAAACTGAATTCTTCTTAGATGGTGAAAAGGTGGACTAGATTACAAACCCACAGAACAGAGAAGAAATCTAGGAAAGAAGGCGGGGCATGGTGTTGCATGCCTACAGTCCCGGTGAGGAGTTCCAGGTGATCCTCGGGTGTACAGCAAGTTCAGCAAGTCTGAGACCAGTCTGGGCTACATGTGACCTGTCTCAAAGACCAAGAGAAAACGAGAAGAGCAAGAACAGAAGCCAGAAGTGAATTGTGCAGCACTGCCTTTTGCAGCTAAAGTGCTTCAAACAACACCAGAGAGAAAATGGTCACCATGTTAGTAAAGACCTATGTGCTCTGGACTTTTAATTTGCTGAGGGAGCGTGAGAGGGACAGAAAGTGTATACAGCCACTTTCCCCCACAAAAGCTGTATTATTAATCACGTGGATAAGATCATCGGGACTCTGAATGGAGAGTGGCAGGACAAATTTTTGAAACCACGGTATAGACAGAGATCTAATACAAGCACAGTACGCTGCCCATTACTGCTCTTACTTACACAGGCTGACCTATTGAAGTCAGCAGCTCTCACACACCCTATATGTAACCTGATGATCACTGATACCAAGCAGAAAACCCAGCTTTAAAGTGCAATCAGCTGAATATAGCTTACCAACAGAGAGCAGAAAAATGTTTACCGGGTGTTTCTAGTATTTCTTCAGACAGCGTCGCGTGTACATCTGAAAAGACTGGCAACCACATCAAACGTGCACTTGAGGGACCGCACTATTCAGCCACTCCTAAGAGATGTAAGCGGATGCCGCTCCAGGCTCTCACTCAGCAGTCCCATCTAGAGATAAAGGCTCAGCTCAAGGGCTGAGCTGCCACCTCGCCCTGCAGGGCTCTTGGTGCTTGCTTCCCCCAATCTGGAACCGCATGAATGACCAGAGATATGGTTTATAACCTAGATGAACTCCTAAATATGGCTGGAGAGAAGTCACCTAAGTGAAGAATAAGCTTTTAGTCTGAAGAACCTTTGAAATGGAGATTGTGACTACGCTGAGGTATTTAGTTTCTTTCTTCTTTGTAAAATCTAAGGACATGGCCTTCAGTGATACGATTCCTCGTTATTTTAGGGAAGTATCCTTTATGGTATAACTTCCAAAAAGGACAACAGAGTTTTTTGAACTAGTTGAATGCATTAAGCAAGTAATTCCATAAACCTTTCCCACTCTGTTTATATTCTTCATTTGTGAATTCCCAAGAACACTCATTTGTGAGAAGATGGTAAGGTTTCCTGGGAACAACTTTTAACAGAAGTGTGTGGTTCCACTGTAAAAGAAAATCATGTACACGTTTACAAACAAGCACACAATTCTACAGACTTATGGTGGGAGAACAGGCTACTAATTAACAAGCTAGTTACTATTCTAACCTTCTTTCACATATTTTATATGTGCAAAGCTTTAAAATTTGTATTTAATATGTATCTTTCCAACTTGCCTAACCCTAAGAATAATACCTCAGAGTGACTGCCACCTAGAATCACATTCAAATGGTCTTGGGTAGTGTAGTAGCTACTTTTCTGTTGCTGGGATAAAACACCATGACTAAAAGCAACTTATGGAATAAAGAGTTTGTTTGGGCTTAGGGTTTAAGAGAGCCAAGAGTCCATCACGGCCGGAAGGCTGTGGTGGCAGGAATGGGAATCCTCCCTTTCTGTCTGTCTCCTGTCTCTTCTTGTGTAGACAGGGCTCACAGGGATCGGACTGCCTCTGGCTCAGTGCTGGATTAAAGACACCTAGCCAGAGCTCACGTCAGGGGCCACAGAACAGGGAGAACAAACAGGGAGGGTCTTAAAGCTTTAATCTCAAAGTTCACTCTGGACAGCATGCCTCCTCCATCAAACCTGTACCACCTAACCACCCCGAAAGGGTGAAGTCTGCAAATGCCCTGGGGAATTCAAACCACCAGAGTCGGACTAAGTATCAGCATTTTGAAGGAATGCTAGAGTATGCCGGAGTTGAGAACTGCCAGCCTGGGCTCGCTATATGAAATACAGCAGGGGCCCATGATGCAACTGATTCTGAGAGCGAAGATGAATATGAACAATGTTTTACCTTGGTGAGGACAATGGTCCAGAACACAATGACAACTGTGAGCTAGGAGTGGCATGCAAAAATCATTGCAAGTCTATGTACGATGAAAGAAATGGGTGAGAATATTAGTTAAGTGTCTCTCCCTACCCAATAATCTTAAAATTCTTAGGGACCCACAAAAGGCTTTGAATAGCTAGTACAGTTCTGGAAAAGGGAAAAGTTGGAGGCAACCCACTTTCTGACTTAAGTAATCAAAGCTGTCTGGGATGACCACATAATTCAGTGGGTAAAGGCACTTGCTGCCCAAACCTGACCACGGGAGTCTGACCCTCAGAACTGATTCAGTAAACTCTGACCTCCACATCTGTGACATAGCTCAGGAGGTCAGAGAACATAAATATTTTTAAAAATTTTAAAAAAGGGGGGAGACAAAGAGGGAACCCAGTAAATAGAGCCCAGAAATAAATTTAAAAATATGGTCAAATATTTTTACAAAGGGCAAAAAAAAAAAGGAAACATAGTATAAATAAGTCTAATAAACTGCCTGAAAATTTGGATTTGTTTATTTAAAAGAATGAAACTTAGCCGTTGGTGGTGGTGCACACCTTTAACCCCAGCAATCGGGAGGAGGCAGAGGCAGGCGGATCTCCATGAATTCAAGGCCAGCCTGGTCTACAGAGTGAGTTCCAGGACAGGCTCCAAAGCTACAGAAAAACACTATCTAGAAAAACCAAAAAAAGGAAGGAAGGAAGGAAGGAAGGAAGGAATTTGCCTGGCAAGGTGACTCAGTGGGTAAAAGCATGTTCATGGAACTCTCATGTAAAGGTTCTAGGAGGAGGAAACAGACTCCATCAAATTCCTTAGCTACACAAGTGAACATGGCATGTGCATGCTTCCACATAGAGAGTAGATGGTCCTCTTCGGGCTCCCCTGCACATGCTTTGGAACACACTTCTTCACACAGGTGCACAGATACACCACCCACCCACCAAAAACAGTATGAGTAAGAGCTCTTATCTTCAAAATATGGAGCATAAAAGAAATGTAAAAAATAAAAAGGCTGGGGTAGATCGTAGTAACAGAGCAGTTGCCTAGTACAGGCCTTGAATTTGATCTTTAGTATCATAAAAAGTAGGCAAGAGTTAGTTATAAAAGGGTCAGTTGTAAAACTGCTACAATGCTAGAGTGAGCTGGCCTTTGGAAATTGAGTGAAGGCATAAACAAACTGAAAAGCATTTATCCAGATAAACTACTGGCTGGGCATTGTAAATACTTATAATCCATGTCCTTAGGAGGCTGAAGTAGGAGGACTTGAGGTCAATGTCGACTACACAACATCTGTTCCAACAACATCTCACAACTGATCTACAAGTCAGAAGAGAGAAAGTATGGTATTTTACATTAGGAGTGTCACTACCATCACCATGTCCCATTTGAATCCAATAGTGGCAGGGAAAACAATAAAGTTGCATTTGCGGTATACTCTTAAAAAAAACAAATAGTGTTCTTCAGAACAGAAACTGGGGCGGGCCAATTCTGCAGGAAACCAAGATTGCAGTTCTAAGGCAGTAACAAACCAACAGACCTGCTCAACAGCAGGGAAGCTGGAGTTAACACAGGCACAGCAAGCCTTGGTGAAGTTTCTAACTTGGGTGGCTGGAAAGGCTGTGAGCTTGTATAAAAACATGATAAAGCCTGGAAGTTAGGAGCGTTGGTTACCTACAGAACTACAGTTAAATATGATTCCACAGACAAAGGGTTGAAAAAGACATGAGAATCTTGCTATGTAAAGGCTAGGGGCAAGTTCATGAATTTCCTGAACCTACACGCTGATGATCTCCAAAGGCAGTTTTCCCAGCTCCAGGTATTTAAGTGTAACCTTTGATCAGTGGCTAAACACTAGTGTTAACATGGCCAGGAGACCAGGCTTAAAACCTCTTAAGAAAAAACAAATAATATCCTGTTCACAGAAACAGCAGTTTCTCACTACAGACTTACAGACAAATCCCTAAAATAAATAATGTATATATAGCAGCACTGGGCACGATGTGTCTCTGTTAACTGTGAGGTACCTATGGGGTGGGTTTTCTCTGCCCACAGGCTGGCAATGCTCTGAACTTTGATCACAGGTTGCTTCTGCACTGGGAAGGACACACTGCAGTGGTTAAAAAGAATTAAGAATAAAGGACTGTGGTGATGGTACAAATCTTTCATCTCAGAGCCTGAGAGGTAGAGGCAGGTGGACCTCTGAGTTCCAGGACAGCCAGAGAGAAGAAAGGCGACTGCAGAACGGGCGTGGGTGGGGGACGAAGGAGCTCAGAGCACCATGGGAAGGGTGGGTGCGGGACGAAGGGCTGAAAGGAAGAAGAGGACAGTGTTTAGGAATGCCACCTTGCTGGCACTGATGGCCCTGCACTCTCCCACTCTCAGCAGGTTTGAGCATCAACCTGTACAAGACTGGGTTCACCAACATTCCATCGTGGAGCAGGAAGTCATGAGGCCCTGTATTCTCTGAGGATTTACATGTAGGTAGCTAACAACTGCTGGGGTATGGACAAGGTTCATGAAACCCATCACTCCCCGAGGATCTTTAGCAGTTAATTAATGGCTGCCGAGGAAGGCAGACATTTCTTTGCAATGTGCAGCCAATGGTATGTTGTCCATGTTCCTATAAAGAATCCTTTACCCATGCTCTTGTAAATACTAATTAAACAATAAAATAAATCAGAACAGGAAAGTAGAATGGGACCTCACTGGGAAAAGAAAAGAAAAATAAGAGGGAGGGTAATAGAAAGTGAGTATGATCAAAACATGTTACATATATATGTAAAATATATCATGAAACCCATGATTTAGTAAAATTAATATATGCCAATAAAAATTTTAAAGATAACTGGGTATGGTGGCACATAATTTTAATCCTAGCACTTTGGAGGCAGAGGCAGGTGAATCTCTATGAGTTCCAGGTCAGCCTGGGCTACATAGTGAGATGCTGTCTATGAAATTATAACCTACTGGTGAGGGTCAGAGATGCAGCTCAGTGGTAAACAGCTTGGCTAACTGAGGAAGTCCTTTAGTTTGAGAACTTACTACCCAGCTTCTTATTAGCATTTCCACTAAGCTCAAGAGAATTCAGGTGCCTGGTCTAGAGAGTTAGGCAAGAGAAAGAAAGAAGAAATAGAAAAATAGCAAGCAGGGTGTCCAATCATTGCTATTTGCAGATGACACAGTCCTACTTAAAAGGCTGTACAGTCTGCACCAGGAAGCTCAGATAACACTTTGTGAAGGACAAAATCAGCACACAAAAATAAGTGGCTCCTTAGTACAGCAATAATGAACCCACTGACAAGAAATCAGAAACAAAACCTCACTTAGGATTGCTTAAAAAACCAAAACAAGCCAACTTAGGAATAAGCTAGTTAGCCAGACACACACACCTTTAATCCCAGCACTCTGGCGGCAAAAGGGAGCAGAAGGATCTCTGTGAGTTCAAGGCCAGTGTGGCCTATGTAGTGAGTTCTAGCACAGCCAGAGCTACATTAGTGAGACCCTGCCTTTAAAAGAAAAAGGTGTGTGTGGTGGTGGTGGTGGTGAGCTAGATAAAGATTGCTACAAGAAAACTTTGCAACACCAAAGAAATTGAGACCACCTTTGTTCACAAACTGTCATAATATTGTTGTGAAAATGGTTCTAGTACCAAAGCAAACTACAGAGTTATCAAAATCTCAAAGACAATCTCCACTTCACACACAGCATGAACAATCAGCAACAGTTAAAGCCATCCTTAGTACAGTACTGGACCTTTCCTCACACCAAAGTGACAGAACAGCAGCACCACACCAGCACAAAACCGGACATGCTTCCCATGGGATAAACAGGAGCAAGACAGCCCCACAGCCACACACTGGAAAAAACAATGCTCAACAAACGATGCTGGGAAAATGTATCAGGTATGCACGTGTAACAGATGAAACTCTCTCAGCCTGCACAAAAAACAACTCAAAACTGATCAAATATATTAGACCTGAAACTCAGAAACTGCTAGAGCAGTGGGCTGTGACACAGGCATGCACACGCGCACGCACACACGCACGCACGCACCTGGGGTAGGGGGCAGGGTAGGGGGTGGTGGGGTGCAGAATGAATGCTCTTTCACAAGGGTTTCCTAAGATCATCTGCATATCAGAGAACCACTACACTACAGCAAACACCTGCTAAACATTTCAAGTTCTAGGCAGACACAGACTTTCTGGAAAGGACTCCAACAGCTCGGGAAATGATTCTAATAATTGGCAAGCAGGAGGGAAAGGCGTTGAGAACGGTCTGTAGAATATTTTATGTCTACGTGTATGTGTGTGCACCACACGTGTTCCTGGAGCCTCTGGAGGCCACAAGAAGGCATCTGATGCCCTGGAACTGGAGTTGCATGCACTTTGTGAGCCGACAAAGGGGAAGGAAATGGAGACAGCTATTCAGAGCAATGCGTATGGGAACTAAACTGCACTCCCTGAGGGTGTATTCTTCCTCTGTTGCAAAATTCTGGAATAAAGTAGCAGGGTCCCTTCACCTTTCCCCTGCTTCTGGAACACACCAATTCTCTCATCATCCTCCATCTCCAGCTTGTGCAGACCAGATCTGTTCACTGAGTGGTGTGTACATGCCTCTCAATCACGAGAGCCACAGAAATCTCTGCCCCACCTTCTTCAAGTCAGTACAACCATCACTCCCAGTTCTGACTCTTTCCACCACTCTCCCTCCCTAGAGGAGGCTTCCCAAAGACAGACCTGGTCCACAATGAAGCAACCTTGAGGCTGCACCAGGAGAACAGGAAGTGGCAGCTCTAGGCACATGTCCCACGCCCCCAGTCTAAGAACTCCAATAGTTGAACACCAAAAAGCCAAATCAACCAATCAGTAAAGGGTCAATACACTGGAAAGCCAGCTCCCGTCTCAAAGAAAGAAATATGAGTAACAAATGAAAGAGTTCATCATCCTTAGCCATCAGGAGACTGCAGAGTAAAAGTGCTGAGGGGCATGGGGACGGCTCAGCAGGTAAAGGCACCTGCCCCCACGCCTGACCACCTGCCTTTAATCACCGGAACTACGCGGCGAAAGAAGAGAACAGAGACCTGTAAGTTATCCTCTGACACGCACAGGCAAACCATGGCATATGTGCCCCAAAACCCACATGTGCATTAAACAAATAAATGCTCTGAGATCCTGTCTCACCCCAATCAGAATGGCTGTGAACCCCGGAGTAAAGCTGAGCCCTTACATAGTGAGGGTAGGAATGTGGACGGGTGCAGCCGTACGTGTGTTAGCACAGGGAAGTTCATCCGGGAAGTGAACCAGAAGCAGCTGCACACCCACCCCTGTCCACCGCTGCATGGCGCATGCCTGCTAGTGCGCAGACCCAGCCTAGGTGCACACTAACAGAAGCAGGATAAAGAAATAAAGAAAACGTGGTACTTTCAACACAACAGAATCGAAATGGATTCACAAAGACAAATACCACATTCTCTCACATGGACAACCGAGACCTAAGCCTATCCACGTGCACCTAGGTGGGAAGACGGGAAAAGGGACATCGAGTACAAGGAAAAGGTCTTACGGGGAGGAGTGAACAGAGCGCAGTGGAGAGGCTAAAGGGACCATTCTTCAAAGGGAAGAGAAAGGGAAGGGGACCAAGGAGAAGGAACCCAAAGAAGCAAGGCACGCGGTGACCCAGGCAGGTCCTAAAACCAAGGCGCTGGCAGGGAAGGACACCAGAGGTGCTCCCTCTACTGGCCCACCCCGGCGCTCACCACACTCTGGCCACGCCCACACCACCTCCAGTCCATAGAGTATGTGCGCGAGCTCAGGTGCATACGGAGGCCAGAGGTCAATCTTTTTGTTGTTTTTTGTTTTATTCTAGACAGTTCCTAAGGAGCCATCCCCGATGGAGACAGGAGTCTCACCGGGACCTAGGCCTCAGGTCAAGCTGAGCTGCCCGGTGTGCAAGCTCTAGGGCTCTTCCGTCTCCACCTCCCCAGAGCCATGACGACTAGCATTCTCATGGGTACCAGAAGGCTAGTTCAGTTAGGTACTCTGAGGATGAAGGTGTACAGGGGCCAAGCTTTCTGGGGGCTACGCATCTTTGAGTCAAGCATCTAGCTAATACAGTAACTTGTCAGAGAACTTATACATGTTCATCTACTGGGTGCCTTGGGGGAAAGAAAACTGAGCAATCCAGTCCTGTCCTGTCCTGTCCTAGAATGGTGTAAACTTTAGATAATCTCACTGAACAGCCCAGGCTTGCCTACAATTCACTGTGTAGCCCAGGCTGGCCTCAAACTCCTACCAATCCTCCTGCCAACCTCTCAAGTGCTAGGATTACAGGTTACAGCTGCCATGTCCAAAATGGGTGTGAATTTAATGCAGCAGGCATGCCTTATTTAACTCAATATTCTAAGCAGTCAGTCAAACCGGCCCACAGAAACTTCTTAAATCTAACGTTCTTTTCTTAAACATGAATCTGTCTTTTCTTGACCTCTAGCTTACTTTCCTGACACAGAATAGGCATGCCTAGAACCAAAACCACCTGGTTTAGGTGAATAGTCTATGTCTCTCCTTCTCAAATACCCAAACTGTAGAGGCTGACATTTTTTAACCTAGTGTTTAAATTGCCTCTCCTTCAAAACAAGTTTTCTCTATCTTTGAAAATCCTCCATGGTTTTCTTCACTGTTATTAGGGTCTGCCATTTTTCTTTAACATATTTAATACAACTGTTCCAGAACCAAGGCTTCATTGTACCAGAGGCTGATGGATATGTACACATGTGTACACACACACACTCAGCCACCTCTTCACAGCACAGAAGCTCATCACCTTTACTGCTGTTTTCCTAGGCACATCTTACCTGCTGATGGCAACTTCTCTGTCCCAAGCATGCCAACACTGGAATTAGGGTGTGGATTTAACAAGTTGAATGTATTTTTAAAATAGCCCATTCCAAAATACGTAAAATTATAACCATAGCAGTTCTTGTGCATCAACTGGACAACTTGCTCTGCGTAGGAGACACATTTTGTGCCTCTGTTTCTGAATAATATAGATCTGGGTTTCTAATTACCCAACATAAAGTAACAGGGCTCCTTTTCAACTGTCATCAACTTTATCACTCTTAAGGCCATGTTAGGTCCAATCCCAATCTTCTACCACCCCCGTGAGTGACTCCACTGGATGGAGGTCCCAGAAAAGTCAACTGCAGGGCTGAAGAGATAGCCCAGTGGTTAAGAGTACTTAATGTCCTTGTAGGACCCACATGGCAGTTCACAACCATCTGTAACTCCAGTTCTAGGGGATTCAGCGATCTCTTCTTACCTCTGTGAACCCCAGGCAGGACAGTCACACACAAGTCAACTGCAACTAAACTCAAATGTTCGTTAGAAAATGGACCAGCTGAGTGTGGTGCCACGCCCCTTTAATCCCTGGCCTCAGTGGGCAGGGGGAGGAAGAACCTCCGTGAGTTCAAGACTAGCTAGTTCCAGGACAGCCAGGTCTACACAGAGAAACCCTGTCTCAAAAAAACCAAACAAAAACAAAAACAAACAAACCCCGATTTTCTAAAATATTTTCACCAGGCATGGTAGTGCAGGCCTGTAATATGCCACTTCAGAAATGGAGGCAGAAGGATCAGAAATTAAAAGCCATCTTCAACTACACAGTAAGTTGGATGCCGGCATGGTACACCATGTAAGACCCCGTCTCAGACATCATAATATTAAGTTGATCCTTTAATATAATACTTGCAAATCTTAAATTTTCAAATTTAGTATTAGAAGATTGTTACCCCTCCCTCCCCCAAAAAACCACCAACCTGCCTAGCTGTGATGGTGGTGCACGCCTTTAATCCCAGCACACGAGAAACAGGCAGGCAGATCTCTGAGTTTGAGGCTAGCCTAGTCTACTCAGAGAAAAACAAACTCCCCCCACCCAAAAAGGAGGGGGGGGAATCTTTAGAATGGTGAATACTTATTTATCAAGCTGCTTCTTGAGATAGGATCACACTAAGTAGTCCTGGTTGACCTGGAACTCCTTATGTAGACTAGGCAGCCTCTAAAGTGCTGGGAAAAGGCATGCTGAAATTTAACCACAAGCATCTCCCTTGTTAAAACTCTATCAACCAATGTCGGTATTAAGCTTCAAGCTTGAATACAAGATTCTAAACCTATTTGGTTAGAGGTACTAATCAGTCTGGCTTCTTTTTTATATCTCACTTGCCTCAATGAAGGTATACTTCCATGCCAAGTGGTCTTTTTGATAAGATAATCCATTTTAGCAAATCAACTTACAAGTTAACACACACACAAAAAAAGTAGTTGCCTTTGACTTTCCCTTTAGAAGACATTTATATTTAGAAAGGGCCAGACGTTGGGTGAAAATTGGATGACAGCCATTATAATATCCAATCCTGGAAGGTAGGTGTGACTATCAAGGACCCATTTCATGGGAAGGAAGTACAACTTTTTTTTGTATGTAAATTGTCCTGCTAGGAAATGGTACTTACTCTTTTGACCCCAAGGCTAGCTCAAACCTCAAGAACCACATATCTATTCCTGCTTGATACAATTGTCTCCATGTACTATAGTAGATCTTAAATAACTGAAAAGCCCAGAGTACTAACATAAACTTCATAAGCAGTGGCTGAATTCAATTCTCAATCCTCCACTTAATATGCCAAATAATCCAGACCGAGAGCTCTCCCAGACCTTTAATCATTTACCGTGTTCTCTGCCATACCTACCCATTAGAACAATTTTAAAAAACATTAACACTGTGCCAATTATTTTCAGAAGCTGAGAGATACTAATCAAGTGATCCTAATAGTCTTAAACACTATTCTCAAACGAGGAAAGAAAGATAAATGGAGCTTGGGAAACTTGTATTCTAAAGTGCCACCATCTAGATAAAATTACCCTGTGAATTGGAGCAATTTCAATCAGACCCTGTAAAATTGAACATTTTTCTCAAGACTAGAATTAGAGTAACTATATAAGATAGTTTAAGGACCTGAACTCTGAAAAATAAAAGGGTTTTCTACATGGGAAATTCAATCCCAAAGGCAGTGGAAACTACGGAGAACATCAACAGTTTAGAATAGTAATAAATAAAATTACAAAATGATAGATGTATTCATCTCATGGCCATTCTAACTTTTTTTTTTTTTTTTGTATCCTGGAACTTACTATGTAGATCAGACTGGCCTCAAACTCAGAGACCTGCCTGCCTCTGCCACCCAAGCTCTGGGACTAAGGGCGTGCGCCACTGGTTCATTCTCCCTTAACATGAGGTCATAATTACTTTCAAACATTACACCCTGCTTAGAGAAACCCTTGTGTCTTCCTACTTGGTGTCCCGAGTATTCAGTCAATACATTACACGCTAGAAGAAACTCCAACAGCATTTCTAAGCATTAAAATTCAATTATGTTTTATTATTGGGTGCCAGTATTTCCATTAGTCATTAACACACAACCAAGTGGCTTATAATAAGAATAAACCAGAGTAGGTGTAATTTATCTAACTCACTAATCACTCTTAAAATGACTGTTTTCTATGTACCTGGCCAGGCCATTAACAATTATATCCAAATGTTATGCCCACTATTTAGTAATAAGGTCTCACATATTTTTGGAAAGAGAATTATCACACTAGGACCCATTTAACAATGCACTCAGCAAGATGAGCACTAAGTTATTAAGTGGAGGAAGTGTAGGCGGATTCCCTCAAGTGTATGACAGGAAACGCTAGTTATGGAAGTTTAGAAACAGGAATACCAAGTTTCATGCTAGCGCAAGGGAAAAACATGCTGGTGAGTAAACGTAAAAGAGGAAGTTCTTTTTAGTGACAGGACATATGCTAAAGACAAAAAATTGTCCCCTAAGTTTAAAAAAAAAAATCACCTTAAAAAAAGAATTTCTGAGAGAGAGAGAGAGAGAGATTAAGGAGGACGAGAAGAGGGCATGGAGTTCCAGGTGGTTCCATCATCTATGTGGGTGCTGGGGACCAAACTCAAACCTTCTGCAAGAGCAAAGAGTCCCTAACCACTGAGCCAGCCTTCTCTCTAGCCCCTACAATTACTCCCTTTTAAAACAATCTTGTGCAAGAGTGAACTCCCCTGCAAGGCCCGGCGAGTCTTCTTTAATCCCAGCACTCGGGAGGCAGAGGCAGGCAGATGTCTGTGAGTGCTAGGATAGCCAGAGATTTAAACAAAGAAATCCCGTTTCCAAAAAAAAGAAAAGAAAGAAAAAAAAATTCACTAGTTGTACTACAGCCTGAATTTTGAAGTTTGTAGAGAACAATATATGAATTTGGCTCATATTTTACACATCTGCAGGATGTAAAGAGTAGCTTGAAAGACTGGGCTATTAATTTTAATTTTATAGCCTTGCTGATACACCAGAGATAGTGTACTGGACTCTAATCCCAGCAGTTGGGGCCAGCCTGGTCTACATATGAGCTGGCCTCATGAGCAGGGTGATTTTTTTGTTGTTGTTGTTATTGTTTTTGTTTTTTTCGAGACAGGGTTTCTCAGTGTAGCTTTGGAGCCTGTCCTGGAACCTGCTATGTAGACAGCGCTGGCCTTGAACTCATGAGATTCACCTGGCTGCCTCCAGTGCTGGGATTAAAGGTGTGTACCACCCACGCCCAGCTGGATGATTCTCTTTTTATCCTGGTCTTTATACAAGAATCAATCTTTAGCCTGGCGGTGGTGGTACAGGCCTTTAATCCCAGTACTCCGGAGGCAGAGGCAGGTGAATCTCTGTGAGTTCAAGGCCAGCCTGGTCTACAGAGTGAGTTCCAGGACAGGCTCCAAAGCCACAGAGAAACCATGTCTAAAAAAAAGTGTAAGTTAAGCAACATAAGTATATGTAACACTACTGAGTCACACAACTTAGAATTGACTAGGCTGGCAAATTGTTTACCACAGAAAACGTGCCAGCATTAATCATTAATGAGGAATTAGTTCACTTAAATGCTATTGGTTATTTATTATGATTCCTCTAAAGCCAAAATTATCTTTTGGTTATGGTTATAATTTTTTAAAAAAATAATTTAGTGTTTAGTGGTAAATTGCTACAAATAAAAAAAAAATTCCAAATGTGGGCAAAACCTTTAACCTGAACTGCAGAGAAAATACGGCAAAGCGTTATTTTCATTTAGCATCTTTCAAATCATCTAAATTACTTATTGCCAAAACCCACTAGCTAAGTGGATCTTTCTAGTTCGGCTGCTTCCTTCATTCGGCTTAAGTGACAACGTAGAAATTAAGAGAGCACGACGTTTAAATGGGCAGGTCCCCCTCTCAGGCGCTTGCTAAAAGGTTGCTGAGGTAGGTGACAGTCCCCACACCTAGGCCTTCCACAGGCCGGTAGCCAAGAACGCTAAGGTCAACCATTTCCCGGTGAGTGCAAGCGCTTGGTTCAGCCCTACCCCCCCCCCCAAAAAAAAAAAAAAAAAAAAGAAAAAAAAAACAAAAAAACCCTGCCGGGCTTTCGTGAACTGCCGTCAAGTTGTGCTCGGGCTAGCGTGCGACCCCGGCTGGCGGTCCTGCAGCCCGAGAGAGGCCTGGAAAGTGCAGCAAGCTGGCTTGACCACGTCTTGGTAGGCATCCAGGAAAAAAGAAAAAAAAAAAAAAAGGAGAGGGAGGGCTTCAACTTTGCACACCACCAGCACGCCCTTCCCTCAGTCACACCTAGCTTCCTTCTCCGAGCAGGAGGAGAGCGTTCTGGAAAGATCTTCAGCTCAGACGCCAAGCCCAGAGCAGCGGCTTGGGAGGCGAGCAGAGCTCAGCCCACGCCCTCAGCTTCCAGCACCTTCCCTTCCCTTCCCTTCCCCGCCCGGGGAGCCTGGCTCGCCCCGCGCCCGCCCGGTGGGGCCCGCGGCCGCCGGCCTCACCTTGACCCTGATCTCGTAGGTGGTGAAGCGGCCCCGGCCGACCCCCACGGTCTGCGGGTTGCTCACGTCGATCTCCAGGAAGTTGCTGGGCGGCCCGTAGGCGTCGTTCAGGTTCTGCGGCTTGGTGATCAGCCGCCGGGTGTCCGCCACGGTCTCCGCCATCTCGCTGTCTGTCGCCGCGGCAGCCGCGGGCCCTGGCCTCCGCCTCCGCCGTCTGCCAACGCCGCCGCCGCCGCCGCCGCCGCCCGCCGCGGGGACTCCGGGCTCGCGCGCAGCGCACCGAGGCGAACGAGCACGCAAGGCGGGCGGGCGGGCGAGCGTCCGCTCCCGACGAAGCTCCGCCCCAGCGGCTCGGGCTTCCGCCCTCTGCCCGCGGAGAAGCAGCTGACCGGCCTGCACGCCGCGCCCCGGAGCGCACACCCCGCGGCCGCCTCCGGGCACACACTGCGGGGTGGGGCGGAGGCGCAGCGGCGTCACGGGACTGTGTGCGCCGGAGCGACGGCCGGACTACAATGACCACAATGCACCGGGGGGCGGAGGCGCGCCGCCGCCGCCGCCGGGTAACGCGCAGGCGCGGTAGGCAGAGGCGCTGGAGTGAGTTCCGGTCTCTCGGAATCGGCCTCCGCCGCCGGCGGGGAAGGGACTCCGGAAACGGTTTTAGCTGTCCTGGCGCTTTGAAGGCAGTGGTTGGAAGTGCAGGAATGAAGGACACAAAACTGCGTACACAGCGAGTCCAGTGCCTCACTGCGGTCCCTGGAAAGTCTTTAGTAAACGTCTGTAATCCTAATATTTTTGGGAGTTGGAGACCAGACAGTCAGGAGTTCGAGGTCAGCCCAGGCTATACGAACCCCTGTCTCAAAAAATAACAACAACAACAAAAAAAATCAAACAGGGAGCTGGTGATGTGATTCACTTGGTGCGTTGACTGCCTAGGATTCTTAACGTCCTGGATTCAGTCCCCAGGAAGGACATGAATCCTGGTAAGCTGGTTTTGTTTTTAAATGGCAAATGTGCCTGTATTGCCATTGGGATTCAACTTGGATAAGCCTTTGAACAAAAATGGGGGGGGGGGAACCCCACAGAACTCTGGAGGTAGTGAGGAGGAAGACGGGAAGCTAGGGGAGTGAACCAATGCTTTGTGTCGTCATCCATGGCACCTGAACAAAGCCATTATGTCTCATAGGTAACTTCTCAGACATTCCTTAGAGATCCTTCAGGCCAGCTTACAGAACAATACTGTAGCACGAACATATAGCTAGCAAGTTCCAGACTTAGTTTATTTTCAGAGTGGAGGAGATCTGGAAACATGGTTCAATGATTAAAAGTACTTTCTGTACAAGATGAGGGCCTGAGTTTGCAACAGACTAGGCTTGCCAGTGGCACCCCTGACTACAGCGATCGTGTGTGTGTGTGTGTGTGTGTGTGTGTGTGTGTGTGTGTGTGTGTGTGTGTGTGTGGTGGGGAGACAGGAGAATTGCCAGGGTAGGTTGGCCCACAGCCTGGGTGGGGGGGGGGGTGCATAACAATGAGCTCCAGGTTCATGGAGAGACCCTACCTCAAAGAAATAACCAGGATGTTTGTACAACGTGTTAGTTTACATCACACACATATACACAGTACTCACAGAGGAAAAAACTAGAATTAGAGAATATAGTGGCTGGATGAATAACAATTTTCTTTTTTGTCTTGACAATGCCTAGTTATAATGGAGATGGGAAAAAGTTAAAAGATGCAAGCCAAAAAAGAAAAACAATAAATCCTCATAATTTAATAATAATGACCAACATTATTATCAAATTCCAAGACTCGGAGGGAAAGGGAGATGTATCTAGACTTCAAGGCCAGCCTGGGGTATATATCAAATTCCTGAGTTTACAAAAGACCTTTGCCCCAAAAAGGTGAGTTCAAGATTTAAATGTCAGAAATTAAAGACAGGATCCGAGGTACACGTCAGTGGGTGGAATACCCGCCTAGCTTATAATGGAGCCCTGGGTTTGATCCTAGCAGCACATTAAATGGCTGGAATCCTAGCAGTCAGAAGACTGAGCTGGAGACCGTTGAGGACCAGCTTGAGATTCTATGGAGGCACTGTCTTAAAGGAAATTAGAGAGAACTGAGAAATTGTGTAACCCTGGGGGAAGAGTACATACCTTAAATGATTTGGGAAACAACTGTATCAGTTACTCTGATTTTTGCTGTGATAAAATACCCAACGAGATTCTGGGTGTTGGTGTTGGTGCACGCTTTAATCCCAGCACTAGGGAGGCAGAGGCAGGTGGATCTCTGTGAGTTTTCTAAATGTTGAATGCCTGTGAACACTTTTTACAATTTTACGAACCATTCATATTTCTTTTTTCCATTTGTGATCTATTCAATTTGTTTGTCTTTCCAGACAGGGTTGTAGCCCTGGCTGTCCTGGGAGTCACTCTGTAGACCAGGCTGACCTCAAACTCAGAGATCCTCCAGTCTCTGGCTCCCAAGTGCTGGGATTAAGGGTGTGTGCCACCATCCAACTTATTAAAAAGTTTTTGCCTTATTTATTGAGGCAGAATTTCACTTTACAGCCCTTGTTGGCCTGGAACTCAAGAGCTCTACCTGCCTCTGTACCCAGAATGCTGGGATTAAAGGTGTAGGACACTGCCCTGAAATCTTTTATAGCTTTTGGATTATAAGAAAATGACAAGGACAGCCAAAAAAGAAAAAGACGCTTACTGTTGCACGAGGAGTGTCAGTGTGAGGTCAAACTAAAATGCAGCAAAGACAAGCGGGAATTTACAGTCAAGGAAGCAGAGTAAGGGTGTCAGGGAGTGCATGGATGTCACCGAGAGGAGACGTGGAGCTATGGACACTCCTGCAAGGCTCAGCAGCAGGGTCCTTGCTGTCATCAAGCCAAGGGTTAGACTTCACAGGGAATGACGAAGCTGACCAGGTATCAGGAAGGCTGAGGATCCCTACGCTGACGTAGCAAGGGGTGTTCCTCGGGAATGGGCATGGAAAGCCAAGCTGAGGGCCAGCAGAGAAGAGCTCAAGGATGTGGGGGGTGGTCTGGTTGTGACATCGGTCACTCCATTGGTCACCCAGGCTGGCTTGGCCAATCTGGCTGGCTGGGCGGATGTGCCCTTCCTCCCTCGTTGCTAGCATCCCTCCTGAAGTTGCATGCTGGGTGGAAGAGAATGGCCTTCTCTGAAGGAGGTTCTTCTGCCAACAGTATACGATTAGCCATGACTCCTACCTGAACCTCCAGATAAGCTCTTAGGAGAGTTCAGTGGGGCCTCTCTATAGTTTGTTCACTGCAAGGGGCACTCAGGATTGTTAGAAAGGATGCCCCAAAGGACCCCGAGTTTTAAGGAGCAAGCTCAGGGTTTTCTCTGACCTGCCCCTCCAGTCTCAAATCCTTCCCAAAGCACAGAGACATAAAGGATCTGGAAAGATTAGCCAGCAGAGAGAGAAAAGGCTAAAGGTCTCTTTCTTGTAAGAATAGCTCCAAGAAATCACCTGAGAGGTTTTATCTACATAAAACAACCTTCTGGGGGGAGGGGGTGGAGGTGGGGAGAACCAGATGCCAAATGTTCCGGCACTCAGGAGGTTGCAGCTGGAGGATCATGAGTTTGAGGCCAGTTTAGAACAGCAGAGTAAGTCTCCCGACTCAAAGGGGGTTGGGGGAGTGGGGGGAGCAAGGGCAGATATATTTGGTTAACTGGTGAGATGTGGGGGAGAGTTCCATCTTGTAATCTCTCTGACCGAATAGAAATGTCCTTGTCACAAGAGAACAAAGAGAGACCCTATCTCAAACAAACAAAACAGAAAAGTCCTCCGTAGGACGTTTGGATCCTGTTGGTCATTTTGTAAACAAATATGTAGTCAGCAGACTGTGAGAGTGGGGTGGGTGTGGGCAACAGGAGGGAGGGAAGAAGACACAGCCTGGTCACAGGGACTGAACGGTGAGGCTGCCTTTAATCCCCCAGCACTTGGCTGGGGCTCCTGGACGATTGGGCTTCTAGTGAGTTGGAGGCCATCCTGGGCTACCGAAAACCTGTTTCAAAACCATCAGCAATAAAACAATAAAAGCCCTGTCAAGACTGTGATAAGAGCCACATAGCACAATCTTGAGGAGGGGGTTCAGAACCAGAGTCTGGTATAAACTTGAGCATTTACTATCTCCTGTCCCTGGAGTTGGTTGACTGGTAAAGTGCCTGTGATTTTGGTGTGTCTGTATGAGGGAGAAACATTCCAAAGAAAGGGATTCCAGAATGTAATGGCACACAACTTTAATCCCAGTAAGGGAGGCAGCAGAAAATGACATCTGAGAGTTTGGGGCTGGCTTGTTCTACATAGTGAGTCCTAGGAGAGCCACAGCTATGTTAAGAGACCCCTTCTATAAAAATAAAAAATAAAATATTACAGGAGGCTGGCTTGGCGGTCCACACTTAGAATCCAGTGTTCAGTGTCAGCATGGGTTACTTGAGACCGTGTCTCAAAAGAGCAAACCAGAATAAACCAGCAAATAAAAGTGTGGCCTCTAAGCCTGATGAGCTGAGTTCAACACCTAGGACGAGGTAGAAAGAGAGAGACCAACTCCTGCAAGCTGTCCTCTTACACACACCAACCTTGGCACACATATGCTACCATAAGCAAATGTGTAACCAAAACTAAACCAACTGTGAGCAAACGTTACATTTTACATTTTAATTACCATCCTTTAGAGTTCCATGAAACAAAACTGCCTCTAATCTGCAAGCCCTTTGCCCAAGGACAAATAATAGTTCCTGAAATGCTGGAGACTATTGTTTATGGGAGATAACAAGCCACATGTTTTTCATTCCCCTAAACAAGTTTGCTTGACACACCTACACCGGATGTGCTAGATCACACGTGGACAGGAGGTTCATAGGCTGGAGGTACTTCAGGATGTATGCTTGCCCCTGATTGGACCTGATGGGAAATGCAATGAATTTTGGGTCATTTCCTGGGAACCTGGGTATGGACCTGGTCAGAGCCCACCCACCTGGCCAGTATTTAAAGTTTGCTTCAAATTGGCTTTAAATGATGACAGTGATCTTATTCTTGATGGTGGGATTAACACAACCAAATCAACTAAGTAGCAATATCAACAAAAACTCAAAGTAAATGTATTAGGCCACACCAAAAAAAAAAAAAAAAAAGTAGTAGATCTTGCTAAGGTAATCATGCAGCCAAATTCAAATTAAGCTGCTTATCTAATCCTCCGAGGAACTAGGAAAAAGACCAGGCATAGTTATGCCAGCCCTGGGACGCTGGGATAAGCAAACTGAAAGTTCGAGGCCAGCCTGGACTGCACTCTGACCTCATACTCCTGACTTTCTTTTTAAAGTTGACTTGGAGATTTGTAGAGTTCAGAGCACTAAGAGTTAAAGGGGTAGGGGAGGGGGAAGATGCTCAATTTGAAAGATATGCTTGGGAATGTTGGTGTGGGTTTCTCAACAGAGAGTCACCTCGCCAAAAATCCTCCTAGAAAAAAAAATAAACAAGAAATAAAAACAGTCTAAAGTAAAAAGAAACAAGATGGTGGTGGTACCACGCCGTTAATCCCAGCTCTAGGGAGGCAGAGGCAGGCAGATCTTTGAGTTCAAGGCCAGGCTGGTCTACAGAGTGAGTTCCGGGACATCCAGGGCTGTTTGTTACACAGAGAAACAGAACAAAAGTAAAAAGAAGAAACAATGCTAATTCCAATTACAGGTGTGCTTCATTACAGGTGTGCTTCACTTGTTGCAGGGAGCTGGGATTTGAACTCGTGTCCTTGTTCTTATACAGTAAGAGTTATATCTCCTGAGACATCTCTTCAGCCCCAATAACGACATTCTCTATACTACAGTTCTTTAATAAAAACAAGCTACGCCAGGTTACCAGCTGTCATCTCCTTCGTGCTCTGTCTCCCATCTCTGCTTTGTGAGGAAAGAAAGTAATTTTGAAATAACCTGTTTTTTGTCCATATTCTTGTCTTTCCTGTCTATAAAACTGAACTTCTGTTTTCAGCTCACTGGAACATGTATTCTGTTCTGTGGAATGAAGTACTGCCGATTCTATAACGGAAAAGACAGCCAAGTATTACGGCTAAAGAAGCTTCATGTTTATGCTAGGCACCCATCTTGGTTCCCGTGAGGATTCAGGCATTACGCTGGCAGAACGCACTCAGGCAGTACCGTGGTCAGCTCAGGGGTCCATAGCTGCTACATCACCAGGTAGCCTGCACGCAGGTACAAAGGACCCTTTAAAAAACAACTCCTTCCACTTCGGTCCTCTCTTCCCGCTGGGGCAGACGGGAGTCTCCCTCTTCTCTTCTGTCCTGTATGGTTCTTTGTCCCAGCAGGTTCCGAGGCCCTTGAGCCCAAAATAACCACACAGAGGCTATGTTGATTATAAAACTGTTGGCCTATGTGCATGCATGCGCACACACACAGCTACATTTAATAAAGACAGAGGCATTGTAGAGGTGGCTCAGCAGATAAGAGCCCTTATTGCTCTCGCAGAGATCCTGGGCTTGGTTCCCACACGACAGCCCACAACTCTGAGTTAACTTCAGTCCCGGGGCATATGACCCACTTTTCTGGCCATTTTGGGCATTAGGCATGTACAGGATGTATATATACATACATACATACATACATACATACATACATACATATATATATATGCAGACAAAACACTCATACACACATTTAAAACAAAACAAAACAAAACAAAAAACAAAAACAAAAAACAAAAAGCGGGCGCCCAGTGTTGACCCTGGTCTCCACGTGCAGATGCACAGATGAGCACATACACAATGAAATAGCTAAATAAATTAACAAAAACAAAGGCAGGGAGGTTAACAGTGTTACTCGCAGAGTACCGAGACTTGCGAGCTGTTGAGAGCGTTTGACACTGGAAGTGTCAGACTCATAAGACCTGTATAGACGGCAGAAGAGAAAGGGCGTACGTACACAGAATATGGCTTTGAGGTTATAAGTTGGGGCCTGATCCGCCGTGATTGGGGGTGACCATGGTGGCGTTCAGTGGGGCCCTGAGAGGGATTCCTGAACCATAATGGAAAACAGTGCTAACTTCTTCTGACCCTAACAAAACCTGAGCCTACATCTGATGGAATGTTGGGATACCCCTGGTTTATTACAGAGGTTTGAGGTTCAAACCAGGATTTTTCGTAAGTATATCAACTGGTTGCGGTGCCAGTTCCCGAGACCCCAAAGAAAGACGTGTCCTTAAAGGTCTATATCACTACAGTTTGCGTTAAAGAAAGTCAAATTTTTCTAAATGTGGTTAGTTTCAAAGTAATTTTTTTTATAAATCAACTTGAATACTGCAATGTGAGTAACAAGGTTAAATAAAGGTTCTAATAAGACAAACAGTGACAATTTAAATAAATCAGATGTTTTTGTGGAAGATTACTCTGTGATTTTCTCCAATTATTCATGACATTTCACCCATTCATATTGTGATCTGCTTTAATAGTGGAAGGAAAAAAAAAAAAACTCTTGTCTCCTTGTTTATTCTTTGTTCTCAAGGAGATAAGCTGTTTATAAAGACACGTTATTTGTTATTTAAATCACTTTTACTGAAGTTGTTTATTTCCTTGTTTCAGTTTCTAAAAATATTGCAACAATTGTAATGCTTCTTAGAGATGTCTATTCAGAGTGATTTGTACTGAAATTTTTGCTAAATGGGCACAGGTGCTGGTCTGTAGAACATACTAGAGTGAGTCAAACCCAGCTTGCTGAGGACGGTGAGAGAGACCGACAGTGTCAACTTTTCCAATCGACCTTTTAAAGAAAGTCTTACATACTTGAAAAGGTCTAGTGCTATATGTCCCATTTTATAAGTATTTAATAATAGTAATACTAATAATGATAATAATAAACCAGGCCTCATGCTAAAACCATAAGCAGGAAAATTGTGTAATTTAAATCCAGAAATCTATTTCTTAGAAAATGCCCTTTAATCACTTTGCAGACTTTCAAGATCATAATTATTACATGAAAGTAATTACATTAAAAGATAATTTACCTGGTAGTAAAGTATCAAATTAAGGCTCAAAAGCACCACTTATAAACAGAATTAAATACGTATTTTTAAAAATTGTTGAACAGCAAACATGAAATTATATCTCTCCTACTTCTTTTCTCCTAGCTGTGCACAAAATTACCACCAAGATTAATTTTGGCGGTACTAAGAGGCCACATGAGAGTATGTCATAGAGCCGTATCACACGTTTTACACATCAAGCTAAACGATGGCTTTTCTTAGGTAAGCAGCAGGATTGATGTGTGAAGTCAAACCAAGTGGGTTTGATATCACAAGGGACTTCTGATTATTTCCAAGAAGAACAGTTCCAAATCCAGCTGGGTTGATTTGTCTAAAAAGAAAGTGAAGCCCGCTCTCGTAATTTCCAGTCTGCGTCCCTGCTGAGTGAGCCTGGGTACCGCACACTCGGGTCTGTGGGTGCACGTCTCTCCCTTTGAAGCTGATGAGAATTGCTTGTGCTGAGTGAGATGCATGCTGAGAAAATTGGGCCCTTACGTTGGTGTGTGTCCACATTAGCGGTCTCATGACACTTTCCTGATCTGGTCCCTCCATTTTCCCGGGTCTTGATTTTGGCAGGAGGTGCTCAGCTTTGGAACAAACATTCCTTGAATAACACAGTGTGTGTGATATTCAGGGGTAAAAGTTATTCAGGGTTTGTCATCCTAGACTCTGGCTTGAGAACTTCTTCATGATCTGTGAAGTTGGATAAATAAAACTTCCCCGACTTAAATCTTATCTAAATCATCTCAGATGTCCGTTTGAAAAGCAAAACAAAACCAACCCCTCGTGATTCCTTTGAAGTCTAGGCCAACTCCCTGCTGATTCTGAGTTTAGCCACCTATAGCCAGGAGTATGCTGGGTTCATGAAGTTTTATGATGAGTTATGAAGACTGGCAGCATTTCAGGCTGGCTTCAGTTCCTCTGCATACAGAAAAACACTCAGTTCTTTTTATTACTTGGGGACATCCATTAGATATAAAAATCAGTAAAAACTATAATAGTTACTTTATCAGGGAGCAGTTATCACATTGCATGGTTGTTTTTGTTAAGGGCTTTTTTGTGGTTTGAACCAGACATATTCAAATATTCAGGTTCTGGTCCTCTCTCCCTCTCTAAAATTGAGATTGAGACAGGGTTTCTCTGTGTAGTCTTGGCTGCTTTATAGCTCACTCTTGTAGACCAGGCTGGCCTCGAACACACGGAGATCCGTCTGCCTCTGCTTCCTGAGTGCTGGGATTAAAAGCGTGTGCCCCAGGTCTTGAATCTTGTCCTCCAGCTGTTGGTACTCTTTTGGGATCTGCAGGGCCTGGGCACACAGGGCCTGGCTGTTGGAAGGACATCTTCGGGGAGGCCTTTGAGGGGTGCTGCCCTGCTCGTCCTCTGCACTAAGCTTTTCCTCTTGATCTACTGTCAAGTGAACAGTGAGGCCATGCGCGATCCAGCCACCACTGAGAGAGCCTGTCACCCTGTTTCTCTCTGCTGTGATAAATGGAGACTTCCAAATCCATGACCTAAGCTGAGCCTTCCCTCTTTTAAGTTATCCGGTCTGTTACCTTTTCACAGCAGCAACAAAGTAACGAGTACAGTCTTGCTGTGTAGCCCTGGCTGCCTGGACTCAAGCTCCTCCTGCCTTAGCCTGTAGTTGTAAATGTGTGCCCTGGACCACCCACTTGTTGAAATCTATTTAAATCCCACCGTAGGGTTGGCTCCGTGGTTACCTGAGTTCAGTCTCCAGAACACACATGGCAGGAGGAGAGGACATATTCCAGCAACTTGTCTTCAGGCAACGGCACACAGGTAATTTCAGGAGTGTGTGGGCCCATGTGGGTGTTTGTGAACACACCCACACACAACCACACACATGTTCATAAACACGCTCACACACAAACAAATGTTTCAGAGGAAGAAACGAACTGGGGCTGGAGAGACCGCTCAGCAGTTGAGAGGACCCATTGCTCTTCCAGAATCTTCCAGAAGACCGTGGGTTCGATTTCCAGTACCCACATGGCAGCTTACAACTGTCTATAAGTCTGTCACTCCAGTTCCAGGGGATCTGGCACTGCGACACACATATGCATGTGGGCAAAATCCAGCTGTTGTTGTTGGTTTTGTTTTGTGTGTGTGTGTATGTGTGTGTGTGTGTGTGTGTGTGTGTGTGTGTGTGTGTGTTTGAGACAGGGTTTCTCTGTGTAGCTTTGGAGCCAGTCCTGGAACTCGCTCTGTAGAGCTCACAGAGTTCAAGGCCAGCCTAGTCTACAGAGCAAGTTCCAGGACTGGCTCTGAACTCACAGAGATCCACCTGCCTGAAATTAAAACCACCAACTCCCAGCAAAAACAAATAAATTTTAAAAAGTTAGAAAAAAAAAACCCTCAACCTAAAATACACTGTTGTGTGATTTCAGCCTGTTTATATACTTACATTTTCATACTGTCTACTCAGAGCAACCCAGAAGCAGCGTGCACGCCTCCTGGTTGCTCCCATCGCAAATGTTTCCCATCTTTCGCCTCTTCTCTGGGGCAAATATAGATACACAAGCCATACACACACTTTATATCATCTGTCCGGATTTTCAGTATGAAAAGTATCCCTACAGTTTATTTTTAGATCCATTTATCTTATGTGTTCTGTCTGCGTGTATTGAGAGAGCCAAGCAAACACCATGACAACAGACCCTTAATACCCCGGTTAAAGAACTAGGCTTCAGTTCCAGCTTCCTGAAACCACGCAAGCAGTTTCTAAGGAAGCCACAAATAACAAAATCAACCAACAATACCCCAGGGAGTAGGGAAGTGGAGGACTGCACTGTAGTATCTCAAGGCAATGATCAAATAGGGACAGATCTTGTGACTTATCCAAATATGCCCCCAAATGGAAGAACTGTAGCCCTAGCCAGCCCATGTTAGCCCTGGCCAATCAGAAATGTATTTATGTAACTGTGGCTTGCTTAGCCAATCATAGGTAGGATAATCTAACTGCCCCAAACACCCCTTGGCTATGCTTCAAAGGGGCCTGCCCACTCCTTTGAGGGTGGTCAGCATTTTGTACAGGTGAGTGACCCTGCGTATGCTGGTATATACTACATAAACACTTGCTGATTGCATATGTGAATGGTGATGTCTTGTGGGACTATTCGTAGACCTTAACTGTATGTGTGTGCCACATGCCTGGTGTCCACAGAGGCCAGAAACAGCATTGAATCCCCTAGAGTTACAGAAGTTACAGACGGTTGTGAGCCCCCAGGTGGGTGTTGGGAATTAACCCTGCGTCCTTTGCAAGGATAGCAAGTGCTCTTAATTACTCAGTGGTAGGGGGAGTCATCCTATGTAACAGCTGCTCCCACAAACTTCATATTAATTGTAAATGCTCAGCCAATCAAATTGCTCAGGCGTGTTACTAGATAACTCTTATATTTTAAATTAACCCATATTTCTTTTTTTCCCCCAAAGGGAAGAAGAGATAGTTTATTCTGAAGCCAAACATGAGTCCCGTAGCCTGGGAACACAGATTTATCAGATTGTTCCAGAAAACATGTTCTGATGTGGAATTAGTTTCATGAAGGTTTTATGTAACAGAACAAAGGAAGTCATACATCAAGCCATTTTAAAAAACACATTACTGGAGACATTAGGTAGGCAGATTACAGCAAAATGGGGCCATCTCTGTCATGGGCCTCGGATGGCACTCAGCCTATGAGTCGGTGGGAGCCAAGGGTCTACTTGCTAACCCATTTTCCTTCTCTATTCTCCGCCATGTAGGTTGGTACCTTTTCTCAGGATGGCATGCCCATTTGCTTCTCCAGACTCTGCCCTTCTTCCTTCCCGCATCCTTAGATTGGTTATCCCCATCTGTACTCCCTGCCTGGCTCCTGGCCAGTCAGCTTTTATTAAACCAATTCAAGTGACAAATCTTTGCAGTGTACAAGAGAATTATTCCATAACATCCGGCCATCTCTCCAAACCCTGAAAAGGATTCTTTCGTCTGCCATAGTACACATGCTTTTCAATTCTACTTATCTTCACTGTCGGTAGTTTTCGGAAACTTACCCTGGGCCCTGGCTCTTTTCTGCCTAACATCTATTTTGTTCCCCTTTGATAAGTCCTCCCAAACTGTCCGGGCTGTCCTGGGTCCAAACAATCTCCTGTTTTGCTCCTCAAGCATCCATGAATGTAGGCATAGAAGTCTGAGCCTGGCTTCTGGGTAGCAGATATAACAGCTTATTAAATCATTTTATCTCAGAGATTCCTAGGTTTCTGAGTTTTAGATTGGACTACTATTCTACTGTCCTACTTTTCCTGGGATTATAAATGTATAGAGGCTCATAAAAACAAGATAGTTGGTAACCCACTAATGACATTTTTCAAGACCAAATCATTGAGCCGAGACAGGAGCCACAGCTTGCTTTTATCAGACCTGTTATAAAGAAATTGTGATGGCTCACACCTTTAAATCCCAACATTCGGGAGGCAGAGGCAGGTGGATCTCTGTGAGTTCCAGGCCAGCCTGGTCTACTGAGCAAGTTCTAGGACAGCCTCCAAAGCTACAGAGAAACCCCATTTTGAAAAACAAAGCAAAACAAACAAAAAGACAATAGGGCCAATGCTGTTGAGAAAGGATTAGGTGTGAGGGTTGAGAATCAGAAATTGATTGAAAGTGGCTCCTGGCTTCCCTGTCTGAGCTGGAGTGCATGCAATGAAGGTTGCATGTAATCCCACCCCATGGGAGGCTGAAGCATAAGGGTTACTGCAAGTCCAAGGCCACTGTAGGCTGCATAGCACCAGGCCAGCTAAGGCTACCTGGGGAGTGGAATTACAGGAGGTTGCCGAGTGGGCAGACAGGTGCAGGGCTGGTGAGGTCATGGCTGGTGGAATGCATAGCTGAAATTCCTAGGTTCATCATGGTGAGTCCTTACACTACACACACCATGGGAAGTCCCACTGCCTCTCTGTCCCCTGGTTCTACGAGACGACTAGAAACACTACACGTTGTGTTACACAAGCTGCACAGAACCAGAGGGGCTGGGAGGGTGGCAGCTTTCCAGAACAGGAAGCCAGAAGCCGGCGCAGGGAGCTCAGAGGATAGCGGCACTCTGCGATGGTGATCCACAGATAACGCTGGGAAGAGATCACGCTCAGCTCACCGCTCCTGCTTCTTCCCATCAGTGTCGTGGTGAATCACGGGCGACTCTACAGCTTTCCAGTTGTCCCTAACAGCTGAGAGCTCTTGGGGGTCTTTCAACAATACTCTCTGAATTTTTTACTGAAATATCTCACCCAGTTTTCAAAACATATTCTAATAAGCTAGACTTTATTCCAGGTCCAGGGATTTGGCTGTGACCGGAACAGACACCGGGAGATTAAATTCTAGGGAGAGCAGATAGTAAGCTCATACATTAGCAATGAGGGTACCGTGCTGAGGTGTGGGGCCCAAGGGCCACAGCTGGCCTGGTGTGCACTAGATCAGTCTCCAGTGTTTAGACTGCACTGGGCGTAAGGAGGTGAGTGTGGGTGACATTACACTTTTATGTGAGAGCTAGTAGTTAGTCCTATCCGGGATTCACAAGGAATAATGACACGGGGAAGTAAGCCAAGTAGTCATTTATTTATTACTGAAAACTAGATTCTCCTCTCATACAAGGCTTGCTTGTTTTTTAAGACAGAGTCTCATTATGCAGACCATGCTGACCTTGAACTCACAGAGCTCTGCCTGTTTCTCCCCCCCCACCCCATTGCACCTGGCAGATACCTTTTTTTGAACATGCTTTATTATTTGTATGTTTGCGTGTGTGCGCGCATTTGCCACGGCAAGTGTATAGAGATCAGAGCACAACTTTCAGGAGCTGGTTCTCTCCATCCTACGTGGGTCTCAAGGATGGAACTCAGATCATCAGGCCTGGGAGTAGGCGCCTCCCAACCCCTGAGCCATCTCACCAGGTCTCCCGGTTAGGTATCTTGAAGCGAAGAACATTCCAGGAAGAAAGGCCAGGGCACTGCAAAGATTTAGCTTTAGGAGGCAGGCTTGGTGAACTTCAGGAGCTACAGGAGAGCCAACATAGGGACCAAGAGAGGAAAGCAGGATGGCTAGAGATGAGGACAGAGGACAGAGTATGGGCTCAGAGGGCAAGCAAGGAGACCCGTGAAGGAGGAAAGATTATCTCGGTGATGGGGGCGGCAAGGAATCCCACACCAGGCAACAGACCTCACTTAAGAGATTTATTGGGGAGGGTGCAAAATGGCTGCTTGTGAGTGAGATGGAGACGGGCCAGGCCGTGACGGCAGGCTTTACGGGGATACAGAGCATGTACACAGGGGACCCATGGCCATAGTGGGTGGGGCATGTCATGTCACATTAGCCATTGGTGATGGTCAGGAAGTAGGAAGGGGTGACTTCTGAGGTTGGAGCTTTCTTTCTTTTTGTTGTTAGTGCTCTTAATCACTGAACCATCTCTCCAGCCCCCAGGACTGACATCTTATTAACTTTCTTACTAATAGGTTTTCTGTCTCCCATTAATAGGTTTCTCCACCGACACAGTAAGCCGGAGCAAGCTGAACTGAAAAAAGTATAAGAACAGGTTTATTTGAGCAAAGCAACTCCTGGGTGCGATCGAGGCCGGAGAAGCCACATGCCTGAGCCAGCAGGGAGGTTTGTAGAGCCTGTGCCTGTAGATGAGATGTGATGACATGTCTGCCACAAGCTGGGTTTGTGCCCAAGTGTGAATGTGCCCAGTGTGAGCAGAAGTTGGAATGCTTAGGTGGGGACTTGAGCTGCTGGTAGCAATGCGGAGCGGGGTTGCAATAGTCACTAGGAAATGCTGAACTGGGTGTTTTAGTGCCCTTTCTTTCTTGGAGAGTTTCTGAGAGGGAGGAGTTTGGAGAGGGACAGATAGAGATGGGGCTTTTCGGGTCATACAAGGTCGAGCTGGAGGTTCTAACCAGATACTTACAATGGTTACTAACTTTCTTTTTATTTTATGTGTATGGGTGTTTTGTCTGTCTGTGTGTCTGCATCATGCTTACCCTATGCCCAAAGAGTCCAGAACAGGGTGTCAGATTCTCTGAAACCGGAGTTACAGATGGTTGTGAGCCACCACATGGGTGCTGGGAACTGAACCAGGGACCCTTTTGAAGAGCAGTCAGTGCTCTTAACTGCTGAGCTTGAAAGACAAAAAAAGTAAAGTTAAAGAAACCCCTCACTTGAAATAAAGGACTAACCTGGAAATCAATATCTGTTCATTGGAATTTGCTAACTTCCCCTTACAAGGCCCTGAGATAGATATCAGGATACCAAGAATTCACACTGCCCCTCCTTTCCGTGAATCAGCAGGTGGTAAAATAGGGTCCTTAGGAAACAAAGAGATAGCTGCAACTCTAGATTCCCCAGACAAAATTAATTAGCACACCCCGAGGCCCTAAGGTCTGCTGACCCTAACAGACCATCTGGCCTCAAAGGGTCACGTACTCAATGGACAGAGAGGGTCACACCCCCTCCCTAAGCTTGTGGGTTTGCCTTTAAAAACGCCTGTGCCCCCGGGGGAGAGGGCTTCTCTCTGGCCTGCATGCTGAGGGAGCCTGTTTGTGCAAACGTTTCCTGTTCATTAAAGCCTCTTGCGTGTTGCAGCAACTGGACTGGACATTGAGTTCTTGGGGGAACCGACCGAAACTGGGAGACTCCTCATTCTGAGGGTCTTACAAGCTGTCACTCCAGTTTACAATCTAGTTCTTCAAAATGGACTTTCACTTCTCAGAATACACAGGCACACTCACGCATACTTGGTTTTCTACAAAGTGTCACACAATAATTAGTAATGTTAATGCAGGGAACAGAGGCACATTAGGGAAAGCTAAGCCAAGGTGTGGTGCTGCCTATCGCTGACCCTTCATTGTCCTGGCTCCAGTATGTTCCACAAAGTGGTCTGGCAAGCTATCAGAGCTGTGTGAAACCTCTTCCTGAAAGAGTTTCCTCTCTTTCCTGTTTGGCACTGGGCTTCAGCCTTTTCCTTCTCCCAGCATGAGATTCTTGGGAACATTCCAATTTTAGGGACCATTGTTTCCATAGTATAATGGCCAAAGAGAGGGACGTAAGTGTCTGTCTTTAGACTATCTTCATTTCTGGCAGGGTGGGTACCTACTTTGACAAATTAGCAGGGAAAAGTCTCAAAATTACTCTGCCACATAGACCTCGCTTTTTCCTGTTTCCTTAGAATTCCTCTTCTGGTGAGTGTGGTCTGGCTGCCTGGAATTCCTCTTAGTGTTCTCTTTTCTGGTCACACAACTCAAACTTTGTTTCTCCTTTCTGTACTCCAGACTCACTTTCTTCCTTTTTCTGAGACAGGGTTTCTCTGTGTAGGCTGACTGTCCTGGAACTCACTTTGTAGACCAGGCTGGCCTTGAACCCAGAGATCCGTCTGCCTCCGCCTCCTGAAGTGTGTGTCATCATCACCTGACTGCTGTATACTTTCTTGTTTTCCATAATCCCCTGCTAAAAGATGTGATCCATGGTTGAAGAGTTTTAAATGTATTTTTAAGAGTCTCATGTAGCCCATGCTGACCTATGTTACTATGTAGTTGGATTTCTAACCCTGCTGTAGCCACTTCCTGAGGGCTAGGATTACAGACACGTGCTATTCCTTACTAACCTGGAATCTCAGGCTTCAAGCAAACTGAACAAACACCCTACCAACTGCGCTACGTCTAACGCCCTCCTGGGAAGGTCTTTATCTTTAGTTAAAGGTTGATCTTGTTTAGGCGGGAGAGATGGCTCAGCAGTTAAAAGAATGTAACTTTTGCAGCCAACAAGAGCTTGGTTCCTAGTACCGTTGTCTGGTTCCCAGCCTCCAGCCAGCTATAGGGGATCGATGTCCACTTCTGACCTCCATTTGCAATAATATATATATCTCTTTTTCAAAAGTTAAATCTTCTGGAAGTTAAATCTTACCATTTGTCTGTTGTTGCGTTATTTTCCATCTATTCTAAAGGTTGCCAACCTCAGATGGGGCGATCACTTAGAAGTTTTCCTTGTTTACACCATCCCATGACTGTCCCCAGTTGCCCATCTGGGGCCATTGGCCTTCTTGACCCATTTATAAGCTCCTTCTAAGCATGAGAGCGTGTGCTGCACTGAAAATTAATTCTCCTGTTCAACATGTCAAACAGAAAGTGGCAATCACATTTCAGGTACTCTGCAGAAACCCGTGTTGGACACTGAAAGATCTACGCATTTTTCACACTTAGAAGGTCCAGGAAGCCGGTCCTTGGTCACTCGGGAGGCAGAGGCAGGCGGATCTCTGTGAGTTGGAGACCAGCCTGATGTACAAGAGCGAGTTCCAGGACAGGCTCCAAAGCTACAGAGAAACCCTGTCTCGAGACAGACAGACAGACAGAGACAGACAGACAGAGACAGACAGACAGACAGACAGACAGACAGACAGACAGACAGACAGACAGACAAGGTTCAGGAATTGTTACTAGCTACAGCGGTTTCTTCAGTGCAGGGCGGGGAGTTGGTCCCGGATGGCTCGCAGTGGGGGCGTGGCCTCAAAGCTCACATACCCGCGCCTGTCGGGCTCCGCCCCCTCGGGCGCGCTGCCTGTCGGGGCTTGTAGTCCCCGGCCCCACCGGAAGGCGTGAAGGGCAGGCGTTCGTTCCTGCCCTTCTGCGCTGGAGGTCACCTCTCCGTCTCTCCAGCGCTGCAGTCGTTCTCGGGCGTGGCCTCCAGGAGCGCCACGGCCCCCGGCGGCTGCTCCGTTTTCAATAAAGTTTTCCTCCCGGTGCGGACGGAGCTCAAGATGGCGGCCTCCTGGTCGCCCTTGGTTACCCTGCGCTCCGCGGCGCGCAGCCGGCTGGCCGGGAGAGCTGTGGGGCGCGGGCCGCGGGCAGTTCGAACCCCTCCTCCGGCCCCCGGCCCCGGGCGACCCCTTTGCAAAGGTCAGTGACCGTGCCACGAGCGGGCCGCGCAGGCTCTGGGGTCACCCCGCTCCCCGATCGTTCCCAGCTGCACCAGCTTCGCGGGTTCGAAGGCTCCCGGAGAAGACCTCGTGTCCCTTGACCTTTTTACATTTTTATTTATTTATTTTGATGCCTGGTCCCGAAGGAGCTCTGAGCACCCCAGGTTCCATTCGGGCGTCAGAGGTCAAGCCAGGGGTCGCCCAGGCAGCCGCGAGCTGCAGAGCTCAGGTGTGCAAATGCCTGGCGTGGAGCGAAGGGTGAGCAAGTGTGGCGTGGGTGTCTGGGGGCCCGGCCACCCAACGCCACCCAGGTTCTCATGGCTGATAAAGGGCTTGGCAGCTTCGCCGCCGACCCTGTGGCCCCTCCGGGCTCAAACGAGCACCAGAGCCGCTCCTCACGGTCACATCCTATCCCGAGGTTTCTGTTTGGTCACTGGGCTTACGTTCATTTGTTGGACTGTTGTGTGTTCGCGAATGAGCGGATTGTAGTTTGACTAACCTAGCCCATGAGAATTTGCCAATTGGTTGTTCGAGACGTGGTCTCAGTGTGTGGGCAGGCTGGCCTGCGACTGAGGTCCGCCTGCTTCAGGTTCCCAGAAGTAGCCACTGTGTGCGCCATTGCTTCTCTAGCTCTTAGGGGCCCGATGCGTGTCTGATGGGCTGATGGTTTAGAATGAATGAAGTTACTCTCACGGCCTCCCCGATCCACAACTGTGCTTTTCCTTTTCTCATCTCCAAGTCCCTCTTTGTGTAACCTAGCACGTTGATACAATTTAACGGAGTATATACGTTAATACTGACTTTCATCGTCTCAAAGTAAGCTTCCTTCAGTCACTGAAATCAATACTAGAACTGTTACCCTTAGAGCCTGAGTTCAGTTCCCGGGATGCATATGGTGAAAGGGCAGGGCAACGTGTCCTCTGACACACTCACACACACAGACACACTCACATACACAGACACACACACAGACACAGTCACAGTCACACACACACGCTCACACACACACACACACAGACATTCTCACACACGGTCACAGACACATACACTCTCACACACAATCACACACTCACACACACAGACACTCACACACTCACACACAGACATTCACACAGACACACTCACACACACGGTCACAGACACAGACACTCTCACACACAGTCACACACACAGTCATGCATACACTCACACACAGACACAATCACACACACAGACACATTCACATACACAGACACAATCACACACACACAGTCACACACAGACACATTCACACACACTCACACACACAGACACTCACAGACACATTCACACACAGTTACACACACACAGACATTCACACAGACACACTCACACACACGGTCACAGACACAGACACTCTCACACACAGTCACACACACAGTCATGCATACACTCACACACAGACACAATCACACACACAGACACATTCACATACACAGACACAATCACACACACACAGTCACACACAGACACATTCACACACACTCACACACACAGACACTCACAGACACATTCACACACAGTTACACACACACAGACATTCACACAGACACACTCACACACGGTCACAGACACAGACATTCTCACACACAATCACACACACAGTCACACACACAGCCACACACAGACACAATCACACACACAGCCACACACAGACACATTCACACACACAGACACACTCACACAATCACACACACAGTCACACACAGACACATTCACACACAATCACACACACACAGTCACATTCACACACACAGACACACACTCACACACAGACATACTCACTCACAGACACACACACAGACATACACACACTCACATACACAGACACACACACTGACACACACAGACACACTCACACACACAGACACACTCAACATGCACTCACGTGCACACACACAGACACACACAGATACACACACACATACATAATGCTTACAACTTGGCCTCTGACACACATACAACACTACAACTTGTCCTGTGACAGACAAACACACACACAATGCTTACAACTTGTCCTCTGACACATACACACATACACACTCACACAAACACACACTCACACACAGGTTTTTTAAAGTAAAAACTATTTCCTTCCATTTTCTAAACAAGAGAAAAAATGAAGTTTAAATCTTACCCTTTGAGTCCCCAGGGGGTGGTGGTTATTTAGGATTTACACTTTTATTTTATCTCCATTCATTTTTTTCTCATTTGAAGTTTCATTTAGAAAAAAATCAGCCTAAACAAAGGAAGGACATAAGTGATGGAAAAGAATATAAGGAAAGGAAGGGCAGGCTTTTGCTCTTTGTTGGCACTGCTGTGCTCGAAGGCAAGGTCTCCTGTGCACTAGGCAAGCCCTGTCCCGCTGAGCCCGTCAGTTCTTCTGTTTTGAGATGGGGTCTAAATTGCATCCTGGGCTGGCTTTGAATTCACTCTGCAGTCCAGGTGGGGCTTGAACTCCTCACTCCTGAGCATCTGTATGAGCCTTTGCCTGCATGTGTGCATGTATCCACTAGTGCCTGTAGTGGTTGGAAGAGGGTGTCAGTCGCAGACAGTTATAAGCTGCCGTGTGGGCACTGAGAACTAAGCCTGAGTCCTCTGCAAGAACAGCCAGTGCGCTTAACCATAGAGCCATTTCTTTACCCCCCCCCCCTTTTTTTTTTTTTTTTTTTTTTTTTTTTTTTTTTTTTGAGACAGGGTTTCTCTATGGCTTTGGAGCCTGTCCTGGAACTAGCTCAGTAGACCAGGCAGGTCTTGAACTCAGAGATCTGCCTCCCGAGTGCTGGGACTAAAGGCGTGTGCCACCACCACCTAGCCAGTTTTAAACCTCTTAATGGTTAAAAGGAAGGAGACGTTTATTAGACAGCAGAGTGGCTGTCTGCTTGGGGGCACAGGTGGTAATGGTAACACTTGTTGCCTAATCATAATATCACAGCAGGTTTGAGCCAGCCTGAGCTACATAGTGAGTTCAAGTCCATCTTTGTCTCAGCAAACACCTAACAACAACAACAAAAATCATATTGGTCAGGGTATGGGTAGAAATGTGACAAGTCTTATATTAAATGTAAGGAGATGTGGGAATAAACTGGATCCTAGCCCTTGGAAGGGAGATGGAATTGTGACACGTAACATCTGATAGTTAATTTGATAGCTAGTATGTGAAGAGTTCCCTCCCCCCCCCTTTTTTTTCTTAAAAAAATTATACACAGTCACACACATATATTTGAACCAGGGTCTTAGCTGGAGCTGGCCTGGAACTCACTTGCTATGTAGTTCACTAGGCTGGCCTCAAACTCACAATTCCAGCTGTGGTTACAGGTGTGAGCCACCAGGCTCAGCTGAGCCTTTTCTGTATTCTACGCAGACGGCCAGGCCAGTCGTTTTTCTTGCACTCTGAGTTTCGTTTGTTTGTGTTTTCAGCCAAGTGTGGGAGGAACCGCCTAGGACCCTTCCTGCTTTGTATGGTTCTGAGGGAGAGCAGCCAGAGTCGAAGCTGGGATGGGGAGCTGCCATTGGTTTCAAAGATTTCAAAGAGCAGCTGATGCCAAGGGAGCTGTCCAAGCCTAGAAAGACTCTGTGGAACTTTGGAAGAAATGTGGTCAGATCTGTTTCAGCACCCTGTGCTCCCGGGGGTGGGGTGGGGTGGGGTGGGGTGGGGTCGGGTGGGGGTGGAGGGGTGAGATAGGGCGGGAACTTGGAAGGAAGGTAAGGTCAAGTAGTTGACAAGGCAGTTTGACTAGGCCTAAATTATTGCGTTGGTGAAAGACGGGAGGGACACAGAGATGGCTGCTTCTGCTTGGTAGAAGTGGGAGTCTTGCAGGAGATATGGAGAATCTGTTACCATCAGTGTGCAGTTGCTAGGTTGGGTGCTTAAGGGAAACTGAATCAAAACCGGAAAGGAGCCCAAGAGGAGCAATTACATTTTCTGGCTTTAAAATTTCTTTACAAAACAACTCTGGTCTAAGCAAACACTTAGAACCGCTGAGCCCATCTATCTTCCCAGCCCCAAGGCTCGGTTCTGACTCATTAAACTTGGGGTGTTTGTTAGTGCTTGGCAGATGAGCCTGGCTGGGGCGGGATGCCAGAGGGAGGAAGAAACAGGAAGCAACGTAAAGCAGGATGGAGGCCTTGCCCGGGCAGGTTTGTAGCGTGGAAAGCGGGAAGTCTGAGTCCCAAGGAAGCGTGTTATGGAAAGAATTGGGTGCCAAGAAAAGCAGAGAAGTCATGGAGAGCTAGGGCGCACACCAAAAGGGAGGGCGCTTCTAGGTTTTCCAAAGTATAAAACAATTCTGCCTAAAATCCTGCTTTATTTAAGCTGGCCTAGGAAAAGCGTGTTTCATAGCTGTGTCATATTCAGATCAGAGTGTTTATTCCGTAGCCTCATCCCCATCCTCTGACTCTCACATCTTTCTGGCCCCTCTTCTCTGATGTTCCCTGAGCCTCCTTGTGTATTTGCGAGTGGGTAGGAGCTGATACAGGCTGAGCACCTAACAGTCCTGATCAGTTAGCTGTGCTCTGCACTGACCACTATCCACTGCAGAAAGACGCTTTTCTGACCACGGTTGAGGGTAGCACCAACTTATGGGTATAAATGAACATACTCAGAAGGCAGTTTGACATGGCTGCCTAGCGAAACAACAGCAGTAGGCTCTATCCCCGCCCGGCCGTGGCGAGCCTGCCCCTGTATCTCTTGACTAGACCTATATATAGCGCCAGGGGTGAACTCCCTCCGGTGGAGCCCGCCTCAACTCCGGCAAGGAAGCAGTGGTTACTCCCATGACAGCCGTGCCAAAAGCACTACACCCATCGCATCTCGCCTGGCAGGTCGGTATCGAAGGATTCGGTCCAGCTGTGGGTGACGTTGTTGATGTCTTTCTCCCTTAGTGGCTGGTGTAGCCTCCAGCACTAGTGAGAGCTAGCTGGCAGGGAGGAAGTTTCCTGGTCAGTTGCAATACTGTTTTTTTCTTTTTCCTTCCTTTTTTGTCCTTTTAGAAACTCATTTTTACTTGTGCACAGCTATGGTGTAGAGCGCAATAATTGGACACATGGATATAGTGTGTAATGATGATGTCAAGACAATTACCACTCATTTCTGCTGGGAACCTTCCAACTCCCCTCTGTTACATCTTAATGTGTAGGAAGTTGTGTACTGTAGCCACCCCGCTGTATTTTGATACCCATTACCTGGTTTTCCTATCTCCCTTCATCTCTCGCCTATCAAGCGCCAACTGTTCAACTCTGTGCTTCTGTGGAAACCAATTTTAGCCTCCATGTGTAGGGGAGAACATACAGTAAGCAGTACCTGTCCTTCTGTGCCTGGCTTGTTTCCCTTAGTGCAATGTTATCCAGCTTCGTCCCCGAGCATGTAATTCTCACTGTAGCTCTCTCACACTCCACGTTAAAATCTTCCCTTACCTGTGGATAAATCTATCCAGTTAAAATGAACTTGGTGTAGGAATGTAGCTCAGTAGCCAGACTGCTTATCTAGCATGCACAGTGCCCTAGGTTTCATGCCCCACAAAGACAAAAGTGGAGGCCCACACTTGTAACCCCAGTGTGCTGGAGGCCCACACTTGTAACCCCAGTGTGCTGGAGGCTCACACTTGTAACCCCAGTGTGCTGGAGGCCCACACTTGTAACCCCAGTGTGCTGGAGGCTCACACTTGTAACCCCAGTGTGCTGGAGGTGGAGGAGACCCGAAGCTCACGGTTATAGTCAGCTACAGGGTGAGTCTGAGGCCAGTCCGGGTGGACGATAGCCTGCCTCAGTCAAGCAGCACAACAAAGACATCGGTCATTCTCTTTATTAAGTGAAAGAAAAGAGATCTCTTTAGACCTCATTATCAAATAGTGAGTGAGCAGGGCGAAGCTAAGGAGTTACTCAGTATGCTGGGCCGTGCCCATGATTACTTCAGAATGGTTTTATTCAGATTTTGAGGCAGGATTTTACTGTTTTTTATCATGAAATTTAAAGTACTGTTCTTTTTTTTTTTTTTTTTTCCTTTTGTAACATTGTACACATTGGCACATTTAACATTAACTACCTTCTAGAGGAAAAGAATGATAACCAGGGAGCATTTAGTTTTAATTTTCATAATTTTTCTATTTAAATCAAAAGCAGCCTTTTAAAGACCCTAAATCAGCCTTTTATAAATAAAGTAAATCATCTTGTGATGCATTCCTTGATGATGGCTTATGTTGTTTTTCTAAAGAAAGAGTTTAATTAAGATTTGATTTTCTTTATTCTGCACCTTGTTTACTCATCAGCAAATCAAACCAGGTCTTTAGTGTCACCGAGAAGGCTTGACTTTTCGAGTCCTCATGACCACCTCAGTTCTCAGAAAAGAAACTGAGTATCTATCTTTTGGGTATGATTAGTACCTAACGGAACAGGAGGAGCTGCCTCTGACCCAGGTTAAGCTCTGCCGCCGTAGCAGGACACCGCTGGTCAGTGGCTACTGTTGACAAGTCTGCCAGAATCAAACAAATGTACAAATAACGAAGGGATAATTTGTACACAGTATTTGAATGATGTTTAATAAATATGCATTAAAAATCTAATTACAGTAATGAAGTTTACAGCTGAAATTTTAATCCAGCCCTTTAGAAGTATTAAACGTGCTTTTCCTGATTGTGCATTTTTTTTTCTCACAGCAGTTGGGTAAACATTTTAAACTGGAAATCGAAATGCCTTATAGAGTTTTGATTTCATTTAACTTAGCATGTATTTTTTTTTTTTTCCCTTTGTGGAGAACTGAAGCTTTATGACTCTTTAACTGGTATTTTGGAGAATTTTCCACTGGTTCCGACTTGGGACCAGTGGACGTATGTGCTCCCAGGTGCCTGCTAGCTGACACCTGGCCTGGAGCTTTGACTGACATCTTGGTTCCACTGTGGGTCTATTTCCTCTTCCTTGGAATGGGGCTGGGCAGTCTTTGCCTTTCTTGTTGATCATTGGCTAGGCTCAAACAGCTGTCTTATGAGAGTCCTTTGGAAGCCGTCAGAAATGTGTGGCTGTGCCAGCACTACTGAGCCTCTGATGGCGAAACCCCGGGAACAGTGGCCTCCCCATGCCCAGTGCTGGATCACAGCTGGGAACCACCTAGCTTAATTCAGTTTTTCTCATATCATCCATGGAGCCTCTGTAGATAACCTGGAGAGAGAGAGAGAGAGAGAGAGAGAGAGACTGGCAGACCATCACAGACAAAGACAGAGACTCTGACTGGGAATGCTGTGGGCTTTGGAAACCTCAAAGTCTGCTCTCAGTGACACATCTCCTCCAACAAGGCTACACCACATTGTGCCCAAATGTTTCCTCCAAATGGGGCCAAGCATTCCAATATCTGAGCCTCTGTGGCCTTCCTCAGTCACAGCACCGTCTCAATAGGAGGACAGCTGAGGAGACCATTCTTAGCTTCGGGGCTGGTCTGTTAATACTTTCCAAAAGGTTTTGCCTAGTAGTCATAAGGATGCAGGTCAGACACTGAGGAGGGAACGAAAGATAACCCATGATAATCCAGCTCTGGAACTTCAACATTCCAGCTCTTCTGCAGCCACGAATGAGTCACCCAGCTTTGCAGAATCCTATGTAGAGGTCTGGCCTTTTCCCTGGGAATTCCAGGTCACAGGACTGAGGTTGAACACCTTTGCATATGCTTACTGGACGTTTAAGTAGGCTCTTTCATGATTCATGACGTGAAATTTGCTTTTTCTTTTCTTTTTTTTTTTTTTTTTTCGAGACAGGGTTTCTCTGTATTACTTTGGAGCCTGTCCTGGAACTTGCTCTGCAGACCAGGCTGGCCTTGAACTCACAGAGATCTGCCTGCCTATGCCTCCTGAGTGCTGGGACTAGAGGCTTTTGCCCATTTTCTTCCTTCCTTCCTTCCTTCCTTCCTTCCTTCCTTCCTTCCTTCCTTCCTTCCTTCCCTCCCTCCCTCCCTCCCTCCTTTCTTTCTTTCTTTCTTCTTTTTTCTGTTGCTTTGTCTAAACTCCTGTGTAACCCCCCCCTTCTCTTATAGGGTCTTACCATGTAGTCCTGGCTGCTTTGGAATTTGAGAACCTCTGACCTTAAACTGTAGGGTACTGGGTGGGCACTTGTGTAACAACACCCAGCCTAGTTATAGTTCGTTTGTTTATTTTTGCTGTAGTGGGGAAACCCCCAAAGGTCAGAGCTTTACCTTTATACCCTGCACAGACCTTTTTCTTAGCTCAGAGCTTCCTGTGTGTCCCAGTCCTGGTCCCCCAGTGCCAAGGGATGGAGCATAAACAGCAGGCTTGCATCGCAGCGGGGAAACCATCTCTCTTTGGGGTCTTCAAACAAACCTTCCCAACCTTTGATCTGAAGAGAGAGGAGATGCTAGACTAGAACCCTGCCCTCTGCTTGGGTGGATAATCCTTTTGGCTTTGGTGGTCTCTATCATAGCAACCCTGATGTGTCAGAAAAGACCCATGGCAGTCTGTAAGCTGGGCACTGACAGACTGAGCCCTACGGAGTCTACAGACCTCTCTTAGAGAAATAATCACATATACTTGCCCAGGTATAACTCAGGTCTCTTGGCTTAGGGACAAGCACCTTTACCTTCCAAACAAGCTCAGCCCAGAATAGAAAACCTTATCACTGTGGGTTTTTTTTCTTTTATCAATTTGTAACTACACATTTGTTATTCATTTAAAAAGTACAAGAAGGTACCATATCTGTATAACTCGCTGTTTACCAAGTATCTACAATGCCCAGTAGAGGCAGAATAGACACGATAAGCACACATTATTTGTTGAGTGAGTGAAGTAAGCCTTGGGAGCAATAGGTCATTTGACAAGAAGCAGCTCATACTGGAAACCAAGACTTTAGAGTATACCCCACCAGACACCAACACAACTGCTAGATACTTTGTTTGTGGTGGCTTGTTTGTTCCAGGATGGGGTAGTATATAGCCCAGGTTGCCCTCAAACTTACTAGGTAGCTAAGGACAATCTTTAGCTGCTCATTCCCCTGCCACCCATCTCCTGGGATTCTAGGTCCATGCCACCACATCTAGATTTAATGTAAGTATTTTAAATTCAAAACAAACAGGGAGGCAGGGGTTCTGTCGGCTACCTTCATTCCTCTCTACCGTGTTTTGGAGGCAGGGTCTCACTAAACTGGAGCACATCCTGGCTAGGCTGGCTGGCTGTTAGCTCTTGGGGTCTGCTGGCTCTGCCTCCCCAGCCCTGGGGTTATAGTTTGTGCCCCTCTGTGAGTCCCTCCCTCCCTCCCTCCTTCCTTCTTTTTCATTTTTAAAGACGGGGTTTCTCTGTAGCTTTGGAGCCTGTCCTGGAACTCGCTCTGTGGACCAAGCTGGCCTAGAACTCACTAAGATCGCCTGTCTCTGCCTCCCTCCTCCTGTTTACGTGGCTGCTGGGGACCCTGACTCAGGCCCTCATGAGTCCCTGGAGGCACTTTACCAATGGAGCTGTCTCCTCAGCCCCTGCTTTTCGTGGAAGTATTGATTCTGTAATTAGTTGGAAATAAGTGGTAATTTATAATGCTTTACCTTTCCTTCCTATAATATGCGTCCCTTCTCATATTTTGCTTATGCCTTTGTGAAACATTTTGATGTTTCTCATATAGACCTTGCATAATGGTTGACATTATTTAGACTTTGTTTTTGAGACAGGGTCTCACTATGCAGTCCCTGGCACCGCCTTCCATTTGATTCCAGAGCCACACTGGACTCTGCGTCCACACCCTTGCCTGCGTCCCTGAGTCCTCTGGCTTGCCACTGTGCCTCCGCCGCCCTTCCTTCCCCTGGCGGAATTCCTTCTGGTCCCTTTGATCTCAATAGAAACCATCACTTCCTCTCACCCGCTTCCTTAACTTCCTGACCTGGGCTGCTGTCTTTGCTCTGTGCCCCCCCCCATCCTCCCCCCAAACCTCTGCCCTTCCCCTTGCTACGGTCTTTGTTCAAGTTTGTTTTTCTGAGGGTGCTGTCAATCTCTGTGTAGCCCTGGTCTGTCACCCTGCTTCAGCCTCCTGAGTGTTGGGGTTGTAGACGTGTTCCACACTGGTCTCCCAGCTAACTTCTTACAGTCAAATGCTCAGCAGTTAAGTTCCATGTTGGCAGGTTCCTCCATTTATTGTGGCTACTGATCCTTGGAGTGGCTCTCGTGATCTAAGCTGACATGGTGTCGGCTTCACGGTGGAGGACGGTGTCATCTGTATTTTCCTCTGGAATCTGCAATATGTATGTATTTCCATATACATCAGATTACCCTCCAATTCTTTCACGCCAGCCGTGTGCATAGTCTCACGAGCAGTTCCTCTCTGACCCTGACTCTGGACTTCTAGTCCACAAAGCTGCTCTGGTGTGCTGGAAGAGGTTTGCTCAGCAGTGGTGATGACCCATGACCCTGCTGTGTTACAGGAGACAGAAAGCCAGGTGCTGACTGAGCAGGAAGCCTAAGCAGGGGCTGGGTGAGGTTTGTGCTGAATCAGATGGGCTGAGACAGACTGGGGCTGTCTGTTGTCTGCACAGACTGGTGGCTTTGCTGAGGTGACTGATACCTGCGGAGCTTCCCAGGTCCACATCCTGGCTGGGTCTCTGCTTTGCTGACCTTTTCAGTTGTTTTACTCTTCTGGTGTGAGGAAACCCCACCCCCACCCCTCAGTTCTCTTGTTCTTTGTTTTGCAAAGTCAGAAAATAATTAAATCTTAAGGGTTTAGTTGGTGATTATTAATGCTTTCTTCCACCTTCCAGAATTCCTTCACCTGTGATCCTGTGTTCTTTTTTTTTTTCTCCTTCAGGTTTTTCGAGACAGGGAGGGTTTCTCTGTAGCTTTGGATCCTGTCCTGGAACTTGCTCTGTAGACCAGGCTGGCCTTGAACTCACAGAGATCCGCCTGCCTCTTACTTCCAAGTGCTGGGACTAGAGTCCCACCACATGCGCCACCAACCATGGAGGCTTTTTGTTTATGTTTTATATCTAGGAAAAGAACCCCAGGGTCTTCTCCCCTGCACTGTGGTGGTTTGGATAGGAATGGCCCCCATGGGCTCACAGATTTGAGGGCTTGGTCATTAGGGAGTGGTGCTAGTTGACAGGGATTGGGGGTATGGGGTATGGGAGAAGTATGTCACTGGGGGCAGGCTTTGAGGTTCAAATGCTCAAGCCAGGTGCAGTGCTATTCTGTCCTCCTGCTGCCTGTGGAGCCAACTATAGAAGCCTCAGCTCCTTCTCCAGCACCATGTCTGCCTGTCAGGCTTCCTGCCATGATGATAGTGGGCTAAACCTCTGAACAAGCTAGCCCCAATTAAACATGTTCCTTTACAAGAGTTGCTGTGGTCATGGGATCTCTTCACAGCAATAGGAAATGACCATGGCGTGTGTTTTTGCCTTGCTTCGTGGTGGTCTACGATGCCAGTTGAGGTTGTTAGCATAGTGAAGCCAAACTGGCAAGAAGTGAGCAGATTATTCTGCCATTTTTCCACGTCTTTGGGCTGTACGTCAAATCTAGGGTCACAATATTCCACACTAGTACAGCCTGCCATTTTCCCAGCTCTGTGATCATCACTGATTTCAATGATGTCACCATGCTTCATCACTAAGCTTAGGAATCCAGTGATGACCTTGGGTAAGGCCTGATGAGGACCCCAAGTTTGCCTCTCAGTGTTGATGCTTTTGAGAGCATCTGCCAGCAGCTTCTCTGTTCTTCTGTTTCTTCTTTGAGACGAGGGTTAATGTGGTCCAGGTTGGCTTTGTGTTTACTGTATAATGGAGGTTGCCCTTAAACTCCGGATCCTCTTACTACCTCCTCCCAGGTGCTGAACAGCCCAGCAGTTTCCTTGTGGTTGTGAAGGTTGAATGAGCTGGTATACGGCGGCAAGTACTCAGTAAAGGTTGGCAGTTGTGGCTGCTGCTGCTATTAACTACATGGTCTCTGGCAGTTTGCTTAGCCTTCAGTACTTAGGTACTGTAGTTTTAATCACCCCCTCTGTTTCTGCGCCCACCCCCCCTCCATGTAGCTGAGATGACAGGCATACACCACCTCTGACTAGCTGTGGGGTACTGCGAAGGCTTCCAAACATTTAGCTTGCAGAAAGCTGTGTGTGGCAGAAGATACAACGTTGAGGGCTAGAAAGAGCAACACGGATAAATTAATGGCCCAGAGACTGATACTGGAGTTCAGGCTTCAAGCTGAAGTTCAGAAAAGCAAAGCAGCGGCTCTCTAGCTCTCGCCTCTAGCTCAGGCTGAAAGGGCTGATCCATGCACGAGCTCTTCACCAGGTCTCAAGCTGCTGCCTCTCCTCAGCGTGGCTGGAGAATGGATGCCTCTCTGAGGCCTTGCTTCTGTCTTATATACTTCCCTAATGTTGGGATCAAAGGTGTGAGCTATGATTCTCTTTTAGACTGATTCACTCTTGTGTAGACCTGGGTGGCCTTGGACTCACAGAGATCTCTCTCTTAATCCTGAGTCCTAGGACTAAAGGTGTGTGCCGCCACCTCCTAGCTCCTGGCTGCCGGGATTAAAGGTGTATGCATGGCTTCTATGGCTTGTGGTTGACTTTGCTTTCTGAATCCTCAGTCAAGCTTTAATAAATCATAAATAATACGTCACCACTCTCCCCTTTTTGTTTGTAGATCAATGTACGGAACTTCAGAATGGCATTTCCCCACTGTCCATTTGCAGTACAATAAGACAAATTAATACAAATCAAAATAGTATGGTAGCAGCCTGTCACATAATTTGTGTATACTGGTGCAGGGACAGATTTAATTTAGTGCAGCTTTGGCACAGTCTTTTGTATTTCAGTTTATACAGCTGCTCTCCAAGGCGAGGCTGGCCAGCCGCAGCCGCAGCCTTGAGCGTCTTGCAGAGAGAATCTTTGTTCCTTGGGTGACTAGCTGTGTTCACCTCTTCCTTCCTTAGCTCTCCGCCATTTTCTGTTTCAAAAAAAAAGGGAGAATGTGTACGCACGCATAAGCATGACTGGTAAGTAATAATGAAAGCAATAAGGGATGCTAAGCTTTCCAAAGCTGGTGCCTTGTCTCTAGGCCTTCCTATGGGCAACCTGTGGAAGGGAAATAGTTCACAAATCAAACTGGGGATAGGAAGACCTCGGAGTGGCTGCTGAATCTGGTGATAGTGAGCCCTGGACGGGGGTGGGGGCTTGCCAGAAGCCATCTCATCAAGGTCTGTCATCACAGGCTCAGAGTGAACAGGATGTCACTAGTGGCTGTGACAGGGAGGTAGAAGGTCTTTTGTTGTTATTTTTATTTTTTTTTTTAATAGATGGGAGTTGAAGGATAGGAAAAAAGAATGAATAGAAAGCCTGATGTGGTGATACACACTGCTGAGACTACTTTCCAGCCTGGTCCCGACACCCTTCAGCCTCAAATAAGCACACGGCCACTCTCTTAGTTATAAAACTGTTGACTGATGAGTAGGGCTTCTTATGGGCTAGCTCTGTCATGATTATTAACCCATCAACCCATTTCTACTAATCTATGTATTCCCTCGTGGTCCTGACTTAACGGAGAACCCCTGGTACGTGCTATCCTCCGAGTCTCTCCATGGTGACTCTTCTGGCCATGTCCCTGCCTCCTTTCCCAGAATTCTCCCTGTTCTAGTTTCAACTATTTTCCTGCCTTATTGGCCACACAGTGTTTTATTCATCAACCAACAAGAGAAACATACAGAGAAGGACACCCCCATCACACGCACTGATGATCCCAGTCTCAAGGAGGAGAGCAGGGGGATTGTGAGCTGGAGGATGGTCTGTGCTACATAAGCCTTGCTTCAAAACGCAAGTGAAAGGGAAGAGAACTTCTATTCTCGATTCTTCTTCTAAATCAGCAGTAGGAAGGAGACTGAAGAGATGGTACGGTAGTTAATGAGAGGACAGGAGATTTGAAAAGTTACAAAGACAGAAGATGTGGTGCTGCACACATCTGATCCAGCTCCAGGGAGCAGAGGCAGGTGGAATTCTGTGAGTTCAAGGCCACCCTGGTCTACAGAGTGACACACGGCACATGTGTGGAGGCCAGAGGACAGCTTCCACTGGGCACTTTCTGGGGTCAAGCACACATCATCAGAGTTGGTGGCAAGGGCTTTTGCCAGGTGAGCCATGTTGTTGGCCCAGCATAAGATTTTATGGCGATGGTCATATAGCTACATGTTGCCTAACACATACCAGATTTCTGATCAGGTGAAGGAAAGTAGGTATTCAGTGGGCGACATTGTTTATAGAGTGACACTTTACTTTTTTGGTTTCTGTGACCCTGTCCTCCCTTCCCCCCTCAGTAACTCAACTGTTGCCAGGAGCCTGTCTTGCAAACAGGCATTTCTGTGGATAGGAGCCCCAGGCCTGCTGTGTTAACTAACCTTTGCAGGCTGTGTGCACTTAATGTAATCCTAGAAGGTGGGGGGACGTGGCCAGGGGGATGTTGGGAAATGGGAGTTATATATGGGCATAGGCAAGCTCCTCTCTTCCCGCTTGCCTTTAATAAACTGAGAATTTCAAACTTTGTTATTACGTGTGTGTATGATGTGCATATATGGGGAGGTCAGAGTTCTGGATCAAACTCAGGTCGTCAGGCTTACCCACTAAGCCATCGTGCTGGGCCTAACCTGTATGGAAGAGTTTTGTATATAAAAAGTTGGCAGTATGAGAAATCTCTCATTAAACAGAATGTCAAAGCTTATAGCAGGTCGCTTTTGGTTTTGTTTCTGGTTTCTTCAACACTTTATGAAACCAACCTCCTCTGCCCAGCCCACTGGAACACACACTGAATTTTATGGAAAATTGTGTTACTCGATTCTAGAATTGCAGAGACAGGCATTGGGTAGGCTGCAGTTTTGTCTGTTACCACAAACACTATGGTGATGGATTGCATTGGCATTGGTGGAAGTTATTCTAGGTAGTGGACGATGGTGAGGAGATGGGGGGGGGGGACAATGGCCACCACCAAACAAGAGATGATCAGAGTCCCAGCAAGGGTGTTGTGTGAGGAATGGGTGTGGAATTAAATATTCATAAGGGAGCCCTGTGTAGCCCTGGCTGCCCTGGAACTCACTCTGTAGACCAGGCTGGCCTCAAACTCAGAGATACCTGCCTCTGCCTCCTGAGTGCTGGGATTAACCACCACCTGGCTTCTAAAATCTTTCAATATCAGCTGCAAGTCCAAGAATCAATTAAATGCTGACACTGTCTACTGGGAATGAAGAGCAGATTCCTAAGTGAAGTTGAGTTCTGTTAAGTGGCTTCTTTCATGTGCCAGCTGCAAATGGGGTGCTCTGGTTACCCACACCCCTGCCTGGCAGGTATAGATTCGAGGACTTCTATAGCCTTTCCCACCTTAGGTTTGGTAATTACCTAGAATAGCTCACATAACTCAAGCTTATGACTCACACAGCATGAAGGTCCAACCCCGGGAAGTGAGAGAGAGCATTAGGCAGGCAAACCGCCCTCTCAGAACATAGTTGTGTTCAGTGACTTGGAAGCTCTCAGGCTTCTTTGCGTATGAGTAAATAATTATGAAGCTCAACCTCTGGTCCTCCTGCCCTCCCCAGAGTTCTGTGCACGGGGTTGAAAATTCTGATTGCTCCATCCTTTTGGTTTCCACCCTGTGTGGAAGCTTTCCAAGTCAGGAGGGGATTGCTGTGAATAACTTAAGACATACCACTCAGGGAATTCTTTTGTAAAAGATGTTTTAAAAACAAGAAGCCGGGCGTTAGTGGCATGTGCCTTTAATCCCAGCACTCGGGAGGCAGAGGCAGTCGGATCTCTGTGAGTTCAAGGCCAGCCTGGTCTACAGAGCGAGTTCCAGGACAGGTTCCAAAACCACAGAGAAACCCTGTCTCAAAAAACAAAAAACACACAAGCAAACATGTATGCAGGTGTGCCTGCATTAGTTTATGTGCGGGTTGAGTGTGCAGGTGCCTATAGCAGCCAGAGACTGTTGAATCCCCAGAAACTGGGGTAACAGAGCATTGTGAGTGGCCTGCAATAGACGCTGGGAACTAACCTTCGGGTAGAGCAGTTCATGCTCCTAACTGCTGAGATACTGCTCCTGTTTCGAGACAGCCTTACTTTATTTCTCTGGCTGGCCTAGAACTTGCTATGTAGACCAGGCCAGCATGAAACTCACAGAGTCCTGACTATGTCTGCTTCTTGAGTCCCGAGATTAAAGGTGAATACTACCACACTTGGCCCCTTTAAATTCTTTTAAAGTTGGGTGTGTATGTGTGTGAATTTGTGACTTCAGTGCAGTACTGTCAGCGGCCAGAAGAGGGCATCAGATTCCCCGTCCCCTCCCCTCCCGGAGTTACAGTGGGTGCTGGAAACTTGAGTCGGCTCAGCACTCTTAAACCGCCAGGTCATCTCTCCAGCCCCTACTCAGGCAGGACATTCGAGGCAAAGCTGCCGTCAGTTACGCAGGGAGTTCAGCTGCTACCCGAGACCTCGTCTAAATGAATGCGCGAAGGAATGAGTGAATGAAGTCTAAACTCTTGCACGGTTTTGTTTACAGCCTACACGGTCCAGACATCCGAAGGTGTCCGCCCAACAGCGGCTTCCGAGGCGCATTCAAAAGCTTTGAGTGTTTGCCGCGGACCTCTGGACCACTACGACTTTCTGATCCAAGCTCAGGAGCTGCGGGACGATGAACATCAAAGAAGAGTCATTCAGCGCTTGCAGAAGTTACTGGAGGACCTGAAAGGGTACAGCATAGAGGAGGAAGGGCTCTTCTCAAAGGTGAGGCTCTCGTGTTCTAAGATGGGTTCAGCGCTGCAAGGGCAGCCCCGAAGCTGCCTTAGCTGGGTGGACCCTGTGATGTTCGAACGGCTTCATAAATCGTGTAGCCCCGGCTAAATGAAGCTTCTGTGCGGGTCCCACCCCCCCCCCCATCCCGGAAGGAAGGTGGCGGAAGGAAGGGCTTGCGACCATGACTCCTCCTCTGCTTTGCTATGCTTCTGAGGGACAGAGGAGGGACACTTTGGTGGGCTCCCGAAGCCTCTCCTGCCGACTTCCATGCTGTCCCATCCATTGGCTCAGCCGCCTCCTTGTGACTGGGCAAACACCTCCCATCCCTGCCTTTTGCTGAGCCCTCCCTCCTGCTCCGAGCCCTTTCCCTCCCTTTCAGGACGCTCTCTCTGAACCCGCTTTATGGATCCAGTGAGGCCACGGGTGTATGGGATTTTGTTCCTAAAACTCCTGTAGCATGGAGTGCTTTAGTTACCCTGGATTTCTTCTTCTCTTCTTCTTTTTCCTAAAAAATCAAAACAAAAAAGAAAAACAAAACAAAAACGTGTGTCTGCATGTTGTGTAGCGCATGCGTGTGGAGGCCAGAAGAGGGCGTTAGAGGCCCTGCAATTGGAGTTACAGGTGCTCAAAAGCGGCCGTGTGGGTGCTGGGAACAGAAACTAGGTCCTCTCTAAGCTAAGAGGGGCCAATGCTCTTAACCGCTGAGCGGACTTCTGTGGGCAAGAAGGCACCTGATTGATTCTGTTTCTGAGGCTCAATGCCAGCCTCGCCTGCAGGCTGTCCTGCACCCCGCTGTGGGAGCTGCCTGCAGCATCCCTCGTTCAACTGGAAGGGGGGGGTCACTCATGCTCAGCCCTAACCTTTGGGTGCTTCTCCTGGAAACCCTCCCTGCACTCCTTACCCAGCTAACAACTTTCTGCCTTGATCACTCTTTGGTTTTAAGGCTGCTTTTGCTTTTTTTATTTCTCAGTAGTTAGTTAGTTAATTAGTGGGCAGGGTCTTGCTGTGTAGACCATGCTAATTTCAAACTCTTAGACATTTTTTTCCCCTTTTGGTGGTACTTGGGGATTAAACCCAGGACCCCACACATGCTAGGTAAGTACTCTAACCACCGAGTACCAGGCATACACCTCCACGGCAGGGCTGCCTGTGTGGGTGTAAGCTTCTCCTGGAGATGGATGAGCATTTGCCTCCTGTTCTCTGCGGTGAGGTTTTGCTGAAATTCGGCCACAATAGGAAAATCCATGCTGTGTCCCACTGTGGAAGCCAGCATCGTCGGATGAAGTCTCTTTAATAGTCGCAGAGCTGTACACCCGAGAAAGTTTCCCCAGCTCACTGGCCACCACGCTGATGCTTCCCATTACCCAACCATTCTTTTGTTTAAGGTTATTAGGAAAAGAGTTACGTGTAGCTTGTTTAAATCTGATGACGGGGCTGAAGAGATGGCTCAGTGGTTATGAGCACTTGTGGTTTTCCCAGAGGACCTGAGTTAGGTTCCCAATCCCCTTGTAGGTGGCTCACAACTGCCTGTAACTCCAGTTCTGGGGGGATCTGATGCCCTTTTCTGGACTGTGAGAGCACCTTCTCACACATGGCATGCATTGGTGCAGTTACACACCTGAACATAAAACACACAAGAGCAAACAAAAATCCCAACAGACAAAAACAATAACAAACTTAAAAGAAAACTCCAATGAAAGTAGATTTATTATTTTTTATTTATTTAAGTTAAACTTCCTTCCTTCCTTCCTTTCTTAGACGTGGTCTTACTACGTAGCCCTGGCTGACCTAAAACTTGCTACATAGATCAGGCTGGCCTCAGACTTACAGATGTCTGCCTGCTTCTGCCTCCTGAGTGCTGGAATTAATGGTGTGCACCAGCCAGTAATTTTAGTTTTAAAAAGGTTCTGGAAGGATTTGGGGTGCTAGATCAGTGACAGATATTGCCTAGCATACTGGAGACCCCGGCTTTCATTCCTACTACTGTAAAACGTATGAATAAGCGAACAGACGACAAAAACTGGGGGGGGGGGGAATCATTGTGAGTATTAAAAAAAAGTCATTTTTACTTTGTTATTTTACATATGTGTGAGTTTTGCCTTCATGTTTGTCTGTGTAACACATGCATGAAGTATCTTCAGAGGCCAGAAGAAGGCACCAGATCTCCTGCAGCTATAGTTACCGATGGCCATAAACCACCGTGTGGGAGCTAGGAGTCAAGCCAGGGTCTTGTAGAAGAGCAGCCTGTGCTCTTAACCACTCTCTCATCCATATCTCCAGACCCAAAGTCTTGCTTTTTCTGTAAATAAGAAGGCTTCCACTGATGGAAAGGAATGATGATTCCTCTGTGAGAAATAGATATTGAAAGTAAGACCACACGTGAAAACAGCAAGGAGACACACTTCCGCCATGTAACCAGGCTGCGCGGTGCTTTGCCATTCACTTAATACACTGACTTTGGCATGTTAGGCTGCGGCCGCAAAGTACCTTTAGCTGGGAGAGTATGAAAACATTATGAGAAGCCAGGAAGTTCACGATGAATGCTGGCAAGTTTGGTGACTGCTTCCGGACTATGGATTTTCCTTTTTCTCCCGTGGTGGAAGGTGGAAAATGAACTCCCCTGGTCCACTTTCATAAGGATGTTGATCCCATCCATGATGAGCTGTGGTTTGTTGGGAATTTGGTCCCTAGTGTGACCATGCAGAGATGTGGGGCTTGTAAGAGGTGGGGCTGTCAAGGTCCTTTGTCATCAAGGATGCTTTCCCTGAGAGGGTCTGAGGTTGTTCTCACCAGGGTTGTAAGGGTGAGCCTGGCTGCCAAGTCTTTGTCTTAGGTGTTTTGTTTGTTTTGTTTTTATTTCTTGAGATAGGATCCCTTGTATGCACACTTGTGTGCTGGTGTGCTGGTGTGTGTGTGTGTGTGTGTGTGTCAGGCAGTAGGTCAACATCAGGGCATCTAGCGTCTTCCTCTCTTTCCTCCTTCCCTTCCTCCTTTTGTCTTTTGTTTGGGACAGAGATGGGGGAGGGAGATGGACGACTGTGGGCATCTGTGTGTCACAGTATGCATCTGGAAGACAGGGGGGACTTGTGGGGTATTTTATTTCCTTCCGTTATGTGGGCTCTGGGGACTGAATTCTAATTATCAGAGTTGTCAGCAACTTCCTTTGCCTACTGAGCCATCTCTCTGGCCTTCCACTGTATTTTGGAGACAGTGTCTCTCACTGAATATGGAGCTCTCTGATTGGCTAGATCCACATGCCTCTGCTACCCCAGAGCTGGAATTACAGGTACAGACCACTGTGCCTTGCCATTTATGTGTGTGGTAGGGTTCTGAACTCAGGGCCTCAAGTTTCGGCACAAAGTAGGCTACCAACTAAAGCATCTCCTCAGACTCAAGGCAAAGTCATATATGTAGCTTTAGCTGGGGCCTAAAAATGAGGTGGACGGGTCCCATGTAGTAGCCAGTGTTATTCAGAGCGCCGGACAGTTCTTACTCAGTCACACGAGCAAATGTACAAGCCCTACGTGTGCAAACATGTTTCTCCATGGACGCATATAAACAAACAACAGCCAGGGTAATGAGCGGTCTGAAGTAAACTCAGTCCTATGCACCGTCCCCTCCCCGGGAGGGCACACGTGAGTGTAAGAACTCCCTGTTGTGAAGAGTGAGATCACAGACTCTTGTCTTCTTGAGTTTTCTCGCAAGCACTCAGAACGCTCCTCCGGTTACTTTATACTTGGACCATGTTTCAACACCTTCCCCCCTCCCCCTCTCTTTTTGAGACAGGACCCCTCACTGCAGCTGGGGTTTGCCTGTGGGCTGGACCAGACCCCAGGGAGCATCCTCACTCGCCTCCCTGGCACTACCATCACAGGCGCGCAGTGATGTGCTTGGCTTTTTGTGTGGGTTCTGTGTGTTCTGGGGATTTGAACTCCAGCCCAGGACTCAGACATCTGACACAGGCTGAGAAAACACACAGAGAACCTTTTCCGGTATTTTTAAGTAAGCTACAGACCTATTTCTTTTCAATACAAGGAAGGGAATGTGAATGGTTTCCCCAATGATGTCTGTGGAGTTCTTCTGCCTTAGAGCCGTGACTCTGAGGACTTTGAGTATGGGTCCACTTCTTCCCTTTTCCTCCCCTGCAGTCCTGAGAAATCCCTCCAAGTCTGCACTGCCACGATAAAAGGGAACGCGCCTCCTTCACCTGGCCATGCCTCCCGCAGTAAACATTTGAAGGCGTTCGGAGCATCCCCTCTGCCCCAGGAGCAGCGGACTGTGAGGGATGAGAGCTTGTGGACACGTTGTTACCAAATAAAACGTACAACCAGGTTAATCTGACACACTTAATGTATGCATAATTGTTATTGTGCTGGGAGGTAATTAGGCATAAATGATAAGTAGTCCATGTAAATCACTATAATTAGAATTACTTTTACACAGCCAAATCAAGCCTTTCTGGAGTCAGGGAGGGAGAGAATTAAAGAGCCTTCCATTCTAGCTCTCCATTAATCAGGGCTGTGCAGGCGCAGGGTTTTCTAGTCTCCGTAGCCTGTTTGTAAGGGAGCTCGCCTGGGGTGCCCAACTACAGTCACAATGTAGCCTGTTTGTAAGGGAGCTCGCCTGGGGTGCCCAACTACAGTCACAATGTAGCCTGTTTGTAAGGGAGCTCGCCTGGGGTGCCCAACTACAGTCACAATGTAGCCTGTTTGTAAGGGAGCTCGCCTGGGGTGCCCAACTACAGTCGCTCTTCCAGGATCGGTACCTGCTCAGCAGTGGACCGCATACACCATGGGGAACTCTGAAATGGTCTCCAGGGCCTGCTCCCCCTCCACATCTGGCTTTCTTCATGGGCGCTAGGGATCCGAACTTAAGTCCCCGCGTTTCCCCCCTGAGGCATCTCCCCAGCCATGCTTCAGCCTTTGTACTTCTGCCATTCATCTTTTACTGGTTCATAAATCACTCATTAATTTAAGCAAACGCAGTATTATGTTAAGTGCCACGTCCCACGGGTGAGTACTGGAAGGCTTCTGCTAGGAGTGTTCTGAGGGGTCCGTCCCTCATGAAGACGGGGCATGAGAGGAGGAGCAGTTTATAGGATGGGATGGTTTAATCCCACCCACCCTCCAAAAACAGCCCTACCCAGCCCATATTTCCTGTTGCTGATGGGTTTCTATGCAGTTGTCTTTAAGGGCCTCTAAGATATTATATCCTTTTAGGAATATTAATCTTTTCAAGAATTAGATATTTTCCTTCCAGGAGTTTCTTTTTTAAAATTGCTTTTCACTTACTACATTTTCTTTTGTGTGAACACGTGTGAACATACATATGTGAGTGTATCAGGCTGCACATGTGGAGGGCAGGGGACCACTTTCGAGAGTTAGTTCTCTCCTTCTACCATGTGGACCCCAGAGACTGAGCTTCGCCAAGCTTGGTGACATGTGCCTTTACTCATTGAGCATCTTCTCAGTCTTCAATGACTTCCCTCCTTCCCACCCCCTCTTTCTTAAGATAGGTTGTCTCTGTGTAGTCCTGGCTGTCCTGAAACTCGCTCTGTACGCCAGGCTGGCCTTGAACTCACTGAGATCCACCTGCCTTTACCTCCCAAGAGCTGGGATTATAGGTGTGCGCCACCATGACTGGTTTCTTATGTTTCTCCTCCTCTCCTCCTCAGATTACGTCTGCTTCTTTACTGTGCATTTGTATATGTGGGAATGCACTCCTGTGGAGGTCAACCCATTCTTTCCTCCTACAATATGGGTCCTGGATATTAAAATCAGTTCAGTTGTCAGGCTTGGTGGTCAGCACCTTTACCTCGGAGCTATTTTGTAATCCCAGCAGAAAGATCGGGGATTCTTCCCTGAGTACATAGGGGGTTCAAGGTCAGCCTGAGCTAGATGAAACCCTGCTTCAACAATCAATCAAATCTAAAAAACAAATAAACAACAAACAGAAAAGAAACCCTGAACCATCATACTTCTATCTTCCATGGAGTGTGCAGAGACCAGCAGCTGAATGTATGTTTCAGGACACACTGCCATGACCATGTATGCTAGCGTCTCCGGGAGATGCCAGCTGTGCAGTGTGGAGACTCTGCATGATAGCAGTGGTGGTGGAGGCTACCGTGGAACTGTCCCCATGGAATGACAAAGGGCGGGCCCATAGTCTTTCCCGGGGCCCTTTGTTGTCTGCACACTGGGTTGGCTTGTAAGTGAATCAAAGGAGTGTGGTGTCTCTTCTACGGTCTCCTCTTGTTCATACCATTGGCCACAGAACATTCCTAGCACATGCTGCTTTTTTGTTTCCTTGAGACAAGTCTGGCTGTGTAGTCCAAGTCTGCCTGCCTCCGTCACCCAAGTGCTGGAATTAAAGGCATGCACCACCACACCCAACGTTAGGGACCATCTTATGTTGCCCACAGGCACCTTTGCCAGACACTTTCTTCTCTTGGACTTCTTGGTCCTGTAGAATCAAACCCAAGGGCTGGCATAAAGTAGGCACTTAATGCCCAATCCGTGTTTGTAGAGTGAATGAAGAAAGGAAGAGACAAAATAATTGTGTGCTGATCTGAAGACAGTTGTGGCGGCTCTCTGGGCTTGTCTGTGTGTCTTGTTTCTGTGTCCGTCTTTGGGAACGAGCCCTTGGCGATAGCTGTTGGCCAGTACAGAAGATGCTGGGAAACCCAGTGTAATTCTCCAGTTAAGAACCCTTCAGAGTTCAGAGCAAGGAGGTGTTTGTTTCCATGACTTTGTCTTAAGTTATTTTGATGATTATGTGCATGTGCTGGGCGTCCCGTTGACTAGTGGGAGACAGGGCCCAGGTCAGAATGACCACGGAGGACTCGCTGGAGAACTGCCCTTGTCACTCGTCTCCCAGTGGGACCTAGGAGTGCTCAAACATACTTTACTGCACCGCAGGTCCCAGCACTGGGGAGGGAGAGGAAGGAGGATCAGAGTTTGAAGCTAGCTTGGGTTACCCAGCAAGACCTTGTCTTAAAAGGTTAAAAACTGGGCTGGAGAGATGGCTCAGAGGTTAAGAGCACTCACTGGCTTCTCTTCCTAGAGAACCCAGGTTCAGTTTCCAGCACTCACATGGCAGCTCACAACTGACTAACTCCAGTTCCAAAGGATCTGGCACCTTCACACAGACGTGCACACAGGTAAAACACCAGTGCACACAGAATAAATAAAGAAACTAGCTTTTAAAAAAAAGTTAAAAATTATTTGTTTCTGTATATTCTGGTACAAGCAGAGACTGAGCAGCTGTTTTGTCTGTTCCCTCAGTACAGACAGGGCCTCATGATGCTCACCAGGCTGCTTTCTGGTTCTTGGGCCCCAGTCCTTCTGCATCCGAGTCCTGAGTAGCAAGAACTATAAGTGAGCACCATTAGGCCCAACAAGTCCCTCCCTCCTTCCCTCTACTTTTTCCTCCCTTGCTTGTTTCCTTCCTCCTTTCCCTCTCCCTTCCTCCCTCCCTTCCTTCAGATGCTTAAATCCCACAGTAAAAATCAATTTGAAACCCAAATGACGGGAATCAGTGGGTAGATGAACACACTTGGGCCTTCTCTATGCACGAGGAAAGCTGTGTGGGTTTGAATGTCTGAACTTGCCATGCACTGTCATCCCCTGCAACACCTCTTCTCGATGATGACACTAAGCCAACAGGACTGGGCTTATTTGAGCAAGGGGGACACACTCACTGAAGGTGTCTGGGGTAGTTGACACATCCCTGTTCCATCTACAGCTCCATGACTAGCTTCTAGCTGCTGCTTTGCAAGCCATTTCTTGCATGTGTTTTTTGTAGAATTTGAAAGCCTCTTTATTTAGATACTTAAATAGGCTTAATTATACTAGTAAACTGAGCAAATTGATGTACTTTAGGTTAGGAGGGTTCTTTTGAAAATCAGCTAAAGCCATTAAAAAAAAAAAACATTTTCATTTAAAGAGAGTTTATGGATGCTAACATATAGTTCTGTTTTTTAGTTTTTAAGGATCTGTAGAAACCTGAAGGATATACTTTTATCAAAAGTGGTCCACGTGGAGACTGCTGTAATGCCAGTTTTTAAAAGATGTAATTATGCTCAGCTGGAATCATTGTCTCTGCTCCTGCCATTTGGGGAGATAATAATGCATTGGGGGGGGAGGGAGAAACAGGAAAAGTAATATCCCTGCATTTTAAACAAACTGAAAACAATACTTTTTTATCTTAAGAGCAACACCTTTATTAGGCGGTTGTCCTAATGGAAATCATGCTGGAGTAGTGGGTGGATGTCCCAGAAAGGCAGAAGCCTCTTAACTTAGGGCATCCATGAGAATCACAGTGGATCATTATGGGTAGGATTTTAAAAATGATTTTTTTTTTGAGACAGTGTCTTGCTATTTAGCTCAGACTAGTCTTGCATTTGAGATTTTCCTGCCTCTGCCTTCTGAGTGCTGGGACTGCAAAACATATTTTCCCCCTAAAAATTCACCAAACCAAGCCCAAATTCAGTTTAATTTAAGGAGAGGAGTAAGAAGTGAATATGACCCAAATACACAGTATTACATTTTCAAATAGTTAATAGAATACATCTTAAAATATATAAAGCAATGTAGCATAAATTATACATATAACATACAAAAATCTGACAGGGTACTCTTCTAAAATGCACTGGATCACCGGATAGGAAGTAAAAAAGAAGAGAAGCCCTAAGTGCTGCCTCGTGCCTGCTTAAGTCCCGAACTGGGAGACCTGGCCACTTCACGTGTGAGGAAGTGTTCTGACATGGAGCCGCTCATCCATCCTCAGCACCAGAGGAAAAACTATTCCAGGCCTGGCAGCTCACACCTGATCGACATAGCAAGTTCCAGGTCTGCCAAGGCTATGCACCACAAGGCTATACTGTCTGTAAGCCAGAACCAAAACCAAAACCAACTACAACATTTTGTGTACATTGTGTTTAACACCCCCAGTTAACTAATACGGAACATTGCTTTTAAAAGACTTCTGACATGCAGAATATCCTTAGAGATTATTAGGTTTTATGTTAGGTTTCAAATTTACATTGTTCTAACATTAAGAGTGTAATGCAGCCAGGGATAGTGGCACATGCCTTACTTAATCCCAGCACTCTGGAGGCAGAAGCAGGTGGATCTCTGAGTTCTAAGCCAGCTTGGTTACAAATGGAGTTCCAGGACAGGCTCTAAAGCTACAATGAGAAACCCTGCCTTGAAAAACCACACACACACTCACACTCATACACACTCACACTCATACCCAGTGTAATTTTGTTTGTTTTGTTTTGGCAAGTTGAAAATATAGTTACACAATGTTTCACTCAAAAAAGAAAGAAAGAAAAACTAAGAGATGTTGGCAGGAATGGGAATCTGTTTTCAGCTGAAACTTAAGAAGAGTGACTTGCAGGGGAACAGGAAGTTATACAGATGTTGGAACCAAGGTGGAGAAGATGCGCTTGCCTGACCTGTGGCAGGGTGTGGCCCATGTCCGGAGAAGACGTTAGTAGAGTTAGAATGAGCCTGTGGGTTATAAAGCAGAAGCTAGAGCATTATGGATCAGAGTCTGAGCTGAGTTTTCAGATTTTGCCTTTTAAACCATAGGTGTGGTTACGGACATCCAGGCATCTTCCTGCTTCAGCCTCCTGAGTGCTGGGATAGCAGCCATGCTACCCATCTTAACTGTTCTTAATTACACAGCTCTGTGGCAGTAAATGCCAACATAAATGTGTGTGTTTCTCCTACCTGTCTCTTCCTGTTACTCAAATGCAACACTGTATCTCCTAAACTAATTCCTCACCACGGAGTCCCTCATATGAGGGTCGGAAGTATTTTGTCTTTGTGTGACCAGTTTATTTTACTAACACAATGCCCTCGAGATTTATCTGTGCTATAGCCTATCAAAAATACTTTCCTTTTAAAGACTGTCCAATATTTTGGCTTTGCAGACTTTCACACGAAGTTTTTTCTTTTTCTTTTCTACTTATTGTGTATAATTGCCCCCTGGACGCCCTATATATAGCACAGCTGGGAACCTTGTGTGTATGATTGCTTATGTGTAATTCATTTCATGATAGAAAATTTGTAATTTGTTCTTAATTTGCAGCTTTTTTCAAGGAATAAACCTCCAAAGGGACTGTATGTTTATGGAGACGTTGGTAAGTGTTGAATAAGTCCCGGGGAGGGGGTGGGGGGGGGGGAAGCAGGAGCTTCTGTCAGTCCCAAACTTGGGAGACCTGGATAAGGGGTGTGAGTGGGAGGGAGGGACAGTGAGCTCAGCTTTCACCATCACTTCTCCACCTTGGTAGAATCAGGTACCATGTGAGAGCTTATTGTGCACGAAGAGAGTCGAGCCGGCCTGCAGGACTAGCCTGTGGCTGACTGCACAGACAGATCTTATCACTGTGCCCTGCACTCAGCTGACTTAAAGTTAAGCTTATGCTTTTGCCTTTTTAATTTTCACACAGATTTCTATTCACAATCTAAGCCCATAGGTAGAGTAATGACCTGGTTATCGTTATTGTCATCCCACACTCATCCCGCAAACCGGGTCTTACTAGGCTCCTTTGCGGGTCTCAGTTTAGTGGACTCAAGCGCTGCTCCTGCTTCAGCACCAGCCTGCCCTGCAGTCTCCTTGAAATCAGTTAGGAGATGTGCTTGGGGCGTCCCTGCACTGCTTCCTCAATCTACTAGTTCCATGGGGGCGGACCTGCCTTTCCTTCGCTGCTAGGCTGGTTGTGACTTCTGAGGTGATGTTCCTTTTCACTTACAGCGGGTGCTGGGTGGTGTTTTGTGTGTGCACCCCGGGCACCGCCCGCAGCCCCCTGCACCCCGGGCACCGCCCGCAGGCCCCTGCACCCCGGGCACCGCCCGCAGCTCTCTGCACCCCGGGCACCGCCCGCAGCCCCCTGCACCCCGGGCACCGCCCGCAGCCCCCTGCACCCCGGGCACCGCCCGCAGCCCCCTGCACCCCGGGCACCGCCCGCAGCCTCACTCTGTCCAGCTTTTGTTGTTTGGGAGAGCATTGTACTTCCTGTGCCTTCGCTTTCATGCTCAGTCATTGCAAAAATCGGTTCTTTGTTGTTCCCTAGTCACTTAACCGTAAATAAGATAGTTAGTAAAGATCTGCAAAAGATCTTGAAAAACAAGACTGGTGAAGGTTGCTCCCATAATCTAACTAATTGAGTGGACAGACAGCATGAATAAAGCATCTGAACCCTTGGAAAAACCAGTCACGAATGAGGTTCAGACCTGCGATCCCAACATCAGGAGGAACATGAGCTTGGGGCTAGCCTGGGCTATGTTGTAAGGTCTTGCCTCAAATAAAACAAAACAATGAGGAGGAAGAGAGAGGGAGGGAGGGAGGGAATAGTCTGGGATGTTCAGTGTAGGCTGGGTACATGCTGTTGGTTAAAATACCTTTATAAGGGGCTGGAGGGATGGCTCAGCAGTTAAGAGCACTGACTGTTCTTCCAGAGGGCCTGAGTTCAATTCCCAGCACCCACATGGCAGCTCACAGCTGTCTGTAACTACAGTTCCAGGGGATCTGGCCCCTTCATACCAATGCACATAAAGTCAAATGAATTATTAAAAAAAAAAAAAAAAAAAGCCTTTGTAGTACAGAGGAGAAGAGAGACAAATCCTGAACTAGGAAGTGAGAACTTTTGGTGGCTAGAATCAGTTTAGAATACTCAGAAAAAAAGGTAATAAGAAGTCAAGTTCTCGTTTTTTTTGGGGGGGGGGCTCTCGGCTAGAACGGCCTCAGAATGCCACCCCAAACGCTTACTCTTTGCCATCCCATTTTGGACTTGAGAAATGGTGGTTAGGTCTAGCGAGGTCTCCTGGGAAGGAGGGTGCTCGCTTCCTGGTGCCCCATTGCCACCCTCATCTCCCCCACTGCCCTGTGCTCTGTGGTGCCCGCCCGCCATGCTGTATTCATAGACTTGGGTGTACCCTGTATCCTGGAACCGTCACAAGGTTGGTATTTAAGTTGGTGGACTAACATTACAGTTCAAACTTCAAGAAAACGGTTTTCATCAGTAGAGCTTCCTTAGCTCACCCCATTCAGAGGCTGAAAGCTCTATGGTGATACTTTGTGTCTTCACTCTTGGCACATAGCCAGTCCTGTCACAGCTCTTGCCCAGCAGACCACTGTCAAAGCAGAAATGCGATTCTCACCTCACAGAGAGTAAGAGGTGCTTTTTTTTTTTTTTCTTTCTTTTTTTTTTTTTTTCTGGAGCTAAGTGATCAGCCAGGTTCAGGTTCTCCAAACACCACGCTCCACCGAGGAAATGCTTCCATCAGGTCCTAGCAGTCACAGAACAAAGGAGGCTACAAATCAAATACATTGGCGGGTCCATGGGTCACAGCCAAGCAAGACACCGCTGTAGGTATGAGGCAACATCTGATAACATTCTTAGGGTTTGGGTTAGTGGTCTGTTAATATGTTTAAAGTTTGGACAGTCACAAGGCTGCTGGTGGACACAGGTGTGGCGAATGGGTGGCTTTCAAAGGGCCTAAAAATAGCTGCGAGAATCTGGCTCTGGTTTGTAACATTTTAACTCTCCTTAATCTTGAAGTTTAGTCATTTGGCCTTGCAGAATCTTTAACACAGGTGTAACCTTTTCCTCCTTCCCACCTTCCCTTTCTTCTTCCCTCCTTTTTTTTTGGGGGGGGGGTGGCGCTTAAGTCTTTACTGCTGTGGTGCCAGCAGGGTTAAGGGTTTATCTAGACCATTGGAAGAGAATGCAAGTGAGTCCTTACTGTCTCTGCCCGCAGCAGCCTGGCCCGTCCTGTCCTTACTATCCCTGCCCACAGCAGCCTGGCCCGTCCTGTCCTTACTGTCCCTGCCCGCAGCAGCCTGGCCCGTCCTGTCCTTACTGTCCCTGCCCGCAGCAGCCTGGCTTGCCTACGCTCACGCCGATCTCTGAAGTTGGCAGAATTTAGAGCACAGTTGTGGGGGCCTGGGGGTGGACCCCACTTCCTGCTTTCTCTGCAGGGGAGAGCTGAGCTGGGAGAAGGAACCTCCAGTTTTTTTTGACTCCTAATTGGGGGCTTTCGGTTAATCCCTGGTACTATCCTGCTCTTGAGAAAACACCAGGTTTAATTTATGATTCTTAGAGACTAAAGCAACATTGTGAACTTGGTAGAATTTGGTGTCCGGCGCCTTCCACTTTTTCCCCACGGCCCTCCGACCTTGTTCTCTCCAGTGGACAGGTGCTTTAGGGTGTCTGCCCTGTGCCAGGCAGTGTGTTTTGTGTGTGTGTGCTTTGGAGAGGTACTGAACACATACACAGAGCGGCCATTGCTCACTCACGGGTTTTTTTTCCCTAATTCCATCCGCTCCCCATTCCCTTCAGCCTTCAAGTCCTTGGAGCACCGTTGTCCCTTGTGATGTGATTCTGACTGCTCTAGGCCGCTCACAGGAAGGGAATCATCCAGTATCAGGCTTTTCGTGTCTGGCTTATTTTACGTAACAAGTTACCTTCAAGATTCATCTGTATTGTTCTACACATCAGACATTTCCCCCTAAATTCTTTGTTCTCATACTCCTCCCTTTTCCAAACCCTCAGTATAGTTTAAAATAAACTCTAAGCTATTGGTTTGAAGTGAGAAAATTTGAAGACGGTATAATGAACAAACTAAAAATACTTTTGCAGGGGAAAAAAAAAACAAAACAAAACAATCAATCACAGGTTGTTATCTACCCGTGGGTATCTTGAGTCATTTGTCGTCAGTTGTTGTGAATAATACTACTGAACATTAATGCACATATAGATCTTTGTTTGCATTCTTACTTTCAGTCATTTTATGTTCCCCAAAGTGGGGTTGCTAGATGGAGGTGTACTGTGTTTAATTTGGGGGCCTGCCGTAATATTGCCAAGCAGTAAAGTGTGTCACTGTCATGCCTGCCAGCAAGCAGAGCACCCGAGTTCAGTCTTTATTTTGCTGTTTTGGTTTTTGAGATGGCGTCTTATTTAATCTGAGCTGGGCTCAAACTCAGTGTGGAGCTGAGACTGGGGACTGGCCTCCGAGCCCCGGGATTGTTAGGTATGTGTGCCACAATGCCTCATGGTTAGGTACCGCTATGCTCTGGGACCTCCCAAAGGCCCCTCAAATACCCTCCTGGAGCTAAGGATGGAGATGGCTTTGATATCAGAGACTGGGGTGTGTCCTAGAAAAAACGCCCTTAGGGCACCTCACACAAACGACAGGCTTTGGGCATTTCCCAGCCATTGCTTTCTTTCCTCTCTATATTGTATAGTTGAGATAAGGTTATTTTGTTTCCAATGTTTTCAGTGATTTAGCTTTTGGTTTTTTGATTTCTTGATTTTATTATTTCCTTTCTTACATTTCCTTTGTTTCATTTGCTGCCTTTTCTGACTTTGTAGAATAGGATAAATTCCTATAGATTTTAAAGTGTTGCTTTTTACTATAAGCCTGTGAAGTTATAAAACAAGAGTTGCTTTGGCAGTACTCAGCTTTTCATTTTGTTAGAAGCAGTACAGAGAGACAGAAAGTAATGGGGGTGGGGGTGGAAAGGGGAAGGAGCCCTTCACCCTGGAGTCTGATCGAGGGCTCTGCCAGTCCAGGATCAAGAGTTTCAATCCAATTAACCCTGCTGCGCAGACTGCCTGCATAAGACATTCCCTGCAATTAAAGGCACTTTGTGTAAGAATCAGGCCTGGACGTACCCTTAAGTGTGGGCCTACTCCTGCCCACGTATTTTCTCCTGTTAATTTTAGTTTACGGTTAACTTTCCACTTAGTTCCTGGGATCTGAAGTGTTGCTTTGTCCTGGTCTAATTTAAAGTCCTTGGGCACCTTTAAAACACAACTTCAAACCCCACCAAGTCCTGTACGTGGTTATTGCAAAGACAACGAGGTACGACTCTCCCGCGAGAAGCCGGAGGCCTGTCTCCTGTTCTCCAGGGGCAGCTCTTTCTGTCTTTTAACCCCTGCCCCATGTTTAAAATGTCCTAAGTGGAGGGCTCTAGAAAGAGCTCAGGCTGCTGTGGGAGGGCGTGTGGGGCTGCAAGTTTTACCTACCTACCTGTTGATAAGTTCCTAAACATCTGACTGATTTTATTGTGGTCCCAGAAAACGGTCTGTCTGACTCAATTCCTTTCATATTTCAGAAGCCTAACTATGAGTTAGGGTTGAATGTTATGGAGTAGAATATTTGTTTAACTATGTGGAGATGTGTTGCCGTTTGACCTTGCCTGCCTAAGGCAGCTGACTGACTGGTCTAATAAAGAGCTGAACGGCGAACAGCTAGACAGAGGGAGGGTAGGCAGGGCTGGTGGGCAGAGAGAAAAGGGCAGCCCCCCCAGCCAGCCAGGGGCCAGACAGACAGACAGACAGACAGGAGGAAGCAGGGAACAGGATGAACAGTACACAGATGAGGGAAACCAGCCTCAGAGCAGCACACAGACGAATAGGAGTGGGTTCATTAAAGTTAAATAAAGAAAAGCTAGCTGGAAACAAGTGTAAGTTAAGGCCGAGCACTCACATGACTAATAAGTCTCCATCCGTGCCATGGTTTGGGGGCTGGTGGTCCAAGAAAGCCTGCTACCGTTGACTGTTTCAGGTGTCTGTGAAAACACTATCCACTTCCTGCTGTGCGTAACGTTCTGTGCCTCAGTTTGTCAAATGTTATGGAAATCTGTATTCTCATTGCATTTCTTTTTCTTTTGTCTTTTTCCAACGCCTCCTACATTTACTGCTGATTAGACTGTTCCCCCTTTAGTTTCATTTAATGCTGTGAAGCTCTGTGAGTGACACTATGTTGCTCTTCTCTCCTTTGATATGGACTGGACTCAGGCTCACAGCCCCAGCCTCCTATGATCTGAGCCACAGCGACCCCTGCCATTCTACCTTTTAGATGCACCAATTATCTTATGGAGCATTGTTCTTTATCTTTAGCAATATTCCTGATTACTTGTCCAGTCTGTCTGATATTCCTGTGACCACTGCAGCTTTCTTAGGATGAGTATTTCTGGGGCAGAGCTCAGTCTGCCTTTGTATTTGAGTTTTTGGGCTTTAATTAATTAATTAGCTAATTAACTATGGGTGTTTGGGTGTCAGCGAATCACATGCACATTGCCCCTAAGACCAGAAGAGGGTGTCAGGTCCCTTGGAAGGGATGATGGTGAGCCACCATGTGATGCTGTGAATCGAACCAGAGTCCTTAGGAAGAGCGGCCAGTGCTCCTAACCCTGCACCACCTCTAAAGCCCTCAGTTTTTACTTTTATCCTGTGTGTTTGGGCATCTCGGCCTTTTTACTGGATTATGTGATCAGTACTTAGGGCTGACACTCATCATCTTACATTTGTATTCTTTTCCCCCCAGGGTCTTTGTTAGCTATCAACCCCCCATCCACACACCTTTTGTTACTCTTGTTCTAAGATGGGTTTCATATAGTGCAGCCTGGCCTCTAACTCTTTATATAGCCAAACTAGCCTCAACCTCTCAAGGGCTACGATTACAGGCCTTTACTATACCCATCTTGTTCTTTGTTGTTGTTTTTAATGTAAACATTACTTTATTACTTGACTATCTTCTTCAGTTTGCAAGCACACGTGCATTTGCTACGGTGTATATTGGAGATCAGATAACAACTTAGGAGATTTTATTCTCTCTTTCCACTTTGAGGGGTGGGAGTGGGGGCGGGGATGGGGAGGGGTGGAGTGGGGAGGAGAGGGACGCAAGGGTTTAACTCTAGTTGCCAGGTATGCTGTGTGTCCTAACCTGCCGGGCCGGCCTATTTGCCCCCTTCTTAGTTTCTGAAGACTGTTTTATATATTCATATTATTCATATGATCAGTGCTTTTTGTGTCTTTGGTATTTATATTTTACCGTCTTCCTATGTGCTCTCACAGCATGTGTCACTGAGCCATGTGCTAACACCTTTCCATTTCCCTCACCTCCCGCAGAACAATGTGTACGCTGATGATTGGCTACAGCTCACCTACTTATTATTAACCCTGTCATAAACACTTAGCAATTTGTCTCACATTTTCTTGAGGCGGGGTCTTGCTGTAGTCCACGGTGGCCTTGAACTCCTAGCGTAGCCCAGCTCGATGAGGAACTCATATTGATCCCAGGTGTTCCTGTTGTTCCCAGAGCACCTGCAGTCAGTAGCATCTTATCCATGTGGACATTCAGCAAATCTATTGATTAAGTGAATACTTATTGTATTTAAGTAAGAGCTTGAATATTTATGTAACCTAATATTTTATTTTTCTTTTTTCAAGACAGGGTTTCTCTGTAGCTTTGGAGGCTGTCCTGGAACTCGCTCTGTAGACCAGGCTGGCCTCGAACTCACAGAGATCACCTGCTTCTGCCTCCCAAGTGCTGGGATTAAAGGTTTGTGTAAAGGTGTGTGCCACCAACGCCTAGCATTTTTTTTTTGGGGGGGGAGACATATAACTCAGGCTAGCTTCCAGCTCACATGATGATCTTCTCCATTTTAAGATCATTTGACAGAGTTCACACAAATATCAAGTTCAAGTGTATGTTCTTTGCTGGGTTAGTGTTAGATGCAGTGGAATCTGAAAGTTTACTGCTTTGCATTTTTGGTAAATGTAATGATTGAGGATCTGCTGTTGCTTATTCTACCAGGAGTACTGCACTGAAGACTTGCAGAGTCACTTTTCAATTTAAGTGAGACTTTTCTGGAAAAGTCTGACTAGGAGCTGGATTTCCACATACAAAGGACCTGGCATTGAGATGGCATGGACTTGGGGGCTGGAGAGTTGGCTCAGGGGTTAAGGGATTGTTGCTCTTGCAAAGGACCTGAGTTCAATTCCCAGCATCCACATGGTGGCTCACAACCATCAGTAACTCCAGTCACAAGAGGAATCCTACACCCTCTTCTAGCCTCCAAGGAAACTGCATGCACGTGGTTTATAGACACACATGCAAACAAAACAACCACACACATAAAATTTAAAAAAAAAAAAAAAAAAAAAAAAAAGGAAGAAAGGAAGCTGGGCCGTGGTGGTGTACGGCTTTTATCTCAGCACTACTGGAGGCAGAGACAGGAAGATCTCTGTGAGTTTGAGGCCATCGTGGTCTACTGAGCCAGTTTCAAGACAGCCTCCAAAGCTACAGAGAAACCCTGTCTCGAAAAACCAAAGAAAAATAAAATAAAACAAAAAGAAATGTCATGGGTTTAATATATCCTGGAGTAGAGAAAAGCCCAAAGATGAGTCTATATCTTCCTGTTTGCTAAGATGCCCTTGAATTTTAGTAATTGCATCTCCTGATTTGATGTGTGTGTGTGTGTGTGTGTGTGTGTGTGTGTGTGTGAGAGAGAGAGAGAGAGAGAGAGAGAGAGAGGCCCTGCTGAGCTGTCCTGCCAGCTTCTCTCTTCACTTTTAATTTCAGAATTTCCCATAGTTCCTGATAGATAGTAATGCCAGTAGATTAACTCATTCTGGTCTTTTAGACAGAAGAAAGACAGCTAGAAACCATGCCAGGCTATGCCTTACCTCTCCATGTTGACTAAAAGCAGGATTATGACGAAAACAGGGAACATCAATCTTTTAAAGCCAGTTCAGTAGGAAACGCCTCCCCCGACCCAGCAGAGCGCAGCAATGCACGAAGTCTCATTATCTCAAAGCTAATGAACAATCATTAGTGTAATCAGCACATGCCATTTAACGGCATTCTTAATTTTTTTTTTTTTATTTTTATTTTTCAGGTACAGGGAAAACAATGGTGATGGACATGTTTTATACCTATGTGGAGATGAAGAGGAAAAAACGGGTCCATTTTCATGGCTTCATGCTAGATGTGCACAGAAGTAAGTTAGCGAGTGACCCCAAGCAGCCAGTGGTCTTTCAGTGTGATGGCCACAAAATCAATTTTCCTTTTCAGTGATTGACCGTATGTGCTGGGGAAAAAAAATCAGGCTCTTGCTTGAAGTAAGATTTTCTTTGGTATCTTTTGCTTCGCGTATATGGAAAATGAGAATGCACCTCCAGGTTGTTCTTTTGTTTGTTAGTTTGTTTTCTGAGACAGGGTTTCTCTGTAGCTTTGGAGCCTGTCCTGGAACTCACTCTGTAGTGGGATTAAATCGTGCGCCTCACCAGGTTTCTCGATTCTTTTCTGAGACAGCCTGACCCTTCTGCATGATCTTCCACTGGCAGGATTCACGTGTGCTCCGTCTTGCCCATGTCTTGGTGTGTGTAGATTATTTCATTGTCTGCACGGTTTGCCTATCATCTGTACCTCCCTAGAGTAGGAGCACTGCTTTTCGCCCGGCACGTTCAGTGTTTTGTGTAAATTTGGTGAGTGAGCAGTGGTGGGTTGAATGTCCTGGGTTGGAGTCATTGGATACTCTTGGACAAGATGCGTTCTTCACAGGCCGGTTTCCTGACCCTACTCTCATCACTTAAACCCAGGACCAATTCCACTTTGCTGATGTGTCCACCTGCCTTTCCCTGCCGTCCATAAAGTAATAAAATGATCCAGCCATGAGACGGAATGACCTTGACTCACCCTTAAAGTTTTGAGACTGTAATGTTTGAATAACTTGTTTTGAAGCAGAGAAAGTACAGTGCTTTTCAATAATCAAACTGTGATGATTGAACGATTGAACTCCATTACACGTGGGGTTTAAATTTAATTTTCATGTCCAGGTTAAATTTCAGAGATTAGAAATACATTCTAGTTCCTTAACATGTTCTATTAATATAATATTTTTGTCTGTTTCATTCATGTATCTAAGGAATACATCGCCTTAAACAGAGCTTGCCAAAAAGGAAGGCAGGATTCATGACTAAGTCCTATGACCCGATAGCTCCCATAGCCGAAGAAATCAGCCAAGAAGCTTGTCTCCTATGTTTTGATGAATTTCAGGTAACATTGGGGGTTTTCTTTTTTTGTTACATTTAGACTTTTTTATTATTTTAAGTTGTATGTGTGCACTACGTGGTTGTGTATGAGTGTGCGGGTGCTCGCCAAGGCCAGAGGCACTGGGTCACCTGCAACTGTGTTTGCAGTTTGCGATTGTGCACTGCCTGATGCACTGGGTCACCTGGAGCTGTGTTTGCAGTTTGCGATTGTGCACTGCCTGAGGCACTGGGTCACCTGGAGCTGTGTTTGCAGTTTTCGATTGTGCACTGCCTGATGGGTTCAGGGAATGGGACTAAGTGTTCCTATTTGAGAAGGCTGACTAATGGGGAGAAGGAATCAAGAATGAACACCTACGTTGCGTTGCTAATGTTTAATCAGGCCCAGCTTACCAGAGACAACAAGAGGGTTTCCCTGTACAAGCTGAGTGTCGTAGTTACTGTTCTATTGCTGTGAGAGAGCAAGGCGACTTATAGGAGGGAGAATTTACTGGGGGCTTGATTGCAGTTTGAGAGCATTGACCCATGGTCACCATTGTGGGGAGCGTGGCGTGGCGGCAGGCAGGTGTGTGGGAGCAGTAGCGGAGAGCTGACAAGTAGACACAAACTAGGGCTTTAAACCTCAAAGCCCTCCTCCAATGAGGCCACCCCTCCTAATCCTCCCTGAATAGGGACGATTCTCATTCAAGCCACCCGAGGCCCCGAAGGATGAGGGGTGTGTATTGTCACCTGCTGCGACATGACATCCACACTTGGTTTGATAGTTGCCCCGGTGGCCTGGTTTCTTGTCACAGGTCCTTTTCTGTTCCACCCCTAAATAGACTACGCCTGCCTATAAGCAGGTAATCCGAAAGCGTGTCAGAAACCTTGGACCCGTGTTTCTTATGAATTTGATCTAACCGGGGGACACTTGTAGAGGGACCCTGTTAGACCAGAGCACCTCTGTCTCTATCTGTAATAGGTACTGTATTTTCCAATGAAAGCCTTTGGTGGTTGAGGTCTTGCCTCAAGGCATGTTTCCCATTGCCCAGTCCGGGCAAGGCCTCTCTTTAACAAAGCTCTTCTAAGTAGCCGCAGTTTCGTGCACATCCTGCTCATCCATCGCCTTGCTTGTTTATCTGTTTCTAGACAGGGTCACTGGGTGGCTCCAGCTGGCTTGGGGCTCTATACAGACCAGGCTGGCCTCGGACTCACACAGATCATTTCTGTGTACTAACCTCCTGAGTGTTGTGTGCATCTCCACAGCTGGCCATGTATTCATTTACGATTTCATCTGCCTGTATGCACCACGTGCATGCTTGTGCTTTCAGAGGCAGAAGAGGGTGCCAGGTCCCCTGGAACTGAGTTACAGACCACTGTGAGCTGTCGTGTGGGTGCTGGGAACTGAGCCCAGGTCCTCTGGAAGAGCCGATGATGTGCAAACCTTCATTTTTTGTTTTTAAGATTTATTTATCTTTATTTTAGCTGTGTGAGTGTTTGCCCGCATGCAATCGAGTCCACTGCAGGTGTGCCTGGCGCTTTCAGAGGACACCAGATCCCCTGAACTGCAGTTACAGATGGTTGTGAGCCACCGTGTGGGTGGTGGGGACCAGAGCAGCCAGCGCTCTTGGCCGCTCAGCCGCTCAGCCATCTCTCCAGGCCCTGTCCACAGCTTTAAATGCGCTCATGTTCTTTTCTTGGCTTCTGAACTTCATTCTAATTCTTCTCTAAGCTGCCTGCTCTGTTCTTTGCTCTCCTTTCTCCTTGTAACCCCATGAATGCCATGCTATGCTGAGCCTCCCCCACCCCCGCAATGAAAAGCTCATTGCTTTTGAATTCAGCCTCACTTGAAAACGTCAGGACGTGAGCAGATCACGCCACGTTCTCTGCCAGCATATAACACAAATGGCCTCTAGCCCATTTCCAGACAGAGTCCTTTTTGTCCGAAACCTCATGAGCAGTCTTTATTGTCTATATTTTGGCGTTCTGGTCTTCTAAACTCCTGCCTGGATGGTCCCTTAAGCTTTGCCTACAGCATTGTCGCATAAAGATTGCTCGCCTTGTGTTTAATAGCTGTACCTCTCGAGCAGAGTCAGCGTCTTAGAACCCGAAGACTAAAACCTCAGCCACATTTCTCCTATCAACATCCCGAGGTGTCTGATCTCTTTTCATTGTTAATAGGCAAAAATGCTCTTATTATTTAAATTATATTATTTGTGCGGTAATATACATTTTCTCCTTTGATTTTTTTTTTTTTTTTTTTTTTTTTTTTTTTACTAAGCTGGTCTTTCGTGAACTGTTTGAGGTGTTGCTTATTTATCTGTTGGGCTGATCCATTACTTCTGTTGTGTAGACTCTGTCTTTTCCCTTCATTTTGGAGCCGTAGATGAACCTACAGCTTCATGCTCACTGGACGAGTCAGCCCCTCATGTATGCTCAAGGATGTTGGCTACTGTTTCCTGGGTGCTTTCTGTGTGCCCATGTGTTTGTTTTGGTTTCGGTTTTCTTTGTGTCAAGGCCTCTCTATGTGGCCCTGGGTGTCCTGGAACTTACTTATAGACCAGGTTGGCCTCGAACTCAAAGAGATTAATTTCCCTCTGCCTCCTGAGTGCTGGGATTAAAGTTGTGCTCCATCATGTCTGGCCCCTATGATTTGTTTTTTTATAAACAAAATATTTTGTAGTTGGCTTTCTCTTTTATTCTCTGCCTTTGGGGCCTTAGGGCCCTGCCACCTAGCTCCCAAATAAATACATAGAGATTTATTCTTATTTTTTGAATGCCTGGCTTTAGCTTGGCTTATTTTTTAGCCAGCTTTTCTTTCTCTTTTCTTTCTTTCTTTTTTTTTTTTTTCACTTTCTTTCTTTCTTTTTTTGTTTGTTTTTTCAAGACAGGATTTCTCTGTGGCTTTGGAGCCTGTCCTGGAACTTCCTCTGTAGACCAGGCTGGCCTCGAACTCACAGAGATCCGCCTGCCTCTGCCTCCCCAGTGCTGGGATTAATGTCATGCACCACCCACGCCCAGCTAGCCAGCTTTTCTTCACTTAAATTATCCCATCTACCATTGTCTTGGGGCTTTTACCTTTCCTTATTCTGTGTAACTTTCTTCCCTTCTTACTCCGCAGCGGCTGTGTGGCTGGGCTCTCCTCTCCTTTTCTAACCCCTCTCTCTCTTCACCTACCTCTTCTCCTATTCTCTGCCTGGAATCCCCACTTGTTTTCCTTTCCTGCTTCACCATTGGCCGTTCAGCTCTTTATTAGACCATCAGGTGCTTTAGACAGGCAAAGGAACACAGCTTCACAGAGTTAAACAAATGCAACATAAAAGAATGCAACACATCTTTGCATCATTAAACAAATGTTCTGCAGCATAGATGAATGTACCATGTCTTAAGCTAATTCCAGAACAATATTTTAATTTTTAATTGTGTACATGTGTGCACTTAAGTGTGAGTGTTTGTGACCTCCAGAAGAAACCAGGGATCCCCTGGAGCTGTTATTATAGGCAGCTATGAGCTATCTGACCTGAGTTCTGGGAACTAAGTAGGGTCCTCTGGAAGAACAAAAATTGCTCTTGACCACTAACTCTAATGCCTTTCTTCTTTTTCTTTTTTGAACTTGTTTTTATTGAGCTGTATATTTTAATGCCTTTGTTCTTAAACTCTGTACTGTGATTAAAACCAAGATTCTATATAACAATGCATTATTAATATGGAATTATAAGAGCTTATATACTATACATACATAATAACTCTAGTACATTTCTTCAGAGTTTGACCTATGTCTTAGTAAAGTTTTGCAACTAGGTATTGCTGCTGCTTTCATTATATTGGTGAGAAAATGGAGAATCAGAGAGGGTATGTAACTGAGCTGTGGTTTAAATCCAGCATCCTGGCTCTGATTCCTAGCAGCTATGTTATGTATTTTCCTTAGTTCACAAAATCTTGTATTATGTGGTTAGCTTCTGGCTGTAGAGTAAGGTGGGATTTGGGGGTGTTTAAACAGAACCTCAAAACCCAGAAGTCATCCTTAAGCTTGCTGGATCGAGTAGAAACAGAAGTCATCCTTAAGCCTGGGGTAACACTCGCTGGATGGAGTAGAAGAGTATTTAGCTGCTTCATTCTTTTTTTTCCTTAAATAAAATTATTTTTCATTTTACACACCAACCCCGCCCTCCCCTCCCCTCCTATCCCCTATCCACTCAGAGGGGGTATGGCCTTCCTTGGGAAGTCAGCAAAGTCTGGCATACTCAATTGAGGCAGGACCCCCGCTGCCTCCTTCGTCCAGGCTGAGCAAGGTGTCCCTCCATAGGGAATGGGCTCACGTAGGTGCTTCATTCTTAGTGATGACATGTCTGTAAGCACCGGGTCACGTTTAAAACTGGAGCATGGTACCAGTCCTGCTGTTCTTGCGCTTTATTATTGCCTCTAGGGTGATGCTTATGAGTGTAATGCCTTTTTGTAGGGAGACAATGGGGATTCCTGCTGCTTACAAGCAAGGACATGCACTTTCTTTCCGGTTCTTGAGTTGAAGGAGTTTTAAGGCCCTACCTTGGAAGCATTTAGCTCACATTTTGCAGGGCACATTCTTTCTTCGTCCTCTTCCCCAAGCATGACACCTCACATCTCAGATACACTTCTTTGATGTGAGTCTCTTCTTAAGTGCGTTTTAGTGGCCGAAATGAAAGAATACCTCATTCTTGACGTTTTCTTTCCAGTTTTTATTGTACCTGCTAAGCCATTTGTGATTCTGAAAACAGAATTCCAAAGGAAGACGTGTCTTACTAACAAGGTATTTAAAAAGCATGCCGATAAGCAGCATGCTGTGTAAAATTCTCCTCTATAAGCCATCTGTATCACTCACTCAGCAGATACTGTTAGCCGTTTTTATAAAGCAGGAGCGCTATTAAAAACTGCTAATAAAAAGTAGGTGCTTGTTTTTGTGCTAATCCTAATTACTGATAATGCATGCCTATGTTTGTCACTCACTCCATGGCACTGCACCAATCAGTGGGTGACTGAGCCTCAAGCATTTACACATGTAAATGAATTACTTTTCTTCTTGTTCTCTTATTTAAGTGAGTCAGGATGGAAGGCAACTCTAGGTCATAAAGATCTCTTCTCTTTAATGCTAATGGAACGTCTCTACTCTCTGCTCACAGAGTACCCTTATTGGTAATCTGCAGCCTTGTCTTTTGTTCCCGGTGGTAATGAAATGCTGGGTGCCGAACACCCCAGCTCTCCAAGAATGCGGAGCCAATTGTCTTCTGTTTGCTTATACTGTAAAATTACTGTTCCCCAGCAAACCCGGACAAGTGCGGGGCCAAGATCAAAGAGTACACATTGGCATCCAGCTGCACCGATGACTCCTGCTTTATTAATTAGTCATAGCTTCTCCAAGTTAACTTTCTCAGCTCGCACAGTGTAAAAACAGCCAAGTGGAACTGGACCACAAGCCTTGACTGTTTGTTCCCATCCTTTTCTGGGTTAAGCTTTTGCAGCGTATCAGCTGAATATTCCTCTCTGAACCTCAGGGTATGAAAGCTAGTTTTCAGTTTTCATTCCAAAACCTGTTACGGGAATAGTCAAAGAACTACCCTCATTTTCTGATATCAGGTAACATTTCGTTGTTTTTTTTTTTTTTTTTTTTTAAAGGAAGTGTATGGAGAGGCTAGGACTGGCTTTAAAATCTAATTTAAAAATGCGGTTGCCACTGAATTTTGCAAGCTTGTTCTGTCCCCTCATCAGCAATGCCACTGGTGTTTAAGCTTGTGAAAGGACCTTCCCTATGAATGTTTCTGTGGAAGCAAAGTTCATCCATGGTCCCGAACTCCGTGTCTGAACACCACCAGCAACTGCTTCTCTTCTCGTGAACGCTTGAGGTTCCTGAAGCCTTCTTAGTAGAAAGCTTTCTCAGTAGGTTCTCCTAGCCACTGTTTTCAGGGCAGTGCTTGAGACAGAAAGACCCTTCCCCTGCCCCTCCTGGCTTTGTTTTGTTGAGGTGGGGAGGAAGCCCTTCGCTGTCTCATAAGATCCTGGCCATAAGGAGGGATGCAATTTAGACCCATGGTAAGTTGGAGTTTCTTGATCAGATAGGAAGATTTCCAGGAGTTCCTGTATCCTCTATCAGTGGGAAAATACGAATGGGTAAGGCAAACTTTACTGAGGGTCTTTGAAATGCGTGGGTAGAGAAGGTCGACGCACTCCTATGCCGGGACATTCATGAACCCTGTCTGTGGGCAGGGTGTCTTCAGCCAGCGCTTAGGTTGCATGTGAAGTTTCCCTCTCTCGATTGCTGATTTCGCTGTGAGCTGTAAAAGCCTCTTAAAGAAAAAGAGTTGCCATTAAGTGGTCTTTTGATGAATTCGAACACGAAATAATTTCAGAAGAGATGAATGGCTGTGTTCTTTCTCGGTTGCCTAGCGTGGTTTTGCCTGCACTGCGTCTTGTTTAGCTGCCTGCAGGGTGCATTTCTAGTTTCGCCGGAGGTCATCGTTTTAAGGCACCACTTGGGAGGGACAGGTTTATTTTTATTTTAATTTTTTTAGCAGGAATATTTGTGTTTGCAGGGTTAGCAGAGGCTGGCGTGCTGGAAGTGACTGCATCGTCTTTGGATTATTCATGGACAGTAATAGAAGGCACTTAAAAAGAACAATGAAATTGCTTATTTCTGTGATGGGCCATCTGTTGAATTGTTTTGTGCAACAATTGCACAATAGTATCTATGTCATATCATTCTATTTTCAACAGCAGCTGATTATGTCTCACTGGCTACTTGTCCTTATTTCTAAAGTCCCATGGCCATTAAAAGTCGCCTCTCGGGGGACCTTTGTCAGAAAGGTATTAGAAACTGCAAATAGCCTGTATATGTTAACATGGTTGCTCTTTCTCCTCCCGCCCCCCCCCCCCCCGCGTGTGTGTTGGGGGTGTGTAGAGGGTGGCAGTATAATGCCAGAGTTGGTCGTGTTCTAATTAATTGGATTTCCTAAGTGTTCAGGACGGTTTTCTGTGCTTTCCACATGGAGTTGATAAAGAAGTCACCACAGAACCATTTGATGATTTGGTAGACATGACTGATTTGCAGAAAGGAGGCGTGAGCCTAAGAGACTGTTCGATGGCCTTTCCTGCTTTTAATTATCTACTCTTTTCTTCATGGTGGTAATTAGAATTTTTCTCCTGGAATTCGCTTCCATCTAAAAAAAAAAAATAAATAAAATAAAAAAATAAAAAAGAGCCATTAGCAAATGTGTTAGAGCAGAAGTGAAATTAAAATAAAACAAATGTGTTGTTGCCCACAGGTCACTGACATTGCCGACGCCATGATTCTGAAACAGCTTTTTGAAAATCTGTTCAAAAACGGGGTCGTCGTTGTGGCAACATCCAACAGACCACCGGAAGGTAAAACAAACAATGTGTCTTCCACATCCAATTAGATAAGAAGCTTTCAAAGGCCCACATTTCTGGAGGAATTTTCTTGTGTTTGTCAGTCTGATGACTTCACCTACCCTTGGTTTTATAACTGGCTTAATCTGAAAATTCAGTCTGAATTTGTAGCTTTAAACAATTTCTATTTTTAGCAAGTCCAGTAGCTCCCCATGTTGTATGTCCCCCAACACTAGACACGTGGTAGGTGCCTGTAAAAAAAACGCTGGTGTTCCTAGCTCACTTATGCCATGAAAGAAAGCTCCATCAAATGAAAAATTCTTACCCACTTTCATGGGTAGTTTTTTTTTTTTTTTTTAAACTACTTCACTTAATTTAGCATTTCTAGGGTACTTTCGGCTTATTAGGAAAGTATTTAAACATTAAAAAAACAAGTCGTAGTTAGACAAAAGTAACATGTAAAAAACTTTTTTTTTTTTTTTTTTTTTTTTTTGAGCTCATCATGTGGTCACTTAAAGGTGAGGAATCCAAAATAATGTTTTCCTGGGACCTGCCAAGGCCTTGCTCTGAGGGAGGGGCCTGGACTTACCTTGCTGGTTGTACAACCCAGCCCTCCCTTTTACCTTTCTCTCTATTTTCTCACACAGCAGGCAGGCACGGATGCCCCTCCATATTTGACTTCTTTATCGTGCGTTTGGTTCATTGTCTGGGCTCCGTTTCGCCAGGGAGGGTACGGATGTCTTTCATCTCGGTGTGTGGATGAATGTGCTCTCGGCCTGGGCGTGACTGTGGAGCATGTATTTCTGCAGGGATCTCTGGCTGTGTGGAGAACAGACCGCGGATGAGTTTTTGAGGCCCAGCAGGGTTGGGAGGGGAGGGCCAGTGGTGGGAAGTGGTGGTCAGATGCTGTCTCCATCACAGGCAGAGTCAACGGTGCTTCTGGGCGGAAAAACACCGACAGAGCAGGCAGTCTACCACCGGGCTATATCTCCCCATCCTTCAAGAGCTTTTTAAAGTGAAATTACTGGGTGGGCATGCCAGCACTTACGAGGCAGAGGCAGGTGGATCTCTAAAAGTTCAAGGCCAGCCTAGTGAGACCAAAACCAAAACCAAAACAACAACAAAAAAAATTGGGAGGTGTTGAGAGTTGTGGTTTTAATGAGAATGGCATCCATAGACACACACATGCACACACACACACACACACACACACACACACACACACACACGCACGCACGCACGCACACACGCAAGCGTGTGGGCACGCACACGTTTAGTTCTCGGTTGGTAGACCGTTGGGAAGGATCAGGAGGTGTGGTCTTGCTGGAGGAGGTGTGTCTCTGGGGGTGGGCTTTGAGATTTCAAAAGCCCACAGCCGACCCACAGTCTCTCTCTGCCTGTGGATCAGGATGTAAAACTCTCATCTACTTCTCCAGCACCATGACTGCCTGCCTGCCGCCACACTTCCTGCCGCGATGATAATGGACGAAATCTCTGAAACTGTAATCAAACCGTCAATGAAATGTTTTCCTTTAAAAGAGTTGCCTTGGTCATGGTGTCTCCTCACAGCAATAGAGCACTAGTTAGGACAAGAGTATCGGAGGGAGACACGTGATGTGGACCTATGGCTTCCAGATATATGTGTGCCTTGGTGCACATTCACCCCCTCCACCCCCCCCACACATGTGCAGATAACGTTAAACACATATGATACTGGGTCAACTACGAGAAGCTGATGATTGCCTCTACCGTAGCTGATCTGACAATGTGATTAGGGTTGACTTTCCACACTGACGAAGCTATGGTCGTAAGTAGAGAAGGGCTAGAATCATCCTGGAGGTTCTGTAGCAAAGACTGTTGAGGAAGAGTAGTGCTTGGCGGTGCAGCAGTTTTCGTGTGGTAAGGCAAGGCAGACAGTCACAGGAGAGGTGGAGGGACACTTTGGAGCACAGATGCTGTAGGCATGAACAAGGTCCCCGGGCTGTCAGATAGCGCGAAGAAACTGAGCTGGAGAAGACCCAAAGTTCAGGATGCAGAATGGCAGCAGTTGGACACCGGTCAGCTGACAGCCTCTTCCTCAAGCGCTAGATCTCCTGTTGGCAGGAGGACAGAAATCATCTCCACGTGCTGATTTTTAAAAATGTTTTTTAATTTTGCTTTTTTAAAAGACAGGCTTCTATCTGTAGTCCTGGCTGTCCCGGAACTCACCCTGTAGACCAGTCTGGTCTCGAATTCAGGTATCTGCCTGCCTCTGCCTCCTAAGTGTTGGGATTGAAGGCGTGCGCCATCACACCTGGCTCCAGGCTGGCTTTTAACCTGTGGTCTTCCGTCCTCTGCTTCCTGAGTGCTGGGATCAAACAGTTTAATAATTTAATGTAAAGACATGGTGGTGTGCACTTATAATTCCACGACCCAGGACACTGTGTGCAAGTTAGAGGCCAGCCTGGGCTGTAGGTTAGCCTGGTTTATAAGGGAGACACTATCTCAACAAAACAACAAAGCGCCCCCCCCAACCCCAAATTAAAACACTTAATGCAAAGAATATGGCACCTAAATGAATGTGGACATGCTTACTCACATGTGTGAGCTCACTTGTGTGCGTGCATAGCTTTATTGGTAAGGAAAGAGACAGAATAATGATATTAGGAAGAGACAAAACGATGGGATGCGGGGCAGAGCTGTGGCTCGCGGGCTGGGGAGAGAGACTGACGGCAAAGGGGCAACAGGAAAATATTTCTTGGCGTTTTAGAAGTGTTCTGTATCTTGACCGTAGTGGTGGTTATAGCTGTTAAAACTCACAAAACTATACTCTAGAACAGTTCATTTTTATCACATGTAAATTAAGAAAATCTGCATTGGCTTGTTTCTCCTTGATGGCTGTGAATGATCAAGGTCTAACTGCCCCGTTAAAGGTTGCTTTCTTTTCCAGCCACGAGAATACAAGCAGCTTTTCTGTAGGTTATAGCTTTGGTCCAGGGCCCCCAGGTAGTGTTGACATTGAGAAGATAGGCGTAGCCATTGGGTAGAGCAGCATGTGCCTGTAACCCAGCACTGAGGTGGGGGAGAACGGGGTTGAGCGTGGGTCTGAGGCTAACCCTCCTCCGTAATGAGTTCCAGGCCAGCCAGGGTGACAAAGTGAGACCTTTTCCTCTTCACCCCCATGGACGGCAGGTCCTCAGATGACCTTGCCAGCTGGGGAAAGCAAGCTCTTGGCAGATATTTGGGCAATGATAAGTGGCTAGAAAGAGCAGTGTATTGGAGGGGCTTGGAAGGCAGAAGGGACTAGAAAGTCGGGGTGCAGGATGGAGCCAGAGGTACAAGCTAGACTTTTCTAAGGCAACAGTAAGGGTTTGAATTTCACTGTAAGAAATAACGTGAGCCTGCCTGAAGCTCACCTCAAGCAGGACGGGCAGGGTCCCAGTTGGAAAGGTCGCTTTGGTTATAATTTGAAGAAGGGGTTTCTGGGTAGACCCGTTGGGAAGCGACTGTCTTGGTGCCAGACAATGGTTCTCCAGTGGGGACTGTGTGGCTGGGAGGAGATTTCCAAATGTCTGACTGTTCTACCCAAGAGGGCGCCTTGGCAGGCGCAGTTCTGAGGCTGGGACTACTGCCAGAGACATTGTCAGTGCGGGGCTATTCTCCACGCAAGAACCACACGGACAGACATTGTCAGTGCGGAGCTAGTCTCCACGCAAGAACCACACGGACAGACAGACATTGTCAGTGCGGAGCTATTCTCCATGCAAGAACCACACGGACAGACATATCAGGAGAACGCAGACTCAGAAACCTGCCGTGGCGTGACCGTAGTGGGTTTGTAGAGAACAAGGAGAAAATAAACCCACCATTTAAAACTTCAGGTGCACAACTCTCATATTTTATGTTCTAAAGTGAAGTTTTTCTGTTTTCATAACATTCCAAGTTTTTCTAGTTTTGTGATTTTTTTTCCAGTAAGGGGAAAAAAGAAAAATAAAAAAAAAGTAATAAGAATTAATTGGATGGTGACCCAACAAGTTAACGGTTCAGTAGATCAAATTAGTTAAAAATTCAAAATTAACTTAATGATTAATCTTGAGAACTCTGTTCAAAACATAGGAAGCCGGTTTGAAAGGAAGCAGCCGGTAAGCCCAATGGCTGCCCACGTTGTTGCTATGATGTGGGTACTGAAAAGAAAGCAGCCCTACGGAGCCCGAGCCTGGAGTGGCACACAGGAGGTTAGGGCTTCTGTTTGTGACTTTAAAAGCTCACAAACATTATCACTGTTAGTTTATGTGTGTGGGCGGTTTGCATGCTTGTGTGCCTGTGTACCACTGGCATGTTTGGTGCCATTGGAGGCCAGTGCATTCTCTGAAACTGGAGTTACAGGTAGTTGTGAGCCCCTGTGTGGGTGTTGGGAACAGAGCTCAGGTCCCCTGCGAGAACAGCCAGTGAACAAACAGCCAGCGCTCTTAACCGCTGAGCTACCTTTCCAGCCTCCCCCACCCAACCTTTTTATAATATTAAAAAAATTAAAAATCTTATGTGAGTGTCTGAATACGCATGCATGTGCCCTCAAGTGCATGCCGAAATGTTCCTGCGGACTGCCTATAACATTTTTCATATTTAAAAAGGAATTCTTTGATAATTTAATGCAGTTTATTTTGAACTTATTCACCCCAGGTCCAGTCATTCTCCAGTAAGCCAAGACCATGTGAAAATACACAGATTAATGGTTACGGGCTAATAATTAAGAGAGAAGTAGCCAGTATGAAGCCAGTACGTATATAAATCAGCCTAAGTCCTTGTGTGTTTATTTGGCGTGAAGCGGCTGTGGGACCTCCTTTGTGTTCTCTCTTTAAATAGTTCACTGACTCTAGTTTGTGCTGCCCATAACATATTTCTGGGTGTGGGACCTTCCATTGGAAGGAAAACGGATTCTCTCATCCTTAGAGGCCATCGCTTGCCCATAGCTCACAGGGAAGGAGCAGCCAGCGGCTTGTGAACCCCTAGGACTCCGTGCTCTCACACAGATCTTGTGCAGACGCCCACAGCTGCGGTGAGTTCATGAGTGCAGCTGCCCTGCCAGGTCCAGAAGACACAGTTTTGTTCTCATCTCCCCTGAGCTCTGGCTCTTACAATCTTCCCACTCCCTTTTCTGAGGCAGCCCCTTAGTTTTGGGGAGGAGATGGGCTACGGATCCTAATCGTGGCTGAGTATTGATGTTTAATAAGGATCAGGAGAAACAATTAGGCCGAATAGATGTTTATTCAGGGAGAAACAACTCACAGCATAGACAGATGAACACCAGCAGGTTCCTGGTCCCAAGGATGCCTCCAGATGTGCTCCTGTCCCCTTGCTGCTGCAAGCAAGTGAGTTCTCCGAGCCCTCTCCTGGGCCTTAGTTCCCCCAGGTCAGGTCCGGCCCTGTCCCCACCCACAATGGGCGTGGTCTATGCCACAGGCATCTTACTGCACCTGAGGATGGCCCGGTACCCTTTCTCTGCCTGCACTGAGAGCAACCACATATCTTATCTGAATTCCGGAACTACTTGGAAACATGATCCGAACCGCAGAGGTGCACTGCGCTTACACAAACAGGAAACGCTAAATATGATGACTGAAGGCAAAAGAGCAACCCCTTTTTAAAATAGATGAGTGAACAGAACAAAGAGAGGTAAGTTTCAGTAAGCTGCAGCTTTATTTTCTTTGCAAGTCAGAAGCTGGGCATGGTGGTCCATGCCTGTAATCCCAGCACCAGGGAGGACGAGTCAGGATGATGCTAAATTTGAGGCCACAATGGGTTACATACATAGCAAGGTTCTGTCTCAGGGGAAAGAAAATCAGGAAAACATAGACCGCACGAAGAAAAAAGATTTAAGATTAAAAAAAGGCAACAAATTGAATCGAAAGCTCATTTACTGAAATAAAGCTGATGAAGTCTTCGAGGCACCAAAGTGTGGAAATGAAACTATGGGAAGCAAAATGAGTGATGTTTGGAAGATGTTACAAGTTTGGCAGAGTAGATAGGACCAGACGACGACGAGAAGAAAAGAGTGGAGGTCAGTCCCCGGGAGAGCTAAAGTGTGATGGGCGTGTGACTGTAGGAAGGAGGAAAGTCACCTGGGACAGTAACTCTGACCCCTGCTGAGGGGAGTTGTAGACGCTCAGTGATGAAGTCATCATTTTGTGTGGCCCAGGATAGTTTCAAACTTGGGCTCTTCCTGTCTCAGCCTTCCAGATGCTAGAATTACAGATATGAGACACTCTGAACAGCCTTCCTTTAGGATTTAAAATATGCCTTTTACTCTCTAAATTCCTAGAAAAGAAAAAGATAAAGGAGGCTTCTCAGAGCAAAATCTGTAAAACACCCAAAATGTGTGAGTAAAAACTGTGGACCGAGGCTGACCGCCCAGTGGCGGTAAGTCCCAGTGGGCGGCGTTTCTCCTCTAACCCCCCTCTTGGGCTAAGCCGGCTCCTAGCTAAATGACCTTCTTCCAGATGACAGTAGAGTCAGCACAATTATCTGATGGCTGTGGAGAATGAAAAAAGCAGACAGATTCCCGAGGAAGAGAACTTAGAGGGGGCCCCGTAACGCGATTGCCGCATTGGCGTCTTGGGCTCTGTTTGCAAACCCACAGATTTTATGGCCTGAACAATCAGACTAAAGACTGAGGTGCGGAGCTCTGCTCCTCGGGAGAACTAGACTGGGATAGCTTCACGTTCTGTGTACGAACCCTACTTGAACCCTGGACTTCCAAACCCACGCGGCAGCAAGATGTCTCATCTCTGTCCTTAAGTAGGTTGGACTAGAATCACCTACAGATTAGCATAGCACATCTCTGAGTTTGTCTGTGAAGGTATTTCCAGGCACAATTAACGAAGGGGGAAAACCCAAAGCTTTTGGGGCCCAGCTGACGTGAAATATGGCACAAGCTTGGAGTTTGGGTGCCATTCCTCTGGCCATGATGGGCTGTGGTTTTTAAAATGTTTCTCTCTCTCTCTCTCTCTCTCTCTCTCTCTCTCTCTCTGTTTCTCTCTCTCTCTTTTGGTTGTGAGCCTAGCCTTTAACAGCTGAGCCATCTCTCCATCCCTTCTCTCTCTCTTTTTTTAATTATTTTTATTTTATGTGTATTAGTGGTTGCCCACATGTATGTCTGTCTGTGTGAGGGTGTCAGATCCCCTGTTACAGACAGTTTGTGAGCTGTCATGTGGGTGCTGGGAATTGAACCCAGGTCCCCTCGAAGTGCTCTTAACCAATGAGCCAGTCAGTGGTGGCACACACCTTTAATCCCGGGACTCAAGAGACAATCAGACGGATTTCTGTTAGTTCAAGGCCACACTGAGCTATACAAAATTGATCCCGCCTAAAAGAGAACAAACAGCTCACACGAAGGTGACCTCAGCATCTGGCATCCCAGGGTTTGAGAGGCATAAAAGGAGGATAAAATTGTTCATGTGAGAGTGAGTCTCTAGCCTCGCTGAGGAGAGCCTAGCAGTCTGAGTGAATCTGAGGAGCAGTGACATCGGGAGCAGTCTGAGGATCGCCCCTTTGGTCTGAGCTGAGGTGACCGGCTGCTTTGCTATTCTGATCTTCCACCTGAAGTTTGAACGCCACTATCTGTCTCTGGGTCTCTTATTAATCATGCTACAGGACTTTAGTCTTATTATTGAAGGAAACCAAATACTGTGCTGTGGGTGGTGGGTAGAAGCATTCCAGTTTACTGTATTGACCCGACATTGTGCAGAAATTTACAGCCATATTGATTGGTCTGGAAATGTTAATTTTTCTCACTTGTGCAGATGAAATGTAGTATATTAACCATGTAAGGCCTTACCTATCTGGGTTCATTACAGGAACTAATAAAACATTTTCTAAATAACGAAAGAGAAAAGCAAAATCGCTGTTGCTGCTTAAATGGTCTAGAAGCGCCATTTAAAGAAAACTATGATAAAATAATAATATCTTAGAAGGATAAATCATATTGACTCCAGAGAGCCACATAAATATTTTATGTCAGGGCATATTTTCTTGTCTTATAGGAAAATTCTATTGAATTACCTTTCTTACATTCCTTTCTTACTCTAACCCAGTTTGCACATGTGTAAATAGGCATTGTTCGCACTCTTGGTTTTGAAACTTGAATTTTAAGGGAGAGATCTTTTCTCCAAATGCATCTCCGCAGCATCGATGTGCTTTGTCATTACTTAAAAACACTCTTTGCATGCATTTTGTCTTTAAGTATTATTGCAGTTCTTTACTCTGCAGAGTTTAGAGTCCTCATGCCATTCTCTACAAAGTGAGTATCCCGCAGGCCCGGTCCTTTGTCTTACACAACCTTACACAACCAAGTGTTCATTTAACTCTGCTCAGAAATGATTTAAAAAAAAAATCACAGGCAAGAACTGGTGAATTTTTAACTGGTATTTAGTAAATACTAGCAACTGTTGATATAAGTATAATATGAAATCTTTGCATCTAAGAAAGTTAAAACCAAGCGTGAAAGGCTTTGTAGCTTAATAACACTTCCGGAGACAGATCTATTGTGTAGCAATTAGCATAATATTTGGATTGCGGAGAAACTTCAGTTTAATGACTATAGCCCCTTTCCATCACACGTTCCATGAAAGCCTAAAGATTTTCAAGCGAACGTATTTCTGCTTAGGATTCTGCTTAGAAAATGCCCCTCAGAGCGTAACGTTTGAATCTCATGTCTTTGCAAAGGCTGAGTTTTAAAAATGTAACCCTTTGAAACGTTAACTCTGCCAGGCTTACCTACTGCCATTCTCCTTTAGCTTTGCTGACAGTGGAAATCTTCCACTAACAGCAAGTGAGCCTTCGCTGCTTTCCTGGGCCTCAGCATGTCAAAGGTGCATGCTTCTCAGTCAGCCTTAAAAAAAGACAAGACACCTTTAATCCCTGCTCTAGCAGAGGTGGGCAGATCTGCTCGAGGCTGAGTGGGTCTGTATGGTGAGTTCCTTCCACAACAGCCATCCAGGGCTGCAGAGCTAGACCCTGTCTCAAACAACAACAAAGAAAGAAAGAAAGAAAAAAAAAAAAAAAAAACCTTAAAACAACTCCTTAGCTTTGTTCCAGACTGTTGATGTTCATACATACTCACTACTTTTGATATATTTTTATAAAAAGATTTGCAGTACATAATAGAAATGACACATCTTAAAAACTGTCAATACGTGGGGGTTATGTAAATATAATACTCACACATTAGAAATTAAAAAATTAAATTCATTGTTTAAACCATCAGCACAGCCATGTATCAAATACTTATGCTTCTTCCCAAACTTTCCTGTGTCCCTTCGTCATCACTCACCGTGGGCCCCGCCTTCTCCTGGCATCACTCACCGTGGGCCCCGCCTTCTCCCGGCATCACTCACCGTGGGCCCCGCCTTCTCCCGGCATCACTCACCGTGGGCCCCGCCTTCTCCCGGCATCACTCACCGTGGGCCCCGCCTTCGTTCCTCAAGGAACCACTTGCTTTTGCTGCTATGGATGGGCTTGTCTTTTTGTCTTTTCTCTAGTTTTACATCAAGGGCACTACCTAGTGTATATTGTTTTGGGTCAGAGCCTCACCAGCATTATTTTACCTTTTGTGGTGTCCCTGTATTAAAATTGAGATGTGCGTGAACTGAAGCCTCTCCTTGACTGCCACATAAGTGTGTCTCCTGAGTATGTATATGTGTGTCATCCTGAGTGTTGCAGTTAATGTGTGTCCTCAACCTGAGTACTGTGGTTACATATGTGTGCCTTCTGAGTACTATGGTTACATATGTGTGCCTCCTGAGTACTGTGGTTACATATGTGTGCCTTCTGAGTACTGTGGTTACATATGTGTGCCTCCTGAGTACTGTGGTTACATATGTGTGCCTCCTGAGTACTGCATTACATATGTGTGCCTCCTGAGTACTGCATTACATATGTGTGCCTCCTGAGTACTATGGTTACATATGTGTGCCTCCTGAGTACTGTGGTTACATATGTGTGCCTCCTGAGTACTGCATTACATATGTGTGCCTCCTGAGTACTGCATTACATATGTGTGCCTCCTGAGTACTATGGTTACATATGTGTGCCTCCTGAGTACTGTGGTTACATATGTGTGCCTCCTGAGTACTGTGGTTACATATGTGTGTCTCCTGAGTACTGTGGTTACATATGTGTGCCTCCTGAGTACTATGGTTACATATGTGTGTCTCCTGAGTACTGTGGTTACATATGTGTGCCTCCTGAGTACTGTGGTTACATATGTGCACCGCTCTGTTTGGCAAAAGTCTTCCTTTTAATCAGATATATGGCATTTGTACAAATTCAGGAGCAGTTTTGTCAATTAATGTGTTTTCTAAAAGGGTTAATTTTACATGACTTTTAATGAATTACTGAGAATTTACAGGACAAGAAAAGATGATCCTTTCCTGATTCAACCCACTGTATTCAAGAGCTAAATACTTTTAGGTGTGTCCCCTCCTCCTCCTCTGCCTTCTCTTCCTTCTCTTTTTTTGTTTTTCAAGACAGGGTTTCTCTGTGTAGCATTGGCTATGCTGGAACTGTGTCTGTAGACCAGGCTGGCCTTGAACTCAGAGAGATCTGCCTGCCTCTGCACACTCCTGTGTGCTGGGATTAAAGGCGTGCAGTACCATGCCCAGCTCTGTATCATCTTCTTGTACTGGATGATGACCGAGGGCTCTGGAAGGCATGTCTTTATGGTCCTCACTGCCCCTTCCCCCCACTTAAAGCCATTAGCTGGGATGCTTCAGATTTCCTCTCTGTGATTGCTGATTTTTCTTCCATTAAAAATGGAGTGAGTCTTAGTACTGTCTGAATAGAAATCATTTTGGACATTTTTTTCTTGTGCTTCCTTAGTCAGTAGAAAGCCTCATTTGTCAAACTAAAAGATAAAGTATCATTGTGATTGAAGCTAAGTAAAAAGCTCATGCATTTGTTTGTTTCAGATCTCTATAAAAATGGACTCCAGAGGGCTAACTTTGTACCATTTATAGCTGTCCTGAAGGTAAGGAGAAATCATTTGCTTATCCATTGACTGAGATATGCAAGGGATCTCTGAGTGATTCTGTAGGAACATCTTGGTCTTGCATCAAGCAGAATTCATTTTCATATTGAGACAAGACCAGAAATATATATTTAAAAAACAATATTCCCCCATGTGTACATGGGGAAAATTATAAATATAGCCCAAATTATTTCCTAGCTGAAACATTTGGTAGTTTACATTTTATAAATCTTAATTTAAGGTTTGCTCATAAATATTATAGCAGAATGTTTAAACTTATACATTTATTTCTGAAAAAAAAATGTTTGGTGTTCTTTGTTTCCTTCAGGCTAATGGCCATTATTAACATGTTTTCGTAGCTATTAAAGTTGCTATTCTAGAACACCATTATTACAAAAATATTCTAATATATTTAAATGTGATTGCCATCAAGTTATCATGAAATTATGTCAAGTTGAGGCACATAAATAGTTTAAATATTTGTGTGTATCATTGCTGCATAGAGTTTAAAATAGTCTTCATTACAATATCATTAAGAATAAAATAGCCTCCTTTTTTACTGTTAATTTTAAGTAATTCCTACATGATTATTCACTAATTCTATATCATATCCATATTTCTTGAAAACCTACTGTGTGCAAAATGCCACACCAGTCAGAGTTAGTAATAGAATTATGAAATAGCAGACTTTTTTCCTTCCTTCTGTCCTTCCTTTCTCTTACTTTCTTTCTCTCTTTTTTCTTCGTTTTGTTTTTTGAGACAGACTTTCTCTGTGTAACAGTCCTGACTGTCCTGGAACTCACTCTGTAGACCAGGCTGGCCTTAAATTCACAGAGATCTGCCTGTCTCTGCCTCCTGAGTGTTGGGATTAAAGTTATGTGCCACCATTGCTTGGCTGAAATAGGGGATTTTTATCTCCTGGTCTTTATAATCTAGTCAAGAATGTAAAATGTACACAAACACTAAAGCATAAAGCAAAGTATATAGTTCCCAAATGAAGTACAATTATGTGCCAAATGTAATTTACCTATTTTTAGGTATTTAAATATCCTCAGTCCATAGCAACATATCTGAAAAAGAATAAAGTTTTACTTAGCAAAAACTAAACTTCAAAATTCCTTCCTATAAAGGAGTGGAAATGGCTTCAAGTACTCCTAAACACACAGTCACACAATCTCTTTGACATACACTTTAGCTGGATTATTGTTGGTGCCGGCACTAAGAAGAATTCAAACATCTGTTTCCATGTCCGATTTGTGGTTCCTGAGGATTTTAATTTCTCTGAGATATTTATAGATTGGGAGAAAGTGCTTTCAGAAGACCCAAACTGTCAGTAATGTCTCCCTTTAATATCCATGCTTTACACACAGGGAGAGGTAGATTTCCTGTATATTCCAAAGTAATATGCTGTACAAAGACACCAAAATACAAACAAGAAAAAAAAATTGGTACCTAAAATAGTATCTTCATATGATAAGCTATAGAAAGAGAAGGCTCACAGAACTTTGTCTATATTTTTTTTTTTGGAGGGGGAGAGACTGTAAACCTTGTTTCCCTTTTTGGCCAGTAATTTATCATAATTCAATACACAACACCATCAATAGACAACTAAACTGACTGAATTGAATTTCATTTTCATTTCATTTTCTGCTCTTATTTTTTCTGAAGAGAGAACAGCAGAGATGAATGATCCATAATTTCAAATTGAGCATGAACTGACATGCCCAAGAATCAAAGATTGCATTAGAAAATATCGAAAATGTCCAGTTCATTCAAAAGATGCCATATTTGCACCAGAACACAGTTGAGTGGAAAGATGCTAAAGATGGTTCTACTGGAACTCCTGTCTTTGTGCTGGCCAGTGTTTGGTCAACCTGGCACAGACTGGGGTCACTAGGATGAGTGAAAGGCGGCCTCGATCAGAGTGGCTGGGTGACGTGCCTGTGGGGCATGTGCTAGTTGCTAATTGATATAAGAGGGCCCAGCCCACTGTGGGGGGCACCGTCCCCAAGGCTGTATAAAAAAGCTGGCCAGCATGCTTCTCTTCACAAAGGCCAAATAAACCCTTTTCTTCCTTGAGATGCCATTGCAACAGAAAGCAAAGTAGGACATTGTGTTTGCATGAAGATTCTTTTGTGAGTGAAGATGGCTTCACCCTTAACTGAATGACATCTTGCTTATTTACGGTTGATAGTATTGGATTCTCATTTTGGCCCAGTCAGAAATGTGTAGCAGAAATCCACTTTAAAACACACAGAGGGGCTGGCAGTGTAGCTGACTGGATAAAGGCCCTGCTGGCAGGCGAGAGCCAACCCCAGGAATTGTTCTCTGACCTCCACATACCATGGCACCTGTGCATGATGCATGCAGGCACACACACACACACACACACACACACACTTACACATACACACACTCACACACACACATTCATACACACACACTGATACACACACTCTCACATACACTCACACACATATACACACTCATACACTCACACTCACACACATACACACACACTTACACACACTCACACACATACACACACACACACTCACATACAAAACCTTGTTTGTTTTTTTTACACACAAAGGCATATAGGAAGGAAGGCTCTGGAGCAGGAAGGAAGGAAAGACTTGACTAGTTACTCAGAGTACATGATGAGTTCCCTGACTCAGAGAACAAAACAAGATATGGTTTTTACTATCTTAAGAGAAATGAAAAAGTCATATTTCTAACACTGTGAAGGAGATGAATTGGATCTAAGATCAGAAGAAAAGTGAGCGGGTAGAAATGAAAGCAAAGGGGAATTGTTGAAGTGGAAACTATTTCAGAGACACCACCAGATCAGGAAAGCAGGTAGGGTATTGACATTCACTTGATTTGTGTGCGTGTGCCATGTTTGTGAGTGTGCATGGAATGTTTTTGCTGTTTGTTCATGATGGACTTGAGCTCATCCTCCTGCCTCAGCTTCCTGAGTCACTCATCATAATCATATGTCTGGAGAATAAAGACCTAAGGTTAAAAAAGAAAACAGGTTTCATAAAACAGAAAAGTCCAGATTTTAGTGTTCACTGTGTATTTGCCTAACTCCATCAAGAATAATAAATTTTTCTGTTGTATAATTTTACTCCAAGATCAAGCAAAACTCTATTGTCAGTAAGAAAAGAAATTAGTGGGGAAAAATCCTACAGTTGCTAAGAGATCTGCACGTTCTAAGTAGATACATAATAAAGCAGAGTGCAATTGTTCTTACAGTGTTATATTACAAGGTGTCAGGGCTGGACTCAGTGGTTAAGAGCGCAGCCTGCTCTTCCAGGGTACCCAGGTTCAATTCCCAGCAGCCACATGACTGCTCACATCCATCTGGAACTGTAGTGCACGGCACAGATGTGTACAGACATACATTCAGTCAAAATGTGGCACTAATTCTAACCATTACTAATAATAAAAACTCAGAGACAGATATTGGGGTTAAAGCTGAAGATCAGAAAAGCAAAGCAGCCAACCACTAGAGAGTCCTCACCTCCAGCAATGCTCAGATCAAAAGGCAGATCCTGTCCTCAGACTTGAGACTGCATCTGTCTCCACCAAACCTCAGACTGCCCTGAGCTCCTGTCTCCTCCAGCCTTATGTTCCTCTCTAGTGCTGGGATTAAAGGTGTGGGGATCCCAAGTGCTGAGATCACTATGTGCGAGCTGTTTCTCTTTTAGACAGATTCAGTCTCGTGTAGCCCAGAGTGGCTGGGATTAAAGGTGGGTACCACCACTGCCTGGCCTCTGTGGCTAACTAGTGTGGCTAGCTTTGCACTCTGATTTCAGGCCAGCTGTATCTGTTAGATTGTAAGCAAAATATCACCGTAGCAAAACATCCATACTCATAAAATTAAATAATCAAAAACATATATGGCACCCTGTCAGCTGGGTCATCATACAAACCTAGAACCCCCAGACATGCCAGATGTGCTGACATCTGTAATGCTGTAATGCTGGCACTCAGGAGTTGAGGAAGTGGGTCCCCATATTCAAGGCTAGCCTGGACTACATAGTGAGACTCTGTCCCCAACAGGCCAGTGGAAAAATAAATAAATCCCTGCTATGTTTCAGAGCCACTTAAATTAAAAACTCCACAGATATGTATTTTTGAACATATGATAATGTAGGAATTACAGTCTTCATGAAATTTCTTAAAGCAAATTGCTTTTTAAAATTTCACACCATCAGTCAAATGAATAACTTATAAATAGAGATATTACAGTAAAATAATCGGTGGTGGTTGAATTGAATCTGATTAAACATTTCAGGAATAACATTTTTATCATGTCATGTGAGCACTTCTGTAATTGGATTAAGTACGGGGCGCTGAAGTACATGGCAAAGAGACCTTGGCCTGAATGAGGAGCTCAAGCAGAGAAAGCGGCAAATGTCAGGACTCCCCAAAGAGTATATGATGCTTACATTGGGACTTAAAGTCAAACGTTACCAGAAAAAGCAGAAGAGCATCGATCAAAGAAGGAGAGCATTTGGAAAGGTTGAAGCCATGATGATTGTAAATTTAAAATGTGATTAATAATTAGTTCATTAATATTTTATGAACTAGTTATTACTATTCTTCTGTTTACTCCAGGCTTTGAGGATTTGTGTAAGACTTAGATTCCCTCTTCTTACCTCTAAATAAAAACAAGATGTATTCAGTGTTACATGCAAACAAGAAGAACCATGTATCACTTAGTGCTTTTTTTTTGGGGGGGGGGAGATAGTCCTGGTTGTTCTGGAACTCACTTTGTAGACCAGGATGGCCTCAAACTCGATGAAATCCACCTGCCTCTGCCTCCCAAGTTCTGGGATTAAAGACACAGTGTGGTATTTATTTGTTGTGGTATTTATAAAAACTAGGGGATTCTAAAGTATGTGTAACATTGTTACATTGTTAAAGCAGTTGCCAGTGTCTGCACAGCCTTGGTCTTTACTGTTAAATGTGTCTGCCCCTAGCCTCTAGACTGTGATATTTTACAGATACTGTTTGTACCCAGGTCAGCATACAGAAGGTAACTGCACCTGGCCTGTTACCTGCTTTTGTGATAAAGGCTTATTAAAAAGCATCATGCTCATTTCTTTGTGTGTTGTTTGTAGCTCTTTTCACTATAGCAACAGAGTTGAGACCCGAAGCCTAAAATATTTACATTCTATTTACATTCTGTCCTTTTCCAGACAGTGTATGGACCCTCATTGATAATATGTGTGATGAACAAACAGCTACTTAAAATAATATGTATAAACAGCATGTTTTTTCCCTAGGAAATGGTATTTGTTAATGTGACAAAAATCCTGTGTGATTGATAGATAGAGATAGATAGAGAGTAGGGAGCTTGGTGGGTCAAAAGCCAAGAGCGTGGCCAGTATCAATTTGCAGATAATTCTATAACTTGAGATGATTGTTTTGTTAGAATAAAATGAAAATATTATTTTCACTCATACATATGTACATACATACACACACGCGCACACATATATACATACAAAAATACAAACATACATGTATTCACATGCATACAAAGATATATACCTACATACATAATACTTGTATTTATTTGCAGTCTTGGGGATTGATTCCAGGCACTTGTACATGTTGGTCAAATATTCTACTTCTAAGCCATATCTATAGCCCTAGTTTTCACATCTAGTGTTTTGTTATTTATTTATTTACTCCAGGCTGGCCCAAATCTCACTGTGTAACCCAGGCCGGCCCAAACTTGCAGCAAATCCTCTTGCCTCAGGTTCTTAAGTGCTAAGATTAGAGATGTGAGCCATTGTACCCAGTAATTTTATACAGATTAAAATAATAACACATCTTAAGTGCACAGTGATTGAATATTATTCATTCCATACAATCTGTGTTATCCTTCATATTTAAAATGATTTTAAAGGTATAGAGGACTAACTGATACTTTGACAGAAGAATTGATTTTTGTTGTTGTTAACTCCAAATTGCACTAATATTAGTCTTGAGGGTTAGGTTGACTGGCAATCATTTCCAGTCCCATCTGATCAGGTTCTGGAAACAGGTGACAGTTTCGACCTGCCTTTTATATTTGGGTAAATGTTCTGTTCACTCCACCACTTACCTACCACAGACTGTTTTGTTTGAATCACTCGTGTGTGATCTTTCTTTTTTGGATTTTCATCATCAGTTTAGCTCTAGAACAGCTCTAAAACAACACCCCCATGGGAAACGCCCTGTGCAGTAGTCTTTGCCAGCACCAGTAGCTTTCTGACTGTCTTTTACCATGACAACAAACTGTCTCTTTTTGGAACTCTTTATTTCCTCTTAGAGTTAGAGTTTAGGGAATTGACTACCGGGATGCTAACCATAAGCTGGTGGACAGAAACCAGCAGAGGCCAGCAGAGGGTCCTACAGTGTAATTTTCTTTTTCGCTGACACCATTTAGAAAATGAAATTAGAGAATAGTAAGGTCCTATCATTAACTCTTTGGAGTTTTCCATTTCTGGCAAAAATGTTGCTCACTTGGAAGCATTGTATTATGACTTGATTTAGTGTGAGTTGATTTTAAATATGAAATGCATAGATGCTTAATAATCGAAGGGAGTAACAGTTTTGTTGTTACTAAGCTTGTACTATTTAATATTCAGGAATGATTATATATCCTCTACTTGGTAATGTTTCTGGATTGCTTTGTTTTCTCGATCAAAAGCATTTAAAAAAAGAAGATGTATATTGGTCTTTGTGATTTTGTTTTCCGAGGGTCTTTTCTTGAGGGCTCGTACCCTGCTAATGATCACGTTGAGGATGAGGTCTGTGCTGTGGTCTGCAGTTGTCACCTTGTCCTTCTATGGTTGAGAGCTGTTGAGAGTGACCTGAGTGAGTTCCTGGTGACTTTTGGCACAGGAGCTCTCAGTGTGTTAGCCTAGGGGTTAGTGTCCATCTATGTGACCTCCAGTGAACTGTCACCCAAGCCAGCCTTCCAGGGGTCACCCTTTGTGGGTGGGCAGGATGATGTCTTTACTTTAATACTGAACACAGAAATAAATAGAGGAGAGCATATGTAGCAGACTGGACTCTAGGATTCAAGATAATTCTGGCTTCCCACTATTAGAGTTCATTTGGACCCTATTGGGTGTCTGATGTCTTACAAGAGAAAAGAGTGATCATTTGATGTGTAATGCATTTCTGTGATTAGCGACTCTTAGATCTAAGGAAAGTAAGGAAATTGACCCAAGGTCTCATCATCTATGAACTTATTTTGTATGTGCTTAAGAAAAATAGACTTAAAATAACTGAAAAAATATTGATAGCAGCAATTAAACTTCATTGGTAACATGTGTTTTTGTTTTGTGTTCTTGGAATGGATAAATAGGATTAAAAATTAAAAATTGTTTTGATGTAACTTTATATCTTTACCCCCCAAATGAATACTTAGTGTTAGAAAGCCTGTGGAAAAGTAATTTGGGGTACATGCTTTGAAAAATAATTTTCCTGTCTCGTAAAATGAAAATGAAGATTTTTCTATAAAACGTATTAGTTATATACTTGTTTTTAGCTGAAATACAAGCAGCTGTGTCTTACATATAAAGTGTGTAGCTTAGGACTCGAATTCTTTTCCTTGAATAAATAGTTATTTTCAGTTTAATTACAAAAAAATCGGTTCTGTCGTGACAAAAATGGTTTGAAGGACGTGCGTCTTAAATATGAATTAGTGGCTTCTTTGCATCATGAGATAATAGTTTAATTACACATGGCAATTTTCTTGGCTAGTGATGTAATGTGAAATAGAACTCTCCTTTTCCACTCCCTTAAAACTCGAGCCAATTAAAAGAACTTTTGAGCTCTTTGTCACAGGCCACCATGGAGGTCTGCGGAGAAGGACTTTAATCCAATAAACATTTCATTTAGATCATGAAAAGAAAGCCTGGGGAGATACTCCTTTAAAATAGGGTGTTACTATGAGTCCGCCCATGAGGAGATGCGAGGAATTTGCCAAATTAACCAAGAGGTCCTCATATTTAACGCACAAACGTGTCAAAACTAACAGGATCATTATTTAATTTGCTTGAACTCTACATTGAGGAAACTCTGAAAAGCCACAACTGTTTTCTTCAAAGCTTGCACTGTGGGGCTGGATGGACAGGGCACAGGGAGGTTGTGAGAAATCCAGATAGCACTTAGCCCTGGCCGGAGCTGGTCAGAAGAGGGAATAGATAATTAGGCATAATTAGCGGGTATGAATCGTTGTCTCTCTGCCCTTAGCTTGAATAAATTTTGAAGAAAAAAAAACCCTCATGGTGCAAAGCCTTTGATGTAGGAAGAGTCATTGTGGCTTGGCAGCATAAAGGCAGCGTTTTATACTTTTGACATAATGGTTGTGGTACAGAAAGAATGAATGGGCCCTACAACCCCCCCCCCCCCCGTCTGCTTTTTACCAAGGACTTTTGGATTCTCTTGAAATAAAAAAAATAAAAAAAAAAAAAATGCATCACAAGTTTTCAGTTGTCCCTAATGAGGTAGCGGACCTCATCAGGGAGCAGAGGGAGCCATCTTTAGCTTTGTTTAAATCGTAACCACTGTTTTTTTTTTTGTTGTTGTTGTTGTTGTTTTGTTTTTCCTTAAGTCAACACATTTCCCAACTCCTTAACTTGCACCTCTAGAAAAATAATAAAAGAATAGTGCACAGGAAAGCCAAACAGAAAAATTAAGCAAAATTCATCACACAGAGGAGAACACATTTTTGTGTTTTCAGACCCTCCTGATTTGATGATTTTTTTTTTCTGCTTTAAAATCAGTGACTTTCTAGTAAGATTGTTTATAAGAAAGATAATAAGAAGCCATACAGGGAATAGCTTTCGATTCCTTTCTGCAGAGAACGTACCCTAAAATTGAAATGGCACAAAGAGGACTGGCAGAGAGTGGTCTACTAGTGACAGGGTTAAGCTTTTACATGAGGTCAGTTTGGCTAAAATATTATCAGTGCATTTACTGTAAACTTTGTGTTATTTTTGAGTGAAGTACAGGTCTGGGGACCCGGCTCTGTGTCCACAGTAGTCTGTGCAGTGTCACTTTACCCCTGGCAAGAAGAGCTTGTCCCTGGGAAAGCATTGTGTTTACTTGGAGACGTTGAGTGACCAGGGACAGCCGAATCACCTAAAACCTAGTGTTAATATATATTGTTAGTTGATTTATGCTCACTTTGATGGCTCCAAAATATTTTCAAATCAGTCCTCAGCAAAATTAAAAGAGTCACTTGAGAACTCAAAAGTAACCTATATGTTGAGCAAGGGCAGGGGAAGCTGAGGAGACTTAGAATATCCAGGCTCAGAGGCGCCATCCCTCAGTCTCCTAGTTCTGATACATTTCCAACAGCCCCCATCCGCATTCAGCATCCGTTGGGAAAAAAAGAAAAAAAAAAAAAACCTATCTGTCAGATATCTAAGTGCCCAGATTGCATCCCTGTTAATATTCTTCTTTCAACATATCTTAGTTGTAATTTAGTCATCAGCAATCCATTCCTTCGTGTGTAATCTACGAATCAATTTTTGTAAGTGTCACTTTGCTTAAGGATAGCTTTCTTATGACGTTGTGATTCCAGCTAGACTTCTTTCAAGCCACAGTGATCTGAGATGCTTTTGGCTACTTAACCCACTTTGCATATTGTGCCATTTGTGGAATAAAGTAGCCTTTTATGCTTGAAGTTGATTTGAACTCTGAAAGGCAACACCTGAACATCTCACAAAACTGGGTAATTATGGCTGATTGTGTTTTTCAGGTATAGGTCACAGGAAACTCATTTGGGGTAAAGTATGTACAAAGCTAAGAAATATGCAGATTTCCTGTTGTAGGATTGTGTAAAAATTATTTACAGTTAATACTTGCATAAAGGTTAGAAAGGTTGATGAAGTGATATTTAGTTTTGCTTTCCTATTCACTGCATGTCAGAATGTAATTATGACTGATTCATGAAACTGTCTTAGAAACGAACCATCTTTATTAAAATGCTGATCAAGATAGGAGCTGACAGTAATAAAGAATAGAACATTTTAGTCTTGTTGCTTTTGAATGATTGCTAATTACCCCAGAGGTCATGTATAGTGCTTGGTAGGATTCATTGACATTATTTCTTTTAAGTCTGCTGTTTCAACAACATCTGAGCATGAAGACACAAACTGTGCTCAGTGAACAATAGTTTGGCCAAGTTCTCCAGGCTCCAGATGCCTAAGATATTTGTTTTCCTGCTATGTGAATTTGGTTTTTCTCTGTCAAAATCTTAATTATACTAGGGGTGTTTGGCACAAACTACTTCGTGTGTTCGTTTGCTGTTGACTGTGCGTACATCTATCTACGTTTCCCATTTTTAAGTCGGTTTCAGGCAGTATATATAGGTTATTGAGACACTGTTGTCTCATAACATCTGTAAGCATATAAAATTAACAAAGGCCCGAACATGCATTGGGCTATAAGTTAGAATCCGTAGAAAGAACTTATTAATGCGTAGTTAGAATATACTCTTGCTATCAGTAGCTAGTGCTTAATTTGATTTTTGTTTTTATTTAAAAAAAAAAAAGAACTTTGTCATTGCCTTTAAAGATGTGTAGGAATCTATATAGTCTATTTGTTAATCCGTAATACTTGGCAGGAGACCTATATTAGCAAAACTTGGTTATCTGGTTAAACTCTTCATAACATCTAAATAACCTTTAAAATTCTTCATAACCCAAAGTAGTAATGTGTGTGTGTGTGTGTGCATGTGTGCATACAGACCACACGACCACCCCAATCTTCTCACACATCCGTGCACTTTCCGTATGACAGAAACACCAAGAGATTACAGAAGTCATCATTGAATTGAACTCGGCGATCAGTGTTTAAAAGGCATGAAGTTGGGAGGAAGGGTAAGGGGTGGATCATCTGGGAGGGAGGTGGGGGGCTAACGGGAGAAATACGAGCAGAATGTACTGCATGTGTGTGTGAAATTCTCAGAGAGTTAATATAATTTCTTTCTTTCCTTCCTCCTCCTCCTCTTCCTCTTCTAATGAAAGCCGCCATCTTTGTGAACCTGGCTCTGTCACTGACTGTCAAGTCCCTTAAATCTTGAGATTTCTTTTCACCTGCAAGTGAAGGGTTACACTACAAGATTTGCAGGCCCTTGTAATGCCATGACTTTCTAAGGTCAAGTTTAGAAGTGTACTTATTTTTTTTTTTTTTTTTTTTGGCTGTGTTGTATTTCTTTCTCTGAGCAGGGTTCTAAATGTGGTGTTAAGGGTCTAAGCTAGCTAGTCTACCAAAGTCCGACTGCACCGCGTAGCAAATAATGTTCCTTGTGAAATAAAACAAAGTAATATTTTGATTTCAGCATGCATTTACTCATTAGGTGCTTAGTCACTGGAGATGCTAATGTTGCTGGTATGTAAATCCTGCCATTGAGGAAATTAGGATTTTGTAGTACAAAAGAAATACAAGTAGCTATATTTTTGGTTGTGAGCCTAGCCTTTAGCGGCGGAGCCATCTCTCCAGCCCACAAGTAACTAGACTATAGGAAAGAACTATACTGTACTACAGAGGGAATGACGAAGTGTTCATTGGCGGCATTGCTACCAATGGTGTAAAATACAGCATAGTACATACAAATCTCAAAACAAAAATCGCTTTAGTGCTGGCCATTGTGAAGGACAAGTGGCAGGCACAGGAATGGAGCGAACCCTGGATGGATCTGTGGGGCTGCAGACTGTGGACTGTGGGGCTGTGGGCTGCGGACTGTGGACTGTGGACTGTGGGGCTGCGGACTGTGGACTGCGGACTGTGGACTGTGGACTGTGGACTGTGGGGCTGCGGACTGTGGACTGTGGACTGTGGGGCTGCGGACTGTGGACTGTGGGGCTGCGGACTGTGGGGCTGAGGACTGTGGGGCTGTGGACTGTGGGGCTGCGGACTGTGGACTGTGGACTGTGGGGCTGCGGACTGCGGACTGTGGACTGTGGACTGCGGACTGTGGACTGTGGACTGTGGGGCTGCGGACTGCGGACTGTGGACTGTGGGGCTGCGGACTGCAGACTGTGGACTGTGGACTGTGGGGCTGCGGACTGCGGACTGTGGACTGTGGGGCTGCGGACTGCGGACTGTGGACTGTGGGGCTGCGGACTGCGGACTGTGGACTGTGGACTGTGGGGCTGCGGACTGCGGACTGTGGACTGTGGGGCTGCGGACTGTGGACTGTGGACTGTGGGGCTGCGGACTGTGGACTGTGGGGCTGCGGACTGTGGACTGTGGACTGTGGGGCTGCGGACTGTGGACTGTGGACTATGGGGCTGTGGACTGCGGACTGTGGACTGTGGGGCTGCGGGCTGTGGGGCTGCGGGCTGTGGGGCTGCGGACTGTGGACTGTGGGGCTGCGGGCTGCGGACTGTGGACTGTGGACTGTGGACTGTGGGGCTGCGGACTGTAGATTGTGGGGCTGCGGACTGTGGGACTGCGGACTGTGGACTGTGGACTGTGGACTGTGGGGCTGCGGACTGTGGACTGTGGACTGTGGGGCTGTGGACTGTGGGGCTGTGGACTGTGGGGCTGTGGACTGTGGGGCTGCGGACTGTGGACTGCGGACTGTGGACTGTGGGGCTGCGGACTGCGGACTGTGGACTGTGGGGCTGCGGGCTGCGGACTGTGGACTGTGGACTGTGGACTGTGGGGCTGCGGACTGAGGACTGTGGGGCTGCGGACTGTGGACTGTGGACTGTGGACTGTGGGGCTGTGGACTGTGGACTGTGGACTGCGGACTGTGGGGCTGTGGACTGTGGGGCTGTGGACTGTGGGGCTGTGGACTGTGGACTGTGGACTGCGGACTGTGGACTGTGGGGCTGTGGACTGTGGGGCTGCGGACTGTGGACTGCGGACTGTGGACTGTGGACTGAGGACTGTGGGGCTGTGGACTGTGGGGCTGCGGACTGTGGACTGTGGACTGCGGACTGTGGACTGCGGACTGTGGGGCTGTGGACTGTGGGGCTGCGGACTGTGGACTGTGGACTGTGGACTGTGGACTGCGGACTGTGGACTGCAGACTGTGGACTGTGGGGCTGCGGACTGTTGGGCTGCGGACTGTGGACTGTGGGGCTGTGGGCTGTGGGGCTGCGGACTGTGGACTGTGGACTGCGGACTGTGGGGCTGTGGACTGTGGGGCTGTGGACTGTGGACTGCGGACTGTGGACTGTGGACTGCGGACTGTGGGGCTGCGGACTGTGGACTGTGGACTGCGGACTGTGGACTGCGGACTGTGGACTGTAGACTGTGGACTGTGGACTGCGGACTGTGGACTGTGGACTGCGGACTGTGGACTGCGGACTGTGGACTGTAGACTGTGGACTGTGGACTGCGGACTGTGGACTGCGGACTGTGGACTGTAGACTGTGGACTGCGGACTGTGGGGCTGTGGACTGTGGGGCTGCGGACTGTGGACTGTGGACTGTGGACTGTGGACTGCGGACTGTGGGGCTGTGGACTGTGGGGCTGCGGACTGCAGAGTGATCTTCCACATTGCTTCCTTCTTTTGTTGGCTTCTTGCCAGTTCACACAGCCCCTAGTCTGGGGGATGGTACTCCAGTTGGAACGAAGTGAAGATTTCCCTATGAAAACTGGATAAGACTTAAAGGAAGAAAGGGAGATCAGGACAGGGGTGGGGGGAGCTAAAAATAATAAGAGTAGGTATGTGAGAAGCTGCCGGACTTGGGACTAAGTTAGGAATAGAGAGGCAGCTGAGGACAGCAGAACAAGGCAAATGTAGCCGCTCTTCCTACAGGGGCAGCAAGAATGAGCAGCAGTCTAAGTTGTAACCAGATGCTTAAAAAGCCCATTGAACATGGGAGTTCCTAAGTGTGTATGGAAGACTGGCTGCCGAGGGAGGCATATTGTGCTAAGTATACTGTGACCTGGAGAGTATCTGGGGTAGCACAGGGGATAGCCTTGGACAATGAGGACAGACATTGGGCCTCAAATTCATACCGTACTAGTCTCTACCAATGAGGGCCAGTATAGAAAAATGCTTTGCCATGTATGCTCACAGAGTGTGAAGGGACTTTGGAAACACGTATCCCACAACAATATTGTAGACTATGGCCAACTGAGAATTATATCTGCTGTCCTTTTCCTCAACATGGCCCAGCTAGCTGCAGAACTGGAATTAGAATCTAGACTTCTTCTTCTTTAATAAGAGTTCCTTCCACCAAACCATGTTGCACAATGTATGTGTGTGTGAGTGAGTGTGTGTGCACACACACGTGTGTGTGCATGCGTGTGTGAGTGAGTGTGTGTGAGTGTGTGTGAGCAGGTGTGTGTGCGCGCGCACACATGTGTGTGAGTGTGCACATGAGATGCGTGTGTGAGTGAATGTGTGTGTGAGTGTGTGTTAGTGTGTGTGTGAGTAGGTGTGTGTGTGTGTGGTGTGTGTGCATACTCATTATATTTGCATATGTCTTACATTACCACCTTTGGGCAGAATTAATTATTTTGCATTGTTTTGTCAATCTGGAATTCTTTATTTTTGTTGTGTAATCTGCCTTATTCATGTAGCTGTGGCCTCACACATGGTGAGTTGAATAGAGTGAGACTCAAAACTTGTTTTTAGCTAATAGCTTAAAATTATCCCTCAGTTTCTTTTGGTAGGAATAACTATTGGATTGACTAAAGTTGCCTCTTTTCATCTTCAGATAAAAGCGCTAATGAACAATGACAGAGAAAAAAATTGGACAAATGAAAAGAAGAGAGAGAAACTGGAGTTTAGAATTCACCACAAACCTTTGTTAGTCAAGTCCGCAGGGATGAGCAGAGGCCATTTTTAAAGCTAAATATTTCCTGGGATCTAGTTTCTTCATGATGTCAGAGAATGACTGTAAGAATTGCATGCTATGAGTTTGCACATTCCTAATACAATCAGCAGAGTATTATGTTTTGTTTGTGTTGGGTGGGCAAGTTCTTTCTTATCTTGGTTATTTACATAGAAGAAGGAAAAATGTTTAGGTAAATTACTGGCTGTGAAAACTCTAGATTTTTAAAAGTGACTTATTCTGGGAGGTTCCTGTCACCCAGAAGATATCTTGTAGAATTTCTTTTTGTGGGAGAAAATAAAGGTTATTTCTATGTTTGATAGAACAGCTATTGCAAAAAAAATTATTGGGGATACAGTCTTTATACCCTGTTGTATATTATTTTATTTTTGTTTTTGCTGCCAAGATTGAGGACACTGGTTTTCTTGGCTAATGCGAACAGTGGAGTATTAGCTACAATTATATATTGACACAGAGCTGGCGATGTGTAATTGTGATTCCAGCAAGATGGGCAGCTGTCAGCTTTATCTCATCATCACTGTTAGGGGACAACGCATAGGGAGTCTGAAGATCTTCTCTCTTGTAAAATTTCACTGGTGGCAAACAAATGTATCCTTGATGTAGTACGTATGTAAGCGGGTGTGTGTGTGTGTGTGTGTGTGTGTGTGTTCTGTGTGTATGTGTGTAAGAAAGAGAGCGAGTTTACTAAGTAACAGAAGCCCCCTTTCCCATCCTCCACTCTACCTCATCGCTCCTTGAGGAGAGTCGCTAGGGTGGCCTTGGAAAGGTGTACCTGTCCCTGGTTCAAGCCATCTTCTGGTCCACCATCAGGACTTCCTGGTCAAGGTGAACTGAAATCCCTCTGAAACCATGAGCCTAAATAAGCTCCCCCCCCCTTTAAGTTGTTTCTGTCACATATCTGTCACAGGACCTGCCTTGGACTTGCTCTTGTCACGTCTGGATAGCATGACATTAAAGCATGTAATTGGCAGGAAAGGACATACATGCACGTGGAGGTGTGGAGGCGTGTCTGAATGAAGAGAGGAGCAATGTACCGTTAAAGCCAGAGCAGTCCCATTAAAGAGTTGGTTTAAGTTCTCTATAATTTCTCACTATATTTAGAGATAACAAATACTGTATTTTATGAGTCCAAATACTTTTTAAACATTTATTTATCTTTATCAGTTTTTCTATGGTGATTTGCCTGCATGAGTTTAAGTGCACCACATGTATTCAATGTCCTTGGAGGCCAGAAGAGAGTGTCAGATACCCTGGAACTGGGTGAAGGTTGTAAAGCTTCCACGCAGGTCCTGGCAGTCAAATCTGGGACCTCTACAGGAGCAGCAAGCGCTCTTAACTGCTGAGACATCTCTCCAGCCCCCTCTAAATATTAGGAAAGAAGTCAGCCTGTCTAAGAAAGAGGAAAGACAAAGTAAATCATTAACATCCCCAGCAAGACCTCTAATAGACCCCAGAGCCGCTCCAGACTGATGTAGCAGACTACAGAGCCGCTCCCGGCCTTCAGTCCAATTTAAAAATTGCTGCAGTCTTAACATATCTGACATTGTCCAAAAGTTCAAAGCTCAGGTCTTTTCTGACTCCTAGCTGTGAGTCCTTCCTTGTCAAATCAAAACTATGAGTTACATATTCCCAATCCATGACAGCACAGAACAAATATTCCCAGTCCCAAGGGGAGGAACTGGAGGGCACAAGAGAGGATAGGGCCAGAGCAAGATTAAAACTCAGCGCGGGGAGCAGCGAGCCCCACGGATCCGTTCCAACACCCAGGGCGCTCTGAGTTATGATCTGGGCCAAATCGAGCTAACAGCCCAGCGCTCAGGTCCTGGCATTTCTGGCATTTGCAACCCATGTGGACCCTGTCTTGGGCAGGCTCTTCTCCCGCTGGCCTGGGATCTCCCCCATTTTGTTACCGTCTTTTCGATTAATACATATTAATATCATAATGAGTTTCGTCATGACATTCTCACACACATGTGTGCTGTGTTTAGATCTTCTTTTCCCACTGCCGTCCCTTCCCAACTCTTTCTTCCCTCCCAGCTGGTTCTACTTTCGTGGTCTCCTTTTCAGTTTTAAATTTTTACTTATTTTTTGCCACCTCACTGGGTGTCACTAGGGCTGCTGTCAGAGGAGCGCAGGACGCTTTCCCAGTGGCTAAATGCCTTTCTTCCTGGTCCCACTCACCCACCATGAGCTGAAATCCTCAGGGAGGGGCGGGGTCTCCCGAGCTCCTCCCCTGTCTGCGCCAGGATGTGGTCGGTGGGTCCAGTCTTTGTAGTGCATTTGCCATTATGCATCCCTCATTCCCTCCCGCTCCTCTCCCTCACCTTTGGCGATGATCCCTGGGCCTTACAGAAGGCTGAGCACGGGACAGTCTCTCGTTCTCAACACTTAGCCAGCGTGGGTCTCTGCATTCACCACTGCCCTCTCCACAAAGAAGCTTCTCCGTCTGCAATGGACACGTGGCTAACCTGTGCGTGTAAGCATAGTTACGGAGAAGGCCTTTTGTTCGGTACATCATGCCCATTTAGCAGAACATCAGCAGTAGCCTATGAAGTCCTTAACCCAGGGTTCCCTCGTGAGGAGTAGGACTTAAATCCAGCCATAAAATGGCTTATCACCTCTGGAACAGCACATCTGGCCTGGCTGGTGCTGTGAGCAGGGTCCACAGCTAAGCAATAGTGCCTGTAGAGATTCTCTCCCAGCAGTCGGCATGGCCTCTCCCAGGACTATGAGTGAGGGCTGGCCAGCAGGGAGGGAGTTTTCAGGCTGGTCCCAGATGGATGGATGGCTGTCTTGCAGCCAAAGTATGCGATATCTTCAGCAACAGGGTCAGTCTTTCATCTGGTTCTGATGGGCAACCAACAGCGTTCACTCGTAGCGTCTCGGACTTTGATGCATAGCCTACGGCTTCTGGCAGCAGCCGTATCTACTCACACAGGGGACAGCCTTCGAACCATTTGCGGCTTTAAAACTTGCCCAGTATGTGTTTCCTCATGGCTTCTTCATACGTCGTTAGTTTTGTTGGCCCTCTGTGCTATGCTCCCTGAGCCTCTGTGTCCCACCCTATTCCCGGCTTACACCCCTGCTTCTCAATTCCCGCCCACTGTCTATCAAATGTGCCCCAGGGCTCCTCTCCGTGCAGCCCTAAGAAGTGATTTCCATCTTCCCATACTTGTTGAGGCTGGTATTCAAATGCATGGTGCAATTCGGGGAAAGTCTCCTGGGTTCCTGGGAGGAATCTCTTCTGCAGGGTTTGGCTGGAATACTTTGTAGCTGTCTGTTAGGTTCTTTGACCTATGCTGTCCTTTAACTGTAATGCTTCAGCTTGTTTTTGTTTATTTGTTTTGTTTGTTTGTTTGTTTGAATGGCACATCTGTTGTCATAATCGACGCCAGAAGTGAGTGACCCAACATTGCTGTCTTGGGGTTAATCTGTGACTGTGTACCTTGCAGAATTTGTGAAGCTGGGAACACTGGTGTTGGGTACATGTTTGCTTAGAACTGTAATGTCTTGGTGATTGGTCGCTCCCCAATTATAACAAATGATTTTTTTTTTTTTTTAAACTCCCTTCTGGTCAGTTTTGGTTTTAGGTCTGTTTTCCCTGCTCATGTCCTAGCTTCATCTGCTCAGAACACCATGTTCTGTCATTTTACTCTAAGGTAGTGCCTGCCTTTGGTGAGGCAAAGGAAGGATAGATGGGCCCTGTTTCTAATTCAATCTGCCAGTCTAGGTCTATTGTTTCAGGGGATTCTCGTCATTACTATGCAGGGTTACTATAGGAAAAAGTGTATGTTCATTTTAGAAAGGAGAGAAATTCTGAAACTAGTTATTGAAAAGTCAGTTCCCTGTATTGCAAGGTAGAAGATAGACAGACAGATAAGCAAATAGATATATAGATAGACATATATATATATATATATATATGATCATTAGACAGATTGATATGTAGGTAGATGATAAATTAGATAGGGAAATAGATATATTAGACACACAGATAGATGATACATTAGATCAATGATTGATATAGATAGAAAGAAAGAAAAATCACACAGCTATAATTGGCAAAGGAAATCAGTCTATCAAATTGAGAAATAAGCCCACGGTTCCGGAGGAAACATGGTAGGTAACTTGAAGCAAATATCTGAATTTACCAGACCATCTGAACCATCATTAACTGCCTAGACACCTAGGAAGTGCCTTGCAGATCTGAAATAAGTATTGAGTTTGGTGGGGAATTGTTAAGTTGCAAGTGCACACTTTGAAATATAAAACAATGTGTCATATTTATGAAATGTAAGAAGCATCTTTAGTATGTTCTGAAAAGTCAGTCACAAAATTTACATGTGTGAGAGCGTTTCAAGGAAGCAGAGTCCCTGTTTAAAAACCAATTATGAGGGGATGGGAGCTGGCACAGAGGATAAATCTGAGTTTGAACACCCAGAAGCCTTGTAAAAGTCGGCTGTCATGTCTGCCAATAATCCCAGCCCTTGGGAAGCAGAGATGGGAATCCTGGGGCAAGCTGGTTAGTGCCACTAGGACGAATTGGCAAGGTCTGGGCTCAGCAAGAGGGTCTGCCTCAGGAAATAAAGCAGAGAGCCATCAGGGAAGACACCAAACATGAACTTCAGGCCTTGACACTCACGTGTGTATTCATGTTTACCCACACACATGCATACGTGTACATGGACACATTCACACACACATCGAAATCATTGACAAACCAGTGGTACTACATGCTTATAATCCCAACACTTAGGAAGCTGAGACAGGTGGATTACCAAATTGAGCCAATACGGGCTAAGTAATGAGTTCAGGGCTATCCCATGCTGCACAGTGGGATTCTGAACTAAACAGACAGACAGGTTCAATTGTAATTCTACAAGCCAGCAGCAGATAGAATTACAGGGGTGTTCACATGCCACTGGTGTGAACTCTTGTGAGTGTAGATCCGTGCAGCCACCTCGGGAAGCTGCTGCCACCCGTGGAGTCGTGGAGGCCAAGCATATTGTCACTCTGTGCTCTAACAGTCCCTGCAAGAGCAGGGGCACACCGCAGCAGAAGCCACATGTGAGGACGTTTGTTGCTCCGTGGTTGGTAAAGGTGAATAACTGGATGATGCCTGGGCTCCGTGCTCAGCAGAGCGTGCCTATAATCCCAGTGTTGGGAGGTGGAGGCAGCAGGCTCAGGACTCATGATCCTCTGATCATCTTCATTACATTACGTGGTGAGGTAGAGGTCAGCCTGGGCTGCAAGAGACCCTCTTCAGAAACCGGAAGCCAGAAGTAAACAAACAACGAAGTAAAGAGTAAAGCCACACTAGCATGAATCTGTTTGGGCAGACTCAAGAAGAAACGGTGATAGAGCAACAGATAAACCAGTGACACACAATGCCCGCACAAACGTGAAAGAAGGCCCTTGTGAGGGAGCGGATTCTGTGGTCCCGAGTTGGGCCGGCCTCCCGTGGTGCTGCAGTCAGGCTCTGGCAGGGGATGCCAGGACTGCAGAGACTCTAGTGATGTTTTATGTAGACTGAGTGCATTGCATCTTAATGACAAGAGGCAAAGCTGTGCAGAAGTTTATGTATTTGCACTTTTAACCATGTTGCTGGAGAGGCGGCTCAGTTAGGTAAGAAGAGAGCAACCTTGAAAGCCTAATTTGGATCTTTGGTGCCTGCACAAAAAAACTGGGTGTGGACACATGTGCTTGTGACCCCAGCAATGTGGGGGAGGAAAATGGATGATCAGCAGGACATGCTGCCTGGAAACCAACAAGGTTTGGGGACAGACACTGTGCCACTGGAATCAGCTGGAGTCACAGAGGAGGACACACAGCATCTTCATCTGGCTTCTGCACCAGTGTGCACCCCGCGACGGTGCACACCCTCCTCAGCACACCCGCTCTGGAGAGCTCTCTCTCTTCCTCTCTCTCACATACACACACATGCACACACACGCACACACACACACACACGCACACACACACGCATGCGCACAGGCACACACGCATACACACACGCATGCACACACACACGTTAGAAGCATCAGGACGTGGCTATCTTAAATGAGACCAGCTGTTGGAGTGTAAAGGCACCTCAGAAAAACTGAAGATGTCCCCACTCCTCACCTTTCTGTTCTGGGCTCAGCTTCTCCCATGTACTTGTCACTTACTTGCGCAAGTCTGTTCTTAACATAAAAATAATATAGTATGTCATAAAGCTTTACTGTATCCACACCTGTAGTTATTTTATTCTCATAGACCTTTAAGATATCAAAAATATCTGAGCTTAGAATCATGTATATAATCATCTGTTTCTCACCGCTGTTTGAGGCAAGGTTTTAGACTCACTATGAGGCTTTAAGCCTCGGACTGCTGGAATTACAGGCATGGGACACGACATCTGGTTTATGTGGTGCCGGACATAGAACCCAGAGTCTCCTCCAAGCCAGGCGAGCACTCTACCAACTGAGCTACACCCTTAACCTGTGTGTGTGTGTGTGTTAAGATTTTTTTTTATGTATATGGGTGTTTTTTCTACTTTTATATCTTTGTACCACCTGTGTGCCTGGGCCCTCAAAGGCTAGAGAAAAGGGCTTGAGATCCCCTAGAACTGTCACCTTCTGGGTGCTGGGTAGGGATCCAACCCCTTGGAAAAGCAGCCAGTGATGCTCTTAACTCCAGTCCCCCATTATTTCTTTATATCTAGGAAAATCATGAAGGATGTAAGTTATTAGCGGACTTAAAAAAAAAAAGGAATAGAATATTTGTTTTTTTAATTTTTTTATTTTTGAAGACAAAAATCTCACTATGTAGACCCTGCTGTCCTGGAACTCAGAGGCATCTGCGTATCTCTTCCTGAGTTCTTCTACGTTTATGCTTTTAAATAGTGCCCAAAGGTAGGTAGGTGTGTGTATGTGTGTGTGTTTGTGTGTGTGTGTTTAGTAGTAAGAATGGATCATGTTTTTTAGTTCAGTAAGATAAAGTTTCAGGAAGAATTAAGCAGTAGGACTTAGTTATTAGATATTTCATTTTCTGGAACAGGGTAGTCTCATTCGTCCCCCCCCCACCCCCCCACCCCCCCCCCCCCCCCACCCCCCCCCCCCCCCCGCGCTAACTAATGGGTAAAACGTGCCAAAGCTCTGATGGTTTTCATCCTGCAACTTTTATTTAACAGTCACCTAGGTAACAGAAACTAACTTCAGCTGCTGTTCCCTCCCTCCCTCCCTCCCTCCCTCCCTCTCTTCCTTTTTACACTAAGCTGTTCATTTTAAAAGAAAATGTATGTGAAGTTTAGGCACATTTCTCAGTCTTTTCTTTAGAGGTCAGTGAAGATTTTCTTCACTGAGTTTGTGCTTCCTTTGCTCCTCCTGGGGAAGAATGAACGACTGTCCTCTTTTCAGTCCCCTGGGAGGACCAGGCACCTGGACATGTTAGGCAATCCTGGACCCCTGAGCTCTGACCCCAGTATCATCTGGGAATGGAGTAGAAGCCATAGAAAGTAACATTGTGAGGTGCAGGGTTGCCTAAAGGCTACAATATGACAGTAGATTTGAGGACAAGGTCAGTTGCTGAGGTAGTGACTTTATTAATATATGTTTCTTTCCAAAGTCAGAGGCCTTTGGCTCATGCTGTCTGAAGTATGTAATCTCCTTCCTTTGCTCCCCCAGATCATCCTAATTGCATCCTCAGATTTTTAAATTGTATTTGTCCTTTGTACATAAATACACAAACTATTTGGAAATAAATTTCCCTTGGAGGCTGATTGGTACGGTGCTTATGCGTGATGCCAGTGCCGTTAGGAGGTCATGGGATTTGCAAAGGTACTCAGAAACTAGGGAGTTTCTGAGAAACCAGACCCCTTAGGCTTATCCTCAACTTGGGGATAGTACAGCCTTTACCTCTTTGCAAAGGGCTTTGAAGAGTGCAGGCCAGGAGAAGTGCAAACAATCTGAAAATTTGACGTTTATTTTTCTCTAAAAATATAAACTGGGAGTTAGTCTCTTGCTGACAATTAAGAGCTCGCATCCCAGGCTTTGGGTACAGCTCTGAGCTGCTGATTAGGTCTTCCTGGTGGTGATTACTGAAAGCACAAATGCAATCATTTGCTGCGGCTTTAATCACTCACATGTTTGAGAAGTTAGTTACCCAGAAAGAGAGATTGAAGCTTGTATAACTTCCATTAGCCTTATTTTTTAATAGCAAAAGAAAAAAAATAGGAAATAAAAAATAAAGAGAGAAAAAGTGAGAAACAGAGAAGAAATTATGACTGAAGCAGGAAGATTGGGTCCTAAATTATGGTTGAAGAGAGATGCAGAACCTGGCAAACACCCTGTGGCGAGCAGACAGGTTCTGCAGCAGAGGGAGCAGATGAATGGCTGCCCTCGCTGACTGTCCAGGACAGGCTTCCTCAGTGACGAGGACAAGGGCTGGCTCTGTAACTGTGCACACTCTTCCTTTGAGCTGGTGGCTTAAGCCCTCACTGTCACGAACTGAAAGGACATCCTTTGAAATGTTTCTTGACATAGCCTAAAACCCTGCTGTTCAATGAGTACATATGCTTGTATGTATGCACGCGTGTGCCCTCTTGTACAGGGAGATGTTGCAAGGTTCATGAGCTTTGTAAAAAGGCATTTGGAGCGAGGGTGTGTGTGCGTGCATGCCTGTGTGCATGTGTGCGTGCGTGAGTGTGCATGCATGTGTGCACGTGAATGTGTGAATGTGCATGCCTGTGTGCACGTGTATGTGTGAGTGTGCATGCATGTGTGCACGTGTATTGTGAGTGTGCATGCATGTGTGCACGTGCGCGCATGTGTGCATGCGTGAGTGTGTGCATGCGTGAGTGTGTGGATGCATGTGTGTGCACGTGTGTGCATGTGTGCGTGTGTGCATACATGTGTGCATACATGTGTGCACGTGTATGTGCGTGTGTGCATGCGTGAGTGTATGCATGCATGTGTGTGTGATTTACATGTACACATGCGGCCAGGAGGTAGGGAATAATAAATGCAGGAAGGGTTGGTGATACAGGATGACAGAGGATGCTGAAGATAGCAATGACGAGGGCAGTGACAAGTATTTAGAAATGAGGGGCGAATCTGCAGAAAGTGTCGCTGTTGTGTGATTTTAAATGTTACCACACATGTCTGACCCAGTTCGCGGACCACAGATCCATAAAGCATTCCTTCTGGTAGCTTCCACCTTCTTATTCCATAGTTATGGCAGTCGGCTGTTGTTTTGTTTTGTTGTTTGTTTTTCAAGTCAGGGTTTCTCTGTGTAACTTTGGCTGTCCTGGAACTCAGAGAGATCAGAGATCCGCCCGCCTCTGCCTCCCCTCCACAAGTGCTGGGGTTAAAGGTGTGCACCACCACAAAACCTTGTGGTTGAAAGAAAATTGGCTATTTTAAGAGTTAAGCAGAAACGCAAATGTAGGTACTCGAAGAAATTTGCTCACAGTACAGTTTGGGAAGTTTCAGGAAAACATAATGCAAAACTTACTTTTAAATTAAATTATTATTTTATTGGCTTTGAATATATTTAATATTGCAACTTCAGTTTTATGAATCTTACATGAGTTAAATTTTTTTTTGTTCTAAGCTCATATAACTTCATTGGAACATCTCAGGAATTATATATATATATATATATATATATATATATATATATTATATTTATAATTAAGGTGTATATGTATACATACACACATATATATGCAGAAAGCTTAAAAATTCCAAGTCATCCTTTGTTTTTTGTTTGTTGGTTGGTTGGTTGGTTGGTTGTCAGGGCCATTTCTCCAAAATGTTTATTGTTTTTTAACAACAAAACGTAACAAAATGTAAGTATAAGATAAAACAAAAACCATCACTTCAAAGTTGGACAAGGCAACCCAACAGAAGGAAAAGAGCCCCAAAGAAGGCACAAGAATCAGACACACACTCATTCACGCACTCAGGAGTCCCAGAAAAACACAGGACTGAAAGCTAAAATATGTGTGCACAGGAAGGAGCTGCTGCAGGCCCTGCCGGCCCTGTGCTTGCTGATCCAGTCTCCGACTTGACATGTGCTTTGCTCGCTTGGTTTAGAAGGCCTTGTTCTCCTGGTGTCCTCCATCCCCTCGGGCTCTTACACTTCTTCTGCCTGTCTTCTGCAGGGTTCCCTGAGCCCTGAGGGGGGATTCTGATGGAGACATCCCATTTAGGGATGAGTGTTCAAGAAGTGGTTCTCTCTCCGTAATGTTTGGCTGTGGGTCTCTGCATCTGGAAAGCTGCTCTGATGATGGCTGAATAAGGCACTCATCTATGAGTAAAGTAGAATGTCATTAGGAGTCATTTTGTCTCGCTTGCATTTATTATTATTATTATTATTATTGTTGTCATTATTGTTATAGACCAGTGGTGTTGTTTTATTCTAGGTTCCCTGGGCTATCTAGTCTCTGGTTCTTGGTCACTCAAACAATGTTGAGTATGGGTTCCATCTCATGGAGTGGGTTGGTCTTAAGTCAAATCTATTCCTTGTTTTAAAAGATGTTTTCTGTTTGTACTGTAGGAATATTGCAATACAGTCCAGCTAGATTCTGGGATAGATTATCGGAAAAGGGAACTCACCCCTGCAGGAAAACTCTACTACCTGTAAGTGTTTTCTCTCTCTCTCTGTGTATGTATGTGTTTAATTTTCCAAGCTTATAATTTAATAACTTATCAGAAAAAGATTAAGAAAATTAGGACCTGAAAGACTACTTCTGAATTTCATAATTTTTAAACAAAATGTTAAGATGTTAACTTCTTTATACTGCCTTAGCCCGTGCATATTTGCATCGTTTCTAATGTGTGATTGGGTGAGACCCTAATTAGGTTTTTGGGGAGATGACAGATGGTTAGGAAGTAATGAGTGTCCCCTCAAAATAGGCTGTGAGATTAAAAGAGTATCTCCAATGTGCTAAAAAGGAATTAATTATTTGTGGACATCTCCTGACAAGTGTTCCATCTCCGTCCCCCCAAATGGTTGCTATGTTTTGTCAGACAATCTGTCTGTGTTTGCTGTCGTTGATTGACTCCCATGCAGAACGGATGTAAAATGTATCCCATATGCAAACGAAACAGGGTATCTCCTGAAGCCCTTTGGAAGCTTCTCCCTAGTAGGAGCGGTTTATGGTAATAGATGTATTCAGCGCATGCAGTTAACGCTGAGAAAACAAATGGAGTTTGTGTGAAAACGTCACTCGTGGGAAGCCCGGGAAGGAAAGATGCTCTGAGGAGGCAACTGCTGGCCGTGTGTGCCGACGACATTCGGTGCGTGTGGGATCGCGGGGGCCACGTCACGGGCCTAAGTGTCGTTTAACTCAAAGGCATGTTGCTGGGAATTTAAATTTTGATGACAACGTGCATATGAAAGGTTGAGAAAACTTCCTGTCTTTGCTGCCTTGTAAGCACAAGCACTTACTGTTTTTGAAGCCGAGATTAGCCAGGAAAATCACGTAATTAAAGTTGCATACTTTACAACATACCAAAGGGACTGTTGTGGCTTATATTCAGATTCCGGCAATTGTTACAGAAGCATCTGTATCCCCTGAGTACTCAGTCTTTAAAGTACTTTATAATTTAAAACAATTCCCCCAACACCATTGTCTGCTGTCTTCTGGGCGCTTTCTCACAGATTCTTTTATCTGGAGGACCCCTGGGTCTTCCGTTTTTCTGACATTCATAACCTTTCCCTGACTTGTTACCTATTACTTGTTGTTTCAGATATACGGTATTAATCAATAAGTGGTTATTTCTTTTATTCTTTTTTTTCAAAAGGAACAGTTCTTATTTCCTGTATTTACTCAAAGTACCCTATTATGGAAGAACTAAGATGTTTCTTAGTGAGGAACTTCTCTCTCTCTCTCTCTCTCTCTCTCTCTCTCTCTCTGTCTCTCTCTCTCTCTCTCAAAATCAGGTCATCAGCATTTACAGCAAGCACATCTTACCCTCTGAGCCATCTTGTCTGCTCACAAAGCAAGGCAGTTCTAGCGCAGTGAACTAAGAAGACACGCAGTGGGAGAATGCATACTCATGCTAGCACCTCAGAGTCCAGGGAACCCTGAACTACAGCAGCGTAGGAGGCTTAGGGTGCACCCTGTACTCTGTCGCACGAGCCCTGGGGTAGAAGTAAGGGAACAATCCCCTTAGGTCTGCTCTAATTGGATTTCTTTTGTCTTCCTTTTATGGTATGGAAGATTGAACCCAAGGCCCCACAGACACCGGGCAAACACTATACCTCTAAACTAGACCCAAGCTCCATCATTTACTTTTTATTTATTAGTTTTAAAAGCTTTACTTTTGTTACTTAAATTACATGCATGGATTTGTGTTGGGGTTGAGTTTGGGTGTGAGGATACAGGCACCCTGTAGGCCAGAGCGTCAGACCCCTCAGGCCAGAGTCACAGTGGTTGTGGGCTGCTTGCAGTGGGGGAACCTCCTGCCTCAGCCTTCTGATAGCTGAGATTGCTGGCCCGGTGCCCCCAGTCACAGATCATTTCACATCTGTAGAACAAGTTACTACATCCCCCCCCCCTTATGTTATCCTTTTTCCCTGTTAAAACATGTTTCTCCGGATTACTCTGCAGCTAAAATCTGAAATCTGTTTCTGAATGTGTGGGTCTAGACTACTCCCTTGGCAATTTTACTAGAGTTCAAATGCCCGCAAAACAGAAGCCTAGCTTCTCTCTAGGGGACATCAACCACTGTTGGATTTCTTTACAAACAGAATCCCGTACTCGATCCTTAATTGGATAGAAATATTCAGACAAGATGGGTGGTGTCTAGAAATACCCATTAGCTCAGCACTTCACATTTCCAAAGACTATGAAAAATGTCCCAGGCTAATACTAAAAATCACCAGGGAGTTCAAGCGCCCTGCTCAGCTGACATGGAACAACGTCTGTGGTTGAGAACGTCACCTGCGTCCTCAGAACTGTGCACACAGGTGCTGCCTGTTTGCCTGGAGTCCTGTGGAGCTAGAAATCTCGGGGTGTGATGTTTGTTTCATTGTGTGTGTGCGTGCTCAGTGTGTGTGTTCATGGGCACACCCGTGGAGGAGGTCAGGGGACAGTCTTGGCTGTCAGCTCGTGTCTTCTGCTTTGTTTGTGTCAGGGTTATCGCGGTAAAATAAGGATCAGGATAAACAAATAGGCGGAATAGATGTTTATTCAGGGAGAAATAACTTACAACCTAGACAGATGAACACCAGGAAATTCAACCCGATCCTCTCCTGTCCGAGTCACGCCAGAAAGACTTTCCTGGCCCCCTCCGACCTCCTTCCACAGGTCACCCCGCCCATGGCTCCACCCCCAATGGGCGTGGTCAGTGCCACAGACGGACTATCTCACTACACAGGGTCACGTTTGCTGCTGTGCTGCCGGATGCTTGGTGACTAGCCTTCAGGGGGACCCCACTGTGAGGAAGGTGACAACCATCTGTTGAGACCCAGGCAACTCCATTAAACTTCGGACCTCCCATTTGCGTCTGGGAGGCCACTTGGACCGCTGACTCATTTCGAACCGTATGGAGCTTGTCAGGCATGACCTGTCTCAGGCTTTCTCAAGAATTTACCTGCCCGGATGAGCTCTGGGGGACTGGCAGCATTTGGTTTGTCATTTTGTATATGCAGTGACCACATCTTCCCAGCAGGAGGCGCAGCTTTGGAGGGGACCATGGGATACAGCTGTCATTTCTACAACAGGAGGCTCCACTGGTCTCCTGAAGACTGGGTTTCAGGTCACCTCCGCCTAAAGCTTGCTGTTTGGTTTTCATTCGCTTTTAGGAACTGAGTTGTGTGTGTGTGTGTGTGCGTGCGTGCGTGCGTGCGTGCGTGCGTGCGTGCGTGTGTGTGTGTGTGTGTGTGTGTGTGTGTTTCCTGCTAAGTCTGTGGAAGGATCTAGAATGGAGTGTTTCTTATTCACACAACAGATCTTCTCCAGATTCACATACAACCCCTATTCTCTGTACAGCAGTCATGGCCTCATGAAAGATTTGATTTCATGCTCTTCTCAATTGTGTGTGTGTGTGTGTGTGTGTGTGTGTGTTTAGTACACACACACACATCCATTCTTTGAACGGATTTCAAAAGTAAGTTTTGTCTTAAATACTTTTCCGGTGGAACCCTCATCTCACAGCAACTTTCAGTTTCCCACTCCAGAAATACCTCTTTCAAGAAGATAATCATTTTGGTGGCTTTATCTTTGAATACCAGTTTTTAAAAAGTAACAATTAGCTGGTTAGGGAAAAAAAAAAAAAGAAAAGAAAAAAGAAAAAAGAAAAAAAAAAAAAGAAAGAAAGAAAAGCCCCACAGTGTCCTACTGCTAGAGCTCTGTTTAAGGAAAACAGACCTGAAAACTAAGGATGAAGTTCATGCCAACACACCCCGTCTCCACAGTTGAAAGCATCCTGCCTCTTGCCTGTGACAAAGATACTCTGTCTTACCCTTCAGCTGCAGGGACCACATCAGAAGGGCAAGAATGATTCTTAGCTTCATCACCACACCTTCCCTTGGCATCACTTCTTCTAGACTTAAAATTTCAATTTAATTAATACATTTTACGTGTTTGGGTATTTTGCCTACATGTAGTCTGGGCATCACATGCATGCCTAGTGTTCTCAGAGGCCAGGAGAGGGCGTCAGATTTCCGGGAACTGGGGTTAGAGATGGTTGTGAGCCACCGTGTGGGTGTTAGGCACTGAACCTTGGTCCTCTTGAAGAGCAGCCAGTGCCCTTAATCACTGAGCCACCTCTCTGGCCCTTTAATCTTGATTATAAATTATGTGTATGAGTGAGTGTGGTGCCTAGAAGCCGGAGTTACAGGCCATTGTAAGCTGCCCCACATGGGTGCTGCCAATCCAACTCACGTCCTCTGCAAGAACAGTATGTGCTCCTAACAGCTAACCCATCTCCCTAGCCAAACTTGGGCCAAGTTCTAGTTTCTGCCCAGAACGGTGCCACTTTCTGGGTTGGAAGGTGTCGGGGACATCTTGGGACCATTTCACCACACCCCATAATCACATTACAGGTGTTTGTGTCCCAGAGGTTGGTAATTGTAGTTTGAATCTCGACCTTTGTCAGTTAGACAAGTTTCTATTGCCTATTTATTCTGGCCCTTAATCTCTTTCAGTAGTTTGTAGTTTCCAGTATACAATATGCTCGACAGTTCTGTTAAATCCATTTGTTAGTGTTTATTCTTTCCATGCTCTATAAATGAATTTCCCCCGATTTCATTTTTCAGTGTCTTTATTAGTGCTATAAAACGCAACAGATTCCTGCAGCTTGACCTTGCTGAACTAGTTTATTAGTTTCTTAGTAGAGTTCCTGGAGCTTTCTAAACACAAGATAATGGGATCCACAAGAACTGTTCGATCTGCTCTCTGCAAGCAGGGCATTTTTTTTTTTTTCTTATCTGATTCCCCGTCACACATCTGAGCTCCAGTACATATAGTACAAGATGGCATATGTGATGATGGGCCTTACCGTGTTTCTGGCTTTAGAGGCGATGACTTCATTTTCACCATTAATTATGCCATTGTCTCTGGGTTTTTCATAGATGTCCATTATCAGTTAATAATATTCTTTTTGTTGGTTTGTTGAACATTTTTGTCACGTTAGATTTTGTGAAATGCATTTTCTGCTTTTACTAAGGTAATTGTGTGATTTGGAGCCATTGTTACATTAACACACTTCATGCTACTAATTGATTTTTAGATTTTTAGATTAGCCTTGCATTTCTGGAATAAATATTGTCATACTTGTCAGATTTCCATCCCTGAGCAAAGCGTCTGAGTGAAACCACTTAGCAGAAGGAGATTCCCAAATCAGCCCACGGTTTCCCAGGTTCCCATCTGTGTGTGGTTGGCACCACACTGCCTTAGGGCCTGCGTCAAGGCTGGACGCCGAGGCTGGGAGTGGGGTGGGGCCAAGGCAGGAAAGCGGGGAGTAGGAGGGTGATGCAAAAGCATCGTTGTCTTGATGACTTATTTGAGGGCACTCCGTGGGCCCCCTCCACGCCCCACGAGTGCCATGCGCTGGGCACCACACCTTTATCTTAAGTTTAACAGCACTGGAAGAGAGACCGGGTGCTGGGTGCTCTTGAGCTCCAGACTGCAGCAATCATGGCGTAGAATCCCCTTTGTGCTTTGCTCAGGTCGGCTGGCCGGTACTCTATTGGGACTTTTGTGTTTGCAGTCAGAAGAGCTGTGCATCCTTGGCTTTCTTTCCTGGACATGTTTCTGCCTGGTTTTGATAGCAGGATAGTGCTGGCCTCCCGAGTTTGGAAGCACCCCCTTCTCTCCTACACGCCCTTCTAGGGTCAGTTGATGGTTCATTTGTATCTTTCTAGGAGTTCGTCCATTTCATCTAGGCTAGCTGCTGTGTTTGTTTGCAGCTGTTCATGGGGCAGGTTGAATGTCCTTGTCCAAAATGCTTGGGAACAGAAGTGTTTCAGATTTTGGAGTTGGTTTTTGTTTCGTTTTTGGAATGCTTGTGTAAAGTTTATGATTGAAGGTCCCTAAGCCGAAGTGTAGACTTTCAGTTTAGAATTAATGTGATGATTTTATAGTCCACGTCGTTTCATCGAGGTGGAATGTAACACCCTGTCTGTCATGGCTACCTTAATGCACAAGTCCACGCTGCAAACGTACGTGGTTACAAATATCAGCTTCCTACTTCATATCCTGCAGGACATAATCACACAAATTATTTTTCAAGTTTTTAGCTGTTAAAACCACAGAAGTGTTCTATTTGACATAATTTGGATGTACACTTAAGTAGTAATTAATTGCACATTAACTCAAGGGCCACTGAATGAGAAATTAATACCAAGTGTGTGAAAGTATTTGGAATGCCACCTAACAAGTGGTGCACTGTGACAATCTCTCCTGTCCAGACGTCCACACCCGCTACACCAGTCTGTTCAGCACATCTCCTTTCCTCCATTGAACTGTGTGTGGCAGGGACGCCTCACACCACAGGACACTCAGGCTTGTCACAGAATAAAGCTGGTCCTTCATTTCCCGCTCAACCAACCACACTGGCCAAAGTATCCAGCTGTAGATCATACAGCGTAGATGTGCACCATGTGAGCAGGTCCTGTGTGGGCAGGTCCTGTGTGGGCAGGTCCTGTGTGGGCAGGTCCTGTGTGGGCAGGTCCTTACTGTCATCCCCCCCCTGCACTCACTCTGAGCCCCCAGGCTGCTCTGCGTTTACAGGTCCCCCTGCCTTCCCCTCTTCTCTTTTGGGGTCCTAGACATGAGCTACCATGCCCAGCTCAGGTTTCTTAGCATTCTTCAGCTTGTTATTTCATCTTCAAACAGATCACAGATTGGACAGAAAGTCAGTCTGTGGGACAAGAAAAACTGACCTGGCAGAAGTCCCGGGTCCTTAGTTACTTGCTAGGAACTTTTTTAAAAAACCGCTTAAAACCCTGTCGCCTTTCTCCCTCATTATTCAACTTCTTCTTGTCTTCATTGTTTTTAAAACAATGAAATTATACAAAAGGGATTTTTTAAAAATGTATCAAAGCACAGTTCTGCATGCTAGTTAGGCTCCTGGCTTCTTCTAGGCAAACAGATGCGACACTTTATGTGGAGACCGAGATCGGTGAAGCCCTGCAACTTGAGGAGGTCCTACTTTCTGCATTATATACAGGTCAAGATCAACGGAGCCAGGGAAATTATCCACCAGGTGACTGAGAAGGTTGGGAATGTGGAGACTGAAACGGATCTTCGAACAGTCAATTAAGCCACTGCGTGACTGAGAAGATAAACTGAAGGATAAAAACCCACTTGAACAACCGATTCTGTTATGTAAGACACACCTACAGGATTTGAAACGTGACCAAGTCTGTTTCGTATTAAGGCGAACATAAACCAACCTAATTTTAGACCTGCCCCCAGCCCCAGATTACGTTTGGTGTAAGGACAAAGAAGCCATACAGCCTGAAAGCCCAAGGAATCGGTAGAGTGCAGAGTCTGCCAGGAGAGTTTGGCAAAGAACTCCAAGAGGAAGGAGAAATTTCCCTGTCCAATCAACGTTGGCTCTCTGGTGTAGAGAGCACGGAGCACCAGGGCCTGAGGAAAGCGGGTCCCATTCTACTTGTTGATACCTTCAGACGCTGTTGATTTCTGAAAGGGGGGCAAAAGCAAAGCGTGGTTATCACTCTGTCCCCTTGAGTCAATCCTAATGAGGTGGGAGGTTCTTGAAGAAATTAATTTCCATTTAAATTCATGTCTGACCCTCCTCCAAAAACCTCCAAGTGTTTGGGAATTTTTGTTGAGAATTTCAAATGATCCAGCAATAATAAGCTCATTTTCTGCATGTTCTGTTTCCTTGAGGCTAACTTTTATGTTGGATGCCTGGTTTCAGCTGCAACCCGCCCCTCCCCCCCAATTAGAATGACTGATGAATTTCTTTGCTGTTTACTGATTTAATGTGGAGAAGATAAGTCACAATTCTATACTTCCAAAGCAATCGGGCTTTTAATCCAGGTACTGTACTCAGGGTTCCTATGGGAGCTGGTGCCAGATTTCTTGGCAACCGAAGAGTGGTTGATTCCAGAGCTTTTCTGACTTAAAGACACAGTGGTACTGCTCAACAGGAAATAGAGAGCGGCCCCTCAGCCCTGCTCCTGAGAGGAAGGACTGGGACAGGAGCAGTGACATGCGGCGGGTTCCAGGGCATTGCAGAGCAGAAGGAAGGGGCTGTGTTGTGCTCAGCTCCCTTGCCCCAGGGGAGAGGGGCAGCTTTGGGAAAGGGATGGCTTTGCTTCACATCAGAAGAGATCCCAATGCTCTTTCTCTGTCAACTTTTGATTAGCTGTGGACAGATTTTCTTTCCTTGCATCTCATCTTCTCAAAGGCCTAGAATATAGTACACAGTAGTGTCTTGTCTCACTGTGCGCAATTACCCAGAGTCCAGCAGTCTCGAGAGACCGGAAGCAAGTCCTGCAGCTGCAGAGTGTTTGGCCCCTGCTCCTTCTCTGCTTCCTTCCAGAGAGGAAGGGAACGCTCTTCGAGCATCGGGTCTTCCTGCCCGTCATTTTGATGCTGCTCTCCTTCTTCAGGAGATGCCTCTTTATGGCTAAAATAGGACTACATAAAACTCTACGGGATATTTGCTTCATTAAGGTGTGGGACATATATTTTTGTAGCTCTAAGAGAAAACTCAGCCAAGCTTGTTTGGGCGATGTGTAGGTTAGGTGTGTGTATAAGTGTGTGAACACATTTGTACAGGTGCACATGTACGTGTGGGTGGGTGGGTGGGGGGCAGAAGTCCACGTCAGATGTCTTCTTCAGCTTCTCTCCATCTTTTTTTCTTCTTCTTCTTCTTCTTCTTCTTCTCCACACAAGCTATTCACTGAACCTAGAGCTCAGCAATCCACTAGACTGGCTGTTTAGCAAGTCCCGAGGACCATCATGCTTCCCACCGCAGTGTTGGGATTGCAGGTGTCTGCCACCATGCTCACGCTTTTGCGTGGATGCTGAGCGCTCTCTCTCCAGCCCGCAAACCTCCTAACGAGGCTCTTGGGAGGTCGAGCCTCCAGCCTTCTGCCGTGGAGTGTGGGCACCATTTCTATTCTCCAAAACCCAACCCTCTTTTGTTGTAAGGTCTTTAGGGAAAAGGCACAGTGTAACATAAATTTGCAAAAGTTTGTTTAGAACTCGTATGAGGTCCTGGAGAAATGCCTTCATGTTTTGTCTTTCCGGAGGACCCTAGTTTGGTTCCCGACATCCGTATTGGGTGGCTCACAACTGCCTGTAACTCCAGCTCCAGAGGGTTCAGCGCCTTCTTCTGGCCTCTGTGAGCTCACGCAGCTCCCCAACACACAGACATCGATGAAAATAATAAAAATAAATCTTACAAACACCAAAACTAAGCAAAAAAAAAAAAAACTATCAAATCCTGGTCTTTCATTACAGCCGCATGGGTACAGTTGTATTCCTGAATAAAGAGTCAACCACTAGGCTGTCTCTTCAGCACTCACCCTTGGCTGCTTTTAAGCAGGAAATCTCAAATATACAACATTATTTTTAAAACTCCAACCAGAGAAAATGCATTCAAATTCAAACAAGAAAAGAGTATTTGTTATCTGCCGTGGCAAACCGGAGTAGCAGCAACGACTCTATCAGAGTTCAGAGGCGAAATCTCTCAGAGGGATGATAATATTCCCTTAAATAAAACAGGGTCACCGAGCTACTCAGGCTTCACAAGAGAAACGGTTTAAAGGATGACTTATTTGGCCCTGTGGTTTCGGAGGCTTCTGTTTCACTGCTCTTGAGTCTGTTGTTTCAAGGCATATGGTAAAGCAGAACACCATGGTGGTAGGAGCCTGGACATGTGACTGAGTACCTCACCTCATGATCCATCCTCCAACCAAACCCACACCCTAACACTGTTCTTACGCCCGTCACGGTTTTAATCCACTAACATGTCAATGCATCCATGGAGTCAAAGTTGTACTTCTCACATGCCCGCCAGCCGGCAGAGAGCCTGAGAGGACCGTTTCCTGCCCAAACCCTAGCGCCATCCTCTTTCCTTAGCTTCCAAGGGCTGGCATCACATAACACAACACCACGCTTGGCATGATCTTTCTTTGTAGTTATTGCTTAGTAAGGAGGTACAATGGGCCCCTTACCAACTGGGCCACCTTTTCGTGCGACTTCTTAAGTGTCCTCTGAGAGTGGTTCTGTTGGAGTTTTTATGTAGTGACACATTTTTATATGGTATGGCATAAATATTGCTATAGTGCTCCCAGGTTGGCCAGACTTTTATATATATACATACATACGTACATACATACATACATACACATATATATTCTATTGTACAGACAGTTTATGCCTTTGTGTTTTCGGACTGGATAGGTGACACAGTTCTGAATCTGCATCGTCCCTTCTGTGAATGGGACTATGATGTCACCTCGACAGCGAGAATGAGAGGAACTCACTGCTGTGTGGAAATCTAACAGACGACAGCTCTTGCTGTTTCGCCCCGGACACTGCAAGGTTTAGAATCGCCTAAGGTTTTCGTTACAAGTGCAAGACATACTCAAAGCTGTTTAAATTTGATTTGGAAATGTATGATAGGTAACTAGGCCTCTTAGACTAATATAATTGGGTAATTATAAAGTTGTTTTGTCTCTTTATTTTTCTAATGTACACTTAAAAAAAAAAAAGAAGGTTAATGTAGCCTGGCAAGATGGCTCGGTGGGTAAAGCACTTGCTGTGTAAACCTGATGGCCCAGCTTTGAGCCCCCCCCCCCCCCCCGAGTCCATGTAAAGGTGGGAGAGGAGAACAGGTCTCCATGTGGCCTGCATGTGTGCTCCGTGGCCTGCATGTGTGTTCCGTGGCCCGCATGTGCTGCATATACACATCCTATGTATATCACAGTAATGCACATAGAAATTTAAGACTGCTTACAGAAACCCTATACATCTCTTTGAAACAGGAAAGCCTGGGGTCAGAGTAGAGTGTGGGAAGATGACGGTTTTCTGACTGTTGCTAAGGAATTTGAGAGTATCTGTTTATGGTAAGAATTCCTTTCCTGCTACCCTTCTTTCTTTTATATCAATCCGGTGAAGTAAGAAACGCCAGAGCATGTAGTAGCCACCCACTCTGCCTGCTGTAAGGCAGGGTGAAGATGAGGTTCCTATCTTCTGCACCAGGGAAACTTAATGCTGAGGCCAAGTGCATGTTAATAGATGTCTGTCGTTTTGGGCTACGTAACACAGATACCTTTTTTATATTTTGGAACTTCGGAGTATCTGTTTATGGTAGTGTAATAAAATTCTTATAAGATAATGTTGAAATAAAAACCACTTTGTGCTGGATGTGGTGGTACAGTTTTGTGATTTTAATCACTCAGGAGATGGAGGCAAGAGGATTGCAAGTTATAGGCTAGCCTAGGCTACATGGTAGGACCCTGTCTCAAAACAACAAAATAAAATGCAACACGAAATACTAACCTTGTTATGAAGGAGAGAGGGGCTTGTGTATGTGTGTGTGTATGTGTGTGTGTGTGTGTGAATGTGTGAGTGTATGTGTGTAGGTGTATGCATTTGTGTGTGAGTATGTGTGTGTGACTCTGTGTGTATGTGTGTGTGTGTGTGTTGCTAAGGATTTAACCCAGGGCCTTGCCGTGACAGGCAGGTCCTGTCCTGATGAATTACACCCCTATTCTGCTTGCTCCCTTCTGTCTGCCTTGACAAGCATGTCTTTAGGACCAGTGAGATGGCTCAGTGAGTAAAGGTGTTTGCTAAGAAAGCCTGTTGGCCTGAGTTCACTTCCCGGAACCCATGGCAAACTGACTCCCAAAGCTGGCCTTTGATCTCACATGCACACTGTGGCATATGGATGCTCCCCAACATGCATAGGTAGTAAGAAGTAAAATAAAGTAAATTTAAGTAGATCATTAGCCAAGCACCCTGGAGGTCGAGGCAGGAGGAACACAAGTAGTTCAAGGACAGCCCGGGCTTGTAGTGTAGCTGGAGAGGTGGCTCAGCTGCTAAAAAGCCAGGCACAGAGTTGCACTTATGCAATCCCAATGCTGGGGGAGGGGGAGGCCAAGCTCAGGGACAGGCAGCCCTAAAGTTCATGGTGGGTCAGCCTGGTCACCTGGGGAATGGTTGTCACCCAGGTGTCAGCCTCTGACTTCCACATACAATGTACTGTACATCTGTACATACACATGCACACATGCATGCGTACACACATGCATGCACACACACATGCATGCTTACACACGTACATGCATACATGCACACACGCGGATGCATACACACGAGCACACATGCATGCTTACACACACGCACACATGCATGCACACACACATACTACTTCTAGAACAAACAAACAAACCTGTGTGCGTCCATACACCACTGCATGGTAGGAATTGTTCCGAATGAATTCCAAGAGAGACCTCTGAATACCCATGTGGCTGATGTGACACTGACACTGGTTTCGTGGTAACTTTCAATTTCCTTTGCGGGGCTGGTAAGTGTTTGCTGCCAAACCTGAGGACCCACATGGTAAAAGGAGAACAGCAACTCCCAGGCATTTCTCTCTGGCCTCCACCTGCGTGCGAGTGCAGTGAAAAACAAACTAATAAATTGGGGCGAGTGTCTCTCTGAGTCATTCTTTATCTAGTAATTTTAATGTGGCTTAATTTAAAGGTCTTATAGGACGTTGTGAAAGTCAAGTAGCACTCCTTCTGGAGTCAGCCATGGCAAGTGATATTTCTGAGACCCACAGAGGTGGGTGGCTGCTGGCCCTCCTGACGGCTGCGATACTGCATTTGTAAGTTGTTGCATCTGCTACAGTTGAGGGACTCTGTGGCTCCATGTCAAATGCCAGCAGCCCACTAAGAAAAACCTAGTTTCAACTTAATCTTAATGACTAATTCTCAACAAGACACTATTAAAGCGATGTCAGCTGCTTCCACAATTAGCTAAGATTGATTTGTGTCAAAATTAAGCATATTGGTTAGGTCATCTTGTGTAAACTTGTGTAAATTTGCTTGTAGGATTAGAGGAAACTCAGATTTTCACTTAAAGGGTTTTGTGTTTTGTTTTTTGTTTTTGTTTTTGAATGACCTTCCTTTTACCAGTTATTTTCTTCAATAGACGTCAATAGACTGATAAATTATCAACCCTTCTTTGGAAAAAAGAAAAGTGAGAAGAAAAAAGGCCACAACGTTTCTTTATGCATGGTCCTTAAGCATATGGTGTTCCTAATTAGAATACAAAGGCTGTGTGATAGGCTCACTCCATAGCTGCTGCAATAAGGCAGCATCACAGAAGGAGGGGACTTGGGGGACGAGGACCCTTTTGAGGGAAAGCGGTCTGTGCTTGTCCTTGTGCTCACAGGAGCCTGCCCTATTTGTCTTCAGAGCCACAGAGTCTGATAAAGTTTCCCGTGTGCAGACCAAGTTGGTATCTGGAAGCTAGCAATTTTATTCTGAGTGCTCCATCCTCTCCGCCAGCAGCTTGGCTTGTTTTTTCTAAAAACACCCTCAATGCTTCGTTTCACGTGTCCCCTCTCAGGGGAGATTTCAAAGGGCACTTGCTGGATGCTTGACTGCCTTGCCTATTTGCTCTTGTTTGGCGTGCAAGCGAGAGTCAGACGCTTTCTTCTCATTGTGTACACATAGTATTAATGGATTTACTCTGCCTGCATCGCCTCATTACTGGAAACATCTAGAAGCTCAGAAGTCTTTCAATGTATGCAAATAAGGCAGGGTCGTCTACCTGAGAGTTAATATTCTCTGCTTTTAAGTGTGTTCTAAATCTAATGTTTGTATTTAGAGCATATCACCCTGTTCTCTCATTTTATGGGCAAAAAGCTAAGCGGGCTCAGGCAGCTGTTTGATGTTGGCTTCAAGTGTTATTAATTTCATATTCTATTATTCTTTTCACTGTAGCACAAGTGATGCTGATGTGGAGGCTGTCATGGATAAGTTGTTTGATGAGCTGGCCCAGAAACAAAACGATTGTACGTAAGTTAATTTCTCTTGAAAGAGAATACATTTAGAACACAATGCCCAATCTCCACTGACCAATTAATAAGTTCCATTGCTGTATATGGGTTGATGCCACGCTCAAGTGGTAGTCATTGTATCAGCATTTTGTCTAATTTATGTGTTGAATCATGTGCTATTATTCATCAAGCTATGCATTTCCTATCTGTAAGAGATGAATTTTATAGTAATTATCCAGACAAGATTGAGTCTTTGTTCATGTTCCCATAGTAACTAGACCAAGGATTCTAAAAGTGCAAGGCAGAGAGCTGCGGCTGAATAAAGCCTGTGGAACCGTTGCCGACTGCACGTTTGAAGAGCTGTGTGAGAAAGTAAGTAGCCAGGCCTGGCCAGACTGGTTGGCCTTTTCACATGTTAAATTACTTCATGTTTCCCTTCAGCCTGTTTCAGATTTAAAAATGCTATTCACAGAGTCAGAACTGAGGTAAAAGTCTCAACACAGGAAATGTTCATCTGTTTGCCAAGCAATTTTTATAGGTACTGGCACAAAAATCTGCTCTTTGAAGGGCTTTCAAAAAAAAAAAAAAACTCGAGATGCAGAGGCAACTGTCAACTGTTGCCGGAAGCAGAAGCAAAATCAGTAAAAGTCCCATGTGAGGGAAATAAAAAAGCTGAGGCAAGTCTGGCTGGCAAGATGGGTGTTGCAGCCAAGCCCCACCTCCCGAGTTAGATCCCCCAGCCCATACTGCAGAAGAGACAACAACTCCCATAAGTTGCCTTCTGGCCTGTGGGTGGAATTAGTGGATAAATGGAATAAAATACTTTCTACAAAGAGAAAAAAATTAGGTGAGATTGGTGTGTGGGGAAAAGAGGCGTAGTGTTACCTTCATCTAAGGAAGTGTGGCACTAAGAATTGTCATTCCCCAAATTCAGTGTCCAGCTGCTGTGCTGTATCTGAGCTGCTTGGGCCAGGTGAAGGGAAGTCAACTTATAAAGCATCATAAATAATCATAAATAATCTATCTTACAGAGGAAGTTTACACACACACACACACACACACACACACACACACACACACACCCCTTAGAGAGTCTTTGCAGATCCGTTATAGATATGGATTGTGTCTTCAAATTCCAGACTTCTCCGTGCTCGGTAGAATAAGTAACTTCACACATGGTTGCTCAGTTGAGCATCGTCCCTTGGTCTCTGATTTCTTACTTTAGCTAACTACACAAGAGCTGTTTGGAGGCAAAGGGAAGGTCATTGTCACTTGTGCCTGCTGAGTAGTATGAGTGTGTTTCTCAAAGCCAGCTGACTTACTCCTGGCAGGCACAAATTTGTCACCTTTAAGCCAGAGATGAATCCAGCCTGCAGTTGTGGGGCCTTTAGAAGGAAAACAATTAGGATTAGTTAAGAGCAGTTGGTGGAGACCCCAACCCCTGACTCCTACCGTGGCTGATGTGGTGAGGCTTCCCACTTCTGCCAGCAGCACGCCAGCACTAAGGTCCTGGTCACCTGTGTGGCGAGGAGAGAATCTACCTGTGCTCCTGTTTAAGTCTGACTCTTGTGAAGGACGGAGTTCCTCCTCTGTCTGCAGTAAGACATCCTGTGAGGAGAGGGGACAGGCAGGGAGATGGAGTCCTCCACGAGGCCAGTGTGCTCTCTCGGAACAGACTGAGTGTCTTCACTACCTTTCAGGACACTTGGTATCAGCGAGCGGCCAGTTAGAATCCCAAGTCCCTTATCATCTTTTCACTGCATTGGTGGGTGATGGGAAGAAGGTTGGCTAGGACTTAGTATTGAAAATTGAAAATAAGGCCAATATAACTCACTTTTAATTGACAAAAGTTTGGATTGGTTGAGTAATAGCTATGAATTAAACTCTCAGAATCAACAATAACAAGATTTCCATTTATTTTTGGCATAACTGTCTTGTCAAAATTCTAGAACAATAAACCCTAACCCTAACCCTAACCCTAACCCTGACTCTAACCCTAACCATCCTCCACTTCATGCCTTGGTTGTTCAGTTGCATGGAAAACCTTTCTATAAAACACTGCAGGGTCTCATGTGTTTCTGGGTGTCACCTTAATGTATGGACATTCCAGTTGTTTTTGTCTGGCGATTCTGTGGTGTCACTACAGATTTTCCCTTCCTCTGGTTAGATAGACTCTTCATCTACCAGTTACATGCGTGGGTAACTGGATTCTTTCCGGAATCAGACAAATGCTGAGTAGCTGACATGACATTGTCACGAGGCATGCGTTTAGTCCCTCATTGTTAAGCTTTCTATGAAGGACATCTGAAGGAGGGCAAAATTTTTAAGTGGTCAGTTCCTTGCTACTATTTTCTTATTATGGTGATTTTGCATTTCTTTGCAGCCTTATAATTGTGGCAATTCAGAGACTGAATGGTTGCATGAAGAGGATCCTTGAAATCATTCAACTTCAGATTTAGCCTAAAACTCTTAATTAGTTATAATGATTTTATGAGCCAGACTACATAGCTGCCAAAAGATGTTCAGTAAAGATAAAAACAACACATCCAACCTAGGTATTTGAGTAAACATCTGGGTGGTCGGTTCCAGCTTTGGATTGCATAAGCTAGTTTCCGGAAGGCCTGGAACCCACTCAGCCGTGGCTACTGGCATCATCGTGGGGTGGGGGGGTGGGGGGGTGGGGGTGGGGAGAAATCACCCTGCCAGCAGCAGCAAATGGCCTGACAGTCTATAATGATGAGTTCTGACCCACGGGGGCGGGGCGGGGGTAACATTTTTGTAGACATCTATCAATCAGTATGTTAGGTAATAAGGTGAAAGAAGGTCTTAACTTGAGGTCCTTGGCATGTTCCATAAGTAAACCAGACAGGCCCAGGGCCGTCCACCCCTACAGTCCTCTCTCTTCCAAGCACAGCCTCACACGTGTGGCCCTACAGATCGATCGACATGGGCTTTCTTGACAGCCTCTCTCTTCACCATTCTGATTCAGCACTGTGGTGCTCAGGAAACCCATCCAAACTCGGAGAGCCCTCGGCACCGTATAAAAACAATAGCTAACAGTCACGCTGGGGTGCTATTCTAGGCATTCTTTACACATTAGTTTGTTCAATACCGTGAGCAGCGGGGCTCTGATTGTCCCATTATATAGGTGGAGAAATGCAGGCATCGTGACGTTAATTAACGTTCCTCGGGTCAGACAGATAGTAAGGCAGCAGGCGGGCTTGAACATCTCGCTGGTTTGGGAGCTAGATGCTATGTCCTTTGCCTCTACATCACAGCTGGGAATGTCTGGGCAGGTTCTGCCTCAGCTCATTAGTAGAATTCCAGTTCTGCTGGGGAGTCCACTCAGAGTCTTTGCATATTTCCATGTCTGGGGAAAACTTGGAGGCTTTGGTAGAGCATGAAGCCAGAAGGGAAGCAGATACCTCCAGTCCTGAGAGGCCCTTCCCTGCTATGGTATGGAAGGTGGTGGGAATGCCTTCTGAGAAGACCGTGGAGGAGGGAGGGAGGGCAGGGGTGTCCGATGGTCTCTGTTCCTGCCATTCCCTTCCCGGCAGAGCTGCCGGATGGGGTACACTCACTTTCCGGATCAGAGGTGCGGCACGTCTAGTAGTTATTTATATCAGAGTCCATGATCATCATAGACCTGTGGGGGGGGGTCGCTGCAAGCCCCTAGGAGTCCTGAAAGCCACACACACAGACTCCCTGCAATTCTCACTGGGGTGAGGTCTCCAGTAATGGTGATAGACAAGTGATAGGCAAAAGCTGCTGAATTAAGACAGTGGCACCAAACCATGCTGTGTCCCTCATGGCTGGGTACTCACTGAGAGAGAGCGAGAGCGAGAGAGAGCGAGAGAGAGAGAGAGCGAGAGAGAGAGAGAGAGAGAGCGAGAGAGAGAGAGAGAGAGAGAGAGAGAGAGAGAGACAGAGAGAGAGAGAGAGAGAGAGAGCGAGAGAGAGAGAGAGCGAGAGAGAGCGAGAGAGAGAGAGAGAGAGAGCGAGAGAGAGAGAGCGAGAGAGAGAGAGAGAGACAGAGAGAGAGAGAGAGAGAGCGAGAGAGAGAGAGAGAGCGAGAGAGAGCGAGAGAGAGAGAGAGAGAGAGAGAGAGAGAGAGCGAGAGAGAGAGAGAGAGAGAGAGAGAGAGAGAGGGAGAGAGAGAGAGAGAGAGCGAGAGAGAGAGAGAGAGAGAGAGAGAGGGAGAGAGAGAGAGAGAGAGAGAGCGAGAGCGAGAGAGAGAGAGAGAGAGAGAGAGAGAAGCTGAACCAAGCAGAGACAGCTCCATGGAAGCCGAGTCACCACAGGGCAATAAAAGTGGTTAATTTCATTAAGTTCAACTTTGAGAACATGTGCTCTCAATATGTTTTTTGTGAGGAAATGAGAGGTAAGCCTTTATGAGACATTCCCATATACCAAATATCATGGCTGCCTTGAGGGACCCCCCCCCCCCAGATTACCAGTTCTTATGGAAAAGACTGAGTGGCAGACTGGTTTTCAGCTTGGCAGACATTTCGTCACAGTGCTTGACAGACACGTCTTGGAACTGAGTAAAGACTGCCATCTCATGTGAAACATCAGATATTTGTTACCAGTGATGCGGTTTCAGCAAATGGGTAAAAGTTACGGTTTTGGCACTAGTCTCTGCCATCGTGATACCAACAGCTTCCCGGTTCTCGAACATCTTTTTTCTGGTGAGACCGATGGTGATCTCAACAAATGCAAAACTACAGGAGTTTAGGGATGGGTAGGGTAGGGGAAGCAGGGTTGGAACAGTGTCTCTCTGTGATTTGGCTGGCCTTGAACTCCTTGTCCTCCTGTTCAGCCTTCCTAGGTCTGAAATCACTGATGTTCTCTCCCCTGTATAGCTAACTGTCTTGGTAATTACATAATTAAACATTTCAACATTTGGAAGATCTATTTATTGGAACAACACTTCCCAATAACTGGTGCAAACTGTTATAAAGTTATACATGGTAGAAGAAAAATGCAGAAAGATCTAACAGAAAATAATAATGCAAAAAGTATGAGCTGGGCATGATGTGACATGCCTGCAGTTCGAGCATTTGGGAGGCTGCATCAGGAGGATTGGGAGGGCCAGGTCGAGCCACACCTTAGACTCTTCCTCAAAAAGCTAGGGACAGGCGTGAACGTCATGGCTCAACAGATAGCCACTAGTCATGTGACCTGACTGGATTCATAAATCCACATGTCAGAGAGAGAGAACCAACTCCAGTGAGTCGTCCTCTGACTTCCATATGTATGTATGAGTGATATTAATAAGTGTAATTTAAACACACACATACACACCATGCACACGCACACACTTACTTATGCACAGCAGGACTGTTTCAGATTCTACTGTACAACTAACGTTTTAAAAACTACCTCTTGTCAATTTCTTTACACAATTTAAATAGACTTAAATGTTAGGTCAGTTTAGGTTTACAGCAAAAATGAGAGGAAGCTGTGTGCGGTGGTGTACACTTGAAATCTCTACACCCAGGAGACGGAGACAGGGGGATCACTGAGTTTGAGGTGAGTTTAGACTACACAGTGAATTCTAGGTTTGCCTGTGCCGCGGTGAGATATTTCCTCAGACAGCCGAAAAAAGGCAAGGAAGGGAAGGAAGAGAAAAAGAGAGAGAAATTGAGAGTTGTAAGCGCCCACACTTACCGGGCCAATGTCACCTGATACGGCCATGAGGAATTGAATCAGGCCAGGTTGGAGGGGCCACAGTACAAGCGAGACTGTGACAATGTCATTGAGAGCCACCAGGTTTTTTACATCTGTATCAGACACAGAGTGCAAAGGCAATCGCCAGGATCGATACAGTTGCAGTTGCTGGGATACAGTGACGTTTGCAAGCCACACAGGGTACAGGAGATGAATGTCTAAGACCAGCTGTCCTGTTGAGTTTTCATGCTTCCTTAACTACTAAGGGGACAAACAGAGAAACACAGAGTGGCCTCAACTCTTCACAGCCTGAGGGAGTGCACCAGTCTCTCAGGAACTGGAAGGTATACCCTGCCCCAGGAGCCATGGACTCCAGCCTGGAAAACCTATGATGCCTGCCTCTCAGGGCAGCTAGGCTGGGCCAATGCCATGGTTCCCTGCAGGTATCATAGTGCAGAGTGTTAGTTACATCTGCTTCCAAATCTAGCTTCTGTTGTTACTGACACTATCTATTAAAATGTTTGCTACAGGTAACAAACAAATACCAGATACATGTTTCATGTCATTACTATTGTATAGATTGAGCTGGACTCTGTACAGTATTATTAAGTTTCTACTTTATTCACACTTCCTTATTTCGGCTGCATGTCCCTTCTCTGTTCTAGGACGCCATTGGCATCTGAGGCTATCATCTCCTTAGTTCTTAACTGTCAAGTTTCTGAGACTTCCCTCATCTCTGATGGCCTTGACAGTTTTGAGGTGCCCTAGCCTGCCAGGCATTTGGTGGTGGAATGGTGTTTCTCATGAAGCCTCCCTGACAGCCTTCGTCACAGTTATTCTCAGTAGTGCTGGCCAGTTCTTCCACACAAAGGTTGGCCTTTCTTCCAATCCAGTTTCCTCTTGGGAAGGGGCTGCTTGTTGTCTTTATGGCATCAGAGAATAACCCTGTAATTATCTGGAAAGGCTATTAAACATACCTTTGATACCTTTGCGACCACCGACCCATACAACCAAATTATAACTAGTTTTTAAATGCTATGGGTTTAATGTAATGGTTTTTTACCACTGTGGATTCCAATGGATTTATACAGTTCAGATTTTCCTCAGTTTAAATTTGTAATATATTAGTAACAGGTTAGGAGAGAGAACCCATGCCCAAAAAAAAAAAAAAAAAAAAAAAAAGCCCCTGAGAGTCTTTGATTATTAAGAGAACAGAGGGCTTGAACCACAGCACCAGGGATCCACTTGCATTACAGTTAAACTTTTGTGACCCAAAAATGAAAGAATCATTTTCAGAGAGAGCAAGCCAAAGCTGAATTCTAAAGGCTTAATGAGTAAACTGGCTATTCCTGAATTTTCCCTTTGAGAAATGTAATTTTTACACCTGCAGAAAATTGGCTCCTCAATCAATAACTGCGTTCACAGGTAACTATTTGCAAGAGCACTTCATTATCTGTGGTTTTAAAAATGACGGGTGGCCAGGTGTGTTTGCAGAAAGTCTGCGCAGAAAATGTATCAATCAGTGCATATGCATGGCTATCTGTGGACGTTCACTGTCCCCTTCCTGCGTTCCCTCCTTCCTCCATCCCTGTCTCTCTCTTTCTTGCTCACTCACTTGCCCTTAGTGCTCACGGAATAGATGTCTATGAGAAGCAGATTTATGCACTGGCCTTCAACTGTCTGTTAGTCCCAGTTAAATCATATTAGCTTACCAAATAGGATCTTCTAGAGAATTCTTGAATGGAACCCTCCCTCCCTCCACTTCTGTTTCGTTTGGTTTTATCCCTAACGAAGCCACTGGTTGGGGACTCCTTCTGGTTTGTGCCTATCTTGGCACACTGTCAGGAAATACTAAAGGATGAATAGCTTTTATCTGTGTTATTTGGCCAAGACTGCAGGCTGGTAGACTTTGGCTGCTCCAGTGGTGATTAGCAGCAGGATGAAGGCATCGAACAGCTGGCTGAGGCAGCCCAGGAATCTCTGTGGCCCTCTCTCCTCCCAGCAGGCCATTCTTGAGGGATGCCATGTTTCTTACCTATGCTGACTCCTGACATAGCCATGCTATAAATCAGGTGGCTAGCCAACTTCCCTAGAGCAGAAGCAGCAGGTAAGCCTGAAAGCCCGAAGTGGCATCACAGAGACCACAATGGAAACCGGGTCTGCCTCTCGTAGGAATATGAATCCAATGCCATGTGTTTTGTTCCCGTCTGTTTGAAGAGTCACAGTTGCAGTGTTAGAAGGCACCGTGTACCTGTTTCTCTCACTTGTTTGCCAGTGAGCATCTTCTGAAACCATGGCCTTCATATGTCTTCAGCATGACTTTGGGGATGCACTCTAACCCACAGAAAGGAAGGGGAGACACGTTCAGGTGGTGTAGGTGTCATCCCTTACAGTGGTAGAGGGTTTGGGAGTAAATTTGCTTACCCCGGAGACCATTGCCATGGTTTCTCCCTCCAGGGTTTTGTGTTGCTGTGGAGAACAGAGCTGTAAATGACAGATCTGACTGAGAGGAATCTAGAGCCAGGAGGGTTGTTACACTCCATATTGATGGGACAGCTTCTATCGACCAGACCACTTGTCAATGGTATCTGTAAATCCCGAACAGAAGTCTTAACAACTGGTCTAATGTCATGGCCAATCAAAAGCACAGTGAAAGAAAGGATTGAATGTGGTGAGCTTATCATTTTTATAGGTTTTTGTTGTTGTTGTTGTTGTTTTAACCTGAAGGCAGATCTCAGTTTATCTTAAAGTTAGCTAAAATTCAATAGAGGAGCCACGGAGGAACAATCAAATGACCTCAGTAACCGAAAATCTAGAAAAGGGAGAAACAGGCACACAAAAACAGTCTTGGAAGATCTTCTTATAAACGGTGCTCACATCTCAGGCAAGCCTTGGACTCGATGGGCGTAGCAGACAGCTTACAGTCTGGGGCTGACTCAACTAATTACCTGCAAAATGGGAACACCGAAATAAATCAGTACATCTAATGATCCCACATCTGCACGTGCCAGATAACCCCAAACCACCAGGTGTAGGCCAGTGCCAGAAAAAACGACTCATTTTCAAAACAAAAGGTAACCAACAGAGACTTACCCTGAGGTGATACAGGTGTTGGAATTCCTGGTAATCAGAAAGTTGGAAATCAGAAGGCAAAGTTTCTTGCCATGTGTGAAGACAAGAGTTCAGACTCTGATTCCATTACCTTCATGGGAACTAGTGGGTGTGGCAGCTGCCTGTAACCCTTGCACTGAGGAGGTGGAGACCTGGGATTTCTGGGACAAGCTAGCTGTCTAGACCAGCTGAGCTAGAGACTCTTACCTCAGTAAAGAAAGTAGAATGCAGCTGAAGAAGACACCCAACATCAATCTCTTAACTCCACATATGTGACCATACACTTGTATGTGCACTACCATAGATGTGCGTGCACGTGCGTGCACACACACACACACACACACACACACACACACACACACACACACAGACCTGCCTAATACCAGAGTTAAGATGACAGGAAAGCTGCTGATAGGTCAGCTAGGTCAGCATGGAGGGAGACTCAGGCCCCTTTCCTCGGCTTGCACGAGGCTGGAGTAGAAGGATCCCATGGTCTACAGAGTGATTTACAAGACAGCCAGGGCTACACAGTGCCTCACTAGACTCTGTCTCAAGAACAAAACAACAGCCAAACATTAAAGAAAACAAAAATTATGTAGTCTTGAAAGCTGGAAGGGGTAAGGAGGTAGCTCAGGAAAGCTATGCAAGCACACAAAACTAAGATAGATCCTAAGAGCTCATGTGAGAAAGCCAGGCTTGGTGGCATGTGGCCGTGACCCCAGCAGGAAGGAGGCAGAGACGGGCAGCTCCAGAACCCCAGCTGGGGAGTAGTGCTGTCTGGGTGGATTTTCCCACTTCAGTTAACTTAATCTAGAAAATCCCTTGCAAAACGACAGCTGTGAAGTCAAAGCAGTGAGGGTCTCCAGGTTAGCGTCTCTCTGAGTCGTCTCCAGGTTAGCGTCTCTCTGAGTCGTCTCTCTCCAGATTAGCGTCTCTCTGAGTCTCTCTCTCCAGGTTAGCGTCTCTCTGAGTCGTCTCTCTCCAGGTTAGCATCTCTCTGAGTCGTCTCTCTCCAGGTTAGCGTCTCTCTGAGTCTCTCTGAGTTATCTCTCTCCACCCAGAAAAAGGTTTTCAGTGTTGAGATGGGATGGGCTAAGTCTGTCCAGGGTTTTTTTGAATGTTTTCATAAAATTTTGGTTGCAGATAATTCAAGGTTGTCTTGTTGGCAAGAGGATGGGGTGAATAATTCTATTCACAACATTATTCATGGTTTGAAGGGTTCGGCCTTTGTAAGCTCAGCAGCGGCATGGAGTGGCATTCAGCCTTGCTGAGCTGAACCGGCGTCTTTACCCAGGCTTCTCGTGATGTGGAGAGCAGAATGGGAGGGAGGGTAATAGCTCTTAGATGCCCACTTCATTTCCAGTTCTGATTGCACTTTTCAAATACCTGAGCCTAAGAGCATTCAGTTTGTCCCCAGTGGACCCTCTCGAAGGAAGCCAAACAAACAACAGAAAACCCAGACTGTTTAGCCAACAAACAAAACTCAAGCGACTGGACCTCTGCACGTCCATGGCTTTGTTCAGACGTTTGCATCCTGGGACTTAAATTAAGTTCTTCGTTATCCCCGTCTTTCCCCTTAACACACACACACACACACACACACACACACACACACACACACGAGCACACTGCCAAACGTCACTGACCTTGCCACTAACCCCTGATTCCCAAAAAGGAATTAGCAGTGACTCACCTCACAGTTCACACACGTGTGCAAGCCCACTGCCCTTGGGGCCGGAACCTGACCTTGCACCCTGTGGGTAGTCTTCCAGGCTTCTGGAAAGACCCCAAAGCCAGCCAGCCACACTCCCCGTACTGCCTTCCCTCTCACAGACACAGCAAATGCTGCCCTCTGCTGTGAGATGCCCAGGAGGCTGGGCCATGCAAGTGGCCAAGTGCAGGTACTGACTACCCTAGAGATGTCCTGCTAACACGTTACATTTAGAAATGGAGGGGGGGGGGATGGGAACATTTCGTTGTTGGCTTCGCACATCGTTATCCACTGTGGTCCCTGCATTCAGACACCATTGTCCTCTGTGTGGGACACTCACAAAAATAGTCAGCCAGCTAATAAAATAGCATTCTGAGTGGAAAGGGGCAGCGCTGTCATTGCATGGTTTTAGTACATGAGTGTGAAATAATTCTAGCACACTTGGGCTGTTTCCCTTTCCCTTGCCAGTAAGTTTTTCAGCCTCTGCTCAGTTGTTAATATCCAGACTCATATTTCCCAGAAAAGTAGCTGCTTATTAGGCTGTGCTAGTTCCTGGTTGTCTTAGAGAGGTAACTCTACGTGTTTAAAGGATCACCTTTACACCGTAGCCCTTAAGGAGATTGAAGCAGAGATGTTGCTCAGTGGTAGAGAGCTTGCAAGCATGTGGGAGGTTCTGCCTGGAACCCCCAGCTCTGGCCAGCCCATCAATAAAACTAAAATGTCATTGCACTGGCCAGTGAGGCCTCGGGTGACGCTGAGATGGAACATGTGTTTAGTATCCACCAGGTCCCAGATGTATCCCTGCCTCCACACCTTACTCTCTCCTGAAAACACCCAAACCACACATACCAGTGAAGTAACTGTAGAAGCAATCACGTACATAGATGGTATGTCTCAGTAAAGGCTTGTTGTTTGTGTTTCTGGATGTGGGGAGCACAGATAAAAATGACGGGTAGAACAGATCGCACTGGTCAACTCCTGTGACATATTCCCATCTTTCTAGAACCTGGTTTGCCAAAGGTAGGTAGTGGCCTGAAGAACAAGGGAGCCATGAGGAATGGAATCTAGTGATCCAAAGTGTTGTGGTGGTTTCTAAAAAATGACAGGAAACACCTCAGGTCATAAACTTCCAGACTAAGAGAGCTAGCGGGAGGGTGTGGGAGCCAGCACCTCCACGCCCTTATTCCCAGCCTCTCGTGAACTCTGGGGTGCCCCCCTGACTGTGTCTCACACCACAGCTGAGCACTCAAGCTCCCTAAACAGCCAGGCAGGACGCTCTCTCTCTACAAGAGCCCGAGTGCCTGAGCAACTATGTGTGAGCCACACAGCATTTTCTTTTTGTCGTATGGATGAACCCAGATTGTTGTCCCTAAGAGGGTGACCCTCAACCCCTCTGAAGTTTAGATGTGTGTGAAGCACCTGGGTACCCCATCCTGGCCAGCCGGCTGTTGAAGGGGCTGTGGTGACTTGCCTGACCTGAGGTGGTTCTATAACTCAGCCGTGCGGTTTTGCTGCGTCCCATGTGTTATCTTGGGTTGCACGGTGCTGATAGCCACTGGTGACTGAGAGCAGTGATAACCGTGTGCTCATTCTTCACATCCCTTTATGAAAGAGCATTATAAAATGCATTCAAGCTCGCCACGTGCGTGCAGTACCCCCGGAGGCCAGAGGGGGGTGTGAGATCCCTGGAGCTGGAGTTCCCGGTGGTTGTGAGTGTCCCCTGTCCCCAGGAAGAGCAGTACCACTCCACTGCCAGCCCCTTTCTACACTGTTCTTCCTACACTGCCTGTCTTCCTCCTCCCTTCCCCCTCCCCCCCCAGGCTGTATAAACTCAGTGCTTTCCTGGGGCCATTGGATCCCACCCCCACCCCCACCCCCACCCCAAACTGGAAGTGCTCCCAGGGCTAAACTCAGCAGCACGGTGCTTGTCACATTGGAGGCTCCTGGAGCAGGCTGGTGTGCCTTGTGTCCTGAGGAGGTTGTCCATCCCAGGGCCTCCAGAAATCGGGCTCCCATAGAAACGGGGGAGTTCTTTGTCGCACAAGGCCAGCCTGGGTGGGGGAGTGGGGGTCGGGTTACCACTAGCATACCACCTTCACCTTTCATCTGGTCATTGACTCCCCAGGAGTACTGTGTTAAGTACTAATAGGGGATAGATGAGCAGCCTTGGGCAGAACTTGCCTCCTGCCCTTGAAATGACATCCATCCAGGACGAGCTCCTCAGCACTCCCAAGAACACCTCTGGATAGAGTTCGTGAGGGCTGGGAGAATGTGAAGTATTCCCCAGCTGGCTCCTACGGGGCGTCATATTCTTAGATTTGACTCTTGGGGAAACACTTACTCTACAAATACATTTCAGTGCTTTGTTTTCTAATTACAGATTTGGAATTTGACGGCTATAAGTTGTTTAACATCAACTCATATGGTATCTTTGGCTTGTTTTGAGAGGGGCACGCTCACCCTAACTCCCATCAAGCATTTGTCCCCAGGGTACTTGAGGAGCCGAGGTAGTTGCCATTTCTGTGTAAACAAAGCAAGATGCCACACACACTTATTTAATGAGATGCTCTCAGGGTACCACGGCAAGGGACTCATAAAGGAAAGACTGTACAGATGAAGAGTGACTCAGGCTGGTATAATCTAGACAGAGCTTGAAGTGATAATCATCCCACTTGAGCTAACATAATGGGGCAGGGCGAGCTTTAGAGTAAGAACGGGGAAGAAGGACGCTGACAGCTCCTTTGCGGATGCTGAAGTGGCCGAGGCAGAGGGCAGCCTGGGGGTGGGTGGGGCAGTTCACACTGGCGGCAGCAGCGTGGAGAGAACCCTCACTCCTGGCATCAGGGTCGGAACCGAAGCAGACAGCTGTGCTGTTTCTCACACAGGAGAAGGCAGACAGCGAGCAGTCTCTTTATTCCTCAAAGTTTGTCAGGGAAGCTGCTACGTATAATGCAGCTGTATACTCTGGGTAATTAAGGAAAACAAACGCTCTTTGCAAACTCATTATAGATTTAAAGTTCCTTAAGTTTCCATCAGGTTTCCACAGAAACAAAGAGTTTGAGACAATAGTGGAGAATGAGTGGATTTTAATTGTTCCTGTCTAGAAAATTATCCAGATAACCAGCCGCATCAAAGACTATTAAACTTTTTAATTGCTCAGGTAGAGAAACGGAGAATGTCATCATTATCCATCAGAAGAATCCGCTGTAGATAATGCTACTTGAATAACATACTCAAGGGTACTAGTAACTGAAGTGCCATTTAGTACTCAGAAGTAATCATGCGCTTTAATTATTCATAGGGCACAATGCATGATTCCACAATACCAATTATGGTTTCGGCAAGTATATGCTGTGGCTTACTTGCACAGGAGGATGAGCTAGTGCAAAATAAAAGCATAAGTATTTGCAATCGCCATAGTGTCCTGTGTATGCAAGTTAGTTATACAATGAAGTGGTCAAAGGGTCAATGTGATTTACAGAATTCTTATAGGAGTTACCATGCACCTCACTCAAGTTGTAATTAAGTTTCTAGAAGTCACACACACACACACACACACACACACAGAGTTTTACCTAACCCATGCTGACCTCAAACCTATTTATTACATATCGAAGGATGACCTTGAACTCCTGATCCTCTAGCCCTTACTTCCTAAATGCTGAGATTACTAACCTGTGCAGCTATGCACAGTTGGAAGAAGTCTTGCTGACAGCGTTTGTGTTTATAACTTACGCAAGACTTTGTTCCTTTGTGCTAGGGACTGAAGCTGCTAAGACAGAACTGAGCCTCTGAGCCTCTCAGTCTCATACAGTAATAGGAGATTTGTTACTTCTCAAGTTTTCCAGTGCAATCACACACTACTGAATGTCAGTGTGGGCTCTGAGAAGTGCTTAGTGAACCCTGTAGAATGTGCTCACAGAAACATAGGCCCTCCAGGAGAATCTATTGTCCCTGAGCTACAAACCTGCACAGTGTTATCACTGCTGAATACAAACCACACACATAGCACTGTGTGTGTGTGTGTGTGTGTGTGTGTGTGTGTGTGTAAGATACTACGACAGAGGAAGTTTTCAGTTCCTTCATAGTTTTACGGACCCCTATTGAATGTGCCCAGCCATAGACCAAAAGCATCATCACATGGTATTAGTGCTGGGTGTTTTACACATTGACTTTACATTAGTATTAGGGAATATGCAAGGAACTAAAGAGCTGAGAATGAAGACAAGCAAAGAATCTTTTTTATTCAGAATTAGTAAAGATTTGGGCTGGCTACACAGCTTAGCAGGTAAAGGCATGTGTGGGAGCCAGGGAACCCTGAGTCTGACCCCTGTAGCCCATGTAAGGTGGAAAGAGAGAATCAACTCCACAAGTTCTCTTCTGACCTCCATATACATACTCAGACACCACACACACACACACACACACACACACCACACACACACCACACACACACACACACCACACACACACACGTACACACACACACCACACACACACCATACACACACACACACACCACACACACACACACCATACACACACACACACACCACACACACACATACACACACACACACACCACACACACATACACACCACACACACACACCACACACACACACATACACACACATACCACACACACACCACACACACACCATACACACACACACACACACCACACACACATATACCACACACACACACACCACACACACACACACACGTACACACACACACCACACACACACCATACACACACACACCACACACACACACCACACACACACACCATACACACACACACACACACCACACACACACATACACACCACACACACCACACACACACATACACACACACATACCACACACACACACACGTACACACACACACACACACACACACGTATACAATGTTAAAATTATAAACAGGAATTAGTAAAGACATTTAGCATTGCTTAACATCCTTATTCTGTCTTATTCTCTTTTGTCATAATGCACTTTACTCCTTTCTCTTTTTGTAAGATACAGAGTTTTTTGAATGAAGCTCCTCAGACACAACTCTTAATCCATCAGCAGGCAGCAGCTGACTCCTTCCCACTTATATATTTTGAGCGCAACAGGCATCTCAACACAATTATAAACTTGCATTATGCTTTGTTCCCTCAGCTTTTTATGTGTGTTTCCATATTATAAATTATGTTTCATGAACACCACTATTGGTGGGAACATTTGTGTCCATGTATCTCCTGGTTCACTCGTTCCTCCATTAGCTGTCAAGAGTGCTTACATAGCTCTGTGTTACGAGTAGGGTTCCCCCCCCCCCCCCCCGCCGGTCAGGTCCCGCCGCCGCGCCAGCCCCACATAACACACAGAGACTCTGTATTAATATAATTCTGTTGGCCTGTTACTAGTTTCTTATCGGCTAGCTCTGTCAATGGATTTCAATCACTCTGCTGTGCTATTTTCTAGCGGTACAGTGACTAGGTCAAGTTTGCCCCTTACAAAGGGCTCTTCATCGAGTCTGGCACATTTTTCTCTGGAACAAGTGAGTGAACTTACTCCTCAGTGGGATGGGGGCCTGCTTACATGCTTGCCTACATGGAGCAGCAGCTTGCTTTCTTTCGTAAAACTGATATGGGAAAAAATGGCCTGTCAGTCTTATTTTGTGTTCGTTTGATTAGGGACCTGGAGTAGTGTGAACCTTGCTTCACTTATCAATACCCCTTATACTTTATGTAGCTTTTTTTGTTCTATGAACTGTTGATTCAGTTTTTACACCCATATTTCTGTTGGATTGCTCTTAAAAGTTGACGTATTCCAGTCATCTCTGATCTTCCCCAATGCCCTCTTCAAGTCATTTTTCTCTTTCTTTGCAGCACCCTGCTTTGAGTCTGCCATTTCCAAGTCTTCTTGCGTTCTATCAGGATGCTACATGCTTTTCTAACTTTTTTTCCACTTGATCCCCATGTGTAATAGATCATAAGCTTTATTTCTGGGAAAAACGTATACTGCGGCATAAACATTCAAAGGCAATACAGAAGCAAATGGCATCAAGTAAATCACAGGATATATATTTACATATCCTAACCAGTGACATAGAACTAAAACATCTAGACCATGTTTTTCCACATGTGCGGAACTTGTTAATGACTGAGAAGACCGATCTCTGTAGTGGCGCTCTCTAGTGAGTGCAATGTGTCCTTTAGCTATTGTTGCATAGTAAATCACCCCCAAACTCAGAGGATTAAAACAATAAGCATGTATTCCTGCTCAGCTGGGATCTTCTTTTGGTCTCTGCTGGGCTAGCTTTGGCATCTGCGGTTTTGCTCACCTGAGTTGGACTCTTGTCTGTCTGGGGGCCTGCCAGCTTTATGCTGGTCCAGGGTGCTTTCTCACCAAGACAATTAGTCACCTTTCTGAGTTTTCTACTTCTGCACGGTTGACCTAGGCACGCTAAAACCTTAGGTGCTGAGATCTCAGCTCACAACTTGAAGCTGTCTTGAGCCTCTTTCTAATGGCCACGGGTTACAAAGTCTACCCAGGTCGAAAAGTGGGCAGATTCCCCCACTTCATGTTCTGATAAGCTCGGTAATCACAATCCAAAGTAGGTGTAAACAGGCAGGGAAGACCACCTGGGGCCGTTTCCAGGCTCAGACCACCCCACACACCGTCTTCCATTTATCCAAAAGATGTCAGATATTTTCAGTTATCACTTTCTAGAGGATTTTTAAAATTAATACATTTGAAGGCTTCCAAGTATTTGAAGAAAACGCGGGATTAAGTGGCAGCGATATCTACATATCGTCTCCTGTAGTGTCGCACCTCAAAAGTGATGCCGTCTGTGTGGCCTACAGGACTGTGTAAGGTAATCTAATAGCATCAATATGTGATTCAGTAAACCCATCGGATTTCTGTATATTACAGAATGAAAATTATGAGGTGGCACATGTGTGTAATCTCAGTACCCAGGAGGCAGAAACAGATGGATTTCTTTGAGTTTGAGGCCAGTCTGATTGACAGAGCAAATCCCGAGCCACCAGAGCTACACAGTGAGATCCTGTACATGTCTGTGTGTGTGTGTGTATGTGTGTGTGTGTGTGTGTGATGACTAGTTAAGAACAAAGGGGTCTGTAGGAGTGGGAGGGAGGATAATGGGTGAATATAGTCATAGTACACTGCATAAATGTATAAATTGTCAAAAAAATAAATAAAATGCAAGAAATAACAAAAATCACAACAGAAAAACAAATTACAAAGCTGTTTTAAAATATATCTAATTGATGAAACTCTCCAAATGAGACCTTCTCAGCTCAGCAGTCAGAAACTTGCCTCTACAAACTCTACTTTGTAAGACTGAACCCATCTTGTCATGGCTAAAAGTAGCTTCTAATAAACAGTCTTCCAATTATACTAGAAGAAAACTTAAAGAAAAAAAAAAAAAAAAAAAAAAAAAAAACCTAGGCAAGGGCTTACTCTAATGCTAGTCTCAAACCAATGATAGTTCAAGCAATTCTCCTGACCCAGACTCAGAGTAATCGGGGTTACAGGTGTCTGCCACTGCGTCCAGGCTGGAGAGAAGTTTGCTTTCCCCTCTAGCCCCCTTGGAAGAGGGTAGATTTCATAAGGAAATGTGACTCGGGGACTTCAATGGGGAAATACCCAAGAACGAGGTCAGGCTAGAGATGCAATTCATTGGCAAAGTGTCACCACGTGTGCACAGGCCCTGGGCCCATCCCAGCTTCGCAGGAACCAGGCTGGTGTGCACTCTTGTAACCAAGCATATGAGGCAGACACAGATGATCATAAGCTCTGCCTCAACTACATAGTGAGTTTGAGCCCAGACTGGGCTACACGAGAGCGCGTTTCAAAGCAGAAAACAGAGGAAACAAGGAAAACATTGGGACCGCCCATACTTCGAATAATGGTAGACCCTAACACACAGGGCTCTCCCGAGTAGGACATGGAGAAGCCTAAGAAATAAATGTTAGGATAGGCTAACAGGCAACACCCATATCTCAGAGAATTAAGAAATCATCGTGTGCTTCCGGCTCACATCACTGCCCAGTGCAGTCTGTTCTTCTCGGGCTGTGACTGTGTTCTCCACCCAGCTTTAAGTCCTCGAAAGTCTTTGTGGCTGCAGGGCTTTCCCGTCCTGCTGGCCTGTGTCTGAGGCGGGCCTGGGCTTGACCTCACCACCAGAGCAGACCTGTGTCTAAGGCAGGCCAGGGGGGCGCTTAACCAAGGTGTTGGGGAAGGGGAAAGCATGCACACTCCAGACCTTTTTAAATTGAGGTGAGCGGAGCCTGCTTTTAGGAGCTCAGTTTTCTCAGTTTAGTGGGTCAGAAATGAAGAAATGAGAGAGAGGAGCTGTCAAGTGCCCCCATTTCTGACGGAGCGTGGAGCAGCTTCACTTTGGAGCAAATGATGGTTCAGAGGTTTGGCCAGGCCGTGGGTGTCAGCCATTTTGAGCTGAGTCCCAGAAAACATGTGAACTTGGATTATATTATTCTATAAGTTTTTTCTGCTATGAAATATTAGGTACAGAAATGGACAAACTGGGTGACAGGACAGTGGGCGAGAGGGGACAGGACAGTGACACCTGTAACTCCTGCACAACTGCTAGGAGAGTGTGTGCGTGTATGCGTGTGTGTGCGTGCGTGTGTGCGTGTGTGTGTGTGTGTGTGTGTGTGTGTGAGACAGGATGGTGACAACTGTAACTCCAGAGAGTGGAGCACAAACTGCTAGGAGACTGTGTGCATGTATGCGTGTGTGTGCGCGTGTGCGTGCATGTGTGCGTGCGTGCGTGCGTGTGCATGTGTGTGTGTGTGAGACAGGACAGTGACACCTGTAACTCCAGAGAGTGGAGCACAAACTGCTAGGAGAGTGTGTGCGTGTGTGTGTGTGTGTGTGTGTGTGTGTGTGTTCAGGGACATTTTACGACAAAGAAAAACTGCATTTGGGAATTTTAGAAAAGACTTTAGAACTTTAGAAAGAATTTAGCCTTAAAAGAGATGGCTCGCCTAGTTCAGAGGAAGCAGAAAGGGAAAAAGAGATATCTCAATACTATAATAACAATGACAGTAACAACGACATCAACAATAACAACAACAAATAGCTAGTTGGAGTCTGAGCTTGGCAGTACATACCTGTAATGCAGGAGGATTACAAGTTTGGGGCCAGCCTGTGCAACATAAAGAGTCTCCATCAGAAAAGGGGGGGGCAAAAAAATCCTATTGGAAATTCGAGAACTGTAAAATGCAACCACCAAACCTTAACCAAGTTAAGAACTCAGCAGAGGGAGGGCTGGCCAGCTGGCCAGGGGAAGAGGCATGTGATAGCTAACTGAGGAGCTGACTTCAGTCCGGAACCCTTGCTGAACTGTGAAGGCTGACTGAATCCCTGGACCCTGCCACTGGGTCGTACCCTCTGTGTAACAGTTGGATGTAACTATTTAACTTCATCTCATATCACACTGCAAAGGGAAAAAATTTTCACTTATACTTTCTTCTCTTTTATTTAATTCAAAAGCAAAAGTTTGGATTAGTTTGGACACTGGGTTCAAGAGCTTTTAAAAGACAGTATTTCCCCCCATTTTTAAGGACTCACACATGATACCAGCGAATAGAAAGCCTTGTGTCCCATTGCAGGACAGCTACTGCATAATGATTGCACAACCGAGTGCTGAAAAATGGCCGACTCCTGGCTTTGGCTATGACTTTAATTATAGGGGTAGGCGACAAGATTAAACGGTGAAAGTGCTTCCATCATTTGGACACTCAGTGTAGAGTTTGTTCATTTCATAATTATGCCAGCAAACACGACTGTATATGTTATAATTTAGAAATCCCATTTTATAGTTTGCCTGTTCTAAGGTGAAATAATGCATTGAATAATCTGGGAGTTGGGACATGTTTTTCTTTTTAAAGTCCTTGAGAAAAACTTCATATCTACGGAATAAGAAGGAAGGAAAATGGAACATGAAAGGAAAAGATGGAAGCATGCACAGATGAGGGAGAGGAATGTTGTGGTGAAAATGACCTCACTTCTTAAGAAACGTGCGCTTTTGCTGTTAAAAGTCAGGCAAGTTCACGGGGGCTGGAGACTTAAAAGGATAACAAAGGTTAAATGGACATTTCACTCTACTACCCAGAGATGATCACTTTTGACATTTGGATCTTTGAGCTTTATCTGTGTAGACCTTGCCTGTGTGTGTGCCAGGACGCACAGCAAAGACCCGCTGTAGAACAGAGAGTTAGGACCAAGAGAGCTGTGAGTGTGAGCGAGAGTGTGTCAGTGAGTGAGTGTGTGTGAGAGCGAGAGAGTGTCAGTGAGTGTGTGTGAGAGCGAGAGAGTGTCAGTGAGTGAGTGTGTGTGTGAGCGAGTGTGTCAGTGAGTGTGTGAGTGTGTGTCAGTGAGTGTGAGCGAGAGTGTGTCAGTGAGTGAGTGTGAGTGAGAGTGAGTCAGTGAGTGAGTGTGTGTGAGTGTGTGTCAGTGAGTGAGTGTGTCAATGTGTCACTGAGTGAATTGTGTGTGAGTGTCAGTGAGTGAGTATGTGTGTGTCAGTGAGTGTGTGTGAGTGAGTGTGTCAGTGAGTGTGTGAGAGAGTGTGTATGTGAGTGTGTATGTGAGTGTGTATGTGAGTGTGTCAGTGAGTGTGTCAGTGAGTGTGTCAGTGAGTGTGTGTGAGAGCGAGAGAGTGTCAGTGAGTGTGTCAGTGAGTGAGTGTGTGGGAGCGAGTGTGTCAGCGAGTGAGTGAGAGTGTGTGTCAGTGAGTGAGTGTGTCAGTGTGTCACTGAGTGAATTGTGTGTGAGTGTCAGTGAGTGTGTGTGAGAGTGTGTCAGTGAGTGTGTGTGAGTGAGTGAATGAGTGTGTGTGAGTGTGTATGTGAGTGTGTCAGTGAGTGAGTGAGTGTGTCAGTGTGTCAGTGAGTGAGTGTGAGTGAGTGTGTCGGTGAGTGAGTGTGTCAGTGTGTCACTGAGTGAATTGTGAGTGTGTGATTGTGTGAGTGTGTGTGAGTGTGTATGAGTGTGTGTTTGTGTGTGTTGTTACTCTGGCTCCCCTGGCTGGCGTGCACTTTATCACTCCATCTCCTTACTAATTTATTTCACAAGTATCCAGTGTCCCCACACCCTAAGTGCAGTGTGGGCCTGGGCCCCTCCCCCTCTGGGTGATGCTAAGGTTTTAGCGAATAAAGGAGGACAGGGTCTGCTTGCACCCGCGCGTGACTTCATGGGCAGAGACTCTGAGGGGTCAGCAGGAAGGGGCAGCATCTCTTCTGGCGACAGTTGGGGTCAGCACAGCTGCTCTGGTCGCTCACGGAGGCTGCCTGGCCTCAGGACCTGAGGAGAGGGCTCCTGACTTGTCCCTGGCTGACTGTGGCATGCTGGGTAGTGCACTCTGTGCCCTCTGGCAGCCACCAGCATCTCCTGAGCACTTACTCGGCAGTCAGGACGCTACCCCCTCCCCCCCAGGACAAGCCTGCTAGATAGAATCTCCTTCACAGATGAGTAAACTGAGCACGCAGGCACGCTCAAGGTCACGTGACGGCAAGAACCAGCCAACAGCTCCAAACCCTCCATTTTCCTGTCGGATGAAACTTACCACTTATAATTAATAAGCACCCATGTAGCTCACTAGATTTAGTCCTGAGTTTCCTTGTAAGTGCTTCGTTATGGGCACTTAAACCACAAGGCCACTATGAAAAATATTTACCAGTAGAAAATCCACTTTGCTTCCTTTTTTGTTTTCGAGATGGCTCTGGCTGTCCTGGAACTCCCTCTGTAGACCAGGCTGGCCCCTCGGGCTGGCAGTACTGGGATTAAAGGCCAGTGCCACCCACCACACCCGCCACACCTGGCCAGTTGTCATGTTTTTAATTTTTTTTTTTTTTTTTGAGAGACAGTCTCCAGCATCCCAGGCTGACCTCAAGCTCACTCTGTAGCCCCAGATGACTTTGACTTGGTCCTGCTGAGCTTATGGGTGCTTATTAACTAGAAGTGACACCCATGGGTCACGGTGCCTGCAGTGCTGGGGTGGAACTCGGGCTTTTGTGTGTGCAGCAATCACTCCACTCACGGAGCTCCAAGCCAGCCCAGAAGTTTCCACTTTATATTTTAAATCCACCACGGTACTGGAGCTTACTTCCTTGGGGAAAGTCTCGACTAATTAGTGCATTTCATTTTTCTTTCTGGTGTTTCTAAAGAACAAATGAAATCTTGCTCTCTATCTGTGGCCTAGCCTGGGGTTTTAATGTGGTAAAATAAAACAGAACATTGACTTTCCTATTGTGACCATGGGGCAGATCCACGCAGATCCATGGGGCCATCAGCACTGTCCTCTTGAGCCCTTTCCCAGGCTGCTGGAACTAAAGAGCAACCCCCCCCCCCATGAGTGTTGTTTGTGAAGGAAAGAGATCCCATATTACACTTACCTTCTTGATGTGAGTGAGTGCATAATTGTTTTCCGGATGTGAGGGAGGGGACAGTAGCTAATATAATGGCAAATGCAGAAGCCTACTACTGACAAAGGTGTGTAATTTGTAAAACAGCTGAGTGGGCACAATTCTGATTTCCCGTCGCCCTCGGCACCCCAGCGCACCTCTGATAATGCTTTCCTTGGGCGTGTGTGTTTGCGTTGCTAAAAATCACATCCGTGCACAAAATGCCAGCTTAATTATAAGAACCAGTGCCAAGCGTGAGGTTTTACATTTTCTTTTTACATATGCTTTCTGATTTGCAGATGAGACAATTCTAACCGATTTCTAAAGAGTGGAATAGGTTTGGAGTGGTAGGGTTGTGAGTGCCCCTCTGTCACACTGAGACACCCTTTGGCCTTTCCCTGTCCCCTGTGGCCACTGCCCACCCCCCTGCCCTCTATACCCCCCCCCCCAAGTGGTGATTGCATGGCCTCCCAAGGTCCTTGCTGTAATTTTAATATCAGGCAAATGTACCAGGTTTCCTGCCAGAGTTAGGGTTTCTATGCTACAATACCATGACCAAAAGGCAAGTTGGGGAGGAAGGGGTTTATTCAATTTACACTTCCAGGCTGCTGTTCCTCACCAAAGTCAGCTCAGGAACTCACACAGGGCAGGTGTCTGGAGGCAGGAGCTGATTCAGAGGCCACAGAAGGGAGCTGCTTACTGGCTTGCTCAGCCCACCTTCTTATAGAACCCAGGACCATCAGCCCAGGGATGGCACCACCCACCATGGACTGGGCCCTCCCCCATGGAGAAAATGCCTCACAGCTGGATCTCACAGAGGCATTTCCTCAGCTGAGGCTCCTCCCTCTCTGATGACTCCAGCTTCTGTCAAGCTGACACACAAAACCAGCCAGTACACTTTCCTATGGTTTGGGGCACAGGCAGGGGTCATTGGGAATGACATTTATCTACACACTTGGCCTCAGCTAAATCACTTAAGCTCAAAACAGTAATCGTGAAAATGGCCGAGCCAGGTAGAGTAATGCATACGCCGTACGTCTGGAGGCTGAGGCAGTTGGATTACTAAGAGTTTCAGGGCAGCCTGAGTTAGATAGTGAGCTCCCAGCCAGCCTAGGCTACATTGACCCTTTTCTCAAAAGCAACAACAAAAATGGTTTAGACTTGCCAGGCGTTGGTGGCACACACTTTTATCCCCCACCCCCCCAGAAGGCAGAGGCAGGTGATCTCTGAATTCAAGGACAGTCTGGCCTACAGCGAGAGTTCCAGGACGGCCAGGGCCACACAGGAAACTCTGTCTTGGAAACAAAAACAAAAACAGGTTTAGACTCTGAGGCATGCCCCAGCCCCTACGTTGTGTTTTTACCCATAATTCTGTGAGGCAGAAGTGAATGACTATGTTCCACGTGGGCCAGCTGAGGAACAGAAAGACCGTATAACAAGCCTCAGGTGCCCAGTTAGTAAGTAGGAGTCAAAGCAGGCACAGCCAGTTTTTCTCAACAGGAGGGGCCCTTGGGAGAGCATGGGGTTAAGGCAGAAGCTCCCCACACAAAGCCTGCATCTCCTCCCTGTCTCAACAGGGTTAGGCAAAGGCCCGTCGATGGAGGCCCCAAGCAGGGGAGGTTGAGGGACAGCAAGGGCCCATTGTAGCCATGTGTCATGTGCATGCTGTGTCCTTTCCTTATTCTCAACAACCACCAGCAGCCCAGTCACCCCAAAGTCACCATCTAAGTCACCCCGTGACATGCTTCCAGTTAAACAAGAGCAAAGAAGACCACGACCCCCCCCCCCTTCTCTGTTTTAATTCTAGCCACTTGGAGCCAGTGACTATTTGGAACTATCAAAGAATTTTGATACGGTATTTGTACGAAACATTCCACAGTTTTCACTGGCAAAGCGGACTCAAGCGAGGCGATTCATAACTCTCATCGATAACTTCTATGACTACAAGGTAAGGATGGGCTCCATTTTCACGGGACTGTGAAGTCAGATGTCCTGGGTCAGAATCCTGGCTGTACCAATTCCTTTACTGCTGTGCCTCAGTTTCCCCATGGGGGGGCTAACAGTATCTGTCCCCTGTGGTCGTTGTGAGGACCACACAGGTTGGTCCCTGTAACGTGCTTGAAACCACATTTGAGCCACGCTGAATGCGGTGTACTTCCTATTAAAAACAGCGGCGGCTAGCGTCAGGCTCCACCGAAAGTCTGCTGCTACGTGAATGCCCCTTCCTATAAGTAGGGGCTGTGTGCACCAGACTGAGGGCTCAGTGCACGTCTGAGCTGAATGACAGGGGACCCTTTGCCTTGTTGAAATGTTTCCCTACGGTCTCCCCAGCCTCACCGCAAACCGTAGCAGTAAAGGTAAGAGCACTGTGGAAGGACCCTGGGATCCGGGCTGCGGCTGCCACAGGCCTGGCTTCCCTGTAAATAGACAGCTCCTTCTGTTAGTGTCACAGCGTGGTCTAAGACTTGCAGAAACGTTGAAAAGTGCTGTGTGTGAGGTTTTCAAATCACCGCTTAACTACAAACTACTAGGAGAAAACAAAACAAAACAAAAAACCCCACAGACATCTTGAAGCAAAGACCCACGCTCACTGTGTGGCGAGCAGGTAAAATCCCTGTGAGATTCTTCTTTCCCACCCTGTACTCCTTTCCTGGTTCAGGTGCGCATAATTTGCTGTGCGTCGGCTCCTATCCCCAGCTTGTTCTCGATTCAACACCATGACAGTGAGTTGGAGCAGAGCAGGATACTGATGGACGACTTGGGGCTGGACCAGGTGGGTGATAGTAACAATTGTGGTTTTGCAGAAGGAGCTGTTGAGTTGATGTCTTCTAGCCAACTCCATCTCAGAATGGGCACATTCAGAGGTGCTGGTCTAGAGGCCCTGTTGAGGGTGCAGGACCAACGCTCCATTTTCACACAGTAGAAACAGCGTCTCAGCTGCAAGTCCCAGCTGAGGAAAAAAATCCATGGCCTCGGGAATGTTGATTGTCAAAAAGCAACACCTGTGTGCAGTCATTGCACCTGAGGAGCTGGTCAGTCAGATAGTTTCTCATCACAGACCTTTGAAATCCCTCTAAGGGTCAGGCTCCAGACTTAACGCCCAACATGGAGAAATCAGGGGATGTGACCTGAGGTTCTAGAGTCACAGTGATGTGGCTTAGAAGTGGTGAGCTTTTTTCTGTAAGAACTCAAGAGCAAACCCCCAAGGAGAGAAAGAAGAATCCTCATAACCACAAGCCCATGATGGTGTTCCTAGTCCCAGGGTGTTTGTTGACTGGCTTCACGGCGGGAGGGGTCCCCAACATACTCCTCAGCAAGGAGGCCAACATCCCAATAGCTAAGGACCAAAAGCGGCTCTAGTCTTTGCAAACTTCTTCAAGCAGGGTGGACCCATAGGACCTTTCGGTCACTCAGTCTACAAAAGGCTCTTCAGGCATCTGTCCCTGGGCCTTACTAACTTACTAGAGCTTGTGGGATTCATTTTTGGGTTGTTAAGACAGGCACTGCTTTGAACTTGCAACCTTCCTGTGGATTTCTGTGATTATAGGATATGTCACCATGCCCAGCAAAACTATCATTTTTTTTTGTTTGTTTTTGCCATTAACTACTTTTGAAGAGAGATTTCTTTCCAGCTTGTTCTCATAGCTTGCAGAGAACATCCTTCTAAGCAAAACCTTTTAGTTTCTGTTCCAGTTTTGATCTGATATTTTTCTTTTCTTTTTTCCTTCCTGGTTCTGTTGATTACCTATTAGTTTAGATCAGGTAACAGTTTAGTCCCATGTAAGAGATTGTGTGTATGTGTGTGTGGGGGGGGATATATTATCTAAGCAGATAAGCCTGAAGGTGTTTTCAGCCCGGGTTTGGTCCACAAGTGTTCGTCTGGAGTAGCCGGTTTTCACTGGGGCTTGCTTGCTTTGTCTGCTCTGTCTCAGGACTCAGCAGGACTCTCCATGTTCACTGGAGAAGAGGAAATCTTCGCATTTCAACGCACGATTTCCCGCCTCACAGAGATGCAAACTGAGCAGTACTGGATCGAAGGGGACAGAAGCAAGAAGTAAGGTCACTTTCACCTGTGACATGAATAAAAACAGTGCTGCGAGACGGCACTGTGAGACTTGACGAAATCATCTCTCCATCATCCATTCTGCCCTTTGTCCTCCAGACTCCGGTCATCTGAGGCAGTGGACGATGACACTGAATCTGGCCTTTGTAGAACCACGTTTCGCCCGTCTATTTGGACTCATTTCTACGTCGTGAAATGGAATCATCACTCCTGGAGATTACTATAAAAGCTGACATGTTAGCACCGGACTGAATCATGGACATGCAAACACACAGTGAATGCTGGCTGCCTGGGTAATCTCAGTTTTGGCTGCACTGTAGTCTCACCTTAGAAATACACTTGCTATAAGGTGCAGGTGGAGTTCCGCTTTGCAGTTCGAAACAAAGAAAGCTTCTGGACATATGAACTGAAGGGGAAAGCATCTTGCGTTGGCCTCTGTCTTCCTGTTGGCTGCTTATGAATTGCACTCACACCCAGGGCTTCGGGTTTCCTCTGTGCTACAGAGAATCGGCGTCTAAGCCATAGATAGATCCAGGCTGAGTACGTGGGTTACAAACCCATCGAGGAAGTGGGAAATTCCAACTAACAGCCGGGTCTCCCCTCTGCCAGCCAAGGAGGGCAGGTACCCAGGACAGGACGTGACTGACTGCGGGAGCTCGGGAGGAGGCGGAGCCACAGCAGCAGCAGAGTGGACCCACACTGCAGTGTTCATTGCCCGCCCTTGATGCTGAGACTGCAAAAAGCTGGACCTCGTAGGAAACAGGAGAGCACGCTTGACAAATCCATAAATAAAAGCTGATTTCTTCTTCACGGAGTTTCTCTGAGTCATTTAAGTAAAACCTGTCTCTTCTAGGTATTATCACAAAAGGAGACTTGGGTTGTGGTTATGGGGGTGGGGTGACTCCGCAGTTAAGAATGCTTGCTGAGGGCGGGAGGGGTAGCTGAGACTCTAAAGACTAGACTCACAACCAAAAGTATAAGAATGTTTGCTGATCTCTCAGAGGACCCGAGCTCGGTTCCCAGCACCATGTCGGATAGCTCAACCCACCTGTAACTCCAACCCCAAAGGATTTGATGCCCTCTCCCAGCCTTCAAGGGCATTCACATGCTCATGTCATGTACCCACATAGGCAAACCTCCATACAAATAAATAAATAATAATAAAAAAAAAAACAAGTTATTTTAAAAAGAGAAAGCGAATCTGAAGTTCTGGCCCAGTGAGATGGCTCACCAGACAAAAGAGCTGCACACAACCCTGACAATCTGAGTTCAAACCTTGGAACCCACAGTTGGTTCTCAATGTTGTCCTCTGACTATCATACTTATGCTTGTACTTAACATACACACATGTACATAATAAATGGAGTAAATTTTAAAAAGACCTTCTTAATCCCTCTTCAGAAAAGAAAAGCCATGAAACCCCCAACATGACATGAAAATGAACTGTTTGGGGAGTAGTCTAACAATCATATGCCTATCAGTGTAAATAGGTTCTTTGAGGCTATCTGTCATCTAATAATCTGCCCACATCATTCTACTTTTGAGACTAACTTTTTATGTCAAGAAGATGGATGAGTAGAGTACCCATGCATGGAAAAAAAAGTTTGAATTTGGCTTCTGAAAGTTAAATGTGGTGTAACAGTTTATGTATGTACATACAGACGGGTGGTGGACAGACAGGTGGATGGACTGGATGGATGGGTGGGTGGGTGGGTGGGTGGATAGTTGGGTGGATGGGTGGGTGGAAGGATGGATGGATGGCTGGGTGAATGGATAGGTAGGTACATAGATTTTTGCGGTACTTGCTACCAAACTCAGTGCATTCGCCTGTGCCAGGTAAATGCTCCACCACTGAGCTGCCTCACTCAGGCACACTCTAGTCCTGTGTCATTATTGGGGAGCCAACAGTCCCAATGAAAACTCCACATACAGGCGAGGACACCTCCTTGCCCAGTGTGGCAGTTGAATGTAATTAGCCCCATAAGCTCAAAGGGAGTGAGTGCCATTATTAGGAGGTGTGGCTTTGTCGGAGTAGGAATGACCTTGTTGGAGGAAGTGCATCCCTGTGGGGCGGGCTTTGAGGTCTCCTATGCTCAAGCTATGCCCAGTGTCTCAGTTCCCTTCCTGTTGCCTCTCAGCTCCTTGTCCAGCACCATGCCTGCCAGCACACCACAATATCCCACCATGATGATAAATGGCTGAACCTCTGAACTGAAAGCCACCAAATTAAATGTTTCCCTTTATGATGTTGCTGTTGTCATGGCGTCTCTTCACAGCAATAGAAACCCTGACTAAGACACCTAGTCACATCAACCAAATCAACCTAGTGACCAATGTGTGTGTGACCAGTATCACAGCCAGATTGCCCTCACATCTGAGGTCAGTTATTTGGAATACAATTTCATTTTTCATTAATCAATGGTGTAATATCGACTCCCAGTGCTATTAGATAGCCTTTTAAAATACTGTGACTGAAGGGTGAACGGCAGTAAAGCTCCGCCCACATTGCAGGGTGTGCCCTCTCCTGTTCCCACCCCTCCAGCCCCAGGACCCTTCCCCAGCTCCCTAGGCCTACTGGGAGGGGCTTTCTGAGCCTGGAGTTGGGAGCAGAGAGGAAGGCTCTACCTCCTTATCAGGAAGTTCTGCATATGATCCATCTTCATCCAGGCCTCTTCTCCACAGTCAGCCTTACAAAACAGCATGCAAGAAAAAGAAAGAAAAACAGCCAGACCGAAAGGAAAACAGAGGTTGGGTGTCGTCCTTCACCCACATTCTCAGGACTGGGAGGATTCTTAATGCAGTGTTTGGAGGATATTTGCATATTTATAATTTTATATCTTTGGGCCAGCACTACAGCCTAAACAGAAAATTCGTTTAAGTTTCATGTAAACCTACACATAGCCCAAAGGTAATTTTTTTTTGTGGTATTTCTAGTGTACCTGAGTTTTAAAGATATTTATTTATGTGCATGGGTGTTTCACCTGCATGTAACTGTGCACCATGTGCTGGGCATGTCTGAGACCTTCAAAGCCTGAAGAGAGAGAGCATCAGATCCCTTAGAACTGGAGTTACAGACAGTTGTGAGATGGCATGTGAATGCTGGGAACTGAACCCAGGTCCTCCAGCAGAGCAGTCAGTGCTCTTAACTGCCGGGCCATCTCTTCAGCCCCTATGCCTGCATTTTGACTACGATGTGAGGTGAGACATGGGATTTTCCATTTGATGTGACAGTCAGCATACCAGGTTGTGGAACACCTCAGGGTTTAAATTTTTAGTTAGGGATACTCCACCTGCAACGCAGAAGTGCAGCACAGGACAGCCCACACTGGGAAGCTGCTAAGTTCCCAGCCTGCCAGTCTTTTCCCTGGGGCTTCAGATCAACCAGGGGCCCATGTTCTCCCTGAAGTGCTTGGTGTGTGTGTGTGTGTGTGTGTGTGTAACAGACCATGAGCTTATTTGCTGGTGACAATCATGAGGTAGATAATATGGAAGACCTACATAGTTTAACTCATTTCTGAGTCCAAAGCACTACTGATTTACTTTTATGCGTTCCCAGTGGGATTTTGCATTTTTATTACAAGGAAATGCTTTAATCCATCTGAACCCTGCCCCCCCCCAATATCTCTGCTCTCACCCGGTACTTACAGGTATGAAAATAATAGAAGTTTTAAATTATTTACAATTTTAAAACAATCTCTACATTTAACATAAATCAATGGATATGTACACATTTGCTTATTTAAGAGTCACGTGGCGCTTATATGTGCTAAAATTCTTCGTAAACAAACTCATTTGATCCTAGTGACTCTCCTCTGAGATAAAGGTGCTGTTACCCCTGTTTTACAGACAGGGAAACTGAGGCCAGGAAACAAAACCAGAGCAGGGAAGGATGCAGACACTAACTAGACAGTCCATTTCCCAGTCCCTGTCGTGTAAAATCCACTCCCGCAGCCTCTCCAGACCAGGTCTGAGTGGGGCTCAGTGAGTCTGTGACTTCGGTGTTTGGGTGTGTCTCACCTGGTGTCTAAAGGATTGTCAAATGATTGTTAAAATTAACACCCCCACCTGGGCTGGCATCCCCAGAGGAGCCTCCGAGCTTAATGGTAGCCTCAGGCAGATGTTTGTAGGCCTTAGGGGATCTTCCAGAGGTTGCCTCCTCTCAGGGGGGTACTTTGCAGATCCCAGCAGGGACTATGGGAGTCTGGATCCAGGAAACTCTTTTTCTGTCGATTTTCACTCTGTGACCTGGAATACACCCCTGCTCTTAGCTTCGATTTTCCTCTGCCGCACTGCACTAAAGAAAGCAATAGAAAGCTCGTGGCAGATGGTAGCGGCTTAACTGGATAATAGGCTAACAATCGTGATCAGATTGCTCTAATCAGATGCTCAACCCACGGCTATTGTGCGTTATCGATCTTTGAGAAATGCGAGGCTGAAGACAGCCCACTCCAGCGGCTTCTTACAGAGGAGCAACGACCACAGTACCCAGGCGCACTCAAGGATGCAAGGCCCTGGCTGAGATGCTGGGGATGTCCTTAAACCCTAATCCATTCTTTCAGCACAGCTGAATACAGAAATAGTTTTATGGTTAGTGGACTGCGGCCATTTCCCATGAAGAGGGCACCATCTTGTGGCCGGTGCGGTGAACTGACAGGGGACAGTCTAGGATTGTGGGCTGGGAAATCTCAGTGCTGCTTATTCCCAGGCCAGGGCGACCTCCAGAGAGTCCGGTATCCTCAGAGATGGAGAGCCTAGCGCCCACGTTCTTTAACTCTCCCCGTGGAATCCTGATTTTCAGCAGGGTGGGTCTGTCCGGAGATGATGCAGCCAGCAAGCACGTGGGGCTGGCTCTGCAGCCCGGGGCCCTTGACTCCTTGATTGAGGAGTGAGTGTTTTTAAGCCAACCCTGTGGTACTCACGGGTCTTGATGCCCAGATCACAAACACAGGATGCTATCTCAAGGCCTCTCCGTGCCTCTCCCTCCCGGAGGCCCCTGGTGTGCTTCCTCACCCGTGGTAGCAACAGAACAGAACCAGACAGCGCCTTCTGATTTGCAGAGCAGTCTCCTGCCCTGTGTTCACCAGCAGTATGCTCAGTGGTAGGAGGCGCGCTCATGCCCTCCTAGAGGGAAGGCATGCCCAAGAGAGCATCTTCTCAACTTGGAAAACTGTTGACTTAATTCTAAAAATAGTAAGTAAAGTATGCCTTACATAGATATTATTTTAAATGTATCGTTTTCTTTGAGACAGCCAGCCCACCTGACATCAAACTTCTGCAGCCAAGGAAACATTTGCTTTTTCATTCCTAACGTGGTGATCTGGGTCTGTGCGCCCCGAGTTCTGGGCCCAAAGCCTTTGAGAGCCACAGTCGTCCTGAGATAGGAGTTCCTCTCTCTTTGGTAAGCTTAACCTTCATTTCCGAGGGAGAAACACTGCCCTCTGCTCTCAGTCTCCAAGACCGGCTGTCCCAAAACGACTAAAAGCAACAACACTGTTTCCCTGTCTGAACACTGGGCTTGGGAGACGCAACTGGAGTCTCGGCCTCCCCGGACCCGCGCTGCTTAGGCTTTTGTCGACACAAACTGTAGTCATCCAGGAGGGAACCTCAATGGATAAACCGCCTCCATTAGATCCATCTGTAGACGTTTCCTTGATTAATGATTGATGTGGGAGGGCCCAGCCCACTGTGGGCGGTGCCACCCGTGGGAAGGTGGTCCAAGATTATGTAAGAAAGCTGGCTGAGCAAGCCATGCTGAGTAAGCCGCGTTTGCTCGAGTGCTGTTTCAGTTCCTGGGGTGCCTTGGCTTCTCTTCATGATACGCTGTAAAATGGAATAAACCCTTCCTCCCCCCCCCACACCCCCAGCTTGCTTTAGGTCATGATGTTTAGCACAGCAATAGAAGACACATTAGGACACACCCCTTCTTAAAATCACACATGTGCCATGTAGCTTATGGAAGCATTGCCCGGAAGAACGAAGCGTCTTATTGCTTCTTTTGTGTCGCTGCACCAGAATGCCCCGGACTGGGTTGTTACCACCGGCTTATTTCTGCCCAGGCTGAGCAGTCCATGGCAGAGGTATTGCATCCCGTGAGGGCTTTTGCTCTGCATCGCCCTATGGTGGATTTTAAAATGGCAGTTGTGAGACCCACACTCAGGGTTAGAGAAGGTACTATCACACACAGTATCTTTGTCGTACTCTTTACTTTTATTTTTTCAGATTTACATATTTCATATGTAGAAGGGTTTACCTGGATGTATGTATGTGCACACATACATGTGTGTCTGGTGCCAGAGGAAGTCAGAAGAGGGATTTAGATCCCCTGGAGCTGGAGTTATGGATGGCTGAGTCATCATGTAGGAGCTGGGAATAAACCCGAGTCCTCTCAAGAGCAGGTGCTCTTACCCTCTGGTTACAAAGACCACGGAGGCCAGCTGTCCCCCAAATGCGTCTCCACCCCGCCTCCCTCCAGCCTCCAGTCCTTCACTGTCTGCTACCAAATCCAGCATGGCTCCCAAGAGAGAATGAAGAAAGGCACAGACACACAGAGAAGCAGAGATTCTGCAGGCTGCGCGGGCTAAGGCAGAAACCACAGCACCTGAGAACTGCAGCAAAAGGCCAGGTCACTGCACACAGCTGAATGAGGGGGCGGGGTCACTGCACACAGCTGAGTGAGGGGGCGTGGTCACTGCACACAGCTGAGGAGTGGGGGGCGGGGTCACTGCACACAGCTGAGTGAGGGGGCGTGGTCACTGCACCCAGCTGAGGAGTGAGGGGGCGGGGTCACTGCACCCAGCTGAGGAGTGAGGGGGCGGGGTCACTGCACACAGCTGAGTGAGGGGGCGTGGTCACTGCACACAGCTGAGTGAGGGGACGTGGTCACTGCACACAGCTGATTGGGGGTCGGGGTCACTGCACACAGCTGAGGAGTGGGGGCGGGGTCACTGCACCCAGCTGAGGAGTGGGGGCGGGGTCACTGCACCCAGCTGAGGAGTGAGGGGGCGGGGTCACTGCACACAGATCTACATGTACCACTGAGCCATGTACTTTAAGTGGTTGGATTTTATATGTGACTCTACATCGGTGAAGTTGTTAAAAAATAGTATATAAATATTCACTAACCATGCATGCGTGCACTCACTCTCATTTATATTTGTGCACCCTTCTCAAAGGTCCAGGCAAGGCCACAGCACTGTGACTAGGAGAAACTTCCGTCAAGATGGATTCAGTCTTTTAGGAACACACGGACTGAATACAGCAAGCATCCAGAGTGCCCTACCCGGGGACATGGAAGGAATCAGAAGGTGGAGATGGCAGGGAGAACACTGTTGGGAGGAAGGTATAGAGTGCTAAGCTCCAACCGTCTTACTGGTTAAAGGTGTATTGCGTGCTAATAAGTCCAGTGCTTGCTAAGTGCCGAGAGACATGGCCAGTCGCTCTGGGAGCTCAGGAGGGGAGGCTAGAATAGACTAGAATAGTATTTTCTGAATGTCTAAAGAGACTTGACAATTCCTATTTAGAATCCAAAATTCAGAGGGCAGAGTGTAAAAAACTGCAGCTCTCATCAAAATGTACCCTTCATCCTGCACTAATAACCTATCATATTTTTAACCAAACTCTGTAGCATGCAGAATATTAAATTTATTTGCTAAAGAAGTATCAGCTGATTTCTGTTGATTAGAATAACATAGTCTGTAGAATTAAAAAATAATTGCGTGTACTTTTGTAGTACTGACATAATCAGATTTCACAACACAAAATAAGCATCAAACCTTATACTAAAACAATATTAAGTTTAGGACAAAATAGACCCAGTGTTTGGCTGAGTTCAGGTCCCAGCATAGCTCCATAGTTGTGTATGTCCTGGTCACACCTGAAGATGGATGGGAAGGTTTGCCTGTGGCACAGACAGGGAGAGCCACCAGTTTACCAGTGAAAGAGAGGGTCAGGGCAAGGCTGTCTTGGTTGTGATAGCTCAAGTAAAAGACCCAGGGTGCTCTGAGGCCAGCCAAGGACAGGCAGGCCCACCTTTGTGCTGCGGTCAGTGTGGCTAGCTTGGAGAAGCCCAAGGCATGGGTCTGAGGGGCTGAACCCTCCTTGACCTTAGACCCAGAAGAACCTTGCTCTCCTAGGCTCTGTCGTGGCCTCAGGTGCCATCTCCCACTGGTTTCAGTCTCCTTCACTGTACCTCAAGGCTGGAAATGAAGCTCTAGGGTTGTGGGAGTGAGAAGTCTTCAGACCTGTCCTGTCCCATAGCCTGTCCCATTAAAAGAGTTGCAGGTGGCTAGACGCAGTGGCAAATGCCTGTCATAAAGGGGAGGAGGGGCTAAGACAGAAGGATCCCCACAGGTCTGAGGTCGTGTGTGTCATCGTCCCCCATCCCCTCCCCCCGCCATCCCGTCCTGTGTCCCCCCCCTCCCGCCCCGCAGTCTGTTTTTCAGTGAGGGCTTGTTCGCTCTTTGGATCCAGATCTGGGTTACATGCAGTCCTCACATTGACAGCTGGGGGGCAGTATGACTTCCTTACACAGTTTTCCTCCTAGCTGGACTGCATATCAAACAGTAGTGTTAGCCATGGATGCTTTTTTGCAGGATGATTAGTAAGGCTAGCTTATTATTTAGTTTCTTGCCTCCCAACCTAGTGTTTCATTAGAAACATCTGGGATGAGAATATAGACTGTCTATGTGCCAAACTCAAACCCTGTATCTTCAGGGAAACAAGATACTTTAAGAGGAGTGTAGAGGAGGATGTGCCAGCCTGGGCAGTGGCTGCCAGCAGGGCTGGGGGGGCACAATACGGGGTACTGGGTGGTCCCTGGTTTGGCAGAAGAATGCACATGAAATGACATTTGGTTTCACAATGTATTTCTAAAGTTGGAAATGAAGATTGTTCTGCACATAGATTTTTTTCCAACCACATGGCCCTCTCAGTCCGTGTTACCACAACATTGTCTGACTGCCTTCATCCCCAGGGAAGTGTGGCTCTACCATGCTGAGACCTGACAATGGCACCTTAATTTGTCCCCTTAGCTAGCAAGGGATCACCTCACAACGATATTTTGTGTCACTGGACATCATGGGTGTGGTTATTAAAGGCAAGAGCTTTAAATCACAGAATCCGCAGAACCTTTCACAAGGGAGAGGAGAGCTATGGCCATAGCATTACAATCTTGTACCACCAGAGACATTTTCAATTGTTCTCTGAAAGAGGATCCGAAGAAGGTTTGGACTTAAAGAATTTGGTGCTTTCCCTCGGGGGACAGTACAGAGAAAACTTAGGTGCTCTGACTTGCTGGCTATCCTGCACAAGTGGCTCACTACCATGCTGCTAACAGCACATCCTAAAACCAGACCCTTGGCTGTGCTGACTCCTACTACAAGGAGGGCTGTAACATGATAAATAAAAGACCCAGAGACAGGTAGGAATTGGGGTTCAAGCTGCAAGCTGAAGGCCAGAAAAGCAAAGCAGCCGGCCTCTAGTTCTCACCTCTAACTCAGACTGAAAGGGCTGATCCTGTCTCTGCGAGTTCTCACCTCAGACTGCTGCCTCTCCTCAGCGTGGCTGGAGAGCCAATGCCTTCCTGTCCTCAATGTGTTTGGAGAATTAATGCCAGCTCTGAGACCCTGCTCCTGTCTTAATGCCTCTCTAGTGCTGGGATCAAAGGCGTGAGCTCTGTTACTCTTTTAGTTTGGTTCAATCTTGTGTAGCCCTGGGTGACCTTGAGCTCAGAGAGATCCGTCTGCCTTTGTCTCCCGAGTCCTGGCATTGAAGGTATGTGTCACTACTTATTGTCTTCTATGGCTAACTCGTATGATTGCTTTGCTATTTTGATCTCCAGTGCCTTTAATAAGTTATAAACAATATATCACCACAGGGCATTCTGAGCAGGCTTGGAAATATTGCCATGAGACGTGATCTATGGCCAAAAATTGTGTCAAGCAGCATTGGCAAGAATTCCACCCCTGTGACAAAAGGGAGACCAGAGAGTTCTTCACGAATGCATTTGATGACTTCGGTAAAGTGGACCAATGCCTTGGAAAACACAAACTTGAGACTCACACAGTATGACACAGACAGTCGGGAAAGTCCTAGAACGGATCAGAACCAGTAACTTAAACTTCCTGGAAAAGAAGTCTCCAGGCTCAGGTGACTTCCCTGGAGAAGTCCTTGAGTGGAGGGACACTTCCCTTGTCTCAGGAAGCTGGAGTCACTCTGACATTAAAGCCAGCAACAACAATAGACAAACAAACAAACAAAAAAATGAAACTAAAGCGTAATGTCCCTCACGAGTCTAAACACAAAAGCTGTAAACAAAATACTAGCAAATATAACCAGCAACATATGCAAGAGTTATAAATCGTGTTCAGTAATGCATTCTTATAGTCTTAGCACTTGGGAGGCTGAGGCAGGAGGATCACAAGTAGGAAGTTAGTCTGGGTCATGTAGACTTTGTTTCAAAAAAAAAAAAGTTATGTATCATAACCAAGAAAATATTGTCAGAGTGCAAAGCTAATTCAGTAATGGAAAACAATTAGTGTAGAAAAGTCCAGAGACCTACAAGGATGACCCCAACTAACAATGTAAACAACAGTGGAAAGGCTACCTTAAATGCCCTTCCCTGATAATGAGATTGATAACTAACTTCTATGTCATCCTAGAGCCTTCCTCTAGTAGCTGATGGAAACAGAAGCAAACACCCACAAATAAACACTGAGCCCAACTCCTGGAATACAGTTGCAAAGAGGGAGGAGTGATAAGAAAAGGGGTCCAGACCAGGCTGGAGAAACCCACAGAGACAGCTGACCTGAACAAGGGGGAGCTAATGGGCGCTCAGACTGATAGCTGGGAATCCAGCATGGGACTGACTCAGATCCCCTGACCGTGGGTCTCAGCTAGAAGGCCTGAGCAGTCTAAGGGACCTCAAACAGTGGAACCAGGATGTATTCCTGATGCACAAAAGGACTTTGGGAGCCCATTCCCCATGGAGGGATACTCCCTTAACCTAGAGTCAGGAGGGGGGGGGCTAGTCCCTACTCCAAATGACTTGACAGATTTAGATGATCCCTCCTAGAAGGCATCACCCTCCCTGTGGAGTGAGGGGGTGAGATGGGAGGATGGGAGGGAGAGGGAGCTGGGATCAATATGTAAAATAAGAAAAATAATAATTAAAAAATAAAAAACAGTGTAACCCACAGAATAATCCAATCAATGTATTTGATAAGATTCAATATGCATTCATGATAAGAATATTCTGTGGGGCTAGGAGAGGGCTCAGTGGTAAGAGCATATAACACACATATAATACACACAAATAAAAAAGATGGGGACCTTAAACTCTTAGGAAACAATTGAAAGAAGGAAGCAAGCCTGTAGCTCTCCTCACAGGGGCGGGGGTGGGTAGGGTCAGGGGATGGGAGGGGGAAGGTGGGGTGGGTGGGTCAGTGAGGTGGGTGGGGGTGCGTGGGGTGGAGGTAATAGCTGATGCTGTCACTGTCAGATCATACAGGGAAAGGACATGTACTCCAGACTCTTCCTTGACTCGAAGTTCTGCAGACAGAGTGGGCAACAAAAGGAAACAGAGGGTAAACAGACAGAAAGGAAGACGTTAGGACCAATTCTCAAATAGTGTGATTACTAAGGATAAAATCCCAGAGTATCTGCAAATAAAAAGGTTTATAAAGTGGATAAGCAAAGTCAAGTCATACAAAATGAGCATTAAAACCAATTATGTCTCCTTATATTAATGTGTAATGAATACACAGACACTAAAGTTAAAATATAATAGAGATGAGAGATGGAGGCAGTTTGAGGTGCTCCCCAGACTGTGTGCTCCTACCCCTGCAGTGCTCCTGTCCCTACAGAACCCGAGCCAGAGCCGCAACCCGAGCATAAACCCAAACCTGAACCCTAGCCCGAGCCCGAGCCCGAGCCCGAGCCTGAACCCGAACCCGAACCCCAACCTCGAATTCGAGCCTAAAAAGGAGCCCGTGCCCGAACCGGACCCCGAACCTGAGCCAGAGCCCGAACCCGAGCCTGAACCCGAACCCGAACCCCAACCCCAACCCCAACCCGAAGCTTAACCCTAACCCTAACCCTAACCCTAACCCTAACCCTAACCCGAGCCTGAGCCCGAGCCCGAACCAAACATGACTAGCAAAAAAGTCAGTGAAATGATTCCTTATGATAGTCTGCTGTACTCATAGATTGTTGCCTAGCCCAGCTGTCATCAGAGAGGCTTCACTCGGCAACTGATGGAAACAAATATGAGACTCACAGTCAAACATTAGGCTGAGCTCTGGGAATCCTATGTAAGAGGGGTGGGAACGATTAAGGCAGCCAGAGAGACCAAGGACCCCACAAGAAAACGCACAGAATCAACTAACCTGGGCTCATAGGAGCTCACAAAGACTGAACCAACAAGTAAGCCTGCATGGGGCTGACCTAGGCACTCTGCATATATGTTATAACTGTGTAGCTTCTTGTGGGACCCCTAACAGTGGGAGCAGGGGCTGTCTCTGACTCTGTTATCTGTGTTTGGGACCCTTCCCTCCTACTGGGTTACCTCAACCAGCTTTAATAGGAGAGGAGGTGCCTAGTCTCACTGTGACCTGCCAAGCCATGGCTCGCTGATATACATGGAAGGTCTTCCCTTTTCTGAAGAGAATGGGGCTGTGGAGGTTGAGGGGAGAGAGGGGGAAATGTGATCCGGCTAGAGGGGGGGAGTTAATTAGTTAATAAGAAAAGAGATTTGTGCCATTCTTAGTTTTCGCTCTGAGGTCTGTTTGCCACCGAAGTCCCCATGCTTGGTGCTGCTGGACTAAGCATCTACAACAGTTAGCCCAAACATTTCTGTCCTTCTCCAAGCTGACTTGGTCACAGTGTTTCATCACAGCGACAGACGGGTGGCCAAGACACACTGTTCAGTACGGTGTTTGAGTCATGCCAGCGTCCCTGTGCTAATGTGCTGTGTTTCACAAGGTGCCAGCACTATGGGAAACTGAGTTAGCTCGGGCGACCTCTATCAGTGTTATTCTTACTACTGTGTGCTAACGGACACAACTCAAAAGTTTAATTTTTAAAATTATATTTAAAACAAGTGTTTTCTAAAAGTTATATTTGAAACGGAAATGCTTGGCTCATGAAGGCATAGTGGCACTTGCATTTAATCCCATCACTTGAGGCCAAAGCAAGAGGGTCCCTGTGAGTTCAAGGCCAGCTTGGTTTACACAGTGAGTTCCAGGCCAGCCAGGGCTACATAGTGAGACCCTGACTCGAGGAGTTGGGGTGGGCGAAGAAAACCAGTATGGTAGGTGTGTGGGGTGTCAGTATAGACGAATGAGTTTTGGCTCCTGCTACAGACAGAAAGGCTGGGCTGTACCTCTTCTTTCTCTGGTCTTGCCGGCTCCTCCGGTGATGTCAGGATTGCAGGTGTGCAGCACTCACTATGCCTACGGGTCCCTCGGGGTTTGGGGGTCATAGTGCTGGGAAATTATCATAATCGGTAGAGGGCTTGCTCAGCATCAAGCCCTGGATTCAATCCCCAGCACCAGATAGCTGAGCACTCCGGAGGTGGAGGCATCCTCCACCTCATAGCTAGTGCACGCCCCCTGGGGGACAGGGTACTGAAGGATAATATACTATGCATTCCAAATTACTTACACCTGTAACTATGGATGAATCAGGAGGACTGCTGTGAATTCAAGGCCAGCTTGGACTACATGAGAAAACCCTGTACACACATACACATATACATGATATACATACATGCATACATACACATGCATACATGCATACATGCACACACATACATACATACACATGCACACATGCACACACATACATGCATGCACACATACATACACGTACATGCATACATGCACACACATACATACATACACATGCATGCATACTAATATTGATGTAGTTCTCTAGAATCGTGGGTAGGAGAGCCACAGGACTGCCAGGAGAGCAGGGGTCTTTCTCTCCCCTGCCTCTCCCTTTCCCACGATCCCATCAGGCCTTGCTAATTAATCCCAGTGTGGCAGGAAGTCGAAAGCAGAACTTTTCGTGACTGACTGCTCGGCTCCCAGCCACAAGATGGCAGGAGAAGATCAGAAACCCAGCCGGTCCCTGAGGAACCCTCTCAGCTAGTGACCGCCCGCTTGCTCTTCAGGGTGGGTGACCATGTGGGAAGACGCTTTTCTCTCTCTCCTTTTTTCTATTTTTCTTGGTAAAAGCCATCTGAGGTGCACAGTGAAACAAGTGGACACTTGGGAATTGGATCATGAAAGTTACCGACAGGAAATGGGCACTGTGATGTACTTTCTTGCTTTGCCGCTCCGTTGTGACCAGCCCCACTGTGATAAAGCCAGTGAGAATGAGCCTGGCAGCTATTTGTGTCCAGAAAATGGTGTCGTGTGCCACGCTGCCTGTCCCCACCCTGTACCACAGATGCAGTAGCCATGGACTGACTCCTTGGGGACGTGCCAAGCGTACTAGGGATGCCAGTGTCATCCCTAGTCTGGTGACCCAGAGTCTACACTCAAGCAAAGCCAACCCTTGGCAGGTGCCAGTCAAGGAGAAGACTATTTTCCAGGGAGATGCATTGAGACCTGGGAGGTGTGGCTGAGGTTTCAGAGTGGTTTCCACAGAGCCTGGCTGTCTGGACCGCTCCACTTCCGCCGGAACCAAGGCAACTTTGACCTGGAGGACACACAGGCAGTGGTTGGAGGGGGAAGCAACCCTTCATCAGAGGGACTTTCACGTCACCATGTGGGAATAATGGATTCCTTCACCCTGGTCCATTGGGATGAATTTAGCCCTTTCTGAGTATGTCCGAGTGTCCCCGTCACGGCAAGTTAGGGTCCTGTTTTAGAGGTGACTCATCGCACTAGCAATTGCTGAGGGGTGTGGCCTCTGGCCAGCCCGCTGGGGGCTTTGACATCGTAATGTGTATGGTGTTTTCGTGATGGTTTGCACTATGCAATGTAACTCCATGTTTGCCTTTCAATCAGGCAGTTCCTAAGACTTCCCCACCTGGCGCCTCCCAGTGCTTCATGGGTAGAAAACCTTAGGAGCCACTGCTTACCGGAATGGACACTAGAGAGAGGAGGGAGAGGGCTCAGAGTTGGTCTGAGGGATCCAGAGGTCCGGGGGCAGCCGTGGTGCAGTCTCAGATGGCTCTAGGACAGAGTACAAAAACCTGGATACCGATCTGGGCTCTGTCAGTGGGAGCGGTTTCTGGAATGGGCCTCTTGCGCAAGCCTGATGCTTTACAAGAAAAGGATTTGAGAATGAAAGAAGGGATGCAGCTAGTACAGCACCCTGGAAGGCTGCAATCAAACACACGGGTCAGCTGCTGCCTGCAGCACATGGCTGGAGGCCCCTGGCATGCGGCCAAATGCACATAGAGATATCCTCAATGCTGGCCATTTTACAAAGATCAGGAGGGCATTGGCACTCCGCAGCAGCCAGAGTAGGGCACACACAGCTAACGGGTTAATGACGATCCACACTCACAAAGAGATGGACGTCAAGCAACTCTCTGGATGCTTCCAGCAAGGATGGCAGGATCCAGTGGCGCCGGAAGTGTGCGGATAGCATTAGATGCAGTTGCAAAGCAGACCAACCCACCCTAGTTAATTGCAGGCTTCACACAGGCAAGCGCTTGCTGAGGTCCTCCACTGGTAGGCTCCGTGTCGTATCCCAAGACGGTTTTGAAGTTTTATGCTTCCAGGAGAAAAAGATCCGGATTGCGAGGCTCGTTCATCTCTGGGGTGAGTCACTGTTCAGTAACTATTCAGTTTCTCAAAGTTATGCAAGATTGGAGTGGAGAGGTGGGCCTGATGGTAAAACCCAGAGTACAAGAGTTCATAAAGCTCATCTCTGTTTCAAAAGGGGCGTTCTGCCAGGTGTGGCGGTGCATGTCATCTGTAAGCCTAAACCTGGGGGTGTGCTGAAGTAGGAGATAGCAGGTTGAAATCAGCCAGGGCTATTTAGTGAGGCCCTGTCTCCAAAAATCAAAATAAATAATAAACAGGATCTATCTTCTCTAGCTTATTCTTTTTGGTGCAATGGGTACAGTTCAGCTAAGACAGATGCACAGAGCCTAGTGTCCTCTGAGCAGAATTCGAGGTGCTTGTATTTTTTCCTTAGCTTTATTTCTTTAAGATTTTATTTTATTTTATGTGCATTGGTGTTTTGTCTGAATTTATATCTGTGTGAAGGTGTTGGATCCCCTGAAACAGACAGTTATGAGCTGGTTGCTGGGAATTGAACTCGGGTCCTCTGGAAGAGCAGTCAGTGTTCTTAACTGCTGAGCCATCTCTAGCCCCCTTAGCTTTGTTTCTAATGAAAGGAAGTAAGGACATAGAAACAGAGAGACTTGGCAGTCATGTAGAAAATGTCCTTTAGAACCTTTTTCCCCAAGTCTTTTTACATATAAGACCCTCTTCTGGTGTTAAAGGTGCCCAGTGTTCTCATAACAGTGTGGTTCTGCCTTGTGTCCATTGAGAGAGGGGAACAAGCCGGACTGTCCTGCAGCCAAGACTTTAAGAGTAGAAGTCATGTTGAATTCTGGTAACTGTAAAGTTTTCTTCCCTCTTTGCACAGAGGCATACTGGCATGTTTTATCGTGGCCACAATTGCCTTAGGCACCTGCGAAGGGTTTCATACATGCAGTGCAACTTTCTACAGCTCCCATGATACCCTGATCTGATAAAAGGCCATAGGCTGCTTTTCTTGATATCTCTGTGGACTGGGCCCGTGGCTTAACAGTGGAGAGAGAGAGTCTGTGTGTCCTGCTACATCACAGGTGTGGGGAGAGGCCCGGGGTCCCCCCAACCTGATCCCTCATGTTCTCTTCCCGTTCTGTCCTCAGTCCACCCACAAGATTTCTTCTATTTCCTCTTCCCAGGGAGATCCACCCCCCCCCCACACACACCTCCTGAGACCTCCTTCTTACCTAGCCTCTCTGGGGCTGTGGATTGTAACATGGTTATCCTTTACAGCTAGTGTCCACTTATAAGCACATACCACGTTTGTCTTTCTGGGTCTGTGTTACCTCACTCAGGATGATTTTTTTCTAGTTCTGTCAATTTGCCTTCAACTTTCATGACGTCGTTGTTTTTTAACAGCTGAGTATTACTCCATTGTGTAAATGTACCATATTTTCTTTATCCATTCTTCAGTTGAGGGGCATCGAGGCTGTTTCCAATAAAGCTTCTCTGAACACAGTTGAATAAGTGTCCTTATGGTGTGGTGGAGCTTCCTTTGGGTATATGCCCAGGAGGGGTAAAGCTGAGTCTGCCATATTGATCTCCAAAGTGTCTGTATAAGTTTGCACTCCCACTAGCAATGGAGGAGTGTTCCCCTTGCTCCACATCCTCGCCAGCACGAGCTATCATTTGTATTTTGATCAGCTGCTGTAAGATGGTATCTCAGAGTTGTTTTGATTGTTATTTCCCTGATAGCTAAGAATGTTAAACATTTCTTTAAGTATATCTCAACCACTTGAGATTTTTCTGTTGAGAATTCTCTGTTTAGAACTGTACCCCATTTTTAAAAATTGTATTATTTGGTATTTTGATAGTTTCTCGGGTTCTTTATATATGCTGGAGGTCAGCCCTCTGTGAGATGTGGGGTTGGTGGAGATATTTTCCCATTCTGTGGGCTGCCATTTTGTCTTTGGCAGCATCCTTTGCCTTACAGAAGCTTCTCAGTTTCAGGAGGCCCCATTTATTACTTGTAGGTCTCAGTGTCTGTGCTCCTGGTGTTATTTATAGTCAGGAAGTTGTCTTCTGTGTCAATGTATTCAAGCTTTCTCTTCTATCAGGATCAGCACATCTGGATTTATACTGAGGTCTTTGATCCACTTACACTTGAGTTTTGTGCATGGTGATAGATGTGGATCTATCTGGATTCCTCTATGTAATTTTGGCTTGTCAAAATCAGGCATCTGTATGTGTTTGGACTTATTTCTGTGTCTTCAGTTCAGTATCATTGATCCACCTGTCTGGTTTTATGGTGATAACATGTGGTTTTCATTACTATAGGTCTATAGTAGAGCTTGGAATCGGGGATGGTGATCCCTCCAGATGATACTTTATTGTACAGAGATGTTTTGGCTATCCTGGGTATTTTGTTTTTCCATATAAAGTTGAGTATTGTTCTTTCAAGGTCTGTGAAGAATTGTGCTGGGATTTTGATGGGATTGCATCGAATCTGTAGATTGTTTTTGGTAAGATTGCCATTTTCACTGTGTTGATCCTACTGATCCATGGTCATGGGAGACCCTTCCATCTTCTGGGTTTTTGAAGAGGAGGGAAGTGAGACTTGGGGAAGGATGCACCAGGTGAGCTGAGGGTGAAGCAGAGTGCCCCAGCAAGAGCTCTGGTCCAGAGTTCTCTCCACAGTGAGGCCTCACCTGGCCCCAGCAGACTTTTTTTTTTTTTTTTTTTTTTTTTTTTTTTAAGACTGAGACCAAACAGAACCAACTGGTTTAGTCAAGAGCAAGCCTTTGGGAGGAAGCCTTTATGGCCAGAGAAGTGTGCTGACCCATGGGAATCGGATACAGATGAGGCCACAGTTAGGGGTTCGCTGACTGTGGGAGGGACTGTGGACCACGTGTGACATGTTTCAACCCGATCAGAGGATGATGAAGGCAGCAGAAGGCAGGGTGAGGCTTTGAGGTGACGTGAGGAGAATGTGATCCATATAGTTGGCCAGGCCTTCCGTTTCCTAAGTGAGGAGAACCTTATCTCCTTTACGGGGATATTGGATTTCACCAAGACTGAAGACATGCAGATGCTTCTTCTACATGCTCTGTTTCCGTACAGGTACTGAATACATAATAGCTAAATGTGATTGTTCCAGCCCATTGCTCCTAAAGAAGAAAACACAACAGGGAAATAACCCAACTTTGTACAGTTTGTGTGTGTGTGTGTGTGTGATGTGTGTGTAAATGTCTGTCTGTGATGTGTGTATGTGTAAATGTAAATGTGCCTGTATGTGTGATGTGTGTTGGGGCGGTGTGTGTGTGTGTGTGTGCATGTGTGTGTTAATGTGACTGTGAATTTTTTGTGCATGTGTGTGTGTAAATGTGACTGTGGTGTGTGTTTGTGATGTGTGTGTAAATGTCTGTGATGTGTATATGTGTAAATGTAAATGTGCCTGTATGTGTGATGTGTGTTGGGGCGATGTGTGTGTGTGTGTGTGTGCGTGTGTGTGTAGATGTGACTGTGGTGTGTGTTTGTGATATGTATGTGGTGTGATGTGTGTGGCTCAGACAATTTGGTGGAGATGGTTCTCCCCTCTCACTTCCCTCCTGAGTCCTAAGAGTCACGCTCACATCACCAGGCTTTGTAACAAGTACCTTTACATACTGAGTGCTTCACTGGTCACCAGTGTTCTCCGTAATCAGCCATTAAGCTGGACCAGCAGCATAAGATGAAAACTGTTTGGCAGTTTTCTATATGTATGCTGTATTTCTTGCTGCAAGGAAGGGGGAGTATATGTTGGTGAAGACTAGAGGACTTCCTCAAGTGTAAAAAAACTAGTAAAAAAACAAAAATACATGCCTTAAAAAACAGCTTGATATCTTTGTTTCATGTTGGGTAACCTGTAATTTAAGGCCAATAAACTTGTTTTATATCTAAGAGAAAGAAATTTCCTCAGGAAAGGTGACATTATGGGTTTAGAAGGAAATTTCTAAGCTGCCTCACATTACCATCTACTAAGTATGTGTTGGATGCAGTTGATTAAACTTTGGCCTGACCACTTTAATTTACACGTACAACTGTGACAGAGACAAAGGACCCAACTTAACACACCTGTAGACTGCTTTTAATTCCCTGGAGAAAGAAGTGCTCTTTAACTGTTTACTTGGGGAGTGCTCAGTTTAGAAGGACAATTTATCAATACTACCAAATTTATGGGATGGGGGGTTCAGGGGCCCTGTGATCTCCTTTAGACTGGACCTCTGATTTCTTCCAAATCCAGTCTGAACGAAGCAGTTAAAGGAACTGTGTGTTGTCAATTAATCCAGAGAGTTTTCAGGTGTGGGATGACACATTGGTTTCCGAGAAAGGTCAGCTTGTTGGGATCCAAACCCCATGCATTCCATGTGAAAACTTCTGATCAGAGTTGTCATGACAACCCACTCCTTCTTCAGGGATGTATTTTTGTGACCAACAAGTGAAGAAAATAAAAGGCCCACTCATCTTTTTTATGGGTTGTCAAAAATACCTACATTCCAAGGGCTTTCCGTCCTTGAAAGGACGGCGAGACCTGATTCTGAATGACTCCATACAGGTGACCAGTCCCCAGACATTCGGGGGCCCTGGGAGTGCACCCATTTACAGAACTATTCACTCAGCTTCATTGTCTGTTTCAAATATAGAAGTTTAGAGTCCCCTTCCATGAAAAACTAAGCCTTCGTACGATACAGCAGAGGACTGAGAGTCTACAAGGGCTCCGAGTGCCATGTGAGTGTGGGAGTGTGGGAAAGTGGTCTTTCATAAAATATCTCCAGTTTGGGGGACCTGACACTTCCTCCTCACGTTATGTCTTACTTGGTGATTCTGTCACCCATTTCAATGGTAGCGCTGCTCCTCAGACTCCCGTGCCAGGGTTTTACTATTACGTAGGCATGGTGTCTATCTGGGCAGCCTAACATCTTTAAACTGACACCAACATCAGACATACCGATTTGGCTAAACTTCATTTTTCCTCCATCACCTTCTCGTTTATAGGCTTACTCCATCTCAAGCTGTGGTTACAGGAAGAACAACAATCAGACTTAATGTCCTTTGGGCCCCAAGTCACACCCCATGGGGGCTTTAGTGTCAGACAACTCCTGAAAACTTGGTATTAGTGCACACACCAAATTGCACCAGAGAGGCACAACTTACTCCGAAGAGCAATGGGTATGTCCGCAAGGTCTTGAAGTAGCATGTAATCTGTAACTAAGGTTCCAACAGCCGGGCATTTAAATAGATCTAACAAGTGACCAGGGACACTTGCTCCTTTCTTAAGATGAGGAATGAAATAAAAAGCAGATCACGTACTTACCAGGTCCATTGCCTGCTGGTCTGCTCCGGAAACTACACTAACACTGACTGTAGCGATCTGTTCCATGAATCGGGCAAAGGCCTGGAGATTGAAATAAAGACAAGACAGCGGGTCATTCGTTCAATGGCAATGTCGGAACACCAAATGCTGAATGCCGTTTATTGAGGGGATGGAATGGGCTTAAATACCGACTTATAGCACAGTGGAAAATTACAGGAATTTTAGACTTAGCTCCTCCTCATGAGGTGTGTGTTGTCACACAGTGTGTGTTATCAAAACAGGGAGAGTACCAACAAGGAGTTCCAGCCAACAGCTTCAGGCTTGCTCAAGATGCTCGGGGGTCCATGCAGGGCCCTACAACTGACTTCTGTCTTCTCAGCTCCTGTCTTACACTAAGGGTTTTCACAGTTACACTTCTAAGACTGGATTTCAAAAGAAAACTTGAACATTTTGTTTCTTTCCTTTAGTGGTCAAACAGTAACAAAATGTGTCCAACTGTGCTCCATGTCTTCCCAGATCTAAAATCCAGCTGGGAAATAAGAAGGGAGAAGCTAGATCTGAGTGTAGAGGCCCAAGCCTGTAATTCCAGCACTCAGGAGGTTAGGTGAGGAGGATGGCAAGTCTGAGGCCAGCCGGGCTATACATAGCTAGACCCAGTGACAGAACAAAACAATCCAGTTTTCATTTCTTAGACTTTCAAACTTCTCATTTATTTATTTATTTATTTAGAGACCGCGCTTTTCCGTGTAACCCTGGCTGTCTTGGAACTCACTCTGTAGACCAGGCTTGGGTGTCCACAAGCACTGCCAGCCTTCGCCACTGTCTTTAAACAGATGAGTGCATTTGCTTGTCTCATGCCTTTGGCTCTGTCAGCATTTATGCAGAGCCCAGAGTCCTTGTTTGTTGTTTTCTGGACAGCAGCTTCTGTAATTGACACTGTTTTTTTGTGAGGCTTCTTCGAGGTCTGGGTCCAGGATAACTTTCTGGAGAGGGTTTGTGCTTATTCTGATAGCTGCTTAGAGTATCACGCACAGGAACTGATGCTGCTTGATAGCTACATACCCTCACGGTCTTGCCTCATCGTCTTACCAGCCTGCCACAGGTGTGACTTCTCAGGGAAGGGCATCTTTCTGCACTGATATCAGCACAGGCTCAGGTTTTCTCAGTCTTCTGCAAAGCAGACCACTTTTATACGCATCTTTACTACAGTTCCTTGGGAGCCAGCTTTATGGGCAAAATGTGTATCATTCTGTCAATCTCAGGCAAGCCTGGGGACTTCTTCCTTCCTTCCTTTCTTTGAAATAAGCTTTGTTTCTGATTTTCTTGCTTTCTTGTCAGCCCAGTGGTTCATCCTTAAAATTAAGAAAATATTAGTTTTCTGTTTATTTTTGGTTTTGTTGTCTATCAAGTTTAGTTTCTGAGTATTTCTTTACCCTATTGAACTGAAGTTCTTTAAACACAAGGCTAGATAATGCAGTCAGATGCTAAGCAGAGGTTTGGGTTTTTCTTAAGCTTAACAGAATTTTTATTTTTTTTAAAAGATTATGTGTAGGTACATGAGTATACATGTGGGTATGTGCATATGACTGCAGGTGCCTTCAGATGCCTAGGGTTTCAGATCTCCTGGAGCTGTCTTGCCGTTACAAGTGGACTGATGTGGTGCTGGGAATTGAACCCCAGTCCTTTGCAAAAGCAGCAAGAGCTCTTAACTGCTGAGCCATCTCCAGCCCTGGGTGTGGTTTTTAAAGTCCTTCAGTTTACACATACACACACACACACACACACACACACACACACACACACACCCAGGCCCCATGCTGGCCTCAAACTGTTGATCCTTCTGGCCCAGGACCCAGAGTCCTGGGATTACAGGCGTATGTTACTTCAGGCAGCTCTTCCCCTTTACTTTCTATTGAGAACAAACTTCCAGTCCAGATGTGAGACAGCGGCCAAAGAGGGCAGGGTGACAGTGCGTTGGCTAAGGAGCTAACAGAAATAAAAGGGAGGGAGGAGGGACGGGAAGGAGGCAGGCAGGCTTGATTTGCTGCGTGTTGGGGTGTAAACAGCCCACAGTGTCTATTCCAAACTACAACACAACTGTGTCCACGAGCTGCAATGTACTAAGTCCCACCGGCGGTAGAATGTCAGGTTCAAGCTGGGGTGGGGCGGGGGGCAATTTAATGCTCAGAGACCAGGGAGTGCGCACAATGAGGGGACCATCTCTAACAGAGCGAGTTTGGAAGCAGAGGCCAGATGACGACAGTGTAGGAGGCTGCTGTCACTGGATTTTCTAATAATTCAAGAGTTGTAGATCCGTCTCTCAGGTAAAGCCTCTTTGTAAAATACTGGCAACAGTATCAGAAAACACCCGCAAGGACACCAAACAGCCACATGGGGGCAGAGTTGGCCAGACCACCCACAGCTCTGGGCTGGCTGTGGAAGTGCGGGTTTGGGGGTGGGGTGTCCTGTGGCTCCTTTGACCCCAGCTACTTTTGGTAAATGCCCTATGGCAGGGCTGCAGCTCCTTCTCTCTGGGCCTGTGACCAGGGAAGCAAAGCAAGGCTGAGACCTGCCTTGGGTTCAGATACTGAACCAGATTCTGAGGCAGCCCCTCACTGTGTGACCCGAGGCAAATTCCTATAAAATGGGAGGGATACCTCTATAAATTCCTATAAAATGGGAGGGATACCTCTATCCTGGCAGGTAGTTCTGAGGACAAACTGAGGTGGGGTATGTGTGTGGGTGAGTGTGTATGTGAGTGTGTCTGTGAGTGCATGTGTGTATATGTGAGTGTGTGTGTGTGCGAGTGCGTGTGTGTGTGAGTGCATGAGTGCATGTGTGTAAGTGTGAGTGCATGTGTGTGAGTGTATGTGTGTGAGTGTGAGTGCATGTGTGTGCATGTGTGTGAGTATGCATGTGTGAGTGCATGTGTGTAAGTGTGAGTGCATGTGTGTGAGTGTGAGTGCATGTGTGTAAGTGTGAGTTCATGTGTGTGTGAGTGCATGCGTGTGAGTGTGAGTGCATGTGTGTGCATGTGTGTGTGAGTGCATGTGTGCGAGTATGCATGTGTGTATGTGCATGTGTGTAAGTGTGAGTGCATGCGTGTGAGTGAGTGCATGTGTGTGTGCATGTGTGTGTGTGTACCTGCCTCCTTGAGTGGAACAGCCCTCTTCTTGTGCCAGTGGACACAGGAGCATGAGGCAGAGGGGGTGATCCCTGCATCAGGGTCTCCATTGACCCAGCCTTTGATTTTGCCTGGCAAATGTTGAAAGAAAACCTTCAAAGCCAGACTCTGCCCTCAGAATGTAAATGAAGTTGGCGCAAAAATGGAGCTTGGCTATCTTCTATGTTTCAAAAACAACTTTTAAACATTTATTTATTTAGCATGTGAATACATCTACATGGGGGACAAGCCTTTCATGGTGGGCATGTGGAGATCAGAGGTCAGACAATGTGCAGAAATCAGTTTCTCATAGGTGTAAAGGCCAAAAGCCGCCAGACTTGGCAGAAAGCACGCACGGCTCTAGCTGAGCCGTCCCGGTGCCCCATCCTTGTGTTAGAGCACCCCCTTAGTACAGTGCGGTGGAACCCAAATGCTTTCGGTCCATATTGTCACTTAGCCCAATCTGGAGCCAGGACTCTAGGAATGAAAACACCCCCAAAGTCAAGGGCTGGTAAATGGAGGAGTCAGACCGAGCTCACAAGCGTGGACTTGCAATTTTCTCATCGTTCAGTGCTGTGGAACCAATCTCCTAAGAGCTCTGCAGGGCTTAACCTGCAACTAAGTGCTCAGGTCAGGGGTCAGAGCACACTGTGACAGCAAAGGTTAGCTGTTCTTACCTCCTAATACCAAAGCGGAACTCAGCTCAATTTACCATCCTCCTAATTTTTAATAATATATTTATTTTAGTTTTTAATTTCACATACCAATCCAAGTCCTCCTTCCCCTCATCCTGCTCCCCCCACCGTTTCCCTCACCCCATCCCCTGTCCCCTCCTCAGATAGGGTATGGCCTCCTGTGGTGAATCAGAGAAATCTGTCCCATCACTACCATGAGGCCTGACCAAGGCTCTTCCCCCTGTCTAGTCTGAGCAAGGTATCTCTCCTAGCAAATGGGCTCCAAAAAACCCAGTTCATGTACTAGGGACAGATCCTGGACCCACTGCCAGTGTGGCCTCATAAACTGCCCAGTCCACCCATCGCCACCGTCCTGTGCAGGTTCCACAGCTGTCAGTCCGGAGTTGGTGATCTCTCACTAGCTCTGGCCAGCTGTCCCTGTGGGTTTCCCCAGCAGGGTCTTGGCCCTTTTGCTCATATCGTCACTGTCAACATCCCATTTTATCTGAGGGAATCACTCCCTGGTGGTGCCCGGGCTCCCGGTGCTCTTAAATGCATATTTGCCCTCCAGATGAACTACAGGCTGGGGAGGCTTTCCAGGGCGTCATCAGGTCATGCCTGTGGCAGGAAGCGGGAAGCAAGAGGGTAGGAGGTGTAGGTCCTCTTGGAGAGCCAGCGATGACAAAGATTGCCCGGGGTGACACCCACAGGACAACCGCTCTGTGCTTTGGTCCATGATGTTCAACAAAGACGTTTCACGGTGACAGGTTTGCTGAGAAGACAGAGGAAGGACAGGGCTGGGGAGCAGCCACAGGCCTGAATGTTGGGGACGTTCTCCTTTATAGCTGGGTCACGTGTTTGTTGAGATAACCTAGACGCCAACTCAGAACAAAAGCAAGCGTGCTCTGTCACACGTGGTGCTCAGCAGCAGGAGAATGTGGGCTCTGGGGTTAGAGGAACACCATGGCCTGCCATGGGGAGGGTTGTGCTAGGTGTACAGCAGTGGTCCCCGAGGAAGCCGAGCCTGCACCTCTTCCCAGCCCCCTCACAGCGAGGTCTTCAGATGCTTTTATTCACCGTTCTTAGGTTACATCTAAATGTTTTTCCTCTAGTAGTTGAATTTACAGGAGAGTGGATAATCACCACCTTAAATCATTCATGGAAATAAACAAGAGGTGGGTACGTTGTCACATACCTGTAATCACTACTCAGGAGTTACAATGATCAGAAGTTCAAGGCCAACCTTAGCTATATAGTGAGTTCAAGGCCAGCCAGGGCTACAAGAGACCCTGTCTTAAATGTAAAAACGGAAGCTGTCTACCTTAAAGATAACCTGGGCATTCAACTGTGTAACCACTCACCATGCTTCCTCGGCTTTCTATAATAATAAGGTTTAGATGGAAACCAAGGTCGTGGGAGGAAATGGAGATAGATAGACAGGAGATCTACAGAGGGCAGGTGAAGGGAAGGGTATTGGGGAATATTCAACTATGTAAAGATGTGTTGCATTTGTTTAATTACAGAAAGATATATTGCTGTTTTACCTTGCCTGCCTAATGCACCTGATTGGTCTAATAGAAAGCTGAACAGCCAATAGCGAGGGAGGAGGGACAGGCAGACCTTCTGAGCAGGGAGAGTTAAGCAAGAAGAGCAGTGTAGGCTTAAAGAAAGAAAGAAAAAGAGACACCAGGGACAGTCAGTCACTGAGGAAGGAGGAAAATGGGACACAGAATGAAAGAAAGGTCAAAAAGCCACGAGGCAAAACACAGGGGAATAGAAATATTAAGTTGAAAAAGCTAATGGGAAGCCTAAGCTAAGGCTGAGCATTCATAATGGATAATACATCTCCGTGTCTTTATTTGGAAGCTGGTTGAAGGCCCAAAGAAAACTCCAGCTACAGAAAGGGAACCATATCTGAGGTTCAGTGTGTTGTCAAAGTTTCTCTGGGTGAACCTCACACATCGGACACCCAACACTTTATGCATGTCCTTGATTTGCCTTGCACGGATTTCAAACTTGAAATATTTAACGTTTAAACATTTCTTATGGCACCAGTTAAGACTCCAAGTCTTTGAGATAAATGGCATCGTGTGCCTGGTCCCCATTCCCTACTCTCCGGGTCAGAATGCTTGCAATGAATCCAGACTGTTATACTGTCCAGTTTTGGACGCTCTTAGGATATGCACTCTGTAAATGAACACTCAGCACGTTTATAGAGAAAATCTAATGGCTCAGAGCCCAGCCAGTGTTAACACATTCTTTTTACTTTTGCAGGTCTACACTAATGGAACGGACTGCTTAGATTTACAGAAGCATCGATTTCTTTCATAGGATGCTTTTTTTTTTTTTTTTTTTTTTTTTTTTTTCAGTAAGGAAATCTTTGGAGTTTGCGTTGCACATTACAAAGCCCTTCTGGACATGGAAACAGAACCCAACACCAGGCTATGGGTAATAACTCTAACCTCTCCACAAATCCCCATCTGCATTTGGAACACGGGCACTAGACGCTGAGTTTGAGACCCCACATCATTATCTACGTTGCCAGGCTGGAAACTACAATCAGGTTCGGGGTTTCTTATCGGAGCAGACAGGGGCGGATCTTAAGGTAGCTGGCCAACCTAGAAGGCAAAATTCCTTTCTTCAGCTTCCCTTCCCAAAGTCAAGCGGAGGTGACTGGAAATGCATTTATTTGTACGTGAGCCGAGCCACGCGCTGCCTTAAAAGACTGGGCTTATTCGGAGCAAGGGCACCGACCACGCAGGCTGCCGAGTCCACCTCGTGCTCCAGGTGTGTGCACCAGTGTGTCCCCAGGCTCCAGGTGTGTGCACCAGTGTGTCCCTAAGGCTGCGGCTTTGTTCTCGTGAACGCGGGAGCCCGAACAGCGCGCAGGGGCGGCAGAGTCTCTCGGGCTGGCGCCTGTCGTGTCCGCAGCAGCCGGGACGGCGCGCGAACCTCGCCGCCCCGACGCGCGGCCCGAGCCCTGCGGCTCTGCGCGAAGAGCCTGCCGGCCAGCCGGGCCGCCTCGCCAAGCAGCGCTCGCGGAGGCCGCAGCGCCCGGGCCTCAGCTCACCGCGTCCCTCCGCCGACGCGGGCGGCCCCACGCGCCAGCCCCGCGTTCCATCTCAGAAATTACACACACATACACGTGCGCTGGTAAACAAGCGCGCGAGCCGCCGGGGCCGCGCGTCCCGGCCGAGTCCGTGCAGCGCGCCCCCCCCTCCCGCACGCACGTGTCGCTCGGCTCCGCCTGCGGGCTTCTGCACACCCGGGCCCCGCCCCGCCCCAGGCCCCGCCCCGCGCCCCTCCCGGGACCCGAGGCCCTAGCGCACGCCGCACTGGCAGGCTCCGCTGGCCGAGGTTGTGCAAGTTCCCTGCCCCGGCGGAGCGTGCCGCTCAGGTCCGCCGCCTTCCTCCGCGCCCCCGCCACCGCGCGATCGCCCCTGTCCTCCCGCCGTCCGCTGTCTCCCGGAGCGCCCTGGCTCTCCGCCTCCTCCCTCCCTCCCAACTCTACTCGATTGTTTATTATTTGCTGGGGGCGGGGGCGACGGGCAGAGAGGGGGCGTCTGGGGCCCGGAGACTGGCGGCGGCGGCCAGTCAGCGCGCGGCGTGGCTTGACGAGGGAGCGGCGCAGCGAATGGCGACGCGGCGCAGGGCTCCGGGGTCACGCGCGTGTGGAGGCGATGACATCATCTGTTTGCACGCGTCGAACTAGCTTGGTGCAGGGGCGGGCCCGCACGTCACTTGAGTGGCAGGTGGCGCGCACAGCCTGGGGGCCGGAGTCCCAGGGTAGGCGGCCTTTGCAGGAGCGTCTCGGCTGCTCGTCTTTTGCGTCCTGGGTTGTTATTGTGGGAGCTCTGACTTTTAATCCGCAGAGCCCGGGACGATCTTGCTTTGAAAGACACACGTGAACCACAACGGGTAGGCTTTTGGTGTGCATGCCGCGTGCGGGCCAGGAAAGCACACCCGCGCGGCCTTAGAGGCACAGGCCGGGGATAAGCGCTTGTGAAGGTGCTGGTTAGAGCCTAAAGACTTAAAAGAGAAGTAAACAAATCAAGCGTGTAGTCGGCGGCTTTACCACAGTGAAACTGTTGCCCGCTTCCAGCTCGGCGTCTGCCCCTGCTGTCAGAGCCCGGGGCGCACTGCACTTTCCTTCCTGAGTTCACACTTTTCCCGCTTTGCCTCGGAATCCGTGGAAAGCGAAGCACGGCCGTGGCCGCGCGCCGGTCCACACCTCCTGGCGCCCGCCGCGATCTCCGCTGGCCGGTGTTTCCGCGCGCGCTTCCAGCCTTGTCTCGGGTGTTAGCTGGTGTCAGGTTCTAACGAGGAACCAGATGACCAGAGCGGGCTCCGAACCCGGCGCGCAGGCCACACGCTGGCCCTGGAGCGGAGAGGGCGCGCGCTGCGCTGCACCGCCGTCCCGGGCCAGCGGCCGCTGGAGTGGCCGGGCGCGAGGGGCACCCTCAGTGGGCGGCGGGGCTGCGGGAGCCGGCGGAGCCCCAGCCCAGCCCGCCCGCCCGCCCCCACTCCCGCAGCCCCGCGCAGGCGCGGCTGAGCACGCACGCACGGCAGCTCTGGCGGCCCCCGCCCCTGCCCTCCCCCTGGGCGGGGACCCGCCCCGCCGTCAGCCTAGGTTGAGGCTCGCTGCGTGTGTCTATAACTTTGTGCTGCTGCCGCGGCCGCCCTGCTCGTGGAAGGGAGGAGGAGGGATGTGCAAGGCGGCGGCGCGCAGGCTGACAGGAGGTTCCTCCCGCGGGCTGCGGCGGCGGCGGCCCGAGCGTCCCCTCGTCGCGGTGCCCAGGGCTCGCTCGGAATCGTGCGTCCTCCCGCCTCGTCCCTGAAGGGAAGGAGCCGAGGTAGGCGCCGGGGCTGTGCGGCGGGGCGGCCGCCTTCCCGGTGACTCCGGATCTGTTTCCGAGCTGGGCCAGGCGCTTCCCTTTCCCCCTCCCCGTGACTCGGAGTACTCTCCCCCCTCTCCCGCGGGTGTCTTTAAAGGACTTGAGGGAAGGGGGGACCTGTCAAGATGGCAGCAGCGGGAGCCAGGAGGTGGTGGACGTGCTGGTCCGGGGTTTCTGGCAGCCCGAGCGATTTGGCGCTCCCCGACCTGTTGGAAGATTTATGTTCCTCCCACTTGCTTCCTCCCTGCCGATTCTGGCCGGGAAGGGGGCGGAGGGCCCCGCGGTGGCCGCTCCAGCGGAGTCGGCCCTGCGTCCCTTGTTGGAAGTGACCCTGGCCAGTCTGTGCCCAGACCCCCACGCTCGCCTTGCTGGCCCTCGGGTGGAGAGGAAGGGACGGGAGTTGCTGCGCCACCCTAGGCTCGGGCCACTCGTCTGGGAGGGGTGTGCTGGGAAGCGGGGCGGGGGAGGTGGGGTGGGGGGAGGACTCGCAGGCCCTGGAAGGAGAGGAGCCCAGGACTCTTCTGACTTGGGCTGCGCCCGGGCGGGAGGCACTTGAGCGGGCCGGAGCGAAACATAAACAAACGCACGCCCGCCCTCCCGCCCTCCCGCCCGCCCGCCGCCGGGGTCTGGACGCTGCCCACTCACAGGCGCAGGCGCCCTCCCGCCCCCCGCCCCCGCCCCTGCGCCCTCCCCCGGCCCCGCCACCCAGCCCGGGAGAGACCTGCGGAGCTGGCGGCGGCAGCGGGGGAGGGGGCTGCCCCGCGCGCGGCCGTCGATTCGCTTGCGTCTCCCGGGCGGCCTGGCCAGGGGGCGGCGTCTGCAGCGCCAGGTTCGCGGGACGCACGTCCCCAGCCAGGGCCGCCCGTTCCAGGAGGCGGCGGCGGTGGCGGCGGCGGCGGGAGAGGAGTCTCGGAGGACCAGGCTCCCGCACGGGATAACCAACTCTCTCTTGGCGCTTCCTAGGCAGCCGGAGCCCGAGCCTTCGCGGCGCCCCGATCTTCTCCCTCCTCACCCAGCCTGGGCACGAGAGGACCGCGAGAGAGCCCGAGCCGCGGGCGGCGGGCAGGCGGCGAAGATGGCAGAGGCACCGGCCTCCCCGGTCCCGCTCTCTCCGCTGGAAGTGGAGCTGGATCCAGAGTTTGAGCCCCAGAGTCGGCCGCGCTCCTGTACGTGGCCCCTGCAGAGGCCGGAGCTGCAGGCGAGCCCGGCCAAGCCCTCGGGGGAGACGGCCGCAGACTCCATGATCCCCGAGGAGGACGACGATGAAGACGACGAGGACAGCGGCGGCCGAGCCAGCTCGGCCATGGTGATCGGTGGCGGCTTGAGCAGCACTCTGGGCGCTGGGTTACTCCTCGAAGACTCGGCCAGGTTGCTGGCTCCCGGAGGGCCGGACCTCGGTTCCGGGCCAGCGTCCACTGCGGGCGCGCTGAGCGGGGGCACACAAACGCCGCTGCAGCCTCAGCAGCCACTGGCACCGCCGCAGCCGGGGGCGGCTGGGGGCTCCGGGCAGCCGAGGAAATGCTCCTCGCGGCGGAATGCCTGGGGGAACCTGTCCTACGCCGACCTGATCACCCGTGCCATCGAGAGCTCCCCGGACAAACGACTCACTTTGTCCCAGATCTACGAGTGGATGGTGCGCTGCGTGCCCTACTTCAAGGATAAGGGCGACAGCAACAGTTCTGCAGGCTGGAAGGTAGGTACCTACCAGGGGCTGGCGACTGGCAGGTCCTGCCAGGCGCGTATTATGGAAGCGAATTCTGCTGGAGCCCTGAGAGGGTTGGGGGTGGGGGGCGCTCTCTTGTGAGACTTGTTGGGGTGGGGGGGAGGCGGGGGCGGCGGCAGATGGAGGAGGAAAGTCAGGGGATGGCCTCAAGAGTGGGAAAAGGAGGATCCCGAGCATGCCTTGGGCATGCCTAGGTGAGGAGGCTGTAGGCAGGGGACTAGAGAGGTAAGGATGGGGACATTTGTACTTGCTGGATTACTCCGACCGCGGTGGGGAGGTAGGTCCTCAGCTAACTTTGGAATAGAGGGAATGGAAATGGGATGCAGCTAGGACAGTGTGGGAGGAGGGAAGGGGCGTGTGTGGGGGGAGTGTTTGGGACTGCGTTCAAGTCAGTGGCTGGAGCATGATGCTAGAAACGGAATGTGGATCCTTGGGTCCAACTTGTGCCCGTGGGTGTTTGCACCAACAGGCAAATCGATCCCATTAGAAAAAGCAATGGCTGCAGACTTTTTCCTGGCCGGCTTTCACACCTTTCCTGCTTACACACCCTTATTCTTTAGAGATGTCACTCCAGCAAGCCTGCAGGCAGGTAGCCTCTAAAATGCTCTGGGGCTTGGAACAGGCTAGGTTTGTCACCCAAAACTGTTCTGGCTACACCTGCTGCCAATGTCATGCGGTATGGACTCTGGTCTGAGCTTTTACCTATGTTCCAGGGAGAGCAGGGTTGATAGATAGCAGGGTTGGGCCGTGATGGCTTCTACCTATAAATGAGCTGGAGAGAGACTTGTGTTCCTTTTCAACCTCTTAGGGCACCCAACACGTGGTAGGGTGAGAGGTGAGGAAAGGCTGTGATGTGATGTGATGACTTCCTGTTCCCCTGCTGGGCTGCCATGCTCTTCTGGGCACCTCCAGGCCCATTCCCCCCAGCTGCGTCCACATCACTGGAGTTGTCACTTGCAGCTTCCTTTTATTGGCAGTTTTCTTCCTCACGTTGCTGTCGTGGTGCTCAGAGACTTCTGGGTTGTAGGTTTTTAGGTGTACGAAGTGACAGTTCATTTTCTGGACAGCTGAAACAAAGCTTACTGAAAAGCCTTGCAGATGGAGTGCCATCTAAGAAGTGTCCTGTCCCCAGGAGGCTTGCTAGGATGGTTTAAACGCAAAATGTGTGCTTTGATAGCATTACACAAACCTGTCTCCTTTCAGATGACTCAAATGCTGATGTTACAGGTCTTATATTTGATCTGATTTTATTGATTGATTTCCAAAGGATTGACACTAGTGTGAGGTGAGGGTTGTTTGCAGAAGGGGTTGGGCTTCTGTTTCAAAGCATTGCTGATGTGATAGCCTTGAACCCTGCTTTGAAAGGGATGGAAGGGTTTATGTCCTTGGACGTTGTCTGCAAGGTGTGTGTAGAACTGGGCAAAGTGCAGTTGGGAGTTTGGAATATGTCTCAAAAATTTCATACTTGAAATTAAATCCTACGTATTTGAATTTAGCTATAGACTATTAAGGGTTACTTAACTGTAATAACTAGTATAGGAAAGGGTTTTTAACCTTTCCTGATTAGTGTCTTGTGTGTGTGAGGGTATTACAGAATATGTGTGTGAGAGACTGTGAGAATGTGTGTGTATGTGTGAGAGAGAGAGAAGTATAAGTGGATGAGAGTGAGTGTGTGTGTGTGTGAGAGAGAGAGAGTGTGTGTGTGTGTGTGTGTGTGTGTGTAAGTAAAAGGATAACTTTTGTGTGGCTCTCCTTTTACCGTGTGTATCCTGGGAGTTGAACTCAGATCCTTAGTCTTAGTGGCAAATGCCTTAACTCGCTGAGCCATCTCCCTGGCCCTCTCATTTTTAGGATTACAAAAGCAATTTAGTTCGGTAAGGAGTGTTTCTTGTTATTTTGTTTATAAAAATAATACCAGTGTTGTATGTTTGAATTGTTACTTTTTTTTTAAAGATTTACTTCAGAAAGTGGCTACTGAAAGTAACCACAAATTGAGTTTGGTCCATGTTTTCAGAAAGATTTCAGGATTTCAGTAGATCCAAGGGACATAGCCATACGTGGCTTTATAACTTTTATTTGTCTCGAAGTTTTTTTTTTTCCCCCATTGCTATCTTTGTCTGACTAATGCCATATGAAATACTATAAATAGAATATTTCAAGGCTTATTATGTGTTTCAGGGTATTTGTTTTATAATTATTCTTATTTTAATTCTAAGAATATATGTCAAGTAATCCTTGAAGACTTGAAGGAATATAATTTAGTTGAAGTTTTTGTAAGTTGACCTTCATCAAAAGAAACAGCCATGTAGGGATGTCCATATCTTTAATGATGGAGAGAGAAGACCCTTTGAACGAGAGCTGGTTTTATCCATGACTAACAGCCAGTCTCTTTTGTTTGTTTGCTGGTTTAGTGGGGTTGAAGAAGAGGGAAAGGGGAGAGGCCAGGAGCGAACTGTGGTCCTTCTCCATGCATCTGGCTTTAGGAACTCACCCCTGTAATGAGTAGTCATTTTGGAAATCTGCACTTTAATTGTGAGTTACTCTTTAGAATGTTTGGCTTCTAAAAATGTCTAGAATTCAGGCTAACTTGCGGACATTTGCACACAGGGCACGTATGCAGGGTCTTAAACTGAATTCTCTTGTGACTTTTTGGGCCAGAACATCATGTGATTCTCCAGCTACAATTATCACTTTAAGATTACAGAATGAAGCTGGGTGTAATGGCACATGCCTTTATTCACAGCACTCGGGAAGCAGATGCAGGCGGTCTCTGAGTTTGAGGCCAGCCTGATATACATGGTAAGTTCCCGGAGTATTTAGTAGCAAGACTGTCTCGGAAAAGAAAAAAAAAGATAAATTACAGAATTAAAGAATTAAGAAAGAGGCCTTGAAAGCTAGAATTTAGACCAGTCATTTCCAGCACTGGCTTACTTTTTAGAATCACCTGGGAGCAATTGAAAGTTTGTCATTTGGCTCATGTGTGACAGCCTCAGCACTTTCTGGCATCGGTTCCTTGGGTGATCCTAGTGTATAGCCAGGAGTAGCACTTGGTCTTTCAAGAGGTTGAAAACTATTCGCAGATCACAAGAAGTACAAGGCTAATTCGTAGCTGCAGGTCTAGAGGTCTTGGTCTCTGGGCTTTCTCAGACTATTTTCTTTAAATTGGTCTTGTAAAATGTTGCTTTTCTGAGAGGCACAGTGGCCCCCCACCCCAGACACTGGTTATTTAAGTAAGCATCAGGAGGAGGGGTGAGCAGTGAGCAAAGGTGTCATATTTGGGTAGCTGTATGCTCTGCCATCCATCAGCCTGGTTTCTTAGGAAGACTGGAATAGCGCAAATGGCAAGATAGCATTTTAACAAAAGAGGAAGCCCTTGCCCAATGCTGTGTCTGGGAGGATGGTGGCTGTCTCCCAGGCTCCCTTGCCTCAGCCGTTACAGTCTGAACAATCAGATGTGGTTAGGGCAAGGTTACTGTTCCTTTATTCAGATCGCATTTCCTTGAAGGGCTCAGTAGCGGGTCCACTCAGGTCCCCTTGTATTGGGAGACTCTAGGGTTTACTAGGAGCCCCTGTTGATCATTTACTCCTTTTCCCAGATCCCCATGTGCACTCATTTCTTATGGGTTAGGGCAGGGTCACACTAAGCAGCCCAGGGTTTCTGTGGGGTAGCTACGGTGTGAAGACTTCTGGTGTGAAGACTTCTGCTTTAGCGCAGAAGGCAAACCTTCCAAGTCCTAGCCTTTCATGGGAAGGTATTGCCGAGCCAAAAAACAAACAAAAGATGGGGGTTAGCCTGCCCTGCCCATAAGGCCTCCAGGGAGGAGCCCCAGACCTGGGGAGACGGCAACATTCAGACACCAAAGGGCCAGTTAAGCAGTGTGTGAAGAATCTGACTTCTCCTGCGCCTTGCTGGTTCTGTAATTTCCTCTAGCGGTGCTCTTGGTCAGTGAGTCTGATAGCACACTTCCTCTTTCTACAGCAGTCCTGCACGGGGGAGTGCTTCCCTCTTTTGCAGAGCTGTGTCATTGACCTATAAGTGAAGAAATCGGACATTTTAGACTTTGATCTTTGACCTCATGTAACAGAAAGACTCTTCGGAAAGAAGCTTTAAGTGTGTGTGTTTCATGTGTTTATCTCCTCAGAAAATGAAACTACAGCAGTCTTATTTTTAGGAGACTTTAGGAGTGTTCTATTTTAGGGAAATGATACCATAGAACATGTTGAAAGATGAACTTTTTAGGGCTTTGCTTCTGATTCGTATTTAAACACACCAGATAGTTTTATCTGGAAGGTAATGAAAAGGCCTTGCCTACTAAAATAAATAAATAAATCATCATTCATTTACTTGGATTGGAAAAACAAAAAGACTTAGCATACATCCACCCAAACCTCTTGATGGTAATGCCTGGTAGGCCCATGCATTTTGGTGAATTCCGTACTTATTCATCGCTGGCAACCCAGAGTCCAGATTTCTAGGGCTGGAGAGAAAATGGCATTTACTTTGTTTTAATATCTTTCCTTTGGGAGACAAACTTGATTCCTTTCCTGACTTATTTATTTCCTTTATATGCTTCACAAATGAGGAGTCTAGGACCCAGCTTGCCTTATGGCTGCTACAGGAAGAGCTAGGGGAGCAGCCATGCACAAGTGTGTTACCATCCATCGATGTTGGTAGTGGCATTGCCTCCCATTTCACTCACCCAGCGTGCATTTATTAAAAGCGTGCTGTGCACCGGGCGCTCTGCCCAGCCCCAGGGAAACATACGGTGGTAGTACTAGGCAGGTAAATTTCCAGTTCACAGGGGTTTGTGTCCTAGAGGGGAGAGACAGGCCGCTACCAGCTCGCTCTTGGCCTCACTCTTGGCATCCTGCATGTCTGTATTTCTACTTTTCTGCGTGCCCCGCCCCTGCTGAGAGGTTGTGGCTCAGGGCAGAGGCTCTGGCTCTCTGCAGACCACTTTGAGCTTGCTGTATAGAAGCAAGGCCTCTGCAGCATGGGACCTCGAGTTTCAGCCTGTTTGAGAGGAGCCTGAGTTGCCCAAAGTCCGCCTGTATTGGAGCCACCTGCAGCCTTGCACTGACGTGAAGTCTTCGTCTCTGGTGTGGGGAGGCCAGGCCTCTGAGGGCGTGGGACCTGAGAGAGCTGAGTCATCTGCACTGCTTTTCATTTAGGTTCATAACTAAGAGGGGTCTTAAACACTCCGCTTCATTCTCCTGGGCTAGGAGCACATGCGTGACAGGGTTGAGTTGCTAGGCTTGTCGGGGTGTGGTTAAAGTGTGTCCATGGGGGTTCGGGGCACCACAGCCCGCCTTGTAGCCTGCTGCTGGCCACTGTGGTTTCACAGCTGCTCAGTGCAGTTTGCTTTCAGTGCAGTTTGCTTTCAGTGCAGTTTGCTTTCGGTTCTGCAAGGGCCTACTTCATTTGCCATCTCTGGCTCCTCCTCCTCCCTCGAGGCTGACTCTCACAGGAGTGGCTGGCTGGTTTCCCCCTCCCTCACTGGCTTGCCTTGCTGAAGAAGTCCTCCCAGACTTCCTTGCCCAGCTCACACGGCCTGCGACTTACTCCTGCCTGGTTCTTCATATCTGCCCTTGACTGACTCTCAGATATTCGCAGTGTTAGAGACGAGAAGGCATGTGCTCTGTCTGACACTAGGAGGTGGCTCTTGGTTCCTTGTGTCCTCAGCCCATGAGGGTGGCCTTCTTCTGAGATTCTTGTTGCTGAAAGTTGAAACTGTGACTCAGGGCTGAGCCGTCGAGGTGACCTGTGAAGGTGTCCGCAGCCTTGACCCTCTTGGCTTTGATGTTGACATGATGTGGTGTGAAGGTGGAGTTTCTAGCAGTGTTTGCTTCTTACTCTTAAAGCCCCTGAAAACTACAATTCACACCAGAAGCGGTTGGGAATGTGAGGGATGACGTTCCATTAAGGGAAAGACGTCTGGAGAGTCACTAACAGTTGTTAGCGGGAAGTTTCCGCCCTCTCTTCATAGAAGTGAGGCCAGTCAGTGAAATGAAGTTGTTTGTAATCTTCTGTATGTTGGGACCTAAGCCTTGGATGCACTGAAAGCTTTATGTCCCTCCCCTGGGAAATAAGTCACCTGTGAAGGAAGAGGGGCTTGCAGTTGTCCCCAAGGGCCAGCTACTTCAGGGCCAGCCTACAGCTTTTCTGAGCAAGTGGCTTAGATAGAAGAGCCAGGTTCTGATTACATCACTGCCAGAAAGTCTCTGTAACTTCAGTCATTGTATTCATGGCCCCAACCACTTTCATCCCCTTCCTGCTTAGATCCCCGTGGAGGGCTGGCTGTTCTGGGTCTGGCCTGGTGGGGAGCAGATGCTGGCCTGGAGGATATCGCAGGCTAGGCTGGTTTACAAGTGTCCTACTTCTCAAGGGTGATTTGGGCTTCTAATTTTGAGATCTGTTTCCTTTTTTCCTCCTCAGTGCCCAGTGACTATTATGGGATAACATTGCAGGGTGAAACAGACTACCTTCTCTGCTTGGCCATGGTCCTTGTAGCATCTGTGCTGAGCTCGGCCTGTGGAGGAGAGGCCGGGTTATATCGCCTTCTCTGCTTGGCCATGGTCCTTGTAGCATCTGTGCTGTGCTCGGCCTGTGGTGGAGAGGCCGGGTTATATCGGGGCCCCTACCCTTGAGTTGCCAGATGTACCCTACTCTGGTAGTTCGGAAGTGATCACAGGCAAGGAAGGCATAGGGCACAGTTGCGGCGGGCCAGGCCAAGGCAGGGATTCCGCACCCACACCCACAGCAAACACATTTGTTTCCCTCTGGAAGGAGCGATTGACAGGATCCACGGGGAAGAATTTGGTCGTTTCTTCAGAAGTTGTTCACTTCATTGAAGGCCTGTGTGTGCGTGCGTGCGTGTGTAGGGAGAATCCATATTGTATTTCCCATTGCAGTCTATATAGCTCTTAAAATGCTAATTTAGTTCCCGAAGCCGTTGAGAATCTAAATTGAGAGCCAGCAGAGGGAGCGCCCAGGTCCTTCCGCTGATCCTGAGTATGTCTTTCTCCAGTAAAGCTAAGATGTCTTGATGTAAAGAACTCTCTAGCGCTCCATAGCTGAGCGCTATCATTTGAAAAGCGTAGCTTGAGACGGGGATTAAAGACCTAAAAGTCACTTTTTAAAAGAAAACCGTGGTTTCCTAAGACCCATGGTTACGTCTATCTACAACATTACATGAGAATTTTTATATAATTTTCTAAGAGTCCCAGGCTGCCCTTAAACTTGCAGTCTTCCCAGCTCAGGTACTGAAGATTGGGGTCCCATGCCTGTCTGCTACTCTCCATGAGTATGCTTTCAACTCCAGATGTTCTCATTGCCTTTCGTTCTTTAGCATGTCTATCTGGTCCTGATATTTATTGGTAGCAATACTCATTTATACCTAATACCAAGGGCCTGGGGAGATGGCTTAATTGTAAATGCTTACCATGCAAGCATGAGGACTCAGTTTGACCCTCGAGAGTCCATGTAAAGCTGGCCTAGTAGTCTGGGAAGAAGGCATGGGTGAGAGCGCCTGCTCTCTAGCAGGAGGATCTGAGTTCAAATCCCAGCAGAAGGCCAGGACACGGCTGCCTGTGCCCCTAAACCAAGAGCTCCCTGGCCTGCTTAGTCCACAGAGGATAACTGCCACACTCCCAGCCTTTGACATGTGTGTTCATGAGCACAATGCCTGCCCGCTGGTGTGTGGTGAGCACTTGCAACCTCAGCAATGGGAGGTAGAGGCAGGCAGATCTAGGCACCTCTGGCCAGGCAGCCTAGCCCTAGCAGGTCAGCCCCATCATATGTCAACAAAAAAGGTATGAAAAAGCAGACCGGGTACATCTGAAAAGTGACAAACTAGGTTCACTCTGGCCACCTCGTACATATCCGTTGAAGATGTATGCCTAACATAAATCATGTTAAAATCCGTAGAATATCCCATTTTGGTACTTTTTGGGTTGTGGTACTTTGATATTTCCCGAGCTTTCCCGGAGTCCTGTGGACCTGAACATTATTTCTAGTTGCGTTTTGTTAGTTGGGAGTCTGGGGAGACTGTTAACTCTGAGCCTCATAATAACTCTGTGGTACCGTAATTTGTCATCCCCTTCCACCTGTGATAATAGTTTTTATTTAGATTTGGTGAGTGTAGTGGTTTGTCATGCATTTCCACGACTCATGCCTACCTGGAATGTCAGACCTTGGTGGAAACAAGGTGATTCTGACTTGCTGAGCACTTACGGTGGGGCCAACTGTGTGATTTTTGTTTTTCGTTTACTTATGTTTATCATTGATCCTACAAGGTAAATAAATCCCAGGAGAGGGAAATAGTTTAAGATTGTTGACGGTAATTTATTTGGGATTAAGACCTAGCCTAACTTTGAGGCTCTTGACCTTTCTTTTATGCTCTTCTGGCTCCTGGAGTGTGCGTGGGATTCAGTAATTCAAAAGTCAAACAGCGGCCACTTGGAAGTATTTGCATGCTGTTTGTGGTGTTCTTTACCTAGATCACCAGTGGTGCTCACGGTAATCCTGCAGAGTGCTCCTGACCACGTATCTTTGGAGCTGTGACTGATGGCACCTAATACCTCTCTGAGCTGCTGTCTTAGTGACTTTCCCATTGCTGCAAAGAGACCATGACCAAGTTAACTTATAGAATAACGCCTTTAGTGACTTCAAGTCGCAGAGAGTCCCCCATAACCAGCATGGCAGCAGACAGGCAGGAACGGCGCTAGAGAGCTTGCATCTTGAGACACAACTACAAGACAAAGCGAGAGCTGACTGGGAATGGCATAGGCTTTTGAAGGCTCAAAGCTCTCATCAGTGATACAGCTTTAGCAAGGCCACACCTTCTAATCCTTCCCAAACAGTTCCACCAACTGGGAACATACATACATACATACATACATACATACATACATACATACATAATGAACCTATGGAGCCTTTCTCATTCAAACCTGCACAGCTGGTGAGGAGTGAAGATGGGCCATGGTTTAGCTGCTTTCCCCGGATATTTTCATGGACTGAAAAACTCAAGGAATCTGTACATGCCTGAGCCTTCAGTGGGAGGGTGAGAAAACTTGAGACCTTTGCTTTATATCTGTAGATTTGGCGGTTTTGCCTTAAGGTTCATTGTGGGTCACATACAGAGTGCACTGTTTAGAGATGACTGAGCGATAATGATACATACTGTGTAGGACAGCTTCTACTTCTGAGGGACCTCGGCCTCCAGACAACAGGACACCTGTGCAGGTGGACTGGTAACAGACAGCACAGTTCCAGGAAAAAGTAGGTTTTAAGGAAAAAATAATAATAAAAAAGTTTACAAGTTCCTGGCAGAAGTTTGGCTTCAGAATCAGATTTCATAATTAAAGGTATTAAAAATGTTTTTCTGAGGAGGTTGACTCTTGCAGTGCATTATTAGTGGGTTTAGAGGCAGGCTGCCAAGGGAGAGACAGAGCCGTTACATAATGTACATTGCCAGTCAGGTTAGCTTTATCTCTACTGACAGTCGGCTGCTTTTTGTCTTCAAGTACTGTGACTGAGCAGATCCCAAAGTGCTGGTTTCAGTTGGCTGCAGAAATGTGTTGGCCATGTGCTAACAGACTAGAACGGCAAGCAGAATGCTGAATGTCGCATGTTACTCTGGATATGCTAGAGGAAACGTAGGCTGGGCTTTCACAGTCAAGGTACATGCTGGCATCTAGAGAGTTTCCAGGTGGTAACTGAGCCCCTTTGATAAGTGTGAGTGCATGGGTTAGTTCTGCCTGATAACTTGGGCATCCAGCATGCAAACAGGGTGGGGTGAAGGGCGAAGGGCGGAGGGCAGGCCGCTGAGATGGCGGGTGCCAGTGCCCATGCTAGAGCGCACAACTCTGGGTGTAAAGGGGACATAAAATTACATTCACTTGAGGTTGTTGAGAGTCTTGGAAACTGGTGTTGTGCTCGAATGGAGGGCTGGGGTCTGTCAGTGCTAGAGTACTCTCCTAGTAGGCAAATACAGAAAAGTGCAGTCAAAGTATTCGCTCAAGTCAGTCAAACCTCAGAGTTGCTTTTTTCCCTGCAATATTTTATTAAATTTAAAACTGGCATTCTTTCATTTTTAAAGTCTCCTGCTCGCCACTTTCTCTTGATTTTTTGTTTTAGTTCTTCTTAATATTAATATTCATTAAGTGTATTTAATATGAAGTTATGATAATTTTCTTCCTTGTTATAATAGTTTTCCAATGTAAAGCACTTTGTCCTAGATTTGTTCTAGATGTCTCCATTTGAACTTTTGGGGTCTGTGTAAGTGAGTGAGTGTGTGTGTGAGTGTGAGTGTGTGCATGTGCAGTGTGTGAGTGAGTGAGTGTGTGTGTATGTGAGCATGTGCAGTGAGTGTGAGTGTGTGTGAGTGTATGAGCATGTACAGTGTGTGAGTTGTGTGGGTGAGTGTGGGTGAGTGTATGTGTGTGAGTGTGTGTGACAGTGTGTGTGTGAGTGTCTGTTTGTGCGTGTGTGAGAGACAGGGTCTTAGTATGTTGTTCAATCTGGCTCCGAGTTGAGACTCTGCTCCCACAGCTTCCTGAGCGCTGAGATTAGAGGCCTGTCCCGCCACTCCCAACTTCTATTTGAACTTTTCATAATATATTCACACTGTAAAAATCCCCAGTTAAAAAGTTTGCTGTTGCCATAGTCCTTTTAGCACGCATTCCTTTAGCTAGTTGTTTTGGGCGTTCGAGCCAATGTTCATTTCCAAATTAAGAATTTGTATAATGTCTCTCTCACTTTTCATACTTTTTCATTGGGCTCTGGTTTTTTTTTTTTTTTTTCCTTGTTTTCTCCTTTGGTCAGTTGAGAAGGACTGTCTTGTCCTTTTTTCTGGATAGCCCCATCAACAACGTTAGTTTGCTGTACATCAAATATTCATTTTGTGCAAATAAATAATAGCCCACACACAGGCTGAAACAGTTTGAAACAAGTCATTGCTGAGTGAAATTGAAGCTGTGAGTTAAAGCATTTGTCTGAACTTTTTGAGGAAAAACAGGAAGGTAGATCAGCTGCACCGTTTATGTAACCCATGAAGCAGGACCTGGAGGAACAGACAACTGAAGACATCCTGGTCCTGATGGTTTTAGAGCCGGTCTTCCCTGAGGTGTTCTGGGTGCAGTGGTTTAACGTACTGGGGCTCTTAGCTCAGGTAGCCAACTTCTTGGATGAGCTGGTATACTGTTTCTTAAAATTAGTGTCCTAGATCAGGCCTTCTATCTCCACCCAAACCAGTAAAGATAAGTTTACAGCCTCCTGTTTGAATGGTGTGTGTCCTCTGCTGAACTGAGCTATCTCAGTCAGTCCTAGTTGGTTTCTTCCTTGCTAGGAATGACCCTTAGATGGGAAGGCTCTGATTTTTGTCGGTATTTTAGCTTTATCACACCCAGTTGCTAAGGTAATATTTGGCCCTCGACTTGGGCAAGGGTTGGTAGGTGTTCTTTGAAAGGTGGGGAAGAGATTTATTCTAATAACCTCATAAAATCAGAGACTGCTTCTAGTTACGGGACAAAGTTATAAGTTCAAGAATTTGTTTAGATAGTTTTAGGGAAAATACTAGATCAGGTACATCTTTCGTGTAGCCCAGAGAAACAAGCCTGAGCTGGCCACTGAAGATGTCCTGGGCCTGATTGTTAAGGCAGCCTGTGGCAGATGCTGATGTGCTCACTTATGGACACCCACCCCAAGTCAGTGAGGCACTGTGTGTTAAACTAGGGAGCCTATCTTGTGTTAGTGGAAACTAGTGACTTCTAAAATAACTTTGAAAAATTACCAACTAAATTTTTAAATTAAAAAATTGCAATTCCCATTTGAAGATTTAAGGGGGGGGGGCTATATGTTATAGCCAGATCTTAACTGATCAACCTGTTTTAGTTTTCCATGAAGTAAAAATATACCTAGAAGTTTACTCGTTATTGGTCTTGGTTTTTGGAGACGGGATCTAACTCTGTTGGGATGTCCTTGAACTTGCTGGTGGTCCTCCTGCCTCAGCTTTGCAAGTGTGTTAGGTTACAGGCAGGACTATGCCTGGGGTTTGGATTTGGCCTATGGATGTGACTTGCCCCAAAAGTCCTTGCTTTTTCAGGTGATCTGCTGTCTTGTTCTTGGAATAATGATAATTTTAGACTCAAACAAGATCATAAAGCCGACAAAAGGCATGTCCTTGCTTGTTATGTCATGCATTTTTATTGCTGGAGAAGAAAATACATTGATTTTATTGTTTACATCACATGATTTTACAACTTATTTGTTGGAATTGTCGGAGCATTGCTGGGTGACCATTTGAACTCCACAGTGCTTGCAGAGTTCTTAAATCTATCTCCCCACCCCTTAAAAAAGAAAACAAAACTATTTTGCTGAGTGGGATAATTTATTGCTCTGGCACATGGTTCCAAGGTTGAACCTTCAGATAATTTGCAGAAAGCTCAAGCTCCTTTGCCTCCAGTTTGTGACCATTTGCTCTTCTGGAGAAAGTACACCTTGTTATAGAAGGGTTTCCTGATAGGCTCTTGGACAGTTACCAAGTCTTCGGCAAGTGAGGGCACACTTTAGCTGTGTTTTAGAATCAGCCAGAGAGCCATAGGAACAACGGATAGGAATGTTACAACCTCCAGCTGTGCAGCCTCAGCATCTGTAGTTCTTAATCTTCCCTCATGGCTATAATGTGTAGCCGGGGTGAGAACTATGATCCTAGAGAAATGAGAGAGATTGTGGAAGTCATTGGCTAGTTCAGTAATGGTGCTTTGGACCCCTTTACCCTCCCTTCTCTGTGGGAAGATTACAAGATAGAGTTGGCCCCCTGGGAGCTCTGGGTGGAGAGAGATGTGAAGAGCTGATCTAAGGCTCTTGAGCAAGGTATCATTCCTTAACAAGCTGTATTTAACTCCAATCTCTTCTTTCTTTTGTATAATTGTTAAGTGGCTTAAAGTTCCCACCTCCCCCTTGTTGTTTTTCTCAGCTCTATTGGACCCTACTTACCTTAACTTAGATGCCTGCAGGAACTTGTAAGGAGAGATGGTACTATTTGGAAACATTGTATAAGACTTGAAAATCGAGAAGCCTTAACTTGTTTCTTTTGAAAATTGTTAACTTGTTTCTTTTGAGAAGCGTTAACTTGTTTCTTTTGAGAAGCGTTAACTTGTTTCTTTTGAGAAGCATTAACTTGTTTCTTTTGAGAAGCCTACTGTGGTATAGCTTTGGGCTCTGCCACACTGTCACTGAGCTGTTGGCCATCATAGTGTGGTTCTCGGACCAACAGTGCTGATATCACATAGACACATGTTGCAAATGCAGATCCTCAGGCCCATCCCAGAGTCACTAACTCAGAAATTCTGGACAGCAGTCTGTGTTTTAACAAATCCTCTGGCAGTGCTGCTGTAAGCCAAGGTTTCAGAACTAGGCTTTTAAAAAAAATATTTTTAAGTTTTTTTTGTAAGTTTTGCTTGCTTATATGTATGGGTACCACAGGAATTCCTGGCAGAGGTGAGAGGGGGTTGTCAGATGCCCCGGAACTGGAGCTATAGATGGTTGTGAGCTGCCAGGTGGGTTCTGGGAATTGAACCTATGTCCTCTGGAGGAACGGCCAACTCTATTAACTTCTGAGACATTCCTCCAGCCTCAGGAAGTCTTCTGAAGTCATTTGCTAAATGCATAGAATGCTTGTGATGACTAATAAGTCAGAATTATAATTCTCATGCCACTTTGGTTTATGAATCCTGGCATAGGAAAAAAATGAATAGACATCATGTGATAAGAGTCAGTGGATTGCAACAAAGCTGGGCCCCTTGAGTGTTGTAGACCAACCTTTGTTTCCTTGTATCTTTTTACAAAGGCAGGGACCAGCCTCCTTCATAGTTAGGGGAACAAGGGAAACTAATAGGGCATATAAAGAAAACTAGTGTTTGTCCTGAGATTGTTTTAGATTGGATTCTGGTTGTTTAATGGTCTTTCTTGTTTATTTGTTTGTTTTCTTGCCTTTTGGGGAATGTCCCCAGTTTGAAGACCAGCATGAGGCCAGGGAGTGGCCTCTGACTCATCCCCAGACAGCCAAGAGATGTGTGGGAAAACGATAAGATTAAAATGTGCTGTGTGTAATCAGGGAGAGAAGGGAGAGGGGCAGCTCTGGCGATGAAGTCAGGAATGAGCAGGTGACATCTGTCTTGGCTCCGGATCCTAAATGGTGCCTGGCCTACTTCACAAGGTGAAGCCAGGGGTAGATGGAATTTATTGCTGCCTCCTAGTATCATTGGATTTGTAGTCCATTAAGCAGGGCCTCCTCGTCAGCCATATCAGACATAGCGGATGGCTTTAGGGGTATAAATAGAGAGAGAATAGTGGGGTGGACAGGGTTAGAAGATCATTTCAGGGCCTCTTCCATACTAGTTGGGGTTATACATCTCTCTGTGTTCCTAGCATGCATACCAGGTCTGGTAGTCCTGGGGATCCTGACCTTGAGTGCTGACCTTCCAGATGGCAGTGTTCTGGGCTTCCTTAGGGAGTGGGGAGGGCTGGCAGACCTCTCTCCTGACTCCTCAGGGTCCTTGAAGGTCAAGAAGATGGTGTTTGGTGTTGGAACACCATCAGGAGGACAGGCACGGGAGAGGCTTTTATCTGAGCTAGATCTGAGGAGTCTTCATAGGCATGTTCTGAATACTGTCAGCAGCATCTGTCCCTGACTCCAGGTGAGTCTAGGGGCGTCTAAAGGTCAGAAGTGGTGGGAACCTGCAGTGCTTGGAACGGTGGTGATTTCCTTCCAAAGTTACCACTGCTCACAGAAGAACATGTAAACATGGCTTCCACCTGGCTTCCGAAAACATAGACCTCTGTTGGCATGGTTTGAGAACAAAAAAAAAAAAAAAAAAAAAAATCAATGTGTTTTGAAAGGTTCTGGCACCAAGGATTCATTTACTAAGGAATTAGGTTCTTTCCATCAAAACACCAGGATCATAAGAGAACGCTTGCCTGGCAGTAGTGTAGAGGGACCCTGAGACCTTGGTTCCCATGGACTTATCTGAAGATGGCCATGAAGGAAATTATCTACTCTCTGAGGCTTCCAAGGAAGCCCTTGGCTTTGAGAAGGTCCCTGAGTCCCTGCTTCTACATGCTCCGAGGTTGTAGAGTGCCACACCATTTATGTAGCGGGCAACACCACCATAACCCTTCAGCCTGAGTTGGTGTGAGTGGGTGTGAATGCACACTCACAGCCTTTCGGGTTGTCTATCGTCCCTATGACGGTAACTCAAAGGACCGCCATCCAACACCTCATAGTGTGTCGGTGTAAGGAGCTTACTAGCTCTTCTTCTAGATGCAGCCTGAGGAAGAATAGGGAAACAAGCTGGGAGACATTGGAAGTGGGGTGTGGGCACAGTGTCATCTACTTTAACAAAACTCCAGAGTCAGTAATTTATCCAAGCTTCAGAGACTCTGATTTCTCAGGTATTGATCTTACGGTAACTGCCTGAGACCTCTGAGGGTGGTCTTTTGTATCGTATCTCTTCTTCTGGTTTACAAGAAGAGAAAGTGGAGTCTGCAGGGTATGCTGTCACTTTCAGAGCCCATCAGAAGAGTCTCGGGTGTTAGGGTGTAGACAAGTGTCCACATGGAATGCAGGCTTTCGGGCACGTCATTCGGGGAAGTGTGGTCGATTATTTTTAGGCCTGGCACTCTCCAGTGTGCTCATTTTCCTCGAGGCTTCAGTGCAGATGCAGATGATGGAAGAAGGCTGGCCTGGTCATCTCTGCAGGTTCAGAAATGAGATGGAGAGAGACTTTCACTCCAGATTGCATCTAAACTTGCTTTTGGTGGCTTTCTCATCCCTCTTCCTTCATTTTCCTCATCCTCCACTTTCCCTCTTCTTCGTCTTCTCTTCCGTGCAGGGGAGGCCTAGGTATGACTGGACACCTTGCACGAAAGGCGGTGGGACACTTAGTGCCATTAGGTCTAGCTCTTTCTCATTCTTTCTTTTGGGTTCTCCTGACATGGCAGGTCAGGACGCTATGTGTGGTGGTGGTTTACAAAGGTGACTGCAGTGAACCCTGGTGACGGAGGGAGACCGTGGTGACTCCTGCACAGAAGTCCAGGAGCATGGCAGATGGTCCCATATACATTCCTTGGCAGAGCCTGAAGGGTTGATTAGAACTGTGTGACTTTAACAAACTATTAGGGGCAACGGGGCTGGGTTTAGAAAAGTTAAATCGTTATGTAATTTCTTCAAAGGACATTGTTGGATGATACATGTGTGCTCAGAGTTAGGTGCTGCCATTAATGACCCCACTTTGTAATTTAAGTGCAAGTCGATCTTCCAGCTTCTGTTGTGGAATCATTGAACCTGGGAGGGATGTGAAGCATTGCGCTTCCCCCATGCTGGGAAGAGGAGGAAGCTGAATTATTTTGTGGTTTTTGGGAATAGATAATAATAGTAAGGTCTGTTTTCACAGATGACCTTTCAAGGAGTTTAGAGTTAGGAGTCAAGATGGGGAAAGCATTCTTCCTACAGCCTAACCCTCACAGAGTCCCGGTGCTGGGTAGGGGATGATGAAAGAAAGGGAATGGGGATTTTGTGCCATCTCCCCCTATTGTAATTCCTCCTATGAGAAATGATCTACAGCTTAACTGCCACCGCGTTGTTAAAAGAACACGGCTGTCTGGTGTTTCTCACCTGTGTGAGAAAAGCGGAGAGAGAAATCTTTCTCAATACAACATATAGGTCCAAAGAAAAGCCTTAAAACAGCACATGCTAATTTTGGAATGTTGTATAAATAAGAGTTCTGTCAATGATACGGGGTAAGTTTTACAGCTTTCCCAACTCTCCCAGGAGAAAGGAGAAAGCCTCTTTCCCTGCTGGGTGAGGAGGGAAGCAAGTGCCTGCTAGCCTCCTGTAACTGGGGTGTGAGGGTCCTGGCATCTTGCCTTTCTGATGGAAGCAGGCTCCAGGGAGCTAAGGTGAAGGGCTGCACCAAGGTGCAGTCAGGGTTCCTTATGAGGTCACACCTGCAGGTCTTTGTATCTGCTTACAAAATTCAGAAGCCTTTCGCTCGGCCTCGGAAGTGGTTGAACTTTAAAAAAAAAAAAAAAAAAAAAAAAAAAAGGTATGCTCCTTTGTAAGTAAAACAGGAATGTCCTAAAGAGAAAACAGCCATTTGTCAAACAATAATGCCTGGGCCCTGCTTAGCCTCACCCCTTAGTGTCTGTTGCTGAGGTGAGCACCCCTGGGGAGCACTAGCGGTGAGTTCTTTTGTTTTTTAGGGCAACCTTGTTGATTTGCTTTCTCCCAATGCCTTATATTCAAGTAGGAGGTGGGAAGCCCAGCCTGACTCAGAAAGGGTGGCACACAGGTCAGGGTTAGAGGTGAGGCCAGGACCCTTGTCCTCACTCTCAGGGCACAAGCTTCTTCACACCTGGTGTTCTGACGTCACATCCATCGCAACTGGCCCCTGTCCTTTGGTTTCTGGGAGGACTGCTCTGAGAAGCAAATGAATGATGTTAAATTAATGATGAGACCCTGAGCTGTGGCATGCGTGCCAGGTGCCATCAGCTTTCCCCTCCCCAGCCCCCACTTAGAAATTGAAACTCAGAGACGCGAAGACCTTGTGTGAAACCACACAGCGAGTCTGCTCCCAACTGTTCATTGATTGGGTGCGCACCAGCAGTTTTTACTCATTTGAGACAGTGTGTACTCCAGGGTCTTGAGATAGCCCACCTGTCTCGTGACGAAGCCTGTGCCTGTCAGGACATCATTCTCATTGCAGACATCACCACCCTGTACCCTGGGGAAGAACAAGACTCTTGCTATGCCCAGTGTGGAGGCATAGCATAAAATGTACCCAAGGGAGGTTTTGATCTGGGGTACCAAGTGCTGGCTTTAGACCTGTTAGACCTGAGGAATTCTTGCCTGGTGTCAACTCTATTCCAGGATGACTGTGTGTGTGTGTGTGTGTGTAGTCCCTGTACCTGAGGTGTGGGCACGCAATGACTTGGATGAGCATGCTGCTTATTGTTGTGCCTACCAGGAGTCCCTGGGCCTCCAAGGAAGTGACTCCCAACTGCAAAAGCAAAGGGTTTTCTATTGTTAAGAACCAAACAGGCTGGGACCTCACTCAGTTGGAAGAGTAAGGCCCCTGCTTACAATTGCAAAGTGTTTCTAAAAGGAAAAGGGGAAAGGGAGACTTGAGAGTCCTAGTCTCAGCTCACAGGGTTTCCAAGGTTACAGAGATTTTACAGAGTACAAAGTTTCTTTACAAGGTCATCATGGATCAAAATGAATAGTAACTGTCATCCGTTTAGGCAAGACTGATTAGCACACCTGTGGGGGGGGGTTCTTTTTTTTTAATGATTGACAGGCTCAGTGTCCTTGTTCTCAAGATAATGGGGCAGGGAGGTTGCTGGTGGGCTCAGGCTTTCTTTTTTATCTCCTGAGAACAGTATGTGGGCTCTGGTCCTGTACTTTGCAGTAGGGAGTTATCTACTGGCTGGGATTCCTGTTCTCTCTAGTTTTTCCTTCTTGCCATAAGCCCTAATTTATACCTTTTAGTTATTAAATTTCCATCACATTTACTAGAGTACCTGTACCTGAGATGTGGGCACATGACATGGATTAATAGCTTTAACTGGTAGCTCTTTGCCACAAAGGAAAATTTGCAGTTCTTCAGATCTTGGTCCTGGGAATCTGAGAATTTGATCCTCAGAAACAACTTTGTGTAACTCTTAATGTCTGATTGCTGATGCTAAGCTCTTCTTGGACGCTGGAGAAGTTTGTCATTTTGTGAACTGAGGGATTTTTTTTTTTTTTTTTTTTTTTTTTTTTTTTGCTTTTTTGCCGGAGCGCAACCTGCCACTTCTAGTCACTTCGTACTAGGAGGGAACTTCAGTCTTAACCCCGATTATTAAGAGACATGTGACAAACAAGAAGTCTAATGCTGTGGTGAGTTAAATCTGTGTACACTTTGAAGATACAGTGACAGTGTATCAGATTGTCTGCACTTAACTCCTGTGAGTAGTTTTGTTAGTCCCACAGGTGGCTGAATGTTCTGGTCCCTCAGTAGTAACTGGTGACATTGCTATTGATTTCTGTAGCTGGACTCGGGTCAAGGCCAAAGGAAAATATCCATCCATGTCCAGGGTTCTCCTGAGTTGGTTACTGGGGACAGGGTGTGAGGGTTTGGTACCTGGGCCACAGCTATGATCATTCACCTATCACTTCACTCACTCAACATGCAGTACTGTGTGGGATGGTTACAGACTCAGAAATAGGCTTTGTTTGTTTTTTGTTTGCTTGTTTTTCCCTTCTAGAGATCCAGGCTGTCCTTAATCTCCTGCATCCAAGTGATGCTCCTGTCCTCCTGCATCCAAGTGATGCTCCTGTCCTCCTGCATCCAAGCAATGCTCCTGTCCTCCTGCATCCAAGCGATGCTCCTGTCCTCCTGCATCCTCCTGTCCTCCTGCATCCAAGTGATGCTCCTGTCCTCCTGCATCCAAGTGATGCTCCTGTCCTCCTGCATCCAAGTGATGCTTCTGTCTCAGCTTCCTGAGTAGCTGGGGCCACTCTGTTCAACTTTGCCTTTTCTTAAAAGTACAGACTCTCACTATGTAACCCTGGCTGGCTTGGAACTCACCATATGCAGAGCAGGCTAGCCTCTCACTCACAGAGATCTTCTGCCTACCTCCACTTTGTGAATACTAGAATTAAAGGTGTGCCCTCTGAGCCCATCCTGCTTTGCCTTCTGACTGGTGCAGTCTTATGAATGGCAGGCCTCTGCAGGGTCGGCAAGGTTTCTTGGGAAACTGCTCTCATCTTGACTAGAAAGAAGGGCAGTCATATTGAGTTATCCATTGTGACATGTCTCATTTATTAGTTTTTACCTCTGATAATAAAATTCCTGACAACACAGTGTAGTGGTTTTTTGTTCGTTCGTTTCTTGTTGTTGAGAGCAGACCCGCTTGGTGACCATGATACTGGGAACTGGGTGTTACCCTCCATTCACTTTGGCTCTGCTATTAGTTTGTGTGACCATGAAAGAATACTGAGTCTGCTTTCTTATCAGATAACCCAGCTCATCCCTAACAGGAGCCCTCTAATAGGAGGCAGAAGGCACGAGTCTTGCTCCGGTTTGTACAGATGAAGTTGAAGCATAATTCCCTTCGCAGAGTCCCTAAGCCAGGCCCTTTTGAAATGAGAAGCTGGGTCCCTGATCTGTGTTGTAGTTCTTGCTTGGCAGTTGTCTTTGCCCGAATGCTCAAACCCTGAAGAATCTTGGCTAGCTTACTGTCCCAGCTTTTGGAGAACAGAGGTTTCCCTCTTGGAGTTTACCTTCTGCTGGAAACCCTTACAACCAAAGCCTCAAAGCTTTCAGGCCACTAGACCTGCGCATACACACACAGTGTTGTGTAGAATGGGGTGTGTATGTGGGGGGATGTGGGGTGGGGTGTTTTTGGACCTTTCACTCTGCAAGAGACCATATCCATCCCCTCCCCAGCACTTCAGCAGAACGAGGCTGGCTGCTTTTCCCTCCCGAGACAGCTGGGAGCCTCTCAAGGTGTGCCCCATGCATTTCTCCATCCAGAGATGTCTTTCACCTCCTATTAGAGTGCTTAGTGGCTATTCAGGCCACATTAAGAAAAGCTATCATTGTTATTCTGTTAGCCTGTAGCCTCTCTGGTTTTAGTCAAATGAAAATCCAAGCCGCTTTAAGTACACATTGGGCTCAGTATCATCTAAACTCCAGAGGCTGCTGTAGAGCCAAGGGTGTGTCGGCCCAGGCTTTGTATGGCTACTGCCCTCAGGCGCCCTTCTGGGGTGTGTAGCAGAAAGATGAGGGGCAGGTGTCTGGCTTTCATCTCATCCGCTCTCCATTTTCTTGGCAGCTTGACTCAAGCACCGGTAGAGTTCTGCCATCCCTGGGTGGACTTGACCCGTGCACGAAAAGCAAAGACACGTTTCCAAGGTTGTGTTGATTTCAAACTTACTTTGCCGGTGCCCCTTCTTGTGCCACAGTGGCAACTTGGGAAAATACTTTCTGCTAAGTGGCAAAGCTGAATGGTCAAGGACTATGTATTCCTTAGTAAGGTTAACGGATTTGTCTGTCGGTAACAAAGCAGGATCTGCTGAGTGACAAGTTTTCCAGTGGCAGCATGGCCTTCTCTTACAGAGATTTTTCTTTAAGACTCTGTGAAGAAAACATTGATGTAGCAGATGCAATTCTCATTGTAAAAAAATTGGTTTTCTAAGGTAGTGATCCAGTTCATTTGAGCATTCAATTCCTCTGTGGTTTTACATGTTTTCCTTGTAATCCCTTTCTGGCATCCCAGGAATTTGATTGGGTGTGTATGAATTTAGACATCAGTGCCTGGGTCTTGACAGATGAAGCCACTTGTATGGATCAGGGAGGAAACTGCTTACAGGTGGGCACGCTGCGGAGCTAGAAGAGTTTGAGAGGAACACATGCACACACAGAGGAGAGAGAGTTGTACATTTGCTCTTAAAGTCAAGGCTGTGCTTGGCTTGAGCCGTGATTTTTCTCCTCTCGGTTGTAGACCAGAATGTGTTTCTGTAGACAGACAAGGCATTGTTTAAGGTGGCATGCTTGCCAGCTTTGACGTTGTCATCAGAAACCCTTGGTGAAATGTCCATTTCTCTGGGGCTGTCTGTACTTGGTTGATTTGCTGATTTGGTTGTACATTTGGTTCTGGAACCTGGAACTTTTCCCTTTTTGCCCACCCTTGTTGCATTGCCCATGGGGCATTCACACGACATTTCCATTGAAAACCTGAGGACTCCTGCACTCACCCTGGTTCGGACCAGTGTTTTCAGACTCCTGATGCACAGAGCACAGAAGACTCCCGGTCTCCCGTTCCCCCTCCAGCTTCCAGCTTTTCTCAGTGTAGCTGAGGGCTGTCCTCGCTAAGAGCTGCTGTTTAAGGTGGAGCGAAGAATGTGTCTCCTAATTTAAGAGTTCCTAAGCTATTTTAACATAGAGAAAGGCTCCAAATTCTTCCATGGTCTGCTCACCTGTTGCATTGCTGGGACCCCAAGAATGTGTTGTGTTGTTTTTAAACTGATAAATCCAATAAAGTCAAAGATAAGGCCCTTTAAAGCAAATTATTTTAAACTGTTCATATTTATTGTGTAGTCTATCTGGTGGCCAATGGAAACTGAGGCAGAAGGTTTGTGAGTTTGAGGCCAGTCCATAAGTCCAATTTCCAGTCAGTCTGGGCTACAGTGTGAGACTTCGTCTCAAAGGAAAGAAAAAAAAATTTTTTTTTTTTTTTTGGTAAATTTCTCGGCACCTGGCTTGTTCCTTTTGCTAGTTTGTTTATTCATTTGCATTGACCGGATGTAGGTGGGGTCCCCCCCCACTAAACTGTATGAAAAATTAAGATCTATGAAATGATAAATTGAGGTTGTTGAACAATTAGCTGTCTTTAATGAACTGTTACATTTTATAATTTTTAATGAATGGGTTATATTATTTTAGGAATTCAGTTGTAGATAGCTTTACAAGCAGGGGCTAAGAAGCAGCTTTGAACATCAGACAGCTTGCCTCTGTCGAGCTATGCTGCAGCGCCCTGCTGGCAGGGAAACAGTAGGCCCTGGGGAGCAGACACAGAGCAGCTTGGCTGGGCCTTGCCCTCACTCCAGAGCCTTAGCCGAGTCTCCGCTGTTTGGGGATTATTTTCTGAAGGGCAGGGGCCAGGAGGAAGGAGGTAAGCAGACTCTGCTGCTCACTGTAGTTTGTCCTGGTGTGGTGTGGAGAAGAGAGGTCACCTGCAGAAGCTCACCAGTGCAATTCCCCGGGACTTTTCCTCAGGCCTGCTTTGAGTTTGGGAGGACAGGAGGGGCTCGCCACAGATCTGATCTGAGAAGTGGGTGGCTTCTTCATGAGCCCACAAGTAGCTCCTTCCTCTGATGCAGCTTTCCTTCAGAAAATGGTTGATTATTTTTTTTTTTAAAGCCATTTAAAAATTACTTTCTGTGATTTTTCTTGGCCACAGGCAGCCCACAGTTGAGAGCTTGGTGATGTAAGAAAGCACTACTTGCCTGGGTGCTGGAAGTCTCATCCAGGCCAGGCCTTGGCTGCCCGGAGCTACATAGACACAGGCATGACCTGGATCTTTGTTTACTTCCTCTCCAAGAGCTGGGGACATTCAGTCCTAAGAAGGACCATGTGCTTGCACAAACACTCCTGCCAGAGCCTCTTAGGCCTTAGTTCCTGCCTGTCTTGGAAAGTGCCACATCCCTTAGGCAGAACTTTTGCTCTTAGAGTGCATACCTTGTTCCCCTGAAGTGCACTCTGTTCCAAGATTCCAGTGCAGGCTTGCAAAGCCTCTCCCTTCCTCCAGTCCAGCCTGAAGCCTCCCATTCAGGCATGGATTGCTTCTCCCCAGTGCGGACTTCTGTGTCTAACATCCGGAAAGCAGGGCTTTCCTTACATGCTGGTGAGAAGCGGAAAGGGCCCTTGGACTTATATAGCTCTGCCTTCTCTGTAGTCCCTTCCAATGGCTGGTGCTGCTAGAATTTCAATTTGATGATTAAAACAAAAGCGTTGGCTGTTGCCAGGATGCTGTTGCAAAAGCAAGCAGGTTTTTTGTTTTTGTTTTTGTTTTTTTGTTTTTTTAAACTTTCAATCCTTATTGTGTTATTGGCGTTTTGAACTTTATTCTCAATCAAAGGCTGTCATGTTCTATACAGTATCATAAGCCAGTGTTCATACAGAACTATGAAGGCTGGGACTCATTATCAGGATTTAATTTGAATTATTTTTTGAGGAATAATAATAATATTTGGAGAAAAAAAGGAAGTAAATTTATTTAGAGAATACAACAAACAACAAGCAAGAGTTATGAATGAAGAATCAAGGCATATTTTGTCAGAATTTCAGATGTGTTTCTCACAGATTCAAATATGATTTAAAACCCTACAGCTTTTCTCAGCTCGGTATTGGAAGTGTGCCTTATTTATGAATACTATTATGTTACAGTGGTTAGCCTGCCGGGATCTTTGGAATTCATTCTGACTCAGCCTTCATTGACAGAAACTGCTGTTGGGCCCAGAATGGTAGTCTGGCTTGTGAGGCGGAAGGCATTATGGTGCCCCACACAACTGTTAGAAAGGAAGGCCTGCTTGGGTAAGGTTAGGGAAGTGGGGGTGGAGTATTAGATTATTCTATTTTAAAAGCTCAGTGTAGTGGGGACTCATGTTCAGAGTCATCTTATTAATGTTGTACTAATAAAATAGAAACTGTCATAAAAATGTTTGGAGGAGAAAAAGGAAGAGTCACATTAAGTTAGAGGTGTCCCGTGTCCCTTGAGGGCATACAGCAGCCATCCTACAACTAAGTGTCTTCGGAGGCACGTGGAGCATCTTGTTCCTTTGGAAATCGCAGAGGTCCTGCATAATATGGAAGTTGGATTAAACAAACTTTACATGGTTGTTTATTTTCTGTACTAAACAGGACTTCTCCGGGCAGTCCTGACTCAAAAGAAATTCCATCACATCCTCCTGTTAGAAACATAGGAGCCAGTGAAATCCAAAATCCTGAGGAGCCAGGAAGAGTAGGAGGACCAAACCCCACATTAAACTGAAAACCCAAGTTCACTTTTCGGTCAGGTTTTCAGGGAGAAGCATATGAGAATTACAGTTTCCTCATAGTGCTTGGGCAGCTTGAAATAGCGTTCTGAATTGGCAGTAAACTAGACATCCAGGTTATTGAGGTTTTTCCCATGATTGAGCAGATTATTCTTTAGGGAGGCAGAGCAAAGTCAAGCTCCGTTTCCCCAAGCCCGGGTTTGGATCTGCGGTTATGCAGAGTTACTTTTGGCTTCATTTGCCTTGAAAGAAAAACAGTGTTAGCCTTAGAAACGTGTATGTACACCTTCTAAAGCACTGCTTCTCTTATGTATGTATGTATGTATGTATGTATGTATGTATGTATGTATGTGTGTATGTGTGTATGTGTATGTATGTCTGGGGAAGTTATGGTACGCTAATGTAAAGAGAACAGTTCCCAGCAGAGTAATACAGGAGCTGATGCAGAGCATGGGCAGATCTCAGAAAGGGGCTGGGGACACCCTACATCACTATAAACTCCAGGATCTGTTTCTGTTAGATTCTAGAAAGGTAGCACTAACTATGGTGAGTGCAGATCTCAGTGACTCCGTGTGGGAGAGGGCTGTTTGCAGAAAAGGCATTTGTGGGGAGAAAGGGAAATCTGGTGTGTTATTGTGGTGGTAGCTACACTGATGTGTGTACACTTGCTGCTGCCATCTAACTACAGTGCATTTACTTCCTTTTCGTATGCGTTATACCCGATAAAGAGATTTAAAATGAAAAAGAGGATTAGGAGTGGCTGGAATTTCTTTGTGTAATTTAAGAAGAGGAGGACATTTTAGAACTGTTTTTACAACAAGATACTCAACACTTCTGCAGGGTCAGTTCACTTGTGCCCCAGATTCTTTTTTTTCTTTCTTTCTTTCTTTTTTTTTCTTTAATTTGTCATCCTGAGACACTTTCCATCTCTCTTCCTTTCCTCTTCATTCCATGATTTAAACAGTAGAAGGTCTTCCATCTACAGGCCTTAGTAATAAGCAAGAATATAGCTTATTGTAAATTGACACCCCTGCCCCCCTTTTAAGGATGGGTTCTGATAGTGTTGGGGATTTTCTGGAGAAGACAGGTAGTGGAAAGACAGTGCAGTGTGTGTTCTTTAGATGGCTGTGCTATGGTCTCACACCTGTCTAAGCAACTGTTCATATTCAAAGGAAATGTCAGGCCTGTAGCTGCTGGCACCTGTGTACCACAGCTGTGGCCCCAGTTGCACATGGCTGAGTGGTCTCGGTCTTTGAGAAGACATTTGTTGAAAGGCATTGAGTATGGCCGCCGTGGCAGTAACTGAGGGGGTAGGGGGAAGGAGGGTTGCTCCTGTACGAGGTCTGCTGGTGTTTAGTCTCTGTCTTCATACCATTAGAATTCAGTGTGTCTCCCCAGTGCATCCGCAGAGACATGGATGTGTGCGTAGGGATGTATAATTCAGTGGCCAATTGGATCATCTAGGGAGTGGGAATATTACCACCAAGTGTTCGTTTTTAAAGTTCGGATCCGCTGTGTCCAGTCAGCGTCGGCTTCTGAAGAACTAGCTTGCTCTTAGTGGAGCGTGCTAGCTGGATTCAGAGCAGGGATTTTTTTTCCCCCCCTCAGGAGAGAGGGCTGAACATTAAAGTCACAAGATGTTCTTTCATTTCCTAGTGTATCGAAAGATGTTGATTGTGAAATCGGGTGTGTGGGTAATTTAGCTCTCATTGGTTTTTAAATAGAGGCGGGTGAGAGGAGCTTATTAGAAGGTTAACTGGCCTTAAGGAAAGTTAAATATTGGCACGAGATGGAAAAGTAAACAGTTTTTTTTTTCCCCCCTTGCTGTCTCGTTTCTTTGACTTTCCTTCTTGCCGTTAGAGCTCTGAGGAGAGATGCCCCCCCCCTTCTTGTTTCTCCCTTTCCCAAAGTTGTTCAAAAGGTCATTTTAAGTAGGATCAAAGGCAGCGTGTGGCTCCCTGCTTAAGTAGAGTATTTGTTTACAAAAAGATGAAAACAGGTGCAATTTAAAAGACTTGAGAGAGAGATCTCTGCTTCTGCCTCTGGAGAGCTGTGGAATGCGGAGAACCTCCCGTTCTCCCAAGGTTTAGACTATGGAGAACAAGCTAGGTACCCTTCCTGCCAATCACAGTAGGGGAGGGTCTCGGGGTGAACTCTCCAGCCCCAGGCAGCCCTCCTGACTTCCTTGGATTTTTCCTGATTTTAGTCCTTTGGGTTTGTGCTATATTGTTTCTGTCTTACTGCTTTCTGAACTGGAAAGCTATAGATGGAGGGTCCCTCATTCTGTGGCAATGATGGCCTTGAGTCTCATGAACCTGTGGGTCTGGAGTGTCTCAGTTGACTAAATTGGGGAAGGGCCAGGGCAGGACAGCCAGGCACTGGCATGCCTGTTTGTCCCCACGTCAGCTTTATTGAATCTGGCAGGGTTCTAGCTCTTTCCAAACATGAGTTTGCCAGCCCTGTGCTATATGATAAGGATTGGCTATGCTCGAGCCAAGGTTTGTAGGGCCGGTACTCTCCATGTCTTTATGTCCTTAAGAGACCTTCAGAGCCCGTGCATCGGGCTCTGTTGGGAATGTGTGCTTTGTGTTTCACGGACATTTTCCAGGCATCACTAGTAAGAGCAATGAGTGCTGTCTGTTCTCAAGGGCAGACATCTTTTTCCTGGGCTACACCTCTGCCCACCCTCTTACCATCTCCCCCGAGCAGCTGGGGTTTGCAAACCCTTGTCAAACCACAAGTTGATGAGTCCAAAAATGCCGGTCCATTTCTGCGGAATTTGTGACAAGTATGAGCACACTGGTGTTTTAGGTAGAGTTGTGAAATTTAGGTAGAGTATTGGAAGTATTTCTGAAAGAGGGGAAAGTAGGAAAAAAAATACTTTTCACTTCAACAGTCACCTCTCCCCTCTTGAACTTGAGATAGAGTTCAATGATCATATTTAAAAAGTTGGTAATTATCATATTACATTGATTTTCTAAGCAGGACCAAGGTTTTGTTTTCTGAGAACCCAATGAAAACCAGTAGGTGCCAGAGACTCCCTTACCCTTTCACGGAAGCTGTTTAAGGATGGTTCTTTGTAGTTCCTCTGATTTTTTAGCTACTGCTATCTTCCCTTTCTCAGGAAGTTATTCTCCTGGAAGACAGGTAGTTTGTCAGCAAACCCTAACGATGGAGACCTTGCCCTGGGCAGGAGGCAATAACTGTGGGTCTGTGTCTTCCTGTCTGAGCCTATCCCAGCACCACAGTGGCCCCTGATTGCACATGGGTGTGAGTGGTCTTCTAGTTGCTACCTACCGACTTACCCTCCTCTCCACCTGGTCCCCACCCACCCTCAACCCTTTGCAGACAGGGGCTTTCTATGTGGCCAGGCTCACCTCAAACTCTTGACCTCCTGCCTCAGCCTCCCAAGTGCCAGAGCACTCTCCTGTGCTTGGGCGGGGACGGGACGTGATGTCTGCCTCCTGCTGTTTTAGATCGTTAGTTAGTGATGAGTGTCATAATTTTGTTAGAAATTGGTTTGTGTTAACAGGACAAGTACTTGAAGATTCGTGTAAGGTAAGTATGTTTGTGGTGGCTGTCCAGGCTGCTTCCATGGGTCAGGCTGCTTCCCTCCTATTGTTTAAGCCTATACTCAGTTTTCTGTCCTAAAAATGGTCCTTTATACTTGGAAGAATGTCTTCCGTGTTTACAATCTAAGTGCATATTATCTTAGCTCTAGAGGCCAGTGCTTATTGTCCGAGTTTCTCCTCTCTGTCCTTGTCCCCCCTCACCGTGAAAGTATTTTATAATACCATTTTTGCTATCATTCGCCAAAGATTCTAAAGGATAATGGGCCCATTTAAGAAAGTTGTGTCGACTCTGCCTTAAAACAGTTTTAGCAAACAGTGTGACCAAGCACACTTTGTATATAATCTGCCTACGATTCCAGGGTCTTTTGTTTAGTATATGAAATTTGAAAGAAAAAAATGTTCAAAGCAAAAGCAGAAATGTGGACTCCTAAGCTATAATAGAAAACGTCCAGATTAGTTAGGAGTTGATGGGTGAACAGCCCATCAGGTATGTTTTGTTAGCAGAGAAGGAAAATGTATTTACAAAGGATTGGAGGGTTTGAGTAAGGCGTGGGAATTGGAGACAAGTGGGAAAGAGGAAGATAAATGTGTAGGTACAGTTGTGGGGTTGGGGGAGTCTCTAAGAAAACTAGCCCAGTTACACGTGTTATTTAAAAAGTGATGTGTGTTTGAATGAGTTTGCGTTGGAAAAGAGCTCCAGATCATGCCGCCGTCAGAGCTTCGAGGCTGTGACAGCACACTGAAACACTGCAGCCATATCAAGTCCTGCAGCAAAGAAACCTGGTTTTGCAGAATTTAACGTAGCACATTCCAAACGGCTTTAGGGGATTTGAGGTTGGCACGGGGCAGAAAAGTAGCAGAATACACTTTGGGACTCGAAATGCTAGGCTAGGTAACCTAGAGTCCTTTCCAAATGGAAGAACCTTCCTGAAGTGTGGGTGATGGGTGTTCTGAGAAGCCTCAGGGCCAGAGAGTAAGGACGCCCTAGCCCCTGGGGGGTGGGGAGCGGTCTCCTGGTCCAGAGAAGCTGCAGGGCTGCGAGCGGGTTTCACTGGGTTATGTAGGCGACACATCAGATTTGGGTGGCGTGAGGTTTTACTGTACGCAGAGGTGAAAGAGAACACCAGACCTTAGTGTGTTCATTTGAGCAGGCAGCGGCCTTGTCTATTTCTCCATCCCCATTAAATCCAGAGGCGCAGGCTGGAAGCAGCCATCAGTGACGGAGCTTAGAGAGCACTCTTCAGCCGCAAGGATGCTCACTTCAGAAAAGTTGCCCCCTTAAACAAACTGTGCTGCTGGTATTGCACGTCAGTTTCCAGGGGCTGCTTGTGGGGCTCGCGGCCCTTCTGGATGACGGCAACGTGGTATTGTGTCGTTCCCAGGCTGAACATCAGATGGCAAGACAAGGCGAAGAGATTGGGGCTTGGACTCCATCACGGGGCTCCAATCCCCAACAGTGCTTTGATTAGGCACCCAATTTTTCATATACTTGAAGATGTTTTTTTCTTTTTTTTTAATGCAGACATCCTGTGGGATTTTTTTGTCCCTGACACTATGCACCTGTGTGTAGCCAAGTCCAGCTGCAGTAATGCGACGTAGCCAGTGAGCTATTTCAGGATCAGACCTCATGTTTCTCTAAGTTTTAATAAGCTCTTAGGCGTGCCTGACTCTTGAGATGTAGCAGGTTCCAGCCCATGCCATCTACTAGAGCACTAAAGACAGACCAAAGTTAGAATGCAAACTTTAGGGTTCTTAAGTAGTTATTTCTCCTTTGCTGACACTAAGAAGGCGTTTATTAAACACTGTCTCCTAAACTCATCATCGCTAAAGCAAATTTATGAGTATTTAACCTAAAACAAGGAAGACAAATTCACTTAGAAAATAAACCCTCCGCTGTTTGATTTGAGGCAGTGCTTCCTCTGGGAGGGTTCAGCTCTCTCTCTCTCTCTCTCTCTCTCTCTCTCTCTCTCTCTCTCTTTCTCTCTCTCTCTCTGGTTCCTGCTTTCCCTCACCTGGCTGGAGTCTCCCCCCACCCCCACCCGGGGTGGAGTGGGGAGGGGAACCTCTGTCTTCCTGTCTTGAGTCACCCAGAGCAGGTCTGGGTTGCCCAGGTTCTGCTGACTCATTGCTACCCAGTTCTGCTGATAGGACATTTGCAGCATGGGGATGACTGGGGATTACCAAGCAGTTGCTAAGTGATAAACTCAAGCAAGGCCCTCCAGAAGGAGTGACTGGGACACACTCACCCATTACTCTGTCTGCGCTGAGGGTTGCTGGGAAGAAGGAATAAATACAAACTAAAGTTTTCTCCCAAACAATAATACAGGGTGAATTAGAAGTATGATTCCAAAAGCTTTGGGGCTGTACGCATTTGGGTGTGTGTGTGTGCACACTACATAGTGTGTGGTGATTGACTTACTGGAAACTTAACTATGGAAATAGATTTGGGGAAGGACTTTAAATGTGTTCTGGGAAAGCTCCCGTCTATGGAATTGGTTTAGTAGGCGCGTGGCTCCCAGGAATGCTCAGCTAGATTTATGTAGTGAGGTGTGGCCGGTTGATTGTCTCATCCTGACACTACAGTCTGGGTAGTGGTTGATGACGTAGCCTATGCCAAGTGCTCCCCCCCCCCCTACCGTACCCGATGGCTTTGTACTCAGCTTGTTATGGTGGCCAGCAAGAGAGAACTCATTCCCATCCCTGTATGCTCCTCTCTCTGGTTTTCTCCTCTCCTTATGGCGCCATGTTAAGATGGATCCGGCTGATTTTGGGGAATGGTTATCACCCTAACAGGAGATGGGAGATTTTAGGGGACAGTGTGCAAAACCCATTCTATCCCGTAACAAAGAAAAAGGCCATTCTTCCAAAGAAAGTGACTGGCAGAACCTGGCATTTCCCATTTCAAGTTTGTTTTGGAGACAGGATCTTATAACCCAGCCTGGCCTCGATCTCCCTATGTAGCCAAAAAAATGACCTTAATCCTCCTGCCTCCACCTACCAAGTAGTAGGATTACAGGCGTGCACCAGCACACCCAGTTCACGTAGAGCCAGGGGTCAAACCCCTAGCTTCGTGCAAACCAGGAACGCATGTGAGCAGCTCAGCCACACTTCCAGCTTCCCTTGGAGGAGTGTGAGGAGCCCTTCGTTTACCCAGCCACCTGCTGACCTGCTGTGTAGCTAAAGCACCATTGATGCTTGCAGTGATGAGGGCAGATGAAGTGCCCACTTGCTCAGGGACATCCTTCTCACTCTCCTGGCTCTCTTAACAGCAGCGATCTGAACATTCCAGTGTCTAGAACATTCTCTTGCAGTTTTGGTCTAGAAAGGAAAATGTGTATCGCATGTCAAAATGGTCATTCTTGAGTCCCACTTCCAAAACTAACTTTTGATACAAAGAGGATGCAGAGAAGAAACTACTATCAGGGACAGGGACAGCCGTTTTAACAGCTTCAGATAGAGCGTTTTCAGTGGACCTGGCCTGCATTGTCTTTCTCAGACCAACTGGACAGTCATTTCTTTCAGGGCAATAGATGAGCGTTGAATGTTTACTTTAGAGGTTCGTGTTTAGTCTTGACTTTGAAGTAAAAATTTATCTGCATTATACATTATAGTTTTTAAAATGTATTTAAAGAGATTTTTTTTTTTTTTTGCAGTGGTCTTAGAAATGTCTATGGGTAACTAGTTGACCAAGAACTTGAGGGGTAGGGTCTTGAGCTACTCTGAAAGAATGTAGTTGACGATGGCTGTGAGAATCGGGTTTTGAACTTAGGCATATCTGAAAAGAGGGACCACAATTGAGAAAATGCCTCTGTAAGACTGGCCTGTGGGACATTTTCTTAATTAGCGATTAACGTGGGAGGGCTTATCCTGTTGTGTGTGCGTTCATCCCCATCCCAGGTGCGTGGTGCTGGGGTATATAAGGAAACGTGCTAAGCAAGCCAGTAAGCAGCCCTTCTCCAGGACCTCTGCATCAGCTCCTGCCTCTGGGTGCCAGCCCCGTATGAACGCCTGCCTTGACCTCCTTCTAAGATGAACTGTGGTGAGGAAGTGTAAGCAAAACAAAATTTCCCTCCCAAAGTTGCTCTTGGTCCTGGTATTTCATTACAGCAACAGAAAGCCTGCTTAAGACGGTGATCAAATGCACGTGGCAGTGGCAGCATTAGAACCTGGCTCCCGGGATGATACGTGCTTCTGAGTGATTACTAGGGGTCAAGTCAGCTTTTTGCAGAATTATTGGGGCAAGGAGGAAAGCTAGGAAAGTACTTTCCTCTTAGGTCAGGTTTATCACACATTTTAGGGAAGGTTTGTCCATAACATAGAAAGTATGATGGGAGGAAGTGACTCTTGGTGAACAACTGAGGATTGCTTTGCCGTGTACGTGGTGGTAAATGAAGGAAGCAAGTACGGATTACCATACCTTTGTGTTCTTCTTGAGCTCGGATGGCATTTAACAGGTACACTTTTGCCGAAGTGAGTGAGTTAAAGTGTAGAAACTTCCAGTGACCTAGTATGTGATCTACTCTGCACCCTTACACTAAACACGTACAGACTTTCTTTTTCTTGTTGCCATAGCATTTACATTAGACACAATAAGTAATCTAGAGATGATTAGCGCATACAGGAGGACGTATGCAAGATCACATGTAACTAGTATGTTATTTTATGTCAGACGCTTGAGTGTCTGCAGTTTTATCTGCCAGGGAGTGTGGGGTCTTGGAACTGCTAGAAGACTATTGATTTTGACGCTGACTTGCTTATGAGCAAGGAATAATCAGTTCAGGTTCAGTTTTCATTGTTGTGTTTGAACAACAAATGAATGTTACAGTTTCAGAGTCTGTACTAGAACCAAAGGTGAACAACAGCTTTGTACATACAGCCAAAGAAACGGCTACTCTGGCTGCTTAGGCCCTCCAGGTTTTGGGGCTGGTTTTGTTGCTGTTGTTTCTGCTGGTTTGATCTGAGCCGGATTTAGTCCTGGCTCATCCCTATGGAGATGCCCTTATTTGCCAGGTCTTAGTGCCACGTGTGGGTGGTGTTTTTAAGTCCTTTTTCATGTTGTATGTGGCTTACCTGTGAATATGATGGCACAGTGGAAAAGAGCAAAACACATTCCAGTCAGATGTTCCTGTTTTTGTTCGATTTTCTTATCCAGTTCCACTACCTTAAGATGCGGCCTCTGGCTTTGCTAATTATTTTATTTTTGGCTTGTTTTTGTCCAAAGTAAACTTTTAGTTGAAGTCAGTGAAGTGTGTGTTTATATATATGGTTCTTCACTCACACAGTTACATTGTTGCATTAGCTGTGTATGATCCGTACCTCGAGAGCTGCAGGTTTCTCAGAGGAAGAAGCAGCCTTTGGATGAGTACATTTTTGCTTAAGGTGATGCTTTGGGTAAATAAGTGTTGAATTACAGGTCAGGCTTTTGTTAATTCATACATTGTTCAGAGATAGTTTGGGGTTTTAGCGCAGGAGATATTGGGGTAACTAGAGAAGACTAAAGGAAGAAGTCACAAGATCAGTAACAATGTAAAAGGAGATGCCTTCAAATCACTTCAAAGACCACAAAAAATGTTCACGATTGTGACAATGCTTGTTAATTTACTGCATTGCAGGTTGTTATTGGTAAAAGCTGTGTGTGTGTGTCTGTGTGTGTCTGTGTGTGTGTGTGTGTGTGTGTGTGTGTGTGTGTGTTGGGGAGGGTTATGAACAAATGAAAGAAAATTAAGATAGTGCCACAGAGAAATTCTTGTGAAACACAAGAGTTACACATCTAAAATGGAGGAGCAGGGTGAGGAAAGACTGGATTTGTTACTGTCTGTTACTGAGTTGTGTGCTGGGGGGCCTCTCTGAGTTTCCTTCTCAGTTGCCAGTGTTTTGGTGTCCTCTTGCCTACGAATCCAGAAACTGGAGTTGAGGGATTTCCTGTAAAGTCTCTCCACACCACCCTTACCTCTGTCCCCTACTGCACGCTGCTCTGGCTCTGCTTCCCAAGGGCAGTTTGTTGGCAAGGCTGTCAGAGAGGGCAGTGTCCTCAGCATAGTGATCAGCCCCCTGCGGTTGTGATCTCCCTGCTCTGGATTCTCCACACACTGTGGTGTTGGCAACTGGTGGAGAAACATCAGAAGAGGAAAGCCATCTGGGATCTCACCAGCCTGTCCTACTTTAAGGGTTAGTGACCAGTTGCAGATTGAAAATTGAGGAAAAGTGTGTTTCAACTACCCCCAGCACATGACAGTTCAGAAGCCTCATCCACGCTGGCTATTTGACTGCTGCGTGCTGTTTTCCTTTATGTTGGGGTTGCATAGTTATGGACTGAGGATGTTGTTCGGTCAGTACAGGGCTTGGCAGCACGCACTAGGCCCTGGATGTGAGCATAGCACCACAGTAATTTGGGTGTGGTGGCACACACTTGGAAGGTAGAGGCAGAAGGACTCGAAATTCAAGGTCACCCTTGGCTACCTAGATGCTAGCCTGGGCCTCTGGGGACCCAGAGACCTGCTGGAGTTAGAGACAAGTTGGAGTCTGTAACGTTTACAGTTTTTCCACCCGCCGCCCGGTCTTGTCCCACCGCGCCAGCCCCAAATAACACACTGAGACTCTGTATTAGATATAATTCTGTTGGCCCGGTTACTTGTTTCTTATCGGCTAGCTCTGCCTTAAGTATTAACCCATTTCTGCTGATCTATGTATTTTCTCTTACCGGGGAGCCGGCGGCATACTGCTTTCTCCCGACTCTCCATCTTGGCTCCTCGTTACTCCTTCCTCTTTCCTCCTTGTCTCCTAGTCCCTCCTATCTTCCTTTCCTATTGGCCAACAGTGCTTTATTCATTAACCAGAATGAGAAACATATATACATAATGACATCTCCCATCAGGAGTCCTTCTAGAAGACGTGGCTGATCTAACCAGCAGGTGTCTGTGTTGATTTTTAAAATTTGTTGTGTTCTACTTAAAAAGCAAGCAAGCAAGCAAACAAACAAACAAAACCACAGCAGTTGAATCTGGGGACTGTTGGAGTTTTCAGAAGCCAGGAGGTATTGTTATAAATTATTAACTTGTATGTTTTGTCTTTGTACCTAAGGAATGAAGGAATGCCTGTTTTTATTGAGTCCCTACAAGCTGTTGTCTGCCTTCCCTTCTTGAGAAGCTTGCCTTGGCACTGTGTTTTCTGACTATGGAAAGGCTACATGTTTTGAAATCTTGCTTAGTATGTCTCTGTTTATATGCTCAGATGGCCATGGGTAAACTCTGCTCAGTTTGTAAAGTACAGGGGTGTGGTCTCTACTTTTCTACTATGTAACAATAGTGGTATGTAAGGGCACTCCCTTAAATATACTGTGCTTCTCCTTAGGAGCTAATTAGAAATTGTATTTACATAATAGCTACTGTTAGGCTGGATGATGGCGCACACCTTTAATCCCAGGGCTTCGGAAACAGAAGCGGGCAGATCTCTGAGTTTGAGGCCATCCTGATCTACAAAGTGAGTTCCAGGACAGCCAGGGCCATACAGAGAAACCCTGTTTCCAAAACAAACAACACAGAAAGAAGACAGTAAATATCCTACAAGCTAGCCCCAACACTGTGTGTGTGTAAGTGGAAAAGAATTTACATCCTCTTCTTGGGTTTCAGTGCCTTGATAAATTTAACATTTGTAAGTAAACTCTTTTTGAAGAGACATAGAATCAGTCTCTCCTCTCTCATTAGTTGCTGGAGTAGTTCATACACAGCAGTTTTGAGCCAGGGGTTGGAGAGATGGCCCAGCGGTTGAGACTGCATGCTCTTGCAGAGGACCCACCCACAAGAGGAGCCGTAATCCAGTGCCTCCTCCTGACCTTTGAGGCCACTAGGGGTACACATGCTGCACATACATACATGTAGGCAAAACACTCACACACATAAAATAAAACCTAAAACAACAGCGGAAGAAAACAATAGGCAGTGTGCTGTGGCCAGCTTCCAAGGTTTGTTAGCTACACTTGGGGCTCTCAAGAATCTCTTTGTTTGGTCTCACCTTAATCCAAGTGGACAGCTACGTGATGCAGAAGAAGAGGTTCCTAGAGATTAGTTCTTAAATGTCTTTAAGGTCAGCTTGTTGTCATCTCAGTTCCATAGAGCTGTGCTTGATAACTGGTAAGCTGGGTAAATAGATTATCTCTAAGCCTTGCTGTTTTTAGCCTTACTCCTCCCAAAATGAATGATGAACCCTCAAAACACTTCTAAAAGGCTTTGTTAGTTTTTGCTTTCTTCCCTACAATTTAGAGACTAGCAAGCTCTCAGGGGTTGTTCCCAGGAGATGACAGAGGGTAAAGACGGGTTTGTTGCCTCTGAAGTACTGTACATCATGGATGGAGAGGCACCAAGAAACTCATGGGTTCTAGTGCAGTTTTAGGTGTTTTGTAGCTGAGCATCCTTGGGCCTAGTTCCGAAGTACCGATTGCCTTAGCTATGTTGCTTTTAAGGTGTGGGTGAAGAAGAAGAGATTGCAGGTGGTGGTCAGAAGGGAGGTGGCAGGCTGGTGGTCCCAGATGGGCAAGTGAGTTCGTCTCGTTCCACACAACCGTGGTGCTGTGGTTAAATGCACGAAGAAGGCGCTGGTGTTTCCGGGTCGGCTACGTGGGCAGCAGTGACTGCCATGCAGTTTGGTCTTTTTACCCGCTCCCTTCTTCAGATCACACTTGACTAGTGGGTGTGTCATTTCCGGTCCTTCAGCTGTAACTTTGGGCTCAACAACACACATGGAGACACCCCTAACATGATGACCCTCGGGGACTTTAGTGTTAACACGGGGCTTCTTGGCTAGGTCAGAGTCCTTTCATTAAATTTAGGGAATTAAAATCTCTCTCCCTCCCTCCCTCCCCAAAGGAAGCTGAGGAACTTTCTAACTTCCATGATGTATGAATTTGTTAAGGCTTGTTTGTCTGTACATATTGATTTAGCTGCAGTGAGAGTTTCTTTGCCCTGTGTCTCTTATAGAGACAACACTGGATATTTTAAGTGAATTGCTTTAATAGGGCAAGGATTAGATGGATTGTGATTTATTGGTTATTCTATCAGAAAACTTTATTATTTAACAATCCTTACTATCACAGCTTCTCTCTCTCTCTCTCTCACTTACTCTCTCTCTCTCTCTCTCTCTCTCTCTCTCTCTCTCTCACACACACACACACACTTTACAGTAACTGGGGTGAAGCTAAGAGACCTGTTAAGTGGCTTTCATTCTCACTAGCCCAGGAATTCACAGTAAGTACAGTAACCCTGCCGCACACGCAGGAGGCTCGATGGACTCGGGAGTGTTCTTGAGTTTATAAAGGAGAGTCATGAGATGGTCCTCTCAGCTTAATGGGCTGAGCCTCCTCACCTCTGTGCTCCCACTCAAGGGGAAAGAATGGGGTCTGTGTGTGGTGGTTGATTTGCAAGTAGGTATCAGCTGAGAGACTTCTGAAGCCTGCAAGCGCCAGCATGTATCCAGTGCTTGGACATGGCATTGTTCCCCTCCCCCACAGCATGGAAAGGTAAAGACTCTTCCTCAACAGCCCTGCTCTTTTTGTAGAATTTGGATGATGTTATAGTGAAACAAAATTGCTTTTTAAAGATAGCAGTCTGTTTGGAAGTCCACCTGTGGCAAAAATTTTAATCAGATTTATTGTTATAATTTAAAAGCAACCAATTCAAAGATACAATTTGAGTGTTTTGTTTGTTTTATGAGGCAGGGTTTCTCTGTGTAGCCCTGGTTGTCCTGGAACTCTGTAGAGCAGGATGGCCTAGACCTCAGAGATCCCCCTGCCTCTGCCTCCCAAGCGCTGCTGGGATCAAAGGTGTGCAGCCACCGCACCCAGCTACTGTTTGAGTTTTTAAAAGTACACAGTAGTGTAACTAAGGTTGCAGTTAATGTTACAAACATCACACACATTTGGGTCTGCCCAGGTCTTTGCTGTCAGCCCCCTCCGCAGCTCCCTGACCCTGGCAAATGCCAAGCTGCTGTGATACTTTCTAGAATTTCACCCAAATGGAATCATACTCTGTGTAACTGTTTGTGGTAACAGCTTCCACTTAGCATAGAGCTTTTGCGATTCATCCATGCCTTTTATCAGTGGATCATTTCTTCTTAATGGCTAAGGAGTGTGCCATCTTATGGCTGTTCCATTATACAGCTCACCACAATGCTGTGTCCGTTCATCAGTAGATGGGCACTGGACTAGTTCCTAGCTTTTCATTGTTATGGGTAAGCTGCCATGAACACTTACAGATATTTATTCCTTTTGGGGGAATAAGACTCTAACTATAAGGCTGTTGAGCCATAGGTACAGGGTGTGTTCTTAAGTTATCACCAGACTCTTCCAGAGTGGACGTCTCTACTGTCTTACACTTCCACCAGCAACACAGAGTTCAGTTTTCCCTTCAGTCGGTCTGCATTTACCATGACCAACGTCGTCCTTTGTTGAATGTAGTGTTCGAGGTGTCTAGTTAAATAGCTTTTTTTGTGTGTGTGTGTACACGTATGGAAGTGTGAAGACAATTTGTGGAAATTGGTTCTCTGCTCCTCTGTGGATTCCAGAGGTCAAATTCAGGCTGTCAGCTTTGGCAGCAAGCACCTTTATCTATTGGGCCACCTCATGACCCACTTTTTGTAATTTATGTATCTCCCTTAAAATGAAGAGCCTGTTGAAGCTTTTTAGTTTTCATGTGCATTGATGGTTTTGCCTGCCTGTCTGTCTACACGAGGATGTCAAATCACTTGGAGTTGGGACAGGCAGTTGTGAGCTGCCATGTGCCAGCTGGGAACTGAACCCAGGTCCTCGGGAAGAACAGTGAGCGCTCTTCACCAGTGCCTGAGCCATCTCTCCAGACCCTCCCAGTGCCTGAGCCATCTCTCCAGACCCTCCCAGTGCCTGAGCCATCTCTCCAGACCCTCTTTTTTTTTTTTTTTTTTTTTTTTTTTTAATGAGAAAGGGATTCCAGGTTCTGCCTGCACAGCATCACAGTTGGTTTATTTTCTGTTTGTGACCTGAAAAGGCAACACCTGAGTTTTCAGTATTGAATAATTGTTCCATTCCATTTGTTTGGTCACCAAGAAATGTTTATTAAATCCCCTTGAGTGCTTCATGTCTGGGCAGACAGCACCTCTCTTTAGAACTGCTTTTAGCAGTTGGAATATGCTAAACAAATGCAATAAAAATAGTTTTGCTTTTCTGGTTACAATGTGGGATTCTTAGATTCTTCACTCCTGCTCCGTCCAATGTTCGGAAACGGAAAGTAGAGGACGGAGTAAGTTGACCTCGTTCCCGTCGATGGCCATCTGTTTATCCCTATTCAAGAATAACAAAATTTGTAAGCATTTGTATATAAAAGCTTCTTCAAAAGTTGAAGTTTAAGATTGGTGTTTATGTGTATTTGTGTGGGTGTGCATGCCATGCCATGGTGTCCATGTACACATCTGAAGACAGACAGCCTGCAGGAGTTAGTTCTATTGTCACTTTGAGTCCTAGAGGTTGAGCTCACATCAGCACTCTGGACTGGAATTACCAAGCCATCTTGCCAGTCCAGTTTTTTTTTTTTTTTTTTTAATTACTAAAAATAATTAATGGGCAGAAACATACTTGCACCACTTTTGAGACAGATCTTCCTGTAGTCTGTTGCAGTAGGAAGCTGATTAAAAGTAAGGAGCTAGACCTACATACGGACAGGCTGTATTGCTATGTCTGATGTCATGAGGGTGTGATTAATAGTCTGTAAGAGTTTTGGTTTGGTGTCTTACTCTTAGATTTCCCCTAAGCTTGGTTTCAAAGCCTGACAGACACTGGTACTACCCTTCTCCAGGCTTCCTTCATTTTCTAAACTTGCCTGGGATCTTACAGACCAGATTCATGGGGTAGGGCTAGTTTGCCTTGACTCAAAGGGAGTTTCCGTGGCTCTTTCTTCATGTCTAGTTAAATAACGTTTGTTGGCTGGAAATGTGTTTCATTCCAAACCATTTTTAACAAGGACTTCTGTTAGACCTTTAAGTTAATAAAGCCTTTGATTATAATTTTGGGGTCAGAAAAACAAGCCATTCTTGACTTCAGAAACTCAGAAATATGCTGCTGGCTTAAGGTCTGGGTATCGTGGTGCCTTTTGATTTATTTTACATGTGGCAGTTTTGTCCTTACCGTTTTAATAATATGTAGTAGTAGTTGTTGTTTCTTACCCTTTTCCTTAAAAAGGAGAATTTCTTCAGAAGGGAAATGTGTTGGTGATGGCACCATTTTACTCTGTGTGGGATTCAGAGAGTTTCCCTGCTCTGTACCAGACATGTGTTCCTTTCTCCCCTGCCATGGTGGGGGCCTGTGGTTTCTGCTGAAGCCGGGGTCATTTATGGTAGGAAGCCAAGTCTGTGGATGTGAACATCCAGGCATTATTTACTATGGAAAAAATAATAATTTGTTTATGGTAATAACAGTTTTCTTCGTCAGCAGCGGCTGCTGCAGGAAGCTTATTGCTAAAAGACTTCCAGTTGCAGTTTTTAATCCGGGTGGGAATAAAGGAGGCCGGAGTCAATGCTATCAGGGTTTCCACTTGCATTGTAGGTTGTTTTGATTGAGGCCTGCTTGGCTATCCTTATCACGTGATGCTTATTTCTTCTGCCCCTCGGTACTCTGCCCACAGCCTTCCACAGAGCCTAAAATGTATGCACTTCTTGGATGTCCAAATGAATGACAACAGAAAAGACTGCCTATTAAAGTGTTTTGTTCATATTTTCACTTCCAAAAGGAATTTTGAGGGTAACCAGTATTTTAATTGTGAAAGTTGGATTGTTTTGTTTGGATAGAGTCTATGTTCTTGTGAAACTGGGTTTATGGAATTGGATCGGGGAAAAATGGAGTATATAATTGGGTACATCCTGTACTGCCTAATGAATCACTGGGCTGGTGTAATGGCCATTAGCACTTTGCAAGCCAGGCTTGTGAGCCCTTGCCCTTCCTGAAAGACTAGGAGTTGCCTGTGAGGAGCAGCATTCATCTGGATGCTGGTCAGTCGTCGTGGGCTCAGGAATTGGCTTGCCGGCTGCCTGCTGTTTGTGTCACAGGGGCATCAGATGTCATCGGATCAAACCAAGAACTTCTTTGGTCATTCCTAAGGTCACGGCAGAAGTCACAGTTCAAAATATAAATCACAGGGCAACATCCAGAATCGATTTGTTATGCGTACATGAACTTGTGCAGTGAAAAAACTCTTAGGATGAATCTTTGATCCCATTGATGAGTTTCCTTCAACCCACTACAGACCTCTTAAAAGTAAACGGTAGAATAAAAATGCCAGGGAAAGTAAAACCCAAGCCCAGGGCCAAAGTCAGGGTTCATGTGGGCCCGACCTCATAAAATGATCGAGTCTTTTAAGTGTTCAGGATTCCTGGGGATGCAGACAGACCTGCTGACAGGGGAGAAGGAAGCAGAAGCTGGCTGGCGTGCCTGCAGCACCCCAGCTTGTTCTGACCCGAGTCCTGTCAAAGACTTGGATTTCCCTTGTTGACAGTAGCCAGTTAAGTGACTCTGAGACTCATGACTAATTTCTGAACACCTTTCGGCCGTAACATAGAAACATTTTGGTTTGGTTTCTGAGGTTTTTTGTTTGTTTTTGTTTTGTTTTGTTTTGTTTTGAGACAGGGTCTTACTATGTAGCTCAGGCTATCCTGAAACTCACTATGTAGACTGTGTGGACCAGGTTGACCTCACACTCACAGGGATCCACCTGCCTCTGCCTCTCAGGTGCTGGGATTACAGATGTCCGCCGCCACGCCCGGCTGTATAGAAGCAGGTTCGATTCCTTTCCAGCCCCAGGCTTTAGCTTTGCTCTGAGGTCCAGCCTCAGCTCTTAGTCATCTGCCGTGTGTCAGGTTTGATGCCCCTTATGTAATGTTGCCCAGTGGCCATTGGTGTGGAATTGAAGTGTCACTTATCAGCTGTGTGACCTTGGACAAGTCAGTCTCTTTGGCACCCCGTCCCCCTTTACAATAGCACAGGGATAGAGCTGGCTCCCTGTATTAGGAGGCTGATGGGAGGGTTAAAAGACGATCATGGTTATAAAGTGGGTGGCATAAAGCCTGTCAAATTACAACTTCCCATAAACTTCAGCTGCTATTATTAGGTGCGGAGTGTGTCATTAACCTTTTCTCTTCCAGCTTGTTGGTCAGGAACGCCTTAACCCTTTGTGTATCAGTCGGATCTTGAGTAATTGATGGGTGATTTGCAGGTGGAATGAGATGGGATGCAGAGTCCTTACCAGGCTGCCAGCGGGGCCCCTTCACCTCAGGAGGCACTGCAGACTCGGTAGCCACCCTGATCTTTCTGTGTGGGTACCCTAAGGACCTTCCTCCACAGAAGTGCTGGGGCTCACAGCATCACCCCGTTTCTGAGGTGCCGTTTGAGCCCTCTGGCTTTGGGTATGTGGTGGGCATGTCATTTGGGGGCTGTGCTAGATCTGAGCGTCAAGTATCTCGTCCGATTCTGACAGACTTGGATTCCATTCTCTTCCTCATGACTAGGGACAGAGGCGGCTTCAGATCTGAATGGATCTGCTGAGTTTCTCCTGTCTCTGGTCTCCATCCTCCTCTCCCACCACAGCCCGGCCCCGGCATCATCCTCAGCCTACTCATGCTCTTGAAGACTATTTGTTCTGGAGTGTAGATGAATTCACACCCAAGACTGACTAGTTAGGAGTACAGGTCTTCCTTCCTCCTGTCTGTCAGAAGCTTACAGCAAGGCTCCTCGGAGTCTAAGCCAGTGACTCTTAGTGACTATAGCTTTGCCCCCAGGAGCTCTGGACACTTTGTGAGCCACGCACGCTAACCAATGAGAAGAGGTGATGTTGTAAAGTACAGTGTGGAGAGCCTGGGGTTCTGCTAATCACAGGATAGTTCAACAGCAGAGTTACCAGACTCAGTGGTCTGCACACCAGGTTCCAGAGCAGCCAAGGCTCCTTAGTGAGACTCTGTCCCAAAAATAAACAAATGCCAGCAGGCACTTCATGGTCAGTTTCCCAGCATGGGGGAAGGGAGGGGATAGTGGAGGTGGTTTGTGACTCCTGACAGGCCCTTCAGTGGAGATCAGCAGGCTCCCCCCCCCCCATAGTCTTCTGTCCGTCTGTCCTGTGAGCACTTATTTGTGCCTGTCAGAGGGGAAGGGAGATGAAGCGCCTCCCCCACAGTGGTTTCCCTGGGATCACATCAGAAGAGGGAGCCTGTCCCCCTAAGAAGCATTATGTGGGTTTGCTGAGCTCAGCTTTAACCCCACCATGTTTTTTTTTTTTTTTCTTTTAACATATCTGCTTCTTTTGATTTTTCACTATTCCCTTGTTCCCCTAGTCTGTCTCACTCCCTACCTGCTCCCACACACTAAGGGGGAGCCTAAGAGGCTGAGAGGATCTCACACACCCAGTTACCTCAGATCTCACTCGGATCCCCGTCTTACTTGCTTTCTCCGAGCAAGAGCGGCGGTAGCGACGGCAACAGGCACAAATTAAATGATTCGAGTTGCCTGATGTCTGTGAGAGCACGGACACCTGTGAGCTGTTTGGGCATTCTTTAGAAGCTTGAACATAAGATCCCTTTAAAAGACTGGAAGTGTTCCCCTCCACGAGTGGCCGTAGAATCAGCAGGAGGCAGTCTAAATTGGGGTGGGTTCCCTGGTTGTCTTGGCTCTCCCAGAGGACTGGAGCATGTTCAGAAGCCTGCCAGGATGTGTTTCACTGTTCTGTGTTTGTGTGTGTGCTTGCTAACAGAAGTCAGGAGATGATTGGGCAGTTGTTACTTTCCTCCTCAGTGGGTCCCAGGGATCTGAGTCTGTCAGGATTGGCAGCCAGTGCCTTTACCCTTGAGCCATCTTGCAAGCACCAGAATCGCTTTTTAGCATCTGAGATTGGAAAGGCTCTGATGGAACCCCATGGCTAGCTAGCTCTTGGGAAGTAGCAGGCCGGGTGTGGAAGAGCCCTATGTCTTTGGATCTTCTCTGGTGAACTTGTGAGCCGGCCTCCTTTCTTGAATTCTGGGTCGTTGGTCACTGGGCTGGAGTTACAGGGTGTTACTGTAAGAAGAAACTACTTGGGCAGGTGATTTTCGGGGAGCCCATCTGTACGAGCAAGCCTCCTTCTTGGTTTCTGACCTCCATCTGTCCCTCCACATTGCCCCACGGGCTTGGCTCCTTCAGCTTTGGAAAAGCTTGCCTTACCCTGCAGAGTAAGCTCTGTCACTGTCACACATTTGCTGTCCTGAAGCTTTTGCTTATGGGTCTCCTACTGGACTGAAACCACACCCTTCTTTCAGGAAGACCAAAAACAAACAAACAGATGATAAAATGCATGGCCAGTGATCTTTGTGGAAAATATAAAGTTGTATCAAAGTAAATGCCAACTATATGTGTATTTCCCTAAGGAGTGAATCATCTCAACTATTAGAATGGAGTGGGAGGAAAGACATTGAGCCATATTACAACTGGGCTCCACAGCAAATGTCTCCCTCGTTTGCTTACTGCTGGTTATTTCCAGTTGTTTCCTTCAGCAGTTGATGCAAGAGTTTCTTTTCCTGGTCTAAAAAACAAAGAATCTGGAAGGTTTTGTTCTCTGTTAACCAGATTTAGAAGTGATAGAGAAAAATAATATCCTTGCTAAGTTGTTGAATTGGTTGCAGTAATTGCTGGTACCAAGATTCTGGCATCTGGATTACATACAGACTGATGAGAACATCTTAAAATGGTGTAAACGGTGGAGAGCCATGTTCTCTGTGAACCCAACGGGAGTTCCATCAACCCAATGGTAGAGACCCATGTTCTCCATGAACCCAATGATGGAGACCCATGTTCTCCATGAACCTAGTGATGGAGACACATGTTTTTCATGAACCCAAGTGATGTTTTAAGAATGTTCTAGAAGAGAAATTTCTTCACAGGCTTGGTAAACAAAGTCCAAGTTTGTATGCCCAAGCCATGAGGAGCCAAGCCAGGAAGCATCACACACACACACACACACACACACACACACACACACACACACACACACACACCTGCATCAGCCCCTGCTTTCAGGATCCTTCCCTGTGTGAGTTCCTGCCCTGACTTCCTTCTATGATGAACAGTGATGTGGAAGCGTGAGCCGAATAAACCCTTTCCTCCCCAAGTTCCTTTTGGTCATGATGTTTCATTGCAGCAACAGAAGCCCTGAGTACAGGACCTTTAGGTGAAGAAGGTGGATGAGCTTCCTGGGGTCAGGGTTTGTGTCTTTATATTGCCCTGTATTTCATGGGCAGAAGAAGCAGAGGCCGACCCTGGTTCATGGAAGTTAGGTCACAAGAGGTTTGTGGGAAGGGACCAGGGACAGATAGATGAGTCTTGCTATTGAGTTTCTTTGTTTGGTTGCACCCCCTTCAAGTCCTTTTGAATGCATTCAAGATTTGAAGGAGGAGGCTGCATCACCATGCAGAGCAGAACAGTGAAACTGAGTGAGCTTAAACCCACACTGCAGCCAGGGGGGGAGGGAGAGATAGCACCCTGCCCAGGGAATGTGGAAAGGTCGCCGCTTTCTGCCCTCGTTTGGCGCCGATGGTGAAGAGCCTGGGATGAGCCTTGTCTGTGCTCCTCTGGCTTCTGGTGGTCTTGAGGTCAGGTAGTGGCGAAGCTTGGACTTTGAGCTTTGGCCTAGGCTGCAGTGTGAACGTGATGCCTTGGGGAGGTCCTTGAACATACATGCCCTATTACTTGCCCTCTGCTCTCATTTCTCACTGGTAACACCTGAATTAAGGATTGAGTGGGGGTCATGAGCAGTTAAGAAAAAGGGCTGTATGATTTTCTGGTACTTTCTTCTTGTGGGTCTCATGATGATTATTTTGAAAATGTCCAGTTTGGGGGGTTTGTCCACAGATGCAGCAAGTCAAATCAAACAGAATTAATAAAACCATATTTAATGAACACGGCAAAGCAGACGACCGAAGCAACTCGCCATCTCATGGCAGGTCTGTAGGCGTGGTCTTGAGCAGCTCCGGGGGAGGAGCTGACTGACCATTGGCTAGCTTCCTGAGGGGCGGGGTCTGGCATGGAAAGAGTGGGTGGGGCCATTCCCAGCTGAACATCTGGGTGGGGTTTAAATAGGGGCATGAACCCTTGAGTGGAGATCCCCAACATCTAAGACAGGCAATGGGGAGAGGTTTGGTAGTTGAGTGTTTGGGGGAGATTCCTTGGTCTGTTATTTCTTTTGTAATTATTACTGTCTTGCTTTGTTGGATTGTAAAAGTCAGAGACGATGAAGAGAAGCAGTCTTTTGGGAAGGCTGAGAAGGAAGCAGAAGCTTTAGTTAGGTAATACTTTTTCAGAACAGAACTTCTCTTTTAGGATTATTGCTTCATAATCTTTAAACGTCCCTTCTCTTTGCAGGCGGCATTAAATGAGAGAGATTTTTACTTTTTAGTGTGGTTTGCTCAGCTTTTTTTGTTTTTGTTTTTTGGGGGTTTTTGGTTTTGGGGGTTTTTTGTTTTTTGTTATTGTTGTTGTTTGGCCTTTTGTTTGTTTGTTTGGTTTTTGGTTTTTGATTAACTCATGTCTCTAAGTACCTCTGGTTGGAATTTAGTTAATAAGCCAGTGGGAAGGCCTTCTCATGCATAAATTTCTGTGGGAATTTGGATTCAGATATATTTGTTTGGCTATATACATTCCTCTTCTCCAGTGTCGATGTGTCTTCAAAGGTCCCTCTGAGATTTCTGGGGGACTCCATAGTCCTTTGAAGATCTTAAATTTTACAAACATGATCAGTTGTCTTACATATATTGTTCTAGAAGCCCTTGCTTCCTTTTCCTCCCCCTCTGCCACCAAGATCATCATATTCTTTCTCAAGGACCACACACACACACACACACACACACACACACACACACACAGAGAGAGAGAGAGAGAGAGAGAGAGAGAGAGAGAGAGAGAGAGAGAGCAGACTTTTTATGTAGGTTTCCTCTGGCTTTAAAGCAATTAAGTGCCCTTGTCTTTAAAGGGGAACTCAGATGACCGTCTGTGAAGTGTGGTCGTCTGCCTAAAGAGCCTCCGGACCCTCCTGTCCTGCCCTTTCTCCTCCTGCTCCTTAGAGTAGTCCTTCAGGCTTGCCTAAAGGGAAGGGTCCCCCAGACTTCTGCAGAAGAATCAGCACAGGACTCTTTAAGAGTGGAGCAGAGTGGAGCACTGGCTGTTAGAGTCTCTGTTTACTATCCACCTGATGTTATGTAAAATGACTTGTCCTTGTGAAAAATGTGTAGAAGAAACAGAAGAGAAAGTCCGATTTTGTCATTTGTTGTTGTGTCATTTTATAATTACTTTTTTTTTTTTTTTTTTTAGCAGTGTACCCTCTCTTGGTGTTGACTCAGCCTCTGACAGGCAGGCTCTGTGGTTTGTCCCAGTACCATTCTCCCCTTCCCAGGTCTCAAAAGCAAGGTGCTAGGTGTGAACTCTTTGCCAATCTTAATCCACCCCACTGATAACTCTGAGTGTTGAACTTACGCACTTATTTCGCGCATAAGTATTTCGAGCTTCCTTGAAATATTCAAACATAATACAAAATCAAACGGCTGTCAAGATTTTACCCCCTGTGCTTAGACCCCCCCTCTTGTTTTAGCTTTATTGGGGGTTTTAAAGTAAACATTAGCCTGAGTTACTTAACTCTCTATGTGTACACCTTGAAAAAATGTGGCTGTATTTTTCAGCAGCCACATTGCCATTGTGCAACTAAACATAGTTATTTATTTTTTTACTGGTATAATAGAATACTTAATGTATAATTTTTTTTAAGTCAAATTTGGGTTAGGTTTGATCTTAACACTCAGGAGGCAGAGGCAAGTGGATCTTTGAGTTCAAGGCTAGCATGGTCTGTGTGGTCACAGGACAGCCAGATAGTGAAACCCTGGCTCAAGGAATACAGAATTTTTGTTGTTGTTGTTTTGTGGTTGTTTGTTTGTTTGTTTGAGACAGTCTCACTATGTAGCTCTGGCTGTCCTGGAAGTCACTAGACCAGGCTGGCCTCGAACTCAGAGAGCAACTTCCCTCCACCTCTCTCCACCCCCCTCTGCCTCTCAAGCGCTAGGATTAAAGATCTGTGCCCCTACACCTGACCAAGAAATACTATAAAAATGTAAAATTCATAGCCATTCGAAGAAAAAGGATTAATCAAAGGCCACTCTTGTTGTGGGGCACTGTGCCTCTTCTGAGCAGGGACAGTTCCTTGCCACAGGCACCTCTTTGCCGTTGAGAGCCTCAGGAACAGGTGAGCCGCCTTGCACAGTGCCCTACATTCAGGGTGTATCGTTTTCCTCTCTCACCTGAATTTCCTGAGCCTGGAAATGAACTCTGGAAGCCCGAATGCATTCGAGTCCAGCCTTTTTAATTACAAGTGCTGTGTATCCCCCATTGTACCACAACAGGAAAAACCTCCCTGGTTTTACTCGATAAAAGTAACAGATACTCCCGGACGCTGAACGGAGCTGAGCGCTCTGGACTTCGAAGTCTTAGCTGCCTTGATGGGCAGCCTTTCAGAGGGACCATGAGATGGAGTGTGATAGTGGCTCAGGGCTTAACCAGGGCGATGGGGCCTGGAAAGCCATGGGAAGTTAGCAGGCTGAAAGAGTTGGTGAGAAGTGTACTGTTCCTTTGCACCTGGCTTTATCCCGTGAGGCATCTTATTGAGCAGTCCCTCTCTCTTTACCCACTGGGTGTCTTCTAACTTGATGCCTGTTAGTGCGCTTGGATCAGAACGGTCTCTGTGCACCCCCACGTCTCCCGAGCGAGGCTGGAGGCAGAAGAGGCAGCTCGAACCCTCCTGAAATAGTGGCCCATTCGTGCCCAGGAGCCCTGACTTCCTGTTCTTCCTGACAGCCTTCTGAGCAGATAGCTTTCAGGCGGGCAGGGCATGTGAGCGTTCCAGGGGACAGGGTGCCTCTTAGTTTTTCATTTGAAGCGATGATCCGGAGAAGGACTCCACATCTTACTTACCAGGAATGAAGCTGGGAATTTAAAATGGCTGTGGGTGCTTTGTTGAGACACCTTTTGGAGAGGTGTGTTACAGGGTTTTTTCCTGGTGTCTGTTCCTCACCAAGTTAGCGTCTCCTGGGAATTGCCTTTTCCCATAGGAAGGTGAAAATCTCAGCTGGAGAATGGTCTCTCGGGATCATAAGCTGAGAATTTAAACAGGGGGAATTTCTTTGGTGTGTTGTGGGTGCAGTATCCGCCGAGCACGGTGTTCACTGCTGCAGCTCAGGGTTAACCGTGGTGCGCACACATACTGACTGAGTAACAGAGCGAGTTGTTGTAATGCTGTTTGTTATTGTTGAGAAGACAGAAGTAATGGCAGTGAGCAACCCTGAGCCTGACTTCGTGAGGAACGGACTCAAGTACAAGAGACCGGGGAGAAGCGGGATTTGACTTATTAGCTGATTTCTTAAAAAGATTGTGTGTAGCCTACGAGACCATGAACAAACTAGATTTGTTTAAAAGGACAGGTATCCCTATTTTTCTGTGAAAACCAATAAAAATTACCGGGACAACAAACGATGTGTCTGCTGCCCGCGGGGTCACAGCCTTCCATCATTAAAACTCTGCCCCTTTGTGCACGCAGCACAATGCGCTCTTTGATACGGGGCACCACACTCATGTCGAGGACAGTCACGTGCTGCGTTTTCTTTTTCAGAGATTAAGGACACGATCCTTTCTCTGTTTCCAGTTTTAAATGGCGTTGAGGGGAGAGATTGGGCTGATGAATGGCTTTTGTCTATACCTTTGTGCTCTTCTTTGCTTTTCTTACAAGGGAGTCAGTTTGGTCCCAGCCTCTTAAGAGGAAAAACTGAACGTCAGTCACAGATGACTGCAGACAACCCTCCCTCCGACTGACTAGGTCATTCGGATTTTTATCACATAAGGGAATGTTGACTACCAGGTAGCCTGTGGCTTTTTTACGTGCCACTGGACCTGGTCCTGCTGCTAAGTTGCTGTGTGGGCCCTGGAGGAGATCCGCCCAGGCTCAACATACTGCTCTGTACATTACCCATTGCCCTTGGGGGACACTCCTGTGTGCTACAGTTTCTTCCTCAGCAAAACTAGTTAATAGTGCATCATAAAACATGGACGAAAGCTAAATGCTAGCAACTTTTAATGTAAGTTCATTTAGGGACACCGTTCGGGTATTGAGGATGGAAGATGGGAAGATGCTTTCTTTTTGGGTGGCAAGATGTTACCCCGGGTGACTCAAGATTCTAGAGACTCAATTGAGCCAGAGGTTAAAGGAAGCTGTCGCCTCATACCAGTATAAGCCCCCCAAGAAGGGAAAAGCTGCGCCTTGGGCCACAGGCCTGACCGCGCCGTATTCCCTTTTGCCCTGCTACATCTCCCTGCTAATTTCCTGAGCTGTCTCAGGATGGTTGTGGTTGTACACACGGGGATTCCCCCCCCCCCCCCACACACACACACTCTGCTGGGTCTTTACAGAAGCAGCCAGCTGCAGTAGACTGAAAAGTTCTCTGTGAGGGGTCTGGAACAGTAGAATTTTTTTTCTAGAAGATTATGGGCCAAGTTAGTTATAATAACTCAGTCCTTAGAGACAAGGAAAGGGTTTTTTGTTTTTGTTTTTTTGAGCAGAGCTGTGTATAATATTTGGTTCCCTTGATGAGACATCCGCAGAAGAAGAAAGCTATCTCCACTCTGGCGCGGCTGTCTGTGTTGTGTGCTAACCATGTTACCTTTCCTGCAGCCCCTCAGTTCTGCACTCAGACGGTTGGTCTGATCCTGGGTTCATAAGCTGCCTCTAAAATGTGACTGGCACACTAGTGTGCCAGTCTCTCTCTGCCTTGTATACCCTGGAAGAATCTGAGAGCACAGAGGCCCTGGGCAACCTCAGCCTGGCAGCTGGGTGTGAACCACCTGGGTGTGAATCCCATGTTCGGAGTGACTGTGGAATGGGGGATTCTGGGTGTTGAGAGGGCTCTCCAGGAACTGGAGTTACAGGTGGTTGTGAGACACCTTGTGGGTACTGGGAACCAAAACTAGGTCCCCTGTTAGAGAAGCCAGTGCTTTTAACCTCTGAGCCATCTCCCCAGCCCCTCTGTTACCTGTTCTCATGGCCGTTTATTGTTGAATTTTACATTTAAGTTTGATGTAGTCCCTAGACACATTCAGCATAGTTTCTTGAGGTTCCTCAAGGCAGGTTGTGTAGGGCACAATTGCAAGATCCACAAGCCTGGACCGAGCACAGGGCTGGTCCTGAAGTTTACTTCCTGTGGTCTTAAAATTGCTGTGGACTTAAAATCCTCTAAATCTAGAGTCAGGCTTGGCTGAAGGTACATGCCTGTGATTTCAGCATTGAGGAGGCAGAGGCTTGAGCCTATGGGTTCAAGACCAACCGAGATAGCAGAATAATGAGTCCTAAGCCTGCCGGGGTTATATAAATAATATAGAGATCAAAACAAAACACCAAAAGCAAACAAACTTAATCTAGTTCTTGATTCTCTTCCTCGGAATAGGAGGTGAGCAAAGCTGGCTGATAATCAGATAATGTGCTGGCCTCTGAGCATTGCATTTATGTGCATCTAAACAGTACTCAAAGGGGAAAGCCTGTATATCTGAGCATTGCATGCATATGCGCGTAAACAGTACTCAAAGTGTAAGCCTGTTATGATACCTCCTACCTGACAGTGTGTCCCTGATCGCCTACCTCCGCCGCCAACTCCTTCATATTCTCCTAGACCTAATGTTGTCTTCATTAACCTTTTTCTCACTCCGGTTGAATGATTATGTTAAAATTTTGTTGTGTATTTCAGAAGTTGTCAAAATAACATTTTGACATCTTTATGAATATAATAAGATGTTACTCGCTAAGTGTAAAACCAATGAGACAGGAGATTATGTTTTAATTATATGAAGTTAACATGTTGCAGAGACAGAAGAGGTAAAATGATTAAGTTCGGGAGCTGGGGAAGCAGCTCTTCTGAGTATATGATGACCCGAGTCTAGTCCTCAGTGCCACATAAATGCCGGGCGTGATGATGTACAGCTGTGATCCCTGTGTTGGAGAGGGGGACACAGATAGATCCCTGAGGCGCCCTGACCAGCCAGGCTAGCCCAGTTGGTGCACTGGAGGCCGACAATAAACTCTGCCTCAAAAAGAAATAGAATGCATACCTGCTGGTGATATCCATGGTTGCCCTCTGACCTCCCTGTGCACAGCACACGTACATGCACACACCATCCACATGTACATATGTCATGAAAATGGAGTAGGAGTAACTTGTGCCTTGTTTTTCCACATTTTCAGCAATGTCATTCCACAAGGGCTTCTGGCTGTACTTTGCACACATCCATCCACACGGCATCTGTAGATGTGTAGGGAGGGAGTGTAGTGGACTGTGGGACAGTCTGGGAATTCCGATGCACCCTGTTGAGAAACCGCTCAGGCCCTCGGGCCCTCGTGAAGGATGGGATCTGAGGCACCCTGGACCTTCTGTCCCTACTTGAGCCAGAGCATTCCCTCTTTCTTTTGCTGGATGCCTTAAATCTTACGCAAGATTGAGACCAAGGCCAGGAAGTCGTGGTGCAAGCCTAACCCAATGGGCAGAGGTAGGCGGACCCAAAGCAATACAGAGAAACCCTGCCTCAAAATAAACAAACAAACAAATAAAGTAAGTTGATTGATTGATTAACTAATTAATTCATTTGAGAAAATGATTTTGGTGCAGAATAAAAGTTAGAAAATGAGTGGTATAGAGAAAAGAATATGCCTTGGGGTGCAGGTAGGAACCATGGATCCAGAGTGTGGCTGGGTGACGTACAAGTCACTTTGCTGTTCAGAACACCTAGTGTCTCTATCTGAAATGACAGGTTTGAGCTAGGAAACAGTCACAAAATTCTTAAGCCTCTTTTGTCTTAGGATGTTATTCAGGTTGTGTCAAAAATAAGCAACTACATAAAAAGAGAGCTGTGACCCCGCAGGCTCCCAGTTCTCTGCAGGACAACAGAAGCCCAAGTAAGCATCAGGCTGGAGTGGCTGTCTCTTTTAACTTGCAGTTTGTTTTCTATTAATTGTGTGTCGCCCAGACACAAAACCAGTGGCTCCGTGGCTCAGTGTCGTGGCTGCGTTCACGTCCACAGACCACCTGGAGCTAGTGCTGTCTGGATGGCCTCAGCTGAAGGGTAGGCTTCCCCTGGAACACTATCTGCACAGGATGCCTGACCTGAAGGCTGGGGGTCACACTCTGCTCCCCAAAGCTTCTGTGGGTGAAGGCTCTAAGAGCCAAGTTGGCTGCCGTTCGGTCATTAGCTTTTGACTTTGGGAACAAGCTTTGATCTCTAGGTGTACGAACTCTGTGGTAATACTATAAGGGAAGCCAAGATGCTTTCTTATTGTACTCTAATCTCAGAGCGTTCCCCTCAGTGAGTTTCTTAGCTTAGGGAGGGTGTGCTGGGAGACCCCCCTGAAAGGGGCAGTTGGAGCTGGACTCTGCTTTGGACCTATGTGGAGTTGTTCCCTGGTTAATCTGAACAGTTCGTTCCACTGCCCACTCCTATTCCCCCAAACCCATGCAGCTACTGCTGCGGCTCAGATACTTCCCTTCTATAGTCATTTGAATACTGAAGTGCGCTAACTCGCTCAGAAATCTATTGGTTTTAAGTGGACAGATTTTGAATGATTGATCCATTGTGGCCTTAGCTTCATCTGTGGCATAAAGCCATGCATTTTACTTTCTCTGCTACGTTAGGATGTAGGCATCGAACTCTCAGTCATCCTGGAGTATAGAAAGAGCAGAAACTTAACTCCATGGTCTCGGAGTGTATCGGAGTATACGGATTACTGGGCGAGCTGCATCAGAAGCGAGCCCCATACATGCACCCGGGACCTAGGACAGTTTCAGAAGTCCCTGACATGGCCACCTGCTTCCAGACTACGGCACGGCGGGACCCGAAGAGCACACAGCCAGCCTTGAAACGGGCAGGCAGCAGTGTTCAGGTTCATATTTAGGATGGACGCGTATGTGGGCTGAATTGAAATGGGAACCTCTACGCTAGTTAGCCATGTTCCTCATGCAGGCACCTGTGTTTGGGTGTAGAATGCTGTAGCAGCAATGTTCAATTTGGGTCACACATGCTGAGCCATATGTTTCTATGACGACTTAAGTACATATAAAATAAATACTTCACTAGTAACAAATACCAGCTTTTCATATATTTTCCATTTTTTCAGCTATTAGAAAAATATGTAGACACATACGCATCATTTTCAGTTATATAAACTTGTATTATGCATTAGGTAGCATAAGTAGGGCATTTACAGTTTCATATACAATTGGTATATATGAAATTTGACTGATACATAATACATGTAGTATGTATAATGTATGTAGTAGGGCTGTGGCTGGTACCGTACAACACCAAACAGAATAAGGAACACTCAACAATCAAAATCTCTTATGTTTTCTTGTAAAAAGGTGTGCTTTTGTGCTTTAAGGAAAAGGAAAAGTATTTGTACCATGGATTCATATATTATTCATCATGCTAAGACCTGCCAAACCTGGCTTCATGACACAAGCCTGCAATCTTCAGTCACTCCAGAGGCAGAAGCCAAAACATCACAGGTTCAAGGGCAGCCTGGACAACTTAATGAGCTCTTGTCTAAAAAGTAAATAGAGGACAGATGCTTGCTTAGCCCTAGGTTCAGTCCTCTGTGCCAATCAAAACAAAGGAAAGACCCAAGATGGAGACAGGTGGGCTGACGGGTGGACCATTCTGAAAAGAACACACAGCACCTGGAGTCTAAATCTTTCAATAACTTAGGGCTGGACGTGCCGTCCAGCCAGACAATAGCACAGTTGTTGACTTCTGAGAAATAAGATGGTAGAACCACTTATGATACCACATTAATTTGGGGGACGCTGCCTCTGGTCTGCACACGGGGCATTCTTATTGATACAATAATGAGAATTACAGAAAATCAGCAGCAAAACCCAGTGTACCCAGACGGGGAATGGTCCAGTATTTGTTCTGTTTCTCCTGATGAAGACAGACTCAGCTTTCTCTCCCCAGTGCTGAGCTTGCAAATGACAGTCTTGAAAAATTAGAAGTGTTGGTGTGGCAATAGATGAAACTATCACTCTAACTCTGGATGGTGATGGGATAAGCCGTGGGTGGGGGTGTCCCCAGTCCTGTCCAGCTGAGTCCTGAGTCCGGTTGTGATCCCGTGAAGTCATTGTTAAATGGCTCAGCTTGTTGGTTTTGGTTTCTGCACGCAGTGTGAGCTCATCTTCAGGAATCCACAACAGAATGTGAATTTTACAGTGTCTAACAAGCACACCTGTTTCCTAGCTCTAAGAACCTCTATGTGAGGGCTGAAGAGATAGGTCAGTGGTTAAGAGGACCCAGGTTCAGTTCCTAGCTCTTACGTGCTGTCTCACAACTGTCTGTAACTCCAGTTCTGACAGCTGAGCAAAACATCCACACACAGAAGATAAATACATTAATAATAAAATCTTTTTTTTAAAAAAAAAGAACTGTGTGTCCTTTTCCTTCTGGATCCAATGATAATGATGTCAACAGTTTTTTTGTTTTTTTTTTTTTTTAGATTCTCTTTCCATGCTCAGCATGGTGGTGTGTGCCTTTAATCTATAGGAGTTCAAGACCAGCCTGGTCAACATGTTGGGTTCTAAGGCTACCCAGTGAGACCCTGTCTCAAAAAATGACAGATGCACGTTTCCCCCGGGAATTTTGGCAGCCTGTCTGTTACTGGAAAGCCTGCCTTAGGGATTCTGCTACACTCAGGTTTTTATAGTGTTACTCCACAGAGTATGACTTCACTTTGAGCTCATTCTCGCCATGTTATTGCGTAAACAATAGGTTCTTCATCCCTAGCCAGCTTGGCCTTTCCAGATTTAATGTAAATTCGGCTGGCCAGAGGCAGAGTGGCCTGGATCAGGCTCGTAGTTCACTGACATCACTTGTTTGGGAGTTTTGAGAGCCCTTCAGGACCCGTGCCCACTCTCCAGCATGCCTAACCACTGCTGTAAGGTTGGCACGAAGCCAGGGAGCCAGCTAGATTAGCAGAATGCATAAGAAACCAGTCGCTGCTGTTGTGTTTTGTTCCTGTTTGCCTTTCATTTGTAACCCTGCTTGTGACCGCCAAATCCGCTGAGTCTGTCGTTACTGGCTTCCCCCTCAGAACTGGTGAGGCTTTGGGGCCACGTCTAGGATTATAGTATATCCTGCTTCTGGTGCCATTAGAAGATGACAGTGCTCAGCACTTACACAGTTACTCCTTAAAGGCTACTTTTTGTTCTCATTAAAATTTGTTTTTAAAATTAGTTTTTTTTTTAAGTTTTTATGTGTGTGTTTTGCCTGCGTGTGTATGTGCACCTGGTGCCTGTGGGGGGTACTGGATCCCGTGGGACTGGAGTTTAGGGAGCAACATGTGGGTGCTAGGAACCAAACCCAGGCCTTCTGCAAGAGTGGCAAGTGCTGTTCGCCACCAGCCATCAGATGAGTCATGAATGTGCCTGACCTGTAGGTGGGAGAGTGTTAGGCGCCAAAAGGCCTTTTCTGCTTGGTGTTTCTATTGTGTTATCTTAATATGAACACAAACTTCCAATCACTGTTAAACACTTAGACATCTATAGTTTGCTGTCTTGTTATAAATGTATTTATATGCATAGAGGAATTATATGCATGTGTGTCAGTATGGTGTTGCTAGGCCTATCGGGGATTAGGTTTGGGCATGCACCTTTTTGGTTTTTTTTTTTTTTTTTTTTTTTTTTTATTCCATTTTATTTTGTATATGTTAGTGCCTGTGGAGTCCAGATGACAACTGCAGATGTCATTCTTTCAGAATTGTTTTGTTTCTCAGACATGGTCTCATCTGAGAGTTGGGGCTCACCAATTAGGCAGACTGGCCAATGAGCCCTAGCAGACTCACCTCTGCCCCCCAGCGCTAGGATTACAGGTGAGTGTTGCCAACACCTGTCTTCTTACATAGTGCTGGGGACCAAATTCAAGACCTGACATTCATACAGTAGGCACAAATCACTGAGCTCTCCTCTGCCCCAGACTACCCCTAGGGTTAGGGTTAGGGTTAGGGTTGTGAATTCCTTTCCTATAAAAGGTTGGCTTCAATTGGGTGTGGTAAAGCATAGCTTAAGTCCCAGGTACTCAGGAGGCTAGGGCAGAGGCTCTCTTGAGCTCAGGAGTTCAAACCCTGTCTGGGCAACACAACAAATCCATCTGGAAAAGTAGGAGATGATGGAAATGCTTTGTATAGCACTTTTCCGTCTCAACAAGTGGCCCCCTCCTTATGGCCGTCCAAACACAAGTCCCCAGAGGAAGGAAGGCAGCTTGAAGAGGACTTTACTCTTGGACAGATTGGTGGCCTTTCATTCCCTTCTGGACAAGTTCCACAAGCGCTTCTGCACCTAGAACGCAAGTAGACGGCTACATCTTACTCTAGAGAAGGGGGAACAGTCTTCTGGGCCCCGCTTAGAATCCGGTTTTGCTAGAACAGAGCAGAGTGGTCTGTTCTACCAAAAGCAGATATATATATATAAAAGCATATATATATATATATAAAACACTTTTTTTTCTGCAGTATTTGGATGTGTGGTTGGTTTGAAGCTTGAGAATGACTGTAAGAGAACTCATTGTCTGACTTGAATGGGTAAATGCTTCTGAAGTGTAAGATAAACTGTTTATCTGACTGTTCCTCACTGACTCCATTGCAGAAGGTAGGCTGCATTGACGGTGAGCATGTGGGAACGGGGTGCCTTCTTCGCTGACGCCAGCCTTTCCGTGTGTCTGCCACTCCACTGGCATAGTTTAGTCCAGAGGGGAGAAGGACTTAATTGAGGCTGAAAGAAGGTAGTTGTGGTTCTCTTTATTCAGTTCTCCCCTTGTTTGTTATTTGTTCTCATGTGGTTTATCCATATTTCATACATTCCCCCCCCCCACAGATGGAGGGACTTGGGGAGTGCACGCACACACACTGCCAAGGGTTTCCAGGCCAAAGGTCTGTGTCAGGTGTGTTTTGGTTTTTGTTTTGTTTTGAGGCATTGTCTCTCACTGGACATGGGGCTTGCCAGTGAGCTCCAGGGATTTCTATCTCCATCTTTCCTGTACCCAGATTTCACATGGATGCTGGGGCTCAATCTGAGGGCTCCATTCATGGTTGGGTTTAAATAACCAACACAGCACCATGTAAAAAGAAAGAACTGGCAAGTGGGACATAGAGAAGTCACAGGATTCTGTAAAGTCCAAATGATACCTAAATCTTAACACACACACACACACACACACACACACACACACACACACACACACACACCTTTTTAGACCTCATATACACACAGTAATAACCCAAAAGCTCTTTACCCCACTGTGGCTTAAGTTGGTGTGTTGTCCAACTCTTTTGGCAGTTAACCGAGGCTGGAAACACTCAAGATTGGCAGCTTCCACGCAGTTGCTGATTCTTCTCTCTCCAGCACAGGCTGGCTCTCTGGATGCTGTTGTGTCTGGAATGCGTTGCTCTGGCCTGCTGCTGAAGTCCAGTGGGCCAGCCCTGGTTTCTCCTCGATGCCTGCTTTCCTTTCCATGCATGTCCACAAATAGCATCACAGCAAATTAAAGTAATTTTCTGATTGATGTAAGGAGTAACCAAAGAAAGCTTGTATTTGGTGCCAAAATATCTCACAGTGTAAGCAGAGTGCAAGTACTGGCCCATTTTATGGCATTTTAGTTGATAATTGGTTCTCCAAGAGCACATTATTTGACTATGTGGCAGCAGTCCAGTGTCATTCCAGAGGCATCGGACAAGCAGATGCAAACCATCACTATAGTAAATGTACTCTTCCTTTTGCCAAGTGGAAGTAGGCTATTCAGGAGGAAAGGGAAGGGAATAGGAAAATACCATTTTTTTTTTTTCCGAACCAGAACACGTCTGGCTTGTCAGTAGTTTAAAGCTGTGGTGCATAAAATCATCAGGTTTTTCTCTTTTGTAGCAAAGGCTGTGCTAAAAAAAGTTAATCTTTTAGAAACTTACAGTGAGTATATAATGAATATTACATGTATTTGTTATTGGGTTATAGAAACTTCCTCCTACCGTTTTCTTTAGATCCCAGACTTCTAAATTCTATCAGAAGAATGGAAAGGGATCTATGTGAAGTCTAGTTATATGGAAGAAGGGGCAATCCTGCGTTTCCACATTTATGACATGTCTTAGGGACATGGTCACTGTGCCTGGGGGACAGATGGATATTAAGTAGAGAGCAGCCTTTGGATAAATCAAGAACAAAAGAGATTCCCTACCCAGTGCTCCAGGATGAGCATCTGGACCCTATACAAATGTGATAAGCGTTTGGGTCATGTGGTGGTTTAAGTAAGAATGGCTCTCACGGGCTCATATATCTGAGTACTTGGTCACTCCCCAGCACTATTTGAAAGGATTAGAAGGGTGAAGGGGTGTGGCCTTGGAGGAAATGTGCACTGTGGGGGGGGGTGGCTTTGAGGTTTCAAAAGCAGCTCTGTGTGTGTGTGTGTGTGTGTGTGTGTGTGTCTTCCTCTCTCTCTCTCTCTGTCTGTCTGTCTGTCTGACTCTGTCTCTCTGTCTCTGTCTCTCTCTCTGCCGATCAGGACTTAGCTCTCAGCTACCGTTCTAGTCCCATGTGCGCTGCCATGCTCCCCTCCATGACGATAAAGGACTGAGCCTCTGAAACTGTCCCCAGCCACGTTCTTTCCTGTGTAAGAGTTGCCTTGCTCGTGGTATCTCTTCGCAGCAATGGAACAGTGACCGAGGCAAGTGAGATTTGCCCTGAGATTGAGTGCCCAGTGGTCAGGACATGGGCCTGGGGCTGCTCTCTACCCTGTAGGTAAGGCGTGACCTTGGCTGATGCGTCTATGAGGAGGCTACATCGAGCAGCAGCTGACTGAGATGGTGGGCAGATTACCTGCAGCAACAGGGCGGCGTTCTGAGGCTGCTTCTTCCCTTCCTCCTGCCCTATTCAGGGTTTGCTGTCACAGAGAGCCAGGCTAGGGCACCACAAAGTGCATGAGGCTGGAAAAGTTCTGTGCAGCGCCTTCTCTTGCAGTTAAGGAAGCAGTGGGCTGCTGAGAGCTTCAGGGACCTCACGTGGGGCTTTCTTGCCCATGAGGCCCTGGGGTCAGAAGCTCAGGAACTTCCTAGTCCCTCAGCAGGGCTGAATCCCCGCAGAACTGGCATTATTGTACTCTCACTCCTAAGAAGAAAAAAATCAGCAGTTATTTTGTTTGTAGTTCAACATTAGATATTTTGGAATGCGGTGTTGGTTTCCTTTTGCGGCTTCTTTCAGCTTGACTCATGGTGTTGGAATAACCAACACAGACACTTGGAGGATTGTCTGTTCCCAGGTGCACACATTTGCCCGTTGCGTGAGTGCCTGCCCAAACCTTTCCCTTTATTTAGTTCAGAAGTCTTCCCCTCTCCCAGTCTTCTGGTGCGTGCCACCATTTGATGGTGCCCGCCCGCTGGCGTATATTTCAGAGCTACAAAAAAAAAAAAAAAAAAAAAAAAAAAAAAAAGAAAAAGCACATGTTACTTTTGAACTCAGGTTTCCTGAGTTGTAACATCCAAAGAGCTGGAAATAGTTGTATTTGTGGGATGCTGAAGCCAGTACATTTGATGGGAAGGGAGTGAGTGGTTGTGAACTAATCGGTCTTCCCCTGGTTTCAGCTGTCTTTGGGGCCATCAGGTCGAAACCCCGCCCCGCCACGCCTCGCCACGCCACGCCCCGCCACGCCCCACCTCCACAGCCATGCCCCGCCCCACCTCACCTCCACAGCCATCCCTTGTTGTGCTTGAGCCATCAGTGGTTTCTGTTGCTGCAGGTTTTGACGCCAAAAGAGGAGCAGTTGCATTTGCAACACTAGTGGAGCTATCTGCAGAGCTTCTGATTGAGGTTAAACAGAAGCATCCCGACTATTGTCACTTGGCAGGCAGAGCACATCATATTTTAAGACTCACATAGTTTTAAAACAGGCTAATCCTTTTCTGGCTTAATAATAGGCCAGTTACATGTTTTAAATAGTATGAAGTGGGGTCCCTGTTTCAGATTAAGCTTCATCCTGGCAGTCCAGGGCACTAGCAGACATTTGCCTGATGTGTCTGGCTTGAGGATCTGTGGCACAGTGCCAGCTCTTTGAGGACCAGACGGAAGGCGTCCCAAGGACGGCCAGGTAATACTGAGGGCTCGGTAATACTGCCCTGACTTAGTTGGGGGCTAATTTTCCCTCCTCAGCCATTCAAGACCTTCATTGAGAAAACCATGGTAGAAGAGCTTTGGAGTTAGCCAACAGGCTGAATCTGCAGCCCCCACCTTCCTGGGCAGACTGCTAACGTCTCTGCCGCTCAGCTTCCTGTGTGTGGGGAAGAGGGAATGAGTTGGGATTGCAGGCCAGGCACAGCGCAATGGTCCTGGTAGTCAGCAAACACTTCATTTCCTTCAGGCTGCAGGTGAAATACACACTGCCCTAAATTCCCTATCTTGTGTGCTTGCTTGGAGTAGGCTTGGAGCCGTGGTTTGTTATTTGTGATTTTGAGTCAGCGCCTCTGAGTAATGAAGGCCCCATAGATGGACTGAGAGACAGCTCTTATCCCAGACAGATCTTAGCTGCCTTCTGCCAAGGCCTTCCTCCCGTCCCTTTAGTAGAACCTTCAGTCTATGCTAGAATATGTCATCATTTCTACATACCCTGGGTGAGACTTGTGGACTGGAAAGCAACCTGAATGCTGCTGCTTCAGACTTAACGCTGGAAGCTTACTCACGGCACCTGGGAAGCTCTGACTGTCAACACATCTCATCCAGAAATGCAATTCAGATCTGTTTGTGGCTCTGGCCCCTTCCCACTAATTCAGAATTAAACCAGACTATTTTGAGTACTCACTATAAACCAGGCTCCATTCTCTCTCTCTGTCTCTCTCTCTCCCTCCCTCCCTCCCTCCCTCACTCTCTCCCTCACTCTCTCCCTTCCTCCCTCCCTCCCTCCCTCTTCTCTCTCTCTCTGTGTGTGTGTGTGTGTGTGTGTGTGTGTGTATGTGTGTTAGGCTTTATCTGTCTCCTACACCCTGTACTCAAGGCCAGGAAATCTGAATTTGCTTCAGCCCTGTTACCACTTACTGGCTGACTGAATTTAGGTGTGGCCTATGGTTTTGTTCTCATTTTTTCACTATAAAGTTATGGCTGCTGTAACCCAGTCCCACATTTTCCCCGACACCCTTTACACCAAGCTTCCTGCCCTGACTGCTTGTCTAACATTAGGAAAGGGAGCCTAAACGTTCTGGCATGTTCCTTAGTTCTAGATGAGTATTTCTAATGCCCATTTCTCCTCCATTTCTACACAAAATGTTTCCAAACTGGAAAAGAATGCAGCTTTTTTTTTTTTTTTAATCTCAGGTAAAGATTGAGTTAATAAAATTATTTTGTTGTGCATTGCAAAGTAAGTGTCAAGAGTGTTCTGTGGTCCCTTGGCTTTTAACCCTTTGGCACACTGATCTTATATGGTAGATAAGCATGGTTCTGAAGGGGTTTCAGGAGCAAGTAGTTACCATGTCCCTCAAGGGAGAGGGACACAGTTTGTAACCCTCAGGGGAGACGTGCATGGGACAGAAGAGTTGGCCAGGTGCTGCCATTTAGCCTGCTTTGTGGAGAGACATGTGGACAGTGTACCTAAGGCTGCTGCTGGGACCTGGACTGTGGAGAGGGAGGCTTGGGGGGGAGGGGGAGGAGGGCGCTGCAAGGAGTGGGCGTAGGCAGCGGTTGCGAGGCTGCCAGGGGGGTGGATGCGTGTGCCGGAGTGCAAGTCTGGCTGAGAGGAATGGAATGTTCCCTCTTGCCCTCCAAGAGCAGAAACAGCTGTGGAATAGCTTGAAAAGACAATTGCTCGCTGAAAAACTAACATATATTCTTATGATCTTAAAATAAAGTTCACACTCAAAACCCCAACACCACTGTGGTAGTGTGTTGGCTCTCTACAGGGTTAAGGAGAGCTCACCTCCCAGCTAGGATTTTCTCTCCAGTCTCTTCTCCAGCCAGCCCTTCACCTGGCTGGTGGAAGGCTGTCTAGAGTGAAATGTTCTGCTCATCCGATGGCTGTTTGAGTCCTACTGTCACTGGCTCGATGCATGAAAACTTAAAAATATGTTTCCAGAGGACATCTGTGGGTAGAGAATTACTGTCAGCAAATTTAACGGGAAATCTTGTTTCTAGCTGGAAATGCAATCCTTCGGCCAAGTTCCCAATGGTATTTATTTTAGAACATCGCTGTTTTTTACGGTCCTTCAATGGTTTAAACTTTTAACACTGTAGTCAGGAGCAAGAGTAGAAACAGACGAACTTGTTGATTGTGCAACCCTCTTAATGATAGTTTGTTACATTTTTATCAAGCTGAAAGGCTTCTTATTTATATTCATTCTTGGCCACTGTAGATAGTAATATGAGATAATTTTTTTCTTTTTTCTGCTCCCACACTTCAGGTTTGTGTCCATATACTTGGCTTTGCTTTTACCCACCATGTTAGTCCCATCTGTCCCAGAGAGAGAGACTCTGGAGAGGGGACCGCTGAGTCCCCAGCTGTATCTGCCACAGTGAGGGTGGGTTCCTTCCTGCCCTGCCCTCCCGCTGCTTGCTGCCAGGTACCGGGCAGAAGGGAAGCTGTCTGCACAGAATGAGGTCAAGGATCCTTCTGCACACCCTGTCATTTGTAACAAAGAGCTGATCTGGCCTTGGTTCCAAACAATTACTTTTACCCCCTGCCTGCTTTGGAAGAAGCCACTCACCCCGGCTCTAGTCTCTGACCCCAGTCTTGGAAACTCAAAGGATATTGCTTCTCTGCTCCATACCTGGGCCATTGGGAGTCAGTAAGGCTAACCACTGAGCCAGTTGGCAAAATGCTTGGGGGACTTTTGGTGGTTACAAATCGGGACAACTGGGGGTTAAAATTCCCAGGCCTCACCACAGGTACTGAATCAGAGCTCTGGGGATGGGACATGGGTGAGGGAAGTCTCCCTGGGAGATTGAAATGACCAGCCAGAGAGGAGAATTGCTTGTCTGGAGGTGCCTTTGAGAGGCCCTCTGAGCCAGCCCTGGGCACTTCCAGGCAGCTCTCCCTACATCCGATCCTGTGGGCTCCGCTGTGACTCGCCAGCCTCTGTGGGTGTCTGTGAGTCACCGTTTACACTGAACTGTCTTCGAAGCCTTAGCCACCTACCTTCGGTTCACCTGTGGAATGCAGGTATTGAACAACTGTGTTCTAGATTGTCAGTGCCCAAAAGACAAGCCCTGAGACAAACTTAAAACACAGATTCTGCAAAAGAGCAGATGAGCAGTTTTGGAAATCAGCCATTCCCAGTGTCTCTGAAGTCCATTCTAAAGGCCAGTGGGCTTCTGAGTTGACAACCCACCATAACACATTCTGTTACTCTGTAGGCAGCCCAGAAAGGGGGGGGGGGGAGAAGGAGGAGGGACTATCTTCTTTGCAAAAAAAAAAAAAAAAAAAAAAGTAGGGCTTTCAAGAGTTAAATTACACAACATTTTTATTTTTAAAGCAAGTAGATTTCCCTTTGCTGTTGCGGAGAACGATAAATTGATACCACATGTGGCTTCCAGACAAGCCCTCTCTGTTCCAGGGAAAGCACATGCAGCTGGTGTCTGGGTTAGTAGTCCCCACAAGGTAAACACACCGTGGGAGGAGTTGAAGCAGATGCAGGGTAGTAGCACTTAAGAAGTGTCCAGAACTGGCAGGGCACCTTAGAAACTCAAGTTTGTAACTCTTCCTGGGAAGACAGCAGCCTCTCCCCTTTTGATCTAAAGCACCCGGAAACAGTGAGCTGAGGTCTGCTACGTCGCAGCTTCTGTGTGTGGGCCCTGACCGTTGTTGAGAGCTGTGCTTAGCACTCAGCTGAGTAGGGGTACATGCCGAGCTTCACGTGATCCTCACAAGGATCCCAGAGGCAGAGAGAGGGCATCTGATCCTGGCTTCTCATGGGGAAAGCGGAGGTTCAGATCACAGGCTGAGCTCGGAGCTCTGGGGTCTGTCTCAGCATCGCCGTCTTCCCGCGTGACCGCCTTCTCTTGCTTGCTGTATTACCCACCCTTGCTGTACGTGAGTGGTAGATACTCTGCAACTCCAGGCGGCTTCTTCCCAATTCCCATTCTGTTTTTGAGTCTGCCTGTCGTCACAATGATTTGGCGCACATATGTATGTACGTATGTGTGTGTGTGTGTGTGTGTGTGTGTGTATGTACATATACATATATACATACATCATGGGCACCTTACCATCAGCAAGGAATGTATTTTGCAACAGAAAACTGTTCATTACATCAAGAGAATAATGATCAGATTCTAATCGGAGCAGTCATCCTTGTACTGTCTTAGGTGGGTGGGACAAAGGGACCTTTGGGCGGTGGCCCACATAGCACAGTCAGCATGACTGTGAAATGCCAACCCCACACACCTATTGCACATGTCTGCTGGAGCAGTATGTCACTAATTGCAGCTACAATCAAGTGGGGACCAGGTTTGCCGGCTCGATGATGAGTTAACCACATCTAGAGGGGGCTTGGCTCCGGTGCAGACCTGTTCGATAGAGGCTGTTTCATAGAAGTGGAGGTTGACACAAAATGAGATGGGATTTATCCTTAGCTCCTAAACTGTAGACCTCTCTTGAGGTTTTATGAATCTTGGTGTTCAAACAGAGGGGAAGCTGGTAGGTTTGCCCGTGAAGTGGCTGTTTCTTCCTAGAGACTCTCTCTCTCTCTCTCTCTCTCTCTCTCTCTCTCTCTCTCTCTCTCTCTCTCTCTCTCTCTCTCTCTGTCTCTCTGTCTGTCTCTCTCCTAACTCATCAGAACCTTGATTTGTCAATAGCTGGGGCTGCTCACGAGGTCTTCTGGGCAACTGTAGTAAATGTGACAGAATGGCCAAGAAAACCTGTCCCTAGTTTTCTGGCCAAGTAAGTGAACCTCACAGTGTATTTCAAATTGTATATGTAAGTAGGATTAGAGAAATCATACTTGATAGAAATAGAGTTTCTTCAAACCATTCCTTTGCTACCTTCAGCTACCATTCTCCACTAATGTAAAACCTTAGAAATTTAGAAAATTTCTTATGATACATAAATTAATGGAAAACCACAGTTTGGTTGTCATGGTACAGATTGGGTTTGTTTTGCTTTTCAAGAGAGGGTTTCTCTATGTAGCCCTGGCTATCCCGAGAGGCTCTGTAGACCAGGCTGACTTTGAATTTTTGAGATTTGCCTGCCTCTGTCTCCTGAATGCTGGGATTAAAAGTGTGTGTGTGCGCATATCCACTGCCCAGCACAGTAGGATATTTTTAATGGTAGTTTTCTTGAGTTAAAAGTGAGGAGGGGAATCTTATAGAACCTTGTTTTTTGTTTTTGTTACCAGAGAGGGTATAGAGCAAACTATCTCAGTACTGATACTTTACACAGCCTTTTTTTTTTTTTTTAAATCTTTCTCATTTGGATAAAACCAGGTAGAAAGCTAATCATTACACTTCTGAACTCTGAGATACATTTGTAGCATCTAGCTTTTGAACAGTACGGCCGGTGAGGTTTGTTTGCTGGCTATTCTCAGTGCCCACCTTCGATGATGGACTTTATAAATGGAAGGTGTCCAGACAGCATGGAGAGAGGCTGCTGGGATTGACCTATCAGGGCCGTGTGGCCCAGTTTCTGTTGTTTTAGTAATAAAGTATCTGGAAAAACCTGTCTGAGCACCATAGATAATGAGCCTCGGGGAATGTATTCTGCCATTAGTAAACCTCTAAAATCAGAGTCCAGTAAAGACTGGCCACCAGAGCCGTTCTCTCCTTACTATAGGTGGGAACCCCAGGGGTCCCATTTGTTAGTGGGGTCATACTGCCTCTCCTCAGGAAGGGGACGCCACAAGAACAAAATGCCTTTTTTTTTTTAAACAAAGATTAGGGAAAGACCTCTAAATTTCAAAGTGTATCATAAATAAAATCACAGTAGGATTTTATGTTTTGTGTTTTTTTTTTTTTTTTTTCTTAAAGCAGAATTGTTTGAGTGCTTTTCTCGAACTGTTGGTACAAGCACCTAAGTTGCGACTTCTCGTTGACTTGCCGGTAGCCGAGTGAAGGGTCACACAAGAAGTGTTGCATGAGAGTTGGCAAACATGCTCCCCGTTCCCTGATGGCTGGCCTCAGCCATATGGTGAGGGTAGAGGCAATGAGTGTTAAGACTCAGCTCACTAGCCATCAGTGCTATGCTCTGGCGGACCTTCAGATGGCCACTTTGTAATTAGGGACCAGGGCAGGAGGCCAGTCTTCATAACCCATCCCTGCAATGACTCCCTGTGGAGCTGGCCTTCCATGCCAGGCGTCCAGGCCCTCACAGAAGCTTCATATCTCTAATTTTAGCCGCTTGTAATTGCAGAAAATTACACGTATGCTTTCATTGGGGGGTAAGAGTCATAGATGGCCATCGGGAAATCCATATAATCTTCTGTTGGTCTTTTGGTAGGTTTTGGAATTGGTAACAGTAAGATACATTTTAAAAAGTATGGTTCCCTATTATACAGGATCACTGAATAGCTAAGACTGCTCATTTTTGTAAACGCTCGGTATTCTCGGAATGCGCTGCAGAGAGGACTGATGTGTGGGGTAATGAGGGAGATACCGGCATTGCACCCCTAGGCCTCAGGACCAGCTTGCTTTGCACCCTGAAGTTTGTGTTTATGTTTTTACTGGATGCATTGAATTACCCATGCTCTTTGTTGCAAGTGCGTCTCAGGAATGTTACCCACATCATAGAAAACAAAATGTGTCCTGTTTCAAAGAAATAAAACTTCTGAACCGTTAGTACACCTGTCATTATTCGTGAAGGGAGCAGGGTATGCAGCCTTCTGGGCAGCGCCTGCTCCATTGGGTTCTCAGGGTGCGGGGTCCTAGTGGCAGTTATGGAAATCCAGCCATGACCATAATGCTGATGGTGTTTACCCAGCCCGAACGGCAGTCCCTTCTTGGATAGGAATGTACATTAGAAATGCTGTGTGTTTTGAGTTATTTACTTATAACAAAATCCTGTTTACTTTCTGTGTTTTAAAAACAATCTGGTAGAACACATGTATTTGTATCCTCTACGTAAATACAGTTGATGGTTGCCAATTCTTTTAAAATGTGACTTTTAGAATTGTTCGTGTTTAATGTGCAGTATTAGGCAATGTCTTTTTGCCTAAAACTAACTTGCCAATAAAAACTCATCTGGCCTGCAGGTGCTACTCCAGATGTGGCGATAGCATCAGTTCTGTTCTGCTACACCACATAGGCATTTTACAGATCAGGATGATCTTTCTCCAGGCTCTTAGCTCTCTTCCCTGTGGACCTGCACTTCATAAGAGGAGGGGAAAAACCTGAATGCATAGCATGGCTGGCGTCTGAAGTGCATTATCATCTATCATTGTTATGCCGTCCCTGACAGGGAGGGGTGGTTGGATGTTATCATGGCCGTGATGGAGATGGAAACCTGCTGTTGCTGCAGACAGATGAAATGATTTGTTTGGGGTCACATGGTTGGCCAGTGGCAGAGACAGGGCTGGGCGTGGTTATCCTTGACAACTGGCTGTATCCAGGAGTTCAAATCATTACAACTTTAAGGGGGTTTGCCCTACTTTAAAGGGGGGGGCTGTCTTTTGTTTAGATCTATAGAAAACTTGTAAAAGTGCAGAACACACATGCGTGCACCATCAAGTGTCCCCTCTTAACACCCTACAATCCTGGTACAAGTGTCACAGTGGATGAGCCAACATTTATCATTATTATGAGCTAAAGTCTATACATGCTAATCAGATTTCCCTTTTTTATTTGTTTTTTTTTTTTTTTTCTGTGATGGGATCCCATGCAGGGTGCATTAGCTGTGGTTTCTGTGTTCCCTTCGGCTCCTTTGACTGTGGTGATTCTGGGAGTACTAAACAGGCTTCTGTAACTGACCCTTAAGTGGGAGTTGTGTTGTTGTTGTCTGGGAAAAGACGGATGGAAAAGCTGCCCTTTTCGGTGTATTTTATCTAGGATGCACAGTGTACTGGTCCCTGTTAATGTAGGCTTGGCCACCCAGCTGACATAGCATCTGTCAGATTTCTGCACTAGAGATTACCTCCCCCCCCCCTTTCATACTGTACTCTTCGGAAGGAAGTTACTCACCCCACACTTCTGAGGGTGCGGAGTGTATGTATAAATGATGCGGATCTTCTAAGTGAGAGACTTACTCCTTCGCTGCCCCTGGAGCCCTGCAGTGCTGCATGGTGATATTGTGGCAGAATGAACCCTAGAGGGGACAAGTAGAATTCGCACTCTCTGATAGGAGTCTTTAGGAAGTAACTGCTGGCCCTGTACTTGTGAGCCAAGGACTATAAGAGAAGAAAATCTCCACCAGGTGACTAGTTTCTCAGGGATCCCGAAGGCTTATTGCAAAGTATGGAGAGGGGGTGATATGGAAATAAATTATCTGTGTCAACTGTAGTATATAGGAAATATGATTACAGGCTGAGTGTGGTGCACACCTTTAATCCCAGCATTACAGTGGAGCTAGAGGCGGGTGGATCTCGAAGTTCGAGACTAGCCTGCTCCACAGAGCTGTTTCTAGGACAGCCAGAACTACACAGAGAAATAATCTATCTCAAGAAACTAAAGAAAAATAAAAATGTAATCACAGGAAGTACAACAAAACTTGGGACTTTGGAAAAAGTGTCAGAGAGCATCTGTGTTTCTAGTATGTTACCTCCCTCCCCCCCAACACACACACACACACACACACACACACACACACACACACACACACACACACACAAAGCTTCCCATTGAACTTCGGCTTTGTTCCAAGTCACAAAGATGTTTGTTATTTTAAAAAATTAAAAATGCTAGCCCATGAAATTGAAGCTGACCTGGCAAGGTGGTTCGGTGGGCAAAGCTTTGCCGCTAAACTGATGACCTGACTTCAGTTCCGGGTGCCCACATAGTAGAAGGAAGGTACCCGCTTCTACAAGTTGCCCTCCGATGCCCATGTGCATGTACGGCACCCTCCCATTTCCCCCCAAAAAATGATGTTGGCTTTTTGTTTTCCGAAACGAATTGAGGGTCTCCATGAATGTCTGTTTGGGACTGGACCATCCTGGCTCACACTGTCCGTTTTCCCTTTCTCTATAGAACTCTATCCGGCACAACCTGTCGCTGCACAGCCGATTCATGCGTGTTCAGAATGAGGGGACCGGCAAGAGCTCTTGGTGGATCATCAACCCTGATGGAGGAAAGAGTGGGAAGGCCCCGCGGCGACGGGCTGTCTCAATGGACAACAGCAACAAATACACCAAGAGCCGCGGCCGAGCGGCCAAGAAGAAGGCGGCCCTGCAGGCCGCCCCGGAGCCGGACGACAGCCCTTCCCAGCTCTCCAAGTGGCCTGGCAGCCCCACATCCCGCAGCAGCGATGAGCTGGATGCGTGGACAGACTTCCGCTCGCGCACCAATTCCAACGCCAGCACAGTTAGTGGCCGCCTGTCGCCCATCCTGGCAAGCACAGAGTTGGATGATGGCCAGGACGATGACTTGCCACTGTCCCCCATGCTCTACAACAGCTCTGCCAGCCTGTCACCCTCTGTGAGCAAGCCGTGTACTGTGGAGCTCCCACGGCTGACTGACATGGCGGGCACCATGAATCTGAACGACGGGCTGTCTGACAACCTCATGGACGACCTGCTAGATAACATCACGCTCCCACCATCCCAGCCATCCCCGCCCGGGGCGGGCCTTATGCAGCGGAGCTCCAGCTTCCCATACACCGCCAAGAGCTCTGGCCTGGGCTCCCCAACCAGCTCCTTCAACAGTACCGTGTTTGGGCCCTCGTCTCTGAACTCCATGCGCCAGTCACCCATGCAGACCATCCAAGAGAACAAGCCAGCCACCTTTTCTTCCATGTCACACTACGGTACCCAGACACTCCAAGACCTGCTCACTTCAGACTCACTCAGCCACAGCGATGTCATGATGACCCAGTCAGACCCTTTGATGTCTCAGGCTAGCTCGGCCGTGTCTGCCCAGAACGCCCGCCGGAATGTGATGCTTCGCAGCGACCCGATGATGTCCTTTGCTGCCCAGCCTACCCAGGGGGGTCTGGCCAATCAGAACTTGCTCCACCACCAGCACCAAACCCAGGGTGCTCTTGGTGGCAGCTGTGGCTTGTCAAATTCTGTCAACATGGGCTTGAGTGACTCCAGCAGCCTTGGGTCAGCCAAACACCAGCAGCAGACTCACGTCGGCCAGTCTATGCAAACCCTCTCGGACTCCCTCTCAGGCTCCTCACTGTTCTCAGCTAATGCAGGCCTTCCCGTAATGGGCCCCGATAAGTTCCCCAGTGACTTGGACCTGGACATGTTCAACGGGAGCTTGGAATGTGACATGGAGTCCATTATCCGTAGTGAACTCATGGACGCCGATGGGTTGGATTTTAACTTTGATTCCCTCATCTCCACGCAGAACGTGGTTGGTTTGAACGTGGGGACCTTCAGTGGTGCTAAGCAGGCCTCGTCTCAGAGCTGGGTGCCAGGCTGAAGGACCCACTGAGGCAAAGGAAGTGGGCAAGGCAGGTCAGTGCCCTCCATGAGAACGGCAAACAGGCAGGGGTGGTATGGACCACTGTCCCGGTGAGACGGTTCATCGGTTTTAACGGAAACGTGGGCGGGGCTCGCAGCTGTCGGTAGTAAAAAGAACGCCTGTGTGGAGCTAAGACCCAGGTTCTCCCGCTCTGTGGGCGGAGGGATGAAAGGCAGGGAAGGGAGAGGCTGAGGTCACGGGTCAAGGGGAAGCATACCAGCCCAAGGAGTTTCTTAAAAAACTCGCCGCGGCCTGCTCCGGCTTCGTCTTCTGTGTGATGGCTGGCTCTTCACCCCCTAGAAAAGTAATCTGCATGACTTCCGTTAACTGTAGGTATATTTGTGCTAGATTATTCTTCACAGAGTAAGACGTCATTGTTGGTGCCCAGGGTTAAATCATTTTTAAAAAGCAAATTAGGTTGAAAAAATCCATGTTTTTTATATAGGCGTGTGTTCTTTTGTGCAAGTGTTTCTCGACCTATAAATGATGTCAGGTACGGGGTGACATAGTTATGGATGGTGACAGCTTTTGAAACTTTTATTTCATGATTTTAACTGCGTTTGACACTCAGCAGTTAGTTCTCATCAGCATTGACTGTCTAAACATTTCTAAGGTGGTTACCAGGGGCATTAGGTTACCACAAAGTAGGGTGCCACAGCGTACTCAGGGAAGACACGGAGCGTTCCCCATTCCTGCGTTGAGCCGGTATCCGGAGTCCCCTCCCTGGCATGTACCTGTGTTTGACTGCAGCCCACTCACGCATGGGTGCTCCTGGGAGTGTTAACGGCATGTCCTCAGGTCCCTGATATTGTGGGAGCCGTTCTGCTAGGCCCAAGTTGGGAAGAAAGATGGGAGCGGTGGGAGGAGCCAGGCAGCTTCTCTTGGGTTGCCGTGGTTTGATGCAGGTGCTGAGACCTAGGGAGAGAAGCAGTGGCCTAGGACAGGTGGGACGCTCCTGTAATCCCAGCACCTGGGAGGCAGAGAAAGAGAGGCGTGCATTTGAAGCTAGCCTGGGCTACAGAATGAGGCGCCCAGGGCCCGGTCCCCACTCACTCTCCCCGTTTACACGAGGAAGGTCTGGTCCTGCCATTCCATAGGGCTACCGCCAGAATCGAGCGTGCAAGCCTGTGAAGGGGTTTTGTGAGACGTACGACCCAAAGTGAGCAAGCCGGGAACCACAGAGGTTAATTACTTTGTCCCGGTCATAGGTCATAGTCATAGGTCATGGCAGTTCTGTTGTTGTTGTTGTAGATGGGTTTTGTTTGTTTGTTTGTTTGTTTACTCTCTGGAACCCTTTTTCTGGATTAGGGAGGGGCCTCTGGCTGTTTGATTCTGCTGACTGGTCTGTTTCTGTCTGTGCCTCAGACACCCAGCTCCCGGTTCCTTCTTTTCTCATTACAATCTCAGCAAGCTGCTTGCTTTACCTCCTTCAGATGCTAGGAGAAAGAGAACAGGAACTCAAAGCCCTAACCCCAGGCTTGTTAACCCTGCTCCCTGGGGTAGGAATTACAAGGGTCTCCTGTGGCGAGCTCACTGAAGCCCTCCCTGGGTAGCTCTCAGAGCACTCTAAAGCATCTCAGTTTTCTCAGGCACAAGTGGGCTCCTGCTGGAAACCCAGACATCTGCTACCATCTAATAGCCCCGAGCTGGTAAAAAAATAAACTGTAATGGAACCTAAGGGGGGGGGGGTTGACATTGCCAGCCAGTTACTACCAGGCCTGAATGTGGGCCAGAGGCTTGACTTTAGAAATGTAGATATGCAAATTTTGGAAGAATAAATGGTTTGTCTTCCTTGAAGAAGAATGTGATTTCTAAAGATACAAGAAAGTTTAATTTATTCGTCACTATTAGAAGTTACTTCCTAGCTTCCTAGAAAGAGTTATATGAAAGTGTGCTGTCAGTTCTTGTCTGTTTCCAGATTTCCCCTCTAGTTGAATAGCATGCTGTGTGCGTTTTATTAAAAAAAAAAAAAAAAAAAAGTATGAAAATCTGCTGTGGGAGATTTAAATATATGATGAATTTTAATTTTATTAGTGATGAATTTCTAATTTGGAGACAGTGCATTTCATCATTATGCCCCAATGAAGCTTCAGGTTGTTATTTGCCTTTTTAGAACATTTTAAGGGAGGTGGATTTGATGGGGTTGGGTTTTTCTGTTAAAAGTAAAGTGAGAGCTGGCAAGGTGGTTTAGCAGGAAGAAGGTTCTGCCCAATAAGGCAGGGGCTGAGCTGGAGCCCCAGGGTCCACAGAAGGAAAGAGCCAGCTCCCGAAAGTTGTCCTTCGACTTCCACACATTGTACACATTATACACTCGATAATAAAACAAAGGGCATGTTACAGCTGGACACGGCACAGACAGTCCCAGCTTGGAGAGGCTAAGGCAGGAAGATCAGGGATTTAAAGCATGGGAATGAACATAGGGAGACCCTTTCTAAAGCAACACAAAACAGACTGTAGACAAATTTACTCAGTTTTCCTGAAAACAGCCCTAAGAGGAGTAACAGGTCTGGTTTCCTGGTGGAAAATTCCCATCCTGTTTTAGAATGAACTCTGTCAACCATCAGGAGCACAGTGTGACCCAGAAAGGACCAGGGGTTGTTTTGCTTTGTTTTTGCTTTGTTTTGTTTTAACTTTTCAGCTTAACTTGTTTGCACTTTATTAAAGGTTTCTCTTAAAATTGGGAAAAAGGCCTAAAGGCAGCCTCTCAATTTCACGTCCCCTGGTCAGTCACCCCTTCTTCCTGCCTCCAGACTGGTGTGCAGTGTGCCAACACAAGGTCACATGGCCCCACTGTGGAGGATGGAGCAGCTCTGGTCTGGTGACATTTTTACTGGAGAGCCTCTGACAGAGGCGTCTCTGGAGTCCTGCATGCGTGCAGCATTCACTTGAGGGCCCGGAGCAAAGTTCCGTCTGCTGGGCTATCTGCTGCGTGTTCTGTGGGTGGGTAGGACACCATCATCCCAGGTGCTGATGGAGAAGGTGGGCGTGGCTGTCACCTGAGTGTCCAGTGAGCCCTCTAACTCCCTGTCACACTAGAACACTGCTTAAATCTCACCATTGTCTTAATGTGGACTCTTAAACTCACAAGTTCTTTCCCTGTTCTTCCTTTTTTAGTATTTGGAAACCCTTCGAGGGAGAAATCAGGATGTAGTTTTATATGTAAACTACTTTATGATGAAAGCTGGGAAACACCCACCAGGGGAAGTTTAGATGGAGGTGGCGGGGGAGGGGGTTGCCCTCCCCACTTCTCTGCCATCAGCCACGTGAGCGTTAAGTCTGTGAGAATTTGGGGCGTCTGTCGGTCAATGGAAAGCAGAAGCATCGCCTTTTAAATGTGTGTGTAGTGAGTACCATTTAAACTTGAAACCTGCCCGGTCTGTAAATGGTCTTGCTGGGATGAACGGTGAGGATAGAACGAGAAAGAACTGGCTGTATACATGTGTGGAGTTAGAATTTAGGATTGATGCATAGGCTTCTTGTCCAAAGAGGCAAGTCTGTTCTGCCAGTTTGACTAATGTTTGGTTATTCTGATTCTGTGGTGTCTTTAACGTTATCTCTGTTAGGAGATAACTCTAACAAAATGTAGGCAATATTGGCTACCTGGGTTACATTTTCTTTATATCAGTCACTTCATTTTAGGGAACTTAACATAAAGTAAACACAGATTGTAGCGTTCTGTGTAGAGACTGAACCCTGTTGTCTGCCTCGGGTTACAGTATACCTGCCCAAAGGCCAGCCTGTCATCCATGGTTACACCTACTGGATCTTTGGAAGTGGGATGGTCTGTTTTGTTTATCTTTCAAGACAAGGCTTCTCTGCGTAGCCCTGGCTGTCCTGCAATTCTCTCTGTAGACCAGGCTGGCCTGGAATTCAGGGAATGACCTACCTCTGCCTCCAGAGTGCTGGGAGCCACCATCCGGCTCTGACTGGATCCTTTTAGTGTTGATGACAGTAAAGGAAAATTAGTAACTATTCAGTGTTTCCTAAATTTGTTCAATACCTCCAATCAAACCTTCTTTTCTTGAGGAAACCCCAGCACAAGCAGCCTTCCCTCTGGGTGTTTGCGGGAGTCGGCTGTGGCCTCTCCTGACTCGCTGGGTGTTTCATATACCTCTGCAGGATATGAAGTGCTCAAAACAGCTAGGATTCACTGAATGGGGTTCTTCTGAATATCTACCAGCCTGGGAGAGAGAAGTGAACTGAACTGCCCTGCCCCTGGAGGGAGGGATTCAGCGGTGGTAGCAACTGCTCATCCTGCTGTAAGGCTGCCTTCCTGGGGAGTTTGAGCCACAGACCCACGCAGTCTGACTACCTTCGCGTGCTGGAATCTCTTGGTTAGTCCTGCACACAATTCCATTGTTACATATTTTCCACATATTCTTCCTGTGAGCATAAAAATAAAGGCCCTGCTATTCCAGGAGCTCCATGCAGATGGGTCAGAGTTCAGGCTGAGCCAGGTGCTGGCTTCTTGTTAGAAATCCCGCAGGACCTTTCCTTTCGTTCACACTTGGCTTCTCAGGCCAGTCGCTGGGCTTGGATATGAACCTCCCACTTCAGCACATTGTCCCTGGGCTCCGCTCTGAGGGGGCCATGTGAGTTAAAACACCTCTCCGAAGCTCCCTCGGGTTGCTCGAGCTTTTCATGGCTGTGTGCATCAAGTCTCAACAGGCTTACTTAGACAGCGGGGCAAACGTTTATGCTTCCCGTACAGGGCTAGCTTTGATAAGAACTATTACAACTGTTACGTGGGATTTGTCACTTTTTAAAGAAGTTACTTGATGTTTATTGCAATTTTAAATGGCCCTGTAATTTCTCACACAGACTCTAGGAAGAAACAGAGACAGTCTTACACTGTTGGCAAATGCAGCTGCTTTCTTTGACAACTAATGCTAGTTTAGGTTTCTCTTCGGGCCTGTTTGGTGAAACCTTTGCTTTCTGGAGCTATGCATGCCTTGGAAGCCTGATTGTCACATTGGGGACATGCATTAGAGAGGCTGCTGTTTTCCACTTTCAAAAGGAACTTCTGCCACAGATGGACTGGGAAGGTCCCAGGGCTTACCAGAGTGTTCCATCAGCATCTCCGAAGGAGGGCCCAGGGGGCCCACCCTTCCCGAGGCCTCAGTTGCAGTAAGGACCAGGCTGCTGTTCCATTGCTTGTAGGGAACCTGCATCTTCCATCGTCACCATCCCTGCCGGGCATCTCAGACCACTCAGAGATGCAGAGGTACCTCCACCCCCCTGGGGCTTTTGTGGAAATTAAGGATACTGAGATGTGGGGCTCACAGTGGTCTGGCTTCTAAAAGCTGGTGGTTACCGGTGAGGCACAACACGTTTTGGGCGTCAATCACTGTACTGTAGGCTGCAAGTCTCGCTGGGTGACCATCTGAGAGGCAAGGCTGTCTCCAAGGCTGCCCTAGTGCTGAGCAGCGGGCCAGGGGAAGCACCGTCCCGTCCCAGGACTCGGGGAACGGGGCTGCAAGGATCTATCTGATGTCTTTTGTTTTCCTTCTCTCCCAGCAAGAGATATGGACCTTAGTCTGTAATGATAGATTTTCTATTTGTTTGTTGACCTTTAAGCCCGTGATGCTCATTTGCTGAAAGATGAGAATCTTTGGTCATGAAGTCTCAGGATAATTCCCGTGTTTCTAGACGACGGGCTCTAGTTGTCGGTCTTGATGGAGTGAAGGTTTGCGTGCACTGTGGCCCCTCTTCCTCTCCTCCCCCCCCTTTTTGTTCCGTGATAGTTTTTCAGTCTTCCTCTCTGATGAGAGCAGTTCGGGCCATACATTTTCTTTTTTCACCTAAATGTTTATATCCCTGTGTAGCGTCTGATTTGGTTCCTTGGGGGAATTAATAGCCAAGGAGACCCTGGCCAGAGGCATTCTTAGACTTCATATCAAAGTCAAAATCTCAACTCTTTCTATTGGTCCTCCAGTTGTAAACACAGCCCGGTGGCTCACCGGAACATCTGTCCATCATTTGTGTATTCAGAAAATGATCAGAGAGCCATACAGACCAAGGTATAAATAACCAAAAAAATGTTGGAAATTGGAGCTAAAATGCTGCTGAGTGCCTAAGAGGAATCACAGCTTGCGAGAGCAGCTGAGCCCCCTTCAGGCTGCCCTGTGTGGTGTAGGTGGGCTCGCCTCTCTCCTGGAGTCAGCACAGCTGGCGAGGCTACCAACCTGTGAGGGCGCCCTTGGTCTCCTTCAGGCTTGGCAGCAGCTGCCCCTTTGCTCCCTCTTAGTTTGCTTTCTCTGTTGGTGGTTGGCTGCCGTCCCCGTCGCCTGCGAGTCCTGGTCGGACCTTACAGGTGGATGTATAGTGTATATAGTTTGGGCTCTTCTGGAATCTGAAGAACTGATTAGTAGTAGTAGTAGTAGTTGTTGTTGTTGCCTATACCTGAAATAGGAAAACAGGACTTTTGTGAACACTGTCTTCACCCCACCCACCCTCAGGAGAGCCAGAACATCCCCAGCCGGCACATTGCGGTAATTCACCCCACCTCACCCCAGGCTCACACGCTGGGAAGGTGAACAGGACTGGTCAGGCCATGGCTTCTGTCTGTAAGCATTCTCCCAAGGCTTCTGTTTCCTCTGAAGCTGGTGGGTCACCTCTCTGTGACAGCAGCTTGAGACAGAATAGCGAGGCTCTTTTTATTTTATGTGCTTTGGTGCTTTGCCTGCATGCGCGTCTGTGTGGGGTGTCGGAAGCCCTGGGGCTGGAGCTACAGACAGGGTGCAGGGATGCCAGGGCTTTCTATGGTAGAAGTGTACAGAAACAAAGGAAGGCTAATTCCTACGTACTTTGTGTTTCCATTGAACGCTGAAGTGTGCCTTGTATTCAGTTTCAAGTCACAAGAAACGGGGATTTTAGAAACTTAGTTGGAAAGGCTCCTCCCCCGGCAGCTTCACACAAGCAGGAGGTTCTGCCTGCTTGCCACAGAGCCTCCCTCTTGGCGCACGTGAGGAGGTCCTAGAAGCAACAGCAGTCACAGACACTGGGGGCTGGGGGTAGGCAGGAAGTAAGGACCTCTCTAACATACTCAGCTACAGTCTGCTGTGAACTTTTATACACACACACACACACACACACAAACACACACACACACACACGCACACACACCTGCAAGCTTTCCAGGCTACTTGGGACATCAGGAACGATGTATTTCACGCACAGGAATGTATGCTGCTTGAGGGCAAATACTGTGTCTAAGATGGTGCTCTTAAAATAGCAGGCGGTCCCTAGTGCTTGAATCATCCATCACGGAGACTCTCCAGCTTTCAAGGAATTCAGTGTATCGGGAGCTCCGCGTGCGGACACTAAGTGCTTAAGGGCCAGATGCCAGGCGTAGCAGTGACATGGGAGCATCTGCAGAAGGCAGAGCAAAGGGCTGCCTGGTGACTCACCTGGGTAGGAGGGGAGCAGGCTGGGTGAAGTGTCACTCACAGGCGAGTGTGTGTTTTATGGCAGTACGCCGCCGTGGAGTGTGTGGAGGATGGTGGTACTTGACCCCAAAGGTCTTTGCCAGTTCAACCGCTGGGTGTTACAGTAGAGGGTAATTAACCACAACCAGGAGAGGATCTTAACCCCCGTGCGCATACGCACACACACACACCCAAAAGTGGTTCTTTTGAAAGATGGGAATCCCAAACTTTGCCTATTCTGTGAGGTGGCAGCATCCAGGATTGAAGAGCCCGTACAGGAGAGCAAACCGATGGGGCTTCTCGCCTGCCTTCAAGGCGGAAACAGACGGAAACAGACTGTGTCTCCAGCCACCGCCATTCCTGGAACCTCTCTTGTCCTCAGCTGTGAAGCTGGAAGATTGTTCCTCCTCTTGGTTTCCCTGCATTTTGTCAGCACAGCACAAAGGCTGGCCAAGAGGGCAGACAGACGAGTCTAGGCGACAGAGTGTCCTGGAGGCGACAGGCTCTTGAGGGTGCTGTTTCCAGCCTTCTCAGCCAGGCCTTGGAGGCTGTCCCTGACACCTGAAAAGCTTCAGCACGCTCCTGAGGAGACAGCACGTCACAGCCCAGCCAGGCATGTCACGGGCCTTACCTGCTTTTCTGCAAGCTGAGCTTTTTGTTTTTAAGCCATGTGTGTAGGTTGGTGCCTCTCCACGTTATCCCAAGTGTTGTCTCTTCCGTGTTTACTCACCTGGTAGGAAGAGCTCGCTACCTACCACAAGCTGGTTCAGCCATCCGTCCTCAACGACCAGCCAAAGGAGACAGTGTTAAAGGCAGAAGGGAGATTTATTCACGGTGGCCATATTGGGCAGAGGGACAGAGGATGCGGAGACTCCCCAGGGTTGCCGCCGGGGGTCCTGACAGTGATTGATGGTGGGGTTCAAATAGCAGGAAGTAAGAGGGGCTGTGCTGGTCCCTGCACACCAAGTGCCCCCTGCCAGGTCATGTGGTTAGTTGTAAGGTTTTCTCCTGGAGGTAACTTCCTCTCTTGACATACCTCAAGGGCTTTAGCCATTTCCTCTTCTGGGGGAGACCCTAATTTCTTAGGGTCCATCCTTTCCGTAGAGCACAGACCTCTCTTTAGAACACTCTCATTCCTCCACACAATTGGTCACACGAAGTCCAGGCTTTGCCACCAGATAGAAACTTGCCTTCCAGTGCAATTAGAAGTCCCTCACCCCTCGTAAAGTCTCCAGAGCCTAGCTAGCATGGCTCCTAGACAGCACTTGCCTACAGGAGTTTTTATACAGTTGACTCCTCCCCGTGTCCCTCTGGCCAACACTGTGTAGCCAGCCGTAGGCCCAGCAGCAGATGTGCCCAGGAAAAGCACTGAGACCACCACCTACTTTTAGACTCACCTGTCCCAACCCAGAGGTCAGAGAAAAATAAGCAGGGTTCCCCTTTTTCCTGTGGTACATACATAATGTTTATCTTTGGAGATGAACGCCACAGGGGTGTTTCAAACTAAGGCATAGCATTTGGACTGGAGGATAAGTTCAAGGCCAGCCTCGGCTACATGAGAACCTGCCCCAAAATTAAATAAACAAACAAACAAACAAATCAGATGGGCTGGGGAGGTTGCTCAGTGGTTAGGGTTGGGGTCATTCCTCAGCACCCACATAGTAGCTCAAAACTGTCCTCAACTTCAGTTCCAGGGTCCTCATACAGACACACGTGCAGGCAAAACACGAGTGTGCGTAAAATAACAGTAAGTCATTAGAGAAAGTCACAAGAATGGCATCAGCGTGGAAGGCTTTGTTGAGTGTGACAGGTCACTGATGAGCGGTGCGGGCAGGCCTTTCTTTGCACTCCAGCAAAAAATATTGAAGCTCAGAAACCCACAGCTGTTCCCTGAGCTCTGTGAGAGTCCACCCTGTAAACCAAAGGTCCCCTTCCTCGACTGTCCTGAGTGTCTATACTCGGTTCCCAGCTTGACCTTGGAGTGACAGGCTTCATCTGTTTCAAAGCACGGAGGTCATCGTGCTCCGCTTTAATTTTGCTTTCCAGGAAGACTTCTTCCAGACAGTTAAACTGAGCAGCCAGGATATAGTGGCTAACCAACCTTCAGGGACTCGAGGACCGGAGAGTTTCATCTGGCTCTCCTTTCCTCCTACATCGTGTTCTTTCTGGGGTCTTCCTTTCTGCTCTGCCAAGAAGGTAAACACAGCGCTGACAAATGCAGGCTTTTCACGGTGGAGTCAACTGTGGGAGGACAGCAATGGGAACCATTATGCTCCATATCCAAATTCAAGTTGATTGGGTGGTTCTGTTTGGCGTCATGTTGGAGGCATCCCCCTTTCTGAAAACATCGTGTGGCTTGGAGGTGATAATCAGACAGAACCCGGCTTTCCCCGTAGATGCCAGGATTCCAGAGGGACCACCTCTCAGCTGATATTTTTAGAGTAACAACTGTAGAGCTTGTCAGCTGTCTGCTTCCAGTAAGTGGCTTTTTTAAAGCTCCAGGGGCATCAACACATACACACACAAGCCTCAGAACTAGCTAACTCAGCGTGAGCTCTATAAAACCCACGAGACTCCCACCATCCGCTCCAAGCATCAGTGAAGCCGCAGTTAGTGTCTGGTCCTGTGGCTTTGCTCCATCCCTTTTCAGTTCTAGTTTGACGGACAGGTACCAACAGTGAGCTGCAGAGGCCGTTAGGACGTCTCTGTCCACCTGAGTCCTCAGTGCCTTCGGTTTAGGATGAGTGTGTTTCCCTTCAGTATTTGTCTGGTTCCTTGTACCACAGAGAAGAGACACTAAATAAAGCTTCCCAGAGGAGGAGTGAAGTGAGGGGGGGAGAGAGGGAGAGAGAAATGTGCCCTGTGTAGGTGCTGTCCCTGGCCCTGTTGGCTCAGCCCACAGGCACAGAGGCATCCTCCTGCATAAGCCCCCCCTGGGGGTATTGCTCTAGACCCTGGAGGGAACTCAGGCATAGTGTCACAGTTGGCTCCGCCCCATCCTGCAGAAAGGGAAGAGATGATTAGTGCTGTTGTTTCTTAATGATGACATTCCCAGAAGATGCCAGGCCTTTGCTAAGGGCCTCGGGGTGTGGCGACCTGGGGATTGTTGCTGGTGTGACTTTGAACTACTGTGGTGAGGCTCGTGTCCCAGTTTCAGGGCCCATGGCCAGTCCTACCTAGGTGATGACATGTTGGGTGTCTAGATGCACTCCGGATGCTTCCCTCCCAAGTTATCCCAGCCCCAGCATCAAAGCAGGCCGCGTACTCGGCCTCTGTTCTTGGGGAGTGAAGTGTGTCATCTTCCCATCATGCACCAGTTTTCACGGCAGAATAATTAACACCAGAGGGGACCCGGGAGGGGTCTGAATTAGGTAATACCTTGCCAATTGTCCCTGGGCACTTACAGAAAGTCAGAATTGGGACTTGGGGAGGCTAGTCCCCTGATGACTAGTGTCATAGCGATGTTAGTCTAATTTCTTAGCTCTCACTGTGAAGGGACAAGCCTAGGTCTTTAAAAGGACTTGGTCTGTGAGGTCCTGTTAGACCAACGCAGAAGACTTGCGACAGTGTCCACAGCCAGAGATTCCTCGCAGATAACGGGGTCTGGGGGTTGTCTTAGCCTTTTCTCCCCCTAGAACTAACAGGCCATCATTTCATAGGCCAAGATAAAATTGTTAGTAGCTTTACGAAACAGAATATCCCCAGAAAAAAATCTTCAGCCAGACCATGGGTCCACAGAAAGAGAGGGGCCTCCTCTTCCTAAGTTACTATCTTTGCCTCCAATAAAAAGACAAGCTTCCTTCTGCTCTTTAGAGTGGAGGATGTGACGAGGGTACTCAGTCCCCGCAGACTCTGTGAGAGTTTACGGTATTCTGTTAGTCACGTGCCTGGTGGGAAGATGGCGGCAGGGAGGTGTGGTGCCGTGCCCTGCTCTGCTTACCAGGACTCCCGGCAGTGCCTCCACAGACAGCAGATTTTATGTCTATCGTGTTCATTCCTGTTGCTTCATCTCTGAGTATACCTTCCTAAAGATTTATTTATTTATTCCTCGTTTATTACATTAGCAGTGTTTGCATACTTGTATGTAAGTGCATTGTGTGTGGTGCCTGTGGGGATCAGAAGAAGGTGTCAGGTCCCCTGGAATCAGAGTTACACACAGTTGTGAGCTGCCGTGTGGGAACTGAAAAGTGAGCCCAAGTCCTCCTGAAGAGCAACCAGTGCCCTTAATTGGGCTCCTTGGACTCTGGTGCTCTGGGAAGACATCCACTGATGGCTGTGGACACAGAATAATAATAATAATAATAAATGGTAAGAGATGCTCTGTAAAGGCCAGACAGGGGTGGTGCACACCTTTAATCCTGGCAATGGATCCCTGTGTGTTTGAGGCCACCCTGATCTACAAAAGCAAGTTCCAGGACAGATAGCCAGGACTACCCAGAGAAACCCTGTCTCGAGGGGGAAAAAAGATATTCCTTGGGAACCTGTTTAATTTTATGTGTTGCTATTGTTGTTGTTTCTCAAAAAAGAAAAAAAAAGTAATATAAAGTCTTAATTCCTAAGATAGCTCACTTGAGATGACTTGGTCCCTCCCACCAGCAAAGAATCCAAGATTCCCGATGGAATCTCACTAAGTCTTGGCTGCCAAGTAAGATCAGTGTGCCCCTGGGCTGATGGAAAACCTCAGAAGTACTGCTTTCTGAAACCTAGACCAGACCCTGAGCCGTACCGTGGCTGCCCCTAACTTAACAAGGCCCACCAAACGTGTCCATGTGCTTTGTTCCCTGTCATCCCGGAATGCATGATCCCATTCCCTTTGGGCTTTTTAACCTCAGGGCGCCTAAGTAGGAGCAAATAAGAACTACAGTGAGTGCTTCTGTGCGTTGACCTTCGGTTTCAGACTTGAGATGATCGGCTTCACTGCACAAAGCCTGGGCTCCGCGGTCAGCCAAGTGAGTGGGGACTGACGGAGCAGCCTGCTTGCTTCTTGCGGTTTCCAGAATGCCCTTAGTAACTGGATTTCTCTTCTCTTTTTAGACCCTCACACTGACAGAAGACCTACAGAGAAAACCCTTTGCCAAATCTGCTCCCAGCAAGTGGACAGTGACACGTTTACAGCTTGACACCTTTGTGAACCCCACGCCATTTTCCTAACCCAGCAGAGACTGTTAGCAGCCCTGGTCCTGGGTCAAGCCCTTACCCGTGGAACAGAACTCTATAATGTATGCAAAATCTAACTCTCCGAGTGACCTGCCAGCGAGGACAGCACCCTTCAGCACCATCCACTCCCCTTCAGAGCACGCCGGGGCCGAGTCCGAGTTCTGTAGTGCTTTACTATCGAGGTTTATGGGATATTTTAAGCGTTGATTTGTGTTTGTTTCCCTTTGGCCTTCTGAAGTTTTTTTTTTTTTTTTTTTTAAAAAAACACAGTAACTTGCAATATTTTTCTGTTAAAATGTTAACTGCCCTTCCCTAGCACACATATAAGCGGAAGGGAAAGTTCTGTACAGTTCCCAGTCTGGCTTTGAGCATCACAGGTTCGGAGCCCGTGGAACTCCACAAACTTAACACATTACATAAACTAAAGGGGGATTTTTTTTTTCTTTCTTCTTTTGTTTGGTAGAAAATTATCCTTTTTCTAAAAACTGAACAATGGCACAATTGTTTGCCCTGCGTTCCCGTCCAGGACTGAACTATGCGTAGGCAAAACAAATGGAGGCAAGCATCTGACCCAGCAGTTCCCAGGCGGTCTGTGGACGGGCTCCGGCGCCCACCCTGCAGCTGCCTGGTCAGTAGGGCTATGTTCCCATCCTTCTCCTCAGCTAATGCAGTAGACAGATTCTGCTCTCAGAAGTAGGACCTCTTCAGGACAGCGCAGCTACTGCTCATTGCCAAATGCCACGAATCGGTTTAGTTTTAAGGAGAAAAAAAAAAAAGAAGGAAAAAAAAAATGTGTGGTGTTTTGCTTCGTAGAAGATAGGGTTTGCTGGTGGGCCACTAAGAAGGTGCAGTGATAAATGTGTGAAATGGGCAAACCAAGTCTGCACTGAGGCAGGCCCAGCTTCACTGTTTTTGAAGCATACACATCTTTTGATTATTTTCAACCTTGCCGTGTATACTCTGATTTCCTAGAAGCGTATGAGTGACAGACGATGGCGTCCAAGGTGAGATTATATGTAAGCTTAGGGTGTAATTGTACAAGTGACACTTGGAAATACAAGATAAGGCAGTTTAAACTTCTTTTCTTAAACTTTCTCTGCTTCTATGAATTTCATGTTTTTGTTTGTTTTCACAAAGTTATGGTGCTGTATAGGTGCTTTCTGTTTAACCTGAAAAGTGTGAGTGTATTCGTTGCCCTTTGATAGGCAGGCAGCAAAGTTGGGAACACCTTTGGTACGTACGAAACTGGTGTGACAGTGTCCCAGTTAGCACAGCATATACATACTTCTTCTCCAAGGTGATACACGAAGACTCTTCTTTGCATAAAAGCATTAGGCATATTAGTGTATAAATGTATTTTACCATGTACAGTACAAAAATGGAACTTTATGCATGGCGTTAGGAATGTGGGCCGATGTTCCCGCACGGTCTCTCTGCTTGAGTACTCGCTCTTGCTTGCACCGTGGCGGTGGGCATCATCAACACAGGCCTGCCACCCAGTCCCCCGCACCCACCACCTTTGCTTTATAACTCCTCTGGGGGTGACGTTGGCGGCCATCGCGGCTCCTAGCATAATGAGAGTTCCATTTGGTATTGTCACGTGTCTTTGCCGCCTCACTTGGGTTACCGTTTCTGAGCGAAGGCTCTGTCGGTTTCACTCAGCCTTTCCCGAAATCTGTACATTGCCACGCAGTTGTGGCTCTAGTGGGCCCGCAGCACATTGCCTTTTCAAACTGCTACGTGTTTAAAGTCTAATTTTGGAAACGTGTATAGCATTCACGTGGTCTGCTTGTTGGTGAGCCGCACCTGCTTGCTTTACTCCTCTGTGGTGATGCTAGCTGCCCCCTGGTTCTTCGGTAGTCAGCTGTCCACACAACCTGGGTCATTTCAGGCAGAGGGCTGGCAGCTGGCTCCCCAGAGTACCGCCTCCTTGGTGGGCTGCGTGGGGGTGGCGGCTGAGGGAGCGGGAAGAGCTCAGGTACAAGAGAGAATCCCAAGTGCTTCCAACAGGAGGGCCCCGAGAATTCTCATCTGAGTTTAAAGAAACGAGCACACCAATTCACAAGGTGGCCCTTAGCTGTGCAGTTTACAGGTGCTGGGGGGGGGGGGGGAAGGCAACACTCCGGTGTATTTCCCCTAGTTTTAAAACGTTGAATTCCTTTTAGACCCGTACCTTCTCATTTATTTTCTTTCCCAGTGTTTGTTGGATTACAGGCACCAAGTTTCACAGAATGTCCTAGAAGCCGATTATAAGCTGAAGGAAGGACCGTGTGAGGCCATAGTGGCCTCGGTAGGTCAGAAAAGCAGAGGCAGAGTGCTTTGATACTTTACTCTTTAAAGTAATAGGGTCCACACATAGGATGTGTGGAGAGCTACGGCCTGCCAGGCCCAGGACCCTTGCACACCCACCCTCAGGGTCCCTACACAGCTTAAGAAGCCCGCCTGCGTCTATGGCAGTCAGACTTGGCAGAGGTGACGCCTGGGCCCTCTGTACCTTCTGTTGGAACCCTGCCTTCAAGGTAGGCTACTCATTGTCCGCCAGGTAACATTCTCAGTGTCTCAAGTCCCTGTGAGGGAAATGCTCCATGGAGACGTGTGACCTCATGACCTGCTAGGCTAGGGCCAGCTGCTGTGAGGGAGCCCTGGTGAGCTGATGGGAAATGCCTGTGTGAACCTTCCTAGGGAGCCCAGCACACTTGCGAGTGCCTACTGTTAAAGACTTGGGCTCGGTGGTGTCCTCGGGCTGCAGAGCCTGACATCTTCTACCAAAGCTAGAGACGAGCATGCCAGCCTTCCCCGCCCTGGACTTGTGAACTGTGACTGCATCTGAGGTGGCATCTTCATTGTACCCTCTGGGACATGACGACTGATGAAGCACACAGGACTTTCCCGAAGTCTCCTGCTGATGGAGCACCGTGCACACAGGTGTGCTGCACAAAACGGACATTGGTTTTCAGGTTGATGATTAGCATCATGTGTGTTGCTTTCCCAGCCAGAGGAGAGGACATTGCGGCTCTCTCCCCAGGAGAGGTCCGTCCCATCTAATTTCCGAACCCATATACAGGTTCAAGGTCACAGGGACAGACAACTTTGCCTTTCCCTGAACAAACAGGCATCGTTGGAATCTTCTGGAAAAGACCTTCAGGACTAAAGCAGAGAGAAAGCAAGTCTGTCCCTGCGACTTGGGGGGGAAGGGGTCACAGAAACAACTCCTTTTCTCTCTAGAAACAAAGGAAAGGCGGTATAGACTTGCTTCCTCCTTGGCAGATTTGGGGAACATCATATGAATAGGCACAGTAATGTCCTTTTTAAAATGAAAAGCAGACCTTACGTAGAAAAGCAATCACCAGTACAGAGGTAGAAAGGGGTGGAACAGGAAGGGACCAGGGGATGGCGTGGGAGAGAGTGTCTGTCAAATGAGAACTTAGAGCAGCTGCCCAGGCCACTGACAGGCGCCTGTGGTATTTGCACTAAACCTTCAGTGTACAACACGCAGATTAGATGGATGGATCATTTTCTCTTGTTGAGTTTTATGCATTTGTATTTTCCTTTCATGAGTTAATGATTGCAAGGCGTCTGCCACACTCCAGGAATACTTATACAGCTGGTTTAAAAAAAAAAAAAGTGTGTCTGGTCACTTATTTCTCTAAAATGATCTCATTGCCTGGCAGTCAGCCTTGTTCTTGTATACTTGTCCAAGCACATTATGTACGTGGGAAATGTAAACAGATGTGAGCGAGACCAGAAGAACCCGTGAATATTGAAAAATGTCTTGTGCATTTGGGCTTTACATGGTTAACTTTTTTTTTTTTTTTTTAAGGAAAAAAAAAAGTTGCATGAATGAAACTCTGTATACAGTTTCTGTAAAAAACGGCTTATCTGTTTCGATTTCTTGCTTCTGCCCTGCACAAACTAGAATTTAGTATGGCGCGTGCCATATTCAGACACCTAAGAAGCAGCCCGTCGTGCGGTGTGAAGCAGCTCGTCCCTTCCAAGCAAACAACACTGTGCTGCGTTCTGAGTCCTGAGGACCTCATCTAACCATACATGGCCATGAATTAGCCCGACCGCCTTCTTCTCAAGGATCGAATCCAGTTTGATTTGGGAATCTGCCCCTTCCCGGTGAAATGGAGATGCTTTGCTTCCTTGGGGTCTGTAGATATGCCTGTGTATTCCATTGAAAACCATAATCTAGTTTGTAAAGGAGACGGTGACGCATGTAAATAAAGCATTGATGAGATTCTGTCCCATGCCCAGAAGCCTCCGTCATCATCGCTGCCCAGTACACCCCCGTGGGTGAAATGGTTGGGTTTGTGTGACAGTTCCTGTGGGATGGGTCATGTCCCAGGCTGGGAGAGACAAAGGCCTGCAAGGCTATTAATCTACCGGGGATGAGCCCAGTAGAGTCTTGCTTCACACCCCAGTTCTGACCCCCGTAGACAGCGGTCTAATAAGTCACATTCACGGAGTTGTTGATGCTGGCTGATGCCTGGCTTGGTGTGCAGCCCCCGAGGAGCTGTTAAATAGGAAGGGGGAGGGTCAGACTTGCCTCAACCAACTTCGGTCCTAAAGGAGTCCTCCTCCCTCACCTGGCCCCTCCTGGTACAATCCCCAGACTGGTAGCAACAGTACCAACACCAACTGGGTCTGTGTTCACTCCTGACCTTGCCAGTGCGCTGTAGAGAGGAGCAGAACATTGCAAAACTATCCCAGGTTGTCTCGGTCATTCCTTTAATACACGATATAAAAGTTACTACTGCACTTAGAGAAACTTAGGGCAAAGGCCCTAAGACATAGGCTGGTTCACATCTCAGTTTACGGGGTGGAAGATTTGTAAGTCAGGCTCTTGGGGTAGGATGTGTCTTAAAAGGCAGGAGAAGCAAGCCCTGCCTTCGGTCTTTGAACCTTTACAAAGGGAACGCCCTTAGCCCCTTTGGGTGTCCAACTGGGAGAGGTGTCTTTTTCACCTGACATTGTATCTGCATTCTGTTCCCAAAAGATGAAAGGGACCTCTAATGCCAGTTACTATAAGACTGAGTTGTGAGAGCGGGGTGAATATCCCGCCAACAGTAAGTTAAAGTCCTTTTGATGATCATTAAGTGTCTGTGTGGCGGTAGCCAAACCTTGTGACAGCTCAGGAGAGCTATGGCCTTGGCTCCAGCCTTGGCTGTGCTGTGCTCCAAATCAGAGCCAGGGCTGGGTGAAGGACACTGCTTCCACGTCTGATTTAAAAGGAAGGTGTATGGATCTTTAATTCATAGTCGGGCACAAGGCTTTCAAGCCATCAAAGGCTCTGTATCATCCAAACCGTAGTCTGCAGCCGCAGTTCAGTGGCCAGTAGCGGAGAAAAGGGGGTTCCTCGCCAGTAACCAGACTCTCTGGAACACACGGCCACGCCTGGGAAGCGTGGGGAGGTAGGGAGGTAGCTTATCTGGGGGTGGGGGGTATGGTGCTCTGCGTGGTCTTTCAACTCACCTGGTGGTGGGGATGAGCAGACGTGGGGTGAAGAGAGAGCACTCGGGACCTGCTCCATTGAGAGCAGTGGTCCTGGCCCAGAAGCTCTGCACTTGCAGGGCTGGAGGAACAGTTTCTTCTGGATTTTCCTCATCAAGAATATATAGAAGCCGAGGCCTGGAGAGGTGGCTGCTATTCTGTAATGGCATCTTGTTCCGCCAGTGGACTTGGGGTGGTGGCCGCATCTTAGGGCTTCAGGTGTCCGGACACCTCTCTCTCTCTCTCTCTCTCTCCTTCCCCCCCCTTGTGGTGGGAGCATCTGGAAGGGCATGCAGGACAAGCCCCATACACAAAGTAACAGTTTGTAGAAAGACTAGTGCTGCTGGCAGCATGAAAACCTAAAAGAACGACAGGTTGTGTACTGTCAGGTCCTGCCCTAGTGTCTGGCACTCAGTAAAGGCTCAGCTGTTTTTGTCTGGTTCTCTGAAGACGGCTGCGGCAGGTGTCCCTCTGTGCTTCTAAGAGCGCTCTGTGCCTTTCTTGGGTTGGCACAGGCTGTGGTGGTTCATTCATCTGCGGTGACTATTACGTGGCCAGGAGCCTATGGAAAGATAGGCTAAAGGGGCCTAACTGAGATGCTCAGGCCCTGGCTGATTGCCGGAGTGAATGAGCTGGACTGGCAGGGGACTTGGGAGAGACAGATATCTGGGCTTTCTACCTGATGTCACAGCTCGGGCGTCCAAGTGAAAGGGAAGACAGTCCCAGGACAGCAGTCCCAGGACAGTGACTGGTGGGCATATTTGGGACTTAGTGTACTCCAAGAAACACCAACTCCAGCAAGAAAAACGGGCTGACCAGAAATTCCAGACAGAGGAGCTCCGCCTCCTCAATAGGTGGGAAGTATCAGGGCAGTGACCTGAACAAAGGTAACCTTTAGGAGTGCGCTCTGGCAGAGTCTAGGAGGGTGTTGAGGAAAAGAGAAGCCATGATAACTGGAGAACCGTTCCAACATGGCAGCCACAGGACTCCCATTCCTGTGGCTTTGAGAAAGCTGCCTCGGGGCTCAAATGGCTGTACCCTCAACCTCTCATTGCCTCTTTCTAGCCAAGTTGAATCGCCATGATGGAGGAGTGAGCAAATGGCTGAGTCTGGGGAAGGGAGGGAAGAGGGTTTTGCCTTCGATAGTATGTTGTATGCTATTGTGCTTACCAGAGGAGGAGTGTTTTAAGATAGCTGTAAAACCCAGGTGGTGGCGACGGTGCTCGCCTTTAATTCCAGCACTTGGGAGGCAGAGGCAGGCGCGCTCGCCTTTAATTCCAGCACTTGGGAGGCAGAGGCAGGCAAATCTTTTGTGAGTTTGAGGACCATCAGAGCTGTTACTCGAGAAACCCTGTCTCAAAAAGCCAAGCCAAACCAAACAAACAAAACAAAAGCAGAAAAGATAGATTGTATAAAGACAGCTTCAAAAATACTGAGGTGGAGTGGCTTTGCCTGCTAAGCCTGGAGCAGACAATTCAGTGGGAGAGGAGGTGATAATTGATAACTACACTGTTTAAGTGATACATGACTTCCACAGGGCTGGTGCAGTTGGAACTCTGTGTCCTCATAGCCTTGGGTTTCCTTAACTTCTCCCCACGTACATCTTAGATCGTTCAGTAAGGAAGTGCCCGATCAGAACAAAGGAATATTATACAGCCATTAAAACAATAAGCAGGGAAACCATCCATCTACAGAGAAAATGCTCATATCAAATACACTTACAAATGTATCTTTGTAACCTTACATATTTATATAAGAAAAATAAAACGCAGAATTCAAGTAGTATGTACTGGGAAGTATGGCTGGGAAGAAATAATGCAAGGTACAATGTAAAAATAGAAATAATTCCTGCCGTGGCTACTCCGGCAGAACTCCACTAGATACACTGCACCATAATTGACTTAACCCAGACTCCCCTGTTGATAGACGCGACACTGGATGGCCTCCAGCCATTTGTTGTTCTCAACAACATTGCAACAAATAATATGCATGTTAGGTCACACATGTTCCTCGAGTCCTGGAGGACTAGTGCCCAAATATGGAATTGCTGAGCCGAAAGGCATACGCATAGGTAATTTTGACAGAAGTTGGCCCAACTATGCCCTAGTGGACCAGCCAGTTCACAATGAGAATCTGTTTTCTCACCGACTCCTAATTTTAACATTTTAAAAACACAGTTGCAAATAGTGTTTCCTTTCCCTCCCTGCTGGAAACTTCTTTAAGTCCACACCCAAGGCAAGGCAAGGGAGCAATGAGTCTGGAGGGACAAGTGAGGATAAGTAAGCATGGAGGCCTCACAGGCCGCTCCAGAGCTACCTGATACAGGAAGAGAAAGGAAAGCTGTCCTGGGCCACATCAGGAAGTCTAGCTGCCAACCTGTCCGTCCAGTCTGGCCAGTCTCCTCCCCTCCCGCCACCAGCTTGGACTGCATTGCCTCAGGGTCAGCAGACTAACCTGCAGCTGGGTTCCCTCACCTCCCAGAATTCCAGAGGGATGCTATCACCCCAAAAGGAACAAGTCTGGTCTCTCTGGCTTCAAACCGCACACGCAGACCTATCCACAGCGAGATTGCACAAGCAGAGGGAAGATTTCTCTGCTGTACTTCAGAGCTGATTACCACTGGGGGCTTGCCTCTCAGCCATGGAGCAACCCTATTTCCAAAGGTTCTGCAAGGTATCCCCAAGACTGGGAGCCCTCGGACACTCACTGGCTGCTCTTCCTGCGGGGGCGTTGCTATCCAAAGGAGAGATTCTCACACCCTCCTACTGCCTACCCTACAGTTGGCAACAGGGACAAGGGACAGGGGACAAGAAGTGGGTAAGAATAAGCCGCACACCCCTCTACAGACTGCAAAGGCGGAGTCAGCAGGAAGGCCTGCCTTGAAAGAAGAGCACATTCACTCGAGCCTTGCCCCACCAAGCTCCAACAGAGTGATGAGGACTAATGTCCTTAGTAAAACGGAAGCAAGTCTTCAGGGCCATGCCCATGGCGTGAGTGTGCCTAGATGTGTCCACATACCCTTCGGTCAAGTTTTGAGCCACCACTGCGTCCAGGTCTCATTTCTGCAGACCCACCCTCCATGAGAGATTGATCAGTTTTACTACATAAAAACATACAAGGCAGAGGCAGGCAGATCTCTGTGAGTTCAAGGCCAGCCTAGTCTACACTGAGTGAGTTCCAGGACAAATGAACAAAACCATACAGCAAAATGAATCAAGCATTATTGAACCCATTAGAATGATCTGAGCACATACTAATGAACACAGAGAAGTGGCCCAGTTGTAAGACCTGCCTGCTCTCCTTCTCTTTGATGCTCTCCGGCATGTTGGCGACAGCCACATTCACAGTCTGCTCTTCCATGTTGTGTACCATTGAATCATAGTGAAAGCTAAGAGACTCAAATGTCCTGGGAAAGAACATCAAGAGATGCATTTTTTGTCCTGGTCCTGGCACCACAACCATGTCCCCTGAGTGTGCTGACCTGTTTTATGTCAACCTGATACGATTTAGAGTCACTGGAGAGGAAGAGGTCTCAACTGAGGAAAGCCTCCATGAGATCAGGCTGGAGGCAAGCCTGCAGAAAGTTTTGTTAATTAGTGATTGATGTGGGTGGGGCCACCCCTGGGCTGGTGGATCTGGGTTCTATGAGCAAGCCTGGGGAGCAGCGCGCGCGCGCACACACACACACACACACACACACACACACACACACACACACACGGGAGCACTCCCATACAGATGGAGCACACACACAGGTGGAGCACACCTACACACAGGTGTGCAGATGGAGATGAAGATCGGGAAGACAGGAATGGATGTAGGAAGGAGGATAGAGGAGTGAGTGGTGGAGACGACACGGAGGTGGACAGAGCAGGTGAGTCCGTGGCGTCTGTTGCAGAGGGGGTGCGCTCTGCCCGACCTCAAGCCCTGTGACATACTTGTCATCGCATGAAATCTCTCATTCCGGTTCCAAAGAAGGAATGAAACGGAGCACCACAGTGGCCGAATTATTTATGGTCTCATCACCGTGACAAAATGCCTTCCAGAAGCAACCTGGTGAAGAGTGCGGATTCCGGCTCACAGTGTAGGTGTGGTGGCAGCTGGCCACTTTGCACCCACTGCACCCACAGCCAGGAAGCAGAGAGAGGGACGCTGCCGCCCAGCTGCTTTCTCACCCTTGTTTAGTCTGGGGGTGAGGCCACCCACGTTTAGGATGGCTCTTCCCACCTCAGTTTACCTGCTCTAGACAACTCTTCACAGGCATGCGCAGAGTGTGTCTGCTAGGTGACCCCAGGTCCTGTCAAGCTGACAGTATCAGTCATCACGGTGGCCCAAATGGATTGTCTGCCTGATGCGGACAAAGATTTTTACTAGTCTGAGGGAGGCCGAGAGGACACAGACTGAAGCACACCCATGTAATGAAGGGAAATTGTCCTCTTGGTGGTGGTGCGTGTGTGCGTGTGTGTCTGTGTGTGTGTCCCTCTGATGTTGCTGTCTCCAGGATGGGCTCCGATGGACCACTTCCTGCCCACAATACTGTTGGCCCTGCTGGTGTTTAAGGGAGAATGTAATTAAAGAGGGCTACTGGGGTAGCTTAAGCTGTAATTGCTGTGTTTCTGCCTCCCTGCACTCAGGGAGGAGGCCTGGCTATGCCCAAGGCTGACTCCACCCCTGGAGGAGCACACCACACAGGCCTGATTTAGTACAAGTCAGTTCTTCACGATGTGAGCATCTGCCAACTAAAGAATTCAAACCAAAGGACTGTGAGATGGAAAAACAGACAGCCCTCCATGAGGACACGTGTCCTGCAACCTGGGGGCTCGCGCTCCAGTGAGAAAGCACAGTGACTTCAGCTGTAGCTGTGGTCACGGGACTCTAGCTCCTTGGAGATGAAGGGCCCTTGTCTGTTTCCCAAGGGAAAAAGGACACCTCGCTTGAGGATTCTAACAGGAATTAGAGCTAATGTGTACAAATCACCTCTGTGTCTACTGGCCTTGTCAGTCAGTGTGTGTTCCTGAGGACCTACTATGTGCCAGTATTAGAGTCAGTGCTTAGAGCTTACGCATTTTTTTTTAAGAGTTCAAACTCCGAGAAAGGAAAAGAGAGGCAAGAGATGGGCAGTCAGCTGTGATGTGTGGCCCCAGGCAGGTTACTTAAACCCCGAGCTTCCAGTATCTGAGACAGAAAGGTGGCCCTTTTATCCTACCTTGTGTTACTGTGAGGATTAAAAGAGATGCATGCAAGGCCTTAAAGCTTGGCACACAGTAGGGGCCCGGTAAGAGCAGCACTGTTTATAAGGACAGTGGAAGTTCTCAGTCAGCCCCTGACCACAGACCATGTAATCAGGCACTAAAATGTGCTCCCTCTGCCCAATCCAAAGACAAGAGAAAGCAAACTCTTCAGTGAGTGGTATCCAGATGGTGTGTGCCATCTCAGTGTCAAAGCCTGAGGGCATTGCCCGCCACGATTCTGAGGAACTCTGAAGTTTAGATATCTCAGTCAAAGAAGGTGAAAATGCCAGCCCAATTAGGCTTTTGTAGGACAAGATGTCCATGTCTTAAACCTGGAACCTGTAGATGTTTTGGTTGTGCAGCAAGGGGAAATGAAGGGTCTTGGTGGCCCTTTGTCGTCATAGAGATTTTTAAATGGAGTGGAGGAACCAGAGTCACAGCCACGAGGAGGGCAGCAGATGCAGGCACAGCCATGCTGGTACTGAAGATGGGGAGGGCAGCAGATGCAGGCACAGCCATGCTGGTACTGAAGATGGGGAGGGCAGCAGATGCAGGCACAGCCATGCTGGTACTGAAGATGGGGAGGGCAGCAGATGCAGGCACAGCCATGCTGGTACTGAAGATGGGGAGGGCAGCAGATGCAGGATGAGAGCAGCCAGAAGGAAGCTGCCACCTCATTGGTTTTTAGCTCAGCGAGGAGAAGCCTTGGTCTTCAGACATCCAAAATCGTAAGACAACATTACTATAACATAACTAATAAAAACCCAGAGGCAACCCTTACCAGCAGGAAGTAGTTTGGAAAGAACAATGCCCAAATTCCCAAATATTGTGTATAAATGTTTGTTTTCATTTAATTGGACTTTGTTATATAAAATAAAAAAAAACCCAGAGGCAGATATTGGGGTTCAGGGTGAAGATCAGACAAGCAGAACTGCCAGTCCACCAGAGAGCTCTTAACTCTACCAAGGCTGGGGTGATCCTGTCCTCAGTGTGGCTGGAGACCCTGAGACTGAGTGCCAGCTTTGAGACCCCGTTCCTGTCTTACATCCTCTCTCGTGCTGGGATTACAGGCGTGAGCTCTGTTTCTCTCTTAGACTGATTGACTCTCAGGGAGCCCTGGGTGGTCTTGAACTCACAGAGATCCATCCGCCTCTGTCTCCTGAGTCCTGGGATTAAAGGTGTGTGCCACCACTGCCTGTCCTGTATGGCTGTGGCTGGTTTTGCATTCTGAGCTCCAATCAGGCTTTAGTAGATCATCACCACAGTTACTGTGTTGGTGGTAATTTGCACAGGTAGCAATAAGAAACTCACATTCTCTTTTCCAGCCTGGATCCACATCACTAGACGTGGGTGACTCCTGTGCCCATGCCTGGCTGTGGCATTTGGTGTGGCGGTGGGTTCTCCTCCCATGCCATTTAAGTCACTTTGCTCAGTCTGGGGCAAGGGAAAAGGACTCTTCTTCCCCACCCCCCAACCAGTGCCATGTAGGAAGGACAGGCCCATGCCTCCTTCCAGGAAGGCGCAGCCCAGGCAAGGCCACATGCTTGGTATCATACTCTTAAGTATTATTTTCAGCCTGGTTCTTGCTAGTTGGCATAGAGGATTGAGCCGTGATAAACCAACTCCTGCAATCATAAAAAATAAATAAATAAATAAAAACCTGAGTTCACAGAAGGCCTCAGAGCCTACTTCTTACAAAGGAAATGAAAGATTAAATCTGTTGCTGGTCATGGGCGGCACTGTCCATCGTGAGGGTACTCCACACCACTGTGCTATCCGCAATAGAATCTATTTAGTGTTCAAATAAATTCAAGAGAAGGAAAAAGCCTTTCTTCTTCCTTCCTCCATCCCTTCCTGTCCCCCCTTTTTCTTTCCCTCCCCCTCCCTCCCTCCCTCTTCCCCTTCCCCTCCCTCCCTCTTCCCCTTCCCCTCCCTCCCTCTTCCCCTCCCCCTCTCTCCCTCCCTCCCTTCCTCCCTTCCCATCAATCTATCTTGGGGGTGGAACTTGGGCCATGAATGCTAGGGCAGGCACTTACTGCTGAGCTACACACCTCCAGCATGAGAGGCAGATACATTTTTCTTGAACGATATTGAAGATAAGGAGGCCGAAGTTCAAAGATAATGGTATAGGTCCAAACTCTATCGGTCCCATTTAGCTAGAGTCTTCCTATTTTCAACCCAGGGTTATGTTTCTCAAGTTTACAGACTTCCTGTAAGTGCACAGTGCCAGGGTGTTGATCTCTGTATTGCATTGAAAATCTAATTTTACCCAAATGGTAGGGTGGCCCCAAAGAGCCCAGATCCAAGCTTAAACCCTGCCTTCACTTGCTGCTGCTACATGGCCTCCAAGGGAGCAGTTCATACTCCCTAGTGTGCAGGAGTCTCCCTGGTGTTCAGGAGTCTCCCTGGTGTACATGAGTCTCCCTGGTGTGCAGGAGTCTCCCTAGTGTACAGGAGTCTCCCTGGTGTGCATGAGTCTCCCTGGTGTGCAGGAGTCTCCCTGGTGTGCAAGAGTCTCCCTGGTGTGCAGGAGTCTCCCTGGTGTTCAGGAGTCTCCCTAGTGTGCAGGAGTCTCCCTGGTGTGCAAGAGTCTCCCTGGTGTGCAGGAGTCTCCCCGGTGTTCAGGAGTCTCCCTGGTGTGCATGAGTCTCCCTGGTGTGCAGGAGTCTCCCTGGTGTGCAAGAGTCTCCCTGGTGTGCAGGAGTCTCCCCAGTGCTCAGGAGTCTCCCTGGTGTGCAGGAGTCTCCCTGGTGTTCAGGAGTCTCCCTGATGTTCAGGAGTCTCCCTGGTGTGCAGGAGTCTCCCTGGTGTTCAGGAGTCTCCCTGGTGTGCATGAGTCTCCCTGGTGTTCAGGAGTCTCCCTGGTGTGCATGAGTCTCCCTGGTGTGCAGGAGTCTCCCTGGTGTGCAAGAGTCTCCCTGGTGTGCAGGAGTCTCCCTGGTGTTCAGGAGTCTCCCTGGTATGCATGAGTCTCCCTGGTGTGCAGGAGTCTCCCCAGTGCTCAGGAGTCTCCCTGGTGTGCAGGAGTCTCCCTGGTGTGCAGGAGTCTCCCTGGTGTGCAGGAGTCTCCCTGATGTTCAGGAGTCTCCCTGGTGTTCAGGAGTCTCCCTGGTGTGCAGGAGTCTCCCTGGTGTTCAGGAGTCTCCCTGGTGTTCAGGAGTCTCCCTGGTGTGCAGGAGTCTCCCCAGTGCTCAGGAGTCTCCCCGGTGCTCAGGAGTCTCCCTGGTGTGCAGGAGTCTCCCTGGTGTGCAGGAGTCTCCCCAGTGCTCAGGAGTCTCCCTGGTGTGCAGGAGTCTCCCTGGTGTGCAGGAGTCTCCCTGGTGTGCAGGAGTCTCCCTAGTGTGCAGGAGTCTCCCTGGTGTACAGGAGTCTTCCTGATGTTCAGGAGTCTCCCCAGTGCTCAGGAGTCTCCCTGATGTTCAGGAGTCTCCCCAGTGCTCAGGAGTCTCCCCGGTGCTCAGGAGTCTCCCTGGTGTGCATGAGTCTCCCTGGTGTGCAGGAGTTTCCCCAGTGCTCAGGAGCGGTAGCTGTGAACCTTGGGAAAAGACCAGGTCATTTTCAACTATTCCCAGGAGAAGCTGTTTAACGCTCCCCTTGATTGGATGGTGGGTGAGCCCTTGACTGGATGAGGAAACCAAGGGGTTAACAAGGACAGCTTCTAAAGCTGGCACAGCTGGGGATCATTAGTCCTAATGAGGGGCCAGCCCAGGAGGGAGGGGCCATCCAGCTGTGAGGAGGAGGGCTGTCCTGGGTGTCTCCAGGGTTGTTTTCCTGTCCCCCCACACCACCATGGTGACTTTACTCTCCAGGGGAAGTTCCTGGTGTGTGGGTTTGGTTTGTGAGCCCCAGCACTGATGTTCCCACAGGCAAGGGATGGCCATTTGTGGGGAAACATTGCTATTGATGTTGGGCCAGGGTGGTTAGAGACCGGGACCTTCCAAACGGGGAGTCTGCGGTTTGGTTTGGCCACACTGAGCTGTGTCCCCACAAGGAGAGCCAGGGCAGGGCTGGGACAGTCACCCACAGGGTGGGGCTCAAGGGGACAGCACTTTCCTTGGCCTCCACCCCTCCGCCTACATTTTAAAATTATTTAACAATTTTTATACAATACATTTATATCATATCCCTTCCCCTCCTCCAAGTCCTCCTAGGTCACCTCCCCCCTCCCCCCACTCCCTACCTATCCAACATCATTCTCTGTCTCTCTCACTCTCTTTCAAAAAACCCAAGAAAACAAAACTAAGACTAAAAAGACAAAAGTCACCAAACCATAACAGAGCACCCCCTACACACACACACACACACACACACACACACACACACACACACACACACACGCACGCACCCCTGAGGGGAACCTTTGTGGATTCCATGGCAGGCAATGGGGAGGAGGAGGGAGGGGGTAACACATGCCAGGCACACAGATCTTAACTGAGATGCTTTATTAGAAAGGGGAGAGGGAAGGAGACACAGACAGAGAGAAGACAGGAGAGAAGAGGAAGACAGGGAAAGTCCTGTCTGGTCCAGGGAAGAGGGAAAGAAGGGGGCAGGGTCTTTTTTTAAAGGGTCCTTTGCACCTGTGTGCAGACTATGCAACCCCTGGGCTGACCAGGACACTGCCTGAGTGACAGGGGCAGGCCAGCATAATGCCTGAATTCTTATACAAACAACAATAACAACAAAGAAAACCCCGGAAATACAAAACCAACCAACCAAACAAAAAACCCTAAACCACGGGGTCTGTTGTGTGCTGGCCTACTGCTCCTGAGCTTGGGGCCTGCCTGCCATGGAGTGTGTTGAAGAACCCTGTGTCACTGCACTGGAGAACAGTGGCTTTCCCTCTCCCAGCAGGAACTCTTTGCACATAACTTCTTGGTCAGCGTTGGACTTCGTGGGTCCTTCCTCTTCTCGGTGCCGGGCCTGGGCCTTTGACTGGCTTGGATTTGTGCAGGTGTGTGCCTGCTGTCTACACTGTGGCCTGCTGTGCCTTATACTCTGCCCTCAGACTTTGTTCTGGATGCTGCTGGACCATTCATAACCCCAGCTGAGGCAGGAGGGACAGGAGCTCAAGGCCAGTCAAGGAAGGGCAGGGGTAGTTAGGATCAGATGGAAGGCTCCAGAGAGCAGAGAATTAAGGAGGCCAGGTACCTGAGGCGCCATAGAGTGAGGGTACCCAGACAGCCTCCCCCCACAGCCTCCCCCCCACAGCCTCCCCCCACAGCCTCCCCCCCACAGTCTCCCCCCACAGCCTCCCCCCCACAGCCTCCCCCCCACAGCCTCTGCCCCCACACAGCCTCTGCCCCCCACAGCCTCCCCCCACAGCCTCCCCCCCCACAGCCTCCCCCCCACAGCCTCCCCCCCCACAGCCTCTGCCCCCCACAGTCTCCCCCCACAGTCTCCCCCCACAGCCTCCCCCCACAGCCTCCCCCCACAGTCTCCCCCCACAGCCTCCCCCCCCACAGCCTCCCCCCACAGCCTCCCCCCCACAGCCTCCCCCCACAGCCTCCCCCCCACAGCCTCCCCCCCCACAGCCTCCCCCCACAGCCTCCCCCCCACAGCCTCCCCCCACAGTCTCCCCCCACAGCCTCCCCCCCACAGCCTCCCCCCACAGCCTCCCCCCCACAGCCTCCCCCCACAGCCTCCCCCCACAGCCTCCCCCCCACAGCCTCCCCCCACAGCCTCCCCCCCCACAGCCTCCCCCCACAGCCTCTGCCCCCACAGCCTCCCCCCCACAGCCTCCCCCCCACAGCCTCCCCCCACAGCCTCCCCCCCCACAGCCTCCCCCCACAGCCTCCCCCCACAGCCTCCCCCCCACAGCCTCCCCCCACAGCCTCCCCCCCACAGCCTCCCCCCCCACAGCCTCCCCCCACAGCCTCCCCCCCACAGTCTCCCCCCACAGCCTCTGCCCCCCACAGTCTCCCCCCACAGTCTCCCCCCACAGCCTCTGCCCCCACAGCCTCCCCCCACAGCCTCCCCCCACAGCCTCTGCCCCCACAGCCTCCCCCCCACAGCCTCCCCCCCACAGCCTCCCCCCACAGCCTCTGCCCCCACAGCCTCCCCCCACAGCCTCCCCCCCACAGCCTCCCCCCCACAGCCTCCCCCCACAGCCTCCCCCACAGCCTCTGCCCCCACAGCCTCCCCCCACAGCCTCCCCCCACAGCCTCCCCCCACAGCCTCCCCCCCACAGCCTCCCCCCACAGTCTCCCCCCACAGCCTCTGCCCCCCACAGTCTCCCCCCACAGCCTCCCCCCACAGTCTCCCCCCACAGCCTCTGCCCCCACAGCCTCCCCCCCACAGCCTCCCCCCACAGCCTCTGCCCCACAGCCTCCCCCCACAGCCTCCCCCCACAGCCTCTGCCCCCCACAGCCTCCCCCCACAGCCTCCCCCCACAGCCTCTGCCCCCCACAGCCTCCCCCCACAGCCTCCCCCCACAGCCTCTGCCCCCCACAGCCTCCCCCCACAGCCTCTGCCCCCACAGCCTCCCCCCCACAGCCTCCCCCCACAGCCTCCCCCCCCCCACAGCCTCCCCCCACCCCCAGCACCACTAGGGCACTTAGAGCTGCAAGGGCAAATAATACAGAAGGGAACCTGAGGCTGACTGTCTCTCTGAAACACCGTATTTGTGAAGAGCTGTGGCTCTTCTGGCCTGACCCCCTGGTTCCTAACCCTCTGTAGCACCTTCATGAGCTGTTTGACAGACAGGGCCCTGGCTGTCCTTACTGCAGTCAGCTCCGTCTTTTCCTCCTCACTCCATAGACAAAGGGAGACAGCTCCCACATTTCGGGCCAACAGCAGGAACCCTGGCCCTTGCTATTCTCAGAGCTTGAAATTGAAGGCCATGGTTAGTTTTCTCTATGCTTAATTAGACTCCAGTCTCCGTAGAGCTGCCGTCTTCTCGCACACCAGGAAAGGCCTGGCCAGTGGTTTGGAAGCTGATGCCATGTTCCAAGCAGGATATCTGGGGCCTGGAGTATTATTACATTTAGGGTAGCGTGGAGAACAAACCTGCCTGGATTGGAGCCAGTTTAGAAGAAGTCAGTTAGAAGAGGAAGAGGACAGGAAAGTTTGTAGGCTGCCCTCACTGGTCTGAGCTGCCACATAAGTCGGGGACAGAACTGGAGGAAAGGGTTAGGGTTAGCATCCTCACAGCCTGGCCCGGGTAAGCCCATCCCCACATGGGTCTGGGAGAGAGCGAGTGAGAGCCACATGCTGTGCTAAGGGTGTGAGTCAGGAATGACTTCCTCTGTCTGTGGAAATTTCTAGGCTAACTTCAGGTCTAACTAAAGCTGCCAGCAAACATGTTGTCTTAGAGGTCTGGTCACGACTCTGAAGATAACTTTAATGAAAGCTTGAAGGGCAATGAAAAGAAGTGAGACCACCCAAAGCCGCACAGCCTGTGGGAACTGGGTGAACCCTTCTGTTACACGAGATGGCTACCTGTCAAGTCTCTTCTTGACTTTTGTGCAAACGTAGGACTTCCTTCCGGAGTGAAGATAAGCCATAACACAAGTGTGCTTGGGTGGCAATGCATTAATTAGTTCACTTCACATTATGAGCTTTCATTATTCTGCTGGGCAGAGAGGATTTGAGGAGGAAGACGAGGTCTCTATGTTCCGACATGGAGCACTTCTGACTGCAAGCGGGGAGAGGCACCTACTTCATAACTAACCTACATCCATTTAGCCCTAGTGTTTCAGGAGGGAGTAGCCAGGCAGGACGAGGCTTAGATACATCTTAGATACTCCACATCTTAGATACTGGCCGTAGAGCCACTCTGATGGGGATTACCCCTTCATAAATCCATATACCCAAGGAATCACTAGTGAGACCCAATCTGTGAAGACTAGGTAGGGTCTACCTACATACCCCAGGACCCCGAATTAAGTTAAGTAACAGCTACAGCCAACATTCATGAGGTGGATTTATGCCTCGACCACTTTTTACTGTCCCCACTGGGGGGAAACGCAACTCTTTAGCGTAAGTACAAAGGAGGTGTAATAGCAAAACGAGAGTACACACTGTCCATGACCTGGGCTGGAGGAGTCTGCAGACTGAGCAGTGCCAGGTCACAGCGAGTTCATGACTGGAAGCCAAAGTTCTAGAGGATTACTGTGTCCTGTGTTTCATACCTGGCTTAGGAGCACATTTCTGTACAATAGCTTACCCCTCCACTTCCCCTTGGCAAGGTCTCAAGCCACCTATTCACAGCATCCTCATTCCCTTTTTTTTTTTTTTAATCATTTATGTGTGTGGGCACCTGTGGAGGCCAGAAGACATTGTCAGATGCCCTGGAACCGGAGTTACAGGTTGTCATGAGCCATCCTATGTGGGCGGCGTAAACTGAAGAGCTTGGGTCTCCTAGAAGAGCAACAAGTGTTCCTTTTTTTGGCCTCACACCTGTCTCTTGTTTCTGTGACCTAAACTGCAAGTATGTGATGTGTGCTAAATGCAAATAGAGCTTCTTTTGAGATACAGCTGCCTGTAGCCCTGAGTCTTCCCTCTCCCTTGTCCCCAGACAGCAAGCAGGTGGACAGGGCAGCTGGCTTCCCCACGAAGCATTTTTTGATTGGCACAGAGACTGGGCACCCATAGTGGCAGTGCTTGGCTGTGTTACAGGGGTAAGAAGACAAAAATTAGCATTCAATTCTTTCTTGCTAAAGGGCCAAGAAATGAGTGAATGTCCCAGTCTATTACCTGAGAGTAGTCGGCTCGGGGCTGCCTATCATAAATGAAGACAGCTTCAGTTGGCACATTCTTTCATAAGGTCTCTGCAATCACTTTGTTTCCCATTACAAGGCACACTGAGAGTTCAGATCCAGTGACTGAAAACCAAGAGGAGAAAATGCTAGTGTTTAAAGTCGTGTGTCATGTGTGCTGAGAACCCTTTTGGGGAAATAACTGTTGGATTAGGTGATCTTATCCACAAAGAATGCCATGCTCCTAGGCTAATGGTGCAACGTTTGTGCCTAGTCTCCAAACCAGGTAACATGCTACTATATTGAATAGTGTGGGCAGTTATAGAGTGATTGTTAGGTATTTGTTCACCTAAACATGTCTAAAGAGAAAATATATAGTAAAATCACTAAGTGATAAGATAGTTTCAGTTTCAGCATCATTTGAGGCCAAACAATATACATTGTTTTATACCATATGAATGTATATGATATCTTTTAAAACTACTTATTTGCTTTTATCTTATATGTATGCATATTCACCTACATGTATGTCTGATTCCCTGCAACCATGGTTACAGACACCTATGAGCTGTCATGTAGGTGCTAGGAACCAAACCCAGGTCCTCTGCGAGTACAGCAAGCTCCTTTAACTGCTGAGTCATCTCTCTAGTCCCCATGTAGAGTCTTTAAAAGAATCGAACGGAGACTGTAGAACCTAGGAGCGCAGAAGGGCTTAAGAGCAGATTATATGTAAGAGAAAATTTTCTGAACATGATGATAGGTCAGAAGAAAAATATCCGGACTTCCCTGTAAGGTTGAAAAGTCTGTAAAATAGAGGCAAAAGCCAGAGTGGAAATTGAGAACCAGTGTACACATGTGTGTAGAGTCTTAGTAGGAAAGGAGAATAACATGACAACAACAATCACCGCATAAACAATATTTGAAGGGAAAATGGCTAAGGATTTGAAACTGTTGAAAGACACAAGAGCACAGATTGAAGAAGTTCTCCAGGGCTGGGGAGCTCAGAGAGTAATGTGCTTGCTTGCCTTTCAAAGGCGAAGGCTGGAAGCCAGAGACCCAGACCCTACCCCAAATGCCAAGCAGGCTGCCTGTAATTCCAGCACTTGAAGACAGAGACAAGGGGTCTTGAGGGCTGTCCCCAGCCTCATCTGTAGTGACTTGTTTTTTACTCTCTTGGCTTTTGGAGGGGCCCATTGCTTCTGAGTAAATCACACATGGAGGCTTATTCTTAGTTATGAGTATCCAGCCTTAGCATGACTTGATGCCATTCCCCGATAATGAGATTGATGACTACCTTATATGCCATCCTAGAGCCTTCATCCAGTAGCTGATGGAAGCAGAAGCAGACACCCACAGCTAAGCACTGGGCTGAACTCCTGGAATCCAGTTGCAGAGAGGGAGGAGTGATGAGCAAAGGGGTCAAGACCAGGCTGGAGAAACCCACAGAAACTGCTGACCCGAACAAGGGGGAGCTCATGGACCCCAGTCTGATAGCTGGGGAACCAGCATAGGACCGACCCAGACGCCCTGAATGTGGATGTTAGTGAGGAAGACTGGGCAGTCTATGGGGCCTCTGGTAGTGGATCAGTGTTTATCCCTAGTATACAAATGGACTTTGGGAGCCCATCCCACATAAAGGGATATTTTCTCAGCCTAGACACATGGGGGAGGGCCTAGGCCCTATCCCAAGTATAATGACAGACTTTGAAGATCCCCATGGAAGGCCTCACCCTCCCTGGGAAACAGAAAGGGGATGGGTTGGGGTTTGGTGGGGGTGATAGGGGAGGATGGGAGGGTGAGGGAACTGGGATTGGCATGTAAAACAAGCTTGTTTCAAATTTCAATAAAAAATTATCATTAAAAAAGAAGACAGTGTCAACAAGAAAGAACCTAAAACTCAATACCTACAAATACAATAATTTAAAAAAAAAAAATGAATTGGAGACATTTGCAGTGAGACAGAATTCTGAGCCTTGCCAATGGATGAGGCCTGCCTCTGCTGGTTGTCCTGAGTCCCCTTGGATATATGAAAGCACTTGGTTAAGTGTGGTGCACCGTTCAGCCTATGGGGGAGGGCATGCTCTGCTTAACACCTTAGATTGTCAGGAAGGTGTGCCTAGTACAGGAAGCTTTGCCCAGTACAGGGAGGTTTGCCCAGTACAGGGAGGTTTGCCCAGTACAGGAAGGTTTGCCCAGTACAGGAAGTGTCCTGGTCTGGAAGGGTTTTGTAACAGGAGAGATACTTAGGAATCTCTGAACATGGTACTTTGGAAGGCGCTAAACCTCACTGGCTTTCCCGTCTACCTACCCTGTGACAGGCCAGGCCCTGAGAACCCCTGCCTGCATGGAGGAAATTAGTTTAAGTATATCTGTCCAGTGTTTCCCAAACCAACTTGGCTGATGGAGGCTCTGTGTGACACCTGCCGACTGACACACACCAAACCTCTATGCAGTTATACAAACCTCTATGCAGTTATACATACGTCATGCTCTCCCCATGTGATCCAGACTCACAGCCACAGGGGCTGCCCAAGTGGCCTTTCTTTGTTCATTTTTCGTCATTTTTGTATGTGTGTATGTGGTACATGCATGGGAGTCAGTGGCATGAATTTGAAGATCATAGGACACTGTCAGGTATTGGTCCTTAGGCAGGGTCTCTCACCAGCCAAGAATATCATCACGTAGCTAGACTAACTGGTTATCAGTGAGCTTCCAGGCATCCCCCTGTCTCTGATTCCTGCCTTGTCCACTGCAGCCAGCTTTTAATGTGGATTCTAGGGATTTGAACTCAGGTCCTCATGTGTGTGAGGCAAGTGCTTTACCAGCTGAGCCATCTTCCCAGCTCCCAGGTTGGCATTTCTAGGTCTGACCTGGGTTTCTGGCCTGTTCACCAGTTGTTTCTAACGGGGTGCCTTGGAACCCATTCTGCAAACTCTAAAATCCAATCAGCACCCTCTAGCTAGCAGGGCATCTTCTCTGGAGTGCCCGAACCTGATGAATGGCCCCAAGTACCCATGAACTCTATGAGCCTCAGCCCTTACCCCTCCCCCTCCCCCCATAAGCACTCACACCCCATTTAGTCTGTCTAATCTACATGCTAAACCCAGCCACGTCTCCCAAATCCCACTGCCCAGCCCTGGTACAGGCTACCCCAAGCTTTCGTGAGAATTTCCTCGCTAACTTCTATGCTCAGTTTATCTTCCATGAGGGAGCAGGACAAGTTTAAACCTAATGATGCCCCCTTGCTCTATGTTCCTTGCATTCATCTCCAAGTTTCTAGCTTTCCTGATGTTCCTACGGCCAGAGTTACTTATGCCCAATGCCTAGATTATTCTCATCCTGCCCCTTCCAACCTTTTGCCTAATTAACTTACACTACTTCCTTGGAGAAACTGACTCCTCGACTCCGAGACCCTGGCACGGATAGTCCTTCACACTTCTTGAGATCCTAACACAGAAACCCTTCTACACACACACACACACACACACACACACACACTTTTGTTCTTCATACTTCTTTCCAGTTTACAATTGCTCATCTGCTCTTGAGTTACTTAAATGATTATTTCTTCTTCTCTGCTAGTTTGTAACTCACTTCACCAGGCAGGGACTGGCCTGCCCCATTCAGTATTTGAAGCTAGGTCTCATGCTGTAGCCCAAGCTTGCTTGGGACTTCTTACGTGTTTTCAACTGTTGACCTCAAATTTGTGGCTTCAGCCTCCAGAGTACTGTTCCACAGGAACAAGCCACCACACTTCGTCATGAAGCTGTTTCTATGTCCACTCCTTTTGTCTCAGAAAATAAGAACATAAACTGTCATGTTGACCCCCTCTTATCTCCCTAAAGGTTAAATCTTTTATAGACTCAAGGTGACTCTGGGCTGGAGAGGTGGCTCAGCGGTTAAGGGCTCTGACTGCTCTTCCAGGGGTCAGGGGATCGATTCCCAGCATTCATATGGTGCCTCTCATCTGTAACTCCAGTCCCACAGGCTTTGACTTTCTTTTCTGGCCTATGAGGACACCAGGCATGCATCTGGTGCATGTATGTATATGCAAGCTTTCCCCTAGCTCTTTTCAAACAGTGCCTGCCTTGGGGACCCTGTCCCCATGGCTGTGCGTTTGTGGCTCCTGGGACTGTGCAGTGACCCAGAACTTTGCCTCATCATTGATCAGAACTACTGACTATGTTTGCCCCGTCCAAGGGTCTGCTACGGACGGTTTGCAGGCTGGTCAGTATTGCTGTTTAGCGTCCGTCTCCCTGGTTACATGCACACACAGAGCCTGTCCCTTAGGGGAACTGGAGCCAGTGTTGTGGTTTGTTTGCTCCTTGTAGTTAAGTCTGATCCTCTAGTCAGCCCCCATCTTTCCCAATCCCAGGCTGGGAAGGCTACTCACACCATCCCCTCCCTTCCCCTTCTCTCTCCCTGATGTTCCACTTAGCTTTCAAGCTTAAGTCCCTTCTTTGTCACGTGTTTAGAGGGAAATCTGCTCCTCCAGTCCCTCTTCCTGTCTCACTCACAGCACTCCAGCTTTTCCTTCAAGAATCATTACAACTCACATTTCCCTATTTATGTATGTTTGGATTGATTTGATGATTATCTCTCTAATAGATTACAAATGCCACAGGGGTGAGGTATCTGCTTTTCCCCAAGCCTAGCCACAGAGCAGGCCTGCTTTCTCACTGTGCTGGGCGTGGAACACGGGCCTTGCACATGCTAGGTTAGCAAGCCCTTCCATGGCTGCTGTACCCAGGTGCTGCAGGTGTGTTTGCACAGCACGGTTCCAGGCATGTTCCCTGGACGCAAGACGCCAAGAATGACCCAAGTAATGAAGCGTGTGGCTCTCAGAGCTGCTTTGAGGAAACTTGACCAGCTTCAAGGCAACCCCAAACAAAACTCAGGGAAGTGTAAACTGAAGAAACACCGTGTGTGCTGATTCTCTCTCTCTCTCTCTCTCTCTCTCTCTCTCTCTGTGTGTGTGTGTGTGTGTGTGTGTGTGCATGCACACTCACACGCACTCCCTCTCTGGTTACTAATGACCTCCTCAGAGGAATCACTCCCTTCTGCCTGGGGGTGTCTGGGCTGTGGCTTTATAAAGGCCACCAGTGGTTTCTCCTCTCCCAGTCCAGAGAGAGGGTCTGGGAGAAGCATGATCTCTGTTCCTTTCTCCTCTGCCTGTGAGGCTCCAAAGGTCAGCTCAGGACACAGTTTGCCCATCTTCCCTGGCTGATCCTTGTTCTTATAAAACCAGCCTTGCAATTGACGTCAGCGCCCAGTCCCGCCCTCCCCCACCCTTCACCCACTTTTGACGCACTCCAGATCTTGGGGTACTTTTGCTACTAAGTCAACAAGACGGTGCTTTGGGGTGTTCAATATTTTGGGGGCTCTGGAGCCGCTTGGCCAGGCTGGAGTTAGAAACCTCACACACACACACACACACACACACACACACACACACACACACACACTTTGGAGTTCCTCTGTGTGTGTCATTGATACTGGAGTTGTCAGGACCAGAGCCTGGATCTCAGCAGTCTTCATCAGTCAGGCTCGGCCACAGATCCTCAATAGGCCAATTATTATTGTGTTGTTGTTATTACTACTATTATTGGTTTTTTGAGACAGGGTTTCCCTGTGTAGCCCTAGCTGTCCTGGAACTCGCTCTGTAGACCAGTAGTCCAATTAAACAGGAGAGGAGAGGTGAAAAGCGGAGAACGGAGATGCATTCAGTAGGAACACGTTGGGAAGAAGTGCAGATGGAGAGGTCAGTCTTTCAGGGGTCTCCCCATTGCCTTTGCCTCAGACCCTCCTGCAAGGCATCTACACTGTTACAGCCGTGTGAAACACACTCTGGGGGATGAGGTCCTGCTTTGGCTGGCATCGGGGCCCCAGCCTTTTCCTTCTCCCAGCATCGGATTCTTGAGGACGTTCCAATTTCTTGGTGTCTGTTGTGTCAATACCTGATAGCCAAAGAGAAGGGTACAACTATCTCCAGACTCTCTTCATCCCTCAGGAGGGCTTCTGGAGCAGCTGACCTGAGCCCCTGGCCTCTCAGCCCAGCCACAGGGGCCTTCATGTCTGCAGTTAAGACAGTGGGCAGGAGGTGTGAGGGGCAAGCAGGGTGCACTGAAACCAGGTTCAAGCAGGCTGCAAAGGGACCTGAAATGGCCCTGGGGGGCGTGGATATTGCTTCCACACATTTTGCACTCAAGCCCAACTCTCCTACCATGAGATCTGTCTTAGGCACTGGCCACCATTGGCGGAGAACAGATGGCCAGAGGATGGCTAGCTGAGCAGTCTAGTGCTCTGCTCTGTTCCCTGCTGTGGCTCACCTGCAGGCAAAAATGGCATTCCTTTTTACCCTGTCACCTGGCTGGCATTTCTGCAGGTTGCACCCTCTTGAGGTGACCCAGGCCTAATCAGGGCTCTCTCCTCCCCCCCGTTGCTCAGGGCTGGTTTTGGCTCCTGGGGGAAGTCTGTCTTGGTTTGGTGGCCGGATGGAAGAACCCCCGCCCCAGACCTCTGGTTGCCAGAGTGGGTTCAGTGGAGCTCTGTGTCTGATGGATGTGCCTCCTCCTGGGGATCAGTGCTTCCAGAACCGCAGTCCGGGAACAGGGAGCACAGGGTCCGCTGAGTGCCTCACTAAGAGCAGGGAACAGACTGTCCCACCTACACTGACTGCCTTCTGGTGCCCTTCCTTCCTGCTCCCTTCCCCAGGTCAGGGACGGCTCATGTGTGGACACTGGGGTGAGTCCAGAGTGCCCTCTGAGGCCTGCTAAGATCTTCCTCGGCGTTCTGCTCTTTGCTCTGGAGCTTGACCTCCATCAGTCATTCACCCCAATGTCTGCTTTCTGGGAAGCCAGTCCACAAGAAAATGAGTGTGGTAGACAGGCCACTCACTTCCTGAGCCCGGGAAACCGCTGCGGTAGAGGCTGGAAGAAGGAAAGTTCAAACCTTAGGTAGACCTTGAACTTGAAGGTCTGCTACTGCCTCAAATCCCCACAAATCTCCAAAATCGGCCTTGGCTTTACCACGTGTTTGGTAAGAAACACTTTAAACACGGAGCAATGGGGAGGACTGGGAGGACCGGGCTGGTAAAGGCGTCCTTGGAGGGCAGGTGGTGTTATATACTTGGAGCCGGGCTGGCAACATTGTTTCCCCTCCAGGTTTTTAGCTGACTGTAGCATCAAACTGTGGCGTTTGGGCTGACCACATTCTATTTGTTTCTTACACAATACTGAAGGAAGTAAATTTTGTTGTGTCTGTAGAACTTAAAGCCTGCATCCCCATTTCTGGCTCAAGTGCCTTTGTGTCTGGAGCAAGATGCTGTTTGCACAGAAAAGGACTGAGATTCTTTGTTTTTTTGTTTTTTCCCCTGAGACAGGGCTTCTCTGTATAGCTTTGGAGCCTGTCCTAGAACTCACTCTGAAGACCAGGTTGGCCTGGAACTCACAGAGATCTGCCTGCCTCTGCCTCCTGAGGGCTTGGACTACAGACATTCGCTATCAACGCCCAGCTGGGACTGAGATTCTTAAACATCTTCCCTGTAAAGAAGGAAAAAGGGCCACACCTTTCTCTTGAAGAAAAGCCAAGAATTTGTCAATACTCACCCCAACTTCCCCCTAAGATGTCACTCCTCAAACTATAGGACATCTCTCCCTATGATGCTAGATGCAAACAGAATGGCAAAATTCACAGTCATTCTCAACAGATAATAATATAGGTAAGACAAATATGACATGGCTCCACTTGCAGGCTGAAAAAGTTCTGGAGATTGGATACCCAAAACTGCAATTCAGCTTCACACTGCTGGGGTTGAGAGATGGCTCAGGGGTTAAGAGCACAGGCTGTTCTCCCAGAGTTCTGGGGTTCAGTTTTCAGCACCCACATAGCAGCTTACAACCACTTCAGTTCCAGAGGTTCTGACACTGCCTTCTGTCCTCCACGGACACAAGGCATGCACAAAGTGTATAGATGTACATGCAGGTAAAACACCCATACATATAAAATAAATAAGTAAATAAAACCCACATGTGTAGGAGAAGGATCCTGGGGTTCTGTTCTGCCTCTAGCATGCTCCAGAGGTCCTAGAAGCCCTAATTAATCTGGTCATTAATCTTGTGATTCTAGGGTTATTTTTACTTGGAGATACCAGAGGAAGTGATTGGTCTGGTGATTGTCATTGTGAAGTCTCTAAGTTTCCAACTTTCTATGCCATGAGGAAAAAAAAAAAAAAAAAAAAAAAAAAGAAAAAGAAATCTAGTGTGAGCTTCCAAAATGTCAAATCTTATCTGTGCCACTTGTTTAGATGTGGGGCCTTGGGCAAGATACTAGATATGGAGCTGCCCATTTCTTCATGTAGAAATTGGGGGCTGGGGCAGAGCCTCTCTCTGCTCCAGGCACACAGTGAGGATTATTCACCTGTGTGGACCTGTACAGTGAGCCCAGCATGCTACATCAGCATTGGTGAATTCCAGGGCTCTCTCTCTCTCTCTCTCAATCTCTTTCTCTCTCTCTCTCTCTCTCTCTCTCTCTCTGTGTGTGTGTGTGTGTGTGTGTGCGCGCGCACGCGCGCGCGCGCGTTTGAGACATCATTTCTCTGTGTAGCTCTGGCTGTTCTGGAACTCGATCTGCACACCAGGCTGGCCTCAAACTCACAGAGATCAGAGATCCACCTGCTTCTTCCCCACTGTGCTGGGATAAAGACATGTCCCATCACTGCTGGGCTAGTTCAGATGAGGTGGAGTGTGAGTGTGTACCCCCTGGACTTCGTATTGCTGTGAAAGAACACGCTGTGTAGGTGGTGATGGCTTCAGTGGGATGGCGTTTGGTGACCTGCACCGAGCCTTCCTGAACCATCAGCTCCTTTTGCTTAGCTGCGGAAGGGCCAGCCAGAGGGCAGGTGGGATTACAGGAGGGTGGGGACGGCTACCCCTCCTCTCCTTGTTTCCTCTAGGCATGCTGTTTTCCTTCTGCTTATCCGTGGCTGAGTGGGAGGATGTGGCACAGGTGTATGGGAGGTGACAGGACACATGTGCACGAAGCTGTAGACGCCTGGGTCACATGCCTGGGTCACACGCCATTTCTGGGGCTTGGCATCTCCCATTCATGCTCTAAGAGCCCCTGAAGAGCCACCCAGACCAATTCCTGAAGGTGCCTTTTAAACCTGGTTCTTCCAGCTGCTAACCCTACAATTCCTGACTCACCACACCTAGGGTAATAATTAGGGTGGGACAATAACCCGGACTCTGGGAGTTCAGTGCCAGCCTCCCCTGCAGGTCACTCAAGGGTTGGCATCGTATAGGCGTATGGAGACCACAGCTCAGAGTCCACAGCTACCTGGCCCCACTCTGTGGGAAGCTCGGGAATGCTGTGAGGTGACGTCTGCAATCCAGCACTCTGAAAACCAGATACCTACTGGACACAGCTCTGTGGTTCCGGGGTCTCTTCTCCTCATCATGCCCACCCTCTTGGTCACCCTGGGAGCTGATGCGCTGCTTCTCTTGTAGTGTAAGAGACACTTCAGGGGAAGAAGTCTATTCGGGCTCACTAATGAGGCCCCATGTCAAAAGTTTCCACACTCACCAAACAGTGCCACCAGCCAGGGACCAAGTGTTCAAACCCCGGCCAGTGGGGACATTTTAGAGCTAAACCACAACAGGTGAGAACATTATGACGTTCATTTTGTAGATGGAACACACTCAGAGATGTGTTTTTAGGTCCCCAGCCTTCAAGCGATAGAGCTGGTGTTGAAACCCGCATCTGCCAGGCCTACCCGTGTGTCTTCCTGAAACTTCTTTCTCGCAGTAAGGACAGACAGCAGAGCCAACCTTAGTGAGTGTGTTGCACTGCCTCTCGCCCCTGAAGGTAACTGCAAGTGTCGGAAATTTTTAAGAGACATGTATTAATGTTCTGAAATAGTTCAAAGACCAAGCTCTTCAGCAGGTAATACAGACGCCAGAGATGAGCGGGGTGTCAAGCTCTGTCCCCCCCCCCCCTTGCTCATTTGGGAATGCCCTTCAGGCTGGAAAGAGAAGAATTCCATGGAGTCCAAGATTAGCAGGAGGATGCCAGGGCGGCTAGGCAGTCAGAGGGAGGCAGGGCAGCACCTTTGTTCTGACTGCCCACTTCGTTCATTCCTCACACAGCACAGCAAGTGCGGGGCAGCCCCCAAAGAATGGAGTGGGCAGAAGTCCACGTTTGCAAGATCGAGAGCACTTGGGATCTTGTGAGCCTGAGAGGAACCAACTCAGGTGGGTGCTGGGCCCGCTCCCCAGCAAACACTGCACAATCCTGGGAAGAGCTACCAGGGGCATGCCAGTCATTTGCTCTTCAGAGTCAGGCTCTTCATAGAGTCGGTGATTCAGCATCTGCATCTCAGCGAGATGGTAGACAGGGCCTGTGGTGTCACTGGAGAACAGGTTGGAAAGGTATGAGATAGAAGCGTCTCTACTTACAATTTGACAGCAGTACCGGCGGCCTGAGGGTGTGGGCTGGCCAGGACGCAGTGGAAGTCTTTGGTGGCTTGCAGTGAAGCTCCACCCCAGGCTTGTTCTGGATGTTGCTGGTCAATAGCTTGAAGGACAGATGCTGCTGTGCGGCATCTGGGGCTGTGATCAACAGTTTGTGACAAACAGGGTCTGGACAGACAGATGTAACAAGCAGGGTGAAATGTAAGTGGAATCGATGGGAAGTTCTAACTTTTAATTTGACAAATCCTACATAGAGTCCAGGTGTAAGGACTGTGCCAGAAAGCACAAAATGATTTCACAAGGGTCAAGCCACAGCACAGGGTTCATGGAACCCTTCTCCTTCAGGATGAGAGATCCTTCCTCAGCACCATGTGCAAGCCCCTCCCCCATGCAGCCTGGCCCCCCAGCCACTTGATAGGTTGTGGAATTGCCCCAAGCGCTTGCACCTGCCCACCCACCCGCACTTGGTGGGTCCTTTTCCTTCAGCTGAACTCCAGTTCCTCTGGATGATCCAGTTTCGCAGCCCCACCCCGTGGGTGGGGCCGCTGATTCAGTGGGCTACGCCCTCTTGGTCTCCCCTGTGGCACTGAGCACCCTTTGTTACCATGCCCAGAGTCCCTCCTGTAGAGCAAGGTTCTCAGTGCCTTGGGCCTTCTCTGCCACTCTCGGAAGCAAGGGTCTGCTGCCTACAGATTAATTCTGACCTTGGCTCTTCTGCACACAAATGGTGGGCACATTTGTTCCCTAACCCTGATCACTCAGGGAAGGGTAGGGCAGGCTACTCACATGTGGGCTTAAGTTCAGGTCTCTTACTGCAAGAGGCAGGGGGTAGAGCAGTGTGACCCTGCAGACAGACAAGAAAGGGACCACTGTCAGCATGGGGACTCACCTGTAATCCCAGCACTCTGGAGGCTGAGGCAGGAGGATCGTATGAGTTCAGGCCAATTTGAGCTACTGTAAATTCTAGGGCAGCCTGAGCTCCAGGAACAAACAGAAGGAGGGAGGGAGGGAGGAAGGGAGGAAGGGAGGGAGGACTAAACAGGAAAGGGAAGCTCAGGCAAGGTCGCTGTAGGAGGGTGATGAAGCCATTGTCATGCACCTGCCCTTATTGGCCTTCGTGGCCTAGAAGGCAGGTCCCCGAACAGCCTGGCTGGACTAAGACTTCCACATCTATACCTCAGCTGTCTTCGAGAGATCAAATGTGCCGCCGCTCGGGATGTGATCAATGCCAAGTCTGTCACACTCAGCAAATGTTTGTTGAACACATCTGAGCGTGTGCCGCCCCTGAAATCTGGGGACTCCCCACTCAGATTCCCTGTGTGGGCCCTGCCCCAGCTTCTGGGGGCCCCTACCACACAATCCCTGCCCAAGCACCATCTTCTTGGAGCCCCCAGAGCTGTGTGTTCACATTTGAGAAATGATGGTAATGTATTAGTGCCGTACAATATGGTGTTTTAACATCAGAGTGTATGTTGTAGAGCGTGTGCTATTCGATCAGGCTACTCAAACTTGCCACGATTGTGTGGGGGAACGTTTGTGATTTATTTTACAACTGTGGCAGACACGTTACTCCACCTCTGCTTGGTTTATGGTTTTGTTTGTTGAGACATGGTTTCAGTGTGTAGCCCAGGCTGGCCCTAAATTTACCATGTAACCTAGGCAGGCCTTGAACTCTGATCTTTTGCCTGAGCCTCCCTGTACACATAGCCCACCCCTGCTTTTCCAAGAACCAGCCTATAAGGAAAACTGCAGGGCCTGGGGCATGGGTAGAACAGTTCTCCATATGTGAGAGTACAAACCCAACAACTGTTGGGTCTGCCCCATCCTCAAAATTGACGCCCTGCTGCACTGGAAGGCTGTTCACATAGCCAGCCAGCCTCCTGGGCACAGGTGTTGTTGGGAAGGGACCATGGGGAGGGAGGTACACAGAGGACGGGGGAGGGGGGAGGGGGACAGAAGAATTGGGCGTTGGCATTAGACTTCACAATTTAAAAAAAAAATGCATCTTTCTTTTTAAAAAATTACTCAAAAAAAAAAAATCACTGCAAACTTCGGTACACTCAGATCTAGACTTGTAGATGTGGTCTGGGTTAATCATACGCTTACTAAGAGATCCCTGAAGGTGTGTCGCAAAGCAGCCATGCATCGCCAGGGTGCCATATGGCCCTCCTTTGGCTTCCAGCTGCCGGGCTGGACTTTTCACTGACCCTCTGAGTACACTCTTCTCCCCAGGTCATGAGGCCCCAGCCCCCCCCCCCCCTTAGGAGGGAACACAAGCCTTGTCAGCCTCCAACACTTCTCGTGGAGAGATGATTAGTGCAACACTATGGAAATCAGTACGGAAGTTCCTCAACCACCCTTGAATAGACGTGCAGCATGACCAGGCCACTGAGGACTCTAAAACATCAAGAGAACGATGCACATCCCTGCTTACTGCGGTGCCCAACCAGCCTAGATGCACATCAGCGGGTGGTGGGATTAAACAAATGTTACAATGTAGCTCCATTCAGCCCTAAAGAACAGGGAAGTAGGTATCAGCAAGAAAGTGCAGGGAACTGGAGACTGGTGTTGAATGAACAAAATCAGGCTCAGAAAGACAAATGCCATGTTTGTTTGTTTTCTCCTCTGTGGAACCTAGGATTTTATAAAGGAGACAGAAACGCAGAAGAGGGACCATTTGGGGAAAGGAACGGGGCTGGGAAAGAGGGAAGTGAGGACCGGTATTGGATGATTTAACACAGCATGTGCACATTAGATGCATGATTCCAGAGAGGGGGGGACTCTACAGGAGCCAGGGTGTGCCACACCCACACAGATAGGATAGCACATGTGTTACCGTGACCTCGGCAGTGCGTGTCTACCTGCCCCTGGTCACTGTCTTCTGCCTCTCTACCATTCCTTGAACTAAAGCAGGGGGAGAAAACACCTCCAGGTGAAGTAGTCAAGCTCATCCATGTAACCTTCTAAAGCTGGGGTGTGGAGAAATAGGAGAGCAGGGTGCTGGATCTGCTGCCCCCCACCCCTCCCCGAGCACCTCCCCCCCAACACACACACTGTATGCTCTGTTCTCTGGAGGAGAAACGGAACATAGGAAAGGCCAGCGTGGCTCACTGTGTACCTGCAGAGCAGTCCTCCAGGGATCAGGGTTTGTGCACGAGGATCAGGGTTTGTGCACTGTAGCTTCTACCTGCAAGCCCATCTTGCTAAACATAACCATCATGGTCCATATTCACTCCACCCCACCCCCAGCCAGGGTGGAGCCACTTGGATGCAGCTCTGTCCCGCAGACAAGTGTCTTTTATCAATTGTAGTAACTCACCAGCGTTGGCAGTCAGGGTGGCGGATATTTAATAGACTTGGTCGGAAGGTGAAGTTGGGGGGGGGTCTTGGCATTGACCCAGAGTTAGCTTGGAAAAGCTGTCTCAGTTAATTATTGCTAAACAAAATGGGAGAGTCTTAATGGCACTTGCCAGTCCCAATACTGCTTCTGCCAAGATCAGGGCCATATTATTCTAGGACCCCCTGTCCAGAAAGTTCATGGTCAGATAAGTCCCAGAGGGCAGCTAATGTTTTCAAGTCTTACACCAAGTTCAGTCTTTTGTGTTCATTTCCCTGAGAATCATTCCCAAGCGATAATACCATCCCCCCTGCATTTTTTATGTCTTTACTGGTACCTCTGAACATCAGCAATTTCTTATTTTCTTTTTTAATTCCCTTATTTTAGGTGGTATTTGCTTTGTTTTGACTTTTTTTTCCTTTGTGATGCTTTGCTTTGTTTTTGAGATAGGGTCTTCCTGTGTGGCCCAGGCTGATCTTGAACTCACGATCCTCCAGGCCACCAGCTCTGGAGTACTGGGATTGCATGTTTGTCACACTATGACTGGCTTAGCCAATCTTTGTTATATCATCACTGGCCCCGAGGAAGCTGCATGGCTTGGCAGATTGCAGCTAAGAAAGAGAGGGCGCCATTTGTCTGGGGAACCAGCATCTCCTTTTCATGCTTTCCCACCCACCCCTGGCCTGGCTCACCATATCCTTATCTAAGCTGGGAAACCATGTGGGAAAGTCCAGTAACTCGGGATGAAGGGCGGACTGTGCCCTCTTCTCCACCCACCAAGTACGTTTAAAGCCAAGTTTCAGAACATCTGAAGACAGCGTCTGTTTCGTGTCTTGGGAAGATCATTGAATTAACTTCGCTTCCTCTGCTGAGGTCCCTTCCTCTCCACACCCGGCCAATTACCTGCCAATCAATACAATCCAGTAACCTCCTTGCAGACTTTTAATTCTGAATGTCAAGGTAACATTTCTTTTTCCTCGTGCACCTCCACCCAGGAGTTCCTGAAATTTCATGGCCCACTCTTCCCCATCACTCAGTGGTAGTGTGGGCTCTGACAGTTGGGTGTTAAACCACCAGGCCAATGGGGGGCCAGCGCAGGGCTTGCAGCACTCCAAGCTGTCCTGTGAGACCACAGTTCTGAGTGACAGTCAGCTCCTGAAGAGATCCAGTGACCTAGAAACAAAGCAAAGCCCTATTGTTCAGGAAGCTCAGAGCTCCTCAGCCCTCACGTGCTCATTCTGAGCCCCACCCTTGAGGATGGTGGGTGGACTGAGCCATCTGCACAGCACACCTGTGTCCCTGTCCACTTGTGTCCCAGTGACCGGGTTAACCTAGGTGGACTAAGATGATATCTAACCTAGTGCCAGTAGCCTGGACACCCTTTCTTGTTCCTCCTTTGGGGCCCTGGATAAGTTACTTCGCCCTCTGTCACTGCTGACAAGTGACAATGATAACGCTCACTTACAGGATGCTGGCCTCTGGTGGAACACATCAAGTCTCTAGCATTCTGTGTTGGTCTCCTTCCTTGCCTGTAAAATGGGAATAGCGCCTAACAATAATATGATCTCACCCATGACCAGCACAGCACAGGCTGGGTCTGTGGAAGGCTGTTGGGAGGAAACATGAATTATTCCAGCAATGCCTTATTTTTCCGGGTATGGTGGCATATGCCTGTCATCCCAACATGTGGGAAGCAGAATTGGGCTGGTGGTAGGGTCACTGTGAATCTGAGAGCAGCAAGAACTACATAGTGAGCTCAAGGCCAACTTGGTCTTAAAACAGCAACTAAAGCTAAATAAATAGGAACTTCTGGTTTGGCCAGGTGTGGTGGCACACATCTTTAAAGCCAGCAGTGGGAGGCAGAGGTGGGCAGATCTCCCTTAAGTTTGAGGCCAACCTGGTCTATGTAGTGAGTTCCAAGCCAGTCAGGGGTACACAGTAAGAGCCTATCTAAGGACACACACACACACACACACACACACACACTCCTGTTTCATTTGAAGATACATAGATAAAATTGTCACATTTAATATCTTAAAATCCGGAAACTTCAAGAGGATGTTTACCCACAAATAATGAAATGTTGACACAATTATCTGATCCTGGCCTTCTGTCCTTGTCAAACCATTCACATACTTGGAGAAATATTCTATTCCCAGTGTGGCCTATTCAAGGATCAGGTGACCCAAAGTGCTGTGATCATTTAAGTGATACATTCAAAACTGAACTGGAAATCTAGACTAGAGCTATTCTGTGGCTGTGCATTTAGTCATCACGAATTATTTTCCAACCCTCCAATAGAATAGTCTTTGGATTGATGGCCTCCTTGCAAAAGATGGTTTTTATGTCTTCTGGATTCGTATATGTTTTATTCTGCACATTTTTTAAAGTACTAAACAAAAACGCATGTTTTGTATCACATAGATACAGAGCAGAGAGGTAGATGCATGTCTTGTGTGTTTATTTTCACCACCCTAGCTGAAGCAACCAGGGCCTAGTCTACCCATTTCAATCAGTCAAAAAAAAAAAAAAAAAAAAAAAAAAAAAAAAGGCCAGGCCCAGCGCCCAGGAACCGTTAAACCCTTATCAACTAGAAATATCCACAGATTTATAAGCAACACCTATAAAAACTAACACTGGATGCCGTATTTGATGGTGGAAGATTGAAAGCATCTACCCCCCCCCAAACCAAGAACCAGGCACCCCAAAACCAAGAACCATGCAGGACCCCTGCCTTTCTTCTCAGTGTTCTAGAGGCCCCGGCCATTGAAGTCAGGCGAGGAAGGGAAATGCAAGGTGGTATGATTGAGCAGCAACCAGTGAAAGCTGCCCCTATTCACAGACGCCAAGTTCTTCACATGTGAAATCCCGGGCTGGGGTCTGCTAATGAAAGCCTGGCCGTCTCTAGAAGTACAAACACAGGGAGCCTCAAGGACTCCACGAAATAAGTTATACAACCAGGGATTTAGTAAGCTCTAGAATGTATGTCTATTATAAGGAAGTCGTTCTGCCCGACCTCAGCACTCATGAAAATTGTTGGGCAACCGACTGAAACATAGGTTAACAGAGCCAAAGCATCTCAGACATACTCAGGTGACTAGTCCTCATTGTCCCCCTGGTTTGATTTAGAGACACACTCTGAGCGTGTCTGTGAGGGTGTTTCTGGAAGAGCTGAACTTAGGAGAGAGGACCCATTCTAAATGTGAACAGCACTATCTCAAGGGCTGGGCCCCTGATGGAATAAAAGGGAAGCCACCTCATCACCATGTTTCTTCCCTGTGGACCTCTCCTGCCACCAGCCACCCCTGCCTTGACGGCCTGTATCTCCTCAAACCGTAGGCTAAAACCAAATAGAACTTTCCTGCTTTCTTGGTTTTGGTCAGTCATCATTCACACCTACAACACAGGTATGTTATTTTGTTTGTTTTTTAAACAAAGGTGCCAATGTAATCCAGCAGAGGAAAAGAAACTTCGGCAAATAATACGAACAATTGGAACTAGCAAGGAGAAAATGAATGTTAATGCTTACTTCTCATCAACTCAAGGGACTAACTAGGGATATAGCTCACTGGGGGAGCACTTCCCCAGCATGGGCAAAGCCCTGGGTTCAACACACACACACACACACACACACATGATTGCACACACACATAACACATACACACACATACCATATATCACACACACATGCACACACACAACTAAGTGTAAAACAAAACTAGAACACATAGGAAAGAATGCCATGACCTCAGAATAGGCAAAAATTTCTTAGATATGTCATGTAAGTGACCAAATAAAATGGCTTCACCAAAATTTTAAATCATTTTGCTTCAAATTCATTCAGGAAAGCACACAGCCCATCATAGGGGTTTTGTTGTTGTTCTACTTTATATTAGGGGAAAAATCCAGGGTCTGGAGCACGCTAGGCAAGCGCAGTAGCATTGAGCCACATCCCCAGCCTTCAAGGATATGGTTGGTTTATTTGAGACAGGGTCCTTCTGTCACAGCTCCAGGGTAGCCTCAAACTCACTGTGTAGTTGAAAATAACCTTATACTTCTGACCTGCCTACTTCTACTCAGGAGTGCTGGGATTTACAGCTCTGTCTTGTTTGTTTTTCAAGACACTGTGTCACTATGTAGCTCTGCCTCACATGGCTGGCCTCAAATTCACAGTGATCCACCTGCCTCTTCCTCCCAACTGCTGGATTCAAAGGCGTACCACCACGCCAGTGTCACACTTGGATTTACGTGGTGCTCGGAATTGAACGGTAGCCTCCCTGGTAGGTAAGCATTCCACCAAATTCCCAGGGGTTAATGACTTTTTACAAACTCATTTTTTTTTCTTTTCTTTCTTTCTTTCTTTCTTTCTTTCTTTCTTTCTTCTTCTTTTTTTTTTTTTCCAAACTGAACACTACTGTGGAACCAACCCATCTCTAGAAACAAGACATATCCATCTACCGGAACTGCCTGTCCTATACTTCCTTTTCACACGGACCCTGAAGGGAACCACATTTCCTGACTTTTTGTGTGTGTTCACTCATGAATGGTGCTGAGGGTAAAAACCAGGGCTAGTCCATTCTAGGCAAAGGCTTTGTCACTGAATCATGTCCCTAATCTCTTTAATGGCCGGAAGTAAGAGACCAGACTGAGAGGGTGTGTGTGTGTGTGTGTGTGTGTGACTGGAGTGAGGGATAGAGTGGGGGCCCCAAGCAGCTCCTTTGTTTCACAGCTTCTTTCTGGTTTCCTGGCTTCTGGTCAAACACCATGGAGAAATCTTGATTCCCCTGTCCCCCTTGCGTACAGTAGCATCTCTTTCCCGGTGCTGTGGGGTGTGGAGGTGGTGTAGGCTTTGAGGAGAGCCGAGGGGGACTGACCAAACTAGCCTGGGAGGTGTATGGGCCTCCCAGACTGTCCAGGCCAACCCTGCCCGGACCTCTTGCCTGTGGGCTGGCCAGCCCAGGTGTCCACCACCTTCTGAGGGGAGGGTGTGGTTCTCTGCTCATTAAGGAATTTCCACTGTGGAGGGATAACAACAGTCAGTCTTTGGGAGTGTCCTTGGCAAATCAAAGGAATCCTCTCATTAGTGGGAGGGAGGCTGAGGGCCATTGTCAGTCAGCAGTCCTGAGTCAGTCAGGGAAAAAAGCCAAGCCCGCATGACCCATCTCCAAGGCTTGAACCCTGGTAGACAGGTGCTGGGAGCCATCTCAGAGACGAAATCTGGACAGGCCGGAACCTCGAGTCTTAACAATGGCTTTCATTGGGCCCTTGCGGCGCCTACGCTTTAGCCCTAGGGAGTGTGTGTGTGGGCACTGGCCTTAGGGACACTTCCCTGACAGGCAGGTCTCACTGCCCCCAAAGGAGGAAGCCTCGTCTGCCCTCCAGATGCTCTTCTGTTGGGGCTCCCTCTTGGGTCCATTTTCGGGGGCTGTGAGTCCAAGGAAGGAGCCAGAGGAAGAACCCATTCCTCTGGTTGGCTGGCATCTGTTGGGCATCCAAATGTGGAACATACGACCGCCACCTCCAGGGACCAGAGCACAACTCAGCCTGCTCAGCAACACATCTGTGTGACCCTGGGGATGCTCCCGTATCCTCAGTCTTCATCTCATCATTCTGGTTGTTCATTTCCTGAGACAGGGTCACCCTATGCAGCCCCAGGTGTCCTGGAACTTACTACATAGACCAGGCTGGCCTCCATTTCACAGAGACCCTCCAGCCTCTGACTCCTGAGTGCTGGGACCAAAGGCATGGGCCGCCACTTCCAACTGTTGTTTCCGGTTTTTAGACAAGGAACCGGTGAGCAGTGACGTCAGGTGACCCAGATTAGATTATTAGCTTACCTCCTGTGTCCCGTGTCCTCTCTTCTGATAGGTCTGTGCAGGCCTGAGGTTTCCGCAACGATCATACAAGGATAAAGTGAGACCAGCCTCCTCTGGACCGTGTCTGTGGCCCCCAAGAGCTAAGTGCTGCCTACGGCCCGAAGGAGGGAGCTATACCCGGCTGTCACTGAAGAGTGGTGAGCTGCTGGCTGTACCCCTCCAACCCCAAGTCCAAGCACTCTGATCTTTACATGTGGCACAAATGAGCACCCATACCCAACACATGAACAGATTAATCTAAAATACGGATCTGTGCATTAACACATTTTTTTTTTGTTTTGTTTTGTTTTTGGACAGGGTTTCTCTGTGTAGTTTTGGCTGTCATGGAACTCTCTGTAAACTCATAGAGACGCTGGATTAAAGTCATGCACCAGCATCCCCAGCAAACTGACACTAATTTGAAGCCAGCCTTGGCTACATAGTGAGACCCTGCCTTTAAAAAGGGGGGAGGAAAGAAAAAAAAAAAAAAAGATTGGTTGCTCTATGTTGTCCCATCTAAAGTCCTGAGAAACACACATCCCTGACTAGACTCCCAAAGGTGTGGAATATAACTCTTACGGTATAGCTAATCCCCCTTCCCCACCCCCAAGTTTTCTTTCAAAAGTAAAGCTGAGTGTAAGAACGAGCCGGAAAAAGAAAGGCGAGAGGAACTGAGAGGGAGAAATGGAGAGAGGAAGGCCTGTCGGTTGCCACGGGGCCCTGAAGGTGTAGTGACAGAGGGAGACGCACCAGTGTCCTCTGGGTGACCCCTGCCCTGGGATTTATATCCCAAGGTTGCAGAGGGTCTGGGTGGCCCTGGAGCAGAAGGAAGGGTACTAGTGGCCTGTGTGAAGGCTTTGGTCTGCCCTTGCCTAGCCTTACAAGGGTTTATAGTGCGCAGTTAGCTTCTGTTCTGGTTAGTTTTTTTTTGTTTGTTTGTTTGTTTGTTTTTTGTTTGTTTTTTTGTCAACTTGGCATAGGTCGAGGGAAGAGGGAGCCTCAGTTGAGAAAATGGCCTCCTTCTAATTGTGCTGTTAACAAGCCTGTGGGGCACTCTCTTGATTGGTTGAAGAACTATAGTGGGAGGATCCAGGCCATCTTGGGCCTTGCTGGCCCTGGGCAGCGATCCTGGGCTGTGTAAGAAACTGGGATGAGCTGCCGGTGAGGCGTGAGCCAGGAGCCAGTGTCCCTTCAGGGATTTGCTTTGTTTCCTGTGCCCTGGTCCACGCCTTGAGCTCCTGATCTGACCCCCTCCCTGATGGGCTGGAAACTGTAGGCAGAAACAAACCCTTTCCTCCCCAGCTGGCTTTGGCCATGATGTTTATCACAGCAATAGAGAGTAGAGAGTTTCTAAGCATCAGGACCATGGTTTAGAGACGGGGTTTGTCCTGCAAAGGAGGTACCCTCAGCAGGTCCACCTGCACTGTGAAAAGGCCCCCAACACTCTTTACCCTTCCCACCAGCTGCCCTGCAGTTCTGCCCCTTACTCCCTGCTGCCCCTCTCATCCAGTTTACAACCAACAGCAGCAACCGGCTCCCCAAGGCCCAAGGGCCAGGCTGTGGTGACCACATTCCAGGGCTCCCCAGGGAGCAGAGATCCGTCTTGCTGGAGCTGGGCAGGGCCTGGGAGGGTTTCTGTTCATAAGGAAATGAAACCAGAGACAGTGGCCCTTCCCCATGCCACAAGCAGGGTCAGTGGCAGATCCAAAACCACTACTTCTTTCTCCGTTTCTTTCTCTCCCTCCCCCCTCTCCCTCCCTCCCTGTGTAGCCCTGGCTGTCCTGGAACATGCTCTGTGGATCAGGCTGGCCTCAGTCTCACAGAGATCTACCTGCCCCTGCCTCCAGAGTACCATGCCTTGCTTTGGGATTCTTATATACAAAGGGGAAATATGTCCAAGTGTGTGGCGGCTGCTTAGAGGTCCCCTTGGTAGAGAGCGAAGCACCCAGGAAAAAGCCTGGACTCAGCTTGGGAATTTGGAAAACACTAATTAGGAGTCTGGCTGTCATGTGTAGAGGGAAAAGTCCTGTGTGCCAGGAACTAACCCAAGGCCATCTTGTCAGCTTCCAAGTGAAGGCTGGAGGTTGTTTTTTATTTGTAATTTTTATTTTTTGAGAGAGTTTTGCCATGTAGCTTTTGCTGGTGTTGAGCACAGGTTCTTGAAAGCAGGACTGCAGATGTTTGCCACTACATCTGGCTTCCACAGTGTTCTTGTTTAAGGACACACTGGGAAGACTTTCAACAGAGAGTTCACTTTTGTGTGTGTGTGTGTGAGTGTGAGTGAGTGTGTGTGAGTTGTGATTGAGTGTGTGAGTGTGTGAGTGTGTGAACGTTTGTGATTGAGTGTGTGAGTGTGTGTGAACGTTTGTGATTGAGTGTGTGAGTGTGAGTGTGTGAGTGTGTGTGAACGTTTGTGATTGAGTGTGTATGAGTGTGTGAGTGTGAGCATGTAAGTGTGTGTGAGAGTGAGTGTGTGTGAGAGTGTGTGAGAGTGTGTGAGTGTATGTGAATGTTTGTGAGTGAGTGTGTGTGAGTGTGAGTGAGTGTATGAGTGTGTGAGTGAGTGTGTGAGTGTGTGAGAGAATGTGAGTGTGTGTGAGTGTGAGTGTGTGAGTGTGAGCATGTGAGTGAGTGTGTGAGTGTGAGCATGTGAGTGTGAGCATGTGAGTGAGTGTGTGAGTGTGAGCATGTGAGTGTGTGTGTGTGAGTGTGTGTGAGAGAGTAAGTGTGTGTGAGTGAGTGAGTGAGTGTGTGAGTGTGAGTGTGTGTGCAGGCGGGGAGAAGTGGGGCAGATGAGTCACTGTGGCATCTCTGAGAGAGTGGGGGCAGGGCTATGATCTGGACAAGAAGGGCTGGGCCTCCAGGAGTCATAGGATGTGCCAATCATATAGCTTTGCCAGGTAGCTTAAACCTACAAGTACCTTCCCCAGGGATAGCAGGGGCCTAGGCCTTAGGACACACTGACTTTACAGAAAAATTATTTAGCCTGAAATCAAAAGCATCGTGCACGTGTATTGAAAAGAAGAACTTGGTCAGACAAGGTGGCACACACCTTTGATCCCAGCACTCAGGAGGCCAAGGCAGGCAGGCAGGCAGATCTCTGTGAGTTTGAGGCCAGCTTGGTCTACAAAGCAAGTTCTAGGGCTGACTCAAAAGCAAACAAACAAACAAAGACAAAAAGAAAAAAAAAAGCCAACAAAACCCAACAACAGAAAAGGAACATCACCACCAGCATCAAGAGAAGCCAGGCCCAGGCATTGTTAATCCCACTGGGCAAGAATAAGACCATCACCACATTTTTGAGCCAAATTTGAAGTAAACTATTGAAGACCGGCCAGGATGATGGACACTGCCAGGTCTATACCCAGAATTCCCAGAGAAGGCCACAAATTACATTAGTTCAGTGCTCAGAAAGACAAACTGCACAAAGCTATGTACTTTCTTCCCTCGAATCAGGGGCAGACATACATCCTGATACACTTCCTCCCCGAGTGTCTCCCACCGACAAGTGACCAAGCACATTCTGTGGAGCAGGGGCAACCAAGCTTGTTTACAGAATCAAAAACACGTGGCTTGCTGTTTTACATGAACAACAATCTCCAGATTCCAGGAAGTTCTCGGTCCTTGGGTTGGAGGGACCCAACCCGGCCCTCTGCTTTAGCAGCCATGACAGGCTACAGAAAGACCAGCAAGAGGTAGGTCTCTGACTCAGCAACATGTGCTGAGCTTGCCCAACCTCCTAGTCACTAGGAGATCAGCTACCCGCCATGTGGCAAGGAACCAACCGGAAGTTAGCTGGCGGCTTTATGGTAACAGTGACTACAGGGAGTAGCACCTGCTCCTGGGAGGGCCTATGGGCCATAGCAACCCGTTGACCAATCAACACAGGACAGGTACACCAATCCTGAGACTGTTGTGGACCCCAGAAACCCCGCTTGCTCCACCGCAATAAATTCCCTGCCCCATAGTCCTTCTGGCTCCACCTGCCGTGTTGGAGAGACCGAGGAACCGAGTTAACACAGCTTATTCATTGATGAAAGACTGCTTTTGCATCGGATCGGGTGTCTTAGTGATTTGGGGGTTCAGAATTTGGGCACAACAGGATAAGTGGGGCTTGTAAGTGGCTTAGAAGCTTGCAGGTTAGAGACATTTTGTTTTATATATCTCTTAAGCACAGCAATTTAAATTTAGTACATAACCAGTCATCACAGTGTTACCTTCAAAGAGGAAGTATGAGCCGCCCTGCCAGAAACACACAGGCGTGCAGGCTGCCTCCTGATGATCATCATGGAAAATGGCTTTAGCTGTATCAGTGACAAAGGACAGTCCAAAGAGCCCTCCTCAGACCATAGTGTGCACCTGAGACCTGGGGTTACTCTTTGGCCAGGGTGACTAAGTCTGGAGGTTGTGGCCATTTAGAAATCTGAGCTATCATCCATGGCTATGGGATGTTTTAAATCAAGAACATTTCGATTTGGGATGTGAGTTCTACGCCTACAGTTGACTTTTAACTCAGTTCCAGCCAATTTGTGATACAAACAAGTCGCAATCTGGCATATCAAAGACAGTTTTGTTCTGTGTTCTCTTTGTGCTACTGTAACAAGTAGCTGGAATGAATCGGCTTACAAAGCAAAAATGGCTCATTTTGGCTCACAGTTTTGGAGGTCCCAGGGCATGATTGATTAGCCCTGACTCTGTGGACCTGTGTTGAGGGCAGGAGATGGAGAGGTAGAGCCTCTTGGTCCAGGAGATGGAGAGGTAGAGCCCACCACCCCCTTTAAGGCATAGCCCCAATGATCTTTCTTTCCTCCTAAGGGCTGTGCCAATCTCCTATTAGTACGGGGACGGAGTCTTTAACGCCACGTGCGTTTGGAGAAAATTTCAGGTCTCTAACAGGCACTGATGTTGAAATGCATCTTCAAGGAAGTGCCTTGTCATCTAGGTGGTCAGCTCAGGGAGACTGAGTCACCCTCCTAGCCCAGAAGCTGGAAAAGTCAAGCACACCCTCAGGCACAGGCTTCAGAGACATCTGGAGGAACTGATGTATGATTCACAGACCTTCATCCATGGCTCTCATCTTAAATTGTGATTTCGTTCCCACCAAACAGCTCAGCAGTGTTTCGGGTCTGTGACTTTGTGGCCATCCAGGGGAGTTCAGGATTGGGAAAGAAAGGCGCTCTCTGTTTCCTGTTGAAACCTTAGCTCATGTGCATCTGGATGCCCGCCTTTCCATGGTCCCAAAGGCTGGCCCCCATCCAGCCCCCTCCCAATTCGATGCATTCAGGTGGCTTATGCGACAGCAAGGTGATATAACTAGGTGAGCACGCTCATCCTAACAGGACCTAGGTCTGAGGGTGCCATGTTGTGACTTCTCCAAGCTTCTACAGCCTAGCCACTGGACTCATTAAAACACACTGCTGGAGCCTGGAGACACAGCCCAGCAGCTGAGGATGCTTGCCTTCACTGCACAGGTCTTTGGTTTGATTGCCAGCATACATGTGGCGGTTCACCGCCATCTCCAACTACAGTTCCAGGGGAATCTGACACCCTCTTCTAGCCAATGGGCAGTGCCTACATGGTGCACTTACATACATTCAGGCCAAACACTAATACACATAAAATAAAAGGAAATAAATAGTACTCATAAAAATAACTAGAATTGAAAACAAAAAACAAACAAACAAACAAAAAAAAAAAAACCCGCAGGCTGTGCACACCGCTCTTGGTGCACCCTACAAACTGGCCACAGTAGAGGGCATGGCCTGGAAGGGAGCTCAGAATCTTTGTTACTGTCTCCACCACCTCTCACTCGTAAGGAGCCTGACAACCAGGCTTCCAGTGCTCACCCCTCTGAAGAGCATTGCGCAGGAAGCTCACCCCAGCCCGGTCTCCATAGACTTGAGTAAACTCTTCCATCTGTGTGGGATTAACTCGCCCTCCCACGTTTACACCAAGTGCTTCCCATCAGCCTCTCCCTAATTAATGCACAAATCAGGTGACTGTGGAGCTTAGTCCTTGGAAAAGTCACCCAAATGCCTGTCTGTTAGGTGAGCCTCCGCAAGCCAGGAGCCCCTTCACTGGTTGCTGAGTGCTTGTCATGAGATAGGTGGCCTAGTAATGCAGTCAATAAAGCCATCTCACGGCAAGGGTAACAGTGAGGGGGCCCAGTGGGAAACAGCTCCTCGGTAACTGTTAGCTGAGTCTGCTTCAGGACCAGGATGGGGAGCGACAGCCACAAGTGTCCCAGAGATGGCTGAGGGATAGCTAAGAATTCTGAGATCAATTCCTCCATTGCAAGCCAAATCAAATGTGCAGTCACCAGCAAAGGCTGTCCCGCATTGAACGAAGGCTGAAAGAAGCCATTTGAGGTCACAGGAGAAGGAAGAAGCCAGGCCCTGATCAGATGCATACCTCAGGAGCCAGGGGAGTGTTGATGAACTTTTACACCTTCCTCATTCTTATGACTTCAGCCAACGACCGTCAGTTCACCCACAGGGACGGGCAGTACATGTTTTAAGTGGAAAGGGAACAGGTGGCTTATCTGCTTGTTGTGAGGGGTGGAAGAGGGGACTCCTTCCAGGGGAGACCATGCTGTGCCCAGGAGCGATCATGAGGGAAGATAGATGCTCTTGGTTGGAGTAGTAGGGAAGGAAGGCTATGCCGGCCATGAGCCTGTGGCTCATTGGAGGGGCACAAGGCAGAGATGGAGGTGGGCACAGGGAGAGAGAAGGAGGGCACAGGCAGGCGTCCTGCATGAATTTTTGTTGTTGTTGCTTAAAGAAAACATAAAGAATGTTTCCTGCCTTTTCGTTAGACACGACGACACTTACAGGGAAATACTAACAATCTGATTATATATGTACAATACAACATAGAATCTGCACAAGAGGACCACCATATAAGTCTGAAAATGCCAGCTTCATGAATGAAGAAATGGCTGTTCTTTTCCCAGGAATCTACAGCTACTGTTTGAGGGACATGGCTCAGTGGGCAGGAGCGCTTGCTTCGAAAGCAAAAGGTCCTGAGTTCAAATCCCTAGTGTCCACATAAAGGCCAGGCATGGCCATATGTGCCACCCTAGGAATGGCCAGTCAGACCCCTGTCAAATCTGTTACATTAGTACTAATAAAACACATGTTAGCAAACTTTAGACCCTAACATTCCTAACTCTGTAATCTATGTAATTATTGAACAGAGCTATACCCGACTCAAACTTTCCCAAACTGGAAGATATGGGTAGAAGGGCTTTTGTTTTTATTTCTTTTTCTTGTTTTTAACTTGTGAATATAGAGGCTAAGCTGACATCTAAGTTTTAGGGAAAAAATTATTTATTTTACTTTAAGCATCTATGTAGGTGTTTTGCCTATTTGTAACTGCAGTGGACTCAGAGGCCAGAAGAGGGCGGTAGACCCCTTGGAGCTTGAGTTAGAGGCAGTTGTGAGTCACCAGGTGGGTGCTGAGGATTGAATACAGGTGCTCTGAGGGGCATCTGGTGCTCTTGGCCTCCGAGCCATCTCTCCAGTCCCACACTAACATTTCCTTTTTAAGAAAGGGCCTCACTCTATAACCTTGGCTGGTTTTAAACTTGCTACACAGACCCAGCTAGACTCGAAGTTCTGGGCACCCTATTTCTGTTTCCCAAGGGCTGGGTTACAGGCTCTTACCACCATGCCTGCCTCTGATGTTTAATCTAAGCCATGAATAGTTTATATTAAACATAAAAGACTTTATTAATTCATGTCAAACCTGCTCCCCCTTAAGTCCTGTAAGGAAATTGAGTGTAAATTTCTTTCCATGGCCTGAATAGTCTTTGAAGAATGAAGAAAAACAAAATATGCCCATTTTTCCCCTTGGAAAATTAGCTAGACTGTTTTATGAATTGAAACTCTTAAAATTAAATAATTTTGTTTGAAAGAAGCCAGAATACACATTCATCCCCATATTTCCGTCTTCTTGGTGGGATAGTGGACATTTCCAAAGATCCCTCATGCCAGAGTTCTACATGTCTGGCCTGTAAGCCTGTTTTCCAAGGCTGCCCTCAGTTGTTTATGGAGAAATACGCCTTTCATGGCAAATGGAAACAGAGCTTGGGTCAAGTTCCATGTCTTTGCTCTATAATTAGAATGTTTTGAGTGGGTGTTGGGGTCAGGCAGATGAGCATAGGACTGACTGTGCTTCCTCAACACCCAATTAGATGCACGCTTCCTATGTAATGTGCTTTGTTAGATTTCTCTCATGAACCTGAAGACTTTTGTGAGAAAGGCAAGGAGGGATGTTCCAGGGGCGAGAGAAGCGTGCTCTTTCTTGGCTGCCTTCTATCCTATGCCATAATATATTGGCTCTTTATTTGCTTATTTTTATTCCCAGTGTTAACAGATGTGTGAACGGGTCCATGAATTGGTAGACTGGTATATGTAAGGATCGGTAGGTGAGTGAGTGGGTGGGTGGATGGATGGAAGGACAGACAGATTGTTAGTGTGCGTGTCTTTAACTTTAAGCAAGTTCTGAAAAATTAATTTCTACCTCTGACCTCTTCTTACAAATGGACATCCTTTTATCTTTTTCTTCCCAGAATCCCAAGGACACTGGAGTGGCCAGACATCTGTGTTTCAGAGGAGGACTCTTAGGACCACAGAGATGGGTAGGAGAAGGAAAGGCTGGTGTCCAAGGCACTGTGTTTCTGCTGGGGACTCAGGTGCTAGCTCTTTGCCTTTTGGAGGAAGTAAATAGAGCAAGTCCCTGTCCTCAGTCCCAGGTAATGTGAGCAGTTTTCTCCTGCCAATGAAAGCAGAGATTTGGCCAGGCTCATTCCGTTTATTCTTGTGTTTACTCCTCCTTTGTTTAGGTCTTAGGTCATATTGTGTCCACTGTTGAGTCAATAACCTTCTGGAATGCAAGGGTTGGGCTTTATTTATCATAATTCCTCTTCAAGGCTCGAGGCAGACTTGGGTAATTAATCAGAGCCCAACAAACACTTGAACAAGCAAATGCTCTACCAGACATCCACTCTTCTTGAGCCCTCCTTCCTCAGCCTGGGAGTGTGTGTTTATGTGCGGTGTGTAGGCAGGTGGGGGACTCAGGCCCCTGCAGCTTGCCTGGTCTTACAGTGAGAGAGAGAGAGAGAGAGAGAGAGAGAGAGAGAGAGAGAGAGAGAGAGAGAGAGAGAGAGAGCACAGCGTCTAGCATAGTATCACGTGGCAACGGCACCCAGAGAGGGCAGAGAGCAGCAGACAAAGCACATGGCTGTTGAATTAATCAGCTCAGTGTCCAGGCACAAAGCGAGAGTTCCCTGGCTAGGTCTGCATGAATACAAGAGGCGCTCTTGGCTGGGTGTGTTGCTGGCCTGCCCCTCTGAAGTCAGCCATGTGGTGCCAGAACCCTTACCTGCAGGGGCCCTTCCCTACCTAGCCTTTGAAAGGGACTGGGCTGGGATTCAGCACCCTGTCCCATTGCCTGCACACACACACACAGTTTTTGTGGCGCATCGATTGCCTGAAGCCCCTGGGGATGTTACTCCAGGGTGAACGGTATCAGTGGCCGCATTGGTTAGCGATGCCGTGGGCCTCTGCAGTGCCGGTCTTTGTGGCTGTAGCAGCGCTCTGGAACAGAGGGCGTGGGTGAGGTTGGCAGCCTGGGTTGTGGAAGAGAGGAAATGTGTGAAGACAGAAGAGGTCCACAGCCGGTGTGACTGAACGAGGGACTGGGCAGGTCCCCAAAGTGGAGGTGAGGGAGGGGGACAAAGTGGAGGCAGCAGCCTTCAGAGCCCACAGAGGTGCTGGGAAATGGTAGGGAGCATTTTCTGCTTTGTGTTAAAGAGTTGTGAAGGCACCGCCAAAGAGTCAACACCTGAAGTGTGCTCAAGAAGCCATGCGTTCTACAACTCGCCCTTCACCCATTTGACACTAGAACGTGGTTTATACAATCCCCTCCCTCGCTTGAGAACTCCCCCGACAGCACCATCCTGTCCCAGAGCAGCAGAATGGACCCTGGCCTCCCAAACCTCCAGGATCCAAGGGCTCCGGGTTCAGGGCTGACTCCCACCCAGGGGAGGGAGCTTTCCAGGAGCCCCGTGTCTGGGATGAAGATGGAAGATGGGGTGGAGGGTGGTCATGGGTACTTTCTTCTTTCTGCCTAGAGTGCAAAATTCAGCCCCTGGGCAGAAAGACCTTTTGAGAAACTCATGAGAGCTGTGGACAGTTCCTCATGTCACGCTCCCTTTACATAGCAAGAAGACAGGATAGGAAGAATTCTAGACGCTCTGGTGTCTCCCGAGTCTATTGACACACACACCCCTTCTTCATTATTGATTATTTCTTTGCTCCCAAAGGTTGTCCCATCCCCTACCCAGAAGCTTCTCTAGAAAATTCATTCTACCTCCCATCCAGAAACAGCTCTAGCCCCTTGGTCACCTATGGTGTCACTCTGGACTCTCTGCCCTCAGCTTTTCTTCCAATGCCCGGCTGAGCAATTTGTAGAGTCCAGAGAGGGAATTTGGTTACCCTTCTGTGACGGAAAGGCCCTACTCAGCAGAGCCCAAGATACCAGCATGTAAAAATCACAAAGGAAACGCGGAAGATTCAGCATGGCATAAAAGTGATTTAAAAATAGAATAACGAGTCACCGTGGCAAATGCCGGTGACCCCAGCACTGGGGAGGCAGATTCATGAAGAGCTGCAGTTCCAGGCTGTTCCTGCTACACAGCTGAGTTAGGGGCTAGCCTAGACTACGCGAGGCTCTCTCCAGTCAACCAACTAACCAAACACGCAAACAAAACAATAAAGATAATTATAACACGCAGTCTCTGTTTGAGCTGTGAGTGTGGTTTTTCTGGCACAAACTGTCATTTTACATATTTTATGGGAAGCACCAGAGCCTTGTAGCATTTTTGATTCATCCAGTCTGAGCGCTCTCCTTTTCTCAAACCGAAGGGCCTTTTGCTCTTTACCCAACAATTTAGGCCTTGTTCTCACTTTTCACTTGGGATGTTGAAAAAAATGTTCTCAGAAACAGTTCCACCATTCAGAAATCCCAAATATATCCGCGAGCTTTTATTATGCTTCAAGATTACAGGAATTTTCCTTGGAAACTATTCGAGTTGAAATGCATTTGGGTAAATTGAAGGCTCTGAACTTAACATTTATTTATTTAGCCAAATTTAGGCCGTCTAAATATGCTTTGTCATTAAAAAACCCCAAAGACAAGGTCATTTCGAGCCACCCTGAACCTCAGTGTGGAAAGTGACCGGGCGTGATATTACAGCGGGGCCATTTGTTGCCTTCAGCGTTAGCTGGTGTTGACGTTAAAAGATGGAGATGGCTGAACATAAAATGACATCTTCGGGCATTTGAACAAAACCTGGAAAACCAGCTACTCCGTCTTCTGATCCTATCCTTGTCAATTAGACCCCACAATGTGCCAACAGGTAGGAGCCACTTTGTCTTTGTACCAAGAAACTCCTCCATAGAGACCATGTGCAGGAACGAGAGCTTGGAGGGTGGAGACTCGGGGTGGGGGTGGGGTTTCTGCTGCTCTCCCTTCCTGACCCCCACCCTGGAGAGGAAAATGGTCGCCTTGGCGTAGTATCCTCTCCTAGATGGCAAGTGTCTTTACCCCACGGCCACTTCTACATCCAGAGATCTGCCCTGCCCGGGCACAGCTTGAGCTCTGGAAACCCAACTTGGCACTCAGGTTCCTGGGACACAGCAGGGGACCCAGGAAGGGGGCCACTTTGTCATGGCTTCTCCTGGCAATCACTGTACTGCTCTGCTTACCAAGGCGAGCCCATATGGAGCAGGGCTGGAGAAAACGCAGACGAACCATCTGCCTCCTGACCCTGTGCCGTTGCTCAGAGGGACCTCTGCCTGGAGCCCCAGGGCCCTCCCGTGTGCTCTTGTTCAGTGAGGCCTCGTTTGGAGGGAGGCCCACAGGCTTGGTCTGAGGTCGCGGTGCCTTCTTCCTTTAACAGATGCGCTTCTACTCCCTGCTGTAAAGTGTGGGTAATAATATCGGCTGTGCTCCCTTGGGTCTCTATAAAGAAGCACACTGATGGCTCTGAATCCTGCAAAATGGTGTGAGTCAGAGGTGGTGGCATCCGGCCTGCCTGGGGCTCGATGCTGACATCTGTGCCCTCTGAAGGTGCCCTAGCTGCCAGAAAAATATCTTCTGCTGTCTGTTAGCGGAGACGTGTGACTTTACGGTGACTTGTTTTACCCTGGGATGCAGCCCGAGGCAGCTCACCCTCTCTTTACCTCAGTTACTCTCTCTGGAAAATGGTTCAGGTACCAGGTTTGTACAATGCAGGTTGATTAGCATCACAAAATAGCTGGCCATTAACTTCTAAAGAGAGAAGAGGCTAGCCAGATGGTACAGGCCTATAATACCAGTGACTCAAAAGGCAGAGGCAATCAGAGGGATCCCTGTAAGTTCATGGACAGTCTGGGCTACATAGCCAGACCCTGTCTTCAATTAAAGAGAGTGAGGGGAAAAAGGTTAGAATAGGACCATTTGTCTTTTCATAGGATGCACAGAACTACTAGGGTATCTTCTAGTCTTCGGGGTTCTCTTCTTATTGTCAGGGTGTGTCCTGAGCAGCCCAAGGTGAAGCTGCCTGTACCCCTGCGCTGAGCACACAGCACACCCGTGCACTTGGCTAACGTGACTCTAGAAGCCAGTAATAGCCAGCAGTGTGATAAGAAGCCGGTGAAAGATTAACCTGCCTCATGCCTGAGCAAAGTCAGGTCAACTGGCCTGACTCATGGACTTGGCAGCTTCCCAGCCACGCCTGCGAAGCTGATGCAGGAACCTGATGCTGTCCTCTGTGTGAAACTACAGGGAAGGCAACATCTGGACTGGCTCGGGTCATGCCAGATGTGCACCAGGCACCGGACAGGTGGCCAGAGTCAAAATTGCATATATATATATATATATATATATATATATATATATATATATATATAAATTCATTCCGCCTCCTATTCCCTTACTGAGTGGAATAAAATATACTAACCGAGCAGGAAGTTACAACAGCTGCTCCTTTCCCCTCTCCTACGTCACTGCCCTTTTGCCCTGTTTTTATGGGTTCTTACCCTGGTCCACAGCTCAGGCAATTCCATGACTGCTGGCTCCACTTCGGGTATACATAAACTGTCTTTGGTACATAGTTGTAAACATGCCCAGCCTAATATAGACTTTAAATGTTGCCCATAAAATTCTCCAGTATTTCCCTTCCCCGAAGCTCAGGCTGGACCCAACTTCTAAGAGTGCATGGTGTGTCTGATATAATCATGCATTGGGTCCTGCTTTCCATTGGTCATTTCTGCCTCCCCAGCCAGCTCAAAGTGGGGAGAGGGGGTGGGGGAGAAGCCAAAGTGTCCCTTTCCTTAGCTGTGACTGCTGTAACCAAGCCTTTAGGTCCTGTGGCTTCAGATGCCCGGGTACTGGGTCTCTCTCTCTCTTCCACCCAACTGGGTATTTTTCTTGTAAGGCATTTAGTAGGCCTACATCCCATGCCCTGCAGTCCCTAGACTTGGAAAATGCTTTCTCTGGCCAACTCAGAATTCCCCTTTGACTCCAGTGCCAGTAGGATTCTCCATGTGACCGTCAAATGCCAGGCTCACTTCTCTGTGGTAGCCAGGGCTCATCAAGATGACTTGTGCCCAAGTCCACGGGGCCCTTGATCATCATCATATCAGGTCTTTCCCACAAATTCACAGTGCAATCTTTCCCAAAAATTGTTTACTTCCAACATCTCTACAAATACCCACCAAGAAGAGAGAAGTTTCTAGATATGCTCCTAGCTGATTTCCCACTCTCTTGGCTCAGCTGTGGGGGACTATTGCATGACTATTCCTGAGGAGTTATGAACTAATATCTACTCACCCAGACTGGCAGTGATGTCATCCCAAAGTGTAGCTGGATGAGACAAGTTTATTGGAGGGAGGTGGGAGACAGAGCTCTCCTGACGCATGGGTGACTCAAAGGTGTCACTGGAAACCCTTCCCTAGCAGATTCTGCAAAGCTGCATGCGTGAATAACCCTGTGTGATAGACCCACTGAGAATAAACTCTCCCTGGAGGGGCCTGGTCAATCCCGCAGCTTTCCTAGCATCCTTGTAGTGGAAGTTTTCTAAGCTCAGTGAGCTTCCCAAGCCTCGTGAGCCTCCTCCAGCCCTTCACTGGGGTGTTGCAGATTGGAGGTAATAGCTACACGACATGGGTGCAGTTTATTCCTCGCCTCAGTGAGACAGAAGGAAAAGAAATGCACAGTGGTGGTTCCCGACAACCCATTACTGTCAGCTGCAAGCTCCAGCTGCATCCATGTCTGCAAGTCTGTCCGCTGCCATATCTGCACGTTGCTCTGCTGCTGTATCTGTCTGCATGGCAGGTCAACGCTGTGACCAACCCTTGTCAGCTCCCACCTGGATGGTGAGGTGTATCTCTGCATTTCAGAGGCCGGTCAGTAGTTGCCCATCTCAGCTCTGAGCATCGGGAGAAATTCTCAGGCAACATACAAATTCCAACTTTCTGTTATTTTTCTCATTCATTTATTCATAATATTATTCAATATTGATCCTGTGCCCAAACTCTGCCAAGATGCACTCTTAAGGAAAAAACCCGGCAATGGCTTTAACTCCATCCACTGTGACCTCTTTTCTGGGTAAGCTGGGGATGCTGCTGATGGCTGGTCACCTGAAACCTGTCAAGAGCATTTGGCTTGGGCCATGAATGGTATAACATCCCCTTAATTCTGGGACTGTGAAGGGTGAGGAAGGAAGATTCCAAATTCAAGGCCATCCTAGGGGCTATAGGAAGACCGCAAAACAAAACAAAAAACAAGCCTCTAACACTACTGCCCAGAGCTCCGACACACTGTGCTGGTGCACACCCATTGTGACTTCCATGTGGGACGATGGCTCCAACTGCTCGAGCTGCCAAAGAGGCCCTGAGTCATCACTGACAAGCTAATCATCTCAATTCAGTGTCGGGTATATTTGGCTGATAATCTGATTCCTTAGCAAGTACAGAGTTAATTATGTTTCTATTTTAGTACTAAATAGACACTTTAACAGGGAGAATCCTCTGTGATCAGAGCATTTTCTAGATCGCATCTCGTCGTCTGACATGTCTGGAGCCAGGACCTTTTTTTTTTTTTATTGTTTGTTCCTTTTATGACAGTTGTATGCGTGCATTTGTGTGCGAGGTTTCTTCCTTTTTGTAAGCTTTCTTTTATTAGATAGAATTTTCTTGATGTTTTCCTATTAGTGTTTATTTGTTTGTTTATTTATTTGCATTTGTCTGTTTCTGGGCCAGGTCCTCACTATGTAGTCCAGGCTAGCCTCAAATTCATAGAAACCCTGCTGCCTCGGCCTCCCAAGTGCGTGAATACAAGCACATGCTGCTAAGCGGGGCGACATTTCCACTCTCTTTCCTTGCCAAAGTGCCCACTTTCTTGGCTTTCGTGGGTGACTTGTTGAAATACGCAACTCAGCTTGAGTTTTGTAGCAAGGGTTATGTTTTAAAACCCTGCCCGCACTGGTCTTCAGCAAGGCCATCCACATACACACAGCCCCCAGGCCCGCCTCATTGAAGTGGGGAGCCTGGATGTTTTGGATTTGAGATTTTCCTTTTTTTCCCAATCTAACCCTTAGCATGGATGAGAAGTTTTGCCTCAGCCAAGCATAGCAACACACATAATCCCAGCAAGAGGATCACCTTGAGTTTAAAGCTGGCTTGGGCTAAACAGTTAACTTTCAGCTCAGCCTTGGTTATAAATAAAGCGAAAATCTCTTTCAAGAAACAGGCAATCAACCCCCAAAACAAATCTCAGACAAACAAAACAATGATTTAGTGCAGGAAGAGCCCTGCAGACTCTATTTGATAAAGTGCTGTGTTCGAACCCTAGCTCCCTAACGCAATATAAAAACTTTGTGAATCTTATAAACACATTTTCAAGAGCAAAGACATCCCGCCTTCTTCCCCTACTAAGTCTAATTTGCATACCAGGGCATAGTCCAGAGTGTTGGCAGATATTTTAAAGGGAATCAAAGTATAAGAATAACTGCCTACGTGAAGATGTGTTTTAAATCGACCCCATTAGTCACCTTCTTTTTGAAAAGCAGGAGAGAGAGAGAGAAAAAATAAAATAGGCACCTAGCAACAGCAAGCTGTCAGTCAGGATTAGGAAAAGTCATTTACAGACAGGAGCGTTTGCCCTCTCTGCTGGGGAAGGCCAGGCTTGAACTTTTAATTATACAGAAGACCCTCGCCAGGGGGCTTGCCTGTTGATCATCCCTATTCATGCCAATGGCAGTAATGGCAGCCCCAAAGGACAGCTTTGATGGCAGAGCTGATAGTGCTTCTTGGGAGCCTTCCAGAACCTGCCAGTGCTGTCAGACTCTGCCTGCAAACCACACTCTCCCTCCCAGAAGGCCACTCGCCTCTCTTCCCTTTCTAAGAGGGTTCTCCTGCACCCCCAGACCACAGAAGCAAGACTCTAACACTGCCTGCTCAGGAGTCATCTCTCCCACCAACTGTGAAGGAGAGCATCAAAACACAGTGTCCATATCCCCGCCCATGCAGGTTAAATTTCCAGAAGGTTCTTTTCATACCAGTTAGGACAAGTATGGAACTACAGGCAGAGGAGACTAAAAGGGGAAAGCAACCAGTCAAAGGCCAACATGTAGGTGGGGAGAGCTGAAGTCTAACATCTGGATGGGGGAAGCTTCCCCGGGAGCCTAGCATGTGTCTGCACGGGGCCAGTTCCCCAAACCACTCTGCTGACATTGACTGACCCCCTCAGACTGCAGAGTCACAGCCTGGCCCTCAGAGGCAGGGAGCCTGGCGTTTGGGAAAGTTCTGTCACAGCAGGTGGGCAGCAGAAGAGACTCACTCTGGATCAAGTCAGCCTCTTACCTGCAAGCCTGGGCCTTGGGTGTTTACATGGAGGAGCTAAAAGCCTTCCAGGGTGGATGACATGTAGAAGACAGATCCAGGAGGGGCGATGGACTCTTCTTTTCTTGGGGGTGGCTTCCCAAAGAAGTTCACGAACCTAGTTACAGCCACTGAAGTCGATTAATATTTATGTAGGAACTTTTATATAACAATGAAAAAGTACATTAATATGCCAGAAAAAAAAAAGGAACTGAGCATTTTTAAATGAATGAATTGTGTGTTATCTGAATCAAATGCGTTTATTTTCCCTGGAAATGGAACCCAGGGCTCCGTGCATATCAGGGATCAGGGAAACATGCTTTTTCTAGCATGGCGTCTGAGTCGATGCTTCAGGAGAGCTGTTGATTATAAAATGGCATTGATGCTGGGACTGGCGGCGCACACCTTTAGTTCCAGCGCTTGGGAGGCAGAGGCAGGTGGATCTCTGACTTGGAAGCCAGCCTGGCCTATAGAGTGCGATCCAGGACAGTCAGGGCTATACCAGAAAACCCCGTCTCAAAATAAAAACCCAAAATTTAAAAAACCAAAACAACAAAAAAACAAAACCCCAAAACAATAACAACAACAAAAGCCCCAACCCCAAACAAACTAATGAACAAACAAAAAAAATCAACCAAAAACACAAAGAAAGGGTATGTGCGTGCGTGCGTGCGTGCGTGCGTGCGTGCGTGTGTGTGTGTGTGTGCGTGCGTGCGTGCGTGCGTGTGTGTGTGTGTGTGTGTGTGTGCACGCATGCCTTGGAATGCATACACACTGGGGACATGGCTTACAGTTTCCTAGTTAATGCACTCATGTTGAAATCATCAGAGGGATGACTGGGCAGGATGGTAGGGGAAGTGTTACCTCTGTGCCTTTATCACTAGTGCCCAGGAGAGATGAAAAGTAGTGTGATAAATACTAAATTCTACCGCAGTACTACAGTTCCGTGTATTTCTGTAAGGAAATAACTCTCCAGCAGGAAGTCACATGCACGTTGCTTACAAAGACAGGGGGTTGGGAGCTGAAGCTCCTGGTGCCCCTTGAGACCCACAGTCAGTGGCGCCTAGTTATGTGTGTATCTGAGGTTATGCTTGGTGCTGGGTCTCTTTTCCTGTAAGCGAGGCAGGAGATAGCTCTCTTTCGGTAGTAGGGGAAGGGCCTGTGAAAGTTCTCCCACAGAGAATGAAGTTCAAAGGAACACTCAGGGTTAAAACAGCAGCTCGAGGCTCTGAAGAAGAGGCTTGGTTTGGATATGAGAACCGAGCTGGGCAGGTCCCAGGAAAGACGTCCAGGCTTTTAAAGCTTCAGAGTAGCGAATGTAAGTTTCCACACAGCCTTGCTTCTAGCATGATTCACGCTCACAGGTAACTTCTGACTGCAAGTTTCCACAGGGAGACCCGCCCAGACTCTCACAGAAAAGGGAGATACATGCTGTGACAGAGTTATCACTACCACCAGCTGATCCAGTAAACTTGAAGACAGAGAGGGCCAAGTGTAATTTACAGCACTTGAGACAATTACAGGGTGGAGGGTCATAATGCTGGCCAGTGACCCGATGGCTTAGCCACTCAAGGCCAAGGGTCAAAGGTGAGTTCAGAGATGCCCAGAGACTGTTTAACTACTCTGGACTAGGTGGGCAGCCTATGAACAATACATGATCTCCCTGGTTGGTCATGGGTAGAGCGGATGGGCCCTTGGTTGGCTTGGCCCACAATAGCCAGAAAATTAACTAGTCTCAAAAAATGTTATCCAGCGTTTGTTCAGCGTCACTGTAAAAGTCAGAGACAAAGGAACATCAAAGGCCTCCCTCCCTGGGGAAGCTCTCCAGCCTTCAACAGTTTCTTCCATGGCTCCTGAATTCCCCTCTTGTCCCTCATCATCCACAGTAACACTGGCTTTTACTTTGTGGACACCTGTGAGAGTCCACGACCCTGATTTATTTGGTGTAAGACAATAAAGTGTTATGAGCTCTTTCCCGCCAGCCTGGTCCCACAGCCGCATCAGCCCCAAATAACACACAGAGGCTCTACCAGTTATAAAGCTGTTGGCCATTGACTAGCGTTTCTTGTTGGCTAGCTCTGTCTAAATTATTAACCCATAATTGCTAATATACGTATTTCTACATGGCCTTATCTTACCAAGAACGCCAGACTCCATTCCTCTCCTTCAGAGATCACAGCGAGACTCTGTCCTACGTTTCCCAGAATCCTCCACCTCTCCTAGACCCGCCTATCTTGCTGCCTTATTGGCCAACAGTGCTTTATTCATTAACCAATAAGAGAAGCATATTTACAGAATAGCATCTCCCATCAGTGAACCCTTTTTCCCAGCTTGATCTTTAATGATAGTTAAATGTCCAGAGTCTCAGGTACTTGGGTCATGCATGACTGGGCTATGAAAGGTCCACCTGCAATAAAACAATATCCTGCCTCATCAGAAGGACACCCTTAAGGTTAAGGGGTGTGGTGGGGACCAGTCTGCCCCTCGGCCTGGAGACCCAGAGAGGGTTATGACCTGGGCTTCCTTGGCTATAATGTGCAGATGATGGCGTCTCCCTGGAAAACGTAAACATTAGGATGGGCAGTGCTCAGAAAACTGTGACTCACCTCCTTAGTGAGAACTTATCCCCGCCCTGGGCGGGGGGGGAATGCAGTCAAGGAAGAGGGCACCAAGGTAGAGGAGGCCAGGACTCGGCTCCCCCTGAAACTGAGTAAGGATATGAGGGTAAACCAACCACCCCCCTGCCTCTTTCCTCCTGGCTTTGCTTTGCAAGGCTCAGCATGACTGTTGTTCCTGTGGCTTTCCTACCATGGGGGGAGGAGGTGGGGTGGGCCATGAGCCCACACTTGCATGTCAAATCCTTATTTAGCGGGCTCTGCCCGGACTGAGTGTACTCTCTCAGTCCGGTGAGTCATGAGTGTGACCCGGGGTCACGTAGGATGAACCTGGCCACCTCTCGTCGGGGCTGTGGACATGAGTGGAGCAGGAACTAGGTCCTGAGACACCTTCTACCGTCCTTATGGCAGCATCACGTGATGTGATCACCAGACAGCCTTCTCCCTAGTGCCCTGCTTGGCAGGCCTGTGTGGGTTCTGTGTGTGAGCTCTGGCATGGTCATGTCTGGGCAAGGTGCCATGCAAAGTGAGCAAGGCGGGGGCGGTGGACTTAGTCATCTAGGGGGTCACTTGGTGTCCCCTGGGGCAATGGTGAGCAGAAACTAAGCTTCATTTCTCACTAACGAGGGTGGGGACAAGTCATAGAAACCCATATGCTGGCTTACACACAAAGGCGGTGGTTCCAGCTGCTTTTCTAGATCATTCCACCCTCGGAGTCATGCTTCTCTGGGAATCCCCACTGTCTCCCGTTCCACCCAGAGACGTTTGTTGGAGAAGCTTCCGGTCTCCCTGGGAAGGGAGAAGGAAGGTATGAACTATGGGTTTGCCTTCCTTTCTGTGCTTGTTTGTGGTTTCCCGTGTGTCCCCGACCTTCTGAGCTATGAGAGAGTGAGCAGGGGTAGGGAACCACCCCATCTCTTAGGAGCCAACTTTGTGTGTGGAGAGGTTCCAGCCCCACCCTGGAAGCCCACAGCTCCCCTGAGGCCAGAGTACTGGGTACACTTCCCTGGGGCTGGCCTGGCCAGTTTGGGATCCTGAGGGTTCGGGCCTACTGGTTCCTTTCCCAAGAGCAAGTCGTTTTTTGCAGCCACATTCAAAACAGCAGACGCTGTTGTGGGCTGAAGCAGAAAGGTAGCATTCTGTCAGCCTTTTGGAGAAGGCGGCAACATCCTCCAAGCCCGGGTCCCTTCCTTGCCCTCTGCCCCTTGCCTGCCTTTCTCTCACTCTTACCTACATCAAACATGGACTAAGAAAGTGCCCAGGGCCCATTCCTTATATTGTATGGGATGCTGGTGATAGGCAGGACACATGGGTTAAAAATGGGAAACATTCAGGAGACCCAGGCCTTTTCTTTGGCTGGGCAAACTTGTGGGTCCTCTCCTTGAGGTTCAACCCTTAAGGATCAACCAATAAGAATCCACAAAGCTGGCTAAGGAATAGCTCAGTGGGTACAAGCACTTGCTGAATAAGCATGAGGACCTGGGTTCAAATCCCTAGAACCCACAAAAAAGCCAGGGTAAGTGTCTATAAACCCAGAGTCTGGGTAGCCTGGTGTACACAGTGGGAAAACAACTCAGGAGACCCTGACTCAAACAGGGTGGAAGGCTAGGACTAACACACAGACACACAGACACACAGACAGATACACACAGACACACACACAGACACACAGACACACACACAGACATACAGATACACACACAAGATATACACACACACACACACAGACACACACAGAGACACACATACACACGCACAGATACACACACACACAAGATACACATAGACACACACACAGACACACATACACACACACAGATACACACACACACACAAGATACACACACAGACACATACACACACAGACACACGTACACACGCACAGATACACACACACACACACACACACACACACACACACACACGAGGTGGGGGGCGTAAGGATATAAGAATGCTTAACTGGCTGTTCTCTTGCTGTCCTTAACGCAGAGGGGGAGCGGGTGGAGGAGAAGGACATGGTTTAAATGACATGCCCGGATGGGGTGCTGAAAATGAACAAAGGTGTGAATCATGCCACAGCTGCTCCCCTGGCTTTATTGTGGCTTTAAAATCTGCTAACATATGGTAGTGGCTGGAAGCATGGAACAGCAGTTGGAGACATGTAGATGAAGGGAAAAAAAACCAGGCACTCTTATACCCCACATCTTGCTTCTTGGCAAAATGCTGGCCCTTTGTGCTCCCGAATCTGAAGAAAGTGGTGGACAGCAAGCCCTCTTTCCACACCGTGCCCTCTCCCAGTCTCCATATCTTACAACAGACATGAGGCTTTGGGTTGCTGGCTGTGCTATTTTAAAGCCCGGTGTCCTTCTGTGATTTTTGTGTGATCTGGTTAGCTCCTGTCTTGGTTGTAGATGGTTGATGGGGTGCTGGAACTCTGGGAATGCATCTGCGACCTGGGGTGACACCTGGGATTCTGGCCAGGAGCGGTGTCTTTGTCCACGTTCTGTTCCTGTGATAAACACCATGACTAAAAGCAAGTCGGGAGGAGACGGTTTTTATTTGAGCTTCCATCACTGATGCACAGGCTGCCGAGTGGCTTGCTCGAACTCCTCTTCCCCCACCCTGGCCACTCAGGTGACCTCTGAGTGGCCACTCGATGCCCACTCCTGCCTCTGCCTCCCGAGTGCCGGGATCAAAGGCGTGCGCCATCATTGCCCAACTGAGATTTCTTGAACTGGAAAACCTTATCTTTTTCTTCTCATTCAATTTTGTGTAGTTTCTTTTTCTTTGTCTTTCCCACCTCTTTTATTAAACTTAGGTTCTTTTCTCATACAATATAATCTAAATAAAGGCCGGTCCTCCTAATTCTTCCTCTCCCTCCATGGGGAATGTGCTTCCAAAGTCCTTTTGTGCACCAGGGATACATCCTGGTTCCACTGTCTGAGGTCCCTTAGACTGCCCAGGCCTTCTGGCTGAGACCCATGTTCAGGGGGTCGGAGTCAGTCCCATGCTGGATTCCCAGCTATCAGTCTGGGGGCCCGTTAGCTCCTCCTTGTCCAGTTCAGCTGCTATAGCTGGCTCTTAAGGTACATTGGTCCCATCTTTCTGGGAAACCGCCACACCGATTTCCACAGTGGCTGTACAGGTTTGCACTCCCACCAGCAACGGAGGAGTGTTCCCCTTGCTCCACATCCTCGCCAGCATAAGCATGTCAGCTGTGTTATTGATCTTAGTCACTCTGACAGGTGTAAGATGGAATCTCAAAGTAGTTTTGACTTGCATTTGCCTGATGAGCCAATGAATTTTTATTGAAGTTCCTAGCAGGAGTATTGTGAGGGGTTATTTACAAGGAGAAGGAAAGCCGGAAAGCAGCTGTGTTCCCAGAAAGTCCACCCAGTGCAGAAGACGATGCTGGAAAGCTGCATCCCAAAGTCACTACCCAACTTGCGACAGCTCCACCCTCTGGACATCTTATCTTTCTCTCCCTGGTGCGCTGGTCAGCCTCCAATCCCAACAGCTGTCTCTCAAGATTCTTCCAAGCCTCTGCTCTTTCCAGATGCTTTTTGTTTACCTCCTGTCCAATCCCTGAGGCTCCTGAGCCTGCCTCTCTTTATAGGGCAGAGGTTTCACTTTGGGGGGGGGATATTGTAATTCGGATGAATTACATATTCGTGGATATGTGATAGACAGCCACGAGCCAGCATTGATTTGGGGTGCTCTCTTAGGCATGCATTTCGGGGTGTTTTCAGCCTGTGAAGTCCCTTCATTCCCAATGGTGGTGAAGTCACAGTGTGTGGATTTGGGTGGAAGCAGATGCTGTTCTGTCTTGCAAGGTCAAGGTCCACCTGATCTCTCTGAGGCTGGGTGAGGGACAGGCCTCATTAGAGGGTCTTTTACAGCGGTGTTCCTCTCTATCGCCAGATCCTCACCTCTGGCGGTCAGATTATTCATTCGTCTGGAGGTTCTGCAGATGGAAATGGGGCCCTGTGCATTCTAGGGAAGGACTCTACCACTGACCTCAGCCCTACTCAGTTTTGGCATGGCTCTTACCCTCCCCTCTCCCTCTCTGCCTTGCTCCTGGCATGCACCCACTCTCCTAACCAGTGTGCTGAGTCACAACATCAGCACTACAAAAGACTTCAGAATTCACGTCATGCAGGCAGATGAACTGATGTCTGTGGTGCATTGGAAACCGGCCTCAGATCACAGTGCTGGTCTGCAGCCTGTCCCTGGTTCCTGACCCTAGAAAATCACATTTGGCACAGGGAGAGTGTCTTTGTTAGGGTTTCTATTGCTGTGAAGAGACGCCATGACCGCAGCAGCAAGTATAAAGGAAATACATTTAATTGAGGAGGGCTTGCTTATATAGTTCAGAGGTTCAGTTCATCATGGTGGGGAGCATGGCAGTGTGCAGGCAGGCATGGCACTGGCTACGTCTTAATCAGAAGGCAACAGGAAGTGGACTGAGTGCCACACTGAGCAAAGCTTGAGCATAGGAGACTTCAGAGCCCCTACAGTGACACACTTCCTCCAACAGGGCCACAACTCCTAATAGGGCTACTCCATGAGCTTATGGGGGCCAGTTACATTCAAACTACCACAGAGAGATTAAGGTTTCTTCTATAGTATTTACAGTCTGCAAGCCCTGGGCTAAGACCACCAACCTGATCATTCCTGTCTTATGCGTGGAGAACTCAAGGAAGAGAGACTGTTAATTTTCCCAGAGTCACAGGCAGTAAGTGACAGAGGTGGAGTCTGAGCCCTGCAACCAGGCTGTGTTCTGGTCTAGTTTCACTGAAGTTAAACTAGCTCCCCCGACAGAACTTTAAGTGCTAAAAGATGGCATGAATTGTCCGCGAGTCAGAGCCTTTCAGGATATTTGCGCTCACAGAATCCTTTTTGCCGTCACACATCACGTGGTCACTGGAATGCACAATTAGAAGGCAAGAGGAAAGTCACGAAGCAAGTTTTGACCTCAAGGGTTCCCAGCACCACTCTTTGAAAACTGTTGCTCTAAAACAAAAAACGTTAATTGGTGCGACCCGAGGGGTGTCCTCACAGAGCCAAGTCGTCTTTCTGCCTCCACACGGCAAAGGCAAGGAGGGAGGGAAAGACGTGTCTCTGTGTGTTTCAGGATCAGTTCCCTTTGCAGTATCTCTTCCCTTTCTTCATTCCACCTGTTTAAGATGCTCATTATTACACACACACACACACACACACACACACGCACACACACGCACACACACGCACACACACACACACAGTTTAGTCTCCCAGGGAGTCCACACTCTTGTTAAAGAAACGTACTTAAATACAAGTAAACCTTGTTTTAGGAGACTCTCTGAGTACCTATAGGTACTTAATGTTCTCTGGGGGAGGGAGAGAAATTTCATCAGTGCAGTAACCCATGTCCTGTAAATAATCCCTCACCCACAACCCCAGTGAAACTCACTGGGCTATCACAAAAGAAAGAAGTAAGGGAGAAAGAAAGGAAAATGAAATCAGAAGAGGAACTAGATAGAAAGGGGAAATAGGAAGCAACGGGGTGAACATGATAAAACACATTAGTGTGCGTGTGCGTGCGTGTGTGTGCGCGCGTGTGTGCGCGCGTGTGTGCGTGCGTGCACGTGCGTGCGTGCGTGTGCGTGCGTGCACGTGTGTGCGTGCGTGTGTGCGTGCGTGTGTGTGTGTGCGCGTGTGTGTGTGTGTGTGCGCGTGTGTGAAGATGCCGCTATGGGAACCCTCTGCTGTGTATGATCGGCATACCCGATGAAGGACGCATTACATTGGAACATTGTCACGTGGTGCTTGAGCAGGCAGAGAGGGTCAGCCACACCCAGCAGAGGTTAGGTTACTACTGTTTGTCCCACAGCGAGGAAGAGAAGCCGAAAGAAGCTCAGTCATGGAGACAAGTCTCAGCTGGGAGCTCCAGCTGACTGCCCTAACTTTCCCATCAGTTTCCGCTCGATTCAATGATTGCGGTGGTTTGAGTGAAATGACTCCCACAGGCTCAGAGGGCGCGGCACTGTTAGGGGGTGTGGCTTTGTTGGAGTAGGTGTGGCTTTGTTGGAATAGGTGTGGCTTTGTTGGAGGAAGTGCGTCACAGGGGAGGGTTGAGGGGGGTCTGGGGAGGTGGGGGTGTGGGGGCTTTGATGGCTCAGGTGCTCACTCTTCCTGCTGCCTGCCCAGCTGGATGGCGAACCCTCAGCTGCCTCTCTAGCGCCGGTGAGCCACCAAGCTTCCCATCTCTGGTGTCTCTTTCCCTTTCTTCCCCTGAGCCTAAGGTCCTTCTCCTTACTCCTCCCTCCCATCGGGCCGCCTATACCTCCTCCCTCGCTATTGGCTTTTTAATTACACACATTAGGTGCCTTAGGAAGGCAAGGTAAAACTGCAACCCATCTTTACAGAGTTCAACAAATATTCCACAACAATAGTCAATTTTTATGGGATGTTTTGGGCACCTGATCTGGTATTTTGTCATCTGCCTGCCTGCCTGCCTGCCTGCCTGTCTGTCTGTCTGTCTATCTCTTGGTATTTATTCTTTTGCTTTGATCGGCTGTATAGTTAATAAAGTCACTCATTCAAAGCCAATGAATGACCATCCTAGATCATTCTCTGGACCATACAAAGATGATGATGATGATAATAAAATAATAAAATTCCCCTCTATCAGTATCCTAGAGACCACCCTAATATTTCCTTCATTAACATGGTGCTTACTTGGGTAAAGCAGTGTCTTTCCAGAAAGAGGCCTTAGTGAAGACAGCTTCAATAGGGGAAGATGTGGGTACCTTTAGTTAGCCACTACAGGAAGTGAACCTCCCAGCACAGGAAGTGAACGAGCCCCCTCAGGTAGGGCGCCCACCCAGCAGGGCTCTTCAGGGACAAACACACAGGATAGGGCATTATATCATGGGGCTTTGGAAAGCTGGGCGCCCTGGTAGGAAGTAGCTCTGCTCCCCCCCCACCCCCCGTTTAGTCTTGTTTGTGACCTGTCCTTGATCCATGGTCCTGGGATGTTTATACTAGACCAGAGAACCTTGAATTTTACCTCAAACCTTGGGTCACAATAAAGGAGGCTGTCATAGTTCTACACTGGCACTGAAAACCACAGCTGGGAAGAGAGAAATGGCCCGTGTGCTAGGCAGGTGCTGCAGAGAGCTGGCTGGGAACCAGCTCGTTGCTGTCAGGAGGCGGGCAATGGTGGCACAAGGACTATTATGCCAACACAGTGTAGGTTAGGGACAGGTCACAGGCTGATCATTTGTGCTCTCTCTGTCTCTGTCTCTCTCACTCTCTGTCTCCATGTTCTCTCTGTCTGTCTGTCTGTCTCTCTGTGTCCCTTTCTCCCTCTCTGGTTGGGGAGTACTGGCGATGCCCTGGCAGACTTGCCTTGCCCTGTTTCTTACCTTATCCTTCCCTCTGCTGAGCACAGTCAGTCCCCACTATGTTCCAAGTCACCGCCTGGAACGCTTCTCTGAGGGTTTTGTGCCCCTTGTTTTACAAACAGCAAAGTAACTAGTGTTTTTTTTTTTTTTTTTTTTTGAGATGTGCATTACTATCACATCCTAATTCTCGAAACTTTAGAAAATAAGGAAAAAAAAAGTCATCCATAGTCCCCTCTCCAAGGTTAGCCACGGCCAACCTTACATATAAATTCTCCCGCTCTTTCTTGGTTATGCACTTAGGTGGAATTTAGTTTTGTGTGGCTCATGCTGCCCTCCCCCAGTCAGGGAATGGCGGCAATGGCTGACTTTGGAGAAGAGCCTGGGGCTTGGACTCATGGGGCTGGAGGAGATGCTTCAGGAATGCGTCTGACCTGACAGACGGGAATAGCTCCACAGTTCGGGGGAGAATTCTGGGTGCTTCTCACGAAGCTAAGGCTTCAGACAGTTCTGTGCTCTGGGAATGGTCTCTCCTTGTAAGGTACTGGCCGGCTATGTCCTGACTTGGGAGCCGCTGTCATGGAGAGAGCCACATGCCTACCACCCAGCGTCTCCCTTTGCGAGTGCCATTGACGCCGAGGGCCCAGAGTTGTATTCCAAAACTTTCCCCTTCCTCCGAGTACTGCGGTCTGTAAGGCGAATTTGAAAGCAGTGTCTCAGTGTTCCACAGTACTCACCATCACACTTGCACTTGGTGATCCCGTTACCCGCAAGCCTCATCTTCCTGGCACTCAGTCCCCAGCTCCTCTGCTCCCTATCCTCCAGCTGCTGTATCCTGCCCTGTACCATGAAATCCACTTGACTTTGGCATCGCCAGTCAGCTCCCTCCACGGCCTCAATTACCGTCATCTAACTCTCCCATCACAATTGCCTGCTTCCAGTCCAGTCTGTCTGTCCGCAGATCTACCTCTGGGGATCCACGAATGATGGATCTCCCACATTTTATTATCTCCTACTGTAACCACAGCTTCATCATATTGCCCTCTCTGTGTCCGGTCCCTTACCTCCCTTGCCTCCCTTCATTGTACCTGACTGGCAAAACCAGGATCCTGGCGCGATGCCACTCAGCTCAATGTATCCACTTCTTTCCCCAACATAGCCGCTGTCCTCCGTTTACGACAGTCACTACCTGCAGGTGGGTCTCTGCTGCTTGTCTGGCTCTCCGGTGTCCCCCCCCCCAGCGCCACCCGCCCCCAAGACAATGCATCCACTTTCAAACCCTCAACGCTTCCTCCCCTGTGGCCACTCTGGGTTGGTGACCCTGCTTCCTACATCGCTGAGATGTGGGCCAGCAGATTCTCAGTGTTCTTACCCCTCCAACCCACCCCCACACACCAGATGTGTCTATCTGCTCGCCTTCATTCCTAATGCAGGGCCCGAGTCCTGATGGGCAGCAGCGTAGGTAACGGGGAGGCTGGTCAGTCTGCAAAGTCTCCAGCTCGTGTCAGATCCACAGGACCAGAAGCTCTGGGGTTTATTCGAACTTGTTCTCCAAGAGACTCTGGACAGCACGGCACAGCTTCCCATGTGGGGCATGACCCTCTATGGAAGTGGTTCTCAGCTTGTGGGTCACAACCCCTTTGAGGGTTAAATGACCCCTTCACAGGGGTCATATGTCAGACATCCTACACATCAGATATTTACATTATGATTCATAACCGTAGCAAAAATTACAATTGTGAAGTAGTAACGAAATGATTTTATGGTTGGGGGGGGGTCACACAACATAAGGAACAGTGTTAAAAGATCACAGTATCATGAAGGTTGAGAACCGCTGCTCTATGGGGTTACGCATCTGTATGCAGGAATCAGAACACATCTGGCAATGGTAACAGGTTTCTGGACGTGCAACGACTATTAATTCACAATCAAACAGGTAGCAAATCCCAGGCGTTGCTAGCAGCAGCCACCTGTGCTGCAGTGTGCATGGTCATTGCAGTCTTGGTTCTGAACACACAGCTTGTGCACTGTGTCCCTCTCATGCCAACAAATGCTGCCTGGAACATCTCTGTTCAGATGCCACACCATTGTATGTCAGGAAGTGAAAAGGTTTTCTGTTTTGTTTTGATTTTTTTTCTGTATAGACAGTTCTGCTCCCACAGAAATATAATAGCTTAGTCACAGTAAATAGAGGCTTTAACTAAGCGACCAACATCATTCCTCAGGTAGAAGCTCTGCCCACCTGTGCATGTACCCATGCCTCTTAGCGCCTAGCAATATGTAAGCATTTTTATTGCTTATTTCTTGTTTTTTTCCATAATATAAACAGGGCAGGGACCTTAGCTGGTTTACTATGTGTCTCCAGAACACAGAGTGTTCAACTCATCTTTGCAACATTGGATGGTAGTACCCCCCCCACCATTTGAAATGTAGGCATAAAGAAAGAATGGCTAATTTGGACAGCTATAGCCTCATTGGCCCAGATGCACGTGTGATTCATTCCTGGGGAGTCCATTGTCTCCTTTTCACTCCCCCAGTGAATTTTATCTCAACAACCTTGTCCTCGAAACCTGCGCAATGCTCTGCTCAGGACTACTTGAGTGACTGGTCTACTTCAAAAAAATTGGCCTTGCCAATGTTGAAGCTGCACCAGATTCTTTCTCGTGTGGCCTCCGAGGCTCTCTTTTGCAACACAAGGACAGCCGATGCCTCTGCTTCCATCTCACCAGAGCCAAAATGTTTCGGTTGTGAGCCTGGCCTCTAACGGCTGAGCCATCTCTCTAGCACAGAGCCTGAGGGAACACATCCACTGGGTTCTACTTTTGCAGAAGGGAAACCCTGAAGCCGTGGCAGAGGCCTGCATGACTGCTCAGTCCCAGGGTCCTCTGGGAGGGACGAGCAGGGATAGCAGGTTGCCCAAGAGGTACTTCTTGTTGGTGTCCCTGGTTTTGGACCCTAGCAGTGGGGAAGCTTGCTGGAACTGGAAAACACACAGGCTTGGTTGATGAAAGGCCTGTTTATGCCTAGTACACTGGACACTTTGTTCAGGAAGTGTTCATCCATTTGGAAATGTTGCCCTTGTCACTGAGCCAAGGTCAGTGCCTGCTGGGGTTATCAGCAGTGTGTGCCAGCCCTGGCGGGGCATTTTATGAGGTGTATGGCTTCCCTGGGAAGTGACTGAAGAGCATGCCATAGCTAATTTGTGTTTCACGCTCTCCCCACATGTGTTCATGGTGTTCCAATCTTATTGGGGATTTAAGGGGGGAAAACATATAGGTGTAATAAATAGGTTAGAGTACAGTAACTGCTTTAAAGGGGAGTTTTGTGACACTGACTCACTTCATAGTTCTCCATAGACTCTCACTTATTATATTATAATCATCCTAGCACAGCATTGGACAGCTTCCAAAAATGTCTATATCCAGTCTCTCCACTGAGGCTCAACTTCATCCTTGTAAGGCAAGGTTGTGTGGTCCCCCACTAGGTGAGAGAACAAGCTCGGGAATCGGAAATGGCTTGTACTCAACAAAAGTCTCAGAATTAAACATGACAGATCGAATATCAACACCCAGTCGCTACCAGGCCAGGTTTGATGTACCTGTCCCATCATGGTGAGCTGGACAGGTAGAGGTGGGTGTGTGGAGGGGAGGGCCTCATAGCTCGTGTGTGTGTGTGTGTGTGTGTGTGTGAGTGTGTGTGTCTGTTTGGAGTGTGTGTGCTTGTGTGAGTGTGTGAGTGAGTGTGAGTGAGTGTGTGAGTGAATGTGTGCGTGTGAGAATGAGTGTGAGTGTGTGAGTGAGTGTGTGCGTGTGTGAGTGTGTGAGTGTGTGTCTGTGTTTGGAGTGTATGCTTGTGTGCGCGTGTGAGCGAGTGTGAGTGTGTGAGTGTGTGAGCGAGTGTGAGTGTGAGTGAGTGTGTGCGTGTGTGAGTGAGTGAGTGTGTCTGTGTTTGGAGTGTGTGTGCTTGTGTGAGTGAGTGTGTGTGTGAGTGTGTGAGTGTGTGTGTCTGTGTTTGGAGTGTATGCTTGTGTGCGCGTGTGAGCAAGTGTGAGTGTGTGAGCGAGTGTGAGTGTGAGTGAGTGTGTGCGTGTGTGAGTGAGTGTGTGTGTCTGTGTTTGGAGTGTGTGTGCTTGTGTGCATGTGTGAGTGAGTGTGAGTGTGTGTATGTGGATGTGTGTGAGGCTGTATTAGCTGTGCCTTCCATGTTTGCTGACACAGGTGATAAACACAGTTTCTCTCTGGCAGCCTCATGGAGACCCCACCTGCTGAGCGGACAATGATAATCCATCCTAGTATGGTGACCCCCAGGGAGGCCAGCCCCTGTGCTGGGGCTGCTGGAGGGTAGTGCTCTAGGCCCAACTCCATTGTGTGGGCCCATTGTTGACAAGAGCTGCAGAACTGGTCTGGTCCTATCTGTCCCCCTTCCCTGGTGCATGTGACCACATTTTATCCAGATGTGACAATGCAGGCTGATGGAGTTTGGGAGTGCCAGAAAGCTGAAGAGTAATGGTGACAGACACTTCCTAGACCTTGAGACTCCTGGGGCACTAAGTGCAGGGTTTAATAGCAGCTGTCCCTGGGCGCACATTTGTTCCCTCCATCCTCACTTACTCTAAGGATCTGAGAAAACAAATCCACATTCCAGCTGGAAGATTTGGGAGTTTTCATCCCCAGGGGGCTCAACATGACAGGAATGAGCAAAGAAGCCATGACGTTTGTGGGTCCTACTGATGGGCAGTGTCAGAGCCCCTGGGGCTCTGTCTTGGACACTCGCTCCCAAGCTGGTAGACTGTGAGTGTTTGGGAGCCAAGGTCTACACCAGGAACTGTGCAGCCTGGGCAGGAGAGTGCTCTGTGGAGCATGGTGCTCCCTCTAGAACTGAGTGGTCAGCAGATGAGGAAGCCAGCTGCAGCAATAGAGCTGGGCTAGTGAGGGGAAGTCAGAGGAGAAGAGTTCAGCTGCAAACAAAAGAAAACAGCAGGACCCAGGACCCAGAAGTCTTCTCAATAGATGTGCTGGCCCAGTCTGGCCAGCTGTAGGGGCCGTCTGTGCAAAGGAAGACTGATACAAGAAATATTCTATTGGTTTAGCATTTTATAGTAAAAATCTATCAGGATGTCTATGCCTTCACCAAGGAACCAAATCTGTGTTAGAAGATGGCTCAGCATGTTAAAATGCTTGCTCTTCAGGCCTGATGTAGTCTTGATTGCCCGGCACCCTCATAGAGGAAGGAAACAACCAATTCTCACAACTTGTCTCCTGACTCTCACACATGTGCTGTGGCATGCCCGTGCTTACACACACACACACACACACACACACAGAGAGAGAGAGAGAGGGGGGGGAGGGAGCAAGTATGCACATGCAAAAATAAATAAATAAATAAATGATTAAATAAAATGTTTTAAAGATGAAGGAAGAAAGAAAGAAACCACACCATTCTGTAAAATCCCTGCTAGGATTTCCTAAAGCCACATGTTGAACACGTTTTTGTTTTTGTTGTTGTTTGCTAGTGGGGCTGGCTCTCAGGGCCTTGTGCAAGTGAGTTGCTCTAATTCGGAGCCCCATTCACCAGCTCTCGGGGTATCTCTGGCCACCCCACCCAAACCACCAATTTCTAATCTGTTGAGTCCCTTTAAAGTGTCCATGAAAAACCCGCTCTCACCACACAGGGGTAAAGAGACAGTTTATTCGGGGCTGATATAAATGACCACAGCTTGGGAACAGAGGCTCAGGTTTATTTTTCGTTTTTTTTTTCAAACACCGTGTTCTGATGTAGCAACACAACAGTTCTGGGAAGCAGTATGGTAATAGAACAGGAGAGTCGTAAATCAAGACACTTCTCACTCCCATCGGTAGGCAGACCCCAGAAAAGCAAGGGCATGAAGGACAGCTGTGGACCTCGCACACTAACAAGGGCATGAAGGACAGCTGTGGACCTCGCACACTAGCAAGGGCATGAAGGACAGCTGTGGACCTCGCACACTAGCTGGTGTCACACTCAGCCACTTGCTGGTGGAGGTCACTGCTGCCCGTACATTCTAAAGATTTACACAATAGCCACAGAGCTGCTAGGCCACATTCAGAAGGGCAATCAGTGGGTGTTAAGGAGGCTAAAGACTGGATCAGGACTTGGAACATTCCAGTCTCTCCATAGTCACTGACGTCCCAAGCAGCCTGTGGCTGAGCAGCTGCATCTTCTTTCCAGGAATATTAAAAAACCACAGTTGGATTGCTTTTTTTCTTCTTTGTAAGAATTTTCATCCTTATACCCAATCGGCCACGTATTTTACCTGCTATTCCCTTAAAACTGCCTGTCCCTCCGTGTGAAACCTTCAGTTCTGGTGCACAGTTAGGTCAGGCACAGTGCTGGGCTCTGAGCCTGTGATGCCATCAAGGCATCTGGTGTTACTGCTTCCAGCCTGCAGGAGGGGTGGCTGCTCTCCCTGAGTGCATTTCCACTTCTCTCTCTCTCTCTCTCTCTCTCTCTCTCTCTCTCCCTCCCTTTCCTCGCCTCCCCCCTCCCCCTTGCCCTCTCCCTCCTCACCCTCTACCCTGTCCTCTCTCACCCCCAATCTTGTCCGTATACCCTTTCCTCAAGCATCTCCACCTTCCTGGCAAATGCTGTTAGAATCGGGACTTTCCAAAGCCCATTGTAGTCTTAACTCTTTCTGGGCTGTGGAAGGAGGGAAGATTCTGGAAAAGCGTTTCCTGGTTAGCCGCTTCCTGTCACTGTGACCATTGCCATGATCCCTGAACTCGAGCATAGAAAGAAGAAACCTTGAGTGGCTTTGCTGTAAGGAGGAACAGGTGGCCGTGAGGGAATGCAAAGCCAAGCCTGGTGAAGTGTCCTTGACTTCCTCCATCAGTCCTGAGAGGCTTCAGTGATTCTCTAGAGGATTAGGCCAAAGGCTTCAGGGGAACTTCTGGGCTTTTGTTCCCTTCAGTGGGAACCCCTGAGAAGCTACACACACACACACACACACACACACACACACACACACACACTTGGGGTGGGGCCAGAGCTAGGACTCATCTGTCTGGACTGGAGGTTGAGGTCCTTGGAGCAGAATTGCCAAACACTTAGAACCTTTCCTCTCCTCTTCCCCGAGCACTGATGGAGTTCCAAACAAACAGGGAAACCAACAAAACCCTACTCTGTAAGATTTCTTTAGGAGAAGACACCGTCTCCAGGTCTGTCACCTCCAAGAAGTTAAGGCGACATGACTAACCTCAGCGTGCCAGAGTGAATTTTCCAGAACCACAGTGCTACACGGAGGAGCCTGTCCTAAGGCAACGGGCGCAAAGGGGATGGCAGAGAGCCTGGAGAACAATGGCTGCCACTCTTGCCAAGATAGCAGGGAGGCAGGAGCCACAGCGTGCGTGGGCAGAGCCATGCTGGGGTCTGCAGAGCTGTGCCAGTGTGCCCAGGAGGCTGGGGTACAGGACGCAGGGCAGACTGGAGTCTCTGAGCAGGTCTCCACCTGGAAGCGGCATCATGGAGGAAGACAGTGGTCTTCCAAACACTTGTAGACACTGGATCTGGCCAGAGAAGTGAACATTTTCCATTTCTGCTGTCCAGCATTCATTAACTGGCAACCACATTCCACCTTCCCGCTTGGGGGTATCGCCAGCCCCATTCTCAGGACCCTCAAAGAGCTCAATGCACTCCTGACCTACAGCAAGGGAAGCTCAGCAAAGCAATTAGCTGAGAAATAGAGACCCCCGCCGGAGTCGGCAGAACCTCCCTGGAGGACTCTAGAACAAAGACACTTCCTGCTGGCTGTGGATTTGGAACAGTGTGACCTGCTTGAGAACATCTTTGGTAGAACAGAGAGCTGTGAGTTGGACCCTGATAAACTGCATTTGAAATCTTTTGCCCAGGCTAGGGAGATGGCTCAAACAGTGGCGTGCCAGCCCTGCAAGCTTGAGGGCTGAGGGCTGGTCTTCCGATCCCTAGAATCCCAGCTGAGAAGCCTGGAGCAGTGATGCAAGTCTGTAACTCCAGCGCCTGTGTGTATGTGTGTGTGTGTGTGTGTGTGTGTGTGTGTGTGTGTGTGTGTGTGTGAGAGAGAGAGAGAGAGAGAGAGAGAGAGAGAAGCAGAGACCACAGCTGGATTCTTGAAGCTTATCAGCCGCCAACATAGCCCAGTCATTGGGCTGCAGGTTCAGTGAGAGACCCTGTCTCAAAAGCTAACAATGGAGAGCTATGGAAAAGGGACAGCTAACGTAGGACTCCCACATGCAGGAACACATGTGTGTACCAGGATCCTCATGCATGTGTGTACACACCCACACTAACAAGTACTCACAAATATTTTATGTAGTTTGAACCAATGCTCTTTGTTTAAACCAATTAGGGTCACATCTTCCCCCAACTGCAGACAACAGGTCTTGTTTTATAAAGTAAGATTGTGTGTATGTATGTGTCTATACAGATATACTTTTTATGTGAAGTGTTTATTTTTGCTTATAGTTACAGAGCTATAAGAGGCCATTATGGCTGGGAAGCAGGGCAGCCAGCATGGAGACAGGAGCAGGAAGTGAGTGCTCACATCACTGCTCACAAGCACAGAGCAGAGAGAGTGCATGGGACAGGCACGCGGTGAGGCTATACACTCTTAAAGCTCACGCCTAGTGATGCACCTCCTCCAGCAGCGCCACGCCTCCCAAGCCTTCCCACACAGCACCAGCTGTGGGCCAAGTGTTCAATGCCTGTGCCTGTGGGGGACATTCTCGTTCTATGCCCTGACCCCCATTTTCCATGACCATAACGTAATTCAAAATACATTTAGTCCAACTACAAAGGGCCCCACGTCTTTAACAGTTTCAACATTGACCAAAGTGTCTTCTGAGACTCAAAGACAATCTATTAATTGTGACCCTGTAAAATCAAAAAGCAAGCTATATACCTCTAACATAGAACGGTACAGAATATGCATGGCTTTTACAAAATGAGTCAATGAGAGCATAATGAAGAAGCGCCAGATGGAAGTAAAACTAAAACCCAGCAGGGCAAACATAAAATCCTGTAGTTTTATGTCTGGTGTCAAAAAAAATTAATGGGCTCCGTGTCCCGAGCTCTACTGACACCAGCATAGATTTTTTGTCCTTGGGATGGTTACATTTCCAGTGCGCAGCTCTTTTCGGTAGATATACCATAGCTCTGACTTCTCCAAAAAGGGTCCCCAATATCACCCTGGTTTCGCTTTCACAGCTTACACAATGACCACTTACAGCTACACTTCCCTTTGGGGCTTTCACTCAGGGATTCCCTTGCCACTTGCTACCTGGCCTCAATGGCTCTCGGAAACCACACAACCAGAGTCCACGGGCCCTTCACCCTCATGTCTTTGGTGCCTCTAAACCCAACACCACACGTGAACTCTGCCACGTTCCCTTTGCCAGCTCGGGATGAACCCGCGCTCACCTGAATAACAGTAGCAGCCCTTACTGTCTGCAGTTTCTTTCTAGGACAGGAAACCCTTTAAGCCATTTCCTTTCACAAGCCTGAGGCTTACCTGGGTGGAGCTCTGAGGATAGCTTTAAGAGTTCTAGTGTAGAACAGGCCTCTTCTTAATGGCAGGGGTCCCTTTAACAATTACATCTCCTCTTCCAGCACAAGCTGTATCCCTCCTCTCCACTGTACACTTGTATTTTCTTCTATCCTACTTGCTCTTTTCTGTTGTAAGCATTGTAAACAACCATCAGCATTTGGCGTCTTAAAATTTCCTCCACCAAGGAAATCTGTCCATTGCTTCTAAGTCAGTCTCTGACAAGTTCTTAAATCGAGGTAAAAAGGCAGCCAGTTGTCATTAGGGTTCTTGCATCCTCAGAAACCTCTTGAGCTAGACCTCTACAGTACTCTCTGCACTCAACACTACTGTCACTCAAGATCCTCCTAGCATGGCCCTTTACGCTCTGTTTGGAGCATTCAACCACTTTCTAGTCCAAAGTTCCAAAGTCTTCCACATTCCACTCAAAACACCATGGTCAGGTTGCACAGCAATAGCCTCACTCCCGGAACCAATGACAGGAAAGCTTGCAAAGGGCATTTGCCTCTGATGTATGGGCAGCCAGGTCGGGATAGTCCTCTTTTAAGAACAACTATAAAGGGGCCAGGCTCTATCCCAGCACTCACAAGACCCTACACGTGATCTTCGCCACCTTAAGCTGCTGTTCCGACATGGAAAAGTACCCAGGCAGCCAAGATTGGGGGGCGTCCCTGAGAAAGGTACCCAGTTCCAATAGAGAATCCAGACTTTTGTTGAAAGTAACAAGCTAATTTAAAGATGTATATACTTACAGGAAAAGGTAAAATCCAAAGAATTGCACAGACTGTCCCAGAGACATATAAATTGTTTCTTTTTGTTTCTTTTGTTCTTTTGAAACAGTGTTTCTTTGTGTAGCCCTGGCTGTCCTGGAACTTGCTTTGTAGACCAGCCTGGCCTCTAATTTACCAGATACCCCTGCCTCTGCCCCCTGAGTGCTGGGATTAAAGGCATGCACCACCATGCCAAGCTTGTAAAAACTGTTTCTTAACTCTGCAGATATGAAGGCTTCACCTGGTATTGCCTCAAGCATAGACAATTAGCCCAACAGAATAAAACAATGAGCCCACACACAAAGCACAGACATTTGGTTTTCAACAAAGGTGCCAGCACAATGCAATGGAAAACGATGACCTTTTCAATAAATATTGTGGAGTCAATGGAGTATGTTTCTGAGGGAAAAAATGACTGTGGTCCCACCTCATACGATGCACAAAAATCAGTTTCAGGTAGGTTATAGACAAAACTGTGAAGAATAAACTATAAAGCCTCCAAGACATTACACTAAAGAAAATCAGCTGGAGCCAGGCTGTGGCCGCTTACAAGCTTGGTGGTGGTGCATGCCTTTAATCCCAGCACTCAGGAGGGAGAGGCAGGTGGATCTCTGAGAGTTCGAGGCCAGCCTGCTCTATAGAGTGAGTTCCAGAACATACAGAGCTACACAGAGAAGCCCTGTCTCTTTCTCTCTATATATATATCTTTGGGGCTGAAGAGACAGCTCAGGGGTTAAGAGCACTTGCTGTTCTTGCAAAGGGCCTAAGTTCAGTTCCCAGCACCCACATGACAGCTCACAGCCATCTGTAACCCCAGTCGCAGAGGATCTTATACCTCTTCTCAGATACCAAGCACTCACAGTATATGCTGGCAAATATAAGTGCAGGCAAAACCACCACTTATAAAATCTAATAAATGTGAAAAAGCAGCATCTTCAGGAGCTAGAGAAGCAGCTCAGGGGTTAAGAGCACTTATACATGTTAAAGGAAGAAAGAAAAAATTTAAAACACTTAAGGAGTATCTTTATTGTCTCAGTATAAGCATTGGTTTCTTTAATAAATCAGAAAACACACTATTTTTAAAGGGAAATGGTAAATTAAATGACATTTAAACTATGAAAAAAATAAGTCAATTGAACCAGACTTCTTTAAAAGCAAAATGTTCATTTATAAGAAAATAGCAGATAAATGCGAACACCAGTCTTGGAGAGGAGAGAAGATATTTGCCGTTTGACAACAGTGGACTTGACTGGAAAGACTCTCCATAGGTCTCCCAGAGGGTTGCAAACATCCTCTAAGAGGGTTAAAAAGAAGTTCGAAGACTTCAACTGCTCTCCACACGAGAGGGCTTCTGAACGGCAGACACAAACAACCAGGGAGACACCACTCCACATTTGTAAGGACAAGGGAAATAAAGGACATCAGAGAGGACGGAAGCAGGTTGAGCATCCCAGGCTCTCACCCACCGAGCAGGGTATGAATGAGCAGGCAGCTCAGAAGCCTGCCTTGTGGTGTGGGGCAAGTCAAATGCTTCCTGATGGACAACCACACTGCCCGCTGCAGGCTTTAGCACCTTCCTCGAGGTTTCTCATAGTGTTAGTCTTTATTCCGGGTTCCTGAATTTGTTACCACATAGCTTACTCTGGATCTGCTTTTTCATCTGGCTTACACCTTTAACCTTCTAGAACACTGTCTTGTTTGATGCCTGTTGCTTTAACAAGACATCTGGTTACTCTCTTTTACTTTGTAGTTTTGATCATCCAGGCTCTCTTCTGGCCAGCAGCAGGCTGGTCTACTCATGATGACCCCGCCATCGGCAGTTGAGGGCCCCTGTCCATCTTCATCTGTATGGCTCATGTCTCACTATGAGTGGTGTGTGTGTGTGTGTGTGTGTGTGTGTGTGTGTGTGTGTGTTGTACTCCTTTTCTTTCTTATGACTGGGTATGTGACAGAATCCAGCAAAGTGGTCTGGACACTTAGAGGACCAAACTTTTGTCCAGCTCTTTCTAGTTCAGGCTACACAAGTTATCTCAAGGAAGCCAGGGTGGGTTTAGGTGACCCTTGGCAGATGTATAACTAAATGCCTCTCTCTCTCTCTCTCTCTCTCTCTCTCTCTCTCTCTCTCTCTTGTGTGTGTGTGTCCCTCCTTCCATCTTTCTTTGAGACAGCATGTTACTGCCTTGCCCACACTGGCCTTGACTTTATGACACAGTTTAAACTGACCTTGCGCTTTTTAGCTCCTGCCTCAGCTGACTGTAACCGGGTATGCTGGGGTGACATGTACACACCACACCTGGCAAATGTGCCTTTCTTCTTCTCTTCACAGCCTTTGATGGTCCCCTGTCACGTTCTCCTCTCCTTCTATCTGTCCACACTCTTGTGTCCTCATCGGAGGAAGCCATTCCTGTGGCTGCTGGCCCTCCAGAGCCTCTCTTTTCATTTACCCCACCCTAGATGATCTTGGATGCAGATAATGGAAAGCAGCTAAAAATAGCTTAAGCCATGAGGAACCTGACTCACAAACCAAGTCCAAAGGGTCAGTGAGTTCGGGGTTGGCTAGCTCAGAAGTTCAACCGTGTCCTAAAGGCCTTGTGGCCCTGCAGTTTTCCCCTCTGCCGACCATTGTTGTAACCTGGAGAGGCAGTGGTTTCCCAGTGTACCCAAAGGATCCCCTAGCTGGCGGGAAAAGAGAATGGGGACTTTAACAAAACATAGATTTTTGCAAATTGTCTTTGACATTTAATAACGGTACATACTTAGAAGACAGTGTGACATCCCATACATGTTGCAATGGACAATGGTCATATCAGTGCAGTTTACATATTTACTCTCTGAAAACAAAATTTTGTTGTGCTGGGGTCATTCAAACTCTTCTGCTTGCTTTCGTTCTTATTTCCGTTTATTTATTTATTTTGAGACAGGGTCTCCCTATATAACCCTTGCTTGCTGGGATTTACTATGTAGGCCAGATTGACCTCTAGCTTTCTGCCTCCCACTAAGTCAGGCGTCTAGCAATATTTTTCTTAAGATTGACTTTATTTTAAACTACTTCTCTCTCTCTCTCTCTCTCTCTCTCTCTCTCTCTCTCTCTCTCTCTCCCTCCCTCTGTGTGTGTGTGTGTGTGTGGGGTGAGGTATGTCTTTGGTAGTGCTCCCAGAGGCCAGAAGAAGGTATCAGATCCCCTGGACCTGGAGTTACATGTGATCATGATCCTCTCAAATGTGAGATCTAGGAACTGAAGGCAGGCTCTCTGCAAGAAGAGTAAGCACCCTTAACTACTGAGCCATCTCTTCGGCCCCCTTCTAGCTGTTCAGAAAGATATGATTGATGGGCTGTCAACCACAGTTACACTACTACGAACATTAAAGGCTGTTCCTCCTTTGGGGCTGGATTCCCTCCCACCCTTTTCTGTTTGGAGATGGTGCCTCATGTATCTTAGGCTGATTTTGAACTCACTGTGTAGCTGAGCATAGCCTTAGACTCCCAACCCTCTTGCTTGGTCTCCCAGTTGCTGGGATTACAGGTGTGCACCCGATCCCACGATGAGCTTGAGCACTTTTTGAAAGGAAAAGACAACTTTACTAGAAGCCTCTTACCACCCACCTATTGGCCAGCATCCTGCCTACTTTGAATCCCTGCAGTGGGAAGGGAAAGGAAGCCCTAAGCATGGTTTGAGTAAAGATCAATTCTGCCCCCAGATTGGGAGGGAAGGGACCTTAACAACTCACACAGACAACCCAGTTTCTGAGCCAAAGTGGAGATCTGCTAATTACACATCAGCAAGCATGGACATGGGTGAGCAGCTTGGAGGCCTGCTGCAGACTGATTTGATCCCCCAGGACATTGCGGCTCATGACTCCATCTTCCTTTTAAGCCCTCGTGGGAGGATAGTTAAGGATGGCCAGGTAGTAGGGCAGGTCCAAGGTCATCATCATGGAACTATGAGGCAAGGCCCTCCTCATTGCTCAGCAGTTTTACCAGAAGATGCACAAGTGTCACATCATGGAAGGATTAGCTGTGGCAGCCTGGTCCAAAGGCTAAGGCAGGTGCGGCTGGGCACTTGAGAAGCCAGCCAGGTCTGAGGACCGTGAAGGAAGCAGCGGTACTCCCCAAGGAGCCCCGCTCCGGCTTTCCACCCTTGCACTTCCCAGATAGTCTAAGAATTGGTCTGGATATGTAGCTCAGGTTGTGGAATTTGCCTAGCAATCATACGGTACCTGCTTTAATGCCCAGTACCATATGAACCAGGCATGTTGGTACACACCTGTAATCCCAGACCTCTGGAGGTAGAGGCAAAGGGATCAGAAGTTCAGAATCACCTCTGGCTGTATAACAAGTTCAAGCTTAGCTGATCCACTTGTAGAGCCCGTGCTACAGTCTGTTCCACTAATCAGGCAAAGGCCTGGATATTTAAATAAAACACAAGACAGAGCCTCATTCATGCAACAGGAATGCCGGATGGCTTTTATTGAGGGGATGGAGCGGGCTTATATACTGACTCACAGCACAGTGGAAAACAATCAAGGGTCAAGTGTGCAAGTTCTCGGGCTTAGTTCCTCCCCAGCAGATGTGTGTTAGCAAATCAGGCAGAGAACCAAGAACTAGTCTGGGGCCAAATAAAAGTACAATGGAGCACATGAAGGGATGGACTGGTCCTGTAGAATGAAAGCCGAAGGATTTCCATGACTTGGGGCAACCAACCAACCAGCCAGCCAAAAATTAGTTTCCTTAAAATTGAGTGAATCTGGGTTTAACACAAGAGTGTGGTATTTTACAATGGCAAAAGTGTCAACCACAGGAAGATGTAGGAGCTATGAATAGGTTTGGAGAATAATTATATAGCAAAATCACAATGGAAAAAGTTAATAAGAAAACAAGAATGCATACAATAAAAATTACAGAAATAAGAAGAGAATGGGAAAAGGAAACATTAGTGATAGAAGATTTTTCAATAGCTTGATATAAGACTATGAAAAGTACAGAAAAATGAGACTATTGGCCACCAAAATAGCGTCATAAACAAAACGGGTATGGGCTGCACATCTATAATCCCAGCTACTTGGGATTGTAACAGGAAGATTTTGAACCAGTGTGGAGTGGATGGTGAGATACTGTCTCAAAATGCAGGTGTACACACACACACATACACACACACACACACACACACACACACTCCAGAAAACCATTTGAGTACCCATATCTGAAACGCTGAATCTGAGAATATGTCTTTTAAAAAGTATTTGTTCAATAATGGGAGAAATGGATTGAAAGAACACTTCACTAACTGTCAAACTGTGGCACCAGTATAGCTAAATTTCTCTATCAGCAGGGCTGGCAAGGTGCCCTGCAGGTGGAGGTGTTTCCTGTGCAAGCCTGTTGACCTGAGTGTCTGTAATGCCAGAACTCCTACTGTGAGATGAGCGGTAGAGACAGGAGAATCACTCAGAAGTTCAGAGGCAAACTAGCCTGGAGTACGCAGCCTGTTCATGTCCTGGTTGGGTTTTGTTAGCTTGATACAAACCTAGATGTATCCAGGAAGAGGGAATTGTAATTGGGAAAATGTCTCCATAAGATTGGCCTGTAGGCAAGCATTTTCTTGATGAGTGATTGGTGTAGAAGGGTCCAGCCACCATGGGCAGTGCGAACCTGGGCAGACTGAGCAAACCGTGTGGAGCAAGCCAGGAAGCAGCACTCATCCATCTCTTCCATGGCCTCTGCATCAGCCCCTGCATCCAGGCTCTTCCCTTAGACTCCTACCCTGACTTCCCTCAGTGATGGAGAGCTCTAAGCTGAAACACCTCCTCCCCAAGTGGCTTTTGGCCACGGTGTTTTATCACAGCAATAGGAACCCTGACCAGTATAGGCAGATGATGGGAGATGTCATTCTGTAAATACGTTTCTCATACTGGTTAATGAAGAAAGCACTGTTGGCCAATAGGAAAGCTAGATAGGTGGGACTAGGAGACAAGGAGGAAAGAGGAAGTAGTAAGGAGGAGGCAAGATGGAGAGTCTGGAGAGCAGGACGCTAGCCGGCTCTCTTGTAAGATGAGACCATGTGGAAATCGCAGATTAACAGAAATGGGTTAATACTTAAGACAGAGCTAGCCGATAAGAAACTAGTACCTGGCCAACAGCATTATATCAAATACAGAGTCTCGGTGTGTTAATTGGGGCTGGCACGGCGGGTGGAAAAACCTTACTCCTTACAGGCAGACACACAAGAAAGACCATGCCTCAAAAACAAGAAAAGAAGCAACTCTCAAAAGTTGTTCCCTGACTTACACACACACACACACACACACACACACACACACTCACTCACACACATACTCACACACACATATGCAAGCATACACACATACACATACTCACATAAACATTTACACACTCACACACATACACACACTCATACACACACTCTCTCACACACAAATACACATACTCACACATACACACAAATAGTTAATTTTTTAAAAAAAAGTTTCTAGCAGCATTTCCATGAAGCTGAGAAATTATTTTTAAGTAATTGGAAATCTAAGACCTTACTATAGAAATTTTAAATTCTCCATGAACTATGTTCAACTAGGAAGTCTGGGAGGTTTGCACAGTGATGGTGTCAGACACAGGCCAGCTCTCCGTACTTACACACAGCAAACTCTCTGAGCCTGAAATCCCAGCCCTTCAGATGTTAACTTCTTACTTTAGAATCCAGGAAAAGGGTAAAGTAACAAAATATAGAAATATAATTAATTTAATCAAGAAAAACATGTGTGAGTTTAACTGTACAACGTTGTAAGAAATGAAGTTGAAGGGATCAATGCTTTGTGTAGTGAGATAGGGATAGCTTTGTATGTAAAAACAATGGGTTTCCTAGAGAATAGAAATGGTTGAATCAGAAAGGAAGTCGAAACAGACCAATGAACATGGAGGAATTAAGAAATATTGTTAGTAAGCTGATCACCAAGAGCCCCCAGTTCCTTAGGCTAATTCTATGAGACTTGGTAGGGGCTTGTTATTTCAGTACAATTTAAACTATTCCCAAACAAAGGACAAAAATGAACCCTACTATTATAACGACCGAGTAACTGCCTGCCATGTGTGAGGCCCTGTGTTCAACCCCAGGACAGAAGCAAAAGAGGGGGAGAGGGGGAGAGAGGGGAAGGGAAGAGGAGGAGGAGGAACTCGAGGCAGGAGCTGAAGCAGAGGCCACAGAGGAGTGATGCTCGCTGGCTGGCTGGCTCCTCATGATTATGCTCAGCTTGCTTTCCTGTAGAACCTGGGAGGCACTGCCTGCTGTGGGCTGGGTCTTCCCCCATTAATCATGCTTAAGAAAACGCCATACAGACTTGCCTTCATGTTAGTTTTAAAGAGGCAATTTCTCAATTAAGATCCCTCTTCTTAGATGACACTAGCTTGTGTCAAGTTGACAAAAAAAAAAAAAAAAAAAAAAAAAAAAAAAAAGAAAGAAAGAAAAAGAAAAAGAAACAACTAACAAAACCAAAACTAACAGAAAAGGAAACAAAAAAAAAATGTATACAACACAGTCCAATCCCATCTGTGAGTATTACTGTAAAATTCAGAATAAGAAAATAGATTTTAAAAAAATCTATACTATTACCATTATTATCTACTAATGTGTTAGCAACATGAAGCAGCACAATTAAACTAGAGGGAAAAATTAGAGGTATAAAAACTTAGAAGTGGGAGGTAGAGTTGTTATTCTTGTGGGTGGTATTGTTTACCTAAAAAAAACAACAAGAAAATCAGACAAACATCTACTGAGATAGGCGAGATTACCTAAGAAGCAGGCAACAGAGCCAGCGTTAGGAAATTAATAGTCTAACTAAGCAGAAACAGTTATCAATTAGACTATGACAGAAGAAAAACCACACAGGAAGAAAGAATAAATTACCCACAATAGAATGAAAATCATGTCAGGCAATGTAGAGAAAATTCAAAAGGCAAATGAATAATTTAGACAGTGGATGGGCATGTTACGCCCCTAGATAGGAAGTCTACATTGCCAAGATAACGTCCGGGTTAAGTGTCCATGTATATAACGAAAAGAACACACTTTAGCAAGGGGATAGTCATGGGAAAAGTTGAAAAGAAGTTAATGCTGCCTCGTATGGAAATGGTTTCGCGAAGGTGTGATCCACATGATCACTGTCTTAGGTAGGTTCCGTCCGTTGCTGCGAAGACGCCATGACCACAGCAACTCTTGTGGAAAGAAAACATTTATTTCGTTGGGGCTGGCTAACAGTTCGGAGGTTCAGTCCATTACGGTCATGTCAGGAAGCATGGCTGCTTGCAGGCAGACACGGTGCTGGAGAAGGAGCTGGAGTTCTACATCCGATGAGTAGGCAGCAGGAAGAGAGAGACACTGGACATGGTTTGAGCATCCGAGGCCTCAAAGCCCTCCCTCTGCCCCAGAGACACACTTTCTCCAACAAGGCCACACCCCCTCTAGTAAGGCCACACCCCCTCTAGTAAGGCCACACCCCTCCAACAAGACCACACCCCTCCAGCAAGGCCACACCCCTCCAACAAGACCACACCCCTCCAGCAAGGCCATACCTCCTCCAGCAAGGCCACACCCCTCCAGCAAGGCCACACCTCCTCCAGCAAGGCCACACCTCCTAACAGTGCCATTCCTTGTGAGTCTATGGGACCCATTTTTATTCAAACTGCAACAGTCAGTGCCTTCACACTGGTGTCTTAGTCACAGAGCAACCTAAGAGGAGGTATGACATGCCATAGGGTCACAGAGCCTGACTTCTGGGAAGAATGGTGACCAGACCACCAAAGGGGAAATCAAGTTTCCTCTTCTCAGTGTTAGGATCACAAGCGTTTGCAACCACATCCAGGAATGTGTGTGTGTGTACACATATGTATTCACATACACACATATGTGAATGTGTATCCTAATGTATATTTAGATATGTACATGTACACACGTGTGTGTGTGTGTGTGTGTGTGTGTGTGTGTGTGTGTGTGTATATATATTCTTGCTGTGTAGCCCTGACAGGCCTGGAACTTGCTAGATGGATCAGGCTGGTTTCGAACTCACAGAGATCCTCTTTTCTATACTTCCTGAGTGCTGGAATTAAAAGCATGTGCCACCAGGCCTAGCAAGGAAGGAAGTCCCACTTCTGGGAATGGAAGGTCTTTTGTATGCCTACCACTGGTAATGCCTAGCTGGGGGCAGCCTGCCCCCAAGTGCAACCTCAGCATGGAATACAAATTTGTGTGGATTGTGAGTGCAGGGCAGAAGATGGGTCCCTATGGGTTGGGGTGCAGCTGGGGCCTCAGGCAGTACTCTCCTGCTGCTCAGTGTAAGACTGCCAGCACAGGCTCTGCTGAGCTCCCTCCACACCTGGGTGGCAATTACCTTGATTTTGTAGTTAGAATGAATATAACTTCCCTGCTTCCAGAAACTTCTTTTCTTAATTCACTTGCTCACTCATCCAGCCAACAGCTTTTACTAAATACTGTGTACCGAGCTACATGCTAGAGACACAAATGTGAGCCAAACAGATGTGGGCCCAGGATGACGGGCCCAATCATCTCCTGAGCAGACACACATACATCAAATGACTAAAGGGTAGGTCATTTTGACCCCACTGAACACAGTAGAGACAGAGTGTAGACAGCCACCACAAATGTGCCAGTCTGTGGGGTTGGAATGCTAAAGGTAAATATGGACAGGAGCAGAATTCAACCGAGGAAAATGGAAAGAACAGACACAGAGTCATTGTCACTCTGAGAGACGGGGTTAAGTTCACCGTGCAGTTTCCCCTGTCTTCCGAAAATGTGATGCCATTATCAAGACAGAGTGAGCCACCATTGTCGTTTCACATTTGAGGGCTCTCACATAAGTCATGGGACGGCTTTCGGAAGCTCTGTGCCCGTTTGTATCGATCCCAGTGTCGCCGCGGCTGGTGAAGATAGCCGATGACGTCCCTCTAATTTGCTAATTTCATTTGCCGGCATCGGCATTTCCTTGTTGTTGAACTCCAGAAAAGCAGAACATTCTTTGTCCCTTTCTTTATTAGCAAAGTTGTTCCTCGTCCTAAGTGACTGGCTTGCCCTGTCTCCGAAGTTAGCCAGAGGTGACTCACGTGCATGGGGTTGGGCATGACGTCCCTGTTTATTTGATTAAGCGGACATGGTTTGAATTCCAATCCTCCCAACAGTTGTTGGCCCTTACTCACTGGAAGCCATCTGCCGTGCTTTGAAGGAACTGTGGAGGATGCTTGTGGCAAGTTACATAGAGGAGGCTGGGATGTGCCTGGGAGCTCCCAGGGGCCTGAGGAGCTTTCCAGAGGGTCTGGCTTGTGAAGAAGGCAAGGTGGGAGATTTGACCAACTGGTACGGCTGTAAACGGACAGGTGGGGGGGGGGGAGGGACGGGACACAGAACACACCTGTCTTTAAGGAGTGTAGCAGACAGATCTGCTGGACTCCAGTTCCTGCAGTTCAGATGCCATCCCAAGGCTTGGTTCTATAGATTTTGAGTTGTTGATGCTTTTAAGTGGTCCCCCCCACCCCACCCACCCCCGGTGATAGGGTGAATAAAAATCTGAATTCTTGGAGATTTACTTTCAAGTTGAAGGACCTGGAGAGCCAGCATGTTCTTTCACCTCGAGTTACATCTGGGATAAAACATGGGACTGTAGTTGTGGAAGGCTCGATGCAGACAGCGGTTCCGCTGAATCTGTCCACCTGTTTATCTACCATCTCTAGCTCTCTGTGAAGCTGGTGCCTTGGATGGTTTCCTCTGCCGTAGGTTGTCATGGCCACTGAAGCATGGACCTCCCTGGTCTCAGAAACGACCAGCTCTACTTCACCTAGGCAGGGCTGAAAGTGAGGTCAGCCTGCAGGCAGCCGTCCTGAGGCCACATTGCTCAACCCAGTGGCCTTGAGTTACCAGGTGGGACAGACTGTACCATGTGGTCAGGACAGACTGTCTCCCAGAGGTCAGCTTTGGTCTCTCAGAAGCACACTCAGTGAGGTCAAGTGTGGTAAAACTGGCCAGTCAGATGGGACAGGAAGTAAAGGGGTCCCAAGCGGACTCCCTGCCATGTGTTGGGGGACCACTTGTTTAGGAGATGGCTGCTTGAGTTCCCAGCAGAATGCCCTAGGCGGGGTGGGGTGGCTGTTAAGTGCCACGCCTTCTCTCAGGCCGTGTCTGTCTGTCTTTCTCACCCCCTCAGTTTCTCAGTTTTCACTCTTTGGAGGAATTATAAATGTGGAGCAGGCTGCTCACCGGTTCCTGTGATTCCAGAGTTCTTACTGCAACACTCAGCACAGGGTGCATCTGCTTTGTTCCGAAGCTTGGATGACACTGTGGGCCTGGTGGGGTATTGTGGGGGGCAGAGATCTAACTGGGGCCCTACTTGTTGGCCAAAGAGCATCCATTGAAACAGACCAGGCCACCCTTCTCTTCGCCAGCATCCTCTTGAGGACCTGGGTGCTGGCAGGATTCAGAGGGCACTCTGTTTTCTAACTCAGGGGGAGGACTGAGGTGCCCAGCACCTGCTCCTCTTTTGCTGAGTCGGCTTTTTATAAAAACCTAGGAAGCCTTGCAGGAGCTTCTCAGACAAGCACACTCTTGAGGCATTTGATGCTCACTAATGATTTAATCTCCCTTTGGGTGCACTAACAGCTGGGGCCAGACATGCAAGGAAGGGATGCACTCTGCCTGCATCTGCCTCAGTCTTGTTGAGAAGCTGCTGTGGGGGCTGGGTGGGGTAGGGCTTTATTTAGGAGACGAGGCCCCTTTGCAAAAGTCTGAGGGAATGTGTTGGCAAGGAATGGAGACAAGAGCAAACAGGGACAAAGGCTTGCACCAACACGAACGCCTTTTTACAAACAGGATGCTTTTGCAGGGACTTTGTATTTATTTATAATGAGAAACACTCTGTTATTTAGCAATTCTGCAAGAGGGACCCCAGGGCAGCATGTGGGGAGCAGGCGCAGCCCCAGCCTGGCTTTGAACAGGCCCAGGCGATGTCCTATTTGTCATTTGTTCTACGTCAGTCTCTGTGTCCCCTCCTTGTAAGCAGGACACTAAGGGGAGGAAACATTTAATATTCAGGAACACTAAAAAAGTAAGTGTCACCTGCAGCCTTTCTGAGGGCTGCGATCCAGGAACCAGGAACAATGAAGGGAGGCTGCCACCTATGGGCCAGGTTCCAGGAAGTCTGCACATGGCTTCTAGGAGCTGTGGAAGGTCTTCCAGGAATGATTAATTAGTTAGAGGCTTTCTGCTCATAGGAAAAAAACAAAACAAAACAAACAAACAAACAAAAAAAAAAAAAACAAGCAAACAAAAACCCAAAAAATGGCCTCGAAACAAACGAAAATACAAGCAAACATTTTCCCCCTGACTTGCAAAAGTAGTTTTCCCAAGAGCATGCCATCTTTTAAGCTAAGCACTGTGTACACCTCAGGAGGCACCATCCAGATTCAGCCAACGGATAAGGTGTGGTCCAGCTCAGCAGGCAGAGCACTTGCCTGGATATTCCCCAGGACTGAAAAACACAAGGGAACTCAATCGACATCGGCATCACAGACGTTCACAGCTGTGGGCTGTGAGGTGCCACCGTGGACCCTGGTCAAGCACCGCACTTAGACTTGTATGCAGCTTGTAGAAATGAATCAGTGTGATGAATCAGAGACAAAGATCTTGTGGCAGCATCCCAGTAGAAAAACGGCAGGAGAACAGAGCAGTTATCAAACCTGTGGCCCTGGAGTGCTAGGGTGTGAGGGCGGTGGCGAGTGGGAAGTGGGGTGGGATGGACAGACGGATGGACAGAAGTGAAGCGTCATAAAAGTAGAGAGGGGCCTCACAAACAGCAGAGCCAATGAGCTGGGGGCCTGGGTATGCGATGACGCCAGCTCTGCTCCCAAAGTGAAAGAGAAGAGTGCGGGTAGGGTGGATGGAGGGCAGTTGTGTTACAGTGGTTCGAATGGGGCCACGCCATTGTCCTTTGCTATCTGAGACCACTGCGTTTGTGTACAGTGCACTTCACGGTTTCCACTGTCTCCCATTACGAAATCAGATCTGCTCCCACGGTATCTGCAGGACATGGGGGTTTGAATGGTTAAGCAGGGAAGTAGGATGGGGGACGTGGGGAAGAGGGAGGGAGAGGGAGGGATCCAGGCGTTTGGATTAGGGAGTGGTTCTAGTGTCTCTCCATCTGTGTGAGTGGGTACGCGAGCCCCTGAGTACGTGTGTATATTAGCTGCGGTGGGGAAATTCAGGGAGGATGTTGGGTCTGTTCCTCCCAGTCAAAGGACGTGATGCAGGGAAACGGTACCACAAACACTCACACACAGGCCCAGGCACTGCTCAGGGCACCAAACATCAGGCAGAGCTCGGCTCTAGAGCCTTCTACAGAGGACAGCAGGTATAACGGGGTACCGGGCTTACGGTTCTGGTGAGCACCAAGGGAAACCTGAGAATGTGTCCCTTCGAAGCAGAGAGGGGCTTATCTAGTACAAGTCAGGTTAGGCAACTTGCAGAAGACTACAGGAGCTGACCAGAGCCCCGCCCAGAGCCTTCTCCAGAGCCCCGCCCAGAGCCCAGTGCCCTGCCCAGAGCTCTACTGGTTAAGAGTCATCACAGTTACTTAGGGAAGAGACTAATAGGCAACACCAGGGACTTCTGGAAACCCTTCAGAGTTCTTTGTACAAAAACTGAGTCCAGTTCCCATGTATGTTACGAGCCTGTTTTCCCACCAGCCTGGTCCCACAGCCCCACCAGCCCCAAATAACACACAGAGGCGCTGTGTTACATAAAACGCCGTTAGCCTGTTACTAGCGTTTCTTATTGGCTAGCTCTGTTAATTTCTCTCCATTGCTGTCCACTCTTGCTACTGTCTCGCCTTTTCATTCCCGTTCTTGTACCCGTAGAGGGCAGAAGACGCATCAGACCCCCTGGACCTGGCTGTGAGACACCTTGTGGGTGTTGGGAATCGAACCCAGGTCTTCTGCAAGAGCAAAAAGCACTCTTAGATGTTGCGCCACGCCTCCAACTCTTATACATCCCGGGACCACCTGACCAGGGATGGTAGGACCAGCATGGGCTGGGCCTCCCATTTCAAGCATGCCCCACAGACTTGCCCCAGGCTAATCTGATGGGGACATTTTCTCAACTGAGGCCTCCTCTTCCCAGCTGACTCTAGTTTGTGTCAATTTGACAAAAACTAGGTAGCACAGTGACACATGAATCTAACCTTTTTATCTTTAGAACTGTGCATAGTCTAGAGGGCTGGGGTGTAGCTCAGTGGTTTATCACTCACCTGGCAAACTTGAGACCCACAAAGCTATTAGTCAAAAATACTATTAGAAAAGTACTATTAGTCAAAACCCAAAGCCATTGACTGAATAGCCTTCTGTTCTCTGATGGTTGGAAATGTCGTCCGTCACATTCCAAGTTCTAATTTCTAAGTGAGTATTTCTACAATTTTTTTTTTCTTTTTCAGAAAACGTCCCAAGAGTCTATTCACCCAAACCTGCTATCAGAGTATGTCAATCAATGGCTGTGACTTTGCTGTAACTTTTGATGTCTGTCAGGGTAAATTCTTCTCTGTGTATCGTTTCAGAATTGCCTTGGCTACTCTAGGGCCTATTCTTCTGAATGAATTTTATGATCTTCTTATTAAAGTAGGTGGAGAAATTCCTCAGAGATTTTTGAGCAAAATATATTAAATTTGTAGTGGGCACTGAGGAAAATGGGCATCCAGTTCTCAATCTTCACATGAACAGAATATATGTTTCCTTTTATGTAGGCTTTCCTTATATCTTTCAGAGGGGTTTAGGGTCTTTCTCCATAAAAGATTTTTATTCTTCCCATCTCCTGTTATATTTTTATTCCTATCTTTTAAAAAGAGAGTGTTGTAAATATCATCACATTTAAATCTTGCTCTTAAACCGTTATTCCACTGTGAGCAGAGTTCAAGGCTGACAATCAACTCCCCTGTAGGACTCTATTCACTCTGGGAGAAGTAGAAATTGACCCTAAAACATCTCCTGTGGTGATATGCTGAGTGTCTCATTTAAAGTCACACATATAACAAAGGAAAATATTTGAATGCAATTTTATTCTAATTCCCAAATGCAAACACAAAGGGCAATAAAAAGAGCATATCAGTTGGTTTAACTTAAATTAAATCGGTCTTTTAATGTATTTAAATCTGCATCTCAGGCTTTAATTTAGTCTGTTTACGTTACTGTAATTTTGGTACTGTGATGGATTTATTCCTTAATCTGGGTTTGTGCTTTCTGTTAACTCTTTCCTTTTCTGTTTTCTGTGAATCTGATCAATAATTGCATTTGTCCTTTTGCTTATTTTTTAAATTTGCTAAGCTTACCGTCCAACAAGCTCGTAGTTAAATAATGTCCTCATTTTCCTTGCAAACAGAACAAGGCACTTAGAATGTCTCATTGCTAACCACCCTGTGCTGCGCACATGACAGTTTCCTTGTGTCCTGACCTCTGTTAATGTTGTTATTTCTGTTTCATGTACCCAATGCTTATTTAGATTTGTCTGTATGTTCACTATTTTAATTCTCCATTGCTTTAAAAGAAAAAAAAAATCTTTACTGGAGCTTGAATGATGGCTTAGCAGTTAGGAATGTTGGTGGTTTGAAAGAAAATGGCCCCCGAAGATCCTATCAGGAAGTATGGCCTTGTTGGAGGAAGTGCATCGCTGTGGGGGCGGGCTTTGAGGTCTCCTATGCTCAAGCTATGCCCAGTGACACAGTACACTTCCTGTTGCCTGAGGATCAAGATGGAGAGCTCTCAGCTCCTTCTCCAGCATGATATCTGCCTGCCTGCTGCCATGTCCCACCGAGATGATAATGGACTAAACCTCTGAACTGTAAGCCAGCCCAACTAAATGGTTTTCTTTAGAAGTGTTGCCATGGTCAAGGCAGGAGTGCTTGCTGACCTTATAGAGGATGGAAGTTTGAGTCCCGGCACCTGCCCCTGGCCCCTCACAATCACCTGGAGCTCCAGGGAACCTGACGCCCTCTTCTGGGCTCTTGTGGGAGCATGTGCATACACAAAGTAAATAGTAAAATTAGTCTTTTAAAAGTGATTGAAACAACTTTACTGAGATAAAACTTGCATACAGTTTACCCATCTGTATATGCAATTAAGTGGTGTTAGTATGTTCAGATTTGTGCCTCAATCAGTATAACCAACTTGAGAATATTTTCACAAGCCCTAAAGGAACCCATACTTAGAAGATACTCCACATCTTCTCAAGTCTCCGCCCCCAAAGACAGCCACTGATTTTATTCTCAGTCCTAATAGATGGATCTGCTTATTTCAGAGAATAGAATCATACCAGCAGGTGTGGTAGCGCACACCTTTAATCCCAGCATTTGAGAGGCAGGCGGATCTCCTGAGTTTGTGGCCATTCTGGTCTGTGTAGGGAGCTCCAGGACAGCCAGAGCTACATAGTGAGATTCAGACTCAAACAAACAAAACATCCTCCCAAACCAACCAAACAACAAAAACCCTGCTCAAACACACACACGCACGCACGCACGCACACGAGACAAGAAATAGAATCATACAATAGAGGGATTATTATTTTTTTTTTGTAACTGGCTTGTTTCATGTAGCATGTTTTCAAAACTCATCTATATTGCAACAAGTTAATTATTCCCTCATTGCAGTGATGAAATTCCCTGAGTAAAGCCACATAACGAAGAAAGAGTTAATTTTTGTTCACAGATCCAGAGGTGCACAGTCCATCCTGGAGGGCAGCACACAGCGGCAGACAGAAGCAGGGGTCTGGTTGGTCACATGATCCCAGTGACCGCCTTCCACCAGCGAGGCTCCGCCTCCCAAAGGCTCCTTAACTTTCCAGAACATCACCGGCTGAGGACCAAGGCTGCAAACAGGTGGGTATAAGGGGACATTTCAAGTTCAAACACAGCATGTGTCTGCAGCGCCCGCAATACAATCTGTTCCACTAATCAGGCGAAGCCTAGAGATTTAAATAAAAGACCAGACAGCGGGGATCATTGCTGCAGCGGGAATGTAGGAATGCAGAGGGGAAGGATCGGGCTTATATACTGACTCACAGCACAGCGCAAAACAATGAAGGGCCAAGCGTGCAAGTTCTCCAATTTAGTTTCTCCCCAGCAGATGTGTGTTAGCAAATCAGGAAGAGAACCAAGAACTACTCTGGGGCTGGATGTTCCAGCCAACAGCTTCAGGCTTGCTCAAGGTGCCTCGGGGGTTCACGCAGGGCCCTACATGCATATCCTACATCATTCCTTCTAACAGCCAAATGGTATTTACTATGTAGACTTACTATGTTTTATGTCCACTCATCAGTTCATAACATTTGAGGTATTTCTACTTTTTAGCTGTTATGAGTAACACTACCGTGAACATTAATTGGTGGGTTTTGTGGACGTGTATTTCACCTCTTCGAGGAATATATATATAGGAGGGGAATTATGCATTCAGATGGCAACTCTCAGCTCAGCATCTGAGGGACTGCCAGAAGGACTTTGATGAGACACACTGCAGTCTTTCTAAGTGTGCATGAAGTGATGTCACATTGTGGTTTCCATTTCCCTAACGACTAAAAATATAAAGTGTACTTTCAGGGGCCCAGTGGCCATTTGTATATTTTATTTAGAGATAAAGTGCTCTCTCTCTCTCTCTCTCTCTCTCTCTCTCTCTCTCTGTCCCTGAGCTCCTCCCTCCTTTTCCTCTTTGCCCTCCCTTCTTTCCCCCCTCCCTCTCCCTCCTTTAATGACAGGCTTCCACTATGTAGCCCTGCCTGGCCTGGAATTTACAATGTAGACCAGGCAAACCTCAAACTCAGCAAAAATCTGCCTGCCTCTGCCTCCCAAGAGCTGGGGTTAGACAGTGGCCCTTTGCTTGTCTTTTTTATATTTTATGAGAATTTTCTTTTGCTGTTGCTGCTTGTTGGGTGGTGGTGGTGGTGGTGGTGGTGTGTGTGTGTGTGTGTGTGTGTGTGTGTGTGTGTGTGTGTGTTAGTTTCCAGGTGTCGGAGAGCAAGAACACAGGGCCTTGCACATTCCAGAAAGCAGTCCACTGCTGAACTGTACCCAGTCTCCAGAGTGAGTAGTTCTTTCCAAACTGAGTCTGTGTACTCACACACTGCCTCTTGCAAAGCCTGGCAGGGCACACTGGGGTGGGGGTAGCGTAAGATCAGCAGTCTGAGCTTCATCTTGCTTGGATGCCATCGTGTGGGTCTCCTCGGAGCGTTTACTATCCTCTCATTAGTGATGTCTCGTCAGAGCCCTTGCACTGTGGTTCGACCTCCCTAGACTCCACTGGTGAGCAAGTTATTCGGTTTGTGGAAGGGAATCATTGCTTGTGGAAATGTTTGTGGTGAGTGATATTTCATGCCTTTTCTTCCACCCCATTCGCCTTGGACAGCTATTGATGGCCCTCTAGCAAACATTCTGGGGCCTCTTTTCGCACTTCCTTGTAACATAAAGTTGACCTGGGAGGCACACACTGCAGACCAGTGGTTCTCAAACTGTCTAACCCTTTGACCCATAAGTGTAGTTCCTCATGTTGTGCTGACCACCAGCCATAGAATTATTTTTGCTGCTGTTTCATAACCACAATTTTGCTACTGTTTTGTAATGTAAGCTAGGTTGTGGTAGTGCACACATTTAATCCCTGCACCAGGTTGTGGTAGTGCACACATTTAATCCCTGCACCAGAGAGGCAGAGGCAAGCAGATCTCTATGCATTTGAGCCCAGCCTGATCTACAAAGTGAGTTCCAGGACAGCCAGAGCTACACCGAAAGAATTGTAATATAAATATCTGACAAGAAGATGGTCTCTCGAACCCCCCCAAAGGGGTGTAACCCCCAGGTTGAGAACCACTGCCATAGACAGCTGCTGTGATAGACAGACCTTGAGGGCTCTTAAAAGAGAAATGCTTAGAAAATTGATTCAATCAAAATGGAACTGCTATAAACATAGGTTCCCTGTAATTTTTCAAGCCAATATATTTAATTCTGTCTGGCAGAATCCTCTAAATTGAATTTCTATTAGATGGATGGGCACCTTGGAAGGCCATGATTCACTGATGCAGGAATTATCCTGCCTACTGTGAGGGCAATCAGGATCTCCATAAGGTCCAGTTCCTGCTGTATGTACAGTATTGAATACTGCCCTCACTAGACCGTCTTTGTGGGGTCTTCCCTGGTACTCAGAATGGGAATTAGGAGTTTCCTATAAGCACATTTTAGTGACTGACGTCCACGTATGTGAAGTGCATTCAAATCTTTTCCTTGGAGGGAAGAGCGTAAATCCCACCTTTATTAAGCAATGCTATTTAGCTCGTCCCCTGCCACACAGGCCATCACTAACCAGAGAAAAGAGATGTCTGCGTCCAGTACAGAAGGATGACTCCATTGTTCATGGGTATGAGCTACAGTCATAGTACATGTTTGTCATACAGCACCCACATCCTGACGACACGCTAAGCCTATAGTAACACATGGTTATACATTTCTGTATATGTTAAGTTTAGTCTCTAAAGTAAACGCTTTTGGTCTTCTAAACAAGGACAACATAGAGAAGCTGTTGAGCACCTTGCTTACAGGTTTGCCGCTGAGGGGGTGGGGGTAGGGGAGGGGGCCGGGGCAGCTTGAGAAGCCGGGCAGCTGTGCTCATCTTAACAGCTCCATCGACAACAGCTTTGCCCATCGGTTCTTTCTCTCTACACATCTGTGAGCACTTTGGAGATGAGCGGGGAAAGTTGGGGAGGAGGGGTGTGCTAGCTTGTCATTACTGTAAGAGAATACTGGAGATAGTCAAGTTATAAAGAGCTAAGGTTTATTTGGGCTCACAATTAGGCAGCTTCAGCTCATGACTGATTGGTTCTTTCCCTTTGAGCCAATAGGGAGACAGCATATCATGGCAAGGGACACATGGTGCGAGCAAAAAGTCACTCTCCCGTGATTTGCAAAGGGACAGATGAAGAGACGATCTGTGCTCTCCTCCAAGGGCGTGCCCCTGGTGACGCAAACCCACCTAGTAGGCTCCATCGCCGTACAGCAGTGGGCACGCCTTTAACACATGCCACGCTTTTGGGGACAAACTGCAGCAAGGAGAAATCTTGCATTCATGGTCAGGAGACAGGTTCCGCTGGTGTGAAGCCAGGGTTCACTTCAGAGCACATTTCAGGGAGCTGGTGACGGACCGTTTTTAATGCCTGCACCTCTTCCTCAGGAACCTGGCCTCTAGCCGCACCTCTCTGTGGGAGGCAACTTACTTGTGCCTTCTTGGTGTCGTCTGTCATCTTGCCGGCCCTTGTTCCACCGCAGCAGTTCCCAATGCATTTAAGAACATATTTTTGTGCTTATGGATTATTACTATTTATTGTTATTACATATTACTCATGCCTTTGAGTGTGTAGCACATGTGTGTGGGGGGGGTACCCTTGAAGTCAGAAGAGGATGCTGGATCCGCTGGAACTGGAGTTACAGACAGCAATGGGCCATCCAGTGTAGGTGCTGGGAATCAAACTTGGGCCCCTACAAGAGGAGCAAGTACCCTTAGCCACTGAGCCACCCCTCCAGCCCATCATAGTTTATTTTAACCACTACCTAATGGAATCCTGCTTCCTAAGATGGCAAAGGTACAGCCAGAACATACATTGAACCAGACCTATTTAGACACAAGGTAAGTCATACATGACTTGAGGGGTCATAAAGGAACACTGCACTTTAAACAAACATTCTAGAAAGAGCCCCCCTCTGAGGCCGGGTGTTTATTCCCAGAACTCAGGAAGCTGAGGCAAGAGGATCAATGGAAGTTTAAGGCCAGCTCGGGCTGCATAGCTAGATGCTATCTCCAAGACTCTACTTGCTTTTTATATGGTGATTATAAAATTAAAAAAAATCAATTTCTAATGGTCTTTGTCACGTAGTGCAGGTGTGAAGTTTTAGTTCATAAAGCTTGCACAGCCCCTGGGTCTTAATTCTTCTCCCTTCTCCACAAACCCCATGACTTCCCCCAGGTGACTCATTACCATATAGGGCATTTGTCTTTAAGGTAACCAGCTTGATCTAGACAGCAAGTTCCAGGACAGCCAAGGCCACATAGTAAGACCCTAACTCAACAAGGAAATATAAGAACAACTGATCTTCCCAAAGTGACATCCTCCTCCAGTTGCTATTCAAAAGCCAAAGGGAGGGACTGGAGAGATAACTCAGCATCTATGAATGCTTGTTGCTCTTCAGAGAGGACCAGAGTTCGATTCCCAGCCCCCACATGGCAGCTCACAACTGTCTGTAACTCCAGTTCCAGGGAACCTGATGCCCTCTTCCGGTCCCCATGGAAACCAAGCATGCACATAGTGCTTAGACGCATCCGTGGTGGGGGAGGGGGTGGCACATCATTACATTCACACAACAGGAAGTATTTTATGTAAATTTATTCTGCAGAGTTTTCAAAGATTCTAACTCAATAACATTTTTTCGATATATGCACATACTTAGAGGATAAAGGAGCACAACACCCATTTGTCATCAAATAATCTTCATGCGTAAATGGAAACAGAAGCCTGGTTATGATATAACAAGAGAGTTCATCTCACATTCCTGTGTCCTTGCGACCTCAGCCCCCTCTCAGGGTCACCTCGCTATAGCTTTTGTGAGGGTGGAGAGCAGGGCAGGGTGGGTCTAAAGACGCGTGGCAGCATGTGGGACACTGTTTCTTTGCTTATTTCACTTTGTCATGTTGAGTGGATGTGTCTATGGGTGGCATCCGTGTGGTAGGTGTCCATGGTGTACGTGTCCTGGTTTATGCAGGTGTCTTCCTCTACTGAGTTCTACCTTGCTCTTTGAGAAAGGATCTCTCGTCGACACTGGAACTCACCAACTGGGCCGGTCTAGCTTGCCACCCCAGCAAGCTTCCTGCCCAGTTCCCCAGCTCTAGGATAACAGGCCTGCACCATTCCCCTAGCTCCTACATGGGTGATGGAGATCCGAATTCAGGTCTCTTCGTGCTTGTTTGTCTTCTCAACCTCCCATATCTCCTTATTTTAAAAAAAAAAAATGTGTGTGTGTGTGTGTGTGTGTGTGTGTGTGTGTGTGTGTGTAGGTAGGCATGTGTGCACCATATGTTTGTGGAAGTCTAAGGACGACTTTTGGGAGTCATTTCTTACTTTCCTCCTAGTTGAGGAAGGGTCTATCTGAAATCTAGAAAAAAAAAGTCTGCATTAGCTACAGGGTGGCAGTATGGGTCAAACAGACCTGACCCCCAAGTATCTAGTCATTAGGAACTAATGTCACAGGGAATAGTTTCACCCTTGATAAAAATGACCTGAGCTGTGAATTTCACTCAAAGGGTCTCTTAGCTACTGTTCTATTGCTATGAAGGAACCCCATGACCAAGGCAACTCATAAAAGAAAGCATTTAATTGGGGACTTAACAGTTTCAGATGGTTAATGCATTATCATCATGGTAGGGAACATGGCGCATGCAGGCAGGTGTCGGAGCAGGAGCCGAGAGCTTTCTATTCTGATCCTCGGGCAGCAGCAGAGAGAGAGAGAGAGAGAAAGAGAGAGAGAGAAAGCAATCATGGTGGTGGGCTTTTGAAACCTCAAAGCCACTAGGACACACCTCTTAATCCTTCCCAAACAGTCCACTAACCAAGGACCAACATTCAAGCGGATGGGCCTATGGGGGTTATTTTCATTCAAACCACCGCAGAAGGAATGTGTGTGTGTGTGTGTGTGTGTGTGTGTGTGTGTGTGTGTGTGTGTGTGTCCGCGCGCACGCACGCGCATAGAGTTCCCATCGTGCTTTCTCTTAGAGCCTTGATTGCAGTAGTTAACACAGCCTTGTACCTTTTGCCTGTCATGCATGTGGGTAGCTCTCCAGGCTTTTGCATTAGCTTAATTAAAATCCCAGCATCAAGTGATTCCAGGCGATTACACCAGCCCTCTTACCTTCTGGGTTTTCTCTTATAGTCCCTTCCTGGTTAGAGTTCTTTAAAAACAAAACAAAACAGAAAAGTGGCATCTTAGCAACAGCTTAGCTAATAATTTTAAAAGTGTAAAATCAATGTTCGATGTCCAGCTCCGTGGAATTAAACTCAGCTTGACATTCCACAAGTTGTAGTTAACATTCCCTCAAAATGAACCGGAATGACTCAAGTTTCCAGAGGTTTACTATTCATTTTTTATTTCTTTCCTTTGAGCTGAATTTATTCAGTCAGCTAGCCACTGAGTTGACTGTATACTGTGTCAGCTGTCTGGGAGGTAGCAAAGAATATTCAGTTTCTCCCCCTCTATGCCTAAGCCATAGAACAGCTAATACCACACAATTCATCGCCCAGGCACGTACTTACTGCTACATCTCTTATATGTCTACAATTCCCTGCTCTTAGTGACAGTAAATCTACCAGACTCCAGCAACTGCTGGATGCTGGCAGCCATTGGCTGCAGAGCCCTGTCCCCTACCTTCAGAAAAGACAGGCTGGCTGGCAAGGTGGCTAACCTGGGGGTTTGTGCCTAGGAGAACGTGGCTCCCTCCCTTGGCTATTTAAAGCCAAGGTGAATGATGTAAGCAAGCGGGGTTGAAAAAGGAAAGAGAGATCTTGTCAGGTGCATAATTTACAGTCAGCTGGGCTGAGGCAGAGAGGCTGGACATGCCACCTGTGCACTCCGTGCATCTCCTCTGCCTCCCCAGCAGAGAAGAAGCAACAAGAGCATCTGAAGCAAAACTGTGAGGATGGGGGTGGCAATGTTTATTTGTGTACTATATAATGTGCAGGCAGATGCAGTTAATGTTTTATTTATTTATTGAGGATGGACATGAGAATGCCAGGCGTACTCGTGGAAGACAGAGGACAGTTCATCAGGAGTAGGTCCTTGCCTCTCGCCTTTTGAAGTAGCCCCGTTCGTTTCTGATGCTGCTCCTTGAACTCGGAGTTGCGGCCCAGTGAGCTCCTTCCTCATCCTCCATCTGCCTCCCTGCTCAAGGTAAATGCGCCGGGATTGCAAGTGAGTGGCATTACGTCTAGCTTTTCATGTGGGCTGTGGGGATCCAGTGCGGATCATTAGTCCCACCTGTGAGTACTTTTACACCTCGAGTAATTTCCCTGACCTATATTTGCTGTTTGATTAGGTTTTCTCTTGCTGCTGTCTCTCAGCTCAGCGGACCTCCGCTTAGATAAACAGGCAAGACCTGGTTCACTTTGCACGGACTGGGACATCCCTGGGTCCCGAGAAAAGGACTGTTTTTACTTCCTTCCCTGGAAGTGCGTGGTCCCAATAAACGCCAAGTAAAATTTTGCAGGCCATTTCACAGCATGAGCAAATGTTGTGGCTTAGGAAATGACGCTGAGACACTTGAAAACTGCAAGATGGTCTTGACACAGCATCGGCACAGGAAGTGTGACAGGAAGTGGCGTGGTGAGCAGCGATAAAGGTCCCTGTGGCCAGAGCAAGCGCCAGTTTCACACCCCAGCCTGGGTCCCCACAGCAGAAGCAGACTCTGCACGGAGGCCAGAGCCTCATTGTACAGCACAGTGGGGCAGGGCGGAAATCTGTCTGTGCTACTGAGGGGCCAAGGCAGGATGGGGTGGCGGTGGCGTGAGCCCAGGGGGTCACCAGTGCACACACTGCACTTGGGAAAGTTGCTTGGTTTTGGCTTCACTGGCACCACACCTATTTCCCCAAGGGCCTCCCAGGAATAGAGCTGGCTTTGGGACAAAAGAGGAGGCAACATTTGTCGGTGGTATCTCCCTGGGAAAAGCTGTGAATGCCACACTCACCCAAGTTCACGGGTGACTGTTAGCGACAGGGTGTTAATAAGACCACAGTGCCCGGTTCCAGGGGGAATCTGCTCAGTGCCACATCTCCCAGATGGCTATCTTGGATTGCCCACTGTGGTGGCACTCTTAAAACGAATTCTAGGGGGCTGAAGAGAAGTCTCAGTGTTTAACAGCACTGGCTGTTCTGGCAGAGGACCTGGGTTCAGTTCCCAGCACCCACACGGATGGGGGTGGGTGGGGGTCTCAGCCTCCTGAATTGCAATTCCAATCTCTCTTCTGGCCTCTGCAGGCACCAGACACGCCTGTGTAGCACACATACACAAGCAGGCAAACACCCATACATACAACATTAATAGATATAATATTTTTAAGTGAGTAAATTCTGAGCACAGGAAAAGGAGCTTCTCCGGCTGAGAGTGTTCTGTGTCAGGATCACCCAGAAGCCCTCTCTGGATAATGAGCACAATGGCATTACCCCAGGCTTTGGTGCTCTCCATTATTTCAACAGCTCTGTTCTGAAAGAGATGAGCTACACATTCTTTCAGGACCTTTGTCTCAGTGAGGAGGGGACACACGATGTTGTCATGAGTTCAGAAGGATTGTTCTATTCAGTTTATTATGAAATAATCTTCCCTTAAGGAATAAGAAGGCAGTACATAATATTATTTTGCTTCTTTCATTTTTTTTTAGTGAGTACAGAAAAGCTTATATATTCTTTTGGTTTTGTTTTTATTTTTTGAGATGGTTTCTCTGTGTAGCCCCAGGTGTCCTAGAACTCACTCTGTAGATCAAGCTGGTCTTGAACTCAGATCCACCTGCCTCTGCCTCCCAAATGCCGAGACTAAAGGTGTGCCCCACACCGTCCTCCTTAGGACAGCAGGCAGATTCGAACACCCCTTTAGCCAACAAGTCCTGTGTGAACTTTGAAGAGATCACCTGATGTGAATGTTACAAAAGGCCCAGTCTTGGCAGTAAAATGACAAAGGAGATAATTACACGCTGCAAGGTCAACCCACAATATCTTATCTACATGAATACACCAGGAATCAGGGCAGAGAAAAGTCCTTATCTGGATCTAGATAGGGTTTGAACTTGAAGATGCTCGAAGGTGAATGAAGGAAACAGGTGTGGATACAAGTAACTCCACTAATTGTCCCACATGAACTCAGCACCACAGTGCTGAGGAGCCCGGCAAGGGTGAGAGCTGGGTTGGATCTCGGCAGCATGGGACTGCTCTACATCACAGTTCACAAACTGTGGGTCCCCACCCCTTTGGCAAGTCCCCATCTCCAAAAACACTTACATTTTGATCATAACAGTAGCACAGCTACAGTTATGTAGCAATGAAAATAATTGTATGATCGGGGAGTCACCACAACATGAGGAACTGTATTAAAGGGTCACGGTGTTAGGAAGGTTGGGGACCACTGTTCTGTGTGAACCTCTGTAGCCTGGAAGCAACACTAAGCCTAAATGAACCAAGAAAACCAGGAAGCCAAAGAGCTAATGTGGATAGGATGAAAAAGAGAGGTTGCTTAGCAGAGTGTTGAATCCCTGATGATAGAGCTAAAAGCTGTATACGCATAGCTACGTTTTTAAGATCCAAAACCAGATAGGGTTAAAAGTCCCAGGTCAGAGCTGTCAGTGGAATGTGCTATTGTTAAATATTTACTATCTCCCTAAGGGAACATTATTCTTTGCTGTTCGTTAGTACCAGGCTGGTCACATGGCCTGCTTTGGCTAATAAAATGAGAGAAGTGATACTTGTCTGTACCAAGTAGAAGTTTTTGAGAGATACACCTTTGTTTCTTTTCTGTATTCTCTGATAACCAGTGACCTGTCCGATTCAGCGGCTCCTATAGCCTCAGTTTGGGTCCTGGCAAAAAGACCGCTCGGCCCAGAGCCAGGACTGGTTTGTGGTAGAACCGCCATTGGCATGAGTATGAACTAAACCGTCATGATGGCCACCAGTTTCTAGGCTTGTGAGTCGGCAGCAGAGGAAGCCCTGAGAACTGCATACCCCAGACCCAAGCAGAACAGCAAAGCCCCTGGGGTGTGGGGGAGGGAAGGGGGAGGGGAGGAACCACAAAGACTTCCTTGAGGGTCTGAGTTGGTAGTGCATGCAGAAAATGTCTGCCACAGGTTTCTCCTCCAGACAGTTATGTCCTAAAAGCTGATCTGTACAGGAACTGCTCCTACAGAGATTGGCTAAACCTGCCTCCTAGACCCAGCTGTGTCCAGTAGACCCTGCCTCCTAGACCCAGCTGCTTCCTATAGACCCCACCTCCTAGATCCAGCTGCTTCTTATAGACCCCGCCTCTTAGACCCAGCTGTGTCCAGTAGACCCCGCCTCCTAGACCCAGCTGCTTCTTATAGACCCCGCCTCCTAGACCCAGCTGTGTCCAGTAGACCCTGCCTCCTAGACCCAGCTGTGTCCAGTAGACCCCACCTCCTAGACCCAGCTGTGTCCAGTAGACCCTGCTTCTTTGTCTGTAGTCACCTCACCTCTTTGCTCAAGTCTATACAACAAACACAATGAGCTTCCTTGGGGTGGGGGCTACAACTGTGGTTTCTCCACCTGAGAGCCTTGCCCACCCAACTCCTAGCATTTCTGTCCCGTGTCTATGTCTGTTTTTCCTTCATTCCCTCATCCCTACCCCCTCAGCCAAGTCAGGCCGAGTCCCTGGAACGTGTGTGAAGAACTCAGACCTGCTAGCAGATTTGCAGCTCAACCTGAGCTGGCTGATACTTCACAGCTCTGGGATCTGACTGGGTCACATCAAGTTGCAGGAGACTTAGAATGTTCTGGTGGACTTGGGTCTATTGTACAGGCAGAGAGTGGCCTTCAGTAAGGCTCCAACACTTAGTAAAGAGAGTTGTGTCTGGGCAGGGTATAGTAGGGTGGGGGTGGGGGGTGTGAACCTGATGCAGGTGCAGGTTAGTTGGCAGGAACAGGGTGGGTATAAGGGCACCTGTTTCTGCTGATTTACCCACCCCCACCTTGGGAAAGACAAAGCAAATCCATCATCTGAAAGATGAGGTGGGGAGAGGGGCTAGAGATTTGAGGAGGGAAGGAAAAGGTGTGAACTAGTGGCCCAAGAGAGGAAGAAGGTGGATGGTCTGAGGAGGATGAACACGAAGGACCACAACTGATGGGGATGTTCTTCTGTATAAATGCTTCTCTTATTGGTTGATGAGTAAAACACTGATTGTCCAAGAGCCAGGCAGCCAGACCAGGAGAAGGCTGGGGAGAGGGAGGCAGAGGGAGACCACCAAGAGATGCCATGCTGCCAAAGGAGTAACATTCAGGATTATGGATGAGTCATAGCCTCGTGGCAATACATAGATTAATAGAAATGGGTTAGTAATTAAGACAGAGCTAGCCAATAAGAAGCCCAAGCTATCGACCAACAGTTTAATAATTAATACAACATGTATGTGTTTATTTGGGGTTAATCAGCTGTGGGGCCAGGCGGGACAGAAACTTCCCGTCTACACAGAACTCAGTGTAGCAACGAGATGGTAGGCACCGCTTTCCATCACAAGGATACAGGTCCAGTGTGGCCAGGCAAGTAGCTCTCCGAAACTCAGATGTGAGTTAGGAGCAAGTGTGGATTGGCTCAGGAGCTGGAAAGGAGTTGAAGAGATATTTGCTGTTTTGAGAGATGAAACAAACAGGATTCATTAGTTACCCGCTGCCTTGTAACAAGCTCCTGACAAACTTGGCAACTGAAGACAACGTGCATTTATTGGTCACTGTCCCTGTGGGTCGGGAGTTGGGACACAGCAGAGCAGGGCCTTGCTGCGTGTCGCAAGGGGGTCACAGCCATGGGGGCTCTGAACAGGGCTCATCTGTGGGGTCGTCATCTGAGGACCAGGCGGGAAGGATCCAGGGCTGGGCTCACATAGCTCAGCAGGGCCGGTCTCTGGGTTATTAGACCGAGGGGGTTACCGCTTGCTGCTATTTTAGATTCTTTCTGCCACAAAGAGAAATGGATGAAATGATGCATCCTGAGCAGAAAGAAGGGAGACCAGGGGTCTCTCCTAATGAGAGGGGCGGCAGGGGCGGCCACGCTTGAAGGGGAAGAGCACACACAGAGGATATGCAGAAGAAACTGGTCATGTCGAGAAGTGTCCGTAGGTGAGGCGGGGAGTTGTGCCAGCACTGAGGGCCTCATGGGTGGGAGGCGGGTGCTCCTTCAGAGCTGACTGACAGGGAAGAGATTTGCTCTACCAAGAGAAGATACTTTGATTCAGCGGGGAAACAAATGATGGAGGGCTTGCTGGTGGCTGTAGGAAAGGACTGTTCTGGACGCCAGAATCCCTGTGACAATAGTTTTAAAAGTGTGCGTCAGGGTAGCCTGGCCCTATGCTACCATGCTGCAGTCAGGGTCTGCCAGCTCCCAGAGAGCCCCAGCAGGGACACAGCAGGACAGAGGTTCTTTCTCTGTACCCAAGGCTCTCTCAGCTTGAAGCTCAGAGTCTCGTCCGCTCTTCCAGATGCCTTCTGCAATCTCCCCAGGCTTCCCTTGTCAGCCCTGCCCCCCAATACTGAGACCTTTGGTACCTGCCCCACACCCCCATTTTATCCTCTGCTTCAGCTACAGTGTCTGTCGAGCATTTTGTTTAGCTCTGTTGTAGACGCAACTTAATGAGTGTGTTCTTCACACAGTAAGTATACTGACTCAGTTCACAACTAGTGGAGAAGTTTAAAATGCTGAAATAAGTAGACGGTCATAGGATTCCTTTCCTAAGAAACGTAATTATCATTTTCAGGATTGATTGGTATCCTTTATTTGATCATGTATCTTCTTCAGTCTTTGTCTTTATTGCCTCGAGATTTACTTATTTTCATGCGTTTGGTATGTATGTGTATCGGGTGTATGCAGTGCCTGCAGAGACCAGAAGAGGGCGTTGGATCTCCTTGAACTGGAGTAAAGGGTGCCGAAACACCACGCAGGTGTCAGTAACCAAATATGGGTCCTCTGCAAGAGCAGCCAGTGTTCTTAACCAGTGGGCCATGTCTCCAGCTCCTCTCAAGTCTTTTAAGACTCCTCCAATAAGAGAGAACCATTACAATTGCCTTTGAAGGTTATCTCATCCAGCAAAGGCACTACTTAAAATAATAATCCCGTGGGAAGGCTTCAGGAGGTTGGAAGCCATGCATGTAGCTGATGAGCGAGAAGTATTTTATTTAAAGCTTAACATCAATGTAAAAATGTTTCCTGCTTCGTAGAAGTCTTAGAGAAAGGCTCATTATTCCCACACGAATAGAGCTACATTGTGTCGTTTTCATCTTGATAACCCTCTGCACCCATCCCACAGTGAGCCCATAGCTCTTGCTCAATCAGCATTTGTTACATTGAAATGAGCTGATCTTAGGTAAGACATTAGCAAATATGAGTCATCTCGGAGCAATGCCAAGCAAGTGAAAATTAGCAGAAATTCAGAAAACTAGAAGAAATAAGAGGCCAATATTAACACCTGGACACCAGGGGACCCAGTGCTGTGGAGACCCACTCCTGTGGACACTGCTTTTTAAAAACACAGGATCAGGAACATTTTTAAGAGGAAGCTTTGGGTTGACATATTTTATACAGAGAAATAGGGAAGAAACCATCACTTACCCACAATCCTCCCGTGAAGAATTAAGGTCTATAACCCTTTTCAGAGTGAGGAAGGGGAGATGGCTCGGTGGGTTAAGTACTTGCTGTCCAAGACTGAGGGCTAGAGTTTGGATCCCTAACTCTGCATAAAAGCCACAGGCATGCATCTGTAACACTGACTCCAAGATGCAGGTAGATCCAAAGGGCTCTGCCCAGGCAGTCTAACCAAGTCGGCAAGCTCCAGGTTTAGTGAGACCATATTGCAAAACTTAAGGTAGAGGAGGACAGAAGACATCCATTGTCAACATCCTCTGGGCTCCACACACCAACACACACACACACACACACACACACACACACACACACACACACACCACGCACATGCATATACTATACAAACACAGACACTGATACCTAAACTTGGCATATATGCTTCCAACTTCTTCCTTCATTCAGTATTTTTAAACCCTCCAATATGCAGTTATGTGCTAACATGTGAGCCATATGTCAGTGTGTGTGTACATGCGGGAACTTACATATCTGCTTGCTTGCTCGTGTGGTGCAGAACGTGCCCATCCCACAGTTTCTGCACAAGGAGGTGCTGCATTGTTCTTCCTGGGACAATAACGGAATAAGGAAGCCACTGTTTTACATGTCTATGTACAGATACGTGACTCAAGCAATATGTTTTTAAAGCATCGAAACTAGAAATGAACACACAGTTGCGGGGGTGGGGGTGGGTTTGGACGATTCCAGCCTGACCCTCTGGCTTCAGTCTTTCATTGTTCTCTCCAGAGACAGTCAGCATTGCCAGGTCCCGAGAAGAGTTCCAGAAACATCTTCTGCATATGTAAATGCAGGCTCTCTATTTCCCTACGCAGTTGGCAGCATATGATCTATAGTGTTTTGTCCTTAAGCCCAGGGTTTCAAAACTGTTGGGAGAGCTTTTAAACAGTAAACTTTCTGAACATGTAATTAGCAATCAAGGCCAACCTCCCCCCCCCCCAAACTCAGACAGTTAACCTACAGCAATCACACGTTGGTCTCCCTGGTTGGACAGGTCAAGTTGTAGATTGTCGTGTTACTGCTAGAGAGTTAGTTCCTGCTCACATCAGTTGAATTTACTTAGTTAAAACGCCATCAGAAACCTCTTGGTATTTTTGGTAGCTGAAGCAAAATCCTGCAGAACATAACACAATCAAACAGAGGGAAATTTGGGGCTCAGCTTAAAATACAGCTGGGCAAACCCACACTCAGTTGCTGGAATAAGAACCAGCTGGGAGGGCTAAATTTAGCCTGAAGCCTTAAATATGGCCAGTCCTGATGTCCACAGCCTACAGGCAGAGAATTCTGCCCCAGCTCCCAAGTTGGAACATTTGCCGAAGTGCTGAATTTACAGAAACATCCCGGTCAATCTGATGTGTTTTTCTAGGCTTTGAGAGGTTTGATCTTTTTTTTGTGGGGGGGATCAATAGACAGACATTATAATTTGTCATGAGGGGGATGCAGAGAACCAGAATAACTCCAGATAGTGGGAAAGGTTGTGCAAGATTGTAATGTCAGATTTTACTTTTGATTTTTAGAAGAGGCTAGATCAAACTGGAATGGGTCTCACAAAGATAGCTGAAGGGCAAGTGGAAAGTGGGCAGAATTTGGATGCATGCCAGGGGCCTTCTACTTAGGTGCTCCCACCCCAGGAGAGGGTGCAGAGGACCAACCCCCAAACTGGGCTCCTTCCATTTTATCATGTGATTAGTCTCAGGGAGGAGAGGCTTGAAGATCCTGCCAGAATGTGACATCTCTCCTGATCCTAAACAGCTCTATGGAAGGCCATGCCACCCATCCAGTATTCTGAGGATCCCCACGTCGGCTTCCCCCAGAAGGGCACAAGGCATAGTTTATGGGGAATAATCAGGGTACTGTGCCGCCTTGGGCTGAGCAGTGGGCTGAGGAAAGGATGGACCTCTGACTTCCTACACACGCAAGAGCAGAGCACATGGCTGCATGGTCTGCGTGCCCCTGATCTCTGGGTAGTGATAAAGAGAAGGCACACTGTGGCCAATCAGCGACAATACCGCCAGAGGGTGGGATGCTCCGTCTTTACAGTTGCTTCCATCTCTATGGTGAAGTCCCTCCCTCCCTCTTCTGGTGCTCCCTTGGAAGGTAGGTAGTGTGGCAGGCTGTATGGTGGTCAGGTGGAGTTGGGAAGGGATTCCTTGCTTCCTGCTCCTAAGCTGTGGCCAGGCTGTTTTGCTGTCCTGGCCTTAGGCATTTGTGAAAGCCTGGGGTGGTCTTTCTGAGCCCGTCTGGGAGCCCAGTGGCCCTCCCTAAGGATCTGGACACCCTGACCTCTCTCTGTTATTTGGGGCACATCTGCATGCTGCCTCAATGTCCTTCTGGCTCCCAAGCCAGGCTCCTGGCCACAGCCCTGGCTGCCAGGACAGTTTGCTTCTGGCATGTTAGGGCTTTGGTAAATTTCCTGGTTTATGGGGACAGAATGACCTCGAAGAGTACAGGTCAGACCTTCTCTCCCCTCATTTAGCCATGAGTGGCTGCCTTATTCTGACCCCCTCAGCAGCTCCCACCACAGCCTGGTCCCTGGCAGATCTTAAAATGTTGGTGAGAACTGAGTGCTAGCAGGGTCTTCCATCAGCCCGTTTCCATGGGGTTAGACAGGTGGGATTTATTTATTTTTTAAAATCCCCATTCCAGTCTGCCTATAATTCGCATTATGTGGCAGTTCATAATGAACTCTGTAAGAAGTTCATGACTAAACAGTTACCACACACTGTGTTTGCTTTTGTTCTATTGGTGCTGTTTGGCTTTGACACCCAGGAGATTCAGCCTGGGGCCTCATGGAGGCTAGGCAAGCACTGGACCATTGAGCTGTGGCTCCAGCCCCGCATCCCACTTTCTCAGACAGAGGTCCCCCTGGGTGTCCTAGGCTGCCCTTGAACTTGCTCTAAAGCCTGGTCAGTCCTTGAACTTTCAGTCTCTCTACCTCCGTTTCCCTGTAACCAGGATTACAGGCCCGCGCCACCACACATACTTTTAAAAGGCAAAACTCTCAAGCTTGTTATCATCATTTTGTTTCAAATCTTATTTTGGATGCCAACAGTTAGTTTAGATGTTAACTTTTGTTTTGTTTGTATTCTTTGAGAAAAAAAAATACATATATAACCCCTGATTCGAGTAAAGCTACAGAGATCTTTTTTATTTTTTAAAATAGTTTGTATTAAAGTTATATGTGCTCATTTAACCAGTGTCTGCCCTGTTGGAAAGCGTGTTCCCTGAGGTGTGGATGGGGGGAGGGTCAAAACTTAAATACATGGGTCTCAGAAACTCAAGCCCTAAGGTAAGTTTGACAAAGAGAAACTCCAGGTTATAGAAATGAATGGGAGGCAGGTGCATGGCAGGCTTGACATTAGAGGCTGGCTACATATCGAAAGACCCTGTCTTCACTCCCCCCCCACACAAAGATGTGAATTCCCCCCCCCACACACAGAAAGATGTGAATGGAAGGTCTAGAACTTAATAGAATGCATACCTTTCCCAGGCTTAGCCACGGTGTGCCCAAAGCTTCTAAAGATGTCAGCATAGGCTGTGACTCCACCAGGAGGGGTTTTAAGGAGAATGTCAGTTGATGTGTCCTTCACTATCTCAAAATTACCAGACAGGGCCTGGAGTGATGCCTCAGTGGTTAAGACTAGTTTCAGAGGACCTTGGTTGCATCCCCAACACCACTTGGGGGCTCACAACCACCTCTAACTCTAGTTCCAGGATCTGAGGCCTCCTCTGACTTATAAACACTCAGGCAAACACACATACACACAAAAATAAATAAACAAATCAGTATTTTTTTTAATTACCCGGCGGTTTCACTGAAATGCCTGCTCCTGGACCAGTGCCCCCAGTTTGGGCTCCAGTGGGTCTGGGATGTAACAAGCTCTCAGGTGATAGCCACTGCGAAGATTTGCACCGTTTGATCGCCTGTCCCCAAAGAAAGTGGAGACCAAGACAGAGACTCTGTGTGACTGAGAATGAGCTGGTCACTTTTAGACTCTGCTCAGACACCTGGGGAGGCACCCGAGCAGGAGGACTGGCAGTTCAAGCCTTGGCTGGGAGTGTTCCCTAAAGGGTCGCATGCTGAGGGCTTAGTCCCGCCCTAGTGTCCGAGAATGCTGGAGCCTTTGGGATATGGGGTCTACAGGAGAAAGATGAGTAAGTAGGGAGCATTCTTAAAAGGAATAGTGGCACCCTGGAGCCACCGTCTTGCTTTTCTAAACCGGCGGCTGTGAGGTGACAGGTGTGCTCTGTGTGATGCGCTGGGTATCCACAGGCCTGAAGCGATCGGTCAAGTATCCACAGACTGAAATCAGGAACCCTGAGCTGAAATAAACATCTCCTCTAAGTTGATTGTCTCCGGGACTTTGCCACAGTTGCAAAGCTGACGGACAGGGCCTGGGGAGTGTTTTCTGTGTCATGGACGGGAGGAATCAGGCCGGCCTGGGACAATTTCCCCTTGGCAACCCTTCCTGAGTACTACCAAAGGAGTTGGGGGCAGAGCAGGGCCCCCTCTTCATCCAGAACTGTGTGTGGCCCACTGGGCCTCTATCAGGAATACTGTCTAAAAGCGGGGTGTAGTAGCACACACCTGGGGAGGCTGAGGCAGGAGGATTGCTGCAACTCTGAGGCCGCTGAGGGTTATATAATGAGTTGCAGAAAGAAGCCCAGTGTGACATGGATAGGCAATGCAGAGCATTGCCTCCATCTTGTATTCTTGCTGAGGCCAGAATCCTATGGAAAATTATCCAACTCTATCCTAGGAAGCCAAGGTCAAGAATCCTTAGCTACCCACTCATCTCAGCTTCCGGTAAACTGCCTGCTTGTGAGAAGCAAATCCCTCTCCTACCCGCAACTCCCCTCCAACCCCTCCCCTCCCACCCCCCCACCCCCATAGTTGCTGAGCCAGGACATGATTTCTGCCTTCAAAAACCCCTGTGTTCTGGACACAGTGTGCTGTAATAAAGACTTTCGATTGGCTATAAGCTGTGCCTAAATGTTCATCTCTGGTGGGCTACCGGTTACACCAATATCAAATAAAACAATACCAGAGCTCCTCAACTGTGAACGGTCTCTGCTGATGGCCTGGCCACCTCAGATGAATGCGTGTGATTGTCCTCTTCCAGCCATGAGTAAACAGAAGAGACCCTGTATAGGAGATCATGGTATATTGCAGGCCTAGCTTCAACCCCAGCAGTGGGCGTGGCTTCCAGGAAGGAGCCTCGGAGCTGCCATAGGAGAAGAACATGTTCTCTGGGAGCCCACAGTGACTCTATTTCCATGTTGACTTAAGGTCAGAGAGTTCAAGCTTGTCCAGACCAGATAACAGGACGTTTGACCGAAGTTGTGGTCACTAGATGTTTTGAGAATTGATAGGTGATTACATTTGTTTGTTTCCTGTATCATGGTAAGGAAGTCTTTTGCTTGGGGTATGTAAGGGCTTTGGGTAATAAATGCAAGGTTGCTGCAGTATTCCCCGAGAGCCCTCCCAATGCTATCGTAATCTTTCATGGTTTTCTTTCCTCAATCCTCAATCCCCTTTCTTTTCAGGTGCGTTCAAGCAGGTCTGCTGGCCCAGATGTGCATAGCAGTGAAGGAGGTGTCTTCTGCTGGGTCACGTTTGGGGGCAGGAAGGCTGGTGTGTGGGAAAACAAAAACTGTGCCAGCCAAGCAGGGCTGTAGGATTGTGTGCTGAGAGAGTCCTGGGTGTGGGCCCCATATTTGCACTCTCTGAATCTGCTGTTCAGGGTTTCAGGGGGTCACCACTCTCCACTTAGTGAACAAACACCCACTGTTAAAAGATCATCCGCCACCTCAGTTAACAGGACCTGAGGAGGAAGCCGATTTATATGTTTATATGCTGAAGAGTTAGCTTTATCATAAAGGGGCTGGAACCAGGCAGAGGACAAGATTGTAGAATACTGGGGGTTCCTACATAGCAAAACCCTCTCTCTCTTAAAAAATTAAAATAAAAATACCCCCAAAACTCCAAGAACTGTGCTCTAAAGTAGTTCTAAATGCATACCTTGTCATACAGCTGACGGTATTTTAGATCTTAACGATTTCTTGGCATCGAACTTCCTGGCCTGACTCCAAGTTTCTCATTTCTCTCCAGCATTTAGGATTTTTGTTTTCTTTAACCTCTGCTAATACAACATCTGTCAAGGAAACTATTCTTTCAAGACCGTTATTCTGTAAATCGGGGTATTATTTTTATAGGAAAACCATAGTGTGCATTTTGGGGACATAAAATGCAGCCTCAATAAGGGGAGCAAATGGATCAACTTCTGAACAAGAATTCCTAAGAGAACTAGGAACATTTTTTCCTTCCGTTTAGACGCCAGAGAGTCAGGCAAAAGATGTTGGGGCCATTCCTGGCACAAAATTCCATAGTGTAAGCAAAGCTACCAGGCAGCGGGAAAATTCGGGAAAACAAAAGGAAGCTTGTTGTGTAATGATACTATTGAAATGTCAGGGCTCTTGGAGGTAGATCTGAGCAATCCAACTGAAAGCCACGAGGTTAAAATGTCACCATACTGTTTGACTTCTGAGTGCTTGTCTCCATGATTCAGAGGCAAGTCAAGAGCACAACAGCTCCAGAACTGTTGGTTGAACTAAAGGCTGGATCCCTCTTGGCTTGCAGGAGTATAAGTTGTCACTTAACACTTTAATCACACACACACACACACACACACACACACACACACTCACGGATGTTGCTGGTATTTCTTTATCCTGCCAGGCCCGGCTGTTTCAGCCCCAAATAAACACACAGAGACATTATATTAATTATTAAACTGTTGGCCTGTGGCTAGGGCTTCTTACTGGCTAGCTCTGTCTCAATTATTAACCCCTTTCTATTAATCTAAGTATTTCCACGTTGTCTTATCTTACCAGAGAAGAGTCTGGACCTGTTACTCCTTTCTAGGCTACATGGCATCTCTCCACAGTCCCTCTCTGCCTACCTTCCCCAGAATTCTCCTTGTCTCCTAGTCTCACCTGTCTCCTTTCCTCTATTGGCCAAAGTGTTTCATTGTCAACCAATAAGAGAACATATATAGAGAAGAACATCCCCCATCACATGAACACTTTTGGTAGTTTCATTATAAACCACCTCAGACTCTAATCTGCATATAGTGCTATCTGGAAAAAAAAACTTGGTTTTTTTTGTTTGTTTGTTTGTTTTAGACAGGGTCTCTTGTATCCCAAACTAGCCTCAGACTCACTATATTAGTCGAGGTTGACCCTGAGCGTCTCTGTTCCTCCAGCTTTCACCTCTTAGATGCCAGGATTACAATCAAGCATCACCATTCCTAGTTTATAAAAAACAGGGCTCCATGCATCCTAGGCAACATGCTACCAGTTGGTGCTGTATCCCAGCCATGTGGGGATTCCCAGCTGCTTCTCAGAGCCAGCATGAGTCTCACTCAGCACCAGCCAGACACTCTCCTCCTTTCTGAAGTGCTTGTCTGCCTTCATGACATCCCTTCCATTGTTCCTGGAATGCATGCACTTCCCTGCTGTATTGTAGGCTGTTGGAGGCAAGAGCTAGAGTTGAGGACAATGCCCCAGACACAGTTAAAACATGCAACATTGCTGAGTGATAAGTCACAAAGAATATAGATATGTATTGCTCTACATAGCCCTGGCTGTCCTAGAACTCACTGTGTAGACCAAGCTGGCCTCAAACTCACAGAGATCCAAATGTTTCTGCCTCCCTAGTGACTGCTGGGATTAAAGGGGTTCTCTGGCACTCAGGATTATCAGGACGCGTGATGGATGGCTGCAGATCACTGGAAGATTAAGGTACTTGCTGCCAAGTCTGGGACCCAAGTTCAGCACCTAGAACTCACATGGCAGAAGAGAGAACCGAAAGCTGTCCTTGCCCTGGCACATGTCCACACACACAAACAAATGCAATATTGAAAAAGACGTATGTGACCAAACAGTCATAGAGGTTCCTTTAGAACCAGTTCTCAGAGACAGAAACTCCACAACCTACAAAATAACCCAAATTTGGTTTAGAACAAAACATTCTGGCAAACTAAAAGTGCAGTCTTTCTAGTTTTGACTCGTTTTTCACTAATTATTTTTATAAAGTTAGAAGTTAGCTGAAACAAGTCAGAATGAAACAGGCCAATAAATCAATCTGGTCTGGATTAGGAAGACTCACGACAAAGTAAGGCGAGAGACTGGCTTTTGACATAGACCAGGACCAAGTGAATATACGTAAAACTTGTTTTCCTATTTAAGAGCAAAGCACAGGCCAGGTGTGCCAGCACTCACCTTCCATCCAAGGACAGGAGAAGCTGAAGTAGTAGAGTCATGAGTTCAAGGCTACCCTGAACTATACACTAAGATCTTATGTAAATCAATAAAGAAAGGAAACATGTGACTCACTCTACAGCTCAAGTAGACCCTGCTCTTGCCACAAATGCATGCGCACTCCTTCTATCAAAGGAGAAGAAAAAGGCTTCTCCTTTTTATTGTTTACTTTTTATTTTTTGTTTATTGTTTATTTTTATTGTTTATTGTCCCTACCTCATTCCCCAAAGACTTTGAGTTGTCTTTATTCAAATACATGCAACATCAAATTAAGGACAGACAAAACAGACAGATAAAGAGAAATCAGGGGTGGCTAGTAAAACATCGGGGTGGGGTGGGGTGGGGTGGGGGAGTTAGTAAGGGGAGATGTATGCCAGAAATCTATGAACATCTAAGTTTGGATCTGACTTTCTTGGGACCAAGGCAAAGACAGCATTGTGATTGGCTGCACACTCAGGGCTGAGTTTAACATGAAACCTAGTTACTCAACCCACACTGGACCATGCCCTATGGCTCTGTAAAGCCAAGGCCAGCACAGAAGGCTTTGCTATGTTACTCAAGAGGAGATGGTCCCCTTTCCATGGCAGCATCCATGCAAAGATTGAGCTATGGGCGTGACAGTGTAAATTTCCACCACAAACACTCTAAGGAGGCATAACGGCCTGCCACTCTCTGCACAGTAAATATCCTTGCCTGCCCTTCAGACCCCATGATGCTTCCCAGCCCCATTTGCCTCCCCTAGACTCCGTTTCCCAGTGCCCCAGGCTCCCAGCCCCACGATAACACATTTATTTCTTAGATGGCTGTGAATGGAAAGCTAGGAGCCAAACCATCGCCATCACACATGCATGGCTGACATACAAGCCTCCCAGGGATGGGTCTATTTCTTACAAGTGACTTTTCAACCCACTTAAAATTCTAATTAACTGACTAGAGTGCTGATTGATTAATAGATTGTGTGCAGAGCAGAGTCAGAGATGCTCAAACCATGGCGCTTCCTCTGTGTCCCTTGAATGGCATTTAGTAACCACTTTGCCATCCATCAGAGGCCAAAGACTTAGTGACTTGACCTCCAACTTCTAGAAGTGCACAATCATTGCCCTTTTCTGTACAGAACACACTGGAAACACTTAGGGTTTGCTCTCTGAGCCTTGATTTTACTTTACAATGAGGAACGAGCACATGAAAGCAATTGGCAGCTGGGATATTTTCTCTTCCCACTCACCCTTGCCCTTTCAATCCCTTGTGGATGGTAACTACTCGTTTCATGCTCCAAATCATACATTTCATAAAAGTTGGTTTCTGCCCGCCATGCCTGTAGCAAGGCTGTGCTCCTGGGAAGCCCAGAACAGCCGCCAGAATGTGGCTCTGCTGTCCACCTCCCACACAGACCTTGCCTATCGGTGCCTTCTCATAATTAAAGCCATCGGCTTGTGGATGAGCGGCTGTGCCAAGGAGATGCGGGCCCCTCACTGCCCAGCACCCTGATGATGTGGCACAAGCTCTGTCCTGTATCATTTAGCAGCAGCCAAGAGAAAGCTCATTCTGAACTCACAGAGCCTACAAACTTCCTTGTGCCAGGACTATGCCTTCTTTTGCTTGGCAGAGGATTTGTGAGGTTCACCTACACTGTCTGTGGTGCTTTGAATAGGTATGGCCCCCATAGGCTATGCTGTTTGGATTCTTGAGCCACAGGGGTGGCACTATTAGGAGGTGTGGCCTTGTTGGAGAAAGTGTGGACCTGTGAGGACAGGCTTTGAGGTCTCAGAAGCTCAAGACAGTTCACTTCCCGCTGCCTGTAGGTCTGGATGTAGAACACTCAGCTCCTTCTCCAGCACCATGTCTGCCTGCACACTGCCATGCTTCCCACCATGATGCTAATGGACTAAAGCTCGGAACCGTAAGCCATCCCCAGTTAAATAGTTTCCTTTATAAGAGCTGCTGTGGCCATGGTGTGTCTTCACAGAAATAGAAACCCTAACAGCTGGATCGTTCTTTCCCTATTACTGTCAAGTTGTACTCTATGGTAAGAACCTATCATCAGAACTGGTGTGTGGCGCACACATTCCATCCTGGCACTTGGGAAGCAGAGGCAGGAAGACCTCTGTGAGTCTGAGGCCAGCCTGGACTACATAGCAAGTTCCAGGCTAGTCAGGGCTACACAGAAGGAGACCTTGTCAAAAATAAAAGGAGGAGGAGGAAGAGGAAAAAGAGAAGAGAAGATAGAGAATACATAGCCACCCCCATTGTTCCCTGTGGGATCGGTTCCAGTATAACCCACACCCACACCCATGGACACCAAAACCCAACGGTGTTCAAGTCCCTTAATAGATGGCATAGTATTTGCCTGCCCTACCCTGCCACGAGGGGACCAATCTCTTTGAAGCTATAAACAAGATAACTGTTTCCTTCGTTAAGTCTTCCTTGCCAGTGATTCTTGTCAAAAAGTAACCAGTATGCTATCCAATCATCCCCCAAAGTTGTCAAACTCTTTACAATCCAACATTTACCTTCAACATTGTATCTCACTGTACCATAATTCAAGTCATTCCACACCCTTACAAAACGAAGCTTTGTCTTTTGAATCTTATCTATTCTGGAGGACGTAATACAATGGATACCTCCCACTGCATTTTGATTCATCGATGACCCATTTATGTAAAGTTCTGAAAGTGGAAGAAAACCAAGGTGGAAAAAAATAAAAACAGAGTCTGACTGTGCGTGAGCGGTAAGTGCGGAGAAACAGGAGAAGACTTCCTGGACAAACAGAGATGTTCTATGTTGCGGTGCGGTACAGGTTACATGGGAGCATTCGTTTGTCAAATTTGCATTAAGATTCATATAGCTTCCCGAGTAGAAATTTTAGCTAAAAGAACAGGAGAATGTATAACAATTGAGTGGGAGTGTGCAGATATAGATCAGACAAGGATGGAGCATATTGGCAATTGTTAAAACCGGGGGCCAGGCCAGGGTGGTTCATTATACTGCTCTGTTCACTTTGTGTGCACTGAGAATTTTCTATAGTAAAAGCTTTCAAACTATAATTGCCAATCCATAATTCCTTTTGACTACAGCAAGGCTCGTTATCTAATATCTTTTATTGGCTGGAGGTTAAAAATGAGAAATTAAGCGGCTCACGCCATGAATCTGGCTCACTAGTCTCTCCTTGGTCCTTGGATAATTTTCATTTGAAAGTGCTCAGGAATGGAAGAGGTTAGCACTATAATGTGGGCTCAGTCTTGAACCCGATAACTTGTGATTCTTCAGAAAATAAATCAAAGGATTTTTTTTATTTGAAAATTCATGAGCATTCAGTGTTAGCAAATTGCATGAGAGTAATTTGATATCCGACTCATTACATTGCCTGATTTTAAAACAAATTTATCTTCACACTTAGAAATGAGCAACACGTTATATTTTTGTATGTTTTACCACAATTTAAAGTCTAAGTAAGCACCGGAGAGGAGGCTTCTGAGTTAAGAATATACTGCTCTTGCACAAGACCAGAGTTCAATTCCCAGCACCATGTTGGGTGTCTCACAAATGCCTTCAACTCCAGACCCAGTGGAGTCTGATGCTTTGGTTTCTGCATCCACATGTACATACCCTAACCCCATCACCTACCCATAACCCCTCACCAACCCATAACCCCTCACCTAACCATAACCCCTCACTTACCCATAACCCCTCACCAACCCATAACCCCTCACCTACCCATACCCCCCCAGCACACACACATGCCTCCACCTACCCATAGCCCCGCACATACACACAAATAAAAAGAAATCTTTAAAATCGTAAATATACACAAGTGAAATATGGAATGAAGCATGCACGCTCTCCCACATACTCAATATTTACTTCCCTTGCCCTTGCTCGCCACACTACCCCATTATTGTAGTTCCTGGAAATAAAATACTTTGAAAGGAATTTCAAATGATTGTTCTGAAGTTCCTAGTAAGCAACCACTCAGGCACCAACCTTCCCTCACCTGCACAAAGACAAGTTCCATGAACACTGAACACCTGTGAACTCCTCAGAGTTTAATACAGCTTGTTTTGTTTGTTGATTGGGGTTTTTGTGTGTTTGTTTGTTTTTGAGACAGGTTTTTCACTGTGTAACCCTGGCTGTCCTGGAACTGTAGACCAGGCTGGCCTCAAATTCAGGGATTCATCTGCTTCTGCCTCCCGAGTGCTGGGATTAAAGGCCTGCACTGCTGCTGCCACCACCACCTGGCCAAACAGCTTGTTTTATACCAGCCTTTTAATTCCATAATTCAAACACCTCAATTTCAATGGGAGGGTCAGCAAGAAGAAACAGGGTGGACTTTATGTCGTAGAAAAAGTCACTTCCGTAAAAACTACTGAACGGATCCTCAGAGAGGAGGCTTAGGACTGAACCTTCACATGGTGCCAATTGAGGTTTTCTCCAGGGCCGTGCACTTCCATCCCGGAGCAGCTCTGGCTCGACTCCTGCAGCAGTGTTTTGAAATCTCTGGTTCCTAAGATCATGGTGGCTTGAGAGCAAGAGCAGAGTTGCCGCAGGGCAGCTTCTGGCACCAGACATCTGAAGCAACACAGCGGGGTCAGCCGGGTACTCTGCCACAGCAAAAATGCCCTGGAATGAATAGGCACAACTGTTTTCTTCTGTGAGAGCGCGGGGTGCCACAGTTTCAGCCTGAGGCTTCATGCCTGCTAAACAAGAGTCTGTCACTGAGCTACACTGCAGGCCTGTCACCCATGTTTTCTATCCTTGAGGCCCAGGGTTGGAATGTAAAGTCTTAAGGGACCGGCTGAACTTGGGTCATTGTAGAAAACTGATTGATTGATGGATCAATAGCACTCTTTCGTGCATGTGCACGTGCTCACATGCGTGTGTGCCCCCCACACTCACACCACACATACACACACTCACACACACTCACACACACTCACACCACACATACACACATACAACACACACAACACACACACATACACACTCACACACTCACACGCACTCACACACTCTCTCACACACACACACATGTGCTTTGATGTGGAGGTTAGAGGACAACTTGCAAGAGTCAGTTTTCACCTTCTACTGTATGAGTGTGTGTGTATTTGTGGTGTGTGGTGTGGTGAGTGTGTGAGTGTGTGTGTGAGTATGTGTGTGTGAGTGTGTGAGTATGTGTGTGGTGTGGTGTGTGTTGTGTGTCTGTGTGAGTGTGTGTGTGAGTGTGTGTGGTGTGTGTGTGGTTCGTGTGAGTGTGTGTGGTGTGTGTGAGTGTGAGTGTGTGTGTGAGTGTGTGTGTGGTGTGGTGTGTGTGAGTGTGTTTGTGGTGTGTGAGTGTGTGTGTGTGTTCAGGGTCCTGGAAATGGGACTCAGGATAGCAGGAAGTGGCTTTATGTGGTGAGTCATGTCACTGACCTGGACCTGTCTGTTAGCACACTGCCCCACAGCTGTCAGCCTTGTCAGGGAAAGAGTGTGCTTTTCCCACTCGTGGAACTCTGTGGGGAAATAAGTTTACACAGAGGAAGAAGAGGGCCAGATGGACTTCTAAGAGGGGGGCATTCAGAGGGGCGCTCTGCAGACGGCCATTTCCCCACACTTTATTCTCACCTACAATGAGGTCCAAGGAGATGTTCTGCTTGCTGTTCCTAACACAACTGTCTTTGCAGTGCTGGACCCAGAGCAAGCAAGACGGTGTGCTTTGACTGCAACTGACAGGGAACTTCAACTCAGAAATGCATTAGTTCATATAAATATGCCTAGGTAGGATGGAGACAAGGTGGCTGGTTGAGTGGCCAAGTAATGTCATCCAATAACCAGACCAGCCAGGCGTGGTGCCAATGCTTGGGAAGCGGTGGCAGGTGGATCTCTGTGGGTTTGAGGCTAGCCTGGTCTACATAGCTGGTTCTAGGACAGCCAGGGCTATGTAGAGAAGCCCTGTGTCAAAATGAATAAGTCCAGATGAATTTCCTATTTCTGCTCTGCCATTGTATCCTAGCCAGTCAACAGCTTCCCAGCCCCAGGCTTCAAGTCTGCAACATGCCATCCAGAGGCAGAACAATGGGGTTATTGTGTCTTTATGCCTCTTTTTCGTAATTATGAAGCTTTTCCAGGAAATCTCTCAGTGATGTGTCTCATGACTCATGGTCACAACCGGGTTTCGTGCTTCGTTCGTGAGTTACCGTCAAGGAAAAGGGACAGCGAGGAATAGAGCCAACCTCCCGACAAGCTCATGGCCACAAATGGTAAACCGGACAAAGCTGGGTGAGGATTTGTTAGCAAATAATTGACATTTGTCATATTTGTGGTTCTTTATATTTAGGACATGGTATGAGTCTTGCTCACCAACGTTGGAAACAAAGGTCCTTCCCAGTGAATGGAGGCATGCTCAGTGTGTAGTGTTAGCTAGACTTCACCAGCCAGACACCAAACCCAGCCGAAATGAGGCCTTGGGTGCTGGGTAGAGGACAGTCTCTGGTGTCCGTTGAGTCTCCAAGTGTTGAGGGTCAGATGTGTGACCTAACAAAATGCTAAGGGTATGTGTTCGCCACAGCACACCCAAGTTTACCACTGGCAGAGGACAGATGGTTCTCAGAAGTTGTTCCCTGGGGCCAAATTCAGCTCCCTCTTCTGTGACTGGCTCAAGCACCCTTTCTCTGGAAGCCTCCAAGCATTTCCACTGAATGCCTTGGCATTCAGAGAGCCTGCACCCCATGATAGGCATAGTTTAATATCATTTTGTTGTTAGATGGACCACCAAATGTGGACCTGGGAATATAATACTGTTTGGGGTGGGGGGGGGATCCCAGACCAATGTGGTTAAACCTAAATTTAAAATGAAACGAAACACACAGGTGTTTCGTGTCCCTTCCCTGCCATTTACCCACAGTTTATGAAACCGAAAACATGGCGAGATTCTTGCCGCTTTAGAGAATGGAAGAGAAAGTAATTTCTGACTCTACTCCTCTTCTGCCTCAACAACACTACTGGTGGGTACCCTGGGACGCTGCACGATTTACCTGCCTCAGCTCATAACGTGGATATAATATTCCACGCTTAAGCCACCTCCCTCACTAGCTATTCCTGAGGCCAGTGGCTTACAAACACCCTAACATTCCTGTTGTATTTAGCAGGCACCAAACAGCCTGCTTTTGGATCCCGGGTTGTTGACATATAACAGTACCTCAGGCTTGGATCCCTGTGCAGATGCTGCAGCTGACCCCTCCCATTGCCTGCAGTGGGGCATGCCCAAAGCATCGTCTTTAGTAGAAGGGACGTGAGCCCTCCTGCTTTTCATTTTGCAGGTTTTAGAGATTGAGGTTTCCTTGTGGTTCCTACTCTGGACACTGTCTCACACTGTCTCTCACAGTACTGACAAGTATTGGGCCAGTGTTCCTCTGCCATTCAGGGTTGCCGCCTGGCTTTGGGGTGAGAGCATGATACGTGCAGATGTGTACCTAATCAGAGATGTTCCGGAAAGTACGGTGCGCTTTCTTTGGGGACCGTTTTTAGACAAAGTTAACCCTCTAGAGGGTTGTCATGCTCGCTTGTCCTAGTTACATGACTGGAAGGGCTGAGGTGAGGACTTCTTTCTTCATCTGACAACCTCACGATTGCTGCACAATGAAAACGCCCACCAAATTTGTGAGAGTAAATGTGAACTGTTGTCTTGACATTTGCAGACTTTGAAACAGACGTAAGAAGCATGTCAGCTTTATGACTTCCCTGGTTTTTAAGTAGCTAATTCCTCATTTTTCCTGTATTTTCTCTGTCGAAAAATATAATCAATAACTTAAAATAGCCGTTCAAAGACTGTTCATCTTTGGCAAACGTAGCTTAATTTTCAGCCTCAATTTAAAGTTTCTCACAGAAGGCTGGGGGCCTGGAGAGAGAATGTGCTTTTTTTTTTTTTTTTTTTTAAACTGCATTTTGAAAAGGAAAATTAGTTGTAACTCTTGCTCTCCCAGGCTGTACCTTGTGGGAGAGGACAAACAAAAGGTCACAGAAATCGTCTGGGGCTCTGAGCAGGCATCGTGAAGATGCTGACACCAAGGCTTTTTCTTTCGGTCGCCTGGCAAGCAGCCTCTCGGGCTACCATGTGGAACCCAAGAGGCCATTCGATGTATTCCCACCGCAAGCCCATCTCTGTGTCGCCCCCTGGTGGCCTTAGCCACCTCTGCTGCTGCCTCAGCAAAATTTGACCTTGATGCTCTTCAGAGTCATCTTCACTCGCAGCCGTCCAGTGTCAGCTGACCCTCTCCAGCTGTGGGGGGCTGGGTTTGTCCCCTAAGCACACAGCAACCACCCCACAGCCACACTCTTGTAGCTTACACACTGAGACACTGATGGCCTCTTCCTGAAAACAACTCTGGTTCTCACTGCCTCAAAAGCTATTTCTCCTTTTTTAGATAGTCGAGACTAGGTAGACCCAAACCAAAGAATGACACTCAATTGTTACTCTATATAGAAGAGGGAGTCAAACTGGATGCATGGCTTATGGGTAAAAACTAAAACAATAAAACTTTTAGGAGTAAACCCTTGTGACATTGAAGCAATGGAGTCTTGGATCTGGGATCAAAATTATAATCAATACACAGGGGCAGGGATAAATTAGAGCCTGTGACATCAAAGGACACTATCAAGAATGTGAAAATAAAAACTGCAGAATGGGAGAGTCTGCAAATTACACATATGATGTTGTGTACTTTCCCTGGGGAGGTCTGAACAAATGTCTGCTCACTGCAAGTGAGGATCCAAGGACTACTAAGGAAACAATTTCCCCAGGGCAGTTACATCACCCAAAAGTCCCCTGAAGCAGCCAGCAGCATAGCTTAGATGCATCCTGAAGCCTGCAGCCCAACTTATAGGCAGGATCACCAAACAGCATCCTCCCCCAAGCTAATGCTCAATGTTGATATCGCCGAGGAGGGAAGGTGTGTGAGCCTCCCGTAACTTCCACAAGCTTCCTAAGTCTTTGAGCCTCTCTCTTCCCTCCTCTCTCCAGGAAGGAATGCTTCAATTCGGACAAGATAGCCATACAATATGGAGAAGGTGTCTAATGTCCACAATATATAAAGAATTTTAATTTCTCAATAACAAAGGCAAACGACTAAATTTTGAAATACCACAGCACTTGGGTTCACATTTCTCCAAAGAAGGTGTGTACACAGACACACACATGAAAGGGCGGTCACTATTGCTGCTCACAATGCAAATGCCAACAAAACCACCTTCACACTCACCGGGGCGGTTATAAGCAAAACAGGAAATAGGAAGTACTGTCCAAAACACGGAAAACTTGGAACATTCGTACCATGCCGATAAGAATGTAAAATGTACTGGATGGTGGCGGCCCAGGTTTTTAATTCCAATACTCTATGGGAGAAGGGGTGGGCAGCCTGGTGTACAGAGAGACTTTCAGGACAGCCAGGGATACACAGAGAGAACCCCTGTCTTAAAAAACAAACAAAAGAAGAATGTAAAATGTGACTTACTTTGGAGAAGGGCTTGCTTGCTCCTAAAAATGCTGAGTATAGGGCTGGCAAGAAGGTAATGGTGGATGAAGGTGCTTGCCGCCAATCCACAAAACATGAATTTCATCCCCTGGAGCCCACGTGGTAGCTGTAGGGAGCTAACTCCTGCAATTTGTCCTCTGATCTCCACTGCCCTCGTGGCACATGGGTGTCCCCTCCACACAGACACATGAATGCACAAGTGAACGTAATTGAAAATGTAATGCTGAGAATGATGATGAGTAGTGAGACATGTAGCCAGCACTTAGGAGGAGGCAGGAAAACTACAAATTAAAGGCCTCCTGGGATACGCACAGAGACCCCCGTCTCAAAGCAAAAGAACAACAAAACAGGAAGTTCTCTGAATATTTTCTCAGTTTATTGGTCATGAGCTCTCCCATTTCTGGAGAGGTCGGCTTATATTCACAATAAAGACATGCTGCCCAGAAGGGCTGAGAAAAACCTGCCCAGGCAGGCCCTGGGGTTTCCACCAGCCCTTTGTTTCAATCCCTTTCCAGTCATCCACATTTCAAAGCCAAATCCTGTTTCAGAAAAAAAAAAGGGGGGGGAAGGGGGTGAGGAGAGATGGTTAGGTGCGTAAACATGATGGCATGCTTGAGACCACAGGTAGGTGTCTCGGCTTCAGTGTCCTGGCCAGAAGCCCAGCCCCAGGGTTCAGTGAGAGAGCCTGTATAACAGTGTACTGGACATCCTCCTCTGGTTTCCTGAGTGCATGGCTTGCACGCATGCCTGAGTGCATGTGCGCACACCCGTGCAGTGAGAGGCTAGGAGCTCAGTTTGACAATGGCTCTGTAAGGCTCTGTGCAGAAGCCATAGGGCGCCCCCAGGCTCAAGAGAACACCAGCTCCCACAGTAGAGATGTCAGAGGAAAAGCACCCACAGGCGGGGCAGGAAGCAGTTTTAGGGGTGGCAGCAGTAGACAGTGGGAACCAACTCCCTGAATACACGTGTCCTGTGGAGACTGTGGTTGTTGGCATGCCAGGAATACCTGCAGAGATGGGCCAGGCAAACGGACAGAGTGCTGCCCACAGAGCCATTTCTCCTTCCTCTCGGTGAAAGGCCTGTTTGTTTGTTGTTTTCTTGGGATAGCCTCGTGTTTTATAAGGGGTCTGACCAGAAACTGACGCTCCTGCATGCACTTCTTAATGCTGGGATTACAGGCATGTGCCACCACACCCCGTTGGGTGAGACAGCATGTCTGGGAAGGTCCTCCATCAGGACATCTTTCCTTTTGCTGGCCATGGCCTCCGTCAGGGTGGGTCTGCAGCATCTGCTGTCTGGAACCGAGGCAGGAGACCAGCTCATCTAAGATGCAGTCAAGCTTTCTAAGAGCACAAGCCACTTAGCTTCAAGTCTGGCAAGCTTTTAAACTGGATGCTGGCCGAACTGAGAGGTGGCATGTGCTGTGGCGGACAAAGGGTCCAGCAGGAACCTGGCCGTTCCACTTAATTAGAGGTCAGAGAAAGGAGGCTCCATGATGGGGGTGGGGAGCTGCAGCCCATGAACAGAGCCACACGGGGTCCCCAAGGAGTGGGGGGCTCCATTCCTGAACCAGCTGTGCAATTACACCAAGAGATCCTTTGCAAAGTTTGAGTGTGAGCTCTCAAACTCAAGACCAAAGTATAGACAACTTTCTGCTTCCTTCCATGCTCTAATAAAAACAGTGACAGGCAGGGCCACTATTCATTTTAGTGTGGGGGGGGGAGCGGGGAGTGCCTAGAAAGCACCATCTCCCTGAATGACTACTGTGCTGAAGCTCATTTGCCCTTCGCAGTTCGCGGAGAGAAACTGTTTTCTTCACCCCACATCGCGAATAGGTGCCCTGTTTCTTTTTGTAATGTTCCCCTGTGTCTGCATCACAACTGGGCAGTCAGGAGCCTCGCAGGGGTGACGTGGGAAGTGAGACTGGCTTATTTTAAAATTTGCTTTTTGAGAACGATGTAGACTCACGTGCAGTTGTAAGAAATAATAGACAGAGAGAGGTTCCATCTGCCATTTGTCTAGTTCCCCGACTGTAAGAGCTCACAGAGCTGTGATGCACTCTTACAAGCCAGCTCGTCGATTGTCACTAGACTTGTGCTTTCTCGGTTTCACGTGCATTAAGTGTGTGTTCAGTTCTGTGGGGCATGAGCCGTCTTGCATGAGCCGTCTTGCGCTCTGCTGAAGAAAAGGTCCTCTACAAATCACAGCGCCGATGAAGAGGGTTTGCGATTGGTAGCTACACTCTGTCTTCTTGTAGGTGATGCGATGTCCTAGTTAGCTAATGCCTTTCCTTCAAATGGTATATCACGTGGTTCTTATGCCACTGAAGATGTGTTGAGTAGCTTTACATCTCAGACAGCTTGCAGCCAGAAGCCAAGACCCAGCCAACCCAACCTGGGATCTACTAAGCTTGCCTAAACCTCCATCCAGCTGGACCACAATGTCTAGCGGTAACTGTTAAATAAAACCTGGCTCTCCTTGACTTAAAGCTCCCTCTTGCCCCATTGCTGAGACATTCTTGGACATCCTGGTTTGCTTTTCTGTCACTGTGATAAACACTCCGAACCAAACAATTTGTGTGGGCTACAGTTTATCAGGCTCGCCGGTCTAGTGGCACTCCATCACCAAGGGAAGTCAGGGCAGGAACTGAAGCATCGAGCGTGGTGGAAGTGTTTACTGTCTTGCTTTCTCGCTCAGATGCTTTCTCCTGCCACCCAGGGCACCTGCTCAGGGTGGGCATGGCCCACGGTGGGCTGTGATCTCCTACGTCAATCAGCTATTAAGAAAGGATCCCGCAGACACACCCACAAGCTAATCTGAACAAGGTCACTCTCCATTGAAGTTCCCTGTTAACTCTTCGTTGTGTCGATTTGACAGTTGAAACATACTAGGACACTGGGCTAGTGATTCAATGATACATAAGTCATTTTTTTTTATTAGAAAAAACAGGCTGAACATGAGCATGCCAAAGAGAGGGGCCAAGTACCTGGGCACCCTCTAAATCATGGGTCCCAGACTGCTCAGGGAGTTCCTTCTAGAGATAAAGTATGCCTCTCTTCACCCAAGAATACTGATGGTACATCTACTCTGCAGCCTCAAGCCCAGGGGCCAAAGCTTCCTCCATAATGCCAGGTGCTAGAAGGCGCTTTCCATGATCATTCTGCACACTGGTGCCAGGGGTCTTCTGGTCTTCCTCTCCTCTTGTCCCCCTCAGTTGGCGCCTCCTCTGGCCTCATTAAGTCACCAGATTTCCAGGAGAAGATCCAGTCAGGCTTCACTTCTGAACTTAGGGTCTGGCTCCCACATCTGAGCCACCGCCAAATCTTCTGACCTTCTTACAACCCCCTCCAATCAGATTTGAACAGCCCCACTGTGCAGGCCATTTAGTTTAGCCTCCTGATCTCATAGTAGTTGCGGCTGTTATGAGCCCTCGGGCGCAAGCTTGTGAGCTGCGCTTGAACCAAGAAGTCTGCCTTCCGCTGACGGCACCCGGGCTTCCTTAGTCGCCTCAGCTCTGTGTCCCTAGTGCAGCATCCTCTGGCCCCGGCCCCCACTTCTCCTCCTTCCAACCTAGCCCAGCGGCTTATCCTTTCAGACTTTCTCCCGCCATTGCCAGACCCCCCCCCCCTATGATTCTGTTCTCTGGAGATAGGAAAGCAGATGATGGCGGGACCAACCGTGAGCCTGTGCAATGGGGAGTAAGAGGCAGGGACGGACCGTGGGTAACCCTGCTCTCCTCCCCTCCTGGAGGGAGGCTGGGGTAAGTTCCTTCCCGAAACCCCGCCAAATGAGCAACGATAAGCCAACACCCTGGTTTTCCTGGTTGTGGGACCACCCAAAATCATGGCACAAAGTTGGGGAGCTTGGAGGGGGCAGGGAATGACAGTGGCCTCCTGTGGGTGAAATCCATGCCCCTATGGACACAGCCCCACCAAGCCAGGCCTGCTACTTTTACCACCTGCGTGGACAACAAAGGAAGGAACTAAATCTGCTTCCAGGCATCTGAAATGGCAGTAATAGTAGTTTAGGGTTGGAACAATGACTGATTGGAAGTAAGCAAATGTCTCACCATGTGGCCTATTACATACAAGTCCCTAAGAAACATTTGGTATTATAATAAGATGAACGTGCCTGCAGGCTGCCATGCCTTCTGTGGGGACAAGGAGTCAGAGATTTGTTTGGGTGGTCAAGGCCAACACTGAGCGCTCTGTGGAAAGCTGTGGGGAGCTGGGCACGGGATGGTCTTGGAGTGGGAGAGCGGAGGAAAGAGATGGCTCAGATAGGGTGTCAAGGATTGCACCACAACCCTAAAATGGCTCTTCACCCCTGAACCCTCTCTACTCCCTCTACCCTGGGAGCTGATGGTTCTATCAACAGCTCTGCTCTAAAAGGCTCGGGACCTCAGGTCTCTCCTTGAAGGCTGTTTCAGCAGCAGCTCTAGGGAAAAGCCACGGGCCCCTCACATCCTGTGCCTTCACCCTCCCGACAACTAAATCGGAACATCATCAAGGTGGGTGCTGCAGCCTGTGAATGCCAGGAGACCGGAGGCCATGGCTTGTCACCATGCCTAAAGGTCTATTCCTGTTAGAATGGGCCCCCATCAAAATCTCCATGTGGACAGGAGGCACCCTTCAGGTCACCAGACCTCTGTCACAGCCGTTTCCATCCACCCAGCAGCTGCTACCCCCTTGTCCCATTGAAGAGATCTCCGGCTTGCCACAAGATTCGATACAATGTTACCTCTTCCCTCAAAACCCAGGCTGGGAGCTGGAGTAGTGGCTCAGCTGGCATGCAACCCTGGGTCCTGTTCCCGACACATAAAAACACGTGGCACATGCCTGCGAGCCCAGTTGGAGGCAGAAGGAATCAGGAGTTCAAGGGCATCCTTGGCTACACAGTTCAGAGCCAGCCTGGGCTACATGAGACTGTCTAAAAATAATCCCCACACACACAAATAAACAAAAACTGAGGACTTTGGCTGCCATAGTTTGAATCTTGAACGTCCCCCAAGGGTCTGTGCTGATATTGGAAGGGAGTCCCCCGTGGAGGGAGATGAACGTTAGTAGGGGGCTGTACTCAGGACCCTCGCCTCATCCCGTTCCCCTTTGCTTCTTGGCCACCATGAGGCGGACAGGCCTCCTCTGCCATGACCTTCCATCTCCTTGTCTCTCTGAGTCCTGGCTGCCATGGGCCGAGCAGACCTTCTTTGCTATGTGCTCCCACCATGGCGGACTGTGATCTCGTGGCCTGAAACCATGTAAACTATAAGTCAGAATAAACCATCCCCTCCTTGTAAGTTGATGGCCTTGGTTATTTGTCACAGTGTTGGAAAGACAGTGCATGATCAAAGCCAGTCACATTAATAGAAACCTCATTCATATGTGCCAGAGGCTGGCATGTGGGCACGGGGCGTGACCCTGGCCGATGGCATGAAAGAAGAATACTGCTGAGGGGAGCTTCTAGGAAGGCAAGTGTGTGTGCGCGCACGTGTGTGTGTGTGTGTGTGTGTGTTTGTGTGTGTGCGCACGCACGTGTGTGTGTGTGTGTGTGTGTGTGTGTGTCTGGAAACTGAAGACTGAATTTAAGGTCTTAGTCCTAAATAAGGGCTCCTTCAGCTCCTTGGGATATGTTTTGCTTCCTATTATAATGAGGTAGATGAAGAGAGGGTCCATCTACTTCCTTCCCCTGATTCTGGACACTGTAGTTTGGGAATGCTCAGCTCAGTGATGCCACGGTCATCTGTGACCACATTGAGAGCTATGTCTGATAAGGGTTGATCTCTGAGCTACAGGGTCCACACTGATGTTTGCTAAACAAATTAATACATCATGGGCTTCCTAGGGTAGAACTGTGTGTTATTTGCAGGTGAACACTTTCAAAAGACCCAGACATTGGCAGTCAGGTCTCACGGGAGAGTCGGACAGACAGCTGTTTCCTACTTGTCTTCAATGACTTCTTTGAGCCCGGCTGAGGCACTACAGCAGGCACACGGGATGAAGAGTAACACAAGGGCCCGCCCCTCCCCTGCAGGCCTCCAATGACCCACTAAGTAGTCACAGCTCTGTGTACACATGTGTTAATTGGATGGACCCTTCCTCCTGAGTACCATTGTCAACTGAGCTCTGCAGGCATGTGCTCAGGGCTGGCAGAGGCAACGTGGTAAAGTGTGGAAAAGTGAAGGAGTCTTTGCATGCACAGGCAACTGCTGAGCCCCCATTAAACAGAGGTTTGTAACTTTTTGAGCTGATGTCCTCAGTCAGCTGTAGCTTTATGTCCGTCAGGTTCCATGAACTCAGTCAATTTTCATGGCATTGTAAAGTTCTATTGAATTACATTTAAATGCATTCACGCTTTTGAATTTGTATGCAAGGATTGCACTGGCTATCAGTTTAATTCTTTACAGTAATTGTGTGATAAATATATTAAATGGCTGAACATCTTGAAGTGAGTTTTAGAACCTTAAGTTGGCAGCATTTACTCCTTGCTGACATTTCTTTCCTATAAGGTGTGTCTCTGTTATAGGCATAAAATTACGGCGAGTAAGGAAATTGAGTGTTAATTTACCACGTACAGGGTTCCCTTGTTAACTCAAAAATCCACAAGTTCAGGGGAGCATTTTCAGGTGAAGATTCTGTTTACTCCTGATGCTTAGTGCCCACCGCAGCTGCATAGGGAGTAGCTCTCATTGCTGTGCATGCAAGACCTTGGCCTGAAGGACTACATTTATGGCTGTACCATAGCAGGACAGCTGGCTGGAACCCCAGGTCACATGCCCTTCTACTGGCTGTATACTTGTGAACAGAGTAGCCTCTGAACCTTCCATTTCAAATTCAAATAATAATCCTTGAATTAATCTTTTGAGATTATTGTAAACTCTGTATAAGGCAATAGAATAGAATGTTCCAAAGTAAATCAATTTGAAAACTATAAAGTACTCTATAAATGTCATACACTTGTAATTAATCATTTCTCTTTAAGGTCTATAAAACATATTTGTAGCTTTGAAGTCCTGCTTTTTACAAAAGTCTGACAGGGAAGTCCTTCTGTGTATGTATACATTTCTCTGATTGGTTGATGAATAAAACACTGTGGCCAATGAAGCAGGAAGATAGATAGGGGGGGACTAGAGCGAGGAGAATTCTGGGAAAGGTAGGCAGAAAGGGCCTGCCTGGACAGTCGCCATGTGAGCCGCCAAAGGAGCTACAAATCCAACCCTTCTCTGGTAAGCCAAGACTTTATGGAAATCCATAGATTAATAGAAATGGGCTAATAAGACAGAGCTAGCCAATAAGAAGCCCAAGCCACTGGTCAACAGTATCATAATTAGTATTGTGTCCATGTGTTTATTGGGGCCTCAAGGGCCTTAGGACCAGCAGGGTCAGAAAGCTCTTGTTACAAAAGTCAACAGTGTAGAATTCTGTTAAACAACAGCTCCCAGGTTCCCGAAGGAAGGAACAGCATGTCAGGCCCACAGGCCTCTGCCGTGGTAGCCTAAATACTCTCCCGTTTGCTGTTTTATAGTAAGGTAAGGTATGTGGCATTATTCGTCAAGTAATTGTTCTCTACAATTCTGTCTTGCTATTCCTTTCAGTTATTCTGATTTGCTTGACTGACATCTGGCCTATTGAATTGACTAGCTTCATATTTTCAGTGGTGTGCCTAGTTTGGACCCAAGACTATAGCTGACAATTGTGACAGCCTCTGCCTCCGGAGTGTTGAGAACCACCACCCCTGCCTGGCTTGGAGAAGGTAATTTTGTAGTCAGCTTACTGCAACATTTAGGAAGGTCCCCTGTAGACCCCAAATCTCGGGTAAGGGTTAAGTAGATGAAAAGTGAATTTCTATTGGCTATTGTAGTCTGATACATTTGATGTTTTTCACCCAACATCATTTAGAAAGATGTTGAGGTTAACATCAGATTATCAGTCATTTAGTAGCAGAAAAATTAGAAAACTCTACCTAACTCCCCGCCTAGGATCATATAAACAGCATTGTATTTTTAAAAGGCCACCAAGAGACCCAAACGTAGTTATCACATCTCACAAACTGTGAAATCAAAACACCAATTAAGGCTGTCTACTCAACAGGCAATGTCCTTTCGCACAACTGAGTCTGGCCACTAGTAAAGGGGACTTCATAAGGACGACCCTGTTGAATCGCTGTTGGGGATTTCAAACCCAAAGGACATGAATATTTCGTTTTGGGTCCTAAATTTAATCAGCTACTGAGTTCTCACTGTCTGTGATGTGGGAAATCTCGTTAAGCACTTGGAAAATTTTTTCTTTCTTTAGTCCCAGGTGTCATTTCTCGTCAAACATAGTATGTGTTCAATACAGACGCAACTTAGTAATTCTTTACAAGATACTTGGCACCGCGGGATATGGCATTTTTCCAGTGTTGACAACACTTGCTCTGAAAATCCCTATATTTATAAACCATTGTGTAAACCTAGAGCTTATGCCTCGCTTGTATTTCACAAGTATCACCTAATGATCCAGCATAGGAGCAAACAGAATCTCGGAGCTAGCAACGTAAACATGGGATTCCTTTTTCCTCTCCCCCTGTGGGCCTGGGACGTAGCGGTGGCCACAGCAACGCTAGACTTTAATCGCTCACCTGATCTGACCTCCGGTCCCTAGTTTCTCTGTTGTGAGCTTGCTCTGCAAAATGTTACGTGCTGCACAAATGTAGAGTTAAAAAAAAATACCCAACAGGTTAGCAATCATTGCTTCGGCACTTTATATTTATTTTGTCACAGACCAAGATTCAGCTAGACACGCGCAGGGTAACACCGCCCCCCTCCCTTATGTATAAGAGGGGGAGGTTAAGGAACTGGTTCCTGGTGGATGCTGACATCCATAATCAGAAACCGACTCTTTACCCTAAGCATTAAATTGTTCCTCTGCCTGTTGCTTAATGGCAGCTCGGAGATCTCACGGGGAGTAGCAAACATATTTGAATACGTTGTCAGTGTAAACGAAGACTCTCCTCCACCTAGCCCGGTCTTTCCCCCTGTGGGCATCCTCCCTCGGGCACTCCCGCACCAGCCTTAGCCACGCCTCGGCACTGCTACGCATGCGCAGTGGGATTGGCGCAGGCTCAGTGGTGGGAGAGTGGGGCAGGGCCGCCCCGCCCCGCCCTTCTCCGCCCCGCCTCTCTGTCTCAGCCACTGAGTTGCTGATGCGGGAGGAAGAACTGATCTCCGCCAGCGTCTGTCTTCCAGCGCTCGTCACAGGTGCTTTGAGTCGAGCCCGGAGTCCCCTCCTCAGGACCTACTCCAGCGCATCCCGCATCGCTCCGCTCCGCAGCGCCGGGGACCTGCAGGCTGACCGCCCCGCCTGCAAGCAGAAGGTGGTTTGTGTACGGTTACCATGGAGACGCTAGCCAGCCGGGCAAAGCCGGTGCGCGGGAGGGCGGGAGGGTAAAAGTGAGGATGCTGAGACGCTCGGCCCCAACCTGGGCCAGAGGAGGAGCGGGCTTTGCCCAGAGCGAGAGAGCCGCCGTGCGCGCGGGAGGTGAGGAGTCCCCCGCAGGTTCACCAGGGGCCCCTCTTTCCTGTCCCCCGATAGGGTCTAGTGGTGCTGCTGCATACTCTCAGGTCCGTCGGCACGGGTGTCAGAGTCTGTACTACTGAGCGTTTAATCAGTCTCCTGGTATTTAATGACAGAGCCATTATCACTGGTTAAATGAGACAGTGGTAGATTAAAGAAGGGGTTTTGTGTAGGCAGGCGACCTGGCCAAATGTCACACGGGGCAAACTTGGACTTTTCTAGGTAACAGGTACGTCCTCAATAAAGTGGAACGATATTAACTACATCACATGTGTACAGAATGCCTCTTAAGACCCATGCCACGAGTATTACAGCAGGTTCTTGCATCCCATCCCCACTTCAAGTCTCTTAACTCGGTATAAAAGCAAGTCACACTATTTGTATCCTATTTTGTGACTCTAAGGTTCTGACTCGCCATTGGTGTTGATTTGGTATACCTTACATCCAGGAAAGCCATTAATAAAAGCCTTCTATTTTTTATCAAGAGCAGCACTCTCCACTTGAAAATTTACGTTTATGATATACATGAAAACACTGAACAAATTCCACTCTTTTGTGATTTCTCTTATTAGTGTGTATGTTCATTCATAAGAGTTTTTTTTCCTTGGTTCTCTTTATCACATAGCACTTGGACAGTAGTTCTTAATGTTTCCAAGAGCTAAACCATGGTGCTGGATCATACGGGGCATTTCATGCGATGCTAAAACATGCCCTAAGAGGTAGTCACTATCACAGAAGAGGACACAAGCATAGAGATGCTCAATGCCCCACCCAAGGTCACAGAGCTGTGGGTCATCAGAGAACTTCAGCACTTGCTCTGACATCTGTGATGATATATTATTTATGATTTATTAAAGCTCGCCGGAGGATTCAGGAAACAAAGTCAGCCTCAAGTTATAGAGGTCAGGCAGTGGTAGCACACACCTTTAATCCCAGGACTCAGGATTAAGAGGTAGATGGATCTCTATGAGTCCAAGGTCACCATGACCTACACAAGAGTGAAGAGTAACAGAGCTCACCCCTTTGAGCGTGCACCTGGGATCACATGCCTTTAATCCCAGCCATAAGGAGGTATATAAGACAGGAGCAAGGTCTCAGAGCTGGCTCAGTCTCAGGATTGTCCAGCCACATTGAGGAGAGCATAGCAGTCTGGGATTTCAGTCTGAGGTAGAGGTAAGAGCTAGTGGCCAGCTGCTTTGCTTTTTCTGATCTCCAGCTTGAAGCTTGAACCCCAATATCGGTCTCTGGGTCTTTTATTTTTCCTGTTACAGCTATCTAAGCACATTTCTTGCCCGTTTGGATGCTCATATTAACACTAAAGTAGTTTAGTCATAGAAAGGGTACTGAGTGTTTGATTTGCTGGAGAAAGAGTGTGCACCCACAAACACAGATTTTGGCAATGTTGATAGGGTGATCTATGCTTAGCAAGAAAGATCTGGTTCAGGTGCTATTAGTAGCTAAAGTAAAGATAGGGGTTTTAAAGATATATTCTTTTTTATGTGTATGAGTGTTTGCCTGTATGTATGCATGTATGTATTTATGTATGTGCACTGGGAGCATGCAATGCCCTCTGAGGCCACAAGAGGACATCAGATTCTTTGGGACTGGAATTACTGCCATGTGAGTGAGTTTTTAAAGCTGGGTATAAAATCACGAAAACAATGATGATGAATTTCTTTCACATCAATGAAAAATATTTTAGTTTTAAAAAATAACACATGGGGCTGGAGAGATAGCTCAGTGGTTAAGAGCACCAGTTGCTCTGCCTGAGGGCCGGGGTTCGATTTCCAGCGTGGTGGCTCATAACCGCTTATAAATCCAGTCCCAGGGATTCCAATGTTGTCTTCTGGCTTGTGCAGGCGCTACATGCATGGGGTGCATTGACATATTCACAGGTGCATTAAAACAACAACGACACCCAGTTACTCTGACTCAGTTTCCCTCCTGCAGATGATGTTTACCCTCCCGTGGTTCCATTGGATACCACACGCTGAAGTCAGTGTGACGCAAGACAGAGTCTAGCATCCCTCTTCTCTCCAGACGTCTTCTGGAAGGGCTGCTGGCCTCTCTCTGCCCCCCGGGGTCTACCTTTGGCCTCCTCCTCACATGTCTGATCTCAGTGCCCATTGCTGTCACTGTCACTCCCGAATCTCAGGCTTCCTTCCATACATGGCTCATTGACTACACAGCACTTGTCCAGTCCCATACTTTTCGGCAACTGGAAAGAGAGACGGAGCTATTATTTGAGAGCCTCACAAATCAGATGCCAATATGAAGTTCAGTATACCCTTATGGTCTACCACAGCCATGCAGTCTTCGTCTGTGAATGCTTGTGCTCAAGTATGTATTGTCTTCAGTTGGTGCTGCTATGGGGGGGAGGGGGACAGTCGGGGTTCAGAGTTCCAGGGTGGGGAACAACACCGGGTGACGAGCAGCTAGTTCTGTCACTGTGGAAATGTGTCAGACAGTTGGGGACCTCATGGATTCTGTACGGAGACCGCTACACCCAGTCTAAAAGTGTGGGAAAGGCGTGCCCAGGAAGAGCTCTTGAGGAAGTGAGCCTCAGATAGAGTGGGGGGGGGGTAGGTACCTAAGAACGGCCCACTTTTTATCTCCTTCCCTCTCTTTTCCCCTTCCTGCCCACCCTTGCCAAGTCACACCATCCTTCAAGATCTGCAGTCTGTGGATCAGTCTGTGTTTTGTACCCCCACCCCCCGCCCGACACCACGCCGCTCCTCCCCATCTAGACTTCATGCCTGGTGCTGCTGGACCACACACGCTCCGGAGCTCTTGGCTTACTCACGGCTCTCTCCTCTGGGGCCACTGTCACAGGCTCAAAGTCAGGCCATTATCCGGAACCCAGCTCAAGGCCTGCCACCTCCATAGATGCTTTCCATGGGTGCTTTCTCCTAACCTGTTGGGTAATCACATGGCCATCCGTGCCCATTGAAACCGTTTGCATACCGAGAAGGCGTCCCTTGCAGGGAAAAGATGGAGTGTTTTTTATACTAATAGGGAAGTATTGCATCCCAGTCTGTAATAGCTTGACCAACAGTCCTGAGAGTGTAGCAAAGCTTCCCTTTCCCTGTCTCTTTGAGTTTATCTACCTCATAGAACGGTCGCAAGATCTGCTGAGATGATGTACTCAAAGAGGATTTAGCACGTTGTTTGGTCTTAAAGTAAATGCTTCACTGAATTAGTGCTCCAGCTCGCTTAGCGCAGAGGCGGCTTTATTATTCTCTGTGTCCCCAGAGATCTAGGTGGGGGGGCTCTGCCTGCAGGAAACATAGTGCCTTTGTGACAGCCGATCATCTCTAGTAGAGCTGAGCCTGCTCCAGCCATCAGGAAGGCTTTAGAAAATCAAGATTTCTATAGTATGATTGTGTTATGACTGTCTTGTAAATAGATGCTCACACTCTTAGTAATTATTTTTCAAGTTGAATAAACCCACACATAACTTACAACTTAACTGATAATAATCTGTAACTTAACTACTGCAAATAAATAAATAAAACAAAACATCCTTTTTGCAAAAAAAAAAAAAAAGAAGAAGCCCACAATTGTCACGTTTATTCATACAAGCAGACATTTCTAAGTTTGATTTAGCTAAGAATTTGTTAACATTAATATAATAACCAGACAGGAACTTACGGTACAGGTCATATGTTATTGTACCCATTCTTACTAAATAACAAAGCAGCAGGCACTTGGGAGAACACAGGGAAAGTCGTGAACATTTGTACACATTTTTTAAATTGTTATTTTCATGCGCATGGATATTTGCCCACATGCTCATCTGTCCGCTGCATGTGGTGCCTAAGGAGGCCAGAAGATGGCCTTAGATAACCTGCTCCAGCATGTGGTTGCTGGGAACCAAACCCAGGTCTTCTGAAGAGCAGCCATCCAGTGCCCTTAGCTGCTGAACCATTGCTCCCTTTACTTACATTGCCCCCAGATATCTGTCAGTCTAATTACCTGCAGATCCACATATTTTACAGGGCTCTTAGGAAACTGCCTGCATTCGTGCTCCATTACTCTGTGTACTTCTCTGTGCAAACGGAAAGCTAGCCGGAGAGGCCTGTGGGCCAGGAACAAGAACCCTTCATTACTTTCCGGAGCACCTTTTTATTAGTTTTGCCTGATTTCCTGTAGGCATTGCTGGACTTGTTAATGCTGTGCGAGGCCAAAGGTGTAGACAATCTGATTGAATGCCTGGAAAGAAACCTCCTGACTGCATAGAAACTTCTAAGTACATGACTTCAAATCACCGTGGCTTTTCCTTCCCTTTTGTGGGTTGTCGGGGGTCAGAATCGGGGCCTGTCACAGTCTAAAGTGCATAGCCTACCATTTGTACTATACCCTAAGCCTTTCGAAGAGTCCTTCACATCAAGCCAGCACGCCTGGCTGAAATTTTATCTCAAAATATCCATAAGTATATATTACTATACATGACCTATAAATAAGTGTATACAGATGTATGTTTACCTAAAGCATTTTGTGCATTTTGAAACAAATCCCATGGAAAGTCACTGATAATCTAACCTTGTCAGAAGTGTTAGATGCAGCATGTTTTAGGCCTGCTATAGTTTTTGATAGTTGTGTTAATATATATATATATATATATGTGTGTGTGTGTGTGTGTGTGTGTATCTTACATATATAATTCTGGAGTCCTCATTTAAACCCAGGATCCTGAGTAAGAAGCCTCCTGAGGTGGAGTTGCTCAGGCAGTGACCACTGCTTCCCTGAGAAGCACCCAGTGTTTTGTATGAGAAGAATCACATTATTTGTATTTTCGGAAACTTGTGGATAGAGCCCAGTAGAGCTGAGTGTTCCTGTCTGCTGCTCAATGGAAAGGGTCATAATGTAGCAAATTTCTACCTAAGGAAACACTTGCTTATGGAAACAGGATCTTTTCCTTTTCCTTGCATAGGTCAGAAAACATTTCATTTTTAGTAGAAGCCGTTCTAAAGTTGGATGGCTGTGATGCCTGAATAATGTATAGGCCCCTGTCTCTGGAAGTACATTTCTATAGGGTTGGATTTTTTTACTTTTTAGGATTGGGGTTAGTTTTTAAAAAATTATTTTAGGATTAGATATATTGTTAAAATAATGAATACCTTGATACCATATACTATTTAGAATACCTTTTTAAAAATCTGGATCACTGCTGGTCACTGTGGGCCATGCTGAACCACTGTTGCGTTAGGCTGGACTCTGTGGGCCACGCTGGTGTTTGAGAAGGCTCTGCTATGTGGCTTTAAGTCTTTGATAGGCTGGGAAAGAATAATAGATATTAATATTTGGTATTTATCCACCAAGGACAATATCTTAATTGAAGATGATTTGAATTGGTTCATTCACAAATAAAATGGGCTTTATGGGGATGAACCAGCCTTTCTTGTGGGTTTGTTGGAAAAATGAACGCAGTTTGGAAGGAGGCTCCATCAGGCTCCAATGTAACCTCTGTAAGCCCTTTGTATGGGGTGGTGGGGAAGGGGGGAAATGCTGAGGTAAAACTTTAAATAGAATTCTCAGTGCTTTAGGTAGGTTTATGGTAGACTGAGGCTGGGGCTGGGGCTGGGGCGGGGCTGGGGCGGGGCTGGTGCTGGGGTTCAGTAGAGGAACATTAGCCTGGCAGCCGTAGGCCTTGGCTTTGGTCTGTGTGTGTGTGTGTGTGTGTGTGTGTGTGTGTTACATGCATTTATGCACATGTATGTGTGGGTACACGGTGCACGTGCCTGTTCAGGGTATGTGGGAGCCAGGGAGTTGACTTGAAGATGTCTTCTTCAATCATTTCTGCACCTTACTTTTCAAGATAGGGTCTCCCATGAGCACAGAGATTGCTATTTGGGCAAGTCTGGATGGCCAGAGAGCCCCTGGCTTTGGCTTGGCTCTGCCTTCCAGCCCTGGGGCAACAGGCACATGCTGTATTCCCAGCTTTTGTAATGGGTTCTGGGGATCTGAATGTGGTTCCCCATACTTGCACAGCCAGCACTTAATTCTCCGAGACACCTCCCCAGCTCATGTTTGTGTTTCTTTTCAGGTGTGTAAAGAGAAATAGCTTAGTATATGTTTGGGTGTGTTTCTATCTAAAATACCAGGTTAAAAAAAAATAACTTGTGTTTCTTGTATCCTATATTTGCAGGGTGTGTCTCTGAAGATCATTTTAATTTGAAAGGAAAGATGCTGTCATCCAATGATCAAAAGTTAGAAAAGCTGGATCTCTTTCATCGACCTTCATTGTCCAAGCAAAAAACCAGTGTGGAAATCATACGGGAAGCACGGAATGCCTTGAGAGCAGTTAGAACCCAAAGACCATTTACTCCCCGGGAAGACCAGAGGAAGCTGTTTGGGCCTGCGTCGTCAAGAACCCCGGAAAACAGGCCTTCCTCCTCTTTCAGGTGCTAACACTTGGCTTTGGTGTACACACAGACATTTAGGCCACCAGATTACATTCTCTCCATCTATCGTTCTCTCCCCAACACCTGCCAATTATCGATCATTTTGCTGTCTTTAAAGTACTGCACTTCCCAGGATGTCATGTAGCCGGGATCATGCCTATGGAGCCCTTTCTAATTGGTTGCTTTCACCGAGGAATTCGGATTTATGCTTCCTCGGTGGTTTTTCATGGCTTGGTAGCTCATTTCTTTCTAGCGCCTAGTAGTTACATCATCTGATTGCACCCTAGTCACACACTTGAGTTACTTCCAATGAAGTTCTGTTCCCACATTCCATGTCCATCAATGTTCTAACCCTCCACACGAATGCTTTTGGTAGGTACAAGTACTCAGATTCTTTGGGTAACTGCCAAGGACCCCACGGCAAGGGCAGATGGTGAGAATATGTTTGGTCTTATAAGAAAGCACCAATCTGCCTTCCACAGTGGCTCCCCATTGTGCATTTCCACGAGCATTAAGTGGGCACTGCCCGGCTGCTGCATCCCCACGATCTGGGCCCTGACTCTTTGGTGGCTGCAAAGCTATGTCTTGTGCTGATTTGCATCTTCCCCGGTGACGTGATGCAGAGCATCTTTTCATGCGCGTGCTTGCCATCTGTGTATCTCCTTTGGTTGGGCATCTGTTCAAGTCTGTGGCCCAGTTTCTAAATTGGGTTGTTTGTGTTCTCGTTGAGATTTAAGAATTCCTTGAGTAGCTTGGATAGCAATCTTTTATCTTACCCATCTTTTGCAAGCTCTTTTTTTTTTTCCCCTACCAGACTTGGATTTCTTACTCTCTTGACTGTCTTCTGTGAAGCAGATATTTTTAATTTTAGTATCGTTTAGTTGATCAGCTTTCTGTCCTAGAGCATGACATCACTGCTGTGTATAAAAGTCATCACCTTATTCAAGTTTATCTTGACTTTCTTCCATACCATCTTGTAGAGGTTTTATAGTTCTGAGTCTTACATTTGTGTTTGAAATTGAATTTGAGTTTATTTCTGAGATGGGAGTGATATCTGCCTTCTCATTGTGTGTGTGTGTGTGTGTGTGTGTTGGAATGATTCTCTTTCTGAACTGCACGAAGTTACTGACTCACAATGGTCCAATGTCTAGAGTTTCACTTTGTGGTGTTGTGGAAGCATTGTGTACTCAGGGGAAACTAGGCTTTGGGTTCTGATATTCTCTGAGCTAGCAGTGAGATGCACTCTTAGGATGCTGGGCACCAATAACAAGCTGCAGCTTCCAGCTGGCCACCGGACCCTGAGAGCAAAATACTCAGTCTATAGTGTGCTGCCTCCATAGGCTCTGTTGTAGGTAGGTTAGGTTTACTAAATGCATTTGACTTGACAACAATTTTAACTTAACAAGTTTATAGGTCTCTAACCCACTTGAAGCAAGAGCACCTGCATCATCTGTGCTACCCTGGTGGCCATCACTTAACTGTACATTTGCAGGTCTGTTTCTGGTGATGCGCCTTTAGCCAGTATAATAACACTGTCTTGTTTCGGGCATTATGGCATGTTTTGAAGTTAGGCAGTGACCCTCTTCCAAATTTGCTCCCCTTTTAGTGTTGTTGATTATTCCTGTGTAAAAGGAGCTCTTAATTGGTTTAAGTAATAAAAAAAAAAAATCCAGAGTCAGATATAGAGGAAAATGCTGAGAGATGAGAGAGGAATACAGCCACACCTTACCTGCTTAGTGTCTCCACAGACAAGAGAGCAGTTCCTCTTTCTCCCGGCTCATGTCCTGTTTCTGCCCAGCCATCTCTCTTCCTGTCTGTCTGTACAGACCTCCAGACCTCTATGGTTAGCTAGAGGCAAGCTCTATTTCTGACCTTCAGTTGGGCTTTAGTTGCACAACAAGACACCGCCACAGAGGCCTTCCCCTCTGCATGCACACTTCAGGTTCAATTTATAGGCACGAAATAACTCGCTGGGACTTTAAGATTGCATTGAATCTGTAGTGTAAATTGAAAACAACCTTTAAAAAACCTCATTAGAAATAATGTTGCAACAGGAAAACTAACAATGTAACAGTATTATGTGTTCTATCCATGAAAATGATCTGTCTCTCCAGTTAGTGTTCTTTGGTTATTTTCCATTTTCTTCCAGGTCATGCATGTTTTGGTAGATTTATAACCAAGCACTTCAGTTATTATATTACATTTCCATCTAGGTTTCTACCTGTCTACCCATGTAGGGAAACTGACTTGTGTTAACATTGTATCCCTACCCCTGCTATAATCAATTACTCATCCCAGGGGGTTTGGAATTTGTCAATTCTGCATTCCTTCCTTCAGAGAAGTTACTTTGTTTCTTCTTCGTTCTCTATCTATCTGCCTTTTAGTTCCTTTCCCCGTCTTTCTGAATTAACTGACTTCCAGTACACTGGTGAACAGCAGCTGTGACTGGGGGCATCCTTGTCTTGCCTTGATCTTAGTAGTGAAGCTTCAGGGTCCTCTCACAGACCATGATGTGAGCCGTGGGATGCTTGCAGGTATTCCTTACCAAGGTAGAGACCTCCCTTTCTTTCCTGGGTTTGTGTGTGTGTGTGTGTGTATGTGTGTATGCTTGTGTGTATATGTATGTGTCTGCATGTGTGTGTGTATGCCCGTGTGTTTGTGTATATGTCTGCATGTGTGTATATGTGTGTGTGTATGCATGTGTATGTGTGTGTGTGTTTATTGATAGAACCATAGGATTTTTCTACAACTTGTTAGTGTGATGGATTATATTAATTGATTTTTTTTTCAAGAAAATTTTTTAAGTTTGACTTTTGACCAAGATTCCTAAAGATAACTCTGGATCCTGGGTAAAGAAACTCACTTTAAAATGAAATAGTTAATAGTAATTATCATATCAAGCTTATAGTTACAACAAAAAGCATATATATATATATATATATATATATATATATATATATATATATATTCTTCTTTTAATTATTCTTATTCTTATTACTTGGACAAGGCCTCGGGTAACCCTGCTGGCCTACAACTTGCTGTGTAGTTAAGAATGACTTAGGACTACTGATCCTCCTGCCTTAACCGTCTGAGTGCTTGGATTGCAAGTGTCTGCCATATATTCAGTTTTAGGCAGTGCTGGGGACTGAACCCAAGGCTGTGTGCATGCTAGACCAGCACTGCTCAACACAAGCACTGAACAACCTAAGCACTCTATAGACTGAGCACTCTACAGACTGAGCACTCTACACACTGAGCACTCTACACACTGAGCACTCTACAGACTGAGCACTCTACAACCTGAGCACTCTACAGACTGAGCACTCTACAACCTGAGCACTCTACAACCTGAGCACTCTACAGACTGAGCACTGTACACACTGAGCACTGTACACACTGAGCACTCTACACACTGAGCACTCTACACACTGAGCACTGTACACACTGAGCACTGTACACACTGAGCACTCTACACACTGAGCACTGTACACACTGAGCACTCTACACACTGAGCACTCTACACACTGAGCACTCTACACACTGAGCACTCTACAGACTGAGCACTCTATAAGCGAGGTTGCATTGTGTCCCTCTTTATCATTTAAATATTCACGTGAGACCATGCCTCGTCATGTAACTCGGGCTAGCCTTGAGCTCATTACCCTTCTCCTATGCTCGGGTTACTGGGGTTACATACATGTGCCACCACGTCTAGCTCACTCTTGAGTATTTTTAGTCTTCCCGAAAGCAACAGGAAAATCGTCACCAGTTCTGAGTGTGAGAACCTAACAGTTTTGCGTGCCAGAGCCTGTTTAAGTGGCCTTTTCTCAACGCGGTGCAGTGGGTGCCTTCACTTGTTTCTCAGCTAGAGTTCACTAGCACACACCAGAGACAGATGCCCCTCACACACTAACCCTCTGCACCGTCTCTTCCGCTAGCCTCCACGCGTCCAGCTTCGAGTTAGGCGATTCCAGGCCCATCTCTGGTGCCCGCCTCAGCCCGCTGGAGCTGGTGAGTACTTTCTGTCGCCACCCGCGTGATGATATGAATTTGGCCCCAATACTAGGAGTCAGGACCTGTGTCACTAAGGATATTATCATGTAAGCCCAAGAGTACTAATAACTAAATGTCAGAGACAATGCCTTTACATTTTTAAATATAATGCTTACTATCTAGTGAAGTGCCTCTGTAGCTTACTTGTAATTTTATAATGAAGAATTAAAGTAATTTACTAAACAATATTGCATGTTTGTTGTTTAAAAAGTTATGTATTATTTTGTCTTAGTTATTCATAGCAAAATTACATATTTATATATTAAATACATGGACTTTATAGTTATACATATAATGTGCATATAGTTAAAACGTAAATTATACATGTAAACTTATATATTACTAAGAGAGAGAGAGATGGAGATTTGTTACCAAAAAACCCAATGAAACAAAAATCACTAAAAACAGTGGCTTTTTATTCCCCTATTCTTTATTGTCCTTGCCCCCCGTGGGTTTCTTCTGGAACTTTCTCGACCACCTTGTCTTCTACTTGTATGTACGACTTCTCATACGTACTCATACTTGTGCTGTCCACCGCCGTCCATCAGACACATTCCCTCTTCCTGCCCTACCACTATCCCCACATAGGTGCCCTGTGGGGCTGCCCTGGCCCAGCTTCCTTAAATGATAATCACACCAGCGCCGCCCACAGCTGACCCTCGAGTTAATAGGGAAACTCGATTATCTTGACGGTGTCAGTTTGCGTTTCCTTCCTGATAACAACTCTCTTACGTTTTAAGTTTTGTGTTAGTTCTGCCTAAACCTCAAGCTGTCCCCACATCTTTATGTGTCTGGGGACGTGGGCACCCTGTCAAGTCATCTCAGTGGGCGAGCTCTCCAGATGTCCTCTCCCCTCACTTGCTCTGGGCACCTGGCCCTGCTCTGGCCACCCTTCAGCATCATCCTAGGAGGCACCTCCTCCCTTGATGGGGGCTGTTTCCTGTTTCCTGTTCCATGCTCTCCCCTGTGACATTGACTCTGCTTTGGGTGGAGCATTTTTTTCCCATAGAAAAAGTGAGTGTGGAGTAAATGATTTGGCATCTGAGTTCTGCTTTTCTTTCTTTTGTTTCGTTTTTTTTTTTTTTCTTTTTTGGAAGTTGGTAGGACTTTTCTCTTTGACCCCAGTTGTTCTGGTTTGCTTTGTGTTGCTGTGATAAAACACTGTTTTGGGAAGAAAGGGTTTATTTAGTTTTCAAATTATGTCATCAAAGGAAGCCAAGGCAGAAGCTGAAGGCAGGAACTGAAGCAGAGACCCTGAGGAACGATGCTCCTGGGCTTGCTCTTTGTGGTCTACTCCACCTGCTTGCTCAGAGGACCCAGGCCTACCTGCCCAGGGCACACTTCCCAGAGTGAGCTGGGCCCTCCGACCTCAATCATTAATTAAAAAGTAATTACTCCACAGACATGCCCACAGGCCAATCTGATAGAGGCTGTTCCCATCTGAAGTTCCCTCTTCCTCTATGACTCTGCTTTACATCCTTGACAAGAACTCCCCACCACACCTGACAATGAGCCTTCAGCAGCTCTCATTCATCAGGAGTTCGGGTACTTAGAGCCTTTCTCAACCTGAAACCTCTTACCCTTCAGCTCTGAGAAGTGTCCTTGAGTTACGTCAGTCATGACTTCCCCTGAAAACAGTTTTTATGAATACGTGTTTAGTCATAAGCATACATACAACGTACGCTGATCAAACCTATTGGTTTTGTTTTTTGTTTTTGATTGTTTGTTTGTGGGGTTTTTTTTTGTTTTTTTTTTTTTGTTTTTTTTTTTTTTTTTTTGAGAGTTCATTTTCCTGATGTAGGATCTGTAGGGCCAGCTCTTCAAGTTTCTGTTCCTCTTTTTTGTTTCAATTTTTTTTTATCACTTCTATTTTCTGTTGTACACCTTGTTCTTCTAATCCACTGTCTTTTAGACATTTTTGTTGGCTCGTTGTGGGTTTCACATCATGCACCCCGGTCACATTTGCCTCCCTGTCCCTTCATGGACGCTCTCTGCCCTTGCAATCTCCCTCTCATGTAGCTGTCCTCTACGTGCCTGGGCCTCATGGTGCCTCATGGCTGGTAGTTTCCGGCCCCTTTATTGGGTTCTTTTCATTTTGTTTTCCTGTATTTAATTTCCAAAAGCTCTCTTCCCCCAGCCTCTAGCTCATACTTTTAGGTAGTATTCTGTCTTTGCTTCATGAGTGCGTAACTTTAGATATAACTTGGTGGCTTTTAACTCAGCTGTCCCTGGGTAGTCTCCATTGCAGGTGTAGGTTTGTTTTGGTCTCTGGCTTTCATGTTAGAGACCTTTCTGGTGTCTGATGCTGCTGTTCAGCATATGGAGGGAATTTGGTGCATAGGCGCTATTAGCCAACCTCACCCCTCGGGTGTCTGGGTCACATTGTCCCTGACCGTCTTAAAAGTGTATGTATCTTTAGGGATCACCTCACAAGACCAAGCTCTGTCCTAGATGGCAAAGCCTGGCTGTTGACTCTCAGAAGCCAAGGAAGAAAGGTCGGGACGCTTAGCATGTATTATGTCAGTGCTCAGTTAACCACTGTGCCAATGGGACGTGGCAGTCCAGTCCTGGAATCCCCAGGGTTGGGAGGTACAAGCTGGAGGCTTCTGAGTTCGCACCAGCCTGGGCTACTTAGCACATTGGACGCCAGCATGGCCAACACAGACAGTGCTTCAAAAATACATAAAAACGAAAAGAAAGCACAGTTTATAATTAGCATCTGTTACTTTTCAATCAAGGCCTGTTTTAGGGGGACCCTTACCCAGTTGGAGAGGCACATAGATTTGTTTATAGATACACTTGCAACCAAGGCATCCATGCAACCAAGGCATCCATGCAACCAAAGCATCCATGCACATAGATTTGATTTAAGTTAATAAGGTGATAAGCAATTGAAGACAACATCTGACATTGATGTCTAGCCTCTACACACAGTACACACCTACACATGAAGTTTAGTTACTTCTGAGAGAGGAACTTCTACCCAAGAAGTTACTCAAGACATCTAAAAGTCCAGTGGGAGATCTGTATTGGGGGCAGGCGGGGATGGTTGAGGTTACCTGTTTCACACATCCTCTCAATACTCACACGTACAGAGCACAGCCAGCTGTATTAGAGCTCTGCTAAGAACGTATTTCAAAATGAAGCTGGGCAGTGGTGGCACACATCTTTAATCCAAGCACTCGGGAAGCCATCACTTCTGAGTTTGTTCAGCTGTGATTTGGAGAGAGCGGACCCTTCAGGCACACTGTCTTCTTCGGTGTGTCTAACTGGAGTTTTAGAGGCACTTTGGGTGTGTGCCTGCTCTTCCTAGGCAGACATTATTGAAAGCAGAGAAAGCAAGGTGACCAGGTCCCGCTGACACTAGGAACTTGTGGGTTAGAATGGAGGCCACAGGCCTATGAAGGTTAGGCCACAGGGAGTTGCGGCTGTTCAAGAGCTTGCTAAAGGCATATCTTAAAGATGATTAAAAAGAGGTAGACGGGGTGGGGGTGTGCTTGCGCCTGTAATCCCAGACCTTGGCCCAGGAAAGGCAGGAGGGTAGTGTGTGAAATGCTGCCTCAGAAAATAAATGAAATAAACAAGGGCCGGGAAGATAGGTCAGTGGGTAAAACTTGCTGCACAAGTGTCAAGACTTTCATCCCGATCTCTAACACAGGGTGAAACCCAGGCTTCCGACCTCCGCTTGTAGCCCCAGCACCGTGGGGCAGAGATAGGCAACTCTCCAGGGCTTGCCAGTCTAGGCAAATTAAGCTCTATGGTCAGTGAGAGTCCCTGTCTCAAAAACATAACAAGGAGAACTAATTGAGGAAGACATCTTGAGATCAACCTCTGGCTTCTATGCCACATGGGTGAATGTCGTCATGCACATATAGGTATGAGCACACACACACACACACACACACACACACACACACACACACACAAGCAAAATGTTCCTTAAAGGGATTGGAATATTGCCAATACTGTTGATTTTCTGGACGGTATCTGCATCAGAATTCTTGAGACATAAAAATAAGCATTTCTATATAATAAGTATAATATAAATTCTTAGTTTTGTGCTTTGTCATTCTTTAATCTGAATGAATCTAAAATTTAGGTATCCTTACAAAATTGCTTCTGTGGAGCCCAGGATGTGTTCAGCACTCAAAGCGCACATCAGTGCCCAATAAATGTGTCCATCTTTTTTGTTTTGTTCTATGAAAAGGTTCCTGCTCTGTCACTCGGGCTGGCCCCAAGCATGAATCCTCCTGCCCCGGCCTCCCCAGTGTTAGGTGACAGACTGAGTCTCCGCGTGTAGCCCAGCAAATGTTTTCTGAACTAAACCAGCACACAGGCGTAGCCTGTGTGAAGATGTATTTGCTGTGATTGGTTTAATAAAAAAGTGGAATGGCCAATAGCTAGGCAGGATGTACAGGCAGGACTTCCAGGGAGAGAGAGGAAGAGGAAGAGACTGTAGGTACACGGGGGACACGGAGAGGAAACAGGAAGTGCTAGATGGAAGAGAGGCAGCGCCACGTGATGGGATGCCGCACCCGCCCGTGCAGCCAGATTACGGAGCTGGCGGAGGGTTTCAGGATTGAAACATTTAACAGACCACCACGAGAAGTGAAGAGGAAGCTGCTGCCCTTCATTACAGAGAGTATAAACCCAGGCCAGGGGATGGGCTAAGCATAGGAGGAAATCGTGCACCGCCCACACACGGGGGTCTAGGCATGGGCACTGCACACCGGAAAGTTATGAGAACAACCTTGTCTGATCAACCTTGAGAGCACGGGAGTTCTACAGCTGGGTGGGGAGGGAGAGCTGTAAGGGACGAGTACTTACATTTCCCAACAATAGAACATAGATTAATATAAATGGATCAGTTTGAGTTATAAGAGCTAGGTAGGAACAAGCCTAAACTATAGGACAAGCTTTCATAATTAATAAGATGTCTCCATGTTATTATTTGGGCTGACCGTTGAGACTGAAAGATTTGGTACACAACACTTTAAAAAGCATGCTGAATACATTGTATTTACCACTACAGTCTCTTGTACAGATAGCTGTGTGCCAGCATAGGTAATTTGGGTTTTATAAATCAAATAAAGTAAACGTGTGGCAGAACAGCTCATAGGATACACTGGTAAAACCAAAAGTGTATGTGTGTGTGTTTATGTATGTGTATATTTACGTGAGTGTCTGCGTATGCGTGTGTTTGTATGTATATGTCTGTTTATTTGTGTATATATGTGTGTGTGCATGTATGTATGCATGTCTGCATGTGTGTATATGTGCATGTGTATATATAAGTTATGTGTTTATGTATTCTGTGCATGCATGTATATGTGTGTGCATGTATGTGTATATATGATGTTAAGTAAGATGGGCCAATGAGATGGTAGAGCCAGAGGCTACAATCACGTCAAGCAGAAACGCTAGCAGGAGTGGATCCAGCTCCCGGGTGGCAGGAGGGGAAAGCTTTATGTGAGACGCAGAGGCTCATGCCAATCCTTCAAAACTCTCTTGGCAGAAACCCAGAGCTCCAGCATCTCCCACCACAGAGGAGGCTGCCTCTCCCTCCTTCCCTAAACCTCCGCTGGACCCTGCGAAGATACGAAGAATAAGCTGTGCGAGAGCGCGCTTCTACAGGGCGGCCTCCCAGGGAACCCTCCTGCCTGACGGGCCGCTCACCGATGCCCACTGTAAGGCCATGTAACATCCTGCACACACAGACAGGCATACTGCTTCAATTTGCACACAAATGCTATTTTTATATAAGTTTTCCTGCCCCTAAATGGTTCTTACGTAACTTAGACCTTGTTAACGTAGCTAAGAAATAGTAGCTAAGAAAATTGTTTATGAATCTCTTTCCAGTTATTTATAAATAATATCTAAATGTCACTACTTAAAAAAACGTTACTCTGTAAGAAGAGAATATTAGAGTGTTTGCAAATGAATGGCTGACACATCAGAAAGAAATCATTTTTAGGGTAGGGTTTGGGTTTTGTTTTGTTTTTGTGGGGGTGGAGTTTCAAGACAGGGTTTCCTCTATGTAGCTTTGGAGCCTGTTCTATAACTCACTCTGTAGACCAGGGTGGCCTCAGATTCACAGAGGTCCACCTGCACCACCGCCACCAGGCCTAGGATAGAGTTTTTAAAAAGTTGTTAATTTTATTAGAAATTAATGAGAATTGGGCCACTGAAATGGCTCAGTGGGTAAGGGTTCCCCACCACCACCATAGCCTGACAACCGGGATCTGCTCCCTGGACCCAAGTGGTGGAAAGAGAGAGCTGAAGAAATGAATGAGGATTAGGATTAGGATTCTCATACTGCACACCATCTCCAGCTTTAATAGCTTTCTGATCCTTGTGAACCATGAGCTTAAGTAGAATGGGACTTTTATTCTTGCTGTACAACTAACTACTGGCCATGTGCCTAGACCCACAGTGGAGGCTAACGGGTGGGTGTTACGGTGTCACCTTGTAAGAAGTGTAACAGGTGGCTCAAACTCTACCCCGGCACACTGCCGGCTCCCAAGTGCAGGGACAGAAGGAATGGATGACTGGTGCGGGGCCAGGCGTTTGGTGGATAACACTAACCCTGAAAAAAGCAACAAAATGTAACAAGTGAGAGAAGGCTCTATGGCCCGCAGCCCATGAACTGTGTCAAAACACCGGGTTGTAGAGTAGAGTGTGTCTGAGCTCCCCTCCCCCCAGCTGTTTCTTTTTGTTTGTGCTTAACAGTGTAGACAGGCGTTTCAGCAGAAGCTGATGGGCCTTCCCCATTGAGGAGAGACGAAGGGGAGCTGGGACACATGACCCAGGTGGTCACAGCATCCATCCGGGCTGCAGGCCTCCATCCGAGCATCCTACTTGTTTGACTTGCAAGCTTTTGTTTTACATCACTGCTGGCATTGGAACTAGACCTCACAGTAGGAGCCAGATTATGCCTTCTTGTGAAAAAACCAGATCTGGCGGTACTGTCTGCCTTCCGTAGCGGAATGACTGGAACTCAGTGTCTACATAGCCTGGGGTAGAATCCGCGGGGCACCCGCACCCCAGCCCACATCAGCTGTTTCCCCTTTGAGTGACGGTTATAGAGGGAGAGGAAGGGTGGGGACAGGCATCCCGCCATGATGCCATAACCAAGTAGATGGCCTATTGGCCGCTTGATGTCCCCCTTTGTCCCTGTCCCGATACAGCCACTCAGTCTGTTACTTGTTGAGCTCCTTAGCTAACGCAGGGTACCGTTCTAGACCAGCAAGTCCTGTCCTCAGGGAATCTCCAGTTTACCAACGGTAGAGAATCGATGTTAGAGAGGTCGTGAAAAGAGTAAAGCATAAAACAGGGTGTGAGTGGCAGTACTGTCTTTAGCTCAGGGGCCTTGCTAAGGGACCTTCAGTGACTCTGGGGAAGCCCTGGATAATCTGTGGTCAGCGTCCGTGTCGAAAGGACAGGCAGACAGAAGGGTCCCACCCAGGAATGTGCTCAGGAGCAGAAGATGGCGAGCCATGGGAAGGCGGGGGATCTGGGGCTGGAGGGCCATGCAGGTCCTGGGAATACAGACAGTGGCCTGATTCTGCCTGCCATGAATGAACCAGGACAGTAATCCGGGCAGCGACGACATGGCTCCTGGTCTTAGTTGCATAGCACATCTCAGCTGTAGCTGCACGAGAGCGTTACCTAGGTTACCTCAGTCTAAAGTATAGACATGACCCCAAAGCCATAGCCTCCCCGAGGACTCCTTCCCCCGTCCTACGTCTTGGATCCAGTGTGGGGCCCATCAGAGCAGACGGGATTGGTAACCGCAAAAGCAAACGACCTGCCAAGGCGAGAAGACACTCGGCAGCTGGAGGTCTCTCACAAATGAACTTGGCTGTGGGTGTGAATGGGGACCAGGGAGAGGAGTTTCCCACCGCCCTTGTCCCCCCTGAAATGCATCCTGGCCCTGGCTTGGAGGCCACTGGAAGCCAGTGCCTCCCCAGTAGCTCTGAGGTGGGTCTTCATTCCAGACCTTTACCCGTTCCGTTTGGCCTCGGCCCACGTCTCTGACTTCTGTCTCTACACTCAGGACTCAATGACACTAAGAAGTCACTGTCATTTTAAAAGCACACAGCAGTTTAAAAGATTACTGGAACTGCTCCACCCTGAAATCCCTGTCATCTATGCAGGAGCCAAACTCTCTGTTGTCTAGAAAAAGGTGTTTTGTTGGTTCACTGGGCCCCCAGAGCCAGCTGAGCCTGGAGACCTTGGGTGTGCCTTTCCCTGGGTGTGAAGTCATTTGTAGCTGACGCCCCATGGCTGGGGCTTGGGTGTGATGACTTAGAATTATCGGGTTGAGACTAGGGAAGAGGCAGAGTCTTGTGTGGTGACCCTCATAGGTACGCTTGGCGGTGAGGGCAGGCTTGACTCTAGAAGTGATGACCCATGGTTGACCCCCCCATCCTTCCCCACCCCTGTGGTTATCCAAACCCCGGGATACAGACACCACTGTATCCTGGACCCTGTCACATTTTCCATCACCAAGCCCCCCGAAGCTTCCTAGGACGGACGGACGGAGTCTGTGCCCTCCTTTCCTGCGGCTCCCAGAGCCTTCACCACCTCTGCTGTGCTCCCTTTAGATTTGTTCTAGCCCTCGGGGGCTTGCAGGGTCTCAACACAGGACCTTGGGAAGTGTCAGCAGAGCCCAGAGAAGCCAAGTTCCTAGTGACTGGTGCATGGAGCAGACACCCTACCCCTTCAGTCCCGAGGGCCATGGGGAATGTTCATATATTCTGTGCCCCGCAGAACATCAAGTGGCTCGGGAGGGAGGGAAACCACCGCTTGTTCAAAGTCCTAAAGAAGACCTCTGTGCCTCCAGCAATATGACCGCACTGAGTTCCAGAAAATTCCAGAGGGTGCTGCTGACAAAGTGTTAATAGCCCCTCCTTGGGAATAGGCCCAGAGTTCAGGCAATCCCGGGAGGGGGTGCTCATTCCTGGCCCTGTGGTGCTTTCTAGAGGGTCGAGAAAGGCACTCCGGACAAGATAGAAAGCCACTGAGTGTTCATGCGGCCCACATTCCCCAGCCCGACCTGGCTGTGGACTCTCTCAGGAACCCAGTTGGGCAAGTACTAGTCTGTTCTAGAAGGCAGAAAACCTTTTTTGTAAAGGTCTGGACAATAAATACTTTAGGTCTTGGTGGTCCATCTCCACTCTGAATAGTTCACTCTGCCCTTATAGCGTGGGGTTAGCCATCGCTGACTTAGTGGCTGCTGGTTTTCATTGGTCATAATACGCCGAAGTTCACTTGATTCCCCCCCACACACACACTCCACACCCAGCCCACCCACCCACCCAAAATTACAAAAGGGCATCTTTATTTTGCAAGTTATTTTAAAACACGGGGTAGAAACCAAGGGGATGGAGTCCTAATTCCTTTGATTCCTTTGTAAGCACAGCTTCCGTGACCTGGCTCCAGCCCTGTAATGTCCCAATGCCTGTCCTCCTGCATCCTAGGAGCTCTGAACCTCCAAACCTGTCCACCAGCAGCCTACTTCTCTGGGCTGGGCCACGCCCACCCCGAGTTTCCCAGCCTCCCTAAACCGTACCTCCAGCTGGAGAACCAGGGACTGCAGTGGAATTCCACAGGTGTCCATGTGTATGAGGGAAGGCACTGAGAATCATGCTGTGTGCCGAGTTTTGTTTGCTTTCCTGATTTGGGTTTTGTTTGCTTTTTTTTTTTTTAAGTATACATATCACTTTACTTTTATGAATGTTTTTCCTGCATATGTCCCAAGTGTCACCCGAGCCCAGAACAGTGTCCAGCTCCCTGGAACTGGAGTTACAGATAATTGTGAGCCCCCACGTGGGTGCTGGAAATGAAACCCAGGTCCTCTGGAAGAGCAGTCAGTGCTCTTAACCACCGAGCCATCTCTCCAGCCCTGCTTGTTTTCTGAGATAGGGTCCTGCATTATAGACCAGGCTGGCCTTGAACTTTCAGCAATCCTCCTGCCTCTGCCTCCTGGGTGCTGCGATTATGTGTACGCCACTGTGACTGACTGTGCTCACTTTCCGGTTCTCCGTCTGGAGTCAGAGGGAGTGTCAGGCCAGCTGCCCTCTGTGGGAATCGTGACATGTTCTGTGCATCATTGTGAGGACAGAGGGCTACAGCTCCTCCGTCTACAGACCTGTTGTGTTCCCTGGGGAAGATCAGTGAAGGCTGGGACTTTTTCACCACAGGCTCACACGTGCAGCACCTGACAGGTCCTGGTTTTTTTACTAAGTATGTGCAGAGAGAGTGAATAAAAAAAATGCTAAGTGCAGAGTGAGAGGCTGAAGTGGTTTATAACCTAAGTTTATAACCTAAGGCAGCCTGTGCTTTCTACATGGGAGGGGCAGCTGTTCAGGGCCGTGTGGTAGATGGACACAGGCCAGAGCAAGGACTCGTGGGTCCCACAAGTACTAACACTAAACTTAAGTTCTGAGTGAGACGACACCGTACAAGTCACTGTACTAGGCCCCATCAATTAATTCTTGCCATGTGCCCGAAATGGAGGTGGCTGGAGAAGGTGGGAAAATTAGGTATGAACACATCTCAGAGCAGACGTTCGGCTGGTTATCCTTGAACCGAGCATGAAGGAACTGAAGCCAAAACCCTTACCCCCAAACACAAGAGCCCCCCCCCCCCCCCGCCAGGCTGCTGTGGGGTGACCTGGAGGTCCTCAGCATCCCTTCTCAGGTCTTGATCCTCTCATTCCAGCCAACCCTTAAGGCTCCTTACAGCTTCCAGATGTGACGTTTGAAAGCAGGGCCAGGTGGAGAGGGCCTTTTGCCGTTGTTAGCTTTCATTGGCTTGCTGGTTTCTAAATAAGTGCAGAAAAACTCAAAAGTATCTTCCTACACGAAGCTCACTCCATCCCAACCCTCACCCACGATAGGGAGGTTTATCCTCTCCTCCCTTTTCACACAGACTAGACTAGGCTAAGGGCAGGTGGATGCCGACCGAGCTATTCCTGATGTCTGTTTGCTGATAGGAAAGTTAATCTGTGTATCAGCGTGTGCTCTGCTCTGCTCTGTTTGCAGGGTGAGCTGTGATCTTGTAGCCTACTGGCCCCTCTTCAGGAAGCCTCTCAGTGGGTCACACTGTTACCGCCCTGGGACCCTGGGACCCTGGGACCAACCCTCTGCCTCCACCACCCTGGGCACCTGGGCACACTCCTGCCTCAGAGCCCCTACTCCAAACACATCACCTTCCCTGCCCTAACAGCTTCCACCTCCCGCTAAAACTTCTGTCTGTCTCCCTCCCAGCCCCCTTCCCTCGCCTCCAGTTTTCTCCTTTCTGTTTGCCCTCATTAAAACCCGATGTGTATTGTGTTGGTTATGGTATACTACTCACAGAAAGACCCGCGTAAGTCCCGGGACTAAGGAAATCTCTCATGTCACTGAAGCGCCACTTGTATTTGACCCTCTGTTATTATGTTTCCCTGTGTAACAGCAGACGGCGTTTTGATTCTTTGACACCAAATCTCCTGTAACCCAGGCTGGCCTAGAACTTGTTATGTGGTAAAGGCTGACTCTGGACTTTGTAACTCCTTCCTTCTACCTCCCAGTCGGCTGGGATTACAGGTGTCTGCCTTCACATTCAGCCATAACTTTTATTTTTTTAGTGGAAAAATACTAACATAGTGTCTAGGAAGAATTACTGTTATGGGGCCTAGGCGTACTTAGTGAGATGGGTAGTTCATAAACTGAAGTGCCTGTGATTTCCTTCAGGTAGATGTCAAGCCAATAGAGTTAATATCCTATTCGGGTTTTGTTTTTTTTTTTTTTTTTTTTTTTTTTTGTCCACAGACAGGATGGTGCCAAGCATGAAATTTCAGTAGGGTTTTATGTTCAGAGAGGTTTTAACCATAAAAACTCCAGACTTGATTACAAGCCATGGGTAACTTCTATATAAATCCATAGACTGCAAACCAAACACTGAAAGGTAGGAATTCCTGAAGTAAGAAATGTACTGAGAAAACATTGCCTTGCTTTTTCAGCAAAGACCACGGAGGAATCCAAAGAGACTGTTACCGTGGGGAATTCTACAGCGAAAATAAATGGGACGTATTTAAGAGCTTCAAATGCCATTGGTCACTTAAAGAGCCACCCACCCCGGCTTAGTTATGACCAAGGCTTCAGAGAAACCGAAGAGCAAGACGTGTTCAAGGAGTCATCCCCACCAGCTCCTCTCCAGAGCAGCGGAGGGTCAGTATTCTTTGTTGTGGATTTTTGGGTGAGGGTAACTGTAGTCACTCACCAGTTCTTTCCCGCCTCTTATATAAGCCAGGCTTTTGGTTTGTGTATGATAGGAAAGGTCTTTTTCTCCTCCTGGTTGAGTAGGGTTGGCTCTCCCTTATTCCCTGCTTCATCCTTTGAAACCCTGCTATGCATAATGGCCAAAATGATGAGCGCAGGCCTGTCAGATAAAGCAGAAGCAGGATGGTTTCAGCTTGGCCCTGCGGGGCAGATGAGCCTTCCTTTTCTGTAGTATTTGCGACTCTTGCTGGGCCTGGGGTCCCCTGTGACGACTGGCTGCCTTTTGCTTTACTCCATCGTTGTAAACTCCCCAAGGCTGGACACTTGTGTTATTCTCCAGTAGAAACTTGGTTTAAATACTTACTCTGCTAGCACAGGAACACCCTGTGGGATTGGTTTGCCCCTCATACCCGAATGGCGGGGAATTCGTCTATTTTATGTATCATTCTTATCTAGGGCTTCCCCAAAACACTTTCCTGCCACACCGGGGTTTAGTGCAGAAAGGAGCATTGCGTGGGAGTTATGTTCACCCCCACCGTGGTGATTTGCTAGAACCTTACATCTAGAGGTCGCAGAGCAGCAGATAGAACAGAGGACAGGCCATGTCCCCGGTCCTGATGCTAAGATCAGCAGGGTCACTCAGTTAAAGATCCTTTTTTTTTCTCTAGAACTTTCCACTGGGTCATCATGGACAAATGCCCAGTTCAAATTTGTTTAACAAGATTAAATTCCACAGGCCATTTTAGGCCCCGAGAGTCCTTGTTGCTCTCATTGTAGATTTTGGATCTGAAGTTGGCTCTTCCACACAGGCCGCTTCACCCCCCTCCCCTCCCCCCACTCCCAACCCCCGGGGCAGCTGGCAGCTTGTTAGTTTAGCTGAGCTGACCTTGTCCTGCTGGCAGAGCCTAAAGAGAGTCACACTGAGAATTTATATTAGGCTACCTACAAGTCCTTGCCATGTTGCTTTGCACTCAGGACATTTTTCAAATTAAGGGGAAGACAACATATCTCCTCAAATGGGAGAGAACAACTTCAAATTAGGACTCTGGGAGCGGAGCACAGGGCATCAAGCAGGCCCGCGCCAGCAGCTCTTCCCCAGGTGGTGAGTGGTGTGCAGGCTGTGGAGCGCACGTCACCCCAGCCCCCAGCCCAGTGCAAAAGGCGGGCAGCCGGGCTGGGCCCCACTCCAAGAGAGCATTCCCCCACCCCATCCATCCATCCTCACAGTAATGCTGACTGACTGGGAGCTGGCGGAGGAGGAGAGAGAGCGAAGTCCTTTGTTTATTTATTTCCATGAAATGTCGGATGTTGTGAAACAATTGGACACACCAGGGTTCATTGTGCCTCTGGGACAGCAGGGACTCTTTAGTGACATACTTTATCCCACAACCAGCATAGGACAAACCCATTAGGGGCCGGACAGGCGCTTCCTCCTGCCTGGACAAAACGCCCGGCTCCGGCAGCATCTCTAACCGTTTTTCCTTTTGCCTCGTGGGATGCTCGGGTGGAGTTTGGAGTTTGTGCTCCTGTCTCTGCATTCTCCATCAGCCTCTGCCTCCTTCCAGCACTGGGTGGAATTTTCTGAAGAAAGGCCAACAGGAAAGTTTACATGGGGGGCGGGGAGGGGTTAAAACAAACGAGAAAATGGAAACTCTTAGCAATTCTCATTAATTACGTTTGTGAATCAGTCAGGGACATTCAATAATTGTTTCCTGTAAACATTTAAGTGACTATAATTCCAAGAACCAAGCAGGGGAGCGTCCTGTGTTTGCTAGATATACCCTCCCCTCAATCAGCAAGGCCTTGTTTTGTTTTTATTCTAACCCTGAGACTGTGAAGGGAGATGATCCAGCAGGGGTGGGGGGAGGGGGCTGGGGTAGGGGGGAGTGGGCTGGGGGGTGGGGGTAAGAGGGGGCTGGGGTGGGGGTAAGAGGGGGCAGAGTTTTAAGAAGCACTTATGCATTTACATAAAGGGGTTCAACACAGAACTCACAGGTAGGTGGGTGGGTGGATGGGTGAGTGGGTGGGTGGGTGGGTGGGTGGATGGGTGGGTGGGTGGGTGGTGGATGGGTGGGTGGGTGGTGGATGGGTGGGTGGGTGGATGGGTGGGTGGATGGGTGGGTAGGTGGGCGGGAGGGAGGGCAGATGGGCAGGAGGAAGGGTAGAGACACATACTTTTACAAAGTGCCAGCTCTCCTGCGTTCAATCCCTGTGGTGCCAGAGTAAGAGCTAATGGCCTGTGGCCTCTAACCCTCCAGTGACTTTCCAATGGACACGTGGAGATTGTAGTAAGAGGCACACAGATGATAACCACAGCTTCCCCAGTGCTCGGGAGAGGCCTCTCTTTCAGAGTTCCAACATTTGCTACCTTGCTTAGCAAATTTTCCACTTTAAGTATAAAGTTAAACTCTAGGGCATCCTGAAGGTCTGAACTATCCATATTTTAAATTAAAGGCACACAACTCAATGCTGAGGGTTGCTGCACACTTCCTCAGACTTTGAGAAAGTTTCATTAGGAGTGTGTGTCTATTCACTGATGGGAGAGACTAGATCTGAGGATGTGGGCAGGCATCCCCATGGGAGGCTCCATTAAAGGTGCAGATCATGGACTGACTGGAGGGCAGGATGGGTCTTGGGGTGACTCTTCATTGCCTGTGAGCAGTGGGGGGGGGATAGAATGAGAAGTATGGGGTTCTGAGAAAGAGGTTCAACAAATTAGAATGTAAAGATTTTTGTCTATTGTGTAAGAGGGCTTGTGTGTGTGTCAGCGGTTTGTCTCCACACACCAGGGGAACACAGCTTCCTAAGTCTACAGAGTAATGAATCAGCTGTCCAGTCCTTCAGTTCTCGCCCTCTCTGGATCATATTCACCGTTGGCAAGGAAAGACAGACAATATCAGGATGAAAAGTCTCCTAGAGAACATAACAAAGATAGAGGAAGAAAATGCTCCTCTTTGTCTCACAGGAAGTGTGGATGGCTTGATCCTTCCCCCTTTAGGAAGTGGGAATAGAGCTCTGTGGAGATTACAGGCCCTCAAGATCAAATAAACTGTAGTACTCAAAAAAAAAAAAAAAAAGAAAGAAAGAAAGAAAAGAAAAAGAAAAAAGAAAGAAAGAAATGAAGGATAAATATATTAACAGGGAGACGAAAGCCATGGTAGAGACTTAAAAATTAGAATAAAAGAAGCTGGGAATATGAGATATGGTAACCAAGCCAGAAGAAACCACACACAGAGAAAAGGGAAAGAATAGAATACAGCAAAGAGGTTGAGTGGGGAATGAGATGGGGAGAAGGAGGAAACTTGTATGTTTGAAGAGAACCCCGGGCTCCTGTAGGTGCTGTCCTAGCACGGGCTCACTTGGAACTGAGGACCAAGTTATCTATGTATTTTCTCAAAGTTTGCAACAACCCACTGAAAGTCAGAGCCAATAAACAGAAGAAAAGAAAAATTAAGATGTACCAAAAGACAGCCTTCTGTAGTCAGTAAAGACTTAAATCTCAAATGGACACTGGTGGCCCAACAAAATCCAGCACGGAAAAATTCACAATGTGACATTCCCAGCAGGTGCTCACACTAGGGTACACTTGGTTGGGTAAAGCATCCTGTGACCATTCAGGCCCAACCAGCAACGCCACAGGAAAGGAGAGAAAGGCAAAATGTTTCTCCTGCTTCAGCTGAGCATCTCCCGATGCCAGAAGAGAGAGGAGTATAAAGGGAGAGAACAAGAATTGTACGGGCAGCCGTTTGTCCTTCACTGAAAGGGCAGCAGGCAGGCACTCCCAAATATTAATGAACCTAGGCAGTATTGTTCATGCGCTTTCTAGAAAATTCTTAGACAACGGAATGATGAGTCAGAATTGAAAACGTTAATTCGAAAGGCTATGGTAAAGCCTCCACGTTGAGTATTGACTTTATTTTCCCATTATGAAAACTGAACAAACCTCGATGGTTACAGAGCAGAAGCCTGGGCAGGCAGTGTGGTCAAATATAAGTAACCACGCCGGAGTGTGGGAGGAAGTGTGACTTTGAACCTCTCGGCTTCTGTAAGCCCGCCTCCTAGGCTGCCGTTGAGGCTGAGACCGTTCCAGCACCCTAATGTCGCTCACTATTCTTTCTTCCCTTAACTTTAGAGAGATCCTTCAGAAACTAATATCTCTTGGGAAGACTCCGTTCGTCTGAAGTTCTGCGGTTCCTATGGTTTCACCGACTCTGTTTCTGTTTTCTTTCTTTAATTTGAGCAAACTTGGCACTTTTTCATTACAATAATGTACATGGTATAATTGTGTCTCCCCACCTACCCTCCTACCCTCCCTTCTGTTCTTCCCTTCGTGTGTGTGTGTGTGTGTGTGTGTGTGTGTGTGCAAAGTATACCGGAACAACATTTACCACACAATAATGATGTTTATTTCTGGCTAGTGGAATCTGGTTGTTTTAAAAAATTTCATCGTACCTTTGATTATTACCTGACCTTTTCGAAATATGAATGTCTCTCTCTCTCTCTCTTTCACACACACACACACACACACACACACACACACACACACACACACACCACAGGAAGCCATTATTCTTTTAGGAAAGAAGGGTAATGTAGCTGAAATTATTTCCGTGTAGGGAAGACAGGCAGAATGGTTCTGCAGCACAGCGCTCTGCCACTTCCCGCTAGCTAAGGGAGTGGTCCTGGTGTGGCACGCCTGGCCTCCCACTGTGTTTCCACACTTGCTGTTTCCCTGTGGCCCTGGGTGCACACAGGCCCCACCCATCCACCCCCAAGCTTGAGTCAGAAGAGGATAGGGCTAGCACCCCCTGATGGTGGCATTCCAAAATTGCAGTCAAAGTGTCAAGACTGCAAGGTTCTGTGGTGGAGTAGCTAACCAACGTCCAAGGCTTGCTTCTGAGGTGAGGATTGTTTGAACCCAGCTGGATGCTTGTATTTACATTCTGTCAGCAGCTGGGGTCACTGGACAGAAGTGAGCTGACCATCTGAGACTGAGAGTATGTAGTGACAATGTCTAGACATTTGCCACCTGATTTCAGTCTCAACTTGAAGCCAGTATTAAAAATGAAGCGTCTTTTACTTAAGACAAAGAAAACTTCCACTCAAACTTTACACATTTGCCTTCTGTTGTAACCGTTCTTAAATTTTCTTTTTCACTTCCTATAACGTAACTTTTCTTAAAATGGATTTTTTTTTTCTTAATTCCAAATCTAATTAGTAGCCTGGTGGTAGCAGCACAAGCCTTTAATCCCAGCACTTGGGAGGCAGAGGCAGGCAGATCTCTGAGTTCGAGGCCAGCCTGGTCTACAGAGTGAGTTCCAGGGCAGCCACGGCCACACAGAGAAGCCCTGTCTCAAAACAAAACAAAAAATAGCAGCCAACTCTAACTAGTTATTATTACCCATATTACTTTTTTTTACAGCCAAGGAGCCAAATCTGTTTGTCTATGTGCTTTACTTTTTACAACCCTTAAGCTAAAAATGGTTTCAATATTTTTTAAAACATTATATTTTAAATAGTTACATAGATATATACATACATACATTCATATATAAAATCCTTGACTTTGCCCCTTGGCCCCCAAATTGTAAAATACATAAAATACTAGCTGACCCTTTAAGAAAACATTTGCTGATCCTTAATTGAAGAACTGTCATTATAATAACTAGAAGAACTGTCTTGAATTATAGCAAAATCTATAGTTTTGAAATATTTTAAAGAGCTATTATTTTATTTCCTCGGGGTATTTCTGGTCCGGCAGTAGTGGTTGGGATGATTGATTGTGCCGTCCACGGATGGATGGGCTGGCTGCCTGCTATGGTTGGGTCTACAGTCAAGCAAAAGGTAAGACCCTTGTCGGGGACGGGGCAGAAGACTTTGCCTCCTGAACCCTGAGGGCTGAAGAGGAGAGGACCCGGGAAAACCACACCAAAATTGTGTTTTCACTAGGCCTTCAACCTGTAGCCAGGGCAGAGCTTAGATAATTGCAAAGATGTAGAGCCCAGCCCTGGCCACGCCTTCCTCAAAGCCCCGTGCCACCAAGTCACTTCCTGGCTGTGTGAGCCAGCAAATGCCAGCAAATGTCCGAGTCCTTGAAATTAGGTTTCCATTTGTACACTGACGTCCTAACTAATGAAATGGAGGCAGTTTTCTTCCTCTGAAAAGAATGTCACAGAAGAGCCCAATGGCCAATTTCCAGAATTGTTTTATTTGGGCACATCAAAAAGAAATCATTGTGGAAAATTTAATAATGTTGTTTGATGCCATGGAGCAGGAAGCTGGCAAGATCAGTGACCCTGGATGATTGAATCGGGACCTGAATGCATCTGATGGGCAGGACATCGCTGCCTACCCGGTGCTGGAATCTAACGCCGTGCAGAGGTCTCAAAGCACAGGGACATCTGCCTTAGCCTCACATGTAGGAAAAGGCGTTGACTAATCTAACCGTGGGATATGACTGTTGAAAATGCTATTGTGGGGTCGGGCTACGTCATCTAAGTACCTGCTCCTTCTCTGGCCATAGTGTGAGCTCAGACCTAGGGTTCCTTTTCAAGGGGCAGAAGCAGACAGACTGTGAACAGAGGGTCCAGCCAGCAAAGGCATGAAGATATACCCTGTGGGCAGCAAGCATTTGCAGGGCTCAGGACTGAATAGTGAGCACAGGCATGAGCTCCGTGTTCCAAAGCGTTCTGTCCTTCCTGCAGCCGCATCAAGGGAGCACCATGACTGGGGAGCACCATGACTGGCCACCCTTGTGTACTGACGAGGAAACCTATTCGCAGTAAAAAACTTACCTTCAATGGCAAAGCTGTCAAAGGGGCGAAAGCCACTGGAGACCGTGTGAAGAGACAGGAGCATTAAAACTATTTAAAGGATTTCTGGGGGGGGCAGGGGGGAGATACAAGTTTGTTTCGTGTGGTTTCGGTCGGCCGTGCAAGCTCTTTGGAGCACGCGGGCCACCTGTCTGCTGCTCCTCCTCTTCAGGGAAGGAGGGGGTTTTCTTCCCACCCTCAGAGAGTGAACACAGCTCACCTTGCACTCACAAAGGTCCCTGCCTCTCCTGAGCCCATACAACTCCGACTTCCTCTTGGTGCCCATCTTTCTTGCTCACGTCTGTGCAGGTCTTTAGCAGCAACGCTCCACGGACACCCAGCTGGCCTGCCTCGGCCAGTCAGTACATCCTTCCTCCGTCCCCAGCTGCTGTGACCCCATCCCCCCTTGGGTCCTCATTCCAGGCATGCGCCAACTGCACAAAGGTCCATTTCTCCCCTCCTTTCCGACGCCTCTGTCCTTGCACACAAACGCGCTGGGGTCCCAGGGGCCCGGGGTCTCGGGCTTGGGGCTACTCTTCCGTGACTCTGGTCCCACAAACTGCCCTCCTGGCCCTCACGGCCACTTTGGTAGGGCCCTGCCATCCAGGTCCCCCAGATCTGTAATTCTGTTCTTCAGATGCCTAAAATCGGCCCGGGTCCTGTCACCTTTTCATTTACAGAGTCCCACATCTCTTTTCTAGCCCCCCTGTGATCCTGGAAACCCTACCTCCCCCTCATCCTTCCCCTCAGGGCTCTGTCTTGGTGTTGCCCCATCCCCCCATCACAATCTCATGCCCTCCCTTAATTGGCTATTGGCTTAGTGTCTGCCCCAGATCCCAGAGCTGGTCCCTCTTCCCAGCAGAAACTCTGTGCCTGCCCAAGAGTATCAGGCTCCTGGGACCCTCTGTTCTTCACTCCGGCTACTTACAGAGTGGCTGGAGTTGTCAGCTGCTACTTCAGTTTCTAGTCCTTTAAGGGGCACTGTGTCCCCCCCCCCCCCACACACACACACAGTCATCTTTCCTCCTCCGCGTCTCTCCAGTCCTTTCGGACTACCCACTAAGGTAGGGTTTTACCTTCTTCAGAGAAAGTATCTCCTGTACCAGTACCCACAGGACCACGCAAATAGTCCTGACACCTTGCTGAGAGCCCTCGGTGTGCCCGCCCACCTCTTAAACAGAGGCATTGCTGTTCTTTTAGGATGGAGAGCCCAGAGCCATGTAGGTTTCCAAGGTCACAAGGCTGTGAATGCTGACCCAGGATGTGAACTCAGGCTGGGTAGGCGTCCCTGCGCTCAGTGTCCACCTCTACTGTGATGGCCATGTATAGTGGCAATGAGTCCCATGCCTGCCCCTTTCGGGGACCAAGGAGGGGGCAATGCTGACAAGCCTGTGTACATCCTTCGTGTTCTTTTCTTTTCTAGAAATGAGGCTGCACAAAGGAGTCATCCTGGAACCAACCTCACCCCTGGCCATGACACAGAGAGACTGGACAGGTATTTGGGGCCAGGGCTGTAAGCTGAAAACTGTCTTGATAATCTCTGTGTTTACTCAACACACACACACACACACACACACACACACACACACACACACACACAGAGACACCATATCTGTGAAATTCTTAATCTTAAAATTTTCAGGTTATACAGGAGCCGGAGAGATGGCTGTTCTTCCAGAGGTCCTGAGTTCAATTCCCAGCAACCACATGGTGGCTCACAACCACCTGTAATGAGATCTGATGCCCTCTTCTGGCCCACAGCGATACATGCAGGCAGAATGCTAGCCATAAATAAATAAATATTAAAAAAAAAACAAACTTTCAGGTTAGAGTAAATTCCTTGGCTTCCCATTCCATTGGGGATATTTTTAATTTACATGCTTATGTATTATGGCGCGTATGAGCTAGTGTCACAGCACACGTGTGGGCTCTGGAAACCAAACCGAGGTGGCCCTGCTTGTGGGGCGGCGAGCACCCTTTCCCCCGGGCCATCTCACCAGCCCTGTTGTTATTTGCATATTCCAATTATAGAGAATAATGGGTTTCCCGGCATTTGCCTGTGGTCCCTTCACCTCCATGACCCTCTCTCGTCCCCTTCCCACACCTTGTACAGATATCGAAAAGGCAGCACCCTCAAGCCAACTGTAGTTAGGTTGCAGCCAGGCAACAGCAACAGCCAGTCAACACCCCCATCCGTGACCAGCCATGGCCACGCTTACTCGGAACACAAAATGCATCTCAGTCTGGGGGTTGCCTAAGTGCACCTCTCTCTCTCTCTCTCATTTAAAATATTTCTGTGAATATTTTTAGAGAGCATTAATTGAATTGAGTTTTAAATGGATGAAGCATGGTGTGGCGGGAAGAACACTGGGTTGAAAATTAGGAGCTCAGCCTCCCAGAGCTGACCCCGCTGCTGAGTGACCTTGGACGCATCAGGCCGCTTCGCGGTTTTCCAACTGTTTCTTGTTGTAACAGCGACCTCTTGTGGCCCATAACCATTCCTCCCCTTCCCCACCCCTCACCCACCCCCCCACCCACCCCCAGTCAACTTTGGATTTATATTTTTGGTTCTTTCTAGTGTTATATTTCATACTGTTAAGCAAGTAGACTTGTGTTCCTGCAGATAAATCTTAGACAGCAAAAGTGTGTTAAAGCAGACAGTTGAACACCATCTCTTAAACTATTCTCTGCGGTTTCCTCAGAAGCCTACATGAACAAGTTGCTGTTTATATAAATGAAAAATGTCTTTCTGTTTCGTTCATTCTACTTCCTCCTAGGGGCCAGGGGAAGGGGCGTGCCAGGGTCTCCTCGAGTCCTAGCAGCTCAGAGCTGAGCAGACTGGAAACCAGAGCAGGTGAGAGACTTGTGTTCTTGGCCCTCAACAACATGGTTCACCCTCAGCATCACCCCCCCCACACACACACACACACACACACTGCATCCTGATGAACAATTCTGTGTTCATCAACTTCAGGAGCTATAAGCAACTTGCTCAGAAACCAACATTTATTTCCTAAGTTTTCATTATTCACTTCAGTCTTACGAGTACCCAAATCTGATGACTGCACTGTGGACAGATGCTCACAGAAATTGTAGAGTAAAAATATCTGGAGGCTGGCCAAACATGACACCGGTGTAATTCTAAGCTCAAGTTCAAAAGCATTGCCCGTTTAAATGAAGCTATGAAATGTTATTATGAAAGCCCTGTGGGAGCTCTATTGTGCCTGAGAAAATATAGAACAATATAGCCCAAGGGCACAAAATGTGGCTCTGGGAAAACTGAACCAGTGGGCATTTGTAACATTGACTGGAGTGAGCACAACCAGCAAAGGAAGTGTTAGGTTAGGTATCCCTGTGCCTTGGTCTTCTGGGAAGACCAAGCTTGGTCACCCCCTCCCCACCCGATTTGAAGGTTGGTGACCCCTCAAGGGGGGAAGGGTGTGGACAGGGTTTTAAATCTTTAAAATAAAAAGAAAGATAGAGATGTGGCACAATGTTAATGTTGGGCCAGGCTACTCAGGGCTGCCCAAGTGTTTGCTACATTCTTCATATTTTTTTTTCATTCGTTCACACCAAATTTTATGTCAGGCTGAATGAATATACATGTATAATCTGGACATTTTGGAGGCAGAAGCAGGAAGATTATGAATTGCAAGTGGGATCGAGCGACACAGTTAAGCCCTTGTCTCAAGGAAAATAAAAATGATGATAAACAGCATCAAAATCAGCGCTGGGTGAAAAGCGTTATCTTCAAACTAGCTTCTCATCGGGAAGGCTCTTTGCGGTCACAGGGAATGGATCTAGCGCTAGGAAGAATCTAAGCCCTTCCAGACTCCCAAGACAGCGCTGTTGCCAAGGGCTTTACATTTGCGTGCTAAAAAACGTCAGCCAATCCTAACACGGTGTCAAGCTGTTGTGTCCAAAACTCAAAGCTGCAGTTAACTACTGTAACCACAGAGGCAGCAGAATCTTCAAAAACAGGCAGGGCCTCTGCCTGACCTACCCAATTTCCTGTTGGATGGTAATTTTTATGTTTAGCAAACTGTGAGCCTAGTTGTTCCCCGAGACTGAGACCGTGTGTGTGTGTGTGTGTGTGTGTGTGTGTGTGTGTGTGTGTGTGTGTGTGACGTTTCTGTTTTCTAGAATTAACTGGGAGTAGTGTCTAGCACAGAGGTTGTAGGAGCAACAAGGATGGCACAGGGATTAAGAAGTGACGAGGCCATGGCCAGACACAACCGCATCAATGGGAAAAGACCTAGAATAAACCCTTATACCACAGTCTGGAGGTTTCAGAAGGGTCTTGAGGAGGCAGCTAAACTTTTGCGACTTGTCACTCACCTCTGTAATCTTCTCTTCCCATCGTGAGTGTGTGTGATTTCACTCTTCCTGAGGGACTACTCGCTAACTGTGCTTTCTCGTAGCTGAACACAGAAGAACACACTGCTCTTCTGTTTGTTTGTTTGTTTGTTTGTTTGTTTGATATTTTGTTGTTGTTGTTGCTTTCCATTTGTTTGTTTTTAAAGACCATACAGACTTAAAGCCTGAACTTCCAGTCATTTTCCGGTTTTGATGGTGGGAGCAGGTTCATGCTCCTGTAGATGCCACAGGTCGATGCTGGGTGTCTCTTCCCGCAGCTCTGCACCTTATTTTTTGAGGCAGAGTCTCTCAGCGGACCTGGAACTCACCATTTGGCCACACTGAACTGACCGGTAAACTTTCTCTGCTCCCATGTTGTGGGGTTACAGGTGTATAACACCATGCCTGGCTTCTTGCATTAGCGCTGGGACCCGGACTCGGGTTCTCGGGCCTGTGGCAGAGGTTCTTTACCAACCAAGCCATCTCCCCAGCCCACTCCCTAGCAAATTTAAGTGTTTCACACATATGTCAAGGAAATGTATTATTATTGACTTATCTGGCTTGTCATTTGCCTTCTTAAGTGCTGATTTTGTTTATATACTTCGGCCTTTAAGTAGGTTAGTCACCTAGGAATGTGAGCAGTTGCATTTTTATACTGCTTGAATGTTTGTGTTTGCTTTCTCAATCATATTCATGTTTTATACAGTTTGGGCATACTAAAAAATACAGCCAGCTATTCTGAAAACTCCAAAAGTTCCAAAAGTTGAGCTACCTCCCAAATGCAGTTAGTAGCAATGGCAGATCTGACCAGAGCTGTAGTGTGAGCCCTGTTAATGTGAGGGTTCTGCTAGACTAAGACCCTGTTATGGGCACAGCTTCCTTCCTGAATCCTGCCCCACACCTGGCTCCTAAATACAATTCAGTTTTGTCCTATGAAGTCTTGCTCGTGGGTTGGATAGCTTGGCCAAAGTCTTCCTGTCTCGACACTTTATCTTTACCATTTAACCACAGTTTAGTTGTCAAGAATTCCCTGTTTGCTTTGGTGCTCTGGGTTTTTCCTTGGCACAAGCAAGGTTTGATAAAAGGCAAGCGACACTTGCAACAGGGAGTAGACAGTCCCAAAATACGGCGGCGAGGCCTGGGCACTGAGAAACAGATGCTAATTGCACAGCCTCCTCGCTTCTCCTGGGAGACCTCAGAGCTGCGTGGGGAAAAGTTTCCCATTTGGTGGCTTGAAGAATCATTTCAGACATCGCTATAGATCCAAATTAAATTTTAAGCACATGCCATTGCAGGTTATACACAAGTTCTGCCCTTCATACAAACAGTTGAGAAGAGTTAGGGGATTTCTTTTTTAAGACTTATTTTTAATTATGTGTGCATTAAATACCTGCGTTTGGTTATGTGTACATGTATGTATCTGCATATGGGTATGTGTACATGCAAGCGTTGGAGTCCAGAAGGAGAGACTATAAACAAATCAAGGACTGTAAGAAACATAAATATGGCCGTGTGTATAGAATCTTCTGATTGCTCCTATGATTTCCAGCAGCTCATGCACATTTTTTTCTGGTGCCAGGTTAGGGGCACAGGATGCAGGCAATAGAGGACAGACACTAAACAGGAAGTACCAACCACGCCGTGCCTTCCTGTGTTGCTCTGGTTGGTGATTTGAGACACTGCCTCTGCAAGGTGAAATCACGATTTGCTGTTTTCTCTATGACTTCTGTCTCATGCATTGCTGCCTTTTAATCTGCTGGTTTTCGGTGGAGCCGAATGGCAAGGGCAGCAGAGTTGCTTGGCTTCAGGAGGATAATTTAATAAGCCCACCTTCTACCTGGGTTCCACTTTCTCCGTCTTCAGAAGCAACACAATGAAACAGGAGCCTCAGTTGGGTGTGCCAGCACACACCTGTAATCCTGGGAGGCCGAGGGTTCAAGGCTAGCTGGGGCTACGTAGTGAGTTCAGTGACAGAGAGACCTTGTTTCAATGGGCGGAGGAGGGAGGAGGGAAGGAGGAAAGGAAAGCCCCTCCTGTCCCGTGATGCTCCCCCTTCTGCAAAGCTGATGCCAGCCAGTGGGAGCATTGCCCTCTAGAGTGTGCAGCGTGGAGGCTCAGCGGTGACACACGTGTGATTACTTACGGGCTTAGTCAGGGAAGAGAGGTTCTCAGGCCCTCGGTGTCGGTGTCGCGACATGTGTGGCCCTCGGGCACGGCTTTGCCTCCACTGTGGCATTTAGCTTTCATAGTCCTAAAAGCAGATACTCCCCTTTCTGCTGATGAGGAAATGGACTAGGGAAGGTTCTAAGCAAGAGAGACAAAGGTCACCCTGCATGCCAATGATAGAGTTGGGATGGGGAAAGCAAGACATTTTTCCCCTGCCCCACAGGAAGGCACGGCGTGGTTGGCACTTCCTGTTTAGTGTCTGTCCCGAAAGACTAAGATTTTTACAAAGTCTTTTGGGCTTTTAGACTGTGTGTATGTATGTATGTACATATATGTGTGCGTAGCTGTGTTGCAGAGGGAAAAGTTTAAGTAAAAATCAAGTTTCCTGCAGGCAGCAGCCCTCTCTCACACAGCACGCTGTTCTGTGAAGTACTTTAATCCCATTTGTCCGTTGTTTCTCTGAATAACACCCCACCACCACCACCCACCACCCCCATCTTCCCCCCCCCACCCCCGCCGAGGTTCCTTTAATCCCATTTGTCCGTTGTTTTCCTTTGGGGTAGTCGGATGAAAAAGCCTCATGCTTCTCATTCGAGCTGGGACTCAGGGCAAAGTGAGATTTGACTCTGCTCTCATTAATTTCAGTGGTGCAGGTGGAGGAAAGGCTGTTGAGTGTGCCCTGTTAGGCATCCTTTTTCACGATGCCTTTTCCTTCTCCAGATTCCTTTGCAGCCTCAGGAGCCAGCTTACAGGAGCAGGAGACCGAAATGGAGGTAGACGGGGTCTTTTGGAAAACACGGATTGTACCGATTTTGCATGAATTAGAAAAGGGTAAAACAACAGTTTTTGTTTTAAATAAAAGTGTTGCGTTTACCTGTGTGTTCCCCATTGCCCTGATATTTTCAGTGTCCTTGGACCATTATCTCTGTGGAGATGATGAAAACATGCCATGTATTTACATACCCTAGAAACATGTATAGCAAGTATTATGTAAACCAAATTGCTGGGGAGTAGAACTGTACTTGGATCCCCGAGGGAGCCAACTTCTAAAACTCCCCCGTAGTGCAGATTAGTGAAGTCTCTCTGCCTGAGGAAATGCTGCTTCAGCCTCTTCAGGGAGACTCTTCACGTTCCAGAAGATCGAGGAAAGCAGGCCCCTTGAACTTAGTGGGTCTCACAGTCTGCTCAGTGAGAGAGCTGTACCCGTGGTTTTGGTGATGCTCTCTACTCCTGGGGTTCAGTACCTCTGCCAGGGAGGCCGCTCAAACGCTCACACACACACACACACACACACACACACACACACACACACACACACACGGCTGAAGAAGCGGCCTGAGATATGTCTTGTCTAGCACTCCAGAGCAGCACAACCAGGCATTCCTGGGAGGGCATGGGGAGCTGCCTAGAAGACTCTGCCCAGCTTTTCAGAATTCCATTTGGGAAGGAAGGTGAACTAGAATTCTCAGGACCCACGAGAGCCACAGAGCAATTCCCACGCTTGGTACTTGTGCACAGTGGGGGGCCCTCAATAGGACGAATTGCATGACTGCCCCCGGATGCATGAGCACCATGGCGGACACTGGAAGGTGCAGGGGAGCAGGGGTGCACCCTTACACCCGCCTCCTGAGTGGCCAGCGCGTCCACGCTGTGGCTGGGCTGTGCTCTCCATGGGCTGGGTCCTCTGGACAGGCTCTCTGGCCTTGGTGCTAATAGCAGGTGCCTGGTGCTGCACGTAAACTCTGTATTCAGACAGGGATGAAACCACATCGCCCCCAGAGCTCTTTGCAGGAATAACCACACACTTACACCGCATCTTTCTCCTGCCTGGTGGCAGGAGGCCCTCGTGCTGACCCACCCCTTACTGGAAATGTGAATTTTGACCGATTGGGACACATGGTGTCTGCCAGGCCCTGGCTCTGGGTAGCTGCTGGGTCACCCTTTGTGGTTAAGGAGTGACTTGTGGGACAGAGTTACTTGGTGACTACCTTACTGATGATTACACTTGAAATTCTTAACTAGCTTCAGCCCTAGAACGAACGTCTTTTGAGACCACGTGCCTTTCTGTTTTGTTTTGCTTTGGCTTCTTGAGACAGTGTCCATCTGTAGCCCAGGCTGATCTTTAACTTCCCATCCTCCTGCCTCAGCCTCAAGAGTGCGGTACTCCCAGTGATACTGAGTGATAGAGAGGTCTTACTTGGTCAGAAGTTGAAACTTTGATCCTTCAGCCTTTCTTCCCAATTCTTTTGTAAGCTACAACAGTCTTGAGTAGGCCAGGCAGCTGAGAGCGGCCCAAAGCCTGGACTCTTGAGGAGGCAGCCAGTGAGAGAAGAAAAAACAACACAACAGTGCTTCACACACAGATCTCAGCACACACACACACACTCACACACAACACATACCCACACACACACCACACACACACAACACCTACAACACAAACTCACACATGCATACACACACACTCACACACAACACACAACACATACCCACACACACACCACACACACACAACACATACAACACAAACTCACACATGCATACACACACACTCACACACACATACACTACACATACCCACACACAGACCACTCACACACCACATACACACACAACACACACACACATGCACACATACATACAGACATACACACACTTACACACACACGCACACCTCAGGTTGGTCATTTCTCACCAGCTCACTTATTCGAGTGCATGACCCAAAGGCATTGGAGGGGTCTCAGCTATTGAGATTTAAACATTTTTTTCTTAGATGTTATTGTTGAAAAGAGCTAAAAATGGCCTGAGTCACTTCCTTTTTCTGGCACGCACTTCCTCCACGTCGGCGTCTAGGCGCTCACGGTGGTATTTATTTAAGATCAGCTCTCCACTTTAAGTCTTGTGATGGGGTCCATCAGGGGTGATACTTCCCAACAGAACACGCTAGTCCTTGAACTCCTTCCTCTACCCATGTGCCTTCTTCCAGCGCTGACTCTCTCCTGGTTAGCCCACTCTCAAAACTCACTGCCCTCGGGATTGCAACTCCAAAACAAAGTGTTCCCGCCTCCCTCTTTCCTTCCTACCTAACATCTTTTTAAAGGTCTCCCTCCCATTTGGTAATAACGGCGGATGCTACTGCATCTCTTTTCCCAGTCATTTTGAAAGGAACTCGTTTTCGTCAGCAGGTGTATCAGAAGGGGAGCTTGCTTGAGGTAGTGGACTATCCATTCGGTATTGCCTGCTGTGCCACGCAGGTGTGCCAGTCAGGTTCGATCCTCACTCACTCACAGCTTCCATCTTTACCTAGCACAACACGCCTGTTCATATGTGAAGAATAAATAGCCCTGCGGGACAGTAGTTGCTCCTTTAGGGTCATTCAACTTGTTTGGAGAAATGGAAGCGAGTTCAGGTGCAGGTGCAGGTGCAGGGCACATTTCAGGGGGCCAGGGGGCTTTGGGAGGCTGTTGCTCCAGATAAGCTACCTGACTGCCTGTAAATATGTTAACCTAGGAGGTGGAGCAGAGCCACGAAAACAACCAAGTAGATGGGAGTGAGAGAAGGTGGGGAAGGGCATCTGGGACTCTGGAGATGCCTGGGGAACGCCCAGGGGGCTTCTCCCTACCCGGCTCGTGTCTGGCACATCTGAAAACTCAACCTTAATGAGTAAGTGGTGCTCATTCTCTTTGCTCTGGCAGAAGAAGACGCTGAAGCGATGTGTGCCGCTTGCACGCAGCTCCATCACGCGCTGGAGGAAGGGCGCATGCTCGGAAAGAAGTTTAGGGGCAGAAGTGTCCTGCTGAAGACCCTGTATAAACTAGTGGATGTTGGCTCAGATCTGCTCAGCCTTAAACTTGCAAAGCTTATCCTAGCAGTAAGTTTCTCTTTCTCTTGTTCTAGCGGGCTGCCCTCCACCTGTGTTTCGTCAGATGGTTTGTTGGTACATATTGCAAAAGGGTGAGAAAATGCGATGTTTGTTTAGGATCTTGGGAAAATTAAGGCAATAAGCTCACATCCCAGAACAGGATCAGAAGGTGTTGCCAGAGAAATAAGGCTGAGCACGTGGGGAATATCCCAACAGGCTTACATCTGGACTGTGCCCAGGGTCCATTTCAAAAGGCCGAGAGAGAAAAGGAAAGTCAAAAGTTTACAGCATCAATCATATCCAACCCTGTTGCTCAAACAACTAGATTGAGCAGTTTGGGACAGTGTCTGGCTGTCGAATTTGCCCTGTGGTTCCTGCTGAGAACCCAGCTCTGTCTCGTGGTTTAAGAACTAAAGGCAATGGCCAGATTGCTTCATGAGCTAGCCTGAGAGAGGAAACCAGCAGCATGTCACAGGAAGGTCAATTGGCGACCCTAGAAAGTTTCTGCGAAGCGTTAGAAGAAAAGGCAGACACCAAATAAAAGTCTAGGTCAGCTCTGCCCTGAACAGAACCTGATGGGCAGCTTCGTTGTCACAGCTATAAACAGTCAGAACCAAAAGATAAGCCCTAGCAGTTCTGGAACATTCTGAGAGGGGCAACAACAAATGGATGAAGCTCTGTTTACCTGCTCCCATAAACGTAAATGTCCCAGTTCACCCCATCACCGGAACAAAGGGAGACAGGGAAGCCACCGAGCAGACGGGAAGCCCTGTGTCCTGACAGTGTAGAGGACATGTCCATTTCATCTTACTGTGATAGTGAAGCCTTTCATAAGTAGAATATTCCAGCCACACTTTCTATGCCCTTACTTAGCTGTCATCACAAACCATCCACCCTCCTCTTTTTAGAAGTCAGGATATGTGGGCCTCCATGCAATGTGCCTTTGAAAGGCAATTTTCACATAGGGCTCTGATGGTGGCGTTGTCCCAGAGAGGACTCGGGCTGCCCGCACTCAGGGACCAGCTTTGCCTTTTCATCTGGATCCCAGACACTGTGATTCCTGATGACCCCCTCGCCCCCAAAAGAAGACGAGACAGTGTGAACCACAGAGCTATGCATGTTTTGCAGTGAAAATATTGCCAAGGTTATTGGTGGTGTTGTGTAAATCAGATCAGTTGGTGTGTGTGTGTGTGTGTGTGTCGCAGTTTAACTGAAATAGGCTTTCTGAACTGGATGTTAAGTGGGTAAAACTTCTAGGCAAGGTTAAGTTCGGATGCAGGGTTATGTGGGTTGGTGCCTTCTTTTTATTTTTAAAATTTGCTTTATTTTATATTTGAGTGTTTCCCCTGCACGTAGGCTTGCAGGTACACCATTTTTGTGCTTTGTGCCCATGGAGGCCAGAAGATGACATCAGATCCCCTGGAACTGGAATTACAGGTGGTTGTGAGCCATCATAAGGGTGCAGGGGACTGAAGCAGAAGCAGCCAGTGTCCTTAACCACCGAGACAGCCCTGTAGTGCCAGGTTGCCAGGTTGGTGCTGTCTTAACTCACTATAGGGCCACCAGCTCAGAAGGGACCTTCAAAGCAATGGTATGCAACTTCCCATTGGCTGCTTGGATCGCCTATGACATCCCAGGGGAGATCCAGTGTAGATGAGGCTTTGGGATAGGGTCCCTATATACATTCTCAAGACACCATATCACAAGATCCATGGAAGGAAAATAAGCAAAGGCTAATTAATGGTACACAGAGCCCAATGTTCTACTCCGAATTCCTTCTTATTGCCATTGTTTTTTCTGTCCACCAGTTTGATATTGCATTTCAACCATTTAACAGTATTTACTTAGAAACATGCATTAAGCATGTGGATTGCCCCAGTTTCTTGAATTCTTTGGCTCAATAGAGATCCGCCAGTTAGCCATTTTATTTTTAACCCCTGCTTTTTTAAAACCCTTATGAAAATATGTCAATCTGCATTAGGCGTGTTCAAAGGACACACTCATACTCAATAGGAGGGCAACCGTAGCCTGGAAGTGGAAAAATTTGGCGCCCTTTGCAGAGGGGTAAGAATCAAAAGAAGCACCCAATGTGTCGTTTGTGATTAGATATAGTAGGAGGACAGAAATGACCTCAAACTTCTTTAATGTGGAAAACAGACAAAACAAAAGCATCATTTTTACATAAGAAAAAAAAATCTTCCCGACATGGACACGGGAAGCATCGGCAGGAATTCATGCTTGCCCTGGGAACACCAGGGGAACAAGGCAGCCAGACCCCCAGGATGCCTCGCTGGACGCTGAGGAGGGGACAGGGACCCAGGCAGCAAGCACGCCTGGCCTCCCCAGTGAGTGCTGGGCTCAGTACTCCTTACTGTTGATGCTGTTTTGATGAAACTCAGACGCCTGCTTAGAGTATTGTGTGGGCCCAATAGCCCATGCCTTTACTCCCAGCACTCAGGTGAATCTTGGTAAATTTAAGGCCGGCCTGGCCTGCACAGTGAGATTCTGCCTCAGCCAAACAAAATTAAAAAAAGGAACAAGTAGTATCTTTAGGAGGGTGCTTACTTAGTTTGAATAGTTTTGCTCTTCCACAGTTTACTAGACAATTCCCTGTTGTTGACCATTCTTTACTACTTTAGATAAACGTGTGGCTAGTGTAGACTCACTTTATTTCTATAAAAGAAGGCGTGCTTCCTCATTGTCTGGTGTTTAATTGACAGACATTGTTGTGTGGTTTGGAGAGGAATTTCAGCTTCAAACAGCGGTCGCCTCAAAGCATCCCAGAAATAGCCTTGTGGACAAGCACAGCCTGGTCTCATCCAAAGTACTGGTTCCGATTCTTTTATACACATGACAGAGGAGACAGGCTTCTTTTGTGTTTTCTTTCCTTTGCCCCTCAATGAATACTTTTCTAGATTAGCTTAGCTAATCTAGAACTTTGGTATTCTCCATCCCTTACAGCCACGCTTTAAATCAATTACTCTGTTTAGTGCCATGCTCTTTATAAAACAGCTAACCGTTTTACACACCAGTGCACAATGTTTCATAGTGAGAAGCCAACCTTGTTATTAAAACATTCATGTCTACAGAAGTGAGTGAGATGTTAGAGCCAATGCATAATGTTGCCCAGCCTTTCTAGGTTCTTTCCTTGGAACATTTCTTATGTTTAAAAGCCTCTTCCTGCACTGAGTGCGGAGGTTCTAGAGGTGCCGAGCCTGCCTTTACCTCTGCCGTAGAAACGCAAGCGCGTTCCTTTCCCTGCAGCTTAAAGTAAGCAGAAGAAACCTTCTGAATGTCTGCAAACTGATATTCAAAGTCAGCAGGAGCGAGGAGAATGATGCTCTGATACATACCGAAGACGTCCTGGGTGAGTCCAGTTCAGAGCCTCCCCCCCCACAGCCCCCAGCACAGATAGATGCAGAAGTGTGGTGGTGTCTTCCTGTGCTCCTCATGTTCACGTTAAAGCAGCGTTTAGAGTCTAAGTGTGACAGACTGGGTTTGGTTTCAATGTGTGTGACTTGAGGAAATCACTGTAAAAAAATTCTTTTTTTTGTGGGGGGGCGGCCCGGAGTTACTGTTAGAATAAACACACCTAAAAGTTTTTGACATAATCAAAAACTCCTTTCTCTTGATACAATAGGAATAAGTAGAAAAACAAATCGGCAAGACTGTTGCGGCTTACACAACACTGATGTGGACACGGGTTCCATACAGACCTACAGACATTTTGCCCACACTCTCAGCCTAGCTAACTACGTCCGCGTCCCAACATGTCCCTAAGTAACTAAGTGGGAAACTCTTAGGGGTTGTGCTGTCCCTGCAGGAGAGGCAGCTGTGGTCCTCTTGGGGTGACCAAGGACAAAACCAAGGCTGAAAGAACGTATAGCACCAAGTCCCTAGGCTGAGAATTATAGGTCAGAACAAAGGATCTAACGTCCCCCGAGACAGGCTTACACTTGACTGTCTCCGTCCAACCTTGCACAGATCATCTGGAATCTGGGTCAGTCACTGGGCTTTTGTGTTTGTTTGTAGAGACAGGATCTCTCTCCAAGCACAGAACAGGCTGGACTCAAATTCGCTGACATCCTCCTGCCTCGACTCTCTAAGGCTGAGATAATCGTGCTTGGGGAGGGAGGCCGTCCTCAACTGTCCTAGGAAGGGGTGAATGCTATTTCCAAGAGATCCTTTTCAGTAACAGAATCGTTTTAAAGTTCCTGTGTGATCCATGTCCCATTAGAGGAGCAACAAATACATTCTTCAAGTTTTGTTGAAAATGTAATTCTTAGATTGCCTTTGTTACTAGACAATAACTTGACAATTCTGTAACTTAAAGTCTGGTAAATATTACTAAGAGGAAGGAATGGCATTAATTAAAAGAAGGCTTTTTTATTTGCATATGAATATGTTCTCATCACCATTATGGAGTTTTGTTGTAGGGGAGGAGCAGGGAGCATTTGCATGTAGCGTCTCCATGAATATATTTCACAAATTATGTGCCAACATCAAATTTGCTGTTGTACTCAGACATTTATAGAAATCCGTCTTCTCGACAGCATCATTATTGGAGGTGCTGAGAGGCGAAGACCTTCGAGGTAACACGGAAGCCTTTTTATACTGCATGGGGGCTCTGAAATTCATTTCCGGGAGTCCGGGATTTCTCTCCGAGATGATCAGCAAAGGTGCAGTGGAAATATTGATGGAACTGATAAGGCAAGTGACTGAGGATACAAAGAAACACGGTGCATGCCTGCCCAACTTCGGCAACTTGTTAGTCCAGGTAAGCTTTCTACTTGAAAAGGTCAGAGGTGAAAACTGTGTTCAAGTAGCAGATGGGAAGCCTTTGCGTCAGTCAGGAGGGTTCAGAGACCAAGGGGAGTGGCCACTGGCCAGTCAGTGTGTGCCCTGCTGAGACTGTGAATTTGGTAGAACCCTCCTTATTGCTTGGAGATAATCATTCCCACTGTCCTGCAAAGAAGGCAGGGCTAAAGCCAGGCATGGTGGTGGTGATGGTGGTGTTGATGGTGATGGTGATGGTGGTGATGATGGTGGTGGTGTTGATGGTGATGGGGTGATGGTGGTGGTGGTGGTGATGGTGGTGGTGGTGGTGGCAATGATGGTGTTTATGGTGATGGTGTTGATGGTGGTGGTGTTGATGGCAATGATGGTGTTGATGGTGATGGTGTTGATGGTGATGGTGGTGGCAATGATGGTGTTGATGGCAATGATGGTGTTGATGGTGATGGTGTTGATGGTGATGGTGGTGGCAATGATGGTGTTGATGGCAATGATGGTGTTGATGGCGATGGTGGTGTTGATGGTGGTGGTGTTGATGGCGATGGTGGTGTTGATGGTGGTGGTGTTGATGGTGATGGTGGTGGCAATGATGGTGTTGATGGCAATGATGGTGTTGATGGCGATGGTGGTGTTGATGGTGGTGGTGTTGATGGTGATGGTGGTGGTGATGGTGGTGGTGTTGATGGTGATGGTGGTGGTGGTGGCAATGATGGTGTTGATGGTGATGGTGGTGTGGGGGGGGGAGTTGAGAGAAGCAGGGGAATCAAGAGTTCAAGGTGCTTCTCAGTTAAGTAATGAGTTTGAGACCAGTGTGGGCTTCTTGGACCCAGGAAGGGAGTACTGGAAGGAGGGAGGGAGGAATGGAGAGAGGGAAGGAGGGAGGGAGGTATGGAGAGAGGGAAGGAGGGAGGGAGGGAGGGAGACAGACCTGAGCTGGGCCTGATGGCACAGGCCTGCCAAAACCAGCCAATTAGGAAGCTTGAGGCAGGAGAATTGAGCCTAATCCAGGCTCCTCAAAATAGAAAGTAAAGAGAAAGCAGAGGAGAGGTGAGTGGAGGAGGCCGAGGGGCAGGTGAGTGGCGGGCTGCCCAGCATGCTGAAGACCCTAGTTTCCATCCTCCCATCCTCCCAGCAGTAAGTGAAAGTAGAAAAAGTAGAGGCTCGTGAGACTCTCCAGGGCTCCAGGGCAGAGGCTGAGGTTGCTTGTAACTGATGACAGCCAGGGCTCCATCTCCAGTCTGCGGTGACAGCCAGGGCTCCATCTCCAGTCTGCGGTGACAAGGATGCTAACGATATTGGGTGGAGTTCTCTCATAGGCTCTGCAAATGCTAGGCAGCCCAGGGGACCACAGGAATTCGAGCAGTAAAACCAGGTACAATTCATGTGGCCTGAGCAGGAAGAAAAACTTCCCTGTGTGTTACAGAGTTTTATTACTGCTCTTGTGACAGATTAAATTTCACAGTTAAATTATTTCCACCAAAACTTCATTAGCTCTCATTTTCTTTTGTAGATGAGATTTTTGCCCTTAATAGCATTTATATATCAAATAATAGCATCTCTGATGTAATAACTCATGGGATCTGAAATGTGCTTGTCAATTAGCAAGGATGGATTGAACCTTTAGCATGTTCTAAGCCACTGGGAGAGCATGTTAAAAATTAGATTTACACCCGGGCTTCAGATCCTGGAAATATTTATGGTGGTTATTAATTTTAGATTTTGGGCCTCCATTTTGAAAATGGTTATAAACAAAATCTCTTTTGGTCATAAACAAGGCAAAATTCCACTGGCATGCTATATCTTGGCGAGGGTGCTTATGAGACATTCTTTTCTTTTTATGATTTATTTCATTCATTATGTGTACAGTGTTCTGCTTGCATGCAGAAGAGGGGCCAGGTCTCCTTACAGATGAGTGTGAGCCACCGTGTGGGTGCTGGGAATTGAACTCAGGGCCTCTCAAAGAACAGTCAATGCTTGCAACCTCTGACTCATCTCTCCAGCCCATGAAACATTCCTTTCTATCGACAGCATTTTGGGTCATTTGTGGTTTTTTTGTTTTGTTTTTGTTTTTTTGTTTGTTTGCTTGTTTTGTTTTTTCCTTTTGGGAAACAGTTATTCCTGATTATATAATAATGATCACTTCTGTTAAAAAGGTATAAAAATCATCTGTGCCAGGTGTGCTGGAACACAGCCGTAGCCCTGACACTTGGGAGGCTGTGGCACAGGGATCATGAACCAAAAGCCAGCCTGAACCTGTCTCAAACCAAACAAAAAACAACTTGAGATACTTTTATCCTGAGATATACGGACATACCTCCAACATTTCAGTGTCTTTTATATATATATATATATATATATATATATATATATATATATACATGTATAGATACACAGACTATAATTATATGTAATACATATTAGAATTATACACAATCCTAAATATATATCTAAATACATGTAAATATAAAATAAATATATAAATAGAAAATAATAAAATATAAATTACTAAATTTAAATATATATGAACATATACAATTCTAAATATATACATATATGTGTGTGTATATATCTGTGTGTATATATACACGCATATATATATATATATACATATATATATATAATCCTAATCTGCATTTTGTTTCTGAGACAGGATCTCTCTACGTAGCCCTGGCTGTCCTAAAACTCACTATGTAGACCAGGCTAGCCTCAGACTCACAGATACCTGCCTGCCTCTGCCTCCCAAGTTCTGGGGTTAAAGGTGTGCCGGGATCCAATCTCCATTTTTAATAGTGAATTTCTTTTATGTCACCTCTTTTTTGGCTTCTTCCTGTCCATTCGGTCAGCTTATATTATTCACATTTAGTTCTTTCTAATTTATGCATTTACACTTAGTACTTTTTAATGATCTCATAGGTTTTAAAACCGGGACAGGGAAAATCTCTTAGGTTATCTCTGTAAACTTATTTGATACTTTTTCATGGCTGTGACAAGCATGTACCTCTGTGGTGGTTTGAAAGAGAGTGGAAACGTTTAGGAAGGATTAGGGGGTGTGGCCTTTTGAAGAAGGTGTGTCACTGGGCTGGGCTTTGAGGTTTCAAAGGTCTCTCTCTCCCTGTAAAGCTGTCGGCTATTTTGACAGTGTCTGCTTCCTGCCACGATCATCATGGGCTAAACCTTTAAACTGCAAGCCAGCCCCCAATTAAACACTTTATTTTACGAGTTGCCTTGGTCGTGGTGTCTCCGTGCGTATCTTGAGATATTTATAACATTTTATAATGTTCAGGCCTGCCTCACATTAGTTAGTGATTTTCTTTGTTCAGCCACCTGAGTGCTGGGACTACAGGCTCGCATTCACTCCGCCGCACCTGGTCCCTTTTTAACTTTTGAGCGTCACAGCAGCTCTGCCATCCTTGTCTACCTGAGGAAACTTTTCCCAGTCTGTCATATGTATGCGGTATCATCTTCATTGTTAGAATGAAGTCCTTTGATAGAGAGGAGCAATTAGCACTAATGTGAGCAAACCTAAGTCAGTCAAGATATGGGGGCGCCGCTAGGTGGGTGTGGTTGTCAGGAGTCTAATGTCAGTCCGTGAGTTGGAAGCTGGGAGAGTTCAAGGTCAAGGCCAGCTTGAGCTATGTAGCAGGTTTTTGTCTCAAACAATAAACAAGCCCCTACCCCTCCCTCCAACTAGGAAGGCGTCCGATCTCTGCTGTGCCATCTTGCTCAGAGCCTTCTGCGTCTGCTCTTGGCTTTTGTTTCCCTTTCCTGTGATTCTCCATGGACTTGCTGTCTTAGTCTCTGTCTCTACCATCTTCCTTTGAACCTGCCTAAGATCTCTCATACGTGCGTGGTCCTTGGGGGACCACGGTCGGCACCTCAAATCCCTATGCAGCTGGAGAAAGTGAAGGCTGTGCACACCAGGTATGTTTACAGATCTGGGCACAAACCCACAAACTGGACAGTCCTTCATATCTAATTAAAGCAAAGGGGTTGGACTCTGTAGCCGGAGACTGTAAACCCACACCATTTGAGAGACTAAAGCAGGTGACTCATAAATTCAAGGCAAGCCTGAGCTATATAAAACAAGTCCCCTCCAAAAATAGAGTTTTTAGTCATGAAAAAGAAAGAGCAGTTTTCCCGCCAGCCTGGTCCCACGGCCTCATCAGTCCCAAAATAACACACAGAGACTCTATTAGACATAAAGCTGTTGCCCAATGGCAAGAGCTTCTTATCGGCTAGCTCTGTCTTAAATATTAAACCATCTCTATCAATCTAAGTGTTTCCACGCGGTCTCATCTTACCGGAGAGAGAGTCCGGACCTCTTCTCTCACGTCCCTACTTCTTGACTCTCCTCCACTACATCTCCCAGAATCCTCCTTGTCTCCTAGTCCCGCCTATCTTGCTTTCCTGTTGGTCAACAGGGCTTATTCATTAACCAACAAGAGAAGCATATTTACAGAATGACATCTCCCATCAGATAAGAGGCTGTTTTATATCACACATGAATAATAAAGTGTAAGCAACTTGACTTCACCACGAAATGACGCATATGTAAACACACATGCACAGACTTGTGCTCCGACATAAGAAGCAACTCAAAGACCTGCGCCTTGGAATTCTTCAGAGCATCCTCATCCATCTGCTGGGAAGGAGGTTTCCTTCATGCCCAGGCCTTCATCTCCGCTCTCATGACTTCAGTGTCTCGCGGTGTCACTGCCCCTTCACTGGGGCTTCTGTGTCTGAGACATCACCACAGTACTCTCCCCCTGCCCTGCTCTTTGGTGTGGATGATAAGTGTCCTGCAGGGTTTCTCTGTGTAGCCCTGGCCATACTACAACTCGCTCTTATAGAGGGGGGTGGCTTTGAACTCACAGAGATCCGCCAGCCTCTGCCTCCCCAAGTGCTGGGCTTAAAGGCGTGCACCACCGACGCCCAGCTGCGGTGACTTATTTGTTCACGGCAATGGTGCAGCTGTTTCCCAGTCCGAGGCTTCACTGCTCCTGTAAAGGAATACCTTATCCCCCAGGGTACCTGGCCACTTGCTCCCAGACATGAGAGCATGAGAGGTCAGGCATGCAGAGTCCAGGCCCGCCCTTCTCTGCCCTCTGCCCTTTATTGGGAGGCTTCTTCCCCATGGGAACCCGTGCTTGTTTCCGATTCTCCAAGGTCTGAAGATGTGAGGAGACTCGGCACTCCCCCAATGTAACGCCTTGGCTTCAGAACTATGGAAGGTGGGCCCATCGCCATAGCTGGAGGGTGAATTTTGGAGCTAAGTCCTCAAATGCCATTTACCTACCCAGTCACAGGCTCTGTCTGTCCCTAGAGTTTCAGAAAATACTACGTCGTCGTCGTCGTAATGGCAGCTTTTACAAGAGGAAGGGAGCTTGGCTCAGGGCAGGCCTGAACAGAGCCAGTAGTGGGAAAGCATGGGTGGAGTCCAGCATGCCCAGAGAGAACACCTGAAGACCAGTCACATGTTAGAGCTTCAAATGGGGCATTGCCGGTGGGGAGGACGGAGGGGGGAGCACTTCCTGAAGGGTGGGGGAAGAGATGGGCCGCTTCCTGCTGGAGGGAGAGGCCGTGGGGGGAGATGTGGTAGCAGGGCCTCAGCAGGCTTGTGAATGAACAACCCTGCTACGCATACGCCTTCATGGACTCCCGTAACAGTATCATGTGTGTAGTGACACTGTGGCTGGTGCCTTGTGTTTCCGCCAGACTGCGTTCACCATGTGTGCGACGATGTGAAACCTCGTGGGTTACCACAGAGGCTTGGATTCGGGCGTATATGTGGTCTCGGTGGGCAGAGGTCCAAAGACTGGGTGTGCTGTCATTAATAGAGGGAGGTGGGTGTGGCTGAGGTTAGAAACAGTGCAGCTTTGGTGATTCAGCCGCGAGGCCCTGTCTGTGGTTCCTGGTGACCACGTGTGTCCCTTCACAGTGTCGGTAGGAAGCGGGCCGCTTAGCAATCGGCAGTTGAAACAATACTCGAGGGACTTGGGGTATGGATATCCCAGACAACTGAGAGATAGAACAAATGAGTTTAGAGGCAGGCACCCACAGAAGTCTGGTGCCAGGACTCCAGGCTCCCGGGGCGCTCCCATCTGCCCATCTCAGAACCAAGGGCCAAACTCTCCCGCCTGCTCCACCCATTCAGGCGCATGCAGCACCACGCATCTGAATGGCTCTCGGGTCTCAGAGCTCCCCCTTAGCACCTGAGGTTAAGCAATCGAGGGAGCAGCCCAGGGACCTCACCCTCAGCAGGGACACTGCTGCAGTCTGGTTTTCTCAACCTAAAAGGAGTCTTTCAAAGAGCCTCCCAGAGAGGGGGAAAAAAGAAGGTCGCCCACTCTGGAAGGACACAGTCGGGTGCCGGGAGAGGAGTAGGAGTCGTGGCCACCACGGACCCCACTGTAACAGGGAAGGGCAGCAAGGTGGCCCCAGCTGCTGGGCCTACGCTGTGACCTGAGCCAGGGTTCTCAGAGTCTAAGGCCAAGGGCTCTCTAGTTTGCTAAGGTCTTTCCAGTTCCCTACTGGTCAAAAATGCAATTTAAAATAGATAATTATATACCAATAGTCAATTTGAAGAAGAAAAAAAAACTAAGTATATGAAGTTTTAGGGGTTCTGGTTATTTTGCATTTTAAAGGGCCTTTGTAAATTATCTAATCTCTCCTTAATGGGTTCCCTAGGGTAGAAGGTTTCATCTCATGGTAGAGTGCTTGCCTGGCAACTACAAAGCCCTCAGTTCAGTCCCCAGCACCAACATGTGAAATAAAATAAGAATGGGTCTCCCGATACTGACTGTGCAGCGAGACTTCAAGACTCAGCCAGCTCAACGGGAGACGGGCAGCGTTGGCAGGCTCTTCAGGGTGTTAGCTGGCCGAGGCGGAGCATGAGGCAGATAAGCAGCCATGGCCAAGACAGATGTTTCTCCATTGATAAACAACAAGAGTTAGATCCCCCTTGTCCCACTCACCATGTAACAAAACCAGAGACCCTGAGCCCTCCTCCTCTTCGCCTTTCCTCCTCTCTTTCTTCCCCGCCAGAAAAATCGCAGCGCCTGCTTTCTACTTTGTTTCCTGGGGAAATGGCAGCTGGGAGTTGGGAATGGATGTCTCGCGCAAACCCTTTAGAAGCCAAATGGGCATCATTTAACCTCTGCTGCCTTCAAAGAAAGGATCTGAGATGGCTTAAGAGATTGTGTATGAGAAGTAGCAGTCACTAAGGAGAAGAATGGGGCGCTCGCTGGTAGAGAGAGTAAGGAGGGAGCAAACACATCTCTGAGGAAGCTTGGACGCGGTCAGATCTGGCCTTCAGGCAGGGTGGGTGGGCTGGCCTGGGCGTGGCAGATGGCCCACCCGCAAAGCACCAAAGCACAGGCCTGGGGCCATCCTGGCTCAGCTCCATGCTGAGTTTTTATTGGATTTAAACTGTGGGTTTTTATTGGGTTTAAGGTTTTCACTTTCTTCGTTCATAGGAAAGGCGCTCAAGAGTTGGAGTGAAGTTCAGAGTAAGGTTTGGAACTCATCCTTCTAATCACTGTAGCCCTTCCCCCAGCTTCCCACTTTCCTCCTCCTTCCCAGAAGTCTCTTCAGTGGGAAACTTGGTCCCTTTTCCCTCTGGGTTTCATTCACCCAGTTGCCAGAAACTAGTACTGAAAAGCCTTTCTTTTGTTTTTCTTTTTTCTTCTCTCTCTCACTCTCTCTCTCTCTCTCTCTCTCTCTCTCTCTCAGGCAGGGTTTCTCTGTAACAATCCTGTCTGGCCTGGAACTCACTTTGTAGACCAGCAGGCTGGCCTTGAACTCACTGAGATCTGCCTGCCTCTGCCTCCCAAATGCTGGGATTAAAGGCTTGTGCCACCACCATCCAGAGACCAAAAAAGCTTTAAGAAATGGATTATGGGATTGGAGAGATGTCCCAGAAGTTAAAAACACTTGCTACACTTATAGAAGACCCAGGTTCACTTCCCAACACCCATGTGGTGGCTCACAAGAGTGGGTAACTCTAGTTCCAGAGAATCTAATCCCCTCTGTCCTCTGTGGCCACCAGGAACTTACAAAGTGTACACACAGGCATGCACAGAAACACTCAGACATAAAAGTAAATAAACCCTGGGAAGGAAGGAAGGGCTTGGTACAACAGAGGGCCTCCTCGTGGGAGAGGGGAAAGCAATGATTGTATGTGTGTGGAATGTATTTATATATAATAATGACAAATCACACACACACAATGCTTGCAGAGGGAGAGGCTTGAGCAAGGGAGTGTTGACACAGAAGAGGCACTGGCCAGTCACTACGCCATCTGTACAGAGAAGTGGACCCAGCTGGGCCCGGCAGGTGAACGCAAGGCTACCCGGTAGTTAAGGAGGGCATGGTGAGCGAGGGGGTGTGGTCAAAGGCAGGATTTGGGAGGGGATGAGCACGGTGTGTGCAGGAGCTGAATTTGGAGGCGTGGACAAGAGAGTGAGGGGCCGGTAGGATGGGGATGTTGTCCGGTGGCTTTGGGAAGTTAGGGAAGGGGGCGTCCCTCATCGCAGTGAGGGGCTTTGATGAGAGCTGGTCATGAAGTAGCAACAAAAAAAAAAAAAAGTTATGGTTGGGGGTCAGCACAACAGGAGGGACTGTATTCAAGGATCTCAGCGCTAGGAAGGCTGAGAGGCACCTTCAGACTCAAGTGCCCAGGTGCCTGGCTATTTCTACAGGGGAATGGGGGGGGGGGCTGGCTCAAGTGCTCTGTTTCACAGCAGCCTTGGCCTGGAATTGGTAGGGCTGTGTATTAGTTGTGCAGAGCCCCACCCTTAGCTCCATAGATGCGGACCCGGGTAAGAGGGGGGGGGAGTGGGAGGGGTGGGGAGGGCCCATGGTCCACTGGAATGTTCAAGCAGTTTATTTCCCTGATGGTTTGTGACGTGGAAGCCTTCAAGAAAGAACTTAGGAGCCAAGTACAAATGCTTTGTCTGCATCCATTTGAAACATCTGCAAATCTTCTGATTTCGACATAATCAATTGTATTTTAATCAACTATATTTCACTTACTTGATACAAAGGGAATGAGGGCACCCGCCATCTCGTTACATTCTTTCTTGTTTATTTGGCTTGGTTGTTGTTGTTGTTGTGTTTTTGTTTTTGTTTTGAGGCATGGTATCTTAGCCCAGGGCAGGCCTCAGACTCTGCAGTCAGTCGAGGCTGGCCTTGAGTCCCTGAACCTCCTGTCTCCACCCCACCCCCCAACCCTGACATTCCAGGTGCATTCCAGGTTTCGTTGTGAAAAGGTGCGTGGTGCCAACAGAAATGCCTTACATCTGCACAGAGCTTTACTGTGTACATAAACCATTCCTACATCTCTTACAGTCCATACATACCAGCACCCAGAAGGGACCAGGGCAGCCCACTTTGCCTCCCACACAGGAGGATATAAGGGGTTGAGGGTGAGTGGCCGTCCTAATCACGTCAAAGTGAAGGCAGCCAGACTCCGCCCTCAGGCCACGCTCCCTCCTCTGCACCTCTGGGAGAAGCTCTTCAGTAAGGGGACAGACAGAGCCACCCTGTGCACTGGACGCCAGCAATGCCACCCACACACCCCGTTACCCCTTCCCATCTCCCAATGATCTAGACAGCCAGTCAGTACCACCCCACCCCGAGGTGGCGGTGCCGGGGGGGGGGTGAACGAGGAAGCCAGCCAGGCTGGAGTAGGGGGACTGGGTGACTTGCTGTGAGTCCCATGGGGAAAGATCACACTGACAAGCAAAAATCACTAGACAAGATATAATCACCATTACACATTTCCCAGGTTGCTCTCTTCTTGACCCTCAGAAAAAAGCTGAAAGCAAAAAGCTCTCTTGAAAAAGACTTTTAACAAAATGCGCTAAATTTGTTAAGAACTCAGTATTTGCCTCCGAATAAAATGAGTCTAAAAGTCTTACATAACTATTGGCTCCGCCACTTTTCAGTGTCATGCAGAAGGGTTTTCAGTGGAAGCTGGAGCTGGGTGTAGGGACACACACCCGTAATCTCGGGCAGGAGGGTCAGAAGTTAAGGTCAGCCACAGCTACAGAGCAAGTGCGAGCTACCCAGGTCAGCCTGGGCTACACGGGATCCTGTCTCAAAGCAACCATCAGGGGCAACAACAGGGGCTGGTGACAGGGCTCAGTGGGTAAAGGCACTTGCCAGCAAGCCTGAGGCCGGGAATCCTGACCCTGGACCTCACAGGGCAGAAACAGAGCTGACTCCCACAGCTGCTCTCAGACTTCTGCACGGGCTATAGGTCATGTGCATACCCCTCCCCACAGGGTATGCACACACACACACACACACACACACACACACACACACAATAAATACATAATAAATAAATAAATGTAATAAAGATTAAAAAAAAAAAAAAAAAGGATTTGGAGTGGGAAGGTTCTAATACGCAGTGTTGTCCTGTCCGAAAGAGTCAGTCAAAGACAAGATGGTACTGTTTAACTCTGGGGGGTCTGGTAAACTATTTTACTTAAAAACATTAATATTCCATCTACATGTAGCCCGGGGCTGGCCTTAAACTTGTAACCCTTGTGTCTCATCTCCCTTGTGCTGAGATTATAGTCATGCCCCCACACCAGGTAGTCCTCCCTTGTTCTCGGTTGAACTGACTTACATCCCTACTCCCCACCCCCCCATCCCACCCCCAGAGGGCACCAGGAGGCTTGGGGTTTCCTAGTGGCCTTACCCTGCTTTTAAGCTTTAAGAAAATGACGCGAGCACACGTTCTCCTAGACAACTGCGACTTTGAGAAACTTGGCCGACTCACCGCTGACGAGAAGCAAGCTCCTGCACACCGGGGCCTTCCCCCTGCTCTGCTCAGTGACGGGGCAGTACATGGATGACAAGGACGTCTGTACCAATGTTGCCAGAATCTTTAGGTATGTACACTAAGACGGCGAAGACGCCTCGTTAAAAATGCTGCACTTGTTCGTTCCTGTAACCCCAGTATAAAGCCAGGTCGCCAAGGAAGAGGAAATGTCCAGTGAGGAATGGCCTCCACCAGACCGGCCTGTGGGCATGTCTTGATTAATGTGGGGTGGCTTGGCTGACTGTGGGAAGCACACCTGGGCAGGTAGGCCCGGACTATGTAAAAGGTAGACTGAGCAAGCTATGGGAGGCACGCACTAAACTGCGCCCGCCCCCCCAAGGTCTCTGCCTCAGTTCCTGCCTCCACGTTCCAGCTTGAGTTCCCACCCAGACGTCTGTTCCCTCAGCGATGGACTGTGATGGATGAGCCAGACAAGTCCCTTTCCTACCCCAAGTTGGTTTTAGTCAGTGTGGGACTCTTTTCCCCTTTTAAGTTCGCCTACAGACAGCTAACTTTGTGAATATAATTTAAAATACCCAATCCAAGCTGATTTCTTTTGCAAGCGTAATGCAGCTCCCAGGGTGTTGCCAGTCACCTAGCTCCTAGAAAGGCTGTGAGCTAAGCCTAATGTGTGTAATTACTCTGCTCGAATGTCTGCTTCGCCCCTTGGAGATAAAGAACGGTGGACCACAGAACATATCACAACGTTTGATGTACCGGGAATAGCACTACACTCAAGCGCTTTATCTCAAAAAGGAGATCGCTGATTCAAGTCTGATCTGGTTTAATTTGTAATCATTAGTTTTGAAAGGTCTCTGATGGGGATTAAAGGTAGATTGCTGGAGTATGGAGTTCGTTGGAAGATATTAATGCCGTAGAAAGACAGACAGACAGCATGGTGGGTGTAGTTTTACTCTTTGGAGGGGACCCACCACTCAGCTCCCAAGTAAATATACGGAGACTTGTTCTTACTTGATGCCTGGCCTTAGCTTGGCTTGTTTCTAGCCAGCTCTTCTAACCTGAATTACCCCAGTTCTCTCTAACTACGCTTTGCCCCTGGGCTTTTTACCTTTCTTTATATGATTTTCTTTCCTACCACCTCCATGGCTGGCTGGGAGGCTGGGTCTCTAGCGCCTGGCATCTTCCCCTCCTCCGTCTCCTTTTCTTGTCCCTTCCTTTTTATTCTCTGTCCGCCAGACCCACTATTTCCCTCTCCTGCCTCACTATTGGCCACTCAGCTCTTTATTAGACCAATCACCTGTTTTCAACTTTACAGAATTAACCAAATGCAACATAAAAGAATGTGGCGCACCTTTGCATCACTAAAACGAAGGTTCTACAATGTAAACAAATGTAGCACATCTTAAACTAATATTCCACAATAGAGGTGAGGCCTCAGAAGACAGGGATAAGAACCGGCATGGCACCGGAAGCCAGTCAGGCGCTCAGGTTCTGGGGCAGGAGTCAGGGAAGGAGTAGGGTAAGTGTGCAGTACCCCCTTTGGATGTAAACTCACTTCTCCAGGTGAAAAGCTCAGAAACCTAGAAGCCCGCAAGGTAGAGATGTTGACAGTGTTCAGTGGTGCTGTGGGTATGGGCCAGAGGGCAAAGCTGTTGCTGTTTGCCTGCAGGCCAGAAGAGGGCGCCAGCTCTCGTTACAGATGGCTGTGAGCCACCATGCTGTTGCTGGGAATTGAACTCAGGACCTCTGGAGGAGTAGCCAGTGCTCTTACCCTCTGAGCCTTCTCTCCAGCCCCTGGGCTGCTCGATTCTAACAGTGTATCCTCAGAATTTTCTGTCAGTTGTTTGGACTTGGGCTCGCACATGCACTAATCACGTTTGATGATCATTTGAATCTAGGTTGTTTGAAAGTATCTAGACGTTGATCAGTTTCAGAAATGCCTTTAAAATGTGCATTTACGTTTTTCCTTCTGTGTGCTTGGCCACCAGCCTTACAAGAAGGTTCCCCACTCCCGTCTACCTCTCGCTCTGAGGCTGGGTCATACTTTGTAGATCAAAATCCAGTTGTCTCACCTCAGCCTCCTAAGAGCTAAGATTACAGGTATGTGCCGCCTCGCCTGGCTTTTTAAAAATGATCCTTGAGACAATTCAACAAATATCTCCATAAAGATTTCACATCCTTTCAAGATTTATTCCCAGGCCCTTATGGAAAAGCTACTTCCTCATAGGCTATCCTGATGATTGTAAATATAATCAATATTTACCTATTAATTTTATAGTCAGGAATCTGGTTTATATTATCTAAGCTAATTGTCTGCAAATGAGAATGATTATTTTGTTTTTGCCAAAATAATGCAATTTTCCCTCCATCTCTTTTAAATTTTTCATCAATTAATTAATATGTTGAGATAGTCTCAGCCCATAGTGCAGGCTGTTCTTGAACTCTGGGTAACCCTGCCTCAGCCTCCCAAGTGTTTGGATTCTAAGTCTGAGCCATGACTAGCTCCCAACTTTTCTTTACCACATTGCCTAGGACTCTAATACAAGCCTGGCGGGAGCTGGCTGTCTCCTTCCTGTCTTTAGGGAATTATATTAGGATCTCACCAGCTAAGAATAGTTGTTATAGGCCCCCCCTCACCTCACTTTGGAGACAAAAATCCCAATACATAGACCAGACTGGCCTCTAACTCACAGGTGTCTATGTCCCTCTGCCTCCAGAGTGCTGGGATTGAAGATGTGCACGATTATGCCTGGCTTCTTAGATGCCACTTGAATGCCATAATAAAAAATTATCTGGCATTAAACCTAGTTGTAATTCATATACTTGCTTGGGATCCATTGATGATATGCATTAATTTTTCAGTCCATTAATGTAGTAAATTGCATTAGTGTGCGCGTGTGTGCGCGCACACGCGCATGCACATGGTGTAGTAATTGTGGAGTCAGAAGATAATCTCAAGGGTTGGCTCTGGTGTTGATTCTCATCTTGGACCTTGTTCGAGCCAGGCTCTCTCTTGTTTACTTCTCTACCGCCCATCCCCCATAGGAGTGCTGGGCTTACAGGCAGGCGGGTGCTCTGTTGCCCCTGGCTTCCATGTGGGGATCTGAACTCAGGTCTTCAGGCCTTTGGGGCAAGTGCTCTATCTGAGCAATCTCTCCAGTCCCTAGGTTTTCTTGTGGTAAGATGTCGTGCGCTATTCCAGACCTTTCTGAATGGCCAGTAAGTTACGCTGAAGGTCGCTTTTCCTTGTCATATTGTTTCTGTGTCTTCGGTTTTGAATTTATAGCACCGTCATACAATGAGTAGGAAAGTATAATCAAAGTGTGTGCGGACAGTGACTACTGGTTAAAGTACTAACAACCCCTTCTTTCCTCCTCCCCTCTCCCCCTCCCCCCTCTCCCCCCTCTCTCTTTCACCCCTCCCTCCCCCTCCCTCCCCCTCTCTCTGTCTCTCTCTCTCTTTCTCTCTCTCATCTCATCATATTGCCAGGCTAATTCCAAACTGCTGAACTCAGATGGTCCTCCTCCTTCTGTCTCCCAAGTAGACACGGCTACAGGGACTTGCCACTGTGGCTAGCTAATTCACCTATTTAAAGATTGCATATGCTGTCATGGTTTCCACTCGGTTCAGCTTCAGACGGCTTTTTGTTTTTTTAATGAGGATTTTTCCATTTTCCCCTAAGTTTTCAAGCTCAGGCAGAAAGCTGGCAGTTGTCTGAGACCAGCTTGGAGTATATAATAAGGTCCTGCTTCAGTGAATAAATAAATAAATAGATACAGTGTGTACCTCTGTTCTTGCCTGGCATGGAGAGGCCCCAGGTTCGGTTTCTAGTACATCAATAAATCTGTTTGTTTTAATTAGCTTTGTTGCTAATGATACAGTTTTATTTATTTTACTTGTTTGCAACTACATAAGGTACTTGCTGTATGCTGGACAATCCTCTAAGTACTCTCCAAGAACTAATCAAATAAATGTCATTATTGTCACCGTCATCCAATGTAGGAGGAACCTGAGGCACAGAGAAATAAATGCACCTGTTTTCCTGACATCATGCAACCATAGGTCACAGAGCTGCAGGTCACCTGACATCATACAGTCCATAGGTCACAGAGGTGCAGGTCATATGACATCATACAGTCCATAGGTCACAGAGCTGCAGGTCACCTGACATCATGCAACCATAGGTCACAGAGCTGCAGGTCATATGACATCATACAGTCCATAGGTCACAGAGCTGCAGGTCACCTGACATCATACAGTCCATAGGTCACAGAGCTGCAGGTCACATGACATCATGCAACCATAGGTCACAGAGCTGCAGGTCACCTGACATCATGCAACCATAGGTCACAGAGCTGCAGGTCATATGACATCATACAGTCCATAGGTCACAGAGCTGCAGGTCACCTGACATCATACAGTCCATAGGTCACAGAGCTGCAGGTCACCTGACATCATACAGTCCATAGGTCACAGAGCTGCAGGTCACATGACATCATGCAACCATAGGTCACAGAGCTGCAGGTCACCTGACATCATGCAACCATAGGTCACAGAGCTGCAGGTCATATGACATCATACAGTCCATAGGTCACAGAGCTGCAGGTCACCTGACATCATACAGTCCATAGGTCACAGAGCTGCAGGTCACATGACATCATGCAACCATAGGTCACAGAGCTGCAGGTCACCTGACATCATGCAACCATAGGTCACAGAGCTGCAGGTCATATGACATCATACAGTCCATAGGTCACAGAGCTGCAGGTCACCTGACATCATACAGTCCATAGGTCACAGAGCTGCAGGTCACCTGACATCATACAGTCCATAGGTCACAGAGCTGCAGGTCACATGACATCATGCAACCATAGGTCACAGAGCTGCAGGTCACCTGACATCATGCAACCATAGGTCACAGAGCTGCAGGTCATATGACATCATACAGTCCATAGGTCACAGAGCTGCAGGTCACCTGACATCATACAGTCCATAGGTCACAGAGCTGCAGGTCACATGACATCATGCAACCATAGGTCACAGAGCTGCAGGTCACCTGACATCATACAGTCCATAGGTCACAGAGCTGCAGGTCATATGACATCATACAGTCCATAGGTCACAGAGCTGCAGGTCATATGATATCATATAGTCCATAGGTCACAGAGCTGCAGGTCACATGACATCATGCAACCATAGGTCACAGAGCTGCAGGTCACATGACATCATGCAACCATAGGTCACAGAGCTGCAGTTCGAGTGAGGCATTTTTGACTGCAGAATTCACATTTTTTGTTTGTTTGTTTCTTCCTGTCGAGACAGGATTTCTCTGTGAAGCCCTGACTGTCCTAGAACTTGCTCTGTAGCCCAGGCTGGCCTTGAACTCAGACATCTGTCTGCTTCTGCTTCCTGAGTGCTGGGATTAAAGGCGTGTGCCACCACCACCTGGCTAGAATTCTCTCTTTTTACTCCCATATTATGTGGCCTCTTTGTTATTAAAATTGCTTTTCACGTTTGATTTTGGTTCTTTTTATTTTATTTTATTTTATTTATTTATTTATTTATTTTTTTTTTTTTGGTTTTTTTTAAATGTTTTTGATCGGTCTTGAGGAAGGTTTGATAGTCATTAGTTTTTTAGTATTTGAAAGATTTATTTTATGTATACTGTGAATGCCTGCATGTATGTATGTGCACCACGTGGGTGTCTGGTACCTCCCGGAAGTCAGAAAAAGCTGTTTCCTGTACAGGAGCTGGGGTTACAGGCTCAGCCACCATGTGGGCGCTGGGATCTGAGCCTGGGTCTCTTCAAGAATAGCAGTGCCCTTAACTGCTGAGTCATCTCTCCAGCCCCCAAACATTGGTCTTTGCAGAAAATTTTAACCCTTTCCTCCCCCAAAGTCTCTCTTGGTCATGGTGTTTATCATGGCCATAGGAGGCAAAGTAGGACGCTATACTGCCCCTTTTGGTAACCTGACCCAGGGGCTCATGCTTGCTAGACAAGCGTTTACCGCTGAGTGAAGCCCTCAACCCCACTAAAGGGGACTTAAAAAGTTCCCTCTGTCCTAGAGTCTAGAGCAGACAGCAAGCCTCTGTGTGTTTCCTCTGGACTTTGTAGACTAAACTTTATCTGTGTAATCTAACTGTAATCTTTGGACAATGAGTCAACCCATTTCTCTGAACTGAATGAGGTATTTCTGGACTTCCCTTCATGAGTTTGCATGCTCTGCATTGAGAGTTTTACTATGTGCACGTAAATGAAAAAAAAAAAAAAAAAAAAAAAAAAAAGGTTTATTCTTCTTTCCCCATTTGGCATTTCCCACAGCAAACTGACCTCTTACCGTGACTGCTGCTTGGCCCTGGCCAGCTATCCCAGATGCTACGCCTTGTTTCTGAGTCTCCTGAACAAACACCAGAAGGAACAGGTCAGTCGTGCATGGCTTTCTCCAGTGTCTTCCCTGTCTGTGCTGTGTTCAAGCCCAGGTTGAGTGAGTTTGTGTTTTTAACATATCAGTTCCTGCTAGAAGCTTCCGTCGGTGGAGACAGTGAACACCTGCAGGAGTCAAACAGAAAGTAATCTACTGCAGAATCTGTCTCCATGGTGTATGGTTGTTACTGGTGGTTCCTGATTTAGGGTTTGGACAGCAGGAATTTCCTTTGTCTTGGGAATTTACAGACTGCCTACATGAGTTGTCTTGGGGTGGGCATGAAGTGCGCCGGCTATTTCTGTAGAAGCCCCACTGAACTTCAGTCCAGGCTCATGGAATCATATGGGCAGAGCGAGGCCCGTCCGTCAGCATTTTTACAAGAACCATGGGGATTTAACACACAGGCAAAGCTTGGGACCTTGGCAGGCACCTTGAAGATCTTTTAGCCTTTAAATTCACTAATTCTTTGATCCTATTGTATTTTACAATGTGGGATTTCAAGATAAAGTGTTTGAGATTTATGTATGTATTGTGTATGTATGTATGTATGTATATGTTTGTATGTATGTGTGTATGTGTGAATGTATGTATGTGTATATGTATGTGTGTATGTATGTATGTTTGTGTGTATGTGTGTTTGTATGTATGTATGTGTGTATGTGTGTGTGTATGTGTGTATGCATGTGTGTGTATGACTGTGTACCACACACATGCAGGGACCCTAGGAAGCCAGAAGAGGCACTGGGTCCCCCGGAACTGGAGTTACACATCGTTGTGATATACCTGATATGGACCCTGGGAACTGAACCTGAGTCAGAGCAGCATGTGCTCTGCTGCCGAGGCGGCTCGCCCAGCCTCAAGATAAAGTATTGATGAAAGAACATAGCTTTAATGTGTAATACGATTTTTACATTCTAAAATTACATGTATTCACTTATTTATTATACATACACATGCGTGGAGTGAGGAAACAAATTGTAGCTGATTTCTTTTTCTACCAGATGGGACCCAGGAATTGAGATCAGATCATGTTTTGGCAGCAAGTTGCTTAACCCAACGAGTCTTCTCGCTAGGCTTATAGTTGTTTTCAGTTGATGAGCTTAGCCAAACACGGCACACGTCTGTATCCCTAGGACTTGAGAGGTGAGGGAGGAATATAAGTAGTTAAGAGGCCAACCTGGGCTACATGTAACTGTTCTAACAAAACAAGTGTTACAAATGACTTCTCTTTAATATATTTTTGTTACATGGCACAAATATTAACATTTTGACTATCTGTTAAATATAGTCTTCTTTTTTAAATTTTCTTATTTTACATATTGATCCCAGTTCCCCCTCCCTCCCTTCTTCCCTCCTATCCCATCCCCCCCCCACTCCACAGGGAGGGTGATGTCTTCCAGGAGGGCTCATCTAAATCTGTGAAGTCATTTGGAGTAGGGACTAGGACTTCTCTCCTGCCTCTAGGTTAAGGGAGTATCCCTCCATGGGGAACGTGCTCCCAAAGTCCTTTTGTGCACCAGGGATACATCCTGGTTCCACTCCAAGGTCCCTTAGACCCCATATTCAGGGGGTCTGAGTTAGTTCCAATGCTGGATTCCCAACTATCAGTCTGGGAGCCCATGAGCTCCTCCTTGTTCAGCTCAGCTGTCTCTGTGGGTTTCTGTAGCCTGGTCTTGTCCTCCCTCTCTGCATCTGGATTCCAGTTTGTCTCAGAGTTTATCTGTGGGTGTCTGCTTCTGTTTCCATCAGGTACTAGATGAGGGCTCCATGATGGTGGATAAGTTAGTCATCAATCTCATTATCAGGGAAGGGCATTTATGGCTTGCTCAAATTGTTAGTTGGGGTCAGTCTTGTAGGTCTCTGGACTTTCTCTAGGTTCAGTTTTCTTTTCAGACCTATAATAATGGCTCCCTCTTTTATGCTCTCTCTCTTCCACTCTCCTGTCTTCTATTCCTCCCCTGTCTCAATCTTCCTGGTCTCACATGCTCCTCTCCTCCCCTTCTCTTTCTCCTAACTCCCTCTCTACTCACTGCCCCTCCCCCACTCCCCATATGCTCAGAGGATCTTGTCCTTTTCCCCTTCTGTGAGGGACCTTGTGTGAATCTCTTAGAATCCTCCCTGTATCCTAGTTTCTCTGGCAGTATGAATTATAGGCTGGTGATCCTTTGCTCTATGTCTAAAATCCATATTTGAGTGAGTACATACCATGTTCCTCTTTTTGTGACTGGGTTACCTTCTTTTAATCACCCTTGTAAATGACTAAAGAGACATTTTTTCAAAACTCAGTATGTATTTATTTTGAACATTGGAAGTTTTTTGGGTTTTTGGTTTTTCCAGACAGGGTTTCTATGTGTAACAGTCCTGGCTGTCCTGGAACTTACTTTGTAGACCAGGCCGGCCTCACACTCTCCGAGATCTGCCTGCCTGTGTCTCCCTAGTATTGGGATTAAAGGTGTGCGCCACCAACGCCCTTCAAATGTGGCAAGTTCTTAACGGTCACTTGAGTCCCAGCAGCTCCAGGCCAGTAGCTGAGTCTCTTGTAGACCCGATTATATTCATCCAAAGCTTTGCCTCTGTGTCAGGCCCAGGCCACCTTAAAGCACGCACCCTATCAGCACCAAATGGAACTGAATTTAATTTTTCTAGCCAAGTACTTCTGTCGAAAAATGACTAAATTTGTCAGCTTACATTATTTCAGCCATTTACCATTGTGCTCTTAGTGATAGAGAAATTTCTGTCACTGCCTCAATTTGAAGACAAGACCTTGCTGAATTCTCACGTTAAAACCCGAAATACAAATATTTATTTATTTGCCTATGCACACACATTGTGGGGGATGTCACACACATATGAGAGAGATGGACAGAAGCCAGTGAAGCAGGAAACAGAGGGCAGCGGGCAGAGGCAGACGGAGCCTTGCTGTGTAGCCCAGGCTGGCCCAGAACTCCTGCCTCAGCCCCCCCCACACACACACCCCAAGCATGCCACCATGCGCTGCACTGAGTTCTCCCCTTCTATTTGAGCAACAAACCCTTCACATGCGTGCTTTGCTTTTCTATGAACTGTAGCCTTTCGAAGACTTCAGGATACGAGAATGTCTCACGTCAGATGTCATAGGGTTTTTATTGCTGTGAAGAGACACCATGACCATGGCAACTCTTATAAGGGAAACATTTAATGGAGTGTGGCTCGCTCACAGTTTCAGAGGTTCAGGCCATTATGACCATGATGGGTAGCATGGCTGTGTGCAGGCAGACGTGGTATTGGAACTGAGAGCATTATGTTATTTTTTTTTTCCAAGCAGCAGGAAGTCAACTGATAGCCACACTGAGGGAAGCTTGAGAAAGAGACCCCCAAAGCCCGCCCCCAGAGCAGCACACTTCCTCCCACAAGGCCACACCTCCGAACAGTGCCATTCCCTTGGGGGGCCATTTTCTCTCAGACCACCACTTCAGACAATACGTGAACGTGCTTTAAAGCATTCACAACTTGTCCACCAAAACTTTCCCAATTTAAATTTTATAAACTAAACTATCTTTGTGTTCTGACTGTAATCTTTGCACAGTGAATCAACCCAAGGATAAAACTTGTTATCTTGGATGTTTTTTTTTTTTTTTCTTTCCCCTTTGCATTTGGGGGAGGAGGAAAGGACTGTGTTTAAGTGCACTCCCACACGTGTGCCTGCAGGGGTCAGGGGTCATAGGTCAGTGCCGGGCATCCTGTCCTCTACTGCTGTCCACCTTGCGTTTTTGAGACCCGAGCTTTCGCAGAACCTGGAGCTCACTGATTGGCTAGGCTGGTTGCCAGCACAACCCCACCCCCACGTGTCCAGTGCTGGGACTAAAAGCGTGTGCCACCTCGTGCAGCTGTGTAAGCGGGTGCTGGGGACCTGAACCCGGGCTCTCGTTCTTGCGCAGCAAGCACGTCACCCACAGAGCCATCTCCTAAGCCCCGGGAGTTTCTTTTTTTAAGGAACAAGAAAAGATAGAAAACATAGTTTATTATAGCCTGCAAAGAAGTCTTTTTAGGTGTTATGCTCAAAGGGGGGTTTTTGCACTTTATCTTGGAATTGAATTTTATGGTCTCTGTAATTTTACTCTCCCATGGTTGTTATTTTTACTGTGTAAGAGGCTGCGGGAACCTGCCATGCGGCTTACCTCACAGTGTGCTGCCATCATTGTTATTTTTACTGCACAGGTTTTGGTCTTGGGTGACCCAGATGACTGAGCTGGAGAAGATCTCTTTCTGCCTTGTGTTAGGGTTTTCAGGGTCTGAGGACACGATGGCTCAGAAGAGAGCAGCTTTCTGCATCAGCACCAGAACTGGGCTTTTCCAGCACTGATGTAAGGGCCAGTGCCATGGTGTCCCCTGCGGTCCCAGTACCGGGCAGGCAGGGGCAGGCATCTCTAGGGTGAGTCTGGTTACCTAGACTTGCTAAATTGGTGAGCTCTGAGCTCAAGAGAGGGAACCAGCCTCAGTAAGAAGGTGAAGAGTCATTGAGGAAGATGGTGGATGTCACCCACTGACATTCACATGTATGCACACACGTGCATGGAGCCACACACTTGTGAACATGCACATACACACACTCACCACACATACATACCACACACATGACTCACACATACCATACACCGGTTAATTTAAGTTAAAAGAGCTAGCCAGAAAAGGGCTAAGCTAAGGATGAGCATTCAAAACTAGTAAGTCTCCATGTCACAACTGGGAGCTGGTTTGTGGCCCGAAAAGAAAAAGCCTGGCATACGCCCCCAGCGATGTACCTTCTCCAACAAGGCCACACCTCCCTCTCCTTCTGTCTGTTAGGGTTTCTATTGCTGTGAGGAAACACCATGACCACAGCAGCTCTTATAAAGGAAGACATTTAATTTCGGCGGCTTACATTTGCAGAGGTTCAGTCCATTATCTTCATGGCAGGATTTGGTGACCCTGCAGGCAGACGTGGTCTGGAGAAGGGGCTGAGAGTTTTTCATCGGGATCCAAAGGCAGAAGCAGCAGCGGCTGTGTGCCACACTGAGCATAGCTTAAACGTGGGAGACCTCAAAGTCCACCCCCAAAGTGACACACTTCCTCCAACAAGGCCACACCTACTCCCCAAAGCCATATCTCCTTATAGCTGGGTCTTTCTTTGGGCCACTAGCTCCCAAATAATGACACAGAGACATTATTATTATGAAAACATATCCTTAGCTTAGGCTTGTTCCCAGCTAGCTCTATAACTTAAATTAACCCATTCATATTAATCTCCCTCTGCCATGTGGCTCGTTACCTCTCTTCCACACTGTATACCCGGCTTCCTTCCACATCTCACTGGCTAATCTCCATGCCTCAGATTCTTTCCGGAGTTCCTATCTCTGCCTGGAGGTCCTGTCTGTCATTTCCTGCCTAGCTACTGGCCGTGCAGCTCTTTATTAAACCAATCAGAAGGTGTCTATGCAGGCAAGGTAAAACAGTGACACATTTTCACACAGAGTGATCAAATATACCACAGTACCTCCTAATACTGCCACTGCCTGTGGGGTCATTTTCTTTCAAACCACCACTGATGGGAGATGTCCTTCTATAAATATGTTTCTCTTATTGGTTAATGAATAAAGTCCTGTTGGCCAACAGGAAGGCAAGATAGGCGGGACTAGGAGACAAGGAGGATTCTGGGAGATGTAGTAGAGAGAAGTAGAGGTCGTGAGAGGATTAGAGGTCCAGACTCTCTCTGGTAAAACCACATGGAAACACTAATCTATCAATCTAGATAGAAATTGGTTAATATATAAGACAGAGCTAGCCAATAATAAACGCTAGTAACTGGCCAACATCTTTATATCTAATACAGCATCTCTGTGTGTTATTTGGGGCTGGCGCGGCTGTGGGACCAGGCTGGTGGGAAACTGCTCATAACACACCACACCTTCTCAAAAACAAACATTCTTCCAACTGGGGACCGAGTATTTAAAATATACACCTATGAGAGTTATTCTCATTCAAACCACCATAGTATCTAACCCACAAATATTATTCTAATATTCTTATTTCAGTGCCCATTTGGTCCCTAAGCAGCATGGGGGGGTCTGTACTCTTCACTTCTGAATAGGACGTGGCTCATTACCAAGAGCCATGTTAAAATGAAATTTTAAAAAAAAACATTTATAGATGTATGTGTTTAAATTTCTCTCTCTCTCTCTCTCTCATTTTGTTTTTTATATTTTGAGACAGGTTTCTCTGTGTGGCCCTGGCTGTCCTGGAACTCTTTCTGTAGACCAGGCTGGCCTAGAACTCACAGAGATCCACCTGCCTCTGCCAGAATTAAAAGCATGGGCCACCACCACATGGCTCAAATATTTTTTTTGACATGTGATCTTGCTATGTAACTTTGATAGCATGATGGAACCCACCAAGCTGGCATTGAACAGGCAATCTTTCTGTCTCTACCTCCAGAGTACTGGGATTACAAGTGTGCAGCCCATACAATCTGAAATCTAAAACACATACCTCTAGTCCTAGCACTAGGGAAGCTGAGGCAGGAGGATCATGAGTTAGATATCAGCCTGATACAGAGTGAGTCCCCCAGAAACCACCCCAAAAAAGCTTCATACTGACAAATGCCACCTACCCACGAATCCCTGAAATTCACCTTATCGTGGTGGGGGATGGGGACATCAGGGAGCTGCTCAGGAAACCCCTGCCTGTAACTTCCACAGCACACTGAGAGGGAAATCCTGTTTAGAACCCGGGCTCACTTCTGTTGGGAGATGTGAAATATTTCTTCCCATCTGCCACTGTTTTTGTTACAGGGGAAAAAGAGAAATTTTATGAGAAAGTACCAAAAGCAAGCATTTGCCCTGTTGCTAAGTCTGACCCTAGTGTTTAGAGCTTTCAAAGTGGAGGATTTCACTTGCTTTGTTTTGAGACAGGGTTTCTCTGTGTAGCATGGAGCTTTGTAGGCCAGGTTGGCCTCGAACCTACCTCTGCCTCAAGTACTGGGATTAAAGGCATGTCCGACACTACCCAGCTAGATTTCACTTGTAATATCTCTACAGCTGTGCTTCGAGAATGATGTAATAAGTGTGTGAATTGGTATGATTTTGTAAGTCGGCACTATAAAAATAAGACAGTAAGGATTAAAGCGGAGAGGTGTTCAGTGGTTTCTCAGTTTAATCCCGGGCTCCACACTTGGCTATCCTTGGAAGGACTCTCTTGGAAGCTTTGAAATTGCAGGTTCCTGGGCCCCACACTGGGTGGCTCCAATGGAGGTTTGAGGGAACCCACACACCCGTTTCTGAGGCCCGCAGCAGCTTGCCAAAGGCATAGCACAAATGGTTGGGGGGGTGGTCCCTATGACCCATCCTTCAGTGGGTGCACTGACTTTACAGAAGCCTCCAGAGGTCTTCAGTGGGATCCTCAGATCACCCTGACCGAGGGTGTGTGTCAAAGTAGGAAGCAAGGGACAAGCCAGCCACCTGGACTTCTCCAGAAAATGGCCAGGCTGTCTCTTTTGCCTTTGCATGGGCAGCTGATAGTTTCTGGTCTGTTTGCTCTATGTGTGTATTGTGTGTGTGTGTGTGTGTGTGTGTGTGTGTGTGTGTGTGTGTGTTTTGGGGTGGGGGCATGTTAAACAAGCACTCTAGCATGGAGTCTACCCCCAGCTTGAGACAGCTTCTCAGGGAAACAAGATGTTATGTTATATTATGTTACATTAGACTCTCCTCCCAATTTTCTCTGCCAGACTTTTGTCAAAACAAGTTGTCCTGGGACCAGCTGCCATCCTTGGCAGGCATGCAGCACCAATCAGCGTAACTCACTCAGGAGGCATGGGATGGGGCCCTCGGGACCCTCAGAAGGACCTGTCCAGGGGAGGGCAAGTGGACCAGAGTTAGCTAGACAAGCCTCCAGTTTTTGATGTGTGAAGTTAAGCAGGACCCTTTTGTCACTCAAACGATCCAGTGTCCCTGGAGATTTTCCTCTTTGAGAGAGCACAGTAGAGACACATCTGGCCCTTGTAAGTTTGCACAGACATATTTGAGAGTTGCCGTTATTCCTCTTTGGCAGCCCGTCTTACGCCCAGCCCTGGGTGAAGTGGGCTCTGTCTGTATTTGGTGGTGCCTGGGCTCTACAGCTGGGGAGGCGGGGCGTGGTGGCAGGGGGAGTCTGGTTCAACCATCTCTCCAAAAGCTCTCCTCCCCAGCTTTCAGAGTGGACCTCCACAGGGACAACAAGGGAAAGAAACATCTTCAACCAGCAACTCTGTGGTTAGTTTGTTCAAGCTCCAAGACACAGTCAGGTCTCAACTGGCACAAAGCAGACAGAAACAGAGTTGTCATCCGCTTGACTCAAAGCCATGCTTTCCAGTTAGGTAAGGGTTCCCATCAAGATCCAATTAAATGACAAATCTTGTTGAAGACATAGGCACACATTGTCTGCTTTATGGTGTAAATTGCGGTTGCTGCAAACCAAATGTGCAAACAGATGGGCCTAATAAGGGAAAGGAGCAAGCCGCGTTGCTGAAGCAGGGCTGGCTTCTGAGGAGTCTCTGATGTCAGTGCTACCGCATTTAGAAGCTCAGCAAAATGCGCGTGGGCTTGGTTTTTTTGGAAGAACATGAAGGGATTTCCCCCATCTCTTCTGTAAATATCTACTGGGCAAGCGATCTGGTAGAAGGCCTGAAAAGATTTATGTAAGGGTGACATCCTTTTGCAAAAGGTCACTCACAGTTCAAAAAGAACAACCCTTATCTCCATTAGCATTCGGTCACCATTAGCCCGCTCTCCCTCTCTCTCTCTCTCTCTCTCCACTTTAGATAGGGTGAATTCCTTTCCTTTTTTTCTTTTTTAAACAGAACTAGCAGATGCATGCTCGCTGGCAGAGTTTTGCAAACACTGGCGGTGCTGCAATCACCAGACCGGTCCTTGCTTGGGCCATATTTCAAGGCAGCCTCTTGCCCCTGTAATTCCATCTAGACCTGTAGGGTAAGGGTCCCTCCAGCCAGGCCTGCAGGGTGAGCGTCGATCTGGACAGCGAGGGCATTGTGTTGTGGGAGGAGAGACCTGCAATGGCTGCAGACGGGGGCTGGAAGAAAAAGCTTCCCACCCCTCCCCTCTCTAGCCCTGGTGCTACCCAGGCATTTAGCAGCAGCGCTGTGCGTCCCCACCCCAGCCCACCCGAAACCTCTTTGCAGCTGTGGAGGACTGGTTGGGAAGGCGGCTCCCCCCCCTCCCCCTCCCCCCTGGTGTCTCTGTGTGGCAACTTGCTCCCACTGGCTCTCTGCCTCCTCCCTGGCAGGAGCGTGCCCCTTGGCTGCCTTCCCCGTCTCTCTGCAGGCACATTCCCAGTGGGCGCTGAGTGAGTGAGCTGGGGAGAGCAGGCTGATGAGCATTTGGCTGAGCTTGCCCCTTGATCAGCCTCGCCCTTGTTCTGTACCCCGGACCTGACCCAGCAGCCACCGAGGGCCTGAGCTTGCTCATTCTTTCCAGCCCCTGCTGCTCTCCGTCCTTCTGGAGCCTGCTTTTGCCCTGCTGGGCACAGAACCCAAACGCCTTCGCCTTCGTGGCTGTGGCTCAACAAGGAGGGCCCAGCACAGCAAACTTTCTACCCGTATCCTGGCAGTTTGGAGCGGCAGCCGCAGTCAGAGGCAGAGAGCATGGGTGCTCGCTAAATAATTGCTGGCAGGGTGGATAGGTGGCCATCTCTGCCTCAAACATGATCCGCTTAGGTCCTGTGGCATCTCAGACTGGTCTGCTCTTGACATTTGTTAGCCTCTCAGGCCAGCTTGTTTCCATCCCTAGTGCGTTTCCCCAGCAGTCTGCAGCCTGTCTTTGGTGACACGTATTTAGTCTCCAGCCACCTGTAAGCTCACATACTGGGTAGGTTTTATTTAAAGGTGGAAAGTTGGATAAATAAAGCCAACGGGAGATGCAGACTCAACCCCGAGATGTGGGGAATTTTACCCAGAGTTTAAATCAGGAGAACGGGTGGGGGGTGGGGTGGCGCATCTTGATCACCTCTCTGATTAAGGGCATTTCCTTTAAGTGTAACCCTTTTGTTGCTGTTCAGCTTTGGTTTCTTAGAGGCAGGGTTTCTTTGAGCAGCCTTGGCTGCCTGGCAACTAGCTCTTGTGGACCAGGCTGGCCTCAAGCTCACAGAGATCCGCCTGCCTCTGCCTCCCGGGTGCTGGGATTAAAGGCGTGCGCCACCAATGCCTGGATAAACTTTCTAAAGTGGTTTCCCAAGCTGGGTAGGAGAGGAGCCAGCAGAATGGCCATCAGTCCTCCTGTGGTCAGCATCGGGCACAGAGCTATTTTAGGGTGCCGTGGCGTGTGGAGGGTGTGAGCATCGTGGGCTTACTCACTCTTGCTGCCAGTGGGTGGGAGCCTCGTGGGGTGAAGCGCCGGTGATCACACGGGACAGATGGCACACTGGATGCTACTTCATGGCGACACAATAGGCAGGGGGCGTTTTTTTGAGCAGAGAGAAGAGGTTCCAAGTCCTGCAGTGCACAGACAGGCCAGCAGGGGCACCCTTCACAAGAGAAGAGAGCCAGCTTCAGAGGTTGGTGCAGGATGCCTTAGGGGCCAAGTGTGGTGGTACACACCCTTTGTCTCAGTACTCAGAAGGCTCTTTTCCTGGCTGTGTGTGTCTGTGTCTGTGTCTGTGTGTGTGTGTGTGTGTGTGTCTGTGTCTGTGTCTGTGTGTGTCTGTGTGTGTGTGTGTCTGTCTGTGTGTGTGTGTGTCTGTCTGTGTGTGTGTGTGTCTGTGTGTGTGTGTGTGTGTCTGTGTCTGTCTGTGTGTGTGTCTGTGTGTCTGTCTGTGTGTGTCTGTCTGTGTGTGTGTGTGTGTGTGTCTGTGTCTGTCTGTGTGTGTGTGTGTGTCTGTGTGTGTGTGTCTGTGTGTGTGTGTCTGTGTGTGTCTGTGTGTGTGTGTCTGTGTGTGTCTGTGTGTGTGTGTGTCTGTGTGTGTCTGTGTCTGTTTTTGTGTGTGTGTGTGTGTGTGTCTGTGTGTGTGTGTGTCTGTCTGTGTGTGTGTGTCTGTGTGTTGAGTTCCAATACAGCCAGGACCATGTAGAGAGACCCTGTCTCAAATCCCCACCCCTAAAAATAATGCCTCAGGGCCGGGGGATTGGGAATTGAGGGTAGTGGGGAATGAGGTATTGGAGTCCATCAATGTGCTCCAAATAGTTTTTCAGGCCCTGTGTTGTCCCTCACCAGTGGGGTCTCTGGACACCTCAGTTTCCATAACCCCAGAGTAAGGGTGACAAGCTCCTGTTGGCTTTGGGCCAACATCTCCCACATGGAAGGTAATGCCCACAGTAGCCGCCGTCACCGCCGCCGCCCCGGCCGCCACAGATCATCAGCTGTGCCCTCTTCTGTGTTCTGCCCCAGCCCCAGCTAATATTTATAATTTGTGGGGCCCGTAAAGTCTAAGCAAGTGCACTCCCTGAGCCTTAGGGCACGCCATGTTGACCTGAAGGACAGGGATGTGTGGGGAGGACCCGGCTCTCATGACGGGTGCTCCTGCGCGTGTGTCCACTGGTTGACTGTAGCTGCTGACAGTTGTTTTCAGCAAACTCGGAAAGCTGGTTGATAACTGCCTTCTCCACGGGTGAAAACCTCGCCCGACTCACCTTCATCTTGCTGTCTCAGAGCCACGCAATGGTGGTGTGGATGCGCACCATCGTGTTGGCTTAGCACAAATACTGTAAAGTTGGAGGGCTGTTCTCCGAGACTGAAAGAAGGGTTGGAGAGCAGGGTGTTGGCGGAAACGTTCCCTGTTGTGAAACTGGTCGTTGTTGGCGTACTCTCGGCAGGTGGTTATGGGTTTCCAGTTTTGGTTTTGGGTTCTGTGTTTACTCCAAGAGGTGCTTTGTATGCTTCAGGTGGGCTGGCCTGGGAAGCAGTAGTTCACCGCTGGGCAGGCCTGGTTTGGGGCTGGAAAGGCAGTGCCCAGGCCACGTTCGGTGAGGCCACGACCTTGCGGGAGACCTTTGACAACTTCAGTCTGAAGGTGAGCCACACAAGCGTGGCGAGTGTGGGAACAGCCTTCCAGGAGACTGACTCTGTTTTGGACTGTTCTGTACTCTTGGCTCCTTGGAAAACCATATTTGAGAAGGTGGGAACAAAAGGCGCCTCAGTCCAAGGACAGAAACAGTGACAGGAGCAGTTGGCGGAAGCTGGGGGCTGCAAACGGCGCAATCTGTCACCCCCGTTTGTTGCTCTTGCATGCCATGCTTCGGTTGGCACGGCCGCTGCCAGGAACCACCCCCTCCCTTTCCATCCGAAGGCAGGAAGAGAGCATTGTGACAGCGTTAACTCTTCCCGCCCTCCAGCCACTTCGAGCGGAGACATCTACGCCACGCCACGACCCACACAGACGGTAGAATAAAAAATATTTAGACGTGGCAAGGACCCAGGGGGAGTTTCGGGGAAAGTAACACTTGGGTCTGTCCAGATGAATTCTCGGGTTCTGGAATAAACGCCCCTGGCGGCTGAGCGCCAGGGGTAGGTGGAGGAAATACCACAGGGACCCAGGGAGAGGGGGAGCAAGAAGACAAGGAAAGGAGACACCGAGGGGTCTTCCCAAAAGCAGCAGTGACACTTGGGGAATAAATGGGTTAGTCCTGACAATGGTTTAGCAACATGAATAAGCTATTTGTTAAATCCCCCAGACGACGTTTTAAATCACTCACACTGCCTCTGCTGTCTGCTTTAATGTTCCCTCTCCGGGTAGCAGAGCACCACAGGGGAGCTGCTGTGGAAATGGGGGCGGGGCTTGATGCCTGGGATAAGATGCTGGGAACAGCTTCGTCCAGATGTCAGAGGTCGAAGGTCAGCGCCAGGTTCATGTGTGGTCTAGTAAGCCCTGTTTGCAGGTTAGTTTTGTCACAAGCTAGGGTCACCTGGCAAGAGAGAACCTCATGAGCCTCATGAGAAAAGACAGGCCTGCCTCCGTGGGGCTGTAGGCAAGCCCATGGGGCGTTTTCTTAATTGATAACGGAAGTGAGAGGGCCTAGCCTACTGTGGCGATGCCACTGCTGGGCTGGTGGCCCTGGGAGGTGTAAGTGACTGAGCCCGGAGCTGGTGGCTCACACCTTTAGTCCCAGCACTGGGGAGGCAGAGGCAGGAGGGTCTCTGTGAGCTCGAGGCCAGCATGGTCTACAGAGGGAGAGTTCCAGGACAGGCTCCAAAGCTACACAGAGAAACCCTGTCTGGAAAAACCAAAAGGAAGAGAGGGAGGGAGCGAGGGAGGGAGGGAGGAAGGAAGGAAGGGTGACTGAATTGAGCAGTACCCCTCCATGGCCTCTGGTCAGTTCCAACCTCTAGGTTCCCACGCCCACGCCCCTCCTCCATAGACAGCCATGTGGAAGCATAAAGCCTTTCCTTCCCAAGTTGCATTTGGCCACGGTGTTTATCAGAGCTCGTTGGAACCTGGTCAATCTGGTGTGCTGGTCTCTTACACTCCTGCTGCGTTTGGCATTAATCATTACAGAGGAAGAGCTGTAAGGGGCAGAAAGCAAATCGGTTTCTGCAGAAATTCTGCTCACAAGTCATCGGCTCGGGAAACAGGAAGCCGAATTTGCTGTCAAGGAACTTAGTGCTTGGCCATCCCCTCTGTCCTGCTTTTCACCGGCCCCTGGCCCGGTGTTGGAAATGCTGTCTCCAGAGCCCAGGGCCTTAGGCATGGGGAATTGCTTGAAGGATTCAGTGTCCTGGTGAAATGCTGTGGTTATTGCAGATTTAAGCCCCCCCCCCAGGCTCTGGAGAATGCAAACAGCCAAACAATGATACCTTGACGACAGGCCTTTTGAAGATGTCCACACAGCCAGTGTCCGAGGCATTTCAAGGTGGATCTCAGGGTCGTTTGTGACAATTCTGCTACCCAGTGGCTCTCTCCTTCCCCTACCTTCCCCTACCTTCCTAGTGTGAGTGTGAGAGTGTGTACACGCGCGTGCACGCGTGCGCGTTCAAGAGCATGTGCAGGCATGGGCGTGCCGTGACCCACATGTGGCGGTCGGTCAGAAGCTAACTCTGGTGAGCAGCTTTCCTCCATCTATTATGTGGGGCTCCAGGGATTGAACTCGGGCCCTCGAGCTTGGCAGCAAGGGCCTTCCCCCCCCCCCCCCAGCCTCTCACCTGCCTCTCTGTCTCTCCATCCATCTCTTCCAACTCTTTCTTTTCTGTTTTTCCTCCCCCCTTTCCTTTTTCTTTCCCCTCTCTCCATCTCGCCCCCATTTTCTTCCTCTTTCTGTCCCTCCCTCCCTTCATTTCAGAGGCTGGCTTTGAACTCCCCTCCCTGAGAGCTCCCAGCTTTGAGCACCCCTTCCTGAATTGGTTGGGTCTGCCCCACAGTTCTGCGCTGTTAGCGGAGCTGTTGGCACAGTGTGGTCACACGGTGCCCGTGTCCGTGTCTCACACTCCTTCCGCGTGGTGATGCCGTCACTCGGGGTCCGGAGGCCCGTGTCTGCTGCGGCTGTGGCTCTCCAGCTATTGCCCCACTCTCCGCACAGAGGTCCCTGCTCACAGATTAGCCTGTGCTTGTCAAGTAGCTTTGTAAGCTGTTCCGAATGTTGGTACCCTGCCTCTGTGTGCCCACGCTCCAGTCCTCCCCATCTAAGCAGTAGCTGGGAATGAAGGATTCCTTTCCACGGTGGGGCTGGGAGGGCAGCTAATGATGACTGCTGAGTGCTGTGAGTTGAGTGGTCTCTGAAATGAGCCCCTCCTGGGTGGGCTCCTGTCCTTGCCACGGCACTGGGCTCCGCCTCTTCTTCATGTTGGCAAGTGGCGCACAGCTGCACCAGTGACAGCCACCCTGGAGCTCTGCCGGGCTCAGGGACATTTCTACAAGAGCAAGCTGGAACAAGCTGGCGTTGGCAGATTTGTCTCTGTGGGGTCAAAAGGTGCCCTTTGTCCCAACTGTTGGTTGCCACCTCCACCCCCTGCCCTGGGCCTAGGGACCTCACCTGTTCCTTTGCACCTTGTTAAAGACTGTGCCTAGCCCTTGGCCCTGCCCACTTCCTTAAGGCTACCATAACTACCTATGTGATCAGCAAAGCCAGAAGGGTGAAAAGCCCCCTAGCTGGTGGCCAAAGTCCTTAACTTGTCTTCAAGGCTGCAGGGCAGAGGAGAGAAACCAATGGCCCCTGTGTGGAAGGACCCCAGGGTCTGGGATCTGTCGCAGTTTGTAAGCATGGACCTGCAGAGCTTCTGCGGTACCCCGTGCAAATGGGCTCTGTAGCCGGCGCCCTAAATGCCACCTCCAGCCCAGTGATGGCCCTTAGCTAGGATTCCTGTATCATTTGCTCCCATGGGACCCTGCCTACTCACTCACCACCCTGGACTAATAGGGCTCATTTCCATTCTCCTGTGAACCATTGTCAAACTAAGAAAGCAGCTGTTTATTTGTGCCAGGTAGGTCGGGTGGCCTCAGACTTGCTGTGAAGTGGAGGAGGATGACTTTGAACTCGTGACCCTCTGCTTTACTGCAGCACCACGCCCAAGTAAAGCCATACATACGTTTGTATCTTTAAAAGTTTCTCGTGTTAGGGTTTCAATTATTTTACTTTTCTTCTGATTTTCTCCTTCGTGTTTCTTTTCCTTCCTTCCTTCCTTTCCTTTCCACTGTCTAGCCCAGGCTACCTGGAATTCATCATGTAGCCCATTCTGGCCTTGAACTCATGGTAATTCCTCAGCCTCTTGTGTCTAGATTTTACCTCTCTTTAAAAAAAAAAAAAAAAAAAAAAAAAAACACAAGACAAAACAAACAAGCAAACCCACTTTGAGAACTTTGTGGGGGGGGGGTGGGTTCCAGTTGGCAGACACTTTCCAATATACAGTAAGCTCTGGACCTAGTTCCCACTACCAAATAAAGTGGGTTTGGTGCCACAGATCTGCAATCCCAGCATTCAGAAGGTGGGGGCAAAGACCAGGAGGTCAGGGTCATCTTTGGCTGCAAAGTAGCTTCAAGGCCAGTCTGGGATACACGAGACCATATCTCAAGAAAAGCCAATAAGTAACAATATATTTATAATACTGCATATGTACAGAAAAGTACATTTACACATGTATAAACTAAAAAACAGTTTTAGTTATGTGGCCATCACTCATGTCCAGAATTAGTGGCTACTGTTTTAATATGGGGTCTCTCAGTAGCACAGCGGTTATAAGCTGGGGCTTCAGGAGGAGAGCCTGCCTGTCTCGGACAGACAGACTAGCAGACTTCCCTTGCTGCAAGTGTCAGCAGTGTTGAAATCAAGAAGCTCTGTTGCGCGGGGCGTTGGTGGCGCACACCTTTAATCCCAGCACTAAGGAGGCAGAGGCAGGTGGATCTCTGTGAGTCCGAGGCTAGCCCGGTTTACAGAGCGAGTTCCAGGACAGGCTCCAAAGCCACAGAGAAACCCTGTGTGTGTGCGGAGGGGGGGGGGGCTGTTGTAATCTATTCCTCTATTAGGTGCTTGATTTTTGAGTACACAGTACTGCAGTGAGGAGTGGAGGTGTAGAGGAGGGAGGGTTTTTTCAGGGGTGCCTAAAGGATTTGGATGTTCAAGAAATCTGTTAGCTTCAATACTGTGACTCCCACGACATTCTTAATTCACTCAACTAACTGTTCTCAGGCAACTTTTTAAAAGACCGCCCGGATTTTGAGGTAAAGGCTCCTGTCAGCCACTTTGCGTTTTTTTTTTTTTTTTTTTTTTTTTTTCAGGGCCACGGAGCCCTCCTAATCTCCTCTGTCACTTTGCACCCATCTTGAGGCCCACATGCTTCAAGACTCTGTAGAAGACAGATGTGGCCCATTTTACTATTAGTGAAGTGTGGATAAATCAAATAAGACCGTAGTCTTTCCGAAGACCGTGCCAGCTCCTCTGGGCTTGTAACACTCTGTCTTTTGTTTATTGCAGGATTTAGTAATTCGAATTGTGTTTATCCTTGGCAACCTGACAGCAAAAAATAACCAGGCCCGGGAACTTTTCTCCAGAGAGCAAGGGAGCATCGAAACTCTGCTCACATTGTTCCAGAATTTCTACCAACTCGACCAGCACTCCCCAAGGCTGGGGCTCTCCTCAGGAGCCAGGCCACCAGCAGAGGCCGACGATGTGCTGGTCAAGCTGACCCGAGTCCTGGCCAACATAGCCATTCACCCTCGCATCGGCCCAGTGCTGGCCGCCAACCCTCGGGTGGTGGGCCTGTTGCTGACCACGCTGGGTGAGAACTGTAGACGAGACAGTCAGTTCCTTGGGAGGGCTGTGGTGAGGGTTTAGATCACTTTAAGGACCCTCCTTAGCTGTGGGAAGGAAAAACACTTTGGGGGATTTGGCCCATTTGGGGGAATGCTTGCCTGATGCACACACACACACACCTCGGGGTTCAACTTCCAGTACTGCTTGGCGCGTGTGCGGTGTCAGTGGCTCATACCTGTAATCACAGCACTCAGGAAATAGAGGCAGAGAAGTTAAAGGCCAGCCTGGGCCGCATGAGATAAACCCAAACCTGCCACCACAAAGCCTTTCTGCTCAGGGGTACCTTAACGCGCCCCAGATTTCAGAACAGGAAGACCGGTAGTGATGTAACTATTTCCCAAAGAGCACATGCCCATTAAAGGGTGAATTCGGGGCTGCTGGGGTGGCTCCCAAGGTACAGGGGCTGTGGCCAGCCCTGACAACTGGAGTTCTATCCCAGGATCCATATAGCAGAAGGAAAGAATCAACTTCCATAAGTTACTCTCTGACTTGCACACATGCACTGTGGGCTGAGGCACACAGGTAAGTAGGTAAGGGAAACATTTAAAAGGTTAGGTTTTGGCATATCGCAATTTAAAACAATTTTATCGCTCAAAAGAGCAAAACCTGGCTGAAGGTGAAAAGTTCCACATTTTCCCGGGAGCGGTCCACACGAAGAAAGTTCACTTCCCTTTCCAGTTTTCCTGTCACCTGGAATCAAGTCCCCGTCCTTCACGGCCCACCTTTCCAGTTGGTCCGTTTATACATGTGCCTGTGACTGCATGCCCCATGAGCGCACAGAGTCTTAGAGAGACGGTGGGACACACCCTTCTCCCACTAGACTCCGCCCCTCACTGTTGGCCACCACAGAAGAGCCGCATCCAAACCACGCGCAGACGCAGACGTCACCTGCCAGTCCGGGAAGCTCCAAACCCAGGGTCGCTCAGGGTTTTTCCTCCCCTTCACGATGGTACCCACCCCATGGTACCCCACTGGTCTCCACCCCATGCTCCGGGGTGTCGTGCTATCAGCGGCTCTCACCTGGTCTATATTTGAATCTGTCCTCCTCTGCGTGGTGACCACAGCATCAAGAGATGAGTCCAGAGGCAGAGTGAGAGAAAAAAATATCACCGAAGTTCCCCTTATGTATTAACCTAAAACTCTTAAGCCAATGCCCATGGAGTGTTTATTATTTCTTCTTCTTCTTCTTCTTCTTCTTCTTCTTCTTCTTCTTCTTCTTCTTCTTCTTCTTCTTCTTTTTTCTCTTTTCTTTTTTTCTCATATAGACCAGGTCAGCCTTAAACTGTATCTAAGGATGACCTTGAACTCCTGATCTTCCTGCCTCCACACCATGAATAATGAATGGGATTACAATTGCACACCGCCATACCCAGTTTATGTTGGGAATCAAACCAGAGCTCCAGGCAAGCCCTCTGTCAGCGGAGCTGCATCTGCAGCTCATGTAAATTCACTTGGAGCCCCAGTAAATACTTAAAGTTCAAGTGCTGGGTTCAAAAAAGACAACAAACAAACAAAACCAGCATGATGGGCGTGTGTACTTGTAATTCTGGCACCCACCACGGGAAGGCAGGAAGACCAGAGATGGTGAGGGGCTGGGGTGACTGGAAGACAGAGCCAAGTGATCTGGAGTCAGGAACGCTTGGCCCTGCGGCCCCGGTGATGTCTCAGTCACAGGGACAGAGGCTGGGGACGGGGAACAAGCTGGGCGTGGGGGCTCGAGAGGCACCGCTTTGGAGAAGCTTTATCCCCTATGATGTGACTGCCCCGCAGGGGGATGCAGCCACGCAGGGCATGCTAGCCAATTCCCACAGCCAGGTCTAGAGAAGTCAGGTGGGTCCCTACTGAAGGGGACAAACCCTCAGTGAGCTGAGATGTCCCTGACCCCACTCACATGCCTTGGTCTTGGCGACTCTAGTTCCCACATCCTGCCTCTCAGAGGAGTGACCCTCCAGTCATTATCCTTTCCTGACTCCCCGATCACCTGGTTTCAGAATCCAAGTCACTGGTCGACTGCGAGGAGCTGGTGATCAACGCCACAGCAGCCATCAACAACCTGTCCTTCTATCAAGTGAAGAGCTCCATCCTGCAACACCAGAAGCTGCATGTTGCTGAATGTAAGGCTCAGTTGGGCGTGGATCGGGCGTGGCTTCACTCATTTAAGGTGATCCCCCATCCCCAACCCCAAAACAGGGTTTTCCTCTGTAGCTTTGGAGGCTGTCCTGGAACTCCATTTGTTGACAAGGCTGGCCTTGAACTCACAGAGATCCGCCTGCCTCTGCCTCCCAAGTGCTGGGATTAAAGGTGTGAGCCACCACCTACCAGTTTAAGGTCTTGATTTTACTTCCTAAAACTCATCTTGAGGCATCACTGAGTCGGCTGCCCCACACAGCTGAGAACCTTGAACACGGGAACAGTTATAGTAAGAAGCAGAGAATAGTTATAGTAAGAAGCAGAGAATAATGTCACCAGTGTAAAACTGTGGGAAAGGCTCAGGCCCAGAGGCAGAGGCGGTGGATCTCGGTGAGTTAAGGGCCAGCCTGGTCTGTGGAGTGAGTTCCAGGACAGCTAGGGTTGTGCCAATCAAACAGCAGCAGCAGCAGCAACAAACCCACATAAACAAAGCTCTTACATGCAATACTACCTCTGTTATTGCTTAAGTGTATATATACTTATGTAGTAATGGGAGAAAGTATAAATGGTATTTGGAAGTTAATTTAAATTTATTCACCTTCTCTCTCTGGTTGCCAAATCCAGTGCTCTTAAAGCTCCTTGTGAGTAACAACATGGATGGAATCCTGGAGGCTGTGCGTGTCTTCGGAAACCTCTCTCAGGACAATGACGTCTGCAATTTCCTCATGCAGAAAAACGGTGGGTTAGTGACAGCTGAGATTCTAAGCACATGACTCTTGCCATTAGTGAGCTGAGTGGCTTAGAAGGTTAGATGATTAAGCACTGTGCTTGTTTCTGTTTGAAATGAACCACATTTGTCCCATCTTGGGGACAGCTCAGGATGCCAGAATAGATCAAGGCTATGTTCTCTCTCCCTAAGAGTAGCCTTGTAAGGGATAGGATAAGGCAGTGCCTATGCATTTGTGCATGGTGTGTGTGTGTGTGTGTGTGTGTGTGTGTGTGGTGTGTGTGTGTGTGTGTGTTTAATGGATCTGCACTCATTTCTACCCCTGGGGATAAACTGGAGATTTTTCTCATTCACATGCTATTACACTTTGCTTGTAACTGCAAAACAAACTAAGTGTCGAACAAATATTATTAGGTTTTCTGCTACCTTCCACCCCTATAATAAGTTTCTCCACCAACACGGTAAGCCAGATCAAGCTGAACTGAAAAAATGTAACAGCAGGCGCAACTCCTGGCCATATTTTCTGGTCCCAGAGATCAAGGCCAGAGAAATCACACACCCAGGCCAGGGCAGGTAAGTCTTATAGGTTGTAGGCAAGGGGTCATGACAGGTCTGCCACAAGCTGGGTTTGTGCTCAAGTATGGTCAGTGGCTGAGCGGCGGTTAGGCGGGGACTTGGGTCGCTGGCAGCCTAGGGGGAGGACTCTGCAGTAGTCTCCAAGGAAGCAGAACAGGTTTTTGGATGCCTTCCCTTTGCTCTGGGGCTCTCCGAGAAGGTGGGGTTTCAGGACCATACAGGGGTGAGCCAGAGGCCCCAAAGGAACAAATATGCATGCTCACATAACAAAAAGTCCCATAGCAATTAAAATAAATCATAGACATTCACGAATAAGCATGAACATGGATTAGCCTGAAACACATAATATAGCCGATTATAGTAAGAAATAGAAAATAATGTCACCAGTATAAATTTTAGAATAGCCCTACCCTCTACCCCGTACTCCGGAAGCAGAGAGGGTGGATCTCTATGATTCGTGGACATCCTGGTCTGTATAATGAGCTCCAGGCCAGCTAGGGCTGTATAAAGCAGCCAACAAAACAATCTACAAAACAAACATCTCCCCAATATTCACAAAACTGCCCCAAGTAGTATTTATGTTTATATGTTTATGTGGTAATAATGATAGAGAATATAAATGCTGTGAGGAAACTATTGACTGTATTTAAGATAGGATTTACCATTTGGAGGGAAGAAGTGTCAAGAGATAACAATGTTGGATTTATGACTTTGTTTTGCTTGAATTGATGAATGAGAATTGTATGTGTTGATGAAAAACAATGTGTTTTGGATGCAATGCCCTGTTTCTTAAACTAGATGGGTGGCCGGTACCCAAATGCTTATGCAAACCATACATTGTCTCATGTACTTCATGTAATCATTTCACAAAACTGCCTACATCAGTGATTCTCAACCTGTGGGTTGAGACCCTCAGGGTTGTCAAATGACTCCTTCACACGGGTTGCCTAAGACCATCAAAAAACATATTTACATTATGATTCATAACAGTATCAAAATTACAGTTATGAAGTATCAATGGAAATAATTTTATGGTTGGCTCCTGCCTGACACACGAAGAACTGTATCACAGCATAAGAAGGTTGAGAACCACTGCTCTAGGGGCTGGAGCTTAGTTGAGTGCTTGCTTAATATGCACAAGCCCCTGGGTTAGATCCGAAGGCATAAACCTGGTGTGCGGGTGGAAACCTTCAAGCCTAACGCTTGGGAGGTGGCTGCATGAGGATCAAAACTTTGGGGGCTTGGGGGGGGGGAGGCTGAGGATTTGAAGGGATTGTTTATGCCTTTAATCCCAGCACTCAGGAGGCAGAGGCAGGCAGATCTCTATGAGTTTGAGTCCTGCCTGATTTACAGAGCTAGTTCCAAGACAGCCAAGTCTACACAGAGAAACTCTGTCTCGAAAAACAAAACAAAATAAAAAACAAAAATCCAAACCAAAAATCTTGATGGTCACTCCCAGCTACATAGCCAGCCCTGGTGTCTTAGGGTTACTTTTGCTGTGGTGAAACACCATGAAACATCAACATGGGGAGGGAAGTGATGGGAGATGTCATTCTATATATATGTTTCTCCAATTGGTTAATGAATAAAGCACTGTTGGCCAATGGGAAAGCAAGATAGGTGGGACTAGGAGACATGGAGGATTCTGGGAGATGTAGTAGAGAGGAGTCAAGATGTAGGATGTGATGAGAGACCTTCTTTCTGGTAAGATAAGACCACGGCACATGGAAACACCCAGATTGACAGGAATGAGTTAATACTTGAGACAGAGCTAGCCAATAAGAAGCTCTATAAGAAGCTTTATAACTAATAGAGTCTCTGTGTTATTTTTGGACTGAGGAGGCTCTGGAACCAGGCTGGCGGGAAAGTGCTCGTCACAGGAAAGGGGAAAGGGCTTATTTGCTTTGCGTGTCCTGATCCACGGTCCCTCGAGGGAAGCAGTGCACAGCAGCCAGTTCGCTCAGCCTGCTTTCTTACGGTACCCAGCATCTGGGAGCAGCTCAGGGGTGGCCCCACTCAGAGGGGGACATCACTAATTAAGAAAACGCCCTCCAGGCATTTTTCAGTTGATGCGTGTCCCCTCCCCCAGGGGGCTATAGTTTGTGTTGAATTGATGTAACTGGGATGCTTGGGACCTTTTCTCAAATGAAACAGCCAGCCCCACAAACAGCAAAAGGTAATAAATCTAGATGATTATGCAAATACAGCGGCTGCAGCATCAGCAAGACGCAACCCCAAACCCCCATGCCCTGAACCAGCGTTTGGGGGGGGGGACATTGTCAACCCAGCCACTGGACCGGTGTGGTGTGAACAGCAGGTGAGCCACCCACCACTGAGGGGCTTGGTAAATGATGCCTGGTGGTGGTCACACCGCATCCCCTCCCTGACCCCCCCCCCCACCACCACCACCTGTGGGTCTCTGCTTAGGGATGAGAAAACAGGACTCAGCCTATAGTTCCAGCTCCTGGAGTGAGGGGAAATGATTGGCCCACCCAGCTAGCCCTGCCCCTACACTAGCCGGTGTAGGGTCAAGGCCGGTTCCCAGCATTCTAAGCGTCTCTATGATCTGGAAGCTTCAGGATAGAGCTCATCAGGACCTGGCTCGGCTGTGTGCACCAGAGTCACAGCTGGAGGTCTTTGAGAGCCACCAGAAGTAGGGAGAGATGTCGCCAGCCGGGAACGCCCCCGGGGAGGGGGCTGCTGTTGGGTCAGTGACGCAGTGACGGGCGGGGCCGTGGGAAGCAGGAACGGGCTCTAAGAGCAGCGCGTTCAGCACGCTAACCAAGGCGCCAGGGTTGCAAGCCTCACCTTCCCACTTTCCCACCCCTGCTGTGTCCCTCGCCCTCAAACCCCACCCCCTTTGCAAACAAGCTGCGGCTGGGATGCAGGCTTTGATGCTCTGCACGTGTTCTCTGCTCTCCCAGTACACAAGTTCATGATTGCGCTGCTGGGCGCCAAGCACCAGGACGTTTGCTTTTCCGCCTGTGGGGTTCTGCTAAACCTCACCGTGGATAAAGACAAGCGTGCCATTCTGAAAGAAGGAGGAGGCGTTAAAAAGTAAGTAAGGCATGGACCCCTGGCCCTCAGGACACTGGCATCGTGTTTTGTCATGGGAGGCTGCGCCCTTCGGTCATCCCACTAAAGCAGTGGGGGGGGTTTGGGGGGTCGTTCAGAGGGGGTTGGGAGTCTACTGGACACTTCACCACGACTCAGAGGAGCGTGAGTGAAAACTGCAATCAGTTAAGTTTGTAGCTAGGAACTTGAAGGCCGATTGTACGGGATCCAGAAGGGTAGCCGTAATACCAAGAATGTAAAACTGCTGACACCCCTCACTCAGGTTGCTGGATTGCTTAAGAGAGTTCGGCCCCAGTGACTGGCAGCTGGCCTGCTTGGTGTGCAAGACCCTGTGGAACTTCAGTGAAAGCGTCACAAACGCATCGTCCTGCTTTGGAGATGAAGACACCAACACACTCCTAACCCTCCTGCCATCGTTCTTAGGTAAGGGCCCTTGCTGTGCGTCTGTGACCTTTACCAAACAGGTAAGAAAACTGTGTTCCCTGACCCGGCGGGCAGAGGTTGGTCTGCAGCAGCAGCAGCAGGATTCCTAACTGTTCATTTCTTCTATGGCCCGCCCGCTTGGTCGTCTTTGATTGCATAAATATCAGCAGCCTTTGTGCCTCTGCTGTTTAAAAGCTTATAGACTCCGTCATAACTAAGGAAATAGCGGTTAAAAGCTATTTTGAATTAGGTCATGTTTTCAGTTGAACACATTTTAATTAGCGGTGCTAATTATCACCAGGTGGGAGAGGGTCTGTGGAAGTATATAACCTCGAGCTTGAAAGGTAGGAAAGCATGTGAACTGAAGATCGTTTCCTGCTTTAACTATTTTCTATTTTAAATTTTTCCCCCAACCTGGTATTGGTCTAAAACCAATGATTTATGTCACTTAATAAGTGAATAATTTTACAAACTCTATTCCTTACTTAGAAGTGGGGGCCCATGATTGTCCCATTATGATGGGCTATGTGGAAAGGCTCAGTGCAACTCAGAAGTCATGGCCTGAGTCCTTTCAGACTGAATTTGTGGTATTATTTGAATAGCACAGCTCTTTTATTGCCTGCCCTTCTATTTCTAAAGTAGGAGTGTGATGAAGTCTGCTCGGTCCCGGGAAGGTAACTGAGGCTTAGACAAGCATCACACAGAAACGTAGAAGACCCACAGTCTTCGAATCAAATGGCTCCAAATTTCAGGTCCTTGCTTTATGCTTTATGGGTTTTTGCACCTTAGCCTCTTGGCCTGGTCACTGGACTGTTGTTGTGAAGAGACAGCATGACTAAGGCAGCATGACTAAGGCTGGCTTACAGTTTCAGAGGTTTAGTCCACTCTCCCCAGGTTAGGGAGCACAGCAGCAGGCAGGTGTGGTGGAGGGGACGCTGAGAGCTCTATGTCCTGACCTCAGGCAGCAGGAGGAAAAAGAGGCCAGGCCTGGCATGGGCTTTTGAAGCCCCCTCAAAGCCCGTCCCCCAGTGACACACTTCCTCCCACAAGGCCACACCCCCCAATCCCTGTCAACTAGCACCACTCCCTAATGACCAAGCCCTCAAATCTGTGAGCCCATGGGGGCCATTCCTATCCAAACCACCCCTCCTCATTAAGCTTATATGTTTATTCTCTCTAAATTCAGGTTGACTGATGCCTACCCTCCAGGGTGCGTAGGAATAATGTGCACTTACACCAAGAGTTTAATAGAGTGCCTGATACCAGGGAAGACCTCAAGGGGGACTAATATGCTTTGTGAATGCTAAGGGGTGTGGCAGGGTGTCATTGGACAGGAACAGAGGCTCGGAAAGTGCTTGAAAGAATCAGGTCTGCTTGGCTGTTAGTGGAGTTTGTCCTGAAAGTATATATGATGTGTGTGTGCGCGCGCACGTGTGTGTGCGTGTGTGTGCGCACGTGTGTGTGCGCGCGTGTGTGCGTGTGTGTGTGTGTGTGTGTGTGTGTGTTTACGTGTGCGTGTGCGTTTTAAAATTCAGACTATGAAGAAGAATGTACCTAGTTGGAAATGATTGAGGCTCTCAGTGTCCTTGTGAACGTGGAGGTCTCTCTGGTGGCAGTAAGCAGGGATGCTTGCACAGGTTGCCTGAGTTCAGCTCCCACGGGGCCTGAGCTGGGACATCAGCTGAGGAGCAGACAGCTGGCCTGGTGCAACCTTAGTAGGTTCTCACTTCAGGGGTTCTGGGCCTAGGCTGGGAATCCATGAGTCTGAGGTGTCGAGCCAGGGTTGGGGACCTCTGCTCTAGTACATGAGGATGATTCAGGGAGGGATGTGGAGGAGGGAGGAAGCCAGGAAAACAGAGTGCAGTGTCCTGGGGGCTGATGGGAGCCATCCGCCTCAGGGACCAGCACAGGAACCTGGGCCCACTGTTCTAGAGACCCAGCTCCGCCTCTGCCTGGGCTTAGCTCCCCGGTTCCTCCTGGCCCCCTCTAATCTCATGCTTGCGCATGCACTCTGCTGCTTCGTGTTTCTGCTTTCCACACCCACTGATTGCTGCTGCGTCTCTTCTGCTGTAGCCGCTCTTCCCTGTGCCTTCCACTCAGGGAGAAGACATGATGGCTTTGGCAGCCACTCACACCGGGAGTACGAGGCTTTGGTGTGCCTCGGATTTTATGTGCCTGAAAGGCTGTCATTGTTGTCCAAGCTTGGGACAATCAGCTCTGAATAACAAGGGTGACAGGGGCCACATAGCCTGTAAGGACCAGCCAAGAAAGCTGTGGGCAAGGCTGGCTCCCGAGCAAGGCAGAGCTCCAGGAGGCATTTTGGCCTATTGCCTATTGCTTTACTACTCCATCCCCAAGATTCCCCTGGGGCTCCTGCAGCCTTGGCGTCCACACATGCTCTATACCCTTTCTCAGCCTGCAGCCACGGTCTAATCACCGGAACCCTGGGCTGCTAACATAGATAGCAGTCAGTCGTACACATGACCTGTGCGATTTCTCCCTCACGATGATTTTGTCAGCTTTATTTCTCTGCTCCCACGGGGTCCCTGGGAGGAAATCTCATGCACCCAGTGTAGGTGCATGGGGAAAGCTGTGGATGGCTTGCAGGAGGGGTGCTTGCTGCCTTTGTGTTAAGAGTGCTGGTACACAATTGTCATTTAGGATCTTTACATCGTGATGCTGCGGCCACCCAGTTGCCCAGGCTAACTGCAAATCTGCCACCCTCCAAACTCAGTCTGCTGTGTCAGCGTGTCTGTACGTTATTATTTCTTTCTAAGTCCTTCCTACACTCCCAGTGTGTTTTTGAGGCCATCAGCTAAGTGCTGTCACTTAGGAGAAAGTGAGAAGTTGGTCACACGACTTGCCAAAGGTGACATTATGATGGAAACTGGGCTTCTCATTGGAGGGGCAACATCTGGGCTGTTTAGCTCTGCTCTGTGCCCGGCACACGAGACTCTAGCCATTTCCACCAGGGCCACTGTGGTGGTGAGCGCTTTCACGAGCTCTGTTTGACCATGGAGCGGGGCTCACAGGACAAAGCACATGGGTTCCTTCTTGGGACTCAGTTGATCTTCTACCCGATCCTCAGTCAGATCCAGAGCTCACTGCTATGGCTACTCTCACTTGCCGGCTGAGCCTCTTGGGCTGGGATAGAGGTGGGTGTCTGCAGCCCGTGTTCCGGCTCTGAGCTCTTGTCTCCACACTGAGACCACCAAACCATTTCTCCAGCCTCTCCTTGTGAATCTTGAGGCCTGCGGGCTGTGTAGTCTGTGCTGTGGCTTGACCCCTCTGGCTACCATGGCTCTCAGAACTTGGCTTCAGGCAGGACCATGACTGTGCTGGCCCCGCTGGACTGCGCGGGTCTATGGGGCCAGGGCTCTTGAATTTCAGTTCTTTTAAAGGGAGCTTAGAACTCAACACCTCGGGAAAGAAGGACAGAAACAGACTTTGCCAGCAACTGTTTAATGCTCAGAAAGATCTAGAAAAGAGAAAACAGGAAGATGGTCTAGAAACTTGGGAGTCACTGGGTCTAGCAGGCTCCCAGGAGAGGCCAAACAGGAAGGCCTTTGAAGGCAGGGAACACTGGCAGTACCTCCCATCTCCAGGCCTGGATTATCTCACTGGTGGGGAGGGCCAGGTCTGCTTACACCGTCTCCATGGAGGCCTGGCCAGAGTGCTGGTGTCTGCACCGGACTTATCTCAGAGCTGCATAACTCCAGCACTTGATCTTGAGGAGGGGAGGGCACAGTCCAAACAGGGATCCTACACTCCCTTATCTAAGCCGGTGCCACCAACACCCTTGGTGCCAAGTACGCTCTGAACAGACACAAACATCTGCTGCAGGAACTGTAAACAGAGCGGCATGCACTAGCGGGCTCTCATTGGCCCTACAACATGTATGTTTGCATGTTGTGTAAGTAACCGGACTTGTGATCATCTTGAGACTTCGTGGTCACCCTGTAAATTGTCTACCCCAGGCCACAGGGCTGGGAATGGCAGAGCCAGCACACTTTCCTAGTCTGTCACCTAGGGTGTGAGGTGAGTCCAATAGGAACAGCCAAGACAGGGTGGCTGGTGAGGACTGTGGTGGCTTGTTTTTCCACACAGGCTACAGACACTCGAGTTTGAGTGTTCACACAATTCAGTGTGCTCTATGTTAAACAAATTAAGCTTTTATTTTTTTTTTATTTTATTTTCACAAGTGCTTTTCTGCTTTTTTTTTTTTTTTTTTTTTTTTTTTTTGTAATGTTCTCTTTGGGGATTCAGGTGGTCCTTAGAATTCTCAACGTCCCCCAGGTTTTTATGGGAAGTGTGGGGTAGGGGAGTGGCTTTTGTGTCCCATTTCCCCCAAAAGATTCCTACCTCTTAATTACTGAAGTAATTAACCTTTCTAAAGCACATCTAAGGGAAGCCAACTATTCCTCATTTATTTTGAAAAAATCGTAAAGGACTTTTGGATGCAGACAGATGTGTGAAACTTAGGAAATTATTGAAAGAAAAGCTCACATCAATCTAAGAGGGTTTAAAACAACAACAACAAAAGTATTGCCCTTTTAAATTAAGACACTAAGGTGTACCTGTTTTGCAGGGCTCTGTTGGTGGGTGCCGGCAGTCCCAGTGCTTAGCACTGCAGAGGCTGAATGCTGGAGGTTCTAAAATTCCAATCACTGTCCTGATTCCCAGCACTCACGGCCATCTCTGATGTCGGCTCCAGGCATCCAGTCCTCTCTTCTGACCTGGACAGACACCAGACATGTACTTGGTGCACATACGATCAGGTTCAATACCCAGAATTATTAATACTGATAATAATAATAAAGTAAAAATAAACAAAAAGACCTGAGTAAACACACACACACACGCATGCATGCACGCACTCACGCACACGCACACACATGTTGTCCTTAACTATTTGTTTAGTTCTAAAGGATGCCCATTAAAATAGCTTTCTTTCACATGTGCAGTGGTCTGAGCCCACATTCTCTTCTCCTGGGAAGTCCGAGACAGGAGATTCACATAAATTCAGGAGTTACAGATTAGCATAAGCCTAGGCAACATGGAAGACCCTATCTCAAAAGCACGCACACCAAATACATACATACATACATACATACATACATACATGTCTTTTAATCCCAGATCTCATCGTGTGTCATCGAGTGAGTCACGTCCGGTCACGTGGCATTAAAGGTAGCCTGGAGTAGAAGCCCCCCATGGGGAGTGAACTCCATTCAGGGGATCACTCTCCATGTAATTGCTCTAATTTTGATTTTCTTTCCTAATACAGATGAAGAGCTAGCGCTGAATGGTAGCTTCGACCAAGATCTAAAAAGCTATCATAGACTCCACTGGGAAACAGAATTCAAGCCTGTGGCACAGCAGCTTCTGAAGCGAGTTCAGAGCCAGCACACATCCCTGGAGCCCCTGCCCAACCCTTCTTTCTAACATGACACAGGCTAAAGGCAGAACTGGGAAGTCAGGCCCCTCATTCTTGGGAAGTGGTAAAAGCTTGAATGTTTCTCAGTATTAACACATGGTGAGCATTTAAAAACAAATACTGATTTTAGTGAATAGCCTAAGTATTTTGAAAGAAATTTCTTCTTTTCTAGGTAATTTGGAAAAACGAATATATAAATATTTTCTGCTATGGGAGCTGTGAGATGGAAATATATGCATTTCTAAGACTCCTCTTTCTATTTGCCTTTAACTCACTTAGAAAACACCCTTAAAAGCCCGGCCTGATAACTTTGGAATGAATGAACACACTTACCAGTTCTAGTCGAGGAACTGCACAATGGAGACACAGAGTCTGTCCATGGGAAGACTGGTCTGCCTGCACAGGCGTCTCTCCCAACTCCCTCTACATCTAAAAATAAGTTCCTTACCTCACACTAGTATTTTCTTGTTCTTCTATTAAGAGAAGGAATAAGAAGAAGAGAGAGGGCTGGAGCTCAGTGGTAGAGCACTTGACTACCTGGTTCGAGGCCCAGGATTCGATCCCTCAGCACGGGAGTGGGAGGAAGTACTGCTTTAGGTCAGTCTAGTTTTTTCTTCTGTTTGTACAGATGTGGGGCCTGAACGTGTATCTGCGCACCCTGTGCATGCAGTACCTGTGAGCGCCAGGAGAGGGCATCAGACATGAGCCAGGAGTTCTAAGTGGTTGTGAGCTCTTTTGTGGGTGCTAGGAATCAAACTCCAGGTCCTCTGCAAGAGCAGCCAGTGCTCTGAAACACAGAGCTCCTTTTTTAGTTTAGTTTTTTTTTTTTTCTGTGTATATATGTGCTTGCATAAACATACGCCCTGTGTGTATAGATTCTCTCGAACTCGGAAGAGGGTGTCAGAGTCCCCGGAACTGGAGTTACAGGCGGTTTTGAGCCGCTGGACTTGGGTGCTGGGAGCCTAACCCAGGTCCTCTGGAAGAGCAGTCAGCGCCCTTAATCACTGAGCCGTCTCTGCAGCCCCGGCTGCCTGCGCCTTGAATTAAGTAAAACAAATGAAAAAGAGTGCTTTGTCTTTCCTTTCATTTGCAGCACCCTGAATCAGATGCTGTTTTCTCATTAGACTGTGTTTCAGAGAAAGGGTATGACAGGTTAGAAAGTGCATGCTTAGCTCCATGGCCTTCCAGTTTGACCCCACCTCTCCTCCACTGGCTGCAGGGGCCTTAGAAAATTACTAAATGTCTCGAGCTCGTACTACAAAATGAGAATCATACCTCTTTTTATTTTAGTGCTTTCGTGAGTCTGGGTTTTTAGAGGGGCAGAATCATAGAATGAATATATATATACATAATACATACATACATACGTACGTACGTACATACATATATCTCAAAAGAGATTTATTAAGTTGGCTTACTGGCCGGGAAGTCTAACAATGGCTGGCTGCATCTTGGAGAATGTGATCAGTCATCAAGGCTGGATGCCTCAGCAGCCTCGGTCTGGTGCTGAAGGCCTGGGTGAGTCTCTGGAGAGCATCTGCTCTTCCGTCCACGTTGGAGACCGGGAAACTGGCTTCCAAAGTCGGTGAAGCAGCAGCAGTAGCTGGGCTTGCCAGGCAGTGCGAAGGCAGGAAGCAAAAGCCTGCTTCCCTACAGCTCTGTGCATGTGGGCAGCCTCAGGGAGTCCTGCTGGCCACTGAGGGGTAAGCCCCCTCCCTCAGTTAAGACTTCCAGGAAGTACCGCGGCGCGCCCAGCATGTCTCTGGGTTGGTTTGACACCATGAACACAGTGTGGTCTCCAGCAGAACATTCCGTCATTGTAAAGGCACACTGTAACGATTATGAGGGGAGCCTGTTTGCTGGACTCGGGTAAAGTTTGACTCTGAATAAACGATTTAAGAAGACAATGCAATTGTGACCGAGATTGTCAGCCTATACCAGCCGCATGAAGGCTTGCAGTTGCCTTTTAGCTCGCCGGCGACGTGGCAGAACTGAGGTGTCGGCATTTCGGGGGTGGGAACTACACCCACTTGGCTCTGCAGCAGGTCTCCAGGAACTTATCCCGTAAGCTGGAACTTTCTACACATTAACCAACTTCCATACCTCCACATGTCCTCCCCTTTCTGATTCTAAACTTTGGTGACTTTAGGTAGTTTCATTTAAATGGTGCCTTGTAAGAATTTGTCTTTCCTTGCTGGCTTATTTCATTTAGTGAAATAAAGGTCCATCTATTACAGCAAGCAACAGAATTCCTTTTAAGGCTCAGTTATATTCCATTGTACACACACGCACACACACACACATACACACATACATACACGCACATACATATGCAGACACACACATACGTGCACACACACTCCCTTTGTTTACATCTAGGATTTCTAACGTGTGCTGGCGCATGGTCTTTAGCTCTTTGTTTTTGTTATACTTTTGTTCCTCTGACCTGGTGCCAAATGGCCTATTCTCCATAATCAACAGGTCTCACCTGTCTGATGAAGCCTGCTGTTGAACTCCTCTTGGGAATTTTCCACTTGCTCTGTGCCCCAAGATGGCCTCAAACTTAGTCAGGTGCCCTGCAGCACCCCCAAGTAGTGGGGTATTTTTCAGTTCTAGAATTTGTTTGGTTCCTTGGTGCAGTTTTTAACTGTTGACATTTAAATAATTTTCCTGATTTTACATAGATGTCCACATCTACTTGACGTTTTAATTCCTGATAAGGAATTTACTTATCTGACATAGAACTCTAATTTCTTTTTTAGACTGGGTCTCACTTTGTAGCTCTGGTTGACCTGGAACTTGATCTAAAGACCAGGCTGGCCTTGAACCCTCAGAGATCTACCTTCTTCCGCCTCCCAACTACTGGGATAAAAGGCGTGCCCTTTTATTTTGTGTGTAATCTAACAAATAAAGCTTGCCTGAAGATCAGAGTACAGAGCTAAGCAACTAGTTGACCATAGAGGCCAGGCTGTGGTGGCCACATCTTTAATCCCAGCACTCGGGAGACAGGGGCAGATGGATCTCTGTGAGTTCAAGGCCACTCTGGGCTACATGAGAGTGAATCAGTCTAGAAGAGAAACAGAGCTCACACCTTTGATCCCAGCACTAGAGAGGAACGTAAGGCAGGAGGTCATTGCAGCCTCAGGCAGCCTGAGGTTTGGTGGAGAGCAGTACAGAGGCTCTGAGGACAGGACACCCCCTTTTGGTCTGAGCCTTGGTAGAGGTAAGAACTCTCCAGAGGCGTGGCTGCTTTGTTTTTCTGATCTTTAGCTTGAACCCCAGTATCTGTGTCTGGGTTTTTAATTATTTGTGCTACAGTGCCCCAGATGCCCAGCCTGAAAACTCGTTAGGGTTTTGAAGATTTTTTTTTTAAATCAGTACATAGCTCTCTATTCCTCTGTATGCTTTATGGGTTTTTGTTGAGATTGAGACCTTGGATAAAAAGGCCACTGTTAACTCCACCAATCGAGAATAAGACCACCACAACAGTTTAAAGTCAAATTTGAAGCAAGCTTTAATTAAATATTGGCTAGGTCAATGAGCTCTGGTATGACCATCTCTGGGTTTCCAGAAAATGGCCCCAAATCAGGGTTTATAGGAGCTTAAGTATTTCCCATCAGGTCTGATCAGGGGCAAGCATACATCTTCAGGTACTGCCCACATCTAGTCAGGGGCAAGCACACACCCTGATGTATTTCCCATTTGTGAACCTCCCACCCACACGTGACCCAAGCACATCGGGTGCAGATGGGTCAGACAAACTTGTTTAGGAGTGAAAGCCTGTGCCTTGTTATCTCCCATAAACAACAGCTTCCAGCATTTCAGGAACTGCTGTCCTTGAGCAAGAGGCTTGTAGATCAGAAGCGTTTTTGTCTCATGGATCTCTTAGGCACAGTAATTGAAACTTAAAATGTAACTCTGGCTCTCACATTATCTCTCTCATACTATTCATAGATGGGCTTTGTGCAGAAAACCTCTGCTGGTTAGCCTGGCTGGAGGCTCTGGAATCTGTCAGCCCTGCAGAATGTGTGTGTGTGTGTGTGTGTGTGTGTGTGTGTGTGTGTGTGTGTGTGTTACTCTCATTCTGGTACGTGTGGCTCTTAGAATTGTCCTGCCTGGGATGGGAGTGCATGCATGCTCTCATAGTGTGAAAGGTGCAGAGGCAGGGGGTCACCTGGGCTTCAGAGAGCCTAGCTCAAGGGTGGCTCATGAAGACTTGGAGCCACACAGCAGACTCCCCTGCTGGGCCTGCTGCTGTCACCCTAACCTGTGGCCTTGGCTGTCCCTTGGTTTCCACACACACTATACAAAAATGCAAATAGACTTGCTGGAATAGTCTCTTGATGGAGAATGTACCTCCCCGGTAAGTTTTATTTATTGATGCATGGACTGCATCAAAATTAATTCTGAATAGCTGAGTTATATATTTGTTCTTGGGTTTATAAAGTGTCACTATGTTACATCTGAAGTTAAACCTAAACATGGTAGGCATGGGATGTTTGGGTCCACCCATATTCATAATTTGAGATACTCAACAAGCCTGGCCTAATTAAGTTAGGTGCTTGCCTACCACATCTGAGCCCTGGGTTCAATACCCAAGTACTGGGAAAACAAATCCTCTAGTTTTACAAAAAAAGTAACATTTTAAAAACTGAACCGTAGAACCTCATCCAAGAATCTTTAAAGCAAAGTTTCCTCTGGCAAAGGGAGGAGAATTGATAGCCTTAGAGTGCTTCTTGCCTCAGCTATCCTGGAGACTTTAAAAAACTACACAGGAACATTAGAAATCCTGCGTGTGCGTGTTTGGAGAAGCGCCTGGGGCTCTAGGGAGCACTGACATAAAAGTTTTACTGGATACTTTTCCTCCTCACACGTTTGACTCTCTCACTGTTCAATGTCTGATTTCCACATGACGGTGAGCTTCATGGAGTCCCTGCATTTGTGTCCTGTGAAGGCTCTCCTGGTCAGAGCTGCTACTACAAACCTTTTGTTTCCAAGACAACTTGCAAATAAAGACAACAGGCAGACAGTAAGGAGCAGAATGGTTAATTGTCCGGCAGTCACTTACGGGGCTCCCTTGTCCTGCTGTGGAAAAACAGCAGCTGGCAGAGGGCAGAGGCGCACGCAAGTACTTGGGAGTACCATGTGGATATTGCTAACTGGAGAGCTTTACATTCTTTTTCTTGTCGAGGCAGCAGCCAAAGTTGCCCTCCTACATAGCCGAGGATGACCTTGAACTCTTGGTTTGCCTGGCTCTATCTCCTAAGAGCTGCTATCACAGAGGCATCGCCATGCCTACTGCACAGTTATTTACACAGACCTAATGAAGGTAATTTGCAAGTTTCTCACAAGGGTGTACATCTACTAGAATTTGTGGGTGTTCCCAGAAGTTCCAGAGTTGGGTTGTGGGACCTAAGAGGAAGGGTTTGGCTCACGGGAATGGGGCGTGATCAACGACGTTGAGCTTTCACACTGGGATGGGTTCACGGTCATGAGAGCTCGGTTCTGCTTTTCCATCATGAGCAGCGCATCGTGTGTCCGTCAGCCTTAGTCTTCCCAGCACTCAGAACCATGAGCCAAAATAAGGCTTTTTTCTTCATGGAATATCTAGTTCCATGTATTGAGCTTTAGTGATGAAAGATGGACCGAAATGGCATCCTTTAAGGCAAGTGACATATTATTTCACTGCCCCCTACTGCTTTGCTGTTTAAACCTACAGCTTCAAAATGGTTTTGCCATTTACTATCGGCCACTCATCTGATTCCAGTTTAAGTGTGAATCTCCTTGGCTCGGAACTGAAATTCAGATTCTGTCACTGATTGTGAAGCTTAAGTACGGCTATGAAATTATGACAGCAAATTGCGGAAAAACATTATTCTTTATTGAAAAATACCAGTAATACTGACAGACTTCAAAAGCAATTCACGATTCCAGAATACAAAGTACTTAATACATTTATTTCAATGTTTGTATCTCAAAAGTTAGCATTTTGTAAATCAAGATACAAATTTAATAACCTCATTAAAATATTTTTCCAGCTTTATTCTGTAAAGTCGGGTCAGGAGGTCGACAGGGGCACACGGAAAGGATGCTCCTGCCCTGTGCGCATGTGCGCATCGAGATTCCCCACATTTCCTGCACAAGACAGCTGCTCTCCCGTGTCAGAAAGTGTGGGAAACACGTCAAAAGGTAGCCTGCTTTTCTTATAAACCACACACTTCCATTGCAAGATTGCTCTTTGGAGAAAGTCTTCTAAGAATGCCACTGTAAAACCATCCAATAACTGAATCTGAAAAACTATCATCAAAGAGACCGGCTGTTACCATCACCATGGTCTTTGCTGAGCTGCGGGTAATAACTCTATGCTTGTTTAGATGCGAGAAACAAAGAGCGTGTACAAATGTAACTGAAACCCACACAGGGCACGAACTAGGCTCAGGGGGTAGCAGTGCTAACTCTAATCACTAGTAGCTTAGCTGGAGCAGCCACGCACGCATCCCCAGCCAGAGCAGCACCGAGAGCTGCTGGATTCCTTATGTGTAACCTTGGTACCCAAGTCCCCGTCTTTACACACCCCAAGCCTTGTTACCTTTTATGTCACAGCAACAGGACTTGGAGAATTACTAGTTGCTGTGTTGAAACAAGTATACAGCATCCTGTACTGTCAAAAAGCAAATACTGTGACCAGGAGCTTTCTTCACAGCTCTGACCCTGAAGCTGCCAAGCATTCAGTGCTGGGCAAGCAGCGGTAACCCCGGTGAAGCAGCAGACACTACAGGAATCATGGCCCGACGGATTTCCGAATCCTTTTCTATCTACCATTGGTCCTGGGGCTGTTCCATCCCCTTGTAGACTACACTTGCTGTTCATTCCAGGGTCGCGTTTAAGGAGGAAGGGTGTCAGGTCATATAGCGGGTAATGGCTCTCAGAGCATACAGGAGCTCTGCTTGCATCCGAGCTTCTATAAGAAGCAGATTAACGTGAACCTGAGTATAAAACACAACATCATGTAAGAACAGATCATAAATACCACACTTTTTCAGTGTGTTCAATTAAAAAAAAAATGTCCCAAGTAAGTACAGGGATTTGTCCCTCGACATGATGAGGAACTGGTTTCAGGATTCTCCTTGGATACCCAAGTCCCTGGATGTTCTAGCCCTTACACTAAACAGTACACTATACACATGACCAATGCACAGCCTCCCACTGCTACAATGTAAAGGACATATAATGGTTGTTACGCTGTCTGGGGAATGACGACAAGCTACTGGTACCCATTTGGCACAAATACAACCCTCGCGACTATTTGTGATACTCAGTTGGCTCAATTTAGGGATGCAGAACTATGACCTTGAAGGGAGAACTGTATATTGTATGTGCTACCAAAGCACTTACGTCTTCATTTGCTAGCGCAATATCAGACTTCTTTTGTGATAAATTTCTTATTTTACATTTGACTGCATGTCTTCAGGATATTTGTTAACAGTTCAGAAAATCTGGGCACTGTCCTGTCAGACTCTTAAGAGTTTCCTTCAAACCATCCATTTCTAGAAAGATGCTTTCAAGAGAGCCCATTTCTGCCCATGCCCACTTTTAAAAGACTCTTGCAAAATGGTCTTGGGTGGAGACAGTTATGCCAGATTTCTGAGGACAGACTGGCGCATTCTCGAGATTCGGGCCTCTCTTAAGGAGTCCCTGAGACAGGCATTCTGGAACGATGTTTTTCAGGCTGCAGAGGTGGGGGTGGGGAGGTGGAGAGCCACTAGATTGTGTGAAGGAGTGTAACAGTCACTGCGAATCACAGGGTGGCCCAGCCACCCTGAGTGAGCACATACCTTCTCAGAGTGCTTGAACTGCCTCCAGAAGCTATCATACATTCTTCTGGTAACCTTTTCAGGAGTGCAGACAACAGTTTTGATATAAACTTTAAAGCTACGGTCCAAAAGCTGGTTAATCTCACCATAGTCATAGTCATCGTATCTGTGAAAAGACAAAGGAATGGACTTGTGTTGGTGCATGACCTCTTTCCTATGTGCAGCCCACACATATGTAAACACACACTTTTCTCCGCCTTGTATGATAAGGCTTTACGATGCTTATAAATGGGGTGCATGGAAAAGCAGAAAGGAAAGGCAGGAAGGACGGAAGTTTTCAGGGGCTGAGCAGACCATTCCCGCAGTGCGCAGTACTAACACCCTGAGCAGACCATTCCCCTGATGCCCTGAGCAGACCATTCCCGCAGTGGACAGTACTAACACCCTGAGCAGACCATTCCCGCAGTGGACAGTACTAATGCTCTAAGTAGATCATTCACAGTCAAGAACACACAACCATGGTGAAACCAGCTCTGATTTCTGATGAGTGCTGAAATTAAGAATTTATATTTATTAGCATTATTATTACACATCATAAGATGGTGATTTGCTTGTGTTAAAATTTTCTGGGGTCAGATGAGGGAAAAATTCACAGGTAATGGCAGGGATGGCTGGTCTCTCAGAATCTCATGCTGTCACTTTTGGGAGAGACTGAAATGTCTGATGTGCAGCAATGTCTGCTCCAACCACTAAATCCTGGGTTCAGATCACACAGGCATTCAAGTTCCCTATATACCTTTAGTGGAAAGGGGGGGACGCTCTTGGCAAGCTGGTCCTAAAGCCATCCAACAAGACTGAAGTCAACAGTCTGGGCACCGATTAGTAGAAATTAGTTTAAAGCTGGTTGGATGTACTTTAAAGACCTGAACAGTGTAAGTTAAAGACAGCTTGAAGGTCTCTGATAAAACAATACATGACAAAGCAGATTTATGGGCTAAAGCATCCAGAAAGCCATGCAGTGTGGAATTTGTGTATGGGAAGGTAGTGCATGTATATTTTCTATGAACATGTCATGTTGGAAACCTAACAGGACTGAGGGAGTTCCAAGTAGCTCAGGAGAAGTTACTCTTCAGAGGGGCTGGATTCCAAGAAATATGAGTGCTTGGAGACAGAAGATGACCCAGACGTGTTCAGTGACCAACTCTGCTTCCTATGTATGTGCTGGGACCTGCCTGCCTGCCTGCTCTTCCTCCTGGAAGGCAGTTGTCACCGGTCAGGTCCTTACTTCTGCCCCCGCCTGTCCAGTTAAGGGAAGGAAACATGGAAGCCGTGGTTCTGCGATACACAGAGCTATAAAACTAGTGTAGTGCACATACGTGTGTACACGTGCACTGCAGGCACCCCAGTTCTTCCGGGTAAAGGAAAAGTCTTCATAAGCATAAGGACACAGACTGACCGTATTCCAAACATGCAGTGAATATAGTTCCAGATGGCCCGTCGGAGCATTGAGGTATCCACATCTTTGTGCATTGCCATCGTGTTGTAAGTAAGATTGTAAGCAATGTGAAATTTCTCGTCAATTAACTGTCCCACATCTGGATAAAGACGATTCACCAGAGAATAACCATGGTCTTCCCAGCAGTAATCCTAAACACAGGGAGGACAGGAGTTATGGATACTTGAAACATGGCAAACAGCTGTGTGTCCACAGTGCTACAGCACAGGAGGTCCCCTGCAGCTGGAATCTGTACGCTGACTTTGAACTCAGTTTCCTGGATGCTTCAAGTTCACTCTCAATTTCTATATTGCAATGAGAGAAAGGTTAGGAATTGTAATTCGGTCAAGTTTAATAACCAAGGGAGCCACAGATTTTCAGCTCGCCCGCTCTCTAGCGGTCTCCAGAGGCTACCCAGGTTAGATCCCTCTCCTATAGACCATCACTGCAGACATTCCAGTGTTCCTCGAATTCTGTAAATTTCTAAGCCAGCTCTGGTAGCTAATGCCTGTTATCTGAAAACTTGGAAAGAAGAAGCATGGAGATCAAACGTTAGAGACCATTCTGGACTAAATAATAAGACTATGTCACAAAACAAAAATGAAGAACACCTAGCTCATTATGCCCACCACTCCTCCTCCTCCTCTTCTCTCCCATCTGACTCGCATTCCCATTAACCAAGTCTCCCAGCTCCTTCCCTATAAAGTCTCCTCGATGCCCATCTCCTCCCATCTTGCTCCTGTGTTTTCCTAGAACATCTCTTTTTGACTTTATGCCACGACGCTCAGTCGATGCCCATTCAACAAACTGCGTCAGCATTTAGGGCAACCCCAGGTTAAAAGTCCTTCCCGCCAATGGCGGCAGGAAGCCTCGTCTGTAACTTTCAGTCTTGTCACAGCCTTCACTGGATACCTCAAGCGAGACTACACCCCAGCGCCTGCCACCCTTGGGAAAGCGCCCAGCACTGAGGGGCATTTCCAGCCGCCCTGTTCTCAGCCCACAGCGTCCACATTCTCATCTCTCTCCAGGAAAATTGTAGTACCAAATACTCCTTTCAATTCTGAATTTATTATATCTCATTACAACTCAACTCCTCCTTGTGCCTAAATTTCGTCTTTTTAAACACTGTTTTAGTTTGGGTGGGCGCACAGAAGCAAAAAACGTCTCAAAAGTTCAACTAGTTTCATGACTCTGATAAAAGAAGTTATTACTTAGCACTGGCCTGTAAGGGCTAATTGGGCACGTTGAGAGTGTAATTCACCTGCTTGGCATTTACTTAACTATTAAACAATAAACTTAAGACGTATAGTAAGCTGTAGCACGATTCTGCTGATCAACCGAAAACCTCACGAAATTAAGAGAGCAGAATAGATAATCTGTAAGTGTTGCTGATTTATAATTCTCAGCTTCCGTTTTGGCCCCAGGGGAGAGAGAGCTGCTGCTGCTCTGTAGACCCGACCTGCTAAGCACTGAGCACACTCCTGAGCTCCAGGTGACTTTATCACATGAGGACACAGAGAGAGAGAGGAAGGTTTCTAGACAGCTATGACATACAGGTTACAATGTTACCTGGACACGAAATGTGGGAACATGCATCCCATGTCTAGAGAAGTCCTTATAGCCATAGCTGGTGTCCTCAAAGTGCCGAGACACATCCCTTGCTGGCGTGGCTTCATCCTCGTCTGAAAACAAGACGCTAATTCATTTCACCCATCGTACATAGATGTGAGATGTACCTTCTTGCCTCCATCGTGAGTGCTGAGTACAGGCATGTGTCACATGACTGGATCACGAGGTGCCAGGGGCGGAGCCCGGGGCTTTGGGTATGCTCAACAGTCAGTGCACCAGCTACACCCCCACCGCACGATAAAGTCTGGATATAAACAAGCAGTTTGCTCACCACAGAACAGAGTGTAGGAAGAACCAGATTCCCTGTGATAAAATAAACACTCATAGGACTCTGCATGGCTTTTGTTTCCTTTCCGACTGGCCCTTCTCCCTAAGTCTTCTTTAACTTACTCATCTTGAGGTCTCAAAAGTGTGGATTCTGAGTTAAGAATACCCCACTTGGATAACACTCAAGATAGCCAAATCATCTCTGGAGCTGGTGGGGCGGCTCAGTGGGTAACGGCACTTGCCACCAAGCCCAACAGCCCGAGCTTAATCTATGGGAGCCAATTCCTGACAGCTGGTCTGATTTCCGCATGCTTCCTGCGGCATGCACACCTCCTGCCGGTTCCCGCTCCCCACCGATACAATTATAGGAAGGGGAAGCGTCAGTAAAATCATGACTGATGCTCCGCCCCGTGCTCTAGAGCTAGCTGCATGTCCTACCTTTCCTCAGCTGCCGCCTTGAAAATTATTTGTGAGCGGGGAAGTCTACGCAGTAGCCTTTCTGAAAGGACACACTGGGTCTGCTGTTTAAAATGTGTCAAGATTCTATCAACAAGGAAGCTGGGCCGTGCTCAGGCTGTCCCTACCTGACGAGAGGACAAGCATGCTCTCTCTCTTTTCTATTTCAAACCGTGACGCCATCTCCTCCTGGCTGGCCTCCTCCTCATCTCGACATTCCTGTAGCTGCTTCATCTTCTCCATGAGGGCTTCGACCTCAAAGAAGGAATCGCTTACCTGGAGAGAGAACCCTGCTTATGTTACAGATGGCCGGCACGGAATGAAGTTTAGGAATTTCATTAGGTCTGTCTCATAAGCATCTTTATCTTACCAAAATGTAGTACAAATAGACTTTCTTATAATTTTAATGTACATTACAATAAATGCAACTGTTTGGGCCTGTGGGCTATAGAATTATTTAACATTTAAGAGAAAAGCATTTCAACAAATTATAATGATTTCTAACCTTAAAAATAATTATAATCAATACTTACACTGTTTTAGAGATTAAAACTTAACAGTTAGTTTAAAGCAAAAGGGGAAATTGAATATTGAAAAATTAGCTTCTACTTGCTCGGGTAAGTAAGATATACAGAGTACACACTGTCAGCATGTCTGTCATTTTTAAAATAGCAATTGTTCTATTTATGCAGCTTACCAATTAAAAGTGAGGCGTGTCCTCACATGGCCGGGGTTGGCCAGCCAGCCTCTGAATGTGGGCCGAGCTGTCACTCTCTAGGATGACTACAACAGTGTCTTATCTACAGTGCCAGGAGCTGGCACAGGAATGGCTAAGTGGAGAAGTGGCTTACACCCCAGGAACCCTACTGCATCTCTACCCTAAGTCCTGGGTCAAATCTATGGAAGACATCGAATCCATGGAAGAAGTCTTAAAACCTCATATAAATGTTCAAAGAACGTTTCCCCTTCATAAAGTTCATTTATTTTGCTGAGCACATTCCTTCCGTTTGCTTGTTTGAGACACAGACTCTCATGTAGACCAGACTGGCCTCTAGCTAGGGCAGTGAGGCTGGGGGGTGACTTTGAGCTTTGGCTCGCCTCCTGAGGGCTGAGGTTACAGGCGGGCATTTGTGCTCTGCCAACTGAGCTACATCCCCAACGTCCACGAATGTGGTAAGACCTCAAAGTCTCAGTTTCCTGACTTCCTCATCGAGCCTTTGGCTGTCATCTTCCATACTTGGAGCACTGGACCATATTGTTTACCCCATTCTGGGTCAGCACGCTGCACTTTCCATCAAACGCAACTTGTAATGTTTACATGATACTGATCCAGAGGCTGCCTTCTCCAGAATGAAGACAGCTCTAAGGGGGAGATGGTACAACACATCTACTGCTGTACTGTCAATATAACTCTGTATTAAAAACTCACATTACCTGTGTTTATACTTTATATGATATATGGCAGAGATTATGGTATACTTAAACCAAAGTACCCCATACTCATCCCTTCCTCTAGTAAGTGATGATAGGAAGTGTTTCAGTGTTTCTATGATGAAATTGGAGCTCCTAAGATAAGGTCAGAAACCAAACTCAAAACAGTGACCCAAAAAGATACACCCCAACACACATTGTTCATGTAGCTCAAGCTGGCCTCAAACTTGCTAGACAGCTGACAATGTCCCTGGATTCCTGATCCTCACCTTTCTTTCCCGGTGTTACGGTTACAGGCATATGGCACCATGCCTGGCTCAAACCAGTCTTCATTCAGTCACTGATCTGTCTTGCTCACTAATTTGCAAAGATAAATTACCCACATTTTAATTGTTTCTAAGAAAGATAATCCTTGGTGAATTGTAGTGAAATTTTTTTAAAGGGGAAGAGAAAATACAGTATGTTTCTGTAACTACTTCACTAAATTATCTAAACTTGGGAAAGTATAATTCATCATCACCATCACCTGAGAATGATGTGTTTAGTATGTAGCTAACACCTTGAATTTATCCTGTAAGCTGGCCCCAAGTATGCAATCTCCCAACCTGGGCAGAGTGGAGCATGTCTTGAATCCCAGCACTAAGGAGGCAGAAGTAGCTGCATTTCTGTGAGTTCAAGGCCAGCCTGTTCTACATAGTGAGTTCCAGGACAGAGAGAACTACAAAAAAGAGACCTTGTTTCAAACAAACAAACAAACAATCAAACAAATGAACAAACAAACAAATACATTTTCAGTCTTCCTGACTTATTCCCAAATCCTGGGCTTATAAGTATGCCAACTATGTCTGGCAAAAGCTCAATATTAGAATGTTAATACTGTATATAAAATTATTTTTAATTTGCTATTAAGACATTTGCATCTAAAAGTAAAGTTGTATATATGTATGTACCTGAAGATCAGGCCCTATCAGCTCACCGTCCAGTGTGACAGTGTACACTACACACCTTCTAAAAGATCCAAATTAAAATCCTGGTATAGGGAGCTGCTGAATTAGAAAACTAAAGCCCCCTACTTTTTACTGTTATTAACAGAAAACAACCACGACAATCCAGAACCTTTACATTAGCCTGGTACTAAGACCAGGGAAAGGCAAGACTCCATCCCTCAGCACCCTAGCAGCTGACACACTCTCTCGCCCACACTGAAAACGTCTGAGCTGTGGTAAATAACGGGCCACATCTGGGAAGTGACATTTCTTCACATGTAATTCACTGTATCCAGAGCTAGCCCTAGTATCTGACACACGCCAGCCACTGAAGTAGGCAGGCATTCTAGTCCTTTAGGGACATTTAAGACCTTGTCACAGGACTTTGTGTTCTACAGGAAACACGAAAGGAGGAGGCAACCTGCCCAGCATCAAACCCATAAACCGGAAGTCCGTCCCCCTGCACAATCTGCCTGCCCCTGTGCTACGGGGGGGGGGGGGGGGGGGGGGGGGAGCAGGTGACCACAATGCTAGCTCTGTGAGGTTTATTTTCAGCACAGAATGAAGCCTTTTCGTTATTAAGAAGGTGAGGAATGCTGACCCACTATACACAGGAATTAAAGTTACAGGGAAACTCAAACTGTGAAACCCTAATGACCAGAGTGATCCCTGGGACCCATGAGAGGGGAAAGGAAAGAACCAACTGCACACATGTGCACACACACACACACACACACACACACACACACACACACACACACACACACACTGAAAAAAATCGGGGCTGGAAAAATAGCTCAGTGGTTGAGTTCAATTCCCAGCAACCACGTGGTGGCCCACAGCCATCTATGGTGGGCTCTGATGCTCTCTCTATTCTATAAAGTCATGCATGCAGTCAGAGCACTCTCATATACATAAAATAAATGAATCTTTTAAAAAATCAAACTGTTCTGGCTTGCCTGAAAGGAATAAGAAGGCAGAAGGCAGACGTGAGACTATCTGTCTCAGTTACTGTTCATTGCTGTGAAGAAACATCAGAATCAAGGCAGCTTGTAGAAGAAACGAGTTGGGAGCAGCTGTAAGCTTCAGTCAGTCCATTATCATCATGGAGCATGGCAGCTGGTGGGCAGGCTTGGAACTTACATCCCGACACACAGATGGCACGGAGAGAGAGCTGCTGGGAATGGCTTGGGCTTTGAAACCTCAAAGTCAACCCCAGTGACACATTTCCTGCAAGTCCACACCTACGGATCCTTCCCAGACAGTTCCACCAACCGGGGACCGAGCATTCAAACTCATTCAAACCCCACAGCATTTTAACAAATCTACATTCAGTTGGTATCATTAGACTCTATATATGTACAGAAACAAAGGGGAAAATCGGAGACCAATGTTGACCTCAATTTCCTAAAAGCCGAACAATTTTGCTAGAGGAAGGGGAAGAAGAAAGGAGGAGGAAGGGGAGGAACACGCAGACGACAGCAATGGCTACTCTGCAATGCCAGGAGATTCCCCTTATCAGGGCTGTACTATTTTAAGCCGTCCCTTACGTCCTAGCTGTGGACACTCAGTCTTAGCTGGTCCCGGTCGGCTCATGGACCTATGATGGGTGTAGCGTCCTAGAAGAGCTCACACTTTCCCATATCCCTCAGTGCAGTGGTTCTCAACCTTCCTAATGCTGCGACCCTTGGGACAGCTCCCCATGTTGTGGCCACCACCCTCCCTCAACATAAAATTACTCTCATCGCTGCTTTCCAACTGTAACCTTGCCACTGTTATGAGTCATAATATAAATATCTGGTATGCAGGGTTGTCTTAGGCAAACGCTGTGAAAGGATCATTTGACCCCCCCCAAAGGGGTCACAACCCAAAGACCGAGGACCAAGACCTCAGCATCTAGACTAGGGATGGACAGAAGTAAATTCATCCTTAAAAGATAGATCTAGCAGGACAGGGGTGGGACATCCCCTCGGTTCCAGGACTTGGGAGGCAGAGGCAGGTGTATCTATGTTAGTTTGAGGCCAGCATGGTCTACGGAGCTTATTCTAGCATAGCCAGGGCTATACAGAAAAACCCTGTTTTGAAAGAAAAACAAGAAAAGATATAGCATCTCTATGGATTTAACAGGACAGGTTTTTAAATAAGCAAGATTGGGAAAAATTATAGCAACTAGTTTTATTAGAATCTCATAACCAGTAACACTTACTGAGATGTTTCCTGCTGAGTTGAATTGCATCTCATCCATGTTGTGATTGCCGTTCGTAATGTCACAGATGCAGTAGTTACTAACGGAGGGAGGTCTGAACGTGTGGCCACCATCACAGTGAATCTCTGGACTAATCCCACAGCCAAACGTGAACGAGGCAAGAGAGTGATAGTGAGTGAGCAGAACCACAGCATGGACCAACTCTGCCAGAGACCAGCTGTGCTCCTCGGCTTTCAAAAGCCCCTGGCAGATGAGAACAGACGTTTAATTTAAAAACTGACTTTAAACAGGACTAGATGCCATACAAAGCCCGGCTAAGATCACAATTTAAAATGTATAAGCCCTATAATTTGTTAAATTTTATTTAAAAAACCTATTTAGAAATATGAACTTAACATCTACTGGCACAGTGTCAGTTTAAATCTCTGAAATAAATGGTTTTAAAATGTAATAGGATTCTATCTTGCTTGTAATCGGTTGCTGTGCTTCAGATGTTGGGTAAGAATGAATCACAGGTTGCCGGTGAAAATACAGATTTGTGTTAAAGTGGACACCTCTGCTGGAAATGTTTGTTTTTTATTTAATCAGGCCTCGTAAAGGAACTTTAAAGACAATGGCTTGAGCAATTTCACTCTACAGATTCTTAGAAAGTTATGCATAAATCCTACAATTCTTCAAATTCACTTGCGCCCCAGGCTTGTATTATTTATTTTGTAACACTGTGTGCCTTTCCTTGCGATCTAAGTAGTATATTAATCATACTCAAACACTATACCTTCTTGACAATTTCTTATATTATGTAACAGTGTCTAAAATGTCCTATAACACAGATGGACAACACTGAAAATATGTTTTAAGAGTTTCTATCATGTGGTACATGTTTCCAGAAAAAGCTTGGGTTTTCTGTTTGTTAATTCTAGAAGCAGAAGAAACTAGTTTAAGACGTCATCTACAAATAAGGGTGAATGTGCTGCCACTTCACACCTGTAAGAACAGACGAACTCTAAAACACTGACCTCAGCTGGCAAAGATGAGGGGCAGCAGGGATGAACCATGGTATAGCCCTCTGGAAGACACCGTTTGTGTCTTCCAAAGCACACTGGCTCGCCGAGCCATCCAGGAGTCACACGCCCACTTATTTACCCCGGCAGGCTGAGGACTTTCGTCCCACAAAGTGTTTACATACGAATATTACAATTTTATTCATACCAGTCAAAACTGGCACTTATCAGGAGGCCCCTTAAGTCCATGAATGGGAGTGTCATTCAGCAATAAAAATAAATGACCTATGAAGTCATTTTAAAAAGATAAGGACCAGATGAGGTAGCGCATATCTGTCATCCCAGCACTCCATAGGGTGAGACAGGGGGATCAAAAGTTCAAGGCCAGCTTGGGCTACGCGGTGAGTTCCAAGCCAGCCTTGACCGCGCAGCAAGAGCCTCTGTGAAAACAAACAAAAGACCCTCAAGTAAAAGGAAAAGCGCATGCGCATATTGCTAAATGAGAGTCAGTCTGCAAGGCTCCGAACCGGAAGTCCAGCTGTAAGGCATTCTGCAAGCAGCACACGGCAGACGTCAGCCGAGGAGCCGTGTGGGGACTCAGGAGGAAGCTGGCACAGTGACCGCTTACTTCTCTGTACTGTACAGTGATGGTAACAGGCTGTCATGCCCTTACGGACAGCTCCTGCTGAGAACTATGAACTTTAGATAAGAGCAGTGTAGCAGGGCTGCTCATCGCTCACAAGTAAATGGACCACGGAGTCCAGAGGACAACAGCCACGAATGTGTGTCTTTGGATTTTCTACCTGGCTTCCCTTTTCTCCCTCCCTCCTTTCCCTTCCCTTTATTTTTATTTTATTTCGTTTTGAGACTCACTCAGTCTTACTTTCCCAAGGCCAGCTTCAAACTCGCTGTGTGGCTGATGGTGACCTTGAACCCCGGGTCCTCCTCCCTTCTTTTCCTGTCACCCCAGTGCTGTGCTGGGATTACAGGCTGGTTCCAGCAAATCCTGCCAGACAAGCGTCTCCCACCAGAGCCACACCCCCAACTTCCTATCCGGGTTTTCGTACAAACCCAGAACTGGTCTCTAAAAACCAAAACCAAACCAAACCAACGCAGAGCAATATCCCTTTAAGAAAATGTGACACGCTCATACGGACCTCGATGTCTTCTTTGGTAACGAGCCAAGGCCTGTGGGCTAATACTTTGTTAAGTTCTCCTAGATTTTGTAGTTTTTGAGGTGCATTCTCTAAACCATTGAGCCACTTGGGGTCCCCACCGACATGGAGGAAGTCATTTACGTGTAGATTTACTAGATAGGAACACTGATGCCTTGCTGCGGCCTGCACAGAAAATAAAAAGACATAATTATGTTAAAAGTTTACACTACTACAAATCTGCTTTCTTTACACAAAATAGGTTTTTGAGTATTCTGTTTTAAGTTTTCCAGACAACAGAAATGCAGATTTTATTTAGAAATTTTAAAAATTCAAAAGTACCACTGAAAACATCTCAGAAATATTTCAGTAACAAAAAATTCCTTCAAAAAACAGACTTTAGAACAGGTGCCACTGTGGCAGCTTTCAGTCCCTCAGACTAAGGGGTGTGTGAGGGTCTCTTCACCTTAGTTGAACTGTCAATCATAAAATGACGGGCTATTATGCACAAACTGAACAGGCTTACCATCAGATATGTCAGCATAAACCATTCATAACAAGGCTATGATCCTAACATTTGGGAATGAGTTCTGGGAACTCATGGTCACCCTCCGCCATATAGCAAGTGTGAAACCAGTCTAGGCCACACAAGACTTTTGCCGGAGAGGGAGAGAAGGAGAGAGTGGGAAGCCGGGAGAGGTAGTGTTTACATCTCACTCTGTGCTCTTGTTTTTTGTGTTTGTCAAGACAGGGTTTCTCTGTATAACAGCCCTGGCTGTCCTGGAACTCACTTTGTAGTACTTTAACCCTTAAGAAAGAATGGCTCTGTACCAGCAAGATAGCTCAGTGGGTAAAGACCCCTGCCACTAAGCCCGGCAACCTAAATTTAATCCCATGGTGGAAGGAGAGAGCTGACTCCTTCAAACTGTCTTACACACTAAATTTTAAAGGAGTAGTCCTTGGCACTGTATAAAAATACATGTAGTACTTTTTGTTATACTTGAAAGCACACTTATTTAAAACCAGAAAACATAGAAGCTATCTGGTAAGAATATGATTACAAGTCAGAATATAAGTATTTATCCTTGTATCAAAAGCATTAGCTAACTCTCTTAAAGAAAATTAACAAAAACAGGCAGAAAGAATCTTTCATTATATGTCTACAAACCATTATCCCTATGTAGTGCCGGTAATAGAGGGGTAACGGCCCATCCATTTGCAGTAGATAGTGTTGAGTTTTTAAGAAACTTTCTAAGTATTGTGGGTGGAAAACCATCACTAATGTAATGTTATCCAAACGACCCAACGCAGCAAAAGAATCTGCAAATAAAGCATGCGTCTGTGCGTCTTCACTCCCCACTTGGAGAATCTGAAAACGAAGAGAAAACTACAGTTACATAAAGCACAAACTAGTGTTAAAGAAAATACGAATGGGCTGCATTGTTCCAATCAGAAGAAGATTAAATTTTACTTAAGAGGGGGTTATGAATTTAAGCTTGTGGCAAAACAGGAGAATAGTTCCATTATATGGTGGGGATAAACAACAAAGGCTGAACTGAACTTTAGTCAAAGGGTATCTAGACAGGCTGCTTGCAGACTTGACAAGAAGCGGATTTAGACTGCTAAATGCCCAGGCCTTGCAAGCTGACACGAAACCTTTCCCGAAGTCACTATTTTCATTTAATGAAAAGAGAGCCACAGCTAAACAGCAAATAGTTCTTACGGCAATAGAGCATCGATGCTTCTACTAAAGGCGGAGTCTAGCGTGAGTTCGTGCCAACCTGCGGAAGTGTGCAAGACTCAGCACCTCTGTTTCCAAGCATACCTAAGCAAGCTCCAAATATAAACAAGTGGAGGGCGAGTCGAAAACAAGTCTAAATGCATCATGAAATACTAGAAATCAGTATGACTACGACAGCTTTCTAATCCCATAAACTCGGTGCCAAGGCATGACTAACTCTGAATAACTGTGTAAAACATGTTGTTGACCAGCAATCATTTGGATGCCAAGATGTAGGTCATGAAAATGTTTCCTTAAAAGCAGGCAGTTCGCTGTGTACTTTCAAAACAGTGTACCTCCTTCTCTGGGATGAACCTGCTTGGTCCATGTCCTAGTGGCCGAGGGATTCTGATTCCAAGTTCCTAGAAAAGAAAATTACACCATCTCAGACCTCCAGCAGTAACCACCACAAACTGAGGCTAAAGGAACATGACGGAAAACAGCCAGTTCAAAACAGACAGGCTTGCTATAGTCATTTCTTCTCATGACTATATATACACACCAGCTATTTGCATCACACAGCTAACACCTTATAATATGACTGACTAAAAACAATAAAACCTGTCCCACTAAAACCAGAGTTTTGCATAAAGCACTTGGCAGAGAATCTAGAACAGAAAGTTCAGTACACAGCTGCCAACCTTGTGGGCTGTCAGTGATACAAAACAAGACCAGTGTGTTTGTACATCCAAAACTCAACACAAACATTCGTACACCTTGCCAGGAAATAAATACAAAAGCAATACCTTCATAAAGACATTTTAAGCGGAAAGACAAGCAAAAGCTACTATATTGATACTAACACCTCCAAGTATGCAGAGAAGTTATGACAAGTAAAAACTAGTTAGCTAAATTCACAAAAGAGAGAGGACTATGGTGAGCAATGTTTTCTCTGTGGCTGAGTGAAACTAATTCAGGAAAACTAATTTTGCTTCTAAGTTTGTTTACCTTGTTAACCTCTGCCTCTTACACTGACAGAGTAGTATATTAACAGGGAGGGACAGATAGCCTATGGGTAGGACCTCCTCTCCCAGGACAATGTTCTCAGATACAATATCAAAATCACCATAATAATAAAACTCGACAGCAGCCAATTCAGGATCACTTTAAACAGTTAAAGTAAATACATGTGAAGAGTAATTCTTATTTGCACAATTACATTACATACAATACTGTTTTTGTCTAGATGAAGATGGAGTCTGGGGCCAAGCATAAAACCTGAGTGCACTATGCATCCAGTGTTTACATGGGTTCCCAGGATTTGAACTTAAGACCTCACACTTATAGGGTGAATGCTTTTACCCGCTGAGCCATCTCCCCAGCACAGCTGCTTTTAAGAACTGGGAGAGAACAGAGAGAAATTTGGGCTAAGTGAATAAAAAACTTTTGGATACAATGAATTAAAAAAAAAAAAAATTCAGGCAAGGCTAGGAATGTAGCTTAGTTGTTAGTGCTTGTCTAAACCTGCAATCCTAGCACTTAGGCAGTGAAGGCAGGAGGATCAGAAGTTCAAAACCAGCCTCAGCTACACAGCAAGTTCTGGCACCCCACCCCAAAAACAGCAGGCAGGATAAGAGGATCTTTATCTGGAGAACGCAAAGTAGATCATTTGCCAACTGAATCGATGATGTATCAGTTGTATTGTATATATTAAGACACATTTTCCTGGACACTGGTAGCTTCTTTACTGTGGCTATTTAACACACTGAAGATAGTGTGTGACATTATACTCATTCGAAGCGACACTTCACTAGTCTAGTCATGTAAGTGTCTCAGTTTTAACAATGTATAATATGTTCCAGAAGAGAATTTGTTCCTCGTGAAACAAATGTAGCCACTTATATAAAACAATGACCCCATCACTTAACTTCTAACTTTGACCAAACTGTATATATGTTAAACAGAATTCACTGGGGAAAAAGTAAGAAGCTGAGCCCAACATTTTTTCTTCCCCCTTTCCCTCATCTTACAAATTATCTAAACAATGTGTATTTAGGGTTGCAAGGGTTTATTACTCATCTTGTAACTCAGACACACACTACACAATACATATAGGTCTTTCCAAATAGACCATTTGACAAATGATCTTGGGACAACTGGTAGTCACTCAGAAAAAAGAAAAAAAAGAAAAAAAAAAAAAAAAGGAAGTTAGATCCCTAAGTCATATTTTTAAGCAGAGTTAAACATGAAAAAAACAAACCAGAAAAAAAAAAAATAGCTCTGGCAAATGCTTATGGAGTGAAATAGACTCAATAATGCTACAAAACCCAGAAATCAAAATTAAAGACTGATAAATCTGGTAATGACTCAGACTTCCATGAGGAGAGGATACAAAGTCTAAGACGAACAGAAAACTTGAAAGGTGTTTCAAAAGAGGATTCAAAGAAAAGGGAATAAGAAGGGCTGAGACCACGCCCAAGTCTGTCCCCTCCAAAACCCATCAAATTAATTAAAGGGACCGCTTTTTTCCTTCAAAAAAGAAATCTTAACCTGGAAAAGTCTGAGGCTGGGTGTGGGGGCGCACGCCTTTACTCCCAGCACTTGGGAGGCACAGGCAAGTGGATCTCTGTGAGTTCTAGGCCAGTCTGGTCTATTTAGTGATAGACCAGAGACAGCCAGGTCTATGAAGAGACCCTGTCTACAATAAAAACACCTGGCTGTGTTTGCGAAGGTGAAGAAATTGTCGATTGCTGCTAAAGCATGCTGGAAAAGAGTTTAAGGAGTAAGGAAGACAAGTTGCCACAAGTTCTAAAGGGGGTTGGTCTGCAAGGAAGATGAAAATCAAAGTCAGGTAATCTTGGAGTCAATAATTGTATCTTAAGTGGGAACCTACACACATTTGTGTACTCACGTGAAAAGGGAAATCATTGCAGTGTTGTTTCTAATAACATGTGCGTGCGTGTGTGTGCATCTGTGTGTGCGTGTATGCGCGCGCGCGTGTGTGTGTGATACCAAACTGATACCCATACAACTTTCAAAATAAACAGGTTTAATTATTATCATTCTGGTCTTGTTTCTATACCACATTCAAACATTAAATACAAAATTATAATGAAATAATAATTTCACATCTCCTATAAGGTAGCCATGAATACTTCATAAAATAGAATTTGCAGAACAAGGTGAAACCTGCCTTTAACCCCTGCATGCCATGAGTTCGAGGCGGCTAGCCTGGTTGACATAGTGAGTTCCAGGTCAGCCAGACCAGGGCTACATAAGGAGACCCACCTTAAAAAAAAAAAAAAAAAATTTCCAACAGCCCTAAGTAATTCTTTTTGTTTGTTTGGGTTTTTCTTTGGTTTGGTTTGGTTTTTGGTTTTTGAGATAGGGTTTCTCCTAGTTGTCCTGGAACTCACTCTATAGACCAGGCTGGCCTCTAACTCAGAGACCCACCCGCCCTGCCTCCCAAGTGCTGAGATTAAAGGTGTGCGCCACCACCAGCTGATAAAATGAAGTCCACCCTCTAAGTCACATTTAGTGCCCATGTTGAACGCCCCCCCCCCCAATCTTCAATGGCCAAGGGACTGTCCTTGATTCCACTAGACATATTTTCTGCAAGGGTGAAAAACTATTTAAAATGTTAAGAAAGAGGAAATAACACCCATGGGGGAGGGCAGGCATCCCTGGGATGGATTAGATGCCCTCTGCACAGTGATGTCAGGACAGAAGAACAGGAAACTAAGTCAGACTGTCAAGGAGTCCTGGCGCCCAAGACTCTCTCTTCATTGTGTATCCATGTCTAGTTCCAGGTGGGACAGTTTCATTCGGCTCGTTATGTGAATTAACAGGTGACTCCCAGAGAACCCGAGGCTGAGGCTGTGCAGCTCACAAAGGGAAAAGAGAGGGGAGGGTCAAAGGTGTGAGAGCAGAGAGGAGACAGGTGTACTAATCAACTCTTCCTCGCCCGAGAAGGGTGAGCCACACTGACATGACAGCCATGGTTATTTCTATTCTAAGGTCAAATACATTTACCCTCCTTATTAGGGGGCTAGGCTTGAAGGGTGGTAGACTCTCTCTTAGCCAACAGACTCGGTACATGACATGGACCTTCCTGCTTAATTTTATGTCCATCAGAAAACAGAGGGCTAATCATCTGGGGTGTTACTAATGAGCTCTGATACTGTATCCCAATTAGTGTCAGACCGGGTACAGACAGGAAGCCGACTGCCTTTATCCAGCATCCCAGGTCACACAAATTAGCCTCTGAGAAAAGTAAGCTGGCAACAGTTTCCTTAGGCCATCCTACAGGACCTGTTCTCACTGTTGCATAAAGGCCCTTCATCTTGCAAAGTCACTATGGTAGAGCACACACTGGCAGCACGGTTGAGTGAGAAAGTTCTCGGCCAGCATGTGCAAGGCCCTACATTTGATCCCCAGCATGACTGAGTATCTGTGTTATCGTGTCCTGAGAAAGAAGTACAGGGCAGGCACCAGGGTTTGGGACAAAATAAGGACTTCTGTTTAGTAAGTTTGTAACCCCCACAAAAGCATTAAGTTGACAACAATAGTCCAATCCCTCACAACTACCTCATGTGATATGACAGAACAGTTTACAAAGCTCTTGAGGGTGTGTGTGTGTGTGTGTGTGTGTGTGTGTGTGTACTCGCACACACATCAGAAATGTGTGAGAATCAAACTGCTTTTTAGTTTTCTGCTTACTCTCTGATATAAACAGACAAAAAAAAAAAAAAACAATCTCAAGCTAATTATGTTAATAAAAAGTTAAGAGCAGCAATCATAGTTCTTAAAGTATTAGGAGCCAAGTACTGTGTTAAGTACTATTGCCTACAAACAAGGGACATGTAATTTATGGTATTAAAATCTAGACAATGTATATGTCTTTTTTAAAATCCTCATAAAAAGAAGGCAGTGTCTTCAAAGCTTTATCAGTCTGAGAGGCTACGTCAAACTGAATGCATTTTTCTAACTTCCTAGGTAGGTCACTCCAATTACTTTTCCTTCTATAGTTGTGAGACCTCAGTTAGGCTCTGATCAAACCTTATAACCCAGATCCGAAGAGGCATAACTGCCAAGCACAAATGGCCATGTTGAAAAGCAATTGCAGATGTGAATCAGTCCAAACCTCTCAGAGGTTCTCTGGGAAGATGTGGCTGGGAAAGCTAACATGAAAACTAAGACTCCCCACCCTCAACCATGCTAATGACCGTCTTTGAAAGAGATGACCAGAGTCTCCACCATCACAATCTGTCCTGTTTCTTCATCAATGTCACAGAAAGAGTATGGGCTGCACCAGTGTCTGGACAGTACAGACTGTATGAACAGCGCTGGTGAACTGACAGCACTTTCCCAACCCCATGCTTCACTTTGCTGAAGACTTGTGTACATCAGTCTCCTTAAGAACCAACGACTACAAATGCAATACCGAAGAATCTGTCCACTCATGAAATATCAATCTACCTCCTTGAAAAATTAGGTAAAAAGACATTCTTTGAAGCACTTTTGTACACTGGATGCATTAAAAAAAAAATTCCACCTAGATATTTTAGCATATGACTTACAATCACAACACTGATATCACTTGTTAAAAAAACTTACACAAGTAGAAATGGTATTTCAACAAAGCAAAGAAAGCAAAAAGTCATATAACAACTTAAACTCTTCCCTGCACTTTCCCTCTCTTGGAGAGTCCTTGTCTACATAGCGTAATGTGGATTTCTTTCTATCAAAGAGCTTCAGCAGAACGGAGAACTAGAAGTATCCACATTGAGATTTCTTAAGCGACAGCAAGACGTACTGTATTTCTTCCTATTGTCATTAACACTGCTAGGCTATTTGAAACACAGGAAGTTGGGTACCTCTGAGAGAGAGAGAGAGAGAGAGAGAGAGAGAGAGAGAGAGAGAGAGAGAGAGAGAGAGAGAGAGAGAGAGAGAGTTCCATGAACCATGGTTTAGAAAAAGAAAAACTTCCTGACTTCAAAGTATTAACGTTTGGGTTGGGGATGAGGCTTGGTGGTACAGAATCTGCCTAGCATGTACAGGGTCCTGGAGGAGGAGGAAGAGGAAGACAACTTTTGGAAGCTTGCTACTGGAGAGAACTGTGCCAGTGCATTTTTGTGAAGGGACTGGCTTCCCACGAACAACCACTTCCTAATTTTTCCTACATGCTAAGTGCAGCTTCCTAGTTTGCTGAACACAACCTCACAGGCAGTTATAATCAATACACAAGCTACTTCAGATCTTTGGAAATTCCAAGTCTGAGCCGAGGTTTGAGGATTTTGCCCACAAACGCTGCGGTCAGAAATAACAGAGCTATTCCCGTGTGGCCACTGGGGTTCCTTCCCACTCAGAATGAGAGCAGACAGATCTGTGATGGCCTGCACACAGAAACTGTAAATGCTGACCCAACACTTTCACACTGTGGCCTGTTCTTAGCAAAGCGTGCAGAGCAATGCCTTAGGGGTTATTTATTTATTGATACCTAGTGTAGAACTCAGAGCCTTCACAAGCTAAGTAGCAGTCCTACTGGCTTTAGAAATTATTTAAAGGTTGTCTTGGTATCTGTAAACAAGCAGCATGCAATGTGTCTATGAATGTTAACGTGTAGGAAACAACATTTGGTGTTCTACACCCTTCATGGGATGGTTTCAGTTTCCGTGACTATGTGTGGTGTACTGATTAATGGACTATTAGAAAATCAGACCTGTATCACTTTAATGTGCAAAATAACACGGAGATTATTCACATTTAGACTTCTTGAGCTAAGAAAACACAACACTGGGATTTCGATTCCAATTTCGGGATTTCTCTCTCATCCCTTCAGAGTCAAAGCCTCTGAATGTTCCAATTTTAGGAACGTTATATTAGCTATTTTCGAACACCATCCTATTTGCAACACTTACAAAAACAAAACAAAACACAAAACCACGAAGAAATGAAATAGTTCTGCAGGCCGATTCAGGCACAGCAGGGAGGGTTTAACAAGGGCAAACGCTGCGTGGAGCAGTACAGGGCTTGGGTGCGTTTTTACGCCAGGCGATATCATTTAACCGACTCAGATGTGTCTCTAAACCCAGTCGGCGAGGGGAGGGCGACCGGACCATCTTTCTGACCGAGCGCCAGCGGAGGAAATCCACAGGCTGTGTGACCCGAGACTTCAGCTCTGCTGCTCGGACTCGTGCGCACCGGCGCAGCAGCAGACGTTATTCTGTCCCGAGGCCTCCGCTGGGTGCCCGGGTGGCCCGCCGGGCGGTCCAGTCCCTCGGCCCAGGCCGCGCAGCCCGGAGGGGGCGTCTGCTGCGATGCTGCGGGTGCGAGCGTCGGCGGTGCTCGATCCGCCCGTCCCCAGCCCCCAGCCCTCGCCCGCCCGGTACCTCGTCCTGGCCGCGGCCCCCGCCGCACCGGTGGCAGCCCAGCAGCTCCGAGACGGCCAGCGAGGCTGCCGCGAACGCCTCGTTGCCTGCGGCGGCCAGACGCATGTCGCCGGGACGGCTGCGGCCGCGGTCGCTGCAGCGCTACGGTCAGCGCACCGCGCGGGCGGGCGGGGCGGGCGGCGCGGACAAACAAGCCGCGAGGCCCCGCCCACGCCCGTCACTCCACTGCCGGGGCGGGCGCGCCCACCAATCCCGGCCCGCGGGGAACCGTAGCCCCGCCCCTTGGTGCCTGGGGCTGGGAGCGTGCGGACCCGGCCAGCAAAAACAAGCTGGGAGGCCGAGCGCCCTGCGATGAGCTAATTCTCGCCGTGAGAGCCGGCCCGCTGGGTAGAACCCTCGCTGGAAGGTGCATCGTGTGTCCCGGGACTCGGGGAGAGGCGACCTGCCCTCCGGTCCCGGACCTGGGCCGGCCATTTACCCACAGGCACTCAGCGACGCCCCCTAGACGGGCCCTGGCAACGCCAGGAGGAACCCAGTTTTCCTTATGCTGTGCAACCACTGAGATTCCCCTTCCTTTCCGATGCCCGGACGACGCGGAATGGCTGCACGAATTGGCCTATATGCTACGTAAAATTTATTTTTGGCAAGCGATGTAGAAAACTATAGGTACCACTTTTCTTGGCAGCTGGTCTCCCAATTGTCTTTCCTTAACTATATTCCAGGACATTACAATCTCTACTATTCCTTCGCAAGTTGCAAAGAACAGACGCTTACATATTCAGGTTAAAAAAAGGTTGGGACACATTCATAGAAGGAAATACATGGAGCTTTTAAAATACTGACAGACGCCAGTAGGACTCCAAAATGAAAATAAGTTTCAGTGTTAGCAATTGAGGTTACAGTGTGTCAGAGAAGACTAAGTTGCGCTTTCAGCTCTTGAAGGTTCTATTCTGAAAGTTTAAAAATGGTTACTTTTTATTTTTTCTCCTCCAGGCAAGACTGCTGTTACATTTTCCTTTAAGCCCCCGCCCCCCCCTCCCCCCCCCGCCAAAGCTTCTCTTTTTTAACCAAGAAAAGCAAACTGCTTTGGGTTAATGTTAATAAAAGGAAGGTGACCGAGAGGTCTAAGCCCTTTTCCACTGAAAAGCCACAAAAATAAGTGGTACAATCAAATCTCCACTCAGCCCTAAACAAGCAATAGAAATCCATTAAGTCAGTCAATTTGAAGCAGCAGCTACCCTCTCAAATAAACCGGCAGTAAATGAGTAACTTGGAGAAATAAATGTACTTGATATGTGGGATTGAAATTTATAAAGGCTAGTTTAAAAATGAGCAAAGTACATGAAAATTAACGACTCTGGAATTGCTGGGCTGTGATTCTAATTTTTGAAGTTATGGTTTTAGTTTATTTAGCAGGGCATACAATGTTTATTATGTTAAAATTGTCCTCCATTGCAAAAATAGCAAGTACTTACCTTTCTATTTACAAGACACAAAGGAAAAGCATGAATCCAGTGGATCCCAAGATGGTTTAAAATAATTAATTGTCAAATTAAAGCTGTATATTGCACATATGGTGTCTAATATTTAGAGCTCAAAAAGTACTTATTGAAGAAACATTCGGATATACTTAATGAAACTAGAATCTCCAAATAGAACTTTTCCAGAAAGTCTTGCATGAAAAGAAATATAAATTTCACTTACATTCTTTTTTTTTTTCAGTCTTATTTATTTATTTATTTATTTTTTAACTTACATTCTAATTCAGTAGTTTATTGAGAACCTTCCAGACATTAAATGTTCAAGGTCCCTTTATGGTTTCTATAAAGACTGACCTAAATACTTCCAAGAGTAAGTACTACCTTCTGCTCTCTTGCATAGACAGTATTATGGTTTAGTAACTTTATTGTCCATTAAAAAGCACCACCCTAAATAAATCTACAGTGACCATGGGCTCCAAAAATGTATTAATTGTCCTGCAAATACTGAGTGGCTTTCACTCCTGGGAATGTTTTTGCTCCAAATCATTTATTAGAAAGTTGGGGTTTACCTAAGCCTGTCATTTCTGAAGTCACCAGAAGTCATACTGAAATTCCAGTGTTGGGCGCACTGCGCATGTCATAAACACCGAAGGAAAAGACGAGCGTCCTGAGCACAGGGCAGGCTTGGTAAGAACTGCAGCTTCCATATTTACTCAGAGTTATCAGCACAGGCCAGGAGCTATTTTATAAAGTCTGCTATTTGAACATTTCACTTCGACATTTAGTTCCTTTTAGGAAGAATCTTGGCTTCCGATCAAAGAAGTAATAGAAATTTCCTTTCCTCTAAAAACGTTGTGGGCCAAATCATCCAAGCTGTGACAAAGTGAGATTCCTTCTCTGCATGTGACCTTAGCGGGGTGACAGCAACCTCCATTCCTTCCTGTACACTTATGCAAAGCATGTGATACCAAATGCCTTGGTCCTGGCTTTGAACTATGAAATGTTCAGAGTCCAGGCATGGAGTGGTGGGTCAAAATAAGCTTTCCGGGGAAGAAAAAAAAAAAAAAAAAAAAAAAAAACACCTTAGATGGAGGGAAGGATCAGCAGAGAGGTCTTGGTAAGGAAATTCAGGGGAGGCTTTTGGGAGCCTGGAGGCAGTCCGCAGCGAAAACTCCAGCATTTTCGAAAAGACCAGCGGAAGGAGAGAGCGGTGTTGCACAGAAGCCAAATGAAGGAAATTTACTGTGTCTGGAGGGGAGAAGAAGGAGAGTACTAGAAGCAGGCAAGTGTAGGCAATGTTAGGTGCTGTATTCAACTTCCATTAAGGAATATGCATCCCATCTTCAAGGGCACTATGGAGTCATTGAAGAATTTAAACAAAAGGGTAACATTCCATCTGCATCTAGCTACGGTTCCGGGAAAATATGCTGGAAGAGGCAAAATGGGGAGTGGAGAATGTCAGAGAGGTGGCTGAGGCAGGGCTGGCAAGTTTGGAGGGTGGCCTGGAGCAAGGACAATGCAGGCCAGTGTTAGGGGGCGGTGAAGGTGCATTTCTGTCCAAGAAGGTTGCGCTCCTTGAGGGAGGCACTGGCGTCTCAATGTCCTCTACCTCTTGAAGTCTAGGAGATAATTCTCAAATTATTTTCTCTCCTGCTCAAGTATCTTCACTGCACTCATTAGGTCTTTAAAAATTATAATCAATTCATATGACGGAATAGCTATGGTCTAGTAGAAAGAATAGTTAGCAATAGAATTCAATAAAATGACCAATCGTGATCATTCGTCACAGACCACATGCTTGCTGTTGCTAACCGAGAGTTTAGCACAGTTTGTACATGCATTCACTGGAGTCGTGCTGCGTCCACTAATGGGTTAAGAATAGAGCAATGACTTTAGTCTTCAAACTAGAGGCTCTTTAAGGGTGGGAGTGGCATCTGACAGATTTATGTAGTTCAAAACTCCCCAGCTGTCATTTAAAACACTTCACTTAGCCTAAGTGCTTGTCTGCTGCTGCCGCCACCAATCTTGTCAAAAAGATCCCCTCCAACTTGAACCTTCCTGTCATGTTGTTACAGAGCGCTGCTGGCCTGCTGGGCACATTTTCCTTCTCAACCTCATGTTTTGGGCACGTTAACATCCCTTCAGCACTGAAGCCAGTTTGAAGCTTTCTTCCTCGTTCCATACTTTTCCACTCCTTCAGCTGGGTTCTCACGAGTACAAGACTTTATCACAGCAAGACTGCTGACCAATCTTTGTTTTTCCTCTTACTTGAGGCTTCTTTTATAGATGTCAAATGTTTCAAATCCCTGCACAAAGTATTTAAAAACGTGGGCTATTAGCCATACTGGTAAATAAATAGTAGCCTAAAAAGCCGTCGTGGTTTTAAATTTCAAAAGTCATTTTACCGCCTCCCCCAGTTCAGTATGTTAAAGTATATGCTTGGGTTTCCCAGGCTAAAGATAAAAAAGGCCAGTAGTTTATAAACTCCTACGTATCAGACAGTACATGTACAAAGTGATTTCCCTATTGTTCCCCATTGAACCCAATGTTCCCTATTGTTCAAAGTTGTGAAACAGAAACTCGATGAACCTTGAATGAGTTGTCCAAGGTCATAAAAGTAGTAAAATGCAATCTGGAATTAGAACCCATTTCTTTCTGATTAAAAACACCCCCCCCCAACAATAATCACTATATGAAGTCTTTTTCTTTTCTTTCTTTTTTTTTTTTTTTTTTTTCCTTCTCAAGACAGGGTTTTTCTGTGTAACTAACTGCCTTGGTGTCCTGAAACTTACTCTGTAGACCAGGATGGCCTCGAACTCACAGAGATTCGCCTGCCTCTGCCTCTCACGTGCTGGGGTTAAAGGTGTGCGCCACCACTGACCAGCTTGAAGCTGTTTCTTTTAATGAACATAAAGTTAACATTTCACTGTGGCAGTGGCTTATATTCTTGATGCTAGGCCAAGAAAAGAAAGCAGGAAGAGAGACATTTGCTCTACCTTGCTCTTACTCAAGTTGAGATCAGGAAGGTGAGGGATGCCTCCCCCCATCTCTGTCCCTGTAACTCCTACTGTTTCTTCCCAGACCGCTGACACCATGCTCTCCAAATCTGTACCACCTTGTCACCTTCTTCTAAGAAGAGCATGGTCTTAGGAACTATTCAAGCTTCCTATACGAGTTCACAACATTTACTGAGTGACAGACACATTACCTAAATTGTCTCAACAGAATGCACAGCCATTAAAATCAGATGCTCCTCCAGTACCTTAGTACCCAGCCAACAGTATGAATTCGAAAGAGGTAAAGAGGTGTTTCCATTTAAAAATCATAACTCAGCTGGGAGCTTGACAGTGAGTTCAATATTGTTTTGTTAAAGATTTGGAAACTTGGGGCTGCCACAAGTCCTCAGAGGCAGGGAAGCCCAGCTCATTCCAGGCTTAGCTCTGTTTTTCACTTTCTCCTTCTCCGTGGGAAGCCACAGGTACTCCGAGGCTGTTGGGATTTAGGGCCTCTGCTTCCTGTCTTGCAGTAGCAAGACAAGGTTCCAGTAGCGGCATGTACGGTCACATGTTAACTCAGCAGGGGCAAGCGAGTTAGACACTGCCTTCACACATACCATTGTCTGACAAGACTCACGGAACATTTTGTAACCAAGCTGGGCTTTAAACGTGCCCGGGGCCATCTAGGGTGCAGCCACAGGTAAAAAGCTCTGCTGAGATATGGGGTTCAATAGCAGGGCGTTCGGAAACACAGCTTGCAGCTGCTCCTTGATGCTGCTCCTCAGCATCGCTGAGTTGAAAAGGAATGGATTTGACTGGAAACATGATGAGGTTCAGGAAAAAGGTGAGTGTGTGTGATGATTGACAGGCGGTCTTTTAGGACCCCAGGAGCTACCAAAGGCTTTAAAGACACACGGATACAAAGTCAAGGGTAGCTAAAGACACTAAATATATGACATAAGCAAGTAGAAAATATTCCTCAGACTATGGATATATACAAATTGTGTAATTTTGATAATAGTTTGTAGGCTAGACTTCATTTATTCCTAAATTTAAATACTCTTTTCAAAAGATATCAAACCCAAATCTATCTATCTTGTCACAGCCGGTTTAGGTGGGTTTGAACATTCTAGGCAAGCCCTCTACCACTGAGCCACATCCAGCCCTAGAACTTAATTATCATGAACTTATTCTGAGCCCACAGATCTGACGGAACCCAACTCTCACATCCCATTTCTTTTATAGAGTAAATTCTAGCCATGGTCAAACGGCTTGGGTTAAATTCATATTAACGATCATTAGCTCAATCATGAATTCTAAATCTTTATTCATGCCACAGATGATAAGGATACAATTATAAAAATCAAGTTCTCTTGTTTCTACTCACTATCCAATGCCTCTCCCACCCTCAAGATGCCTGCTGGTGAGTGGGGAACAGCGCCCTCTACCTGTGCTTTGTGTGTATAGTTTGAGGAATTCCCACTCAATCCCATGATAATCTTCACTTTAGACTGTTAATCTCTGAGACTTTTCTTTATTTGCCTACTTCTAAGGTTGATGGTTTTCCAAGAAAGCACTGAGCTGTAGATTCTTAGTGTGGGCACAAGACACAGGGCTAAACATGGTGACAGCTTTATGTCCATAAGTCTTAAAAACAACTTTGCCATGTGCTCTGCTCTCCAAAACCTTACTCAGTAGCCGGGGGCTATTTCCTCTTTATCCAAAGAGTGTGGGTAAATTCGGGGCACACCAGTTCTACAGATGAATGTATTTACTTTCGATTGTTACAACCCACGTTCTTAAAATAGCCTCCTAGAAGAAAGAGATAGTGCTGGTTTTTTATTTATGCTTTTCACATGAACTCAGATTCAAACAGAATTCAAGATCACTTCATTTGTAGTAATAGATCCTATTTTTGGTATAGGGGTCTGTACAGAAGCCAATGTTGCTTATTTTAACAATTTACGGAAATCTTGATATTACATAATCAGTTGGTTATGCATTATTTGCAAATGTTTGTTGGTCTTTTAACTATCCAAGGTCAGGATGTAGAACTCTCACACAGACAGCATAGGTAGCTTGGGGCTCTGCAAGGGTATTAAATGGGCAGTCATTTAGCTTGTTAATCAGTTCTGGAAAAAAAGGAGGAAACAAGGAAGGAAGGAAGGGGGGAAGGGGAAGGGGGGAAGAAACCTAGTGGCCTGTAAGTCCCTCTATTAGCTAGCTGTAGTCCTCCCAGCTCAAGATGAAGAGCAAGTGAACTCCATGCTCTATAAATTTTCATTTTAGCCTTGAAGTCCTACTCTTTTCACATAATTCCTGATTTTATCAAGGGTTCTATGTTTTTGACAGAACATGATGGTGCACACCTATAATTCCAGAGTTCAGGAGACTGAAGCAGGAGAATTGGAGGCTGGAGGTTAGCCTCCCTGGCCAGTGAGACTGCATCTAAAAAACCAAAACCAACCACACAGAAAGAGTCCTATGCTTTACGCTGAGTAGAAGCTCTCTCTCTCTCTCTCTCTCTCTCTCTCTCTCTCTCTGTGTGTGTGTGTGTGTGTGTGTGTGTGTGTGTGTGTGTGTGTGGTACTAAGGTCTACACCAGGGCATGCTAGGCACATTATCTACCATAAGCAACACCCTCAACCCTCGATTATTTCTTGGAGTTGAGTTTTTCCAAGTATCTTGGCACTATTATAAAACAGCAGACATACAGTGTTCTTCATAGTATACTACAACGTTTACCAGCACTGGGTTAACTAGAGAGTGCTGTATATGATGCCACCAAGAATCCAGTAACTGGACAAAATATAGCTTCTTCTGTCGTCTCTGTGAGCGCCGTGTGAACACTCTTGCTAATGTTTCAGAGACCAGGGACAGCCCATTAGTACCCTAGCCTTTTGGAATTTTTTTTTCCTTTTCTTTTTGGGGGTCAGGGGTCAGGTCTTGTCTAGCCCAGGCTATCCTCAAACCTGATACGAGGCCTAGAATGCTCATGAACTTTCCACCCTCCCATCCTCATCTCCCAAGAGTCTTAAAAACTAATCATGCCTGCCACACCACCCTGAGTAAAGCCACAATCGTGGATAGGTCGTTACAGCAGGAAGCGTCTTTCTTTCAAAACATCAGGAGAGGCTTGGGCACATTGATTTGCTTTGCCCATGTCCCTCAAAGCACGAACAGTCAGTTTTTAATGCCACAGAAACAAACTGAGTATCCCACCATGATTGTTTAGCATGTACTTCAGATTTGGCTCCTCATGGCTTAATTATACAAGAATGCTAAAAGAATCAAGCAGTTGTTTGGAATTATTAGTTCTCTATTTTGTAAGTCTCTGGATCAGGGGAGTTTCCATGTCCTGGGAATGCAAGGGACACTATGTAAACACCTTTAGAGGCTGGGGTTATGACTCCCTGCTAAGTGCTTGCTTAGCACTCTCAAGGTCATCAGCTCAACTCCCAGCACCACAAAAGATCCCGAAATTTCACTCAAACTCACATTAAATAACTTCTCCCCCATGCTTGGGCAAGAAACTCTGATTAAACTCAGAGGATCACATACAAGAAGCCATGAAAGTAGGCGGGACTTGCTGGGAGGAGGGGCTCCAATGGGGGGGGAAGAGCTCCAATGGGGGAGGAGTTGAGGGCTGGGAATGAAGAAGGAGTGTGCAGGTATGTGTGTGAAAACGACTAAAACTCATCGTACAAATGCATGAAACACACAATGAAAACGAGAAAATAAACAAAACTAATTATCTGTGTAAACCAGTTTTCTCAATATCACAAATTTAAGAAAATTCAGGAACCCTGCAACTACTATCCATAACTTAATTTCAAACTGCCCAGGACATAAAAAATTCTGATCAGTCTCACTGATTTGATAGTTAATTTTTCCAGTGTAAATGAATCATACATATTATAATTTTAGAGATTCTTCATGAAACAATTTTGGTAACATTGCTTGATTAAAGAGTATACATTAAAGATGTGTTGTTTTTCTGACTATACGCATCTCATGATCTGCGCCCTGGATCTAGGAGTGGGTTTGGAGGACCCAAGCCAACCTGTAACTGTCTAGGTTACTCCCACAAGGCCCGAGTCTGGTCTTAAGGCTCAGGGACTGGGGTGTGGACTGCTGGCTTCTCCTGACACACTGACAGGGAATCTAGTCCACACTCTTATCCCTATCCATGCCAAACAGCTGCCAGAGGGGAGGCTGTGGGACCACAGCTGTGCAGAACGGTTTAACAATCCCGCCTTCCAACAGACAGTGGGCGTGGCCTTCCCTGAGGCTGGCAATCTTCCTTGTTCTTAAAAAGTGGTGAATCAAGCCAACCCCAACTTCAGTAACAAAGTACCAGAACGCTTATTTATAGCCTTTACCCTAATTCACTAAAACTTGGCCCAGTAACTATTTATATTTCATGGTATATTTCAAAACCAAAACATGAAACACTGAATTTGTTCTTACTAAGAAAGGTAGTACTGATATCCAGACAGCCTGCAGTATTTATAATAGGTAGGTTTTCTTTTTTTTTTAAATGTTTCTTCTCTATGCCTTAGACCTTGTTTTATGTCAGCAAATCCAAACACATCTGAGCAATTTAGAATAACAGTATTAAGTCAGGATACTACAAACACAATTAGAACTTAAAAATGCTAAGACACTGTCTCCTAACTTTATGAATTGATGAGCTAAAAAAACCAACCCTAAACTTCAGAAGACGGGGTGGTGGGGGCTAGGGAAAGAAAGAGGCAATCAAAGCCACAGGACACAGTTCAAATGGGCCACCCTCACCTTTTTAACTTTCTCTAGAACAAAAGCACAAGCCTAGCAACGTTGTTCAGCCAATCACAGAGCAGACAAACAAGGCCTCAGCTGCTCCTGACACCAAGCAGGTCCAACCTTCAATTTTTTTTCTTTCAAATTATATAGTGTCAGAAGTCAGAGGGGACTGCAACTTAGAGAACAGGGTACACGTTCCTGGTTAAAAGTAACTGGGAAAAATATCTTCAACTCTCGATAAAAATACATTAATATCACACTAATACTGCATTATAGCATATTATATACATTAAATCGCCGTTAAATTAATGTATTTTAAATAAAAATATAGAATTTGTGGGAAGTTTTCTATCTTGGTATAGATGGGAAATGAGAGCAAGAATCTCTATAATCTATAAGAAATGATTCGTTTCTTTTTAAATTCCCCCAACAGCTTCCAAAATTCATAGGGAGACTTGACTAATGAAAGGCAATAGGCTACATCCAAAAAACACAAAATGTGTGTAAATATCAACCAGATACAAGTAGAACCTTCAGAAGAAACAAAGCAAGCCGAGACGGCACGGTTCTGCCATCCTCCCTCCTCACATCAGTGCACATGTATTTGGAGAGATTTCCTGAGGGTTCTGAATGGCTTCCAGAGTGTCTCTGGTATCATTGTTGTGTATAGTTCAAACCTCGGCATTTTCGTACACGGACAGGCTAATTTACAATACAGACAGAAACACGAACAATAGATACCAGTTTCTCTCCCTTTACTGTCTTGTCAATTTAGAAAACATTCTAAAGCAATTTCTAGGATTTTTCTGTGAAAATCTTCAAGGGGTACATTTGCTTCTCTCTTTAGAGTTTTATGTCTTCCTATGCGTGTGTGTATGCGATGTGTGCTGTGGGCACACAGGCCGTGGTGCGGGTGTGGAGGTCAGAGATCAGTGTAGTGGATTCAGTTACCACCACCTGTCAGTGGTATGTAGGTGGGAATCAAACTCAGGTCACGGGGCTTGTGGTGCAAACGCCTTAACCAGCTGAGCCGCTTCATTGACCCTAAATTCCTCTTGAAACGATGCAGATTCTTTGCTGGGGACATGGTGGCAGTAGATCATTTGCCTGGCATGTGGGAAACCATGAGCACCGTTACCCACGCCCACCCCTGCCAATTGCTAGTTTTAGTTCCCTAAATTGCAATATTGTAAGTAGATCGGCTTGACTTGTTGTGATCATCCATTATTTTCTAAATTTGTCAGACATGTTAAAACACAGGTTTGCTAATAACAGTGCAGGATGCAGTAACCAAAAAGAAAAAAGAAAAAAGTCTGTTATTTTCCTTTGATACTGTATTCTACACACCCCCAAAGAGCGCGGAAAACATAAACATTTGGAAACACTGGCTTTAGCTTCTGTTTACAAGCTGACATATCTTTATGTCATTATTCTCTTCTCAGTTGTCATAGAAAACTAGGCCACGTTAAATTAATTTAACATTACTATGTCATTGGGGAAAGAGACATCTATGTGAAACTCTGGTTTTCTCTGGGTTCCTAACCCTTCCTTAGTAATTTATTTCATTCAAATGTTACTAAGAGTTGCAGCAATGAAGCTCCAATTTATAACATATGCAAGCAACTGTTAGGTGAGTGTCTTTTATGGGGCAGGTCATCTGTTCCAAGTTATAGTCTGAGAATAAGATAAAGAGCTTTTTCCTTTCTTCTCTTCCCTTTCTCTTCAGTTTCTGTGGTTCATGGGGCTTGAATCCAGGGCTTTGCCAGATGTCAGGCAGGTGCTCTTCCACTGAGATATATCCCCAGCCTTTGGTTTGAGCTTCCAGATGGTGTGAGCCTCCAGATGTGCCATCAGGTGTGAGCCTCCAGATGGTGTGAGCCTCCAGATGTGCCACCAGGCTCTCTTCCTTCGTCTTTTAATTTCCTGTAGTGATCCACACACAAGAAACACATTTGCTCCTTACAGGGGTGTGTGGGCTGAGGACAGCTTCAAGGTATAAAGGCAAAGAGGCACAGAAGGTTGAGTGGACACAATTTCATGCTATGTAGGGAAGCTGACTGCCATTATGTTGGTTACATGTGTTAGGATCAGCTTACATCAGACTATGACTTGAGTATATACTAACATTAAACTTCAGAGGTAAATAGATACTGAATCACATGATTTCAGACTTGATTTAAGAGAACAGCTAAAACACATGTAGTCAGTAGGTACAGGCACTGCTGATCAGCTTTAACTCTGTTAACGATGAAGGAGCTTTGGCAGATGCTGCCTTCATGTGGAAACAGACAGTGCTTTGGCCAAAGCCAGCATGGGGCCTGCGTGAAGGGGAGAAAACACCCAGCTCCTAGGCATGCTATACCATGTTCTGTTCCTTATCTTCTCACTTTACTATTCCAGTGCGCACTTGTCCTTAGGAGAGACATGGGGGGGGGGGACAATATAATCTTCGTCACCATCCTTTCCAAGTTGCCCTGTGGTACTTTTTCTGCAGTCTCTAACAGATGGCATCTATATTGTTCAATTACATTTTATATACTCATTTGCATGTATGTGCATACATACAAGACACATACATGTGCACACACAGAACATACATGTGCATGCAGACACATGCATGTGCACACACAGAACATACATGTGCACACACAGAACATACATGTGCACACACAGAACATACATGTGCACACACAGAACATACATGTGCACACACAGAACATACATGTGCACACACAGAACATACATGTGCACACACAGACACATGCAGAGGTCAGAAGACAACTTGCAGAAGTCCATTCTGTCCTTCTACCACACTTGTGGCCCAAGGGCCTTTCCCCACTGAGTCATTTCACCAGCCCTGTGTACAGTTTAAGGTACAGATGTACAAAAGTAATAAATCTCCTTTGGGCTACACTGAGAGCACATTCTGTTTCAGATAAAAGGGTTTGGGGGATTATGTCTGTGGGTGTATGTTTATCTTGCTTTGAACTAGTTGCTACATATATGCAGGAATCTAAAATACATTTCTACCATGTTACAGGTGTCGCACACAAAACACTGGGAAGAAAGCATTGGGCTTCATTCTTATAAGAATAATTAAATGAGAACTATTTTTAGTGTAAATAAAATATAACATATATTAAAAAAAACCCACATGAAAATTTAAGTTAACAAGTAATTACTAAAGTAATTTTTACAGATTTAAAACATGGGAAACAGTCCAGTTTTCCTATTGTCTAAGTATGGCATTGCCTACTCAAAGCAATGAAATAATCCAGGGTGAGGTTGTAGTAGGATTAAATCTAGAGATCACAAAGGGTTACACATGCACACACATACACACCCCTTGATATGGTTCCCAACACTTCTGGAGATGGTAATGTGGGACAATTACATGGCTATAGGAATTGACTACTATTGTACCCTAATTCATTTGTAAAATAATGTCAGATAGACTCTAACAAATAAGTTTAAAATGACATAAGATAAACACTAGAGAATCTACATACCAAAGTATATATATGATACTCAGAAAAAACAAAAAAACAAAACAAAACTTTGATTTGGCCAGGTGGTGGCGCACACCTTTAATCCCAGCACTCAGGAGGCAGAGGCAGGCGGATCCCTGAGTTCCAGGTCAGCCTGGTCTACTGAGTGAGTTCCAGGATAGGCTGGGATACATAGAGAAATCCTGTCTCAAAGCACTAAACTAAACAAAACAAGCAAACAAACAAAAACCAGGCAAGCAAAACCCCCACAACCCTGATCTGCCTCCCTGGGAGACACTCACTTTTGCTTGATAGGAAACTTTAACAAGAGGCTAGGGAGGGGCCAGTGGGTAACATGCTTGCCATAAAAACATAAGGGCCAGAGTTTGGACCCCAACACCACATAAACGCCAAGTGGGTGTGGAGGTCTGCACCTGGGAGGCAGAGCCCTGGAATGAGCTGGCTCAGTAGACTTGCCAATTGGCAAGCTTTGGGCTCACGAGAGAGCCTGCATAAATATGCACGGTGGAGAGGAATGGTCAGCCACTGTCGGCCTCTGGCCTCTATGTACATCTATATACCCATGTGCATGCGCGCGCGCGCACACACACACACACACACACACACACGCTAAAGCAAAAGCAGAAGTTATCAGAAGCCAAAATGGTCCGCAGGAGGAACCCAGGGAGACTAAAAGTGCTAAAGCTGGCAGCTCCAGATCCCTGGGGACCAGCAGCAGCCCGGGGAACAAAGGGCAAAAGTCTAGGCCTCACGCAAGACCTCTACCCACCCCTACCGCTCACTGGGATTACAGGGGCGAGGGAAGGGGGGGAGAGTTGTAGGGGAGCTGATATGGTAAAAATGTACTGTACACATGTTTGAGAGCCTCAAAGAATAAGTAGAAATCTATTTCAGAAGTTTAGTTGACTTTTTTCCCCACAGAAGCACTCCTGGACTGCTGACAGTACAAGCCTGAGTTCAAATCCTCAGCACCCACAGGGAAATCCAAGTTCAGATTCCTACCCAGGGTTGGGGAGGGAGGAGGCAGGAGAATTTCCAGGGCTTGCTGGCTACCAGCCTACTTCCAGGACAGTGAGAGAGCCCATCTTGAGGGAATGGGATGGAAGTGCCAGGGCAGGACACCTGATGTCCTCTGTGGGCACCGGAGCACACGCCACACCCTCACACCTGCACCTACACAGACAGAAAGGAAAGAAGCCGCAACAACAGAATCTAAACGTCAGTTTTTTGCTATCAGCTCTGAAGTTTGGCAACTTCATGCAGTTACAAGTCATTTTCTGTTGCTTTAGGCTGGCTTTACATTTTGGCAGAGTGAGAAAATCAGTTCGGAGGGAGAAGGGACATAATCCCTTTAACCTCAGACTGTAATCTTTGTGAGATGAAAAGCTCAGACACTTTGCGTTGTCTATAATGAAGATGGCGCCGCATGAGACGGACACCCCAGGACGCAGGACAACAGCTGTGATGCGGGGGTTTGATTTTGTCATCTTAGGTTTGAGGAAAAGTGAATGGATTAAATTCTACAGCACTGGTGTGACCCTGACAAGTGTTGTAAGCACTATGACGCCAGGCATTTTCCCATAAGCTGTGGTTGTAACTGTCCACAAGAAGCCCCGAGGGGCTTCCCAGCGCTCTCTGAGGTTGAGTGTCTGTGGGAAGGGATGCCACAGTGCAGCTGACTGGTGGTCTCTGTCGTTCCCAGCTGATCTATTACCCTCAGCCCTTCTCTGTCATTACTGTCCATTACTAAGAGTCCTCTAACTTAATAAAAACGCTCTTAAGATAATGATTATGAAATAAGACAACCACAAATCCAGAAAAGAGGCAAGGCTTCCATCCCTGTTGGCAAAGGCCTTAGAGATGCTGAGGCTTTCTTTCACCTTGGCTCAGCACCTGAGAATATAAACTTAGAGACTTTTCTTTGCCTTTTTACTCCCCCCGCCCAACGTAATTCCACTTGCATCCCTCATACAATGCAAGAAGTGCAGGAAACATTCTGTCTCAGCCAGGGTCCTTTGCTGTGAACACACCACAGCCAAGGCAACTCTTATAAAAGAAAGCGTTTACTTGGGGCCTGCTTTTAGTTCCAGAGCTTTGCTTTGGCCCATTATCATGGTGGCGTGTCATGGCAGCGTGCAGGCTGACATGGTGCGTAGGAGGAGCTGAGAATTCTACATCCTGATGCTCAGGCAGAAGCGGGAGGGGGAAGAGACTCTGGCCTTGGCAAGGGCTTCTGAAATCCCAAAGCCCGCACTTCCTCCAACCTCCTAATCCTCTCAAGTAGTTGCACTCCCTGGCGACCAACCATTCAAATCTACCATGGCGCCTCCCGTGGCTCCGCCCCCATAGTCTAACAGTAATCACAAATCCCAGTCTTTCTCTCCCTGATAGGCTGTAAACCAGAAAGACAGTTTACTTCCTTTATGAGCCATGCAAATTTAGACTGTGACACAATCATTCCTTTTTCTTATTTAAAAAGTACTTTCTCAACCAAAATTTTAGCTCAAATGATGTCCAGCCAGATTTAAAAAAAAAAAAAAAAATCCTCACTCAATCACCTCCCAGCCTTTCAAACTGGATTTATGGCACACACAGCAAGGTGTGCATAGAAAATATCATCGGACTCTAAAACCGTCTCTGCACAGTCACAGTTAAGATCACCGTAACTCACAGGGTGTCTGAGAACTACTCCATGAGGTTAGAAATCCCTTTGGGTTAAACAAAGCTCATGACTAGGTACATGCCCAAACATGCCAGAGTTTTGCAGAAAGTCATATTAATGTCCAGACGCCAATATATTTACTATTTTCAGTTCAAAATTTAGCTTAATTTACAGCAGCTGAAGAGAAGAACTTGAACCTGGAGGACCTCAGAGACTTTTCTTGGTGAGTGAGGCCAGGGAGTACTGAGCTTTGCCCTAATAAGCACAGCTAATGCATGTCAAGGGGTCACAGTCATATAACTAGTGTTGAAAATTTTAACTCACCAAATGACGTACAGATGATTTACCTTTGCAGATCTGAAGCTTGCCTACCCAAAAGCAAGTATTTCCATGAATGAACAAAGTTTCAATTGGTTTTTTGCCAGCCATTCACTTCTTTCAAAACCTTGCTGGTTTTTCTTGCATCTTAACTAGAGTTTTGTTCATGCAGAAGTTGGGTTAGCCCGGTGAATTACTGTGTCCTCCACTCTAAAAAAGGAAGCAGGTTTGAAAGAAAGCACAGTTACCGTAGAGACAGTCACAGTAAGGGCTGTGGCTGCGATCTCATGTGTGTGTGAAAGAGGGGACATGCAGAACCTGGAAAAGCAAGTTCACTTCAGAGCGTAGACCCTGGAGAGCAGCTAAGTGGAAACGCATGGCCTACTGATACAAGTATTACCTTCACAGCAAGAAACCTCCAGTCCAGGGACAGAGATACTGAACCACTGGTCTCCAAGGGGAAACACTAATGAAAATCTTTTATTCCCTTTCTTTCACCAGAGGATTTAGCTTGTCACGTTTCAACACTTTTTAAAGCCAATGAGTAAATCATGAGACTAAGGGTTGGGGGAAGAACAGGGTAAAGACACGATGGAAAGCTTGTACGTAACATCTGGGTTTTGGTTCCTCTGTCAGCTTAGTTATTAATTATGGGAAACTTGTTATGGATTGTCATTTTTTAGTCTACCACTGTTACTTTTTAGGTAAACACCCAAGAGTCTTCAGCAACCCCAGCAGATCACATTAGATGCTCTGCTACAGTGATTAAAGTAAAGCTGGACTCATTGGTATCACTTCCTGGATTTTATTTTAACATCTTAAAAACAAATGCATTGTTAGCCATTTATGTGGCAAATACATTTTCACACAGTGCATCTCAATTTGCAGAGTTTGCATCATTGTCCACCGAAGGCAAAAGTTTCCAGAACAACACTAAAGTTCCGAGGTGGTGGGAATGACAGGGTCCATCTTCAACATGTGAACGATTTCTAAATGTTTTACCAAGTGTACAGAATCTAAGGCTATATAGATTAATGCAGAATTGATTACTTAAATCAGAATCTTGGAGTGAAGCCGTACCATAATTCCTTAAATGTCAAACTTCTTTAAACTTATCCTTTAAACTTATGATAGATAGCATTGAGAAATGGCCTTTTAAATAATGGTAAGGAAGACTTCAGATATGATTAATGAATACAGTAGATAATTTTCCAACATATAACATCCTCATACTCAAAAGTCTATGCAAGTCTTTTGGAACATAGTTAACTGTATGAATTTAGAATACAGATGAATATTTAGGTATTTCTAGTTTTGTGCTAAGTACCACTGGATACGGGAGGATTTCTTATATATAAATACGTGTTATTTATGTGCTATACACACATAGCAAATGAGAGCCCTGAAAGATTATATAGCTGCAAGCATTTGACTTGTCTGTATTTTCCCGCCGCAGAAAGCCGAACTAACACAGAGATTAAAACCAATACCCATTGGAAGCTGGGTATGGTAGCACATACACACCTTTAATCCCAGCACTTGGGAGGCAGAGGCAAGTGGATCTCTGTGAGAGGCCAGCCTGGTCTACACAATGAGTTCCAGGACAGTCAGGCCTAATTGTGAGACCCTGTCTTGGAAAACAAAAACAAAAAAAGATCCAATTTGTGTGTGTGTGTGTGTGTGTGTATATATATCTCAAATGTTTCAGAGAAGCCATTCTAGAAAAGAAAAACAAAAGCTTGCTTTCTCTGTCCAAAGGACTAGGAGGGAATAGCCTAGCAAGACAGAGCATGTTTAGACAGTAGTCACTCTCCTGAGGTCAAATGCCTCGCTGGCCCTACCTACAGGCTCACACCAGCGAAAGCTAAGTGTGGAATGTAAACTTCCGCTACTACTAAGTGACAAGAGCTCCCAACCAAGGCCAGGTGTTAGTACTTTCATTCTTGCAGGGCTATGGCAGCCCTCACTCCCACCATAGGCAGAGGAGAAGACCACACAGGAAGCCTGACCTCCCGTGTGCATCCAGAAGCGACCAACTTCCCTCCCATTCCCTGCCTGAGTGCTGGCAACAAAAGGCCTGGGCAGAGTCAGGAGCTCTGACATTGCCAGTGCTGAGGCCACCCCTACTCTGTGTCTTGGGGACAGTAACAAGGCACTCAGGTGTTGTCTAGACAGAGGTTTCAGGGGCCCAGCAGAGAGCTGAAACTTGCACCCTGGCCCAGAGTAACCAAGAGTTCCCCCAACACACAAAAGCCAAAACAGAAACCAGAACTTCTGCTCTTTCTGGCAAAAACAAGGTACTAGCTTCTTCTCCTGCTGGAGAGGTGTCAGAATAATAGCCAACTACAACAAAATACTAGAATCAGATTCAGAGTTTCCTGTATGGACATCCAACAGCTACAGCATCAATGGAAAATTACTATGTGAATTTCGAATACAGATGTATTCGGGTATTAGAATGTTGGAGTATATTTCTAGTTTTGTGTTAAGTGCCACTGCATAAGATATATTCCATATGCAGTGACAATATGAATGTTGGATGTATTTTAACGCAGCCATCAGGAAGATGCGCTGGGAAGTATGTTCAAAGACTCAGAGGAAATGGAAAACTAAAACCCCAGCAGAGACAGAGATGCAAATGGGCATGCTCAACAACAGATTGGGGGAGGGGGTCAGAAATAAACAGACAACAAAGCAAAACCAATGGGTGCCCCTCAGGTGCCCACACTACCACAAAACCCACGCCATCAGGGCTCTAGAAGGGGCAGGGCACCGGGAGGAGAGCCTGAAATGACAGAGCAGGACGCTTCCCAAATACAGTAAAGACAGCCACACACTTAAATCAGGGAGCACGCCAAACTATTAGAGTAAACCCAGCACAACGATGTCTCGCTCACTTTTGAAAAAACAGAAAAAAAGGATACTAAAAGCAGTGAAGGAAACGAGGCCTTGTCACTCGGAGGCACCGGCTGGCTCATCAGCCCGAGGGTAGGAAGGAAGTTGTTCAGCCTTTTAAGTGGTGAAGAAAATAACGTTGTTAACCCATGATTCCATATCCCATGCAAATATCCGTCAAGGATAGTAAGAACACTCTCAGATTAAGGGTGAACAAAAAATGAAAACACAGGGACTTCCGTGGGCCACACTGTGAGAGCAGAAGGGAACTCACAGCTACATACACGCGCCAGGTTAAAAAAGAAGCAAGAAAAAAAGCCCAAACTTCTACTCCGCAAGCCTCAAGAAAAAGCAAATGAAAAAATAAAAAATACTGAGCCATGACAAACAGAAACAAGAGAAAAACCGTCAAATCAAGCGCTAGATCTCCAAAAGAGAACAAAGTGGTGTGTGTGTGTGTGTGTGTGTGTGTGTGTGTGTGTGTGTGTGTGTGTGTGTGTAATGCCACAACATCTGAAAAATAAGACAAGCTGGGTCAGTTCCCATCCAAACCCAGGTAACAGCGCCCCCTGGGCACCATGCCTTTAACAGGTAGCAGTTTGTGGTTTCTCACAACATAGAAGCCATGTGCCAAGAGCTGCCCCTCCCTATAGGGCCCACCCCAAATATCCCATCTTAGGATGGGTGGGGGAGGCTATACTCGAGTCCAACAGGTCTCTAGGGAGGATCTTACAGGGCTGTGAGGCTGGGTCAGAAATAGGATACGTGTGTGTATGTATATATGTATGTATATATGTATTTGTGATTTACAAAAAATCGTAAGAACTCTTCACCTGGGTGGTGATGGCACACATCTTTAATCCCGGTACTCCAGAGGCAAAGGCAGGCATTTCTCTGTGAGTTTGAGGCCAACCTAGTCTACAGAGTGTGAGTTCCAGAGAGTTCCAAGACAGCCAGGACTGTTTCACAGAGATACTCTGTCTCGAAAACCCAAAAACCAAGTCCAGATGGGTTCATTGTAATGAACATGAATCTTATATAATCTCTTTAAAATAAATACAAGGAGGTAATATTTTCCAATTCATTTTCTAAAGTTCCCCACAGGTGGGGAAAGGGCCGGGGACGGCTCTTCTGTCCCTTCTGAATATGGTAGGTGCAGATGGAGTTCCTTCTGGACTGACTGACAGGGCCGGCTGCCCTGGACTTCAGGTTAAACTGATTAGCAACCCCGTTCACATCTTACAGAAGAAGCACGTTTATTAAAAGGATCTGAGTAGAACGGAAGGTGTTGTTGACTCTGAATTAGATTTGAACCTGTCCCTTGAACAGCTACAGGACTTTGGAAGCTGAGTCAGTGTTATCAGATGAGTGAGAATCCATCCAGACCAGAGTTCTTGGTTCAGTCTGTTCGGAATACCTACACATACATGCCCGGAACAAGGGCTAGCAGATTCAGCAACTGAAAACATCTGCTTATCCCTCCTTCCAGTGACTGAGGCCTCAGAATGCAGTAGGTTACTCATTCCTCCAAGGAGGTCCCTTCTTCAGCTGTTCTGAGGAGCTTTTGGATGATGTGAGCCCACACGGAGAAGAGACAAAGGCTCAGGGTGTATGGGGGGCCCAGAGGTTTTGTCCACCCTGTTGTTGCTAGGTGATAGTATCTTCTTTCACTCTTAACCTAACAAGAGCCAGGTTCGGATGAGCACTCAAGTGTTTGCACAGGATGAGTCGCAGGATTCGGAAACGACTTCCTCTTTGGCGAGAGCAGGGAGTAGTATTCCATGGTCCTCTGGACTCAGGAACTGGCCCATGAAAGTTGGGATTGCTATTTACGCACAACCAGCAGACATTGCGGAACCCAGCAGCGATGGAGAAGATGTGCACATTGGCGCCGGCCAGGGGCAAGGCAGAGATTCTGGGCCCCTCCCCTGGTGGAAGAGAAGCCCAAGTGTGACCACACGTCTGTGTGGCCAGATCACTTCACCCTGAAACTTACTGAAATGAGTGCTCCTTCGTGTGCCTGCAGACGCCGTGGGGGAAGCAGGCTTCTACGAGCTGCAGAGACCGGTGATGTTTCACAAGGACACGCATCGGGAGAAACCCTTACTGCCATGAGTTCGTGTGTGGTTAAGCAGTTCACCACAGCCAGAAATCTAAACTACTGTCACATCCACACGGAAGAGAACCCGTCCTCGGTGAGGCCCAGGGATGTGGCCAAGCCTTCGTGGAGCCCCTGAAAACGTCTGGTAGTTCACTCAGGAGAGAAACCCCATCAGTGCCAAGTCTGTGGGAAGACCTCCTCTCAGAGTGGAGGCAGGATCATTTGTAGCTGGGGACAACTGGGAGTCAAGGCCAGAACAAACTGCTGAGCCATAATGGACTGTAGTTTGCGAAGGAGCCACAGTGAGAGCTGGTGTCTGTGACTCCCAGTCGGCCTTGGCGGAGCCCTTGAGTCCACACATACTGTTTCCATCCTGGGAGGGGATGAGGTGCTCACTGAAAGGTCTCCGGGGCTCCTGTCTAATGCCTGATGTGACAGACATCGGGGAGGCAGGCCTACGAAGTCTGTCTTAACGGGGACAAACTCACAGACGTCACTAAACCAGGGAGGTACTGACTCCTGGAAGAGCAGCTCTACCCGACCCCAGGGTGCATGATGGGAACAGATCCCAAGGCTCACTTCGTGCCATAACTAAATCTGAGGAGGACAGAGACTTCCCCTCACCCCTGTTCATCTTTCCGGGGAGGGAAGAGGGAAGTCTGAGGGTGTCTCTTCACCTCTGCGTGATGCAGTCGGCGAGGTGGGTGGGTGACTGTGGGCTGGACACCGTAGCAGCCTCTCTTCTCACTGCCGACATGCGGGGCAGACTTCTCCAAAAGCAAGCTCAACCACTTGTGGGGGAAAGGTTTCATTGTGACAGCTCAGGTTCTTTTGGGGGGGGGGGAAGATTGCTCATCCTTGGCCCAGCTACCTTTCCATGTGGTTAAATGATGCCCTGCTCCAACCACAGAGCCTCACCAGAAAGCTGAGTTTTCAGGGTACCTTGTTGCTTTGAAGAAGGGGGTGGTGCCAGTTACGCTCTTTAGCAAGCAGAGCGGCAGATGCAGCCGCTGGGCTGTTAACATAAAATACTGGCATCTGTCCTCGGTCCAGCCGAGGCTGTCTGTACCCTGTATTCCTCTACTTGCTCACTTTGCTGTTGGTATCTGTTGTTGGGACTAAAAAGAAAAACCATGTTATAAGGGGTTTTGTTTATTTGGTTTTTTTCTAAATTAAAAATCACATGATCTAGAGTTTCAGTTTTCCTTTAAAATAAACAAAACAACCCAGTTCCCCCTCCCCCCGCAAAGAAAGAATAAGGTACTAATAGGGACATTATTAGCAAACAGTTCAGCAAGAGAAAAATATTATATCCAATGACTTATTGGAGACATATAAGCTTGGTTCTATGTCTAAAAATTCATCACTGTAATCTATCACACTAACAGAATAAAGAAGAAAAAGCACATGATGTTAATGATTGTGTCATGGGGAAGGAAATGAGCAAACCTAGCCTGGATTAGTTATTTAGAAAAACAAGAGCGTAGGAGATAAAAGGAAAGACTACCCAAACCTACAACTGGGGCTACGGCTCAGTGGTAAAACGTTTGCCTAGCATGTATGAGATTGTGGGTTCAATCCCCAGGACTGACAAAAAGAAACAAAACACTACGTGTCTGTCTGATGTTGGCTTGAAACCTAGGTAGCAACTTTAAAGTGGGAATTATAAAAGGGCATGGAGGTGTTCACCCATAAGCCCTACACCCCACAGAGACAGAGGCAGGGGATCAGGACCTCACCCGTGGGGACCTCAAGGTCACCCGTGGGGACCGGGCAAGTTCCAGGCTGTCTCTCCTAAGCAACAGAAGGCATCTTGATTTTTTGTTTGTTTGTTTTGTTCTGTTTTGCTTTTTGAGACAGGGTTTCTCTGTGTAGCCCTGGATGTCCTGGAACTTGCTCTGTAGACCAGGTTGGCCTAGAACTCAGAAATCTGCCAGCCTCTGCCTCCTGAGTGCTGGGATTTAAAGGTGTGCACCACCATGCCAAGCTAATAAATCTATCTTTAAAGGAAAAAAGACAGAGCATCACTTGAAAAGAGTGGACCCTTGGATAGACCGACCAGTGCAGTGTGCACTCTTTTGGACCCCAAAGATTTGGAAGGTATCCACTCCATGCTTGAGTGCATTTAAAATTAGAATTACACCAATAGAAATTATTTTCATTTACAAAATGTTTCCTGAAGTAACTGAATTCTATGACGAATGACCTATGTAATAGTTACACTATGTATAGTAGCTTCAATTCTTAGCTTCCCCAAATTCTAACTGAAATTAATTTGTTTTCCATAAGTAACTATTTGATTCACTCATTGCTCTTTTCATATCAAAACTGATTACCTATCAAGTTTGAGCAACTTTAGCATTCTTTCATTATGAGTTGCTTTTGTAGCCATTATTTTATACCATATCTTATTTCACTGACTAGGATAAGAAAATTCTATCTGTATTTTTATTAGCAGTAAATTTATGCTGTACAATTTTAACAATAGTAATCTTTAACTTGAGATTATCTTTTCTCTCAAATTTTACCTTATTGATTTTTTTTCCAGATTTTTGTTTGCTTTGTTTTTAAGATGGTCTTGCTGTATAGCTTAGGCTGGCCTTGAATTCTGAAGTCCTGGGATAGCAGAAGTGCACCGCCACATCTGGAGCTCTATTTTTAATAATGTTATCGGCAAACTGCTTCCTTTTGGGGGTAGGTGGGGGTTTGAACAAAGTTGTTTACATATAGTTCTAAGTGACCGTTTCCTGAATTTTCTGCTGGTTATTTAGATCAATGATAAACGGATGATGGACAGCACACTAACCCAAACTGTCTTCTCACAACTGCTACAGACGCTGTGGACGTTAGATACCTGATTTCTAGCGTCTTCGAGAGGCCATGTTGCACAGTTCTTACTAGCACAGCCTCTCCTCTCGCTGCCTTCCTTCCGCCAGGAACAAAGTCAGCCCGTGAGATGGCTCCCAACAAACCCCCTAACATCAACCACAGCCTTGTAGCTCCCTTCCAAATTCTATCAGGGCGGTGTGAACAACCAAATACGGCAAAACGGTATGCCACTTCTCAAATCTCCTTATAGAAAACTCCACACCCGTGTCCTGTTCTCGGCTCTAGCCCCGCCCCCCCCATCCTATGTTTCTCTTGGGCAAGTGTTTTGGGGTAGGCCTGCTTGAGCACCATGAAGAGACTTGGTCAGTGAAGAACTGAACCCTCTTCCAATGCTCACATGAGTTATTTCTGGAAGCAAATTTCCAGCATGGTTACCTTCAGAGACTTCAGCCTCAGGTGAGATCTTGACTTCAACCCCAGGAAGGACCTGAGCCAAAAACCTGAGTACTCCACACTCAGAAACACTCAAAAAACCTGAGTACTCCACACCCAGAAACAACGTAAGGGAATGAATGAATGCCTACTGTTTCAAGCTGACACTTTCAGTGTAGTTGATCCTCATAAGTAGATAATAAGTACAGCGAATTTTAAAATATAACAACCATTTTTGACCTAAGGATACTGAAACATCGTTGTGGCCATTAGCATGCACTAAATTAAGACTTTTTGTGAAGGAAGACCCTGTTCCTTTACAACACAGGCTACAGCCCCTCCCACTGACATCTGCAGTAGAACACATCCTCACTGAAGTCCCCAACTATTCCCAAGGCCCAGTTAAAGTTTCACAGAAAGTTTCCTTTATCCTCAGAAGTCCCGACTTCTTAGATGTTTATTGTTTGATGCAGGCTGGGATTAGTCCCTTCCCCCAGGAACAGATTACAGTTCTTGTAACAGAACACCGCCTTCTTCTAACCACATGACTCCCTTTGGCTCCTATTTTTAAAAATTCATTCACACGTATGTCCCCTGTGCCCCACTCCACCCCAGCCCAACACAAATAATCCAGGAGTGGATTCTAGGCTCGGGGCCCCTATGGGCTTCTTTTGAGGATAATTTGCTTTATCGTATGGATCCTAGGAAATGCATCAGCCAAGAGTAGGCAGGGACTGATGAGAAGGTTGGTGAGTTTAGGGCAGAGAAAGTTCTCCTAAGAGCCCGGGGGCATAGCCGTCTTCTTGCTGCAACTGTCCAGACACCAAGAGCTGCTCACATGGAGGAGAAAGAACGTTTTGTCTGGCACAGAGGCAAAGGAAACTGAAATCCGGCGGCCTTGCTTTGTTTTATTTCTTTTCAAGTGTACAATTGCTTAGAGATAGAGGCTACACAGTCCCAGAAGAGGGAGGAAAATGACAGGGAGTCCTGACCCACATTTGTTCAAAATCATCGAACAATCTAGGCAACTGGTAGTTACTCATGTGATGGCTTTTTAGTTGTCTCTGCAAGTGTGAGAACAGAAGACAGCGTCCGCAGAGCTCTGCCCTAGAAGGCTGCGACTGTCCAGTCTCTAGCCCTTTAGGAGTGGGGTCCCTGAGAAAGGAGACTTAGCTGGAGTTACAGCCTTCTGCTTGGTGAGATAACACATATCAAGAAGTCAAGTGTGCGGTATTTGAGGAAAATCAGACTTCAGGCTCCCAATACTCATGTATCTCCATGTGTTCCACTATATGCATACAAAATTTATAGACAATAACTTTTTTTTTTTTTTTTTTTTTTTTTTTTTTGGAGGTAGGGTTTCTCTGTATAACAGCCCTAGCTGTCCTAGAACAAGTTCTGTACACCAGGCTGGCCTCGAACTCACAGAGATCTGCCTGCCTCTGCCTCCTAAGTGCTGGCATTAAATGCATATCCCACTACTACCTGGCGAACAATAACTGTTTTTCTTTTTGAGACAGAGTTTTTCTGTATTGCTCTGGAGCTTGTCCTGGAACTAGCTCTGTAGACCAGGCTGGCCTTGGACTCAGAGAAATCTACCTGCCTCTGTATCCTGAGTGCTGGGATTAAAAGCATGAGCCACCAGCACCTGGCAATAACTTCTTAATATTTTATCCAACCTGAGAAACCATTTCCTACAGTGATGGTGCACGACTTTAATCCCAGCACTCAGGAGGTAGAGGTAGTTGGCTCTATGAGTTAAAGGCCAGCCTGGTCTACATATCTAGTTCTAGGAGAGCTACAGAGAGACCCTGTCTTGAAAAAAAATTAATTTTAACTTTGAGGCATAAAAAATAATGTAGAATCTTTGAAGCCAGCTGAATAACTCCTGGATGCTAATTGGACTTCTTAACACAGTCAAACAAGAAAAAAAAATGTTTCATAGAAACATGATAGCTGCCAGTCCAATAATAATCCCGTTTATCCAACAACATCTGCTGAGAACAAATGTAATATGGGTTGCTAAGTTCTCTGATTCTAACAGCGAGCCCTTCTACAATGGCCACACTAGATTAAAAAGAAGCCAGAAAAGCAGCTACACCCCTGACACAGAAGACCACGTGGCCTTCCTTTTACCCTTAAATGCTGCCACGCTCATGCATTTGTGTGTGTGTGAGATGGAGAGAGACAGAGACAGAGAGAGGCAGGACACACACAGAGAAATACACACAGAGAGACAGAGAGAGGCAGAGACAGACAGAAAGACACACAGAGACAGAGACAGAGAGAGACAGAAACACACACACACAAATGAGAGAGAGACTATTGATTCTTCTTTTAATTGACTTAGTGTCAAGGAGATTTATAAAGATCCTAGAAAAATGTCACAGAAATATATAGCAATGACAACAAACTAATCTGTTTCAGAGGGGAGAAAAACCCCTCAAAGGCACAGGCAATTCTGTCCCTCATTTACCTTTATGGGTCAGAAACAGCAGGTCATCGAGGACTAAAACTCTATATACAAGTCTACTCTAACTATGTAGAGCAATCTCATGTAATCTATGTTTGGTTGACATTAGCACTGACATTTCAGGCAGCCTTGAGTGGGTTGCAGATTTGTTACTAGATGGTGGAACGCCCCCCCCCCCTCCCCAGAGGATCAGCAGAGCCTGGTTGTCAGGGGAGGCCTGGAGGAACTTGGAATGTTCACAGAGATGAGGGCATTAGCAGGAAGCAGAGGGAAGGGAGCCCATCCTCCCCGAAGACTTGCTGCTGTGTGCCTGAGCTGAGCCAGGCTTAATCTTCAAGGCTCACAGTGTCGTCTGAGACTGATGTGGAGGCTAAGGCTTCTCTCTGTCACTGTGCATTTTACTGTGCACAGATGTGGGTCCTCCCGCTTTTAACCCTCCAGTGATAATTTCTGTCGAGTCTTGTGTTGCCATCTTTTGACTGCCTTCCCACTTGATCTGGAAACTCTTGTCAGAAAATGTTGCCATTGCATACAACGATATTAAAGCATTGGAGGGGGTGCTTTTTCAAGTATTTATTATCATGTGTATGTGAATATGAGTGTGTATGTGAATGTGTGGGGTGGTGGTGTCTGTGTGTGTGTGAATATGAATGTGTGAGTGTGTGGGGGTGGTGTCTGTGTGTGTGTGTGTGTGAATGTGAGTGTATATGTGAGTGTGTAGTGTGTGTGTGAATGTGAGTGTGTGTGGTGTGTGTGTATGTGTGTGTGTGCGTTGGGGGACTAACAGATGTAGAGACCACGGGAAACTTTCGGGAGCCACTTCTCCCCAGCTCCATGGGTCTCAGGGACTGATCTCAGCTATCTATCAGGCTTGCACAGCAAGCGCTAACTGCTGACCCATGCTTTGGATACAGAAAGTGTCTTATACATGTTTGCTTGTATTTGAGAATTCTTGAGAACTTGTCACACTTCTTACTTATATTCATGGCACAAAATAACAAGTGTCAATATATTTTCATGCATATATATATATATATATATATATATATATATATATATATATATCATACTTTGATTGCATTCACCCTGTAGTTAGACTTTTAAAGAAAGGGAAACTCATGAAAATCTAAAATTAATCCATTCATTTATGCATGTCAGTTATGATATAAGCAGAGGCAATAAAATCATGTTTATAATTCTGCATCCAAAGAATTAACTCACATTTATGGCTTATACTGTAGTCTAGACATAGGGCCCAGCTCTTGACCTACAAGGCTCATGTGAAGGCTTGGCCACCAACTGGTGACACTTTAGACTGTGCCTGGGTTGCAAGGGTTCTGTCCCATCAATGGGCTCCACCGACGGAAACTAGGAGAGGTTGGAGGAAGTGTGCCCCTGTGCATATATATCTACAGCTCCTGGTCCTGTCTCTCTCTCTGGCTCTGCCCGCAGAGCCAGAGTGGCTTTTTCTTTTGACCTGTCCCTGCCACCATGATGCTCTACCTCACCACAGGCCACGGCAGTGGAACCAGCTGCCCAAGGACTGGAACCTGTAAGCAAAATGCATCTTTGCAGCTGGGTGTGGCGGCACGGACCTTCAATGCCAGCACTCAGGGTTCAAGAGGGTCACTGAGCTGTTAAAGTTAAAATGCTTTTTTTAAAAAAGAAAAATTGTTTGAGACAGACTCTTCCTCCAAAGGCCAGGCTGGCCTGAAACCCCTGACCCCACTGCTTGAGTTCCCTGAGTAATGGCATTAAGGCTTGCACTACCGGGTCTGCGGTACAACTCCACTCTAACTTCATTTTCTATCATCGCTCATATTCACATCTATTACCAAAATCTTTATGAACGTACGTTTCGTTTATTATGGGCATATTTAAGTCATTATCGGTATTCTTGCAGGTTTATACAAATTGCTCTACTGTGATGATTAACAGATTTCTATGAATATTTACTCTTTTCCTGCCCTGTTCCCATCTATTTATTCGATTTTCAGATGTCTATACTTTTTTGTGATTTAATTTTAAAAGAAAAAGTGATCCATTATCATTTAAATCACTGAAAAGAAAGGGCGTTTGGTCCTGGGGACATGGGAAGGGAAGGTTAAAGCAGTGGGAGCTAGGAAGACCCACACAGCAAGAAGCCTCAGGGTAACTGAGCCGCTAACAGAGCTGCAGCTACTGTGAGGGCAATGGCAGGCTGGGGCTCGCTGGTTTGCATAGCAACGGGCCCACGGTGGAGCTCAGGGCGGCCTTGAACTTGTCATCCTCCCATTCCTGCCTTTCGGGAACTGGGTCCCACTCCTGGCTTTAGATTTTAAGCCTGCTTGCTTCCTTGACTCTTAAAAAAATAACATATAAAAAGCCAAAGGAGGCAAAGTGCTCAGTGCTTTATGCGGGTCAAGATGCTTCGTCTTTATTTGCCTGAAGCTGGCGTTGTGAAAAAGGGGAGAGGTGTGGAGGGCATAAACTCTCAGGGTTGCCACAAAGAAATAATGTAGAAGATGCATATTTAAGTTGATTTAAAGATAATGCAATGCATATAAGAAGCACCATGTAATGCTTATATACATATAGATGTATACATATATGTTTTGAGTATGTTTAAAAAAAAAGTCCCAAACAAAACATTAGCAAACATTCTAAGCGGTTTGCCCCAGTAGAGCACCAGTGAGAACGAACTAGCATGTGTACACAGCAGCCCGACAGGAACAGCTCTGGAACATGACACATGCTGTGTGTCTCATGTTACAGGGGCCACGGCTTTGTTGTGCTCAGCTGGGCTGTGTCTCCATATTCTCCAATCAAATCTGGAACTTTCCGCCTCTAACCCGCATGAACAGGAGCACCCGTGGCTCATCATCAGACATCCAAGCACATTTCCAGCCACACGGATCACACTGAGAGGGTGAGCTAATGTTTAGTCACCAAACTTTCCTTTTCCTGGTTAAAACTCAACTTTCAGTTTTTAGAGGTTTTCTCTAAAAGGTTAAGGGAAAATAAGTGTTACATGCATAAGGTAGCTCAGGTTGTGGCAGTGGTTTGTTGTGGTTCTGAGGTGCAAGATCATAGGTAGCCCAGGTTGGCCCTGGATTCCCCTTACAGCCAAGGATGACCTTGAACTCCAGACCTTCCTTCGCCCACCTCCCAAGTGCTGAATGTCCAGTATGCACAGCCACACCCAACTTAACTGTGGTTCTTAATTTTTTTGTGTGTGGGGGGGTGATCTTTGAAACTTTGATAAACTTTGGATTTCCCCAAAAAGTACATGCACGCACACACTGTTTTCTATGCAACTGACAGGACACACAAACTCCTGAAAAGCCAAATCTTCCCTGTGAACCAGTAAGTTGGCACTCTCCAGAGACTACTTACCCTCAGCCCTGCAGGCCCTCAGCCCTGCAGACTCTCACCCCTGTAGACCCTCACCCCTGCAGACCCTCAGCCCTGCAGACCCTCAGCCCTGCAGACCCTCAGCCCTGCAGACCCTCAGCCCTGCAGGCCCTCAGCCCTGCAGACTCTCACCCCTGTAGACCCTCACCCCTGTAGACCCTCAGCCCTGCAGACTCTCACCCCTGTAGGCCCTCACCCCTGCAGACCCTCAGCCCTGCAGACTCTCACCCCTGCAGACCCTCAGCCCTGCAGATTCTCACCCCTGTAGACCCTCAGCCCTGCAGAGCCTCAGCCCTGCAGACTCTCACCCCTGTAGACCCTCAGCCCTGCAGAGCCTCAGCTCTGCAGACCCGCTCCCTGGAGAACAAGAATGACTGTCTTTTACTAATCAGTTTTTATTAAACTAATCCTAATGGTTATTAGTGCATCAAAATCACAACTCTGGGGGCCACAGAGATGGCCGAGCCGTTAAGATGGCACACTGCTTTTGCAGAGAACGTGAGTTCGAGTCCCAGCTCTCGGGTCAGGACACCCAGAGCCACCTGTCGATCCAGATGCAGGACTTCTGACATCTCTGGCTTCCACAAGCACTGCACTCATGTGCACACAGACAGACAGACAGATACACTTCCACAAGCACCCCACTCATGTGCACACAGACAGACAGACAGACACACTTCCACAAGCACTGCACTCATGTGCACAGACAGACAGACAGACACACTTCCACAAGCACTGCACTCATGTGCACAGACAGACAGACAGACACTCCCACAAGCTGAAAAGACAGCTCAGAGAGATGATTAAGAGCACTCGCTCCTCTCCCAGAAGGCCCAGGGTTTACTTCCCAGAACCCATACTGGGCTTAACTGCAGCTACTGGGGACCCTAACCCTCTTCAGACCTCCATGTGCACCTGTACACGTGTGACACGTACACCCATGATCACCTGTACACGTGTGACACGTACACTCATGATCACCTGTACACGTGTGACACGTACACTCATGTGCACCTGTACACGTGTGACACGTACACTCATGATCACCTGTACACGTGTGACACGTACACTCATGTGCACCTGTACACGTGTGACACGTACACTCATGTGCACCTGTACACGTGTGACACGTACACTCATGATCACCTGTACACGTGTGACACGTACACCCATGTGTACACACATACATACATGAAAAATTGTAAAAAAAAATACTCAATTTCTTGTTTTAAATATATAGTGTTAGGCTGGGTGGTGGCCATGGCAGTGCACGCCTATAATTCCAGCACTCGGGAGGCAGAGGCAGTGGATCTCTGTGAGTTCAAGGCCAGCCTGGTCTACAAAGTGAGTTCCAGGACAGACAGAGCTGTTTCACGTTTCACAAAGAATCCCTATCTTGTGTGCGTATTTCTATTAGTTTCAACACTATGTGTAGTTTTGAACCGAACTCTGCCACCCACACAAACTGGATGACAGGGGCAAGCCAGAGCACCTACCTCTCCTGCTCAGTTTCCGGGTACTAAGTGACAGGAAAAAGCCCCTGGTGCTCGTACACAGACTAGAGAATGGCATCTCTGGGGAAGTTAGGGACTAGAAGGAGATCTGCGACATCAGCGGCCTTCTCTTCCCTTCCTCAGAGATGTCCTGAGCCTAAAGCTGTCTCACAGGTGATAGGAGTTCAATTTATGAAATAAGAGACCAATGCCATAATCAGTGAATGGTTATTTTCTGAATAGAAGTGGAAATGAAACCTGTTAAGCCTGGATATTTAAACTTTGGATTGTGCCCTTTCTCCTTCAGACTCCCTCTAAAAATAAAAAATAAAGAAACAACAACAACAACAAAATAGTCTTCTCTTGAGGACTACAGCACCAAAAAAACAAACAAAAACAAAACAAAACAAAACAAAACAAAAAACAAGATTTCAGTTGAGTAAGAGCGCCATCTAGTGCTCATAAAGGCAAACCAGCTGAGAAGTCATAAATATCTTGGGTGAAGGGGAGAGGGGAAGTACAAATAAACCCAAAATTTATTAGGAAAAGAACTGTCTTCATTTGCCCGAGTCTTCAAAAGAAAAATGTCTATGAAGAAAATCAAACATTTGCAGCTTTAGACGTTAGTATACACACACACACACACACACACACACACACACGAGGAAACTTCAGAGTTCCCTGAAATTCTACTTCCTGCAGAAGTCATACGGTCCTGCCGTGTCCATGGCTTCTACTTGCATGGTTGGCCATAGCCAGCCATAGCCAGAAATAAACGATGCTTAGTTTTAAATTATGCGCTGTTCTGAGGAGCACTATGGGATGTTACACCATCCTGCCAGGGTTGTCCCTCCTTCCAGAGTACCCATGCCACACTCAACTGGGGTTCCCTTAGTAGCCAGCTCGGTACCGTGGGCTCACGTTTAAGGCGTGCCCCATCGCGCCTATGGCGCTCAGCTCACTCACTTCGTCATGGAGGCGTTGGCACTAGTTTGTGCTTTCCTACATTTTAGTGTCATAGAAAAGCTTTTACCGATTATATAATCATTTTGGATGGTTCTGAAACAGCTAAAATCCATAAGGATTGGGCTCACAGACTAAAGGAATCATCTTACTGATACCCTTTCAGATACCACTAAGATGGTAGTAATATTCACCAGCTTCAATTTCAGAAGTATGAATAGAGACCTGTGTTGGCAAAATATTTATTCCCATTCATGTTTCACTTGAGGATTTGTTTGTAATTCATTTTCGCTCTTCTGAGATTTGATGTGTATCTCATTGGATAACCATCAAATGGTAAAAGAAAGCTGTCTGCCCTTCCCGCCCTCTGGACAAAGACAGGGGAGCCTCCTGAAGGGAGGACGCAAGGAGGAAGGCAGAGATGCCAGAGGCAGGCAGGCCTCTCTTCCCGAGGCTTGGAGGGCCCTAACCAAGGAGGGGACAGGGTCTGGAGAGGGGCACCTCCTGGTAAAGATGGCATGAAATGCCTTCATCTGGAGATGGCTTGCTAGCGTGGGAGGAATCAGACCGAGCTGATACTACCCCCTCGTTAGGAGGATGTTTTTTCCATTCATTCGATTCCTCTCCAGGACTCCACAACAGCTTTCTTACAGCATGATGGAGGTCCCTTCCTCCCAAGCCCTGGCTCCAGGAGGTTGTTACAGGAGGCTGCTTTCAAAACTACCCCCGCTGACCCCACACCCTGGTACCCACTCCTGCATAATTTTTCCTTCAGTAATCTACTGAGCTTGAATATGGGCTGGACCTCAGCAATTGCTCTGAGTGAAGATATTATGGTTAGAGAGACGGTTTGTCTCTTCCAGATTGTGTTGTGAAAAGCTGTAACTTGTGTTTGCCGGCAGGCTCTGCCTCTCCTCCTGTATTTCCTGATGACAGATGGAGAGGGCCTGCATGGCAGTCCCGGGCCAACTCCACAATGGGGGTCCTCACTCTGTCAGCTCACGTCATATGAGCATGAAGACAGCCCTGCTCACCTAAGCCTTCGGCCTTCACAGCTTTTGCTAGGCTAAGATCTTAGCTGCAGCACCGCGAAAGACCCAAGGAGAGGTCCGGCTACACAGTGCCACAGAAAGTTCAAGATAGTGTGTGCGGTTTCATGACACCAAAAGCGTTCTGAAGCAATAGGTCAGTAAAGGCTTCAAACCCACCAGAGGGACTGCAGCTGGCTTCCCGGCTGTGGCCAGCTCGCCAGGTATCGCCTAAGCCTGGACTCTACTCCTGCACTTGGTGCAAGTGACACGCGTTTCCTTTGCCAGTGTACAGATTAGGTCCTTTCCACGCCACTGGCATGGCCTCTGTCTCCTACTCGGGGGCTGTTGTGCCTTCCTCAGCATCTTCAGTAACAGGGCATCGGAGCAAACCTCCTCCTCCATCTCCAGTGACCAGACCAGCATGGAGCACACGCACATGTATGCTTTCCAACACCCTGCCTGAGTATTGGTAACTTTATTGTTTTGCGCTGTTTCTATTACTATTTGCCAGCTGGCATGGAAACGCATCAGGAGTTTGACAAGTATCTCTGTGCCAGCATGCACCGGACAGACATCAGTCTAGCAGAGGCTCTAAGATTCATTCTTATTTTGACAGGATTCAAGGTCTCACTTAGATCGGCTACCTTTTAAGGAGCCTCAACAGCATAAATGTATGAATTTAAATGCTAAAAATGACATGTTAGGAACTGTCAATTACTACGACACAAATGACAAAAGCTGCCAAGGTTAGCAGCTCAGGGCCAGCACAGCGACGCTCGGGAGGCAGGCAGGGACACACATGGAAGGCCGGGAGTTTAAAACTGCCCTGGGCACAGAACAAGTCCAAGGCCAGACTGAGCTACATGAGGCCCTGCCTGAAAAATCAAAACAACAACAACAAAAAAAGGCTCTGACAGAAGTCCCAGCTACAAGTTCACACAGGCCTCACAGATGGAGCAAGGATGATAAAAGGGGCCACGGAAAGGGAACAACGATGAGGCAGGCAAAATCAACAGAGCCCGCGCCACAGCCAGCCATGTGTCACACTCTGCTGTGGGCACGCTGGGGTTAGAACCGGCACATGCCTGTGTAAACAGACAGGCTGAGCAGAAAAGTTAATTATTACATTAAGATTTATTCGCTCTATTAAGCTGTCTTTATATCTCAACAACCCTCATCCTTCCCTGCCCCGAATTACTATAATACTCTGTCATGCAATTTCTCCACATTGATCTTAAATTCTTTTTAAGACACTAAAGTAACGAGCCGGACGGTCCGGGCTTCTGCAGCTGGCAGGCAATGTATATCTTCCTACATACAGTGAAAGGAACACCCTTTGAGACCCCTGACCAAGGAAAGGCTCGGCTTTTGACACATTGGGAGCAAATGGACTATGGACTACAATTTACCTCCTCCCGAAAGTTCCTTAGCATCTCTCCTATTGTACTCTACCTGCTGGCCAGCTTCTACACCAAGTACGACGCTGCGCATTTCATCATCAACACTGCCTCACTGCTCAGCGTCCTGCTACCTAAGCTGCCCCAATTCCACGGGGTCCGTCTCTTTGGAATCAACAAATACTGAAAAATGGGTTGAGAGCTCTGCAGGCACTGAGGGAAGGCACTGGAACAAAGAGACATAATGGTTTTCCCTTCTCCATACTATCTTCAAGTATCTTGGAAGCCTGAGAGATAAGACAAACCTATCTAAACTCCAAGAAGGAAGAAGTTGGAAAATGGGGTTCCTGGGCCCAGACTTAACAGGGTCGAGATTCTCTGAATCAGGAAAGGTAGACGAGGTTAAGGGCCACGCCCACTCTTCTCTGTACAGCAAGAAGCCATCCACACTTGGTCAGCTTGTCTGGTGATTATGTTTTCCATGCTTCAAGTTATGTTTTGCTGTATATTTCCCTTAAAATAAAGTCTTTTCAGTTATGACTGAAATTTGATAAGCAAAAAAAAAAAAAAAAAGACACTAAAGTAACTTATGCTTGTTACAAGAGAAGGAACTAAAAATGCTACCTCAGCAGTGCAGAGCTGGAGGGAACCCTTGCTTCCCTGGCACCCCCAACAGATCATACAAAACACAGGGCCACAGAAGGCCAGACACGGGGGCGGGGCGTGACTGGCTCACCAGCCTCTCCTGCTTAACAAGGTGTCTGTAGCCACGCCCAATTCAAGGGCCTGGCCTGTTCTCTGCCTCCTCCTGGCACCCGCTGGGATCCTCACCTAACCTCTGCTGGGTTTTTTGTTTTCTCTTAAACTCTAATAAAGGTGTCCCTGAGTTTCCTTTAGAGTCAATTTCTAAATTCCCAAAGGAGCCCTTTGCCTCAGCAACACGCTCCTGTTAAACAGAGGAGGAAGGGAAGGAAAAACAGGCATCAGAGGAAAACCAATCAGTGGTCAAAAGACCCTGCCTCCCAATCCTAGCTTTCACCACCTGAGTTCACCTTATTTATAAAAATGTCAAACTTACCACTCAGAACTGTAATTCTAAAATTATAGAGATTACGAGGAGACATTCTTTAAGGAATGTGCATAGATAGTTGTGTAAGTCATTGCAGAACACGAATGCAACCTTTGAACATTAAAAGGTATAGCAAGAACTATAACCGGGCTGTGGTGGGGTTTGCCTATAAGCCCAATGCTAAGGATCGTCAAGAGAGAGGACTGTGATTAATTTAAGGCCAGCCTGTTTTAGAAAGTGAACTCCAGGTCCACTCAACACCAGATACAAAGCAGAAAGGGACTTTACAGATTTGTTTGTGTCGTCTGCCCCGCCCCCGCCCCGCCCCGCCCCCGCCCCGCCCCGCCCCGCCCCCATGCCTGGACAGTGTCACCTGCTGTAGACATCCTCTAGGAACTCCGAGTCCAAGGAAAGTAGCTGCATGCACCTCTCCTCAATGGACAGATGCTTCCCAACCACATAGAGACCTAATCCTGTCTGACAGTGAGGGATGGAATCACAAAGCATTCAAATCACCAGTAGCCTCCCCCGCCTCATGGTGATATTTATGATTATTAAAGCTTGCCTGAGGGAGGGTACGGAAAGCAAACCTAGCCCCAAACCACAGAGGGTAGGCCACACTGACTACAGGAAATTGATCCAGCGCTTAAAGAAACAGCTCACACAAAGTTGATCTCAGCACCTGGGATCACAGGCCTTTAATCCCAGCACTAAGGAGTTGGAGACAGGAGTGATGTAGTTGGGTGGAGAAAGAAATAAAAGGAGGAGGAGACAGGAACTCAGAGCTTTTGCCTCTGAGAATTCATGGACACAAGCTTGCCATTTCAGCGCGGTAGAAGTCAGATCCACTGCTTTGACTGCTCTGCTTCTCTGATCTTCAGCTTGAAGCCCAATATCTGTCTGAGTGCTACATCCCCCCCCCCAAAGAAAAACCCAACGCTTGTGCTTATATTTTGGCTCCTGCAGATTTCCTAATTATTTTCCTGGGAAGGAGCCTGGGGGCTGTAAGTCAATGGCAGAACCCTGGATGGAATCCCTAGCAACACACAGATACACACAGCAATTCACAACCTCTGTAAGTCCAGTTCCAGGTGATCTGACGCCCTCTTCTGGCCTCCCCAGGTACTGGGCATGCATGTGGTACACACACTCACGCTGACAGACACGCATACACAGACTTCCCCAGGTACTGGGCATGCATGTGGTACACACACACTCACACTGACAGACACGCAACACAGACTTCCCCAGGTACTGGGCATGCATGTGGTGTACACACACGCTGACAGACACACATACATACGAGTTAATCTTAAAAAAATAGAAAAACAACAACCTATGATTGTACTCATATACACTATAGGTAAAACACTTTACCAGCAGTTACATTGCTTATTAACATACTAGCATGCCTTTTTTTTTTTTTTCCAAGACAGGGTTTCTCTACGTGTATTCTGGATATCCTGGAACTCACTCTGTAGGACACACTGGGCTCGAACTTACAGAGATCCGCCTGCCTCTGCCTCCCTGAGTGCTGGGATTAAATGTGTGTGGTCTTCAATTTTAACTCTTAGTCACAATCTTGGTTTATTCTTAAACTGCTTTCCCTGAAATCACCAAAAACTCTTAAGAGTGTTTGGCTGTCTTCTACTAAAACGAAACAACAACAACAAAAACCATCTTTAACGACAGACCAATGTCTGTCACTAAAAAGAAAGATGTTGCAGGATTCAGAAAAATTCAACAACCCTATTAATAAGCACTCTATTAAAACAAAAGGAAATAAGCACAATTTAGTGTCAGTTTGAAAATAAAAGAGTAATGGCTGACACTAAATTGTGCATTTCTTTATCTGAATAATTACTACTAAGGGAATAATCAAAATATATTTAGTAATAACTCATTTATATTATTAGAAAGGCCAAACAAAATTCTAGCTTGGAAGTCAAATTTTATCTAGAATATTATTTATTTATTCACTTATTTTCAATGCATGTGGGCTTCTGCCTGCATGGATATCTACGCAGCATGTGCCTGGTACCTGTGGAGGTCAGAGCGGGGAGTCTGACTCACTGGAAATGCAGTTACAGGAGGTTATGAACCACCATGTGGGTGCTGGGAACTGAACTTGGGTCCTCCAGATGAGCAGTTGGTGCTCTTAGCCATGGAGACATCTCTCCAGCCCCTGAAAACTATTTTTTTTTAATGTTAGACTGATAAATGAAACAGAATGGTTAGCCTGACATCGACACCACAGGGCTTGATACAGTTGTGTGAGAGATGTTTAAATCTTCAATGCAGGGTGAGCTACGGGGTTCCCTCTGTGTCTATGCACATCCTTGCATGCACTTTACGTAACCTCTACATTGCATACGGTGCACAATGATGGCAGTAACACTGTCGCTTAGGGAAGGACAAGGGTGCACACTCAGTACAGATGCAATCCCCCTTGACAAAACTTTGCTTTTTGCTTTTAAAACAGGGTCTCATGAGCTGGTCCCAACTAACTATTAGCTGAGGGTGACCCTGAGCTTCCAGTTCCTCCTTCCTCTGCCTTCCAAGGCTGGGAGTACAGGCATGTGCCACCATGCTGGCTGGGCTCAAACCCAAGGCTTTGTGCGCGCCAGGCAAACACTCTACCAACCTAGCCAAATACTTCTATCTTCAGGCAGTCAACCATGCTGATATGGACCAATGGACATGGAGGGAAAGTATATTAAGAAACAAAATAAATAAGCTATTTGTTGATAGTTCCCATTAATGAAGTATTGTGTGTGTATTATATATATACACACACATATATAAATTACTAAGTATAGTACTTAAAGATTTCATTTATTTTTGATAGCATCATTACTCTATCATAGTATAATGGATTTTTAGTGCCTATGTAATTGATATCAGAACACTGACCTAATAAATGGTACGTGAAAGTTAATAAAATGGCAATTATGACATTGAAACTATTTTGTGTTTATTGATACAATTATAATAGGATTCATAATTTTAAAATACCAGTAAAATGATTAAAATCTGTTTTGTAATACGTATGCAAAAATTTTTAAAGCCTCAATAACTGCATCAGTCTGGGTGTGGTGGTACCGGTGTGTAATATCAGTGCTCAGAGACAGAGGCAGAAGGATCAAGAACGTGGGGCCATCCTCAGTGACACAGGGAATCTGGACTGGGATGGGAGAGATCACATGAGACTGTCTCAGGAAAAAAAAAAAAAAAACTCAAATGCCAGTTCAGGCACCCAGTCACGCAGAATTTAGTGAGTTTACAATGTAAGAAATTAGTACAGTGAAATGTAACAGTTTAGGCAGGTAAATACTGAATATGGAAATCATAAAAAGATACCTTTTCTATACTGCTTAAACACAGTCCTTTATTGTTCTAATGACAACTTTTCCAAAATAACTGAAAAAGGAATCCAGAGGCTTTAGAGCATGCGTGGGAGCAATCGAAGAGCGTTTCTATACGAGCTCCGTGGGGTTACGCAACCTGGGCTTGACTTCTCAAAAGACAACCGAGCCCCCTTTTCTTTTGAGATGACTTGCAATGCGATACCATATTTTGGCAGATTTCAAACATCCATAATCCACAGGAAAAACACTCAGCACTCCTACTGTATTTGTTTAAGCCCACAAAAGTACAGCCCTTCAGCTCCAAAGCTGGAAGCCAGCTAGGAAACCAGTACTTTTCCACTAGAGGCGCCTGTGGGGCGGGGAGGGGACTTTGGGCACTGAGGAACAGGAGGGTCTAAAATAAGATCACTGCGAGGAGAGGAGTCACTACAACACTCACACCGCCTGCACTGCCATGGCAACAGTGCGCTACTTAGGAGAATGCTCTTTTACACTAGGAGCTAATCTTTAGGCGGGCACTCATGGAAATATACCGCATCTTCTTTCAGGCAGTGGTTAGGGGAATCACGTGAGGACAGTTTGATGTAAAGCTAAGCCTTGTGCGCGTCACATTTTCAGCGTCAGAGTCCAGGCAGGCAGCAGAGTGTGCAATGGCAATGTAATGCAAGCTGTACTCGGCAGTAAATCACGAAGAATGACTGCTAATATTTCATGAACTCTTTACTCAGATCATGTTGTATAATGGCGAAGGGTCTCATGGCCTGCTCTAAAACCAAGCTCCCCCTTAGCTGGCTGTGATGGCCAAGTTACCTCATCTACCTGGACATTTCTGATGTGTAAAATGATGATGGTACCCATACCCGTATCATGTTGTGAAGGCTCACTCATGGTTCCTTAACTAAGTGAAGGGAACCGAGGACCAGGCTTGGCGTTAGGATGCCCATGTTTTCCCTCCTCACAAGCCATACTCTACACACATTTGAAGTGACCAGGAGGGGACCAGCTGCTTGCTGCCTCTGCCTGCCTGCATTTCCATTCAGCTGATCTGTGACAATGACAAGGAGGGCCAGGCATGAGGGCCCAGGAGAGCCACACAAGGGGGGGGGGGCACAAAACCTCTTTTGAAGGACCTATTATTATTATTTGGTAATGTAACCTTTGCTCAGATGCTTTGTTCTAAATTATGTCTATCTTTCTGGGCTGAGCCAACTGCATGGCAAGAGGCAAAGAGCTATCTGGAGTATGCAAAGTAGGGACACCAAGGGGCAGGTTGGGGGAGGGGGTTCAGCAGACTCCGGAGCTACATAGCATCTAGCATCTGAAGCAGATAACTGTCTTGGAGTACTAGGCAGGAGGGCTCGTCTGCTTATTCAAAGGTGGCATGCAAACTGTCATCTGCTTTCCTATGCTATGTGTCCAGCAAAATGTTTATAAGTGAAATAACAGACAACATGATCTGAAAGGAATCCAGTTTTCAAGGAATTAAAACAGTTTGTAAAATCCTTAATTACACTTTCTAGAAATGCTACTTGCCCTAGGCAGAGAATCCGCAAAGTAAGTAAAAAAAAAACAAGACAAAACACAAGAACAACAACAAAATCCTTTCTGTTTCCTAGGGACTTAGGGCACACTGTGTCAGAGGGATGGATAACTTCCTAACCCTTTCCCAGAAAGAGGGGTTGAAACCTAATACTAAGAGCTACCATGTCAGTCAGCACTACCCAGGTCCTCACTGTAAGATGAGGGTGAAGAAACTTAGGCATAGGACTTTGGATCAGGGTGTGGCTAACTCTACAGCCTATGGCCTTGAAACACGGCTCTGGCTACACATTTATCAATGAGCACTCAGCATTCAGCTGCCTGACACTCTTACTGCTAGGACCATGACGACACCCCAGAATGATACTGGGATACAGTGAGGCGTGGATGCTACTCTATGGATTTTCTATCGTTCTGGGCAAAGTCTAACACTTATCCTGGGCCAGAAATGATCCATGACAGCAGGACATTAGCCTTAGGCAGGTAATGTATGAACACAGAATCTGGGGGCTTCGTGGAAACCAGTTACTTAAGAGTGGGTTCCACCCATCCCTAAAGCCCTGCTATGGACTCATAGCTATGGTAGAAGATGGGTTAAGTTAGCAGCTCTCACTCCTAATCAGAGCACTAGCACCAGCCACATCCATTTCTACATGCTTCTGTTTTCACCTAATTCTCAGCATCACGTGAAACTCATGGGCATCGGCATCATCCTCACCCTAGTTCTGAAGATAAGCAGAAGCCCCAAGAGTTTATTCCTCTCCTCGGGAACCCACCTACAGCCAAAAGTGCAGTAGGGAAAAGAATGGCCCCATCGTTTCTCCCATAGCCCAGTAGCTGTTGGCTTCGTGCAAGCTCTGTGCAAGCTCTGTGTACGTAACTAGGTTTGTTGGTGATTTCAATGCCCAGACGATGGCATCTCCCGACAGCCAGGGAGCTCGCGGGTACTGTCCTAGGCCCTCTGCATGTATGTTACGGTTGTGTAGCTTAGTCTTCTTGTGCCACTCCTAAGGGTGGGGGCGGGGTCTGTCTGTGACTCTGCTGCCAGCTTTTGGGAACCTATTCCTCCTACGGGGTCGCCTTGCCCAGTCATAATACATGGGGAGGTGCTTAGTCTTAATGCAGCTTGATTTGTCAAGCTTTGCTGATATCCATGGAAGGGAGGCCTACCCTTTCCTGAATAGACGTGGGGGAGTGGGGGAGGTGTGGGAACAGGGGTGGAGGGAAAGGACGGGGGTGGGGTACGGAGACCCTGATGTAAAAGAAAAATGAAATCGGCACCTCGCAAAGGCTTTCCACCTCTCCCACAATACTCTGGGAGTCTTACAGGGGTTTACAAATGCCTTATTTGGGGCTGAGCACTCAAGGTCACTCACTCTCCGCCTCCTGCACTCACCTCAGCTAAGTCTGCAACCTGTGTGATGCAGGGTTCCATGCACCTCGCAGTTTTGCCTTTTAGTTTTAGTTTCCTAATCACATCACCAGGTAAATAATAAAATGTCAATTCCTAGATGAAGAGACTGAGGCTACTATGGCTAACTTGCAAGCACATGGCTACAAAAAAAAAAAAAAAAAAAAAAAAAAGATTCAGTCTGATCTTTGAACCATTCTGAATTAATAATTTAAGTTTCAGGAAGTATGAATATTCAGAGTGATGCCCAGAGGTTAAAATAACCCAGCAATAAAATATTTTGGTTCTGTTGTTTGAAGTAGAGGCCCAATTTTTAAAGGGCCAAACCTATGCCTTTTCTTTCCTACATCAAAAACTGCATAAACAGGCATGTGCCGTAAAAGTCTAATCCCAGCACACTCACTCTGGAGCCAGGGACATGGGGATCTAAGGCAGTTTGAGGCAAGCCTGGTCTATACAGCAAGTTCTCAAAGCTACATTGTGAAACCCTGTCTCAAAAAAACAAAGCAGAACAAAACTTACAGCCTGTAAACGTGTTTGGTATATATTAGGAGCACAATAAATTTTGAATGAATAAGATAAAATATTTCAACAGGTTCTATGGTAAGATCTATACTGTCTCAAAACATTTCAATTATTTTTGCATACTTAGAACCTCTGTCCTTAACCAAACAAAAGGTACATGCTAAATTTTATAACGTATCTGTTCATGTATCTATCTTATTAGATAAAAAAGCAGGTACAGAAATTGTATTCTGTGATAAACTGCCTCCCTGACTTTTAAGTCACTTCCGAGTTCTGGAAGACTTCTCTTAAATACGGCCTTCGGTGCCACGGAAAACTTCACTCTACTACTATTTTGGAAGGCTTGGTCTTTATCACGTGATGGGAAGAATTTTTTCACTGTGTTTAGGCTATGAATAGCATTTGAAAAATTACTCAGTTATAATTATAGACAGTGAACACCTGCCAATGTGCTGGAAAATGAAATCATGCAAAATTAAAAGACAAGTGTGCAATGCCTGTCAAATGCCAAGCCATCAGCAAGTAAATGTAAACTAAGATCCTAATAAGACCACTGAATTTACACACACAATTAAAAATTACCCTAGCCACATGGTTAATTATCTTTTAAAGGATAAATATTTACCAGCTTGTCAGTTTACACAGTTTTAAGTGAAAATACTAAATGAATACTGCTCACTAAATGATTTATTACTGAATATATAAAATTGACTTGGGTACTGTAGTCATAAAAATTACATCATAAACTTTTGTTTCCCAACCTAATGACATTCAGAAAATCACACAAACACTGCCACACACACACATACAGACATGATAGGAATAGGCTGGATGCAACAGGAAGGTTAGTAGGAATGGGAGGAGCACAAGGCATGGTAAGGGGACCCCGGTTTGACCGCTGGGGAACCTGCATAGGATCAAACCAGGGCCCCTGAATGTGGGTGTCAGATGGGGGGCCTTGGGTAGTCTACAGTGCCACTGCCGTGGAACCAGGATTTATCCCTAGTGCATGAATGGCCTTCGGGAGCCCATTCCCTATGGAGGGACACTCTCTCAGCCTAGATTTGGGGAGGGCCAAGGTCCTGCCTCGAATGATGTGACAGACTCTGATGATCCACATGGAAGGCCTAACCCTCCCTGAGGAGTGGATGGGGGTGGGATGGGCAGTTGGTGGGGGTCATGGGAGGACAGGAGGGAGAGGGAACTGGGATTGGTCTGTAAAATAAGATTTTTGTTTTTAATTTAAATAAAAAAAATTAAAAAAGAAATGGTAAGGGGGTGAATATGATTGAAATATATTATGTCTATGCATGAAAATATCATAAAACTCATTATTATGTATATTAACACATGATAATTAAAGAAAATAAAATCAGGCCAGCTGGATGGCTCAGTAGGTAAAGGCATCTTGCCACCCAACCTGAGCAGCTCAATTTGCTCTCCAGAACCCACGAGGAGGACATGATTCACACAAGCTATGCTGTGATCTCCACATGCAAGCATCATGGCACCTCCCCACAACAGAGAAATGTAAGGAGAGACTTTAAAACGTTATAAAGCATGCAAACTGTTTCCCTTAAGTGCGGTTTAAAAGCTTAAGAGGATGGGGTCAGTGCTAGGACACTTGTCTAGCATCTTAAAGGCCCTGGGGTGCATTCCAGAAAGACCTTCTTTAGCTTAACTGAAAAATAAGGCTGCCATTTACGGGACTGGAGGGTGGCTCAGTGGGTAGGAGCTCTTGCAGGGCCCATGTTTGGTTCCCACAAGCCACCTGATGGTTGACCACCATCTACCATCTGCGACTTCAGTTCCAAGGGCTTTGGGAACCTCTTCTGGCCTTCCTGAGTACCCACCAGACATGTAGTAAACATATATACATGCAGGCAAAGCAGCTATACATATAATATAAAACAAATAAATCTAATAAATGAAATAGGCTTTAAAATAAGGTAAATTTTAAATGAAAGGTAAAATTAAAGTAGCTAAACTAATCTTTCTAAGGTACTTTCATATTACTTGGTAATCTACCAGGTTTTTAAAATAAATAGTCATGAAACAAACAAACCACAATATAAGAGGATGGACAAATTCTTGTGCTGTTAAAGTTCATGCTTTTTCGAGTCTATAAACTTAAATTTGAATGTACAGCACAAACTAAGAGATACAGACACACTTAACAACAACAACAAAGTCGACTGGAAAACCCAGCAAATGATCCATCCCATAGTCGTTCTACAGAAAATCCCCAAATGTTTGCAGTAAGAAGACTTTTCTTATAAAGCAGCAGGTAAGACAGGAGTCTCTCCCGTCTCTCTGTGCTTTTACCTGTACAGGTGAGTGTGCCTTCACTGGCTGTGGCCAGGCCAGATACAGTAAGCAACCGTAAGAAAGACATATTTCAAGTCTCCCGCCGCCCTCAGAATGCAATCACCAGATACTCTGAAGAGCCCTCCCAGTCTGGTGTTCTGCCTACACGCTGCCCGTTAACTGGTACACTCAGCCAGTTCTTCAAGGCCACTTAAAAAGTCCTCCTCACTTCAAAGCCTGGGTCAAAATAAATCCCCTTTCTCACTGACCTCTGTAAAAGAAAAATCCACTTAATAAGTTAAAATTGGTGATGCATTGTAAACCTCTTCCGCCCCTCTCCCCACAGAGTCTAAGACCCACCCACCCCCACCCCGTGTCTATGGTTCCTTCCAATCCATGCTAATTTCTACAACATAAATACTTCCTGTTTTTAAATATGAAAATTCGTTTTAATTATACATAACACTAAATAGAAGCTATCTTGTCAAAATTTTAGGCAATTAACAATTCTTTATTACATTTAAGACTCTACCAGAGAAAAGGTGTCAAGAAATCTTTAATTAGACATGTCAATTACTAATTTATAATATATTCAAGTAGTAAAAAAATTTGCAAATTTCTTATGGCTTATTAAAAGCTAAAATAAAGGATATGGCACACTTATTTCGTAATTCTTTGCATCATGAACCATCTGTACATACCAGTGTATTAGGCCAAAAGTGTCGGTGATGAGGAAAAAATTCTAATTAAGCTAAAATACTGTTTCAAAGAAACTTCCATGATGTCATGAATAACCTGTGGCCTTAAATTTAACACTCATCTGTTAAATGAAATTTAGTACTCAACCATTTAATATCCCAACTTTGTACAAAACAGCTCATTCCATTTATACACAAAATAAATATGTTACAATAACAGTTTAAAACTTTTTTTTCATGGTAGAGGCCATTTGAAGCAGTGTAACAAGAATAAAATATATGAAATTTTACAAGTTTTTTTTTTTAAAGTATGCCTTTCATTTCAAGCTCGCTGAAGACACACAACAAAGGGAAGAGGCAGGGTGCATTTCTATTTTGTAAAGAGGAGAGGGAGCAGATAAATAGATGGGAGGGCAGATACCAAGAACAGATAAATAGATGGGATTTGTCCTGTAAACCAGAGGGAAATAGAAGATGGGGCTGAGGGACCCTCACTGGTACAGCATGTGCATGGCCCTGGGTTCTAGCATCAGAACCAGAGGAGGAAGGGGGGAGGGAGGAAGGGGGGAGGCAGGCAGGCAGGCAGGCCTTTCTTTTTCTGAGACAGACACATAAGGTTGTGACTGCAGATGAAAGGCAGGAATGGCAATGTGGCTAAGCTGATAAATTAATGAATCAGAATTAACTGTTATAGAATTGTGTGTGTATGTGTACTAAACATACATATGCTACATGTTACCCAGTTAGATACAAGCAGAGATGCTCTGATTACCACTAAAGTGCATCATATGCAATGCTCCAAGGGTCCTTTCTCCCTGGGAGATAATAGTCACATCATTAAATGAAACCTTTCCCACCTTACTTAACAAAGTATTTAATTACTTGGTCAAAATCTACTCCCTAAGTTTATGCATTTTTTCTCTTTTTATAATTTTTTGGTCTTTTACCTTAATTTTTACAGGCATCAAGGCTACTTCAGTAGTGAGTGACTTGTGCTGGTAAGTAGGTCTGAGTTAATTCCTCTGGTCCTTTGATTAGACAGTGGAGTATCAAAGAGGTGTATTGGGATTGCTTTTAATTCAGAAAAATGAGAAAGGGGGCCTGCTGAGAGCAGGGGAAACATTTCCCTATCCCTCCAATTCCACATACAATGCTTGGCACACGATGATTCTTGAAAATGTATTGAACAGATTTTAATATATTGTTGATATGAAATCAACAAATTTGAGAACAGGTGTATAAAAGATGTCTACCAGCATGCTAATTTTAACAGGTTTAGTGGTCATTTGGAATTGGACCCATCGATCTCCCTCGCTGACTGGTCCTCTAAGCTCAGCAAAGTAGCTTTAGGAATCTTACATGCAACTCTGCTTTTGCTGCGCTACGGATGAGTAACAGAAAGCACCATGGAGCACTAAGTGGAATTACTACTCAGTCCTAGGTGAGACTGACCCCAGAGAGTAACAATGGGGTGAGGCCGCAGAGCCTGCATGATGCCAGGCACTATGTGACATGTAAAGGCTACATTGTGTCATAATGGGTTTCACACAGAACGCACTGCAGTCGGCTTTGCAGGGTAGACAAAGGGCTCTGAGGCTATCTATGTAGGTGGGCAGAAAGGTGAAGCATGGTTAGGTTCCGAGAAGCTAAAGAGAACTGCAATGGGCGGGAGGCAGAGCCCAACTCCACTGAGGAGCAACTTCCTTTTGGATGCCTCGGAGACAGCTTACCCTCACTAGGTATGTAGGGAAAACAAACAAAAAGACAACAACTGACTTTCCTCCTAAATGGACCCTGCCAGTCTTGTGTCTCAGGAACAATCCCATTGCTAGGTAATTCAAATCACAAATTTTACTGTTATTTTCTTCATTTCCTAAATTTATTTAAATACCATGTCCTGTGGCTTCTAACTCCTTGTTAGCATTCTACCACATCCCATTCCACTATTGTTTTTTCCCAATTGTAACTGATGTGACGCATCCACTCCTTGAGCCTGAAAACCCACTCTCCATCTTACTCCCAGAATGACCCTGGCAACATTGTCACTCATGTAGCCATCCTCTTGAAAGCCTCAGGGGCCTCCCATTGTTCTGGGGTAACACTCCTTAAAACTGCCTACAGTTCCTCTAGCTCTGGACCCTGCCTGGTAACAATGAAAAACTCTAGCATTACAGTGTCCTTCCTATGAGCTAGGCACCATGCCATGCTCTGCAGGCATTACTTCATATATTCTTACAGCAGCAATGCGAATAAAGAACTATTAGCATCACCCGCATTGGGCAGATAAGGAAACTGAGTCAAACAGCCATATGAACTCAGAGTTGTACAGATAATAAAGTATTGAAGCTAACTTCAGAGCATATGCTCTTAAATTTCATACTCCCCTTAAACCATGAACTTCAACCATCCTGAATCTCACTCAAGTCTTAGAACTCAGTTACTTGCTCTGACCATGAGGCCTTCATACAAACTATTCTCTGGGTCTGTACAAAAATCCTACTGTATGGATAATTATTCATAAGAAAAATGAACTGGTGTGTGTCCATAATACTAGCACCTGGCAGACGAGGCAGGAACCCCTATCTCAAAGTGAATAAATGAATGAATGAATACTAAATCTCCCTTTAAAGGCATTTGCCTCAAGGAACTCTCCCCTTACCAGACCAAATGAAATGTTCATTTACTTCTTTCTGACCCATTAGCCCTCAGCAGAATATCCGAATCTTTACCACTGGTTCCAGTCCTTGCTACGGCATTCACTATTCGTTGCTCAAATGCATGCATGCATGGATGGATGGATGGATGGATGGATGGATGGATGGATGGATGGATGGATGCTCCATAAAATGGAAGTGTCACCTAAGTGGACTGATGTAAGACAGAAAGAAAGCAAATAAATTTGTTTATCCACTGGATATTTATTTAGTAACTTCCAGGTCCCAGCCAATACTCTTGAGAACTTAGAGCCCTTCTGGGGAACACATATGTATCAACACGAAATTACAGAACAATATAAACCAAGTATCCTATAATAATGGCAGCAGTAAGGTATAATAGATGCAGAACAGAAAAAGGAATGTAAGTCTATAGGAAATCTCTACAGTACAGAATACTGACACTTTCGGCAGAACAAATTGGCTGAAAAATCATTTTACATCGTCTATATATTGCACCTGTGAAAGGGGAGAGGCGCATTCACTGGCTATGGCAGCACTTAGCATCCATTTCATTCCCACAAAAGCTGTGTTCTTATCTTGATTTCACAGATGTGAAAATCGAACACAAGGAAAGTCAAGGAACTTGCCCAAGGTCATGGCAGTAAATTACTGAGGAAGCTTTTGACCTTAGCTCTGCCTCTTAGGCCTTCCTCTTAAGTGTCCCTCTTAGGCCCGCCTCTTCTGCCTGCCTCTTCTGCCTGCCTCTGGTACATGTACTTACTACTGGGCTGCAGTTCTCTGATACAGTACTCCCCAGAGCCTGAGTATTTTTATTTTCAATATTAAAAAATTCATTATCTACTTTCCCACTCAAATGTAAATAAGCAGCAAGATGAAAGGCCAAGAAGACACCAAAGTGAAGTAGAGTAACAACAGGGGAGGGCAAAATCCCCTAACTACTAGGTGAAAAACTTCAAAGCTGTGGTTCATGTAGTTCCAAATAGTCCATAACAGTATTTGATGTGCACAATTATGACCCCATTAATAAAAACATAACTATATGGAGGTCTAAAAGAAGTGGATCCTTATGCCAGGGATGGAATGTACATGCACTGAAAATTAGTTAATTCCTTGCTGGTAAAATGAGTTATAATAGTTGATTCTAAAGTGTCTGTAAGGAATATTTGAAGATCTTAGCTTTTTAAGATCATCATTTTATCAATTTGATTGTTTTTCTTTTGTTTTATTTAAATTCAAGCCATTACAGAAAACTGCCATATCTTAATCCACAATCACTGAGCATTCTTCACATCTATAAACATTTCATCCATTCCTTCCAATGAAACAGGGTAAAGTGATAGTGAAAAAAAAAATGGTAGGACATTACAGTATTTTAAACCTTACTGCACTTACAATTTAAGTAGATTCACATGTAAAACCACAAAAGAAACAATTTAGGGGAACACAAAATAACTGAACAGCAATGTATTTCTAGTAAATGCCTACCAATTGCCTTACCTGGGTCTAACTTTTTATTTATTTATTTATTTTTTATTTTTCAGGCAGGGTCTTGCCATGTAGCCATGTACTGACTTGGTACTCATCATGTGGCCAGGCTGGTCTTGAACTCCTGACAGTATTATTTGTGCCTCAACCTCCTGTGAGTACCGAGGGTCAGCTACTACACACCTAACTTTGGGTCCAACCAGGCAACCTGGATATGCTAACTCCTCTGTGACTTAGGCTGGTTTTATTATTATTATTTTCTAGCTTTGTTTTAGGATGCATTTAGGAAATGAAATCCTGCCTTTGTTGTGAAAAGCCAGAAAAGACTATTCGGACATCCGCCAGGTACCTTGAACAAATATAAACCATTTAATATCACTTTCTCACTTTAGAGGCTTTTACAACACTGTAACAATGTGAAAAGTACACCGGCTACACTTGGCAACAAACAAAAAGAAATACAAGGACTTATAATTAACTTTCACATATATTCTTTCCCACCAGCAACGCCATTTCCGCCTAAAACGCCATAAAAGCAACTCTTGCCCACCTGTTTTTGAAAACCGTTTTTAGCTTACGCAGTTCAGTTTGGGCTCAACATTCAGTGTTTTACCGTACCCTCCAATGCTTAGTGAAGTCATATTAAGAGCTAACACGACAACCCGTTACCCGATGGAAGCAAAGGCGACTTGAATAACTTGCAAGTCCAATCTCACCGTCCAGTTATTCTAATAATGCTCTTACCTCGACGCTCTTCAGGATGAACTGGCTTCTCTCTCTCACGTCTTTAAAGGGGCACCTCTTAGAAAGCATAAGCAGATGAGCAAGGAGCTTATTCATCCCATCCAAAGAAGCAGCATTGGAAAGCCCGTCTGAAGGTCGATAATGCGTCTCCTTTACTGAACGGAGGTATTCGGTTTTTCTCAAAACGACCTGCCTGATGTTTTCCAGCGCTGTCTCCCTGGTACCCGAGTCTCTGCTGCATAAGCCATCCCACCTCACTTCATTCTCTCCTTCAGCCATGGCAATCGGCAGCTTCTCTTTTGCAGTCTTCAGCATTTCCTCCAAAGCAGTCTGTTCTTTTTTTAAACCGAGGAACGTAAGGATAAAGTCAGAGAAACCCAGTCGTCATGAAAACAAGCGTCTGGGTGGCACTGGGAACCACACGCGCCTTCTAAGTGGATGCTTTCCAATCGATCCACAGGCTGGATCGCCCTTGCACCCAGTCCTAAACGAAGGGGCAGACAGTCTGCTGGTCGGAGATTGGAAAAACAAAGTCGGCAAGTTGCAATCTTACAGAGCTGATTAGCTGGGCAGGGAGCCCCGGGGAAGCGTTCCCTGTGCCGCGGGGTCAGCGGATATCCTCGCGTCGTGGAGCTGTCAAATCCGAGCTGGGCCCCACAAGGCTGGCAGCCGTGGCAGGCTCCCCTCCAGCCATTCCGGGCTTTTTGTCTGTGCAGCGGTGCTCCAGCGCGTCCCCACCCCGCCCCTCGTGCGGCTCCAGTCTCCGCCCCCCTCGGCCCCTCCTCGCGCCTCGGCGGGGCGGCCGGGCTTGGCCGCAGACCCTCACCCCTGGGCTGCCCGGCCCGAGGCTCCGCCGCCCCGGGGCCCGCGGTGCGCACCGCTCACGGCGCCAGCGGCCACGGAGGTCGGCGTCCCCGACCCTGCCCTCCTCCCCCGGGATGCAGCGCCGCTTCCCCGCCGCCGCCCCCGACTGCTGTGCGCGCGGCCCAGCGGTCCCCGAGCCCCGGGCTGCGCCGCCAAGCGCAGGGCCCGCCCCTCGCCCAGCCCCGACGGCGGGGGCGGGGACGGAGCCGGGGCCTCGCCCGCAGCCCCTCCCCCGCCCCATGCCCGCCTCTCCTCTCCTCTCCTCTCCGCCCCGGCCCTCGCGGCCCGGCCGTCGGAAGAGCCCCGCCCTCCGGGGCCGGCACCTCCGGACCCCGAGCCCGCCGCGCGCCGCCAGCCCGTGCCGGCTGCTGCGCGTGCGCGGCGCCGCGCGAGCGGGGGGGGGGCGGAGGGGAGGCGCATGCGCGCTCCGCGGCGGTTTCCGTCACCCCCCCCCCGACGTTTGGTGGCGCTGGCCCGGAGAAAGGGGAAAGGAAAAGTAAGCAGTGCAAATGCCGCCGCGCAAGACGATCGCAGCGAATAAGGGGCTCGATGGTGTCCCAGACAGAATGGGATGCAGGCGAAGACTGACATAAATAATCGTGACGGCCGGAGCCCCCCCACCCCACCCTCCCAGCTTCAGGAGGCAGGGCGTCCTCGCGCTGGCTTTCGGGAAATGTAGTTGTAATGCTACCGACGCCGGCCGTTTGCGACAGAAACTACAACCCCCACAGGCCACCGCGACGCCGGCCGCTGCCGGCGAACCAACGGTCCCGGAGGAGTTCGGGGTTAACTGGGAGCGTCCATCTGGTAAGCGTGGCGGGCTTGGCCGTGACCCGTTCCTCCCTTCCTCCATCCCAAAGCCAGGCAGACCGGGAAGGGCTCGGGGCCGCTGCCCCCGCAGCCCGCCCGCAAGCCGGATGGCTCCGGGGTCCCCGTGCGCTGCAAACGCACCTCTGCTTTCCCACGGACCCGTTTTGTGCCGTATTTCCTCAGCCGAATAGAATCCGAGGGTGAGCTTTGAAAGCAAGAGACTGATAAGAACTCCCCGTGTTCTTAGGTTTGAAGGCTAGCAAACTTTGAAAGGTTCTGTATGAAAAGAAGCCTGCAAAAAAAAAAAAAAAAGGGGGGGGGGGTAATTCAGTTGTCCTGGAGGTGTTTTGAAGTAATTATACTTGAGAAAACTAAGGTTTGGAAGTTTTGTTTTGTTTTGTTTTAATAGTAATCAGATTAAACTTTAATTCTTTGTTTTACAGAGTAAATGTAGTCATAAAATGTTAACCGGGACCTAGAGAGATGGCTCAACAGTTAAGAACACTTGTCCTTACAGAGGACCCTCGTGGTAGCTCACAACCATCCATAGCTCCGGTTCCAGGGGACCTGATGACTTCTTCTGACCCCAGCAGACACATGCAAACGGCACAGTCGTACACAAAATAAATCAGCAAACATAATAAACCAACTGGGCCTTGAATGTGTGTAACAGTGTGTAACGAAGATACGCCTTTGTTTTACTAGAAAACTAGTGTGTAAATCCACAGTTGTGATGCTGTTTAACATTGTTGGGGTGGCTAGAGGAACATTTAGCCCAGCCTTGGAAGACTTCATCCCGAGGGAGACAAAGGCCAAAAAAAAAAAAAAAAACAGCATTTGAGGCTTCAGCCGACTAATGTCCGCTGAGTGTGACGGTGTTTTTTGTTTTGTTTGCAGGCTTTTCCAGTTATCTGCAAGTTAATTTATATGCTTTGCAGTAGTTGAGGAAACAGAAGATGCCATTTGTAGTAGAAGTAAAGAAAGGAGGGAATTTCTGAAGTCACTAGCTGATTGGGTTCTAGTGATCATCCCATAGTCGACACCATAATTGTCTAGGTGGGGCTTGCTTCAGTCTGAGCATTAAGGAAAGAGGGAAGGAATGGGCTGAGACATTGTGGAGGGACTGGGCCAGGAACCTGTATTACAGAACTAATTGGAAATAAGCCCCTTGTGACCGGACTGAGTGGTGTAATCTGTCGTCCTTTGCTGGGGAAGTGAAGGCAGGAGTTTGAAGGCAGCCTGGGTAAAACAAAAGGAAGGGATTCCCACCTGCTTGCATGGGGAGGTGTGCACATTTGTTTATGGGAGAGGGCAGTAGATGGCCATTGCCTTGGGATGTGGAAGAGAAAGGAGAACTTAACTGTAGAAGTTTGAGGTGTCCTTGTAATGGCAATGGCTGTCGATTTCGACAAAGGAGGTACACTGCTTGAAGTTCTGTGTATGTGGGTTATCAGTAGGTGTGGTTCTGAAGGAGCAGCCAGGTTGGAGGGGAACCCCCCCCCCAATGTTTTGTCCTAGAAACAAAATGAAGAAAGAGTTAGGAAAGACTGTTAATTGATCTAGGTCCAATGGAATGAGGACTAATTGGCCACTACACTTATCAGTGCGGAGATTATTAAATAGAGGGCGTAGGAAGCCATTGCTTAGGACTTGAGCTCTTGTGCTGCCCGGCTCCCAACCCCCAGATCAGACAAAAAGAAAAAAATCAAAATGGCCATCCTTGCTAATGTTCCACATATCCAAACTGAATACATTGTTACCTGGCCTGAGAAGTCAGGAGAATGAGAGGGGATGGGATTTCCCAAATTACCATTTGGCATGATAGTGTGTTGCCTCTGCATTGATCCCTACATTCTTTAATTCTTCCAAATAATAACACGAAGTATCTGATGTTAACTAGTTCCTTCCTTTTGTGCTGTCTCTCTGCCCTGACCTTTGGCAAAAAGTAACTCTGAAATGATGAGTCTGCTTTGGCTGTTTCTGCTTTGTGTTTTAGCCTCTCTAGCTATAAAGCTACCTTCTCTGTCACCCACTGAAATACTCAGCTTATGTTATGGAATAAAGTGTTGCTCCATCCCAGACTTGAAAATAAAGCTAATTTAAGGATTTTAAATTGCTACTTTGTTGTTTGAGAAGGTCATTGGCTGTGTTGACAAGAGACACAGCATCTTTATCATTGTTTCCTCTGTCCAGGCTGCCTCATTGTCTTCCTTTGTTGATCTTAGGTCAACTACTTCTTGTTCAAAGACCTGTCCCTAATTAGAGAAACAAAGAAACTTACTTTTATTGCAGTATGTATCTTTATTGGCTAGTGTGTTGCAAATGCAGTTTTCAATTACACTCTCCATAATTTGATTGGCACCTGGCCTTGTAAAGGCTGAGCACCCTAGAGCATCTACGTGTCTGGTTTGCTCAGCCTGGCCAAAGCTCAGTAGGTTGCCTGATTCCCTACATAGACTCAACAAATGCTTGATGTTTGTTGTGTGTGCTGACCCTTATTTGTTATCCCAGCACTCTGGAAGCGGACACAGGAGGATCAGGAGTTCAAGACCAGCTTGAGCTACTTAGTGAGACCTTGTTTGGGGAGGGGAAGGTGAATAAGCATCGAACCAATGGATGAGACCACTCTCATGGTACTTTCAAGAGTACTTGAAGGCCAGAAATTATAATCAGTGCACCAAACCCAAGATGAATGATTAATAGGTGTTCATTGAACATGAATTTACACAGATAACAGTAAGACCCTGCCTCCCTGATGCTCTCTGAGACCCAAGGGGCTTCTGTGTCCCCATGCCCCCCCCCAAAAAAACAGGTCATGTCTGTACCTATAACCACTCCCAAAAGTGGCCATTGTTACAGTTTCATAGGCGAGATACCACTACAAATACTACTACATATTAATGAAAAAAAGCTGGGTGCCTGATAGAAGGAAGTATAGTGAAAGCATTTTAGGAAAATATATTTTTATGAGATATTTATTAAGATTCCTGCAAACAATTTTTAAACTGATTCAGTGGAACCAGCTTCATAAAAACGCCAAGACCGAGTAGCCACAGATCTCAACTACATCACCTCTTCATCCAGCGTTCTCTTTCCTAACCCTCTTCCAGATGTAGCTCAGAGTAGAATTCATCCTCCTGGGGTATTCTGCTCGCATACAGCTTGCACATCCTTGTCTACTGTGTCACTGCTCATCAGTCATAGCTTTCTGCGTCTTGAGTGTTGTAATACCATTTGTAAATACCATCCAGCCACTGGCCTGACTGCAACAGTTAGCCTATCCAACATTTTAAGCCCAGGAAACAGTTCTTTTGTTTTTCTTTTTTAGGATGATTTTAATTAAAATAACAAGCTGTAAGGTCTCTGGGCAATGCTTAAAATAGAGCAAAAATTAGCGTGTTAGTTGCATATCCTACAGTGCAGTAGTCCCTTTCATGAGAGCAAAAGCTCTGTGATGGCTGTTCTTGCTTGTCAACTTGACTTCATGTGGGATTAACTGAAACCTAAGCGGCTGGGCACACCTCGAGGGATTGTTAGTTAACTGGATTGTTTGAGCTCAGAAGACACCCAAATCTGGGCCACACTGTCTCCTAGCAGCTTGTATGAAGGCCTGGGAAGAAAGATACGTCTGCCTTTCGCCTGCTTGTCCTCTTCTCACTGGCAATTTTTTCTACTCCTCTGCTGAGGAATTCCTTCACTGACATTGCAGCCTGCTTCTCTGGGATTTCAGTGATGCATACCAAAGACCATCTGAGACATCCATCCTTATGGACTGAACAGCTATTGGGGTCTTTGACTTCCCATTTAGAGACAGCCGTGGTTGGACTAGCTAGTTGGAGCACAGCCTGTCAGCCACTCTAATAAATCATACACACACATAGTGTATGTGTCACACATGTATGTATGTATGTATGGCTTTCTAGAAGTTTCCATGTTATTCTATACCCTCCCCCTTTTTAAAAGATGTCCTCACTGAAAGGAGGGACCCTGAAGCACAGAGGTAAAGGGACTGACGTGAGGGTTAGACTGTAGGGAGACACATAGGAACTGGGTTCCTTCCTGTAGGAAATTTACACACAAAACTACCATTCCTTAGAACTTAGAATCAACAAGAGAAATGAAGATCACTTAATGGGGTCACTTAGTACTGTTAAGTATTAAGTTCAGGGCTAACTTGGGCTACAGGATACCCTGTCCCAAGGGAGAGGGAAACTTACTGCTAAGAAACGTGGTGCTAACCCTAATAAAATAGGGTTTTGTTAATTTTTTAAAATACAGCCTTATGTGTTTTTTCCAGTTGAAAGATAGGGTAGACATGTAGCTCAATGGTAGCTTAGCGTGTGCTCAGGGCTACTTAGCATGTGCTGATGCCCAGGGTTCATTCTCCAACACTAAAAGAAGAAAAACAAACAGGGAGGATGGTTAGAAACAGTTCACATTGTGCTTATCTGTAGTCCCAAGTGTGAGACTTGGGCTGAAGGGCTGCTTGAAGCTATAATTTCCAGACCAACCTCTCAGAGCAGGCAAGGACACTGTATAAAAGTGTGAAATGATGTGACCACCTTATCAAGATTGTACACTAGTCAGGGAGAAACTGACCTAGATGCCTCCAACATGGACATTCATTATGAAATTCATTGATGAAATTTAATTAAATCAAGGAAATGCATTGATAACAATAAAATAGGGCTCCTAGCTCTTGTGAGCTTGGGGACACAATCTTGTCCACATACAAGAATTGTAAGATGCACACACAAATACATGCATTAATACATGACTGGTAAATTTATCAGGATGATAATTTATTAACATACATTGGAAGGCCTGTCAAGTAAGTAGCCTATTGGTTTTCCTGCTAGGTTTTTTCCCCCTTCCTGTAGGAAATTTACACAAGAAACTATCATATTGCCTTGGAACATGGAATCAAGAAGAGAAACGAGGCTATGTGTGGTCAGTTAATACCGTTCAGCTGTGAGAAACCTCCGAGGCAGGGTTTTGGCTGCTCCCCGACCTTTGCTTTCCTCTGTCATGGAAGAGCTCTGCGGACGGACTTTCCTGTCGGAACTGTTGGCTCCTCCGAAAGGACACGGAGACTTACTATTAATTATGAAAGCTCAGCCTTACCTTTGGCTTGTTTCTGACTAGCTCTTATAACTTAAATCAATCCTTACTTTGTAATCGCTGTTCTTGCACATGCTTGTTACTTCGTCTCCATTTTAACCATCCTGGTAACCCTGGCAACCCTGGCGACTCCGCCTTCCCAGAGTTCTCTGTCCACAAGTGCCCGCTATACTTCCTGCCTAGTTTTTAGCCATTTAGCTTTTTATTAAGTCACTTACAGTGACTTATCTGTACACGGTATAATCAAACATCTTGCAACAGATCCCTTTGTTCAAACACGTCCATATTGCAGTGTACTATGCCTCTGTCTACAAACATACACGTGCTGGTTTACTATAGAGTTGGCTCTTGAATGACAAGTATTTTATGTGTGTTTGCTTGAGACAGGACTTGATGCATATCCTAGGTTGGCCTTGATTGAGATCCCCAGCCTCACCCTCCCCAATGCCCTATAACATCTGGCAGAACAAGCTTGGGGCTGTTAACTGAAATTTTTGTGTGTTTATCTATATGTTTGTATGTGTTTGATGTGTTCATGTACATGTGTTTGTTTGTGTATGTGTATCTGGGCATGGATGGTTGTGGTGCCAGGCTTTGAACCCATGGCCTTGTGTATGCTGGTATTCAGCTCTGGCCCAATCGAGGTTACTTAGTGGTACTGGGGGTTGAACCTAGGCACTGACATTCTGTGGAAGTGCTCTACTGCTGCCCTCTTCTCTTTTCGTTTTGAGGCGCGTGTTTAGTGGCCCAGGCTGGCCTTGAGCTGGCTAGGTGCAGGCCAGCCTGGGCCACGTGAAAAACAATCTTAAGTGTGATGGTACTGTGTGTGGCACTGCCAGTTTCAGAGCCAACTCCGGTTGCTGTTGTGAGCTGGGCTGGGAGTATCCACCACGATGCTTGGGGAAGCCAAGTCCATCCAGCACACTTGTGGTCCCAGCCACCTGGGAGGCAGGAGTTGGAGGCCCTGAGTTCAGTACTCTTCATGAGAGCAATGTTTCTAGTAAATCCTATCTCACAGTAAAAAGCGACCTCTTGGTGAGTCACAAGGGAGAAAAATGTTTGCCATACATTGCATACATGTATGACATGGTCCAAAATTTACAACTTAAGACATGATCCCTTGTGTCTCTAGCCTGCTTTCTACATTGTATAATACAATCCAATACAGAGTCAACAAAGCAAGTGTTAACGAGGAGCTGGCTGTCCATGCCATTGAGCTTCTGGTCAGCCACTGGTAGCATGTTGAGGGGAGACAGAAGTTAACCTGACATGGGGTTGGATGCCCCTCGCCCCTGTTTGTTTAAGGATTAACTGTAATAGTGATTTTTGTTCCCCCTCCCCCCCAAGGTCAAAAGATAACTTTTCATTACATTTAGAGAGATGCACTATCTTACTTGTGATCATGAAGCAGGTAAAACATACAATGGCTTGAGTGACAGCAAGGAGGCAGATGCAGGCTTGCTCTGCATGGCATTACTTCAGGGGTCACCTCATAAGGGTGGCAGCAGATGCTGGGCAAACCTGGCCTTTGTGGAGATTCATCTGATATATTCTCTTGGCTTAAGAGCTCATTTCTTTGAAAATGCATGGCAATTACAAGTCAGTGTTGTAAAGTGTTCAGTTAGAGAACTTTAGTGGACATTAAACTTAACCAGCTCAGGACTGGGTCATACAGTGAGCCTGTGTTTAACTTTGTAAGAAGCGGCTGCTGCATTTTTATACCCCTGCTCACCTGCACAAAGCAAATGAGAGTGTTGCTCCCCGACATTGGCAGGACAGTTACCTTAAGTGAGCCAGTCCCCAGTGGCACGGGAACATTGACTGTGCCGGCTCCCACCCACCCGCGTGTCTTCTTCGCTGGGGCGTCTGAAGACCTTTGCTTACTTTGTAGTTGGACTGTGTGTTGATTAAAGAGTTCTTTTGTCTTGGGAGCCTGTTCTTGCAAGCATTCTCTCTCTGCCTGGCTTGTCTTCATGTTCTTAAGGCTGTCCTTTGTAAATGGTTTTAAATTTTAATGAAATCCAGCTTAACAATGTTATCTCTCATACCCTGTGCTTTTAGTGTTTTATCTAAAATGTTATCGTCATACCCAAGGTCAAATAGATTTTCTGTTACCTTCTACAACTTTTGAAGTTTAGTATTTTACATGAAGGTCTGTGATCCACCTTGAGCTAACTTTTGAGAAAATTTAGTTTTTGTGTTTAAATATATTTATTAAAGTTTCTACTGGGTCTGAAATTATTATTTATCACCAAATATTAAGACTAAAAACAAAAAAGCAAAGTAAAAACCCTGTTTACCAACCCTTGCAGCTGTATTGCATTCTTGACAGAGAAGCTTGAGGTCATCTCCAGTTTGTCTGAAACACAGGGGACACAGTTCTGTCAGGCACCCTGGTGTCATCTGTTGCTAACCGGCAGGTGTTTGTGAGCTGTCACTGCAGACTGCTGTCTTTTCTACTTACCTGCTTTGTCATGGAGGTTTGCAAAAATCTACCTGTAACCTCCCCACGTTGCCTAAGTAACAGTTTTGCTCAAAATGTTTCCTTGGTGTTTTCATCTTTTGCAGAAAACTGTCTTGTCATGATCAGCCAAGTTTTTTTTTTTTTGTGTGTGTGTGTGTGTGTGTGCACAAATGTGTGTGCACGCATGCGCCCGCGTGTAAGTGAACACATGTTGTACAAATGGATCATAAAGTTTACTCTTAGACTTGAAATTTTAGATTTTAAGGTTTTATCAGTTATTTTAATTCCTTAACAGTATTGATTTCAAAGACTTCAGACTCGTTCAGACTCTGCTTTCGGGCCCCGCCCAGGCACTGGTCTCAACACAGTCCTCTTGCTTCCGTTGCCTGTATCCAATGGATAATCAATAAACCACGTTCACAATCGTATATTGTACGGTAGCTTCGTCTGTGTGAGTGTCGTTGGTGTTTCCAAATTAGTGTCTTTGACTATATGTCTGAATTTCCTGTTTCTGGCATATGTTAATGGATGGAATCTTTGAAAACAAAAATTGTCAAATCTGTGTTTACTTTGCCTTTCTGGAAAGATGTGTTATCAACTACAGCACAATCTAGGACAGATCCTTACAAATCTGCCTTCCTGCTGGCTTTATTCTTATTTTCTTATTGTTTTTCTTACCTGCATGTTTACCCCTGTATAGAGAAGTGAGATTGAATTTTGTATGGTTAAAAACTGAAATACTGGGCAAGGTGTTACTTGTCTGTAACCCAGCACTCAGGAAGCTGAAGGAAGATCTAGATTTGTGGCAAGCCTGGACTATACAGCCAGATCTAGTCTCACAAATGAATGCACAAGTAAATGTCCAAACAAAGCTTTAAAAATACCAGTAACCGTATGACTCTCTGCCGTCTGCAGCAAACGGGGTTAGTGTGTTGGCTCCCTTGGTTTTGTGTTTTCCTCCAAAGGAAAGGGAGCATTACATACAGTGTCTGTGTCCTTGGCACTGCAATGTTCTTGTTTTCTAACAATTTCACACAGATGATATCTTAGGGTAACTACAGTTTTCTAACTTGCTTTTCTCTCCACTCAGCAAGGGCTCCAGAGTTTGTCTGTGTTGTTATTGTGTATTGGGCTTTAATTTTAGATGCTGTATAATGTTTCACTATATGAATAGCAAACAGTTTACTTTCCAAGTTCTGATCAATATGTATGTATGTGTGGATGTATGTATGTGTGTATTGTATTATGTATGTATGTACGTATGTATGTGTGTATGTGTTCTTGTTACAAGCGCCTTCCCAGAGTATAGGGTTAGTTGTCCCTGGGTTGCTCACCGTCCTGAGCTGGCTGTCCCTGGGATGCTCACCGTCCTGAGCTGGCTGTCCCTGGGTTGCTCACCCTCCTGAGCTGGCTGTCCCTGGGTTGCTCACCCTCCTGAGCTGGCTGTCCCTGGGATGCTCACCCTCCTGAGCTGGCTGTCCCTGGGTTGCTCACCCTCCTGAGCTGGCTGTCCCTGGGATGCTCACCGTTCTGAGCTGGCTGTCCCTGGGATGCTCACCGTCCTGAGCTGGCTGTCCCTGGGATGCTCACCCTCCTGAGCTGGCTGTCCCTGGGTTGCTCACCCTCCTGAGCTGGCTGTCCCTGGGATGCTCACCGTCTTGAGTTGGCTGTCCCTGGGTTGCTCACCCTCCTGAGCTGGCTGTCCCTGGGATGCTCACTGTCCTGAGCTTTCCCAGAACTTAGCATTGACAGTTTTCTTTCTGAGACTCCCTGGCAATGTAATTAGTGGCCAGGGCTCTTCTAAAAGTGTCTTTGTTAGTGTCTGTGATAAGCAGCTCCGCCAGGTCTCCAGCCTCGCCTCCTAAATCGCAGGACCACTTATGACTTTAATTTGCATTTTCCTGCTAAGCTGAGCTGCTTGTGTTTTTGTCTTTTGTATTCATGTTTTCCTCCAATCCCTGGTCATTGCTTTTTATCTGTCAAGAGTAGTTCTGTTGTATAAAAGGTTTAACACTTTTAATATGAATTTATCAGTATTTCCCCCCATCCCTCACAGTTCTCTTTCTTACTGTTGAACAGTCTCCATATGTAGCTTATGCCAGTCTTGAACTCATGATCCTCCTGCCTCAGTTACAGAGCCCTGGAGCCAAGCCCTGTTCTACCAGGTTTGGCTCATTTTATTTAGTTTTTAATTGTAGATTTTCTTATTAGAGGAATGTCTTCTTAAAATCGGAAACACATTCTTTCTTTTCACATGTGGGTCTGTCTTTTGGAATGTGTATTTGTGTAGATATGTGTAGTTTTACAGTATGGATAACATCTTACACTAGCATATGTTCTAAACAGCCAATTCTTTCCCCATTAAAAAATGCTTTAATTTTCAAGAACGCATTTCCATATTTAGGATTCTTTTTATAACCGCATACATGTTTTCTATGTTATTTTTTCCCAGAAGTCTCAGTTCAGCATTAAATACTAATAGTATATATTGGGCTCACCTGTAAGTCCTCAGCTGTGAAAGGGAGCTGTGCCCCCACCACACACAAATGTCGAGTCTATGTTTTATGTGTTTGATTTAGTTGTAATTTTTGTTTTTGTGTTGTTGTTGTTGTTTTTTGACACAGGGTTTCTCTGTGGTTTTGGAGCCTGTCCTGGAACTCACTCTGTAGTCCAGGCTGGCCTTAAACTCACAGAGATCCACCTGCCTCTGCCTCCCTAGTGCTGGGACTAAAGGCGTGCGCCACCACCGCCCGGCCACTTTAGTTGTACTGTTTAAAATGTGTTAGTGTGTGTGTGTGTGTGTGTGTGTGTGTGTTAGTGTGTGTATGTGTGTGTTAGCGTGTGTGTGTGTTAGCGCGCGTGTGTGTTAGCATGTGTGTGTAAGCGTGTGTGTGTTAGCGTGTGTGTGTGTGTGTTAGCGTGTGTGTGTGTTAGCGTGCGTGTGTGTGTGTGTGTGTGTGTGTGTGTGTGTGTGTGTGTGTGTATGATCTGTCCTTCCATCATGTGGGTCTCAGGGATCAAACTCGAGTCCTCAAGGTTGGTGGCAGATGCCTTTACTTACTCAGCCATCTCAGGCCCAGAAAAAATGTTTACTTTAAAATTGTGTATGTATGAGTGTTTGCCTGAATATGTATGTATCTGTGCACCATGTGTGTGCCTAGAAACCATGAAGGCGTGGTATGAGTGGTGATCACTTTTCTCTTCCAGTAATGTGCTTAGCACCTTCCTGCACTAGGAAAGCTGGCTGGTAGCCACAGTCTTGAGTCATAGAATGTGGAAGAATCAAGCTGGTGTTAACCTAGAAACTTCATTCCTACGTATTAAAAATACTTTCCCTCTGTTTTTATTTGATGTGTATAGATTGTCCGTATGTCTGCTTACTACATGAGTGCAGTGCTCACAAAACCCAGAGGGGCCACTGGATTCCCTGGCACTGAAGTTACAAATTGTTGTGAGCCACATGAGGGCACTGGGAATTGACCTTTGTTCTTTGTGGGGGTCCTCTTCCCCTCAGGGCCTGTTAGCTGCCAGGCCTAGAGGGGATAGAGGCAGATAGGCAAACAGAAAGCTTTGGCAGCCAATGAGCACTAATGAAGACAGCCCTCTGGAAAATTGATTTCGGTAAATCAGCTTGATTTTATTCCAGAGTGTAAGATACATATAGGACTAGGGAGCCTGGGAACAAACCCTAATTTGCATTAAGTGGCACACTGCTATCACAAGGCTCCGTCTGTGGCTGCGGGGCCCCATAGCAGAGCTCCTAGCTCGTCTTCTCAGCAGGGGAAATGTGCCAAGGGCCAAGCTAAAGATGAATCAGGCGTCTGGGTTAGAGGCAGCTTTCAATAAGGCCAGTCCTCCAGGCCCGGGGACATTCTCGGGAAAGGACAGGCAGAGAGCAGGAGGCTGTGCTAGAGGAAGGGAGCTCCATGCTGTGACCTACTGAGATAACTCCTAGGCCATGGGGTGGCTGCGACTCCTGGCCAGCCCTGTCTTGGGAGAGCAGCCAAACACTCTTAACCGCGGAGCTGTCTCCAGCCCTCTCCAGCCCCTCATTCCTACCTTAATGTTTTTTATAGATCCTGTTTCTTCTCAGTTGTAGTTTTCAAAAGCATTTGAAAAGATATAGCTTAGAGACATTTTTCTAAAATGGAGTTTTTTTTTTTTTTTTTTTTTGGTGAGAGAACTAGCCATAGGACAGTAGCAATTAAGACCCTTGTTTAAGTCCTAAAAGGCCCTAGGCATGCTTACCTCTGAAATGGTGTTAGCATCGACAGTATTAAAAGCACTAAAATTATCATATACCTAACTTAAATTGGTTAAATATATCTTAATGAGAAAATAACTTACATAAATATTTGTGTGCTCATTAAAAACCATATTTTAATCAAATAATATATATGTAAGCACTTATATTACATTAGCTAAAAAAGAACAACCTACAAGAACATGTATTCCAATTTCAACTTTGGTTTAAATGATAGGACTGACCTAATATAAACATTTTTATTTGTTTGTTTTTCGGTTTGTTTGTTTGTTTGTTTGTTTGTTTTTTGAGACAGGGTTTCTCTGTAGCCTTAGCTGTCCTGGAACTTGCTCTGTAGACCAGGTTGACCTGGAACTCAGATCTGCCTGCCTCTACCTCCAGAGTGCTGGGATTAAAGGTGTGCAACACCACCGCCTGGCCCACTGTTTTGTTTTGTTTTTTTTTATTTCTTAGGGTAGTCTCCAAATTCTGAAGCATGAGGATTTACTATTTTTTAAATGAAGAATATGTAATTTATTGTCTGTCAACTGTCTTTCTGGGCACACTAGTGTCTGAGCTAGCTAGCATAGTGAAGTATCACAGGCTAATGTCTAGGAGAGACTGTAGCAGTAGTCATATACAAATGATATTGTCTGTGACTGAACCTACCGTGGGGATGCCTCTCTTTAGCTTGCTGTTTTAGTCTTTCTCTGTATTTTATTGTCTGTAACTTGTGACTAGACAGTACGTCCTCATCTGAGGTGGCAGGCTGAGTGTTGCTTCGCTTTGCTGTGCTTTGAGATGGGCCCCGTAAGTAACGCCAGGCTGGCCTTGAACTTACTGTCTCTCCCACTTGACCTTATCTTCTTGCCTCGCTCTTCCAGTACTAAGGTAGAAGCCTGTGTGGGTATGCCCAGGAGGAAACTTTACTGAAGGGTGGAGGTTGGTCATATTTTGGCTGCTGGGCAGACATTAGCAGCATTTCATCGGGCCAGCTAAGTAAAGGAGGGTGTTGGAAACGAATGCAGAATTGAAAGAATACGTTTTGTAGGTGCATTTTAGGTAAAATGTACTTGGTCAACTTAAGCTTCCATCTCAGCTGGACAATTTTTGCCTCTGTGCTAAGCAACAATGTACTCCATTCCTCACACTAGGACCTTAACAGCTGTGCCAACCACTCTGCCTGAAAGAGTGCAGGCTTAATGATGTCTGCACAGATCCCTGTCAGCACCTCTCTCCTCCAAGAGGTGACGTCACCTCCAGAACCCTGTGTCCCAGGCAGATGAGTCAAATGCAGGGCTGCTGGAGCTCTGAGGGCTTACTGTAAGAAATGGAATAAGGCACTTGGAACCGTTGATACCAGGGAAAGCGGTAGATGACCAACCTGCTGCAATGGGGCTGGCACGAACAACTCCCCTTAACCTTGAATGCATGTCCTGCCACTGAGCTACATCTCCGGCTGTGGAAGAAGTGACTTTTCATGGGATTATCTTTGAATCCCTCGTTGCTGTTAATCCACTCCAGTTTATCGAGCATTTCAATACCATCCCGATCCTCAAGGCTTACAGTCAAATGAAGAGGACTTAGAAACGGTTTCCTCCCCCACCTCATCTCCCTGCTTCCTCCTTGTCTGTCCTGTATAATTCCTGCTAACCTTGAAGTAGCCAAGGATAATGGCCTTGAGTTTCTGATCTTGCTCTCCCCTCCACCTCTAGAGCACTGGGATTACAGCTGCGTGCACAGGCTCAGTGTTCTAGGAAGAGAGCAGTGTGGACAGGAGGGGCCTGGAAGCCTGCAGTCACTGTCACCGAGGCCTGCTGGGCCCTGACAAGCCACTTTAGACTTTGTCTTATTGTGCTCCAGAGAGACAATAGGGTACTTACACTGAGATGTGCAGCAGGAGAATCCCTCCAGGGCCCGTAGATGAGTCATCTCTATCAGTCTACCTAGTCAGTGATGCAGGATGGTTGATTGAGAAACACAGTAGGTGTTGAAATCCTCAGTACTTGTGGGTTGAAGAGCAGGGAGGTGATGCTGTTTTCTGAGAATAAGAATATAGGAAGAGGGCGTGGCCAGAGACTGGGCTCACAGGTTGAGAGGACAGAGTTCAGTTCCCAGCACCTACATGGCAGCTCATAACCATCATAACTCCAGTTCAAGGAGACCCGAAGCCCCCTTCTGGCTTCCATGGGCACCAGATATGCATGTGGTGGGCAAACACACACACACAGGCAAAACACTCATGCATGAACAACAAAAAATTAAGTGAAAAAAAAATATAAGAAGAAAAGCAGTTTCTAGAAGGAAGATTACATTCTGAATATAAGTTTCAGGTACCTCTAGGATGTTCAAGTAAATATGAATTAATTGTTCAAAGTTGGAAAATTGAAGTAGTTCTTGCTGTTTTTAATTTTAAAAAGTGATGTCTATTCAGAAGTAACAAACAAAAAACCTCAAATAAATCAAAACATGCCCAAAAGTGATACTATCACTTAAGAGCAGTTGGCCTAGGAGCTGGAGATTAACTTGGTGCTAGAGCACTCACCAACAAGCCTGGGTTTGGTTCTCATGCTGAAGTGACGAGGGGTGGGGGCTGGGGAAGGCTTTCACTAGGTGTAAAGCTTGGGTCTGTGTGGCAGTCGTAAGAATGAGCATAGGTAAATTAAGTGTTGTGGGAACTGAGCTTCTGATTCATGAAAATTTGTCTCCTGTACCACTTACAAATTACCTGTTGCAGACATAGTATAGGTTTGATGTACTATTAAAAGTAGTGATCCTTGCTGGGCGTGGTAGCTCACACCAATAATACCAGCACTCAGGAGGCAGAGGCAGGTGGCCAGCCTGGTCTACACAGCAAATGCCAAGGATCTAGGCTACATAGTGAGACCTGTCTCAAACCAAAAAGGGAGGGGGAATGGATAACTTAAGTTATTTTGAGAATTCAAAGAGTTTTTTTCTCTTTTGTAGTCTCTGAGTATTGTTAAGTACATCTGTGATTTTATTTATGAAGTACTGGGCGCAAACAATTTTGGATAATATTATAGGCTGAGTAAGAAGTGTGTGTGTGTGTGTGTGTGTGTGTGTGTGTGTGTGTTTAGGCCAGCGGCTGGTGTCATGTATTTTCCTCAATACAGGTCAGTGACTGTCTAGATGGGCTAGCCAGTGAGCGCGGAGGACCCCGAGACTCTGTTCCCCACTGTGCTAGCATTGTGGGTGTGTACACACAGTGCTCTAGGGTTCCATCTGCAGTCACATTCAACTTCTGTTGGTGCTGGGGATCCAAACTCAAGCCCTTATGCTTGTACTCAGGTGCACCACGGAGCCACCCCCGGCCTGGGCTGGATCTCTATCTGAAGTGCTTGGGAACACAACACTTCATTTTGTTGATTCAGTACATATAATTCTGTGAAATAGGGAGGTAATCTTATGATTCCCATTTTACAGATAGAGGAAATGTCTAAGAGATTTTGTTAGGATACCATAGGGTTCCTCTTCAAGGAGTCTTGCTCCTAAACCACGATGCTACCTGCCTACAAAGTAAGAACAGAACCATGAAAATTACAAGGATAAAAGTCAATGTAAAGTTAGCATTTCTAAAACTGTGAAGACTATTAATTTCCATATACTTTTTGAGGAAGGGTTTGGCTGCACAAGCACCCTCTGCTTCCTAAGTGCCAGGTGAATTGGATGAGCTGTGTGTATTCTTTAACCGAAGCATTGCTGTAGTTGGAGATCAGAAGGCCTCTAGGGCTTGTTGGCTGTTTGCCTAGTTCCAGATTCCATGACTGCCCTGGCTCAAAGGAATGAGGTGGAATCATAGAACAGAGCAGGACACCTGACATCTTTATCTGGCCTCTGGCCTGCACGTGTCTGTGCACCTGTATCACACACACACACACACCTGTATGCATACACACACCTGCATCACACACACACACACCTGCATCACACACACACACACCTGCATCACACACACACACACCTGTATCACACACACACACACACACACCTGCATCACACACACACACACCTGCATCACACACACACACACCTGCATCACACACACACACACCTGCATCACACACACACACACACACACACACACACACACACGATAATGGCAAGGACTGAATCAATGACGCTCTGATCAAAAGGATTTACATGCGTCTAGAACCTGCATTACCTGCTGATTGGCAGGAAAGACACCAGAAGGAATGTGCTTTTTAAGAGCTGTCAGTGGCTGCTACCTTTAGAAATGAGAAAGCTGTGGGTATAGTTCATAATTAGCAGTCCAGACATTCCTTTTAATTTGTGCCCTTTGTGTGAAGTTTTTATTACCCGTAGATACTTTCTTTTTAACAAATTTCAAGGAGTCCTATATAATATTACAGGCTTTTATACACTAAGATATTGTATTAGTTCTTTGGGAGTTTCAGACTGTGTTTTGATTATAAACCCCCCCACCCTCCAAGGCCCACTCCCACCTCCCTTCACCTCCCTTTTCCACCCCCAGAACCCACAACTCTTATGCTTTTTATTTTCTTTGATAATACATCAACGCCACTTTGCACATATACTCCTAGGTGTGAGACTGTCCCCTGGAGTGTGGGTGACACACCAGGAGCCATACCTTCACGGAAAACTGTTCTCCCTTGCCAGAAGCCATCACCTGCCCAAGGTGCAGCATGGACCCGCGACCCTGACATTGAGAGTCTCATGCTCTACTGACGGAGCCAGTCATTTGTAGACAAAGTTACTTTCCCGCCTGGTCCCGCAGCCATCCAGCCCCAAATAAACACACAGAGACTTATAATAGTTATAAACTGTTTGGCCCATGGCTCGGGCTTCTTACTGGCTAGCTCTCTCTTAATTATTAACCTATTTCTATTAAACTGTGTATCTCCATGTGGTTTTGGCTTACAAAACAAAACAGTGGCAGCCCATGTTCCCGTATGTCTACAGAAAGAAAACTTTAACTGAAGTAGGACTATGAGGAATGTCTTTAAGAAAAAAAACTTTGTATGTCTTTAAAAAAAAAAAAAAAAAATCCCTGTATTAGCTGGTGCACACTTTTAATCCCAGAACTCTGGAGGCAGAGGCTGGCAGATCTCTGAGTTCGAGGCCAGCCTGATCTACAGAGCGAGTTCCAGGACAGCCGAGAATACACAGAGAAACACTGACTCAAAACAAGAACAAGTTCCTGTACTTACATGTTTGCATACATGGACATGTACCCATTTTCTCCTGTACTTACATGTTGGCATACATGCATGTGTGCTCATTTTCTCCTAGGCTACAGCTCTTGTACTAGAAGTCACTCCCAGGGATAGAAATCACCCCACACAGGATGGTGGTAAGAAGTCTGAGAGCCTCTTCCTGCTGCAGGCAGGGAAGAGCCTGGCTGTGTGTATGTTTGGTTTATCAGGAAGAGCGCACATGTGGCCATCAGTCCTTAGCTGTGCTTATTTTCACTGGTTGATGTTTAGACCTCTAGTAGTAACTATTGGGTGATGTGCTTGTTATACAGTGGAATTTGTGGTTCTACAACCTTCCAGAACAAATGTGGTGTGTAATTTGTTCAGTGTCTCTGCACTCCTTGGAAAAAGTGGTAAATCTGTGTGAACCAGGACTGCACTTTAAAGAAAAAGAAGTGTCATTGGGAAGGAAGGGTTATTTTTTGGAGGTTTTGTTTTGTTTTTTATAAAGAGCCAGGGTACCCTGAATATAATGAGACTATTAAGTTAGTGGCTTTGCATTCAAGGAAGAACACAGTTTGTCATATTGGGACTGTAAATCATGATCCTTGGCAAGAACAAAGCTGACTCTTCACCCTGTTGTGTCTGGACTTTACCAGGGCCTGCGGGGGATTTTGCCATCTGTCCTGGAGTCCCAGAGAGTGCTAGTGTGAGCCACTTAATCTTGCCCTGGTGTTGTTGTTGTTCATTTGTTGTTTTTAATAGAGGGGGCTTTTTTAAGAATGGCTAATATGGGGCTGGATCTATAGCTCAGCAGCCAAGAGCAGTCAATGCTCTTCCAGGGGTTGGGGTTTAGGTCTCAGTGCTGGCTGCTTACTGTAACTCCTGTAATGCCAGCTCCAAGGGACCCAACACCTCCTCTGGTCTCCAGTACGTGTGTGCGTGTGTGCGTGTGTGTGCGTGTGTGTGCGTGCGCGCATGTGTGTGTGCATGTGTGTGTGTGTGCGAGCGCGTGTGTGTGTGTGTGTGTGTGCGTGTGTGTGTGTGTGAAAATGAGAACCCCAGACTATGCCCCACTCTTGAGAGGAGCGATTGTGAGCATCAGAATAGCTTGTACTTTGCTTGGCCGTTCTAAAGATCGGAAGAGGGGAGACAGTTTATAATTGGTTCAGATTAAAGACAAGCCACTTCAGAAAGGGCCCATGGTTGACTGACTCTCCCAGTTACTCATGTCGCCAACTTGATACTTTCTTTGGGGGTTGGAGAAAGGAGGGGTCAAACCAAGGATCCCCCCCATGCTGAGAATGTACTCTGCAACTGAGCTACACCCTTACCCTGTGGGACTGTTTTAAATTAAATTCCTGTCTGAAAGGGCTTTCACTCTGCTTTGTGGTTTTGTTTTTGGCCTTGCTGACAGTGTGAACTTAGGTTGCGGAGCTGTGTTAGAATGTTAACTCTTGACCTTTTAACCTTTCCATGTGTGCTTATGTGTGCATGTGTATATACATTCATACATACATGTGTTTATGTGTGAGTGTGGGTTCATGCCATGGCTTGTTTGTGGAGGTCAGAGGACCATTGCTGTCAGACATTGCCTTTTCCTTTGAGACAGGGCTCTTTGTGAGCTACATGTACTGACTAGAAGACCTCCCGCTGCTTGCAGAGACTCTCCTGCCTCAGCCCCATGTCCTGCAGGGGGAGCACTCCAGCCTTTTGTGGGCTCTGCCTACTGAAACCCGGAATCTCCTGCTTGCAGTTAACCCACTGAACCATTTCCCCAGCCCCAGAGCTGAACCATCTCCCCGGCCCCAGAGCACCTGTTTTGTATAAAAATAGATCTCTGGTGACTAGCTAGACATTTTCAAGCTTCTTTTGTATTACGTTTTTTTGAAAAAAATGTTTATTACTGTTGTGTGTCTGATGGGGTTGCTTATGCCGTAGCGTGAATGGGGAGGTCAGAGGGTTGCTCTGTGGCGTGGGCTCCCTCCATTCGCCTTTGTGCAGGTTCTGGGGAAGGAACTCAGGTCCTTTGGTAGGAGCTTTGCCCTGTGAGCCATTTCATCTCGCCCACCCTGTGCAGCTCTGGAGTAGTAGGTTTCTTTTAGTCTTCTTTGCATCTTTCCTCTTTCTGCTCATCCAGCTTTTTATGCTTGGAATATGTGTTTTTCTTTGTTGGGTCCTCTTTGGTGATCTTCAACTTTAATTTGCATTAGGCTCACGTGAAGAATTCATTAGAAGTATACATTTTTGTTTCTATGGACCAAGGTGAGGCCTCGGAGGCATTCTTTACCAAGTAACTGATGGGCACACTTAGATGGGCTGCATGAACAGTCTCTAAATGAATACTCATTTATACATCAATTATTTTCAAATGCTCATTTTACTTCAAGCTATTCTTGAGTGCTGAACCACTCAAGCCGACATAGATCTGCTCAAAACAAATACTTTTTAAAGATTGCTTTATTTTTATTGTATGTGTGTAGGTACTATGCCGGCATGTACGTTAGTGTGTCTGCCATGTGTGTGCCTAGTGCCCTTGGAGGTCAGAAGAGGGTGTGAACTCCTCAGGAACTAGAGCTATGGAAGATTATCAGCCTGGTCAGGTGGGTGCTGGAACTGAACCTGGATCCTCTAGGAGAGCAGCAAGCTCTCTTAACCCCTGAGGCATCTCTCCTCAGAGCTAGGCTGCCTACATTCACAGTCCTGCCCTGATATCAGTTACCGCATGCTTATCAGAAATGAGCTCAGGGCCACGGAGAAAGCGACCACCATTCCTGCTGGAGCGTCGGGACAGGCAAACTTCTGATCAAGAGCCGGCGCTCTGGAAAAAGCACACACTGAGGCAGGACGTGCTTTTGGTGTTTAGTGAGGCAGCGGCTGTGGGATTCTCATTGGTTGGGGCCCAACCTCACAGTCTGTTCAACTGGCTAGTCTGAAAAGAACTGGAACACAGTAAATGGACAGGAAAAGGGTCCCTGCCCCGGGAGAAAGGGTCCCTGCTGCAGGCCATCAAATTCCTAGAACAGAGCAATGTGAGGCGGGGATTAAAACACCCACACAATGGGGAGACACAGGTTTTACTCGTTGTCTTAGATGCACGTTTTATAGTATTTTATAGAAAAGGCTCATGTTTGATATTACTTTATTTTATTGATTTTTATTTTTAAGTTTTTTATGAATTTTTTTCTTTTATTGATTTTATAGATTTTTTTATGCAGTCTGTGGTTGCACATGCCTTTAGTCCTAGCACTCAGGAGGCAGGAACAGGCAGATCTCTGTGTCTAGCATTAGTTATGATGTAAGCAAACCAATTTGACTGGGTATACCATTGACTCACGTGCGCCCACTCTGTTACTTTGACTTAGTTTAATTCATCAATGAGACTAGAAGCCCTCATGCCATGTGAGCAGAGAATATTCTACACAGGTGTTACATTATTGCTTGTTCTCGATTTGATTCCTTTTGCTACCATTTTTCCTGCCCCCACCCCCACAACTGATGAATGATCTTCCTTAAAAGGTTTTCTTCCTTCGTTTGTTTCTTTGTGTTTTAGTTAGGCTTAGTGTTCTGAGTGCAATGCTCTTCGCCTCCAGAATCTACAACTCTTAATGACAGTGCGTGCCGCTGGTACCGGTTCTTTAGCGGACAGTGAGGAACCTCAGCTACCCAACTGGTGTGGGTTCCTGTAAGATGCTGAAAATTTGCTCTTTACCCTCTACATGGGAACCTAATTGCCCACCAAACCAAAGTGTCCGATGCAGCCTCTGCTGCTCAGCCAACCTCTAGATCCATCCTTGGCTCAGTTTCTGGGCAGATGCTTCAGCCTTATACGCTAGTGTCTCTCGATTTAGAGATACTCTGATTTTCTTTTTAAAAGAAAAGAGGTGGGAGAAAAAAAAAAAAAAAAAAAAAAAAAAAACAACCAGCGAAGAAACAGTTGAGGACATGCACCCAGATGAAGGCTGCTGGGAGAGGCCGAGCCCGGAGTGAGTGGGGGCAGGGCGGGGCGGGCGGGGCTGTGGGGGCGGGGCGGGGCGTGGCTTCTGCGGGCTGAAGTTGAGCCACTCTGCCTTTTTATTGCTGTTTATGTGCCTGCTTGCTCTTTTCCAGAGGCTGGTTATACTCTTCTGCCGTCTTTCATGTTGGTGACTGTGTTGAGTCCGCTGTGTTTATGTAAAGGGCCTTTCCCAATCTGCATTTCCCTTCTGCGCTCCATCATGGCTGTCTGCTTTCCTTGTGGAACCCATACACGCTTATCTCATTTTGATGCGTTTCTTCCCGAGCACACATTGCTGCAGTGCATCCGGTCCCCAGAATGTACTCTGGAAAAACTGAAACCAGAGCCATCATTCTGCTTTTTACTTCTCAGCTGGACTATGTTAGATACCTTATGTTACGAGCAGTTTTCCCGCCAGCCTGGTCCCACAGCCACGTCAGCCCCAAATAACACACAGAGATGCTGTGTTAGATAAAGCTGTTGGCCTGTTACTAGTGTTTCTTATTGGCTAGCTCTGTCTTAAATATTAACCATCTCTATCAATCTGTTTCCACGCAGTCTTATCTTACCAGAGAGAGGGTCCGGACCTCTTCTCTCAGGTCCCAACCTCTTGACTCCTCCCTACTACATCTCCCAGAATCCTCCTTGTCTCCTAGTCTTGCCAATCTTGCCTTCCTATTTGCCAACAATGCTTTATTCATTAACCAATAGTAGAAACGTATTTACAGAATAGCACCTCCCATCAACCTTACATAAATGCAACGATAAGGTGTCAGTTGTGTTGGGCTTGTTTCATTTAACATAACGTCCTCAAGGCCGCTGGTACAGTGCGTGCCAGAATTTGCCTCCTTTGCAAGGCTAGCTTTGTGTGTACATTATAATGCATGCTCACCTGCCAATGGAGATTTGTAGGTTGGTAAATATTGCTAGCTGTCTTTTTTCTGTTTGTTTTAGACTGGACATTCCTGTGTGGCCGAGAATAGCATCAAACTCATACTCTTATGCTTTGGCCTGGCGCTAGGGTGGCCAGAGTACATTGTTCTCAGCAGTCTTGAGAGGACACTCCCAGCTCTTTAGGATCTACAGCTGGACATACGATTGTGTTTTATGACATCGACCCTTTGGAAGAGAGCGATTACTGTCCACCTCCTCCCCTCTAAAAACTGGATGATTGCCATTTGGGGCTTTTGTAATGTTTTCCCATTTGCTATTCAGATGCTCTCGGCACAGCTTGGGGGCTGCTGTGTGCTTCTCAGGACGTCCTATCAAGGGGCATGTGGCGACCCTTGCTCCTCACAGGAGATGTTCACTTCATCAATGATCGCTCTTATTGGATTTTTCTATATAACTCTTTTCTGCATATAATAAGCAACCAATGTGGCTTCACTATAGGACCATGCAAAACATCCCACTTATCAAGAGTTTGCCCTGGGTTTATCACCCATCGATGTTTCTTGCCAGCACTCATCTTACTGTCGCAAAACGGGGACTTTTTTCTCTCAAATGTACAAAAGCTCAATAGATCATTTTCAATGTCTACAGATAGTATATTAAATATGTGAGTCTATGAACACATTTTATGTAATAGTCATTGGAGAGTTAAGTGGCTTCTGAGTTTTAGGAATTTAATGGGCACTATGAGTAGTCACTGCTATTTTTTTAAGCTTAAAGTTATAGTATATATAGTATTATAAACATAATTATACTTATAATTATGTTCTGATTACGTCTTACTCATTCTATAGGTGTTTACAGTATAATCTGTTTTCCTGTGAATTGGCTATTCAATGAATGATCAATCTAATCTTCATTGAGATCAAAGGAGAACACATATTATGTAAATAAATTTGGAACTGGAATGGGAGATAGAAATGCTTTTATTTATGTATGTAGCCAAATGTCTGGAACAATTTGTATCTAAGAATTTCTAAAGTGATTATAGTGTATTTTCTCAGGCAATACACCCATTAAATAGAAACTTCTCTGATAAAAATGACAAACAGAAAGCTTTTAGTGTATCTTTTTTAATAGCACGACTGAACTGGTACCAAAGTAAGAAAACAACACCAGAATCAGAAGGCATCTTCGGCGGGGCTCACCTACCCCTGTGATTTTCCTCGCCTCAGAACCTGGGCTTTATGGGGGAAGGTGCTTGCAGGGGAAAGAGAAGTTGCCTGTTGTTATTAGTGAGAAGTTCAGGCAGTACAGTAGAGATAACCAAAGCGTCAAACTTGGTATGGGTGCTTTAAGAAGACAACCTGCTCTTCAGACCAACTCCAGGTGCTCAACACCAACACCCATTCTTATTCTTACCCTTGGCTTTGGTTGGAGTAGCAGCCCTTCTGCCCTGAGATGGGACTTTTCATCACAATCCTTGCTCGTGTGAATTTCAAGTCTGAATTTATAACTTACTTTAAAAAAAAAAAAAAAGTCTCTCTCTAACAGTTTGGTTAAATGGGGTTCGAACCCTGTAGAAGCTTACCCAGAATGCACGGAATCATCTTCGCAGAAGAGTGTAGGTGTGCATTTGTTTGTGATCGGGAGATCAGAACAAGGCCTTCATATGCTGTGTAAACACCCTACCGTTGAGCTACATTCTCAGAACACAATGATTAAAAACCAACCTAAAAGAATTTCTCATTTCTATGAAATGTGAATTTAAAACCAGGAATTGCTTCAGCATAGCTCGCTGGCAGAGTTAGGCATGTGCAAGGGCCTGGCTCTAATGCAAAAAGTTAAAACGTAAGATGGAAGATCCAAGATGTGTTGTTCCCTGTTCCCTGGGCTGGCATACAGTTTGGAGGTTCAGTCCATCATCATCAACATGACAGGAAGCATGATAGCGTGCAGGCAGACACGGTGCAGGAGAAGGAGCTCAGAGTTCTACATCTTGATCTGCAGGCAGCAGGAAGCGAACTGAACTAGGTAGCTTGAGCATAGGAGACCTCAAAACCCACCCCCACAGGGACACACCTCCTCCAACAAGACCACTCCCTATAAGCTTACCGGGGCCAGTTACATTCAAACTATCACAATAGCCGTTTTTCATTCTGTTGGTGCTGAGTTTAATCTAGTTGAAGTTATGATAATTAAGTTTGTAAAGATAAAATTATGTTGTGTATAACTGTGTTGTGTCATTTTTATGTAATAGATTTGTCTCTCAGATGGAAATAGTGACACTATACTGTCTGTTTTGTTTCCCACAGACAATGGATTCTGAATTATCACACAGTGTAATTGGGAGCTATCTTAACCCTCCAGAAAGAATGTATCTCCCATCTTTTATCCAGAATGAACCATCTCAGAATGGCCACCCTGTGAATTCAGAAGTCATCCCTCCTAAAATGTTTAATAGTCCAAACAACCAAGGTAATATTAATATGAAACTTTATAGAAAATTCGGAGCAAGACAGAGCATGGCACAGAGCTTACTGTTGTTATATAGAAAATAGTGTGCTTATGTATTGGATATTCACAGACCTGTTAACCACCTGTCTACTGCTGTTCTGTGAGCTTACACAGGTCACTTAACATTTCTATGAGCTTCTTCAACTATAATCTAAAGATTAACAACTTAATTAATATTCCACATTTATCATAAAAACATCTTAGAGCACAGAAACTACTCTTAGCAATAATAAGTCAGAGCTGGGATGGTGTCACATACCTTTAATCTCAGCATTTGAGATGTAGAGGCCAGCCAGGGCTAAAGAGAGAAATCCTGCCTTAAACAAATAAAAGGAATAAACATTCATTAGCTGTTACAGGCAGAGTGGTAAAATAGATTTTTTACTTAGGTGGTCACGGTCTCACACCATAGCCTGGGATGGCCCAAGACATAGGACTTTGTCCCTGCCCCAGCCTTGGGAGTGCTGGCCTTCCTTACAAGCGTGCCACCATACAGGTGCAGTCTCTTTTCCATGTGGCTCCTGTTCTTTAGGGACTGCATGGACCTCACACTCCCGAGTCATCACTGTGTCCTGTGATTCACACTTTGGATCTAGCAGAACTGTGGAGGGATTTTTTTGTTTGTTTGTTTGTTTTGTTTTGTTTGGTTTGGTTTGGTTTTTTTGAGACAGGATTTCTCTGTGTAGCCCTGGCTGTCCTGGAACTCAGTGTGTAGACAAGGCTGGCCTCAAACTCTGAGATCCTCCTGCTTCTGCCTTCTGAGTACTGGGTGTCCCACCATCACCTGGCTGAAGTTTTCTAAGAAGGCAGATTTGAAATCATTTTCAACTTTTTACCTTGGTCATCTGATTTTGATGTTAGTCTTCATAGTTTCACAACAATGAAGTTTTCATTGAAGAGCATGACATGCATATTTCTTCTTGCTTCTCAAGGTATCTCTTTATTTGTAAACTAGTTCTTTGTCTATTAAATTTCTTGTCAATTTGTAAATAAAATAAACATCCAAGGGACTGGCAATAGAGAGAAGCTCAGGACTGACTCTGTGTGTGTGTGTGTGTGTGTGTGTGTGTGTGTGTGTGTGTGTATAAGAGAGAGGGTGTGTGTGTGAGAGAGAGAGGGTGTGTATGTGTCTCTGTGTGTGTGCTCCATGGTACATGTGTACCCATGTATATATATGCATTACATACAAATAAAAAAGGTATTGGTGGTGGCACACGCCTTTAATCCCAGCACTCTGGATTCAGAAGCAGGCAGATCTCAGAGTTCAAGGCCAGCCTGGTCTACAGTAAGTTCCAGTACAGCCAAGGCTACACAGAAAAAGGTAAATAAATGAATTAATAAAGGATAGAACAAAAATCCAGGTTTGGAATCCTTCTAACCTAGATAATCAGAATGCTAGAGAGTCGTGTGGAGTTGTATCATATTCAAGCTTCAGTCAGAATTCACATATCCAAAATTATCCTTGTGAATCTCTTTGGAAGCCATTATATTCAAATAACTATAAAATGTGACTATTAGAATTTTTTAAACATAAATTTAAGAGAACCTTAATATTGAATTAGAAAGTATTTATGGCTCCAGAGTGTTTAATTCTTTATAAATTACTTTATCATCTGACTGTTTCCCTCCCAAGAGGTCTGTAATCATAGTTGCTGTCTTGGTTAGGGTTTCTATTGTGACAATACACCATGACAGAATACCCTGGTGAGGAAGAATGGGTTTATCTCTCCTACAACTCTTCCATCCATCCCTGAGGGACGGCAGGGCCGACTCAAGGCAGGGCCCTGAAGGCATGCTGCCTGCTTCCCCCCCCCCCCATCCTCATGCCTGCTCAGCTGATTTCACATGACAAGCTCCTGGATGCCTACAGTGAGCTGGGCCCTCCCGCATCAGTAACTCATCAAGACAGTGCACCACGGGCTTTCTTTCCCACAGGCCAGTCTGGAGGAGGTATCTTCTCAACTGAGGTTCCTCTTCCCAGGTGATCCTTGTGACGAGTTGATATCCAAATCAGTGAGCCAGCTGCTAGTGCCAGATAGAGGAAACAAGATTCTCCAGCAAACATTATACTAGCTGAATATATGTTATTAACATTCACTTATGTATATTCTAGTCAGACCTAGTTTCATCATTTGAAATCACAAAGGAATAGAAAATAACGGTTAGAAAATACTTAACTCGAACTTTTTCAGCATCATGAAGACACCAACCAATGGAGCTTAGTAAAAGCCACAATAGCAAACACGGGCTCCTTGTGTCTTTTAGCCCAGGCCACTGGTTTGTTTGTTTGTTTGTTTCCTGGAAAAACCGTTCCACCTCGCCTGCCCACAAAGAACAAAATAATGGCAGGGTTCGCTGAACTGAGTGTATCTTTAAGCCTCAATTACCATATTAATTAGTGGAAGGTCTCTCATTAGGAATAATAAATTCTATCCTAGAAATCACTTAACCCAGTAGATTATTGTTTCTACAAGATGCACCATAGGAAATGCATCCCTTTTTAGAAGTATTTTAATTTTATGGGTATTATACATCAACTTCTATATATTTTCTGGCAACTAGCAAAAATACACTGTTCATTTTTTATTGTTACCCAAGTTATTATAATTATTAATTTTTCAAAAGACTTTCATTTGAAACATCAAGCAAATTTCTTTTCAATAGCACTTGTTTCAGCATTAAAAACTCTTCAGGAAAAGATCCATCGCCTAGAGCTGGAGCGGACTCAGGCTGAGGACAACCTGAACTCTCTGTCCAGAGAGGCAGCACAGTATAAAAAGGCCTTGGAGAATGAAACAAATGAGCGGAACCTGGCCCACCAGGAATTGATTAAACAGAAAAAAGGTAAAGGACACTGGTTCTTGGCATTCGGGCTTGCCAGAGCTCAGTTTGACAGCAATGAGCCCAGGGGAAGCCTGAGGCCATGGTCATTCAGCATTTTGGTATTTGTGGGGAACTAATGTAACCCTGGACTTGCCTGCATTGTATCTATTATGCTACTCACAAATATAATTTTGAGGTGAGTCTCACACGCCCCCCAAGCTGGTCTTGAACTTGCTATAGCCAAGGACCTTGCGCATCTGGTCCTCCTGATTCCACCCAAGGGCCAGATCGTGGGTATGCATCACCAGAGTTGCTCTATGCAATGCAGGGGACTGAATTATTCTATCCGCTGAGCCGTATCCCCAGCCCCTACTTTGTAAGTATTTGAGTTAAAAGAAAAACCTTAGGTAAATTGTGTTTAGAAATTAGAATATTTTTAGAATGAATAATAAGCTTAGCTAAATCCATAATAATATTTTATATTTTGATTAATCTAATTAAATAATATAAAATCATAAAAATGTATGGGAAATAATTTTATTCAAATTGAATACAGGATTAATTAGAGGAGATAGATAGAGGCCTCTGTGGAAATTAGGAAAGGGGCATTAGATAAGAACTTTAAGAAATGTAGCGTGTAAGTTCTTGTATATTTTTCTTCCAAACTCTTTTGTCTTCCTTCTGAAACCCTCACCCACACACATAAAGCCCCTTGCATTTCACCTCCCAACAGAATGAACAATGAGAAGAGGCAGACTGAGCACGTGGCGCTGACGGAAGTGAAAGGGTTAAACACTGGTTACTTCCCCTTCTGGAATTAACCTGGGAGGCAGAGGCAGACCTCTGTGTATTCATACTGGCCTGGACTACATAGCAAGTTCCAGGCTATCCAGGGCTACAAAGTGAAAGAGGGTTTCACAGACATGTTTTGTTTTGTTTTGATGATAAGAAAGAGTAAAGGAGAGAACCTGTGTGATGGCTGCCATACTTGATTCCCAGGTTAAATGGCGGACGCGAAAACTAAAACCCACAGGCTGCTCAGACCCCCATTCGTGAGTCACTCATGCTTAAAGTCAGTGAGTAAGAGCAAGGCCAGAATTAGTCTTAAAAACAATGGCTGTGAGTGCCTGGAGCTCCAGCTTTGGGGTAGGCTAATTAACTCACTATTTTGTCTTGCATAGATATAAGCTTCCAGTTAAGCTCAGCCCAGTCCCGTTGTACACTTCTAGAGAAGCAGCTCGAATATACAAAGAGAATGGTTCTCAATGTAGAGCGAGAAAAGGCTATGATCCTAGAACAACAGGTAAGTACACTCTCCCTTGAGGAATGGCAATTTAATACGGTGTTTTGAAGACTGTAATATGGGAAGTTTTTCATATTATAGCCATAGTAAGATATAAAGCTGTGTGTAGGAGATTTTCACCTACAGTGACAGTAGGCTGCCATTTAGGCTGACACTTTGCAATGAAAACAAGAAAAATTTAACAGATAACCTGAAGAAACTGCACAAGGGGGAAGGGAGGAGGAAGGAAGAAGACAAGGCCCTAAGGAGGCTGCACATAATCACCCATTAAATCCCCACAGTTCACCCTGATGTTGACTTCAGAGGGGCGGTTGACACAGCACCTCTGACAGCTGCCCTTCTGGCTCAGGGAATCAGCCTAAGGCCTACCTAGCGCAGAAAGCCGAGGCAACCTCGGGCTGTGTGCTTTGTAGAGTTGAGTAAGGAAGCAGACCGACCGCCTAGATCACAGCCAGGAGCTGGAACTCCAGGACCAGCATCCACAGGACACACAGATACTCCCACAGTTAGCACTGAGTAAGCAGTGGCTCAGAGGGACACCAGCCCCTAAAATCTCTGTGCTTGCTCTAGTCAGGGCAGGGTGGTGATGCAACCACGCTGGACAACGTAATTAGACTGTGTCTCAAGAAGAGGAGGGCAAAGAAAACGACATTTTCTGTTGGGTGTTAGAAGCCATAACATGGCCAAATAGATTTGAGAACAAATTAAATACTAAAAATGAAATTTAGAACCAGTAGGCCTACTAGATGATTACCAGACAGAATTCAAGAGATGGACACATGCCACTCAGGCCAACAAAGGGACATTATAGTAAACTCGGGAAATAAGAGATTAAGAAAGATCTAACTGGATATGTAAGTGGAGGTTTTAAGATGGAAAGAAAAATGATGTAGAAGTAATACTTGAAAATATGGTAGCTGAGCACCTTCCAAAATGGATTAAAAATTAAAATCATCCCCCTCAGTCAAGAGGCACCTAAGATAATCACCTCATAAAGTGGAAAGGTTACCAGGTTGTTTGGTTGGTTGTTGTTTGGCTTTTGTTTTGTTTTGGAGTTCTGGTCTGTCATGGAGCGCCTCTTCTTAGGGCATGTCAGTTTGAAGTCTGAGTAGCCCTTGTAATTGACAAAAAAGAGGAAGGGAAAGTTTCAGGAAATATGGCTCCTTGTTGAGCTAAGTGCCTTTGTAGTGGGGCTGAATGTTTCTCACATCGGAGCCCATTTCTTTCCCCAGGTTAGAGGAAGTTTTGCCATAACTCACTGATTGTATTCCTTTCCCCATTTCTAGGACAGGAGACCTAACCAAAGCAACAAAAGCAAAGGAGGGGCTTTTACAGTACAGTACAGTAGTCCCTGTGATAGGAAAGGCATGGCAGTGGGGTGAGGGGGAGGGGTGAGGGGTGGGGGACGGCGGTATGAGGCAGCCGGTTACTGTTATAATTTATATACATAAAAGTGCTTCAAGAGAAAAAGACACATGTGACAGATCTCACCAGCCTCTGGGGACAGGAGCAGCAGAAGAGAAGTGAGAGGCAGGCTGTGGGGAAGACAGAGAGAACAATGGGAGGTGAGGGGGGCTTTTAGAAGGGAACACAGTGAATGTGCACAGGTGGCTCTTAGTGGCTGCAGCTGAGGGCGTGTCCTGTCAGAACCCCAAGGGCAGGTGCCTGAGTACTAACAGTTACATTGTGTCTTCTTCAGTTGGGAAGCAGAGAGAATTCCAGTATACAGTGATACAGAGTAGATATTTCCATTATAAAAGAGGGGAGGGGCCATACGAAGGTCAAACAGAGTTAAGACTGAAAGTCAGAGGGCCAGCATCAACCTCCTGCTGCATGTGTGCCAACTGGGACTGTGATGGAGCCCTCAGAGCTCCCAACAACCTTGAGGAGTCCTGTCCCTCCAGCTCCGTGACACACATGTCCTGTCTGCTGAAGATTCATGTCCCTCCAGCTGCCTGTGACATACGTGTCCTGTGTGCTGAAGATGCATGTCCCTCCAGCTGCCTAGGACACACATGCTCTGTCTGTTGAGGAGTCATGTCCCTCCAGCTGCCTGTGACACACATGCTCTGTCTGTGAGGAGTCATGTCCCTCCAGCTGCCTGTGGCAGAGTCTCTCCCTTGGGCCAGGTCTACGATATGCTTGTAACTTCCCTGAGAAGATGTCCCATGATGTTGACATCTCCAGCATCCCAGGGTCTCACTGCAGTGTAGGCTTTACTCTGGCTGCTTCCCGAGGTAGCCTCTCGGGCCTCTTTGCAGGAACTTGGAACCAGGTGTCTCTTTAATTGAGCTATTCTCTTTAAGGCCTAGAGTCGAGGTCCTTCCCAGCTCGGCTGCAGTGCTGAATTTGCTGTAAGCTCTGCTTGAATGCACTGCACGTTTTCATATTTTTCTATCCAGTTTTTGCAGTGGGCAATAGCCATGCTGCAGTCTGAAAACAATCTTCCTTTGAGGCTAGGCAATGATAGCACATGTTTAATCCCAGCACTTGGGAGGCCACTTGGGAGTTTGAGGCCAGCATGGTCTACAGAGCTAGTTCCAGGACAGACAAGGCTAAACAGAAAAACCCTATCTCAAAAACCAGAAGGAAAAAAACAAAAAAACAAAAAACAAACAAACAAACCCCTTTCCTTGAAATGTCCTCTACCAAATAAATTAATACATTGCTTTTTAAAAGATTTAGTGTGTGAGTGTGTGTGTGTGTGTGTATGTGTGTGTGTGTGTGTATCTGTGGGTCTGTGTGTATGGAGGGGGCCTTGGATCTTCTGGAACTCGACTAGTGAACCACCAGATGTAGGTACTGGGAATCAAACAAGTCCTGTGCAAAATAGCAAGTGTTCCCAACTGATGGGCCATCTTCCACACATACACACACACACATACACACACACACACACACACACACACCACCACCACCACCACCACCACCCCCACCCCCGTCCTTTGCTTTCGAATTTCAACCTCACTTGAGTTCTTAGGCTGCGGGCAGAATGAGTCCAGTTTTGTTACCAGACTGTGGTAGGAATGGCCTCTCCCTCAGTCCCTGTTATCGAGTCCTGCTCCTCTTCGGAACACACCACTGCATTTACCAGTTTTTCTGTCTCACCTCCCCGTCTCACCTCCCCAGCATGGCCACAGGATCCTAGGACTTCTCCAACTCCCAGTTCCGAACTCATTCCTGACCCTTCCCGTAAACTAGTTCCACACACGCCAGAGCCTATCACTTCCACAGCCCCACACCCCAGTTCCAGTTCCTGTTGTTGTGACAAACACCTGACTAAAGCAACTTTGACTTGCAGTTTGATTGCATAGACTGCCATGGTAAGATAAGAAACATTTTGCTGGGCATTAGTGGTGCACACCTTTAATCCCAGCACTCGGGAGGCAGAGGAAGGTGGATCTCTGTGTGTTCCAGGACAGCACCACCTCTGTCTGAGGAAGTCTTAGATTTAGTGTATGCTCCAGTCCCAGAGTTGGGTTTTTTGGTTGGTTGGTTGGTTGGTTGGTTGGTTGATTGTTTTTGGTTTTTCTGTGGCATTGGAGCCTGTCCTGGGACTAGCTCTGCCTCTGCTTCCCAGTGCTGGCATTAAAGGCATGTGCCATCACCGCCCAGCTGTCCCAGAGTTGTTAATGGAGTGTTCATGCTTACTTTCTTTGTTGAAGTCTGAATGCGATGTTCCCTCCGCCCTGGCTTCGCTCCTGGTACTCTTCATTGCGAGCGGTCTAGCGGCTCTGAGGCCATGTGTGATGCTTTCTGCTGTGGCTCTCCTTGGCAAACTGGGTTTTCATTTCTTACATTTCAACTTGGTTCCAGGACAGCCTCCAAAGCAACCTGTCTTGAAACCCTGTCTTGAAAAAAAAAAAACAAAACACAAACAAAACAAAAACAAAAGGTATTACTAAAATTAGTCTTTAAATTTAGAAAGTGAAACAAAAACTCCTGTTGATTTGAAAGTCAACAAGGTAGACTTGGGGCCGGGTCCCTTGCGCACATCCTCTGAGATGGGGAATCCAGACAGAGCTTCCTCATCACAAGGAGGAGTCACCATGATAGAGGCCCAGGTGGATTGGTAGCTTTCCTCACTAAGTAGCCTGCCTGCCTGCCAGCATCAGCCTCACCCTCTGCTCAGAGCCACAGCTGAGCCACAGCTGCCCATTCCCGTCAGCTCCCTTGTCCATCTCTGCACTTGTCCCTGTCCAGTCTCCAGGTGGTGTGTGGTGGGTTACCACTCTTCCTCTCTTTGGAATCGTCTAGTCTCTGTTGTCTGACTCTTCGTAGAGTCACTCAGGACAGCTCCTAATCTACCACACCCCATCTTCCTTCAGTTCTCTTAACTATTGTGTATTTGTAGTTCAAGTTATCAAGTCCCTACCAAACACTTTTTGCCTTCATCCAACAGTGTCTGGTAATTTTTATTTCATTTAAAAATATTTTCAAATCTTAGTAGGGATTTCTTTGCGTGCATACATGCTTATGTGTGTGGCGTAAAGAATTAAAGCCCGGGCATTGGATACGGCAGGAAAGTGCTTCACTGTTGAGTTATCCTTCAGCCCATTACTCACTTATTATTATTTATTTGTGTTGAGACAAGGTGTCAATCTGGTGCCAGGGTGGGTTTGAACTCACAATCGTCCCCCCTTAGCCTCCCAAGTGACTGGTGTTCCTGCCAAAAACCAGTAGCCCCAGCTCTGGTGGTGCCTTCTTAACCCTCCTCCCTTCTTCCCCAGGGACCTGTATTCTAATTTACCAGTGTGCCATGAATTATAGTAAACCCTTCTCATGAGAGACCCTTTCTACCGTGCGCCTCCATCTGTATTATAGCTTTCACTTTCATGTTGTAAAACAGACCCATAATTCATTATTAGCTCCCTAAAATTTGTGACTGTCCTTTAAAGAAAATTACAAAGAAAATATGTATTTATTTACAGTTTAATCATTTCTGGCGCTTTGCATTTTTCTGCATAGATTGAGTTTCCTTCAGTCTGAAGAAAAAAAAAAATGATGCCAAAAATCCTCATAGCATTTGTATACCTGGAATAGCCTTTGTTTCAGACATATTTGTGAGAGATATAGAATTCTGGTTGATTTACTTTTGCTGTTTGGGGTTCTTATTTTTTCAGTCTGTCAATATTTGAGATTAAGCTTGGAATATTTTTAGCCTTTATTCTTCAGTGGGCATTTTGTCTTGCTCCTCTCTCTTGTCTGAGTCAGCAGAATCAGGCTATCCTAGACTGCTTTCTGTGGTTGCTTTTCATTCTGTTCTAATTAGTAGGCTTTCCGTTATAGAGCTATTTTTATGTTCATAGAAAACCAAGTCAGGTTCTTCTTTGTCCCTAAACAGTTGGCTCTTAGTACTAATATAATAAACAGTCCTATAAAACAGCCTGTGTGTGTGTATATGGTAACTTCCTGCACATGTGTGTGGTAATTTTCTGTGCATGTGTGTGGTAACTCCCTGTACATGTGTGTGGTAACTCCCTGCGCATGTGTGTGGTAACTTCCTGGGTGTATGGTGGAGGACTTCCTGTGCATGTGTGTGGTAACTTCCTGTGAGTGGGGGGACTTCCTGCGCATGTGTCTGGTAACTTCCTGTGCATGTGTTTTATCCCCAACTGCTCTTCTGTGTTAGAGTCAGGGAGGCTGGGGTCATGAGTAGGCTTGGTCACCTGTGAGTTACACCTCACAGCTTTGGCGTAAGTTTTTTGTGTGACACTTTCCATAGTGCCATTGGTGTATAAAGATGCAGAGCTTTATTCTATTAGTGCTAATTCAACAACATGTTTGTCACATACTACATTTGCTCCTTTAACGGATCTGATGTTCTTGTTTTCTGCTCATAAGTGCCTAACATGTAGACATGTATATACATGTTTCTAGTAGCTGATTATGTTATACTTTGATTTCTGAGAAATTATGTTATCCTTGATCCATAGGCTTTACTTGCCAAATTTAGATTTTTTTTCTTTCTTTTCTAGGCCCAGCTTCAAAGGGAAAAAGAACAAGATCAGATGAAGCTGCACGCTAAACTGGAAAAGCTCGATGTCTTAGAAAAAGAGTGTTTCAGACTGACGACGACCCAGCAGACTGCTGAGGTAAGCTGTCTTTGTCTTGTCTCTGAGGTGGTACCATCAGGAAGAGTGTGAGCTGACGTGGGTTAGCAGTGAGTGAATCAAGGGTTAGAGCGATCGATCCGTGCACCCCTCTCAGTCACCGGGTAGTTCCTGCCCTCGGGGAGCGGGTGTCCTGTCGTGACATGAGGGAGCCTGCCTGCGGGCACCAGATGGCCTTCACCGCCTATGCTACATCCGCTCTCCTCCCCCGAGTCCGCCTGGTTCCACAGCACTGCCCTGGAGGCTCATGTCGTCTTTGTAACCCTCAGAAATCTCTCCCCATGACACTTCTGTCATGGTTCCTGTTCTGAACCGCACAGAGAAGGTGGCGTGCGTGCGTGCGTGTGTATGGAGTGCATGACGGCTCTTTTTAAATTGTTCTCATTGCTTTGCCATTTTACCATTTCATGTGTATTACTCTTTTAGCGATTATGAGTTTATTACTGTGTATGTGGATAATGGAGGTGCATTACGCCATGGCACATGTGTGGAGGTCAGAGAACAGCTGTGTGAAATTGGTTTCCTCCTTCCACTTCTCCATGGCTCCAGGGATCAAACTTTCATGGCAGGCACTTTGCTTGCTGGGCTGTCTTGCTAGCCCTTGTGTTATTGTAACCCTTGTTTGACAGAACAAGGAACCAGGCACTTCCTGCACCCCACCCCATCACGTGCAAGTGACCAGCATTGTCACCCACCACGCGTACATGGCCAGCGTTACTATTGTTTGTTTTTGAGTGGACGTTGGGACCCAAGCCCATAATGGGCTTCAAAGCTATAGCATTCTCGGAAGCTTCACGTGGCTCTGGTGGTAGCTGGGAATAAAGCGTGTGTGTTTATTGTCTGTAGATCTGGTGGTGGCCTCGAGGTAGTCTCTGGAGTGCACAGTGGTCCTTGAACTCTCAGCCACGCTGAGAGGAGAAAACATCAGCAGCACCAGAGCAAGCGCGAAGTAAAAACACACGGAGAGTGATTTAAGCCATCGTCTGTGTCATCTCAGTAATGACGTAGAATAGACAGTAGGAAGAAAGTGACGTTCACGTTTGTGCAGGTTAGAATTAAAGCCGGCAGGTGGATGAGTAGGGGAAGCGAGCAGAGCGCTGCGACCTTGGTGTCCAGGCTTTCCCTTTGCTCTCATGGACAGCAGCAAGGAAGGACGCACAGGGAGGCCCGCGAGCTCTAGGCGGCTTCTGCCATTGCTCTTCTTCCTTTCCACTCTAACTGAGCCCCTAGGACTGTCCTGGGGAGGACACTGGGCTTGGGGCTCATGCAGGCTCGTTCTCTTGCAGGATAAGATCAGATATCTCGAGGAGAAACTAAAGGAAGAGGAGCATCAGCGCAAGCTGTTCCAAGACAGAGCGTGTGAGGTCAATAGCTGTCTTTAGTCCGTCACGGACACCACGTGTCTTTGCATGCTTGATTGTCATGACCTAAACCCCAGTCTACACTTGGTGTGGGTGTTCCAGATTGTTACTACTGTCTGTTTTACTGTGGTAACAAAATTGTCACTTGCCAGCACACCCTTATACTCAGACACATTGCCAAAAGATGTTGCACATACATATACCCTCAGTTGAGATAACTGGCTCCTAGCATACATTAGTGTCACCTTGAGACACACACACACACACACACACACACACACACACACACACATTCTATTATAAACAGAAAATAATCGTAATGTATTACTAGGGTATTCTCCCTCAGAAGACCTTTGGGTGTTGTTTTTTAACGTGGAGCCTCACTGTGTCCCCTGAGCTGGCTCTCAGCTCCTAGGCTCCCACAGTCCAGTCCTGCTTCAGCTCCATCCAGGAAACTGCAACTGAGCAGTTCTTGGCTTCAGAACGTATTTACGCTCAAAAGCTGAGGCCCTAACTTCCATTATGTATCAAGAAGCTTGTTACAGATCAGTCCATGAATTATTTCTTTAATTTTATAGCTTCAAACTGGACTGGAAATCAGCAAAATTTTAATGTCTACAGTTTCACATTCAAAGTCCTGTAAAGAAAAGAAGAAACCACTAAAGGTACGAATATACAGCTTTCCCAAGATACTTCTAACTTTATGATGTACATTGATTTGCCCTTAATACTTCTACTTCTTTCCTGGAAGGTTGAGAAGACATTTGTGACAGAAGACGTTGTCTTCCTGTTCTATTGCTGTGAAGAGACACCATGACCACAGCAATTCTTATAAAATAAAGCATTTAACCGGGGACTTGCTTACAGTTTCAGAGGTTTAGTCCATTGTCACCATGGTGGGGGGCAGAGCATTACATCCTGCTCCACAGGCTCCAGGTAGAGAGGGGATGGGGGTAGAGGCTGGGCCTGATGGGGGAATGTCAAAGCCCAAACCCAGTAACACACCTCCCAATGCTCCTCAAGCGTTTCCCTTCCGGTGACTAAGCTTTCAAGGATATGAGCCTGTGGGATCCCCAGACATGCGGCAGTCATGCCAAGAAATAAGTCAAATGGTGATGGTAAGGACAGAAAGTTCCATGAGACCCAGGCTAAAGCAATGTCAGAGTGTGCAAAACCTAACTCTCTGTTTGCCTGCCTGACTGAGCCTGTGCTGTGCCGGCAAGCAGCCAGTTCTCACAGAGCGCCTAACAGAATGTATTGGTGACATTGTTTCCAAGCGTGCTAAGCAGGGCACAGTGGTACACACCTTTAATTCCAGCACTAGAGAGGCACAGATAAGCCGGACTTTGTGAAAGCTAGCCTGGTCCAGATAGAGAGAGATCCAGAGATCCAGGTCAGCCAGGGCTACATAGTGAGACACGTGTCAAAATAAATAAATAATAATAAATCCTGCATGCAGTTTTATGTAAATACATATGCAGTAAAAACAAAGATTTTTAAAGTTTATTTATTAATATTTGAGACAGGGTTACACACTAGTAGCCTTAGTTGGCTTCAGATTTTCCATGTGTCCTGGGCTCACCTTGACTTCTGTCCACATGCCTGAGCCTCCTTAGTAGCTTGGAATACAGCCCTGTACTACCACACCTTGTAGACGATAAAAGGAGCATAAGAAAGAAAATAAAACTTCTGAAAAAGAAGAGGGTAACTAACAGCAAAATCACGTAGTAAGGCACTAAGTCCACTGCCAGGTGCATAGGGTGTGGAAATAGCATGTTTCCCTTTCAGGATAAAAGCTCCGGCATCGCAGGAGATGGGTCAGAGTTCAGAGCCCCTCTTATCTCTGTACATTTATGCGTTTATGTGTGGATGTGTCCATGTTCCCAGCTCTTATACTTTGTTGCACTTGAACCAGTGTCTGTAGAGCACACGGCACATGCTTAGAGTCCCAGCTGGCTGGGGCAGGAGGTCTGGGAGTTCAAGGACAAGCAGGGTGTGATGAGTCTTCGGGCCCACATAGCCAGAAGAACCCGTGGAGAGTGATGCAGGGCCACCACACTGAGATCAGCCTGGGAACCCTCAAGAATGACACACAATCCCAGCTGGGGACAGAGATGCATAGCTTAATCTCAGGCCACCATGGGCTAACAAGACAGTGTCTCAAAAAACAAACCTATTAAAACCGGGTGTAGTGATGCTCATTTGTAATTCCTGTACTCAAAAGGCTAGGACAGGAGGGCCCTGTGTTATATATAGTAGGCTCCTGGCTAGCCTGGCAAACAGACTCCCATCCAAAAACAGGTGGTGGTGTTGGATTTGAACTTTTACTCTGAATAGTTGGTACCCACTGAAGGCTTTTAGGAACAGTAGAGACAGGTATAGTTCTAATGGTAACAGGTTTATTACATGTGTAGATTCATGTAGCCACCACAGTGATGAAGATACAGAACTGCTCACCGCCCCAAGGGTCCTCCACACCGCCTTCATAGCCACGCCCCTCCCCCCAACCCCAGCAAGCTACTGTTTGCCTTCTCTGTAGTTTTTCTTCTTTCAAGAATCCTGTATAATCAGGTGCTGTGTCTGCAATCTGAGTTCTGAGGAGGCTGAGGCAGTGGGATTGCCATGATGGAGACCAGCCTGCTCTACACAGCAACATTGCATCCCAATGACACAGCGGTCATTAGAGTTGCACAGTCTGAACCTGTGGGGTTGCGTTTTCCCTGGAGTTCCATCTGAGTTGTTATATGTTCACTTTCCCTTTGACATGAGTCCATGCTAGGGACCTCTACAGTTTAATCAGTTCCTGTGTGAGGACATTTGGGTTGTTGGTACTTTCCAGCTATTACAAGTAAAGCTATTGTATGCATGTGCGTGCGTGCATGTGTGTGTGTGTGTGTGTGTGTGTGTGTGTGTGTGTGTGTGTGAACATCAGTTTTTATTTTTCTAGGATAAGTCCCCAAGAGTGCAATTGTTAGGTCACATGATAAATACATGTTTCACTTTACAAGAAACTGCCAACTTGTCATCCCAAGTGGCTTTACAAATATGCAAGTGATGTAGTTTCTCTGCATTCTTGACAATATTTATGTAATTGCTGTCTTATTTTACTCATTTTAATAGGCATGCGGTGATGTTTTTTAACTTTTTTATTTTTGTATTTTATATTAACCTGAGTTTTCCTAGTAACAAGGTTGTTGACGATCTCTTCATGTGTTAACCCTTTGTTATCTCCAGTCAAATGTTCCTACACTCAAATTGTACTTATACTTAGTGTTGAGTTTTTCATATCGCAAATGTATATTAAAATAGCACTTTGCTTCCTTTTTCCCATGCTAACCTTTAGAAAACTAAGTGTCTAAAGAGAGACCCACCTCAGAGAACGGCCCCCATGCCTAGAGCACTGCCTTTGGAGAGGGAGACGGTAAGAGGGTAAAAATGAAGTTTGACGTTTGGAAAGCTACTGTCCATGCAAACGCTGTTTACACACTGACCTAGTTGGCTTTGTATCGCTGTGATGACCACCACGACCGGAGCATCATGGGAAGACAGGGTTTATTTCGGTTTACAGTCTGTGAAGGGAAGTTAGGACAGGGACCTGGAATCAGGAACTGACACAGAGACCGCGGAGGAAAGACTCATTGGCTTGCTCTCCATGGTTTGCTCATTTTACCACCTGCCCAAGGATGGTGCTGCCTCCAGTGAGCTGGGTCACCCTGCATCAATCATTAACCAAGAGAACACTCCACACACGTGCCTATAGGCCAGGGGATGTCACCAGTTTCTCACCTGGGGTTCCGTCTTCCCAGATGACCTGAGCTTGTGTCAGCTTGTGCCCACGGAGCTCTAACCACACATAGGGTCTAGCGCTAGTTTCTCCTCCCTTCAAGTGTGCGGTGCAGGCTGATCCTTTAATGCAAGCTTGTAAACCTTCTGCAGACGCTGCCTCCCTGTAGACTGCGTTACCTTCAGAAACCTGTTCTCTCTGAACCACAGTGTCTCCACAAGCCTCTCAGAACAACTTCCCAGGGCAAAGCTGGACCTCCTAACTCTGGAGAGCCCGTTTCCATGTGTGACAGTTTGTCTGAACTTTTGATGGCAATGCAGGAGGAGCTGGACCAAATGACTGTGTAAGCGTTTCTTCTTTATTAAGTAACCACACGTGTGTAGGTACCTCTTTCCTGGACTCGCTTAAGAACAGTATCACCTATAAGTTCATTTCATGAAGATTTATTTTATTAGATAGAAAATGCTGTGTGTGAGTGGATATGTACATGCAGTTCGAGTCTCACAGACTGCAGAAAAGGAGTGACAGAGGGTTGTCCCAACTCGGGTCCTCCCCTGAGCGGTCTCTCTGCTGCCCACCTTTACTCTCTTAAGGCCTCTCTGGCTAGTTGGACTTACTTTGTTTTGGCCCACAAACAACCATTTTTCATTGTGTCTACTGTAGTATTTAACCTTTTAACTGTGTTGAATTACCACTTTCCTTTATTCCAGAGATTTAGACTAACAGATGTACATCAAATGTATTGCGTCTGAAGACTTTAGGAAAATATGCTTTTATTTTTAAATCTTTTAGCTATGTGGGTGATTTTATTAGGCAAGTAAGAATACCATTCCTTTTCGATTCTGCCTGGTCCGCGTTAGGAATTTGAAGCACCCTCAGTAAGGAAGATACACACAGGAGTCATTGTGTTATAGCCCATGCTTAAATACATGTCAACGCAGACATCAGAACTATGTGACTTAGATGGCAGACTCACTGAGCCCATGATCTGTCGCCACATACAACACTGCTCTCTTGACAGCATCTCCAATCCCAGACTGGAGAGAACCGTGTGTTGCTTCCGGCAAAGCCCTGTGGACCTGTTCATTCTTGTTAGCTGAGCCCACCAACAATTTAGATTGTTTTTTAGACTATTCAGCAGCTAGATACTGAGATAGTTCTAAATGATTATGTTTACCATATTAAGTTAGATATTCTAATGATGTGACTATTTTTTGTAAAAGTCATAGTTGAGCAAAAAAATTACTTGTGGCAAACAGTATTTGATATTTGCTGTTTTCAGTCATGCAAAAATAATGTGTCATATCACACAATACTGCTTCTGTGTTTTTATTTATTTGTTTGGCTTTTTGTGTTAATGAGTATTGAGCACAGGATCTGACATGCAGAGAAACACTCTGTGACTGAGTTACCCGCCCGCCCCGCCCCGCCCCGCCCCGCCCGCTCTTTGCTCTTCTCTGTAGGGAGCACAGTGAACTACTGAAACATATGATGCAAACTGGAAGCCACTCAGTCCCTGATGACATGGAGCAGGAGCTGGAGCAATTAGTGAAGAAGATGGAGAGCAAAGGAGCCCAGATCTCCAAACTCAAGAAGCATCAAGACAGTGTAAGAACACTTTACCTTAACTTTACCTTAACAGACAAACAAACACTGCTCTTCTGAGAACTACCGGGCTGCAGAACACAGAAACAATTGCCACACAATGTTGGAAAAAAATAAAAAAAAGAACTACTAGAAATACATAGGTAGTTGGAATTTTCTTTAGGCTGACAACTAGCTCCCTAATAAAGACATGGAGATTATTCTTAATTATGAATGCTCAGCCTTAGCTTAGGCTTGTCTACACCACCTGTTTTAACTTAATTTAACCTGTTTCTATACATCCATGTTTTGCCTCAGGGCTTTTTACCTTTCTTTCATTCTACAGATCCAGCTTTCCTGTTTCCTCAGTGTCTGTCTGTCTGGCCCCCTGGCATCTCTTTCTCTTCCCTCAGAGCCTAAATTCCTTCTCTGACTTACTCTCCATGCCCAGAAGCCCACCTGTACCTCTTCCCTAGCTATTGGCCATTCAGCTTTTTATTAGGCCAATCAGGTGCCTCAGGCAGGCAAGGTAAAACAATAATACATCCTTACATAATTAAGCAAATGCAGTACATCTTTGCATAGCTAAACAAATATTCTGTAACATATATGTGGATTCAATGTCACATCTCTGTACGGCCCTCCAAATGTAAGTCTGTGTGTGTGGGTATGGCATACTAAAAGACACAAGGGAGTCTCTGGTCCTCTTACCGAGAGCCATCACTGCTGAAGTGACTTGGGTCTCCTTTTCAACTCTTCAGGGTAAAAGTGTGAGCACAAGAGATCGTGTGGACTCGGACCTTGGGGAAACTGTAGGAGCCTGTGGCCTTCGCGCCCTTCCGGTCACCTTCCGCATTCCTTCCCTCCCGCTGCGTTACTGATGTCCTTTGTGCCTACAGAGGCAGCAACATCATCCTGAAGCCATTCTCTCCCTCCTGGGAACCTATGCTTAGCCACTATAGTTAGCAGACAGGTGTGTTAGAAACTAAGAGGGGCATAACCTTCAATATTTCAACAGAAAACTCATGAGTGTAATATTTTACTCTAAGGCAATGACTCCATCCAGAGCTGAATGTAGAACACTGTGATGTTGCTGAAACAGAAGGAAGTCTTTCCAGGAACCCTTCCATCATGTCATGTCCCTCTCACAGCTGTCTGCCTGGGGATGGTCAGCACCCAGACAAGCCGCTGGTGTACCAACCCTTCACACGGTGATTTGTGAAATCTCTGAGAATTACTCTATTCGTTATGCTTATGGCCAAGAAAGAAAAATGTTTTTCCATTTTACATCCTTTTAATACAAAGTAAAAAACAAAACAAAAAATGTTATGATTGCATTGGGGTAAAGATTGTACAACTTGTGCCCTTTCTTGGAACTGCATAGAAGAAATTTTAGATAGAAGAATAATCACAATTTTAGAGTTACCCAATCTATACACTTTATAATTTGAATAAGTGTCCAAGCCTTTTATTGTGATAATCTTTAATTTAAAATTGCCTCCTAAGCAAATAAACATTTATTTCTATTCTAGCACTAATTCTCTCCTTTGCTATTAATATCCTAAAAAGTTCCTACTGTCTTGGAGCTCTAGTTCTGACCAGTAGTAACCTTTTGCTCAACATCCACATCCATCTTCACTGCTCTGCTCTGGCCTTCTCACATGCATATTCTTCAAGAGTTAGCCCAGCTCAGGTCTTCTCTGACTCTTTAACTGGAGCAATAAGCTCCCGAAGGCGAGGCTGTTTTACGCGTCACTCAACTGCCTGGCTATCGATGTCAGCTGTGGAAGCCGCTGTCAGAGATGTAACTTTTGCTGGGTCGGACCTTCTGACGTGATCTTTAAAACACCAACCTAGTCACCTACTTTAGGGTATATTTACCTACTTATTACCTAAAACATTAGATTTTCTTTTCTCCACAGGTCCGTAAACTGCAGGAAAAAATTCAGGACTCAAGGATAAAAGGACCTTCAGGTGTCCTTCGGGAAGATGGCAACCCTAAAGGACCAAAGAACATGAAAAATATCCCTAGGAAGTCTCTGAATGACACTAACCCTTTCCAGAAAAACAGCAGCTTTCGTCCAATACATGTTCACAATCTCCTGGGGAAACTGAGGAGAGATGATATCAAGTGGGAACAGTGACGGAATGGTCACCGTCACCGTGAGTGGCCCGCCAGCGAGACCCTCACATGTCTGTGTGGCTTACATCTAATGTACCTTGGGAGACTTTTGAATTATGCTCCTGGCTTTTATAGAATGTGAAGTTGTATATGCTCGGAACTATGGCTAATGATCTACCCAGAATCCCAGAGTAATAAATGCCTGATGTTGCTATGTACCGAAGCCCCTGCCTCATCAAGCGTCAGAAGCATTTATTTTGCAGCTCCCTGAGGTGAATCTACAAAGGGGGCCGAAGGGGCACTCACTAAAATCAAACCTGAACTCCAAATGCCACCCCAGTCTCACATAGAGAGGCTGCCACCTGCAGACCGGCACAGAGTGAACAGATGCGGTGACTTCCCTGGAATTGACACGGTACCTCCTTTTACTCTCTGCATTCATGTTTGTCTGTTTTGTTTAGAGAGGGAAAGGCACAATCATTCTGCAATTGTGTGAAAATGCCTGTGACTGAGCTCTGATGTGCCAGCTATGAGAAGTAATGCTTAACTGACTACATTTCTTTTTAAACACCGGGAACTGGGTTTATCTTACTCTTGTATAACTTTTCCTGGTTTCTTGTCTGTGTTATAGGTGATTTTCTTCAGTATATGACAGTGTAGAGGATCAAGAAGATAATGGGATTTTATAAGAAATTAGGCATTTAATTAACTTTACCCACAAGAGAAAATGAATTCACTAAATGCGGTATCTCTTTTTATACTTTAGAATCAGTGATGTCACAATGGATTTCTTTGTTGTATACCTGTTTTATAATAAATGAACACTTTTTTGTCTTTCTAGAAGCCTATGGAAATAAGTATATGTCTGTGGGACACTTACCCTTTTATCTTCTCCGACAGCTAGAAAACTGAGGTCACCAACTGAAATAGAAATGAAACAACAAAAAGCTATAGTAAAGGGAAAAGCTTGGAATTAGGGAGGAGGCGGAAGAGACGGGCCAATTGCAAAGGGTCGGTAGGAGTGTGCATTTGCCTGAATTCCCAGTGGCCGGGGAGCATGCAGTCTGAGTATGTAAGCATTATAGATCAGTAGCCCAAAGAGCTGCTTCAAAACAAAACAAAACATTCCAGCCCTAAACTCACAGAGACCAACCTGCCTCCATCCCCCAGGTGCTGGTATTATAGGACCACGCTGCCACCACCGGCTTTCATTTTTTGAGACAGTAGGCCTGGCTGGCCACAAACTCAGTACGTAGTTGTTGGTGTTGAACCTGCCCTCCCTGTCTATACCTCCCACATGTTACAGTCACAGGCATGTGCGGTCACGCCTGGCCACAAAAGGCAGTTAGTTTACTTTCATATGCTTTTGAGACAGCGTCTCAATGGGTAGCCCTGGCTGGCCTGGAATTTACAGACATCTGCCTGCCTCTGCCTCCTGAGAGCTGGGATTAAAGGGGTGCCCCACTTTAGAAGAGCAAGTCTTAAGGACCATCTCTTTTCCCAGGAAGCCTGCATCAGAAGGTGTAAATAGCAGAAATAGGGTAACCCTGAACCTTCTGGGGAAGAGGAACACTGACTCATTTGCACGGTGAAGAGTATGGGGTTAGAAGACCCATCCCACGAGAAGTTTGCTGTGGGGTCTGCATGGCGAACCAACCTTTCGTAGCAGAGCAGTCTCTGTATCTCTTTCTGCTTTAAGCGGTGCACCTGCTGCAGCTTGTCAGCTCCTGGCCCGCAAGTGTCGGTAGTGTACTCTGCCGGAACTCCAACCTCACCCCAGCAGCTTCTCTTCCTAGTCGAGACTGAACTCCATCATTCAATTTAGAAAGAATGGGAATTCCCAACCAGGGCCATAAGACAGCCCTTTAGCTCTGCGCTTCTGTTTCCTGAGCACTTAGGGAAGGGCTGGACATGCTTCATTTACAAATGGCATCACGGTGCATAGAAACATACACTTTTGACTCAGTGGTAAAGGTTTGGCCTGGGCTCAGCTCCCAGCATGGAAAAAGAGTAAAAAACATTACTAAAACAAATTACCATACAAAAATTTTAGCCATTTAGAAATTCTTGACTATCTCAAATAAGAATTGAGAACTGTCACATCAGAGTGTAATGTAAAGAAACACTCAGGATTTCAGAGCAGCAAAAAGACTCGGTTTAAAATCCGTCTCCACTGAAGTCTGTAAAGCCAAGGGTTCCACACTGCCTCCGTTTTCCCTGTAAGTGGGGTACTACCAACCCTGCTTCATTAGGACGCTGTAGGAAATGCAGCATCCAGCACAGGGTTGGCATTCAGGAGAAACTAAATCATCAGTTTCTAACCTGTGAGTCCTGACCCCTTTTAGGGTCTACAAGTGATCGCCTAAGGACATAGAAAACACATATATTTACATTATGATTCATAACAGTAGCAAAATCACAGTTAGGTAGAAGCAACGAAAATAATTTTATGGTTGGGGTCGCCTCAACATGAGGAAGTGTGTTAAAGGCCACAGCATTAGGAGGTTGAGAACCTCCGCTCTAAATGCTTTCGAATCTGAGCAGAAAAGAGAAGGTAAAACACAAGTTACCATGGACGTATTCTTAGTAACCGAGTTGGAAGGTTCTAACCAGTTTGCTACCGCCTCTGTGGCAGTGACTTCGGCTTGCCTCCTATGCTAGGCTCATAAAGGGAGGAAGTCAAGTCGGGCACCATGGTGCAGAAATGACACAATCACACCGCAGGGTACCCTGGGTTTGTTTGGGTTGTTGAGGTGACATTTAATTACTAAGGAACAGTAAACAATGCTGTTGTCACTGCACCATAACTACCCAGGGAAAACATTTTCACAGTCTACCTGCTTGCCACGGCTACTGACTGGTGAGTGCAGCCAAAGCCTGCTTGCTTGCCTGGGTGGGACATTCCTTGGGCAGTTTTGGAGTTGCTGAGTTGTTTTGTTTTTTTTTCACTGAAAAAGTATTGTTTGGGCTCTGTTTAATTAGAAATTGGGGAACAGTGGAGCTGGAGCTGTCTAGCCAGGGCAGGTCTGTTTTCATGGAACTGCGGTGGGGGGGAGGGGGTCCGGGATTGGAGGAAAGGGCAGGTGTTGAGTGAGTCTCCTAACACTGTGGGGAGTTCGGATCCAGAATGAACTGTCCCAGAGCAGGTCACTGGTTATGCTGGAGGGAAATGAGCTTCATGTGCTGTACATTTAGCACAGTAGGCTGTCTGGGATGCTGTACTGGAATACCATTTGGGGATGGGGACGGGACATTCCCCCACACATGATTTACAAGTGCTCTAGCACTGGGCCACAGCCTCAGCTCTGAACAGTATTTTAAAGATTTTGTTGTGGCCCTTTCGCTTTAAAAGTATAATTTTCTATTATAATATAGGTTTTGGTTTTGTTTTGTTTGAGTCAGGGTCTTGATGTATAGCCCAAGCTGACCTTGAACCCATGATCCTCCTGCCTCAGCTTCCTGGGTCCTATGATTAAAAGTATGTACCACCATGGCCACTTTATAAAGTAGTGTTTTAAAGCCATAGCAACCTGCCAAAAAAAAAAAAAATTACATACAAATTTGATCTTTCAAAAAGATGTATTATTTTGTTATATCCACGTGGGTATTGTTTGTGGGTAACGTGAGTTCAAATGCCCATGGAGTGCCAGATCTCCTGGAGCTGGAGGTACAGCTTGATGAAGATATTGGGGACCTCACTCAGGTCCTCCTGGAGAGCAATTCAACCCCTCCCTCCACAAGCCGTCTCTCCAGCCCCCTATGTGTGACTTCAAATGTTGTGAGCAGTCTATCAGGGCCAGGCTGATTAGTTTTGCACAACACAATGGATGTCACAGCCAAAGACCCATGGGCTGACAGATCAGTGGGCTGGTGTTATTGGAGTGGAGTAAACAATCCCTGGGTGTACTTAACTGCCCATTTTAATTGCATGTAGTGTTTCTTGCACCAAATGGGAATTCAGTGAGTCTGTGTAAGGAGGCCACACCCAATAGCCTGTGAAGGAAAATCTAACTCTGGAAAGAAACTTTAGGCCAGATTTTTTTTTTTTTTTTTTATTGTTTCTCTAGGCTGGCCCCAAATTTGGAGTGTTCTTGCCTCCTACTGTGGATTTTGCTCGTCTAATGTTTCTTTAGACTTCAGGTCTCAGTTTACACTCTAAAATTTAGTTTCCTTATTCTCACCTCATCCCCACGGCCTCCAAATCTGGTCTAGCTGTCTCTTCTGGGTATTTCCCCTACCTTTGTACCCAGCACACTTTGTGTTTGGGGTGTGTGTGTGTGTGTGTGTGTGTGAGAGAGAGAGAGAGAGAGAGAGAGAGAGAGAGGAGAGAGAATGTCATGGAGCCCAGGCTAGCCTTGAACTCACTGAGTAGATTAGTTTTGTCTTTCCCATAGGCTGAAAGCTCTGAGGACAAGGTTCTTTCATCTCACCCTGCAGCATCCAGCACAGTGCTTGGCCCAAGAGTGGCATCTCATTAAATGTTTGTTTGACAAATGCATTTATTGCATAAAAAGTGGGCTGAGCTCTTGCATAGGGTCCCGGCAGACCAGGCTAAAAGTTACTCTGGCTAAAGGCAACTAAGTTATTTGGCCTTTCAGAAATAAAAGCTAACAATAAGAGATAATTCCCCAAACAGAACAATTCTAATAGGACTAATAATGAGGTTTCCTCTGCTTTAATCTTCACAAAAGCAAATTACTCTAAATAACCTATGGTATTTTGTCTTCATCTCATTTAGAAAGTAGGTTTTTGAGGGTTTTTGTTTGTTTAATTTTATGTTTATGGGTGTTTTGCCTGCGTACATCTGTGTACTGTGTAAGTACAGTGTCTGCAGGGTGAAGGTGGATAATGGTCTCAAAACTTTGTAAATAGTGGGGTATTAGTTTTATTTTTAATTTTCTCATGGTGCTGCAGACGAAATCTTGGGCCTTGGACATGATAAACGTAGGCTATATCCCTGAGCTCTTTAAATGTAGATAAATGTAGCCCAGAATATCTGGAGATCGTTACAAACATTCAGAGAGAATGTGTTTGATAGCCATTGTGGAGAATGGGAGTTGGCCAGTTCAGAGTAGAAATGCTTCCAGATTCCTTCTACAGCTGTCTAGCCCACATGTGCTAATATGAATCTGTTTGGTGTGTTTTACAGATGGAAGCCCATTTTAACCAAACACTTGGGTTTCCTGGCTTACATAATGTGATTTCCAAACACTGGCTGACCTACATCAGAGAAAGACTGCTTTTCTGATGTAGGCAAATAAATAAATTAATGCAAATCACTTGCCAAGTGACCTCATTACTCCACCCCACTGTAGACTCAGAGGGGCTGGAGTTAGGGAAGAAATGTGTTCTGCATGTGCTGCACTTTGTTTTATAATCTGCAGAGATGAGAGTCTGGGTGCGCATGTCTGCAGTTTGAAACATGCAAAGATTTGTCTTTGGCAAACCCCATTTGTCTTGGTAACAACAGTCAGCAGCGCCATAAAAAGTTTGCCTGCAAAAGCAACAATGTAGCAATCCTGACAAACAGGACATTTTGCTGAGCAGTCTGCCTGTTCTCACTTTTATAATGGTTTAGTAGAAAAAGATGTAACTTGCCTCAAAAAATAGCTTTGTTAAGGAACTCCTGAGACGGAGCTTGCATTTCTGTGACTTTTAATTCTACTTTAAATTCTGTGGCTGTTCCAGTCTCCAGATTTCTTTGTGGTCACATCAGTTTTGTTCTGAAGAACCGCTGTAGAGAAGTGAGCAAAAGAATATTAATCATTGCAGCTGTATGCACTTAGAAGCAGTTAGTCGTGCTAACGTTGCTTACACAGTTAAGGACAGGGATCTGAGCTGGCAGCCTGGCTCAACAGGTAAAGGTGCTTTGCCACCGAGCCTCACAGCCTGAACTCAGCCCCTGGAGTGTGCTTGGTAGCAGGAGAGAGCCACGCCCACCACGTTGTCCTCTGACCAGCACTCACACTGTAGTGCACATACACACCTCCACGCACACAAACGCAAGATAAATGTTTTTGAGATATCCTAGTCTTTCTGAGAAAAGGGTTATAAAGTAGGACGGGCCTTTCAATGATGGTAAAATAAGGTGCTCTTGAGGTGACTGCTTATTCTGACGACATGAGCGCGGCTCTAGAAAACTTTGCAAGTGTTCTGCTTGCTTGTTTCTTATTGGTTTCCTTAAAGTTACATGTACAGTGAAATGTAGGGCACTTCTTGGAAAAGCCTATTATTGAGCTAGTACAGAATGTGAACCATTCCTTGCCTGAAATACAGGACCGATGTTTACAGGGCAGTTGTCCAAAATAGTCCTGGCTGGCTTGAAGCATTTCACTCTTCAGCACTGTTACTTAAAACACAAGCCGTTTTGGTATGCAGGAAATCCACTTACATTCAAGTTTAAAATTCTACCGAGAATCTACCACGGAATATTTATGGTTTTGTGACTTATTGCTTCTAGCAAAAGTATCTTTCCTGCCTTAAAGTATTTTCAGAGATGTGCTACATGCAGAAGACTGTTAACACTTTACATGCTGAAATGCCGGAATGTGTGAAAAGCAGTATGGCCTTCAGTTTTCCCAAAACTTAGCCAAACTCCAAATGAAGAGCAGAGAAATCCTGTGCAGAGTTGAAAGTTCTTCTTGGAGCCAGACATCTGCTGCTGCCCGAATCTCCAAGCTCTGTTCTTTTCAACCGGATTCCGTTCTTACATGCATAGCTTCTGCTGGATGAACTTGAGAGCATTTATAGCAAGCAGTAGGACAGGCTTTGGTCCATTTTTGTCATACAATTTAAAAGGTTTACACATTATCAGGTTTGTTTCTCCATGCAGGCTTTGTCCTTTTGTCCTTCACAGATTAAGCTTGTTGATCGTTCGCCAGCACTGTAATAGAATAGAGTCGCTTCAAAAGTCAGCTCACCATTTCAAAGATGTCGACTATGCTCACTTGCCCCAATCACAGTGGCTCCAGGGCCAGGCAGAATGTTATGGGATGGGGTGGGGGTGGCAGAGCAAGATGCTCAACTGTGACCCTAGGGATTAGAGAGAGCTCATTTTTCATAGCAGTCTCCCGCCAGCTCCCAAACCTTTCTCCTCCGGATGGATTTCCCCTTGTGGTCCGTCTCGCACTGGCGTCTGCAGAGCCCCTGTAAGGGGGGCTGTTTTGGTTTCTTTCCATCGTTGTGATGAAGTGCCCCAAGGAAAAACCTTCGGAGAGAAAGGGTTATCTTGGCTCACAGTTCCAGAGGAATGGAGTCCATGATGGCGAGGAAGGACTGGCATCAGGCACAGAGAGCTGACTGGTCCCCTGGATCCACACTCGGGACACACAGAGAGAAGGGCCTGGCTCTGTTCGCGACTTCAAAGCTCACCCTTTCTCCAGTAAGACTGAACCTTCAAAAGGTTCCACAACATTCCCATACCGCGCAGCCAACCACGTGAGCCCATGAAGGATGTCTTGTAATCAAACCAGGGACCAAGTCATCAACACAAGGGTTTAGGGACCATTTCAGTTCTAAACCAGAACAAGCTCCCAAGTAGAAAGAGGGTCACTAAGGTGTGTGTAGACTGTTGTTACTTGATCGCATAGTCCACAGTCACAAACTTTTGTAAATGACAGTAAGATGTCCCAATGTCCAAAGGCTGGACACCCAGACCTACAAAAACACTGTTGGTCCAAACTGCCAGATGCTACAGAAAAAAAAAAAAATTTAGAAGCTAAATCATTTAAGAAATCTTTATGTGCAGAGATTTGTAAAAAGAGTCCAACGAAGGTTTATCAAATTAAAAATAAAAGTTAAAAAAAAAAAAGCCCTACAGAACCAAAGCCGCCAAAGGTATTATTTTCCTCACAGCAGAAAACAATTTAAATAATTGCCCATGGGAAAAAGTCAGCATGAGCCTTCAGACATCAGCATTGCCTAGATTGGGAGTGCATTGCTTCAAGAGGTTTATAGGGGAGACTGGAGGTGCCATTCACCTGAAGAATGAACTAGCCATGGTGACTTTTTGTGGCTATTTTATAGCAGTAGCTCATTTCCGGTGATCCCCGAGGTAGTCTTCAGGTTCAGTGGTTTATTAACGGGACTCCTGAAACCCGGGAAGCTTCGATGCTCCTACGTACAGTGTATTAATGAGAAAGAATACAGAGTAAAATCAACAACAGATAAGGCACAGGACAAACCTAGCATGGTGGTGAACGTGTGTAAACACAGCACTCTGGAGGCTGAGGCAGCAAGAGTTCAAGGCCACCCAAGGCTCTATCTAAGAAAAACCTGTCTCAAACTCCCGCCCTCTCAAAGCTTCTAGGTTGAGGTTTTTGGTTTTTGTTTTGTTTTGTTTTTCCTTCAGTGAAGTTACACAAACAGCCTTCCATGTACCCAGCAGGGTTTGTGATACTGTTCTCTGAGTACATCAGTCACACGGGCATGGCTGGCAGCCTGTATGGCTGACCTTCAGCATCCTGCTCCACCAGCCATCAAGCTGCTACAATGCATGACCTCACCATATTGTTATCTTAGGCTATCTGCCATAAACAGAAACACTCCTATCAGGCAGGAAACTCCAAGAACTTAAAAGTCACCTTCCAGGAGCTGAAGAGCCGAGCCTCAGTTTAGACTGTAACAGGTGACAGCGAAGCCTGCTCTGCTGATCCCCATAGCTGTGCTGTTTCCTAACCCTGGAATGGGGTTAGGGGGCAGTCGCTGATGTCACCACCTCTCCAGATAAACGGTCTTTCCTGAGCTACTTTCTCAGTTTGGCTCTGCTCAGGTTTCTATCACTGTGATAAAACACCAAGACAAAAGCAACTCAGGCAGGAACAGGTTTATTTCACCATATGGTTTGTAGTTCATCACCCAGGGAAGTCAGGGCAGGAAGCTGGAGGCAAGAACTGATGCAGAGGCCATGGAGGGTTGCTGCTCACTGACTTGCTCTTCATGGCTGGCTCAGGCTGCTATCATATACATCCCAGGAACACCAGCCCAGGGGTGAGGTAGGCCCCCATCCATCAAACACTAATCAAGGAAATGCAGCACAGACAATCTGGTTACTTCTCAATAGATACTGTCTCTTCTGAAATCACTTTAGCCTCTGTCAGTTGACATAAGACTAGCTGGCACAGGAACATTACTTTAATGCTTAGTTCTATTATGTAGTCATGATAAAAATCGATGCTTACGTGCGAAGGAATTGGGTGTAGGTCTGGTTCATAAAACTACAGCCATCTGATACTGAAGTTTAAAGGTAGCTTTGGTTGTGTGAAGTAAAGCCGTAAGGTTGTTGTTATGTGGAAGAACCATTGCACCCTCCTCTGCCAGTTGTCTGGATGGGGCTATGTGAGAATTGTCCCGCCTACATTAAGGAGATCTGTGGCACAGTCAAAACCGGAAAGGGAGCAGACTCTTCTGACTCTACTGAAACAGTTGGGTCCCATGATGAGTACAGGCACTTAGTGAAGGCACTGACATCTATTGTAATACAGTGGCTACATGGTTTGAATGTGCTCCCAAAGATCACAAGCTGGAGATGTGGTCCCCATGCAACAATGTCCAGGTGTAGGTCATGAGAACTCTGCCTCAAGCCTTGTTTAATGCAGACACCCTAGGACAGCGCCACCTCAGCAGTGAGGATCTTTAGAAAAGGTTGAGAAAGGCCCCTCCATCTTCCTCTCCCCTTCCTCACTGTCCTGTCTTGCCCTCTCCCCTTTGCCATGGGATAACAGCACAAGGGGCTTGTCAGGGGCTGATGCCTGGATCTGGGCTCCTCAGCCTGCACAGCTGTGAACAGACAGACATCTGTTCTTCATGACTTCCCCTGCCTGTGATAATCTACAGTAGCAGTGGGCGCGCACACACACCCACACCCACCAATGCATTTAGCTGATGTAGGACCTGAGTTACTTTGGGTAAGTTTCTAAATAATTTCTGACTGTGGAGGCACTTTTTAAAAGGCATCTTGCTTGGGAGGAAGAGGCAGGAAGATCAGGAGCTCAAGTCGTTCTTAGATACATAGTATCGAAGTTGTCTCCAGACACATAGTATCGAATCGAAGTTGGGCCCCAGATGGAAGTTGCTCTTAGATACATAGTATCGAAGTCGCTCTTAGATACATAGTATCGAAGTCGCTCTTAGATACATAGTATCGAAGTCGCTCTTAGATACATAGTATTGAAGTCGTTCTTAGATACATAGTATCGAAGTCGCTCTTAGATACATAGTATCGAAGTCGCTCTTAGATACACAGTATCGAAGTCGCTCTTAGATACATAGTATTGAAGTTGCTCTCAGATACATTGTATCGAAGTTGTTCCCAGACACATAGTATCGAAGTTGTTCCCAGGTACATAGTATTGAAGCCGTTCTCAGATACATAGTGAGTTCAAAACAAGCCTGAGCTACATGAGGGACCAGCAGATCTCCAAATTCCAGGCCGGCCTGGTCTACAGAGTTCCAGGACAACCAGAGCTACACAGACAAATCCTGTCTTGAAAAACAAGCAAACAATATCAGAGAAGTTTATTTTGAAGGATAATTTGTAAGTTAACTCCAAGTTTTCAAAAGACTGCCTCATAAAAATATAAAATGTTTACCGACATCATCAACTTTACAATTGTTCATGGCAGAAAAGACCACCTCACATGCTTGCCATCGCCATGGAAGGTGACGTCGCTACAGATCCTTCCGTCACTGCCAGCATTGGCAATAAAGGAATTTTATCAACAAATCTTAAGGTTCTGTTTTTTAAAATTTAAGAATTTTTATTTCTAAATACTTTGCATTTTTATTGTTACAAACTTGGTTTTTAAAGCTTAACTTAGTTCTTTGGCAATTCCATCCATGTATACAATCCATTCTGGCCATCTCCTCACCCATCTCTGTCCTAAGCAGTCCTTTCCCACCAGATCCAGGACTTTGGCTTGTTCTGTAACCCATTCAGTTTAACCAGTCCTTGTGTCACCTTTGTATTGGGATTATCCACAGAGTCTGGTGGGGTCACCAGGGGGTACACCACTAAAGGAAATGACTGCCCTGCCCCGCCCGACTCTGTCAGTGTGGGGTAGAGCACTCTAGGCTCCTCCTCAGTATCTGTCTAGCTCTTGAAGAGACCACCTTTTTTTGTGCATAGCCAGCCATCCACAGTCGTTGAGAGACTATGGTTATAAAGGCTGTGCATTGTCAAAAGATGGCAGCTCACAGCCCCTTCCCCAATCTTCAGATTCTCACATTCTTTGCCTCGTCGTGTGCAGTGTTCCTTGAGCCTCGGAGGGGATGGTATAAATGTCTGTTTAGGGTGAACACTGAACTGTCACTCATTCTCAGCTTTGTTTTATTGGGGTTCCTTTTGATGAACATGAGTGGCAGAGGTCTGTGTTTGTTTGCTACGCTTTCTGTCTGACTATGGGGGACATGCTGCTCACGGAGCAGGGCAGGGTGCTGGCCTTCACATGGTTCTTTGCTCTTTAGCAGTTATAAAATCTTCTATGAACAGATGCTGGGGAGATCTGACATTATTTAGGGGGAAACACATGATGTCATAGGAGGAGGTCAACAAAAGACTGGGAAGCAAGTTTTTTTTCTGAAGGAAAACTCATCTTTCAGGGAAGATTGGGGGACATTCTGACAGGATAATTATAACAGTGAAGGCAACCGAGAATTAAAGAAAAAGTTTTGATAGAAAAAAGATTTCTTTCTGACCACAGTCCTTCAGAATGAAATAGAATCACAGGCAGAATTCAACAGCTTGCAGATGTCTACAATACAGAGACGACTGGGGTTCACTCAGCAGAAGTGGGGTTCCTCACAAGAGAGGAGATCTGTTCTCCAGCATTTTTCAAGCCCCAGCACGTTCCGTTGGTGAGTCTGGACACTTGTTTGTAAAGAACTAGAGTAGAAACATCTCAGAGTGCACTTCACACAGAGCCAGCAATGGCAAGCATCTTCCCCTGGGGTGGGATTTTCACATGGAAGCAACAAAGACTGGAAGGTCTGAGGTTCTAGAAGTAGAAGGTAAGTTCGTGGCCGGAGCTCTTTGCTGCCTTAGCCATTTCTGATTGGGTCTTGGTGATGCTTTTGGTCTAGAACACAAAGTGGAGTAAAAGATTCTTAAAAAGCGTGGTTCAGGAATGAATGACAGATTTGCATCTAAGGTCCAGAAACCAGAACCTGGGAGACTGAGGCAGGAGGATTACCACAAGTTTGAGCCCAGCCTGTTCTATAGTCTTGGATTTTTAAAAATATACCTTGATCTTCTGCTGAATGGGGGGTAATAAGGGGACTGGGACTGGGGGCTGACTGGAATGGGATAAAAGCTGAAGTATTGTAGTTCTGTTGGGGAATCTGCTGTCGGAGCACAGGGAAACTGTCTTCCCCAAGCGCTCACCAGAGTCTGAACTGACAGCATCTGAAAACCATTAGAAAGGCAGAAGCTCAAAGAGGAGAGGAGAGAAAAGCCGAGCTGTCAGTCAAGACCTCAGGGGGCCATACTTGAGAAGAAGCAGTGGCAGGAAGGGGCTGAGGGGACATTGAGGGGACATGGAACCCTGGGAGGACAAAGCTACTGGGAAACACTGGCCGGATGTTTGACTCAAGAGGCCAAAGGGCCAAACTGAAATATCTAAAGGGCAGAACTAGATACCGCATGCGTGTGTGTGTGTGTGTGTGTGTGTGTGTGTGTGTGTGTGCGTGCGTGCATGTTCACACGTAGGGGGTTATGAATGGATGTGGTATGTGTTGACCCAAGGCTGACATCAAACTCTATTGACCTGTATTGTTCTCCTTCTTATTCACTGGAAAAGGTTCTCTCAACCAAACCCAGAAACTTGCTGATACAGCTAATTTAGCTAGCTAATTTGCTCTAGGCTGGACTTATAGCAGGCTGCCATAATTAGCATTTATGTGGGTGCTGGGGATCTGAACTCGGGTCTTCATGCGTGCACAGCAGGCCCTTTATTCAAAGCTTATGTGATTCAACTAAAGCAGGGCTTAGAGGGAAAGCTACAGTGATCAATGCATTATCTTACACACAAAGGGCTGGCAATGTAGCTGGTTGGCAAAGCATTTGGCAGGTGTGGCTGAAGCCCAGGGACAGACCCCCAGCACTGGGGAGGAAAGATGGCTATCATAAAAAGGCGATAGCTCAAGAGCTGGAAAAACAAAAGTAAATCAAATCTGAAATCCAAAAGTAATAATAAGCGATGAGCTGAAATCAAGCAAAGACATAAGTAACCTTAAAAAAAAATCAATATAAATATCAGTTCTTTGAAAACATGAATGAAATTGATACATTCCCAAGACAGATTGAGAGAAGAAAGCAAACAGGGAAATGTCTGCATTCTACAGACATTACAACGTTGAGGCATTTAAATGTCAAGAAAGTGAAAAATGGCCCATAGAAGAAGGAAATATATTTAGAAGGTATAAAGAACATGTACAGGCTCTGGGTGTGGTAGCACAAATCTATGATCCCCAGGTGGGAGCTGAAGGCCGGAAGAACAGGAATTCAAGGCTAGCCTCTGCTACATGGGGATTTTGAGGCCAGCCAGAGATACACAAGGAATATTTTAAAAGGAACACTTGCAAGTCACAAGAAGAAGAAAGGGGGAGGAGGAAGGAGAATCATTACTGAACTCAATAAAAAGATGCTCAACATCAGTGACCACGAGGCCATGCAAATGGAAATCATATCACTTCGTACCTAACATGGTAGCCAATGTGGTAGCCTAAGCCAAAAGTAATAGGTTTGCGCTGCAGAGAAACTGGGCCCTCGCATCTTACAGCAGGGATGTGCAATCATGCTGCTACTTTGGAAGACATCTGGCAGCTGCTCCCAAAGTTCAAACAGTTAACCCTTGACCCAGCAACTCCATTCTTGCATATGTACTCCGGGGGACTGAAAACCTTTGTACGCAAATACCTGAACATTCACAACAGCCTCGAGTGCAAACAGGTCAGCCGGTGAAATGTTATGTAGCCATACAACAAAATGCTACTTAGACACTGGAAAGGAATGAAGTATGGAGCATGTTGCACATGCCTGGGATCTTGGCACTGGGAAGCTGAGGCAGGAGGATGGAGAGGTCAAGTCCAACCTGGACTGTGTAGCAAGACCCTGTCTCCAAAGCAAACAATAATGGAGTCACGTGTCAGTACATGTTATAACATGGATGAAAAATGTTATGCTAAATCAAAGAAGCCAACCACAAAAGACCACATATGTGTGATCTCCTTTATATGAAATGCCCATAATAGGCAAATAAATGTTGGCGACAGAAAGGAGATTGGTGGGTGCCTTCTGCTGGGAGGGAATGGCTTAGAGAATGCAAACAGCTGCTAATTAGAACACTTTGCCTTTGGGGTGGGTAGGTGAGAGACCCTGAAGCTGGTCATGGAGATGGCTGTAGGACTTTGAACACACTAAGACCACTGACTGCGCCCGTGGTGTGGCATTAATTGTGTGCAGTGGAAATTATATCTCTACTAAACTGTTCAAACTATGGATATCCTTCAAAATCCACTCATGTGTTTCAGGTATGAAATGGTCTTCTAAAAAAGTTTATTAAAATAGGCACAAAGTGAAATAGGCAATGTGAGTTGTTACATATATAATCTTTTTAATATTTTTATTTGTATTATTATTGTGTATGATTGTGCTATGTATGCGCTGTGTGTGTGTGTGAGAGAGAGAGAGAGAGAGAGAGAGAGACAGAGACAGAGACAGAGAGAACATGAGGCCAGAGGACAACTTTCAGGAGTTGGTTCTCTCCATCTGTCGTGGCATCTGGGAACTGAAATCCATGTCATCAGGTTCCACAGCGTGTTTACTTGCTGAATCAGCTCACCAGCTCTCACACATAGCTTTTAAGAAACTAAATCTGGAGGGGCTGGAAAGACAGCTCAGTGGTCAATGACTCTTCCTAAGGACCAGAGTTGGATTCCCAGCACCCACATGGTGGCTCACAACTGCTTGTAACTCCAGTTCCAGGGTTCCATGCACTTTTCTGACTTCCTTTGCGGCGCATGTTTATACACACACTCAGAGCACGCATATGAGTAAACTAAAAATAAACATGAATAAATCTCACAAAATAAACCAACTCCGTACTCGGAACCCTTTCCTATAAGAAAGAACTTAAGGTTAAATGTTTCCAAGTGAATGGTCCCGGAATTGAGTGAGGAAGGAATGCAAGCCGTACTTGCTTTCAGAATCCGGAGAATACTTGATGACTTGTTTCAGGGAGCCAGCGTGGTTCAGATCTCAGAATGTAACAAGACCTTCATGACACACTGCAGGCCAGTCCCACGTGTCACTATGAATACAGAAATCCTAAACGACACATCCATCAGCCATCCATCACTGGGACAAAGTTGAGATAATTAACTTCTAAGGAAGAAACATTTCTTGGTGCATGGTTTCAGAGTTTCATAATCTCGGTTCTGGTCCGTCGCTGTGGGCATGTGGGTAGTCAGAGTGGCCGTGGGGGCACTTGGGAGAGGTCCAGGAGGCTGCTTGTCTCCAGGTGGCTGGGAAACAGGAACTGAGCACTCTCTTAGTACACCCTGCAGGGCCACAGCTTGCAGCAGCCCACTTCCTCCAAGTAGACCCCCTCCTACTGAAGTAGACCCCTGTAGTGAGATAGTCCTTCTGTAGCACTGACCACACCCATTGGGGGTGGAGCGATGGGTGAAAGTGACCTGTGGAAGGAGGTCGGAGGGGGCCAAGTAAGGCACTCTCTTTCAGACAGGAGAGGATCGGGTTGAATTTCCTGGTGTTCATCTGTCTAGGTTGTAAGTTAGTTCTCCCTGAATAAACATCTATTCGGCCTCTTTGTTTATCCTGATCCTTATTTACTGCGATAGACCCCCTCCTACTGAAGTTCCCACCAACCTCTCAGCGCTTGAATGCAGGGATCCATTTCAGATCCAAACCACAACAGAGCAGGAATGAGGCTGAAGAAACCCAAGGGACCCACATTCATGGAACCCAGTGAGGTCCCACTGCTTGCCTGACATACAGTAGGTGCTTTGTATGTGTTACCCATTCTCCCCCCCCCCCCCAAACATACAGCTGTAGAAAGGAAAGGACACAGGCTTGAACGTTCTCGTTACAGCTCCGTGAGGCGTTGAAACTAAGCAGGAAGTAAAAGCCAAGAGCCGTCCTCTTGGAGTGGGGCCAGATTCTCTCTCCATGGCTGCTCTCTAGGCTACTGCTGGGATGCAGCTGTTAGGGCAGCTGTTGACCTCTTTGACCAACTGGAAAAGATGCTGCCAAGTGGCAGATCTCCTCCAGGAGAACATTTGAGTGTGCTGAGAACAATAGCAGCGCACTTTGTTAGGCTCCAACAGTGTACCAAACATGGTAAATGTATGACTCAGCAACAATCTCGTCTGGGATAGATGCTCATTCCATTTTTTAGTATTTATACAAAGAACAAGCAGGTTCCCCAAGAAAGACTCTGTACAACATATCACCAGAGCTTAGTTATTTGCTGAAATGATAACAGATTGGCTTGAGAAAACATATATGAAAGGAATACAGAGCTACAGCCTGGAACGGTATCATACTCCCTATAATCCTAGCTCTTGCAAGGCTGAAGCAGGAGGATGGGGAGTTTGAGGCCAGCCTGGGCTACACAGTAAGATCCTGTCTGGAAGGAGGAGTTGGGGAGAGAGTGACGGAAGCAGGAACTTACAAATGTCAAAAGGGAAAAAGATGAATCATTTTCAGTCTCTGTAATGTGACATCTGTCCTTGCCCAGGACAGACAGGGGCAGCCGAAAACTGTCACTCAACACCTGCCATACGTGGGTCCCAGGACTCATGGATCACATTGTCAACTTGCAGTTTTAATTATTAACGCTAAAGGCTTAGCGAACCATTATGTTGAATTTGGCAGGTAAGGGTGGAATGGGAAGTCATCAAAGATTTTTTTACTCAGTGGTAAAACCGGAATGTCTATTGGAGGCAGGCAAAACTAAAAACACATTTTACTGAATGGATATGATTTTCTTCCAAGCCCAAATGTACAAGGGTCACAATCAAGCTGAGATTCTCCATTCCTGGGATATTTTCCAGAGGCAGAAGTTCATGTCTTCAAAAATGCTTGTGGAGAAATAAACCCCAGGCTGGAGGAGAGAGGCCGTGCACACCCTTTGTCTGGTCTGGAGTGGAGTTAGAAGTCAGCACTTGCTGTCACTCACAATTTGAGTGGCTTTGTAGAGGCCACAGAAGTGGGTCAGAGAGCACAGGTCTCATTAATCAACTCTGAGGTCAGAGCTGGAGTGGACATTCTTGAAGATTGGCCTAGTTGACCAAAGATGCACGGATGTCTGGGACTCCAGCCTACTTTTTCCTACTTTCCTCCAGGGAGTAATCGCATCAGACACCATATCTTATCTGGCCAATCCTTCCATTGCAGACGTGGGGGCCAGGGCCGTTGAGACAGGTCGGGGGTAACAGTGCTTGCTGCCCAGCCTGACCACCTGAGTTCTACCCCTGGGGCCCACGTAAAGATCAGCTACACAAAGACATGTCTGACTTTCACACGTCCATGGCAGGCACGCACACGTCCCCACACCTCATCGCATGTGTCTCACCTTCCAGTAAAGCGGGCCTGACTCCGTGGGCAGCCCCACGGCTGGATCAGGATTGCTGACGGAGCACCTTCATGTTTGTCCCTTTCAGAGATTCAGAGCCGCAGCTAGATGCCATGGACAGTGTGTATGAACCCACGGAAAGGGTGCAGCTGTTAGAGAAGGACCTGGCAGGGAAGCTAAGCGAACTGAAGCACGAGCTGGAAGAACGGGAGGTCCTTCCGCCGGCAGCTAACTGGGCCTTCAGGTAAACTGCAGTGTCAAGGCCGGGCCTCCGGGACCGCACCTTCGCGCCCCACAGGCTCGGTCTGCCCGCTCTTCTCTTCAAGAACAGTTGACATCACGTCAAGCTCGGATAAATGGCACACAAGGGCAGTTCCCAATGCCTTTGCTTCCCTGCCAGTACTAAACTAACCAGGCCCAGTCTTGCTTAGATGCTTAGCTGAGTGCGGGGCGCAGCCGCAGTGCACGTGCCCTTTCCCAATCCACCTTTAACGTTCTCAGAACAGTCAAGATAGATGGAAGCAAATCTTATCTAACGACGTGGGAAAATGTTGTGCTATTTTCCTAAGTCCCAGAAGCTCCTATGTAAGTGACAAGTTTCATTTTACCTATTAACATCCAATATGACCTTAGTTTTCTCCCTCCCGTCTTACCCACCTTCATCAAAGTTAAAACATAGGAAAGAGGTAAGAAATGGATCATCTCCAGCTTCAAAAACCTGACACCAAGTGTCCAGGTTGGGGCGTAGGTGTCTGTGGCCCATGGTCTTGTCCATTTGGCCACCCCTGCCTGTGCCCTTTCCATGTTATTACTTATTACGTGTGCTGTCAAAGTGAGAACGTGCTTTCTCTCCGTCCCCTCCCCTTAGTAACAGAGACCGAGCCCAGGGCCTTGCGCCATGCAAGACTAGTGCTCTAGCCACTGAACTACATCCCTAGTCTCCTACTCCCCAACAGGACTACTCTCCCACCAGGGACACACTGACAGCGTGTTTCACATCATTATCTGAGGACTCTTAGGGCCAAGCGAGCAATATCGACCTAAGTTTTCTGCCTACACCCATCCCTCCGGGTCCCTTAGGCGTGTTCTTGAACTAGGCTCTGTGGCTGCAAAATGCGGTCTTGCAAGTGTGGGACCTGTTTTGGGATGCCGTCCTCAGACGCGCCTACAGCTGCTTTCTTTGTACTGTCTATTGAATTTCACCAGGAGCTCTTCCGGCCCCAGGCTCCTCCCCTTGCTGGGGCCGCAGGCTCCTCCCCTTGCTGGGGTCCCAGGCTCCTCCCCTTACTGGGGCCTCAGGCTCCTCCCCTTACTGGGGCCTCAGGCTCCTCCCCTTACTGGGGCCTCAGGCTCCTCCCCTTACTGGGGTCCCAGGCTCCTCCCCTTGCTGGGGTCCCAGGCTCCTCCCCTTACTGGGGCCTCAGGCTCCTCCCCTTACTGGGGCCTCAGGCTCCTCCCCTTGCTGGGGTCCCAGGCTCCTCCCCTTACTGGGGTCCCAGGCTCCTCCCCTTGCTGGGGCCTCAGGCTCCTCCCCTTACTGGGGTCCCAGGCTCCTCCCCTTGCTGGGGTCCCAGGCTCCTCCCCTTGCTGGGGTCCCAGGCTCCTCCCCTTGCTGGGGTCCCAGGCTCCTCCCCTTGCTGGGGTCCCAGGCTCCTCCCCTTGCTGGGGTCCCAGGCTCCTCCCCTTGCTGGGGTCCCAGGCTCCTCCCCTTGCTGGGGTCCCTCAGTCTGTTGTCAAGCTGAGCAAAGGACTCCGGGGCCTGAACTTCTCCCCAAGGCTGCTACACGTTTCTTGAGGACCAGTCAGCCATGCTCCTGAGGCAGAAAGCTTGGTTAGAAACATTTCCAAGTATTTCCCATCTGATATTTGTGGGTTGTTTCTACCCTCGGATAACTGGGCAGGAACATGAAAACAAAATGTTTCAGTGGCAAGGAGAAACTGCAAGGTTCGACAGGCTGTCACACTGGCTGTCACGCGGGAGATTTCTGAAGGGGACACAAGTACGGGAAACCACTGCCCTGCCCCCCCCCCCCGTTACTCTCTCTGAAACGAGGGGCTGGAAAGGGTCACAGAGCTGGCCATCATCTTCTTTATTACAGCTTTCCATAACTGCGGTTTCTGTTGTCCAAACTTTCCTGCAGCTCCGTTCAAATGCCAAAGGATGTCGCTCACTTCAGACGCGAACGGGAATTGGCTCTGAAGAGAACCCTCCAGGTGAGTGGGGCGTGGATGGCTTCAGGGCAGCACATTCGATTTCACCTCTCAGGGAACTATTCGCAAGGGAAGTTTATATTTTGCAAACGGCCTTGTCGGTGCTAGAAATGTGCAAATCACCGTATCCTCGGGGAGATTTGATTTTGTGACGTGTGGAATTTGATAGATTGATGATGTTTGAAACTCATTGGTTTAGGTGGCCGAGTGCAAGCCCCTTGTTATTCAGGCAGATGTCCTGCAGAGGGAGCTAGAGAGCTGTCTAAGGAGAGAGTACACGCCGGAAAACCTTCCTCTGCTTCTGCTGCAGGTAAGGGTCATCTTCAACCAGTAGAGCTTGCTGACACATTCCCGGAGCGCTCCACGAGTTTCTACTCTGGAAGTGACTCTGGAAAAGGGTCAGCAAAATGGCTTTCTGGCAGATGCTGTGAGCAGCTGTTCTGGACACGAGTAATTTGCAGACGTGGTGTAAATGCTCCCTTTATGGGAGCAGCTAAGTTGCTGGGCTGAGCAATTGGCTAGGGTCTGACTAAATACTGTCTGTGCGTGCATCTGTGCGTGCGTGCGGGTGTTGTGCCGTGCAAGGCGAACCTACTCCTCCCAGAGGCCTGGAAGACATTCCCAAAAGTTTTCTTAAGAAAACAACTCAAAGTAGGAAAACAGTTTTCCATCAAGATTGCTGCAATGTTATAATAAAAGTGAGAGAGAGGGAAAGAAGTTAGGAAGGGAGGGAGGGAGCAAGGGAGGGAGGGAGAAAGGAGGGAGAGAGCCTTACTACTGACAAGAAAAAGGCAAAACAATGTAGATGGCTACTCAGTAGATTGTTGTTCTAGCATTAAATGTTTAACTTTTTCACAAGGTATTATCACATCTTTTAATATTAATTAAACATCTTTAATATTAATTAAAAGCTATGTATATGCACTCGTAATAACGATCAAATAAAAGCATAGAAGAATCACTAAGTTTAGATGGCAGGATAATTAAAATCCCCTGAACTTTTACATAGCTCCTCAATTTAGCACAATCATGTACTATCTCAAAATGTAAAATGGTTTGTTCTTTACTTCTATTAAATCACTTGATGTAGTCCCATGCTCTGAGTTGTTTCCCCTCATGCATAAAAATTAGTTCTTCAGTAAGTAGTTAGCATTGACTGCAAAAGATGATGAGTCTATTTGCAAGTTAAAAATGTTCATTCAGAATCTTCTCTCCCTGTAATTATCTTTCTTTCCTCCTTCCCTCCCTCTCTGCCCCCTCCCTCCTCCCTCCTCCCCTCTCTCTCAGCTTCCTTCCCTGCCTTCTTTCCTTCCTTCCTTTTTCCTGGTACCCATTCTTGTATATTCTCTCTCTCTCTCTCTCTCTCTCTCTCTCTCTCTCTCACACACACTCTCTCTCTCTCTCTCTCTGTGTGTGTGCGTGTGTGTATATATATATTCTGGTATTCATTCTTTTGTTTTATTTTGTTTTGTTTTTCGAGACAGGGTTTGTCTGTATTACTGCTTTGGAGACTGTCCTAGAACTCGCTCTATAGACCAGGCTGGTCTCAAACTCAGAGGCCCACCTATTTCTGCCTTCCGAGTGCTGGGATTAAAGGTGTGTGCCACCAACGCCCGGCCCAGTTATTCATTCTTGTAAATCAGTGGTTCTCAGAGGAGAGAGGAGGAATAGGGTGATAGGTATCTGTCCCCTAGAGGTCATATGACAGTATCTGGAGGTGGGTTTGGTTATCAAAATTTTGGGGCAGTGGGCATATACAATTGGTAGCATCTTGTGTTATGTTGTTGGCGGCTAAGGATGATGTTGAGCACTCTAATACACTGCAGCTAAGAATTATGCAATCCCAATTGTCATCAGTGATAAGGCTGAGAAAGTTCTAGAACATTCTGAATTTCCATAGCATATTCTTTGCTGTCTGCCTAGGAAGCTTCCTTTAATAACTCGTGCAGTTCACATCTGCCAGGAACAGATTCTTGCAAAGTTGTTGTTTTATAAAAATAATTTTCCTTTCATTTTATCAGGGTGTTTTTGCTTGGCATAGAGTTCTGGACTGACAATTTTTATCCTTTGTCATCTTAAAGCTGCTACTCTATCCTCTGCTGCCTTGAATGGATTCTGCTTCTGAACACAATGCATTTCCTGCTCTCTGGCTGTTTTAGGCTTTTAATGCTTTTTAACTGTCTTATGACATATAATATCATAAAAGTCACATGTTTGTGGTGAGGTGTATATTCATGCATACATATATCACACACACAGTGAAGTTTTCTTGGCTTTTCTCTTGCTCGGAATCACACCTAACCTTTCAGGGTTGCGAGCTTATTTTCTCTTCCCAATGAGGAAAGACTTTTCCCTGCTTTGCTATCAGAGCCTTCACTCCAGGGTAGCTTGTGCAAGGTCAGATGATGTGAATGACCCTGGCCCAGGACCATGACCTCAAGTTGTCTCAGATTCTATGTTACAGCATGGTGTCAGCGTCATAAAGTTCTTATAGTGGTGTAACAAAGTCACAAATGAAGACAATTTTCAACCCTGGGGTGAGCCTCAGGTAGGCAGATTTCAACTACATGCTTCAGGTGCTATCTGGTGGCATTTTTAGCCTGTGGTTGTTGGGAAGGGAGGCTGTTTGCACATTCCAGAGGGTTTACCCAACATTCGTGACGATGTAGGTCAGACACAGAGGGGTCATTCAACTGTTAAAGGCTAAGTCTCAAACTCAAAACATCAGAAAAAGCTTTAAACGTTTGAAAGCATGAGCTGCAAATGAGCAATTAGCTCTGAAACCACCTCCTCTAAGTATTCTGGCACTCCGTGTTTCCTTTCAGAGTTATAGAAGGTGCTGGAAAGGCGGTGGTGTTGCTGAACTAATAATCTCACTACTGAGAAACCTCTAACTTCTCCCAGATCTCATTATGTGCCTTGGTCCAGGTCCAGGCTTCTCATATCCATATCAAGGGCAGGAACCAGCCCTGGGCATCGAACTTGGGGATGTTCTGCACTGCAGTTGTTCATCCATTAAAGCATTCCGCATTGCCTCATAAGGACCCACATGCTGTCCCTTGTGGTCCTGTCCTTGTCCCGTGTTGGTGCACGGCTCCGTGTGGAGCTCCTGTTGCTGTCTGCAAGCGTGCCAACTTTGCTCATGCCATGTCTCATCTGCTTCTAATCTAGTCCATTCGAGTTTTTGTTTCAAACATGTACTTATTTTTACACCTCACAATGTTCTCCTAGCTATGGTCCCATTCAAGTTTCGAGCATGCTGAGCATACTGTGAAAGACCTGTGGAGGCTGTTTCTGCTGGCTCTTGTGTTCTCATCACTAATTCTCTTCTGCCCATAGGTCGTTTTTATTGTTCCTCTGCGTGTTTATAAATGAATGCTAAAAACAAGCAAGCTTTCACTACTGGGTGTCATGTATTCTTATATGTCCTGTAAAGTGCCGGACTTTGTTCTGGCAAGCTTTTAAGTTACAGATCAACTTACTCTTTTCAAGGCTTGCCCCGGATGTATTTTGTTCTAGGCATAGTTCGTCCCTGTTACTGGTATCAACACTGGATGTCTGAGGCATCCAGGTCGGAGCCTTCATACTGGTGCTTGGAATCTGACCACTGTGCAGCTCTGTAGGAACTCTAGAGCTGTTGGGTGTGACCCAGTGGGTTATTGTTTGCACAGCCTCCTCATTTAACCTGTTGCCTGGCTAGGCACTCAATGACAGGCCTGAGGGGCTGTGCACATTTCCAGAGCCTTCTCTGCACCACCTCCTCCTCTCTGTGCTGCTGCGAACATTTCAGTTTCTCTCCTCAAGAGAAATCTCTCCTCTCAGAGAGGTTCCTTTCCCTCCTGTGACCCTGAAGCACAAAGGAGGCTCTCTCCTCTGGGGAACCAAGTTTTCTTCTTCAAGCCACTATGTCGTCCAGGACTAGAAAGCACTTGCCTCTTGGATACTGTCAGATTTGCTCCTTGTGATGAAAGGGTATGACAGGACTCATTTATTCACAGACAGTGTTATTTTTAGTGCCAGAGAGGAAAATAAAGAAGTTAGCTTTTGAAAAAGACATCTCTCTGCATGGCTGGCCTTAGTCCGCCTGCCTCAGTCTCTTGAGTGCTAGGATTACAGAGACATGTCACTGTGTTTAACTATTTTTAATTGTAAACAAAGTTTTTCAGTCTGATTTTATAAGCTGCAATCTTATTTTTCTTTTCTTTTTTATTATCACAGTGTGTCTGTGTGTGTGTGTGCGTGTGTGTGCACGAGCAAGCATGAAATACATGTATAGGAGTGTGTCATAGTGCACATGTGGAAGTCAGCAGACATTTGTGGAACCACTTTCTGCCTTCCACCCTTGCAGGGGTCCCTGGGATAAACTTGGTCTGTCAGGATTGCGTAACAAGTTCCCTTTTCCAAAGAGCCACCTCCCTGGACCACTGATCTTACTTGTAACGTACTTTTGACTCCTAGTTTTTGGTATGTGTGTGTGTCCACATGGATGCATGGCTACATGTGCGTGCTTGTATATTTCCCATAGGAGAACCTCATGTTTCATTCCTTAGTGCTGTTTACCTTCTTGTGAGACGGGATTTCCCACTTGGAATTTGCCAACTAGGGAACGCTGAGTGGCCAGCCTGTCTCTGCCTCCCCGGCATTCTGGGTGCCGCCACCCCAGCTTTCCTTTCCCTTCTTATTTATTATTTGTTTGTTTGTTTGTTTGTTTTTAAACATGGCTTCTGGAGGTGAGACTCGGGCTTTTGTACTCTCATGTAAAGCATTTTACTGATTAAGCTATGTCTCTCACCCATAATTTCAGTTCTTTAATCCAAACCTTCAGCTCGACTCTGCACCCTCTGGTGTCCTAATTCACTGCCCAAAGCCCGGCAACTGATGAAAGGTTAAGATCAGCTCGCCCTGCAGAGACTCAGCCACAGCCACACCCTCTTGCTCCCTGTCTCAATGATCTTGAGCCAGAGCAACCAGAGGTTGATTTACCCATTGTTTAGTGTTCTTGAGACTCAACTCGGGCTTTGTCCTCTAATTATATCGTGGCGAGTTCTTACTTTTGTTGTTGGGAAAGTATTACACAGAGAGAATTACGCACCTGGCCCAGAGTAAATATTTGCACATGCTGAGGTGGAAACGGCTCTGCCAGACCAGCGAGACCATGGAGGAACTCCACCCTCTTTACAAGGTAGGAAGTAGGAAGCCGGGAGCATGGCCTGTGGCCTCCACACACCACACATATCCTGTTTTTATTTTAAATCCTGTGTGTACCTGTGTGGGCTAGCCTGCATGAATGCAGTGCTCATAGAGGCCAGAAGGGGGCACCAGAGTCCCCCTAAAACTGGAGTTACACATGACTATGAGCTGCCCTTATGGGAGCTGAAAATCCAACTCCAGTGCCCTGGAAGGGCGAGCACCATGTTTAACCACTGAACCAACTCCAGGTGTCTACATGCCAGCTTGCCACTGTTCTGAAGGGCAGGGTGACTGTGACATCTATGTCCACTAAAGCCACTTGCTGGGTTGAGGGGGACCTTCTTTGGGGAGGACCAGTGTTTCGTCAAAGATGTACACATAACTACACTCCCCAGCACGAGCCTCCAAACCAGCTTTCAAGGTCCATTTGTAGGAGAATGTGGTAGTCAAGCTTCCGAGACTCGGGGCATGCCAAATGTCTCCTTCCTTCCTTTTTAATCACATCTAAAGATAGGACAGGAAATGTTGTAGACCTTCCCATGTGTTCTGCCATACCTTAAATAGCAAAAGACAAAGATTGCTACTTGTTGTTGTTGTTGTTGAGACAAGGGCTCACTATATAGCAACTCACTGTGTAGTCCAGGTTGGACCATAGACAGGTCTTTGGTTCTCAAGTGCTGGCATTAAAGATGTAAGCCACCATGCCCAAAAGATTCTTACTTTGAAAAATGGGGCTCTGAAGTAATTTTTACATAGAGATGCGTTCCATTAGACTCAAGGCAGGACGCTCAGATGTGGACTCCTGTTACCAAACAGCCTCCTGCGCTGACTATCAAATGCTGTCCCTCAGAGTCAGGGCAGTGGTATGAACCCTGCCTCTAGTATCCAAACCCAAACTACAGAAGAACTCAGGGGTTCCCAAAGCCCCTTATTTGAGCCCCAGACAGCACTTCAGAAAGCAAGGCTTGCTAACAGCCTGTGGTCTGTTTGTGTCTCTTTTTAACAGAAACAAGTTGGCTACATCATGCAGGAATTCAATGATGCAGTTCAGAGGGCAGAAAGGCTGGCGGTTGCTAGGGAGAACTTCCTTATGGGAAAAAGCAATCCTCCCAATCTCGTGACACCAGAAGACCTGGCGATCTACACCAGGTGGCTAGTGTGCCACCTGCACTCGCTCAGGACCATCCATCACTACCTGCAGGTATAGGGCCATAGTGTGCTGGGCCAGGCCCTCTGTGGGAGGGGGACCTCAGGGTACCAGACCGCCTGGGTTGGGATGTGGCTGGAGCCTGGGAAAACATCTTTTACTGAACACTCCATTAGTCTGGCTCTTTCAGAAGCCCCTCTCGCATCCTGCTTTATACCTGCTCGGTTCTTGCCTCCATTGGCTTCTTGGAATCTGTGTTCTTCATGAACTGGACACACTCTTACTCAGCAGTATTTAATGAGGAAATCATAAGTTAGGATACCTGCCCTAGGCCCACGAAGCAAAGGCCTGGCCTTGGCTGAAAAGTTAACAGGGTCCTGGGCCAGTGGGAAGAGGAGGAGTAGGTCTGTATTATAGATTGATGGAGTAAGAAAGAAGATCTGGGCCGTACATCGATGCTGCCTCATCCCAGCGCCTCCCCCCCCCCCCCCCCAATGGCTGTGTCGAGAAAGTCTTGATTCTGAGGCCACCCTGGGCTCCACACTGAGTTGGAGGTTGGCCTTATTGGCAGTGAACACTTCTCTCAGAAAACAGTAATGACTAATAATAAAAATAAGTGCCTGTAACAGCTCAGGGGTGATATAGTCTGAGCTGGGCCAGCATCCAACGCCAGCACTGTCAGAGAGAGTGGTCAGGGGGAGTAATGGGGTGGAGAGAATTACACAGGAGAGACCCTGTCAGGTTAGAAGGGCACAGAAAAGTAACTTGACCTCATTTCCAGGAGTGGTCATTCAACTCCACCCCCTCCCAAAGCCAGCAGCCTCCGTGGGCTTTACTTCCTCTCCACGGTCATATGACAGTACAAACACGTGCTCCTAAATCCAGATCTAACACTTACACCTGGTCCTTTCTCTTCACACCCTGAGCACCCACACAGCGCCTCTTCCACCCGTGTGTATGACCACGCCGGGACAGGCTGGGGGGAGGGACTCCCAGCTCTGTCCTCTATCACAGTGCAGGGTTCTAAGGTCCCGCCTGGGCCTCCCTCCTTCATTCATCACAACAGAAGCCTACAGCGTCTGTGAACGCCAGGGCAACCTGTGTGCTGCTGCTCATGTCTCTGTAGGCCCTCCAGTACTTGCCCATCTCCAGAGGCCTGCAGAGTCTAGCTGGTACCCGAGTCTCTGAACCTAGTGAGGAAAAAGGAAAAGTCTGTGTCACCGACGTTGACTCTGCCAGCATTTCAGGTAAGAAATTGGCCCTTACTAGGGTCGAATGGAGACAGGAGGGCTGTGGTTTTATGCTCAGCCTCTTTTGTTCCACAATCTTCCAGAGCATATGTCATAGTATTCCCATATTACATTTTTGTAATAAATTATAATTTAATATTAGTATTTCCTGATGGAAGACAGTGGTGTAGACATTTGTCTCCACCTTTGGAGCTACATGTATTGACCTCTAGGCCTGTTTCTACCGTGGGCTTCCTCGGGCCTCTGTTTACTCATTTACATATTAACCCTTCCACATGAAATGACCTGTAAGACTTCATATCCCACACCGTAGTATCACACAATTCAGCATCACACACTTCAGTATTACAGTTGTCAGGGAATTTATGTCAGAGTCCATTTCACAGTCTCTCTATCCTTACTTTGCGTTACTGAGTACTGAGAAACCTGACCAGGTTTCTGCTCTCAGGGCACCTGAGGGACACCCCATTATATACAGAATGTCCAAGGAGCGTCACCTGGACAGGCAGCCAGTGGTGGGGACAAGGAAGGCTTCTTCATTTCTTCAGGATAAGCAAAAGGAAGGGCTGGTTAATTTGTCACCGGCATGTCACTTACCACAGGACCACACACAGGTGGTCCCACTGTCTTAGGGTTTCTATTGATGTGGCAAAAACACCATGACCAAAAAGCAAGTTAGGGAGGGAAGGGTTTATTTGGCTTACACTCACAGATCATACTTTGTCACTGGGAGTCAGGACAGGAACTCAAGCAGGGCTGGAACCCAGAGGCAGGAGCTGATGCAGAAGTCATGGAGGGCACTGCTTTCATGGCTTGCTCAGCCTGCTTTCTTATAGAACCCAGGATCACCAGCCCAGGGATGGCCCCGCCCACAATGGGCTGGGCCCTCCTCCATCAATCACTAATTGAGACAATGCCTTACAGCTGGAGCTCATGGAGGCATTTCCCCCAACTGAGGCTCCCTCCTCTCTGATGACTCTAGCTTGTGTCAAGGGTGGTCAAGTTGGCATACAAACCCAGCCAGTCCCGGGGAGGTGTAGTGGGCTTCTCTGCCTGGTGGGCTCGGTGGTGGGGCTGGGGTCATGAAAGCCAGTCCAGGTAAGATGCTGACTTACCACGGGGAGAGCAGATCTGCTCGCCGCCAGCAGAGGGCCCGCTCTCAACTCTCCCATGCACTCTCTGGTTTTCCAATTCTTGATTTTGGATATTTTTCTGGGCCAGGGACAACACGTGCTGCCTTCGTCCTGCCTCAGCACGTGACAGAGAAGGAAGAGCTGAAACCTCAGCTGAGGCATCTGCTCTCGAAGTTCCACATCCCCTATGACCTACAGAAGCTGACTGACTCCGCCAAGGAGATGGAACTCTTTTCTTTGGTACATAGTGCACTCTTACTATACATATGAATAGCTGGCCCAAAGCGAAGGAATTTGCTACAAAGTTGCTTGGCTGTTAGTTTAAGCGAAGGAATTTGCTACAAAGTTGCTTGGCTGTTAGTTTGAGACAGGGTCTCACATAGCACAGGCTGGCCTCAACCTTGAACTTTCCATCCTCCTGCCTCCTCCTCCCGAGTATCCTGATTATAGATAGGTGTGTGCTGCCGTGTCTGACACAAAGTTGTTTGTTTCTTCTGCCGGTGCTTGTTTCTAGAGTAGTAAGATACAATAGTAACAAGCCATCCCCCCGTCCCGTTGGGAGGAGCTTCCTTTCTACAAGAATAACAAGACCTTCTGAGATAGTGAACCAGAGAGATTTTACCTTTGGTTTTTAAAGAAAACGGCAGAAGGACATGGCCTGAAGAAGATATAAATGTTCTCCAGGTTAGACAGACATGCCTGGAAGTGTTGTCAAGCGTGTGTAACCCTCTGAATCTAAGAAGGGATCACAGTGTCCTTGACATATTAAACAAGGTTATGCCCAGTCGAGCACACCGCGGGCTTTGAGGGATGCGGTCCTACCGCCTCTTGCCACTGTAACCTGGTACTGCGTTCTGTTAAACAGAAAGCCTCACAACATCAAAAGCCATATGAAGACTCTCTTCAAAGGGGAAAGTGGGCAGTGGGCACAGAGCTGAAGATTTAGAACATAAAAACAATAGTACTTTCAATGATGAGATACCCTGCCAGCTCTAGTTTGTACATTGTCTGCGAGATAAAAATGGTCAGCTGGCTGGCTGGAACAGGACAGAATCGAACTTGGGTGGTTTTGAATGACCTTGGGATGTGAGGTCCCACGTCGAGCCTGTGCTGGGGATGGAGCTCTCTTGGTAGAGAGCTGACCCTGCGGACACTTGTTTTCATGCCAGAACCATTTAGCAGGACTGCACTGCTTTGTCTGTAACACATTCTTCTGGACCTGGCATGACCTCGTTCCTCTGGCTTCTTGGAAGACTGGGGTGTAGCTTTTGCCTCCCCCCTCCTCTTCTGCTACCTCTTCCTCTCTTCCCTTCCTCCCTCCTCTCCCCTTTCTTGCCCCCCTCCCCACGCCTCTTTCTGACATTCTCTGACATTCTTTTATGTAGCTCAGTGGCACAGTTAGGTCACTGTCATTGTGATGAGACACCGCAGCAGCCGAAATCACCTGGGAGAGGGAAGAGTTCATTTGGCTTACACTTCCAGATCACAGTCCGTTGGCAGAAGCCAGGGCAGGAACTCACAGGAGCTGATGCAGAAGCCACGGAGGATGCTGCTTGTGACTTGCCTGACCTGCTTTCTTACAAAACCCAAGACCACCAGCCCAGGGATGGCTCCACCCGATATGTGCTGGACCCCTCCCCCATCGGTCATTGTCAGAAAGGAACACAGTGAAATCCCTGAAATAGACCACCCTATGGGTAGACAGAAAAGTTTATGGGGTATAACTCTGCCAACACAGTCTCGGGGTTGGGGCTTGCAGAAAGAACAGCAAACAGACACAGAAGCCTTGCCAGTTTTTAAAGGAAATAGGTAGCAGCCAGGGGCGGTGATGCTGGGTCAGGTGGGAGCTGGGACAGCCTGGGAGCTAGCGTGGGAACTTTGATGTGTTACAGGCTTGTTTGAGTTCTTCAGGGACTAGATGCTTCGGTGGCAGAGATAGTTGCCTGTAGGAGGCTGATAAGAAACAAGCAGAATTGTGCTTTATAAGGTTCCTGAAGAATGCTGAGCTTAGGTAGCAGTCCTTCTGTTTACCCAGTCAGATCCCAGCCTCAGCTGAGCCCAGACTGTCATTTAGGACACAACAGCATTGCCATCCGGGGGTCCAATTTGAACCTAATAATTATTAAGTAGGAAAATGTCCATCAGCTTGCCTACAGTCAGATCTCATGGAGACATTTTCTCAGTCGGAGGTCCCTCCTCTCTGGTGACTCTAGCTTGTGTCAAGTTGACATGACACTAGCCGGTACGCCCAGACTGGCTACAAAACTCACAGTCCTTTTGCCTCAGCCTCCCAAGTACTGGGATGACAGGTGTGTAGGGCTTGCCCAGAACTTTTGTCCTTTGTATGTAACAATAATAAAAGAATGTGAGGCCCTGAGCACCCCAACAAAGCAGCCTTGCTCCCAAAGATCAGCATGTCCTTTCATGGCAATTACAGTTCACAGCTTTGATTTCCTTAGAGCAATATTAGCTTATTAGCTATGCTTCTGGGATGATTAAACATTCCAGTGTGTGTGTGTGTGTGTGTGTGTGTGTGTGTGTGTGTGTGCATGAGTGTGTGCATGTGCTTAGGTTTTATTTTTCCTGGTGCTTTAATGCCATAGGACAGGGTCAGCCAGCTGCAGCCTGCAGCCCACCACCTGTTTTTCCAAAATAAAGCTCTATTGGCATCCAGCTGTCTTGGTCCATTCCAACTACTATAACAACAGGCCACAAACTGAGGGCTTAAACCAGCTGTTTCTTACTGTGAGATTGTCACAGTCAAGGCAGATTTGGCACCTGGGGGGGGGGTTCATATTGCCTTTGTGTGTGTGTGTGTGCCTTCCCTAGTAGAAGGGCAAAGGTCTCTCAAGGCCTAATCCTGCTCATAGGAACTAATTATATCCCAGTGCCTTCGCCTAGACCCTTCAACTCTGGGGTTAGGATTTCAGCCCACTCACTTTGTAGAAACACAAATATTCAAATGCTAGCAACCTCATGCCTGCTAATGTGTTATCTGGGGCTATGTTCATACCACAGAGGCAAACGTGAATAGTTGTGGTCTGCAAGAACTGAAATATTAGCTATCTGATCCATTAAGAGTGAGTGTGTAGCCCAGCTCTAGACTAGCATCTCTTGTTAACCCTGCCAGGATGGATGTGTTCACGGCCATGCTGTATGCAGACTTCCTTGCTGGGGCTTTGGCACCCAGCATGGTAGGTAGGTTCTCCCCATGGGTGTGTGTGTGTGTGGGGGTTACATATGCATGGCATGGCAGTTACCATTTTACTCTTGTTAAGTAGCACCGAGAAGTTTCCCATCGCTGTGTAACAGTCACAGTGCTCTGTGGCTGAGCACCAGTGGAGGAGGAAGGCGCTGGCGGTAGGAAGTTAGACTTGTAGCCTCAGCCTGAAGATGAGGGTGAGGGGTGAAGGGAATGAGCAGGCACCATAATTACTGACATTATAGCATCTGGACTCTTCTCACTGGAATCTCTGAGGCTGCCGAGACGGGATTTATTTAACCCTTAGATGTTCTAGTTTCCCAAGTCATCAGAGAGCCCGAATCTCTCAGAGGTGGGTGTTTTGCGTCCTGCTTATATTTAAGGTCCAACCCAATGTATACAAGTGGATTGTTAATGCTTTTCCGGTCTTTGGAGCGGATATTCAGCACACGTGACACGTGCTGACCATGATAACAGATGGAGAACGTGTGCCACGCAGAGGTGTCCACGTTAAGCACTGTCATAACAAAGATGTCTTCACGAGTCACTTCCTTTCCAGGGCGATTTTGAAGACAACCGGTAGGGGCTAGAGAGATGGCTCAGCAATGAAAAGACCTGGGTCCCTTCCAGAGAACCTAAATATGATTCCCAGCACCCAGAACCATGGTGGCTCACAACCACTTATAAATCCAGTCCCGGGGGATCTAACACCTTCTTCTGGCCTCCTAGGGCACTGAACATATGAGGCACATAGACATACATGTGGGCAAAATAGCCGTGTACATAAGTAAAAGATAAAATTGTGTATGTGTGAAAGAGAGGGGGGAGATGGGGGGTGGGAGGGACGGAGGGAGGGAGGGAGATAGATAGATAGATAGATGGATGGATGGATGGATGGATGGAGATAGATAGATAGATAGATAGATAGATAGATATAGAGAGTGAGAGCTGTTTGAGATCCCAGGTGTTTTCCCTCCAATCTCTTGTGTGTGTGTGTGTGTGTGTGTGTACATGTGTGAGTGTGTGTGGTAAACATGTATATGTGTATGCAATGCAGGCCTGTGCGTTTGTTTGTGTGTGAGGACCAGAGGAGGAAGTCGGTGTCCTGATCTATCCTGACCTTGCCTTACTCCTTGACACAGAGTGTCCCCTTGAACTTGGAGCTAGGCTGGTGGCCAGCAGAGCTGGAGAACCTCCCATCTCCTAACCCAGTAGTGGTGGGCTAAACACATGTGGTCACGGCTGGTTTTTGTTTGTTCCTCTGCTTTTTGTGTTTTGTTTTTAATGTAAGTGTCGGGATCCAAACTCAGGTCCTCATGCTTGGACAAAACTCCCTTCCACCCTCCCTCCTTTCCCTCTCTTCTTAATTTTTATTGGCATTTAAGAGAAAAACACCGGAGCAGACAAGCTATAAGTCTCAGCAGGTGCCCGAGAGAGAAGATAGAGAAAAGAAGGAAAACACCATAATGCTGAGTCAGGCGTGGAGGTCAGCGATGTGGTGGACAAGCACCCGGGGAGACCAGCTTTAGACAGGGAGCGAAGCCCAGAGTGTTAGCTTAAGCCTTCTTAGAATAGGCGATGAAAGAAGAAAAGGAAAGGTACTCTTTCCGAGGGATTTGGGAAAGCAGACCTTCTGAAGGTCCGTGGTTCTAGCTCTGTAAGCAGCTATGCCGACGCTGGGCATTCTGGGAAGGCCCCATCCCTCTCTTCTTAATCCTCCTTAGGTTTCTCAGAGCTTCCAGAGCATCTTCATGGAGCAACAAAGGATGCGAACATTCCCAGACTACGAGACCGGAAGAGCTAAGGTGCAGAATTTGTCAGGACCTGCTGCTACCCTGAAAAAGAGAGCCGCCTGGGTTCCCTTCGTGAAGGTAGGGGCTGCCGGGACCGGGGGCTGCGGGGACCGGGGACTGCCTGTGACGGCAGCAATGCCAGAACCTTCCCTCCAACTGAGCAGGCACCCTGGCATCACCAGGCTCTTCTGGTTCCTTTTGTACCCAGAGCGAATTGTCCCCTAGGGGCTAGGGGACAGAAGCCTGTCCTCAACAGAGACCACTCAAAGCCCCACCCTGGTCACCAAGTCCTCCCCACTCTCCCTCAGCTCTTCCTGTGCACCGAGTCCTCCCCACTCCCCCTCCTCAGCTCTTCCTGGTCACCGAGTCCTCCCCACTCTCCCTCCTCAGCTCTTCCTGGTCACCGAGTCCTCCCCACTCCCCCTCCTCAGCTCTTCCTGGTCACCGAGTCCTCCCCACTCCCCCTCCTCAGCTCTTCCTGTGCACCGAGTCCTCCCCACTCCCCCTCCTCAGCTCTTCGTTGAAGGTAGTCACCCCACTGTCTGAGCTGGAAGTTCCTCCAATACCAGAAACCCACTCTAGAGATCTGCATTTCTTTCTTCTTTTATTTATGTCTCTTCGACCTGTTTGCTTTAAAAGGCAGAAATTTCATATAGCCCAGACTGGCCTTGTTCACTATACTATGGGGCCAAGGATGGCCTTGAACTCCTGGTTCTCCTGTATCAGCTCCCTTTGTGCTGGCGTTACAGGTGTGTGCCACAATATTTGGCTAGAGCTCCTCCCAACACACACACACACACACACACACACACATTCTTTCTTTCTCTTTCTCACTCACACACACATTCTCTCACACTCACACACACACTCACACACATGTACACACACTCTTTCGCTATCTCACACACACACTCACACACACTCACACACATGTACACACACTCTTTCTCTCTCACACACACTCCCTCACATACACACACACTCTCACACACAAACATACACACACTTAACACACATGTACACACACACAGCACACAGAGCTTTTGAAAGCTGCTATTATTCTGTAGCCAAAGCTGGTCTTGAACTCATGGCCATCCTCCTGCCTTGGCCTCTCAAATGCTGGGGCTTACAGGTGCATGTCACTATGCCAGGCTCCCTTCTCACCTTTAATGGCTTCATATGTGTGGCAAGGACAAAGTGTGATACTCAGAAATATAATTGATTTGTGTAAAGCCAGTGCTTTAGTTTAAAACTATTCCTGGATACTTACCATGTCAGGCCCATGGTATTGAAGATGCAGGATTAACAACGATGCCTGAGCACCAGGGTTAACACAGTGGCACACTAGTTGGTGAGGAGTACAGCCAGATCTCAATAGCCAAGTAGTCTATGTTCTAGAAAGAACCAGACCACTGGGTTAGTTAGCAGATCCAGAAATCCAAGTTAGGTTCCTGAGAGCCTGTGGTCAAAGCAGCAGTTAATCCAGAGCCAGCTCTGGCGCCTCAGGCTTGTAGTTCCAGAACTTGGGAGGTTGTTGTAGGAGTCCTGCTACCAGTTCAAGAATAGCCTGGGCTTCAGTGAGTTCCAGACCAGCTTAGAACACAGTAGTTCAGCTATAGACCGAGGCCTTATTTCACAAAGGAAAGGAAGAAAGGAAGGAACAAAGGAAGGAGGAAAAGAAACAAAACCCTGAGACTTCCAGTTTTTTGTTTGTTTGTGTGTGTGTGTGCCTGCCTGAGTGTATGTTTGTGAATTCTTTTAAAGAGTAATATATATGTACATATACATATATAACTCTGTGTGTGTGTGTGTGTGTGTGTGTGTGTGTGCCTGCCTGAGTATATGTTTGTGTATCACAGCCATGCAGGTACCACTGTAGGCCAGAAGAGGGCACCAGATCCCCTGGAATTTTAGCTATAGGCAGTTGTAAGCAGCCAGATGTGTGTGCTGGGAACCAGACTTGGAAAGTCTGGTGTGATTTGCTACTATTGCTGTTCATCCAGGCTTCTTTGGCAAAGTACAGTGACGTGTGTAGCTATAAGCAAAGTCATTTTCCTTTTCACATTTCTGGATGCTGAGCAGGTCTGCCCGGCAGTGCAGCTGGGCATCTGACAAGGGCAGTATTCAGGCTACAGATTGCTGAGTTTTTGCCATCCCTTTATGGTGGGAGAGGCATGTACCAGCCTGTGACCTCTTATGAGGGGCTGATTTTCATCTCTTGGGTTCTGCCATCATAACTTATCTGCTCTCCAGTCACACTTGCTTATAAACATCATGTTGCAGGTCAGGTTTCAACGTCTCGGAGAGACACAGACCACCCAGAAAGTGGGCTGAAAGAGAGGAACCCAAGACTGTCCTCCATCTGGGACTTGAACTCAGGCACTGTAGGCGGGGTAGACCCTGTGTCTTATAATTAATCCCCAAACATAGACATTACAGGTGTACTTGGGCAGGACAGTCAGGAGTGTCCAAGCTTTTGACACTAAAACACAGTATTGTAATCTACAGAGTTTGCTCTTGGGGACTGCGCAACTGGGTTACAAAAAAGATATTTGGTTTTCAGTGAGTTTATCATTTTGTGTATGGATCCATTCCTAGACAGTCTTGGTTACAGGTGGCCTCGGGCAGTCTGCAGGTGGAATTGCGCTGAGATATGAATTTGAGAGTTCAGCATGTTGATGATGGAATGTATAGCCACGGAGCTAAGGTTAGAGACAGTTTCTTAAGAGAAGAAGTGAAGTTTTAAGTGCTGAGTGCTCAGGACTCCCCTCTGCTCCGGCAGTTCTGGTGGCTCGAGGCTCCTTCCTGCCTGTGGTCTGTGCCGTATAGTCCAGATGGAACTCCTGTGTGGCACAGGCCAAGTGCCCAGAGGAACGGCTGGCTCCTTTCAGAGCCCCATAGCCCATGCACACCCTTCCCAAGGCCTCACATGCCCCAGCAAACCTCCAAGCAGGGATGCAGATCCACTTTGGTAGGGCCTCCCATCTTTGTGTGGCTTCCATCGAGACCTGTGAACACATTCATCCACTAGGTCAAGCCAAAGTGTGATCCTTGGCAGAAGAAGATGTTTACCAGACTCAAAGAACGGAGAAGACCAGATGAACTAATGCAAGTCCAGTCAAAGCTTTTGAAGGTGAGAACATAGCCGTAGTCTATTACACGCAAGAGGCGTGTTCATGTCATCCTCAAAAAATGTGGAATTTCCTTCTCGTAAAATAAACAGACAAACCAGGCATTGGTGGCACAGGCCTTTAATCCCAGCTCTCAGGAGGCAGAGGCAGGTAGGTCTACATGAGTTCTGGGACAGCCATGGTGGTCACACAGAGAAACTCTGCCTTGAAAAACAAAAACAACCAAAAAAAGAAAGAAAGAAAACAAAACAAAAACAAAGAACAACAACAAAAATAATTGATGTGGGTTCACTAAGAAGACTTTATTTTGAGCTTTTCTTTCTTTAAATTTCTAGACAATTAATTTATTATATGTTCTGCCTGCATGTTATCTGTGCACCATGAGTGTGCCCAATGCCATGGGGGCCCGAAGAGGGTGTTGGGTTCCCTAAGGAGTTACAGACAGTTGTGAGCCACCTGGGTGCTGCTAGGAGTTGAACCTGGGTCCTCTGGAAGAGCAGTCAGTGCTCTTATCCTTAGAGCCAACTCTCTGGCCTCTTGTTTCAAACTTTCTATTCTAATTCGCAAACTTTAAAAATCCAGCTAGCTTTCAAGAGAGAATAAAAATTGTCAGTTCCGCAGGTTTGGTAGTACGCATGCTCCTTAAACCCCAGCAATCTGCAAAGGCAGATGGTCTCTGTGAGTTCAAGGTCTCCACAGAGTTCCAGTACAGCCCAGGTGACACAGTGAAAATCTGTCTTATAAAATAAATAAATAAATACATAAAAACTACCTGTCAAAGGAGCTGTTTTTTGCTTTGATGCTGAGCGGTGTGTGGTGCTGGTCTAACGGTACAGCCTCCTTGCTTTCAAACTCCCTCATCTTTGAAACCAGAAGCTTGGATGAAAATCACTTTCTGTGAAATTCACTGGCTGCGTTACTTATGTACAGAGTTCATTGCTGCTAAACGTGTCCACATCGCTGGGCAGTGACTCTCCAGAGCACCCGCGTGTCACAGCGTCAACACTGTCCGCACTGAACGGTTTCCCAGCATCCCCTCTTCCCAGCTCTCCCCAAGAACCACTGCTTCCTCTTTCTAGCAATTCTGCTCTTCTGACGCCTCAGCTGAGTGTACCCATGCATTACTCACCCTTTTTGGGGACTGGCTTACTCAGCACCATGCTGGAAAACTCATCCGAAACTTCTTCCCTTTCAAGGCCAAGTACCTACTAAGGTCTACTCATCCACCTGCTGAGGACCATGGTGGGTGCTGTGGACATTGCTGTGAACACTGGCATATGGATATCTGAGGGCTTGTTTTCCATTCTTTTGGGTACATACCAGGAAGTAAAATAGCTGGACCACACATTAACTGCATTAGTTCCTTTAGTCTTTGGCGTGTGTTTAGCTGATACCCTTTCATACAAACAACGCAGGGAGACAGGGTCCCTCTGGTGATGTTAAGACTGTTCCTGGTTACCTGTATATTTAGGGTGTTCCAGTTCAAGGCCTTCGCCCTGGTGACAAATTCTTATCTGGTAGATAGGTTATGTTGTTAAATTGTAAGAGCTTTTCACGTTCCCGGCCTTGCTCGGGTTCTTCATGTGTTACATTTCCTTTGTCAGATACATGACTAGGCAGTGTTCCCCTCATTCTATAAACCACCTGCTCATTCTGTCTCTATATCCTTTGAGTCAGAAAAGGTTTCAGTTTCACGGAATTCTGTCTTTCACCTTTTACCCCACCCCAACTTTTGGGTGTCAAAAACAAACACCCACAGTAAAAGAACAGAACACCCAGGGGGCGGAGAGACGGCGCAGCAACGGAGCCCTTGGTGGATCTTGCTGCGGACCTGAGTTTGTTTCCCAGTCCCTGTACGGTGGCTCACGATCATCTATAACTCCAGTTCCACGGGATGTGACGCCTTCTGACCTGCAGAGGCTCCAGACACACACGTGGTACACGTGCATATATGCAGGTCCAACACTCAAATACATTAAACAAAATAAACCTAAAATTTATTCTTAGGAGGCTTCTCTGTTTCCTTCTGGGAGTTTTGTATTTTCAGGGTTTAACCTCGTGTCTTTAATTCATCTAAGTCAATGTCTACATACAAGAACCAAGCTTCTCTATCCTGCCTGGGGCTATTCGGTTCTCCAGCATCCTTGACCACGTATGTGGGGTTTACCAGTGAGTTCCATTGACCTGTAGCCTGTCCTTACACCAACACCATACTATTTTGACTGCTATTTATTTTCAATATTTTCTAAACTCAGGGAGCCCGAGTCCTCCAGCCTTGTTCTTTTTCAAAATTGTTTGGCTCTTGGGGTTCCTTGAGATTTCCCATGAATTTTATGAGGAAGTTTTCTTATACTCACAACATATGTCTCTGGGATTTTGACTGGATTGGAATAAATGACCTTCAGAATTCTTTGTGGTATTAAAATACTGCAGTAGTGTGCCTGTCGTTGGTTGGTATGTGTGTACCACCCATGACAGGCTCATATGGTGAGACAGAGAGAACCTGTATTTGCATGCATGCCCTCAGCCCTGATGTTTTTGAAAGAAGGAAGGTTCACTTAAGGCTCCTTCCAGATTCTTGAGCAAGGGATCCCGAGGCCAGTGAGATGGTTCAGTAGGTAGAGGCCCTGGCTTCTAAGTTCCACAACTTGAGTTTGATCCCCTGGACACACGTGATGAAAGAAGAGAACAGAGTCTAGTACGTTGTCCTCTGACCTGCACATACATGCAGTAACACACATACACTCATGTGCACACACATACACACAGACAACCTTACATAGACACACACACACACACAGACACCCATACATAGACATACACACACACACAGACACCCATACATAGACATACACACACACACACAGACACCCATACATAGAGACATACACACAGACACATAGACAAACAGACACACATACATAGACACAGACACCCATACACAGACATACACACACATAGACACCACACAAACCCACATACAGACAGACACACAGATATACACACACAACCATAGACGTAGACACACGCGGAGACATATACACACTCATAAACACACACAGACACGCACACATAGGCATCAATCACACAAACACACATACAGACAAACATGCAGAAACACACACAGACATAGACACACACAGACACTCACATATAGACACAGACAAACACACAGTCTATACACACACAAACAAATAAATGCATTTAAAACAACAACAACAAAAAGAAAACACGGGACCTTCTTGTCTACTAACCGTCTCTTCTCCCTGCTCTACCAAAGATTTCTGACCCTGTGAAAGCCGCTCAGGTGTTGCAGGATCACGCTGCAAGGACAGTGACTACGGCTCCATGTCACTCATCTTTCACGACTTCTCAGGCTTCGCAGCCGTGCAACTATGATGAAGTCTGGCAGAATATTTACAGCAACACCAAGCTCTACCAGGTAGGACGGGAACACAGGGTCTGTTGGCCTTCTCTGTTCCCTTTGGCCCTGGGTGTCACCTTTAGGAATTCACCCTCTACATCAAAGCCCCATTATATGCAGGTAAATTCTCATAACCAGAAAAAGGAGCGCACAGATAGGTGAGTGCCATAGTGCCCTCATTCTACCCTACCCGCCATCAGCTTCCACAGATTCACAGCGGCAAGTCCTGTGCTGACTAGAACTCAGTGCAGCCAGTGGAACTCTGTGTGAAAGGTGCTCGAGGGACTGCTTAACAGTGTGGGCTAAGCAAGAGGAACACCAGGAAGTAAGAAGAGAATTAACGTGGGGGGGGGGGAGGCCAGCACAAGGGTGGGTGAGCACAGTGAGAGAAGCCAACCTTTTGATGAGAAGGAAAGACAGGCTGTGGATGCCCATGCACTCCAGACTGAAGAGAGCGGAGTGCCCAACGCAGAGGCTACTTTGGCAGGGTTCGTGGGGCGGCAGCAGCATGTGAGTCAGATCGAAGCAGGAAGAGATCAAATCCGGGGAAGCCAGTCAGGTGGCTGTTGTCAGAGAAAGGCGTGAAGCTGAGCCGAGAGAGGATGCTCCTACTCAGCATTAGCAGCCGTTGGTCTGGACCGTGGCACCATGGTGGTTTTGAAACCAGAATTTGCATTATTTGCTTGTGACTGATAGCTAACTTAGGACGGGAAGACCCGGTTGTGTTCGTAGTCTGAAAGGAAATGCCAGAAAAGAGAGAGAGAGAGAGAGAGAGAGAGAGAGAGAGAGAGAGAGAGAGAGGGATGGAGAAAGGAATGGGAAATAGGTGAGCTTGGGGGGAACAAGATGGGAGGAGTGGCCCCCGAGAGGGACCGGCATGCTGCTGCACCCTGGGAAGAGAGTAAGAGGGTTGCGCAAGAGTGAAAGGTTAGGGGGCGGGACTGGTCCCTGCTGGGGGACAGAGGCAGGTGTCCACATGCTCAAGGCTAGAGGACCCATGGAGAGCTCTGTGGTAACGCCCGGGGAAAGCCTCCAGCTAACATGCCCGACAACCCCTATCCCGTGACTATCGCCTGAACTTGGGGAGTGACTTGCAGAGCGGCAGAGATGGCAGGAAATCAAAGGTGTGGGGCACGCCCTGGACTGTCAATCATCCCAGGCTGGAGGAAGTGGGACCCGACGGGCTCCAGAGCATCTGAAGCAAACACAGATGCACACACACACACTTCCTCTGCCATTTTCATCTGCAGAGCGCAGTGAGCCACATAAGTCAGCAAAGGGGCATGTCAGTACAGGTCCCCTGCCACACCCAACCGTGAGTGTGCTCTCTCCTCAGCGGGCAGAGGGCGGACCTTGCCATTTTGCCCTATGGTACATATGTCACCGCCGAGAGGAATGTTTATCAAGGGGGACATTAAAAGTATCTGAGTCTTCTGCTTCCTCACCCAAACTGACGGGATGGGGAGCCCGAGAACAGACAAGGCATTCAGCCTTGGGTGTCTGAGTCTCAGCTATGTGCATGCTGGTCTGAGTCTCAGCTATGTGCATGCTGGGCAGTTTCACTCAGAGACCGAGTAACCCCCCTCTACCTGAGATTTCAGGTATTGACATCTGAGGGCCTGGATATGGCCATGCCCTCCTGTAACCCCAGCGCTTGGGAGGCAGAGGCAGGAGGAAACCAGCCTCAAGGTCACCTCAAGTTCAAAGCTGATCTGGGCTTCATGAGACCCTGTCTAAAAAATAAGAAGAGAAAAAAGAAAAGTAACGGAAAAAAAACCCAGAAAACCTCAAGCCAGTAATCACAAATTTGTTTTCTCATTGGCTGAGAAAGCAGAGAGCGTTAAAGTCTCGGGGGCCTAATGGTTAAAGGAGGCAAATAAGAGGAAGAGAGGGCCAGGGAGGGGGGTGGAGTTGGATGTTGAAAAAATGTGCAGATGCGCTGAGGTCCGGTGTCACTGGCTAGCAAGGGACCAGGGTTAGGAGCGCTGGGGGCAGAAAGCATAAGTTAAGGCAACTGCACGGGAAGCCATGTTGGAAATGAAAGCTGGAAGGCTCCTGCTTGCCTGTGCTGGGCCAAGTGGAGAGGAAACTGCCATCACTTTTACCTGAGCTCTGCTCCTTCCGGGGTGGGGGTGGCGGGGGGAGAGTCGGGTGGGATGGGTTTCCGTCTGCCCTCATCAAAGCTGAGTTGAAGGCAGTCTCCCAAGGGCTACAAAGACAGGGAAGGAGGAGGCTGGACACTGTGGCTCACACCTATAATCCCAGCACTATGAAGATGGAGGCAGGAGGGTTACCAAGAGTTCCAGGGCAGCCCAGGGTACAGAGTGAGCTCCAGGCAGGAGAGGCTGGGGTGCAGAGTGAGATATTGTCTTCAGAGAAATGAGGGGAGGGGAAGGAGGTAACGGAGAGAGGAGGAGGAAGGAAACTACTTCCTCTGGCTATTTGTTGATTTATGAATGTTATTCTTGGAATTGGCCAAAGACAGACAAATATGACCACTGTATTTTCACGTTGATTTGTGGTTGATAGATGATAAAGAGGCTTAGAATACTCATAAATGTTCAATTCCAGGGTTGGAGCTTGAGAAATATAACACACACATCACTCGTATGTATTAGCCTGCCTGTCTGCTCCCTCCCTCCCTTCCTCCACCCCCCCTCCCCGTCTCATCTCCCTCCTCCTCTCTCCCTCCTCCTCTTCTTCCCATCTTCCCTCTCTCCCTTCCTCCATCCCTCCCTCCCTGCCTTCAGCCATGTTTCTCATGCCTGGAGTTGTTCTGGGCTCCAGGAATGGATGATACACAATCCTTGCTCCTGGGATGCAATGTTCGGAAAATGAATTAAATAGGGACACACAAGTGTTCCTCTGTCGTGTGAGCACCGTGAGGAAAACTATGGGGCCGAGAACAGGGGTGGAGGGTGCACACCACAGAGCTCAGCCCAGCTCCATCTGGGGCGGCATGTGTATTTGAGCTAAGACCTGAGGGATGAAGAAAAGCCAGCCTCACAAATGGCCTGGAGAAAGAGTTTTCCTGGCAGGCTGGAAGACAGCAGTGTGTAAGAAAAGAAATTCTGAGTCAACAACCAACACTTTTTTTTTGCTCAATTTCACCATGAGTCATAATTGGCGACCTCTGTAAGTATTTCTGTCCCTTTATACAGAATCAAGGCCCGCATGGACTCATATTGCAACTCTGAATGTTGAGTAGCAGTCATGTGAGATCAGGGTTGGGTAAACAGAGGCACCTGGGCGGGTGCTGGAATGTGGGCTTGGATCTGAGGCTTGGGTGCAGTTTTGCAAGCATGTAGCTGTCAAGCATTTTTAGCGTCTGTGTGAGGTCAGCGCTCTGACTCTGAGGCTGGAGAATGGCAGCTAAGAGCTGTGGCAAGTTCCTTTCTCCAGGGCGTCCGTTCCGAACAGGGGAGGCGGAGCTGGGTGTCTGGACAGTTGTGAGAGAACACAGTTGTTAGTTACTTGTGGAGGAGCCTGGCAGGGAATAAAGCTTTCTTTAGGGTTTCACTTTTTAATGAAACAATTATTTTTATAGTTCAGGGCTTACAGAAAAGTTACATGGGGTTTTCCTGCCACTGGAATCTTACGTTATCACAGGGCATCTGTCAGCTGAGGACCTAATCCTGGTGTATGATGTCAACTAAGCTGGGTGCGGGCAGATTTCACCCATTTTCCCCGCGAACGCCCTCTCTGCTCCAGCCTTCATCCAGGGCTCCCTTAGTTATATCTACCTGGATTCATCTGCCTGTAGTTTTCCAGTCTTTCCTTGTTTATCATGACTTCTACTGCTGTTCTGAGTTTAGGCCAGGCAGCTGGTAGAAGGACCCTTTTTAAAAATAATTCCAGGCCAGGCTTTCTCTAGGCCCCAGCTTCTTCTTTTTTTTAAATAATTACATATTTATTTATTACATATACAGTGTTCTGCCCACATGTTTCCCTGCAGGCCAGAAGGGAATAGCTCTTGTTAAAAACCAGGCCTAGGAACTAGACCCATTAAACTAGCTTTATACGGAGATTTCCTTCCTCAGATGACACTCACTGTGTCTCGAGCACCCACACACACACACATACAATAAATAAATGTCTTGAAAATAAATTTTAAGAAGAATGAAATTAGATTGACAAATATAAAAAATAAACTGATTTAGCTTCAGACATGTCATATTCTGAACTGTGGCCCTGACAGCCCGGCGCACCTGTAAGACAGGGAGGTTTGTTGTTAACTGTTGCTGTACGTGTGGAGTCTGGACAGCTTTCCCTGGGTGGCAGAAAAATACTGACAGCAATGTAATGTTTACAGTTTCCTAGTAGCTGCGTCACAAAACAGAATGGCAAGGGAGCAAACAAGTTGGAATTACATCTTTTCCTCCTGGACTAACAATGGATGGATCTAGGTAGCAAGCACAGAGCTGACTGGCCCCTCTGCTCCGTGGAGCCCTTGAAAGGCGCTCTGTCCTCAAGTTTCAACAGGTGTGGCTGCTGTACCCGAGGTCACATGGCCTGAAATAGAGCCCCAGCTGTTACATTCCTGTTCCAAGGAGGAGGGTGGAGAATTGGGGGTGGGGAACCTACTTCTCTGGGATATTCCCAGAAGCTGCAAGATGGCTGGCACTTTGATCCACACTCTTCCTGTTCTCCATTTACTTAATCACAGGGCTACAGTGACCAGTAGGGCGAGGCTTGGAAATGTCGTGTTCATCCGAGTGGCCAAGTGCCAGGATGTATATTCCGTTGCTGTCATAAAAGAGGAAACTGGCTATTTGGAATACTCCTCAGATGATGCAATCCCACCAACCAGATACTGGCAAGCGTATAACTCAGACGGGTTACCACCTCAGCCTCTGCCACTGCATCACAAAGGGGTGCATTTCGGGAGAACAGGCTGTGTGTCTAGGAGCCAAAGGACAACCAGGAGAGGCTGTTCAGAGGGCCTAGGACGGGTCACAAACAGCACCGCCTCAGGTGTCCCCGGGTGTCCAGGTACAGGACTGAACCCTTCTGAGCACCGGGATAAGTGAATGTGTCGGATGCTCAACCACACATCCACAAGAGGCCTGACAGGAGCCCTTATTAAACTCATCATTCTAGACGATCGGTGAGCCCCGCATTCAAGAGGAGGCATTATCTCAAAAACCAAAGGTCAGCGGGGGCAAAGTGACTGAAGGAGGCAACTGATACCCAGCTGCAAGTTCTGGCTGCTTCTGCGGGAAGATACAGGCACACACACACCCACACACACACTCAAACACACACACACTCACACACACTCACTCACACACACATACACTCACCCACACATGCACAACACATACACACACTCACAAAACACACACATTCACACACTCACACACTACACACACATACTCAAAATCACTCACATGCACACTCACACACACACTACACATACACAACTCACATACTCAAACACAGTCACACATGCACACACACTCACACACACTACACATACACACACTCACAAAACACACATGCTCACACACACTCACACACACCACACACACGCTCACACACACGCTCACACGCACTCACCCCCACACGCGCACACACACACACTACACATATACACACACACACAGAGAGAGAATCAAAGGTCAAGCATATACATTCTTGAAAAGTGTTCTAAATAAAGTGAATGATGTAAAAGACAAGAATGGAATGGATTTTACATAACAGATGTCAACAGGACACAGACTTATCTGGTGAAAACAGCTTCTCCCTCATTCATTGTAGGAATCTCGGTTTCCACATGCTGACTGGGATGAAGACACCTTTACTGGCAGATCTGATCCGCTTTAATCATGACATTTACTTCTAGGATGGCCTGTGATTTGCCAATATCACAAGTGTTTACAAATCAAACTAATGCTGTTTTTGACAGAATGAAAATGTGAAGGACGATGGTCTCTCAGTGGAACCAAGCGACGGGGACCTCGCAAAAATACGCCTCAGCCAGAGTTCTGACGGGTCTGTCAAGCGGAGGACAGAGACGGGGTAATAAAATCGGTGACTCGTGGAAATGGGTTTAAAACTTGAGGAAACTGACTGATGAGAGTGTAGTTCAAAACCACAGGAAGTCAGAATAAATGCAGAGCTGTCAGCATGGGTCAGCTACCTGAATTCTCCCCAGGACTGTGCGTTTCATGGCTATTGCAAAGCCCCTTGGGTTCGGTCACGTACCCCGTGGGATGTGCAGGTTTTCTGAGCTGCTTTCAGATGAGAGGTTCTCATACTATGTCTTCTGTGTGCTAAAGATACAACTATGCCGTGACCCTGCAACTGCTGGGCTTGAGTGATGGGACTGAGCCCGACCAGAACCCTGTCCTGATGAGAGGGGCCTACTTATCCTTCTTGTGTCTACGCCACCTGCACATCCGGGAGCTACAGGTGTGGGCACTATGGCACAGCTGGCCCCAGGCACTGCACAAGGCTGACTGTCTAGAGCCGGGGCATCCCTGCCTTTAACAGCAGCTCTCTCCCTCCTGGGTCTTTCCTGTGTGACATCAGTCCCTTCCAGGGGCAGACCATGCCTTCCTTTCTCCACAGTAGGGCTGTCCCCATGAAGTCCCCATCAGGGTCTGGTCTGTAGGGCAGGGCAAAGCACAGGGCGGTGCCCTGACTTTGATCTTCCTCTGTTCCAGCGCATCTGTCTGGGAGTTCTTAACTACTTCAGATCCGTTGAGCGAACTTTGACAATTGACACTTCAGGCCTTACCTTGGTTTCAGGGAAACTGGTCCCCACCGTGGGAGATAATGCTTGGGTAAATGTGGCAAAAGGCGGTCTGGGCACCTCGCAAGGCCTGGGGGCTCATCACTATGTCCACGGGACCCCTGCTGAGCATAAGGTGAGTTACTGCGCTGGTTTTTATGCCCTGATTAGTGTGCCTTCCGACTGTGTTTTCTTAGCACTACAGTCCCTTAACATAGTGAGGTGGCAAACAGGGAGTCATGTTAAGCAAAATAAACATGGTTGGGAATAACCATTTGGGAGTGGAGGCTGAGGGATGGAGACCGAAGACAGGAGAGTAAGAAACGCCAGAAGCATATTATGTACCTACATAAAAATCACAGTGAAACCCATTATTGGCCCAGTTAATGCATGTCAATAAACTGTAGAGAAACGGGAAGTGCAGCTAAACTCAGTGACCAGAGAACAGCCTGTCATCAGAGAATGTGGAAGCCAAGCAGAGGGAACTTGCGGTTCAGAGTCTCCTGAGCTGCGTGTGTTAATGAGGCCTCTGTCTCAGACCTAAGCTAAGGAACAAACATCCCCAACAGTGACCACTGGAGAGCAGGAAGCAGCCAGAGCGCAGAGTCTGGAACCACCTCAGGAAGGGAAGGATCTGACCAGTGGGTAGTTGCTTTCGTGTGAACAGATGTGAGAAGTCCTTCCCTCTCCTGGCCTGACTCTCATGTTCTCACAAGACGCTCTCTGACAACAACATGCCAATGTGTAGTCCTAGCACTCTGAGGTCTGGGTAGAAATATCTGGAGTTCAAGGTCATCTTCAGGTACATGGCTAGGGGCCAGACCTGTCTACATGAGACTTTCTAACTTCTGTTTGCCCAAAAGATTCTAGATTAAGCCAGGCACAGTGTTTCATGCACGCCTGTAGTATAAGCACACCAGAGTGTGAGCCCATCCCGGTTACCTCGTGGGACCATCTCAAAAAAGAAGAATTGAAAGGCCAGCAAGATGGCTCATGGGGTAAAGACGCTTGCCTTCAGGAATTAGGACCCGAATAGAATCCCTAGGACCAACGTGGTTGAAGGAAAACGTGACTCCTGTAAATTGACCTCTGACCTCCATACTTGTGACGTATGTGTGTGCATTTGCACACTCACTGTGTCTCGAGCACCCACGCACACACATACAATAAATAAATGTCTTGAAAATAAATTTTAAGAAGAATGAAATTAGATTGACAAATATAAAAAATAAACTGATTTAGCTTCAGACATGTCATATTCTGAACTGTGGTCCTGACAGCCCGGCGCACCTGTAAGACAGGGAGGTTTGTTGTTAACTGTTGCTGTACGCGTGGAGTCTGGACAGGTTTCCCTGGGTGGCAGAAAAATACTGACAGCAATGTAACGTTTACAGTTTCCTAGTAGCTGCATTTAAGACACGGAGAAACGTGTGCAATTAATTTTAGCACAACCATGTAACCCTATGTACCAGATACATTATTCTCACATGTAATCAATATTTAAAAAATCAATGGTAAGACGGGGTCAAACTTTTGTCTGGATCTATAGAAGCTGGCGCATATTACCTACAGGAAGCCATATTGGACAGTGCAGCTCTGGATCTCAGGGAGTATTTTATTTTCCTCACCCAGTGGCGTAGTCTTCCACTCAAAGTCCAGGACAGCGCTCCTCCCCCTCCTCCTTCCCCTGCTCTTCTCCCTCCTTCCCCTCCTCCTCCCCCTCCTCCCCCTCCTCCTCCCCCTCATCCTCTCCCTCCTCCCCCTCCTCCCTTTCCTCCTCCCTCCCATCCTCCCCACCTTCGTCCCCCTCCTCCTCCCCCTCCTCCTCCCCCTCCTCTTTGCCCTCCTCCCCATCCTCCCTTTCCTCCTCCCTCCCATCCTCCCCACCTTCGTCCCCCTCCTCCTCCCCCTCCTCCTCCCCCTCCTCTTCGCCCTCCTCCCCATCCTCCCTTTCCTCCTCCCTCCCCTGCTCCCCATCCTCCCTCCCCCCTCCCCCCTTCCTTGAGCTCTTGCACCTCCTACCCCCTCACCACACTCGACGTCTGCCCTGATCACCTCCCCTCAGGCTCCTTACTCCTGTAAGCTCAGCCACAGGCCTGCTTGGCTTCCTTCTTCATGCACCTGTGCAGGGGAGCCGGACTCTTCCTGTGTTGGTCATACCACAGCTGTGTGATAGACACTGTAGTCGGATTTTTCTTTGGGCCACCAGCTCACAAACAGTGACACAGACACTTATTAATTATGAAGGCTTACACTTGACAGCCTTGTTCCTAACCACCTCTTATAACTTAAATTAACCCATTTATATCACACACACACACACACTAACACCAGGAGACAGCTCTGGTTCCTGTTTGTTACCTTCTAAATGTCCTGAAGACTAGACGTGGGTGACAGAAACTGAGGAGGGCACCCGTGCCCCAGGCACAAAGAAAGAGACACCTACTCCAATGAACGGGCCTTACCAAGGCAGAGCTTCACCTTCGTTTCATAAAAGTGGAGAAGCAAGCACGTGTAGATGGCAAATTCACTGGGCTTTCACCGAATGCAGGTGGCCCGTCACTCACTTGAGTTGTGAGGATGCAGCAGGCCTTTGTATAAACCAAAGTTTTACCAGGTGGGAAGACTGGAACATTGCACAAAGGTCTTATAAGGTGGGGGAGATAAAGTGTTTGAATTCTTTGCTGTAAACAAAATTTCAGTGTTTGACAGGAGCCTCCATATATAATTCAGCTCTTGGCTTGTGGTTGTGCCCCAGCAGCCTGCTGTGTGGGAGGAGAAACCCACTGCCTGGGCCGTTTGGACTGACAGAATACAACTCTCCCTTTTCCAGTAACTTTGGGGTTTGGCCTTCTTCCCCCAGACCCACGGCATGCAATTCCTGGAGTTCTCGGAAGTTGACAACCAGGACGACTCCCACAGCACACAAGCTGGCTGTGTCCACACGCAGGACCAGCTTGGCCTGTATGTCATGTATGACTGTGCCCTTCGGGATCTGAGGGAGCTGGAGTCAGAGCTGCTGCTCATTGCCAGTCACTACATTGAGAAAGAAAAAAGTAAGGGGGATGATTTTTTAAAAAACCAACTGGCCAGGGCTGGAGAAGAAGCTCCAAGGAAGAGTATTAGGTCGGTGTGCACAAAAACAAAAAACGAATAAGCCAGTGACCAAACAATAGTGTTTAGAACTTGAGTAGGCGTACACTGCGCCTTACCCAAGTGTGTGCACTCGTGGGGCTCAGTGCTTTGTGATGGAGCTGTGCTCGTAGGTGACCGCTTGTAGTTCTTGCTGTGGTTACAGTGCAGTTCTACATCGCCCATTGGGTAGAAGGGATGTGGTACAGGGCCCTGGGGAGAGCAAAGGCCGCAAGTGTGACGAATGATGTTTCTCCTGAGCCAACTGACATCACTGGATTCCTAACAGGAAACCATGGGCATGCCAGGGGATCTGGCTAAGTGAATGCCAGACAAGTCCCAGAAGGAGGGCCCATGCCTGGGGCTGATGAGGCAGCCCACAATCACCGTTCTTGTTTCTTTGTGGCACTAGACTTCCAGTTTAAAAGTAGGGAAGGCGAGGCTGTTTCTCAGTGGCATTCCCTGTTGCATTTGGGAAGAGCTAAGGATGTCTAAACCCATTGCAGCACAGCAGGTGTTCAGAAGGTGTTCATGCTGAGTTATAATTCATGTAGACCGTGACAGATGGTAATCCGCCTTCATCCTGCTAGAAAGTGCCTCCCCAAGAGTGTTTGACAACTGACTTTCAGATCCCAGGCAGAGTTAATTTAATACATATTAGAATATGCAGTCACTGCTACAACTGTGAGTATCTGAGCACTCTAGAACATTTCATTTCAGCTCCTAGCTTTTCCCCTCACTGGTTACACAACTTTTGTCCACATTGATTGATCACCCCGTGTAACTATTTCTGTCTGCTGCGAATGTAATGCCATTGAAACACATTCAACCACAAGGACACCTTTCACTGAAACTGGCCAGCAGGGCTCTCTACCAGACATTGTGAACTGCTTTCCCAGCTGCTGCCTGAGAGGACCCGCGTCAGAGCCTGGCTCTTGCTAAACATCCATCACAGACCCAACAATTCTTCAGGTCACCCATCAGTATCTGGGTATTTCTTGCCTTCCAGTATTTTCCCCTGAAGCAGGCCACTTACAAACTGGAAGCAGGAATCATGTTGGCAGTGAAGCCAATACCAACCCTACAGAAAACACTTCAGCCAAATGGTGATGATGACTAAGTGATTGATTGGCAATTGGTGCAATGACAGAATGTCTTAGAAGGCTCTCTGGAAATTTTGGACACAGCTAACATTAATGAAAATATTAGGGTTGGGGAGATGGCTCAGTCAGCACAAGTGCCTGCCTTGCAGTCATTAGGACCTAAATTCACCCACACACACTCACACTCACACATATACACACTTACACATACTCACACATATACACACACACACATACTCACACATACACACTCACATACACACAGACACACACATACTCACACACATATACACACTCACACATACACGCACATATACACACTCACACACATACACCACACACACACACTCACACATACACACACATACTCACACACACACACACACACACACACGGGGAGAAAGAGAAAAAGGACAATAATCTGAGTTGGGAGAAATGTATGTGCTACCTTTAATGCTGTAAATTCAGGGACATTTTAGCAAAGATTTCATGTCAGCTGGTTTTATTTCTAAACAGATTTCAAGGGTTAGGGTGTAGTTTATTTGGTCAAGTGCTTGCCAAGGATGCAGGAAGCCCTGGGCTCCATCTCCAGCACTGCCTGGGCACCGCAGACATGTCAGTGATGTCCGCAGACAGGAGGGTCAGAAGTTCACCCTCAGCTACATGAGACTGGCTCATTGAGCTGGAGGTGGTGGCCCACACTTGTAATCCCCGCCCCCAGGAGGCAAAAGTGGGTGGATCTCTGTGAGTTTCAGGCCAGGCGGTCTATATATCAAGTTCTAGGCAAGCAAGGGTGATGCAGTGAGGCCCTGTATCCGAAAAGAGAGAAAAAAAAGTAATTACTAAACCAGGCAGTCGTGGTGCACGCCATTAATCCCAGCACTCAGGAGACAGAGGCAGGCGGATGTCTGTGAGTTCCAGACCAGCCTGGTCTACAAGAGCGAGTTCCAGGACAGGCTCCAAAGCTACAGAGGAACTCTATCTTGGAGAAAACCAAAAAAAAAAAAAAAAAAAAAAAGTATTAGTCTTTAAATTTAGAAAGTGAAACAAAACTCAAGTGTAGACTTTGGGCCTGGTCTTCGCAGGTGGCTCCTCAGTTGACTCTGGGGAGTCCCAGTTGCTGGCTCAGATCTACTCCTGAGGTGGAGTCTCCATGTCCCTCAGAGAAGGAGTGTCTGAGAAGGCCGTCTCTAACCATACCCCTGGATTCTTCCCAGGCCACAGAGACAGCGGCAAGTCCAAGAGCAGTCAGCACTGGGCCTGGGCCCATGCCAGTGTGGACAGATTTGCTGTGCTGTGTGACCTGTGGACCTGGGAAGCCAATCTGCTAGAAAGCAAACGCCAGGTATGATTTCTAGAAGGCAAACGGTCTCTAAAAGGTCTGTCTGCCAACTGCGGTGGTATACGCCTGGGATCACAGTACCCAGAGTCTGCAAGTGAAGCCAGCCTGGACTACGGATGAGCTCCAGGTCAGCTGGTTGCATAACAAGACTGTCTCAAACAAAAAGTAGACAAAGCTAAACATCTAAGTCTGCTTGCACCAAAACAGGCCACAGAAGGAGACAAAGTGAATATCCCACTACAGCAATAAAGCTTTAATTAATTAATTTGAGTTTATTGTTCACACAGTTTGAACACTGTGTGAGTGTGTGTGTGAGAGTGTGTGTGTTTGGGTGTGAGAGAGTGTGTGTGAGTGTGTATGAGTGTGTGAGAGTATGTGAGTTGTGAGTGTGGCTGTGTGTGAGTGTGAGTGTGAGTGAGTGTGTTTGTGTGTGAGTGTGTGAATGAGTGTGTGTTTGTGTGAGTGTGTGAATGAGTGTGTGTGTACTTGATTGTGGGAGTCACTGAAGAATAACCTCAGGCCTTGTTCACTACACATAAGTTATTTACAGCTGAGCTATAACCAAACTTCTCTTTTTGCTTTTTCCTTTATATTTTAGAGGTTTTTTTTTTTTTTTAAGATTTATTTTATTTTGTATGTATGTTTTGCCTACGTGCATGAATGCACACCGCATGTATGCCTGGTACCCTTTGAGACCAGAAGAGGGCATCAGATCTCCCTGGAACTGGAGTTATGGCTGTGAACCACCATGTGGGAACTGGGAATCGAACTCTGGTCCTCTGCAAGAGCAGTAAGTGCTCTGAACTGTGGAGTCATCTCTCTAGACTCCTGATTTTTACTTTTCATTATGAGGCAAAGCTCACTAAGTAGCCCAGGCTGGCCTTGAACTGTGGTCCTCCTATGTCAGCTTCCTAAGGAGCTGGAATTACAAAGGACCATGTCACCAGGCCCAGTTGAATTTTATTTTCCTTGTGGTTCTTCATCACAGAAAATAAAATGCGAAGGATCCTACTTTATCTTGCGGGCATATTTGTTAGCGGGCTCTGAGATTCAGGCTCTTCCTAGCATGTGTATGCTGGCAGTAAGAATGAGTGGTTCGTGCTCACAATCCAGTCACAGAGACAAGCCTACACAGAGGCAAAGCCTACAGAGAGGCAGTGCCTGACACATCCCAGCCACCACATAATCGTGGAGTACCGAGCATAGTCCTCAGGAAGCAGGAAGTGCTGCGCACAGCAGGAGGAGGCTGGCTACAAAGCAAGGATTGCAACCAGCTAACTCACCAAGCACATCCTCAGGGGTTCACATCTTAGTAAGGAATGTGACTTGCAGGTGGTGTTGTTTTAACTCATTTGGCTCTGGGTCTTTGGAGACACACCACCCAGCTCCCAAATTATCACATGGAGGCTTATTCTTTTTTTTATGAATGTCCACCGTTTGCTTGGCTTGTTTCTTGCCAGCTTTTCTTAACTTAATTATGGCATCCACCTTTTGCCTGTGGGCTTTTATCTTTCTGTACCCTGTATACCTTTCTTTACCTTTTACTCTGTGGCTTGCTGTGTAGCTGTGGGACTGGCGCCTGGAGCCCTTTTCTGTCTCTCCTCCTAGATCTGCTCTTCCCAGATTTCTCCTATTTATTTCCTCTGCCTCCCAGCCCTGTCCATACTTGATCCTGCCCTGCTGTTGGCCGTTCAGCTCTTTATTAGACCATCAGGTGTTTTAGACAGGCAGAGTAACACAGCTTCACAGAGTTAAACAAATGCAAGATAGAAGAATGCAGCACATCTTCGCATCACTAAACAAATGTTCCATGGCACAAACAAATGTAACACATCTTCATTATTTAGCCCTTCCAATCATCACTTATTGATAGAGGCTTTACAAAGGCTTAGTTTTCTTTTTAATTATGTGTGTGAGGTTACGTACACCTGAGTGCAGGCATCTGTGGAGGCCTGTGGCGGTAGATCTCTTGGAACTAAAGTTAGAGGCAGGTGAGAGCCCCCCAACACGGGCACTGGGAACTGAACTCAAGTCCGTGAATCAGCAGCCAGTACGTGCTGTTTTGGAGATCCATACATACACACAAAAGATGACTCACATCTTTAAGACGCTTAAAATCTAAGGAAGGTGTTGGGGTCTTACATGTACAAGGTTTTCACAAAGGTGGATCCTTCATCCTGAAAGCCCAAGGGTTTCTATGACAGTTATGAGCATACGCCTTACTGTTTAAAAGGCCTCTGGATGGGAGCTCTGGAATAAATACTCACATATAAGGCTGATGGTTATCAGGGTGGTAGTGTACACCTTTAATGCCAGAACTCAGGAGGCAGAGGCAGGTGATCTCTGAGTTTGAGGCCAGCCTGGTCTACAGAGTGAGTTCCAAGACAGCCAGGGCTACTCAGAGAAACACTGTCTCAAAAAGCAACAAACAAAATACTGATATTTATTATCATAAAAATTAAAATACATTTCTACAAGTCACAGAAAAGGAGAAATTCATGGTCTATAAAAGTGTATCCAGTCTCTAAGCAAAGCATCCGTGTAACTGGAGCACATTCCAGCACTGGGGAACATCAGTGGAAAGAGATGTCTTGTTTGGGGACTGTGAAAGTTTAGAAAATTATCATTAAGTCTTCTCAGAGGAAAGGACATTTAATCTCACCATTAAAAGAGTCATAAGACGTATGGCAGAAGAAGATTTTTTTGTTGTTGTTGTTTCATTGGGATAGGGATTCTTCGTGTAGCCCTGGCTTTCCTGGATCTTACTCTGTAGACCAAGCTGGCCTCGAACTCAGAGTGGGCTATCACCACCCATCGAGGATGGATTGAATAAGAAACCCTGAGAGAGGAGGTCACCTCCAGTGCTGATCTGGAGAGTTTAGAAGGAACCTGATAATAAGGATGTGGCTATGAGAGCCGGAAATGAGGGCACATGGTAGGAGTTAGGGGTTGGGTATGAATTTTGGAGTAAGAGGAGAAAGGGATTTGAAAGGGCTTCCTGGGGGTCAGGAAGGAAGGTGGTAACTAAAGCAGAGTATGAGAGGAATAGGGCGGCATTAAAGAAGATGAAAGCGTGTGCACAGGCACACACGCCATTGTGAACCAGATGTGGTGTTTTAGGTCCAAAGCTGTTAAGTAGATACGGGCTGAGCCTTGACTGTGGATGTTAACTCACAACCATGAGTGGGAAAGGCTGGAGAGTCTGAGTGGACCCTGATGACGCCCACCTTTGTGGGGCGAGCTGTGAGAGTCAACAGGAAAGAGTTGGTGGGCGCCCACTGACGTGGAGCACAGTAAAGCGTTGAGGAAGATGATCCCCCAAAGACCCTCGCTCAGGTGGCAGCTGTGTAGGGCTGTACCAGGAGGTGGGTGTGGGAGGGGGGAACCAGACTACCACAGCTGTGATGTGGTCTGAAACCGGGAAGTGGGAGTGGTTTCTTTGAACTGTGTTTGTAGCGGAATAGATGGTTAACGATTTTATTTGTCCTTTGGTCAGTTACTCATGGAGAGGTATGTCACTGGTCACTGGTCACTTGGAAACAACCGTCTCAGCTGAGAAGGGGCAAGCCTCAGACTTTGGAAGACAGGTGTCTTCCCAGCTAACCTTGACCTGCCAGTTAAAACCTTACGTTGACCAACTTGCTGCAGGTGGCTGTATTAAATGTAAACAAAGCAAACTCATTACTCCAGGCACAAACTTTGTGTGTGTGTGTGTGTGTGTGTGTGTGTGTGTGCGCGCGTGTGTGTCTGTACATGTGCATTCAAGAGTGTTCTCTTTCTCTTTCATGGAAGCCTCAGGCAGGATTCAATAGCAATAGAAGAATCACAGGGCAGAAAGGTCAGAAAAACCAAGCTGTAGTTCATTTGTAGTTCCAAACCATCAAAACTGCCTCCTTCCAGGGAGTATGAAACTATTTTAATTTAAAACCATCATTGAAAATATTCCCCTCCATCCTACCCTGAAAATAAGTTCCCTATAGACACTGAGATTCCTGGGCCAAAATTGTAAATTATGGTTTTCCAAGTCAGAAATTCTAGCCAAAGAGCCCATCTTAAATGACTGAGCCAAATTTCCATCCGAGATACAGTTGATCCCTGACCCCTGTACTGACTGCTCTGCCAATTCTCCTCAGCTGTTTTCAATTGCTAAATACATTGGTGTCACCACTTAAGAAGTTCTGGGACATATTAAGTTCTTTTGAGTTCTTAAAATATCCACTGTATGTATGAAGACTCATAAAGTTAGAGCTGATGTCAACTTAAGTGGCTTGGGGGAC